>NC_080838.1:82469338-84977185 GCF_030435755.1 Ochotona princeps
CACAGGCCGGGCACTGAGCTGGCTGCACCCATTCTGGCAGGTGGAGTGCAAACAAGCAGCCTCCTTGTACCTGCCCACTTGGACTCCGAACTCCGAACTCCCGGCACCGCTATGAGATGCAGGTCCCTTGCCGCCACTCGTCCGGACCCCAGGGGTTGGGGGTGGCGGCTGGGCCTGTTCCTGCCTTTTGCCTGACCTCTGCCCCCAAGGGTTCACCACGGTCCTGTCTTGATTTTCCAGTTTCCTGACCCCTGGCTTGCCTGGCTCCACCACAGCCACAGGCTTCCTGACTCTTAGCTTGCTGCCAGCTCCTGCTGGTGTCATACCACCCCCACTGTGATACTCCAGTGCCTGCCGGGAGCAGGGTCTGCATTCCAGACCCACCACAGAACATTCTGCTTTGTGGGTGGAAGCCAGGTGAGCCAACCCTTGGGGGCTGGATGCATTTGTGGGTTTCAGGGTTGTAGCTGGTTGATTTTATTTGAGAGAGAGAAAAGACGGTGTGTTCATCTCCTCCCCTTCCTCCAAAAATGTGCCAAGTTGAAGCCACGAGTGGGGAACTCTATGCAGTACTTGAACCATCACGCACTGCCTCCCTCAGTGCGCATTAGCAGGAAGCTGAGTCCAGAAGCAGAGGACCAGGACGGAAGCCAGGCCCTCCCTCTGCTCCGGATGCAAGTATCTCCAGGGAAGCTTCACCGCTGTGGCCAAGTCCGCCCTGTCAGGGGTCAGCGATGGCCAACCAGTGTTGGAGACTGAGAGGCGCTGCATTCCCCTCACAGCAAAGATGAACGACCCTGTCCACAGTCATCCGGATGACAAGGCTGGGGCCAGAACCCAGGCACTGGATCCAAACCCAGGGGCCTGCCCGCGGCACCACGTGGCAGAAGGAAGACGGCATAGCTCGTAATGGCCTGGCTTCAAGGGCACACCAGAGAACCACTTCCTTGGCTGAAACACAAAGGGGCTTGGGCACTCACGGGAGTAGTGGGAGGACCTACCGAAGCCTGGGGCCGAGGGAGCCACCTTCTCCATGCTGGGGTCCCCTGCTGTGACGGTGGTCTGTGGATCAAGAAACTCTTGGCAGGGCCAGCATTCATCAGTTGTATTTTAAATAAAAATCTTCCTGGGACACCGTGAGTACTTAACACATACTAGTTTTTCTTTCTTTCTTTCTTTTTTTTAAGTTATTTTACTTGAAAGTCAGAATTAGATAGAGAGAAATCTTGCATTCACTGTTTTACTCCCCGATGGCCAGAACTGGACTGGTCCAAAGCTGAGAGCCAGGGGCTTCTTCCAGGTCTCCCAGATGGGTGCAGGGGGCCAAGGCTTTGGTCTGTCCTCTGCTGCCTTCCCAGACCTCCAGCAGGGAGCTGGATGGGGAGTGGAGCAACCAGGACTCCATATGGGGTGCCAACATCACGGAGGTGGGGGGAGAATAATTTTGTTAAGCCACTGCCCCAGCCACCATAGTTCTTATTTTGACAACTTGAGCTGGGCCGTGCAGATTATCTGGGATGTTTTCTGTTCATTTTTCTCTGCATTTAACCCAAGCCTTTCATCTTCAGGCTGTTTGTCAGTTCATTGGTGCAGCTGACTTGGTAAATTTGCTTGATATAAAAAACTACTTTTTTTCTCCTATTAAAATAAGGCTTATAGGGCCTGGTGTGGTAGCCTAGTGGCTGGGGTCCTCGCCTTGTATGTGCCGGGATTACATGTGAGTGTCAGTTCACGTCCTGACTGCTCCACTTCCCATCCAGCTCCCTGCTGGTGGCCTGGGAGAGCAGTCGAGGACAGCCCAAAGCCTTGGGTCCCTGCACCCGCACAGGAGACTCAGAGGAAGCTCCTGGCTCCTGGCTTTGAATCAGCTCGGCTCCAGCCATTGTGGCTACTTGGGGAGTGAACCAGCAGATGGAAGATCTTTCTGTTTCTCCTTCTCTCTGAAAATCTGAAATTTTAATGAAAGAGAGTTAAATTTTAAAAAAAGAAAAAACAAGGTTCACACTCCTCACAAACTGACCTCGACTTCCAGTAGTGACATTTTGTCTCCTCATCTCACAGGGAGCCAAGTGAGTTCTGCAGAACTTTTCCAGGAAAAGCCAGAGATTCCCAAAGCAGAGCTGGAGCCGGACTGGGTCCCTTCCCAGGCTGACAACCCCACGTTCCCCCCTGTCTCTCAGTCCCTCCTCCTAGCTGCATACGCCTGGGACTCAGGTGCGCCTTGGAAGGGCCACACAGAAGCTGGGCCAGCCACAGCAGTGACCAGGAGACACAGCAAGTTCTGACTCTAAGACTCTAACCACTGTGTCTCTGGAAATGTGCACAGACTCCTCACCTCTCAACGCAAAACCCCGGCCAAGGCTGTGTCCTCTGGAACCACAGCTCCTGGAACCAGGACAGCGCACAGCTGGCCCCAAAGTCCTGGCTGGTCCCCTGCACTGAGAGAGGCTCCTGACTTGCCATCTTCAGCACCTTGTCTACCAAGAACCGGCTGAGAAACTAAGGTAAGAGACACCGTAAGAACACAGGGACACAGCCAGTTACGTTACAAAGTTGGTCGCGTGCTTCTGCCCTCAGTAATGATGAGCTAGAAGCTACAACGTGAAAGCAAACTCTGATTTCTAACACCAGCACCTAGAAGTGACTTTGTAAGGAGGAGGTTAGACTGGAATTTTGTGTTTCGACCAAAGGATGTGCTAGAGGCTGGGAGATGCCAGGAGCGCCCCTGCCTGCGCAGAGAGAAGTGTGAACGCTGGCAGGTCTGGTTCTATCCAGTCACACGGCCCTACGGTGCATCTGCCGGAAACAACAAAATGCCGGCAAGGAGGGGCCACGGGGATTTTGACAAGAAGATTCTAGAATTTAGAGATGGGCAGTCTTATGAAACTGTGCAGTATTTTACTCATGGACAATTTGGGACATGGACTGGAAGCTTCCTTGTCAAACTCATGCTGCTGGCTGCCCCAGGCTGAGAGGAAGGGTCGTGGGCAGGGGAGTCACGCATGAGGATCTTTGATTAATCAGTTTTACTTAATTCTCTTCCTAAGAAAACTGGAAGTGACCATGGCGAAAGTTAACATTTGTTAACAGTTATGTGGTAGGTGGTGTTAACATTAGTCTGTCATTTGCTTACTTTGTTTTTCCAAAAAAGGCTTAGAGGAAAGAAGAGGGATGGCAAGAGATTTTGACTTTTTTTTAAGACTTATTTCTTTGGAAAGCAGAGTGATAGGACTGGACCAGGCTGAAGTCGGGAGCCAGGAATTCATCCTCCACTCCCATACGGAGGGCAGGGACCCTCCATCATGGGTCCTCCACTGGCTTCCCAGCTGTGCTAGCAGGAAGCTGGATCCCAAGTGGAGCAGCCAGGACTCAAACTGAAACTCAAGGATGGGATGTAGATGCTGCAATGGGAGGCTTGGTCCACTGTACCAGTACCAGGCCCTGGAGTTTGACTTTGAATGATGCTTGACGGTTTTGCACACAACCCAATGGCACTGGGGAAAGACAAGGTGGAAACAGATCTCAGGTCAGCAGGTTAAAAAAAAAAGCCTCAGAGGAGCGAGCCGAGGTGATTACTACATACTGGCCTAGCTTCCGGACCAGAGGCCCCAGGTCTAGCCGAGGCAGTGAGAGACAAGTGCCCTCAGACCGCGTGGGCTACGGCAGGTGTTATGCAAATATGAAAAAAAGCCTTCAAAATGTTATCATACCTAGACCTAATAATTCCATTGGGCATTCATCTTAAAACCATAATCTGAGATGTCTACTACATTTAGTGCCAGGTTTTTCCCTTGTGTATAGTTTGGAACATTGATTTTTAAAAAATAAGATTGGTATGTTTATTTGAAAGGCAGAATTATAGAAGGAATGAGAAAGAGAGATTCCATTTACTGGTCACTCCCCAGATGGCCACAATGGCCAACCTGAGCTGAGCTGATTTGAAGCCAGAAGCCAGGAGCTTCTTCCGGGTTTCCCATGTGGGTGCAACGGCCAAGGCCTTGGGCCATCCTCTGCTGCTTTCCCAGGCCATCAGCAGGGAGCTGGACTTCAACTGGTGTCTATATGGGATGCCTGTGCTCCCGGATGCCTTCGTAGCAGGGGCCTGGCTCCCAGTCCAGGCTCTGTCCCCGACTCCCTGCCCCCCATGAGAGACCCAGCTGGGATTCTGGGCTCGATTTAGTCTTGGCTCCCAGTGCTAGCTCTGTCCCTGACTCCCTGCCCCCCATGGGAGACCCAGCTGGGGTTCTGGGCTCCTGATGTAGGCCTGGCTCCCAGTGCTAGCTCTGTCCCTGACTCACTGCCCCCCATGAGAGACCCAGCTGGGGTTCTGGGCTCCTGATGTAGGCCTGGCTCCCAGTGCTAGCTCTGTCCCTGACTCCCTGCCCCACCATGGGAGACCCAGCTAGGGTTCTGGGCTCCTGATGTAGGCCTGGCTCCCAGTCCAGGCTCTGTCCCCGACTCCCTGCCCCCCATGAGAGACCCAGCTGGGATTCTGGGCTCGATTTAGTCTTGGCTCCCAGTGCTAGCTCTGTCCCTGACTCCCTGCCCCCCATGGGAGACCCAGCTGGGGTTCTGGGCTCCTGATGTGAGCCTGGCTCCCAGTGCTAGCTCTGTCCCTGACTCCCTGCCCCCCATGGGAGACCCAGCTGGGGTTCTGGGCTCCTGATATGGGCCTGGCTCCCAGTGCTAGCTCTGTCCCTGACTCCCTGCCCCCCATGGGAGACCCAGCTGGGGTTCTGGGCTCCTGATGTAGGCCTGGCTCCCAGTGCTAGCTCTGTCCCTGACTCCCTGCCCCCCATGGGAGACCCAGCTGGGGTTCTGGGCTCCTGATGTGAGCCTGGCTCCCAGTGCTAGCTCTGTCCCTGACTCCCTGCCCCCCATGGGAGACCCAGCTGGGGTTCTGGGCTCCTGATGTAGGCCTGGCTCCCAGTGCTAGCTCTGTCCCTGACTCCCTGCCCCCCATGGGAGACCCAGCTGGGGTCTGGGCTCCTGTTGTAGGCCTGGCTCCCAGTGCTAGCTCTGTCCCTGACTCCCTGCCCCACCATGGGAGACCCAGCTGGGGTTCTGGGCTCCTGACGTAGGCCTGGCTCCCAGTCCTGCCCCGGACTCCCACTTTCTGTGCTCATCCACTCTGGGAGACAGCAGTGCTGGTTCAGCACTAGGGTCCCTGCCCCCCCACCCCCACCCCATGGGAGACCCAGCCGGGGTTCTGGGCTCCTGTTGTAGGCCTGGCTCATCCCTGACTGTTGCAGGTATCTGTGAGTGAGTGAGAGAGAGAGACTGCTTGGCTAACTGTGTGCTGCCCAGAAACCCTCAGATTCCAGGCCGGGAGACCATCACAGCTTGTTCCTATGTCCTGCCCACTGCCCCTCGCTCCACTGTAAGCTCTGCTTTTCATGTATTTGAGAATCAGAGAGAGGAGGGAGACCTAGAGAAAGAGCTTTCCACCTGCTGCTTCACTCCTCGCAACATCTGCAGCAGCTGGGGCTGGGCTAGGCTGAAGTCGGGGGCCAGGTCTCCTCTCCCACAGAGGTGTCAGAGACCCGAGGACATGAGCCATCAGCACTCCCTCCCAGGTGAAGTTGGAGGTGAGAGCCACGGCCACGCACTCCTGGGTAGATGAGGGTGTCGGAAGCACCGGGCCACACAGCTGCTCCTGTTTGCTTGTTTGAAGAGAGGAGCAGGCTGCAGCTTTGCAAGGCAGCAGGTTGAGGTGATGTCTACTTCCTGGCATCTCATGCGCAGTCCTGGCTGCTCGGCTTCCAGTCCAGCTCCCTGCTAGGGCACCTGGGGAGACAGCAGAAGATGGCTCGTGGGCTTGGCCCCTGCGCCCACACGGGAGACCCAGTCCGAGCTTTTCCTTCCTGGCTTCAGACTAACCTGGCTCTGGCCATGTGGGCAGCGAACCAGTGGATGGAAGATACTTGTCTCTCTATGACTCTGCTTTTCAAATGCATAATAAATAAATTTAAAATTCATTTATTTAAAATGAGTGATAGAAAGCAAAGAGAAAATTAGTAGCAGCCAAATAAGGGTCAGTAACTCAGGCCCCCAGTGCTGGCTTACTTCTGACACCTGCTCAGTTGTACCCTAGTTGTACTTCTAGATGAGATGAGGAAAACCAGTGGCACACCAGTCCGCCCCCAACCCCCACACCAACCCCTCGCAGTCTGTGTCCTTCCCTGGCTCTGTTTGTGCTGGACATAGCTGAGTCCCAGGCAGAGTGCAGCAGACAGCTTCCTGTTGGCATGAGGTGGGTCCAGGGATGAGAGCAGCCACACACCTGCTCTCGCTTACACCTGACATCCTCTCCCTACACAGGCACAGTCTGGCCATGCCTGTACTGCCCGGCCTTCTGTGAGCACCCGCCAGCATTCGTGGTCAGCCCAGCTGGCTGCGGCTGCTCTGTGCTGCCTGGGGTCTGGAGATCTGCCCAGCCCTGGAACATCTTGCAGACACAGCTCAAGGGCCTGCTCCTGAAGGGTGGCAGTGGTCACATGACCACGCCTGCTTGTCTCTCCTGGGGTCTGCACCCTTTGCACCTTCTTCTTCTTCCTTTTTTTTTTTTTTTTTTTTTGGCCATGATTAGGATGCTAATTTAATGGTTTGTTTTCTATCAAAAAAAAAAAAAGATGATAAAATCTTAGGTATTTGTTTGTGAAAGGCAGTTTCAGAGAGAAGGAGAGACAGAGAAGAAGATCTTCCATCCACTGGCTCATTCCCCAAATGGACTCATTGGCCAAGGCCAGGCTGACCCAAAGCTGGGAGTTTCTTCCCAGTCTCCCACAGGGACCCAAAGACTTGAGCTGTCCTCTGCTGCCTTCCCAGGCCATAAACAGGGAGCTGGATGGGAAGTGGAGCAGCTAGGACTCGAACTGGCACCCGTATGCGATGCTGGCACCACAGGTGGGAACTCAGCCTACCACGCCATTCACAGACCCAGATGTTAAAATCGTTATGCCATCTGCTAGTTAGTGCTGGCTGTGCTCAATGTGGCAAACACATACTAAGTGCTGGGCAGAGGGCCACACCCCTCAACACCAAATGGATGACCATCTTGTCTGCCCCCTTGGGCCCTGCTGAGCGCTGCTCCCCGCCGGCTGGATGTACGAATCTTGTATTTGTGACCGCTGGTGAGTTGAGGGGAGCCCCAACACCTGTGCAAGTCAGTGTTTCAGCCTACAATGGGATGCCTGAGACAGCTCAGCTGCATACAGCAGAGATCTACCTTGGAAGGTCACTGGCCCACAGGGTCAGGTTCCAGGATGGCTCTCCTGCTGCCTATGGCCCCAGGCGTCCCACAGCAAGAACCCAGAACAGGCAGGACTGTCTGTACCCTCCTTCCAGAGCCCCCTCTCCAGGGGACCCTGTGGAGTTGGGGGCATTCTGCTCTACTCTAACCAGGTTCCAAAGGCCCCTCCCTGCACTGAGCCTACAGGATCAGCAAACTCCGAGGACCAGCTACACTGGGACCCGGGTTCTAGTCTGTCCTGGCTTCCTGCTAACACACACCCTGGGAGGCAGTGGGTGCGGCTCCAGGGTCAAGTCCCTGCCCCAGCGTGAGGGACCTGGACTGAGTCCCTGGCTCCTGGCTTCATCCCAGCCTCGGGTGTTGTGGGCTTCTCTCCGAGTGATGGACAGCTAGAAAATCAGGCGTACTGGGGGAAAAGTTGAGGTTTGGGACCAGAATTTCCTCCGAGTGGTGGGCAAGTGGCCTCTTCTTGTGAACTCACACATTCACTTGTCTGGCAATCCAGCTAGATGAAGTTCCTGAGTACCCCAGCGACACAGGGCACATTTGATGCCTCTGGCCAACTTCCCCAACACCACTTCAAAAACGAGCCCGGCTACCAGCGTGTCCAGCTCCCAGCGTGTCCAGCTCCCAGCGTGTCCAGCTCCCGGCGTGCCCAGTTCCCGGCGTGCCCAGTTCCCAGCGTGCCCCCATGGCTTGGGTCTCTAGGGATTGCGTCTCCGGAAGCCATCCCACCTCCAGCTGATCATGGCCCTTTCACAGGCAGCAGAAGCAGTGAGTTAGCAAGGCTCCCTGTGCCCAAGGCTTGCTGAGCTCACCAGGCCACAGGGCCAGCCTCAAGACAAAGACAAGAGGCCCAGCTGTAGAAGTTTCTGTGTGTGGAGGTGATTCGTGCAGTGTATGTGTGATACGTGTGGTGTGCACAGTGCGGTGTGTATGTGTGTGTGCTGTGTGTGGTAGTATGATGTATGTGACAGAATGGTATGATATGGTATGATGGGGTGTAAGAGTGGTGTGTGGGGTGTGTGTTGTATGTGTCATGTGTTGGGGGCATGGTATGTGGTGTGTACGTTGTGTGCGTGGCGTGTGTCATGTGTATGGTATGTGTTGTGTGGTGTTTATATATGTGGGATTAGTGTGTGTGGTGTGTATGGAGTGTGTTGCATGTGTTCTGTGTGATATGTATGGTTGCATGTGGGGTGTATCTGATGTGCAGCATATGCAGCATATAGAATGTGAAGTGCATGTGGGAGATGTATGTGTTGTGTGTCTGTTATATGTGGCATATGTGGTATATGTTGTATGATATGCAGTAATGTGTGTGGTTTGTGTGGGATATATGTGTGTTGCATGTCTGTTACATACATGTGGCACATGCGGCTGGACCAGTGCCTCTGCAGAGCGCTGAGGGCTGGGCGAGGGGCTGTTAACGATGACCCACCCTGTGTGTGAACTCACTCCAGCAGGCCACTCTGTGCCCTGGCTCGGGACACAGCTCCTCCACGGACGGGGCCAAGACACCCGCTTCTCCCCAGCCACAACCGAGGGGCTGAGAGTACTGCCAGGGGACCTGGGAAGGGGAGTGGGGTCGACGAGGGTAAGCAGGGTGACCCTGCGAGAGGAAGCTGCCCTGCAAGATGGCAGTGAGAGGGCCCGGCGGCGTGGCCTCGCAGCTTAAGTCCTCGCCTTGAAAGCCCCGGGATCCCATATGGGCGCCGGTTCTAATCCCGGCAGCTCCACTTCCCATCCAGCTTTCTGCTTGTGGCCTGGGAAAGCAGTCGAGGACGGCCCAAAGCTTTGGGACCCTGCACCCGCGTGGGAGACCCAGAAGAGGTTCCTGGTTCCCGGCTTTGGATTGGCGTGCACCGGCCCGTTGCGGCTCACTTGGGGAGTGAAACATCGGATGGAAGATCTTCCTCTCTGTCTCTCCTCCTCTCTGTATATCCGGCTTTCCAATAATAATAAAATCTTTAAAAAAAAAAAAAGATGGCAGTGAGGGATGCCACAGCGGGAGGGCCATGGCCGTTCCCTGGAGAGTTTTTACCTGCTGGGCTCACACCAAGGGGTCAGCCATAAACTTATGGGAATTTAAAAGATGGCCAGAGAAAGAGGGAAATTGAGAACCCTGGGCCACCTCATTTCTCTGGCTTCTATTGGACAGGCCTGGCATCCAGCAGATGCTGAATAAATGCACACGGGCTAGTTGACATGTGTGCCTTGGCACCATGCCGGGTGAACAGCTGTCCTGATGAGCCCCGTCTCTTGAAGTGGCCCTTGGGAGACCTGTCGCATGGGCATGTGGCAAGTGTGGTTTCCGGTCCTGCCCTGTCCCCTTGTCCCTGCAGAACGAGGAGGTTCACCTCAGGTCCCACTGGCGGGAATGTCTGCTCCTGAATCCCCGAGAGGAAGAAGCCAATGGGAACCTGGCGACCACGTGGAAGGGAGACCATCGCTTGTCCTGGGCATGTGTCCCCCACAGGATGGCCAGGTCATGGGGAAGGTGGCTGAGGAGGAGCTGGGCTGGTGCTGCAACTGCTTCACCCCCCGTGGGGTTAGGGCACCGTGAGCCATCACAGGGCAGAGGGCACCCAGGAACACATGCCCAGGACACACCCCTGGGAGTGGACATAAGGCAAGAGCCGGAGCAGGCACCGACACAGGTGCAGCAAATGCCGAGAGGGAGGTGTGGCTCTTGAGGCAGAAATGATCTGGCGTGCAGGGCTGACAGCCATGAGGGCTATGTAACCGTGCTTTTACAGCAGAGCTGGACACAAAATAGAATCGGTGCAAATTCTTGAGACACACAGGTACAGTCATGCTGTCACACACCCAGAATGCACCTGCCAACCCCAGGGCGGGGGAGGGGGTGCTCTGTCTCACTGCACCTGATACTCTGTCCTGGCCAGGTCTGGCCGTGACACAGGAAACGGCATTGACAAACCCAGAGGTCATAAGCAAGCTCTGCGTGGAACACATCTCCCACGTCCGACAGCCCTAGAGCTACGTGCAGAGCACAGGTTGCTGAATGAGCAATCCTGTAGCCCAGCCCACACTGGCCGGCTGTCTGCTCCTGCGCTTCCTTGTTTCCCTGCTGGCGTTTAAAGACGCAGGAGCTTTCCTCACGGAGATCCTGACAACATTGTGGTCCCACAGAGGAAGGTGCCCAGGAAAAGTGTGCCTGGTACGGGAGAAGAGGCTAGTAGAGGGACTTATTCTTCCAGGCTTTTGTTCTGTTTGTGGTCTTTAATGCCTCTTCCAGTTAAAGAGGGGAGCCGGCGCTGCGACGTGGTGGGGTAAGTCTTTGCCTATGGCTCTGGCATCCCAGAGAGATGCTGGTTTGAGTCCCGGCTGCTCTGCTTCTACTCCCTGCCAACGTGCCTGGGAAAGTAGAGGAAGATGACCCAGGTCTGCACCCATGTGGGAGACCCTGAAGAGGCTCCGTGCTCAGTCCCAACCGTGGCGAGCATTTGGGGAGTGAACAAGCAGGCAGAAGACCCCCCTGTCCCGCCCCAACCGCCCTCTGTAGTTCTTCCTTTCAGATAACTAAGTCAATCTTCAATAATAAAGAGGTAAATAAGTATGTTGGTGGTTGTGGTTTCGTTTTTCAGTCCTAATAAATCCCCTTTGTTCCTTCTTGTGTTCCCTGTCCTGACTGTGTTCCCTTCCTGAAGTGGCCCCTCCCCCATGTGGTGCCCTTGAGTCTGACCTTGTCCCAGTCAGCAAGGTCTCCCACGTGAGGATGGGGAATCAGCACCTGCAGCCGCCTGCCTGCTGTGTGCATCACGGCAAGAGCAGGCTGGCCTTGAACCCAGGCCTTGCCATGGGGGAGCTGAGTATCCCAAGTGGCACTCTGACCACTGCAGAACACACCTGCCCCGGGGGAAGATCATGTCCAGCGACCTGGGCTCGATGTAGGAGACAGCCGGCATGATGTGTCCCCCTTTCTCAGCCGTGACGTCCACCCTCACAGCGCAGGCCAGGAGCGAGCTGCCTGGGCGACCTCGGCCCCTGTGAGCGTGGGAATTCCACATCCTCTCCCGGAGCCTCCACTTAGGCTCTGCACCTCTCCTGGGAGAGGGGCTCGGGACTCCCCGCAGCGTCCAGCAGGCTCTGTGCTTTGCTTGGAAAATGTGCACCACTGGATTTTCGGCTGCAGTGTCTTGTTCTTAAGTCTGTTGGTCCCCCTCCCCGCAAGACTACAAACTTCAGGGTGAAGACTAATGGAAGGCGTGCTTCAGGCCCCGCTGGCAGCTGGCGGGAAACGTGTGGGTGTGAGCGCCATCTAGCCGTGGTAGCCAGGGTCCTGCTGCCCATCAGGCGCCCACCAGGCACCTGGGCCAGCCCGGAGGGGGAGGGCAGCTCAGCCAGTGTTACAAGATTTGGCACTCAGATGAAAGTGCAGGAAAACAACGCTGGGGGTGTGGACTGCGCGCATTCAGAAAGGCGGTTCAAGCCACAGACTTGGGGGAAAGCTGATGATAACGCTGTAGAGCGGTGGGGAGGAACGAAGCCTGCCCCAGATAGCGCGCTCCAACAAATCTCCATGAGGGCAGCCAGACCCAAAGAGAGGAGCCGGCCACGAGATCAAAGGAGGCTGAGATTTGGAGAGAAGCTTGTTTGGGAGCGGATCTTATCATCAGAGAAGGCAAACAGGCCGGCTCACTGCGATTGTGCTGGGGGCGCGGGCTGACATCTGGAGACCCGGCAGGCCGGTGAGTCAGCCCTGGCCGCGTGATGCTGCGGGCTCAGTGGCTCAGTTCTCAACCCCACGCGGCCCCAGGAGGCTGCAATGCGATTGGTGGGGAACCAAGGCGCTTCACGGGACTAGGAAACAAGATGGGAACCACAAAGGTGGAATGTGGCAATTCAAAGAGAGGCAGTTTTGAGGGAAACTTTCTTCTTTGCTCTATTGTGCAAATTTCCCCTATTTAAATAAATATATCACCTCTAATAAAACATTTTCCTATTTATTTCAAAACAATATTTACTTTGAAAGGTTTTTTTTTCGCTTTTGTTTTTAGTTTTCAGATATTAAACAAAACAAGACAGTAACTGGACAAGCATCTGAAAGAAGAGAAATGGCGGGGGAGGGTGTGCCGCTTGGGGTTTCTGTTCTGTGGTTGCCGTCGGGCTCCCAGACCTCTGCTACATGAGGTCTGCCAAGGTCGGTGTCGCTGAGCTGCCGCACGGACTTTCTGCTGCATACACTTCTACTTTGAAAAATGTTTTTACAAGAATATGCTGCTTTAAGAGTTTAACATTTATTTGAAAGGCAGAGTTACAAAAAAAGAAGAGACGCGGGGGACAGAGAGATTATCCGTCCACTGGTTCCTTCCTCATATGGTGCAAAGGCTGAGCCTGACACTGCCCCCAGGCCTCCCACGGGGGTGCCCAAGCACTTGGGCCGCCCTCTGCTGCTCTCCCAGGTGCATTAGCAGGGAGCTGGATTGGAAGTGGAGCAGCTGGGACTGCAATCAGCAGTCATATAGCATTGCATGTGGAAGCTTAACTTGCCTTCACGCCAGGGCCGACTCTGGCGTACACTGCACGCCTCAACGGAGAGCAAGTGTCCCAGCACGCGTCACAGTCTGCAGCAGTAGCTTTGGCAAGTGGTGTGCTGGAGACTGGTCAGGCAGGCAGGTGCGCAGTGTCGCCACTGTGATCTCGAGGTACCCCCACAGTCCTTGAGCCCAGACTGCCTGCGGGTGGCATTCCACATGCCGCACACTCACCATCCGTGGATGCCCGTGACAAGATGCCTCAAGACAGATGCCTCGTTTCGTCATTTGCACTTCACAGTGGCAGAAACCCAGACACGGAGAGGTTAAGTAAGCTACCCAAGGCCACACAGCTGGAGAGGGGCAGAACTGACTTGGGAAAACTATATTCTGCCCAGGCTCTTGATAATTCTGGTAGGATTCTTCTAGTTGAGAATGTGGGATTGGTGACAAGTATTTATTCATTTGATTATCCCCTCATTCCACAATCATTAAAGCTTCCTGCAATTCTAGAAATTAGGAAAATAACTCAAGCACAACTTCAGGCCTCTGAGAGCAGGACACTGCCATGCCTGGCTCTGGGGGAAACCCTGCCCTGGGCTAGGCTGCTCAGCCTGGCGGCAGGGCTGTCTCAGTTCTTGGGCACCCCCACAACCCAGAAATGGGTGTGGAGACCCAGACGGGGGTTGAGGGTGAGGATTACACTCCTGGGGAAACCTCTGCAAATGCCTGGTTAAAAAATCCTGTAGGGGCAGCATCATGGCATAGAGGGCTATGCCACTGCTCGCAAGCATATGGGCACCGGTGCGAGTCCTGGCTGCTCCACATCTGATCCAGCTCCCTGCTAATGCAACTGGGAGAGCAGTGGAGGACAGCACAAGTCCTTGGGACCCCACACCCAGGTGGGAGACCCAGAGGCTGGACGGCTGAGCCTCACCAGAGCTTGGGCAGCAGGGGCAGCGTGGTTCCTGGTTCCTGGTTTTGGACCAGCCCAGCTCTGGCCATTGTGGCCATCTGGGGAGTGAAGCAGGGGTAGGAACATACCTCTCTGTGTCTTCTTTCTCTGTAATTTTGCCTTTCAAATAAATATTTAACTAAAAAAATATAAGAAAACCATTATTGTAGCCAGAACAGGGGCTGGGAAGACAGCCACTGCCTGCGTCTCTCTCTAGCTCTCTCTAGGAATTCTCTTTTGGAAAACAAGGAACTGGAGACATGGCTCTTACCTCGGCAGGGCTGTGCACATCTTGACCGTGAGTGGCTGGGAATGGGGCTGCCTGCCAGGGAAAGCCCCCAGCTACTCCTAGGGGGCTGTCAGGGTGCCCAGTGACTCAGAGGCCTGAGATGTCACAGTCTCAAGGGATGAGCCATGTGCCAAGAGCCACCGACAAAGTGGGAGCCTGCCAAACAGCAGGTGCCAGATGAATGTTTCCTGTTGCTTTGGAAGCCATGGGCTTGAAGCATTATCTCAGGGTTTTATAGATTCACCTGGGATTTACTGGTCTGGACAAGGCCAAGGCTGTCCCTGGCTCCTGAGTGCTGCATCAGGCTCCATGCTGAGTGTCTAATAAGAAGAATCCAAGTGTAGCTACTATTCTCAGAGCTCATTTCAATGATCATCATCACAACTGTGGGACAACTTAAATCTCCATGCAAGCTCTAGTAAACGGGTTGCTCACGAGCAAAGAATGTGACGCTACAGGTCATGGGGCTTGTCCAGGTACCTCCGCTAAGGACTCAAACCCAAGGTCTGCGGAGGCTGTGACTAGCCAGAGAGGCAAACATGCCCAGGGATCCTCCCCCGTGCCTGGCTCCTGGTTGCCTGTAGGCGTGGCCTGGGTGTGGGAGCCCTAGGGCACTGAGGAAATGGGCTGGCAGCCCGGCTACACCTGTGACCGGGTCCTGGGCATCTTCACCAGCCACCACCAGCCCACCTGTGCTTCCTTGTGTGTGTATAAGGGAAGGGGGTGTTCACAAGAGCTGAGTGGATTTCTGGGAACAGGTCTGCCTGCTGGGAGAGGGGTGGGCTGGGCATGGGCGGCCACTGAGCCCTTTGTTTCTTCATGCTACGTGACTTCTGAGAGGTTGGTGTGCCCCACGGACTGCACTCAGGAGTTCAGAGTGAGTTACAGTAATCTCTTGTCCTCCCTAGGCACTCAGGAGTGCATAGACTGGGAGCAGACTGAAGGTGAAGTCCCAAGCTGGTGCCAAGACCCTGTGACCCTCCGACCAGCGCGGATGTGGAGTGGGCACTGGGGGCGTGTGTGGGCTGGATCCTGTCTTCTGCTTGCTCGGGTTCCCTTCTTTTCTCTCTGCTGTTGTAAATGAGTCTGGAAGCTGGCACTGTGGCACCAGCAGGATAAGACTCAGCTTGCAATGCCTGCTTTCCATATCCATCCCAGTCTGAGTCCCAGCTGCCCTGCTTCGCTTTCAGCCCCTGCTAACACACTTGGGAAGGCAAGAGAAAACAGTTCAAGTCCTTGGGCGTCTGCATCCCTGTGGGTGACCCAGATGGAGTTCCAGGCTCCAGCCTTCGCTTGGTCCATTCTGGGCTGTTGTGGCCATCTGGAGAGCAAGTCAACAGGTGCAACATCTCTCCCTTTCCCTCCCCTCTCTCTCAGACACTCTGCCTTTCACATAAATGTCGTTAAAACAACGGTCTTAACTAGGGGTAGGTATTTGTTCCAGCTCTGCTTCTCCTCTGAGCCTCCTGCTCATGCGTGCCATGGAAGGCAGCAACGACGGCTCAAGGACTTGGGTGCCTGCCACCCAGGTGAGAGGCAGGGGTGCAATTCCTGGCTTCTTGTGGCTTTTGCCTGGTACCAACAGATTGTTTTAAATTTATGTTTTTTTTAATGCACTGAACATTTATTATTAACATTAAAATCTGAAAATAGAACTCATTCACAATTTCCCCCTCACAACAAAGGGAGATCATGTACAAATCGCATCTTAGTATTTTAGCATCACATAGCCTGTGTTCTGAAATATTGTGACATTCTTCATGTGTATTATTAAACACATTTGGAGTTTCAATAATTTTCGACATCTGTTGCACATTTATAGTTTTCTATTTACACTCTTGCTAATGTTTGTTTCATTCACTTTATAAGCTCTGAAGCCAATGACAAGTTTACGGTATTTAATGTCTCTTTCCATGCTTTTTTATTTCTGAACTCCATGGCTTTCAGGAAGATTGACTTCAAAAAAATGATTTTTCAGTCATTTCAGTCATATTTTATTTATTTCTGTGGATATGCTATTAAAGGACTTCCGAAGTTTGCTGCACTCAAAATGTGTTTGTGTATGAATTTGTCCACACTTGTTCAGAAATTAATACTATGAACAATTTCCCGCACTGATTATTCATTATACTTCATCTTTGTGAATTTGCTGATATAAAGTGAGACCTGACTGGAGGTAAAGGCTTTTCCACATCAGTGCAGGCATAGTTTTTCCCCATGTGGGTTCTCTGACTCATGATTAAGTATACTCCAGCCAGCAGCATTTCCATACTCACTATTTTCATGTTTATTTTTCCTTTGTGAATCGTCTGAGTCTAATCAAAACTGACGGCTTCCAAAAGGCGTTTGCACACTATCTGCATTCATGTTTTCTGTGTGAATGCTGATGTGCAATGAAACCTGACTGCCTGCAATAGCATTTATGTTTTAAATAAATACATTTATGTTTTAAATAAATTAGATGAAAATTTGCATTGGAGATGCTGTTTAAACATATCTTCACTCTTAGGTCTTAAAAATCCCTGGCTGGCAAAGGAGGTGAACCACAATTAGGACATCTGAAAGCCGGGAGGGTTCAGGACTCAGGGCCGAGCTGGTGGGGGCATGAGCGCTTGGAGGGCCTCCCAAGTCGGTGGATTGAATGAGCAAGTGGGCAATGCAAGGGCCAAACTGAGACCACGTGCAGGGGGCTGGCGACTAGCAGCCCACTTCATTGATCTGAACGCTTTCTTTAATCCTAATGACTAAAAATGCGTGAGAGGAAGGAGGAGAGAAAGGAACTGATGCTGGGGCCAGAGCCACAGGTGGGGGCGGAACTTCTGAACTAGCCCGAAAGGCTGGACGGCTGAGCCTCACGGGAACTCGGGCAGCAGGGGCAGCGTGGAGGAGGGCGCCACCACGAGGCGGTCTGAGTTCTGGGCTACACTGCCCTGGCTCTGGTCGGGGCGGAAGCTGCCAGGGAGCTCTGGCTGGGGCAGCGCTCCCTCGCTCCCAGGGCTCCCAAGGCTGTGGCAGCCCTTCCTCCAGCTCCCAGACAAGGCTGCAAGCCCCTTGCCGGAACAGCCAGCCTGGGAAAGAAAGATCCAGCGAGATCACGGGGGGCCTGGCAAGCTGGACTGTTTCCTGGCCTGTCATCTGGGCTCATGTCATATTTACAAAATGTATACACGCACATATATACATATACAACATATATGATACAGGTATACAAGCATAGAAATGTATGCGATACCAGCACAGGACCTTATGGCCTCTGCAATGCAGTAACCTAGGAGATGTTAGCAGTCACTGTTATTATGTTTAATATCAGGTGTTTCTTTTTTAAGTTTTTAAATTTTATTTGAAAGGCATATTTACAGAGAGGACACACACACAGAGATCTTCCATCTGCTGGTTCACTCCCCAAATAGCTGCAATCATCAGCCAATTCAAAGTCAGGAGCCAGCAGCTCCTTCAGGGTCTCCCATGGGATGCAGAGGCCCAAGGACTTGGGCCATCCTCTACTAACCGCCCCCCCACCCCCTCATGCCCTAAGTAGGGAGCTGAATCAGAAGTGGAGCAGCTGGGACTAGAACTGGTTCCTAAATGGGATACTCTCTTATGCCACTGCACTGGTTGCTAATCACAGTTTGTTGTTTTTTTTTTTTTAATTTTTAAGATATTTATTTTACTTGGAAAGTCAGAATTTCAGAGAGCGAGAAGCAGAATGAGCTATCTGCTGGTTCACTCCTCAGATGGCCACAGTGGCTAGAGCTGGGTTGGTCTGAAAGCCAGGAGCTTCATTGGCTTCCTCACCTGGGTGCTGGGGTCCAAGATCTCTGGCCATTCTCTGCTGCTTTCTCTGGTGTGGTAGCAGGAAGTTGGATCAGACATGGAACAGCTGGGACTTGAGCCAGCACCTATATGGGATGCCAGCACCATGGGCAGAGGTTGAACGTAGGTGCTGGCCCCTCACCTAAAGCCTATCTCTCATTTTAACTGAAACCTAAACACATCCTCCTGTGGGTACATTTGGAATGCCAAACAAGTTTAAGCTGTCCCAGCAAAGCTCCAAACCAGGCCAGGAATAAAAAAGATTCAGCCCAGGTGTGAAGCAGCAGCCAGTGATGAAGGACAGCTGAAAGGGCTCAGCTAGTTCTCGGAGGGAGAATGGCCTTCTGTGTAGATGCGTCTTCTTCATCATCGCCTATGTTTTACAGCAGTGAAGATGTACTAGCAGCTGGGCAATGTGTGCAGTGATGGTCTTCAGGGCAGCCTGTGAGCCCCATGGTTGTGACATTCACTTTGTGAGAGAGAGAGGGAAGAGAGAGAGAAAGAGAGAGAGAGGGAGAGAGAGAGAGAGAGAGAGAGAGAGAGAGAGAGAGAAACCCTTTCAAAGAAGGGGCAGGTGTCTGAAGTCAGGGCTCACCAAGCAGCTTGAGCTCACCAGAAGCTGCAGGCAGAGCCCTGGGACTGCTCCCCTGGGATCCTGATCAGGGATTTGAGATCAACCCCCGTTGCTCTGTTAAAGCTCCATCAGCTGCCACACGCATGACTCATGGATCAAGGAGACGAAGGACACCACCCTGGATTCTTCGCATGTGTGCTTCTCTGGCCTCCTCTTGCTCAGTGTGGACAAGTGGCATGGAGGGAGCATAGCACCAACTGATTCATCCCTGGGTTACTCATCCAGGGTAAACCTGAGCACAGGACTAGGGGTTCCCAGCACCTCTGTGCCCTTTGGGGCTCCTTGGAGCATGGCATAGAGACAGCTGCTTCCTTGTAGCTCCTGAAACAACTCCGTGGCCTGCCTCCTCTCCCCAGCTACACACACACACACACCTGTGGGCTCGGCCCTCTGGAGCCTGTCTCACAGCTCTGCTGAGCTGCCCAGTCTCCTGAGCAGATGTGCTAACAAGCTTTGGGGAGGAAGCAAACAGCAGAGGCTGTGGGCTTCCTGTGGGAGCTGGTCCCCCGCTCACCTGACACCTGGGGATGGGGTGCCCTGCCTTTCCCACCCCTAGCCGCTGCGAGAAGAAGGGCTCTGCACTGGGACCTGCCAGGTGGCGTTCTCCCACACCTGCTCTCCTTCGGTTCCGTCAAGTCCCCAAGGGCAGCGCCAGAGCCAGGGAAGTGGCCAGGAACAGCCTGCAGGGTATGCTCCAGTGCCCTGTACTCCCTGTTCCAGGCCCTTGGCCACTCGCCAGGTCACAGGAGCAGGACCTGGGGAGTTGGCCGCACCAGGGCAGCCACGTGCCAGGGGCCAGAGGCTTACGGTCAGGGTGGTGCTGGTGCTAAGCTGGGGCCCCCAGAGGGAACCCAAAGGCCCCTGCTGTACTCTCTACTCTGCTATACCATTTCTCTCTTTTGCTTCCCCCACCACCAGCGACCCCTTTCTGCCTTCCAGGATCCACTCCTAGCTCAGGGAGGCCGGTGGCCAGCTGGTGGCTGGCAAGGGCCTGACTTTGAAACAAACAACTTGGCAGTGTTTAGCATGTTGTCTGGCTGGACAGCCACGCTTTTTTCTCTTTGCACACTTTCTCCTCATCCTAGGGTAAAGACTGTTCTCATTAAGCTCTACATTGTCCCTCTCCAAGCTCTTGAGGCCAAAGACCTGCTTGTTCCAGAAAGTTCCCAGAAGTGGACTCACACAGCCTCGGCCCTTCCGTGCCTGGCCTTGTATACTTGGTGCAGTGTGTCCAGGTGCCACATGTGGCTGACTGTGGCTTTCCAGGTGGGACCTGCTTCTCTGTCAGTGCTGCTGGGTCTCCCTCATGGTTGCATGAGGAACTTTGTAGTCTGCCATCAGAGCTCAGCTGCTGTCCTGGACAAACCACACAGCCCGGGGGCCCGTTTTCATGGTCAGGGGGTTCCCTGACCACACCCAGCTTAGCTTCTCATGGGAGACAGGGCTTTTCAAACTTGTGCTTGTCCATGACTCAGGCCCCACCCGTGGGTGGCTGTGTGAGGGAGGCGCACTGGCTTTGGCTCCTGGAGCCTCCTCGCCAGGTTATGAAGCTGCACTGTGCGTGGAAGTCTCACTAAACCTTAGTTTTCTCAGCTGTCATCAGGTGGGTGTGCTGTTCGACACGGGAAACCAGTCATCAACACATGGTGACTGATTTGTCTTCCTACAAAAGCAAATGTGGAAATGTTGATTCCCTTATGAGAGAAAGAAAATGCATGGGGCTTTGATTTACTCCACATGCACTCATTGAGCACCACTGCATGCCAGGCACCAATGCAAACACCAGGCATACTCCAATGTACAAGGTAGACAAAGCTTCCTATCCTTGGGTTGGGGGCAGACAGGCCATGTGCAAGTAGACCACAAAGAGCCGTCATCTCACTCTGGACAACCTGATATCAGAGCGAGGGGTGGGTTCTGGGTGCTGACAAAAAGCAAGGTGTGGGAGTGGTGTTATCCAAAGACTGGCTGGCCCAATGGGTGTCCTTCAGCAGGGGACAACCAGCTAAAGATGGAAGGAAAACAGGTGGGTACTGGGGGTGCGAGCAGGAGCAGGGCTGGGTGAGTAGTGGTGAGAGGACCCTGGGGAATGCTGAGATGGTCTGGGAGCCTGGCCCAGGCCACGGTCCGGCTGTGAGGTGGAGAGAACTCTGAGAGCTTCAGCAGATTTCCAGAAAGAGGCAAGACACTCAAAGGGGAGCTGAGGCTGGGCCAGGCCCACATCAGGAGCCAGGAACTCCTGCCCCCACGTGGGTGTCAGGGACCCAGCCACTTGGCCTGTCAGTACTGAGGTCTCCAGGGGTGTGCGTTAGCCAGAAGCTGTGGCTGGAAGCATGCAGGACCTGAACCCAGCACTCTGGTATGGTTGTAATGGTGGTGGGGGGGATTGGGCACACATTGAACTGCTGTCGTAGTCTCTTGGCCAAACGCTGGTGCTGGAAACCCCAGCTCAGCCCTGCCTCGCAGCCTGCTGCAGCCCTCTTTTTGTTCATGCCAAAAATGCAACTCCCATTTTGACGGTTCTCTGCTGATCCATCCTACTCACCCCCAACTCCCTCAACGAGCCCAAATATTACTGTTTGCTCCCCACCCCTGCCTACTGAGCAATAAGAATGGCTCACTCCCCAATAACTGCAATGGCCAGGGCTCAGCCAGGCCAAAGTCAGGAGCCTGAAGTTTATTCTGGGTCTCCCATATGAGTTCAGGGGCCTAAGCACTTGGGCCATCCTCCACTGATTTCCCAGGTGGATTAGCAGGAAGCTGGATTGGAAGTGGAGCAGTGAGTTCTCAAGCCAACACCCATGTGGGATACTGGCATTGCAGCAGAGGCTGAGTCCCTCCCACCTCTTTTCTTTGTAAAGTAGCCTGCCTCTGGCATTTCCTTATAGTAACAGCTGACTCCTGCACCTTCTCCTACCTCAAAACACAGCAGCCACACTGGCCTTCACGTCACACCAGGTCTTGGTGCTGGCACTGGCTTGTACTGCTTCTGTATCACCCCAGTCCTTGACTGGGCTTCCAGCCCGCCTGGTACACTGCTCACACATCTGGTCAGAGGGTCTCTATCACACTTGCTTTCAGGTTCTCTCACATTTCAGACATGCAAATGACCTGTTGACAGGGGCTGAGTCTCAGAACAGGAGCTCATGGCTTTGAACTGAGATCCCATTCCATGCCACAAGACACCAGGCCAAAAAGCAGACAGACGTCACTCATGCTAGTGTTCCGTGTTGTCAGGCTAATCAAGCTGGAGAGAGAGCAAGCAGGAGCGAGAGAAAAAGATGTATGTTTCTCCAACAGCTTCATTTCAGCAGACACACCGGTGAAGCTTTCTCTGCCTCCATCCTTCCAGTACACCACCTGATGCAAACCAACCAGTTATTTTTCTATCCAAACATGCTGTACAAGGAAAGTCACTCTGAAATGGCCTGTCTACTTTTTGTTCCTCGTGTCTCCTTTCTGCAGCCTTCGTCTCTTCTATAACATCAATCTCCTCTGCTTGATCTATGGGGAATATTGATTCTAGAATTGCAAATAAAGCCAACTAAGCTCTTTAAGCAGAAATTGCCAGGTCAACCTCAGCTCACATCCCATTGGCTAGACTAGATCACATGCATCTCTAGCAGCAAAGGAGACTGGGAGATGTAGTTCTTTCCTAGGAGGAGGGATGGGCCCAGTTCATGGCTGCATTTTTATGAAAGGAGAAAAGACTGCCTGGCTTCTTACTGCGGGAGGACCCAGCAAGGTGGTCACATACCTCAACCACCTCACCTCATCCTTGCCATAGTTGAAGGCTCAACACCTGTTTTTGCTGTTGTGAGAACTGGTGCTAGGCAGGTTCAGTGGCTTCTGCGGACAGGGAGTAAGGTGCAGGATGGGAGTGAGAGTCAGGCCTGCTCACCCATGCAGGAAGCAGAGACCTGCTCTATGGATGGCAGCCCATGCCAGCCACAGGAAAACACGGCTCAGTGTCCACCGGGCCTCATGGTGTGCCCAGCTCCCCAGTGGATGCTTCTTCAGCCATGAAGCCTCTCCAAGTCTGATATTTGGGGGGCACGGGTCTCACGCCAGCGAGGCAGCAGCTTCTAGACATGCAGGGTGCATGGCGGCCATCAAATCAAGTACGTCTTGATGCCCAAGGAAGGGGCCAGCCCTGCATGGGCTGTAGGGCCGACCTTTAGGACAATCCCTCGAGTCTGGGGAACTCAATGGGGTACAGTTTCCATCACAGAGGGAGCATGGTCAGGTCTTCACTCAGAGGGGGAGTGAGTGAGGGAGCAAGGTTGAGCATGTCCTAGGACGAGGCTTCCAGCTAGAAGGTCAGTTGGAAAGAAAGTCTTACACCATAAGCATGGGGAGGGTGTGTCAGAAGGACTTGGGAGCCCCTGAGTTCAGAGAAGGCAAAGAGAAGTAACAGGAGGCAAAGAGAGGAGTGCATTCCCAGGACAGCTGTTCACTGCACAAGGATGCCCGTGTGCCTCGAACCAGAACTGTGTCTTGAGGAAAAGCATGCTCCAGAGGCTACCAAGAAGCTCTGTTTTCAATAATCACAGCTTATTATGCAAATGAAAGATGTCACGTGGAGAGTTTGGAGCCAACCGACGACATAACTTGTCTTATTTTGGGAGGGTTGTGTTAGGGGGTAAAGATGGAGCCAAGGAGGCCAGGGTAGAGATTTTTAGAGGATGGTGATGTTGTCTCTCGATGGCATTGCCAATGTGCAGGTGCACGGCCTAGTCTACCTGCCCTCCCCCCGCCACCCTCCGTGGTCCTAAGTCTGCCTTGGGTGTTTCTGGAACCTTGTAGCAGTGGACTGTAGACTGCCACAGAGGCTGTCCCAGCAGCCTGTGGAGGAGTCTTCCAGAAGTTGGCATCTATGGAGAAACACTCCTTGTTGTGCCTCTCTTCATGGACTTGTTTCCTTCTTACTGATTGGTGAGGGGCGGTGGGCATCTGCTCACTCAGACCTTGCAATGGCCTGGGCTGCAGCTGAGCTAGGGCTGGAGCCAGGAGCTGGCTTTCCATCCAGGTCAGCCTTCTTTGAGCCATCACGGCTTGCTCCTTGTGTGTGCCTTGCAGGATGCTGGAGTCGGGCAACACAGCGAGATCAGCCCAGACCCTCTGACTAGGAGTGCGGGCAGTGGAGCGGCCAAGACACAAGCCATGGCTGCCAGGCTTTCCCAGCTGGCCACAGCCCCCCGTGTGGCTGGACACCGCTCTCGTCTCCCAGACCAGTTAGCTGGGCGGGCAGTTGAGTAAGAGAGCTGCTGCAATTTTGCAGAGAACATTCCATGGGTTCCTCTGATAGTTCACAGACTTCTGGTTAACAGTGACCTGCCTGCCTGCACTGTCCCCCAGGGCTGGGGCAGGCATCTCAGGATGCTGACCAATTAGTGTTTGCTAAACAGATCAGCCAGCCTGATGAGGTTATCAGCGGATTCAGGAGGCGGCAGCCCTGCAGAGAGGGCAGCGGGGGAGGGAGCCTCGGGCCTCAATCCACAACTTGCCTTTTACACACCCCAGCCTGTAACTGTTTAGAGGGAGGCAGAAGGAGAGAGAGGATGGGGAGAGGGAATGGAAGCGGCTATAATTGCATTTTCCGGATCAGGTGAGGTATTGTCTGAGTGGAGGGAGATGTTGTTTTTGTTGCTCCTGTTGTTTTAAGAGCTCTTCCATCTGCTAGCTCATTCTTCAAATGGCTGCAACAGCCAGGCCTGGGCGAACCCAAAGCCAGGAGCCTGCAACCCTATCCAGGCCAGAACCTAAGCACCTAAAACCATCACCTGCGGCCCTCCTGGGAACAACATATGCTAGCAGAAAGCAGGCATGGCAGGGGAGCCATGGCTTGAACCCAGGCTCTCTGCTGCAGGAGGTGGGCAGTAATCACCACTTTGGGTATGTGAGCCTGAACTAGGCGCCTCATCCACATGCCTGAACCTGCCATTCTCACAGGGACAGCCCTGGGGTCAGGGACAGAAGAGGGACTCAGAGGCCTCTGCCGCACCTGGGACAGGGCTGGGGTCTGGAGATTCTAGCAGTCCCAACTCTGGTCAGAGCTCCACAACACCTGGGGGACAGCTGGTGCTGTCAAAAAGCTATACTTTGAGAGGTGGAGACGGGCTGGGGATGAGGAGCTGGCTCCAGCTGATGCAGCGAGAGGCCTGAGGTGGGGCTTGAACCCACTCTGCCTCGCTGCTGTCATGGCAGCGGGGTGGCCAGCTGTAACCCAGCATGCTGGGCAGGAGGAAACACTTCCAGGTGGCTGGAGGTAGGCTTGTTCCACACTCTCCTGAGAAGGTTAGGAGCCAGCAGGGGCACTCCCTCTGGCCTCCAAAGGCCAGGAGAAGGATCTAGCACCTACTGGAGGCTGGGACCTTCAGGTGAGGGTGAGAAGGGCACTGTTGTCCAGCTCAAGGGCAGGACCCAACCCCTGCTGGTGCAGGCAGGGGGATGCATAAATGAGACCATTACGGAGAGGCCACCAGGCTCCCAGCAGGACCTTTCTGTCCAGGAATGACTCTGTGCCCTCCTGCCACCTGCACAAAGTGGCAAGCCCGCCTGCAATACTAGCTATACCTCCTTGTTAATGAGGCTTGCCCAGGAACCTGGGTTGCCCCTGAGTACAGCCAAACCAGATGAGGCTTTCAAATGGTCTTTGGAGACATTCTAAAAAGATGCAGTGACAGGGGTTGGCACCAGTATCTCCCAACAGGCTCAGGTTTGAGTCCCGGCTGCTCCACTTCCCATCCAACTCCCCACTTACGCACCTGGGATAGCAGCCGGAAATGACCCATGTGCCTGGCCCTTGTGCCTATGTGAGAGACAATGGAGGAAGCTCTTGACTCCTGGCTTTGCTTGGCCCAGCCGCCAGCTCGACCACATGGACACCCTGCAGGAGTTGTCCACATCAACAGACCAGTGTCCAGACCCCTGACCTTCTGCCCTCTGTGGCGCCTGGGCCCTGTCTTGACTCAGTTTTATCAACAATGCTGCCACTCGTCAATCACTCCATCACCATCCCCTGCTTGCTGCCTGGGGTCACCCACTGAGCCAACAAGTGATGGCCAGCACCACCCTCTATGCCTTCTCTGCTGTGCACCAGCCCCAACACTGACTCTCACATGCCATGCAGTGACCCCCCAACACCGGCTCTCACATGCCATGCAGTGGCCCCCCCTCCCAATACCGGCTCTCACATGCCATGCAGTGACCCCCCTCCCAATACCGGCTCTCACATGCCATGCAGTGACCCCCCAACACCGGCTCTCACATGCCATGCAGTGACCCCCCAACACCGGCTCTCACATGCCATGCAGTGTCCCCCCTCCCAATACCGGCTCTCACATGCCATGCAGTGACCCCCCCAACACCGGCTCTCACATGCCATGCAGTGACCCCCCCAACACCGGCTCTCACATACCATGCAGTGACCCCCCAACACCGGCTCTCACATGCCATGCAGTGACCCCCCCCAACACCGGCTCTCACATGCCATGCAGTGGCCCCCCAACACCGGCTCTCACATGCCATGCAGTGATCCCCCAACACCGGCTCTCACTTGCCATGCAGTGACCCCCCCAACACCGGCTCTCACATGCCATGCAGTGACCCCCCCAACACCGGCTCTCACATGCCATGCAGTGACCCCCCAACACCGGCTCTCACATGCCATGCAGTGACCCCCCCAACACCGGCTCTCACATGCCATGCAGTGGCCCCCCAACACCGGCTCTCACATGCCATGCAGTGATCCCCCAACACCGGCTCTCACTTGCGATGCAGTGACCCCCCCAACACCGGCTCTCACATGCCATGAAGTGACCCCCCCAACACCGGCTCTCACATGCCATGCAGTGACCTCCCCCCCAACGCCGGCTCTCACATGCCATACAGTGACCCCCAACACCAGCTCTCACACTCCCCTAGCACAGGTTTTCATGCCCTGCCCCCAACACCGGCTGTTATTTACCAGGGAGTAACCCCTCAACACCAACTCTCATACTCTCCCAATACCGGTTCACATGCCATGCAGTGCCCCTCCCCCAACACCGGCTGTCACACAACGGGCAGAGCCCCCACCCTGGCCTCTCGCCTTCTGCCTCACCCTGCTGGATGCCTGAACCCAGACCCTTTCCCACTATGGTCCTCCTGGCTTCAGAAGCCTCACCTGTGTTTCTCTGCCCACAGCTTTGATCCTGAACCCCCTGGCCCAAGGATGGTGCTCTCTGCCCTGTCCCCGAGTCTTCTTCCACGGCCGCGCTCTGCCACACACAGGGCACACAGGAAGCATGTGTGAGCACGTGCAGGGATGCTGCACCCACCGGCACAGTGCACCAACCACTCGCTGCGTTCTCTGGGCTTGAGCGTTACATGCTATCTGGAGATAGCAGAGTTACAGAGAGAGAGGTATCATCTGTCTGCTGGTTCATTCCCCAAATGGCTGCAATGGCCAGGGTGGGACCAAAATGCAGCCTGGAGCCACATGGGAGCAGGGGCCCAAGCACTTGGGCTGTCCTCTGCTGCTTTCCCAGGAACATTAGCAGGGAGCTGAATTGGAAGTGGAACAGTTGGGACACGAACCGGCACCAATACTGTGCCCATACCAGCACTAGAGGCAGTGGCTTAACCAGCTGTGTTGCAGCCCCGGGCCCTAGAGAAGATTTGCAGCAGAGGGCAAGGGGCTTACACATCTCAAGCATCTGTGGATGATGGTCTTGGGTGGGTGGAAGGCTGGGGATCGGCCGTCATGGAGACAGAGGGACTAGCTACAGGTGAGGCCCTACTCCCACCATGAGTTCGCCCTCCGCTCCCTCCTTCTCTTCCTTGGATTGCCCATGGTCTCTGGACTCCTCCAGCTGGGCCCACCTGCTGCTGTTACCATAAGACCCCATGCTGCCATGGCTGGTGTTCACCAGCAGCAAGGCCTGGGTCTTCTTCTTCTTTTTTTTTTTTTTTTTAAGATTTTATTATTATTGGAAAGCTGGATATATAGAGAGGAGGAAAGACAGAGAAGAAGATCTTCCATCTGAGCCGCAACGGGCTGGTGCGCACCGATCCGATGCCAGGAACCAGGAACCTCTTCCGGGTATCCCGCGCGGGTGCAGGGTCCCAAAGCTTTGGGCCGTCCTCCACTGCCTTCCCAGGCTACAGGCAGGGAGCTGGATGGGAAGTGGAGCTGCTGGGATTAGAACCGGCGCCCATATGGGATTCCGGGGAGTTCAAGGCAAGGACTTAAGCTGCTAGGCCACGCAGTCGGGCCCAAGGCCTGGGTCTTCTTAACTTGATGTCCAGTGTGTCAGAGGCCAGAGACCAGTCCTCCTGTCCCTGGGGGCATCAAAGCCCAACCCCTCCACGCATGCACCAGGAGTTCAGCTGCAGGGAAGTTTGTGGAGTAAGCGTCTGCTGAGGGAAGGCCAGGGATTCATTCTCTCTCTCTCTCTCTCTCTCTCACACACACACACACACACACACACACACACACACACACAGCCTTCTCCAGCAGGCAGGAGCCTTGGGACAGGGCGGGGAGGCTCTGGCTGCAACCCCTCTCGGGGCCCAGCCCACCCAGCACGGTGACCTCCAAGGCTGGGGTTCTTACCCTCTCCTAGCCGCCTTTCTTGTGTGTGTGCACAGGGTGGCTTTGCATCTTACGTTGCAAGGACTGAGCACTCTTTAAGATAAAGTGCAAATGGCAGATCCAAGCCCCGACCCCAATAATCCCAGCACCCAGGGGAGGGACCGGCCGACTGTCGGTGCACCAGGTTCTCATCCCCAGAATCCACGGCTGGAGCGGAAAGCGCCCATGGGACTTGAAATAGCTGTAGTCCACCACTGGTTTGATCCTGGTCCGAGCAGCAAAGACGAAATCCGGGCCCTGCCCGACATCCCGGCTCGGGCGGAGGGGGGTGCGGCCTGGCCCAGGTTCGGCTCCGCTGCTGGCGAGCGCCAGCCTGCTATCTAATCTGCTCCCCACTTCCTGTGTTATGAAATGCTGGCCGGGGGCTGTCTCCTGGCCGGACGGCAAGGAGCCGGGAAAGCGGTGGCGAACAGTGTCCTCTGTTGGCCGCCCTGGGTCCCTGCAGTCCTGAGTCCAGCAGTGGGCAGGAGGTAGGACTTCTCTCCCTCTCTTTGTCCCTCTGTCTCGGTAACGCTGCTTTTCCTATAAACAACAATAAGAAAACTAACAAAGAGACCTCTTTGAACATACAGAGAGCAAAGATTTCTGGGAGAAGTGACGGTGCAGAGCCGGAAATGAAAGGGCCGAGGGTACAGCCAAGTCTGTCGCCGCCAGGGGAGACGTGTGGTACCCAAGGAGAGTCCTACTTGCTTTCCATACTGTCCACACCAAACACGAAGCTGTTTCAGGACCAGGCCCAGACAGATTGGTGGGAAAACTCCAAACAGTGCCGTCGGAGCTCCACTGTGGCAGGCACAGACGGCCGCTGGGAGGACCAGCTCTGGGCACCGCTGGGCAGGAGCTGTGCACCGCGGGGCACAGCCGGGGGAAGAGGCAGCCAAGAGCCAAGGAGCGGTGTTTCCCTCGTTTGAGGAACAGCCGGCTTAGGTGACTGTCCCTAAGGGGTATTTAGGTGGAGGGCCGACGTGGTGGTGATCGCCGACTTATCTGTCTGCTTTTCATCACTTCGTGTCTGACCACACTTCCCAGACCGCAGTTTGAGTACATTTCCATCACCGACAGCCGTCCCAGCAGGACCAGGCTGCCTCAGGCCTGCTAACGGCCCTCCCCCTCCCACAGGCTGGCGGGCTGGCTGGCCAGTTACCGTATTTACCCTGCCGCAGGCTCCCCGCGTCCAGAATGAGCAGGGCTGGGGTGCCGGCTACCATCGCTGCGAGCTGTCACTGGCCCTGATTAATCCGAACAAAATAACCAGGCGGGCGGGTGGACGGCCTTGCCCTGGGCATGGCTGTGGGTCTGCTGTTGATGCAGGGCTCACCCAGGAATCCCAAAGTCCCAGAACTTGCAGATAGCTCCACAAAGCAGAAAGCAGACTGCTAGGTCACACAAAGCCAGGGACAAACTGAGTGAGGTGCAAACTCACCTGACAGCCATCAAGGTGGTAAGAGCATCACACACACACACACACACACACACACACACACACACACACACACCCCTCATCTGCTGGTTCACCTCCCCAGGGGCCACAATGTCCAGAGCTGAGCCTGCTTGAAGCAGGAGCTCTCTCCAGGTCTCCCATGTGAGTGCAGGGGCCCAAGCACTTGGGCCAATTTCTGCTGCTTTACCCAAGTGCATTAACAGGGAGCTGGATGGGAAATGGAACAGCCAGGACTTGAGCCAGTGCCCAAATGAAATACCAGCGCTTACAGCAGTAGCTTTACTCACTATGCAACAACACCAGCCCTTACACCTTCTTCTGTGGAGGTTCTCTTCCTGTCCACCCTGTCTTATCAACAGCTCTTTGAGATTAGAAAAAAAAAGTCCAGCCCAGCTTAGAGGACTGCAGTGGTTCCTGGTGTCTGAGACAAATGCCGCGTTCTCAAGTATGTCCACCATCCATCCTGTTTTGGGGAGCTCTGAGCTGTGATGTCGCATCTGTCTCCCCACTCACCTGTCGCTAGGCCTGTCACCAGGTGCTGACACCCAGAGCTAGACAGCGGGATGCATGTTACCCCTGTGGGGCAGGCAGTGGGTTGTACTCTCTGCACCCTGCCTCACTCAGCCAGTTCTCACCCCGGATCCCCCAGACAGGCTCCTTGCATGGACCGGGGCCACAGCACAGGTGCACCTGTTCCATGCTTCAGCATTGCACAGTAGCTGCCTCTGCCTGCTCTCAGACAAGGGAATCGCAGTTGTAGCAACCACAGCAGTGAGAAAGCAACAGAGGACCATAATCCCATGGGCTGGGGGTGGCTGTATCCGTACCCCAAGCGTGTCCTGGTGTTCCCACCAGCCCTGACACTCTATAGACATAACCAAGGTCAGGGTGTCTGCTTCTTCCAGGTGGAAGACGCAGCCTATGCCGCAGTTCTGAGGTCGGGACGTGCATGGCTTTTTGCCCCCTAGTCTAACAGTGAGTGACTCAGAGAGGTGCCCGGAGCATCCCCTTGGCGTGACTGCTTCCTGCACTTTCCTGAGGTCTTGGCACTGGCGTCTCTCTGGTGTCCATCACATTTCTGTCCGTTCTCTTCCGAACACTGACCTCTCCCAGCCACCGTGTGATTCCATTGACTGAGGACTAGACTCTACATGGTGATCGTACGGAGCCACTGTGTCCTTGGCACCTAGCATGACTCCAGACTCCTCGTTCCTGAGGTGTGGGGGTTCAGGCTCTTGTTCCTCGCCTGGAAAACAGGCAGCTCGTGCGCATCTTCGTGAGGGAGTTGGGAAGCATGGGGAAACGGCTCCTACCTGGGTCAGGAGTTCTTTACCCAAGGGGTTCCTGCCAGCTTCCTGAAATCTCTCCTGAGCTCTGTGGGGTGTGCACTTGAAGCTCAAGGATTGCACATGCATCGGCAGGGAGCATGCGTGGGAGGCGTGTGGCATGTGTGGACCTCAGGCCATCCCGGGCCCGCACCGCGGCAAACACAGCACCCCACCCCCTGGGCTCCCTGCTCCCTCCCTTCCTGCAGGTCACAGGAAGGCCTTGGGGGGCTCCTTGCGGTGTCAGCTGAAGCTTCTGAGCCTGCACCTGGTTGTCATAGTGACATACCAGGGTGGACCATTAGGGACAGGTGACCAGCATCATACAGCCACGAAGCTGGTCCACCTGATCCTCTGTGAAGTGTTTGCTGTGTACCCAGCCCCATGTCGGACACGTGCAAGGCCGACACCCCATCCTCCAGGAACAATGGGAACCCACACTAATTAGGCTTCCTAAGCATTTCAAATGGATTTGGAAATCAAGTTGCCTACTTTTCTAAATAAATGCTGTTGTGATTATCATAAAGTAAATTACATCCATGCTCGAAGAATATTAGACAAGAAATGCACGTTGAAAAGCACCAAGCCCATTTACTCATGCTCAGGTCCCTCGGGCACCTGCCATGTGCCTGCACTGTTCTCTTGAGTACCTGCTGATGTCAGTGCTGTTCGAGGGGCCAGGACCCAGCAGGGAGAGGTTGCACATGGTCTCTGCTCTCACAGCTTGTGATAAGGGCAGGAGACACAGGAACAGCCCATACCAGACCTCTCGGCCGTGCCAAATGCCACCTACAAAGCTCTGTGAGGGGAGGGCATAGGTTGTCACTGAAAGGGGATGGTGACCGATTGGGGACTAGAGCAAGGAATGGTCTAGAAAGTTTGGGGGAAGCCTTGCTGACCAGCGTGAGTTTTCCAGTGGTTTCTCCCTCTCTCCAAACAGCCAGCTGTTTCTCATCTAGTCCCAGAGGAAAATGACGTAGGGAAAAACAGGGCTGTGCCAAAGATTTATAATGTAACCTCGGTGTTTCTGGAGCCAGTCCGACGGCTTGCAAACCCGTGCCCTTAACTCTTTCATTTCCTGGAGCCTGGGAGTGGTCTCCGAGAGGATGCCACGTGTTGGGCCCTTCCGCTGAAGGGTGTAGGTCAACAACGCAGCACTCAGGCCTGGGAGGTGACCCCTCTCAGCGGCTGGTGCCCACCAGGCCCTTTTCCAAGTGTTATACCCACGGCTGGTTCTGGAAGAGATGGGGCCATGTCCAGACGAAGTCAGAGGGGGAAGGTGTCCTCAGAGATGTAGGCTTATGACGCCGTGGTCCCCCCTTGAGACCGGAACAAGAGTGGGTGCCTGCCGAGGCGGCTTTGTCCCCAACAGATGGCCCCTCTTGAACTTGACTGTCTGGGCACAGATGTGATTTCATGCAAGCTCATTCTTTTCAGGATGACTCATCTGTTTATTAAATGCATGAGTCGGTGCAGTCGGTGTGATTTAGCTTTTATGGGGTTTTGCAGGAGGTCTCAGTAAGTCCTGGGTCTGGTAGAGTTTCTTCATGGTAGATTCTAGAAGCCTAGTCGCCATTTTCAAAGGAAGCATTCAAAGGTGGACTGCACTGTGAAGGATGCCACCAAAGGCAGCTACCGAATATAGAAATGATGTTTCCCAAGAGAAGGGGCACCGTCCTCAGCTAACTGGAAGTGACACAGTGCTGTCACCGAGAGGAGGCCTGCTTAGGGACAAGAGGACCCTCTCTGGCCCAGAATCCACTCCCAGCCAAGCAGAATCTGAGCAGGTCCCCAGCGCGATGCAGCTGGCAATCCAAAGCCGTGATTCCTGGGCCCTGCTCTCTGGCACTTGCATCCACGCCACCCGCATCCCAGCAGTTGTCTGCGTGCAACGGAGAAATATCAGCACAGGCTTTCAGAGCATGGGTTGGCCAGGCGCTGCCCCAGTCCTGTCCACACATCAGTCAATTGCTTTTACAACCTTTTATTGTGTCGAGGCACAATTTTCGTGTATTGCATAGATACGGTTTTCAGAGCATAATAACGTCCCCACCCAATCCTTGTCCCTTTCACCCACCCTCCTCCTCCTTCCTGTCTCATTTTAATGTTTACAAAGATACACTTGCAACTGACTTTATAATCACACACGTAACCCTCCACTCCTTATAGAATTCAACAACAGTAAGTACAAAGACCACAGTTCCTCAAGAGGGGAGGCAAGGGCTAGAAGCAACCATCAAATTGGGAAATCCATTTTGAATTCATTTAGTTTTCCCAACAACCCTCCACGTGCTATGAACACGTCCACCAGGGACCAGAAGGGATGTGTCTATTAGCCGGTTCCTGCCTTGGCTTCGGTGGGAATATTTTTCTCCAGTTTTTATTTTCCACGATCTTTCTCCCATCTCTCCCTTCCCTGTCACCCTCCTCCCCCGCCTATGGTTACTTGTCCACATCTCGTTTCTCTCACGTCATAAACACATCGTAGACACTTCTTTGGACCCATATGTGCGGACCTAACCCATTCTCTCAAAGTGACCACTCACTATTTATTCCTGGTGTCCACATGACCCGTATACCCTGACATTTTTGGTTCTGGCAAGTAGATTTGTAGCAATGTAATGCTGAATAAAAGTCAAGGAGTTCTCAGTTCAGAGGCCATGGTGGGTTCCCTTACAATGGGTGCCTCATGACCCGTCCTGGCCAGCAGTGGGCACAGTGCATGCTCCTACGTCCTTGCCAGGAGTGGGCAGTGCCCTTGTGTCAGTGTTGTGTTATTCTGATGAGATGCATTTCCTAGCCTGGGGAGCTGAGCCACAATCCACGGATGTATGGCCTGGACCCCCATGCGGCCTAGGGTGACGGGAAGGCTCTCCCAGGATGCGACAAACTGCACCCTGTCCCCAGGGCCCTGGGCTCCTGGGCTGCAGCTCCAAGTGTTCTAGCCGTGAGGTGCTTGAGGTGCGGGTGAGGTGGCTGCTCAAGGGTGCGGTCACTTGTCTCTTCACGGGAGACAGGTGAGACGCCGGGTCTCTCCATTCGGAGCCCGTGCAAACAGACCACATCAACTTCAGCGGGACTGATGGAGGAACGGAGCTTCAGGAGAGCAAACTCACCAAGGACGATGGACTCGGAGAAGCACAGCACACATTGCCAATGCCTCCAGCCTGAAAAAGTCGTTAACTCCCCTGTATTTTAAGCCTTCAACTCTACTGCAACAGGTTAGGGGGAGAGAGGGGGCATCAATAAGCCCCTGGTTGCTGCCTGCATAACAGTTAATAGGGAAGGAAAACACGTTTTGGGGGGCCGGATCCACAATATGGGATACTAAGCCTCTGCCTGTGGCATCAGCATCCCATAGGAGCTGGTTCTTGTCCTGGCTGCTTCTAGTCCAGCTCCCTGCTCATGGCCTGGGAAAGCAGTGGAAGATGGCCCAAGGACGTGGGGTCCTAGACTCATGTAGGAGACCCGGAAGAAGCTCCTGGCTCCTGGCTTCAGACTACTCCAGCTCTGGCCATTGCAGCCATTTGGGAAGATCTCTCCTCTCTTTTTTTCTTCTTCCCCCTCTTCCTCTTTCTCTCCCTCTTCTTCTTCTTCTCTCTGTAACTCCACCTTTCAAATAAAATTAAAATGAATCTTTTCAAAAAAAGGAAGAGGCATTTTCTCTGCTTACCCCATGAGGGTATGTTTGCTTACTCCTCCCAACGTGGATCTCACTGTGTGAAAGAGGCTGCTGGGAACAGATGGGCCATCAGTGGACCAACGTGGGCTCCACTCCGGGCTCTGCCTTCGCATAGGTTCCCTGGAACACTGTGTGGCTGCGATCTGCCTCCACTTCCTCACCTGTTAGTGGAGGTCATAGTACGGGTTTTCATGATTGCTGTGGTGATTAAGTAGTCATTTTTAAATAAAGGTAATTAATATGAGCTTATTGTGCAATCGGTAATTTTTTTACATGTTGATTTGGAGTTTTCTCCTCAATGACACAAGAAAATCATGCATACATGCAGTATGTTTAGACAGAAAGAATCTTAAATGTAGCTCTGTCAGGAGCTACAGATTTTACAAACTCCTTAGAGTTGTGTGGCTAAAATGTGGGTGCTGGAACGCAGTGATTTAGATTGAAATCTCAAGTTTCTGCCTTACTGGTTGAGTAACTTTGGGAAAAGTTACATAATGTTTAAAATCTCCATTTCCCTTAAAAACGGGATTTTCATCAAGTCACAGTGGGAACACTCCATGATAATGCATGCAAAGGAATTGGCCCAGAGTGAAACCAAGGGGCACTGCTGTCACCTAACGCTTCCTGTTCTGGTTTGGAGGTGACCTGGCTGCTGAGCACCGGAGGCCTTCAACTCCTGAGCTCATAGGCTCGTGGGAGCCTAACCCGGCGATGGTATGTAAGGTGGGCACGGGAGGCTCTGAGTCATTGGGGGTGTCCCCTTGAGAGGTCCTTCTCCCAACAGAAGGGTCCGGGTTGGAACCAGCCACACTCTCTTTTCTGTCCTCTGTCCACCTCACCATGTTCAACTCGGAATTGACAAGAATCTTGCATGTCTGCTTCAATACAGTCACAGGGCCGCCTTGAACTTGTACCTGGAGGACTCTGTGATGCTTACAGAAGTTTTGTTGAAAACCAATGGCATTTAAAGGCTGTATCCACTCCATCTGCCCTTCAGTAAGGAATAAATGTCTCCCACCCACTGTCCCACTGCCTCCAATCTGAAATGGCTTGGATTCATATTGCTGGCACTGAGAACATTCTGGAAGGTCTCATTTTGGCTTAACCCATACATATCAGTGGGCTGGCCTGTCCAAGCCAGAGTTTGAACTATCCCTTGTAGAACATTCTGAGAGTTCAGTTTGTGGTTGTTGACCAACTAGTCTCCATGTTTCATGTGGAAGGCGTGGGTTCTGTCAGACACAGCTTCCTGGCTGCACCAGCTCTGGCCCCTAGCACTGGCTGCCTCTCCCTGCGGCTGGCTCCTGTCACTCACAGGCCACTCACTCTGCCAAGACAGGACTGTAAAACAGCAGCTTTAGTGTCCTCTGGCAGTGCAGAGTGGATTCAAATATTGGGGTGGAAAAGTTCACTTTCTGGGGGAGTCCGAGACCAAAATACACCCTGCCCCACCTCGAATGGCCCATTACACTTTCCGAAAATACAAATCAACATCCATGGTGACTCTCCCCACCCTGGGCTCAGGTTGGTTTTGCCTGACTGCTGAATATAACTTTCTGTTTACTGTGGAAAGCTGGAGGAAGGCTGGGGCTAACAGTGATCATAAGAAGTTGCTCCCCACAGGTGGCACCTGCTGTGCTCCTGGTGTTGCCGCCTGCCTGTCACAGCCTGTGGCCCCTTCGCGAATCCAGAGCAGAGAGCACACTGCTTGTGTAATGTCTTTGTGGCATCGCTGGACATGATGACACCAAGGCCTCGTCCGAGACTTGTGACAATAAACCATGCTATTTTGTTAAAACGACAAAGTACGCATGAGCCCCGGAAGAAACCTGTTAAATTCACATGAACCATGCCATTCAAACACACGTGAGCATGGGACATGTCCTGTGCTAAGGTGACCTGTGTTAGCGGTCCACACGGCCAGCACACCGCATGTGCCTTTTCAGCCAGTGTCATTCATTTAAGCCCAGATGGGCACTGTGGTGCAGTGGAGTAAGCTGTCACTTGGGGCACCCAATCTCACTGCAAAGTGCCTGGTTCGAATCCTCTTTCCATCCAGTGGATGAAAGATCTCGCTCTGTCTCTGTTGCTCTAGTCTTTGAATAATAAAGAAGTAAAAGTTAAATTATTCTTTCAGCACTCTTGAAATGTACAACACAGTGTCACCAACTGTGAGGGGTCACTGACACGGACCCCTCTAGCCACTCAAGTGGGCACCTTCCCCTCCCTGCCCTCTCCCTCCACCAGGCTCGGATTCTGGAAGATTCTATGCATGCACACCACACATATGCACACATATGCATAATGTGCACACATACACACAATGTGCGCATGAATACACGTGTACACACATATCAGTGACAACCCAACACATAGTGTCATACCCACACGTGTTGAAAACTATGCTTCGTCAGGTTCTATGTCACACACACACCACTTCCCATCCAGCTCCCTGCTTGTGGCCTGGGAAAGCAGTTGAGGGCCTCCCAAAATCTTGGGATCCAGCACCCATGTGGGACACCCCAAGGGGTCTACAGACTCCTGGCTCCAGATCGGCTCAGCTCTGGCCGTAACAGCTAGTTGGGGAATGAGCCAACAGATGGAGGATCTTCCTCTCTGTCTCTCCTTCTCTGATCTGCCTTTCCAATAAAAATAAATAAATCTTTAAACAAACAACAACATCACTAGTCAGTCAAAAGCTCGTGGGGAAGGAGCACCTGCAGCAGTGGCAGTGTTACAGTGACTGCCACCTGTGGGTCCCCTGCTCTTCCTGCCCCAGCTATGCCTGCAGCCAGTCAGCTGTGGCTGGGACTACTGTTTCAGGACTGTTCCCATCACACAGCTTGCTAAGCTGCAGCTGTTGGTCCTAGCCAGGCCTGGCCAACCCAGAGGATGCCACCTCACCACAAGCAAGGAGCCGTGGCTGCAGGCACCGCACCTGCCCTCCGTCCATGTCAGGTGACGCTGGCCTTCCAGGGCTGCCTGGTCTGTTCTCCCGTGTCTGAGTCTGCAGGGCTGACAGCGTGGCTGTGCCCTGTGTACTCCCAAGCGAGGGTGGAACTGGAGCCACTGCAGCACATGGCCCGGCTCCACCACACCGGGAATCTTTGTACAGTAACAGCGTCCCCCAATGTCCCCCGGGCTGGGCCACGGGCAGGTGGCCAGCAGCAGTGGGCCCAGCTGTGCTGCTCTCCTTGGCACTTGTTTGTCTTGTGAGTTCTGGGTGCTATTTGCTGTTAAGCTGCCGAGTTCCACCTAGGGAGACTGTGGGGTTCCTCAGATGAACATGTGAAGAAGGCAGCCGTCTTCCAGCCTCATCCCCTCCCGTCCTGCCCAGGGCCCTGCAGGTGCAGGCCAGGGTCCCAGCTCCAAGCTTCTTGGTGGAAAGAGGTGACCGACGGGTCTGGCTGCTGTCTCTCCATTCACCGCACGGGAATCTCAGCTGGGCAGCAGATGTTGCCAGGCATCTAGTCCAGCCTGTCTTAGTAAGGGACTGTCTCCTTGGCACCTGTCATGGTATTCCCCCAACCCCTGTATGGGATGGATCAGGCCCCATCCCCAATGTTCTGGAACCATCCAGATGCTGGGTAGCAAGGCAGTGTGTTGGGAGCACGCAGAGACAAGGCCATCAGAGGAGTTAGTAAGATTGTTAGTGCTCAAGGACAAAGCCCGACTTTCACACACGTCCACAGGTGATCGAATGCTGTCAACATTAACACTGAAGAGGGTCCTAGTCTCATGTCACAGTGACTTCTAATCTTGGTGCCCACCAGGCTGTGAAAGTAGAGATGAGATGAAAACCAAGTGTGATGGTGATTTAATGAACCAGCCAGCCTGGGGACTGCTCGCTTTGGGAGGGCAGAATGGAATCTTCTCCCTCTTCCCTCCCAGGCCCTCCATGCTTTGAAACACATGTGAGCATACACGCATTCATGTCGATGCATGGAGGCACATGTAAATTCAAAGCACACACACTTCCACATGCGCACACATGTGAACTCCCATGTGCACACATCCATGCACAATACCAACCATGCATGCACACACAGCCCCTACTCCCCTCTGAGCCCCTGGCTCAGTCCACCGCTGCCTCCCCCTTCTCCACGTCAGGATGAGTGGGTCCAGCAATCCCATTAGGACAGAGGCCGGCTGGGGCAAGTGAGGAGAAGGCCTCACAGCGGAAAGCCACAGCCCGCCGTGAGCTAGTGTTTTTCATCAAAAGCAGTCTTTCTGCTTGGCTGGAGAGCCTGTGCGTGCTGAGCGAGGGAGGCAGGCACCCAGCATCGAAGCAGTAACATCCGGCTGGGCAAAGCTACTCTGACACTGGAATAAGCGGCCACGGTTTGTCTTTAAACACGCCATGCTTGAGTAATGAGGAGAGCCAGTGCCTGGGAGCAGACGGGCACGGAGAACCCGAGACAGCATGTAGGGCAGGGGTGCAGCATGGCGCGGTGGGGCCGAGCAGTCCCAGAAGGCCCTCCTGGGGCCAGGTTAGAATTCTCTGCCTCTGCTCCAACAGTTGGTGGACGGCCACAGGGTCCAGCCACATATGCCGGAGTTGCTCCCGCCCCAGAAGTGCTCCAGCAGGGGCAGCAGTAGGAGCTCTGGGACGCACTTCCTCCTCGGGGGGCCTTGGTGCCACAGGCTCTCCCCATTTCTCTACCCCTGCCCGCCATGCTGCCCCAGGGAGCAGGAGACAGGACTTGCTGGGAGCCCCCACCCAATTGAATTGGCATCTGCTTTTGTGTCTCTCCCTCCAGGCTGTGTCCTTGTGCGGAAGGGCCGCAGAGGGGCTCAGCACCCCGCCCCTTCTTGGGAGCTGTGGGCAGGTGGCTGCACTGCCTCCTCCCTGGGGGCAGGTGCAGGGGCTCACGGTGGGGGGCCTAGTAAGTACTAGCCAAATGCATATCTAACTTAGAATCTTCACAGCCAGAGCAGAGCCATGACCCAGTGGCTCTCTAGCTGCTGCTATTATGTAACAATACACAGTATACACATTCACTCATTTAATGTTACAAAGTACATGTATGCTGGCTCTTATTCCAAGTACTGTACACATGCTAATAACCATGCGCTCCCAATCAGTTCTAAGGAAGCGGTTGTTTCCATTACTGGGGTAGAGGTACGAGACGGCCACCTGTCCGAGCCCCAGCTGCTTGGGGTGCAGTGCAGCCTGGTCTTCCTGGGTCACTGCCCTGGTATCAGGCAGTCAGCGGGTTTCAGGACCACAGGCTGCCTTCAAGGAGAGGGGTCCGTCGTAGTACTCCAGGAGCTGATGGCCAGCGAGTTGGGCAGACAGGACCCAGCCAAGCAGGGAGCTGCATCAGGGACTCCAGTTTTGTACACGTGGTCCTCTCAACCACTGAGGTGTGTGTGATTAAATGAGGACCTTGATAACATGCACGTGTTGAGGCAGAGAGTCTGGGCCAGGCCAAGTTCCTTTTGGTTGTCACTGTGGTGTAATTTACCTATTGCAAAACCCACTACCATTCAATGACTTCATTGCCTTCATAAGGTTGTGCTGCTATCAGCATCACAGCTGGATTCTAAGACACACAGCAGGTGCTGCTGTGCAGAGGAGAGCTGTGTCCTGCTCATAAGTACAGTCTATAAACTAGGCACGGTCAGTATGATAACACAGGACAGCAGTAACAGTAAGCACAGTTACGTGAGTGTGCCCTCTCTCACACTACTGATGGTGTCCTGCACGCCCTTCTTGTGTGATGTGAGATCACACGAAGCCTGTAGGATGAGGTGGAGAGAGCTGGGGACCCGCTCACTGTGATGCAGCTTCCGGCTGCTATGCGCGGCAATGTTGGCTGATAGGCTAAGACAAGGCAGGCCCTGCATGAGTAACAGCAGGCAGTGTATACAGCAGGGATACACAAGATGAAGGCTGGATAGCACACATCGTGTGGGACTAATGGGCACGCCTGGGCTACTTCTGTCATAGGGCTGTTACGATGAATGGTAATCATTTATTTTTGGTTGTAAAGCTAGATGTGGAACTGCTAGGTCCTATGGTAACTGTGTCTGGCTATTTTGGATAACGGCTAAACTGGCTACCAAGGTGAGCACACGATGCTACAATCCCACCACCAACAGAGGAGAGTTTAATCTCCCCTCATCCTCATTCTTGCAGTTGGGTGATATTTTTCAAGCACAGACCCTCATGTGGGTGGAAAGTGTTTGGGATTCTGGCTTCCACTTCCCTAATGTTTAATTATGCACTTTTCAAGTGCTTATTGGCTATTCATATAACTTCTTTAGAGAATCATCTCTCCAAATACCAGAAGGTAATTCTTTACAAGTTGGGTTGCCCATCTTTCTGTGGTTGAGTTACGGGTTCTCTGCATGGGTTGCCCGTCTTTCTGTGGTTGAGTTACGGGTTCTCTGTATGCATTCTGGACAGGAGACCCTGACCAGCTGTCTGGCTCGAGGGCGTCCTTCCCACTGTGGGGCTGTAGCTTCACTTTCTTGATAAGTGTTCTTTGAAGTCGAGATGTGAGGATGTCTGACTCAGCTAGTTTTCTATAGCTGCTCTGCTCTCACTGCTCACATCATCTCTAACACTGCCCGATGCTGGGTCACAGGGACTTTTTTTTTCTCATTTCTAAAAGTCTCAGGTGATGTTATGTCATGGATTTGAGCGTCACAGTTGAAATACCAAGCAACTAAAACCATCATTTTCTTCTCTCTGACGTGATGGGTGGGGAGCAGGTGCTATCTTGGGTAGCTTAATTCTCCACATGGGTTCAGTGTGAGCCAAACTCGAGTTCTCCTTGGTTTATCTGTGTTCTTCCTGATGGTTGCAAGTCCGAGTGGGACTATCTAACAGTCCAGCTCCAGGTAGCCACGAGCACCAGGGCTGAAAGCTTCATTTAGGTCTTCACCTGGGTGTCTGCCCAAACTCTTAGGAATCTTCCACTGTTTCCCAAAAACAATGACAGGGAGCTGGGTAAGAAGTAGAGCAGCTAGGACTGGAAATTGGAGTTGAGGAAATGGCGGCTGTGAGGATTGCTCGTTGAATGCCAACCTGTCAGCTCTGGGATGGGAACCCTGGCCCAAGGATGTTGGACCTTCCAGGCCGTGGAAGGGGACATGGGGGTAGGCTCACAGCCTAGGATTGTATTTGAGAATAGCGTTCTGAGGGACTTGCTACGGAGGTGCCCAGTACCCAGCTCTGCTGAATTCGCCCAGAAATTACGAGCTGAGCAGTTGCTGGGGCAGTCCTGGAGTGCTGACTCGTGCACAGGAGTGGTGGCAATTGGGCCCAGGTCACCTGAGGTCAGGCACATGGCTTTGGGTAGCCATTTGTCACTTGGAATTGGGCAGGCAGCCATAAACACAAGAGATGGGTTGTGGAGTTAACTCGTGATGTTTGTCTGTGGTCATGGCTCGACCTGATCAGGGAGGGTGGGAGAGAGAGGGAGGGAGAGGTAATTACAGGACAAAAGTCAGCCTAAAAATACAGCCATCCCCTGCTCCGAAACAGTGCAGCTGTCAGGGGTGGGAAGACATTAAGAAGGAGGTAGGTCAGCCCAGTCTTCAATTTGGAGGTCAAGCAACACGGGCTTGCAGAGGAGTGAGGAGTCACTTTGAGGCTCCAACAACGAAGCCACAAGGGCTGCCTCATGTCAGCTTGGCCGACAGAGTCTGAAACAGCAGTCCAAAAAAAGTGCTCTCTCCCTCTGCCTCCCTGCTGGCGAGGGGCCCTGGGGGAACAGAATAGAGCTCCAGCGGCTAGGGGGATGGCTTGGCTGCATGACCCTCAGGAAGATAGATGGCTTAGTGACCATACCTGTTATTATAAAATGGAAACCACGAGAAACCAAATAGCACACTGCAAATGACACCCATAACATGCGGCACCTGCTTGAAGACTCCAGAGAGGCACAGACCTTTGCTGGAGTCACACGCCCACTGGGCACTGTGCACTGGATCAAGGCCCCAGGACGGAGTGAGGGCCAGGAGAAAGGAACTGCAGTCAGTGAGAGCCCCCGCTCCGCCACCGGCCTCTTCCTCGCCCTTGCCATCACTCGGCTAATGCTGTCTTCCTCTTTCTTAGCGACCTGTGCTTTAGTCTCAGGCCGGAAGCCTTTGTCGCCTGATTTTAGGAAGGCCCAGGGACTGCTGTGCAGGATTCCTGTCCCACGACTCACATTTGTTCTGGATAACCTGGTCCCTAAACTGCTGTTCCTGCTGGCGCCATTTTTTTCCCCGCTACCTTTCTTTTGCTCCCAGACTGATTGGTGTCTGTGACCCATCCACAGATGAGGATTGGTGTACAAATCACACCTGTGTTTCCCACCTGGGGTCTGCTTTGGAGTGGTCTGCCTAGCAAAATGTATTCTGACCATCAGGTGCTAACTCACAGCTGGAAATCTGCTGGGATCAAGACCAAGTCCTCTCTGCCAGGGAGCATGTATTCAGCCTGGTGAAAGAGGGCTGTAGGCCCGGGTGTTTCTGTGGTGAATGTGGAATCCAGGGTCAGCTGCATCAACTATAGTTGGACAGCAACTTTGGGTACAATTCGGGTGTCTGTAAAGGGATTCCAGTTAGCAGCCTTTGCCCTGCATTTAATCTCCAGCAGGATCCTCTCCTGGGCACAGCACAACAAGCCCCTGAGCAGACACAGCTTCAAAGAGAACACAGCTTCCACCACCCACCCCTTTCCACCCCAGCTGGTCCCTCGGATGCTGAGCTGGATGGAAGCCTTCTAACTCCAACACCCATAGTCTGGGCTGAAGTCTTTATCCGTTTACCTAAAAGGACAACAGTAGAATGGAGGTTGATGTCTCATGGTTCTGAAAAGTGCCACTGGACACTTTGATCTTCACACACTGCCACCTGACACGGGCCGTTGCTGATGCCCCTCACTGGATCCCATCATGTGGAAAAGGCTTGGGGTGTCCTAAGTTGGGGTTCTCCATAGGGGAGCTCCAGTTCCCTGTCAGTGCCCAGGTCTGCATCTGTTGGCTCCCCTGCCCCATGCTCCCACATGTACGGAGCTCACCAAGTCCCCAAGACCTTCAAGGCTCCAGACCAGGAGAGCTGGTGGCGCAGTCCAAAGGCCAGGTGACACTCCCAAAGCCAGCGGGCTTGAGACTCAAGAGTAGCCACGTTCAGAAGAGGTCAAGTGCAGACAAAGGAAAATGAAGGCTGCCTCGAGTCAAGGTGGGCACGCAGGGGGACACGGTCGTCAGGGAGCTGGGATGTGGCTGTTTTCCCACAGAACCACCCTCAGGTCAGCACAGTCCTTCACGAGCCCTGGTGTTACCGTTTCCACGCACTGCTCTGGTCTCAGTTTCTGAAGGCCAAGGACAGTGCTTTATTTTTGAAAAAGCATGTGAAAAAAAATTAAAGAGTGATGATTAAAACACTAAGCGTCAACACCATGTTGTCATATGTCCATTTGTCTGAGACTAGATTTGTCTGTCATGGGGAAAGTTTTTAAGATTTATTTATTTTTATCACAAAGTCAGATACACAGAGAGGAGGAGAGACAGAGGAAGATCTTCCATCCAATGATTCACTCCACAAGTGAGCCGCAACAGCCGGTGCTGTGCCGATCCGGAGCCAGGAGCCAGGAACTTCCTCCAGGTCTCCCACACGGGTGCAGAGTCCCAAGGCTTTGGACCATCCTTCACTGTTTTCCCAGGCCACAAGCAGGGAGCAGGATGGGAAGTGGAGCTGCTGGGATTAGAACCGGCGCCCATATGGGATCCCAGCGCGTTCAAGACGAGGACTTTCGCTGCTAGGCCACGCCGCCGGGCCCCATCATGGGGAAATTTTAAGTTTGATGATGAAAATGTAGGATGAAGAAGGTGTAGGGTGATGGAGATGGAGATGAAATGTAGGATGCTGGAGGTGTAGATGATAGAGGAGTGGGGAGGTGGAGGTTTAGGACGGTGGAGACGTGGCATACCAAAAGCCTAGGCCGTCTGGTGCGCCTGCTTGGGTGTGAGTTACCTCCAGATGTCAAAATGAACATGTTGGTTCCATGACAGTCTTCCAAAATTCCTACTAAAGCTCGAGAAGTGCCTGGGCTGGGGCAGACAGGTGGAAGACCCCCTGAGCGAGGCCTAGGGGTGAAACTGGAGTTGAGCTGGGCGAATACTGAGAGCTGGAAGGCTCTGGAGACATAGTGGGCTAAAGGGACGTTAGAGAAGTTTTTTGGTGGTCCCTCCGCCAGCAGGACCTCTGTCAGTGTGCACGTCGGCGCTGAAGAAGTCTCCGCCCAGCATCGTTCAGCAAGCGGCTCCTGGAACCACGGCGGGAGAAGCTAGAAGTCACTGCCGACAGCCAGACCCACAGACACTTGCAGCTAAGCGAGGAGCGGTCGAGTCGGAGCAGACGCCAAGACTCGCTCTGGCTCCAGCAGGCAACTGCCCTTCTCAGCTCCCTGACCCTCCCCCATCCTGGTATCCCATCCGTCCCCCACTGAACCAGAATCAAACGGGGAGACTGGCCTGGCAGGCGCTTGGTTCAGCAGAAGACAGACGGAGCACGGAGCCGAGTGTGTCACTGTGGGTTGAGGCAGGGAGTCAGCATGCAGGTGGTGTCTCATCCCCTCACACTGGGCTGTGGTCTGGACCCACTGGGCGTGTCTTCCCATCGCTGGAGGTTTAGTCCTTGGTATGCTGCTGTCAAAGGCAGAAAAACCTCTGAAAGCTGGGCCCAGGGTCCATCGCCATGGTGTAGCACATTAAGTTTCCACTTGTAGCACCTGAATCCCATATGGTCACCGGTTCAAGGCCCAGCTGTTCCATTTCTGATCCAGCTCCCTCTGATGGCCTGGGAAAGCAGCAGAAGATGGCCCAAAGTTCTTGGGCTCCTGCACTCGCATGGGAGACCTGGAACAAGCCCTGAGCTGCTGCGTTCTCTCCAGGGAAGGGAACCCTGACGACAGGAAGCCCGAGGGACCCAACCCCCTCCTCAGACTCAATTTGTGAGCATTCTCCCTCAGACTCAGCTTTCCCCCAGAGACCACTGCAGCGCACGGAAGTCATTTCCAATGTGACGTTTTGGAAGGGAAAGAAACACCTGAACTGTCACAGATGGCAATGATAGAGAAGGGTGGAGCCCCCAGGGTGCAGACTCCACCAAGTACTGGGAAGATGCTGCCCTCACGCTGCGCCCCGTCCTCCACTCTGTGAGTTTTGTTTGTTTAAGATTATTTGAAAGGCAGAGAGAGGAGAGAGGTTTTCCATATACCCCCAAAATACCTGCAACAGCCAGGATTGAGCCAGGTCAAAGCCAGGTGTCAGGGACTCAACCTGGGCCTCCATACAGGTGGTCAGGACCCAAGCGCTCGAGCAGGGCACACATCAGCCAGCAGGCAGCTGGATCCGAGGTGGAGAGCCAGCTCTGAGTGCGCTGCGGGTACACAAGTGGAAGCTTTGCCCGCTGTGCCACAGGGCCTGTCTCGAGACACAGGGTGCTGTTTAATTCCTTGAAAAGGAAGTTTCTTCTAGGCACCCCCTACATCCCGCATCATCTTCCTAAGAAAGTTCCCTGGCAGTGCAGGCCTGTGTGAACGCCAGTGGGAAGCTGTGCTCTAGTGACGGATAGGCTGCCATTCCCTGTCCTGCCACACCTCCTTCTGCAGCGTGCTGGCCCACGTGTGCCGAGTCCCCTCCACTGGAGAGCGGACACTGGGGCCAGGCTGGGCCAGGGTTCAGGGGTCCCAGGCCGCCTGGAGATTACATTGGAATCTCTCTATTGCCAAAGTCCCGGGCCATACCCCCTGCAAGACTGCTTCCTCTACCGTTACCACGCACAACATCTGTGAGTTCACTTATCATTCCGAAGTTATTTATTAGGAGCCAAGTGAGCACCAGGTGCTGCTGTCCTGGGGGTGGAGTGGGGAATACAGATACTTGGCTCTCACTTCATATTGGTGTGTGTGTGAGAGGACACTTTTAAATGTGTGGAAGATGGAATTCAAAGATACATTTATTTTGTTGCTAACAATTTAAAAGACTTTTACTGTTGCAGGGTGTGAGCGAGATCACACCAGACATGTCTAAGGTTTATTAAGGAGTCTTTATTAATCAAGCTTGAAGACAACAGAGCACAATAGCAAATTACAAGTCCATACAGCAATCCACTTAATCATAATCCAACCAATCATAATCCCAAAAGAAACAAATGGTCATCATCCTTAAGTCCATCCATTAAGCTGAAGACCTATGTCCCAGCTTCCCCAACAATATATGTTATCCTAAAAGACATGCAACAAATAACCTGGACACACTCACAAGGAACCTGGACACACTCACAAAGAACCTGGACACACAAAGTTGCAGACATCCACCTTTCCCTGGCTTCTCTGCCCACATTCTACTACTGCTAGGCCTCACCCCTCCTGGAACTCCAGATAGTACACAGACCAGAAACAACATTATTATAACCATTGTCCCATCTAAGCAGCACACAGGGACCATGCTCAGGGGAATACCTGTCCTGGGTCAGCCAAGAGTCAAGGTTTCAGAGCAACAGAAGCACCTGGCCAGAAAGAGAGTGAGAGCCCCTGCTTCATGGGCCTTTTAAAGGGGCTTGTGAGGGGAGTGGCTACACACAACACAATACCGTCCCCTCTCAGGTGGTAGGTGAGTCACAGGTGGGCAGGAGCGAATACCCAAGTGTTGTGGGCTGAAGAGTTGGTTAGTGCTCGTTAGGATGGACAGGAACAGGAACTGGGCTTGTAGCTAAAAGCACCTAGACTAATTGGACTTCCAATATCCTGGCTCATTTAGGATGTGGGGGAAGTGGTTGAGAACGCAATTACTATTCCATTGTGTAGGACCCACCTTCAGGACAGAGGTTGGGAGACACAGCTAAATTTCATTTGCCCACTGTCAATGGGTGCTGGCTATCACTGGCTGCACCCCATAACATTACTTGTTTTAAAAGGCGGTGGTGGGTAGGCGAGAGCAAACTGCCACCTGTTGGGTTATTCTCCAAAGACCCTCAGTGGTTGGGCTGGGCCAGAGGAAGCTGGGGCCCAGGAACATGACACAGTTCTTCCAGGTGGGGAACAGGGACCCGACTGCTTGCGCCGTCACCTGCTCCCCGGGCCTGTGTTAGCACCGAGTCAGGAGCTGGCGCCAGGGGTGGAGGTAAGGAACCCGGGTACTCCTGATGTAAGATGCTGGGGTTTTTGTTACAGTTTTGTTTTCTTGGATCTTTTGTTTATTGAAGGTGTAATGAGAGAGAAAGATCCTCTTTCTGCTGATTCACTCCTCAGATGGCTGAACTGCACTGAAGCCGGGACACTGGAAGTTGGTCAGGGCCTCTCACGTGAGTGGCAAGGACCTGGGGCCTTGGGCCTCTGACTGCCTTCTCAGGTGCCTTGGCCGGAAGCTGGACTGGAGGCAGAGCAGCAGGGACTCTAACCGGGGCTCCAACGTGGGCTGCCGGTGTCTCAGCTGGCCTAAGCTGCTTTGCCACAGCACTGCTCCTTCAGCTGGCATCTTAATGGAGAGACCAAACATCCACACCTATTTTGTTGCAAAAATTTGAAATTTGTGCACATGAGAAGTCCTCAGGAAGTTCACAGAAAATATGTACTATCAAAAACTGCATGGATTTCAAAATGCTTCACCAAAAGAAACTTGTCCTTTCATTCCATGTCTGTGATCTTTGGAAGTGCCCTACTCTGTGTGTGTGTGTGTGTGTGTGTGTGTGTGTACATACAAGTCATGTGCCTGTGTGCATATGGAAAGCATCTTTGGTATCTTAAGTCAGAAGTCACAGCCTTAATTGCCTTCAGAATTCAGGAGATAAAATGAATGCACAAAGTTATGGTTGTCACAAGTTAGCTTTTCTGTAATTTTTACTTTATTATTTTTAAAGATTTATTTATTTTTATTGGAAAGGTAGATTTTTTTAGAAAGGAAAAACAGATCTTCCATCTGCTGGTTTACTCCCTTACTGTCTGCAATGGCTGGAGCTGAGCCAATCCAAAGCCAGGAGTGGGTCTCCCACACAGTTGCAGAGGCTCCAGGTTTTGGGCCATCCTCCATTGCTTTTCCAGGCCACAAGTAGGAAACAGTATTGGAAGTGGAGCAGCTGGGGCATGAACCAGTACCCATGTGGGATGCCGGTGCTTGCAAGAGAGGATTAGCTCTTATATTTAACAAAATACCTCAAAGCCATGGCTTAAAAGACTAACCCTTTAATGGTGCAATAATTGGGTTGGGATCAGCCTGGTGGTTCTTTTGTTGGTCTCATCTGGGATGGTCAGGCAGTTGGCCGGGCACTTGGCTGGAGCTGTCTGGGCTACATTAGGTGCTGGCTAGGGCACCGCAGTGCCCTCTCCCAGTCTCAGACAAAGGAGTTTGGTTTTTTAAGGCAGTGGTCTCAGGGCTCAGGGAGGGTAGATGCGCCACCAGCACCACACCGTGCGCCTGCTTGCTGCTTTTCTGCCATTGTCCCATGGTCCAGGTGGGTCACATGGGTAGACCAGAGTCCTGGGGGTGTGGGAAAGAAGGACCCAAGGACAAAGAGGCAGAGATTGGTGGGGCCTAGATGTCCTCCCTGATGGAGTAGCTGACCCAGCAGATGGGTCCTTCTAGCACATTTGCCCAGGCACACCTTTCATGAGGGATTGGAGCCCAGTGGAGCTCCATTCGATGTTGGAAGCCCCATGTTTCTGTACATTCAATTTAAAACAGCAGTAGTTAATGCAATTTTCTGTTTGCCTGCCTTCTTCCATCCTTCCTTCCTTCCTCTTTCACTTTCTCTTTGAGATGCACAAACCTCTTTTAAAGAGGGGTACATAGAGAAGGAGTGCTCATCTGTGGATTTACCACCCCCCCAGATGCTGGCAGGGGCTGGCGCTGGCGCTGGCGCTGAACCAGGCCCAAGCAGCCCAGACTGAAGCTGTGAGTTGGGCACTCAATCCAGGTCCTCCACAGGGGTGGCAACAACCCAACTAACCAACAATCGCTGCTTTCCAGAGTACACACTAGTAAGAAGCTGGTCCGAGAGTTGCTGGGCCAGCGGGCTGGGGTCTGCATTGCGGTGAAGACGGTTGCCCAGCTGCCTGTGATGCTGTGGCCCATCAAGTCCTGTCCAGCTCTCTGTTGATGTAGCTGGGAAAGCAGCAGAAGATGGTCAGAGTGCTTGGACCACTGATATCCATGTGGGAGACCGGGATAAAGGTGCTGGTTCCTGACTCCAGCCTGGCCACTGTAGCAACTTAGCAAGTGAAGCAGTAGGTAAAAATAAAATCTCTCTCTTTCTCCCTCTTTAGTTTATAACTCTGCCTTTCAGATAAATAGCCTCTCTCTCTCTCTTTCGCTCTCTCTCTTTTAAAGACTGTGTCAGGGAGTCTAGTGCCTAAAGTCCTTGCCTTGCATGCACCAGGATCCAATATTGCCACCAGTTCATTTCCCAGCGCCTCCACTTCCCATCCAGCTTTCTGCCCAGGAAAGCAGTCAAGAATGGCCCAAAGCTGTGGGACCCTGCACCTGCTTGGAAGACCCAGAGGAAGCTTCTGACTTTTGGCTTCAGATTGGCTCAGCTCTGGCCGTTGCAGCCACTTGGGGAGTGAACCAATGGATGAAAGATCTTTCTCTCTGTCTCTCCTTCTCTCTGTAAATCTGACTTTCCAACAAAAATAAATTAGTAAATAACTAAATAAATCTTAAAAAAGAGTGGGTCAGAGAGTTGAACCCAGCACTCCAATATGGGGTGCAGGCATCCCAAGAGGTGTTTTGCTATCTAGACCCAAAGTTTTCCCCAGGTAGCGCAAATCATGGAGACGCTAGGGTCCCTCTGTAGGTTGGATTTTCCTCAGGAGCTGCCAGCCCGAGGGCTGGTGTCGCTGAGCGGGACATCATGAGAATGGTTTATTCACTTTCAAACAGTGTGAATTTCCACAGTGAAAGGTCAGCTGTCAAATAGATGAGAGAGAACCATCAATTTTAACGTTTGTGAACTGAGGATTTTTAAAAAGCAACTATCATCTATAATCCTGTAATTTTATGGAAGAGCTAAGCACCCCAGTTTAGCCAAGACTCTGCAAGCTCACAATGTGTACACAGTGTGTAAGTTGGGACAGATCCTACTCTGGGATTCAGAGTTGCATTTATCACACAGTAACAATTTTGATATCACCACCTATCCTAATTTCACTACTCAATGTGTATATTCCCTGTGGTGTCTGTCCTCCTCTGGCATACTATTGGACAGAATTAAGGAAAAATGCGATGCTGGGCTGATTTCTCTCCTTCTGTTGTGAACTGTTGCAGGCTGACTCAGGCGAGTGGACAGGTACATGGGAACAGCTTGAGCAACTCAAAGGACCCTGGCTTTGGAATGCGACGGGGATGCATTGCGATCCGGTTTCACCTCTGTGACTTTGTAAGCTCACGGAAACCTCGGTGTCCTCACCTGTCAAGAAGAACAAGTAAATCCTTGTTTTATGGATGAAGAGTTCTAGACTGTCCTGCACTGCTGTCAGGACCCAGTGTCTTTCTCAATGGCCCCTTCCCTTCCATGACTGGGAGCTCCCTCGCTGAGGCCTCCAGGCCATTCCTTTGTGAAACATTGGGCCTGGCTAGCCAGGTCAGTCTTGCTTTCCAAGGTTACACATCACACCCCTTTGGGTGAGGCAGTCTCCCGTGGGAATGAAGAGTCTGTGTCCTACCAGGCCATCCCCGGGGCATTGCCCCCACTCTCTGCTTTCCTCTGTCAGTGCTCTGGGGAGTAAGTGGCCTTGAAGTGGCACCAGGCCCAGGTGTCCCCAGGGTGTCCTTGGCTGTTCCTAGCCTCTTGGCACACACAGGTAGTTGAGAGATCAATGTTCTTCTCCCTGTGCATCCCAGCAGGTGACTATCAACAGGGATGCTGGCCCTGCCTGTGCCAATGCCGACCCTTAGTATTCCTGGTCCTTACTGGAAACTGGAATGACCTGCCTGGGCACCTCCCTTGGCTGCTTTATGTTCCTGTTTTCGGAGAGCAAAGAACGTGCGGGTTGTAGGTTTGACAGTGGTTTACCAGCTTGCCGTGATGCCCAGTCCATTAATGAGTTCTTCTGGTTCAGTGTCTCACGTTTAGCTGAACCTGATTGCACCTGCTCTGCACCTGAGCCATGGGCACAAGACTCAGTGTCAGAATGCCTGGCACACAGGTGCTCCGGCTCATAATCTCCTGTTGACTGCTGGCAATGGGCCCTGCAGCCAGCAAGGATGGCACTCTACGGTGCACGTCCTGTGAACTTTTGGCAGACTCTTCATATGCCATTCAAAATACTCAAGGTCAGATATGCTGTAAAGGAAGAGGTTCTTTCAGTCTGCAATTCTGGAAAGTTCTGGAAGCTTCTGAGTGTGGCATCAGCATCTAGTGGGTTTCTGGCAAGGGTTTTGTGCTGCACCACAGTACCTGACAAAGTGAAAGTGTGCAAGTGACCCTCCCAATAGCAGCCCACTCTCCCAGAAATGCATGCAGCACCATGAACCTCGACCCCCTTCCTGTCCAGCCGCTCGGTCTCCAGAACACTCACCAGAGACTTCGATCGTTGCTGAGGGCAGCACCCCCATGATTTCATGCCCTCACTCTGGGCCTCACCTCTGCCATCCGTGTTCCATCTTGGGGACTTAGCTTCCATGCAGGACAGAGCACAGGCTAAGCACAGTGAGAGGTACCTGCCATCTTCCCTGCTCAGTGGCTCAGCAGGCAGGTCCTGAAGTTCCCTCTGCTTTTCCCTGGCTGAGCCCCACCTGCCATCAGTGTGCCCTGTCCCCAGCCCCCTGCCATCAGCCGGCTCCTTGGCCTGTGGGTGGCAGGTTTGCAGGTAGGTCTGGACCAGCAGGCTTCCCTAGGGACTCCTGCAGGCTAGTGCCATCTCTTGCCTAGAATGGAAGGTCCTCAAGTCCAGACGCCTCACTGTCTACCACCCTGGTGTCTGCTGCACCCACAGCTGGGTTCAGTTTCTGAATGAATGAGCCTATCTTGTTCGAATGGGATCCTCCACCTCCTCCTGTGTCGCTGAGTTTATCCCTTCCTGCTGGGTCAAGTTTACTCCTGTCTTCCTCCCCTGTTTCTTCACTGGATCCCCAGCAGCATCTTCCAGAAGCTCCACCAATGAATGACTCGACACTAACGACTTGGCCTCCAGCAGGTGGCCTTGGCCAAGCTCCAGTGATCATGCTTTCACCTTGCAGAGGTAAAGCTGTGTGCTCAGAGGCAGGGGATACCTCCTCCCTCAACGCTCGCTCTCACAAGCCATGCCATGGAGGGCTGCTCAGCTAGGGTAGGGAGCTGCTCTGGGTCAATGGCCAAGTCATTCACATTCAGCCGCATCCCCGAAGCCCCTCGTTTGGGGCCTCTGACCCAGAGGTGCAGAGCTGAAGTGGGGCTGGGGTGGAGCAGCTGCTCTGCACCGTGTGTGTTGCTCAAAGCTGTGACTTCACTGGTGGGGCTCCTCTCACCCATCTCTGCCTGCAGGCTGCCAGGGCTGTGGCTGCGCCCTGCAGGGTTTGGGCAAGCATGGTGGTGGGACAATGAGGGGCTCAAGTCCAGCGATGTGGCTGCCCTTCCTTGCCAGTCCAGGGGAGGCATGGTTTCCATTAGTGCCCTGGAGAAAGTTCATGCCCTTGGGGGGAGCCGGGGCCTGGGATGGCAGCGTGATGCATGGTTTGTTTACCGGCCCCGGCGTCTGCCTGTCAGGACCCCACAGTGGCCTTTGATGTAAAACACACCGAGGGGCCAGGGTCATCCTTATCTCCTCCGAGGAGGGGGACGAGTGCTGAGGGATGGGGCAGCAGGGGGGCTTGGGGCTCTCAATGATGAAAACAGACAGGGGTGGGGATTTGGAGCGGGAGGTGGCACTCGGCCGGGTGTGCCTCAGGGGTGTTGCTTGCCTGCCTTGGTTTTCCTCTCCTGAGCACCCCCAGCCAACTCAGATCCCTCTGGGGACTCAGGGCAGCAGGACTGGTCTGTGGCACTGAGTGTTACCTGCGAGGTCAGCACGTTTCCAGGGACACAACTGAGGAGCTGTGTGTCTTTAAGAACCAAAGGATCCAGTTGAACCCCGCCACCCCCACCTCCTCCCCATGGCCCAGCTCAGAAGACAAAATTCGTAACCCTGGCCTGCAGGCTGAACCCAGCCGGCAGCTGTGTTTTGTTTGGCTGTGGAGAGCTGAAAACCTTTTTAATAGCTGCCAACGGCCAACGAGGAGATTGCAATGGCTGCTCGTTCTTGAAAACGTGGACATCTGGTAACAGGGGCCCTGCCTTCCTTCCAGGAAAGGGACTGGAGCCCCAGGGATCACCTTGAGTAAGTCTAGGCAAGGCCCACATCCCCTGTGTGTGTCCTCAGGCCCGAGATGTTGCCTCATTCATTCTGAGTCCACTGCACGCGTGTTTTAGTGTGTTACTTCAATCAGATGACTTAGGTGGCTGGGGTGCTCTTCTGGGAGTCATATGAGCATGGCAAAACCTTCCCAGTAGGATTGGGATCCCAGCAGGACTGTCCCAAACCTTCCCAGTAGGATTGGGATCCCAGCAGGACTGTCCCCAAACCTTCCCAGCAGATGCCATAAGCGAGCTACTCGGCATGGAGATCAGAGCGGCCAGCATGTCTTGGGCCTCCCGCTCAGGTGCTGTGGTGGGGCTCTGCAGGCCGGACGATCCACATGGATGCTGCCTCGAGCTTTGAGGACCCCGGGAGGTTCAGTTATGTTCTAGAGAAGCCCGGATTCCAGAGTTTGAAAGAAGTCCCGGAGAACTCTGACAATGATAGGCAGGGTGCTTTTAAAGCCCGTGCAGGAGTTTGAAATCTGGGTATAGCTGTCTCATAGCATCTTTCCTTGAATGCTGGATGACCCTTCCATTGCCTGGATCTCTAAGAATTCTTGTCCCAAAAGAAACTCATCTTTTAATTCTCTTTTCCATCCACTTTTCAAAATTCCCTCCTCTTCCAGCTGCTCGGGTGAGGATTTAGGGCGTCCTGAGCACTCTGTCAGGATGAGTCAGGGTTGGGCTGGTCGGATGCACATCTGGCCAAGCATGAAAACATGCAAGAGAAGAAAGAAGCATTCTGCAAGGAGAGCCTGTCCAGGAGCTCTGGTCTTCCGTGGAAACAGTGAGGCCAGGCAGAGCAGCAGTTGGCCTGATGAGTCACGACCCGTAACAGGACACATGTGGGCTCAAACCCTTCACTTGTGCCAGACACACTGTTTGCCTGCCTTCGTCTGTAATTCCTCCCAGGCCACTGCCTGCAGCGTGGGAACCTGGAGGCAGAGGGGCTTGGTGCAGTCCGATGCACGAAACTTTGCCCAGAAACAGGCTGGTTCCAGTGGAATCAGAGAACCCTACAAAGGTTGCTGCTGACGGCTTCCCCCACACTGCTCCGTGGCCTGCAAAAGCTCCATCCTTCTGCACTGTGCTGTTCATTCTGCCGTGGTGGGTCTAACTTTGCACAAGTTAGCATGCTTTCGGCTGCAAGGAAGAAACAGATGAATCTCACGTATTGGGTGGTGGGGAGTTGAGTCCTTCCCTACCAGTTGGACGTGGCTGGCTCTTTAGATGCTTGAGCTGCACTTTTCCTAGGAGAACGAAGAGCAGACCTAGCACAGACTAGAGGGAGAACAGTGGTAACAACTGACATCACAGACTCACACTCTGCTCTGTGCCAGACAACAACCACATAGCTCTTATTCTTGCCTGCATTTAGGACCTGACGAAGCTGCACTCGTAGACGTGAGGACAGTGGTTTACAAGGGCTGGGGGAAGGAAGAGTTGGGAAGATGTTGACCAAGGCACTTAGGAGGATGAGCGTAAGAGAGCTCTTGTACATTGTGGTCACTACACTCAGCAGTGAGGTGCTGTATTCTTGGAACTTGCTACATCGATCTTCAGTGTTCTCACTACAGAGAACAATTAGGGATGTGAGGCAATGCATATGTTAATTAGCTCAGTTTAGATCCCACACATTTTAAAACTTCATATTGTATACAATAAATAGGGTTTTAGTTTTTCGGTTAAGTAAATAAATACTTTTCCTTACAGAAACTTCACACACACACACGTACACACACACAACTCTCCAGGGAGTTGAAGGCATAGAGAACTGATGACAACAGAACTGAGGGACCAGGACCAAGGGTGACCTTAGAGGACTGAGCCCCTGGCTCCTCTGACTTACCTCAGAGCCTTGGCCATAGTTGGGCTCTGGCTGAAGCATCAGCAACTTCAGGTTTGTGGAGGGGGCATGGTCATGCAATAGCTTAAGATGCTGCTTGGGCTGGCCGCATCCAGTGTTAGAGTGTCTGAGTCCCAGACCCCCCACTTCCGATCCAGTTTCCTGGTAATGCAGCTGAAAAATCATGGAGAATGACCCAAGTATTCAGGTTCCTGCCATCCATATGGGAGACCTGACTGGCACTCCTGGCTTCGGCCTGACTGCTGAGGGCGTTCTTTGAGTGAACCAGCAGGTGGAAGATCTCTTCTTGTCTCTCTCCATCACTCTGCTTCTCAGATAAATAAATAAACTGGAAAAAAGAAGACATGCAGGCTTGCACTTGAAGAGGACTGCGTCTTGCAGAAGGGACAGAAAGCCTCCAGCCTAGGCCTAGCTTTCCTGGGGGGTTTAGGGCCCTGAGCTGGCTGGGAGATCACAGTAAGAAGCATCTGAAACTCTGAGTAAAACTGCCAGTATGCAGAGGCTGGTGTCCAGGACTTGCCGGGGGGTGGGGAGGAGTCTGTGCACAGTACACCAGCCCGTCTAAAGAACAGAAAAGCAGAGGTAGATTGAAACTGTGAGCGTTGCGCCAGGGATATGAACTGACCCAGCACCTACTGTCCTAGGTGAAGGTAGGATATACTGGCTAGCACCACCTAGAGCCTGTACAACCTTTTGTTAAAATTTTTATTTACTAGTTTGAAAGGCAGAGTGACAGAGAGGGATAATTAGGCTGCATTGGCGAGAGACATCTTCCACCTGCTGGCTTACCCCCCGATGCCTACAATGTTAGGGCTGGGCCAGGCTGAAGCACAGACTCCAGAATGCCATAGTTGTGCCTTATGTGTGGGAAGGAACCCAAACACTTCTGCTTCCTTCACAGGTGCACTAGCAAGAAGCTGGACTGGAGGTGGAGGAGCCAGGACTCAAACTGACACTCTGACGCAGAATGGACGCACCCTGAGCAGTGGTCCAAACTGCTGCCCCAGAAGGACCACCCCTTCACAGCCTTCTATAATCAATGCCCTTCCTTCAGCTAAAAGCTTGCCTAAAGACAGGATGACAAAAATAAAAACCAAAAAAGTTAGCTGGCACCATTCTATCTACAAGTCAGGAAAGCGGATGATTGAAGAGAATTTCAGAGTCCTAGGATGTGAAAGACAGCCTGCCCCAGCTCTGGCCACTGGGACCATTGGGAAAGTGAACCAACGAATGGAAGAGCTCTCTCACTTAGCCTTTTAAATCAATCAATAACTCACCCATTGTTTTTTAATTTTCAAGAAAGATCCACCACTGTCAGTAGCAAGCATTTCTTACAAGTGTGCCAGAGTCAGGTTTTGTGGCACGGAAGACTATGTGACCCCTTGGACACCCACATCCCACACTGGAGTGCCTGGTTTGAGTCCTGGCCACTCCGCTTCTGATGGGGCTTCCTGCTGATGCGCATTCACAGAGGTGGTAGACGATGTTCCGGGCCTCGAGTCCCTGCCAGCCATGTTGGAGCCCTGGATGAGTTCTGGTCCTGGCTGTTACACTGGGGGACTGAGCCAGCAGGTGGATGCTTCCTCTTTCAAATGTGTTTTTTAGAAATCCTGTGCCTGAGTTTATGCAATAGGAAGACTAAGTAACTAATTGTGACGATAAGGAAGATCGGAAATTGCAGTGTTAGTAATGTGGGTTGCTGGTGACTGGCTGCTTTGACCGAAATATCAAAAGAAAAACAAGAATTCAAAGCTTGCTGATTTGAAAATTGAAATAAAAAATGGAATGCATTCAGGCCATATGTATATTTTGAAAGATTCGAAAACTCACTGGCTTCTATACCCTCAACAATAGGAAATAAGATGGAGCAAACTTTAAGTGATAATTTCTCATGACGATTAGGACTTATGGCAATGATCAGACCAGGTGGATGGCTTTTCTACTCAAGCTGGCTGGCCTCACATTGGCTGACATTCAATTGAAGAGTAATGAAGTAAAGCAAGCAAAGAAATATATCCGACTTGAAAATTATGTCTCAGAAATGGCCTGTGGAGTAATTGGAAGCAGATGGATATGAAATGTACTTTTTTGTTTGAGGAAATTCTATTACCAAAGAAATACAATCAAAGAATCGTGAACCTGAACTAAAACTAATTAAGGCAGAGAGCAACACTTGGGTCTCACATTTGAATTTGTCAGAAAGATTCTTGACAGCTGGACAGCTTTTAAAGGGGGTGTCCTTTCCAAATCCCACTTCAGACGTGGCCAAGGAGCCCTTGCTGGGCAAGCAGGGACGCCCCCGTGGGAAAGGCACGGCTCGCGGAGCATCGCAGACCTCTGCCTCAGGGCCTGCTCACATGCCGCATTCAGGGCTCCCGCAAGCAGTCCCACAACACCTGCTCGGCAACTGCTGTTGCCGCTGTGGCCTAGTAATTGCTGGGTGTGTTCATGCTTCCTGTTTGTGGGGAGTTTTCACTGTGATCGCTCCTTGTTTGGTGTAGCATGCGTGGGTATGTGTGTGTGTGTGAGTAAACCTGTGTGTGAGTGAGTAAACCTGTGTGTGTGTGTGAGTAAACCTGTGTGTGTGTGAGTAAACCTGTGTGTGTGTGAGTAAACCTGTGTGTGAGTAAACCTGTGTGTTTGAGTAAACCTGTGTGTGAGTAAACCTGTGTGTGTGTGAGTAAACCTGTGTGTGAGTAAACCTGTGTGTGTGTGTGAGTAAACCTGTGTGTGTGAGTAAACCTGTGTGTGTGTGAGTAAACCTGTATGTGTGAGTAAACCTGTGTGTGTGTGAGTAAACCTGTGTGTGTGAGTAAACCTGTGTGTGTGTGAGTAAACCTGTGTGTGTGTGTGAGTAAACCTGTGTGTGTGAGTAAACCTGTGTGTGAGTAAACCTGTGTGTGTGTGAGTAAACCTGTGTGTGTGTGTGAGTAAACCTGTGTGTGTGAGTAAACCTGTGTGTGTGTGAGTAAACCTGTGTGTGAGTAAACCTGTGTGTGTGTGTGAGTAAACCTGTGTGTGTGTGAGTAAACCTGTGTGTGTGAGTAAACCTGTGTGTGTGTGTGTGAGTAAACCTGTGTGTGTGTGAGTAAACCTGTGTGTGTGAGTAAACCTGTGTGTGTGAGTAAACCTGTGTGTGTAAGCCTCTCTGTGTGTAAATGAACTGTGAAAGTGTGTGAGTGTGTCTCTGTATGTATGTGAACGTGTGTGAGGCAACACCTGTGTGAGTGAATGTGCAGTATACAGGTGAGTACTTTGTGTGCATGAACATTTATGTAAGTAGACAATCTATGCATGACTGTGTGTTGGCATGTGTGTGTGAATGAATTGTGTGTGAGTGGACACGTGCAGGTGAATATGTGTGTGAGTGGACATGTGCATTATTTCTGTGTGTGATTGTGTGTGAGTGAACACTGTATGAGTGAACAGGTGTAGGAACACACGCGTGTATGCGTATGATGGAGTTCACATACGGTGGGACCCAAGGGTGTGCCTGAGGGGCACTTGCGGCCCCTGGAGGTGCTGGACTCTGAAGCCACTGGTAGACTTGGGGCCGAGTGCCTTGGTTAGGGGCGGGTTTGTGGCTCCCGTGGGAGACAAGGCAGATGGATGTTGGAGGACGACAGTGTGGCATCATGAGATTGTGTGTGTTCAGCTGAACCTGCTTCCTCTGCCTCCTGGACCACAGCCAAGGACCTAGCCCTGCACCCCATGCAGTGATGAGGAGCCAAGGGCTTGAGTTCTGTGGAACAAGTGCTTTGTGACACCCTGAGACCTGGCCCCTGGGACAGTCTCACTGTGGCCTCCTCGGGCTGGCTGTGCAAGCAGAGGCTCTGTCAGCCTGGGTGCCAGCAGGGAGCCTCACTGTGCCTTTGGCCCCACCAACAGGTCCCTGCTCATTTCCACGTTCATGGGGGATCTTAGAGTTCACCTGTCTTAGCAGCCAGTAGTACCTCTGAACCTGCTAGCCTTCCAACACCTTCTCACGTCCTGCACACCTGTGCTGCTACAGGGGGTGAGGACACCTGGGCAAGCTGTGAACAGAAACATGGCTAACACCTAGCCGTGGTGCGGCGGTCTAGACGCCGCTTGGGTTGCCCGCAACCCGAATGAGAGTGCCTGGATGCCACTCCCAGCTCTGCTTCCAACTCCCCCTTCCTGCTATTGTGCATGCTGGGAAGCAGCAAATGACAGCCCAAGGACTCGAGTCCCTGCCAACCACGTGGGAGACCCAGATGGAGTTCTAGGATCCCGACTTTGCCTGCTCTGGCTCTGGCTGTTACACACATTTGGGGATTGAACCAGTGGATGGAAGACCTCTCTCTTGCTTCCCCTCCCTTTCTGCTTCTTAAGCAAAATGAAAATCAAATAAATGTTTTAAAATCAGGAGGAATGTAAAGGGGAGAGAGAGAGAGAGAGAGAGAGAGAGAGAGAGAGAGAGAAAGAGAGAGAGAGGGAGAGGGAATCTCCTACCCACCAGTTCACTCTCCCCATGTCTGCAGCCAGGAACTCTGAACTAAAACTGAAAACAGCTGCACCAATTACCCCACCCCCATGCCGTCCAAATGAGTGGAAATAAATCAATCAAGATCCCCAAAAGGGGGCCCAGCAGGATAGTTCAACTGGCTGATCCTCCCCATGCCAGTGCCAGGATCCCATAAAGCCATTGGTTTATGTCCAGCTGCTCTGCTTCCAATCCAACTCGCTGCTTATTAACTGGGAAAGCAGTCAAGGACAGCCCAAAGCCTTGGGACCCTGAAACCACATGGGAGACCCCAAAGAGGCTTCTGAGTCCTGCTTTGGTCCAGTTAGGCTGCAGCCGTTGCAGCCATTTGAGGAGTGAACCAGTAGATGAAAGATCTTGCTCTCTGTCTCTCCTTCTCTCTGGAAATCTGTCTTTCCAATAAAAATAAATAAATCTTTTTTAAAAAGATCATAAAAGGAAAGAAAACACGGAGATGATCTCTTTGGGCTTTGGACAACCCAGACGAGTGGTGGGGAAAGCCTGCAGCCACTATTCCTACTACAAAGTGGGCAGTGAGTCCTTCTCCAGCCTTGTCCGAGCCCACCTCCACTGCAGCCCCAGCCTCAGCTTCAGACCTAGCCCTGACCCAGGCCCCAAGTCCCACACCCAATCCAGCACCCAATCCCACCTCCAGCCCCAGCCTCAACCCTGGCTCTGGTCCCAGCCCCAGTTGTAGTCTTAGCCCTGGTCCTGGCTCAGACCCCCAGCCCCAGCTGTAGCCTTAGCCCTAGCCCTGGCTTAGGCTCCCAGACCCAGCTCCAGCACCTGTCCTACCTCGAGTCCCAACCCCAGCCCCAGCCCCCAGCCTAGGCCCTGGTCCCAGTCCCAGCTTTAGCCCCAGCCCCACATCAAACACCACAGCTCCCCTCCATACAGTGCCAGCAGGTGGGGAAAGCAGCATCATGTACACCCTCCCAGGGACTTTATCCCAGGCAGGTGGGTGTCTGGTACAGGTCTCTCTTCTTACAACAACAGCTTCCAGCCACAGGGCCCATGTGTTTTACCACCCAGGGCATGTCCTGGAACTGGCTGACTAACCCCAGCATCATGTCTTAAGGGGTTGAACTTGCTCTGCTATCTGGTTCCAGGAATGCAGGCCTCCTCGTTCCAAATAATACATCTCCTGGGGACTTTTTTGTGTTTTTCTTGGTCGGCTACGCAGCCCTCTCCATCTGTAGCCAGGAGCCATTGGTTTCTGCCAAAGCCATCCAACTTGTGCATCTGCCTTCCAGCCAGGAAGGGCGTTGGAGCACAGGGTCGTATCTGACGCAGACTGACTCACTCTCCTATAAGGGGCATATTCCAGCAAGAAGAAGCTGGGAGCTGGGCGACATTTTGAGTCAGGTTTGTGAAAGGACTGTGAAGGACACGAGTGTGGTTGGTCCCCGGTGGGTCTATGGTTTATTTTGCAACAAGACCAGAACCTCCCAGCTGTGGCTCCCTTGGCTCCAGAGCCGACCTGGCTCATTGTGGGGTCCTGGTCAGACCAAAGTTGGGCCTGGGTCACCATCCTATAGCTGCAGATTTACAGTCTGCAGAGCAGGCACAGAGGAGTACAGACCGTAGCTGGTGGGCTCGCACACACGGGACAAGCTGGCCTGGATTGCACCATCCACCTCCAGTGGAATCGGGAAGGGAGGAGCTAAGATCTGTGAATCTGCTGAGAGAATCTTGCTCCTACCCTTTGTGCCAAGGACACAGCCAATAACTGGTGACTCCCTCATTCACTCACTTGTTCAAACAGCTGCCCCATCAGAGACTCTGGTCAGGTGATGAGGAAAAAGGTAGAGTTGCTCCCCTTGTGGAGTTCTAGCAGGAAACACAGACAAGTCAATAGACTCACTACCCTGGGGTGCAGGGGGTGCCAAATGGCTCCCAAACTTGGAATTTTGGGGAGGCCTGAATGGGCCAGCCAAGCCAGATCTGTGGAAGGCTCAGGGCTGTGTTCTTGCAAGCAGGGTGTCTGGACTACAACCTATCAGATGCCAGCTGAAAACCCCGCATGCCCTGTTGAAGTGCTTAGGGTGAAGTCCCAGCTCTGCTCCCAGCACCAGCTTCCTGCTCATGCACACCTTGAGGGGCAGCCAGGACACTTGGGTCCCTGCCGCATGAGGAAGACCCGGATCACATTCCCAGCTCCCAGCTCCAGCCTGCCCAGCCTGGGAGAACTGGACTATTTGTGAAGTGGAGCTCCAGCAGATGGGAGATGTCCATTTGTCTCTCATTGGCACAGCATAAAAACAGCTCGAATTCTTAACCATCCCCAAGGCCGCAGAGGGAGGTGAGGCCCAGCCAGGAGGACGTGATGGGATCCATATGGTGGGCAGGGAGAGTGTGGGAGGAGGGGGACAGGGGGTTGGCGGCAGCCTGTGCAGGGAGATCCCTGCAGGTCCCTACACTGGGACCTATAGCTCTTCGGGCCTGTGGTGCTGGCTGTCACTTCTTCAACTTCCCACCTCCTGCCAGTTCTGTTGTCTGTCCCCATCCATGCTGACTCTGGCTCTCCAGCTCACCATGTCACCTGTGCCAGGAGCAGTCTTGCCAAGTGGTCAAAGAGCTGAAACCCGCCCACTCACCTGCACGCTCATCCCCCGTCAGAGCAGCGTCACTGAGGTGTAATTGGTAGGTGAGCCGCACATGGTGCAGGGCTAATGTGTGCCATCACATGAGCTGGCGTAGAAGCACCCAGCAGTGCCTACATGGCCGTGGTTGGAGTGGCAGACAGGCAGTAGACTCATTCCTGTTGTTGTAGAGCCACTTGGCATGCGGTCTGACCTTTCAGCAAGATGCCAAGTTCACCAGACAGCCTCGTTAACTCCAGGCGCTGAGCTGCATGGAGGCATCCAACCTGGGCTATGCAGGGACTGACTTCAGGAGCTAAGGTGGACTTCATGAGCGCTTCAGGATGGAAGGAGACATGGGAGAGCTTGCTCACCTCTGAGCAGCGCGAGAGGAGAGTGACCCAGAGCTGAGGAAGAGCCTCCCTTCCCGCTGGCGGACCTTGGACTTAGCCCTGCAGTCTCCGGAACTGTGAGAAAATCCAGTGGAGTTGCTGAGGCCAAGACAAAATGACGATCCGACAACTCGCATGTGTTAGCAGGCCATGTGTCTTCCAACAGAGCGTGTGATTGGTGACGTGGCTCCAGAGGTCCCACTGTGTCCCAAAGGCACTCCTGGCTGGCCTGAGGGTGCAACCATGCTGCTTGCCTGGCACGCTCCTGGCAGCGCAGGGCTGGCTGGCAGAGGCTGTGGAAGAGGACAGAGTGGCCGTATGACTGATGCCATGGGGTGTGGTGTGGGGGGTGTCCCAGCAACCCACAGTGTGTGTCTGTGGTGTGTGTGCAATAGGAACCCAGGGTATGCTAAGAAGCACATGAGTACTCGTTGCACTCTTACGTCTGACAGAGATAGTCTCTAATTCGCCAGTTCCCAGGGGAACTTGAAGTGGCTCCCTGGGGACCTGCAGAGGCCTTGGACAAGGTCACTGGCTCCGTGGGTGGAGCGGGTCCTCAAAGACGGTGGGCAGTGCCCCCAGGCACTGCGGAGGACCAGAAGCCTCCATGCTGTGCACAAGAAGGAGGCTATGCTGACGATCAGCGAATCTTGATCCATTTTTAAGTGCGTTTTTCTTCACCCTCAGGACAGGGTGGGTGGTGGCTGTGAGACAAGTTGCCTGCGATTTGGCTCAATCCCCAAAGGCCAGCAAAGGCCAACAGGGCTGGAGCCAGATCAGGGAACCTGGAGCTCCATGCAGGTCTTCCACAAAGGTGGCAGGGACCAGTGACTAGAGCCTGTGGTGGCAGTACTACATAGGAGCTCTGGTTCAAGCCCCCGCTGCTCTACTTCCAGTCCAGCTCTCTGCTGAGGCACCTGGGAAGGCAGTGGAAGATGGCCCAAGGGCTAGGGCCTCTGCACCTGTATGGGAGACCCACAATGGAGCTCCTGGCTCGGGCTTGGGCTTGGCTCAACCCTGGCTGTTGCAGCCATTTGGGGAATGAGGCAGCAGATGGAAGCATGCACTCTCTCTCTTCCTGCCTCCCTCCCTCCCTCTAACTCTGCCTTTCAAATAAACAAACAAATCCATTCATTGATCTTCCTTTCTCCATTGAAATGAGAGAGGATAAGGCAAAGTGTGCAGGTGCCAGTCATGTCCACGCGAGACTCACAAAGCTTCCAAGTAGCCCCAAGCAGACCACCCTGTTGTGCGTTGATGTCGATGTGGACAAGCTCAGGCCTCTGTGGTGGCTGAACCTGGAATTTGGGTGTTAATGCAGACCCACCATGCATGTCTCTGCTTGGCGGTCCGTGTCCAGGGGCCTCCCACTTCAGTCAACAGAACTTAGAAGTCAAGGGTGCATGTTCCTGGATAATAAGGCACGTGGCACGACTGCGTGAGAACAGGTGGCGCCAAGAAGCAGCCCACGCCTGCACAGCTGCTGGGTTCCTCCTGCCAGCGCATTCACAACCTGGGCCAGCACCAGAGTCAGCCCCACAAGCTTGGGGTCTTGTGAGGTCAGCATGATCGCCTCTCTCCTGTACAGAAAAGGAAACAGAGAGGTTAAGTAACTTGCCCAAGGTTCCCCAGCTGCTCTGTGGGAGTCAGGAAGCAGTCTTCAGTGTTGTTTTCTGATCAGACTGCTCTGGCTGGGCCTGGGGCTCAGGGCTCACAGTCCTTTCCTTGCCCACTGTCCTATGCACGCCCAGAGCAGGGAAAAGGGAGCAGCAGGTTGCCCTCACTCTCCTGGTGCCACCCCAACTCTGGGCAGGAGGCCTGGAGGTCTGCATCCGGGGGGAATCTCCTGGCCCAGCGCAGACCACGGTCTATGATTGCTGGCTGTGACTGATCCAGTCCCCGCCACACCCTGGTGGACAGCAGTGGGGTTTGTCTGCCCGCAGTCAGGGCCACCTGCAGAAGTGTTTCCCCTGTGTGAGTCCATCCTCGTGGGACTCAACCACCAAGTGCAGTGACATGGCACTACCAATCCACACATGCATACACACCAGATGCGTGTGCATAAACACACACAGAAACATGCTCACTCACAGGCACATGTGCGCATACATGAACACATATGAACACACTCACATGTAACAGGGCAGTGCAAGCAGAGCTACACTTGTGTAAGATACACACAGAAATATGCATATAGAAGGAGCAAGCGGTGATTTGACAGACATACACACATACACTCCTATGGACTCACATGTACCACACACTTTGCATATACATGTACACATGTGCGAGTGTATCCACACGTGCACATGGGCACACAGCTGAGTCAGGGCCAACAGGAACACACCCACATGTGGAGCCCTCGGGTTGTGGCTGCTGGGCTCAGGATAAGGCTGGAACCCTTGCAGAGCCTGCCTTAGCTGAGCTGAGGCCGCCACTGGCCTGTCATAGTGTGACACTCAGAAGCAATGGTGGGTGGAGGCAGATAGCACAGAGTGTGCAGAGCAGCTTGTTGAACAACTGAGTACAGCAGTTTAAAAAAGAGGCATTTGTTTGTTTGAAAGTCAAGTTGCAGAGAGGAGGGGGATACAGAGAGAGATCTTTCTTCCATCAGCTCATTCCCCAGACAGTTGGAACGGTCAGGGCTGGGCCAGGCCACGCCAAAGCCAGGAGCCAGCAGCTTCAGCCAGGTCTCCCACACAGGTGCAGGGATCCAAGCATTCGGACCGTCCTCTGCTGGATTCCCAGGTGCATCAGCAGCAAGCAGAGCAGCCAGGACACATTTAAGGAATGCCACCATTACAGGTAGTGGCTTTACTTGCTATACAAAAAAGCCATGTTGGTGCTCCATTTTAAAAAATTAATTTTGCAGAGTATCTTTGAGGTGGCCACGTGATGATGTGGACCCCAAGCCAGGAGACAATCTGCGTCTGGCATGGCCATGGACGGGGTGTCAATGCCCACATTTCAGGACTGCTGTCACAGGACCTGTGTGAACCCCTGCCACCCTGGCGTCACCCTGGGTCTTCTAGCACATGCTGCTTGGAAACCCATCTCCAGGCAGCCAGACAAGGAAAAAAAATCCAAGAATGAGAAAACGCTCACTCATCAAGAAATAAAACTGCAGTGAGCAGCATGCCAGCCTGTGACATTCATAGGACTTGTTCACATGCCAAAGTCCAAAAAGGAGACAGACTTGCCACAGTCACGACCAACCCCAATGCCGTGACTCTGTAATTGCACATACCCTATGTGCAGTTGAGCTGCCTCCGTGCAATCCTCTATGTGCACGGATTAAGCAGCAAAGCCAACATTTAAGCTAAGCCAGGCCAGATCCGTGCCAGGGGTTACTGTGTTCCTAACTCATGCACCCCCTGCAGCCACAGTGGCTGAAGGTTCCTTACTGTGCAAACAAGCAGCTCAGCATTCCTTAAGCTGCCACCCACAGTGCCCCCTGCCAGGCTCAGCGCCCTCCCTGGGGTGGCATCTGGCTTGGAAACTTCTCTCCTGGAGCCTAACCCTGTCTGCCTCCTCCACCTTCAGATCGTCCCCCATCCTTGTCCTGGGGACTCCCCGCTTCTCCCTTGTGTTGGATCACATATTTCCTGCGATTTTCTCGGCTGACCCTTGCATTTTGCTGAAGGGTTTCTGAGGAAGAACGAGGGGTGGGAAAGGTTAGAGCTGCGAGAACCTGAATGCCAAAAGCATCTTTGATTTGCCCTTCCCGTCCTTTGCATTCAACACAGAATCATTTTCTTCCTGTGCGTTTGAGGAACGACACTGTGGGCTGCCTTCCAGAGACAACAAGTCTAATGCCATTCTGAAATTTTTAAAGATTACAGCTAGAAAGAATATATATATCTGAAGTTGAAAACTAATAATCCATTAATATTTAGGATTTACAAGAACAGCCAAGAAAAAAATAAATAATGGGCAAAAAATGGACAGAAGATGGAGAAGTAATGCCTGGAAAGAGGAAACGCAAAAATCCCAATTCCATTTTACAGCACGACTTCTCGTTTCTTACCCTAGTACGAGTTAGAAAATCTATCTGCACCATTTTTTAAAATAATATTATGGTACTTCAAAAAAAAATTTTTTTAAAGATTTATTCATTTTATTACAGCCAGATATACACAGAGGAGGAGAGACAGAGAGGAAGATCTTCCGTCCGATGATTCACTCCCCAAGTGAGCCGCAACGGGCCGATGCGTGCCGATCCGAAGCCGGGAACCTGGAACCTCTCCCAGGTCTCCCACGCGGGTGCAGTGTCCCAATGCATTGGGCCGTTCTCAACTGCTTTCCCAGGCCACAAGCAGGGAGCTGGATGGGAAGTGGAGCTGCTGGGATTAGAACCGGCGCCCATATAGGATCCCGGTGCGTTCAGGGCGAGGACTTTAGCCGCTAGGCCACGCCGCCGGGCCCGGTACTTCAAAAATTAATGGACAATTGGAGTTAAAAGATAAGTTTATTTTGATAAAAATTTTTAAAACTCACAAATAAAGGAAATTTTCAAAAGAAAAAAAAAAAAGATTGCAGCTGGAACCATGCTGAGGAATAAGAACCAAGCAGGAGGGATCACAATCCCAGGCCTTCAGACGTATTATAGGGCGGCAGTCATCAGGACAGCCTGGTCCTGGCACAGAAACAGAGACCAATAGAGCAGAGTAAAACACCAGAAGGGAACCCACACGCACAGCCGTCTCTGTATCGCTCCAATTTTAGTATATGTGCTGCTGAAGCAAGCACCTGCACAGCCATCTAATCTTCAATAAACGGTGCTGGGACAACTGGTCAACAGCCTGCAGAAATAAGAAACAAGATCCACACCTTTCACCATACACAAAGATCAAATCTCAATGAATAAAAGATCTAAATCTACACCCAGAAACCATCAAACTTAAGGAAGAAAAAGTTGGAAATACTCTGCAAGATATAGATGCGAGCAAAGACTTCCTAGACAATCATCAAAGCAAAGAAAGTCAAGACCAAAATAGACAGATGGGACCACAGAGGCTAAGAAGCTTCTGCACGGTAGAGGAAACAATCAACAAAGTATATAAAAAAAGCCAGTAGGATGGAAGAAGATCTTTGCACAATACATAGGAGACAAACGACTAATTTCCAGAATATACAGAGAACTCCAGAACAACCCTAACAACAAAACAAATAAACCAGTCAAGAAATGGGCAAAGGAAATGGGCAGATACTTTTCAAAGGAACAAATCCAAATGGCTAACAGGCATAAGAAAAAGCTCAAGCTCCCTGGCAAGAAGGGAAATTCAGATAAAAACAATACTGAGGTTCCACTTAACTCCAGTAAGAATAGCCCACATACAGAAAACTACCGACAACACCTGCTGGCAAGGTTGCAGGGGAAAGGAGCCCGATGCCACTGCTGGTGGGAATGCAGGGTAGAGCAGCAACTATGGAAGTCAGTATAGAGAATATTTAGGCAATTAAAAATCCACCTACCATCTGATCCAGCAATACCACTTCTAGAAATATATCCAAAAGACCTGTTACATAAGAAAGCAACATGCATCCTTATGTCCCCTGCAGCACAGTCAACAATCACAAAGACATGAAAGCAACCTAAATGCCCGTCGACAGAGGACTGGATAAAGAAACGTTGGTTCACCTACTCTATGGAATACTACTCAGCTATTAAAAAAATTAAATGCAATTGTTTATAGGCAAATGGGCCAAACTGGAGACCATTATGCTAAGGAAAGTGAGCCAATCCCGAAAGGTCAGATATCAAATATTTTCCCTAATGTAAGATAATATGATGTCAAATCTAAGGACTTTTCTTGTGAATTCTACCTTGTGGCATTTCCTAATTATTTGTACCTTTTGTAACAAGATCTTGTGATGTAAACCATTGATCAATCATCCAGAAGAGACTGATTACTTGTAATCACCTGAGATTGTCAGTGTCCCTTTTATCACTGTTATTGCTACTGTCCATAAGTAACTATGACCTAGTCCTCATCATACTCTCATTAGTGCTACACGGGACACACACTGGCAATTATTCCTATGTGAAGATGCTGGACACTCTTATTCACCACCCTAGTGTCCCATCGGCACCTTTGTTATATGTTTGTCAACCTCATGTGGATGAAAGTTCACTATTTTTTTTTCTTTTTGTTCTTTTTTCCCTCCCCGTGATGCACTGTACTCCAGGGGATGCATAATGGAAGTGTAGTGGAGATGAACATGTCCATAGGTGGAAACAGAGAGAAGTATGTCCCCATGCATGCTCTACAAGGACGGACTCACAGCCACACAGCTAATAGTCCCCCACGTTGTTGGGAGGTACCTCAACAGCAGCATGACAGACTTGTGAAAATTCACGAAAGACATCCATTGTAAGACTGAAAGGGAGCAGAGTGGAGAGCGGAGAGAACCTGGGAAGGGGGAAGGGAGACTCCAGTGAATGGTGTCCATTTACTCCAGTGCTTAGCAAATGGTGTCATAAAACAAAAATAAAGAAAGAAAAGTAAAAGACTATTTATTTTTTTTTTTAATTTGAAAGTCAGAGAAAGAAGGAGAGACAGAAATCTTCCCTAAATGGCTATAATGGTTGAAGTTGGCTGATTTGAAGCCAGGAGTCAGAAGCTTCTTCCTGGTCTCCCATGTGGATGCAGGGGCCCAAACACGAGGGTGTCTCACACTGCTTTCCCTAGGCCATTAGCAGGAAGGAAGCTGGGTCCGAGGACGAGCAGCCGGGACACGACCAGAGCCCATATAGGATGCGGGCATTGTAGGTGGCAGCTTTACTGCTGTGCCACAATGCCAGTCCCTGCTTGCCAGTGTTTGGAGTGTTGTGTGTGGCGGGGCAGGAGGAGGGGCGGTCGGGGAGACCACTGGTTGAGTTCCAGTACCCAGCAGCTTTCCTTAGATCTCCCTGGCTGTCTCCCATCACCTGTACTCTTCACTGCTGTTGGGGTCTGGAGATGACGATTCACATTTTCCAAAGGGTGGGAGGCAGCACCTGTCACCGCCCCCCACCCCAGGCCAGAGCAGGCCCGTGAGGGGCCCGTCGCTTCTCACGGGCTCAGTGCCCTGCTGGAAGCCCGCCTCTCCCCCCGTCCGGATGTTGAGACTTGTATGGATTCCCTCCTGCATCCCGTGTCTCCACACTCCCGCTGTTCATAGCACTGAGCTTTCTTGGTTCTTCCAATCAGTCACCATTCACCATCCTTTCCCAACCTCTGCAATGTTGTCATTTTCTCCTCTCTAGAAATGTCTTTGTTTTTCAGTGCTGAGGCTTTTTTTCATCCTTCATGATCTGAGTGGAACTTCAGAAACTTAAAATAGCATAGGACATGCTCAATGAGACATTGATTGGCGTTCCCAACAGGATCTCCTCATGTTTCCTTCAGGGGATAAGTTATTTCCTGGGAGATGTCTCTCAGCCTCCCAGGATTCAGCCCTAAGTCTGCCGTTCTCACTCGGGGGATGGTCCACATAGCCCACACCCTGCCTGGGAGAACTTCAGAGTGGGTAACTCCTTGTGTCTTGCTAAATATTTAGATAACCTTGTGCCTTCACCTAAGGAACAGCCTGATGTCCTAGCGCATTAGAGCATCAATCACCCATTCACAGATCTTGCAGGCAAATGAAGCAGGCAGGGCAAGGGGAGATTACGAACTGAACTCTCGGCTCCCGGCTCCCGTCCTTGCTTCCTCCAAGGCCCCTCCACCCGTAGGTTCTGAGAAGTGTTTTCACCAGCTACTTTGGAGCACGCTCCGTTTTTCCGAAGAGCTACAGCACAGGACACCACGATGGGGTGGCGTGAAAGTGTCCCCTGCCCAAGGCCTAGGAACACAAAAAGTTGCAAGGTTTGAGGAGAGCACAGGCAGCAGCCTGCCAGCCCACACCCCATGACCCTGACCCCAACACTGCTTGCCGGGGGCCTCTGCACGCCATCCCTGTGGACGCTTGACTTGACTGCACGTAAAGCTCAGCTCCTGGAGGCTGGAGCCACAACCTCCCTTGGAAGTGTGCAAAGAGGAGCTGAGACCTCCTCAACATCCTAATTGCATTCTGATCTTTTGGGGGAGCAGCTGGCTCTCCCACCCCGAAGCTCCCTGGGGACCACCATCCACCAGTCACACCGTTGACATAAAAGTGACATCTTGACTCTGCAAGATGAAGAATGTTAGGCACTCTCGGCCAGGTAACACACAGGGTGAGACCACCACATGCCAATCTCCCAGTATTTCACTTCTGGACTGGTGCTTCTCCCGGTCACCCCGTAAATCATTTGCACTCAAAGCTTTGTCTCTGCGGAAGCTCAGACGAAAGTATTCCCCAGGGTAGAGTGTGTCTTGGAGAGGTCACGCTCTTCCTCTGAACTTTGTGAACATAAAACACAGGCGATGCAGAGGCAGGCCCTTCTGCCTGCCACACAGCCCTGGGCAGGCCCACGAGCCAACGCCTGCCCAGGCAGGGGCATCTGGCCATGAAAAGGCAAGATGGAGCGCAACCTCCCACTCGGCACTGGGTTGAGCCGCTCATTGTAAAGATCCCCAAACTCCAGCACAGGAGACTCGTGTTCAGATACTGCAAAATACCAAAGAGACCCCAGAGACCCACCCCTTCACCTCACAGCGCCCACCTTGTAAGGGTGCTAGAAAACAGAGGGCTTATCCATTTGTTTATTATTTTTAAAATTCCTAACGGCACACTTTGTTGTCAAGAGAGAACGAGGGGGGCTGCATGTGCGAGGTGGCCCAGCCCCAACCCAATTCTTCAGCTCCGCTGTTGGGAGGAGGGGGAGGCCCTGTGGAGCTCCTATAGTTCCAAAACCTCTTTGTCGCTAGTTTCAAGTCTATTCCCACCTTCCTGGACTACAAACCTCCCCCTCCCCCTCCCCCTCCCCTCTCTCATTCTCTTCTATTTTGTTTATTTTTGTCATTCTCTCCCCCTCTCTCTCCCCCATGCTTTCTCATACCCCCACCCCCATTCTGGCTCTGGTTCTGAAACAGCTCCTCTCTCCTGCCAACAGCACTCGCTAATGGTAAACAGTCCTAGCAGCAGGTGCCCACTTCTGGCTGTATCAGTCTCATTAGGACTCCTTATCGCCTCGTCTCACCCCCTGGGAAAACAGAGTCAGCCTAGGGAGTAGAGGGAAAACTGTACTGATAGCCCCCCAAACAGCAGACGTGGCAGCGCACTGGGTGCCTGTGAGCAGAGAGGGAGAAGGGGGAGGCGTGTGGGGAGATAACCTTGATTGCCACCACCACTTAGGGGAGCTCAGCCACAGCTGTGCTGTTAACATTTAAGATTCTGCTAGGGAATCAACAAGGTAAACACTGAAACGCATGTAACAGGCCAGGCTTGCCGCTCTCCTGCCTTGGGTAACGACCACACTGTCCTGACCTAAATACATCAAGCCAGTAGTGGATCTCAAGTAATGATGGACTTTAAAGATTTATTTACTCTTATTGGAGAGACAGATTTCCAAAGAAAAGGGAGTCAAAAGGAAAGAGCATCCATCCTCTGTTAATTCCCCAAATGGCTGCAATGGCCAGAGCTGAGCTGATCTGAGGCCAGGAGCCAGGAGCCTCTTCTGGGTCTCCCACATGGGTGCAGGGTCCCAGAGTTCTGGGCTGTCCTAGACTGCTTTCCCACAAGCAGGGAGCTGGAAGGCAAGTGGAGCAGCCAGGCCACAAACTGGCACCCATATGAGATCCCGGCTCCTGGAGGTAGAGGATTAGCCAGTTGAGTTATTGGAACATTAATTGTAGTGATCCCAAAGTGTGACTTCTAGGTCACTCCCATGTCAGGCGCTGTGTGAAGCCATTTGGTCCCCGTCTCCTCAAACTCTACCACAGATCTGGGAGGTGAGACAGTGCCCCCGTGCCACAGGCAATGACACTGGAATTCAGAGAACTTCAAGTCTGTGGGGAAATGAGATCAAAGTTCCTCTTGGGGACAAAGCTTTGATATCCATGCATGGTGTTTTCCTAAGATACCTTTCCGGGAATTTTTGAAGACCCCCTCCCATGTATGGTTTTCAGAATATCAGGCACTGTGGTAAACTTACCTTTGGAGTTCACCTTCCACGACCTTCCCGAAGCATCTTTGCACTTGCATGAGGACGGCAATGACCTTGTGCAAGGTCAAGTCTGTCTGCCTCTGGAACCTGTGTGCCATGGTAAACCACGTGACAGGATTGGGGCTGGGGGCAGTGGGACCACAGAGTAGGGGGCTGCCGCGGAGGGAGGCGGGACCGTGGGCAGCCCAAGAAGCCGAGTTCCCCACTCCAGCAGGCTGGATGAGGCTCTAGCCAAGGAGTCGGGTGGGGGACTGGACGGCCAAGATGGTGAGCTGTGAGGGAGCTGGGAAGACATGAGTGTGTGGGGGGCACTTGGCGTGGTGCTTGGGACTCCTGTATCACGTATTGGGGTGTCTAGCTTCAAGGAGTGGCCCTGCTGCAGACCCCAGCTCCCTGCCGGTGTGTGCACGAGGTGGGGTGGGACCTGGTGACCAGCCTGTGCGGAGGTCTCCTCCTACTTTCCTCCTAGTCCCGTACCCTGGCTGCCGTGGGCTGCTGAGGGGCGTGAACCTGCGGATGGAAGAGCCTGTCTGCCCGACACTGTCTTTGTTGCTGCCTGTATAATTCTGCCCCGAACATTCCAAGTCAGTGTTTGTTGTTCCCTTGGGCCTAAAACCACTTTCCCTGTCCATCAGGCCTGGGCTGGATGCCGCCTCCACCCTGGCCACCGGGATCTCGCCACTTCTCAGGGCCAGCCCCGAGCCCTGGCTCTGCGGGTCTTTATTCGCTGAATTTTCTAGATGGTGGGATGTCCTGCCCACGTTTTATGTTAAGGCAATACCTTTGGATACCACAGAGCTGTGTTTGGGACATGCCGACGATTCACTTGGCAACAAGCGATTATTTAACGGAAAAACAAAACCACAAAGACCATCTGGGGACGCGGCGCTTCCTCCTGAACATTCCTGTATTTTTAGCTCTTCCCCGAAAAGCTGCTCTCTGTCTTCCATTAGATAGCAGAAAAACCAAGCCCTCCTTTTGGCCTTCTGAAGACACGGTCCCCTGGCCTGGCCCCTTGTCAGGCACTGCGAGTGGCACAGTACCAGCATCCACACCCGGGGCAGCAGCGGCTGCAGGGGTTTAGGGGATGTTGAGTGGGGCTGCGTCTGGGGCCCAAATGAATGTGGCAGGGAACTCAGTATAAAGACGCAAATAGCTGCAGATTTTGGGGGAGCTGCCAGCGCCCCCTGAAACAGGAAGGACCGGCTCAGCCGTCCTGCCAGCCCTTAGTTTGCTCCTTGGGCTCAGCCATGACACCGTTCACCCGCCTGCCCAGCCCGGGGGCAGAGGTCAGGAGCACCAGGCCCTAGGAGATCAGGGAGCACGCTGGGGCCTCCACAGATGGCAGTGCCATTTGTGGCAACAGAAGGGGGCTGTCAGAGCCTCCGCCAGACCTCCAGAAGCGTCAGACACAAACCAACTCTGGATAATGGAAGAGACCAGGCTGGCTGTCACTTACCACGGGTGGGGAGGGGTGCTGGAAGCCGCTGCCCTGCTGTGTGCCCGGGCCTGCTCGACTTGCCTGTGCCCCTGAGAGCTGTTGAGTGTGAGGGCACCTGAGGTGACCACGGCTTGCCTGGTGCAGATGGCAGGAGGGAAGGCCAGCTCAAGCCAAGCACCACACAAAGCCTGGGGAAGCATGGCCCCCAGCGGGAACTCCACACCCACTCACCACTCTACCCACTGTCTCCAGCCTCAATCTTGGCTGTCCTTACCATGTCGTTATGGCCTTCCCCTCCCCGCAAAGCGTGGCCTCATCCTGGTTTCTCGGCAGTTCTTGAAGCCAAGCCCAGTGAGGGACAGATGAATTTGACTCCCGGTTCACAGTAGGAGAGAACGAGCCTCAGAGAGGTCTGCCTGGTCTGGGCAGGGCCTTGCTAAGTCTGGCATTTGCTGAGGCACGAGGCACAGCCTATCTGACCCCTCCCCACCCGTCCCAAACAAAGACCCACACCCAGATACCCCGAGGCCGTTCCCAGGCCTGGGGGAGGGGAACCACCTGGCACACAGGCTGCAATGGCTGCCCCGGAATAACCCAGTGGGTGGTTTCACTAGGCTTCCCCAAGCCGGGCAGCATCAGGGTAGGTTCCCCTCGGCAGTGTGCACAGGCCCCGCGCTCTGTGTCTTTGCCCACCCTTGTTAGCTTTGGTCTTTCTGATAGCAACCATTCCGGCAAGTGCTAGGTGATGCCTCATTGTGGTTTTGATTTGGTTTTCCTGGACATGCCCATCTGCATTGGAGCCAGGTGCCCGTCGGCCAAGATACAGATGCAGCCTAAATGTCCACTGCTGGATGAGTGAGTGTGCAAAGAACTCTCTCTCTTGCTCTCTCACAGACACGCAGTGCTAGTCAGCCTTTGAAAATCAGGAGAGCTTGTCATCTGTGACAATGATGGACCTTATAAAATGAAGCAGTGACAAGGACAGGCATTGGGGCAGCAGTCACAGAGCTGGTTGTGACACCTTCAATCCTTATCCAGGGGCTCAGCTCCACTTCCTGCTCCAGCTCCCTGCTAATGCACGCACTGGGAGGTGATGGTTCACGGTCTTGGGTCCCGGTCACCCACATGGGAAACCTGAATAGAGTTCCTGGCTCCTGATTTTGGCCTGTCCCAGTCCTGGCTGTTGTGGCCACTTGGGGCACAAATTAGCAGACGAAACTCCCAGCCAGGGTCTCTCTCTTTTTTAAAAAAATACATTGAATAAGAATTTTAGTCGGCTGCAGAAATGACTGATGCTGTGTGATCTCACTTATGCAAGGAAGTGGAGAACGGAGTGGTGGTTGCGAGGGCACGGGCTCTACCCATCGGAGTGGGCTGGGTGGGAGTTGGACACTGAGTAGGGGAAGTGGCTGTGGATACGCACAGTTTCTCGTGGCATCCTGGCTCTGCTAATGGCTCCCCGTCCAGGTGTTGCTGGAGGGATGAGAGCCAGATAGCAGATACATTCCATGGTTATCACACATGGCTTTCCGGGGGCAGGGCAAGGGCACCCTTTCCTGCAGAAGTCAAGTCTTCGCTGCCTCCAGTCTGGCGCCCTCACCAGCCCCTGTGAACTGAACCCTGGGAGACGGTGCACGCTTCTTGGATCATGTGTCTGTGCGCTGAGATATCCCATCCTGTGTCCTCAGAGAGCCTCTGCCCGACTCCCTCTCCCCAGCCACTCTCACTCCTGGCCTGGACACGGATGAGGGAAGGGGGGTGATTAAGACAACATACACCATCGGGGAGCTTCTGTACATGTGAGAATAGCCAGGTTGCTCAAGGAAATGTCTTAAGAGACACTCGATGTAATACGGCTGTTCCACGCCAGGGTGGAAGGCACCTGACCAGACCCAGCCGGGGATGCGATGTCATTTTGTCTGCTAACAACAGCATTGGGAAAACAGACAGAGGCCAGCACTGTGAGCCAGCAGCAGAGAGCAGGTACTGTCCTCTGGACCAGCAGACAGCATGGGACGCCTGAATGCCAGAAGCCTGGCCCTTCCCCTGCAAAGCCACTCTGCACCAGAGGCAGTGGCATGGGCACTTGGGAGATGAATGCAGTGGTTGGTCAGGTGGGGGTGGGCATGTCCAGTCTGAAAAACAGCCATGTCTTTCCATCCACTCATTCAGTAAATAGCTTTGAACTCTTTCTGTGTACCAGGCACTGTTGGGCTCCAAGATTCAGCCATTAGCAAACAGGCTGTTCTATCGGTCCTGACATGGAGCACAGCAGAAGTTAGAGGGGCCGGCACTGTGGAATAACAGGTGAAGCCACCTCCCATGACATCGGTATTCCACATCAAGATTGCTGCTAATCCTGGCTGCTCCACTTCCATTCTGAAAAGCAATGGAAGATGGCTCAAATGCTGGGGCCCCTAGCACACAAATAAGAGATCTGGATGGAGATCTTGTCTCCCGGCTCTGACTTGACCCAGCCTCAACCGATGTGGTCTACTGGGGAGTGAACCAGCAGATGGAAGATCTCTTTTTGTCTTTCTCTCTCTTCTCTCTCTCTCTGTTTTTCAAATCTATCCATCTAGAAAAGGAGAGGTGAGGAAATAGCAGGATGCGGGCAGGGAGGAAGGACGGGAGTGCACTCATCTCTGATCCTCTCATCCTCCCCTCCTCTATCCGCCTCTCAGCTGCCCGGCCATGGGATGCCATGAATTCCAGAGGCTGCATCCTGGGACACATTCTTCCAGCCACACTGACAGCCCTAAGCTGTGGCTCGCTTGGGAGATGCTATAGCCCTGGGAGGTGGGGATGGCGGCAGCAGTGGGTTGCACGTGGCAGCTGATGTTTCCTGTTCCCCAAGCCAAGCCAGGACTTGTAGTTTTCCTGTTTACCACACCCGAGGGTCAGCAGCCAGCACAAGGTTAGGTCAGAGCCCTCCGCCGGGCTTGCACAGCCAATTGCATAACCGCAATACCCCCCACCCCTTGCTCGAGCTCACAGCAGGCATCAGAGGCACGCAGACTGTGACCCAGGAAGGGCTGTGCCGAATTCCACCACGGCCAGACAACTGTCCCAGGCACCTTGGCCGGGGTTCACAGGCAAGCAATCGGCCAGCCAGTGGGGATGGAGGGCAGCAAGTAGCTCTCATGGGAGAGGGACTCTGGGCTTCCAGGCATAGGGAGCTCAGCGCTTTGGGGAAGGCACAGACACCAACTCCTGCAGTTCAGTGGCCAGGACACAGCCAGACAAGCACACAGGAGGACCCCAAAACTCTTAGCTTCAGTGTCCCTTTCTCCGGGTTCCACCTGCTTCCGTAAGACCTTGACCAAAGCATGAGTTGGACCACAGGTGTCTCTAGATGAGTGAGCACTCATTTCCAAGTTCCTGACAAGGGTCCACCTGCCCCTACCTCCTGCCACCTGCTCTTACAGATCACATTCTCCTACATCCCCTGGGGGAGATGCAGGGGACTACATCAGGATGCCAGAGGTGAGGCTGAGTGTTGAGCATGCTGTAAAAAGTGTAGGTGAACTCAACATAGCTTCACGTTTCCACAGTGGTTCAGAGGTAGCTCCCACACACCTGAGCCGGAAGCCAAAGCCAGGCTCAGTAGGGACGGGACCAGAAAGCCACAGACACCATTCTGAGGCCCTTCTCTAACCTCCTGCCTCTCACTTCTCTCTGCACACCAGGTTGCTGTTTTCTCACACTCGTGCAGACTGAGCCCAGCGCACAAGGTGTCCAGTTCTCCAGAGACGTCTGCCAGGGTCTGTGGATCCCAGTGTCCAGTCCAAGTCATTACCCTCTTGGGACGCATCATCATGGAGTCAAGGATGAAGGATGTGAACGTGGACCACTGGTGCTTCCAGCTGGCTTCCCTATCATCCAGGGGTGCCTGCCTCCTCACATGGTCTGAGGTGACTCAGCACCACAACCAAGGGAACAGAGCAGAAGCAACAGCTTGTGCCTGTTGCTCGCACTCATGCCCTGCTGGCCAGAACCCGGCTGTGTGGCCATCCCTGGCCCTGAGCAAAGGACTGAAGGTGTGGGTTTATGCAGAAGAATCAGGGATCCCAGAAAGAGGCCAGACCAGGAGAATGAGTGTCTGCTGCCAACACCTGTGACCCCAGCAAGTGCTTACCATGCATGTGCTGAGGCCCCAGCTGCACCTCAGTGGGGTGCAGAGGCTGGGTTACAGGGGGCATCAAGTAGGGGTCGCCTCCGCAGACTCAGTGCCAAGCCTGCCGTGCAGGGGACCAAGCCTGCCTTCTGCTCTTGGATGCTTCGGTAGCACTGGTGGTATGAGGATGGCTTGGGTGGGGCCCAAAGTGCAGGAGGATGAGGAGAGAATGACAGCGCACAGGCCCCCGTGACACCCTTGTGTGTCGGAGTCTGTGCCAGCTCTCCACATCACTGTGGCTGCATCCGGGCACCCTTCATTCAATCGATACCAGCGGAAGGAATGGGATTTGCCTCCCCTGTAATTTCTCACCAGGAAGTGAATTTGCAAGGAATGCTCATATTAATGGGTTTATTTTCCTTAAGCTATGTTGAGATAAAGGAAAAACTAATAAAGCTCCCTTTCTTAGAAAAAGTTTTATGGGGTGAAGTAGAATGCCAGTGTATAGAAAAACACCCAACAAAGGCTTGTTAAATGAACTACAATTTCTTTCTGATTATTATGGAGGTAGCCCCACTTCATGTCCCTTACCCAGGCTGTCACATTTTAGTTTAGTGACAGGACCCGAGTCTCTGGTGGGATGATCCCGTTGTATCTGCAGCTGGCTGTGCCCTGGTGACCATGTCTGGGACAATGGAATGCGAAGAAAGTGATGCATACAACATCTGGTTCCCTCCACACACACCAGAAAGGGCACCTGTGGCATCGAGAGTGGCATCTGTGAATGTAGAAGTGGCGTGAGAAGGGGCAAGTACCCCAGACCTGGGAGCCTGGATGGGCCCAAGGGTACAATTTCCTATCTGCCCACCTGCTTCTCTCTGGGCTCTTGCGCAACAAAAATATAAACTTCCGTGTTACTCAAGGCTCCACCCTTGGGAGCACTTAGCTTGAATGTAAATAATACGCCTGGTTTAGTGGGATTAATATGTGGGAGGTTTTGCTTAAGCAACAGGTTTTCCTGTTTTTTTCTAGGACCCTGGGTGCAACCTAAAATATTCCACACATAATATAAAATAAAATACATTAAGGGATGACTGTCTGAAACTCACTTAGCCAACCCCCAAGCAGTGTGAGCCAGTGCAGCCCACAGGGTAGACCTGCTGGTCCAGAGACCGTGATGCTGATGCCACTCTTCACGCTATCCTGCCAAAATAGAGACTGCAGGGGTGCGAGTTTGACCCGAGGGGTTAGGACAGCAGCATTCCATAGTAGAGAATGTGGGTGTGAATCCTGCCCAGGTTCCCGTTTCCAGCTTCCTGTGACGCATATATAGCCTGGGAAGTAGCAGCAATGGAGTCCTTCCATATGAGAGACCCGGATGAGAAGTTCCTGGCTCCCGCCTTCAGCCTGGCTCTTGTCCCTGCCTGGGACAGCCAGGCAGGGACAGAAGATGCTGACTCTCGCTTCGCCAATAGGTAAACACATACATAGAGATCCTGTTGGACAACAGGTTCAGCTTGACACATAAGGCTCTGTGAGTGCACAACCTCTCCAGCTTGTGATGGACAGGTTCTTGTAAGAGAAAGGGACCTGAGAGGGTGAGAAATGGAAATGCTGATTATCTGGAAATATCATGGGATCAAATGTAGGTTCCAGGGAGGGAGTGGCCACTGCCCCAAGTGCGATCATTGACCACCTGTTACAAAATGGCCCTTCAGCCTGGATCACGTTGGATTTCTCAGCTCTCACGCAGCCTCTGTGCTCTTGTCACTATGGACTCGTCAGGCACAGCTCTCCAGCACAGTCACAGTCTCTCTTCTGGGAGCTCAGGAAATCACCGTGAAGGGCCAACATTGTGATGTAATAGGTTAAGCCCCAGTCTGTGATGCCAGCATCTCATATGGACATTGTGGCTGCTCTACTTCCAATTCAGCTCCCTGCCAACGTGCCTGGTAAAAGCAGCGACAGATGGCCCAAGTGCTTGGGCCCCTGCCACTGACATGGGAGACCCAGAAGAAGCTCCTGGCTTTAGCTTGGCTCAGCTGCAGTCGTTGTAAGGATGTAAATGAACCAGCAGGTGAAAGATATCTCTCTCTCTGGCTCTCCCTCCCTGTAACTCCAACATTCAAATAAATTAATTAATCTGTAAAAATGAAGAAGTAAGCTTGACACTTGCCTGGCCCTGGGCACACCTGATTGTATCCTACAACTATGGGCTGTAGGGTATATGAAAATATCCTACCATTTGCTAACCATGTGTCACCCACTTGTCTGTTCAGATGCCCTGATGCATATATGAGTATGGAAAGAGTGTACCAAGTAGAAGGGAAACTCCTCATAGTCGCCTGTCAGCCACTGTCCAAGTCCTTTAACTGTTCTAGCTGCTCATGGGAGAGCATCCCAGGCAGACGCCAGGGGAAAGTGTGTCGTCACAGCTGAGCCAGAGTCTCACTCTTCTTCCAGGTCCCCTTGGAGCCACCAGCTCTGAGGACCTCCCACCTGGGCATGCCTGCCCTGTCCCGGCTCTCTGTCAGGGTCACCTCACCCCTCTAGGGGGCTGTCTTGTGCCTTGGAGTGTGGCCCACCTCCAGCTCCTCTTTCCCTCCAGGCATCACATTTGACCTGGGCACTGTGCAGCGATTGCTGCCCTGCCCATCCCAGCTCTGTGGTTGGCAGTCAGTCTATTCCATGTGTGCCTTTAGACCTTAGCGGTGGGAATATTGACCCAAATCCTGGCAAACTTGGGGCGACTTCCCCAGTGGGCAGCTCTGAATGTCCTGCTGTGGAGCTGCCCCGTCTTCCCACTTCATGTAGAACATGAGCTGGACTGGCTGACAAGCTGTGCCCTCTAGCCTTAAGGCCAGCACTTGGGTTCCTTAACCTGGCTCCACCGTAGGAGTTTTGGGAACCAGCCTGGCCCATGGAGGCCATTTTCCTAATGGCCTCCTTTCTGGAGATGAGTTGCCAGCCACAATCCTGTGTTCAGCTACACCGAGCCAAACGTATGTGTAGAAATGTCTTGATTCAGCCACGTGTTGTTGGCTGGAGAAACTTAGGCAAGACGCTCTTTCCTGCATCAACCAAGAGCCAAGCAAAGAGGATCTCGGGGATTCTGCTGTTAGTTGAGGCAGGAGGACATGGGTCACATCTCTCAGAGGAATGAGATTGCCTGCCAGCTTGCATATGGGGGCAGGTGGAAGGGCGCAGTCTCCAAGTCACACTCCCAGCACGCACCCCAGCTGCTAGTTACACCCAAGCCAGCCACTTCCCTTTCCTCTCCCAGGTATTACAACAACAACCTGTGAGGCATTCACAACAGGGCCTGGCGCTCCACAAGCTCTCCAGGAGGCAAGGTGTGGCTCCAGCTATGCTCTGTTCTCCACTTTGCTGGATCTGACCCAAGGACTTCTCATGGCTGAGCCTGTAATGCTGGTCCTGATGCTGAGGCCTTGTAGCATCGTCTCAGAAATCCCTGCTGGAAGGTGTGCAGAGCTTGCTCTTTGGGGAAGCCCTGGGTGCACAACTCCAGCACACCTCTTGGGTGGAGAGAAGGCGTGAGCAGTGACCACTGACAACCTGCAGGACAGCGAACCCTAGAACTGGAAAGCAGCATTTCTCAGCTCTTTTGAATAACCACCAGAACTTGGGTATTTTGCAGACAATTTTTTACTCCAACTTCTTTGCAACTGGTTTCTCTACAGCTCAAACAGCATCACAGCTTTCCAGAATTCATGGGTGCTGTCTTTTCTCTTTATGTCGCAGTCAGTGGAGGAGCTGCAGGTGGGCCCTGTCATCCTCTCTCCCCAGGCTGGGGATGAAACATGTTTGGCTTTTTGCAACCAGACCCTGTTTAAACAACTTGACTTAAAAGCTAATAGATTAAATCTGGGCTAGCAACCTTGACTTGAGCTCCATTTTCCCCCGTTCCTCCAGGTTCTCAACAGCGCCGATTTGGCTTAGATACGCTGAGCAAGTCTCCCTCCAGCATCTTAAATGGGCAGCAGATGGACAAAGCTCTCCTGAATGTTAGGGTCGAACGGCAAGGGAGGGCAGTGAAGCTTCCAAACCTTGGCAAAAAAGGCACTGTCCACCCACGACGTGTTGAAGGGCACACTTCACGATTCTTTGCTTCTGGGCCCCTGGTTGCAGTAGGAGCCCACGAGTCAGGCAAAGGGACGAGACTCAAGCCTGTGCCCAAGGAGTCTAGTGATGCAGGAGTCCTTCTGATGCTTCAAAGCCATCCTAGAGTCACTTTTTGCTTCCGGAATCTTTCCCACGATAGTGGGGAAGTTACAATGGGACTACCCCTCACCCCCAACCCTGCCAAAGCTGCCTCAATTGGGAAGCTAACAGACTACAGTTGGCACACGTTTGGTGGGGGTCTGGGAATAGAACCTTGTGCTTCTATTCTATTACTATTCCATCTTGTAAAAATTGACTTATGTATTTTTAAAATATTGGTTTATTTATTTCAAAGGTAGAGCTACTGAGAAGCAGGAGGAGGGAAAGAGAGATTTTCCATCTGCTAGTTCACTGCTCCCCGCCCCTCTCCTCCCCAGTGGCTGCAACAATCAGAGATGGGCTGGTCCAAACCAAGATCCAGAAGATTCTGCCGCTCTCCCACATGGGTGCAGGGACTCAAGCACTTCAGCCATCTTCTGCTGCTCTCCCAGGCACATTAGCAGGGAGTTCGATAAGAACTGGAGCAGCGGGCCCAGTGCGGTGGCCTAGCAGCTAAAGTTCTCACCTTGAACACACTGGGATCCCATATGAGCTGCTGGTTCTAATCCCAGCAGCCCCGCTTCCCATTCAACCCCCTACCCGTGGCACTGGAAAGCAATGGAGGACGGCCCAAAGCCTTGGGATCCTGCACCACTGTGGGAGACCTGGAAGAGGCTCCTGGCTCCTGGCTTTGGATCGGCGCAACTTCGGTCATTGTGGTCACTCGGAGAGTGAATCATTGGACGGAAGATCTTCCTCTCTGTCTCTCCTTCTACTGTATATCTGAGTTTGCAATAAAAAAATAAATTAACAAATCTTTTAAAAAGCAAAAAAAGAAGTGGAGCAGTTAGGACTTGAACCATATGGGATGACAGGACCATAGATGGCTGCTTTACCCGCTATGCCATACTGCTGGCCCCCATGTAATGTATATTTTTGAGAAGGAGGAAGATCTTCAAGTTTACACCCTAAATTCCCATAAGAGTAAGGGCTAGCTCAGACCAAACCAGGAGTTTAGAACTCAGCTCAGGTCTCCTAGCTGGGTGGCAGATCCCCCAGCTGCTGTGTGACACACATGCCTTAACTAGCATCTTATCTGGCGGAAAAAAAGCGACTGTTTGACTTGCATTTTTTTTATTCATCTGCATGCATGTGCAAATCAAGAGGGTGCTTCCAAAAGTTCATGGGAAAGGAAATTTTAAAGTAAGTTAATTTTGATGCAAAAAAATTAATGTGTGATTCAGTTTCCATGTACTTTTCAAGAATTCTTCAAATTTTATTTTCACTAAAATAAACTTATTTTTTCATTTTATTTTCCATAAACTCTTTGAAGCACCACAAACATATGCACACACACACACACACATGCTCACATACACAGGTGATTCTGCCATCTGTGGCACAGATGGATCTAGACATAAGTCAGTCAAAGATAAAGGCAGTGTGCCCTTCTTCTGCAGATCATGGGAGCTGCAACACACGGCAACAGAGCATAGGACAGCGGCGACACGAGGGGGTGAACAAACAAGATACAGGTCGAAGGGTTCAAGGCCCAAGTTGTACAGCACAAGCAAGCCCAGCAGTTAACGGGACTGGATGATACACTGAACAGGTCCAGGGTGCATCCGAGGAATGCTTGGCACACACACACACACCAAACTGTGTAAGATGCTGGATGTCTTCATCTCTTGACCAGGGAGACCTTTTGTTACATAAGAGAGGGTGTCAGCAAGCTTGTAGGCTAGTGGAATGAAAAGATACGTTGACTTTGGTGTAAAAGTGGGACAAATCCCTTTGTAAGAAGGGGTCTTTGAAACATCTTGAAAAACACACTTTATGAAAAACTTATTTATGGGTCTCAAAGTTGGGTTTTTTTTGGTATCAAAAAGATTTACTTAAAAGGAAGACACACACACACACACACTCACACAGAGTAATGTTTCATTCACTGGCTCACACCCCCATTTTGCTGCAACAGCTGGGCCTGGACCAGGCCCAGCCAGAGGCTGAGCACTCCAGGAGACTCTCCCACACGGAAGACAGGGCCTCGGGTGCGTGAGACATCATCTGCAGCCCCCCAGACACGTGGGCAGGAACTGGACGGGAAGCTGAGGCAGGAATAAAGCCCAGCTACTCCAATACGGGATGCAGTGTCCCGGGCAGTGCCTTGACCCACTGTGCTACAGTGCCTGGCCCTAAATGTATCTTTTAATTCCACTTTCCATAAACTTTTAGAAGAAACTTTGTGAAAACACCATGAAGCCTGGAAAGCACCTGACTCTCCAACAAGAAGGGACGTTTGCTTAGATAATGGTACATCTGTGACACAGCAGTGTAAGCAGCTCTGGGAGAGAATGTAGCATGTTCCCAGGCTGCTAGCAGCCACAGCACCAAGATGGTGGTGGCAACAACCTGAGGCTGCTGCCTGCCAAGCTGCTGAGAATCTAGACTGGGGGCCAGACTTGCCATGTTTGCAGGCACAATTACTGCCAGCTGTGAGATCTGCCAATCCACTCAGAGCCTCTCTCCCAAGTGTGTGACACAGCAGAGCGTGGCCCAAGTGCTTGGACCCCTGCCACATGCATGGGAAACCCAGGAGGAGCCCCTGGACTAGGGACTTCTGCTGCAGGGGCTGTGAGCGGGGCCTCCAATCTCCAATCTATCCTTGTGTTTGAGTTGACAGGCTTATGTCATGCCATTATGTAATGTGCTACTTGTAATGTGTATCTTGAGCTGTAATGTGATGCTTGGCAAGTGCATCCCCTGTAAATGATTAGAGGGGGCGATTAGCGCATCCCTCACCTCAAACATCTAGTATTCTCTGTGGTCAGGTCCCTGAAAAGTCTCTCTCCCAGCTATTAGGAAATACTAACCACAGACATCCTAACAACAGAACCTGTCACTCGTGACACGGATGCACCTGCGGGTCGCTGCACCAGGTACGGCAAGCCAGGCGCAGGGAGCCCAAGCCAGCAGGATGGTGCTTGTGTGTGGGGTCTGGAAATGCTGATCCCATGGAAGGGCACTGCCAGGGCTGGGGAGAGGCCTGGACAGTGAGCAGAGTGCTTCATGTTGCTGGTCCCAGGGCCCTGTTTTGAGAACTGCTTTTCTAGACTCTGTCCAAGGTAAGCTGGGAAAACACACACACACACACACACACACACACACACACACGATGCATTGGCCTTGGCCTCCAGTACCACCCTGGTTTTGTCAAAATGATGGAGGAGCCGACTTGTCTTCAGAGCCTTGTACTCAGCCCAAGCTTTGAGCACTACAGCCTAGGGCTTCCTCTTCTCTCCTCCCTGGACAGCCATGTGTTCAGGAGAGCGCCCCTGAACTCCAAAGGCAGGCCTGCTGGCCAAATGTGCATGCAGAGCTGAGCAGTGACAGCGTGTGGCAGCAGGAGCACCCTGGAGTCAGGGGGTTATGTTCTGCAGTTTTGGGGTGTATCCTTCATTTTGCTGTTCCAAGCTATCCTGCGCCCCTGCAGCAGGCCTTGTCACAGGAGACAAACCACTGTTGCCACCACCACCATGTCGTCAGTCTTACGTAACTTCCACCAAGACAGCTCTGGGCAATCCTGTGTGGACTACCCAAATGTCTTCTGGAGGCAGCAAAGGAAAGTCCAGCAGGATGGCCCATGCTGCATGCTCTCAGCACTGACACATGGGCAGGCCAGGCAGCTGGCTTCCTTCCAGGCTGGCCTGGCTGCCTGGGGTTGCGATGGGTGCGCTGTGAAGGATGGCTGTGGAGTCCCAGTCTGGATTCCACCTAGGATGGGCCCCTTTGCTGGCAGTGCCTGTAGCACCTGTAGAGTTCACCTCAGGTGGAATCAGAGCCACTAGCCTGGGCCTGAGATCCAGGAAGTCCCCCCGACCCCCGGTCCACTCATGCCTATTTAGTGTTCTGTGCAAGCCTCCATTCTCTTGAGCATCTTGCCATTCTGAGTAATTTTGGAACAGGTTCCCAATCCCTGTTCTGCGCTGAGCCCAGCACAAGCGACAGTTCATGCAGAAAGTAAGGTGGGATGTAGCACTCAGCAAGGTAATGGGGCTTGGTTATGTCCAATATGCCAGTCTGAGACCCTTCGATGGCTGAACAGATTGGGTCAGTGTGCAGAACTGGGGGGAGCTTTTCTTCTCCAGATCTCCTCTCACCCAGCAAGCCCTGAGCTTGGTGGGCCAGTCTGCGTCACTACATACAGATGGTCTTTTCAGTGAGATCCAGGGATAGTGGTCCACGCACCACCCTCCTTCACAAATAGCTCTCCCCATGAAGTGCAACTTGCTCACCCTCCAAACCGCTATCTTCCACCCCAACAGCTCTAATCGCTTCTCCAAGGACAGACCCACGCCCTAAGCATGCTGGCTACTTTTTGTTACAACACTGTGGAACTATGACCCTCAAGCTCAGACTTGGGACACTGTCCTCAGGATCTGTCGGTGACCCTGGGGCTGGTGGACATAGGGATAGGGTAGGCTGAGTTTCTAGTGGAGAGTCTGGCTGGGCTTGTCCGGGCAGGTCAAGGCAAAACTATAGCTCCAGAGGTAAAGTGAGGCCCATTGTTCGCCATGGGATAGAACACTTGCATATGTTCTAGTTGTTACACGCGACCAATGCTTCGCATGTGCTTAGCACCCAGGCAGTGCTAGACAAAAACATTGAAAGGAACCACACATTCCACAGTCCAGGGTCCTCAAAATTTCCCAGGAAGCCAATTCATTAACATTAACTATTGCTTAGGGAGTGTATCGAAGTGCAGGCTCTACAGTCCCAGGGAGCATGACAATGAAGCCTGGGAATCTGCACTTTCAGGTGAAATGGAGCCTATGCTTTGGGATAAATCATGCTAACCCTTCACTGTGTCATCGGGTTCACCAACACAGAGGGTGTCTGCAAATTTGGATACCTCCTGTGAGAGTCTTAGCTCCTGGCATTGTGACAAAAGCCCCACACTTAACGATTCTCATGCTCTCTCCAGCCCCCTGAAGGAGGGAGGATTCCCCATCCTGTCACCACGCACAGCTTTGCAGCTGGCCTCCGCCCCAAGGTCTCCTCCCAGCACTGGTGTCTGAGTGCTGTCTTAAGAACCCAACAAGTGATCTGTGATTGTGCATGACTGTGCAAGGCATTGGGTGACTTGGACCCTTCCTCAGACAGCTTTTGGCTTCTCCACTCAGGTTTCTGACCCAGCGGCAGAGTCAGCCACACAGAGCCGGGCTAACAGTCGAGAAGAGTCGCATATCCCAGTCTGCACCAGGCCTTTGTGTGTGGGTTCTAGGCTAGCAGAATCAAGCTGGAACCACATGAGGGAGGAGCCACATGAAGGGGGAGCCAGTGTGGGAGGAGCCAGTGTGGGAGGAGGTGGAGCATAGGGCTGGGGAAGCAGCTTGGAGCGCCAGAAGACATGTCTCTGCTGTCTGCATGGAATTGGATGGTGCGTGCATGGCCCTGGCTGCTCAACCAGAGTTTGGCTTGTTTTACTTGCCGCCAAAAGGATCTTGATTGATGTCATGTCATCTGAGGTCAAGGCCAGAGAGACAGAGCAGGGCTGAGTTGTGCTCCACAAAGTCCAGCATTCACTTGGCTGGACACACATGCGCAGAGAGATACATGCATACACACACACAGGGTTTATTCTGCCAACCACACTAGACTTGGGGATCCGACCAGCAGAGCCAGTAACATGGACAGGGAGAGGGTCTGGGGATGAAGCACTGACAGGAGACCAGTGATGGTAGAAGTCTCTGTGAAGTCTCCTTTTATTGCTCCTTCACCTCTCCTTATATACTCTTCCCCCACATCCTCATTTAGCAGGATATTGGATACAGATGAATCTGATTAGTCTAGGTGTTTTTAACTACAAGCCCCGTTCCCGTTCCTGCCCAACTCAATGAGCACTAATCAACTCCTTAGCCCACAACAGTTATCTTTTAAAGTATTTATTATTTTTTCATTTGAAAGGTGGCATTGCATAGAGAGGAGACAGAGAGAAAGAGAGAGGGAGAAAGAGAGGGAGGGAGAAGGAGATTTTCATCCACTAGTTCACTCCCTAAATGACTACAATAGCCTGAGCTGAGTCAGTCCAAACCCAGGACCCAGAGGATTCCTCTGGTCTTCCATACGGCTGCAGGGGCCCACAAGCACTCCAGCCATCTCCTGCTGCTTTCCCAGGTGCATTAACATGGAGCAGCCAGGACTTGAACTGGCATTGAAATGGGATGCTGGAGCCACAGGCAGAGGCTTAACCTGATACACCATGGTGCTTGCCCCAGTCACGGTTGTTGGGACACCATCAAAGCAAATTACACTGACCTAACAACTAACACAGCTATGAAGTGTTTCTCTGCACGCTAACCAAGGCCTAATGACATGATCCAAAACCATTCCCTCTGATTTACATCCACTACAAAAGTTCTAATTACTTCTTCTCTCAATTCTGACCAAAGATGCACCAAAGGACTTCTTCCCAAGTATTCCATGGAAGGGTCTCTCTGAAGCCACTGCTTCTTTCTGTCTAGCTCCAATTAATGGACAGAAGCTTAATGGTGAAGGGCAGGAAATGATGCATCATGCTAAATTTGTTGTCTGTTATTACAAATATGACGATAGGGCTAGGTGGGATGGTTTCAAAGACAGGATGTTACCTTAAACATTTATAAAGTTGTGGTTCAAACAGTCTGCTTCAACTACCTTTTCAACCCATGTTACTTACGTAAATATTTGGCTGCTGGTGACAGGTCTAATAAATCCATCTAGAATGTTGCAGCAATATTTACTTACACAGTAATGTTCTAAACCCACTTAGGCCAATCCTTTCAAGAAGGAGAGATGCTACTTTTTAGCACCTTGCGTAAATATTTGCAAGACCCATAAATCCAAGATGACCCTGCCTCTTGCCTGGAGCTATTTACAGCTTCCTACTCAGAGTTGCCTCTTCAATGTTGCTCAGTCAGATGGGGAAGGCTTGACATTCTCCTGCGCTGAGGTAGAAGACATCAGTGGATACCTGGGCCTCACTTGAAGGGCCCATGGACCTACTCAAGGTGTTCCACAAGAGACATCAGGCTGTGGACAGGCCGAGTTCTGCCTTCAAATCCTGTGACTTGGAGCATGAATGTGTTGAGGGGGCTAAATCTCACTGAGACTAACCAGGAACCAAAGGGTGTACTCTCTTGCCAAGTTACAGGCATTTTAGAAAGTGCTAGTGTGGCACAACAAGTTAAGTTGCACCTGCAACAGAGCACAGTCCTGGCTGCTCCACTTCTAATCCAGCTCCATGTTAAGATGCCTGGAAGAGCAGCAGAAGACGGCCCAACTGCTTGGTCTCCCACCACTTGCGTAGGAGATCCAGGGATAATTCAAAACTCCTGGCTTTGGGCATTGTGGTCTTCTGGGGAGTGAGCCAAAGGACAGAAAGTCTCTCTCTGCCCTACAAATAAAATAAACTTTAAAAAAGTAGATGAAGCCAAATTAGAAAGGATTGTGGCTCACACAGACATTTTATCCCTAAAAAACTAAAATGAACATTTATTGAAGTGTTTTGGGCAGGGTCAATGGGGAATCTGGGGAGTGGGTCCTGGATCCCATGAAGTGTGTAGGACTCCACTCCCTAACCCTCTCCAAGTTCTGAGTCTCCTTTCCCTGCCAGGACCCCATTCCTTAAGGGCAAGACTTCCACAAAGGAGTCAAACAGCATCTCTGTTGCCAGGTTTTGTACCTTTAAGAAGCCCTTCCTGTTTACTCAAAGTGTTAGCTGCAGACAAATTACACTCATGTTCCCTGGTTGGATTTCCAGTAAGTGTAACTAAACACATGCTCACCATTTGTAAGACAACAAGCGGGGGCGACTTAGCGAGATGGTCTTTCAAGGTCTTGTGTAAAAACTTGCAGCAAGGCGTCCTGCTCTGTAAGTTCCCGGGAAGAAGCACAAAAGGATGTTCTTCGGTGTTTATCTTATCTGGGAAGGACGAGATGATGAGGAGGACTCTGAGTTGAGGAACTTGGGGGTCAGGAGATGAGCTGGCATCTGTCCCTTCTTGGCACATGGAAACTCAAACCAGATGGTCTAAGCCATCTAACAGAGCCATCCTAAGCCACCCTACATTAAGTAGGGCCATGCAGAAAGCTCTCATTTCCGGCGTCACTCCTGTACACCTGGTACTGTGTTTTTTCACCCTACTGAGACACAGTTCTTTGCCAAAACCAAAACCAAACCCAACTAAACTCAAACCCAACCCAACCAAAACCAAATCAAACCAAATCAAACACTGCTTAACACAACCTAATACAACCAAACCAAACCAAACTAAAATCAATATCAAATAACAACACAACCAAAACCCACCTAACCCAACCCAACCCAAATCAAGCCAAACAGTTCCTGTGGCATAATCCAAGACCAATCCAGTCTTCACATTCCTTGAAAGCTCTGTGCAGACTTTGCCATGCAGCCAGGCCTGGGGCAGCAGGGCAGGCTATGGAGTTTGGAGGAGGCCAGCGAGAGGCCCCAGTTGGAGTTTCCTTGAGGAGGGAAGCTGTGCTACACACCCTCACCTTTCTTGTGTGCATGTACTGCACTTTCCTTCCTGGGCATGCCCTGCCCCAGCTGGGTGGGGGTGGGCAGGGTTATCTCTGGCAGACAGATGGTGTGATCTGTTCCTTACTGGAGTTCTAGCCCGTGCCCTGCCAAGCTTGGCTTTGGTTTTGGCTTTGGTTTGGTTTGAGCTTGGCTTTGACTTTGGTTTGGTGTTTTTGGTTTAATTGTGTTGGGTTGTGTTGTGTTGAGCTGTGTTTGGTTGGTTTGGTTTGGCTTTGGGTTTGGGTCGGTATGATTTGTCTTCAATTTTTGGTTTGGTTTGGTTTGAGCTCTCTGGTGATGACCTTGACAGCAGCATGCTTTCTAGACTCCAGTAGGAAGTCAGTTCTCAGCACAGTGGATGCAAAGAGTTAAATTGAGGTGTGTTCCGGTGTTGAGCTGGGAGTATCGCCTAGCGCACCAGGTATCTCAGCTCTGGCATCAAGCTGGCATGGTGCATCCCCTGTGACGACGAGATCAGTGGTGGGAAACTGAAATGCAATGAGGCTGCAGCTGCAGCCCTTGCCACCAGGTGTTGGGATGGATTCAGGGCTGAGGCAGACATCTGTCACCACCCAGAACAAAGAGCGTGAGAACCTGAGGGGTGCAGGGTGGTTGATTCCTGAGGCATCCACAGTACTGAGACATTGATTGCAGGACAAATGCTGGTACCTTGACTAAGTAACAAGCATGGTCAAGGAGCAGGTGGGTCCCTAATCAGAGACGATCATGCAAAGAACCAGAGAACTGAGCAAGCTAGAAATGTGAACAAACAATCTAATGGAGAAAAGTTCAACTCCATGCCTACTCAAGTGAAAGTAAGTCAGAATATAAATTAACTTTTGTCATTAATTTGGGACAAACTCAGCACTACACCATTTGGCCAACACTACTCCTGGGTTCAAGTGCAAAACCAAGGAGTCACAGAAGCAATGTTGACCCTGAACTGCCTGTCCTGGATACACACGGCAAACGCTGCTTCTGGTGGGGTCAGGTCCAGTGGAGAGAACCGGGAAGGAGTGAGCCCCAAGAAGCTGATGCCTACCCCGCACACCGAGAGCTGTAGAGAGAGCTAAGTCCCTGCAGGCTGAACAAACACAGTGTCAGGCACCCAAGAGTGATGTCGCACCCACCCAATTATTGATGAGTCTTATGTGGGGCTGGAAGGGTTGCATTTCTTCAACGTCCAGAGGAAAACTAGAACAACAGTTGGTCCCTTTTGGCCCACAGCCTGGGCACATGGGCAGACAGCAGAAAGAATACTGCCATCAGCAAGCAGTGAGCGGCAGGATGAGAAGTAGCTGAGGTGCCAGGCAGGAGTTCTCAAAGCTGGCTCTACCATGGCCGCCCGTGCGACAGTCAGTGTCTGGTTTCCACCCTCATTCTGTAGGGCCCAACTAAGCCTGACTGGGAGCCCGGCGTGGTAGCCTACTGGCTGGGGTTCTGCACCAGGATCCCATGTGGGTGCTGGCTTGTATCCCAGCCGCTCCACTGCCAGCTCCCTGTTTGTGGCCTGGGAAAGCAATAGAGGATGGCCCAAAGCTTGGGACGCTGCACCCATGTGAGAGACTTGAAAGAAACTCCTGGCTTCAGATTGGCTCAGCTCTGGTCATTGTGGCCACTTGGGGAGTGAACCAACAGATGGAAGTTCTGTCTCTTCTTCTCTCCATAGATCTGACTTTCCAATGAAAAAAAAATAATAATCCTGACCGGGCCTTTGTCAGCACCCAGATGCAGGAGACCAGCCTGCCCTGCACAGCTTCTAGGAAACAACAGGTGAACCCAGCGGAGGCAGAACTGTCACTTGAGCCACCTGCACTTTTTAGATCCATTTCAGAGGCGACATCTTGAGCAAAGTAAGCCAGTGCTTGCTTAGTGAGCAGGGTTTGTCATGTGCACCCTATGAACTGCCAGGGACCAGCCAGGGTTGATGTCAACCTGAATCACGCACTTAGAGTCTTCAGGCCCAGGAACGACCAAGCAAAATTCATTCATGGGAGCCTTGGATGGCGAACAGCAGGTGCTTAGAGCACTGGGAACTATTTCCAGGGGAGGAAATGGGACCATCACACTAGCGATGTTGTATTCAGTCTAGGAGGTGGGACTGAATCTCCAGAGAGACAGGTGTGGAGATGAGGGATACCCAGGTGTCATTTTTGCCACTAGCTCCAGCACAGGAGAGTAAGCAGGGAAAGTGGCTGGAAGGGGGATATATAGGAGAGTCAGGACCAAGCCCACTAATGGGGGCAGGCATGGTAGATAACTGGCACTAGCAGAGTTGTGCATTGGGTTAACCCACTGCCTATGACACCTGCCATCCATATGAGCTCTGGTTCAGGTCCTGGCTACTCCATTTCCCAACCAGCTCCCTGCTAACACACCTGGGAAAGCAGAAGATGGCTCAAGTGCTCGGGCCTCTGCGCCCAGGTGGAAAACCCAGATGAAACTCCTGGATCCTATTTTTAAGCCCCTGGTCCAATCCTGGCTGCTGTGGCCATTTGGAGAGTGAACCCAGATAGACAAAAAATCTCTGTATCTCCCTGTTTTTGCGTATTCTGCAATGCAAATAAATAAATGTAAAACAGAGGGAAGGGGGAGGCCAAGGGGACAACTGGTCTAGCACAATGCACTGTTCCATGAGGTGGAAGAGGTGGGAGGTTGCTGGAGAGGGTGCTGGGGCTGGAGAAAGCCCTTTCTTTGCTCTTGAAGTTAGCTAAGGTGGAGCCTGAGAGGGAGGAAAGAGGGAAAGGAGAAACCGAAAGTGCAGCTTGACAGGGAGAGACTTGCAGGGCCCAGAAAGTGTGGGCAGGGTTGCTCACAGCAGCATTGCACGTAAAAGCCTGGGGGAGTGAGCAGGGACACAGTGGCTCCTGCACACTCAGGAGAAATGCTACTCACTGGGGACATAGAGCACGGACACTTTGTGAATAACGTGGCTGAGTTGCCAGGACACCATGCTGAGGGAAAGCCACACACCACTCAAACAGTGCAGGCATGAGACCCTGACCCAACCCACGAGGCAGGCCTGTGTGTTTCCGCCAAGTTCTGAGAAGGCCGCCAGTCACCCAATATAGACAGAGGTGGTGGGGAGCGAGCCCCGGATGAGGGCTCTGGCTGGAAAGAGTCTGGTGACAGTAGCAGGAGTGCATAGCTCTGTGGATGAGAGAGAGAGAGAGAGAGAGAGAGAGAGAGAGAGAGAGAGAGAGAGAGAGAGAAACGATGCGGCAGGCACAGGACCGGCGGCGGCGATGAGAAGAGGAGCAGGCTGGGCATTCGAGATGGGCTGGAGAACTGCTGTGCTATCCCCCTCCCCAGGTGCCTCAACAGGGACGCAGGAAGGCAGGGGAGTATTCTGCAGATTTTGTCACTAATGTGGGAACATCTGAAGACAAAGAGTGGGGCCCCTGAGTCTGGGAGCATCCTGGGATCCCTCATGCCATCACCAAGCTGTCTGCCAGGCTCTTAGCCCACCGTGGACCGTGAGTGGTGTCTCACATACATGGCTCTGTTTGTGCCAGGAGAAGCCGTTACTGAGCTAGGGCTTCCAGCTTAGTCCTTGGGGTGAGGGGTGCATCTCAAGGGCTCAAGGTTGGTTCTCCATTTAATCCTTGGTATCAATGAACAAGGTGGGGTCTGGTCTTGCCCCGAGCCAAGTCCTGGCTGATGCCGCTACGAATGGACCAATAGAGGATGCATGGCAGCGGGCTGGCAGCTCCCGGGACTGACTGTGGGCAGCTGCTGTGGAGGGCCAGTGTAGAAGGCAGCACTGGGAGAGGCACAGGCATCCTTCAGCCACAGGCTCTGCCTTGCTGGATGGCTTCAGACGGGCCCAGGGAAACCCGGATCCCTGGCCTGTGCTCTGCTGTCAGCTTCTAGTCCTTGGTATGGCACCCAACCCGCACTCCACAGTGGTTGTCTTCCTGGGTTACAATTAGAACGAGGTTGTCAATTGCATGGGCAAGATTGTCAGAGTGGGCTTCAGGGCTGCCATCCAGGCCCCTTCGCCCAGGGCACGGATCCACCTGCTCTTCCCCGCCAAGCTCGTAGTCTCACTTGACCTTGGATCTGGGTCAAGGCCAGTGATCCTGCTAGTAAACAAGTCCCAGCCGTGGACACACATAGCCTGTCAGTATGCATTCCTCCCATGGGACAGGGTGACCCGAGGCCAAGAAGACAAGGGGCCAAGCAAGTCCTGCGCTGGTCCTTTCTCCTCTGGCGGAACCCTATGTACCTTCAGCGCTGCCAGCAGCTCCGCCTCCCACGGGGTCCCAGGAGCACGAGAGACCTCCCAAAACAAGCTGCACCTGTTCCTGCCTGCTGTGGCCACAGCCCTTCCCTCAGGCCCTGTGTCCTGGCTAGCAGAGCATGTGCGTGTGTGTGCAGACAACACGTGAGTGGGTGCTGGGGTGTTGGCGAGTCCATGACTACCTGAAGGGTCTGCGCGGGAAGTGGAGGGACTTGGGGGACACAAAGGAAGAAGCGTGAGACACATCACTGGTCTTTGTGTTGTACATGACTTAAAGCACATACAGCCCATTGTGGGACAGGAGGACAAAGCCATGACACCCCAAGGCTGAGTGAGAGGAATAGAGAATTGGTGGGGGAGAGAGGGGTAGGAAGAGAGGAGGGGAAGACCCATGATAACAGAACCTTGGGGGAGGAAGAAGCAGCTAAATTGGAGGACAAGCAGAGAGAAGGAAGAACATTTCACAAAAGAGAGCCAGCATGTATGAGGCACGGAAGTGGGAATGAGGAGCTGCACCTGGAGCCAGCTCAACAGTGGCCATGGCCTGGAGGGGCCCTCTGCCTGCCCCGTGTCAGATGATCAGTGACCAGGGGAGGAATACTTCCCAGGGAGGTGTTGAGCTGGGCTGGAGTGGAGATTAAAGCATGAGGAATAGGTGCGCTACCCACCCACAGGGTGTGGCCACGACGGCCATGACAGATGCTGGTCCTCTATAGCAGTGAGCAAGCTGGGCCAATGCACAGCCGCTTGACCCTTGGCCATCACTGTGCTGAACCCTTAGACCTGTGGAGGCCTCGCAGTGGCAAGGCCACATGGTGTGGCAAACAGAGCCTGAGCCAGGACAGATAGACCCAGGTCACATCCAGGCAAGGGCTCCTGGGTCTCCGGCCTGGACACCAAAGGGTTGTTGCAGTGTTGTTAGGAATCAAGCCCTGTGCTTGGCACAAGAGGGCCTCAGCATGGCAGCCAGCTCTGTTCTTACTGCAAGAGGGATGAGTGGATCGCAGACTCACGGTACCCATTGCCAGTCCAGTATCACCCTCTTTGTCTCTACAACCTGCCCCTTCATGCATAGTTCTCTCTCTCTCCCTTCCACCCCGCCCCCACACTTTGATCTGGCTTCCCTTACTACTGGAGCCATCACAGTCTGAGCACTGCATCGCCCAGCATGTACACTGGCTTTGCACAGGCACACCCTGTGTCTTCCCCACTCTCTCTTTCTGCCTGGAACATGGATGTAATGGTTGTAGCCTTGGCAACCTGGCTGACCCAGGTGTCGGCCTTAGGACAAACACCTTAAGTTGAGGCTGGACGAATAGATAAGGATCAGATGGTTCCTGGGTTGCTGAGGGTGATGGGATAATGTGTCTGTCTCTTTACTCCTTGTCACAGGAAAAACATAAGCACTTACCGCCTCGAGTCCCACCACAGATTGCGATTTGAAAATGGCACATTACCCCTTGTCCAAAAATCATGGTGAGAGGCAGGGCTGGCTGGCTGGACACCAGGTCTCTGTGTGGGCAGTCAGTTCCTCTCCCAATCTGACACACAGCCCTCACAGAACGCCCCCATGTCTGTTTCTGGGACCTGCGAGCCTCTCTGTTTCCCTCCTTGGGAAGAGAGTCTGAGCAGATGCGATTCAGCAGGTGTTCTGAGGTGCAGAGCACGCTGTGTCACCTTCCTGCATCCTGCTCCAATGGCAGATGTCCTATTGAGCAAGAGGGGGCAGCAGAAGAGGTATGGGACCATGGGACCACAGGGACAGCCAGCAGCCATTGAAAGCTGCAGGAGGTGGGGCCTGAGTACTGCCTGTCCACTCAGGGCTCCGGCAGGGAGGACCTGTGTGCATGTGCGCATGTGCGCAGGACCCTCACACACACCCCCTCGGTCACGGCACCCAGAGCCTCTTGGAGCGAGACTAGGGCCTTGAACCCTCTGCTGCCTCCTCCTCCACTTCCTCCTGAATCCACAGATGTGCCCTGGGGGTTGGGGGGAGCAGGCGTGACCTTGACATTCCGTGCACAGCTGTGTTCCTGCGGCAGCCGAGCAGGGCAGCAGAGCATTTGCAGCCATCTGGAGGGCTCCGCCAGAGCCTCTTCGCTCTGAGCTCTCCAGGTTTAGAAATCTAAACACATCTTGCAGTTTGTCAAACTTCCCGAAGGGCTGGGATATATTATACGGTTGCATAATCTGCTCAGCGACTGCATGCGGGGGCTCCCTGCTGGGAAGGTAGAGGATGGGAAACGGCCAGGCCTGGGTAAACACACTTGAGAATCCAGAACCTTCCACTCGGCCTCAGACAGAAGACATGTCACCTCCCCTTGCATATTTTTTTAATTAATTATTTTGCATTATGTGACAGTTTCATAGGCTCTGGGAATCCCCCCCACCTCTCCCCATGCCCCTCCCCCCTGGTGGATTCCTCCACCTTGATGCAGTATTACAGTTCAAATTCAATCAATATTCTTTCCTTGCAAACGTATACCAAGCATAGAGTCCAGCTACTTATTGTCCAGATGGGTTGAACAGTTTCTTGGGGAGACCATTTCTGGTCCGAAGTTAGAGCTGGTATACGAGCAACAAGGACTATATCCCAACTGCCAAGGAGGCCACAGGGAATTGGATGCCCTCGGAGGCCAAGTACTCTGAGGTCACCCACCCCCAACCAGAGCTTCCGCAGGGGATGGAAGAAGTCCAAACACTACCGTGCAGAAACCAACATCATTGGAAAGACAACCAGAAGCCCTGAGGGGTCCGCAGAAACAGAAGCACAATAAACGTCCTTCGGGACCAGGGAGGAGAGCTTTCTCTGGTCCCCTTGCATATTAGCGGGAGAGCAACACCGGCTGCTGGCGCCACGTTGGCCACGAAGCTGGCGTCCAGGGTCCTGCTACGAGCAGCCACATTTCATCCAGGCTTGCCCAGCTTCTCCATGCCACAGGGGCAGTGACACCGCGTGCTCTTGGAGCTGCCGTGTAGATGGTGCAGCTGAGGACAGGGTCCATTGGTGATCAGCACACATGAACAGGAGTGTGCACACACACAGCATATGTAACACACAACGGGGTCTGTGATTTTCCCCGCACGGGGAAGAGCTTCAGGGGCGAGCGCACCAGGACCTCTCTTTGTTTGAGAAGGACAGGTACAGCCACACCTCACAGAGCCTGGTTCCTCCCCCTAGCCTCCAAGTCCCTGCCAAGGGCATTGCTGCCACTTGCAGGGGACCAGGGAATGAGCATTGTAGGCCCTGTTGGTGGCACCCATCCTTCTGGCTCATTCTTCCTTCTTTCTCAATTCTTTTAACAGCATCTTTAAAAATTGGAGACATGCTAGCCTGAGAGGGTAATGCCAGGCAGGTATGGTCCCCAGGCTGCTGGCTGGTTGGCACCAACTCATGCTGGCTAGAGGTTACAAGATTCAGTTTGCCCACGTGCACCACAGAGGCTGGGACAGGCGCCCAGGAGGGACCCAGGTTTGCTGTCTTGCTGTCTGCAGAGGACGAGATGGTAGTAGCTGGGAAACGCCGAAGGGCATGACTTGGCCCTGGAAGGTAACACCCAGTTCCATATGGGTCAGCCTGTTCTTGAGTGTTCCGCCAGCCGCGGAGGACAGGTGGGCACCTGGTCCACATCTGGCCCATTGTGGCTTTCATCTGAGATGGCGTCACCGCCCAGCCATGCAGCCCAGCGGGAGGCCAAGAACGTCACAGTGTTGAAGTCTGTTTTCACAAATAACTCATTCCTGCTGATGGGTTCTCCCTAGCTTTTCATCCCAAGATCAGAACACAGGGCTGTAGCGTGTTGCCGGGAGAGCCGAGGAGGCCCTTGCCTGCTGGCCTGGCCTTGGTGGATGGGGACGCTGCGGCTCGTGAAGATGCCAGCTCCTGTGCCAGGTCCTGACTGAGGTGATGTCAGTGAGACCAGGGGGGCGCCCAGGGGCTAACAGGTAGAGCCTAGCAGGGATGCAGATACACGCCCCTTGATGCAAAGAGGAAATGGTCGTAGGCCAGTGGGGTTTTTTTTTTTCAGTCCAAGATAACAGAGGCGACACTGTGGTGCCGCACGATCAGACACCGCCTGCAACATTAGCATAACACATCTAAGAGAAGTTTGAGTCCCAGTTACCCTACTTGCTATTCAGCACCTGCAGTACTTGACAGGGTGTTTTCCCCTAGTATTTCAGGTTTTAACTGCCACTTTGTAATTGTCCATCTTTGCAGGGCACACTATGACACTCTGATACTGTATCTACAGTGAGTAACCACAGTGGGGTCATTGGCTTGTCTATCACCTGAAATACAGATCATTTCTTTGTGTTGGGAACATTCAAAATTCTCTCCTCCAGCTATTTGGAAGAACAATGGGTTACTGTTAAATATAGCCATCCTGGTCTTGTGCCTACTAACCAACTCTGTGTGCCATGTGCTGGGATCACATGGTGGTCTAGTGTTATTTATTTATTTAGGAATCTCCATTCTGTTTTCCATAACACCTGTGCTAAGTTACATTCTCACCAGCAGTGTTGTAAGGATCCTTTCGCTGTCATTGCCAACAATTGTTATCCTGTCTTGTACTCTTCAAAGGCAGTGGGACGGAGGCAGGGAGATTTTCCATCTGCTGGTTCACTCCTTTGAACGCCAGGCTGAGGTCAGGAGGAGGTAGCAGGGACCCATCCTGCTGGGGAGTCACCTGCTACCTCCCAGAGTGCATCACAGGTAGAGGAGACAGGACCCAGACACGCTGACCTGCACGCGGACACCCAAGCAAGGTCTTAACCGCTGCACCGAACACCCATCCCTGCTTATTTTTAAAATGGGATTATTTTAGTTTTTTATTGTTGAGTTGTTGGTTATCCATATATATTCTGAATACTAATCTCTTATTAGATGAATAGTTTGCAAACATTTTCATCCATTATTCAAATTGTGTCAGCCCTCAGTCGGTTGTTTCCTTTGCTGTGTGACTATGGGAGGCATGTCTCTTTAATGACACAATTGGGCATTCATCCCATAAACACCTCCGTATTCTGTATGGCGGGTGGAGAGTCTATATGGAACAAAGCAATGGCTTGCACTCAAGGAAGTCAGGTCTGCAGTGGAGCCTCCAAAGACAAGCCATGTGCCATGCAGGGGACAGAGAATTGCTAGGAAGAACAGCACCTGTTTAGGTATTTACAACAATTTGCAGCATGGCTGGGTGCCAGAGAGAAACGCCGAGCCTTTAACCTTCACACGAGCAGGAAGCTCCCACTGCTGAAGGCAGAAAGGAGGTGCCACAAGCCTGGCCACAGTGAGCCAGTTTGGGAAGAAGCTACGACCAGCACAACTGTGGAACCCGCCCCCGGCAACCATTGCCCCCACCCTCTGTTGAACTCCCACCTGCCTGTCCCAACCAGCCAGAAGTCGCAGGGTCTGCCATGGTGGGTTCAAAGCCAACAACCCCAAGATCGGGCCTGCAACCTTGGAGAACCTAAAGCCATACCCAGGTTTTGGCACACAGCCATGACAGCAAACACTTGCACTGAGTGACAGGAATTACCGTGCGTAGAGACCCGGCACTTACTACAGGCACGGTGTCCAGTGGCTGCAACCACGGGTTTGAACCTGGTGCTGAAAGTGCAGGCACGGTGCCCAGTGGCTGCAACCACGGTTTGAACCTGGTGCTGAAAGGGCTGGCTGGGAAGAGGAAGAATTCCCCAGTCCTAGCCGCCTGTAAAGAAGCCCATCCTGCGAGAGTGTCTGGCACTCAAAGCCCTGCTGGTGCAGCGGGTGAGTAATGGGATGGAAGAGAACTGGGCTGGGGGCAGCTTCTCTCCCCTCCCCCTCTGCCCCTGCCTTGGAGTGGGCCGCATCGCTTCTGATTGCTGTCATCTGTTGACATAATCAGGGTCTCCGTTTACTTTAGCTCTGCAAAGCTCGAGTGGTAGACCTTTTGAAAACAAAATATTTATGACTGATCTGTACTATAGTTCACGTACTCATAGATTACGCACCTCGTGAACACATTTCCGGGGCCATCCACATCCAAGCGAGAGTTTAGAGATGCTACAGTCTCGCTCGGCTGCTAGCTCCGTAAAGCACTCTGGGGTCCTGCTGATGAGGTTTTCAACTTTTGAAACAAGTCGGCATCATTTGTCATCAGGCTGCAGAGGTGACAGTTGGAGACAGACCTCAGATTAGCTTGAAGTGTTGACACAGCGTTATCACAGGGAGCCAAGATGTATGGCCGTAGGAGACATCTAGAATCCTCTCTTCCAGCAGCCTCTCGCACACAGCGGCTGGCCCAGGATTTGAGAGTAGTCAGTGGAGGCAGGGGACGCACCCACACTAACTGCCAGGATCCCTTCCACACTGGACTTCATGGTGAAGGTGTTCAGAAACTGTGACAAGCTTCCTTTTGAGATATCGCAGTTGGGGAGAAAGTCCCACCTCACAACAGGACTTTCTTAGCTCCGGAAATCCTTGGCAGGGGGCGGGGACCCACTTCAGGCAGAGGTCACACACAAGAGTTGCTGTGGCCCCAGACTCAGTCACCCCGTTCGGCTTCTTAGATTACTGTTGCTGGAGGCTCCAGGCAGGCAGGCTCCACGCGTGACGGGGCAAGGTGACAACCAACAGTGCCAGGCCCACACCCAGCTGCCCAGTATCTCTAGGGAAGAAGAGTGTCTGCCAACCAACACCAACACAAGTCTGGGAACTTAGCTTGAGTTGCATGCTAGTTCTTGAGCCAATCAAGAGCTCCTGATGTGAGCTTCCTGCCAATGTGCACCCTGGGAAGCAGTGGTGGCGGCTCCGGAGCGGCTCCACTCACACGGCAGGCACACGTGCACCGGGGTCCTGGCGCCCAGCCTTGCCTGCTCCAACCCTGTCTGTTGAGGGCATGTGGGGAGGAAACCAGCAGAGGAAAGGTCTTTGTCACACACACACACACTGCTTTTCAAATAAAAACAAAAATGTTTTAATTAAAGGAAAAATGGCAAATTTTAAATAGTTTTAAGGGTACTTCAACAAGTTCATGGAAATACATTAAATGATAAGTTTATTTTAGTGCAAACATTTTGAAATCCATGCATAGGTTTTTCACAATCTGAATTTTATGTGAGCTTTTTGAAGACTCCTGTATAATTGCTAGGGAAAGTTGACACAGGTGCCGTGGTGCCGTGGGTTAAGTGACCCATTCTCAGAGCTCGGGTTCAAGTTCCAACCGCTGTGCTTCTGATCCTGCTAACCTGCCTGGGAACACTGTGGAAGATGGCCCCAGTGTCCGCACCCCTGCCTGCCGTGTGGGAGACCTGGATGGAGCTCCTGGCTCCAGCCTGCAGCCTGGCTCAGACCCCACTGCTGGGACCATTTGGGGAGTAAGCAACAGATGGAAGACCTTTCTCTCTCTCTCTCTCTGTTGATTTGCCTTTCAAATAAATACATTTTTAATAAGAGAGGATGTATCTCTTACATATAAAGGATTCACCAGGAGAAAGAGATAAACACTACAGTAGAAAAGTGAGTCAAGACGAATAGCAAATGAGTGAAAGTAAATGGGCAATACACAAAAGGAACATCAAGAGATCTCAGCTGTAATTAAGGAAATGGAAATGGAAACAGCAATAAAACGAGCCATTCACACCAGATTAGCAGAATTGGAAACTGACAGCTCCCAGGGTTAGCCACAGATAAAACAGGATGAAGTGGAGATGGTCGAGCCAGAGGAGCCTGTGTCCAGGGAAGTTGCAGTTTGACAACAAGCGTTCTAAGAAGCCACAGAGCACGCCTTGATTCAGTGCTCCTGGGAACTCACCCTAAGCAGTTCCATCACAGACCTGGCTGCAGATCGTTCCTAACTCAAACAAAACCAAAAACAAAACCTGAAACAAGTGAGCAGGAGAATTCAATATGTTGCAACATGTAAGTTGGATTTAGCAGTAAGAGACCAAAGCTATGGAAAGAGGACTGGTTTAATTACCCATTTGTTTTCTGTGTAAAGGTCTTGCAGAATATCCAAGGAATGAAGGAATGTTACCAGTGGTTTTCCTTTTTGTCCACTGAGACGTCTCTCATTTGTCTTAAATGGACATAAATGGAGATTATCACATTAGAAAAAGGAAGATTCAAGAATCCTAACAGTGGGGAGGGTTGTCTGGGCCACCCCTCCACCCCGTGTCTGGAGGAGGGACGTGACGAGTACTCCGGCCGCCTTCCTGGCTGGCTGCATGTGCCCAGAACTGCCCCATGCAGCCGGTGTCTGCTCTGGCTTCCTGTACTGGAAGAGGGCCAGAGGACAGGAGCTGGTCACCGTGCTACCTCCAAGAAGACGAGGGGCCTGGATGCTCTGGAGTGAGCTGACTGTGTGTGAGACAGAATTTCTCATCTTCTCCCGTCTGCACACACACTGGTATCTATTAGCTTTGATGAACAGAGACAAACATGGAAGGCAAAACAAAAGGGGTCCAGGCTACCTGGCCCATCTGTAGACCGTGCAAGTTCATGGCTCTGTCTGCAGCTAGAAAGCTCCCAACAACTGTCACTGTTGGCATCGCTATGCCTTTCAGGGTGAGAGCCCTGATCAACGTGTCAAGGAGCCCTTCTGGGTCCACGTGGAATAGACTCTGATTCAGTCAGGGTGAATCCATGCCAGCCCCATCATACCCCTGACGCCACCACGCTCAGCACCTTCTCTCTTTTCCCCTTCACCCCTTAACTCCACAGTTGGACTTTGAACCAGGAAAGTATGCATCAACGCTCTGGAACAATAGGAAAAAATCGCTGATCCAGGACCCTGCGGAATTGAGGCTTTTGCAAAGGCTCATCCTGGTGTGAGTACGCCCCACGCCGGCTTGGCTCTCCTGGCCGCGTGCCATCTGGACCGACTTGAGGGCTCCCCTCGCTCTCCCACCTGACAGATGATTTCCTGCACTGCGGCTCACACAGCAGTCTGGAGAGCACTCCTTCCTCCGCCCCGCCAGGACACGCCATAACTCTTCAGCGGATCCAAGGAGAGCCAGCCCAGAAGCCGCGGGGCTTCCTCTCCGTGCCTAAGTGTATGTCTTGAGCTTTATCTGGGACTGTTTGTCTCTTTGAATGCTGCTCCAGCCATCATGGGAGTTTGTCCAACCATGTACTCCACCTGGTTGTGATAAGACCTCCCGGAGCGCTGCTGGGCCTGATTTATGGCGGGCTTGGGTGCCCCTGAAGGGCATGCGTGCTCCAGAACCATCCATCTTGCAGCAGGCAAGCAGGTCACCTACAGAATGAGTGAAACCCCAACTGTGAAAGAGTCACACACAGGCCTGGCGTGGTAGCATAGTGGCTAAAGTCTTCGCCTTGCACGTACCGGAATCCCATATGGATCCCAGTTCTAATCCTGGTGGTCTCACTTTCCATCCAGTTACCTGCTTGTGGCCTGGGAAAGCAGTCGAGCACGACCCAAAACCTTGGGACCCAACACCTGCGTGGGAGACCCGGAGGAGGCTCCAGGCTCCTGGCTTCAGATAGGCACAGCTCTAGTCATTGTGGCCACTTGGGGAATGAATCAATCAACAGAAGATCTTCCTTTCTGTGTCTCCTCCTTCCTGTATATCTGACTTTCCAATAAAAATAAATAAATATTTTTTTAAAAAAGAGTCATACACATCCCACACTCCCAACTTCTCTATGGGGTTGCATAGGTGTTCAAATCTCCACTTTCAAAAAAATAGATATACAGAAAGGAAAAGAAACAGAGAGGAAGATCTTCCATCCAATGATCTACTTCCCAAGCAGCTGCAATAGTCAGAGCTGAGCCAATCCGTAGCCAGGAGCCAGGAGCCTCTTCTGGATTTTCCATGCTGGTACAGGGTCCCAGTGCTGTGGGCCATCCTCAACTGCTTTCCCAGGCCACAAGCAGGGAGCTGGATGGGAAGCAGGGCTGCCGGGACAGGAACTGGTGCCCATATGGGATCCCAGCGCTTGAAAGGTGAGGACTTCAGCCACTATGCTACCATGTCAGGCCCTCAAGTCTCCACTTCTAATAACAAAGAAAGTTGGGCCTTTTTCATCCTGTCAAACATTTTAGAAGTTTTGAAACGCGACCTCAAAACTCTGTAGGGAACTTTTTCTCAGGAGGCCTGGCGGCGTTCACAGGTGTGCACAGCCTTTGAAGCGTCTCAGAGCTGTCACTCTAAATCTGACTATTATTTCACTGTTAAAACCAAAGGAGCCAGAAAACCGTGTCCAGGGGCAGGCATCCCGGCACACCTGCTCAAAGCACTGCTGGTGAATCCAGTATTTCAGAGTGCCAGTCCAAGTCCCAGGTGCTCCGCTGCGATCCAGCTCCCTGCTAAGGCACCCGGGAAGGCAGCAGAGGGCAGCTTGGGCGCCAGAGCCCCTGCCACCCGCTGGAAGATGCAGATGGAATTCTCAACTCCGGACTTCTGCTTGATTCACTCCTGGATGTTCTGGGCAGTTAAAGAGCAAACCAGCAAATGGGAGAGTACAATCTTTCCATTTTTCTCTCACGCTCTGCCTTTCAAATAAATGAAGGAATCTTTAAATAAACAACCATTTAGTTAAGAAAAAAATCTTTATCCAATGAAACAAAATCCTATAATCCTCTTTTTCAACCCCAAGAATCCCTCTTCTGTCTTGCCCTCTTGATATACACTCTACCCATAGACTGGTGTTCAAGTCAGGAAAGCCAAGTCTCGCCATTCTGCCACTTTCAGAATCTAAGCCGCTGTAGCTGGACCGGCCTTGTGGGGAGGCACAGGTGAGCACGGTGCGTCATCAGAAGGAAGGCAGAGCGAGAAGATCCCCAGAAATTCTTGAAGACAAAGCTGGAGGCAGGAGACGGCTGTGGAGCTCTCCTAAGCAGACAGTAATGTCCTCGGGATTAGCTTGGGTACATCGTAATGGTTAACATATGGCCAACTTGTCACCAGCCAGCCTGGCCCATGATTTAGGCAGGACCTATTGGCCAAATTTTGAGGCTAAAATTTCAAACAAGGCGCTGTGTGCTGGGACAGGAAATATGCAGCAAGACAAGAGAAGAAAACAATGATTTACATGAGAGGAAAATCGCCTTTGCTCTCTGGCTATCGAAAGCACAGTGACTTGGCTCTTTAGAACTGCTGCAAGCAGAGAGCTACCCTAGGGGTGCTGGCATGAACCTGCTCATGGAGGGGCCTTAGGGGCTGCACCTGCCTGGAGGGAGTGGCTGGCCACACTGTGTCTCCAACAGGACCCTGCATAAGACACACACCATGTCCCACATGATCATGGCCAGGCTCGCGTGTCTGTGGTGCGCTGGGATGGTAGACGTGTTCTATCCACCCAGACCCAACACCTGGGAACAAACATGTCCTTCCCACTCTGCAGAGGAACGGCCTGCACGTGAGATGGACCTACTCATGGTCCCATCACACTACTGCCAGTAAACACCTCCCAGCTCTGAGTACCTGCTGGGGCCGGGGCCCATGGCTCTGCTACACTGACCGTGTGGGCTCCTGAGAAGCTTGTAGGAATGTGATGGGCCACTGGTTCCACTAAAGAGGAGGCGAAGTCACACAGTCGGCTTCATTGCACACATCAGGGATGTGCCTTCCTAGAGTGCAGTAGGCACTCCCTTAAGTGTGCATCTCCCTGGAAGACAAGCTCTGGCCTCACGGGGAAGTGCTGGAGTGCCCCATGGAGCACTGATCATGAGCAAGGATGGATGAGACTTGCCTCAAGGGCTGAGCCCTGCCATGGGACCCAGAACTCCCCCATGGCACCTGCCATCTTCCACCCACGGCTTCTGACTCCCTGCAGAGCTCTGTGGGCATTGCCACTGCCTGTCCTTCTGGAAGGGCATTCATTAAGCCCTCATTGCTCAGCCACACAGGAGTGAGCCTGTGTTGTATGCCCTTACCTTCGCCCCCTGCCCTGCCCTGCCCAGTAGCCACATGCCATTGGCTTGGCACTGGGCTTCTGAGCCATGGGGACTAATTAAAACCCTTCCTTGGGACTATTGCTCAGGTGGGAAAAAACTCTGCATTGCTCCAGGAATTGTCTCACTTTAGAAGCTGTTAGCTGTAAAGGCCTTCTCTGCCCTGCCCACGGTTCAACCATAGTGAGGGACAGTAGGGCCCAGGCACCAGAGAGCTGAAGACAGGGAGGGGATGACAAAGCCTGAGTATTTAGATACAATCAGGAGCCGAGATGGCGAGCTACTTTCACAACCTCAGAGACCTATGACCTTGGCCTGTGTCCTTGGCCACACACACTTGCCCGACTGGCTTCACCAGCTAAATGGTGATTTCCCTGCCTTTCATGCCCAGTTTCCAGTGGGGCTGATCTGAGACAGTGCTGCTGAGGCCAAGTCAAAGCAGTCAACACAAAAGAGGTTTGGCAACAGCAGTGGAGCCTTATGAATGACCAGAGGATAATAGTTTATTCATTCCACAAGTATCTGCCAAGTGCCTATCAGGTGCAAGGACCAAAATAAGCCTGATGTCCCAGCAGCTGGAAACACCTGCTTGCTCGGGATGGGAGAGACTGGGAAGAGCAGGAGGGATGCTGTGAACAGGGATGGTGTAGGGGCGCGGGGAGATACAGTTCCTCTGCCAACGTGAAACGCGGGCCAGACTGCTCTCGCTATGGCCACCCTGGAGCTTGTGCAACGAGAGCCAGGCATCGACGCAGACCCAGCACAGCTGAGCTGGGCACATGTTCCTGAGCCTGGATACTGATTTGCTTTCTACTAGAACTGCCCCCTAGCCAGAATCCCCCATTTTTGTATGAGTCCCTTCTGGGTTTCCCTGTTCCCGGGCTCCACACCCCCAGGTTTCCCAGATGAGACACATTGTAAAATCATGGGGCAGTCTGCAAATGGTTGTCATGTGTTTACTACGTAGACAAGGTTGCTAAACATTTCCTATCACTGCATTAAAGAGAGAGTAACTTGAGGTAGGGATTATGCTGCGCTGGAACTGGGAAGTTGGGTGCCTTTAAGTGTATGAGCAAGGCGTTGGCCACCCCGTGGGGCTTTTGGATTCCTCTGGCATTCTCAGATTTCCCATTTTGTTGCCATTGGGGGCAAAGCGGAACACTGGGCCATGGCTGCCCTGCAGGCCTGTCGGTAGCGGCACTTTGATTGCTACTACAGCTGGGAAACGCCGGGCGGCATTTGTTATCCACTCCGGAAGTCAGACTTTCCATTCACTGGCTCTGGTTTCTGTGCTCCCCCACCACACCATTAGGCCGAATAGCTGAGGCGTCCTTGTTGTTTCCATGAAGATTCTCGCAGACAAGCACACATCAAGGCAAATCTCACAGGTCAAACGCATTCTGGCTTTAGCCGCGAGACATCTTAGACAGAGACAGTGTCAACCTTGTTGAGTGCTTAAATCAGGTGGTAGGTGTGCCTTGGGCAGATGGCCAGTTGGGCAGAGAAGACGACCTGCCGCAGGTGCAGGTGGGCTGGGAGGGTTAACTTCAGCCAGGGCCCATGCCCTCTCCCTGCCCTGGCACCTCTGAGACCCTCTATGAGGACTGGTGGCACATAGCTCCTCTCAGTTGACGAGTAGCAGGTGAATTTGAGGATACCTTGTCTCCTGGGACCGGTTATGAAAATCCAACCAGGTAAGCTGTGTCCCATCATTCCACTTCCTCACTTGTTTCTTTGACATTTTGGGGACAATCTGTTATAAGTCTGTGAAATGTCTTCAACACCTCCCTTTGGAAATAAGGCCGAGTGTGTTTTGAGGAAATCCTACGTGGGTGAATCAAATGTTGTCCTTGATGCATCTCTAAGACCAGTGGGTCTTAGTCATCACATGGGAAACGATTGTCTGGATAAGACACAATCCCCCCCCAATACTTACGGCAATAAAACAAACAAACAAAAAAGACAAATGGGATTACTAACTCAGGCTAGGAAACATTAAGCAGCATGAACACAACCAACAGGATGGGAGAAGATATTTCCAGTCATCTGACGAAGCACCGCTATCCAGAAACTTAATAAACTCAAACAACTCCATGATAGAAAACCAAACAATCCAGTTAAGAAAGGGGCAGAAGATCTGAATTAGGCCTCTCCTTAAAAAGAAACACAATTGGTGACAAATATATGAAAAAAATGCTCAGCACCACTGGCCCTTAAGGAAATACAAAGCAAAACCACAGTGAGGTACCATGCCATCCCAGTCAGCACAGCTGTTATCAGAAAGACAAAAATACTAAATGTTGGCTGGGATGCGGCAAGAGGGTGTGCACTGTTGGTGGAGAGTTAATTAATGCAGGCACAGTTAGAAAAGAAAACAGCCTGGAATGTCCTCGGAAAACTAAGAATAGATCTACTCCATGACCTGGCTCTCCCACCTCTGGGCACACAGCCAAGGAGAAGGACATGAGCCTCATTGGATACTTCCACAATTGCCAAGACTTGGACTCCACTGAGGTGTCCACCAATGGGTGAGTCAGTGAAGAACCTGTGGAATATCTCCACAAAGAAATAATACTCATTAATATTCACACACACACATCCTAACATCTGCTCCAAGATGAATGGAGCTGGAGGTCATTATATTGAGATCAGCCAGACAGGAGATGGCAAAGCCTGCATGCTCTCCCGCATATATGTGTAAGTTCTGAAAATCAGGTCTGAAGTTAGATAGTAACAGCTGGAGGCTAGGCAGAGTGGAGGGAAGAGGGATACAGGGATAACAGGTGCCAGGAACAGGGGGAAGTAACAGGCGCTGGTGTCCCTGGCAGCCCAGGGCAGCTGAAGGTCCCAACGGCATGGGGCACACTCACAGCCATGTTGTTGCAGTAGGAGATGTTAACAGCAGGGGACCTGGGTGTGATGTACAGACCATAACCACACCAAGGCAAGACAATAAGAGCAGGGGGATGTGGATATGGGATACACAGAAACTCCGGGCCACTTCCTCATTCCCATGAAGCAAGCTGCAAAGAGCTGGAGGATCCAGAGAAGCGCTGGCAGGATCCAAGCACAAAGAACAGATAAGGAAATGGCAGTGTGGACTGCCTACATTCCAGTTCATGCTGGATGTGAGAGCCGCAATATTGCATGGCAACCCACCGAATATGGACAAACACTACATGTTCCTTGACAGTGAAAATGCAAGTCCAGGGAGTGTGACAGCATGTCTTAAAACCGAGTCTCCGTGTCTTCATGTCGCCCAGATCATTGGGACAGCATAAAACACCTTCACCATTTGCATTATCAGAAACAAGGGCTTGGAGGACGGCACAGAATTTATTAACCCCAGTGGCTGCAAACTTCTAGAAACAGTCACACCTGGATCCCTGGCTGGGGGCTACTGCTTACATTTCCATGACTTTGAGCTTCTTGAATTCTCTTAACCTGAATTTCCATGCCCGCATGACTGTGTGTAGTTCCTAGCCTTGTTCCAAACACAGATCCAGCTGGAAGCCGGGACCAGGAGCCTGTGGGTCACGCATGTGCTGAGGCTCTCCGAGGCTGCTGGAGTGTGTTCTCCACCCCTGCCTTGGCACCCTTGGCACAGCACTGCGGCATGATGGAGAGTGTCTGCATCCCCAAGGCCCCGCTTGGAAGAAGTGCCTGCTGAGGTGCATCAGCCTTCTCCATGCCCACCCCTTGAAGCTGTGAGCATCGTTGTGTGAGGGCTCATGCTAATTACCCCAACACCAGACTACGAGATAAATTTATTTGGTGTATAAAGAAATATCTGATGGCCATGCATCATTTTGCAGACTGAATTTGCGGTGAAGCTTTTGAACATCCTTCCTACACCTAGTGGCTGAGGTGGCCAAGGCAGTCATACACTGAGACACTATGTCCCCACCAGAGGTCATCACATACCACAGTGGCCCAAAGGTGATGATGGAGCTGTCACATCGGAGTGACATCACTTGCACAACCCAGCGAGTGGTGAGGACAATATGAATGAAACAACGGCTCTGCCAGTGGAAGAAAATCAACCCATGTTCATGTATGTGCAATGTGCTGTGCTTGGTAATAATGACCAACCACTGTGCTTAGGCATTCCCTATGTGGTCCAGCAGCACCTAGGTGGGTCAGGACTGCACCCTGGGAACGGGGAGCGTTCAGCTCAGAGCACCAGGCAACCAGGTCAGTGAGCAAGACGCAGAGCCCAGATGCTGGGCCTTGGCCTCCCTGTGCATATGAGATGGCTGTGGGCAGCAGACACAGCCTGGCCCAACAGCGAGATGCCTGAAGCCAGTGCCAGGAGGGAGCTGGCAGCTGGCATGGCACTGCTTCCTGCTGCTAATTCAAACCATGTCAGGTTACTCACTGCTGTCTCAGAGCAGTTTAGAATCTCAAGTCTACAAAACCGTGTCATGTAGAAAAACAAGCAGGCTTCCTATGACTCCACTCCTCCCAGGTGGGAAACAGCAACAGGAAGTTCAAAAACAGAAAGTTCAGAAGCCCTCCCACCTGCCCACCTTGGGTCAGCTCAGCTGGGAGGGGAATGTGTGCACTGGAGGGCAGGTATGGCCTGGTCCCCAAAAAAGGGATCTTGGAGGCTTACAAGCTTGGCTACTGCAGGTGCGTGAGGTCCCTGTCAGGGCAGCTCTGGGATAGCAGAGGCCTTGGCCACCTCTCCCGGCACCAGGGGGCACAGGCTACGGCACTGAGCCATTTGCTGTAGCTGGGAACTTCACAGCAGATGCACGCTGTGTGTCCTCCTGCATGCCCTGCAGGCCCCTGCTTCTTCATGGGGCCAAAGAAGCCGGCGGGCAGCTCCCAACCATGCCAGGGTCTCCCCTCCCCACACCCCTCAGCCAGGGGGTTGTGCCGGGAGATCAACCCAAAATCTGTGCAGTGCCCCTCATGCCAATGGCGTAAGCAGCCTCAGTCTACTATGATGCAGAAGCTGGGCCTGGCCTGGGAGTCTGCATTTCCATAAGCCCTACAGGATGCTAGTCATGCTGGTGCTGCTGGTGCATGGTCTGTGCCCAAAGAGGTGCCAGCACCACTACTGAGCTCTGAGTGTCTGCAAACCCCTCTGATCCCACCCCAGGGCCTCCCCCCCAGGCCGTAGGCTACTTCCGGTGGTTCTACCGAGATGGAGCCACCAAGGGCCAGCTCATTAATCCCCCTCCCTCATCCCATGTTTCAAGAAATCAGCAGGGGTAATTTTGGCGATTCTTAGTGGTTTCAAATTCATAATGTGCTAGATGCCCTTGCAAGCACGAAGCATTCCACAAGGCAAAGGACGAGCCCACCAGAACAGTGGCTTGTGACCCATCCCAGTGCCATGGGACCCACCCCAGTGTCCCTTGTCCCCACCAGACCCTGACTAGGTCAGAATCTTAGCACCAGGGCTCAGGAGTGCACCATGGCAGAGAAGGGAGCAGTTAACACATCTTGCAAGACTTTGCTAATCTACCTCGGCAGAGAAACTGGGGAGTAGATTTTGTCAAATTCATACCGGCTCATTATTGCTCTGTGTTTTCCTTGAGGCATGATCAAAGGTGCTTTGCTGACAAGCAAACGAGCAGATTGCTTTTATGAAAGAGTTATGGGGCGATAAACCTTCCTCAAAGTCAGTAATTACGTATGACAAAGCTCCAGTGCTGGAAGGGCTACACTAGTGTACAAATCAACACAATGGAGATGAGATGAAACAGAGGGCAGAAGTAGCCAAGTATCAGGAACCTGATGAAGCCAGCGGAACTGCAGGCCAGGCATCAAATGAATCAGTTAGGTAAGCCAGCAAGTCATCCATCCATCAGTAGGGCTGAGACAACAGTGGGGTGGGAAAGAGAGAGAGGAATGGAGGAGAGCTGAGTTCTCTGCCTCATTCCCCATAAGCATAGGAGCAGAGTTTTCTTAGAAAATGATGAAGGACTTGCATAGTACGAGACAAACACCAGACAGCTTAAATGGAAGATGAATAGATTTCACAGATTAAAAATGTAAGCTCACACACAGAAATTACAAATTGAGGAGCACACCTGCCACCCATATCATAGACAAAGGGTCACTTATTTAAATTTATAATGAATTGCAAAAGCCCAAAAGGAAAAAGGTTGAAAATCAAGCAGAAAAAAAAAAGTTCAAAGCCAGGCCCTCGGTGTAAAAATGAGGCTGATGTCAGACGGACGTCCAGCTGGGCACAGCATCTGGATGTGCACGAAAACCTTGTCAGGAAAACAGGTGAGGCCCGATGACGGGCAGCATTGACCAGGCTATAGGGACGGGAAACTGGACAACATGGGTGTGATACAAGGCTTGGAAGTGTGCCAGTGGATGTCTAGGACTCCAAAATGCACTGCACCCTTGGGCTCCACTCCAAAGTGTTCATGAGAGATGTTCTGAAACAGGTGCATTTATGATAGACCAAGGTGCGTAGGGCTCCTTTGCTTGTACTCGTGAACAAAACCCCGGGAGCAGCCAGAGGAGACACACAGCCCTGCCGGCATGAAGGAGGAAGCACCAATCACAGAACAGGACGCCCAGCACAATCTCATCCCTGTTTGTGAAGCTTCTAAGTCCACTGTACCTGGATGCACAGTCCTGTGGCACACAGAAATTGCTCATTTCTTCAAAAGAAAGATTGATTTATTTTACTTGCAAGTCGGAGTTACAGAGAAAGAGGGGAGACATAGAAAAAAGATGTTCTATCTGCTGATTCACTCCGCAAGGGTGACCAACAGCTGGAGGTGGGTCAGCACACAGCTGATAGCCAGTAGCTCTTCCAGGCCTCCCAAGTGGACAGCAGGGACCTTAGTGATCCCAGAACCCCACCTTCTCCCCCACAAGGGTCAAGGGTCAGGACGGCCTGGGCTGGGAGATCTGGAGGCCAAAGTTGCTTTGATTTTGTCACAGTTTCACTGCACAATGCCAGCTACTCCCAACCCCCTTCACCTCTTTTGTGAAGTGAGGCAGCAGGGCAAGGTTCTTCCCGAGGCTTGCATCCAATGGAAACTGAGCTGAGAACTGCTCCTGCTCAGGAGCTTCTCAACCCCTGGAGACCCCTCCTCCCATCTCCTGCCTTATCAGGGAGAGGCCAACAGCACCCACCTTGCCCACGCGGTCCTGGCAGAGCCCCGAGGGCCTGTATCCCTGCTCAGAGCGGCTCTACTCCCTGTGTGCAGCAGACCTGACACATCTCGCGCTCACCCCGGTTAACAGGCTCCCGGACACTCACCGCAGGAGTGTCTGACTCTAGGCTAGAGTGGACTCCCACAGCAGCCCTGCCACTCAACCCCGCCCCATGGCTCCCAACTGGAGCTCAGAGCCACGGCCAGCACCTGTCCACAGTCACCGGCTCACTGTGCGTAAGAGGCATGACGTGGCATCAGTGTGCGCATACATCACCGCCGTCCACCATGCACCTGTACTGGAGCTGCCAGCCTACTCAGTGCTTGATTCGGGGTGGATCTTCAATCCTGTCCCAAGCCGAAGAGCTCCATGCTGCTAATCCATTGTGTAGATGGGGCACGGAGACTGAAACTGACCTGAGACCACTGGGTTTAGGATGTAAGTCAGAACATACACACACACACACACACACACACACATCTTATTTGCCTGTGTCCAGCAGGCCATCCCAATCTTCATGTAGCCAGTGCCGGGCCAGGACCCAGTTCATTGCTAGTCATGCTTTTTCTTCCCTCCTGGGCTGCCCACGCCCCGCCCTCATATGATTATTTCCAGCCTCATTCTCCACCAGATTCGTGTATAAATTAAAACCTTCTGGTGGCCTCATTGGCCAAGTGCTTGCAACCACCTGGGGGCCAGACCGGGTCCAGGGTAAATGTTTCCATGTCACTGAAATATGGCCTATGTCAAGCCGTGGTATGGATCTCTGAATCTGTCTCACTATTGCAGCCACTCATTGGAGAATAACCAACTTTTCTTGAAATATGGGGCCAGGAAACAGCTTCTCAGAGACTCATTTTTCAGCAACAAGTCCCACCTTATCTGCAGTGCCTCCTCTGCTCAAATTGCAAGCATGTGTCTTGCCACAATGGAAAAATAAATGTGTCTAGGCAGCAAGCTGGCATGGCAGAGAGCCGTGCAGAACAGGAAACTGCTGCCAATCCATCCCCCTCCTGGAGACAGATGGCTGAGCGTTCTCCACCAGGAATGAGTCTAGAAGCTATGCCTTTATTTCCTCTACCAGAAAAGGCCCATGAATGCCCGTCTGTCAGGCTCTGCTGTTTCTTTCAGTCCTTTCAAGACTGCTGGAGAAAAAACGAGAAGGACTGAATTGTCCTTGGAATACGAGGACTCCGTCCACACAAGCACGCGCGCCACCTGCTCGCCATTTGGCTGTACCTCATTGTTTCTGTTCTCCTCAGTCGCCTTGCACATCCCCATGGCTGACTCCACCCAACTTCAGAGTCCAGATCACTCCGGGTAGGCTCCAAGGTGATTCCAGGGCCCTGGCTAGCTTGGGGACATCCCAGAGGGCAGCACATGTGAGCTTACCAAAAACAGACGCAAGAACTTGACCTTGGAGTGTCTGTGGTCCCACCCCCTGAAATCCCTGTATTAGAATTCTCCGCTTGCCCCAAGTTGACATCAAGGGCACACAGAGTCTTCTGGAAGGCCAAGGTCAGGCAGCAGCACCCTCATGAACAATGTTGGTGGCCCAGAGAACTTCCTGCCCCCTCCACTACAACACTGCACTGCAAGAAGGCACCTTCCACGCCCCGGGAAGCAGCCCTTGCTGAACACTGAGACCAAGCCCACTGTCACTTTGACCTTGCACTTTCCAGCCTCTACAGGCAACAGGAATGGGCATTTCTTATATCTAAGCCTCGGCTCTGGGGTGAGGACTTAGGACTGGGATGCAGGACAGACCCTTCTGCCTATCCTTTCCACGTACCCTCCCACCACCTGGGGCTGTAAAGGGCATCCTCTTCATGCTCTGAGGCAGCACAGCCTGCAGGTTTGGCCTGTCCATAGTCCTCCCTATCTTTCTGGTAAGAGCTCTGAGTGTGATCTGTGGGTCACAGCGGTGGTGTGGTTCCGAAATGGTCATGATCCGTGAGTCACAGCAGTTCATGGTTCCAAGATGGGCCGTGATCCAATGACTGGGGCTGGAGGCTCCTATGGGAATGCTAGAGATGAGGGAATTTTCCCATGAATCATTCCCACTAGGACAGCTGTGGGTTGGAGTTTTCAGGGGTTCCTTCACAAAGAGGGGGAGTCAGCACAAGCCAGGGGAAAGCTAAGCCAAGACCCACTGAGAGACTGAGTCGTGCCCACGTCACACAGCTCTCAGATCAAACTCAGCTGCACCTCTGACCAGACTTCCCAAGAGTCTAAATCAAGTGACCCAAGACATCCAACATGGCAGCAAAGTTTCTAGAACTCTCCTACTTATGATTAATGTAAAGAGTTGAGCAAGGATATGTCAAGGGTTCTATCATCCCAATAACATGATTTCCACTAGAAGGTGTAGGCTACGGGTTCTTGGACCCCAGACAGGATCAGGCTGCTGTTTCATGGAAATGCCGAATGCAGCAACTACAGCAGCAGGTATGCTGTTTCATGCAGACTTCTGGGAGGCAGCCCAGGGCTTCTGTCATTGTTTGACTGGGCATCACTCTGCCACTTCGTCTTGGAAAACAGCATCCCCTTTGTGGCCCAGCAGGGCAGAATGGCTCCTGCCATTATCTGTTCTCCACCAGCTGGGGGAGAGAAGGGAAGAAGAGAAACGTGCAGACTCCAAAACACAGTCATCATGCTAGAGATTGGAACAAGTGCTAGGAACACAAGAACAGGGCAGACTCAATTCTTCCCTTCCTGGACTTGATACTTGGAGTAATTAAAAATGTTGAAGGAGGGAGCAGGTACAACGTCTTGGGATGCCCATGTCCCACACTGGAGTGCCTGGCATCCAGTTGCACCTCAGCTTCCTGTTGGAGCTCCAAGGCAGCAGGTGGTAGCTCAAGCACTTGAGCCCCTCACACCATGTGCAAGACCTGGATGGAGTTTCCGGCTCCTGGCATCAGCCTAGCCCAGCCCTGATGGTGTGCACATTTGGGGAATAAACCAGCAGGTGGTTTATTTTCCTTCTTCTCTCTCTGCCTTTCAGATAAATACAAATGAATAAGCATTGTAAATTATACTGTAATGATGTGTAATTATAATATCAAATTATAAATAAGCTGCTTTTTAAAAGCCAGAGCTTCAATGTCCGAAGGCTGCATCTCTCAGGGCAAAAATTTGGGCCTTCCTTTCAGAAACCCACAAAGTGTGGGGACCCAGGCCTCCAGCTACGAGCTGGCAGCTTCGGGCTCCTGACCTCATGCCGCTGAGCCAGGCGGAGTTCTCTGCCCCCGTTTACTTGTATGTAATGTGACTCGTGTGCATAATCTGTTTTCTCTATCAAGTATTCAATATAGCTTTTGATATTTCATGATGCTATGGAAGAGTTCGTATCTTTTCAACAAAATTGCTGGCAATCTCAGAAGGATGAGAGAGCTATTTCTCGAGCTGTAAAGAGGAGAAAACAATGCTGGCAGTTCAGAGCTGTGGTGTGAGAATACGACAAGGAAATGAACACTTACTAGCCTAGGGAAGAGCTGCACTCCAAAGTCATTGTTGCTATCTCTTCTGGTTCAAAGAGATTCTTTTTCTCTTCTTAATTCTTTCTAGGATGCTTAACAAAAGTCCTATCTGGACCGTGTTTTTAGGATAAGTATATGTTATTTTAAAAGATTTATTACTTATTTGAAAGAATTAGAGAGAGTGTGTGGGACAGAAAAAGACAGATCTTGGCTCTGAAGTGGAACAGGCAGGATATGAACTGGCCCCCATACGGCATGTTGGTGTCACAGGTAGCAGCTTAACCTGTTACACCGCGCTGCCAGCCTCCAGAATATCTTATATTTATGCTTAACAATTTAACGTGAGAGAATAATGACCTTTGCCTTTAAAAATGAAGTGTGCTCATATACCATCTAAGCAATGGAGAAAAGTGAAAAACAAGATTGTCTTTATCAATAACCCAAAAGATTATTATTGTATAAATTATATTTTGCATCATTCTAAGTAGACAGACCAATTATAATGTTTTTGGTTCCATAAATCTACATAGAGCCTGCTTAAATGACTTTGATACATGGCCATCCAGGGAGGGGGTGGTCTCCAGGGTCAGCTGGGTGTGCACAGTCCCTCGGTGTTGCGAGGTTGGAGGTAGTTAGTGTGCTGGGCAGAGCCCAGGATGGCTCCCTGCGTAGTGATCACCCTGTTTGTAGAAGCTCTGGGCTCTGCACCTGCAACAACCGGGTCCAGAGGAAGAGGAGCTTCCCATGACCAACCATTCTGAACGCTGGCAGGGGCTTGCACTGTGATGCAGCCTCAAAACCATCTACCAGGGCATTGTGCCAAGGTGGCACAGATTCTAGTGGAGCTCCTAGAGGGTGCCGTGGAGATTTCGATTGCCATTGGTGAGGAGATAGGTGCTACAGAGAGGGAAGGAAGCAGAGAAGTGGGAAAGAAGGTCAATTAATGAGGAAGACCAGGGCACGTGGCGTAGGGAAGCTGCTACTTACAATGCAGGCATGCCATCCTGGAGCCTTTGTTTGGATCTTGGTTGTTCCAAACCAGCTCTCTGCTAGTACCCATGGCAAGCTAACAGAACATGGCACAAATGCTTGGGTGCCTGCATGCACATGGTGTCCTGGTTCTGGCTTCCACCTGGCTCAGGTCCAACTGCTGAAACTATTTGGGGAGTGAACCAGCACATGGGGAATCTCTCATGTCTCAATTCTGCTTTCAAATAAATAAATAAGGCTTCTAAAATTGAAAAAAAAAACAAAAACCTTGGCGGTCTCTTCCCCACAAGGCCTCAGCAAACCTTGCCCCAGGCACCCCCTCTGTCTGAGCGCGGGTCAGTTGTCCTCAACCTGAACCCCCTGGGAGAAGGAGACACGTTGCTCCCTCAGTGGGCGCTAGACTCAGAATTCCTGGCAGGCCTTCTGTTGCAGGTGCAAAGAAGGATTTTTAAGGGCAACTCAGGGCAGGGTTTGGAAGGAAGACGGCGGCAAGGCCATGTCCCTTGAGACAGTGACCCATGGAGGAGACTGGCACTGAGTTCCCTTGGCCCTGGCATGGCCAAGCCCCTGGCTCCACCCTCAAAAAAAAAAAGTACTTGAACTTAACATTAGAAAAGTGACGCTAAAGAAAAGTGAAAGTAATTGTTGCCCTTTGGTTGCTAACTACAAGAGATATTTTTTTTTCCTTAAAAAAATTCCCTCTTGGGGAAATGAGGTTAAAAGACTGGTCAAAAAAGCGAAGAGGTTAAAGTTGTTATTTTTGCAGCAACATGTTTGCATTGGGGATGGCTTGAGTGCCTGGAGGATGTGAAAGATGAGTCGTCTTCAGCCCATCCCTCCTCCCATCCGCCATCCCAACGGCCCCTCCCGACCACCTCCAGCACTGTTTTGATGATAGCACCGTTTGTAACAGTCACGTTTGTAACAGTCACGTTGCATTGTGGAAACTCTATGCTCATATTTGTTTAATACCATCAGCTTCACATTCAGATGAATGGTACACTCTGACAAGTCCTTCCTACTCAAGCCTGCTCATTCCCAAAGACTTTCCTGATTTCCAAATCGTCTGGATTTCATTACTGAATCATCCTGCTTAAGAAAGAGCCACAAGTTAATCCCCATGCTTGTGGATCCTGTCCCGGCACACAACAGGGCCAACCCTGCAATGATCATGCGTGGGATCACACTGAACTTGCCCCCAGGTCTGGCATAAACTTCAGGCTCACGCTAGACAAGAGAGAAGCGGGGCGAGTCTCTCTAGCATCTTTATTGTCTCTAGGTGGGCTCCTGGACTCCTGTTGGTTGTACCCTTAAAAATTGGACTTATTTGACCCAAGATCTTAAAGAAAGACTTAGTCTGCTGCATTAAGGCCTGGCCCAAATACTCCCTCGCTGATCGTGAAACCTGGCTCTCCATGGGGAGCCTTAATTACAATACTGTCCTACAACTGGACCTCTGTTGTAGGCACTGGGGAAAGTGGGTAGAAGTTCTTTATGTCCAGATGTTTTTCCATCTCAGGGACCACTCGAAGGATGGCAGAAGAGAAAAAATATCTTAGTTCCAGCAACAAGGGAGCTGACACCCTCTGATTCAGAAGATGAGAGGGTCTTCAAACTCCAGATGGCCCCAAACATGAAACCCGTAAGATGACCAACTTCTGTCACAGCAAGCACTTGAACGACCCAGACCATTGCTCTGGATCCCACACCTCCAGGGGCGCCTTGGCCCGAACAATGCTCCTTTTCAGCAGGAGGAAGCTAATGTGGAAGTAGGATGTGGGCTTCCAAGAGGTGGTGGGGGAGGGGGAGTTCTGAGACCATCCGCACCTGCTGAAACCTTGGCCACAACTTCAAGTGGATGGCACAAGAATCGCCCAGCCATTTCCTAATGTGGTCAAGAGACCACCAATGAGGAACCTGTAGATTCCCACCCAAAAGGGAAGGTGGTCAGGAATGCTTGAAATTTTCTTCAGACCGGTGCTGTTTCTCCCTTCAAGAGGCACCCCACCTCCTGGCTCATGCACCCCACTTTGCGGCGCATGTACCTCACCTCCTGGCTCGTGCACTCCACCTCCTGGCTCATGTACCCCACCTCCTGGCTCATGTACCCCATCTCCTGGCTCATGTACCTCACTTCCTGGCTCAGGTATCCCACCTCCTGGCTCATGCACCCCACCTCCTGGCTCATGCACCCCGCCTCGTGGCTCTTTTCCCGAATGTGGTTTCCCCTTCCTCCTTTATATGTTCACCTGGTCACTTGGCAAATAAAACTTCTCTGAAAAAGAAAGGAAGCAAGCAAGCAAGCAAAGAAGGAAGGAAGAAAAAAAGCCATGAGAATGCGTCCCCTGGCTCTCATGGGTCAAGATATTCACCTGTCACTTTAAAGGACTATTTTATTTTCGTTTGAAAGACAGAAAGGCAAACTGAGACAGAGATCTTCCATCCAGGGTTTACCCCTTAAATGCCTGCAATAGACGGGGTTGGATCAAGCTGAAGCTGGGAGCTGGAGACTAAGTCTAAACTCACATGGTGGTGGTAGACCCAAGTTCTAGAGCAATTGCCTACTGCCTCCCAAGGTGCCCCTTAGCCAGATGGTGATGGCAGGGATATGAGTTCTTGAGCAATTTTTTCCCAGGTACCCATCAGCCAACATCAGAGCTGGAATGCAAGCACTCTGCTACGGATGCAGGCATTTAGGCAGGAGTCAGCTGCAAATCCCAAGTCCCCTGACCTGTGACTTTTGCAATGGAACTCATCTCAGCTGCCATATTCCTGAGTCACATTTTTCCTGAGAGATTCCAGACAGAGCTCAATTATTTCCTGACTAGAGGCTATCAAAGACAAGGGTTCACCCCACTGGCTTTCTTCACTCTCTTTATCCTAGCCTAAAGACGTACTAAGAGTGTTAAGGAGGCCCATAAGTTCATGAGAAAGCACCTCGGGTTTCTTTATGTTGAGTTTGTTTTTCTTGGGTCACACGTGCTCTTTAAATCAATTGTTTGCATGTCTCTTGCTTCATGTCTTTGCACTTTGTCTGTTCTATTTGTAGGGCCTATTTACTTCATTAACAGCAACTAGGTGCACGTTGCTCTCTGCTTTCTTCCCTTGTCCTCTGCTGGCATGAAAGCTGTGCCCATCTGCCCATCTACCCATCTGCCCATCTACCCATCTGCCCATCTGCCCATCTGCCCATCTGCCCATCTACCCATCTAACCATCTGCCCATCTACCCATCTGCCCATCTACCCATCTGCCCATCTACCCATCTACCCATCTGCCCATCTACCCATCTAACCATCTACCCATCTGCCCATCTACCCATCTGCCCATCTACCCATCTGCCCATCTACCCATCTAACCATCTACCCATCTGCCCATCTACCCATCTGCCCATCTACCCATCTAACCATCTACCCATCTGCCCATCTACCCATCTGCCCATCTACCCATCTGCCCATCTACCCATCTACCGCTGTAGCTGATTTTGATTTTCCTTCCCTCTTTTGGCTCATTTTCATGTTTCTTATTTGTGTTTTACAGATTAAATGAGAAGAGTATGTAATTTGTCTTTATTCTATCATCTTTCCAAGTCTATGGTATTTATTTTTACTTGTTAGGAAGTAAGAAAAAAGTGATCTCAGGTTTTCGAAAAATAAGAGATCATATATGTACAGTTCATGAGAAACATGGAAGCATTCTGCAAATATTACTTTTAAAAGATTCATTTATTTACCTAAAAGGTAAAATTATAGAGGCAGAGAAAGATATGAGAGAGAAAGATCTTGGATCCACTGGCTCACTCCCCAAATGGCTACATCTGCAGCTGGGTCAGGTTGAAGCCAGGAACTCCATCTGGGAGACCCAGGTACCTGGGACATCTTCCACTGCTTTTCCAGGTGCATCAGCAGGTAACTGGATAGTAAGTGGAACTTATGTTCACATGGATACCAGTGTCACAGGCGATGGTTTAACAAACACCGGCCAAAAAAACATTGTTTTTAAAGGATGAAAACACGGAAGCTTGTGCCTTCATCACACACCCAGCTCAGAAATCGCCCACAGCTTTCCTGTCAAGGACTTCCCCATCATGCGTGCTGGCTCTCTTTGCCAAAGCTCATCACACAGAGGGTCAGCGATCAGTGTCTACAACTATGTTTCTCAAGTAAGGCAAGATGTGCACTCCTGAACTTGGCAGTTTCTGCTTCTGCTCTGCTCAACAGGTAATGCAATGTGCAGCCTTCTAGGTTCCCACAATGGAGAGATGTTGGCATCCTAAATAAATAAATAAATAAATAAATAAAGCAAAACCTGAAGAGGTAGTATGTTTCTACGGAAGCAACACAACAGGCTGTAATTTCTGGAAATGATTTTCCACTTGTGCCCCAAAGCATGCAACACAAAAATGACTTTAACTGCAAAACTGCAGGATTGATTTTGTTGCATGTTCTGGTGTGAATCTGACAGGTTCATACACAACTCTTCAAAGCCATTGGTAGTGTGTGATTGTCTGTGGTGTTGTCTCACCCAGCACAACTATGACCAGATCTGCAGGTAGCACCCATGGACTTGACCTTCGGGCCAAGGCTTGATGCAAAAAGTGGACTGCTCCTGTGGAGCCATGGAGCACATGTTCATGGTCAAGTCAGCTGCTCTCAGGGGTGGGGTGTGTGGTCAAAGAGGCCGGGGGGACTAACCTCCCAAGGCATCACTATTGTATTGAGAGAAGGAAGGAAGGAAGGAAGGAAGGAAGGAAGGAAGGAAGGAAGGAAGGAAGGAAGGAAGGAGGGAGGGAGGGAGGGAGGGAGGGAGGGAGGGAGGGAGGGAGGGAGGGAGGGAGGGAGGGAGGGAGGAGTTAGCCCATAGACGAGTTTGACAGCAGTTCAGTGGAAGTGAGCCTGCTTTCTTGGCCTCTCTGCTTCTTGGGCTGCTGAACGAGCAGGTGTTGAGTGAAGCTCTTGTCTCAGGGTACACACCTCATCTCGGGTGTGGGGGAGAAGAACTCCGGAGGCACTTGCTACTCTGCACACGCCTGTTTGGCTGTGCCAACAACCCACCCAGAAATGCTGTTGGCACGAGCATCCACTCTTCTTGCCAAAAGAAAAAAGCAGCTTTCCAAGAATGTCAACTCGAGCCTATATCAGAAATGTCTAGATTTTTGCAAACATTTTTTTTCTTCTGAGGAGACTTCACAAAGTTCATGAGATATTGGAATCAAAGGATAAGTTTATTTTAGTACCAAAACCTTGGAAATTCATGCACGTTGGCTTTCCTGATAAGCATTTTTGTTGAGCTTTTCCTGCACTTGCCAAGGTCTCCCTGGAGCAGGAGTGCAGCTCCAATGCTGCCTCCTGGATCAGCAAGCCACAGGGCAGCTGTGCACAGTGAGCACTCAGCCTCCTTGGGTTGGGGTCCAGACTGGCTGGCGCAGGAAAGACATGCCAAGTGTCTGCAGAAACTTTAGACCTTGAAAGCTTTTGGTCTCACTCCTGCAATACCACAAATATCAGCCCACATTGAGCCGTGCCCCGGATCCAACTTGAAGACACCCTTGGTGGGCCCAGCTCCCTGCTGGTGCACAAATGGCCTCTTCCCCAAAACACCTTCCTCTGAATGGTTTCGAATGATTGAGGGTCGTAGCTGGGGAAGGCCAGGCACAGCCATTGCTCCCTCCCAGATGTAGGCCCCTTTGGCAGGACACTCAGCCCATTACTGGAGACTCTGTCCTCCATAGTCTACCATCTCCCGAAGGCCCACCTCTTCGTGTCTTTATGGTGGGGATTGGGTTTCAACACGTGGGTGTCCTGGAACACAAATCCTGAGACCACACATGCTGCTTGGTGTGAAACGAGATGAAGGCAGGAAACCTGCAAGGCGTTACCCAGGAGGCATGAGGAGGCACTGCTTGCTGACCCCTGTGTGAAAACCTGGGCTTTAGACACCAAATCCTACTTGCCAGCCTCCCCTCCAGCTAGGTGCAGCCATGTAAATAAATTCTGGTCAATAAGCTGACAGCAGATTGTTGAAAAAGATTGTGAATGAGGTGTGCCTTCCATCCCTCCCCTCTCCCCCTTTCCGCTGCTCCTGTCACCGCATCTCTCAATGCCAACATAGAACTCCTTCCAGACCATTCCCAGCTACTCCACTTCCCAACCAGCTCACTGCTGATGCACCCGGGAAGGCAGCGAAGGGTGGACCCAGCGCTTGGGCCCCTGCGACCATGTGAGAGACCCCAATGAGGCTCCTGGCTCCAGCCCAGCCCAACCCCGGCTCTGATTGTCGCAGCCAAGTGAGAAATGAAATCATCATCATCTCTTTCTCCCTCCTCCTCTTTCTCTTTTTCTCTTTCATCCTCTTACTTTCTGTTGCTGTCTTTCAAATAAAAACATTTTTAACGAAAAACTATTCCTTATAAAGATTTTGATAAATGTTTCTAGGCCTTAATGCGGTACACAAACTATTTCTTTTTCTTTTTTTCTTTCCATTTGAAAAAAAAAAATCTCAAGTGACATTATTGAACAGCAAGAACAAGGAACCAATGTGGCACTCAAAATATTAACCAGCAATGAATCTGGAAGAAATTCGAAACCCAGACAGAAGTCTTTGATTTTTGTAAAGCATATTTAATCTTATTTTAAAGCAACATGAAAGACCACAAATCTACTTAGACATACCAAACAGTGAAGAAATAATTTTTTATCAAAATCTTGCAAGCTTACTCACGCTACGAGAAATTGTCCCTAAGCACTGCTGACAACCCTGTCTGGGATATGAGGCTGAAAATTCTGGGCCTTTTTAAAATTACACTCTGGAAGCCTTGAGCATGCTCAACGGAATTCCAGAAGTAATTCACTCCAGCTTTGCAGTTCTCACTGACTCATCCAAACCCTCCCTTCCTTCCTGTCTGGAAAGTTCTCTGCTCCTTTGTCCTGGGCTCATACACACGCACACACACATACGCACACATGCACGCACAGGCATGTGCACTCACACACAGTTGCGACCAGTATCAGCACATTCATGGCTAACCTCACAGTTGCACCGCCTGGAGCCTCTCTCTGCCAGAAGAGCTGGAGGAGCAGCCAGCTGCTGGTTCAGGAATGCTAGCTTGGTTCTGCAGGCTTGCGTGAATGCCAGGGGAACTACACAGAGCACATGCGTACAGACCCCAAGGCTGCGGCAAGCTGAGCCCAAAAGTGCAGTCGTCAGACAAGTGAGTGACTTAGCAAGATGCTCTGCCTCCCGACAAGAGGCCAGAGATCCCCTCCCAGGCCTACAAGTAGAGAGAGTCCATGAGACAAGCCTTCTAGCCACACACCGATGGGTGCGTGCTTCCAAAGGCACTTGGGCGAATGGAGTTAAGAGACACATTGATTTCACTGCAAAAAGGCCTGATATCACATACGTTAGAGATCTTCAACGTGTTCATAGAAAATGTGCATTATGGAAAAGCAATAAGTGGATTTCAAAAATTTGAGCACCCAAATCAAATGTTTTAATTTCCATGTTCTGCAAATTCAGGCAGTAGATGCACGGTTTTGTTTTTTAATGTAACTTTTTGGAAGCTGTAATTATTCCTGTGTGTGAAAGACATCATCTTTGAGTGTGTTTCAGTGATGCTTTCATCTTTCCTGAAGGAAACTCAGTGTCCAGTAGCATTCAACATCCTGCTCACCAATGCTCCAAACCCACATTAACCATACTGACCTACTGACTATCCCTTGGGATTTGCTACTCTTTTCATTTGACTTCAAGTGGAAGTATGTCACATGTGTGTTTAAGATTCCAGATGCAAGGGTTGGCATTATGGCACAGGAGGATAACCCACCACCTGTGATATTAGCATCCCACACGTGTGCCAGGTCATGTCTGGGCTGCTCCACTTCCAGTCCAACTCCCTGCTAATGCACCTGGAAAGCAGCAGAGGAGAGCCCAAGTGCCTGGGCCCATGCACCTGCTTGGAGACCTGGGTAGAGTTCTTGGCTTCTGGCTTCAGCCAGCCCAGCCCTGCTGGTGTATCCATTTGGCAGAATGAACCAGCAGATGAAAGATCTCTCTTTCATTTCTTTGCAATTTTGCCCTTCAAATAAATAAAAAAGATTCTGGATCAAGTGTTTGTGCCATGTTTGATTTTGTTTCTGAGAACATGAACAGTATCTATTCTGTGCTGTTTGTGTTGGAAAACCTGGCACGTATAAGCTCACTTCATCCCCATGGCAGTGCAGGGAGACTGATATGACTGACTGTCCCCCCCCCCCCAGGTCGCTCCCCCTGAGAAGGCGGGCTGTATTCACAGCTGCTAGAGGGAAGGCCGCCTTCAGGGAGCTGCACTTGTCAGAGACTGCACTGGTGAGTGGCGGCTGCAGACAGACAGGCCTGAGATTAGGATCCTCAAGTGAGCTGCTCTGGGGTTCCTGCACCCAGCAGCACCGATGCTGATGTGTGCCTCAGAAGCTTGGAGTGTCTGGTTTAAGTGTGGGCTGCCACTGGCATCCTTATTTCCACCTCTGCTCAATGGGCTAACCACCCAGAAGACTGGCCTCAGAATAGACTGGTTGACCACACTGCTCTGAACAAAGGCATGAGAGGCGTGGAAGCGCAGCCTGTGTGCTGTCCCACCCTGGCCAGGCCAGTGCTGAAACCTGGGTGTGAACGTCCCAGGTGTGAGTGTCCTTTCTAGATTACACTGAGCTCTCCATCAGCAATGCTGTGACTCCCACCTGCCTGAAGCTTCTGGAACACCCGTATTCTTTTTTTCTGGAAGATGTGTCTCCATGTTGTTGCACTTAGCAATAGAGAAAGCCCTGCAGCCCTGTGCTGTGGGATAGTGCTGAATAGCAAAGTCCCCACCAAGGAAGCCCAAACATGCAAAAAATGTGCAAGAAGTAGACCACTTGTTTACGACCCAGTGACACAAAAGGAAGAGAACCTGTGCTGAGTGTTTTGCTGCTCCACACCTGCCTGTGCTGGCACAAGGGCTTAAGTGCTGTCACTCAGACTGCAGCGCATCAGAGAATCTGCAGACACAGTCTGAACCATGAGCTGCTGCACTGAAAAGCATACTGAACAGGGGGTTTAGTTGCCTCTCCTCCTAACTGAGAACTCATTCTAGGCACTCTCACTGAGGGAAGCATGGCATCATGGTGCTGAGTAGATCTGTCAAGTAGACTCATTAAGCCATGCCAGCATCCCATATGGGTACTGGTTTAAGTCCCAGCTCCTTCTCTTCCAATCCAGCTCCCTGCTAATGCACCTGGGAAAGAAACAGAGGAGGCCCAAGTGCTCAGGCTGTCGAGCCAGATGTGGGAGACCTGGAAGAAGCTCCTGGCTCCCAGCCTTTGCCCAGCCCGCTCTGGCCTTGAGGAGTGAACACTGGAAGGAAGATGTCTCTCTGTCTCTCCTTCTCGCTCTGTAACTCTGCCTTTCAAACAATAAATAAATCTTTAAAAAGACAAATACCTTCCTGTTAAGATAAAATTGTTGTTCTTTTTGCCTTTAAGTCCTCTGAGGCACTGCTGGTTGAGAGACCAGTGACCTTATGGACTGGATTTTGCACGCGGCGGGGACTGGATCTGTGAACACGTTGGTCCTACCTGTCCCACAAGGCCTTCTCAGCTCAGATTTCCATTGGAATCATCCATTCACTCCAGGGAGCAGCTTCCTTTCCAGGTGTCCTGGGCACACGTTGTGTTTCTCCCTCACTTGCTCCTACAACAGCCCATGTTTAATGCCGACAGATCCAACTAAGGGAACCCAGCCACTTTCCAAGTCCACACCAACTTCTTCCTGTGTGGTTAAGCATTCCCAGATTTGATGAAGATGGAGAAAGGAAATGACAGAGGATTTGGCTAACCTCCTGGACACTGTCTGCTTTGGAGACCTTCCTGAAAGCTTTCCCCAATTAAGTTCTCGAGGCCTGGTGGATTGCAAGGACAATTCCTGCAGATGGCCGATTCTCAGGCCACAACAGCATCTCGTCTAGCATACCGCGAATTGTGAGTGTGACCTGCCCAGGGGCAACAGAGCTGACAAGGTTCTCTGATGGTACAGAGATCACCGGGTGGGGAGGGGAGGGTCTGTTGAAAGCATCCGAGCTTTTCACTAGCCTGAGCCCCTCAACCGCCCAGCGATGCAATGACACGTTCCTGGAGTTTGTAAGCATTAGCTCAGTTATTTATAGAGAAGGCTAAATATTTGCTAGTTCCGAGTAGATATGATTTAAACCAAGCCAAAGACAGCATGTACACAGGGTTTTTTTCCCTCTTGAATCTGGATTAAAATGTCCAAGAACGTGCACTCTGTTTACTCTCCACTGTGGTGCCTTCCGCTGGGTATGAGTATCCTGTGTGTCTGCTGTCCTTGGTCACTCTCTCAGTGAATTCACAGAATGCAGAGCCGAGCCACCTGCTGTTTCTTACCTCTCTGCCCTGGCTTCCCCACCTGTAAGCTGCGGCCCATCACACTGTGCTAAACAGACGAGTGGCACACAATCCCAGTCAGCCCAGGGGCTGCCATCTGCGGATCCACAACCTCAGGTCCCGAGCAAAGATCCAGAGTGAATCTCCGGTACAGGACAAGACCCCTCCTTCCCCATGAGTGCCGTGACTTGAAGAAGACCCGAGGACCCTGCCCGAGGTCAAGGCTCATCATAGGCTCCCCCACGCCCTTGTCCTCGACTACTACCAAGTCACGAGGCCCCCAATGGCCCAACTTTGCACTTGAGGCTGGGCACATTCTCTGCTTCCTGCAAAGAGCCGCATGTGTGCCCAACGCACCTCCTGGGCCCCTTCTCCCAGGACTTGTAGGATGTGTGAGTTCACCCCAGCTGCTGCAGTACGACCATGCGTCGTATGTAACGTTTCCACACTGTTTTGCCGTCTCTCCTCCAAAGCGCCCTCGGACATAGCACACACTGGAGACAGTGCTTGGTGTCCAAGTAGCTGCCCTTTGGATGGCCGTCCCACAGCCTCTTGCTGACAGGAACTCGCTTTGTGGTGAGGCTGAGACTTCAAATTTCCCAGCCATCGCCACCAGCATCAGCCCCCACAGTGAGTACATGTGTGCTCACTGGCGTGGGAGAACAGTGTCTATTTAAGATCCATACATTGAGGCTAGGGGTTTTTTTTAAGAGCTTTTTCTTGTTGTTGTTGCGAAGGCAAATGAGATTTACAGAGAAGGAGAGGCAGAGAGAAAGATCCTCCATCCACTAGTTTACCCCCAAGAAGGCTGCAACAGCCACTGCTGAGCCGATCTGAAGCCAGGAGCCAGGAGCTTCTTCCAGGTCTCCCACGCGGGTGCAGGGTCCCAAGGCTTTGGGCTGTCCTCGACTGCTTTCCCAGGCCATGAGCAGGGAGCTGGAAGGGAAGTGGAGTAGTCAGGACATGAACTAATGTCCATATGGGATCCCGATGCATGAAAGTAGAGGATTATCCAATTGAGCCATCCTACCAGGCCCTGGTGTGAAAATGAAGCTACCAGCTGTGACAGCAGCAACCCAAAGAGCATCAGCTCAATTCCCAGCTGCTCTGCTGCTAATCCAGCTCCCAGCTAGTGTGTCTGGGAAAGCAACAACCAATGGTGGAAGACGCCGCTGACGTTCCAAGCACCTGTCCTCAACCTGACCCAGCCCCGGCCATGGCAGCCACCTGAGTAATGAACCAGCGGTTGGAAGACCACTTTGTGTGTGTGTGTGTCACTCTGCCCTTCAAATGAATCAATCTTCACTCAAAAAACTCATGTGTTCAAGACTTTTGCAGAGACAAGGTCCTTGAAGAGGTGATCTGTTAAATGAGGCCACTCGAGTGGGTCTCTAACCCCTGTGAGCACAGTCCTTCTGAGGAGAGAAAGACCTGAGGGGGTGTACCACGGAGAGGCAGCAAGAAGGCAGCCGTCCAAAGTGACACCAAGAGGCCTCAGGGAAACCAACCTGCACTTGGGCCTTGAACTTGGGCCCCTGGCACTGTGAGCGAAGCACTATGTATTGCCTGAGCCCCATCAGGGACATTTCATGACAACAGCCCAAGCAGACTAAGGTACGGGGTGTCCTCAGGGACCCCCTGTTTCCCTAGGGGTTACTTGCTCGGGGACCCCCTGTTTCCCTGGGGGTTGCTTGCTTGGGACTCCTGTTTCCCTGGGGTTACTTTCTCGGGGACCCCCTGTTTCCATGGGGTTACTTTTTCAGGGACCCCCGTTTCCCTGGGGTTACTTGCATTTTCAGCCTATGCACAGGGCTGAGTCCTTAGAGACCCTTGCCACACTAGCTGCCATCTCTGCCATTGGGCCCTTTCATAAGCTACAATCAATGTTGGTGACATCTGTTCTCAGGCAAATAAATCCAAGTATACACACACACACACACACAGAATGCACTCGCTCTGGCTTGCTCTTTTGCTCACATTCCAAAATTGTCTCAGTGATGAAACTTTATTGAGAAGAAATCTTCACCCATGGGGCCTAATCCGATGGCTCAGTGGCTAAATCCTCACCTTGGAAATACCAGCATCGTATATGGGTATCAGTCCATGTCCTGGCAGTTCTACTTCCCATCCAGCTCCCTGCTTGTGGCCTGGGAAAGTAGTCAAGGACGGCCCAAAGCCTTGGGACCCTGCACCTGTGTGGGAGACCCAGAAGAAGCCCCTGGTTTTGGACTGGCTCAGCTCCAGCCATTGCAGTCACTTGGGGAGTGAACCAGCAGATGAAAGATCTTTCTGTCTCTCCTTTCTGTAAGTTCACTTTTCCAATAAAATAAGAAATCTTTTTTTAAAAAGGGAGGAAGGAGGAAAGAAAGGAAGGAAAAAAGGAAGAAAACAAAGAAGGAAGTTTTAACCCATACCCAGGGCCCCAGGCCTGGCCAGGATTGAACTTGGCCCTGTCCCCATAGGGAGCTGGGCGGGTCAAGCGACTGTAAACTCCAGGCACTTCTGCAAGATTCCCCCCACCGAGTCTCCTTCCTAGCCTCCGCAGGTCACGGGTTCCTCGGACACGGCTGCCCTGCAGAGCCCATGAGCACAGCCTGTGTGTGAGCAGCATCGCTCTCGCACATGCAGGCGCCAGGGCCTTTCCTCGCAGCTGCCAGCCTGGGTCAGCTGTGGCCAGTGTCATGTTGAGTCAGAATCAGTCTCTGACACTGGAAGCAAGGTGCACAATCCCGGGCAGCCCTCAAATCACAGATGCTAATCTGCAAATAAGCTCTGACTCGGGCAACCACGCCATTCATACACGGAGTGTCCAGGCCACACACGTGGGGCCACCTGCTCAGCTGAGGGTGGCCGTTTCACCTTCAGCCCAGGAGCTCTCTGACACGGCTTCCTCTATGGCAGTGTTGATTCTCAGGGTCATAAGAAGGACAGGAAAGCGACAACGGCCAGCTGAGGAACCAGTTGACAGATGGACAAGGGAACGAGAACTCTTCAATGTGAAAACCACAGGGTGTGCAAGGCAGGCCCACTGGGCTCCTGCCTGCCCCCTTCCTGGGTGGCCACCCTCCTTGCATCTCAACTATCTGTCTCTAAGAAACACGAGTCCCAGCAACCCTGACCCGCCTCCCGAGAGGCACGGGATAAAACGGGAACAGCTTATGTTTTCAAGGACGGCGAGGGTCCCAAGTTCAGCCCCGCAGGAAGTGGACAAGCACGAGAACCAGGAGGACAAGGCTGTGGCCTCAAGGACACCTGCAAACGAGGCCTCTGAAACAGAGCTGCCTGGGTAGGCAGCAGGCAGCTGTCCTAGGATCTCCTCCCAACCGCGGACGGCCACCCTGCTCTTAACAAAGGACTGTACCCCGCCCCCCGCTTCAAGCCCCCTGCTTGCACAGCCGGGCCTGAGGAAGCCCCAGTGCAGGTTCCATGCAGGAAAGGCCCTGAAAGGGTGCCTCTGCTCCCCACAGTGCTGGTTACCCCCAGACAAGCCCACTCTTGCTGTCTACCCAGGCCTCAGGAGCGTCATCTATCGTAGAGTCCCAGGGATCTCGCCCCATCACAAGGGTTAGGCCACTGGAGATCACTCACGCAGCACTGGCAGCAGTGGGGCTGGGACTGAGATGGCCATGGGTGATGGGCCAGTGGGCTTCCAAAGATGCCACCAACCCTGGACTCGCAAGCCCAGGGCCCAGCTGCACCTGCTCAGTGAACAGCAGGTGGGCCCTGACAGGTTTTCCCAGCAGAGAGATCCCAGGGCAGAGCTGAGTGCCCTGCCCTGGGTCCCTCCCTAGAGCGTCCTGCTCACTCTCCCATGATAGAACTCTGTTCCAACAGGGAGCAAGGGGCAGGCAGGCAGCTGGTGGGCCTCTCCCTGGTGCCACGCCCCTGGCGCCCGCCCCAGCAGGGCCAGCTCAGGTTCCATGGGCTGTGGACTTCTTCACTACCCAGATCCTCCTCGCCGCTCTGCTTCTCCCCACCCTCTGTTTGCTGGGTCAGGAGGAACGCCCAGCTCTGGGCTGCACACCTGGCTTGGGGCTCTGTGACCCCAGGAGATACAGGGTGTCTTCAGCCAGAAGCGACTGCTGATGTAGTGTGACCACAGAGCATGCACATGTATGACGTGTGCACATATGTGAAACACACAGCACACAGTGTATATGCTTATGAACACATGGCCCCCAGTGTGTACACGTATGAACACACAGCACCCAGTGTGTAGGTATGAGTGATGGGTCATGAGCCACACACGCGTCTGGTGTTTGGCTTGGTGGAGACTCAGAAAACACAGGGAGGGCATACTTGGGGAACAGCATGTGGCTGCAGAGATGGTAATGGCAAAGGCCATGAGGGTGTGGGCTTCAGGCAGAGGAGCACCCTGGAAAAGAGGAGCTCAGTCTGGCTCTCCTCTGGGACACAGGAGTCCGTGCCTAAGACACAGAAGCTGGGGCCTGGCATTGTGGTATAGCAGGCAAAGCCCCCATCTGCAGTGCCAACATCCCACAAGGGGGCTGGTTCGAGTTCTAGCTGCTCCACTACTGATCCAGCTCCCAGCTAATGAGCCTGGGAAAGCAGCAGAACCTGGCCCAAGTCCTTGGGCCCCTGTGCCCACGTGGAAGACGTGGAAGAGACTCCTGACCTCTGACTATAGATGAGCTCAGCTCTGCTGTTGCAGCCATTTGGGGAGTGAACCAGTGAATGGAAGTTCAATCTCTCTTTCTCTCTCTCTAACTCTGCCCTTCAAATAAACAGATAAATCTTTAACAACAACAATGACAACACTCACAAGCTGGCCCCGTGGGCTTGTGCTGGCTTCTCTCCGCCCAGCTTTGGGAAGGTCCATGATTTTTCTAACTCATCACTTTTCTGCCAACCTCCTGGGCCGTTCAGTGAGCAGTAAGCAGACACACACGGTGCCTACCACGATAGCAACTGCATGTAAGCAGCTGTTGTAAACTCCTGACAGGCACAGGTGCTGCTGCTTTGCCAGTTAGGATCCAGAGCAGGGGCAGGTGGGCAGCAGGAAAGGTGCCAACAGCTTGCAGGTATCTGTAGCAGACTCAACGGAAGTATGGAGGGACTCCAGGCTGGGCCACAGATCTGGGACTTTTCGGACAGACATTAGCAGACTTTCAGAGTGAAGGTACGGCAAGACTTGGGCAAGCAGAGACCTCCCAGAAGCTCCCACTTGGTCTTGGAGAGTTTGCTCGGGGGTCTCCTCCAAATTGCATCCTAGCCTGGGGGGGGGGGATATTTGTGCACATGCCACTGTAGCCCAGACCCCTTGGAGCAGCTGCTGAGCAATGCACTGGGCAGGCGGCCAGCTTCCTGGCTCCTTGGCCAGTAGCCATTGAAGGTCTCAGAGGGCTGCCCGGGTCTGACCTGCCAGGGAAAGCCAACAAGACCTGCTGTCTGGCTCCCGGGGCTCGGCCTCCTGGGGACGCTGGGGGAATGATGCACACGCGCGCACACACACACACACACACAGCAATCACGAAAGCAGCAGGATATTTTCAGCCCAGCTCAGAGTCAATGGAGGTGTTGTTTGTGTAACATCTGCAGGAGGCCCTGCAGGGCCAACAACCCCGGGGGGCCAGGCCGCCTCTGCTGCCGCTGTGAGGGGTGGGGCGGCAGCTTCCTGTTGCTCTTGGCATAGCTGTGGGCTGCCCCGTCCACTTCCTGGCTATGCAAGAGACACACAGGCCCTGCAGACCCAGGGCCCCTGCCACTCAAGGGCAGCCATCCTTTAAGTATGTCTCTAGGGTCTCGGCCCATGCAGGAACTCTTGGAAGTCTTTAAAGTCCGGCCTGGCCTCCACCTGGGCGTAAGGCAGTTGACCATCCTGGCCTAGCTGCTCATCCAAGTTACTAATGACACACTAAGCTGTCCCTCAGCGCAAGCGGGATTAGTCCTCTTGCCAGGCCTGCGCACCGGGGTGAGACAACGTCTCCATCTTTCCCAAGCACAGAGTCCGTGGTCAGTGTCGGGGTGGGACAGCCTTTCTGACATTTAAGTAGAATTTACATACACACAAATGCATTCATCTAAAATGAATATTGCAGTCAATTTATTTTTTTACAAATTCACCCTTTTCACAGCTATGCAAAGGTCTGTGGGCACCGTGGGCTGAGTCACCGCTTGGAGCTCCAGCTTCGCCCATCAGAGGGCTGGCTCCAGTCCCAGCTGCTCTGCTTCCCACCCCACTCCTCACTAATGCGCCTTGGAAGGCAACAGAGGATGATCCAAATCCTTGAGCCACTGCCTCCCAGCTGGAGGACCCAGAGGGAGCTCTTGGCTCCTGGCTTCAGTCTCACCCAGCCCTGAGTGCTGTGGCCATTTGCAGAGTGATTAAGTAGACTCTCTTTCTCTCTCTGCATTCCAAATATATCTTTGAAATGGAACTGAAAGAAGCAACCTTGGATTCCACGCACGCACGGGTCTTCATAAAGCTTAAAAGATGCGCGACAAGAGCGCTGCAGGTGGATCTCTGATTTTTTTGTACCAACATACACGGATATTTGCTTCCATTTCGCAAGCAATGCGGAATGTCACTCTTCTGGGAGTGTTTCCCTGCCCACTCAGCAGCTCCTAACCCCTGGCCCTCCCAGGTCAGCTGGGGCAGCCAGCAAGCCTGCGCACCCCGTGTGGTTTAAATGCCAGAAACGGCTGCGCCATGGCCCTGGGAGCTGGATAGTCAAGATCAGCTTCCAAACGTGCCAGCATGGGTTCCGGCGAGGGCTCTCTTCCTGGCATGTCAATGGCTGCCTTTCACCAAGTGCTTACACAGCTCAAATATACACGGCGGTGGGTGGGGGTGGGGAGAGGGGCTCCACTGGATCAGCGTCCTGCCTTTTTAACCTCATGCAGCACTTCCACAAAGTGCCCAGCTGCAGCTGCAGGTGCAGTGGATTACAACTTCAGGAATGAATCTGGGGAGCACACAGCTCAGTCTGCAGCAGCCCCACCAGGTCCTCCTCCCCAGCCTCCACATAGTAGCCACTCCTTCGCCCAGGGCATCTAAAGCCAATGTCCACCAGCAAGAAGGGGAGGAAATCTCCCTCTCTGGTAAGGAACAGACCCTTCTGGAAGACGGGAACCCTCTGGACTCCCCCTGGAGCAGACCGTGGGGGCCTTTGCTTGAGAATGTTCTGCCCCAGCGGGCTGGTTCATTTGGACTAGCTGCAGTGGACTTCCCACACGCCAAGTCCCACTCTGGGGCAGAGATGGACGCCCGGTTCCTAATGTGGGTGGTTGGCAGCAAAGTTTTGTTAGAATGAGACATGGCATTCTGGGGGAGGGAGGAGAACTTGACTTTACGTTTGGACTTTGTATTAGACACAATAGGGTAGCCAATTGGCTGGGGGAAAACAGTTGTTTCAAATTAGGTGTAACTTGCAGTTTGGCCAACACTGACTCCACGGAGAACGTGTGGCGCGTTCCGTGTCGTTGTAATTCGGCCTCATGCTTACTATCAGAGTAAGCTCATTCTTAACAGCTGTGCTGCCAAGTGAGCAGAACTGTTTAGGAGAGAACAGGGCTGTAGCCAGGTGAGAAGGTTGGGCCTGTCCCAGGGAGGGACCTGGTAGACCCAGAGCATCCATAGCCTGGCATGTCCCAGGGAGGGAGCTGGTAGACCCAGAGCATCCATAGCCTGGCATGTCCCAGGGAGGGAGCTGGTAGACCCAGAGCATCCATAGCCTGGCATGTCCCAGGGAGGGAGCTGGTAGACCCACAGCATCCATAGCCTGGCATGTCCCAGGGAGGGAGCTGGTAGACCCAGAGCATCCATAGCCTGGCATGTCCCAGGGAGGGAGCTGGTAGACCCAGAGCATCCATAGCCTGGCATGTCCCAGGGAGGGAGCTGGTAGACCCACAGCATCCATAGCCTGGCATGTCCCAGGGAGGGAGCTGGTAGACCCAGAGCATCCATAGCCTGGCATGTCCCAGGGAGGGAGCTGGTAGACCCACAGCATTCATAGCCTGGCATGTCCCAGGGAGGGAGCTGGTAGACCCAGAGCATCCATAGCCTGGCATGTCCCAGGGAGGGACCTGGTAGACCCACAGCATTCATAGCCTGGGGGCTACAGGGAGCCCTGTTAGGGTGACACCAGACCGAGCCTCACGGCTGCATGAGGCCCACCTGGGACCCCATGACCACACAATCCCACTGAGTTTAAAGAAGTACAGCTGCCCTCCTCCCCAACACACACACACCCACACACCTTCCTATCCACTTCCCTGCAAACACACAGGCTGCAGGCTCAGAAACACCTCTCACTTGCAGTCTCCCAAGTGTTGGCTTGGAAGTTTCAAACTTGCCTTTATTTTTGCAACCTTTAAATTAGGATCAAGAGGCCAGCCTTGTGGTGCAAGGGTTAAGCTACTACTGCCATGCCAGCATCCAATATGGAGACCAGTGCAAGTCCCAGCTGCTCCTCTCCTCTCCAGCTCCATGCTAACGTGTGTGGAAGGCAATAGAGGATGGCCCAAATGCTTGGGCCCCTGCATTCACAAGGGAGACCCAGAAGAGGCTCCTGGCTCCTGGTTTTGGCCCAGCCAAGACCTAGCAATCACAGCCATTTGGAGAGTGAATCAGAGGTTGGAGAATGTATGTTACTCTGCCTTTCAAAGGAATAAATAATTTAAAACAAACAAACAAAAAGCTAGAGCCAAGACAACAAGACATATGGGGTTTTGACAGGCAAAGACCTGAACGAGGCTGTCCCGGGGGTGTGAGGACCCTCAGTGACCTGCGGTGCCTGCCTAGGAGAAAACCACGCTGTTTTGGCTCAGCCTGTGAAACACATGTTTCCTGTGCTCCAAGGTCGTTCACAAAACAGTTTCACAATCAGGCCACATGTTGGTCCCCGTCGCCAACACCCACACGTCCTGAGAGTGCAGCCTAGGCGCCTTCCGGTTGGGTAACTCGGGAAAGGGCTCAACTGCCCTCTGGATACGAAGTCCTGGAGGTGCAGGTAGGGCTGGCTGGGGAGCCGTGGTCCTGCAGGGCCTCCGTGGCCACCCCTCATCCTTCCACACCTTGGGTGCAGTTCTTAGAGGCACAGCAGGGCGCCTAGTCCCTGCCCGAGCCCCCGCAGCCATCCTGTGGAGACCCTGTGACCACAGCAGCCCCAGGGAAGTAAAGCCCAGGCTCACACCACTGCATCCTGCCGCCTCAGTGCCGGGGTGCTCTTTCCGAAGTGCCACATCCATGGCTCTCTGTTTCTGGGGGCCCAGAGTTGCACACCACTGGCTGCCCACCTCCTGCACCCTCTTCCTGCAGCAGCACCTGTGCCATCCCGGCATCTGCTCCTCCCATTGATGTCTTCTTGGTCTTCTCTCTCCCCCTCTTGCTGCCCGCCTGTTTCCTACCTGTGGGGAGCGGGGTGCCAAAGCCACTCCCTGGAACAGGAAAGGCCGTGGCAGGATGGCGGCTGGCCCAGGGCAAGGAGGAGGGGTTGGTCTCACCAGCAGGTAAACAGGAAGTCACAGGGATAGGCTGATGCCCTCGCTGCGATTATGTCATTGCTACTGGCCTATCAGGTAGCGCCAAGTGGACCCACGGGGAGAAGTGATTGGTGGAGAGCGGTATAAAAGCAGCTGCTTAACGCACTAAAACGACAGGGAGAAGCATGGGGCAGCAGAGAGGGGGTAGAAAAGCTAAGGTGTACGGGGAGAAAAAGCAGCAGAGAAAAGCTAAGACCTACAGGGAAAAAAGCAGCAGAGAAAGAGTATAAAAGTAGCTGCTTTTGGCAACAAGGGGTCTGGTTGCAGTTCCGGCTCTTCCTAGACTCTCAAGAGTGCCTCGTAGGTAGTGTCACTGCTGGTCGGCTACACCTACCCGATGGAATTAGGCACCTACTGTGTGCCCGGCACTTGGGAAGAACCACATGGACAAAGGCCTAATTTCAGGAGCATTTATGTTCCAAGAGGAGGAGACTGGGCAGAGAAGCAAAGAGACCATGTCCTTCCAGGTTGCAGAGAGCTTGAAAATAAAGCACCCTAAGAGGCCTGAACAGCTTGCCGAGTCAGTGCAGGAGCCAGAGGCTCTCGGAGAATGGGAGGGGAGAGCAGACACTGAGGGAGAAACCCATGCAAAGACCCAGCAGGCAGAGGGGCTGGGAGCAGACAGCTCTGTGACTCCACCAGCGAGGTGCAGGAAGGAGAGGGACAGAGGGCAGACAGGGCTGGACTCTTACACCCTCACCCACCACGATGGGGTCTGGGGCATGTGTGGCCTCCACGCCAGGTGTGGTGGGAAGCTGGGGAGAGGCAAAGGTGCGACTGGACTGAGTTGCCCATGCAGGTCCTTGATCAGATCCAGCCTTGTGGCAGACGGGGGAGAGAGGGAGGGCGTGGTCCAGGCACACCCAGCTGCATCTCATGAGCTCCCTGCAGGGTGCAGCCCCCACGTTGGCCCCATCCCGTGCTGGTACTTCAAGCCCCTAAGCAGGGAGCCTTCTGGGAGTGGGGCAGAACGGACGCTCGGGGAATAGCCTCACCACGCTGGTGATGCTGTGGAGCAAAGTGGCTGCCACATGACGTGGAGTAGACAGCAGCGCCAGGTGGCTGCTGGGGCAGTTAGGGAGGGGGGAAGCTTCTGTAGTCGTGTGCTTGCTGCCCCCTCCCCGACTCCACGCACAAGTCTGGTTCCCCAGCCGCTAGCTAGGAGCATCCATGAGTGGGTACAGCGCCAGCTGGAACCCTGGAGTCGCCACGGCCTGTGTGTACGGGCAGCTAGGCTAGAGGAGATAGAATCCTGGCCTCTGTGCACTCGTGGAGGAGTGGGGGCTGCCAGTCGCATTCACATCTCCAGCCGCACTGTGGGAGAGCGCGCCTGAGTGGCACGTGCAAACGCTTTGGTGTCTGTGGTTGGCATTTTCCTGTGGTGACTCAAGGTGCCCCAGTCTGGTGAGGAGAGTTCCCCCAGTGTCTCATGCCTCCAGGTGTTCACAGGTAAGGCAGGTGCCACTCCAAGAGATGACATGAACAAGCATGGGGCCACCAGTTGGGAAAGAGCAGAGCTGGAATGTGAGGCCAGGGTTACCAACTCATCAAAAATAATATGTATTTATTTGAAAAAATTACAAAGGCAAAGAGAAGCCTTCCATCTACTGGTTCATTTCCCAAATGGCTGCAATAGCCAAGGCTGAGCTAGAACAAAGCCAGGAACTTCTTCCAGGTCTCCACGTACATTCAGGAGCCTATACGCTGGACCTTTCTCTGCTGCTTTCCCAGGCACATTAGCAGGATGTGCAGTGAAGCAGCCAGGATTCAAACCGGTGCCCATGTGAAATGCTGGTGCCACTGATAATAGCTTAACCTACTATGCTGTAGCACTGCCCTCGGTGGCTACCCACCTTAGAACCCCACACCTGGTCTCCACACAGAACCTTGACAGGAGCCCACCACAGGCCACACCGGTGGGGGTACTGCGTGCCCAGCAACCTGCAGCCCAGTGCTTGCCCCTGTTGGCAGAACCAAACCCAGAGGCAGGACTGGGAGTCAGCTCATGTTGCCCTGTAGGTGTGGGAGCAGCAGCACCAGGGAAGAAGTGGGCCCCTCCAGGGAAGGACTTGTGCCTGCGTGTGGCTGCTGCCTTGCACACAGGCACCTGGAAGGGACAAGGCAGGGCGGGAGACCCAGAAGTTCCTGGCTCCTGGCTTCGGAGCAGCCATGTGGGGAGTGAGCCAGCAGGTGGGTGAGCTCTCTGTGTGTATTCACTCCCTAAATGGCTGCAACCCCTCTAAGTTACCCTGGCCCACACACCTGTAGGGCAACATAGGAAGTTTGACCATAAAGACGTCACAGTCACATTCCTGCCCTCTTTGGAATGAGTCAGAGGTCAGAGGTCACCACCCAGCTGACGCAAATCCCCAGGGATCCCAGGAAGACCCTGAAGTAGAGACAGGCTGGAAAAGAAAAGCAGATCAAGCAGAAACTCGAGATGGGGAGGAGATCCGGACAGAGCAGAGGAAAGGTGAAGGGAGGTTGGAGGCAGAGGACCGAGTAGAATCAACCACGCGTGGACACACACGTCATGGCAACCATGCAAGGAGCAGTGTGTCTCCCCCTCACGTGACAGGAAGGCAGGAACTCCAGAGCCACCGAAGTACAGCAGACAGGGGTGCAAGGGCTCACGTCTTTACCACTGCAACATGGCTGCCCAGCTCCAGCCATCACATCTGCCTTTTAGGCAGGTAGAACAGCAGAAGCAGCTGCCCTTCTCCCCTTCATTGAAAAGCTGTGCACATCTACCCCTCCATCGGTACTCTTGTGTCCATGGCCAACTGGCCACATGGTCACGTCCAGCAGCAAGGCAAAGTGGGGTGGATGAGTGGTGATCTGTGCCTGCCAGAGGCTACTGTCTCTTTAACCCTGGGGTTGACACTCCCGTCTTCCCAGGGTGCGCCTGTCACCTCCCACAGTGGGCTGGCCAGATCTCTCCCACTCTCACATGGAAATGCCAGTTTGGGTTTTCGACCCCATGTTCTTGGGCAGCTCTGGTCCAGGCCAGAGTGGTCCACATTCACACATGTGTTCCCTCACTGGCCGGTAACTGTTCCTGATCCAACCCCATGAACTGTGAGCTGCGGTCTCCCTGACCCGTGACACTGCCAGTCAGGGACTCTCCCCGTCACACCCCTCCACCTCGGGCTAACAGAAAACGGGCAAGGGGACCAGACCACTGCTGACTGTCTCAGGGCGATGAGGACACGAGGGCCAGGCAGACCCAGGGACACCTAGGCCTGGGTGGAAGTGGTGACTGCCTGGCCTGTTTTCTTCTGTGAGATTTATTTACTTTTATTGGAAAGGCAGATTTACAGAAAGAAGGAGAGACTGAACAATCTTCTGTCTGCTGGTTCACTCCCCAAGTTGCCGCAGTGGCCAAAGCTGAGCAGATTCGAAGCTTTTTTCCAGGTCTCCCTTATGGGTGCAGGGTGTCAAGGCTTTGGTCCATCTTCTGCTGCTTTCCCAGGCCACCAGCAGGGAGCTGGATGGGAAATGGAGCAGGTGGGACAAAAACAGGGACCCATACATACTCCTGTCACCAGCAGGTGGAGGATTAGCCAATTGGGCCACTCCACCAGGCCTGGCCTGGTTCTGAACATTGCTCCCAGCAGCTGGCCCTCTGTGGAGGGGGAGGATACCCCAGCTGGTGTTCCCCCAGTAACAGGTGCCTTGGGTCTCCCTTTTGTTTGCAAGTGATACATTTCTTCAAAGTTTCAGGTTGGTCTTTCCCACTCCCATGTGGAACAGCCTCGGGTCACCTCAGGTCACCTCAGCCAGCAGCCTCCAGGGCCTTCTCTGCCCTGGGGCTGTTCTAGAGCCAGGCGCACAGAGGTCAGTCTGCCAGGGTCTGGACAGGACCTGCGAGATGACCACTCACTCTGCAAGGCCAGAGGCTGAGGCTCAGAGGGCGGCAGCTCGCCCCGGGGCCCACGCCACGCCACACCGTCCCTTCTCCTGCCCTCCGGAGGGTTCTTCCATCCCCAGAGGAGAGAGCAGCTGGAGCACAGGCCCTGGGTTTGCAGTCTGGGACAGCAGCTGCGGCTTCCCTGAGCATAGTGGGAAGAAGGCCCTGAGAGTTCGACTGAAGAAACAAGTGGATCCGGAGGTCTAGAGCATGCTCGCGAGGGAATGCGGAACACAACCCAGAAACACGTGTGCGGGAGGGCAGGGCTGATGGCTTAGATGTGCGGTGCTACGCCGCAGTGAAGCGAACAAATGGGTGTGTTCCTGAGGAGTATAAATCTCAACATCGGACGGGAAGTAGATTATGAGTCAATGGCTCCCTGGGGCTCCAGTGTCTTTCAAGTTTGAAAACACACGCGCAACAGTCCTGCATGTGTTTCTAACAGCACACACAGGCATGAGAGGCAGAAACACAAAACTCTATTTATTAATAAAATGTAGCCAACAGACTGGTAGGTATATGCCAGGCGCTGCTCCCAGCTCTGCGCGCACAGGAACTCATTTATTCCTCATGTCAGCCCTGGAAGCTGGACAAGGTTATCCCCACTTTGCAGAGGAGACCCTGGGAATGGGCTCAGCAGCTTGCCCAAGACCGTACCAATCGGCACTTGCTGCGTCCACTCAGCAGATGGAGGGCTCTTTGCTGAGCCATTGCTGCGTCCACTCAGCAGATGGAGGGCTCTTTGCTGAGCCATTGAAACGGAACAGTGGAAAGGGTGGACCCGGTTTATAGTCAGAGCGTCCAGGAGCACACAGCTTACATTCCGACATACATATTGCTGAATCAACTTCTTACTGTGGCCTCTGCTCTGTGGTGACACCTGCCAATGTCTGACAGAACAAGTGTTCTGCCCAGCAGGAGTTCAGCAGAAGCGCTGCTGCCCCGTGAGAAATGTTCATGTCTGTGCATGGGGGCGCTCCTCCCTCCCCGCCCCCGAGCACAGTGCTGGGGCAGGTGCAGCCACACTGTGGAAGAACAAGGCTGCCGTGGTCCACGCACGCTCCAGCAGGCAGTCTCTGCACTGTCACTGGAGGACTGGTGACTACCCCTGGCTCTCACCCCTCAGACGGCCCAGCAGGAACTGCTCTTGAGGTGTAGTGGGTTAACTTGCCACCTGAAGCTCCAGCATCCCATATAGGAGGGCTGACTAGAATCCTGGCTGCTCTGTTCCTATCCAACTCCTTGCTAACTCACCTGGGAAAGCAGGGAGGACAGTCCAGGAACATGGCCACCTGCGGCCCACGTGGGAGACCTCAATGGAGTTGTGAGCTCCTGGCCCAGGCCACTGTTGCAGTTCTCTGGGGAATGAACTCAGAGATGGAACATTCTCTCTTCCTCCCAAAAACCCCGGTCAGAAGCTATCCATCCCTAGGGCTGGTGTGATGGCTCAGCTGGCGCATCCTGCACCTGCATGCGCATGCATTTCATATGAGCACCAGTTCATATCCCAGCCGCTCCACTTCCCATCCAGTTCTCTGTTTATGAACTGAGAAAGAGTGGAGGATGGCCCAAGTCCTTGGGACCCCGCACCCATGTGGGAGCCCCAGAAAAAAGTCCTGGCTGCTGGTTTCAGATCTGCTGAGCTCTGGCCGTTACAGCCATTTGGAGAGTGAACCATGGGATGGAAGATCTTTCTGTTTCTTTCGGTAAATCTGCCTTTCCAATAAAATTTGTTTTATTTTTATTGGAAAGGCAGATATACAGACAGGAGGAGAGACAGAGAGGAAGATCTTCTGTCCAATAATTCACTCCCCAAGTGACCACAATGGCCGAAGCTGCGCCGATCTGAAACCAGGAGCCAGAAACTTCTTCCAGGTCTCCCACGCAGGTGCAGGGTCCCAAGGCTTTGGGCCGTCCTCCACTGCTTTCTCAGGCCACAAGCAAGGAGCTGGATAGGAAGCATGGCTAACAGGATTAGAACTGGCACCCATGGCGGATCCCAGCATTGCAAGGCGAGGACTTTAGCCACTAGGCTACTGTGCCGGGCCCTCCAATAAAATTTAAAAATCATGTCAACATAAAAAGAAAATGTCTTGAGAGGGTCTAGGCTGATCACTGAGGCTGTGATGGAATTCAGGTCTTAGTGATGCCTCTTTCTGCCCCACCATGCTAGGACAGTTGCACCCCTCATTCTCTGAGTGGAGGCTGAGGTCAGGTTGGGCCTGCTCCAGCTTAGATGCTGGAGAATAACAGTGACCACCCAGAGGATTGGGATCCTGCTTTCCGCGTGGGAACGTGGGTTGAGGCCCTTGCTGCAGCCGCTGGCCTCGACCAGCATCAAGGCCGGAACCACCGGCTGGAGTTCTGCCAACTCCAGGTTTTCAAAACAATAGGTTAAGTTTAATAGTGTTACTTCTGTGTGCTCACAGACACACGGATGTTGAGAGGGATCCGTGCTGTTGGCGGGCCGCGGTGACTTGTGGTTAGGGACAGGAAGACCCAGAGCAGAGGAGTGAGAACAAAGACACGGCCTGGGAAGTTGGCTTTCTTCACGGGCAGGTGGCTGAAAGCTTTCCGTGGATGGCAAAGCTTTCATTTTCAATGCGAGATAACAAATAGAAAAGGGCTTAAGAACAAAGAAGCAAGTAAGTTAACATCCTGCTCCAAAATTCCCTGTTTCTCTTCTAGGAACAAAGATTGCACAGTTTGGGGGAAGACCCTCACCCAGGGTCACGTGCCGCGTGTTCCCCCTTTCAGAGTGGCTGGCACGGCAGAGCCGGGCCACAGTGTTGGCTCCAATTTCTGGATTCAGGGTCTACAAATGCAGCTCGGGGAGCCGGGCAGTGGTTCGGCTTCCTTGGTTTGCTTGGTAAACTTGGGCACACTAAGGATGAAGTCTGTATCTCCTTTGGGAACCACATTCACTGAAAAAGGAACTTTGCTCTTTGTAAACACAGTCAAGTGGAAATCAGGTGTTGCACACTGAGGCCCAAGGGAGTGGAGTGCTGGCGCCATGACCTACCAGCACGGGAGACTGAGCAGGGCTCTGGCTGCTCCAGGTCTAGTGTCATGCTCTCATGGGTGCATTCGGGGCCATAGTACAGGCAGGGCTCCCTTGCCTGCCCTGCTCACATGCGACGTGTTAGGCGTTATTGTTCTTTGAGCATCTGGAGGCATAGAGGACCTCCTGGGATCCAGGAGCATCCAATAACCAACTGGCAAGTTTGATTTAAGGCCTCAGCGTTACATTTTTTTAGAATCCTAACCGTGTTGTTGTCTTTCATGCTTCAGACTTGGTGTTCATTATTGTCACAATTTTTTAAAGAGCTTTTAGTTGGCGACCATGTCTATTAAATTTATCTCTAAGAAAATTTCAGATAAGACAAAGTCTCTCTGGATTTTACGGAAGGAGCCAAGCTCCCCAGCCTTCGTTCCTGTCTTCATCCTGGGTGTTCTCACAGGAAGTTCTTCTTTCTTGTTGTTCCCACAGACAACTCTGCCCCCTCTCGCTCCCCAATCTTCTGGCCTTGAACCATTCAACCATAAGAATGTTCCCTTAATATTGAATACAGCGTTGTGGGATGGAACTTGGCTTAACTATTTCGAAGCACAACTTGGCACCAGAGAGTTAGAGAAATCTGTAACTGCTTTAAATGGGCAATTCCAGTGCTGCCAATGCAAGAACAGCAGAAAGCTCAGGGAGGATTGCTTCCTTAGCAAAGTCTGACTATCTAATGCCCACTATGTTCAGTAATAAGACATTTCTACTACAAAATTTCCATACTGAAACATTCTTTTAACTAAGAAAAGCTATTTAAACACAGACATGAAAAGGATGCCCACAGTATGTTGCAGAATAAAAACAGCAAATGAAAGGCCACTGTTTACCACATCCCATCCGCTCCTTCCATCATAATGAATTATTCCTCAAATATTAATATCCTAAAACAATCATCATTCCCATATTCATAACTCTGTATGTTGGCGTCCTGGCTTGGCTCCACGAGGTCAATTCATGTCTCTTCTGTGCGGTGTTGGCTGAGCTCACTCCATCCCCAAGAAGGCCAGTCTGGGAAGCCCTCAGTGTTCTGTTCTCTGATTTGTTCCCTCCATCCTGAGGAGGCCAACTCTGCCTCCTTTCCATGGCAGCTGCATTCTAAGGCAGTAAGAGTCAAAAGGCAAGTCCTTTGAGGTTTTAGCTGAGAATTCCCAGTGTCATCTCCACCCATCTCTACCAATCAGGAAAAAGAAAAAATTAAAGACTTGGCCAGATCCAAGGAGCAGGAAAATAAACAGCAAACAGACTGTTCTGAGGACGGAGCTGTGCGTTGCCATTCTCCCCTCCCTCCCACCCCCCACCCCCGGACACACTTGGTCACTGGGGCACATGTTTTTCTACAGCTTCCTCCCAGGTGGAGGCAGTTAGCCTGTGTGACCCATAGAACTGGGCCAGGCATTGTGGCCTCCACAGGTGGGCCTGCCTCCCATATTGCAGGGCCTGGTTTGAGTTCTTGCTACTCTGCCTCTGACCCAGCTTCCTGCTAGGGTTCCTCAGAGCCCTAGATGATGGCCCAGGGGCTTGGGTTGCTGCCACCCATGTGGGGATGAGGGTGGAGTTCCTGGCTCTTTACTTCCACGTGGTCCAGCCCCCCGCCCTACCTAAGATCAGCTGGGGTGTAAACCAGCAGATGGAAGATCTCTCGTACCATCTCTCCCTCTCTGTGCCTCTGAAACACGCAAATCTCAAGAGACAGGCGGATAGCATGCGGTAAAACTGATGCATGCAGTGACCTGCCACCACCTCCACCCACTGGCTTTCTTGGATCATCCTATGGGGAGGTCCAGGCCATGGCAAGAGGACAGCCGCCTCGGGAGAGGCCCAGGTGACAGCAGCCACAGCCTTGGCAGGCAGCATGAGTCTGTCAGCTTTGGATGTGGGCTACCTTGGAAGCACCCGCTCCAGTGCGGTCAGATCTTCCAGGACCATGACTGCAACCAACACCTGTCTACCACTTCCGGAGACTGTCCTGACCAGAACCATGCAGAAAAAGTCATTCTGTAGTTCATGAGCCATGGGATATTGTGAGTTTCAGAGTAATTTGTTAGGCAACACTAAATAAGGAATACAAGCTACAAATCATTTGTGGCATATGTAAGGAGACAGGTGCAGGCACAGGCATGAATATGACTGAAAATACAGGCTTTGCCTGGAAATTCAGAATCCATGTGTGTGCACATGGGAGTGGCCCATGTATGGCCATGTGAGGATGCATGTGGGCTACACGGTGCAGGTGAATCTGCACACATACAGTGCACAGGTGAGAGGGTGTGTCTTACTGCAAGCGGCCCACAGAGGCCTGATGACTCACACGGGTTACTTGAGGCTCTTTTTTCCCCACCGAGAATGTTCTACTCCTTCGATTGTTAATGGAACATTATTTTGAAGGGTGGGCATCTAGCGTGCCAGTGTCCAAGCCCTGATGCCACCCCTGGCTCTGGCTTCCTGCTAACGCACACCCCGGGAAGCAGAGTCGATGGCTCAAGCAGTGGAGCACTTGCACCCAACGGGAGACCCGGCTGGAGAATCTGGCTCCCGGCTTCCACCTGGCTCAGCTGCAACCAGGGTGGGTGTTTTGGAGCAAATGGGAGCCCTCTATGTGTGTGTCACTCTATTTCTAGCTAAGCTTAAAAGAATAATTTCTCCAGGTGCAAAGGCCTGAGACATACGTGGGCATGTGAATAGGCAAAGCTGGCAAAGCACAGCTGGGCACCTTCCGAGGTCTCCAGCATGCTTGTCTTACCCACGGCTGTTCCGCACACCCTGATCACTAGTCAGGCTTGGTTTTCCAGGACCAACTTTGGGACGAGCCTCACATTGAGACTGAAGCAATCACGCAGCCATGGGGAGACTGAAGCACTCATTTTTCTTTTAAATGAGATTTTCCCTACAAGACAACATCCAGCCCAGTGACTGAAATGTAATTAGTACAGACATCTGGATCTGGTTTGGAAGCTGAATCTGTTTGGAAAAACAAACACGAAACAGGGTCCAGCTGTCTGAAGCAACATGAAGAACCCTATTTTTAAAAGCAAAATGCTCCTATATGTTTTCCAACCACTTTGTCATTGCAATGCAGTTTTTAAAATCAACAGACCCAACCAATCATTGCAGATCCCCAGGTCTTTTCAAAATTAGTCAAGAGGCCTGTGCGCCCTAAAGCAGAGCTGAGGGCCACTGCCACTCGGGGTGCTTCCCCAGTTGGAGCTCACTCCCAGGTCTCCCTGTAGGGCAGAAGCAGCAGCACCTCACGTGGTAAGCGTCACATCGCACCGTGCGCATCATCCTGCGTCACTCCCGATGCGGAACGTTGCTGTGTTCTTTTCTTTACCATGTGTTGACAGCTTGCCCCAGGCCGAAGCGAAATCCTGGAGGAGCGTCCAGGCTGGGCTGAGAGAGAGGAGCTTGTGGGGCTTCCCAGTGACTATTCCGGACATGTGACATACAGATCCAAAGCTCTGAGACAGGGATTTCACTTCAGAAGGGGTTATCCTTACCTCTCAGCAAAGGCTTGGAACAAAGAAATACACTGAGAAGCAGGTGCCTCGCTGACCCCAAGGGGCATCCCTGACTTGCTCAGAATTTTTAGTGCAGGAGGCTGGCCTTATAATGTAGCAGACTAAGTTTATAATACTGGCATCCCGCATCAGAGCATCCCTCTGAGGCTGGCTGCTCCACTTCCACTCCAGCACCCAGTGCTTGGGTCCCTCACACCCACGTGGGAGGCCCAAGGGGCGGTCCTTGGCCATCCCTGGTTGCAGCCATATGGAAAGTGAACCAGTAGATATTGCTCTCTCTATATATATCTGTCTCTCCTCTTTTTCTCCATCACCTTGCCTTTCAAATAAATCTTTCTTTAAAACTTCAAAGACGTGGACTGAGCTCAATGGCTCAGTTGATCACTCCTCCCCTTCAAGCACTGGGATTCCATATGAGTGTGTCCCAACTGCTCCTCTTCCTATCCGGCTCCCTGCTTGTGGCCTGGGAAAGCAGTGGAGGACGGCCCAAAGTTTTGGGACCCTGCACCCATGTGGAACACCCAGAAGCTCCTGGCTCCTGACCTCAGATCTGCTTAGCTTTGGCTGCTGTGGCCACTTTGGGAGTGAATGAGCAGATGGAGGATCTTTCTCTCTCTCCTCTCTGTAAATATGCCTTTTCAATAAAAACACATCAATTTAAAAAAAAAAAAACTTTAAAGATGTGTAGCTTAATGAAAGCTTAGACTTACATGTTCCTATTCCGATGGAAACCTTGGACGTGTTGGGAAGACAATACAGACTCAGGTGGCGCATGTGCCTTTCTCGGGGGTCACCCAGCAAGCTGACCAAAATCTGCTGACAACTCTAGGTGGAAGACTTTATATTAACACTGGTTTTGTATCTGAGCAAGCACTTCATTGCTGTGCTTTCTGATGCTAGTGTGAGGTTGAGTTCCACAAGCATTGGTATACAGATATTGCAAGGTGGTTTGTGAGAGGAGCTGCTGAGGGTCTGCACCACAGATGGTGGGGTTGGCAAGCAGAGAGCCATGCTGTGTATAGACAGTAGGGCAGCCCATTGGAGATACGGAATGTTCTGTAGCTGCCTAGGGAGTGAGATGAATAGGGCTCAGCCTTGTCCTCCGTCCTGAAGCACAGAGCCCAACTCCAGTGAGAACAGAGCCGTAGGAAGCCAAATGCAAAGACGGCATGGCTACCCTTGACCACAGAATATGCTGCCAGGATGCCCCGCTCCAGTAGGTGTGCTCCTGGCCCCCAGCTTCTTGGGGATGGGCGTGCTCCCCGTTGTCGTGTGTGTGTGTGTGTGTGTGTGTGTGTGGTGCTTCCCTCTAAAATTTGAAACATCAAAATTGAGAAAACAGACAAGCTGTTGAACTGGCAGCACCTACACACCCTGTCGCCAGTCTCAGCAGAGAGCCTCCAAGGCAGAGGAAGGAGTCCCCGGCTGTTTCGATGCAGCAGTGCAGTGCCCCGGGAAAGACCAGCACTCCCATCTCGCAAGACTGGCCAAGTTCACCTGACCCTAGCAACCACACTGGCCAGGGACTCTTCTGGCATGTATTTAAGAATGCAATTTATGATATTCCTTTTTTCCACTGGGATTTCCATTCACAGGTTCACTTTCCAAATGCCTGCAATAGGCAGAGTAGGAGCCAGGAAGGAGCCTGGAAATCTCTCCCTGTCTCCCAGGGAGACGGCAGCAACCCACCTACCTCAGCCACCATCTGCTGCCACCTAGGGTACGCATTAGCAGCAACCTGGATGGGAAGCAGAACTGGGACTCCAACCCAGGCTTTAACATGGCATGGGGTGTCCCCAGCACAGTCTTCACCACTGCACCCAGTGCCCACCCTAGTCAGGGTCACTCAAGGCCATCAATCAAATTGTTCAAGGACTCCTACTATCACCAATCACATTGGTCAGGGACTCTTGATGTCAAAAATCAGGCTGATCAAGAACTCCTGTTCCAACTAATGAATCGGTTAAGAAGTCTTGATACCGATAGATTGGTCAGGGATCCTTACTCTCAACAATCAAATTGGTCATCTGGTGAGAGGAGAAAGAGCTTGGGCAAGGCCAGAACACTGTTCCACACTGCACTTCCCTAGTGGACCAGAAGTCCATTCCTAGTGTCCCCAGGAGAAGAAGTGCTTCCTGGCTCTGACTCAACCCAAATAAATACAATCCCTGTGAGAACGAGGTCTCTGGTGGGCATTCCCAGTGCTGCCCAACGTCTGCCAACCGGGGCCCAATGAAGAGCGGGTGGGGCTGCGAATGACTCACCATATTTTTGCAGATTCATATAAAACACAAAACAGACAAAGTCCCAGCTTAGAAACCGCTTTTTTATTCTGAGCATTTGGAGGTTGGGGAGGGAGGGTGTGATGCTGGCTGTTAGACTTTGGAACACATCTTTTTCCCATGAACTGATGTTCTAAATCTAACTAACATTTAGTTTCCCAAAGCTGACCACCGAAAGTTTTTCTGACAGTGCAACTTCCACCCCGCCCTGTTGTGTGCGTGGCGCCTGGGTCTCCAGGGCTCACATAGGAGGCCAGCAGAGGGCTGTGGAAGCCCCACCCTGCTCCGCCACAGTGACAGCTTGGGAGCTTAACAGTTATTTTCACGTTCCTTCACCCAACATTGATTTTTTGTTTGTTTTAATTTGGAGCCTGTTCTATGCCAGACATACGTGGGACCCTCGAAGAGTTCAAACGAGTTTATTGGGGACCAAAAAAACCCCTGCAAGTCTGGGCATAGTTGTTTTTTCATAATATTTTCCATAACTTTCTGAGGACTTCTTTAAGCTTGAAGGTTGTTAAATCGTTAATTAAAAGTCAAGTAAACAAGCAAACAAATTACACAGTGCAGAGCAGGTTCTACGAGGGGAAAGGGCGGCGCAGCGGCAGGGAGTGTCTGCTGGACATCAGATCAGAGAACGTGGAAGATGAGTAACTGCGGGAAAGACAAGAACAGTGTGCTTGTGTGAGGGTGGAGAGCAAGACAGACCAGTCCAGGCCTGGCTGTCCTCGGGAGATGGAGAAGCTGGGGTATCCCTCAGACTGCAGTGCTCCCACAGGGCTGCAGCCAAGGTGAGGGGCAAGCAGTGTGCAGAACTGCCCGCATCAGCCCTGGTGTTCAGGCTGCCCCGGGGCCGAGCCGGGGGAGAGGAGAGAGAGTGGTGGCAGGCAGACATGAAGGCAAGCAGGGAGAGCAGTGGCTGCAGGTGGCCGAGCGTGGATGTGGGCTTGGGCAAGAGGCCAAGCAAAGGTGACTGGCTCCCTGAGTGGCTGCGTGCAGACATGGGACATGGGGCGGAGATGGGGTGGCTGGGAAGGGCAGCTCTGGCTCTGGTTAGCTGAGAGGCCCGGGGACAGGACAGTGTGGCTCAGGTCACAAGCTAGGACAGGCGTGAGATGCAAATGCCTTAATTAGAGTCCATAGAATCGGTGGGGCAGTGGTCTCCTTGCCGTTTGCCGAGCAGGGCGGGGAAAGTTAACGAAGTCTGGTCTTGGAGCAGTGGGAAGAGAGCTGTTCATCCAGAATGGCTCCAAGAAAGCATTTTCCACCTACCCCATTAGAATGAATCTATCGTCCTGGGGCGGGAAGAACAGGCCTGGGAGAAAGGGACTCCTCCCCTCACCTCAATGACTCTGCTCTGTCCGAGCACCTCCCTGTCCTAACCTGACTTGCTGCAGACACATCAGGAGGGCAGGCCCCAGGAAGTGGGCCATCCAATCTGTAGTGGCTCCACCTGCTGTGCTGGATGACAGGCACGGCAGCTCCAAATGCAAGGATGGTCCAAAGTGCTGGCGTCCAGCTGACCAAGCCTCCCTGTCCTGGAAGGCCGGGCAGTGAGTAATCCTGGCTTTGGAAGGGGCACATTTGTAAGGCTAAATTAATACATCCTGTTTGTCCCCTGTGAGTCTCTGTTTCCACTTTTAAACAGCCAGCTGCCTTGGTTACATGAGCATGCAAAAAAAGAGAGAGAGGAAACAAACATCTCTGAATTGTTTGTGTGTGTCTTATCAATCCCAGAGTAGACTCAACTCTTGGAGTCAAATTGTGGCACATTGCCCTGGGTGCTCACACGTAGCAGGCATGGAATCAGGCCCACCCACCTTTCAGTAAAACGGTATCTGAACCAAATCTCTGGGCTCGTGCCAATCCTCTTCGTCAACATCACGCTAGTAAATAAACTTTAAACTTGAGAAGTTTACTAGGCCTTAGGGCAAAATACCCCAAAGTGCCACCAAGCCCAACCCCAAAGGGATGAGGCTGAGCCAATACCCCACTCCCGCTGTCACCAGAGGACACACTGTGACAGTCCCACTTGTCTTACCCTGGTGGCCAGTGACTGCCCAGGCACAGGACAGAACATGGCCAAGCACTGGAAGCAAAGATGGGAACAGTCAAGTCCAAATGGTGTGGTGGTATGACCTTGGTCCGGGTCTGCTCTCACCCGGGGGAAGTCTCCAGGCTGGGAGCTTCTTCCCGTAATAACGCTTGGAAAGAGTAGGTTCCCAAAGTCAAAAGGACAAATGGACACACAGTTCCCAGGGCACAGAGAGGGACGGAGCCAGTGGCACCTGGGACCAACGAGGACAGCAGGGACCTGACGTGCAGGTGTCCCCAGAACGTTGCCATGCCAGAACCCTGACAGGCATCTCCGGGGAGGGGCATTTCCGGTATTTCTGTCTAGAATTCCGTGACCCGAGCTGTTAGTTTAGTTCAGCAAAATCTCCGGCCATAGCTGCAGCTGGGAGTCTGTGCAAGTGCCTAAGTCGGTGTGTTTTGGGAAAAGGCTCGTTCAGGAACACACTTCAGAAACACAACATTCGGATTTTTAACTAGCTGGGCCTCCTTGCAGGACTTGTTGACTCTCCCAAAGCCTCCATTTCATCATCTCCAAGCCAGGGTCGGCCTGGCCCACGGGCTGTGTGTGGCCTGTGAGGTCAGTTAGTCTGGCCCTGCCGAGGCAACTGCAGATGGAGCTTGAAATTCCATCTATAGTGGGCTAATTTTTAAATGTATGGTTTGGCATAGCCCCTGACTGTTGCCACAAATGTCCAAATGGGCCTTGCCAGAGAAAAGTCCTCTGTCCCCGCTCTGTACAGTGGAGGTGACCATGTTAAGACTGGTAGGAGTTAAAGGAAGTGATATAGGTCCAGTCACCAGCACCGAACCCAGCAGACGGTGGGACCACATCAGTGCCAGCCAGGAAGCAGGTGAGCAACGGTGAATGATGGAACCCTTCTGTGGGCCCTCATCCTGCAGCCTTCCACCAAAGGCGTCACTGGTGTCAGCCATAAACTTCTCTGCTGTTTCCTTTGCCTAGAAATGTTGGCCAGTATTCAGGTACAAACAATAAGCTCTACAGAAAGTTTTTTTTAAACACATATTGATTTTCATTTGAAAGGCAGAATTACAGTGAGAGGAGAGACAGAGAAAGATCTTCGACCTGCTGGTTTACCTGTCAGATAGCCACAACCGCTGGAGTGGAACTGGTTAAAAGCCAGGAGCCAGGAGTTTCCTCCAGGTCTCCCACATTGGTGCAGGGGCCCAAAGACTTGAGCCCATCTCTGCTGCTTTCCCAGGCTAGTAACAGGAAGCTGGATTGGAATTTGGAACAGTTGGAACTCAAACTAGCATCCATATGAGGTAATGGTGCCATGTGGGGAGGCTGTGCCACAACACTAGCCCTATACAAAGTCCTTTACAATGTTTTGACAAGGTATTAGAGGCCACTTCAGCTGCCTGATAGACAGCTTGGTGGACGCTTCTTGGTGTATCCAGAAATAGAGACGTGGGCTTCCATGGCCTCTGCAGTGGTGGGCCCTGACTTCGACTGGTCTCCCGAGTCTCGTGCTGGCCTGAAGGCACAGTGACCCTTGTTGATTTCCTTGTTGATTTCCCTTGCCTGGCTGCAGGCTCCTTTTCCCATTGCCTACAGGAAACAACATCCCCGGGGCGCGGAGGACCTGACTTGGCAGGCCCTTTGGTGACCAGACCAGAGGAAGTTCAAGGGCGCCTCAGGCTCATCTAGTCTGAGCGACTTCGTGGCCAGTGTGATGCGCGCTGCCCGTGGGGTTGCACTCCAGACTGTGACTCGCTATGCAGGGCCTTGCGTTAGGCCAGCAGAGGGGCAGGCTCACTCCTGCACGCCCCCAGGTGCGGCGGTTTCCATGAACATCTGGAAGACGGGAAACAAAAGATTCCTTAGTCACTACTGAGGCAGAGCCCAGCTTGACAGTGGAGCGCCCCCTGAAGGCTCCCCAGCGCAGAACGGGTGCACAGGAGAGCCAAGGTAAGGCTGCCTGGGAGCTCGCACGGTGCGAGACGGCCCCCTGCGTGCGCGTGTACACATGTCCCAAATGGTTGAGGACAGCCTAGAAGACAGAGGTGGCCGGTGTGTCTCTTTGGAGATGCCAGGAAGGCTGTGGACTCTCGCTGTCTGTGTCTTTGTCAGGTAAGGCCGTCAAAGCACAGGTAGCCCCACTGATGGCCACTAGAACTTGGTAGCGCCGTTCTCCCAGGTGTCACGGGTGTCTCATTCCCGTGCCGACTAAAGAGGAGCTGCTATGCATGGGGCCCCCATGGAGAGCTGGGGCCATGATGCGTGGGGTGGTGGATGGCAGACTCCACACCCTGTCTTCAGTCCTTCGTCTTTCCGGTAGACAGCTGACCCCACTTCCTGCTCCAAACCCCAGGCAACTTCTTTCTCAGTCATGCATTCTGACAAACGGTCGCGTGGCAGGCAGGGACTGGAGGAAGGGAAGGTGGACTTCAGAAGGTGGTCCGGAACTAGATGACTGTAGTGTCTAGGACTGGTGTCACCTTGTCATGGGTCCTGATTTGCTTGTGTTCTGGTCGTTGAACCCAGCTCTGCAGATGTCAGTAAGTTAGCCTGCCTGCTCCCATGCACCGTGTCTTACGCCATGATGTGGCACAGGCTTTATGCCCAAGGAGGGCCACGCCAGTGGAGAGTGGGATGGGGGCCCTCTAAAGGGGCTGCGCTTCGATGCTGGGCTTAGCACAAGACAACGAACACTGCAGACTGGCAGAGCGGAGAGGTGACCAACACTGACTCTGCACCCACGTCTTGGGTCCAGTTCGCGCCTCTGATCTCAGTTTTCTGACACGTAAAATGGCAAGGTCAGTAATCCGTGCCTCCCAGACCCGCCTTGGGACCCCGATGAGATAAAGCACCTGGGGCCTTGGCTGGACGCCGCAGGCGCACGGCAGACACTTGTGGCTGTGATGAGCTCCTGCCCGGCTCCAAAGCGGGTGCTAGAATGCAAAGGAGAGCAGCCCTGCCTTCAGTGTGACTCACTTCAGGCTGAGTCGGCTGTGTGCCACATCCTGGGGGCCTTGGGGTCACAGCGGACACTCTGCGGGAGTCTCAGAGTTGGGAGGAGATCATTCTGGGAAACCCGAGGGTGGAGGTGCCCGGAGGTGTCACAACAGAGGGTCCACAGGTACAGAGGAGGCACAGGTTGGATCTCCAGTCCTGGTTTCTGCCTCTGTATTTCTGCATATTGATCTGTGTGTATTTCTGTGTATTGATTCATGTGTAAGAATTCACATGAATACATCTAAGTCCAACCCAGCACCCCAGACTTCATCCTCGTTGTCAGCATTTTCATGTTTGTAACTCTTCTGCAACACTAATTGGAGCCTGCCTCTCACTCTCCCCAGTATTGTTGACTGTGTATCAACGCTCTGACCCCCATGAACCAACTGCTGTCATCGCTCTCCTACCTGGAAAACACCCTCTTCCCCCCCCTTTGCCACCAACACTCTCTTCCGGGCCACCATGTCACCTGCACTCCCGCAGGGTGCCCGCCTTAGTCAGGTCACCAATGGCTTCAACAATTATGGCATATGCTGTATATTCTGTGTGTACAGTCCTTCACTTAGCAAGGCCCCACCAATGGTATATGACATTGTGAGGGTGCAAGAGTGATCCGTGTCAGTAGCAACTCTCCCATTACCGCGGGGCGAGCACCAAGAGGTTAAAGGCCGCTCCGCCTTTAGCCATCAGCACAGAACTCAACAAGTAGCAACCTTCCCATGCTTTATTAGAAAGTAGTTTCCACTTGTGATGACTTGACGGATGTTGTGAACGCTCTGAGCATGCCTGAGAGAGGCTAAGCTATGGTGTCCAGTAGGCTATCTGTGTTAGTGCCAGTTCAACTTCCAGTGGGTTTATCAGGATACCACCCCTTCTGTAAGTCCAGAATTGTAGGTGTTTGATTTAGGGGCGTGGAACAGTCCCCCCTTTACAAACAGGTCAGCCAGCTCCAGGCCTGAGGAAGTAAGAGCTATTTCATTTATTAGGTTCCATTCTGCACTGTTCTCACACACAGGGATGCAGGCCGCTTACAGGGGACCAACACTTCCAGGATGCAAACTCCCACCTAGGCAGTCACTACCCCTGGTCTTCCCCTGACACGTCTCCATCCAGCCTCTTCCACTCTCATTGACTCAACAGAGAGGAAGCTCTGATTGCAGGTGCTGGGCTAGAGGGAGCCTGGAGCTTTAAGTCCTCCCAGAACTCATCCCCTTGCAAGGAGCAGACAAGCCACCTGAGACAATTCGTTATGGCCAAGTACAATGAGAACGGTCTGACAGGCAGCCTGGGGGGAACCTGATCCATACAGCAGGCACAGCAAGGAAGGCCTCAGGGGAATTCACCAGGTAAAGAAGGGCTGTGGGGCAGAGAAAGGGAGAGGGATGCTGACGCAGGTGGTAATTTTCAGGTGTTGACTTGGTGTGGCTGGTGCCAGGGCCAGAGGCAGACGGAGGACCTGGACAAGCTGGTCAGCAAGCCGAGGTAGGCCCTGCATGTCAGGCCCATTTTGCTGCATTTTTAGACTTTAGAAGAAATTCTGGAAGCAGACCTGGCGCTGCAGCTAGCTACTCAGGGAAGCAACTGCTCTATGCAATCCAGTTCCCTTTGCCATCAAGCTGGAGATTGCAATTGTCCTGGGTTTCGCCTCATCCAATCAGTTCTTTTGTGCAGTGCACACAAACTGTGTACGTGTGAGAAGCAGCCAACACACATTAGTTCTCCTTGTTATTATTCCCCAACAGGTGGGTCCAGAAGTGGGGAGATGGGTTAGAGCACCTAGAGGCACCACGGAGTACAACCAGTGCATGAAAGGAGAGACACTTCAAAGAATGGATTTTGATCTTTCAAAAGAAATTCTGAAGACAGTATCTTGAGAAAAATCAAAACGTTTCAGACTCATTTTATGGCTCTACTGTGGTTTTTCTCTTGAAATATTTTACAGGGTAGGAGTACCATAATCATTTCAGTATTTTGATCTTGAAAATTCTGGCATTGCTGTGCATGCTCAGGAGCGCCCCCTCCTGTCGGTCCCCCTTCCCTGGGACTGACCCGCGTGCTCAGCAGCGCCCTTCCTGTCCTCCTTCGCTGTTACTGCTAAGTGGCCAGTGGGAGCACACTGATCCTTGAGGCAATAGATATCATTATGGGAGTCCCAGTATGCCAGCACCCAGCAAGGCTGCTCCAAAGCAGACACTATTATTGCTAAAGCACTCCTGTTCCCTGAATGTGGAAGTGGATATGGGGCAGGCAGCCTGGGGCATGGGTGAGTTCTAAAAACTGCCCTAAAGATCCATTTGCAGTAGGACTTGTGGCCTCCCAGCAGTGGCTTCCTAGGGCTGGTGCAATAGCTCAGTGGCTAAATCCTGACCTTGCAAGAATGGGGATTCCATGTGGGCACTGGTTCATGTCCTGGCTGCTCTATTTCCCCAGCTGCTTGCCTGTCGCCTGAGAAAGCAGTAGAGGATGGCCCACCACCTATATGAGAGACCTGGAAGAAGCTCCTGACTTGGAATCAGCTCAGCTCCAGCTGTTGCAACCATTTGAGGAGTGAGCCAGTAGATGGAGGACCTTCTGTCACTCCTTCTCTTTGTAGATCTGCCTTTCCAATAAATACATAAATACCACCCCCCCCAAAAAGCAGTGGCCTTCCAGCACCTGTTGTTGGGCTGTGAGGCAACCACCTTCTCACTCAGCTCACCCCCATGAGAGCCACAGAGGCCATAAGTGCACAACTCACAAATGTCCATTATAGATCTAAACTTGACACTCCTGTGTGTCAAAGGGCCCAAGTAGTAGAGTGAAAGGTAACCCATGGAACAGGAGAGAATATTCAGAAGAATAATATGCGTGAATAAGGTCTCATGTCCTGAACTCCTACAATTCAGCAGCAGCAAGAACAGGTCAGTCCAGAAGTGGGCAGAGGACTCAAATAGTTCTTCCAGAGAAGACAGACAAATGGCCACCAGGCACTCGTTGCCAGAGGAATCCAAACCAAAAGCACAGTGCTGCCACTCACACCCATTAGAAATGCCCTATGCTGACCTCCAGGGGCAGGGGGTGGGGGAAGCTGGGAGATGTAGAGAGAGTAGAGCCCCGGCGCCCTGCTGATGGGGGGAGGGCATGGCATGGCATTTCATCTAAAAAATCCAGACACCCCACTTCTAGGCCCACTCAGGTGTGCAGACACCTGTTTCCACAGCAGCATCAAACCCTGGTTGTTTGGTATTTTCCTTAATAAAGTAGACCCATGCACCCGAGGAAAGCAAGTAGAGAAGCTATATATATATATGTATGCCACAGCCCAAGTCAGGTGACATGTCCCGGAAGCAGAGACAAAGGGGCAGGGTGAGCCCTGGTAGCAGCACCCCCTGCTGGCTCACCCGGACTCTGCATGCTGCAGCCATGCTGGCCCCTTGGGGCCTCTTCCACATGTGGACACCAGGGTGGCTTGGTCTCTGTGGGGGGCCTCACTTTCCTCCTGTGAAACTGAAACTGACATGAAGAACCAGGGAAGAGATTCATGACATGGGAGTGGTGCTGTGTGGAACAGATGTATGCTTTTTTATATGTGTGCCATCTCATTTCCCAGAGAAACCACTAGCTACCCCAGGCACAGAAAAAGCAGACTGGAGGCCACACACCAGCAAAGCCATTTCTGGACAGCGAACAATTTTTGTTTTTATAGTAGCTGACAAGCATCTAAAAATTAAGATAGGTCACATTTAAACACACACACATATTTTGAATTTTTCAAAATCTGAAAATCTGCCCACCCTGGCCCCGTATGCATTCACTCTGCTCAGCCAACCAGTGTGGTTGGGGTGGTAGGTCTAGGGCACTGGGTGCTGGAGAGGCAGTAGAGGTAAGACAACTCTAACCGACTAGACACATAATGATAAACTGCATAAGTAAATCTGATATGAAGATCGACAGGGAAGCTCTCCCTGTTTGTCACAGTCCCCTCCTTCCCGTTACCCACTCCAACCATTGACTGCTGTCTGGCAGGTGACTCGGGGCATCTGCAGCTTTGGGCTCTGCAGTAAAACCTGGGAAGTACAGAGATTGCAAAGAACAGAGGAAACAGAAACAAGGATAGGACAGTGGGACCAGAGGAAAGAAGAACCAAGGATGAAGGACTTCGTGGCATGGTTGGCTTCAGATTCTTGCAAACAAGACAAACTATTTTCAATGACGTTTTCAAAATACATAACTAAAGCCATCCCCTCATATTAGAAGTGGAAAGAAAAGTGGCTGTCAGGCCTTACAAGAGCTGTTCCGTATTCTCCCCCCCACGTGGGCACAGCAGGGTGGCATTTCCCATCATCTCAGTCACGCCTCTTTGGAGACACGACAATAAACCACGGAGACACAGAAGCACCTGCTGTGTGTTATTACGGGGCTCACAGGTCAGAAATGGGGATACAGCTCATCTACAGTAGCCCTGGAGAAAACTACTGAGAGGGGAGGCCGGGGTGCAGTCACGCAGCCCCTGCCCCCGCTGTGCCATCACGCACTTAGAAGGGCAGGCAGAATGCTTGTCACTGGCTGGTGCTTTCTTCCGGTGCCTGGGTTCTAGCAGGTGCACAGTGGAAAGCGGAGACCACAGTCAGTTGCATGACTACCTCACTGTTGGTTGTTCCTGCTTGCTGTAGGCGACCTCTCTGTCCTTTGACCTCTGAGTGAAGCTGGAAATCCCTCCTTCCCTCTTCTGGAATAGCCCACTGAGGAGGCACACATGGTTGTCCTGGACACAGGAGTGCAGGAACAGCCCAGGAGGCACAGGACTAATGCTATGAACTCACCCACTGCACATAGTACTCCATCACACTCCAGCTACTGACCAAAGCCTGGGCATCTGGGCTATCTTCCAGAAAGTTCCTGGCCACCTCCATCTAGCTGAGGAGTCCCAGCATGTTCCCTGATTGTAGAACAACCTACACTTGCGCTGGGGTCGCCGCCCAGGAGAAAGCCTATGGACCGCAACCAGGCTCAGCCACGTTTCTGCCCTGTGGCTTAGCCACGGTGCAGCCTCCCTGAACCCCTGTCACCTGGGCCAGTGTTGGACTCACAGATGTTTTGTGGGCTCACTCTCCAGCTGTTGGCAAGAGCCAGGCACTTGGCTGAGGCCACCGGTATTGCTTCTCCATTCCTTGTCTGAAACCGGGATGGGCACTTGGACCATGCGGCCATGGGCCGTGCCGGCCTCTCTCCACTGTCAACGTGGCCCTCTGCCACTCTGATGAAGGTGCCCTTTGAGTCCAACTCACAGAACTGGTTCTCTGGGTTGATAACAAAGACCTTCCAGAAACATCTGAGCTCCTTTTGGCCAGCCTCATGGTCTCTTTGCCTTCCTGCAGTGAGGCTCCCTGGGGACGGATGCCTCCCACCCCAGCTGAGATGCTGTCTGAGCCACATGACATGGGCTCCCCTTGCTGGGGTGTTCCTGAGAGTCCCAAACAGGGCCGTTTTCTGGCACACTCCAGCACGCACATTGGCTATCACAGACCATAAATTAATCCATGAGCATACGTGTGTTTGACCTAAGTCCCTCTTACTGCGTTCTCTTTTCAACAGAGGGAGGATAGGTTGTGGTGAGTTCAAGCTATCCATTAGGTAGGGACCAACATCACCAGACTTTTGGACTAGCAGAAGTTCGTCAGCAGCTAGAGCAAAGTGTCTGGAAAACACACCTGACAAAGTGTTTGCAGTCAGCAGGCGCCCGACCCATGGCGTAATCACAGTCACCATCGCCGAGTTCTCCCTGGATATCAGGTGCCACCAAACTGTACGTGGTTTGGCGCTTCCTGTTTGCCACCCATAATTCTAAAGAGTCCAGTTGTTTAGACTCTTCAGAGAGTCCAGGAGCTCTGGCAGCTTGGCCACGGGAGGTCATCAGCAGGACTCAGGCTTGAGCCCAGAGCTGCTGCCTTCCAAAGGGTACTGCCAGGGTCCCGGCTGACCAGTTCCCCATCTTCTCACACCGGCCTCCCCAGCACTGTCTCCGTCCGTGGCGGCACGGGTCTGACTCGGGAACACAGAGCCTCTCCAGGTCAGTCCCATGCCTCCACTCTGAATGATGTGGAGTTAGCTGTGGAGGTCACGGTTTCTCGGTCCCTCATTCTTCTCTGCCCTGGGGCCATCTCAGACACTGCAGGGTATTCAGCAATGTCTGGCCTCTACCTGCCAGACAACTCCCTCACCTCCCTCCCCCGCCTCCTTGAAAGTCAGAATGGCAAAAATAGGGAGAGACAGAGAGAAGGAGCTCTTCCTCTGTTGGTTTATGTCCTATAATAGGTTGGGTGTGAACAGGTCAAAACCAGGAACAGGGAATTTCATCCAGGTCTCCCGCGTGGATGGCACCAAGCACTTGGGCCATCGTCTGTTGCCTCTCTGGTACGTTAGCAGGATGCCGGGTCTGAAGCAGGAAGTAGCTGGGAAGTTGAACTGGGCACTCTGATACAGAATGCAGAGTCCCGTTCGGTGACTTAACCTGTTGCACCACGTTGTGACAACCAACAAACGTCTCCAGCCAATGCTGAATCACCTTAAGAGGCCAACACTACTTCAAAGAGAAGCACCGTGCCAGAGGCATCCCAAAGCAAAGGAGACACAGAGAGCACAGGCGGAATGCCCGTGCAGGAGCTCCCTTGGGCCATTCTGAAGTCATGACTGGCCTTCCCAGCGTTGGCGTCCTGGCAGGAAATCTGCACATCCCAGGCAGCGTGTTTCCACAGCCATCTGAGCAGTAGGCTGGAGGGCAGCCATGCCAGACAGGACTTCACGGGCATCCAGGGCGCATGAGCAGAGCCCCAAGCTGCTACAGGCCTTGCATGGCCTATTACAAGGTGCTCAGTGGCCAAAAGAGCCATGTGCCCCCAAATGCAAAACCTGAGCCTCATCTCCCTTGTTTTATATATGCAAGCTTTCTTCCACATACATATTTAAAAGCATACAGTTTGTAAATATATCTTAGATTTATGAGTAGATTCTGCAATTTATCTCATCAAAAAGTGGAAGAAGCCTGGGCTTGCCAAACTCCAGACGTGCCGCGCTTGTCAGGCTGAGAAAGCCAGGCTAGGAATGTGACCTTCAGGGCCGGAAGGCCAGAGCCCTAGATTGTTCCCACATGCTCCAATTAGTGCCAGAAAGTCCATGAAGACCACCTCCTACCACCGCAATGTCTTTGTAGACTGGAGCAATTGTTTAAGTAAAAATATTCCTGAAAGCATCTATAACAAACTGCAAACTTAGACTAGCCACTTTTGATAATATAACCCAAAAGTCTGAACAATTGCCCAAAGCACACTTGGGCATAAGGAGCAGGAGGGGCAGGTGCACCCCATCACCAGTCTTTGGGCAGAAGAAACCCAACATCAGTGTGAGCTGCCACTGCACACCCACTGGCATGGATGGAATCAGAGCCTGACCACACTGCAGTGAGAGGAAGCCGATGAGTGGCAGCCTGGGGCAGGGCTGGGGACGCCAGGAAGGGCCATTGCAGAGAGTACGGGGAACTCAGGGCTAGGAGATACGCTCCTTGTCTAGTTGACAGTTTCATGGACAGGCATATTGAACCCTGCCACAACAGATACAGCTGTCGCCTTGAGTGTGTGCATTGGGCAATGGCTGGGTCTGCAGGGGGAGGCAGAGAGGCGCAGGCCACTTGAACTTTCCTCCACTTGTGTATCACTGTGGCCACCGCTCATCAGCACCGCTTAGATAGTGCTGCCAGTGTGGAGGGTGAGAAACACATGGAATGCACCTGCTGGTCAGTGGGGGAAAGGTGGTGTCTCTCAACAAATTCCCTCCTTGGTGCCCAAAGAGTTCAGCTCCGAATGCATTGGCGCAGCTAAAAGCTCCCCTTCTTGGGAAGCAAAAGGGGGTTCCTCTTGTCCGTGACACAGAACGCAGTGGAGCAGCTTGGAGCCCCTCCAGCAGATGCAGGCCAAAACCCCTGTGGCATCCCAGTGTTCATCAAGGGAGGAGTGTGTGTGTGTGTGTGTGTGTGTGTGTGTGTGTGTGTGTGTGTGCGCGCCGAGCAGGACCGGCGCCCAGCCACCCCCCACGCCTGGTCGCTGCAGGTGCAAACTCCAATTAAAGCAGCCAGGCTCCGGGACCCTTTTCATCCTCAACAAGACCCGGCCTCAGCCGCAGCCAGGGATTGTGGACAGCCCGGAAGCCCAGCCGACCAGCCAGGGAGAACAAAGACAGCCCGAATGAAAGGAGCTCATGGGAGTTAGACCTGAAACCCAGAATCGTTCCACAGAGGCAGCCGGCCGCCTTCCCCCCAGGGTATCCCCTCCCGCCTCCCCTCCCTCCTGGAGCTGCCTTGCGGCATAAACCTGCAAGGTGCAGTCTGACACTGACAGGCCAACACACTGGCTCTGTGCTGCTTCCACTCTGACAACGGTGCTGCGAGCCTTTAGGTGTTTTTTCAGGGCTGCAGGTGCAGGGTGGTCCCTGCACACAGCTTTGATTTTAACCAAGAGGGGGGTGTGTGCGTGTGTGTGCGCACATGCGCCAGCGCTCTGTCCTCAAGCAAGAAAGCACCTAAGCCACAGACTTCTCCTCCTCTCTTCCTCTCCCCAAATTTTTCTGCCTCCTTGGCTGTCTAAGGATGAAGGAGGCAGAGGAGTGACTGAGACTTCCCGTGCCAAGGCTCACTCCCCAAGCCCCCACACAGCCAGGGCTGCATCAGGCTGAAGCCGGGAACCCAGTATTCAACCTGCATGTCCTGAGTAGGTGTTAAGGGCCCGACTGCTTTGGCCGTGGGCGGCCGCTTCCCAGGCTCTGCACTAGTAGGAAGCAGGAGTCCGGGTTGCTGCTGAGCATTCTGATAGCAGACACAATGTCTCAACCAGCATCTTAACCCACTAGGCTAAAAGCCTACTTTTTAAAGAGAAGCTCTATCAGCCATTTACGCATTTAATGTATTTTGAAGAGAGAGGCAGAGGGTGCCAAGTGCTTGGTCAGCACCTGCTATCCCAGGATGTGCATGAGCAGGAAGCCAGGATGGAAGCAGAGCCAGGACTCGAACCCCAGCTCTCTGACATGGATGAAGTTCCAAGTGACAATGTAACTGCTGTGACAAACACTCACCCCGGAGGTGGGGGGTTTGAATGGAGCTCCGAGCTCCTGCTGTGCTGGTCAACCTGGCCAGCAGTCGGCCTGCCTGAGGCTGAGGAAGTGCTCCTGGAAAGGCTCCTGTTGTCTCCTCCCACGGGTGCCTGGCCTGCTTTGCTACCACTGCTCTGCCATGTGCTGACACCACTTCCAGATTTCATCCCCAGCCAGGCGGGCTGTCTCCTGAGTGTGTGTGCACCTCATCACCTTGGCTGTCCCTCTGACTGGGGCTGGCTGTCTCCTGAGTGTGACGGTCACCTTGGCTGTCCCTCTGGCTGGGGCTGACTGTCTCCTGAGTGCGAAGGTCACCTTGGCTGTCCCTCTGGCTGGGGCTGGCTGTCTCCTGAGTGTGAAGGTCACCTTGACCGTCCCTCTGGCTGGGGCTGGCTGTCTCCTGAGTGTGATGTCTCCTGAGTGTGTGTGCACCTCGTCACCTTGACCGTCCCTCTGGCTGGGGCTGGCTGTCTCCTGAGTGTGACAGTCACCTTGACCTTCCCTCTGGCTGGGGCTGGCTGGTTTGTGGACAGGCCACAGTCATGCTTGGTGAGCTGGCCATGGAAGAAGCTGTCTTCCGACACAGCACCATCCCGAGCAGTCAGCCCCACTCTGAAAACGACCTTGGGTGCGAGTCTGTGGCCACCGGACAGACGCCTGACCTAGGCTCTGTGGTTCTGTTTCAACGTGTCACTGTTCTCTAACATTGAACTCCCAGCCAGCAGCACCGCACCTGGGGACGGAACTGGCATCTCCAGCATGCCAGAGGTCCTCCCAAGACACATCCCAGCCCCCTGTACCTGGGAACTCCACACAGCCCCGCAGCTTCAGGGCCATTTGGGTCTGTGGAGTCGCCGACATAAGACACAACACAGGGGCTGGTGTTAGATATGGCAGAAGGGCTGCAGCCCACCACACCAGCATCTCATATAGGCACCAGTGTCTGCTGGTTGCTCCACCTCTGATGCCACTCCCTGTGATGGCCTGGAAAGCATGGAGGGCAAGGGGGCAGGAGGCCCAAGTGCTTGAGCCCCTGCCTCCCATGAGGGAGACCCAGACAGAGGCCCTGGCCTGGCTCCTCTGTGAACCAATCAGTAGAAGACTCTCCCCCACCTCCCTTTCTAACACTTTCTTTTTTTTTTTTTCTTTTAAGATTTTATTGTTATTGGAAAGCCAGATATACAGAGAGGAGGAGAGACAGAGAGGAAGATCTTCCATCCAATGTTTCACTCCCCAAGTGAGCCGCAACGGACCGGTGCGCGCCAATCCGATGCCGGGAACCAGGAACCTCTTCCAGGTCTCCCACGCAGGTGCAGGGTCACAAAGCTTTGGGCCGTCCTCGACTGCTTTCCCAGGCCACAAGCAGGGAGCTGGATGGGAAGTGGAGCTGCCGGGATTAGAACCTGAGCCCATATGGGATCCCAGGGCTTTCAAGGCAAGGACTTAAGCCGCTAGGCCACCGTGCTGGGCCCCCTTTCTAACACTTTTAAGCAAATAGATGCACTTGATAATTTTAAAAGCACAACATGGAGGGGAAAAGTGACATTCAATAGATGGAGAAAAGGGTGCTTATTGACACTTTGGGAGCTGAGACCAGCAGCAGCCTTAGCTGGGACAGTGTGCCCGGCGGCTCCGGAAGCTGCTGCTCTGAGCATGGCCATGAATGGGCACAGAAACATCTGCTGGTGGGTGGAGTGCGATAAGACCGTATCAGGAAGGGGACACACAGGTGCGACAACCTGCACAACTGGTAAGGAAGCATCTCTGCTCTGTTCACACCACGTGCCTTGAAGACAAGGAGCCAGGGTGTCATCTGCACCTGCCTCTGCCTGTACCACGATCCCCTGCTGTCGGGGTGCCGTGGTGGCCACCACCGTCCGTGACAAAAGCACTCTGCTGGGACCAGGGCTTCCAAGACACCTCTCCAGGCTAAGCCACCTCCTTCCAAAGAGTTGCTTCAGGAACGCAGGGTGGACGTCTCCAAGACCCACCTAGTCCCATGAGGTGGAGCCTTTGGGTTGGATTTGTTGCCAGGTACAAGAGAGATTACGCCAGACAGGTCTAAGATGTGTTAAGGAGTTATTATTAACCAAGCTTGGTGGTAGCAGTGCCCACTAGAAATTAGCAAATGAACTCATTGTGGCAATCTAATCTGATTCAAAACCCTGAGAGGAACAAATATTCATTACTGTGAAATCCATCCGTTAAACTCAGACCTATGTCCCAGCTTCCCCAGCAATATAAATTATCCTAAGACATGTGCAGCGAACAGCCTGGACACACAAAGATACCTTTCCCTGACGTCACTACTGCTGGGCCTCACCTCTCCTAGAACTCTTGAAAGTGCACAAATTAGGCCCGGCGGCGTGGCCTAGAGGCTTAAGTCCTTGCCTTGAAAGCCCCAGGATCCCATATGGGCGCAGGTTCTAATCCTGGCAGCTCCACTTCCCATCCAGCTCCCTGCTTGTGGCCTGGGAAAGCAGTCGAGGACGGCCCAAAGCTTTGTGACCCTGCACCTGCGTGGGAGACCCGGAGGAGGTTCCTGGTTCCCGGCTTCGGATCGGCGCGCATCGGCCCGTTGCAGTTCACTTGGGGAGTGAAACATCAGATGGAAGATCTTCCTCTCTGTCTCTCCTCCTCTCTGTATATCTGACTTTGTAATAAAATAAATAAATCTTTTAAAAAAAAGTGCACAAATTAGAAATACAAAGCATCTTAGCATTTACGTCTTTGATGTCTCAACCAAGGAGTGAATGAGGGTGAGAATACAGACAAATGGGGGCCGTGTTCAGGGGTTTCCTTCCTCGGAGTCTGTCCTTGGGAACAGAGAACAAGCAGGTGCTGCGGAGTCAGAGGGCCAGAGCAGCCAAGAAGCACACAGCCAGAGAGCGAGCCCCTCCCTATCATGGGCCTTCGTTGGGGCTGGTGAGGGGAGTGGTTACACAACAATGCAATACTGCCCCTCTCAGGTTCCAGGTGAGGACAGGTGAGCATCACAGGTGGGCAGGAGGGACCACCCAGGTGGTGGGAGGGGTAGAGGGAGTGGCTTTCAAACTCCTGACCCTGAACTAGCTGCGTATGACCACAACAAACTCAGAGGATCTGAGCTGAGTGGCAGTCCCACCTCCATCAGCAAGCTGACCTTGACCCTAGCATACATTGCAAAGTGTATTTCATTGTTCCTTCATTCACATGAAGCCAGGTGAGGGAGACACTGTCTTCCGGGCTCTGCACCTGATGGTGTGTGGAGGTTTCTGAGGTCCTGTTTACTCCTGCCTGGATGGTGCTTAAAGCCAGGCCACCTGCCACCTGCAGCTGGGCTGAGAAGTGGCCTCCAGCATGCATTGCGAGGCCTAAGCCATGCGCCACGTTCCCAGGGCTGCTGTGAAAAGGCAAACAGCAGGCAGTGACAGGATGCAGACTGCACTGGGAAAGTAAGGGCTGTCGGCATTGTCTTCCTCCTGGAAGAGTTCATCATATTTTTGCTTCTGATGTTCCTTAAGACATTTCAATAAGCGCTTTACCATCTTCCCTGTGTGTCAGATTGGACTGTATTATTATTGGAAAGAGATCCTGGGGAAAGTATGAGAACCTGGGCCTTGGAGAAAGCCAAACATGAGTTCGCTGGGAGGTCTCAGGCCGTCCTTCCTCAATGCCCACACGGCTGACTGTGACGGTGCCAGTGAGACACATGCTGGGCTGCTGCTGCCCGCAAGACGGGGTTCTGTTCTGCCTGTGTGTTGTCCCCTCACTGGTGGACAGTAAGTGTAGCAATGGCAGCAGTGACTCTGCCCCAGCTGGTGACGTGGCCGCGAGTTCTACCAGCTGTTTGGCCAAACAACTGCCCTGGGGGAAGCCTTCGCATCTTTGGGAGGGGAAAAGGGTTACCCAGGTTGTGTGAACAGGAGAAAACCTATGCCAGTTGTCCCCGAAAGGGGGTTTTAAGCTATGGAACATGACCATGCTTCCTGGTGTGAGGGTTCTTGTAGAACTTCATGGAAAAGTTAGGATGAGTTTTCCAAATACTTTTTCAGCAAATAAATGTATCTTTTGACTCTATTCTCTATGAACTGATGCAAATCCCCTTCGTGTATGCCTGTCCCCTGCTATAAAGGGACAGGATACGTCAAGAGATCCCACGGGAGTCTACACACAGCCCTTGACGGGATGGGTCAGCTGGGGGTGGGGGCGAGAGTTGCACAGGTGTACTCTCTCACAGAGCGACACAAAGGTGGCCCTGCCAGCTTTCCATGGCAAAGTACCCAGCAGAAGGAGCAGGAAACCAGAGTCTCTTGGGGGGTTTGGGGTGATTGCCTCGACACCCCTAATGTGGGCAGCTGCAGAAGCTGAAACCTGAAGGGGAAGTGATTCACTCCAGGTCCCAGACAGAATCAGTGTGACAGCCAAGGTCTCCTCCCTCCTCTGCGTGGAACAAAGTCTCAGCCTCACCCTCTATGCCCTCTGTGTCTTGGACACTGCTTTTAGTGCGTCCTAAGCTCTACCTCTCCCCATCCTTGAAAAGGGGGGGGGTGTCTAATGAGCCAGCCATAGAGGCGCAGTCTGTGAGATTCCTTTGCCCACTCTGAGAGGTGGGCGTTGTCTTCGCTGGCCAAGCAAGACACGTGACGTCCTTCGTGTCAATGTAGAGCAGAGCACACAGGGTCCAGGTGACTTGACGGCAGCACGCAGGAACTGTTGCTGGAGCCGGAAGTGGGTTTACAGTCCGCTGGCCCCACCATCAGCACACACTGAGTGAATGCCTGTATCTGTCAGTCCTTTCCCAGCCACAGTTAGGGTCAGAAAACCTCTCACATGTGTGTGTGTGCGTATGTGAGAACACATGAACTTGAATTACCTGAATACATCCTCCTCTCTGATATTAAAAAAACGTAAGGTTAAGATCCAAGATGTTAGATTAGTTCTGTTGCTTTTAATCTCTTGGTTGTTCTCTGATGTTCTGTATGCAGGCTGTCTTGTTCACAAAAGCCGTACCTGGAAACAGCCCAAGCATCCCCGACAGCTGAGCAAAGGGAACGGGTGCATCCTCCGAACGGGAGGCGTTCGGTTGACTGCTGCCTTGTCACCGTGCTGACATGCATGAATTCAGCTGAGTGCTGGAAGGGAAAGGGGCCAGACAGAAAGACGAGCACCACATGGCCTCACCTGTGTGCATTCTCAAAGTGCTGATCTCGCAGAAGGTGGGGTAGAACAAATGACAGCAGGAGGGAGGCAGACAGGCCTGGGGAAGGCTGATGAGTGACTCCGGTGTCACAGTTGGGAAGGAGCAAGTTGGGGTATTCCACGACACAGTAGGGGAAACACGGTCCACAGCAGCACACTAGAGGGTTTTTAATGTTCTCACCACAAGGAAATGATAAGTATTCAAAGTTATGGGTTATGCTGGAGTCTGATCATATGTGCAGCCCACATGACACCCCATAAATACATACATACCGATATGTGTCCAATTAAACACAAATAAAGCTCATGAAATAAACATGCTCTGGAAAAAAAGGAAAAGATGGCTGATTTTTGAATGAGTTGGATGGAGTGTTGCTCCAGCTCACAGTTTTTACGTTGAATTCTATATAAGCTATCACTGGCTATTCGTCCACTGTCTCTGTACATTACTCAAATAAGAGTGCAACCTTAACATTGAAGGGATTCATTCTGTCCTAACCACAAGTAATCCCTAACGTAAGACACTTGGAGAAGGAGATCCCGCATCTCAGTGAAAAGGCGTATCAAGCCACGGAGGTGGAGCTGCTCCCTCTGTACTGTGGCCTCACTGCTGTTCTGCTCCCAGGTCCCTTGCAGTCATTCACTCTTCCTTCTATCCCAAACTTGTTGGGGAAGGCTTCTGATTGGACGTTGAGGTGACCACCTCCCTGTCCCACTCCAGGGCAACTGCTGCAGGCCACTCCGAAGTGCACTGTGGGAGCTGAGGCTCTGGGAGGTGAGGGCTTGGCCTAAGACCTCCCCCATGCACACACACACACACACACACACACACACTGCCCCCACCGAGCGATGCTGCAGCCAAGACGGGCTCAGCATATCAGCTCCAGGACTCTGGACTCACAGTAACACTGACCATAAAAACCAGCAGTGCACCTGGCAGTCTAGACCACCCTGGTCCCAAGCGTAGTGTACTCCTGAGGCGCATGCGACTTGCAGTCCACTCCTCATTCTGGCATGTTGATTTGTGGCAGCTTCACGTGGTTAGCTACTAGAACAGATCAGTAAGGAAATGTGCTGCTCCTGGCCACTTTCTGCACCGTGGTCCAGGGCTTCCCTCGAATTCGTTCTGAATCCACACAGGTCCCTCGAGACGCAGTCGCTCTGCTGATGGAGACAGCCGCTCCTAAGGGGGTTACGCAAGCTCCCCAGTCAGTTGTACTCTCTCGCTCTCTCCCTTATCTGCAGCCATGCCCCACGGTTTCACTGATGGGCAGACGTGCTGCCTGGGGTGGAAAGCATCTGTGGGCATGGCTGTGGCTGGCATTGTAGACTAGCCCCTGGCAAGACAGACTGCATCTCCTAACAACACACTTCCCCATGAGGCCTGGAGGAAACCTCGCTTGAGCACCGCCTGGGGCACCTTAGATTGGACTGGCTGCAGCAGGGCAGGAGGAGCCAGGGAGGGCTCTTGGCCCCACAGTCCACACCTTGGGTGGTGCTGGCCCAGTACCTGGGCCGCATGGACCTTGTAGCCACTGCTCTGGCCTCAGCTGGGAATGGCTGTAGTCCTCAAAAGTTCCTGGAGGTACCGGGGCAAGGGAGGGCCTGCAGCCATCCCCAGCTCTCTCCAAGCCTGCGGGCTGCACACACAGATGCAGTGTAGAAGCAGCCGCCTGCTCACGCCCACAATGCGCACCTAACGCTGTCTCCAGGCCTTGCCGATTGAAAACCCCAGATGAGTCAGCTTCCAGACCGCTTCATTTTTCTCCCATCTGAAAGCTTGAAGAGGCACTCAAGGAACCGCCTGCAAGTTGGAGTGGTGTGAAGGAGCCTCAGCTTTTCTGCTTGGTTGCTTCTCCCTTCCCCCAGAGACGTTTATAAATCCCAGTTGCACTTGACCTAGGCCTGAGGCTCCCAGTGAACACTTGTCCCTGAATCTTCCCAGAGGAGAACTGGCTGAGGAGGAGCACGTGGGTCTCCACACCCTATACTCTTTCTTCTAGAAATGTGTAGACCTTTCTGAGACCTTCTGGAATTTCTACACCTTTATGAGAGGCAGCGAGGACAATGGAGCTTGAGCAGGGCACGAAGCAGAACATCTGAGCAGACCACAGCATCCTCCTTCCAAGTGGTGCCCATCAGAGCTCCCTGCCGCCCCATCTGGAGAAGCATGGACCGCTTCCCTTCTCTGTCATCATCAATAGTGGATTTGATTTTGCTTCTTTCGTTTGAATTTTCTTTTCTTTACATGCTGGGAAATGGTTTTGGCATTATTTCACCGTATTGGAGTCAAGAGCACTAATTCAAAACAAAAACTGGGGTCCAGTGAGTAAGTCGCTACCTATGGCACCCACATCCCCCATGGGCTCCAGTTCGAGTCCTGGCTGCTGCACTTCCGATCCCGCTCCCCGTTCACGTGCCAAAGGTTGCAGCATAAGATGATCCAAGTGCTTTGACCCCTGCCACTCACAGGGGAGGTTCAGATGAAGATCCTGGCTCCTGACTTCAGCCTGGCCCAGCCCTGGCCGCTGCAGCCATCCAAGGACAGGAGGCTGAACCAATAACTGGAATCTCTCTTGCTGTTTCTCTCTGTCTCTCCTGCCTTTCTGTAGTTCTTCAAGTGAATGAACAAATCTTTTAAAACAACAGAAAGAGCCCAAAGTGATACTAGTGGCTAAATCCTCTCCTTGTATATGCCGGCATCCGATATGGGAGCCAGTTCACATCCTGGCTAATCTGCTTCCCATCCAGCTCCCTGCTTGTGCCTTGGGAAAGCAGTAGAGGCTGGCCAAAGTCCTTGGGACCCTACATCCATGTGGGAGACCCAGAAGAAGCTCCTGGATCCTGGCTTCGGATCAGCTCAGCTCCAGCCATTGTGGCCACTTAGGGAGTGAACCAGTGGATGGAAGACCTTTTTCTCTATCTCTCCTCCCTGTAAATGTGATCTGTCTTTCCAAAAAATATAAATAAATCTTAAAAAAAAAACGAGAAGACAAACTTGTTTTGCTGGTCTGTGGTTGAGTCACTTTCAATAGAAGAGTCCAGCATTAGTAGGAATTCTCATGGCAATTATTTGAGAGCAAATTAGATATTCAGCCACATGATCCCACTCTGTTACAGCCAGCCCACAGTGCTTGGTTGCTTGGCTGTACTGCTTTTACACATGGTGGGCAGCTTGTACTACAAGACTGATAAACACCTACTAAGGCTCACTTGCTCCGTGCAGGAGCTAAGACAAGCGTGGAGGGGATGGCGAGGCTCTTGGCTGATGAGGGACTCCAGCCCTGCTCTCCGTCTTTGTCCAGGGAGGTCTTGTTGCTCTGCGTCGATGTCCCTCCTCCTGAACACCCCACCAGCAACAAGACGAAGCTGGATGGTGGCAGAGCATGTGCCGCCTCCTCGGTGGCACCCAGCCCGCAGATCCCTTCAGCCAACATGCAACGGGTGTGATGGAACAGTAACTTAAGCTGCTGTTTGTGTCACTGGTCTGAGTCCAGGTTACTCAATTTCCTGCTTCACATTCTATCCAGCATCCTGCTAATGTGTCTGGGGAAACAGTAGAAGACAACCCAGGTGCTTGACTTTTTGCCACCTGTGTAGGAGACCCAGATGCAGTTCTGAGCTCAAAGTTCCAGCCTGGCCCTGCTGGGGACCCAGCTGTGTGAGCCATGCCCCGCTGCCTCCTCGCGTCTGCATTAGCAGAACGCTGGAATCTGGAGAACAGAGTGCAGGCTCCCGTGGGGCACCTCGGCCACGTTGGTAGCTGCAAGCATTCGGTCACTCTGAGTTGAGAACTGGCTGGAGCCGCTTTCATCCATCCCGGCCCTCCTGTCAGCACTGTCTCCAAGCTCTGGGCCCAAGCCTGCTGTCACATGACTTGCGCTTGCCTCTTCTTACCGTCTGGAGTCAAACCTCTCTTCTGTGATGCCAACTGTCCCCATCCCCGGTACAGCTGAGCCACGCAAGCCTGTGTTTGCGCCAAGCCGTTCACATGGTCCAGTTCAGGTATGCACCACTGCACCATGCATGCGAGCCACTGTCTAGGACAGCGAGGCCCAGCTGGTGACAACAGCGCACCCCTGCACGTCTCCTCCAGCCTGGATGGGGCCAGCTACTAAGCACTTGGTGATTGAGTCTCCAGTCAGTGGTTCTCCTGCTTTCTGGCTACAGGCAGTACACGTAGTCATTCACACCTGTCTGCGCTGTATGCATCTGTGCAAGCCACATTAAAACTCTCTTTGCAAAAGGAGAATATTTTACTTCTCAGTGAAATGAGTTGCAAGAGCAAATCCAGGGGTCAGATTCACAGACAGTGGGAACTGTGGTTTGGCCACCCACGCGGTTGGGCTCCTCCCACTCTCTCGGCTCGCCCGCTCTGCCCCTTCCCGGTAAGCAAAGCGCCTGCCCTGCATGGGGGTCTCCTGGTCTGCGTAGACGTATTTCTCGGTGACATGTTGAAACCTCTTCGTTCTCGAGAGCTTCCTCCCTTGTTTTCTTTACTGTATCCTGTTGTAATAAGAGGATTTTTGTTTGTATACCATTGCCAGAACTTCCTTCCTGCCTTGGATCTTCCCTCTTAACACATCCCAGTCACAGAGAATGGCCCTTTGCCGGCCCCAGTTGGGGAGGAACACAGAGACAACGGCGGCCGCGGTCTGTCCACGCAGCCAGGTTGACCTGCGCTTGTGAGCCATGAGTGGCCCAGTGTGTGCCAACAGAGACTCACTGTTCATGCCTGCGACACCGGGGCATTAAAATGCAAGCCTGGTGGTCTGAAAATCGTCCACGCACTCTTTGAAAGTCAATAGGTTTTCTAAAGAACTTAATCACTCCAAACAAAGGCGGATTGATGGCAAACGCCAGCCCCTTGATGAAGATCCACTCCTCCTGGCTTCAGATAGACCTGCGTCTCTCCAGAGCAGACCTGCTCAATACTCGCCTTCTCATGGAACAGACAATGAATAACCTTTTAGACGTATCTAGGGAAGTGCGAGAGGCACGAAGCATTCAGTAGATGCTAAATAATGTTTTTTAAATATCTAGCGAATTAGAAGACACATAGTTAGAGAAATAAGCCAACAGTGACTCCGTGTAACTTGCCCAAAAAGAGATTTGAACACTGATTATTAACTTCCAGAAGCCTGGCCCGATAAAAGCTTGATTTCCAAATGGAGTTACATCCCAGGAAGAATTAGAACCTCCACAGTTAAACAAGACAGTGGGCCGAGGGTGAGGGAGGGGCTGAGGAACTGGTACCACAGCTCCGTCACTAGTCAGAGGGGACAGAGCTCAGCACGGGAGACGAAGGGCATGGAGTAACACCAGACGCAGGACCCAGTTCCCATTCCAGGCTCGCTCCATGCCACGTCCTCTGGCTTTGGAGCATGGACAATGGACCATGACACACGGGGAATCAGAGTATGACTTTCAGAAGTGAAACTGACTTCCTTTTCATCCCACTTTCCTCTTGTCTTAACTTCTCTGTCAGGCCCCAAATGAGCCAGACTGCCAGGTCATGAGAGGGACAGAGCAAAGCCCGGCTCCTTGGGTGTAAGACCCACTGCAGGTGCACCAGCTCTTGGATGCATGCGGCACCCCACATCCATCTTCCCTTGATGTCATCAGTCGCACAATGCCTGGGCATCTGCTCCATGCAAGGTTGCCATGGCCCCGTGTCCCTGCAAATGACAGAGAAAGGCAGTGGAGAGCTCGCAACCCCGGGCAGAAGACCAAGAGGCCCGGCAGCCGGCCCCAGCCTGCAGGAGGCCATGAAGGGAGGGCAGGGCATCTCTGCCACCTGGCAGGTCTGGACAATTCCAAGTCCCTCACAGGGGCTACTGCCATGCTTGTCACAGTCTCCTGCACACACAGGCAATCTGGGTAAAGCGCAGACTTTACTTGCCCAGGGCAGGCCCAACCCTGGAATCCTGCCTTACTAATAGGCCTTATGTATTCTCAACACTCTGTGTGCCACAGAGGAGGGAGAGGCAGGTATAGGCAGGAGCAGGGCAGTGATGGAGAAAGCTGTGCTATGGATTGTGGGTCTTCTCTGCCACAGACCAGGACTGATGTGTTGGAGCCAATGCTGCCTCCAAGTTCATCCATGATCTGCTCAGCTTTGCCCGTGGAAACATCACGTGTCTAACCTGACTTAGGGCACACTGCACTGGGAGTTAACCCACACTTGCCTTTCTACCAAAATCATGGCGATCTCAGGCAGAGAGCAGGGGTGGTTTCACAAACAGAAGGCTCCTAGTACCCAGCCCTGCTCTAAGCCACCTTCCTCCTGCATCTGAGCCACCGTCCTCTCGCATCTGAGCCATTGTCCTCCAGTGTCTATTGATCTGAAACAGTTTCTTAAATGCCAGCCTGCACTGCATGCTGCACCCGAGGCCGTGGTTTTGGGGATCCCAGGGTCAGGAGTAACCTGGCCTCTGGAACTGGTGAGGTGGATGCTGCTGACCTGGAAGGAGACCACCAAAGACTTCCCGTCAAGGGGCAGCACAGACCTGGTGGCCCAAAGCACAGACCCTAGGCTCTGGACTTTCAGACAGGTGATCTAACCTCCCCAGGCCTCAGCCTGTGCTTTCAGGAAGTGAGGCCGCCAATGCTGGTGTTCTCTCCTCCTTAGGCCGACACTGCACTCGGTGGGCTAACACGCACCTGCCACTCAGGTACCACATGTTGGAAGGCACGATGCTGCTAGGGGAAGTCACGTCACTCGGCCATGGCCACAGGCAGAAAAAAGCAGCTTCCTGACAAAGCCATTGCTAATGTTTTCCTCGGATAGACTGGGCACATGTGAGCCGCTGGTAAATCATCATAAGATCGTAGCTTCAGTGTTGTTTTCATGTAGTTTCGCAGTTCTCCCAGGTGGGTGAATACAACCTGTTGACCCTGGGCATGTCACCCACTAAGACAGCGATTAGCCCAAAGGCCAAAGCAAGTGTTGGAGAGGATGCAGAGAAGCAGGTTTTGTGTTTCACTGGCACAGTGATGAAATGGTGCCATCACTTGGAAAGCAGTCTGTCAGGAAGCTCCTGGGAGCCAGCAGCTCCGCTCCCAGTGTGCCCAACAGAAGTGAAAACCTGTCCTTGCGAAAACACAGACCTGCGTGTTCATAGCAGCCACGCAGTGGAAACCAGCCCAAGGCTCGTTCGCTGAGGAACGGCTAGACGGGCTGGATGCCCACGCTGCAGGAGGGGGAGGCGCTGCTGTGGGCTGCTCACGTACTGCACGACACCTAGAAAGCCTGCCACGAAAGGCCACCTCTGAAGGGAATTCATAATCATTCATTAGGAATGGAATTCAGGGTTAAATTGTTTTTGGTGGCAAAAAAGCCTCATATACAAAGGCTCTTTAAAATGCTCATGAATAAAATGTATCAACAAGAAACTACGTGTGGACCAAAATAAACCTCTCTGTTCATTCTACGGTCCCGTAAATACTTGAAAAGCATTCTCCTATCACGTGATGTCATCGTGTAGGATGTCCACAGCAGACAAACCCACAGAGCCGTCAGACGAGCGCGCAGGCACTGGGACAAGCTGGGGGTGGAGTGGGGCCGTGGGCGTGGGTTTCTTTAGGGATGATGCCTATGGTGCAGCTCCAGTGGGGGTGCTGGCTCGGTCTGGTGAGCACACCACAGCCCACTGAGCTGCGTGCTTAAAAGGAGGAGTTTTACACAGTGTGAATTGCATTTCCATGGGAAAAAAGTAGAAATCAGATCCTTTGAATTCTGCCTGGTAGCAATGGCATTTTCCCTTTAAAATCGCACTGTCTGCTCACTCAGCCACTGACCACACGGTGCTTCTGAGCTGGCCAGCGTGAGCAGGCCCGGGCCAAACACCCCTGATGCTCGTAATTCGTTCAAAGATTTGTTAATTGAAGTGCATTTTATATAGTGAGGTGAGAGCCCAGCGCTCTCTCTTCTCTGTAAACTGTCTTTCCAATAAAAAAAAGTTTTAGAACGAATAAAGAAGTAGTGAAATGATACTTAGATGGTCTTCGAAAAGATCATTGAAATGTGTGTTGCAGAAAGCAGGGCGCAGATCTCAAAATGACTTTGTACTGAGGTGAGAAGCTATTCATTCCGCGTTTCCACAACAGAACATCTTGAAGGTAATTAAACTTCCTACCTTTGTAGGTAGTTCAATCAAATTTCGACCTAAAATGCATTTTGCACACCGGTTCTCCCTTCTCAAGTGTGTCTGCTGGAGACGCCAGCGGCTCACACTCTGTTGCTGAGGCTGGCGCTTCCCTGATGTGTGTGAGACACAGGACAAGCGTGTGCATCTGGGGGTGTGGGAGGCCAGCCTGGGCTCTGCCTTACAGAGGGGGCTCTGTATCCTGGCTTCACTAGCCTGGCTCATTAGCATGACGCAACACATGGAAACAGGGCAATTCAATGGAAGCTTCCAGTTTTTGTTCTTTGAGTAGAAGGCCACCTGCAAAAACAGAAGCTTGTTATCTCAAAGAGCTAGGTTCTTGGCCATTATTATTCCAGAAAGTACTTTCTGTGCCCCGCGCTAATGAACCGCACAGTATGTCAGCTGAGAAAGAAGTAGTGAAAGCATAATTTCTGTCCCCTTCAGCCTGACTTTTCCTGAGGCTCAGATCCACATAAAAATAGCATTAACCCGGATGTGTGCCTCCAGACACCAGAGTGGAAGGGAGCGCTATTTTAACATGAGCCCAAGACAAGGATTTACTTGGAATTCAAAGTGGTTAAGGGTAATTTATTTAAATGACAGAAGAATGTCTATCAGGAAGAGAACAAATCTGACTGCTTTTATTTTAAAAATCCCAGTGTATATTGGGTCATAAACACAATAGGTTTTGAAAATTTTCCAAAATATCAATAACCAAAAGATGTAAATAGCCAATCCCCCGAACCCTGCCAGCAGAGGCAAGCACTGTTAGTATGAAACAAAGGGGCCTTAAAAACTGGTCGAAAATGAATTTTCAAAAAATGTGCAAGACCAGTGTTTGGCCTAGCCACTGGGACGCTGGTTAAGACGCTCACCCCACGTTCCAGAGCACCCGAGTTCGAGTCCCGACTCTGGCTCCTGACTTCCTGCCAAAGCAGACCCCAGCAGTGGCCCAAGTCCTGGGGTTCCTCCACCCACGCAGGAGATAGAGTTCCTGTCTCCTGGCTTCAGCCCAGCCCCCATCGTGGCCATTGCTAATGGACTGGATCAGCAGATGAGAGGGGTGTGCGTGCGCGCCTGCTTTCTGCACCTTTCTCTAGCTTTGGCTTTCATATATCTAAATATTTCTTCTAAGCGCAGTCATGTGTAGTTTCCATATACTTTTTCAAGACCCTTTCAGATGTCTGTACTTCTGGGGGCACTGGGCGTGGTGGGAGAGAATTTGATAAGTCAGAAATTTTCCACGTGGAAAAAAATGGGTTCCACCTCTAGGCTGCCCCTTGAGCTGAGAATAGTAGAACTCTCTTTTTCTGATTAAAAGAAATTCTACTGGCACTCATGAGTTTGAGAACCTGCAGTGGTCCTGATGTTTGGTTACAGAATATCTCTGTGTTACAATTTGGTGGTTGGGCTGAAAGCAGTCTTTTGCTTTTCTTCAACGATACAAAGGCGATATTTGCGTTACACACATCCATGATGTGGGTGGGCATGGCGCTATGCAGTTTCCTCTTCTCTCCACCAGCAAGTCTGTGTAAGACCATTACCCGTGTCCCTGTCGAACAGGGGACATGCGGTGCTGGCCCCAACAAGGGTGGTTGTCCGCTGAAGTTTTATGGACGCACGCTCAAGTGTTTTTCCAGCTGTGTTTACAGCCCCGGGTTTCTACGCCTCTTGAGAAGTCATCAGTTTTGATCATCTTAAATCCCCAAGTAAATGTTCTTTTTCTGGAGATTACACCAGTTGCTAACAGGTTAGGCTGGCCTCCTGAGCCTCCATCTAGTGATGTGACATCCAGAAAGACGAAAGCCATGGTCTGCTCCAAGAAGGAAAAAGCAAGGCCGGAAGCATGACTTGGAATCCTGCAGTGAGGGCTCCGAGCCCTGCTGGCAGCTCCTTCCCCAGGTTGGAATGTCCTGTCTTACCCTTGGGTCGTTTCATTGTGTTACGCCTGTTCCCTTCAAAATACCACAAGCCGCTGCACAGCCAAGATTCTCGGATGTTTTTCTTTTGTATGAAAGATTTTATATTCTGGAACTGTGTAGCAGCAAGAACAAGGCCCAGACTTACAGTGCATTCCCGGTAGCCAAGAAGCACAAACAAGTAAACACTACAAAGCTCACAACCCATGGGAAATTTCTAGTTGGGGAACCTTGATAAAAGACCGTTTTCAATCTCTCTTAAACACCTGTAGCTGCACAGCCAGCCAAAGATGTTTGCTGTGAACTGTGTTTCTGCTGTTTAGCCAACCGTGCCAACTTCGGGAAATCAGTGAACAGATTTATGCCTCTGTTTCCCTGTGAAAATGATAGAGAAATGAGAACAACACTCAAAGAGGTGCTCAGTGTGCCTGCGGCTATGGCAACTGGCACCCCATCTACCCTATCCCATGTGTCTGTGGTCATGGCTGGCAGCGCCCCCATACACCTCACCCCGTGTGCCTGTGCCCCATACACCTCACCCCGTGTGCCTGTGGCCATGGCTGCCAATGCCCCCATATACCTCACCCCGTGTGCCTGTGACTGCTGCATGCACCTTGGCCATGGTGCACGTTATCCCCCACCACCTGGGACTCCTGGAGCCATTCATGTGGGAAGGCCAAACAGCAAAGGGGCAGAGCCAGCCAGGCAAGTCATGCTTAGCAGTTCACTCACTGTGATACATGCAGAAGAAAACAGCGTGACAGCAGCCACACGTGTCCTCAAGACACTCAGTGGGGCTGACACCTGCTGCTGCGTGGGCACAAGATGCTCACTGCACAGCCCTGGAGCTCTCTGCTGGAGCCAGCCCGGGTGGCACGAGCAGCACGAGCAGCAGTCCCGTCTGTTGGAGAGGTGATGCAGCCAGCATGTTTAACCACGGCTGCAGGACCAAGCACCCCGGCAGTGAGCAGCTGAGAGCAATTTGGCCTGCCTCCACTGTCCACTGACGTCACCACTGGGCTGCACCTCCGTGCTGCCTGCTCTCTGCCCACTCCCTGCCCGACCGGGTGTCTGTCCCCTCCTGGCTGTCTTGGTAGGCAATGGAATTGCAGAAGCTGTGACAAAGTTATGCTCAAGGATTTGCAGAAAGATGGAAAACTGCTGGCTCTCTTGGTGGTAGTTCAAAAGCAGACGGACGCATTGGGCATCACTGCAAAACTCGGTCTGGGCTAAAAGCAGAAGAGCCTGAGCTGGGCTCAGGGCCTTGCTTGCACCTGAAGCCTCTCCTCACCCATTTGCTACAAGGTGCCAAGTAGCAGATCCTTAATACCATAGCCAGTCTGGTGAGCATAAAGTCCCAGCTCCTCGTTAGCCCCCCATGTCCCTCTTCCTCACGGGGAGTCTGAGGCTCATCCGTGACTCCTATCCGGTGGGATTTGCTTTTGAGATGTGGGCCCAGGGACTCCCAAAAACGCGTGGAAAATGGAATTCAAACCGAAACTGAGTCTGGGGCTGACGGGTTTGAGGCCCACATGCACTTTTTTCCTAAGTCTTTCTGTGAGCTCCGAAGAACCCCCGCATTTCTTATTCATTTATTTGCCTATTGGCTTACTCTCTCTCTCTCTCTCTCTCTCTCTCTCTCTTCTTAACCAAGTATATTACAAAAATTAAATCTACATTTTATACACACACAAAATCAAAGTTTATTTTTAGCCTGTCTTCCCTGAAAACGTTGTAGCTTTCCGAGTGGTGTTTCTCTCTGGGTATGTGCGTCTCTCTGTACCGGAGGCCTTCAGTGTACCGGAGGCCTTCAGTCGCCCCACGCCCCGCTCAGTGTAGCCACAGTCTAGTAGGTTTCAGTCGCCCCACGCCCCGCTCAGTGTAGCCACAGTCTAGTAGGTTTCAGTCGCCCCACGCCCCGCTCAGTGTAGCCGCAGTCTAGTAGGTTTTTTTGCAACAGCTCTGCTGACCTGGCGTCGTTCCCACTCCATATCTGGACTCACTCCTTGAATGTGCAATAAAATCCAGATCCAAGAAGACATGACGTGAAGTCAGCGGCTTCTACAGATTCTAATAACTAAGTGAGGAAGTTCCCTGATCTCGCTCAGTTTATTTTTCCCCAAATTAGCTGTCTTTTCTTTATTTATGTTTGCTCTAGAAACTTCTAAGATCGCTTGATCGAGTTATCAAAAACAGACCAAAAGTAGCTGCTTTGTTGTGATTTTCACTGACATGCACACATGCTATGAACATGAACACACACACACACACACACACACACACACACACGGGGAAGTTAAGCACTGTTAAGCCACAGCGTCTTCTTGTCCGTGATTACAGGGCAACTTTTCCTTTTTTCATTTCTTTCAAATATTTCAAAATGAGTGATTATTTCACCTTAGGGAGATTACATGTTTCCAAGTATTTCAAGGGGTTTGATTTTCACTATTTTAAATAAACTTTTCCATTCTTCTTCTGAGAATAGAGAAAAGCTAATGATGTTTTGGCCTATTTCTCGATCTAAATTAACCAAATTCTCTGCTTAATTCGAGGAGGCTTTTATTAGACTCCTTTGGGTTTTCCAGGTTCACAACCACATCATCTGCAAAAGCAGATCGTTTCACCCTTTGTTTTTCAATGTTTATTCCAGTTTTCGAATCTGTTGCCATAGAGCTTCATTTTACATTACTGTAGTACTTTCAGGCCTTGGAATATTTGCTCTTTCTGCTTCCTGATCCCGTAATTTTACTTTCTTTACTTTCTAAAGCAGTCAGTCTTATTTCTAGATATGTAAGGACGTTTTGCATAACAAGGTTCTAATGTATCTATAGATTCTCCTTGCTCTTGCTTTCAATTTCATTAACTCACACCACCTGAAATTCCTCTGCAGTGTCTGAGAGTAACGATTTCGTTTATTTCTGTATATTTTATTTGTTTTTATTTTTGCTTTTGCTATCTATAACCAGTCTAAATATTCTGTAGAGATTTGAAAAATAATGAAAATTCTCTTTATCAGGAATATTTATTATGTTGGGAAAAAAAAAGCATGATACAAAGGCTAAAAGCAGAGACTTGAAAGAAAATGTCTGCTTTCAAATCTTGCTCCTCCTGTGAGCTTGGCCGCTTCTCTAAGCCTGTGCACAGTAACTAACTTTCTCCTCACAGGCTACGTGTGCACGTGAAGTTATTCAGTATTCACAAAGCCTTCAAAACAGGAATTAGCACATAACAGATGTTGTACAGCTTCTATTTAAATAATAGAAATTAGTCAATTCTTTATTTCTTTCTACAGAACTATCTAAAATGGCTCAGAGACATATTTAGCTGTTGTAAATTTTTATTTCGCTTTTGATCAAAGTTTGCCTTGTGGGTCAAAAAAATGTATTGCTAACTCTGATTTTTTTTCATTGAGTTGCAGGTTGTTAAAGGGATGTATTGTAAACGTGATTCTTCCGTAGCTTTATTCCTTTAGGTTTTCAATGTTCATCTCACTTCCTTAAATGTTTCTTATGCTCACTGCATTTTTTTCCACGTGGCCTCACTTTAATTGAAAGTTCTGTGCCAGCTAACTTGATCCTATCATGTTGCCCAAGTTGCCCTCTCCTTCAGATCATGCATGGGTAGCCAACCTTGTCACTGTTTAGAAGGCCAGATTTCCTTCCCAAGAGTCCAGGGAAGACAGCACAGCCTGGGTACTAACACTGGACTGACGCAGGCTCCCACCGTGGTATGGCATACTGAGTCCTACACTTCACTCCTGGGTACTAACACTGGACTGACGCAGGCTCCCACCGTGGTATGGCATACTGAGCCCTACACTTCACTCCTGGGTACTAACACTGGACTGACGCAGGCTCCCACCGTGGTATGGCATACTGAGCCCTACACTTCACTCCTGGGTACTAACACTGGACTGACGCAGGCTCCCACCGTGGTATGGCATACTGAGCCCTACACTTCACTCCTGGGTACTAACACTGGACTGACGCAGGCTCCCACCGTGGTATGGCATACTGAGCCCTACACTTCACTCCTGGGTACTAACACTGGACTGACGCAGGCTCCCACTACGGCGTGGCATACTGAGTCCTACACTTCACTCCTGGGTACTAACACTGGACTGACGCAGGCTCCCACCGCGGCGTGGCATACTGAGTCCTACACTTCACTCCTGGGTACTAACACTGGACTGACGCAGGCTCTCACCGTGGCGTGGCATACTGAGTCCTACACTTCACTCCTGGGTACTAACACTGGACTGACGCAGGCTCCCACTGCGGCGTGGCATACTGAGGCCTACACTTCACTTGTTTTCACCATCTCCAGTGTTCTTATTTATTTGTGTAGATCCGGGTTTTCTATCTAATATCATAATCCTACCTGGATTATCTCCTTTAAGTTTTCTTGCAATGCACGTCTATTGGTAGAGAAGGCTGTCAAATCTTACCTGAAAACACGCTGATATTCCTTTGTATTTGATAGCCCTTTTCACTGGGCGTAGACTGTGGCTTCAATGTTGTTAAGATATTTCAGTTCCATAGTTGCTACATAGAAGTCTGCTGCCATTCTTATCTTCTCCTCTGACTATAAGGAAAAAACAAAACAAAACAAACAAAAAAAAAAAACCTGTTTTCTACTTCCTGACTTCCTGCATGATAATTTCTTCATGTTTTGCTCTGTGGCAGTTTAGGCATGATATGTCTAAGAGTGTATTTTCTGTAGCAGTGCAGAGGTGATGGTCTGTGCTACCTCATGTTCTCTCAAGAGAAGCTCTGACACTCTTATCTCGTGAACACCTGCTGTGGTCCAAAGAGAAGCCCTTTGAGCGGCTGTGAGTTCCCTTTGTGTCCACAACTCCAGGGCTCCTATAGCAGCCCAAACTCAATGGCAACAATTCATTGCAAAATCTTCCTACTTGCTTCCACAGCAAATTTGTCATGTTCTGCTTTAAATCCTTGGAAATATGTACTTTTCCTGTGCCCTATGATCTTAGCTGTAACAGAGCCAAAAGATTCTGTAAATGTTATGATTCTGCTTTTTTTTTTTAGACTGTTAAGGATACTGGCTTTTTACCATCCTTAGAGGAAGCCAGTTGTGTAATATATAAAGGCCAGTAATTAATTTATGAATCTACCAAAAATATATAATGCATTATTTAGAATATCCTTACAAATTTATTTATTAAATGTCTTTAACATTCTAAATTCCTTGCAAAGTATATGGTACTAGAATAATATATTACTGGCATAAAATACACATAGACTAATGGAAAAAATATGGAGCCCAGAAAGAAATCCAAGCAGATGTGGGCAGCCAGGTTCTGACAGAGGCAGCAAGAAGACACAATAGGCAAGGTTAATTTTCTCAATGAATGGTGTGAACAAGTCAGTATCCACTTACAAGACAATGACTCTGAACTCTTCGACATATGCAGAAAAATCAATGCAGACTAGCTGAAGACTGAAACCTAAGACCTGAAACTATTGTTTTCCTTGGAGAAAACATAAGGAAAATTTGCTTGACATTGGCCTTGGAAATCATTTCTGAGCAGGTCACCAAAGGCACAGGCAACAAAAGCCAAAATAAACAAGAGGGGCTACATAAAACCAAAAGAGTTTGCACTGCAAAGGAAGCAACAAACCAAATGAGACATCTATCAATGAGTTACAACAAAATACACGGGAATCACAGACCTCATGAGAGGTTATTATCCAGGTCATGGAAAGAGTTCTCATCGCTGGGAAAAAAAAAGTCATCTGACTTGTAAATTGTCAGAAGAGGGGAATACGTGTTTCTCCTAAGAAGACAGAAAAATGCCCAGCATAAAGGTGAAAAAGTGCTGTGATCAAATTATGTTTCAGAATCACATGGAAGTCCCTATTGCTACTCAGCAACTACTGAGCACCTGTCATGTTCTGGATGGCATGTCATGCCTGACCCCCATGGCAGTAAGCAACGCACACAGCAAACATACAGATTACAGGCACTGGACACATGTTGAAAGTCGAGCCGGCATGTGGGGCTGGATTGAAGGTGGCTGTCCTTGCCAGTGGGGGACTCACCAGAGCCTCTGATGGGAAGGAGCTCCTTGAGCCAAGTTGGCGGAGGGCAGGGAGCTGGCCATGTGCAGAGCCGGAAGGAGAGGAATCAAGCAGAAATAGCAGTGAAGTGGGAGCATGCTTCGCACATGCCAAGAGAAAGGAAGAAGCCAGTCTGGCTGGCCTGGAGTGGTGGAGAGAGCAGTCAGGCATGGCCAGGAATCACCACCACATTTGGCAGGAGTGATGCCAGTGGACCCAGTCAGGCGTGTTCAGTGTTGATGAGGAAAGGAAGTGGCATGTGCTTGATTTAGTTTGATAGTACACACACTTAACTTCACTTTCCGTATCTACTGTGTTTATTGTATATTTTTTAAATGCTCATTTATTTAGTTACCACTACTTGCAAAGCAGAGCCAGAGAAAGGTCCATCTTCCATCTCATGAGTCACTCCCCAAATTCCCACAGCAGTCCAGACCAGCCCAGGACAGACAGACCCAGCATCCCTCTCTGCCATGGGCTGCTGCCATGAAGACAGGGTGGTCAGCCCTGGGCACAGAGGGAGGAAGTGGCCAAGCATATCTGGGGCCCATGCATCCTTCCAGACATAAAATGGATGCCATGATGAAGTCAGGCAGCTAGACAGGCCATTTCCAAAGGCAAGGAGGATGCGCTTTGCCAGCATTCCATACAGGAGTGCTTGCTCAAGTCCCAGCTGCTCGGATTCTGATCCAGCCTCCTGCCAATGCACCTGGGAAAGCAGCAGAAGATGGCCCAAGTGCCTGGGCCCCTGCCACCCATATAGGAGATCCAGGAATCGCTCCTGGCTTTGGACCAGCTGAGCTCTGGCTGTTCTGGACATTTGGAAAGTGAACCAGCAGGTAGAATTCCGTCTCTTCCTCTCTTTCTCTTTCCCTCTTTTTCTCTTTCTCCTTCAGATAAATAAATAAATATAAGAAGCAGGAGAACGAAGAGGAGAAGATATATAATGGCAGGCACAGCCAGGACCTCTACCAATCAGATCCCAGCTGGCCAGCCCCGCGCTCACCTGCCTATAACCCAACCCTCAGTGTCATTTTGTACCCATTTTTCCCATGGGTGCTCCATTTAACAAAGGCATTATTGAGCCTCTGTATGTGCTGGGAATCACAGCTTTCCCAGAGGTAGCATGCTGGATCAGGGTGGAGCCCCACACTGCCCCACGGCCAGCAGGCTCTGGGAAGGTCCACTGGCATTCGCCCTGTGATAACCAGCATGCCCTAGGTATCAGAAAGTCCCGTTTCTTGATCACAGTCAACTCCCCTGACGACAGCATCATCTGATGTTAGGACCCTGGGCAGTGTTGTACAGAGTAGCTGACACGTTGTCAGAGCAGCTCAGCTCTCTGCCCCTCTGTCCCTGCTCCTTCCCTCTGTGGCTGCGGAAGGGGTCCCAGAAGCTGAGCTCACTCTGCCCTCTCTGCCCCTGCCTTCCCTCTTCCTTCACTCTGTGCCTGAGGGTGCCTGGAGACGCAACACAGAGCAGTGCTCGCTCTAGCCAGCACCTGGGAGCTCTAGCTCCTGAGGACAGCTGTTGACTGTAGCTCACCGGTGCCTTGGCCTCAAGCTTCCTTCGGCTGCATGCTGTGCTGCCAGCTCTCCCAGCCACTCCCGGCCGTGACTCAGGTCTACTCCTGGCATCTGTTGCTGTCAGGACACGGACTGACCCAATGACAGTAAAGGCACAGACAACCGAGCACTCTACCGACCTGGGGGCTCCAACCCGCCCACCATCACTGTTGCAGACAGTGACTTCCTGGCCTCGGGGTGCACTGGTCTGTCACGGTCCTTCTCTCCATCACCCCAAGCTTTCCCCAGGAAGAGCCATTCTGGCTTTGCTATGCAGCCTCAGGTGCATAAGGGAGTAGGGAGGACTTGGAGCCCGCAGAAGACAGCCATGTAAGCAAGATGAGGATGAGGCAGGGGAGGGAGCACCTTGGCCCTGACCTGCTGGTGACCCCTGCATATGGCTGGTGGGCAGAACACAGACAGTGTTGGTCCAGGTGCAGGCTGATCGCACAGGACTGGCTCACCCCCTGGGAGAGGGGGTAGGGAGTCACCCAGGGTGGGGGTGTGAGCGCAGCAGGGTGGGGCTTGCCAAGGCTCCACCCCTGTCTCCCTCCTGCACAGAGGCAGTGAAAGTGGCAGAGCAGCAGACTGTGGCACCTGCAGGGCACAGCTGCAGCTGGAAGGGCTGGTCTGGCCACCTGAGCTGATGGCTGGCACTGATACAGACAAGACTCAAAACAGCCCCAACAGGGAATGTCGGGGTGCAGGGGCCTCTGTTACAGATGGGCTAGCGACACCACACCCAGCTCTTCATCCTCCCAGCATGCTCAGCCAGCATCTCAGCCAGCCTCATGTCCCAGCAGCCGGAGGCCCCTGCTTGGATGCTGGGCTCCAGTCCCTGAACTGCAGCTGACACCAGCATTTCTAATGAAAGGATGAGTCAGGGCTCTCTAACCGGGGCTCCTGAGAAGCTCTGCATAATAACAGCCCGGGCTCCAGCCAGGCAAAGTGGGAGCAGGAAAGTGCGCATTCGCCATGGTTATCCACGGTTGGGAACGAAAGTTGGGCTTGCACACAGACTGTGGCAGAAGATGGCCGCTGCCTGGATCCAGAGCTGGCCGAGCCCCTCCTCCCTGTGTCCTGAATACACACGCACTGGCCTTACTCTGAGGACCACACCGGGCTCACGGGAGCATCCTCACGCCATCAGGAGCTGCCGCTATGGTGAGTGCTCAGCTTGAGCTCCCTTCCAGCGTCCCAGGGCTGCAGGACTGGGTCGTGATCCCGATGGGCATCCTCTGCCCAGACTTCCTAAGCCCCTTAGATGATTAGTCCTTAGGAACCTCAAGCCCTCTTGGGGTAAAGTGGACTGGCTTTGGACTCAGACGACATCCCAAAACAGCAACACACCAAGGGCTGGGGACAGGGAAATGGAGACTCGCTCCTCTCTGCCAAGTACAGAAACAAACGAAAGGCACTTGGGCGACAACACCCAAAATGTTCATGTTGATGGTGGATCTTCGGAGGAAGGTGTGCTGAGCAGTCAGTCGGCCGTAGCTTGCAGGAGCTCAAGTTCAGCTGCACCCCTACAGTCCTGTCACCCGCAGTGGGCGCCCTGAGAACAGGCTTGAAACAGAGCTTGTCCTGAGCGCTTGACCATCTTCCTACCTACACATGGCGCCTGCCACCTCGTCTGTGCACACCAGAGAACCCCAGGAGGGTAGGCCACCTGGGGTGACACCCGCGGAACCTGGAAGCAGGCTGAACCTCCTGCTCCACCTGACCCTGCCCAGGTGGCACGGGGCCAGCAGGGCAGGGCCCACCGCACAGTACTCACACCTTAGCTCAGCCGTGTACTCTCCTGGCAAACTTGGACGAGTTCTGCTACTGACTTCAGAGTCTTCAATTGGAGAGCAACGTGCCAGTCTGCCTCTCGCAGGGCCAGCATGTGTGACCTTCCTCCCTCGGGGTTGTGTCCACCTCATGTTTACATTGTCTTTGACTCTGCCTCCCCAATGACTGCAGGCTGTTTTCATCTGTGACGTTGAGCGAGTGTCCTGAAGGCACTTCATCAGCTGAGCACAGAGCGGGTGGCTGGTCACATGGTGAACTTCAAGATTCTTGTGCACCTATGTGGAAATCCACCCTTTCAGACGGTCGCACCTTTCACCACCACCTGCAATAGGGCGTCTGCTAGCTGGGGTAGAACAGACAGAGCTCAGGCCAGGGACTGCGTGAGGAGTTCAAGTACTTCCAGACAGGGCTGATACCCAGGCTCAGGGCTGGCTGGCCGTGGAGGAGGCGCTGGCAGGCTGGGAGAGAGAGGCACACTCCTGACAGCCTGGGGCCGAAACTCAGGGGTGCAGGGACCCACTGCACATGTCAGCCGTATGATCTGACCCCTCCAAGGCTCTGCAGGAGCTGTGAGGGACCTGGTTGGCATGGGAACCACCAACAGTTATAGAGAATGCCCCCTGGGAACCCCCAGAAGCAGAGGCCCCTCCTTCCCACCTGGGAATGGGAGAATTTGAGAGGAACCCAAAAAAGTAACAAACTATCACTTTTGGAACAGTAACCATGGAACCAATGAGGCACAACAGATTAAGCTGTTGCCTGCAATGCCAGCATCCCATATGGGTGCCAATTCAAGTCCCAGCTCTTCTGCTTCGCCCTCCCTGCTAATGTGCCTGGGAAAGCAGCAGAGGAGGACCACAGTGCTTGGGCCCTGCAGCCACAGAAAACCCAGAAAAGCTCCTGGATGCTGGCTTCAAATTAGCGCAGCTCATCTCTGGCCTTTGCATCCATTTGGGAAGTAAGAGGTCCTTTTCTCCCTCCCCCATCTGTATCATTCTGCCTTTCAAATACATAATATAAACCTTAAAATCATAATAGCTAAACTGGAGACTGAGTCTGGAATATAAAGACAGAGCCAGGCGCTCCCCAGGTCAGGCAGATCATGGCAGCCTGACACAGATACCTCACCTGGCAACACGCCAACCCGGAGCACCCGGGGAAGTGTATTCCAGGGGGACCCCTGTAGGCAGGGTGGGTGAGGCAGGGGCACAGCCAGTGGGGTGGTCAGTGCCCCATGTAACACGGTCTGGGGGGCATGGGGAAAGCTGGGCCTGGAAGGGGTCATGGGATGTGGATGAGGCCTGGCAGGCAGGCAAGGGCACATGGGGAAGAGCTCCCAGGCAAGGCGACGGAGCTAAAGGCCACAGCGGCCAAGAGGACAGAGGAAGGGGCTGAGCGGGGAGGCCGACAGGGAGACAGGCTAAGGGCAGGCACATGGCGGCTGGCAGCGCACAGCACAAGTGTGTCGAAGACAGAAGCGTGGCAAAGATGACTTGGCTGAGGGTGTCAGCAGAAAGCACCACGTGGGCAAGGCAGACTTCAACAAAATTAACAGCAGGAGGTCCCTCAGGCAACTTGCATGAACCTGGGACCCAGGAAGTTTGGAGGCAAGGCTAACCTTGACACAAGCAGTGAACTTGCCTACATCAAGATTCAGTCGACAGTGGCATCGCAGAGGGGAGTTTCTGGGGTGCTAGCAAGACCTAAGGGGTAGCCCTGAGAATGTGGGGCTCAGGGAAGTAGGAGGCAGTGTCACTGGCCATGTAGCTGGAAGGTCCAGGATGTTGGGAGGCCACCCGAGGGATGTAGAAGCCCCCAAGAAGGAGTCCAAGAGAACAAACACAGCAGAGGTCTGGCATCGCTGCAACAGCATCATGGTCAACTAGCCATGCAGAATGGCATTAGTAAAGACGCACAGGTGTGACAACCTTCAGGGAGCCAAGTGCTTGACAATGACCCAGCAGGCATGATGACTTCACGACTGTCCACAGCGCAGGCCTTGAGACAAGCACAGGGCAAATGATGGGACACTTCTTCCCACGACACATGTGCTGTCATCCACCACTGATGTAGCCCTAACCACTGCTGTCCCTGTCCTCCCCAGGAGCACACAGACTGGATCAGCATTTCTTTCTGAGCTATAGGGGGGCCAGGAAGCTCCACTGCAAATCACGCAGGAGTGGTTTAGCAGATTAAGCCCCCAACTGCCATGCTGGCTTCCCATAGCAGCACTGGCTCAATTCCAAGCTGCTCCACTTCTGAGCCAGCTCCCTGCTAATGTGCTGGGAAAGTAACAGAAGACGACCCAAAGGCTTGGGTCCATGCCAGCCTGGATGGCATATCAGGCTCCTGATTTCTGCTTGGACCAATTCTGGCCACTTGGAGGAAAGATGAAAGCTATCTTTCACACACACACGCTCGCTCTTGCACTCTCTCTCTCTCTCCTTTTCTGCCTTCCCCTCTCCCTTTCTCTGCCCTTCAAATAGATAAATCAGAAAGAAAGGGGGAGGGAGGGAGGATCTCCCACGCCTGCAGAGCCAGGTGAGGCTGTCATATCAGCTGGTATTTGTGACTATCACTATACTTTCCATTATTTTCCTATTCATCAGCATCATATTAAGCACTCGCATGAAGCCAATGAAAACTCTGGAACTAAGCCACTTGAGAGAGAAGGAGGGAGAGAAAGGATTGCATTTCCACCTCGTTATGCTAAATACCTCCAGAAATTACAGTGACAGGCTCCTTGCTGGAGGTAACCTTTATTCACATCGGATGAAGTGGGTTGCATTTGCTGTCCCATCTGTACCAATAGGCCATGGCGGAAGAACGGCAGTTGAGTAATCTCCCAGATCACAGGGCATGGTCACAGCCACAGTCCTTGCCAGGAAGAGTCCTTGGGGTGTCAGCCTTCGTTGTGGAGATACAGACACAGAGAGCTTGGAAAACAGACCTGCCTTCTCCCCAGAGACACACAAAAGAGTTCAGACTCCTCCACAAAGCCCCAGCACACTGGCTCAGTCACGGGGACAGGCCCAACCTTGACTTACAATGCTTTCCAGCTGCCTGTGTGAAGAAGAGTTTGCAGGTTACTGTAGCTGCAGATGAGGCTCGCTCCGGGAAAGAAAGAAGGGCATGTGGCTGCTGGCACAGCAAGCCACAGCTCAGCACTCACAGCACCATCACTGCTAAGAGAGGACCCCGGGCCACGACCCAGCCACTGATCTCTGTCCCTCTCTTTAAGCCATTTAGAAACACTGAGATGAGTAGCCAATTAGAGGCAGTCTTCTTCAGGCTGCTGAAAAGCCTTATCATCTGGTCCCATCTCAGCCCTTGGAATTCAGCACCGGAAAGGCCCTCCTCACCCCAGCGGATGCCTTAGCAGCACCTGTCGGAGTCTGAGCTGCTCTTCCTGGGAAGGCAGCAGAGGACGTCCCAGTGCTTGGCCCCTCCCACCTCTGTACAGGTCGATCCTACGTTCTAGGCTCCTGGCTTCAGATTTGGCTTCTCCAGCTGTTGTGAGTATCTGGAAAGCAAACCAGAGAATAGAAGATCTCTCTTTGTCATACTGCCCGTTTAAGAAAACTCTTTTTTAACAAAAGATGGAGTTCTAATTTTTATACCCAAATACATGTATCCTCTGACTCCATAAATTTTTTTTAAAGTTCACTTGTATGTATAAACACACAGCTGTGTATACATTGGCCTATCCATGTACGCCTTACATATAAAACAGACTAAGGATTAATTCACAATGAGACATTCCTTCCTGGAAGGTATGGCTCCCCCATACCCTGAGGCACCTCCAAGCGCTGATAGGTGAGAAGTGAATTGGTGTCCAGAAGTGGCCCAATAAGAGTGGACTGGACGCCTCCCTGCCTCTTTTCCCAATAATTAAGGTGTGGGTCCTGGTGAAACCTGTTCTGCCCTACCACTTGCTGACTGAGTGGTTTTCCAGCTGAAGAAGGCAAAGAGAAGGGGTCCCCAACCCCCAGTACTGTTCTGCAAAGCACTTACTTAGAACACCTGCTGACTTGGTTCAGAAGAGCGCCCAGCTGTGTGTTCCCTCCTCACACGCCCACAAAAGCCAGGGTGGGGACTTTAGACTGTCTCCTACATGGTGACAGGGACCCAGGAACTTAAGCCAGTGGGAATGACAGATTGATGCCAGCAGCGAGGAACTTAATCTGGGTGTCCCAACCGCCTGGGGCATCACTACTGGAATTCTACCCCAAGCCCTAAGATGTGGGATGCAGACGTGTTACTGCCAAATGCAAAACACCTGTCCTGATGATGTGCTGTCAATCACATTTTCTCCAATGCTTTAGAACTATGCTTCCGGGGACAATGTGGGAGCCCTAACTGAACTCTTTTTTTAACCTTTGAAAAATTATCTCCTATCCAGGGCTCCCCTGGGACCGTCTTGGGTTGGCTCACTGTGTGGAACAGTCTGATTTTGTCTGCCTTTGTGCCCCAGCCCTGCTTGGTATGATGCTCCGTTCCTGGTCTAACCCATGACCTGTTTCCTTGTATTTCACAGCATGGAACCACATGGGAAGGAACAAGGCCTTGTGCTGGGAGAGCAGCAGGGGAAACCCCACCTCACGCAGTCACTTCCTACAGTTACATCGACCCTGCGCCTGGTTCCCGGGTGCCACCCGGCGCCCTTCCCACAAGGTGAGGCGTGATTGACAGCGCCCGGGGGCGGGACCCACGGGAGGCGCGGCCTTCAGGCAAGTGGGTTCCCTGGCCACTGGCCCTGCCCCTTCGCCGTTTCCCCTGGGACACCGTGTCCGAGAGAGGGAGCCTTTGGGTAGTGTTTGGGCTGATGCTTTTTCCTGATAGTCTTGCTACACTTTTTGTTTGGTTGGTTCTTTTTATATAATGGAGTCACCACACCTGCAGTTAGTTGCCATTGAGGAGTCGGGAATAAAGAGGTTCTTTGTGTTTGTTTTGAAAGCTCAAGGTTCTGCTCTGCTGGGGAAGGGGAGGAGGGGAGGATGGGACTGGGAGACTGCGGTTGAGACCTGCCTGGGACGGCGCGGGGAGGAGGGAACCAGCCCCGAGGCAGGTGCAGCGTCGCGTGTCGCCACCCGCGGCCTCCTGAGCTACCGCAACCCCAACGTGGTCCTGAAAACTGCAGCAAACTTGGCTTCCTCCCTCGCCATATCCCGTTTTCCTCTGCCCTTCCCCGGCCAAGCGCCATCCACCGAACTCCCTAAGCCTTGGGGGTTGAGGGTACCAGGGAGAAGGGAAAAGGAGGCGGGACCGAAATTTGAGCAGGTGTTTTCTTCCTGGGGGCGCCGGGTGGCACGCAGCGAGCCCAGCGCGCAGGTGCGCCAGGTAGCGCGGTGAAAAGGCCCGGCAGGGGCTTAGGTCCCCGGGACGCCACCTCGCAGCTCCGCCCTGCCTTCCTGCCCGCGGAGCCAAAGCCTGGTGACCCGCCCAGGGTCACACACACGCCGGCTCCTCCTCCCTGCGGGCCCCGACTGCGCCCGCGCTCCAACCTGAATCACGCCCCAGCTCGTAATTGCAGGCCGCCGGTGGGTAGCTCACCGGTGACTTAACTGCCAAGCCGGCCCAGGTGGGAATGATTGGCGTCGTACAGATTCCTGATGGGAGAACTCAGGGGCCCCGAGATGCAGTTTATATTGGTTTGCCAAGGTTTTGAAACTGCTGACAAGGATCCTATTTAGGCATTTTTTTTAAGAGAACTTGAGATATCACCTCCTACGGGATGGGAGTCAGAGAGATGCCATTCAGAAAGCCATTTGTGGGGTAAATTTCATACCTTTCTAGGCAGCCGATCTTCCCGCACCCATTAAATGTCTTATTTCACAGCTTCAACTTCCTTTCCAATCACCCACCACCACTACCACCCGCAGGCAGGAGGGAAAGACGGGTGGAAAAAAATGAGCAGGATGTGAGATTCAGATCTCTACACGGGGCTGGACACGTGCCATCCTCCCAAAGGAAAGTAAATTCCACCGCCCGGCAAATTGCTCTAACTGATTCATTTGCCCACGGACAAGACGCCACCTACCCGCTCCCAGGTATTCAGGTAAATGACAGGTGGGCGGGCCGCCTGACCGAGTCCATCCCTAAGGCCCCTGCAATGCTTTATCTGCCCAGGCTTCCGTGATGTCACACATTTCCTGCTCAGCACCGACCAATAATGCCCTCCTCCTTCCCCCAGGCACCTGCACGCTGTAGTGAGGGCAGGTCACAGCTCAGGTGGCCCTAGCAGCTGCTGGGCTCGCCCAGGAGGAGAGCTGGCCGCTCGCTGCTGCTGCTGCTGCTGCTGCTGCTGCTCTGAGAGCCGCCTGGCCCAGACGGAGTTGGACAGGTGAGTAGAACCTTGCACTTGCCTTTCAGACACCCCCTCCTCCCGCAGATCCAAGAGGACATTTGAGTGAGAGGCAGATGCCAAATGGCCTGGCCCTGGCCCAGGGCTCCCAGGGGAGCAGGTCTTTGGAGGAGAGAGGAGAGGCATGCCGGGGACATTCTCATTGCACAGTTGTCCCCGGCCTGACACCGCGTCCCTTCCGTCTGTTCAAACCTTGGATCCGGTCTCCCGCTCGCTCATCCGTGTCCGTGACGTTGGTCTGATTTTTTTTGTTTTTTACAACGGTGGAGAGCAGTGGAGGGGAGACTCTTTTTAAACTTGGCTGTGGCGTGCAGACCTGTTCAGCCCGTTCCATGGGGGGTTGGGAGGACGGAAGCCACAGCTGTCTTAGTGTTGCCCTTCCTTTGCCTTGTTTTATCTGACTCTGTGCGTTCATTTCCCCGGAGGCGGTCTTGATCTAAGCCTGCCTGCGAGCCCTCCGCGTTTCCTTATTTTGTCCCCAAAGTCTGTTCAGATTAGTTCTGCTGCCCTCTTCAGAAGCCCAGGGACCCATTTCCTCCTTTCTTCTCTAGAAAATTCCAGCAGCAGGTTTTCTTTGCCCTTTGTTGATTGCCCTTTTAAAAACCACTTTGCAGCCTGTATTGGAGTTGTTTACATGCAGCCGGGCTGGCTGCCAGCGGACCTCTGGTGCAAGTCAAGGTTGTTCCCTCAGTGCCATCAGAATGCAACTTTAGGGCTGATTTCTTTGGAACCTGTGTGTGTGTGTTCGCTTATTTTTTCCTTATAATTGCAAATATGTCAGAAGATCGTTCTGCTGAGACACGGCTGCAGGTAGTTTTACCTCCAGGGTCCATCGCCATCGTCTTCATCCTGGCCACAGAGCCTGCGCCGATTCTATTCTCAGCAGCCAAGCAGTTGCCCTGTCTGCCCCGTGTTCTTACAGAAAGGATAGAAATCATTTCCAAGCTCACCTTCCCGCTGGGTGAGTTGGGAGCCTCAGGGAGGCAGACATCTGCTTCGGTTCTAGCCTCCTGAAGTTCAAGTTAGCAACTACAAGGGATTGTGTGATTGTGCTTAGCTCAGAAATTCAAGGTGCATATACTGTCTCCAAGACTGCGCTAAAAGGAGCTGAGAAGGGCTTTAATAGACCAGATGCAACTGTCACCTGCTCTGCTTGCCATTTGCTCTCTGCCTCCCAGGACACTCATCCTGGTCCTCTTGAACCAAGCTTCATGCCTGTGGTTTTCTGAGTGTCAGGGAAGTGGCTACTGCCAGTCCCTTGCTAGAATTCTCACTGGACTCAAAACTTTGCCTTCAGAGAAAAGACTCCTATATCCTGAACATGGCCGGTCTGTCCTTCTCGTGGTGGTTAATTCATGCTCCAATGGTGGTCACATCACTTTGTGCCAGCATCTCTGGCTGTGAACATGTGGACAAGACAGAGCTGCAGGGAACTCTGTCCCCAACACAGAGCCAAAATGGCCAACAGGAATTCAGGTCAAGAGGACCTGAGGTCTGGCCAGCTTCGGGGGAGTTTGTACAGGGTCCCTGTAGTGGCCATGTCCCTTGGCAGGATGGACACAGGCCTCAAGGGGAGCTTGAACTGGCCCTGCTGCTTGCCATCCTCGAGTGGGTGACTTCTCTGATCCCAGTCTCTTGATCAGGAGATAGTAATCACTGCGACGCAGGGTGGTCACTCCACAGGCAGAGGGTTCCATAAGCAAAGCTGAGCCGCACAGCACCCAAGGTGAAGCACCTCTTGGGCTGCCGCGGTCAGGGACCCTCATCTCAGTGAGTGCAACTAGCTGCACGTCGTGAGCTCCAAGGTAATGTTTACAGAAAGCAAGCAAGCAGGAGGCAGCATCCAAGAGTCAACAGGCAGGCTGGGGCTTGGAGCTGTTGGCAGTGGTGTCACCCCTGACTTGGCCCCTCGGCGTGTCACACAGGCATGGGGAAGGGGCTGTCCTGCGGGCATGGGGAAGGGGCTGTCCTGCCGGCGCGTCACACAGGCATGGGGAAGGGGCTGTCCTGCCTTTTCTGAGCTCCCCCTTACCCAGAGGGCTAGCCCAAGTTATTGTTTGGAGCAAAGGCCTGGAGTCGGCATTTAGCCCCATGGCTAACAGGCCACTCGAGTATCTGGGTCCTGCCTCTGCTTGCCCCCAGGCTCCCTGCTGCTGTGCACGCTGGGAGGGGGCAGACGATGGCTCCTGTGCTTGGTTGTCCACCACCCTCTTGGGAGACCCCAACTCCCGCCAGGCCCAGGCCCAGCTGTTGCAGGTATCTGAGTATCTCCCCCAGCACATCTCTCTTGGTCTCTTTGCCTTTCAAATAAATCCAGTGAGTATATATATATATATATAATTATAAACATGTGTATATTATGCTATTTTAAGAAGAATTTATTCAAGTCTTTCACCATTTTAAAAGTCAGGTGTTTGTCTTTTTCTACGGATTTATAGATTTTCTTTATTTTTTAATTTATTTATTTTATGCTACAGTCCCATAGACTCTGGGATTTCCTCTCCCCAAATCCTCTCCTCCCCAGAGATTTCCCCTATTTTATTTCAAAAGGATAGTCCTTCAAAGGCAGCCTTAAGTTCATCATTCTGCTATTTTAAGTGTATCTTGACATTGTAGGAATATATATATATGTACATACATATATATATACATATATATTTTTTTTTTTTAAGAGGCAATATGGTCCTAGTGGACTAAGAGCTGTGCTTCTCACTTTGAACCTTGCTTCCCTGCCAGCAGTCTCCTGGTGGAGAAGAGAGGTGGAAACAATGTGACTTTGAAACTCCCCAAGTCCCCACAGAGGCAGCTGGGCTGGGAGCTGCACCCATCAGGCCTTTTGGAGCAGATGAGCCCCCAAGAGAAAATATTCTGGGCCTGAGGGCCATGGCCTCCCACTGACATCAGCTACCTCGTGTGTGAAACCCAGCTCCATCAGTTGCTGGCGGAGGGGTCCAGGACAGGCTCTTGAATTTGGCTTATGTCAGGATGCGGTGACAGTGGTAGGCCTGAAGTACGTGATGTACTCCGAGGGCTTCCTGGCACAGGGTCAGCTGTTACCAGCCTTGTATTCTTGCAAGGACAGCACTGTGGGTAGAAGAAGACAGACCCAGGACCGAGTGGAGATGGTACTGCCCCCAGTGGGTTACTCCACAGTTCCATCCCTCGGTTGCATCATCTGGAAATAGAGACCTTGCCCAGCCCAGTGCTATTGTTATGAGGTGGTGAAATGCTCACCTGTGTGTGCCTGGCATCTAGAAGTGCTCTGTAAGCATTAAGCATCATTTTGGGATTTATTTATTTTTATTGTTTGAAAGGCAGATTTACAGAGAGAAGGAGAAAGCTCTTCCATCTGCTGGTTTGCTTTCCTGCGTTGGCCAGAGCTGACTCGATCCAAAGCAAGGAGCCAGGAGCTTCTGCTGGGTCTGCCATGTGGGTACTGGGTTCCAAGGATTTGGTCCATCCTCTACTGCTTTCCTAGGCCACAAGCAGGGAGCTGGATGAGAAGAGGAGCAGTTAATACACTAACCAGCGCCCATATGGGATGCCAGTGTTTGCAAGTAAAGGATTATTACATCAGCCTGATAAGCCACAGTGCCAGCCCCTAGCTTTAAGCAACTTGAAATGGTCACAAAAAGCCAGGGTTATAATGAGAGCAGCTACACCTCTAAGGCCTGAGTATAACGATGACAGAGACACTGCTAACTTGAAGACCAAAGATGGAGCAATACAGATTTGCATAAAGGCCTGCTAGTCCCGAAAGGGATCTGCTTAGAGACATCTCATTCATCTTGGAGCAGCCAGCATGAACCTGTACCTTGTGATCCTACAGCTGCGGAAGCTCCTGAGAGCCATGACTCCAGGCACAGCTCCCTGCCGAGGCCAGGATGCCCGTCTGTATTCTTGCTCATACTTTTGGACCACTTGAAGGATCCCCTGTACGCAGGTCCCAGAAAGGGCATGCCCACAAGCAGGGGCCAGGGCCTCTACCCCAGCAGTCCTGGCTGCCCTGGCGGCTGGCACTCTTCCTGCTCTCCCAAGCCCACGTCCACACTCACTCACAAGGATGTGTGTGGCAAAGTCCTTGTCCTCTGACCAGGCACCCCAACTATCAGAAGCTCTTCAAAACTGTTTGGAGGAAAGAATGCCTCATTCTTCCTGGTAAATGGGGTTCAGCCACTTGCTACCCCCAGAGGCTAAGTCGGTGTGGAAGCCTTGAGAGTCACTAAGCATGGCAGGCCGCACTGAGGTCAAGTCAGGCGGGGAGAACTGTGCTCTCTTTCAACTGGCCAGCGCTCAGCGCCCCTCCTGGCACAGTGAGACACTTCAGATCCATCCCAGAAAGGACGTCCCACAAGTTAGCCTTGTCCCGAAGTGTCACAGGTTGTCTTTGGGGAATGAATCCCTTGTTGGTGAAGTTGATCACTTTGGGTATATTTGATGCCCAGTATGTGTTCATCAGGCAGATGAACAAATAAATGAGTGGCCAAGAGGATTTGTGTTTCTGCCGCCACACACACAGTCTGCTCTGAAACCATCACACTGCTGATCTCACAGGATGAGTTTAGAGATTAAATGAGAGGATGCGTGTCAAGGAACAAACTATTGCTTACCTGGTAGCCCAGGTAATTTTTCATTTGATGTTATATTCTTGTTAGGAAGTAGTAAGTCTTGTGTTGGGCTTGTGGGGAGACGAAATGGTCTTGGCCATGAGGGCTGTAGCGTTTGGGAGCCGTCTGTTCTTGTTCTCGTCCCTGCTCTTCTTCATCTGTCTCTACCAGGCCTGCCCCTCCCTGCCCTTGGGAGCTCCATTCCTGGACCAAAAATGCTAATGGCTCTAACCCCATTAGCCAGCGACTTTTTTTTTTTAGCATCACTAATTTGGGGCTTGGAATGTGTGGGCTTAAATTCCACCATTATTCTCGAGTGACTCTTTATTGCTTCTGGTGTCTGATGCGTTTGTCACAGGGACACGAAAGATTTTGCCAACAGCAGAGTGGAAACGCTCCAAGAATTTTCATTACTAGCCTCTTGGCACAGCGTGCGGCCCAGCACATGCGTGATGCTGAGCTTGAGGTGTGTCATGGCTGTCTGCCGAGATGATTTGCATCGCTCGCTGATGACGGCTGTCGTCAGTCACGTGACCTTTCTGGCACAGAACCTCTCATGCCCATAGTAGTGAGTCACCCTGTGTTTTCAAGTTCCTGGTTAGGGATCATGGTTATGCTTGTAGCGCATCTTCCACAACACACACACCAAGTATGCTCAGCCATCCCACCTGTGGCTGTTCCTCCTTGAAGCCAGGACAGATTGAGTTTACCAGTTGTCTCTAAAGATGCTTGCATTCTAGCTTGAAGGGAAATCATTGATTTTTCACCCTAGGGTACAACTTCGATCCCTAAGTAGGAAGCAATTAATGTGCCTGGTACCTGGAAGCTTCCACATCCCTGAGCCACACTGAGACGTACCAGAGTACCTCCTTGGAACGACCACCCCCTCCTGCGTGAATAGCCTTGTAACAGCAGCGCCCCTCTGTCAGACTCCTAGGGCTACCAGACAAACCTCCAGAAACTGGGCACCTTATACCAACACAGATCTGAGGGCCAGAGGTTTGAAATCAACCTGTCCATGGGAACATGCCCTTCAAGGGCTCTCCGTGGCCTCGCGGTTGTTCAGCTTGTGTCTGTGTCAAGTCCACTCTGCCTCTGGCCTACCTCACCCCTTCTTCCGGGGCTGTCTCTCCGTCCACCTGAAATACTTGTGGCCAGACTTGGGGCCTATTCAGACAGCCCCATGGGCATCTCACCCAAAATCCTAAACCCAACCACAACTTCTCAGTAAGATCATATGCACGACTTCTGAGGCCAAGACAGGGTCATACCTTTTGGAGGGCCACCATTCTCCCCTCTGTCCCCCACAGCTAGTGTCCCTTGTGGGGAACCCTCTAACTGCCATGGAGAGATTGTTCATCTACTCGAAGGCTGAAGCATCAGGCTCAGGTGAGGCCTTTATCATGGCTCATGTCCATGTTCAAGGCAGGGTGGTGATCTGTATCAAGTCAACAGTGTGATTTATGCACTAAAGTGAACCAGTCAAGGTCATGTTGGACTGCATTCACACACAGGATTCTGGTGAAGGACATGACCACCACACTGAGTCCTGAGTCCACCAGATCCCACCTTGGCCATAGCCAGGTGCCACATCCCTCATGGCAACTTCACCACCACCTGGGCTACCCAGGTGGAAAAAACAGAGACAAAGACATGCAGAAGTGAAGGCGAGTGGGCACGTTGTCATGTTTCCAGGAAGGAGAAGTGATGGGCGCTGCCCTCAGAGGCAGGACAAAGGTCAAAGTAGAGAGGGGACAGCATTTGGCCACAGAGACACTACCAAACTCGGGAGACTCAGGGCACAGCTGAAGGTCACCCTTCAGGGACATGGAAAGAGGATCTTTCCACTTGGTGGGAAGCCAAGGCCCACACTGACTCCAAGTCCTGTGACTTCTAAGTCAACCCTTTCAAAACATCCGATCCAGATGTCCCGCCTGGACAGGTGGATTGGACCAGACTGCTTCTTCCACTCAGCATCTTTCCCTCACCCAACTTCTTCCCACCCACATCCCGTTTCCCTCTCCTGACACTCTCTGAGTTCCCTCCATTCTGTTAGCTCGCCTTGAGCACTGCAGGCACGCTACGCCACTGCTTTCCTGCATCTTCTCCAAAGCTTGCTCATGATTCCCATCCTGGGCCGGGGACCATGTTCGTTACCATCTGTGTAGACCGTCAGCTCCCCAAACCCTCACACTCCTCACCTACAGAATCAGCCCAATTATAAATGGAGCATGTTTGGCATGAAAAAGTGTATCTGTACTGAATATGCACATACTTGCTTTCTTGTCTTTATTCCCTAATGATGCAGTGCAACAGCTGTTTACACTGCGTTAGCCTGGGGACCATCATGAGGTCATGTGAGTGGTGGGATGAGCGGAGGGCCTAGGCTAATATGACAGCACTTTATAGAAGGGACTTGAGGATGTGAGGGCTTGAATATCTATGTGGGTCCTGGAGCCAAAGCCTGGTAGATTCCAAGGGGCAACTATATCCTCTTGCTGCGTTTTCATGTGTTTTCCCCCTGCATAAGCTCTATGTTCCTACTCACCTTTAATTTAAAAGCAGAGAGACATAAAGAGTAATCCTCCATCAGCTGCTTCACTCCTCCAAACACCTGCAACAGCCCAAGATAGGCCATGGAAAAGTCCAGAATTCCACCCAAGTCTCCCACCTGGGTAGCAGGGACCCAACCGCTTAACCACCATCTGCTCTCAGGGTATGCCTTAGTAGAAAGCCAGCAGCCAAAGCAGAGCCAGGACTCAAACCCAGGTAGTCTGAAAGGGGATACTGATATTCCCAGTAAAATAACGTCTTAACCATCATGTCATATGCCTTCCTTATGCTCTTAACCAGAATGGATCTTCTAGAAGTTAAAAGTGAATTCCTTTTAGAAAATCTGCAAGAGTTTAAGACAAACTCAGAAGTCACTGGAATATCTGTGGACTTAAAAGACAGCGGAACAATGCTGCAAATTCAGGTACAGGTAGAACATTCCTGATCCATAAGGCACAAAACTCAAAACCTTCTGTATGCCAATGTGATGCCACAAACAAACAGTTCCATCCCTGACCTGGTGCAACAGAAGACAGCCACAGGCCAGGAGGATGTCCCTGCAGTGTGCTGGTGAGTCCAGCCAACTTCCTGGTGATGTCTCCCAGCAGGCAGCAGGTGATGGCCCAGTGCTTGGATCAACCCTATCACCCAGGGAGACCTGGTTGGAGTTCCTGGCTCCTGGCTTGGGCCTGGCAGTTCTGTTACAGGCATTTGGTGAGTGAACCAGTGGATGGAATATTCTTTCTTTTACCCTCTGTCACTCTACCTTTTAGATAGATGAAATAACCATCTGGAAGTGTATATGCACTAAAATGCTACATGAAGTTACCTTCCTCCTGCGTGTAGACTAGAAGGGAACATTAAACGCACTGAACCTTTGTGTCTTGGTTGATATTCCATTCATGTATGTGTCATCCGTGTGTCTGTACAGCCCTTGCGTGTCATCCGTGTGTCTGTACAGCCCTTGCGTGTCATCCGTGTGTCTGTACAGCCCTTGCGTGTCATCTGTGTGTCTGTATAGCCCTTACGTGTTGTCCGTGTGTCTGTACAGCCCTGCGTGTCATCCGTGTATCTGTACAGCCCTTGCAAACCTCAGGGAATCAAACACCAAACACCTCTTGTCCCAAGCGCTTCAGAGAAGGAATGTGTAATCTGTGTTCTTTCTGCCTCTTGATTTTCCTCCCCCCCAAATTAAAATAAAATAAGCTTGGTTATCTATTTTTAAAAAAAACACATTGTTTGAAAACATAAGAATTTCCTGGAGCTGTTTTTCAGTTTTGTCCTGCTTTTGGTCGGTACCTCCCCTCTGACATCAGCACAGCCAGCATCCCTGGTGCCTCGGGGAAGACAGAGCCTGGGGTCAGAGCAGCAGCTTTGACCGGAAGGTTGGGTCTGTTTCTCCAGGTTTATAAACAAGGAAATGCAAGGCCATCTTCCTGGTACTTGTGGCAGATGCTCGAGGCCTGCCCAGGAGAGGCAGGGCCACCTTCTGCAAGGGCCAGCACTCCTCCAGGCTGCTGGTGGAGGGCCCTCCCTGATCCTGAGGTTGGGTCAGGCGCTTCTGGCTTAAGCATCTTCCTCCTCGTTTCCTCTACTTTCTGGATATCTGTGTTCTCAGCTATTGACTCCAGATGGGAGTCCCTCCTGCTGCAAATCATAGGTCGGGAGGTTAAACAGAAGCATAGCCATCCAGAGCCACTCCAGTAACCCAGAGAGCCTGCTTACACCCCTTCCCTCTGCACTGTGTGCCACGCACCACCTCCAACCCAGACACTCACACCCCCTTCCCTCTGCAGTGCGTGCCACGCACCACCTCCAACCCAGGCTCTTGCTTGAACACTGTTTATCCCCTGCGTGAGCATTTTCCCTTGGGCCACTCAAGCACCCAATCTGCCCTATTGCATAGGAGTCTAGCAGTGGAGGAGTCTCTCCCAGCTCCTTAGCCTGTTTGTGTATGTTTTCTTACAGTGGGTGCCTACGTCATAATGGATGTCCCCAAGGCTTGCTGCATCCTTCTTGAATTTTCCAGCAGAATTGTCAGTTGACTTTGTTGAAGAGGGAGACATAGGGTTGGCATTAACTTTAGCAATTGCTCCTTCCCTCCCCTGGTCATCTGATTTTGGTGCGGCAGGGCTGGGTGAGTTATGGGACAAAGCAGAGCCAGGCCACCTTGTGAAGCTGCTGCCCTTCAGCAGTTGGGTTCCTCTGGGGCTGGTGTCCCCGATGGCATTCCTGACTGCGATCTTTGCCCTGAAGTGGCCAGACCTGGACTTCAGTTAGAAACCAGCCAACAGTTACTCGTTGAGAGATGCCCTTCACAATAGGATCCCCCAGCTGCATTGAAGCTGAAAGTCGCCTCAGACGTCATCTGCAGGCTCCCAGATTGTGTGTGTTGGGAACACATTATGAAGCCATAGACCTGGTTCAGGGGCTTGAGAGCTTTTCACCGACTTTAGGTCAGTCAACGTTACAGAGCCCACAGCCAGGTGGAGTCGCACAGAATGACAAAGTATCACTCTCCGTGAAGTGTCCTCCTGGCTGAACACAGCTGCTCGCTGGCTGTCCCACAAGGCCCTTCCAAACGTTCATGGGAAAAATGGAATTAAAAGATGTTTGTTTCAATGCAACAAAAATTTTTGAAATGCATGCGTAGCTCTCACACTACACATTTCTCATGGGCTTTTTGAAGATCCTCTGTAAGTATGTCTGCTTCTTCAGTGCCACAATCAACTGAACCTTTATTTCCAGTTTTCTGCAAGCTTCTGGACGTCTCCTTGTGCCCAGGGGGCCTCTGCAGGGTCCAGTCATTCTGTGAGCTCCTGGAGATCTGAACTGCCCTTGCCAGCCATGTTGGAAGTCAGCTCTTTGTCCCCCTGTGAGCCCTTTAGACAGCTGCTCAGCTGTGTCCCTCTCAAACAGCAGCCAGCAGTTGGTTTAGACCTTGCTGGAAGTTGAGTGGCATACCTGGAAAAAGAACTTGTAATGCTGTGGCTTGGTCAGGTGCACCTGACAAGCCATGAGATACAGGGACATGCAAACCCACAGAGGTGAGGGCAGAGCTGGAGCCAAGCTCCCATGTCACCATCCTGCACTCTCCCCTTGGGATTCCAAAATGAACAGTGATGAAGTCAGGAGGGAGCCAGGCTAGCCATGGCACCCACCTCACCTCAGGGTGCAGCATTTAAGGTGCCAAAAGCTCAAGCAGCAGGGCTTCAGAGCAGTGTTTTAACAAAGAAGAACTAAAGTCCAAAACACCTGTGATGAACAAAAGATCAGTGTTTATTTCAATCAAGATATACTCTAATTTAGAGTTAACTAGAAGTTGTTGAAGAATATAGATGAGAATGAATTCAGCCAGGAGAGGGAATTCAAAAACATAACTGATGAATCTGCTTCATTTAAAGCCAAATTTAGTGTTTAGTGTAAGTGAAATACACATTTAAGCTTCTCATTTTCACATAGTCCACATTTTTTCAACTACTTTACTGATTTGAACACAAACTAAATTAGCCATTAAAGGAAGTTTAGCTTGGTACTTAAGACACCCACATCGCATGTCAGAGCACCTGGGATTGGCTCCTAGCTCTGGCTCCTGACTTTCTGCTGCAGCAGACGCCGGGAGGCCCTGGTGACCTCTCTGTCTCTCTCCTCAAATACTTGTTTTGTTTGAAGTACACAACACCTTGTGTCTCCGTGCACGCACTTGTCCTCTTTTCCTTCGTCTGAGCCGCCACAGGCACGGGGGTCAGTGATGTGTCTCTGGCCGGGGTTCCTCTGAACACACCGGCTGGGCACTGTCCACAGGCGCCTTCCAGGTGAATGACATGTGTCCATCCAAGACACTTCCTTACAGGCTCTCGAATCTCAGGGCTTTTTTTGGTGGGGGAGTGTGACCGGGGAGGGACGACATCATCTCCAGTCTGCCATTTGTTTACCCAGTTTCCGGTTCTTGTGTGTGTGCTTGTAGACATGTTGTGATGGTACATTTCTGAATGAGGCTCATCCAATCGGAGAATGTTAACAAACGTTTTGGGAGAGTCCAACATCCCCCAAATACCATTCATTCCGGGGCCGTGGGTATGTGCTACAGATTGCAGGGCGCGCTCCAGCCCTGCTGGCTCCCCCTGTTTCACTGCCCTGGAATACTTGCGCACTTCCTGACCTGAGTTTATAGCTCTCTGTGTGGCTTCTCAAAACCCCTGCATTCCTACTTCATTACTTTTTGTTTTTTTGACTGGAAAGAGATGACAGGAGGAGAGCTCCCATCTGCTGCTTTACACCCCGAGTGGCTGCGAAGGGTTGAGACTGGGTCAGGTCCAGGCCAGGCTCCTGGAACCCAATGCAGGTTTCCTCACCATGGCTAGCAGGGCCCCGAGTGCTGGAGCTAGGTGTGCATTAGCAGCAAGCTGGACCTGAGGACAGGGCTAGGCTTCAAACAAGGCATGCCAACAGCTACCGGCCTTAACCAAAGCCTGAGGTGAAAAAGAATGCCAACTTTTCGTGAACTTTCTGAAATCCCTCGTACCTCTCTGCATGCATAGCTGGTAGGTGGGGAGGTGGCTGGGTAGGAGGGCCAGTGTCAAAAGGCAGAACGTAAAGAGATGAAGAGGTGATCGGGCTGTAAGCAGGGAGTGTGGGAGGGAGTCAGAAAAGGGTGATGTGCCCCTCCTTCTGCCTGGATCCCGGCTCTCTCGCCCTCTGTCCTGTAGGGACACACGTGGCCGATTTCAACCCTGTGCCCTCAGACTTCCCACTCCCTGGACCTCAAGCCACACACTCGGGTGATGCTCACGAGTGGTGTAGCCCTTACTAGTTTGATGGCTGCCGGCCAGGGAGCCCAGGGAGCCCAGGGTTGGCAGGGTTGGCAGAGCAGGCAAGGACTGTCGACACAGGTGTCGCCAGACCATCTGCTGATGAGGAAGAACGTGGCGCCAGGACACAGTGAAGGCGAGAGTGGGTGTAAGGGCGCCCACCTCTCCAGGCTATCTCTGGCCACCAGAAATGTGCCCTGCCCACACTCCTGGGGAAATCCACCTGCTACTGCTCATCTCTAACCCTGCTTGGCCATGGACGTTGACACCCAGCTTACCGCCCTCTCTCTTCCTTTGCGGGTGAGAACCTACTTGGCTGTTTAAGCCAGAATGGCTCTGACATGTCTGAATCCAGCAACATGACAGGACTCCATCCAGCAAACAGGTTTCCCAGCTATAAGCTACAGGGAAGAGCCTCTGGGTGAATGACATCTGTCATTCTCCGGAGAGTCCGCCTGGGGCTGGTTTCCAGAACCCGGTGGCCCGCCCGTCAATGTGCTCCCACGATCTGCTTCTCCTCCTGCGGGCTTTATTTAGTCTGAAGTCGAGTCGGGAAATGGATTTGTCCGTGTTGACATTAAAATCCCATTAAGAATTTGCTTTACCCACCTGGGTGAGTGCCAGGGAATTCACAGCTCCCAGACAGGAAAAAGAAAGAGAGTGAAAAGAAATTGGAGTGGGAACTCAAACTGCCCTGTGGGTCCCCCGTTTTCTTGGTACTTACTGTCTGTGTATAAAGGGGACTAGAGCAACTCCTCGCCTAATGGGATCAGAAGACATCAGTAGAGCCCACGGTGCCTGGGCTCCAAAGCTCCTTCTTTGGAACTCTCAGTTCGGTCAAGATAGATGCTGGGAGACCGTGCAGGACAGTGGCCGCAGTGCAGGGCAGGATCCCTGGGGAGAATCCCTCAGGACCCCGAGCTGCTCTCTCCCACCCCGCTGGGTCTCCCCCCCACACACACACACACCTGCATCAGGCTGATGCCCTGGGGCAGCCATTCTGGTTTTCCTGTCTGTGGCTACACCATTCCTCTTGAGTCCAGGCCATGCCGGAGAAAAGCTAAGGAGTACTGGCTGTGAGCACCGGCCTGATGCGGGCGACGGCCCAAGGCTCATCCAGACATCAGCAGCTGTCTGTGATCCTGGAGTGAGCCCAAGGCATTGACATTTACTTCTGGAAAGCGGGAGAGCTCAGTAGCAGATAGGGGAACTGGGGATTGCCATGGCTGCGAGCAGGACCGTCGGCTGCCCTGACTCGCCGAGCACCTCACCACCTGTGCACAGGCGCCCCTTCCCCTGGCTTCCCCTGCTTGAAGGCTCCTTGGGGCTGCAGGTGCCCTTGCGTTATCCGCACAGGTCTCCGCTCCACCCAGGGCTGGCAGTTGTTACTTGCTGGTGAACTGACTATCCAAGGCATGTGCTAGATGTTTGGGAAGCCCAATACCTGTCTACATCAAAGGGAAATATGTCATGTAATCATATTCTCAAAGTGCTTTGGGGTCACTGTTAGGGGACAAGGGGGTACACTGCAGCTTACAAGGCCAGCACCCTGTATGAGCACAAGTTGACTCCCAGCTGCTCTGCTTCCAATCCAGCTCCATGCTAATGACCTGGAAAAGCACCAGCAAATGGTCTAAGTGCTTGGGCCACTGCCACTCATGTGGGAGACCCGGGTGGAGTTTGGGGCTCCTGGGTTTAGTCTGGTCCAACCCTGATGGTTGTAGCTGTTTGGAGAATGAACCAACAAATGCAAGATCCTCTCTCTCTTTCTCTCTCTCTTTCTCCCTTCCCTGCTTCTTCTCCCCATCCCCAGCCACTCTGCCTATCAAATATGTAACTACATCTTTAACAAATAAAAGCAAAATAGTACTGTTAGCAAAAAGCTGAATGCTCTTAAAGCTTGCAGTCCCCAGGCAAGAGAGCTAAAAGGAATTTGTCTGACACATTCAGAGGCCCTGCTACAGGCCTGAGGGAAATGCTATTAGAAGATATGTTTATTTTAGGGCGGAAGGTCCCGGACTCCTTGCCTGAGAGACATCTTCAGAAAGTTCACAGAAGGGTGGGCGTCTGGCCTGGTGTTCCAGAGGCCAATTGTGACACCCATGGTTCAGTTGGAGGGCTGGGAGGATTCCCAGTTGGGCTCCTCATTCCAGCTCCTTGCTCCTGCTGACCCGGGGAGGCAGCCGTGCTCCCAGGTGGGAGACTACACTGAGCTCCTGGAGCCTTATTTGTGTTCCCTGGCCGATGGGAGTGTGTGTGTGTGCGCGCACATGCGTTTACCTCTCACATTTAAAACACTATAAAAATGAATAGTATGAGACTATGCATGATTTCCACTGCATGTTGGCACTGAAATAAACTTTAATTCCGTGAAATAAACTTCTTGACGTGCCTTCAGGCAGAGAAGAATGAGGGCAGGGATACTTGCGCATGTAACAAAGCCGGGCACAAGCCCGAGAGCTTCACAGAACATTTCTCGATCATCTACGTGGCAGTCATGCAGTGTGGGCAACTAGCGTCCCGTTGTGCACGTGGGCAGAGGCTAGCTCGGCGGCACACATGGGCAGTGGACTCAAGCCCAGGCAGCCAGGAGTGAGTGAAATGCATGAAGCAGAGAGCGTTTTTCCGAGCCCACAGACGCGGCACAAGACCCAATCGCTTGTCTTAGCGGAGGCCCGAGGGGCCTGCCTGTTCTGAGCTCTGGAGAAAGCTGGTGGAGGACAGGAGGGAACCGTTGCAGATGCTGACTCTCTGGGGTTTCCGCCCCGCTCCCCGTCCTAATCTGACCACAAGCTTTTAAAATCCCTGGCCTGTTGATTACCAAATGACATGTCTTAGAGCATATCTCCTTGAGAACCTGTATATCAGAAATACTACTCAAATGATTTTTGTAAATATTTTCTGAAGAGAGAGAAAGAGAGAGAAGACAGAGGCTGCCTATCCACTTGCTCATTCCCCCAATTGCCACAATGGGATGGGGCCCTGGCTGGTCCCTGAAAGCCAAGAACACAACCCCAGGTTTCCCATATGCTGGTGAAAGGCCTGTCAGTGGTGCTCAGCAGGCTCTGTGTTGGCCAGCGGCGGGAAGGAGGAGTCGGCGGTGGGACTCCAACACGGGTCCTCTGATGAGGGATGCAGGCTCTGTTAACACGATGCTCAATGCCTGCTCCTGCCCAGGTGCCTTTCACCACACTGACGTGAGGATGTTGAGGGTCAGCCCTGTTCCTGCAGGAAGAAATGGTCAAACTGAGGCCCAGCAAGCCAGGCCCTGCAGAGCAGGCCATTGCTGGGCCCTTGTCCACGGGCAGCGCTGTCGTGTGTCCAAGCCGGGCACGTGGCTTCCATGTGGACTGAGGCCAGGGTCAACCATCTCGCTCTCTCTTAGGTTGGTGCATGGCTCCTCGAAGGACTTGAGCCGTCTTGAGGAAATACCATCCAACTGGATCTCCTGTGCTGACCATGAACCCACCGGGCCCCACCGAGGACCCAGACCCCGGCCCAGATCCCCTGTGTGAGGTGTGCGGCCAAGCGCACTCCCCCGAGGAGAACCACTGCTACACCTACACGGAGGAGGTGGACGAGGACCTCGTCTGCCACATCTGCCTGCAGGCCCTGCTGGACCCGCTGGACACTCCGTGCGGACACACCTACTGCTCACTGTGCCTCACCAGCTTCCTAGTGGAGAAGGACTTCTGCCCCGTGGACCGCGTGCCCCTGCTGCTGCAACACTGCCGGAAGTCCAGCATCCTGGTGCAGAAGCTCCTCAACAAGCTGCTGGTGACCTGTCCCTTCACCGAGCACTGCGGCCAGGTGCTGCCACGCTGTGACCTGCAGCACCACTTGCAGACCAGGTGGGTCCCACTGCCCCGGCAGCCCCTCAGTCCGCCCTCCAGCGTAGAGGGGGCACCTGGTGGCTCCTAGGGTGCCTGTTTCTCTCGCCCTTTCCTTGGCAAGCAATGAGACAATGCATTGACAGTAGGAGGTGTCCAAGGTGTTTACAGCTGTGGGTCAGTGGGAGGAAGCAGCCCTTGGCAGGGTTGTCGGTGTGCACATGTCTGTGCACGGGTGTGCATGGTGTAAGGTGTTCACAGTGGACATTTTCTTCATGGAAGAAATAAGCATGACACAATTGGTCATTTGCAGGCATTTTTGAGCAGACAGTTCAGAGACGTTAGGTGCATCCATGGCTCGTGCACCTGTGATTGTCCACATTCGGCTCCAGAGCCTGTTCCTCTCCTCAAAGCAAAGTCCCCCCACCACCACCGGGGCCGCCAGGCTCCCAGGACCAGCTGCTCATTGCACCCACCCAGCCCTCGGCAGCCCGAGCCACCTCCAGGCCCCATGAGCATACGGCTGCAAGGACCTCATGTCCGTGGGGACTGTGCACACATGTCCTTTGTGGCTGGCGTGTGTGTGTGTGTGTGTGTGTGTGTGTGTGTGTATTCAGATGACATGGTAAAATGAAACAAGCAGCTTGTTCTGAGGCTCAGGGGGCGGCCTGGGCAACTCCTTAGCCTCTTTGTTCTGAGGTTCAGGGGGCGGCCTGGGCAACTCCTTAGCCTCCTTGTTCTGAGGCTCAGGGGGCGGCCTGGGCAACTCCTTAGCCTCTTTGTTCTGAGGTTCAGGGGGCAGCCTGGTGGGCATGACCTGCTTCCACTTTAGAAAAACACCCTCAGACTTTCCTGACCGGAGGTTTTCCTGGGTGGGAACTGACAAGTGCTGATTGCTGCCGGAAGAGATAGCAGATGAGCCCTGTGAGGGGCTCAGAGGAGACAGTTAGCAGAGAGCTGTATTCCAGGTCATTCCGCTCACTTTGGCCAAGGCCCACCAGTGGCATGCTCACCGCCATGACTACTGGCGTCACCTAACGCACCTACCTGCCCCTTGTACAGGGTCACATTTCTGGCCACTCCGTGTGGATGCCTTGGAGCGGCACTGGCCTTGTTCCACCCAAGGAACATTCTTAGAGTCCTGGGTGTTTAATCAATGGTGAACAATAATACCACAATTATTTCCTAAGAGGAAATCTGAAAGGTGATGTTTACCACCAGTCCTGACATGACCAAGTCAAGGAACAAGTGCAGGGTTCAGTTTCCAAAGTTAACGTCACAGGTCGTGAACTCGAGTCGTTTGTTGGGGCCATGCATGAACCTTCCAAACCTTGCAAACTTGCAAAGCTGTGGCCTGTCTGTGATGCTTAGTGTGGAGTTTTCCACTGCTAAGGGTGGGAACTCACTTCCCTGCCCCCCAAATGTTGGGCCAACGCTGTCATCTGGGGGTTGCAGGTTGCTGCTAAGTGTCTGCTCATACTAGCCTTTGATTGAGAAAGCCCACAAGCATATGTGGTCTAATGGCAAGGAGTAATAAGGGTCTGTTTCTGATCTTGGCCAAACATTACCCACGGGTGAGAGGCACTGTTGAAGGCCAGTAGGGCCAGGGGCCAAGGGCAAGGTCAGTGCTGACAGGCACTGGTCCAAAGCCAGGGCTAAGAGCAAAGCCACGTGGTACTATAGGGAGGGGAGGAACGTGAGAAAGGGGTCCCCTCCCTTCTGCCCTGCATCCCCACATCCTGCCTGCCTAGGAGGAGGAGGAGGAGGAGGATGACATCCTGATGGGGTGGAGGAGGGTCGTTGTTCCATCCCCACGTGGACAGAAATGACACAAGTTCAGCCCTGTGACCATAAGCCCAGGCATCAGGCAAGTAACCCACCTAGCCTGCGGAAGGCTCAATGGGGCTGGCAGTGATGGACATTTGGACAGGCCAGTGAGCCGAGACCCCCAGACTGACTGAAATCAGTCATCTCTTTCAGTTGGGGCTCCAGAGGCCACTCTGGCTAGCACAGCTGTCTCTCCAAGGAGGTGTGAGCCTTGCGGCTGCCCTTGAACCTCTTGCCACCTCAGCTCCCTATGTAGGGTGACAGCAGCATTTGCAAAAATAACTTGCCTGTATTAAAATGTAAGGCCCCACTCCTGCCCACTGGGGACCTGGAGCTTGCCCAGAGCCCGACTCTTGGTGCCTTGGGCCCCGGTAGTGGGCTGTGCCACGGAGCCCCTTCCTGCCCTTAGAAGCCATTGGGAAGGCTAAGGAGTTAGTCTCTCTGGCAGGCTCTCAGGGGCAAGGTGTTTTCTTCCAGGTTCCACGTGAGGCCGGGAGTGCCACCACACACACGTGCTGGAGGTGGGTTTTGGTTCATCATCTTGAAACTTTTCTTCTGTCCTCTTAAATATCTTTACTTTTAAGAAATGTGCACTTAAATGACAGAGATGACTTTGTAGCTATTTTATGATAGACAAACATGACGGGTATTTATGATGTGCCTGATGCTTTGAGATACGTATATATTGTACGGTGGGTACAGCCAGCTCATTCATATGCATGACCTCACACGCTTACCCTTTTATATGCTGAAAATACTTAAAGTCTGCTCCTAGCAAGTCTTAAAATACATGACAATGTTACTACTGCTCGCCCCTTCTGAGTTTACTCTCATCACATGGGTCTACTCTGACATGTGGGTCTACTCCCATCGCATGGATCTGTGCAGAAAATGCCCAGGCAGGCAGTGGCCTTGGCACACTGACTTGCAGCCTTCTCCACCAGAGACCACAGCCAGCAGAGGTGGCAGGGCTGCTATAGAAGGTACCCGGAGGGGAGGGTGTGCAGAGCCCAGCACTGCCCCCTCAATCCTGGGTGAGGCCCCCTTGGGTCCAAGCCAGCTCTCCAGGCTGTGGCTCACCATCCACACATCAAAACCATGTCAAGGATCCCTGACAGGTCTGAGAGAAAACAAAAACCCATGCAGGCCGTGATTTCAGCAAAAGGCAAAAGGGAGAAGTTGAGAACACCCCACCGCAGCGTGTTTGCTAGCACCAGCCACATCATCTTTGGATTTCTACCTTATTTCCTAAAAGTGGGGCATCCTGTGGCTGACCTGCGTGAAGTGTCTTTGAGCATGAATAAAGGGCCTTTGTCAGGCGTTTTGAAAAGCACCCTGCATGAAGATGCCGTGGAATTGTCCCAAGACACCTGTGTCTGGCAGAAGGCTCTGGGAATGTTTGCTTGGTGAGTTTTGCAGCCAGTGCCACGGGAACATCTTCATGGAATTGCACCCTGGACATCAGTGGGCCTTGCCAGGTGTCCAGGACCCGTTTCTGCGATGTGTTTGGTGCAGGGAGGAGAGCAGGGGAACCTGTTAGCACGCCTGGTTAGCAAAGCTCCCTGGTCCTTCCAGGACTGCAGTCTGCTCTGAAATGTGCCCTGACTGCGGCTTTCCAACCCTGAGCCCAAGTGTACCCTGGCCTTTCCAGAAACAAGAAAACAGCAGGTGACAGGTGCCAAGAGGACATCTGGGGACAAATAGGATAGCCAAGAGCATCGAGAGCATCCATGACCATTTGAGGAGGAGATATTTTGTCTCTAAAGAGTATTAATGTAATTAATTAGAAACAATTCAAATTGCATGGGTTGGCCTGAGTAGAAATTTCAGTTTTCTCTTGTAACAGCAAGCTGGTGGATAAAAAGCCCCAGCCTAACGCACATTGGCAGACCAGTTCGCTCTGCTTTTCCATTTAGCTCCCATCTGCAGGTTTGTTGCCTCATGATCTCAGTAGGGCAGCTCACTCCAGCATCACACCCAAGTTCCAAGCAGAAAGAAACAAGCAGGTGGGGACAAGTACAGCATCTTTCAGGAACCTCTGCCTATGTGAGGACACAGAAAGTCGGTGAGACAATGGACTGAAGACATTAGCTTTATGGCACCAAAAAGTTTGAAATCCATGAACAAATTCATAATTAGGCACATGCTCCATGAGCTTCTGGAAGACCCCGGTAGGCCGAGATTTGAGGCATTGAATGATGGCAATGCACTGAGTGCCTGGCTCCTTGAGGAGTTCTCTCATTCCTCCTCCTTGTTGATGCCACTCTGAGGTGTGCCTTGATTGGTGTGGACACAGAGGCCCAGAGACGGTGAGCAATAGGTCCACTGTCACACAGCGAGACGTAGCAGAGCCAGGAGTCAATAAAAGGCAGCCCTGACTGCTTCTGGGAGCCACTTTTCACCTGCCATGACTCTGTCGGCCTTAGCCAGAACCAAGTGCAAACTTGGACCTTGGCTCAGGCCAGCAGTGTTGCATGTCATTCTTCCCCAGAGCTGCAACACATTCATATGCATGTCCTCAAGACCTGATGCACCTGCATGGGCCCCACCCACGAGGGAATGTGGGGCCCAGGGACCAGTCCCAGGGACTGGTCATTGGACTTTCCCTGGCCAGCTTCCTACCAAGCCTGGCTTGCTGAGTGACTGGGTTGTCATTGGGGCAATTCGTGCCGTGATCCCATTGGTCCCCTTTATGAACTTTGCGGTGTTGAGTTGACAAAACGGGATTCAGTCGGCCTGCATATCGGGCCATTGAGCTCATTTGGCCCAGCCTTGCTGAGGAAATCACACGCTAGGTCCGGCATTCAGCATCTCCCTGGCAGGCTGATGGCTAAGTTGATGATGCTGTGTAGCCTGTAATTGACATGGCCCTTGGTGGGGCCGGGGAGGAGGACATGGGGTCTGTTGTTAGCTGTGTCACAGTCTGATCATTGGTTTGCCATTCACCCCCTCCCCAGGGGGATGGAGACCAGTGTACCATGCCCGTGCCCGCTTCCCACACTGGCGTCTTGCAGCCTGCCTGCCCCCCAGTCAGTGATGTCAGTGCACCAGCTGCTTCCCCAGAGCCAGTCCCAGGCCTGCAGGCGGGGCCGGCATCTCTTGGGGCAGCAGTCTGCTTGTCACTGTGCGCCTCAGCCCTGGCCAGCCATGCTGGACCCTTCCCTGCCCGCTGCCACGGCATCCCCGTGAGCATAATCCTCTAACGGGGGCTCCGGCTCTGAGTCACTGGCTGGGTCTGATTGACAGAAGGGCGGGAAGAGGGAGAGTGACCAGGAGGAAGGCAGCGCCCTGCTGGGACCATGAAGGCGCTCCTGCTGCTGGCCCTGCCCTGGCTCAGCCCTGCCAATTACATTGACAACGTGGGCAGTCTGCACATCCTGTGCTCAGAACTGTGAGTCTGCACCAGCCTGCCTGCGCCTGCGTGTGTGTGTGTGTGTGTGTGTGTGTGTGTCCGTCCCCGACGCTGGGGCGGGACCTGATCCCCATGCATGTCGCACCGTGGGTGGTGCCTTTCCCACAAGGCATTTGTTCCTCTGCATCTGGACCAACACTTCTTGCCTTTGTGTGGGGTTTGGGTTTGGTTTTTGCGCTGCGCTTTTTCTCAGTTGCTGCGTCTGCTTCTGCTGCCATAAATAGCATGTACAGAGGGACGAAGGGCAGAGCCTGGCCACCGCAGTTCACAGGCAGCCCTCACATCCGTTGACAGTGTCTGCCTGCACACTTGATAGTCCACACAGCACCTACCAAGGCAGACCTGGATCCCCTGTGCCCCAACTCCCTGTGTCTGTAACCCATTCCTCTGTATTCTTGGTTATTTTTAAGCTTCTGGGAGGCAAAAAGAACCATCCTGCAAACACCTGCGCTCCCACACTTGCAGCTGAAGGGGGGACATTTGGCCACCTTCGCCATGCATGTCTTCCTCTTTTTTCTGGAACAGTCTGGAATATGTCATCCCATCCTGATCTTTCACCCTAAATACTTCACCCTGCGTTTCTCAAGCATAAAGCCCTATTTTCCTGCATGACCCATGTCCTTTTTTTATGGGAGGAAATGACTCAGGCCCCCAGCCTCTGGGTTCCTTGTGTTCGTAAGCTTGGAGAGAGCAATGCGGAGTGATGCGAGCTGCTGCTGGCAGTCATAGAAAATATACTTCATTGTGCATCTCAGCATTTGCAGCAGTCACAGAAATGCGTTCCTCCTCATTAGCCAGACAGACCAAAACAGCTAGAGTCAGCTTGCGGGGAAGCTGGAGCCAGCGCAGCAATGAAAATGAAACTGTTAACAGAGTTCAAGAGGACAAAGGTTGGCTGGTTGTGCCTGGAGTGGGAACGTGGCAACGGCAGGTGACCCATTGGCAGTTGGCCAGACCAGCCCAACGGCCTAGTCCAGTGGATACCCCATGGACACCTGCTGGGTCCTTGGGGACAACTCATTCTTTAAGGGGATGTCGCATTTCAGGATTATTGGATTCGGCTTTATCAGAGTGTCTGACTTAGAAAAGGCAGATCCCAGGAGTGAGTGTCTTGCTCCAACATTAATCACAAGCATCTCATTGTGGAGATTTTTCTAGAAAAAGCCCATGATGGCAGCACTAATGGAGATGATGAAAAAGGCTCCTTGCTTCTTCTGAATGGAGGCTGCCTCTGGGATAGGAGAAGTCCAGGGCCTTGGTTTCCTTCTCTGCTCTCCCAGCCCACCTGTTACACCTCCTGGACCCTGAAAGAGTTCAGTTTCCAGGGCTGCAATTTGGGTCTCTTCTGACACCAGAGCCCTACCCCTCACAGTTCTGGGGATCACAGTGGGACATCCAGGTGCCAGTAGGGCCACACCCCCTGGGAAAGTGTGGGAAGCAGCCAGGCCTTGCTTGCCTGTGGTGCCCACATCTGTGCTTCCCTTTGCCCCTGGCCAGCTCGGTGGCCTTTCCCAATCTCCTCGTCTTGCAAGGACCCTTGTCAGTGACCTCCAGACCCACGTGGATATCCAAGATGACCTTGAGATCCTTAACCAGGACCCCCAAGACCATTTCTCCAAAGGGTCACAGTCACAGGCTCTGGGTGGATTCCACCCAGCCTCCTACAGTTGCTATGGGGACATCTCTCCTGAGTTACTCTCAGTACTGTGAGCCACGTCAAGGAAGGTGCCTAATACTGGCCTAGTGATCTCCTCCGCTTTTTAAACTACAAGCACAGGAGTGTAAGGCAATGCACCTGATAGATAATGGAGTGGATGCAAGCTGGCAATTCTTTCCACCACATGGAGCAATCCGGAAAGCATGAGTCCAGGGAACTGCCAGGCCTGTTTTCAAATTTATTGTATAATATTTTTAAAGATCTAGTTATTTTTGTTTGAAAGGCAGAGTTACAAGAGTAGAGACACAGAGAAGTAGAGTTTTCCATCTGCTGGTTCACTGTCCAAATCGCCACAACTGCTAGGGCTGAGCCAATCTGAAGCCAGGAGCCAGGAACTTCTTCTGGGTCTCCCACGTGGGTGCAGGGTCCTGAGGCCTTGGGCCATCCCCCACTGCTTTCCCAGACCAAAAACAGGAAGCTGGATGGGTAGTGGAGCAGCCAGGTCTCAAATCAGTTGCCCTTATGAGATACCAGCATCACAGCTAGAGGTTTAGCCTGCTATGCGACAGCACCCACCCCCAGGCTGTGAATTTCTCAGAAGCTTCAATTGCAAGGAGATTGTGTGAGCCTTTCCCTGATGCTATGAATTAGCAACACATGTCACATAGCGTGGCTTGCTGTAGCTTGAATGCCTCTTGGCTCCAGGAACCATGTAGGACTTAAACTCCAGGGCCACAGGATGGTGGTGCTGGGAGGGAGTGACTTTATTCCACTTCTGCTAAGTAGTGAGCCTAGAGAGAGGGCCTTAGGTCACTGGCAAGGAGCCCTCAGAAGGTGGTCCTGTGAGCGGCTTACTTTGAAAGCTACATTGGGTGCAGTCTCTGCTCTGTACATCATGGAGGGATCTTCCTGCACAGGTGCTGCACCTCTGCCACCTGAGCCTCCCAGGTGGCCACACCCAGCAGACCTGCCCCATCCCTAGCCGCGCACCAGGACACAGCCCTTTCCTTCCACCGGAGCCCTGGTTGGGTATTCAGCCGCAGTGACCGAGTGCTGAGTAACACAGGCAGTAAGAAATGAGCCACTCCCTAGCACTAGGCCGTCTGCAAACATGGAAGCTATGCATTTAAGACATGGAAGAGGCAATCCAAGCCATGGGATTGAGTCGAAGTGGGAAGCAGGTGGTAGCTGAGATGTGGTGAAAGGAAGGTGTCCACTGCCTGAGGAGCTGGGTCTCAGCTGGAGCGGTGGGGCAGAACCCAGGGGTGGAGAGAGAAAGTACTTCAGGCAGGACAATCAGCACCCAGAACAAGTTGGGGGTGGCTGTGATTGTCTTCAAAGCCGGAAGGTCAGCCATTTCTCTAGAGCAGCAACGTGGACTTTGGGTCCCAGCTCATTAGCACCTGGGGAGAAGGCACCGAAGGTCGGCCATTTCTTTTTTTTTTTTTTTGTAAATTTTTATTACAAAGTCAGATATACAGAGAGAGGAGGAGAGACAGAGAGGAAGATCTTCCGTCCGATGATTCACTCCCCAAGTGAGCCACAACGAGCCGATGTGCGCCGATCCGAAGCCAGGAACCAGGAATCTCTTCCCGGTCTCCCACGCAGGTGCAGGTCCCAATGCATTGGGCCATCCTCGACTGCTTTCCCAGGCCACAAGCAGGGAGCTGGATGGGAAGTGGAGCTGCCGGGATTAGAACCAGCGCCCATATGGGATCCCGGCATGTTCAAGGCGAGGACTTTAGCTGCTAGGCCACGCCGCCGGGCCCGGCCATTTCTCTAGAGCAGCAACGTGGACTTTGGGTCCCAGCTCATTAGCACCTGGGGAGAAGGCACCGTGGGCGGAGCGCAAAGAGAACTGCTCTTCTCGGCTAGGCCCTCAGGCCCTGGAGGCAGGCCAGGCTTGGGACCAGGCACCCCTTCACTGAATCCTGGAACCCGGGAGCGTTTCCCTTTCTCTCCAAGCCAAGGCTCCCAGGCCCATTCCCTGAGGAGGAGGGCAGAAGCAGGTCCCTGCTAGGACCCAGGCTCATCCAGCAGATGGGCAGACAGGCAGCTGTGGAATGGGATTTGCAAATTCAAATACCCCCCAGGAACCAGGCAGGACTTGGTGTGGGCCTGAGCACAAGAGGAGGTGGGAAAGCTGCCATTGTGCAGGCCTTACGAAGCCTTGGAAAGGTCATGGGAGTGTGTGTTGTGACAACTACACATGCATTACCATGGTTGGTTGGTTGGTTTGACATCCTTTCATTCAGACATCTGAGTCTCTGGACTCTTGGCAGTGGGAGGTCAGCCTCAGTATGGACATGGTGGCAGCCACAGCCCACAGGAGACATCAGGAAGGCCTTGGCTGAAGCCCCCCCTTGTGGTTCTTACAGGGTTTCCCTGCGGGACATCCTTACCCACCTCCTGGGTGGGCCTGACCCTGATGCTGGACACCTTACTGCTCAGTTTGAAAGTTCTCCGTTCAGCCTAGGCGACACTAATGCCTACATGTGCAGCCCAGTGCAGAGTGAGGCTGAGCCAAATTCAGTGGCTGCCTATGTGTGGTGCTGTCAGCTGTGGGTGGGGAGGCCCCAGTGCGGGATCTGGCTGCCAGTGGTGTGGGGTGGCCTTCCCTCAGCTTCCAGCATGCAGCCATGTGCTTGGTTAACTGAGCTGACCTCATCCTGGCCCGTAGGCTCCTGTGGCCCCTACAGTCACAGCATTTCTTGAAGTGGTCAGCAGGATGCCCCGGGAGCAACCTCGAGACGCTGTGCAGGCGTGGGGCTAGCACTCAGGAGAGGTTTAACTGCCCACACTGCAGGGTCTGGAAAGCAGCAAAGTGAGTTTGTTGTCCCACCCCATGCACCTTCACAACCCCATTACCCGTTAAAATACACGTTCCATTTGTGGCTGGGTCTGCTGGACCCCCTGACACGCTGGTGTCCGCCACACTAGATCTGAGGGGGTGTTGAGATGTGTGACTTCTCAAGAGCACATGGCATCGCTGTCACATGGCTGGAGCCAGAATTCCAAGAGGGTACAGTGCTGCAAGATGGAGGCTCTTCCTGGGGATGGCTCAATCCCACCAGACATGCAATAACAACCAACACCAATGTTGCAATTTAGGGCAGGGAAGGGTGGGGTCTTATGGGAAACTACAGCTCCAGGGTACCCCCTTCCTGACACCTGGGGTTGGCCCAGGGAGTCCTGGACACAGAACATTCAGAGGTGCCTCAGGCACACATAGGACAGCACACCTGCTGCAGAGTGCACAGTCCTAAGGCAGAAAGAATGGACTCTTGCAGGCTCAACGGGCCTCAATAGAGAAGAGCTTGTGGCTTTGTTTTGTGGCTCCCTTGTGGGTCTAAGTCCTTGAGGTCCCTTCGCTAGGTCAAGCCATGTAGAACTCTGGCCTTAAAAGCTCCTCTTCCTGCTGACCTCAATCAGGCTTAGGACACGTGCTGAGGCAGAAAACACAGGACAGGTGCCAGAGCCATCAACTCTGAGATCACCCGGGCAAACATTTTTAAGTGGCTTTGGGCGAAGGAAGATGCACCCAGGTCAAATTAGACGACTCTAGTTGGGCTCTGTTTTGGCCCCAGTGCAGGGAGATAGAGAGGCTGGGCTACAAAAGACCAGTCACAACTCCCCCCTTCCCTGTTTCCATCCCACCTCATTTGCTCTGTTAACTGCTCTCCTCACAGGCAGGGTCCAAACCAGTAGGGGCTCTCTAGCTGTGCCAACAAGTGCTTTCCCAGTTGAGTCTCGAAGAGTTTGTTTACTGTTCGGGGAAGACAGGAACTGAGAGAGGAAATGGAGAGCCCCAGTATCCCTTGCTGTGTGCTTGGAACAGCTGAAGTTGAGTGTGGATTTGGCCCAGAGGGAAGGCGGCAGCGTTCACGAGAATATGGGTTAGCACAGACGAATCAAGGTTGGCCTTGGGGGCCAGAGTGGGCACCCCCAGACCCGGTCACTTTCTTGGGCCTCCCAAGGCATTTCAGCACAGCACACGTCCCACAGGGCATTTCCCTCACTGTTTGTGTGTGTTTGGAAGGAGATGGACCTTGCCTGCCCCTGACTCATTCACACATACTCGTCCAAGTGTGGCTCTGGAACGAGCCCCTGACTCCAGGGAGCATCGCGATGCTGTTCCAGGGCCTAGTCTTCACTTGAGGGTCAGCAAGCTCTCTCGCCAATAGCAAAGCAACGCCAGTCCCTCATCAGCTACAGTTCCAGCATCAGCGTTCCTTGGAGAGCAGGGAGCCTAACCTGACCCAGCAGTTGTGTCTGCTCTCAGTACACCCAGGCGCTGTGGGACCCAGCTGCAGTCACACAAGTAGCAGGCGGTGCTGGGGATACTTTAAAAGACTCTGAGAGGTGTTTGCTTGATTTATCTCACATTAAGTTGTTTGAATCCTCCCTTTTAAAGATATATTTTAATTGGGAAGGCAGATTTACAGACAGGAGAGTGACAAAGAGAAATCTTCCACCCCCTGGTTCACTCCCCAAATGGCCACAACAGCCAGAGTTAAGCTGGTCTGAAGTCAGGAGCCAGGAGCTTCCTCCAGGTCTCCCACACAGGTGCAGGGTCCCAAGGCTTTGGGTCAACCTCTGCTGCTTTCCCAGGCCACAAGCAGGGAGCTGGACAGGCAACAGAGCAGCCAGGACACGAACTGGTAGCCATCTGAGATGCTAGCACCACAGATAATGGCTTAGCCTGCTCTCCCACAATGCCAACCCCTGCACCCTCCATTTTCACAGCACAGAGGCAGAGGGGGACCCAGTGGACTTCTATTCACCCAGTATGCGACTTCTGCCGTTGCTGACCTGTGACCCATTGTGCTTCCGCTGTGCCCCCTCAAGCTACGCTCAAGCACATCTCACATCACCCACAGTCCTTCTGATACTTAACTCTACAGGATGGAGCTTTAGTGACACCGCAGTCCTTGCTGCCAGCTACCCTGTGAGTGTGCTCTCCCCACATCTCCTGGCTTTCCTGTCTGCAGCTGGGCTCGAGCTAACTGCGAGCTACACGCTGCCGGTGACTGCATCGTTGTGGTCTCCCTGTTCCTTCTCCACACCCTGCAAATACAAGAGCGCTTGGCAGCATAGCGTTGGCCACCTCCACATCCTGGGCTGGCAGCTGAAAAAGAGAAGTAAAGCAACTCTTAGCTTACCATCCCAGTTGAGGGAGATATAAACAAGAAAAAATGCAAAGCATTGAACCCTGAAGTCTATGAATTCAACCACAATTTTACCTAAGCCAGATATTTTTTCATGACCTTGTCACTCCGGCTTCAAGGGGAGAACCTAGAGAATGGGCAAATGGCCTCCCGCTCCTAGAGGGAGGCGGTTGGTTTTTTGTTTTGTTTTGTTGGTTTTTTTTTTTTTTTGGAGAGGCAGAGAGAATTCCCATCTGGCATTTAATTCCCGGATGCAGGTGATGGCTGGCTGGTGGAAGCTGGGAGCCAGAAAGTCACCCCAGGTCTGCTAAGCTGATGGCAGGAACCGAGTGCTCACACCGTCACCACTGTCGCCTGGCATCTGCATTGGCAGGAAGCCGGAGGCAGGAGACAGAGCTGGGCATTGATTGAATCCAGGCACATGGTATTGGACACCGGCATTCCAGCCAGCACCTTAACCACCCAGCCCAATTCCACTCCTTGGCTGATTTTTATCAATGAAGAAATTTGACCCAGCCCAGCACAATGATTCAGGGGCTAAATTCTCACCTTGAACATGCCAGGATCCCATATGGGAGCCAGTTCATGTCCTGGCACCCCACTTCCCATCTAGCTCCCTGCTTGTGGCCTGGGAAAGCAGTAGAGGATGGACCAAAGCCCTGGGGCCCTGCACCCACTTTAGAGACCTGGAAGAAGCTCCCAGTTCCTGGCTGCAGATCAGTTCAGCTCCAGCCATTGCAGTCGCTTGGGGAGTGAACCAGCAAATGGAAGATCTTTCTTTCTATACCTCTTTCTCTCTGGAAGTCTGACTTTCTAATAAAAATAAAATAAATCCTTAAAAAGAAATGTGGCCACATGGCTGTCTTAGGTATGATTATCTGTTATATGTGTGTAGCTATGAAGTAAGCTGTATGTATGTAGTCACGCATATGCAGTCATGTACATGTTGCATGTATGGCCAGCCATATGCCCTCCTTCAGGAACATGAACCATATAGAACCCATTAGAGAACATGTACAGAAATATTTGGGGGTTTTTTGGTTTTTTTTTAAGATTTATTTATTTTTATTGCAAAGTCAGATATGCAGAGCAAGAAAGACAGAGAGGAAGATCTTCTGTCCCATGATTCACTCCCCAAGCGGCCACAACAGCTGGAGCTGCACCAATTTGAAGCCAGGGGCCCGGAGTCTCTTCCAGATCTCCCACACAGATGCAGGGAGCTGGATGGGAAGTGGGGCTGCCAGGATTAGAACTGGCACCCATATGGGATTTCAGCGCTTCCAGGCGAGGACTTTAGCTGTTAGGCTATTGTGCCAGGCCCCATGTACAGAAGTATTTGTAAGGAATAAGAAAAATGGGCCAGTGCTGTGGCACAACAGGTTAAGCATCACCTGTAGTGCAGGCATCCCATATGGTGCTGGTTTGAGCTCCATCTGTTCCATTTCTAATCCAACTCCTTATTAATGCACATGGCAAAGCAGAAAAGGTGACCCAAGTGCTTGGGCCCTTGCATCCACAAGGAAGACCCAGAAGAAGCTCCTGGCTTCTGGCTTCAGATCAGCCCAGCTCCAGCCATTGTTACCATTTGGAGAGTGAGACAGCAGATGGAAGATCTCTCTTTCTCTATAATTCTGTCTTCCAAATACAAGCAAAACTAATCTTCTAAAAAAGAAAAAGGAAAAGCGTGAGCCCCAGCTGCTCTCCCCAGCTTGCCCGTGGGTTGCCAGCCCTTCGGAGCCCGCGGCTCAGCAGCACTGGACACGCCTCTCCGAAGTGAATGTGGAGAGAGCGCTCACCACCAGCCCTCGCCGGAAACAGCACCCTTCTGTGGGCCCAGCAAGGCGTGGGGCTGAGCCGCAGCCCTTCCATCCTCCCGGCCATGGCCCCCTCCGCCATCACTCCTCCTGGCCTGCACCTGCCTGGGCCTGCTCCGCTTCCACTTCCCCAGCATCCTCCCCACTCAACCGTACCTGCTTTGTGGGTCTGAGAGTGGGGCTAGGTTCACTCAGCCATCAAGGCCTGAAATAGGGCTTGGCAAGTCCCCTTTGAAGAACGAAGAAAAAACCATCAGTTCACTCCAGCAGGAGCCTCAAGTCCTGCTCGCAAGGTGACATGTATGCAGGGAGCCCTTGAACCAGGACTCAGCTCCAACTCCCAGCAGTCCTGCCTGCTGTGTGAGTTCTCGCAAACCATTTTCCCCTTCTGTCATGGCTTGTGCCTCTCCTCATAGAACCCTGGAGCCCCACCAAGCCCATCTCTCTTGTGCTTGGCACTTGCACACCAAGTACTAGAATCATCTTGCTGGTTGCCCTGTACACCCGTCTCCAGCCCTTTCCCTCCTACACAACTCCACCCAGGCCTGTAGGAGAGGAGAGACCAGGGCCCTGAAGCGTGAGTTCCCCTGCCCAGCCAAGGACCCAAATCAGACGCCTTCCATAAGAGGGCTGATTTGTGCCCTGGGATGTGCCCAGCACACACACTGGAGTGAGGCTGGCTCCAGTTCCTCCTGTACGAACTGTGCCACTGTTCAGCTGTGGGCAGGTTGCCAAGCCTCTCTGAGCTTTTTCCCAAAAAATGGAGATCATACCTGCCCCACAGACTGTTGTGTTTTTTAAAAAAAACATTATTTGGACAGCAGAGGAGGGAAAGACACAGGTAGAGCTGCTTCACTCCCCAACACCTGTAACCACTGGGCCTGGGCCAGGCCAAAGCCGGAGAGACCAGGACCTCCAGCCGGGTCTACCCCATGGTGGCTGGGGCCCTAGCCACTTGGGGCACCTGCTGCCACTTATTCCAGTGTGTCTTTGAGGAGCTGGATTAGAAGCAGAGCAGCTAGGACTTGAACCGACGCTCTGCTGTGGGATGCCACTGTGGGCTGTGGCTTAATGCAGCATGCCACGACGCCAGCCATTGTTGCGTCAGTCCCATCGCCCGCTGCACAGGAAGCTCCTGAGTTGTGGGCTTTACTCACAGCAGCAGCAGGAACGATAAGAGCGTGTTTTGTGAGCACCGAGGGGCCGCCTCCTGGAACAGATGGCATCTACACAGGCAGCTCACCTGCGTGATTTCCTCTAGTGGATCTGCACCAAAGCAGTGGTGAAGAGGTTGGGGTAGTTGGTACGCTGTGGCTCCGAGGCATCTTGGGGAGGGGCCTGGGTGAGGCCACACCCTTTTGCTCTGAAGCTGGCTCTTTGTGCGGCCCTCTCTGGACTGTGCCCACCACGTGTCCACCCTGGGGCTGCTCCCAAGCCCTCCCTCCAAGGCAGCCCCCTGTGTGCGACCCACCCTCACTCAGCTGACCGAGGAAGGGTGTGTCCAGGAAGGGAACTTGGCAGCTGGAGTCTGTGGCCCACGGAGTGTCTCCTAGGAGACCCCGGAGGCCATCCAGTCCACACCCTGTTTTGTAGAGAAACTGAGGCACACCGCATGACACAGCCCCACTGGGAAGAGACTTTGTGGCCCGGAGCAAAGCCGAGGGCACCAGTGTCTCTCCGATCGGAATTCAAATCCTGACTTGTTACTGAATAGCTTTGTGATGTAGACTGGATTTCTCATGTAGCCTCCAGGATGGCCTTCACCTTGGCAGTCAGTGGGCTCAGCCCCACCTCCGAGTGCCTGGGCCCAGTAGGCCACCCTAGCTCACCCCCATCCCCCAGCTTCCTGCTACTGCACACCCCAGGAGGCAGCAGGTCACGGCTCAAGTCACTGGGTTCCTGCCACACACATGGGACACCTGGACTGGACTCTCAGCTACTGGCTGCAGCCCAGTCCAGTGTGCAGGCCAGCCCAGTGTACAGGCCAGTCCAGTCCAGTGCAGCCCAGTCCAGTATGCCCAGCAGGCATAAGAGGAGTGAAGCAGCAGATGAAAGCTGGTGGTGGTGGGGTATGTGTGTGTGTGTGTGTGTGTGTGTGTGTGTGTGTCTATCTCTGATTCTCAAGTAAGCAGAAAGTTAAAAAGGAGGCTGAACCACAGCTAAGCCTCAAGTTTCTCATCCTCAAATGGGATCTCTTGATGCCCAATAGCTGCCTTGTGGGGATGAAGAGTGAGGGCAGGATTACTGGAAGAGTCTGTGCATGTCTGAAGCATGGCACAGGCAAATATAAACATCAGCCACAGTGATGGGAAATGAATGACCTCCTTGAGTCCTCCCAGCCCAGGTGGCAGATGCCCATAGCCTTGGGGAGAAGACCAAGGTGAAGTGAGGCCATGAGAGCGTCCTTGGGTGTGCCAGTCAGTCTGGCATGCATGCATACCCATTCCAGGACTGACGAGTTTGTTTTTGGCACCTGTTCCTTTGTTGTCATGGAGACAGCATTGCCTGGGTGTGGATCAGGTTGCTCAAGCACTTATCCTTCATTAGGGTCAGTCTGGGAGATGGGGACGGGCCCAGAAACAGAAAAATGGCTGCTTTATGGAGTCAACTCCTCAGGCTATGGTTCTGGGCTGGCTCTCTGGCCAGGTGCCATCCTGCTGTTGTGTCCCCACTACTGGAAGCATAACGGGGTGGGCTGCAAGAGGTCCCACATGGTTAGCCCAGAACAGCCTGAGCTTCCTGTTCCAGTGGATGAGGGAGAATCAAAAGTCCCACTGCAGGTGCATCTGGGCACCTTCCCTCTCAGAAGCTGCCACAGGCTTCAGGCACTGTCAGAGGCATGCGCGGACACAAACTCTGAAGGTCTGGGGTATCCTTGGGGATGGGCAGCTCAGTGGCATTGTCATTGGAAGTGTGCACTCAAGACAGACCTAGCTCATGCTAGCCAGGTGTGTGGCAAGGGCCTGGGCCTCTGGAGTTACCATCACCACCCCCATTATCATCATCGTCACTGTCATGGTTGCCCTGAGGACTTGGTGAGATGTGCCCACGAGGCCCCAGTGGAAATGTCAATATTTGCATTGTCCTGCCAGGCAGCTGCCCTCCTCCATGCCCAGCCCAGCCCAGCCTTCCTCCCTAGGAAGAGTCCTGTGTGGTCCCAGCTACCGCACAGATGCCTGACACCCAAACACTTGAATCTGCTTCAGAGAGCTGGGTGACCAAGGGCTGCTAGACAGGAGCAGAGAGGAGAGGAGGGCGATGGCCACAGAGTGCAGGGGTGCAGTGGGGGAGAGGAGTGATCTGTCCAGTCCCATGGTTACTGCGGGGAATTGGAGTTGGAAACAGTCTATTGGATATTTCTTTTTAAAAGAAAAAAAATAGCCTTAATGTGGAGAGTTTAAAGATTATATTTATTTGAAAGACAAAGTTATAACAGAGAGACAGAGCACTTCCACTTGCTAGTTCACTCCCAAAATGGCCACAGTGGCTAGGGCCACGCCAAGAACAGAGAGCTTCCTCCAGCTCTGCCACGTGGCTACAGGAGCCCGAGCACACGGGCCACGAGCAGGGAGCTGGATCAGAAGTGGAGCAGCTGCCACTCGAACTGGCGCACATGTGGGGATTTTGTTGTTTGGCTTTCTGGCTGTGTTCTTTCTCCTTACTCTTACAAAGGGCGGTGTGCGGAGCCCGGAAAAGTCCTGTGACCCCATCCTTCCCGTGTCCCTAGGGTGTGTTTCACAGCCGGCAATAGCAGGTGCACTTGCCCTGCAGGATGGATGGCCCTCTCCAGCAGAAGTCGGTCATGGTTACAGAGAGAGCTCAGCAAGGTACCTATGGTTTCCACAACAGGAATGCTCTTCCTGGCAGCTGAGCTGAGGCAGCAGAAGGGAAGTGTTCTGTTCCTGGGAAAACAATCATTCAGGAACCATAGAATATTCCCTAAAAGTTGGGGAGATTGTGCAGAAATCTTCTATTCCAATGAAATGGTTGTAGATGTGCTGGGATGTGGAGCCACAGGTGGAAAAGAGTGGCAGATTGTTCCTTGATATGCCAGGGCCGGGTTGTGGGTTAGAAGACCTCCCAGAGAGGGTGGCCCCAGCAGCAGGGAGGGCATGAGGGAGGGCAGCGGCACCTTTGGCTCCAAAGTCCGCCCTTGCGAAGGGCGGTGGCTCCTGGGAGCAGCACAGGGCACAAACGTTACCGAAGCTGGCGTTGCACAGCCTCGTAGACATTAGGCCTGCTGCAGCGGCTCACGTTCCTCATGGCTGGGCCGCTCCTGGCAGTGGGAGGGGAGGTTAGCCATCCCACCATCCCACACTGAGGAGCCACTGGATGCAAAAATATGCCCATGCCACGCCCACCCTGCTCAGGATGCACGTCTGGACGTCTCTGTCCTCTCTGTTCGCAGCAGGGCTCACTCGGGTCCTGCCTCTGGTCACTGGCAGGCCCCTTGTCCCTCGTCTAGCCAGCCCAGGTTTCTGAATCTCCTACATTGGGCTTTCAGTTTTCTGAACCAACCATTGCATGCACTGTGTACTGATTTTTTTTTCTGGCCTCCCTTTTTCCTACCGTGTCCCTCCTCCCTTACTATCGCCTGTTGTTGATCTTTGTCCAGGGCAAGGTAATTTTTCAGAAATAATTACTCATTTTTACTGGCCCGCCGTACAGTAAGCATATTAGTCAAATTCCTGTATCCCCTCAGCGGCTGATTTACGCGTGCACGCGTGCGCCGAGTCTCCCTTCACCTATTTTTCACCCACATATATCTGGCGTGCTGATCAGCCTGCACATTTCACATGAATAGACTCCCTCCTCAAGGTGCAGGGCGTGTCGGGTTTTAGTGGATTGGGGATTTTTTTTGGCTTCTTTTACTTGTACCTCTGTGTTGTGTCAAGCTCCTTGGCCTATATTTTTGCTTGTTTGTTTCCGAGTTGGTTGGACCCACGATCTCAGCAATCAGCCACTAGCTCTGATGACTTGTTTTCTCTGCGGAGCTCTGCTGCCACAGTCTCCCATCACAGCATCCTTCTGTGTCATCTCCAGGGTGCAGAGCTGTGCCACCATGATCCTAAGAGTTTCTGATACATGACAGAATAGGGGTCTCTCTTCACGTTTGGTAGAAAGAGCTGGAAATGGGGAGGGGGACCTTGGCTGTAGCTTCTTTCAAGAGGGGAAAAAAAAAAAAAAAACACACCAGCAATGGAATGTGCTGAGCGCATAAGCTCCTTGGAAACCAGCTCGCCTCTCCTCCCCTCTCCCATTCCCGACGCCTAGAACTTTCCAGTCCATGATGGCTTTGGTACAACTGCTTGCCACTTCTTCAGAGAGGTGGCTGTAGCCAAGCCAGCCTCTTTGGGAACAGGACCTGGCCGAGTCAGCAAGGACTGGAGAGAGTGTTTTTCTCCAGTTCACTTGATTGCCAGCGATGCGCTAACCTGCCTTAGGCCTCCACCCACCCCCAGGAGAGGCTGCAGCTGGACGGCACATCCGCACTGCATTGTCAGGCCCCTCCAGCGCCCAGGGGGAGCTCCCGGCAAGCATCAGACCCCAGCAAGTGAGCGTACCTATGTCTGTCCCCACTGCATGCCAGGGACAGCTGCAAGGCAAGGTGCATTTCTGATGCAACAACCTTTGCTCCCAGCAGGCTCATGTGAACAAGGCAGCATGGCCCAGGGGCTGGGGTCCACATTGGAGGAGGGCCGACAATAGAATTAGGAGCACACTGTCACCATGGACCAGAGCCATGGAGCTGCTGTGCTATTTTGTCAAATGAGCATTAGATTTGGTGTGGATCAGGAGCAACTGAAAAAGGCTCCATTCCGGGTGCCAGCCTTTGTGGGGAGTGCTCCGTGCAAGGGTGGCAAACAGTATCCATAACTACAACCAACTACAAAGAAGAAACTAGACTCCGCCCACAGCGTGGAAAGAGCCTGGGGCCCTGTCCTCTGAAAGCTACTTTTTCTTTTTTATTTTTTAAAGATTTATTCATTTTATTACAGCCAGATATACATATGCCGATCCGATGCCGGGAACCAGGAACCTTTTCCTGGTCTCCCACGCGGGTGCAGGGTCCCAATGCACTGGGCCATCCTCAACTGCTTTCCCAGGCCACAAGCAGGGAGCTGGATGGGAAGTGGAGCTGCCAGGATTAGAACCGGCGCCCATATGGGATCCCGGGGCTTTCAAGGCGAGGACTTTAGCCGCTAGGCCACGCCGCCGGGCCCTGATAGCTACTTTTTCTAAACTTTGCAGCATGCCCCAGCGAGGGCCCAAGGTAAGCACCGCTGTGGCAGCAGAGCCCTACGCTTTCAGGAGCTCAGAGCAGCAGCTCACCCAACCAGGCAGAACTGAATCATCTCCTGCCCCGGAAAGAAATGTCCCTAAGAACCAGGCACTTGGGTTACAAAGGAAACGCCTAAGGTTTTCTAGCCTGACTTTGCACAAGCCCTATGCCTTCCAATACCGAGCAAAACCTGAAAGCCAAGGTGAGGAGGCACAGGAGAGCGTCGGAGCAGCTCGCCCCTCCACTGCCCACAGCCTCTGCCCTCCTGCTACAGATGGAGGCCATCCCCACCTCTGGGCATTGTACCCAGCTGCAGGACAAGGCAGGCTCTTCACAAAACTCATGGAAAGTTAGGATTAAAAGAGAAATTTATTTTGGTGCCAAGAAAAAATGTATTTTATTTTCGTTTATTTGAGAGGCAGATAGAAAGAGAAAGAGGGGAAATCCAGGATCTTTCGTGCACTGGTTCATGCCCAAGTGGCTACCGAGGCAGGACTGGGCTCGGCCACAGCCAGGAGCCAGGAGCTCCGTCAGAAGCTCCGTGTAAGTGGCAGGGGAACACGCACTGGGGCGTTTTCTGCTGCTTTCTCCGGCATTCACAGGAAGCTGGATCAGAAGCAAGGCAGTCAGGACTCAAACTAGCATTCTGATGTGACCATGCAGGCAGCCGCTTGACCCGATGTGACACAGCTCCAGCCCTGGCGCCATAAAATTGAAATTTTCCATGAACTTTCTGAAGACCCCTCATGTCATGTGGTCTCTTTAGGGAAGGGACACATGGATGTTTCCCCGGCTAAGAACCCGGATGCGGCAGCTCTGGAGGGGGTGCCCATTGGTAGCACACAAAGCCCCTGACTGTGGCATCAGACCCTGTTTCAGTTGGGAAAGTTGACTTAGCAGAGGTGGAGAAAAGTCAAGCAAAACGTTCAAGCACATTGAGCCTCGGGGACCGGCCCCGAAGAGACACCACTCTTAGTGTCCCTGCTGGATTGCCCTCAAGGTCAGCCGTCTGTGACGTGGCCAGGCGGGCCTGCCTACACCAAGGTTCACTGGCTGGCCATCTGACTGCTTCCAGAAACTCCAGAACATCTTGTCTCTAGGCAGGGTCTTCAGATGCCTTTTCTTTCCCTTCTCTATCCCAGCAGGGCTCTCCCTCCAAGCTGTGCAAATCAGAGCCCTCACCGGCCATGACGGTAATGAGAGCCGACGCTGATGGCCACAGCCGTGTCCCCAGGGAGTCGAGCACCTGCAAGCTGGCTGGCTCCTCCCGTCCTCACAGCTCATGGATCACAGACAGTCAAGCGAGACAGAAGAGGTTTTTAATTAGAGACGTCCCACCCAGCCAGCCAAAGTCAGTCGTCAGATCCGCTCTGGCTTTTCCACAGCGTGGGGCTTGCTCAGGCTCACCATAGCCGGCACGCAGTCCAGAGATTTCCACAAGAGGAGCCCCCCGTCGGGTCAGAGAAGGACAGAGGGCAATTCCAATTGCTCCCCCACCTCTCATCTTGCACCTGTGCCCATAGAACTGGGAAGGAGAGTTCTTCCCGGGGGCAGAAGCTGCACTACCAGAGGTGCCTTTCTGGTGTGGCTGCAGACCTGGCCTACATAGGAGGTACCTGTCCACGGTGATCTCGGGCCAGTCACGGAGCAAGTGCTGACCCTCCGCAGGCAGGACATTACCCGTAGGCCCCGCCTTCTGGATTGTGTGCTTGTGAGCACGGTTGTGCGCTAGTTGGCTTCTCTTTAATGATACATTAATATTTAGCCAATGACTGGTTGAAACCTATCACATGCAAATCTGTTTATATGCCACGTGTCCTACTCAGGTTGAGAATGGTTAAACGATGGTGGATGGTAGCCAGGCCCCACCTAGCCTGAGGGTACTGGGGTCAGCAGGGCCAGGCCGTGCCAGTTCCTACAGAGAAGCACTGGGCGTGTGTTTTATGAGGAAGGCGTGCTGTGTACTGCAGGCTGCTCTTTCAGTTGGCAACAGCATGAGCATTATCTTCCTGGGAGGTGCTCTGGGCATGGCAGAGGTAGGGCCTCCTGGGGGCTCAGGCCCAGGGCTAATGAGGCTGCCCAGGTGGTGCAGAGGATGGACCAGGGCTATATGCAGCTGTGGGCAGTGCTGCGGGTGCTCAGAGAGCTGGGCACTGGGCTCAGGGTTGGCTGGAGCAGGTAGAATGAACGGGACTTTTAAAGGCATCGGGAAAGACGAAGGACCTTGCTCTGTAAGTGCTCCTTTGGCTGTCTGCAATACTGTAGTGGGAACAAAGTTGACCTGCACTGGGCCACCTGTGGATAGAAGCACTGTGCTGTCCAGCTGCTCTGTCCGTACACAGCGTGAGGCATGCGGAGGCTGGCATCTGTCTGTCACGCTAAAGCTTCAGCCAGCCAGAAGAGGGTGGACCCAAGGTTGCTGCGTGCAAGAAGGGTAGTGATGGCGTTGAGCCTCATTTCAGAGCATTTACAGGCATGCTTGTCATTCCTGCTGGGTGTTTGCATAGAAAGTGCCAGATGCTCATGAACATGGGCTGTCTTTAAAAAAAAATAACAACAGCAACAGTAACACAGTCATCTTTACTGCCTCTTAGGGCAGATCCTCACCACCTCTCCAGAATTCAAGACAACAGACCTGCTGGTGAGCGTTTGCCCCTAAGAACATGGCTCATAGTCCAGGCCGTGAACCTAGAAAATGATGGTTGTTAACACGAAGCCAGAGGGGCTTGGATTTTGCGGCTAACAGCAAGGGAGAGCTCAGTGTAGATACTGACAGTCAGGACATCTTGGTGTTGTCTAACCTCACCCTGGCATCAGCAGCTGGCACCTGAAGCCAAGGAGCAAGACTGAGCAGTGACTGGCCATCTCGTCTTAAGCTTCCTGGTGCCAGCCAAGTTGTTGGAACCGCCATGTCACTAGGCAGCCATGTCGGGCTGCTATTTGTAAAGCTCCCTTGTGACACACGAGGTGGCCATGGGAACATGGCAGTCCTGAGCGCTAATCCAGAGCTGGCCACACATCTTTCTGATACTTGTTGTTAGAACACATGCAGTTCTGCAATCAAAGCCAGGGGAAGGAGAAAGCCATTGTAAGTTGGGGGTCCTGTCTCAGGCCTTGTCTCGCTGTGCTTCTCGCTTGGCTGAGAGGCACGGTTACGCCTGTGCTGAGGCAAGTGCTGTGACACAGCGGGTTAAGCTGCCACTTGGGGCAACACCTGCCCCCTGTGTCAGAGCAGCAGTTTGAGACATGGCTACTCTGCTTCTCATCCAGCTTCTGTTATCTAACACACCCTGGGAGACGGTGGATGATGGCTCAAGTACTTGGGTCCTGCTGGACCTGGGATTGAAGGGCTAGCTCCTGGTGGCCTGGCCTGGCCCGGCCCTGGCAACGGCGGGCATTTGGAGAATGAGCCAGTAGGTGAGAGACCTCCTCCCCTCTTCTCCCTCTCTGTCCTTCGACTTCTCAAATGAAAATTAAATTAATCATTAGTTAATAATTTTATATATATATATAGTGGTCAGGGACATAAAGGCCTCGGGTGAGGCACCCTAAACGCTCTCCCTCTCTCCCCCACAAGGCAGGTGGGTCCTGCCTCACACCACGTGGCCAGCACACAGGGCTGCCTGCACACTCCTGTTCTCCCAGCAGGCTGTTGGTGCCGTCTCTATGCCTGCTTGCTAACCCGAGTAAGCAAAACTATGCCCAAAGCTTGCAAGAACCTCGCTGTGCAACGAGGAGGGCCTGCGAGCTTCAATACACATCCTGGGGGGCTGGGGGGCCATGCTGCTGAGTAACCCAGGGAAACAATCAGCAAGTTCCCTGGGGACACCTTTAGACCCTGAGGAGACAGCATCTGTGTAACTGAATCTTGGCAAAGACAACTCTGCATGGATGATGCCTGCTAACCACTTCCCAGGAGGCCAAGAGTCCCCCCACACCCCATCCAAGGGACACTGGCCTGCAAGGGCCATGGTAACAAGTCTGATGCATGAGTGCCCTGGGCGCTCTGTTGCTGGAATCCACAGACTAACACTGGGCAGCCTATTCACCCCACTGCAGCCCACATTCAGCCTCTGAGGATGGCACTCCTGCTAGCAGAGTCCCAAGGTGGCACAGAGCCAGGGAGCCACACGTGTGTCTGTGTGCTCTCCATCAGGGGCCCCATGCTACCAACCCAGTCCTGGGTTGGTCACTGGATAATTGAACAAATGTAGGGTGCCGGCTTGGGGCTTACGTAGGACCGTACTCCCAAAAGTTGGTGGAAAATGATGCTTATCTTAGTCTGAGACACATCGAAGAACTAGTGGAGTGATGCAGCCAGTTAAGCTGCTGCCTGCAATCCCGGAACCTCTACTGAAGCATGATTTGAGTCTTGCCTGTTCTACTTGTGGTCCAGCTTCCTGCTAAGGCACCAGAGAAGGCCCAAGGGCTTGGACCCTGCCACTCACTTGGGAGGCCCAGGTGGAGTCTTAGCTCCTGTATTTTGCCTGGATTAACCCTGGCTCTGGCAACCCTTTGACGTAACATAGTTGTTTGGGGGCTGGCACAATGGCTCAACTGGCTAATCTGCCACCTATAAGTGCCAATATCCCATATGGGCACTGGTTCATGTCCTGGCTGCTTCTCTTCCTGTCTAGCTCCTTGCTTATGGCCTGAGAAAGCAGTGCAGGATGGCCCAAGTCCTGGGGACCCTGCACCCTTAGGGGATACCCAGAAGAGGTTCCTAGCTCCTGACTTTGGATCAGGTCAGCTCTGGCCATGGTGGCCATTTAGGAAGCGAATCAGCAGATAGAAGGTTTTTCTCTGTCTCTTCTCTCTGTTAAATTTGTGTTTCAAATAAAAATATATAAATCTTTTTAAAAAAAAAAAAAAGAAAGTTCTCTCTCTCTCTCTTTCTCTTTCGCATGCACAGGTTTTTCACACTATGCATTTTTCATGAAACTCTTGAAGAACCCTTGTCTGCATGGATTTCAATTTTTTCTGCACAAAAATAAGCTTGCTTTCAATGCTATTATCCACACAAACTTTGGAAAGTTCCCTGTGTTCCTTAGAACATTACCAAGGATCTTTGGTTTCCTATCAGCCAAGAAGAGCCACTGAGACAGAAAATGACCCCCAGTCTCCAGGGGGCATTGCTGGAGAGAGAAGAAGGAGCACATGACCAGGGCCATGGTGGTGAGGTCCATGTCAGGAGGGATGTGTCCCAGGATGCCTCTTGGAACTCTGAGCACCAGTCACGACCCAGGGTCAGGACAAATGAAGTGTGGGCACCACAGCTGCCAGCAGCACGGTTCAAAGGCACTGCAGACCTGGGGGGCCCCGCTCGGGGTCCACACGGCAGCAGCTGTGGGCTCCCCACCCGCCCTGATGTCGCCCAGGCTTGTGTGTTTACATGGCCACACAGCTTCAGAGCAGCCCTACTCTAACAACCCGCTTTCAAGCTCAAGTCATGTATACGAAACACATTTTTAAGTTAAATATTGTCCCAACCACCGTCTCCTTCTTTGTGCCTCTTCCAGGATGCTGGGGGTGCAGGCCATGCAGGGGAGCTGTGGGCCAGCCAGACAGGGATGTTTCAAAATTAGTTGGTGTGGGGAAGAGAATGCCCAAGTGTTGCCCCGAAGAATGAGTGGTCTGCTTAGGAGAAAGCAGTGAGCTGGGGCTTCGCCTCATGCGGATCCTGTTTGCTTTCTTTCTCACATGCAGGATAGATCCTCCCTAGAGAAAACTGAAGAGAAAATGTTCAGTCAGTGCCCGTTGGCTTTCTCTCTCTGGGAGCGGCACGGGGAGCCTGGGGCAGCACGTAGGTGTGCCACGTGCATTCGTGAGCTGAGCTGCCAGGGTGCAGTGTCACAGGCTGAGTGCTTTGACTGCTGTCCAGCGGCCCAGGAGCCAGGTGTGTGCAGGTGGCCAGCATCTGCCCAGGGAGTGGCAGCATGAACCCTTCACAGGGTCTTCACTCTGCACCTGCCTGACAACTTTTCTCTTTCTCCAGGGATACCTGATGCAGAGACGGAAGGCAGAGGCCCTCCTGTGGACGTGCAAGCGCCATGCACAGTCACGGAAGGCCTGAGCCCAGGGTCTGATGTTCTGTTGTCTCGTGGGATGTTGCCTGATCCTCTTCTTCCCACAGTAGAGCTATCTGGGACTGTTGCTGGCTACTCCGACCTTGTGGGAACCCAGCTGATCTGCACTCCACACACCTGCTTTCCCACCACTCGCACTGTGTTTTTGTAAAAGTAGAAAAACCCTTACTTTCTTTGTCCTGGTGTGTCAGCCTTCAGGATGATGGCCGCCCTGCTGTTCTGCACGACCCCATGTCCTTCATTATTAATCCCCAGTGGACACCGGTCATGATGGATTAGGGCCCACCCTGATGGCCTCACTTTAACTAATTTTTTTAGTATCTTGGCTCCAAACAGCCACACTCTAATGTACTAAGTGTTGGAACTTGATACAGGGAGTGGGCACATGTTCTGTGCAGTGCAAGGGAGGGGGGGAGCTCTGACCTGGTGGGTTACTCCCAAGTGCCCACCATGGTTAGGGCCAGCTGGACACACACTAGGAGCAGGGCACCCAGTCTCGGTGTGCCCTGGGAGTGGTAGATACCCAGCCAACTTGAGCCACAACCTGCTGCCTCCCAGGGTATACATGAGCAAGAAGCCAGAATTGAGAGCTTGGGCTGGACCTTGAACCCAGGCCCTCCAAGCAGGGTTGCACGTGTCCTAATCATTATCTTTACCAACCTGTCAAATGCACACCTAGAATTCTGAATCTCACATTTCTGATTTAATACATGCATTTCCACTTAGTTGATATCCCTTACACAAATGGCTTTAGCTTTGTTGGGTAGAATTTTTTTAAAGATTTATTTATTTTTATTGGAAAGTCAGATATACAGAGGAGAGAAAGAGAGGAAGATCTTCCGTCCGATGATTCACTCCCCAAGTGAGCCGCAACGGGCCAGTGCGTGCCTATCCGAAGCTGGGAACCAGGAACCTCCTCCAGATCTCCCTCACGGGTGCAGGGTCCCTAAGTCCTGGGCCATCCTTGACTGCTTTTCCCAGGCCACAAGCAGGGAGCTGGATGGGAAGTGGAGCTGCCGGGATTGGAACCGGCGCCCATATGGGATCCCGGGGCTTTCAAGGCGAGGACTTTAGCCGCTAGGCCACGCCGCTGGGCCCCTGATATGATTTCTTTACAGTAAAGCTCCGTACCATGCTGAAGCCGCACCCCTCCCGCACCCCTCCCGCACACCGCCGGCTGCTCCCGCGCCTCTCATCCCGCTCACAACTGTCTTCACTAGTTGTGTCCAGATTGCATTTGCCTTCTTTGACTTTTTGAAATGGTAATTTTAAAAAAGGCCTATTTAGCTTTATTTGTATGGAAGACAAAGTGACAGAGAAAGAGAGAAAGAGAGTTTCCGTCTGCTAACATGTTTCCCAGCCACATCAGCAAGGGCTGGACCAGGGCAGTCAGAAGCTGGGGGTCCCACCTGAATGGCTGGGACGCTAGCCCTTGGGCCACCTTGCACTACCGCCTACAGGTGTTACAGGCGTCCTAAGCAGCCTGGCACCTTGTTACAGATTGAGCCCTGGGGTTTGGGGTTTGTGGTTGTCATTCATATTGTTGAACCGCAGTTCGTGGCAGTCAAGGTCACAGACTCACAGGGCCAGGTGAGCTGCCGTTCTACTCTGATGCTCTGAGGAAGGCTGTTGAGGGGTAGGTGTGTGGCAGGCTCCCCCACTCAGAGCCACAGCATCCCATGTTCTGATATGGACCTGGTCCAAGTCCTGGCTACTGCACTTCCCATCCATCTGCCTGTTGATGGCACGGGTGCCTGGGTCCCTGCCACTCACACATGAAGGAAACCAGGATGGAGTTCCAGGTTCCTGGCCAAGCCCTGGGTTGGCAGGCCAGGCTGCTGCTGAAGTTGATGAGAAGGTGGGGGCAGGAGCTGCAGCATCCAGGGCAGGGAAGAGCCTCTCCAGCAACCATGCAGTCCAGGGGTGAGTTAGGTCTCTGATCAGCTGCCTAGCCAGGAGGTAGCGAGCAAGGTTGGGCCCCAACCAGCGTTTAAAGCAAGCATCTCAAAACACATCCAATACCCTTAAGAATGACAGGCAGCCACAAGCCACGTCTCCTGGTATCACAGCATCAATGTTGTGGAGCCCACCTGAAGAATGGAAAAAGCAGCCAGCTTATGGAGTCAGCGGCAAGGAGAAGCACCTGCTCAGCAGCAGTTCTCAGCTTCATAAGTAACAGATTCCTCTGCTAGGACGAAGCAAAGCCTCCATCACAACAGGCGAGCAGGTGCATGGGGGAGCTTAGGCTTCAAGGATAGTGAGCAAGCAGAAGGCTGCTAAGTGTCGGAAGCTGTCTGCTGATGATGTGTGTCCCAGTCCTGCGTGTGTCTTCACATGGAGCTGCAGGATCTATCTCCGGATTCACCCAGACTGTCAGATTTGCTTATAATTTATTTGAAAGATAGAGACACAGAAGCGGTGGGAGAGAGAGACCTCCCCCAAGGCACAATCAGGAACAAAATCAGGTCTCCCACCGGGCAGCAGGGACTTATTTTATTTCTTTGAAAGGCAGGGTGATGGGGAGGAAGGCACAAATCTTCATCTGCTGGTCCACTCCCCCAGATGGTCACAACAGCCATGACAGGGCCAGACTGAAGCCAGGAACTTCATCTCACATGTGGGTGACAGGGACCCAAGCACATGGGCCACCTTCTGCTGCTCCCTCGGCACAGCTGCAGGGAGCTACATCAGAGACGGGGCAGCCAGGTCTTGAACCCATGCTCTGATATGGGATGCAGTGTAGCAAGTGATGGCTTAACCCAAGGTGCCACAATGCCAGTCCCAATGCCTCACACCTTAATGAGAGCATAGTAGCAAGAAGAGCTGAGACTGCTAGCGCTGACCCTCTCATATGGAGACCTGGCTCTCTGCTGGCACAGAGGGATAGCACCCTCAGCAGCTTCCTGGTTCCAACTTTTGGCAGATGAGCAAAGGCTTGACTTGAACAACCCAGAAAGACATGTTGTTACAGATAAACCTGGGGACTTGGTGAACTCCGGGAACAATTAGTTGAAAATGTTTGACCCCAGAGATGACAGGAGAGTTCCCTGCTGACAAATGTCACTCATGAAGAAGTTGAGTCATAAACTGAGTGGCTGGCACAGGGATCCAAATTTGAGTTTCCACTTAGGTTTTGTTCTCCATGCTTCACCCACACCTGGAACCTGTGGGATCAGAACAGGCACAGAGCCCACACACCCCCTGCAGACCAGATTCCTGGTCAACCTGCTATTGCCAATGCTGTGAATGATCTCTGGAATTCACATAGCAATGCCTGGACATCAGCTCCAAGTATGTGTGAGCTGGGAGGATTTAGGATTCTCAGCTCAAAGTACATGTCAGCGTCATCTGTGAGCTTTACAAAGTCACCAGTGTGTGACAGAGATGCAGGCTGAGTTGTCAAGGTACCTGACAAGGCTGGAGCCCTAAAATCTAACTGAACCTGCTATGTAGCTAAGATGAAACCACCACCCTGGGGTGCCTGGAGGGCTAGGATGGCCAGCGCACTTCGCAAGGTACAATCCTCTACAAGGTGGGAAAGCAACACATAGTTGTGCATGGGTGTGTCCACGCTGGAGGACTGGAAGACTGAATCCTTAAAAATGAGCAACAGTCTATCTTGGGGTTGGAATTACAGGTTATTCTTTTTCTTATTTGTCTGAAATTGTTCTCTGAACCTCAAAGACTTTTTGAATTAGAAGAAAAGAGGAAACCACCTGTATTGGATTCTGATCAAATGAAGGGAGGGTTTCATGACTATGGGCCCCCTTCACCTGTACACATGATGGCAGGCACCTGGCAGCTGGCCTCGGGGGGTGCTGGAGGAGCCCCAGCCAGCAGTGCCAGTACGTCGTGAAGCCCTCGGCTCTTGGCTCAGCACGGTTCTCTGGTGCTGTTCGCCCATCTTGTTCCCATAGAGCATTGCTAGCCAGCACAGTCTTGTGCCTTCAGCTTGGCTCACTTCACTCATCTCTTTGCACTCCTGGAGTGCATGAATGAATGAATGAATGAATGCACTCAGAGAGGAGAGTGGGCTGTGGAGTCTCAGTGGAGAGTGAGGGGCAGGCCTGGGACCCTTGGGTTGGGTTGTTCCAACAGTGGCCGCCCCAGCCAAGAGGCCGGCCTGTGCAGAGGCCCATGGCACGGAAGGTTTGACTGCAGAGGGACAGCTGCCCCCAGTCTGACTGCGTGCAGACTCACCAAGTGCAGTGCCAATGCACCACAGCAGAGCAGAGCAGAGCAGGAAGCTGGGCCTGGCAGGAGAGTCACCAGTCACCTGGAGGGAATCACCAGTCACCTCGTGTAGAGTACAACCAAGAGCTGGCGGGATATGTGCAGTGGAAGAAAACTGTCTGATTTCAATGCTTTGCACTCAAATTTATCCTTTAATTCCATTTTCTACCAACTTTCTGGAGACCCCTCCTAAACACACCTAGTCAAATATAGGCATATATAGGCACACACATAAAGACATCTTAAAATATGTAATATTTATAGCTTTTTGCGTTATATTTAAAGATGTAATGTTTTCAAAAGATCATGGGAAATACGTGTCAGCAAAAAGCCATGCGTGGATTTCAAATTTTTAGCCCCAAAATAAACTCAATTCCATTTTCCACACACTTGCTGAGGCATTTCCTTTTCTGCAAACAGAAGCATCACTCCGCTCTGCCCTCCATTTGTAGAGCGCAGTCGGGGAAGCAGCAGGGCTTCCAGAAGGAGTTAGCCTGTTTCCTTTCAATATGCTGAAAAGGGAGAGGAAGCCCACTGAGCAAACACATCCTGATCCAGGGACCACGGGTGCAAAGCTGCAGTAGTCGCCAGCCCCAACCAGGCTGTTAACGGGAGTGAGGAGCCCCTCCTGGCCACCTCTCCATTCCCAGACCCCAGTGGCCTCCAGGTGCCGGAGTAAAAGCACGCCCTCTGGAGGCAGAGCAATGAATCACCCCGAGGTGCTCCACATTCCACTGGGGTCCCTGCCAGCCACACCTTCCCTGCAGAAGCTACCAGGCTGGCCTGGCTCAGAGCAGAGGCATGGACAGTGCCAGTCCTAGGCCAGGGACACTCAGGGAGCCAGCGGCCCTGAGGACTGGACAGACGACTGGCAGATGACTGTCCCTCGCTGCCTGTCTGCTCACCTGCCAAGCAGTGGTTTCCAGCATCAGCCCCCAGGACACACGGCTCCATCCAGAATCTGTCTGCATCCCAGCCCTCCACCAGGCAGCCACGTGGGCCTGGGAAAGCACCTCTGTGCCTCTGTACCTTCAGTCTCGTGGGCAATGTGGGCCCACAGTGGGCTCTTCTCCACGCAAAGGATGCAACAACCGCCCGGCTGTGCCTGGTCCATGGTCCCTGGCAGACAGGCAGGCAGGCAGGCAGACAGCACGGATGGGTGAGTTGGGATGAGAAGGGGGAAGAGGTGCAGCTCTGGGGTCTCACGCTCACTGTCAACCAACAGGACAGAACCGAGAAGGGATTGTTAGCACTGGGAGAAGCGACACCTGTGTCTTCTGGGCTTGCCCAGCACTGGGGACAGGCACGTACTGGCATCTTAGGCAAACTGAGGCAGGTGAGCTTGCTTGGCATTGGTGCTGTGTACCCCAAGGGCGCATCTCACTTGTGCCCACCCCACACCCCTCACGCCACAGACAGGCGGGTTGGGCTTCAGCTGTCTGTGGGCAGGCCTGGATTTCTGCTTCATATTCCAGCTCAATTTGAATTTTCCTCTTCCAGTGTTCATTAAGGAGGGACGTGGGTGATGGGCCAAGCTGGGGACATTTTCCCCTGCTGGATCAGAGGCAGAAGGAGAGAGCCACTGGAGTAAAGCCGTGCATGGTTGGTGGTGACGTAAGAAGCCCATGGGTTCTCAAAACAGCAAACACTGACCGTGCAGGCTCAAGTTCATCTAGGGGAGCAGGGGTGGTCTGGTGCCAAGTGCTGACCCCTGCTGGCCTCTGTTGCTTATTAGCCAATATTGACTTCAGCCGTGACCACATGGTCTGCTAATGGTTATGTGCCAGTGTGGTTCTGGTGGCTATGAGGTGGGCTGTGACATTCCAACCCATGGCCCAGGAACTTGGACGAAGGGACCCCGTGGTATGTTTGCCTGACCCTCCCAGGTAGCACGATCAGGACTCAGCGAGGGTGGGCCGTGCGCGAGGGTGGGCTGCGGTCGCCTCGAGTGAACCATTTTCAAAGAGGACTCAGGCAGCTGTTTTTGTCTCAAAGAGTTCTGGGGCTTTGCAGCGAAAGGACTTCAAGTATGAGTTCCGGTGGCTTCCAAATGCACAGCCTGCTGCCTTCCAGTCCAAGGAATCTAAACAGCCTGCAGCTATGAAAACACATTGGTGCCAACACAATCCAAAAGTCATGCTTATTCCTACCAACTAGCACCCCTCCAACAGTGAGAGATGGACTGGAGGTGGGAGGGTCCTGGGCCAAGCCCCGCCCCTTGGTGACACTTCTATTCTTCTGTCATTAAGCTCACATAGGGCAGAGTCAGCACTGACTCCACGCCTCCTGGCACATGCTGTGTGCTTAGTTTCTTGGAATGTGGCATTCATGGCTACTCAGCTGGACTGCTGCAGTCATCCCAGGCACAGGTCAGTTCAGCCCTCTTCTGAGAAGCCCTCCCTGATGGGCCAGATGCTGTGGGGGGCCCTGCCTCAGAGTCTCCCACTGCTCTCTGGTGATGCGTCTCTGTTTCCATGCCAGCACATGCTGGGGGTCATGTTCTGTGCAGCCACAACATCTGGCAATGCAGTTAATGCTGGCCACTGCTTCTCATTTGCTCCTGTAGCCCAGGGACTGCCAGGCACTCCGCAGGAACCTTTAACCCTCATGGTGAGCGGACGTCTCACTTTGCAGAGCTGAGACAGGGCTGAGAAACCAAGGATCTGCTAACCCTCATGGTGACCAGACATGACACTTTGCAGAGCTGAGACAGGGCTGAGAGCAGTCAGGGAGCCCGCTAACCCTCATGGTGAGTGGGTGTGACACTTTGTAGAAAGGAGACGGGGCTGCGAGCAGTCAGGGAGCGCACTGGAAGCCATGCAGCTGAGGGGTACAGACCTAGACGCCACACCCTCATGTTCTGAACAGGAAAGCCTGTGTTTTTCCACTTTCCTGTGCCAACTTTCTCAGGCCCTCCACTGGTGGCCACTGAATTGAAAAACAAAAGTGTTTCATTATCACTCTTAAAAAAAATGGAAAACCCACCGTACCAGCGTAACTTGAGAGATGGTGTCGATATTAATTTCCTGTTCATGCCTGTTACATGCACAATAGCTCTATGGCCTGGATAACGGAGCAGGCGTTTGGCACGGGATGTCAACTGCTGCTTGGGAAGACACCTGCCTCCCACAGCGGCGAGTCTGGGCTGTACTTCCCACCCCAGCCTCCTGCTCACCTGCATCCTGGCTAGGCAGCTCCCATGGGGGCCCAGCTCAGCTCCCCGCTCCTAGCTGCATCCCCACTCAGCCCCAGCTGTCGCAGGCATCTGGGGAGTGAACCAGCAGATAGAAGGCTGTGTCCACAGGAGTGTCACCAGGTGTCAGTAGGGCAGTGTGGTGAGTCCCATGCCCCCTGCTGGGTAATTCCCATAAGTACCAAGAGGGTACTTGTCACTTGGTGCAGCTCAGGAAATGAGAACACAAGCAAGTCAGCCGGCACCCGGAGGTGCAGAGCCCACATGCAGCCTATGCTGGGCACAGGGCAAGGGAAGCAGGTTCCACCACAAGGAGAGTGGAGCTCGGGTGTGACTGTGAGCCTAGACTTCCACCCCGTCTCCAGCAACCGTTTTAGCGTCCGAGTGTTCTGCCACAGCCAACATCACTGCACTTCCAATTCAGACTCCCTTCAACTGGGGCTCAGATGCCATCCTGGGGCCCCAAGGTGCTGCCTCTCCACTCAGTGACTTCGTTTTGTTTTTAAGTTTTATTTATTTTTATTGGAAAGACAGATGTACAGAGAGGAAGATCTTCCATCCACTAACTCACTCCCTAAACGGCCTCAACAGCTGGAGCTGAGCCAATCGGAAGCCAGGAGCCAGGAGCTTCTTGTGGGTCTCCCACATGGGTGCAGGATCCTAAGGCTTTTGGCTATCTGTTCCTTTTCCAGGCCACAAGCAGGTAGCTGGATGGAAAGTGGAGCAGCCAGGACACAAACTGGTGCACCTATGGGATGCCAGCACTCGTAATTTTATGTGTCTTATTCCTTTAAATGTTTGTTATTTGAAAAACCAGGTGGCATACATGAGAGAAAAAGAAACAGAGAGAGTGCCCCCATCCACTGGTTTGCTCCTCGGATGCTCGCAGCCATTAGAGGTGGGCCAGGCTGAAGCCAGGGCCTTGGAACTCAGTCCAGCTCTCCCGTGTGGGTGGCAGACAGCCAGCTGCTCAAGCCAGCACTGCTGTCTCTTGGGTCTACATTAGCAGGCACCGAGGACCAGGAGCAACCCTGGCATTCCAACGCAGGCGTGCTGATGGCAAGTGCCCCATCCCCAAATGATTTTCCTAAAAGAAGATGTTTAATCTAATAGCTGGAGTAAAGGTCATTCCCCACTAGCATTGTGGCACAGTGAGTTAAACCGCCAGCTGCAACACTGTCACCCCATGTGGGCTCTGGCTCAAGTCCTGGCTGCTCCACTTCCAATCCTGCGCCCTGCTAATGCACCTGGGAAAGCAGAAAAAAAGTGGCCTATGGACTTGGTCCCATGAACTCATATGGGAGGCCAAGATGAAGCTCCTGGCCTCAGCCTGGCTCAGCCCTTGCTGTTCCAGCCACCTGAGGAGCCATCTGACCTTCAAATAAACAAATAAACCTTTAAGGAAGTCATTGTCGTACTTGCAGATGACTTGTGAACACCTTCTCTTTGCCATCATAGTGACAGGCTCCAGAGATAGCATGATGAGCAAACCAGAACCTTGCCCTCTGAGCTTGCCTTCATGCAGAAGGGCCGCTGGTAGACAGTGCAGTCAAGGAGGGTGAGGGGAAGGGGCAGGGCCTGGGGAAGGGCCTCTAGGACCGACGGGCAGCAGCAGCTGGGTAGGTCTCGGCATGCACAGAAAGGCTGTGTGGGCAAGGGTAGCGATGAGGTCAGAGGCCCAGGAGTCAGACATTGGTCCTGTGAAGGAAGACGCAGAGCCTGCTCCAGGAACCCTTGGCTGCTGTGCTGTAGGTACAGGAGTGGCAGGGGGAACAAGGGTGGGTCCTGAGCGTGGATCCTGGCAGCTGAGGCCAGGATGGAGTGGAAGTAGTGTCAAGTAGTTGGCTTCTGGATGACTCTCTGCAGTCAAAGAGAAATCTGAGTGAGGCGGGGCCTGTACAATGGGTGCAATTTCATGAGCCAGAAGGATGGGGACTGGGCTGGTGGGCAGGGAGGAATCAGGGATCTTGATGTGCTGATGGCGGTAGCTGTTAGCGAGAGCTGAGAGGCCACGCACAGTAGACGTCATGCCAGGATGTGATGTAAGAAGTGCCAGGGTGGTGGCCTTGGAGAGGAGGTGGGGGTTGGGCACACCAATCCCTGGCCCATCCCTGGTCTCCACCCCGCAGCCCCCCAGGACCCTGACAAAGGTATTTTCTGAGCACCATAAATTCCTGAAAATTCCCGGGCCTCTCTCCTAGTCTCCCTCCCAGCGACCACTTCTCTGGTACTGCAGTCTCCTGACTGGCCCACGCTAGTGCCCACTGCCCACCCTGCTTCCCAGTGGCTCACTCACTTCTGATTCTCCACGTTACAGCTCCTTAAGCAGGCCTCCTGATGCTACAAAGAATCACTAGCCAAGTCCCCATGGCAGGTGTCAGCCTGCCCAGTGCCTTCTAGCCCCAGCCATGGAGACCCAGGGTGGCCCTGGGGCCAACCCCAGGGCCAGGAATGGGACAGCAGAGAGCAGGAGGGGGTGAGGTTGCTTCCCTGGGGCGGGCCGAGACAGGCTGTGGAACCGTCCCTCCCTCCTCCCGGGGCTGGAATGGCCGCCCTGGAGCACATGTGTTTCCTGCAGACCACACAGAGCGTTAACGAGCCGGAATGCGTTGCCAACATGGCAAGGTTAAGCCATTTCCCATTGGAAGCTGCCTTTGGGCCTCACCATGCATGGCTGTCTCCTCGGCAATGCTGGCCACCTTCCCTGAGAGAGCCCTGCGGGGGTCTGTTATCCTCTTCTCAGCCCAGCCCTGCCTGCCACGTGCCCACACGCTGAAATCCCATGGAGAATGTCCTGGCAGGGCTCCCTGAGGTGTGCCTGGGCTCAGCCCACTTCATCACCAACCCCGTCCCAGGGACCCCACCAGCATGGGACCCGGATGCGTGGCCTCCGCCGAGGGGGTGATGGGCTCCCAGCACCATGATCACCCAGAAAACCACGTCTCAGAGTTGATGTGTTTGAGTAAGCGATGCATCCAAAGTTGAGGTCTGGTTGAGGGGTGCGTTTCTGCATTCCGCATGGTTCATACTTCAAGTTCACGGCCGCCGCCACCTGAGAGTGCTCAGTGCTCAGGGTAACTAGAAGGCAGCATAAATCCTGCTTGCTTTGAACACAGCCCAGGGCGCACCATATGTTCAAGGCTGCAGCCAAAGCTAATCAGCTCTTCCCGTCACCTTCCCCCTTGTCTGCTTATAAATCAAGAGGCCCCGCGTTAGTCACTACACAGAGATAATTAGTAAGTACAAGGGCTACCTTCATGGCTCTCCCTGCGCCGTGGGTCTAGGCGAAGCCAAGAGGCCTCAGGGAGCTGCGCTCGCCTAGCTGCAAGTTGCTCTGAGAACCACTTTGGACGTTTGGGAGACACAGGATTCGATCTAACAACCACCACCTCCCTCACTTGGCCATGGGCCTCCCTGAGCCATGGCGTGGGGCCCCTCGTGGCCTCCCCAAGCCATGGCGTGGGGCACAAAGGCCGGCCTCTCTCCCACTTTTGAGGTTTTCCTTCCCTGGACTCAATTCCACCTCCCTGGTACCCCAGGAATTTAGAACCACAATGGTGTCTTTAAGAGATGGGATTCCAGTGCTTTCAAAAATTTTTCCATTTTTTTCAACAGAAAAACAGCCTTTTTCCTCCTTCACCGTGTCCCTGTCCCTCCTTCCTGGGAGAGTCACAGCTTGTGGCTTCGTCACCATCTGGCCACAGGGAAGGCTAGCTCACTGTCAAGGCCAGAGCCACCCGCCATGGACACACTCATTGGCCGGCAGAAGAACTCAGCCTGAAGTGTGGGTCACATGCCACTGTCCCATGCAAGAGGCCCACGCACATCCTGGGGACTCTGTGAGGCTCCAATACATACTGCCCTTGATATTTTTTCCCCATCACTCAGTATTTCTTCTCATTTTTTAACTTCCTGTATCCACCCCTTGGCTACTCTAAGCAGGACAGGTCACATCAGAATAGCTGATCCCTGCAGCCAACCGTTCCCACTGTCAGCAAGGCTAAGGTCTTGCAGGCAGCTGCTAAGCTAGAGCTTGCACTGGCCTGGTTGCCTGCCGGAGCAAGAGAACCGGCCAGGGCTGGGTGATCCAAGTCCTTTGCTGCTCGTATTAAAACCACATTCCATCACAACCAGGATGCCAGGGATTCTAAGAAATATCAGATTCTATGTACCAACAAGGAAAGGAAATTTTTTGAAGCAAGCCACTGGTGAAACAATTCCCAAACACCTCTGAAGAAGTCCCGGGAGTGTGGGAGTGGGTGACACCAGCCTCTTGGGCCCTTAAGATGCCTTCAGACCACCCTGGTACCGCCTCCTGCCCTGGGATGCACAGCTTGGAAAAGCCAACCTTTCTGAGGGAGCCCAGTAACAAAATGTTCCATGGCTCAGGCCCTTGGGAGAGGTGGGGCCGCTGAGCTGTGTTTGCAAGCAAAACTGGGAGTGCAGCCTTTCTGCTGCTGCCAGGAGTGAGCATTGCTCCGTGCAGGCCAGGGTCGCAGCTCACGGCCTTTCTCAGACTCCTCTGTCCCCTAGCTTTTCTCCCAGCACAGAGCAGTAGGGAAGTAGCTGGCATCTGTTGAAAATAGAACCACCTCTTTCTTAACACACAGGGATCCTATTGGATGCCTGACACCATGGATGGCACCAAGCTATCCATATGCTATCCTTTTTTCCTATATAAATGTATGATAAAGATTAATGTATGTGTTAGGAATGCTGAAGAGTAGCAATAACTAGGGGCCAGTACGGTGGCATTTCAGGCTAATCTGCTGCCTGCGGTACCAGCATCCCACATGGACTCTAGTCTCAGCTGCTCCACTTCCATGCCAGCGCCTTGCCTGTGGCCTAGAAAAGCAGTCGAGGGTGCCTTGGGGTCCTGCACCCATGTGGGAGACCCAGAAACAGCTCTGGCTCCCAGCTCCAGCCCAGCCCAGCTCTAGCCATCACAGCCATTTAGGGAGTGAACCAGCGGATGAAAGATCTCTCTCTCCTTTCTCTCTGTAACTCTGACTTTCAAATAAATAAATATTTATTAACAACAATTAGTGAACTAAAACAGTTCAACTGTAATTCAGTTACCCTCACTACCCTTGTACTTGGAGACCATTGCTACGTGACTTGGCCACAGCACTGCAATGCTGTGGTATTGATCAGGTATCTGAGATGGCTACCAGGTGACTCATGGGCAGGAGACATATGCAGCATGGATAAGCTGGACACAACCACACCCATTGCGCTATTTGGGGTAGCAGGACAGTGAGGCTCACGGGAGCCACAGACAGCCCGGGAGAGGGAACAGTCACAGAATAAGACTTGATGTCAGTCAATCCCCACCACAAGGGAGTGTGGCCAGATTGATCAAGTTCTCTAAAGCACCAAGCCAGGGCATGGATCTCTGAGCCAGGATTCTGATCTGCCCAGCCGTTTCCACGGTTCTAGGGTGGCATGAAGCAGGTGTGCAGGGCAGCTGTGGACTAAGGCTTGGTTCTGTCTGACATGTAAGCCGCTCCTCCAAGGAGGCTCTCCAAGAGTTACTTAGAGTAGCTAAGTCCCACAGGGGTCGGCAAGTGAAGTGACAGAAAAACTTAGAGTGGATAGCACAACGGCTGTTGAGCTAATCCCCAACCTGCAAGTACCAGCATCTCACATGGGCACTGTTTTGTGTCCCGGCCACCCTGCTTCCCACCCAGCTCCCTGCTTGTGGCCTGGGAAAGCAGTGGAAGTGAAAGCCTTGGGACCCTGAACCCACATAAGAGACCCAGAAAAGGCTCCTGGTTCCTGTCTTCAGATCAGCACAGCTCCAGTCATTGCAACCATCTGGGGAGTGACGCAATGAATGGAATATCTCTCTGTCTCTCCTTCTCTCTGAACTCTACCTTTCCAATAGAAATACATTTAAAAAGAATTTTTTTAATTGGAACTTATTGGAAGGGCCAGAGAGGCGCAGGCGCTTTCAACCTCTGCCTCTCATCTCAGACACCCACAATGGCCCAGGGGAGTGAAGCTGGAAGGGGAGACTCCACCTGTGCCTCCCACGGGGGCGGCAATTGCCACTGCCTCCCTGGGTGTACAGTGGCTGGAAGCTGGAGCCAGGAGTTGGGGCTGGCTGGAATCCACACACTCCATTATGGGCACCGGCTCCTTAGTAGCTGGGCCAAAGCACCCCCAGCAGACACACATGCTTTAATAAAAGTTGGTTTTGGGCCAAGCACAGTGGCCTAGCAGATAAAGTCCTTGCCCTGAACGTGCCAGGATCCCATATGGATACCGGTTCTAATCCCGGCAGCTCCACTTCCCATCCAGCACCCTGCTTGTGGCCTGGGAAAGCAGCCATTGTGGTCACTTGGGGAGTGAATCATCGGACGAAGATCTTCCTCTGCGTCTCTCCTCCTCTCTGTATATCTGACTTTGCAATAAAAATAAAATAAATGTTTTGTTTTTTTTCACTCCCCAAGCGAATGCAATGGCCGGTGCTGTGCCAATCCAAAGCCAGGAACTTTCTCCAGGTCTCCCACACAGGTGCAGGGTCCGAAGACCTTGGACCGTCCTCGACTGCTTTAAAAAAAAATGAATCTCAGAAAAAAAATTTTTTTAAGTCAGTTTTTACAGGGGCTTACCGTTGTGATGGCCACCTCACTGCCATACAACGACATCATCACCATTTTCCCACTGAAACTTGGCCCAAGGGCCATGGATGCAGCACAACACAGGTCAGCCCAAGTCACATCCTGTTAAGAGGCCTGCGTTCTGCCTCGGGCTCCTGCTCCTGACACCTGCTTCCAGCTCCTGACATCCACTTTCTGCTCATGTAGACCCTGGGAGGCAGCTGGGCACTGGGAGAGATGCCATCCCTGGGGTCCTGCTGCCCACCCAGTAGACCTAGGTTGAGTTCCCAATCCCCAGGTTTGACCTGGTTCAGGCCAATGAGAGCATCTGAGGGAGTGACCAGCAGGTGGGAGCACCCTGCCTCTCCACCTGTTAAACATGTACAGTAGTCATCTAAAACCCCAGTGCCATGGGGTGATGCGCCAGTGGAGAGGGAGGAACGAAGCCATGCTCCCTGGAGTCCCTGAGCAGCCCTGATGTGCCCCAGCAGGAGCCTGTGCTAACTGAGTCCCCTCCACCACTCTCACTGCAGCTGCAAGGGCGTTTCCCATTATGGCCTGACCAAGGACAGGAAACGGCGCTCCCAAGATGGCTGTCCCGACAGCTGCACAAACCCCACTACTGGGGCACTCTCTGCCAAGGCCTCTGTGCCCACCACCACTGCTTCCTGTGACACGGAGGAGCCCGGGCTGGACAACCCTGCCTACGTGCCCACAGTAGAAGATGGGCCGCCAGGCAACCGCCAGGTCGACTCCAGCCACAGCAACCTAGCCAGGGGTGAGTCCACAGGGTGGAGGTGCCTTGGCACTATGCTTTGCAGAATACTCACTGGGGAAAGTTCTAGAAATGTGTTTTTTAAGGGGAAAACATGATGGCTTTGGCAGCCATTGGAGGTTTGATTCTCCAAAGTGGAGTGGGTCATCTGACTTAGGAAGGGTTTGAGGTAGAGTGGAACACTTACTGCCTCTTCCGGCACCTGCCATTCCAGCTAGTCTAATCCTAAGAACGAGGACAAATGTAGATTTTTAAAAACAAGCTGTAAATGTCTCATTGCATGAAGTTTAGCAGATAGGGGAGGGCAGTGCGCTAGGCATTCTGCCCACGCAGGGCTGATGCCTGTGAGTGACCGAGTGCCCTAGGCATGCCCAGCTGCCCTCCTCTCTCCGCATGACAGCACGGCCCCTGGAGCGGTCCACCCTCAGAAGAAGGTCCTTCAAGAAACTCAACCATGCTTTGAGCGTTCTCCGGGGGACAAGGAGCGTGGCTGGCCCAGCAGGCCAGGGTGGGGACAGTTCTGAAGACAACGCAGGCCCTGAAGGTAAATGAAGTCCTTGCCAGGCCAGAGACATCCCATAGGGACATCAATGAGGGGCGACAGCACACTCAATGGCCCTCTCTTCCCAAGGGTGCAGAGGGAGGGTTTCAGTTTTTCAAACCTTGATCAGCCTGCTTGGCAACTAAGTAACTGAAGGCAGACCCTCTTGCTTCCCTTTTGCATGAATGAAGGAGAAGGGCTTGGTGCCCTCTGCTTCCGGTGCCAGCTCGGACATTGGGAGTGAGAGTGCCGGCCCTGCTCCCAGGTAACTGCACGTGGCATGGTTCTGCGTGCTCCCCGCATAGACTCACAACACCCTGTCACTGTCCCTGCCCCAGAGGCAAGAAAACCGAAGCAAAGGGGCAGGGGGTTACCCAGCAAGCTCCGAATCCAGGCCGTGTGGCCTTGGCATCTGTGCTGGCCCCAGGCAGATCACAACAGCCCTGGCTCTGACCTGGCCAGTGGTACTGGGGGTCGCCTAGCCATGCAGTCCTCCTCCCTGCCCCTCTGAACTGACAAGCATGCTTGTAAAATCCAGCTCGATTGGAGCTGTCAGTAGCACAACAGCCAGAGCAGCTCCTTGCCTCTGGATGGCCTCGGGGTTGGGGGAGGAGGCAGGAGGCTGGGATGAGGGAACTCGGGTGGGCATTTGGTGCCGTGGTTTACAAGCTGGCTGTGTCAACATTCCTCGGTTCGAATCCCAGCTCCACTTCTAATTCTATCCTGGGAGGTGGTGGGTGATGGCTCAGGCCTCTGCCACCATACGAGAGAGCTGGACTGAGTTCCCTGCTCCCAACCCAGCAACTCCTGGCCCAGCCGTAGCTGGTTTGAAGGCATTTGGGAAGTGAACCAGTCAATTTGAGATCTCTCCCCCTCCCTCCTTCAAATAAGGAAGAAAAAAAAGTGTTTAATCTTAAAAGCAGAGTTCTGAAAGCACCAGTCCAGGTGACCTTTGATTCCCCTTTCTGCTCTGGATTCAGGGGTCAGCCATCAGCCAGCCCCGGGCCTTCGTGGGTCAAGAGGCAGGTCTCACAAGCTCTATTTACGGGCAACAGTGTCTGAGCAGGGCTAGGGGGGCAGGAAGCCAGCCTTTCTTCCTCCCTCCCTTCCTTCCTCCCTCCCTCCTTCCTCACTCCCTCCCTCCTTCCTCACTCCCTCCCTCCTTCCTTCCTCCTTCCTCACTTCCTTTCTCACTCCCTCACTTCCTTCCTCACTCCCTCCTTCCTCACTCCATCTCGCCCTCTCGCCCTCCCTTCCTGCCTCTCCCTCCCTTCCTCCCTTTCTTCCTTCCTTCACTCCCGTTCACTCAGCAGACCTAGCAGACCTACACTCAAGGAGCTGGGTGTGCAGACCTGCATGGAATCAGCCAGAAGGTGCCCTCGAGGATAGTAGGGTCTGTGGGGTGCCTTGGAGAGCAATGAAACAGGATGTGCAACAGTTAGTGAGAACAAGGGAGAGGGCTTGGGTCGAGTTTAAGCAGAAGGGATCATTTCTAGCAGACCTTGCAGGGAAAGCACTGGGTTCCATCCAGTATGGAAAGCCCAGCAGGCAGAGAAGCTAGCCCTGACGCACAGGCAGCGGGGACGTGTCCACAAGCAGCGATGCATAACCTGCCCTGGCGGGAAGGGGAGCTGTGGGGATGTCACTGCAGGGTGAATTCAACCGCCTGTGTGTATTGCAGTCTTTCCAAGGCTATACCACCTGATTCCAGACGGGGAAGTGACCAGCATCAAGATCACCCGCACCCACCCCAGCGAGAGCCTGTCCATGAGGCTTGTGGGAGGCGCGGAGACCCCGCTGGCGCACATAGTCATCCAGCACATCTACCGTGACGGCGTGATCGCCAGGGACAGCCGGCTCCTGCCGGGGGACATCATCCTGAAGGTGCGGCCATGTGAGGGCCACTGGGAGAGCCCAGCAGAGCCTGGGACTGGGTGCGCAGGGGACAAACGGAAGGAAGGGAGGGGAGAAAGGAGAATGGATGGAAACAGGTGGGGGGACATAAGGGAGGGAAGAGGGAAGGGAGGGAGGGAGGAAGAGAGGGAGGAAGAGAGGGAGGAAGAGAGGGAGGAAGGGAGGGAGGGAGAGAGAGAGGGAGGGGAGGGGAGGGAAGGAAGAGAAGGAAGAATGGATAGGTGATAGATGAGACAAAGGGGAGAAGCAAAGATGGATGAATGGATGGTTGGACACATGGCTGGAATGGAGGGAGGGAGGGGAGAGGGAAGATGAAAACAGGTGGATGGATGCAAAGGAGGGGAGGATAGATGGACAGACAGGTGGACAGGACAGAGAGAAGAGGGGAGGATGGATGGATGGATGAGTCAGAGGGAAGAGAGAGGGGGTGAACAGATGCATGAAGGAAGACTGAGCAGGACAGTGGAGAGATGAACGAATGAGCAAACCTAGTGAGTGAGTCTAGTCCCTCTGCCTCCCGGCCATAGTCGGGATTGCACACATGGGTTTGTCTTGAGCTGTCTGCTCCTTCTCTTTGCATGCAGACATGCACATTCTTCCCCCTTCCAGCTCTTTCCATCCCCACAGCCCATCCTCTGCTTCCTCTTGCTCTGTCTGTTCCTGCTCTTCCTCTCCTCCTCCTCCCAGGAGCACTGACGGACAATGTCATAAAACCAGAGCAGAGTTACAGGGAACTGTATGCTCGCTGGTCCCCTGCTGCCCTGTGCTGGATTCCTTGTGGTTGAGTGGAGACCCAGGAGGACAGAGTGGTTTAGCTCATTGCTGAGACCTGGGGGGCGGGGGAGGGAGGAGCAGAGTGCCTGAGGGTGGGCCTTGCCTAACAGGAGGGCAGTGAGGGAGGAATTTTCCAAAAAGGAAGATGCCAACATGGCTGTCGAGTGTAGCACATGAGGTAGTCGTGCCATCCTGGCCCATCCAGGTTGCTGAAGAGCAGGTGTCGTTCTCACAGAGCTTACACACACTGACAGCAGGAGGGGAGAGATAGCTCCAGGCCGTCATGCCGAGGTGCTGCCTTACCCTGCACTGAGCTACAATGTCAGGATGGCCTCCTGCAACCAGAGGGTGCTGGGCTTCCCAGGACCATTGCGTAACAGCTCATTCTCATCCGTTTGGTCCTCAACTAGTGCGTGTAGGCGAAACAGCTGCTGGGGCTGTGCCAGGCTGTGCCAGGGCACTGCTGCCTCTGGGGAAGCTGTGCTCCCTGTGCTGGGAGGAGGGAGGGAGCCTTGCCCTTGCCAGTCCTCCCTCCTTCACCGGCCACGCGGCAAGGATTCAGGCTGGGCCTGTGCTGCTGGAGTAATTAAAGTCAGGAAGCCTGCTACAGGCAGCCGGGACATCCTTCGTGGTCAAGGACAAGGGCCCGGCTTCAGGGGGTCTAATTAACATGCTGAACATATGAGCCGGCAGCCAGGGACCTGTGGCTCCTTCGACAATGAATGGTTGGTTTTACAGTGTGCGGGTGCTGGTCTTTTTGTTGGGGACACAAATGTCCTTGCACACAAACTTCGTTCTCTCTCTCTCACCTCTTGCAAACACCTCACGTACTCCCCTCTTGCTCACATGTGCACACAGTTCTGTCTCCCACATACATCTCACTACATCACAGCCACCTGCACACACACACGGAGGCACATACCTCTTGTCCACATAGCTACACATTCATGCTTGCACATATATGTGCACACATACATAACACTCTAACAGACATGCACATTCTCTTACACATACACACACACGGACACACAGCAGTAGAACTCAGGAGTGCAAACTCAGTTGCAGGGTTTTGGAGAGCCAATGGTCAGGCACTCAGACCGGGGGGAGTGGGGCAGCATTTTAATGTCATCATCAGACTGAGCTCAGTGGACATGCGCCCTTCTCTTTCTTGGCCTTTCCTACTTTTGCTTCCCTCCTCCCCTTCTGCCTCTGTAAAACAAGAGCAGGAGAAAGAGTGAATGTCAGGGTGGGAAGGCGGGGAGACAGGGTTGTTTAGGCACAGAGCAAGGTGACAGGATGGAGCGGCCTGTAGGAAGGGCTGTGGCTGGCAGAGCTGACCACGCCATCACTCGCCCCCACAGGTCAACGGCATGGACATCAGCAATGTGCCCCACAACTACGCCGTGCGCCTCCTGCGCCGGCCCTGCCAGGTGCTGCGACTGACCGTGCTGCGTGAGCAGAAGTTCCGGGCCAGGAGCCACAGCCCAGCCCCGGACACGCGCGGAGCCACGGGGGATGACCATGACGATGACAGCTTCCAAGTGATCCTCACCAAGAGCAGCCCCGATGAGCCATTGGGGATCAAGCTGGTGCGCAAGGTGGACGAGCCTGGGGTGTTTGTCTTCAACGTGCTGGACGGAGGCCTGGCCCACCGCCATGGGCAGTTGCGGGAGAACGACCGTATCCTGGCCGTCAATGGACATGACCTTCACCACGGCAGTCCAGAGAGCGCAGCTCATCTCATTCAGGTGCGTGCACCCTACACACTGGTGCAGCAGGTATGCCCAGCACTCTGCACCTCCCAGTGCCACCACACGCCACCCACAGTGACCCCTTGCAAACACCCTTGCAAGCTTACTTGCAAGGCAAGCCCAGTAAGTTTACTCAGGGTGACAGCAGGCTCTGGGTCGCAGACCTTGTGTCATTCCTCAGTGGTCCAGGAGACCTGTGCTGGCCTGGCCCTAGAAGGACACAAGCCCAGAGTTCACTCAGACACATGTGACACACATTCAAGACAGCCGGCTGTGTGCCGTCCCAAGACAAACCATACCAGGCATCCTCCTGGCTGCTGGGGCCAGTGTTGGTTCAGGTGATTCCCTGTGGCCAAGTCCAGCTGACACACGTGCCAAACCTGAGTGCACACCCCCACCGAGAGGGCCACACAGCCTTTTGTGTCAATCTCTTGGGCAGCAGAGTTCCCAAAGGTCTTGGGCTGTCCTCGACTGCTTTCCCAGGCCACAAGCAGGGAGCAGGATGGGAAGTGGAGCTACCGGGATTAGAACCAGCACCCATATGGGATCCCAGCGCGTTCAAGGCGAGGACTTTAGCCGCTAGGCCACCATGCCAGGCCCCCAAAGGTCTTTCAACCATTCAGCCCGATTCACCTTCCGACCTGAGTGACATCAGCAAGCCCTAACATGGAATGCCTTTCCTGTTTTGTTGAATAAGACTTTCTTTGAAATCCTCCTGTAGTTACAAGACCTGATACAGAGCACTCCCGTGCCCAGTCCCTTGGTTTCCTGGTGGTGACATCTAGTGGCTCCACGGGACTGAACCCAAGAGGGCTGCTGATCTGACCCAGAGAAGTCCCTGCTTTACAGCTACACCCACCTTTGCTCCATCCCCCCTGCCTCCTGCACCCCACACCTCCCTCATCTTCCCTTCTCTGCCATTGTCAATGTCAGGAACATCGGTCCCATAATCTTGGTGACATTGGCAGGTAGCCAGGACTGTTGTCAGAGAGTTAGACTCTGCTCCGCACTTCCCTTCCTTCATGCATTATGTGTATGCCAGAAGTTTCCCCTGCCAACCTGGCCCTCGGTCAGGTGCCCAGAACAGAAGAGATGGCGACCGCGTGCACTGCTCTCCCAGAGAGCCCACCAGCTGGAGGTTGGAGCAGCGGGTTGATGGATGGTTCCTGTTGGGCCGCCACAAGCTGTGATAGCACTGTGGGGGGAGCGCTTCTGCACAGGGGTGCTGGAGCTCCTGCAGAGGTTGTCGCTTAGAGAGGCCTAGGGAGTCTTCCCAGAAAAGGAAAACCCTGACCTGAGTTTGGAGGCTTGAGCTGAAGTTCTGCAGGTAGACAAAGCAGCAAGGGTTATTTGAAGACATGCCACGTGAACACACTCTTGCCTGATAGGAACACGAGCACTCTGTGGAGCATGCAGTGCACCCAGAGACAAGCAGCAAGAAACACGGCAGGAAAGAGGGGCTGCAGAGAGGGTGCACGCTGCTTCAAGGCCCTGGACTCTGGGCAGATGGGTTTAGGAAAGGAAGTGGCATGATCTGCTAGAAGATCCCTCCAGAAGGATCTCTCGAGGCCCTGGGAAAAGTGTCTTTAAAAGCTCACCTGTCAGCATGGTGTGCTAGCTCCCTAGTGGCACCTTGGGCATGATCTGCTAGAAGATCCCTCCAGAAGGATCTCTCGAGGCCCTGGGAAAAGTGTCTTTAAAAGCTCACCTGCCAGCATGGTGTGCTAGCTCCCTAGTGGCGCCTTGGGCATCACGCTTCAGGATTGGGCAGTGGTGGGGGGGAGAAGGGGGCAAAGGAGGTGGCACGTCTCGGCAGCAGCTGCTCCAGGCCTGCTCAAGTTCCAGGGTGGAAGGATCAAATGGAGTCCCCTGCCCATCTCAGTGTCTGTCCAGGAGTCACCACTGGGTATGTGCTCACTTAGGAAGTCCTGGGGCACACAGGCTGGGGGCTCAGCCCCCCTGGTGGCCCCTGTGCCTGAGCCCTGCAGAGCTGAGCTCAGCAACAGGTGACATTCCCTGCCTGGGCTCCCTGTCGTCCACCCCCCACCCTGTGTGCTCGCCCCACCCCCTTCTGTGGCCATGTGTCCCAGCGCACTAATCCCCAAGTCCTCCCATGCAACCCTCACCCTACCTGCCCTCCCCTCTCTCTCTCCCAGTCTCTAGAGATTAGCACCGCCAGCTCCTTGGGTTGAAAGGAATCATTCCTGTCTCTGCATCCCTTTGCCAATCCACTTGTTGTTTTAAAGATTTATTTATTTTTGCTTGAAAGTCAAGAGGCAGGAAGAGACCAAGAGAGATTTCCATCCATTGGTTCATACCTCAAATGGCCATAATAGGCAAAGTAGGGCCAATCTAAAGTCAGGAACTTCTTCTGGGTCTTACATGAGGGTAAAAGGCACCAAGCATTTGAAACATTCCATGTTGCTTTTCCAGGCCATAAGCAGGGAGCTTGATGGGAAGTGGAGCAGCCAGGATATAAACTAGTGCCCATATGGGATGCCAGCAACAGAGGTAGAGGATTAGCCTGATGTGCCACCATGCCAGCCCTGCCAATCCACTTTATACCACCTCCACAGATCCCATCAGTCAGGCCATCATCAACTTTGGCCTGGACGAAGACAGGAGCTTGTTCCCTGGGCCCCTGGTTTCCAAGCTTAGGCCCCAAACATGCTTAGATGTAAATTCAAGTCCTTCATGTGGCCTATAGAGCTACATACACACTGTGGCCGTGGGTAGGACCTCCCTCCAAACTCATCACTACGCTGTGCTGCGCCCTGTCCCATGAATCTTGTTACCTTCTTGCTGCTTCAGAAGCATTTCAAGAACTCCTTTTCATTGGGGACAATGTCTTGCCGCCCAATGGGAGAATCCCCCACCCACGCCACATACGTGTCTCCCCATAGGACACGTGTATCTTCAGAGCTGCTCTGTCTTCTGCCGCGTGGTCTCCTCAGTGCCCCGTGAGCTGGTGCAGCAGAGCACAGCCAGTCACTCCGTCCCAACACTGAGATCCATGCCTGCCAACCCAGCTACGCAGAACTTACGCATTCTTTTTTTTTTTTTTTTTAAGATTTTATTATTACTGAAAAGCCGGATATACAGAGAGGAGGAGAGACAGAGAGGAAGATCTTCCATCCGATGTTTCACTCCCCAAGTGAGCCGCAACGGGCCGGTACACGCCAAACCGATGCCGGGACCAGGAACCTCTTCCAGGTCTCCCACGCGGGTGCAGGGTCCCAAAGCTTTGGGCCGTCCTCGACTGCTTTCCCAGGCCACAAGCAGGGAGCTGGATGGGAAGTGGAGCTGCCGGGATTAGAACCGGCGCCCATATGGGATCCCGGGGCTTTCAAGGCGAGGACTTTAGCCGCTAGACCACGCCGCCGGGCCCAACTTACGCATTCTTTATAAATATTTGTAGAATGGATCCATGGGGTGAGATGACAACCCTGTAAATATTCATGACCCATGCGTGCAAACCACAGAGACTGGTCGTCAGACCATCTGCCAAAGAACCAATGCCACATCCACTTGCCATGCTGTTTGTCCCCAAGACAGACACTACTCCAGTTTTGGTTTTTTGATAACCATGAATTTGCTCAGTGAGTGTTGGTCAAGCAGAAGGCCTAAGGTCTGATGATGACCAAGACATAGCTGCTGTTTGTTGAGTGCTTGGGGCACACTCCTGCTTCCGATGGCCAGTACAGTCTGGGCAGCATGTGGGAGGTGGTGTTAGGGCAAAACAGAAAAAAAAAACCACAAGAGGATATGTATGCATGCAAAAGGAAAATTCCAAGATTTTTCTGGCTCAGAAGAAATTGCATTTTTAGTGTTTTGGGTTTTGTTTTGCTTTGTTTTGTTTTTCCTCTTTAAAAAAAAAAAAAAACGGACATTTTAGGTGCTTGGCCATATGTTTTCCACATTGTTAGCGCCACCTGCAGGTTCATCAGTAACTCAACATGGTGCACAAGCATTTAGCCAAGTATCTTTTAAAACAGGCGCCAGAAAAAACTCCCTTGCTCATGTCATGTGGAAAAATCTCGGTAACATATGGCATCAACGTTTGTAGATTAATAACAGAGGAGCAAAAAGAGAATTCCCTGAGAAAGTTAATTTATGAAATAAAATCTTGCCTAAGAGTGGAACTTCCTGAAAGATTCTTCTGCTTGCTAAATAAAGCCCATGAGCTTTACAAGCAGGAAAAACTTTAAAAACAAAACAAAGCAAAGCGCTTGGGCAGAACTACTTGGAAAAGAAATGCAAAAAAAACAAAAAACAAAAGAGTGTTGGAAAAGCTCAACTAAGCAAGCTCTGGCTGTTTCTGCAGAATGGATTTAATGTATGCACTGTTCGCAGCACACACCAGGCTGGGGGAGGGGAGTTGAACATCTTTAAATATTGAGACTCAGATTTCCAACCAATCCTTGGCTGTATTGCCCTTACGTGTCGACTCCATGAATCACATCAGCCTCACAAAGACATTCCCAGACCACACAGCCATTGATCGTGTCCTGTCCCAGGTACCACGAACAGCCTGTTTTTTTCCTGCCTGGCCTGAGAAGAGCCAGGCGCCTGTGACTTAGCAAGCAGCTTTCTCCAGTGTCAGCCACTTGAGCTGATTGTACCCTGTGGCTGGAATCACTGTTATTCAAACAACTTTTTGGAACTTGCAGACCTAAAATAGGAGAGTAAGAGTAGGGTAGGGCCAGGGAGAAAGGGGCTAGGGTGGCATGGCTAACCCTGGGCGTCCTGTGACCCACACGGGGCTCTGCGGGGCTCTGTAGTGGGAGGAGGCCCCACGGAGGCAGCTACACCATGAAGAAAGCGCTGTGGTTTTCCATCCCAAGCTTCCTCCCAGTGCCCCATCCCACCACAGCTCTGTTCCCAATCCATCCCCAGATTCGGTGCAGAAGCTAAAAACTTTCCAGTTCTTTGTGGAGGTGGCCGTAACACGGGCTGCCTTCATACCGACAGGCACGCAAGTTTTGTTCCCTCAAAGAAGGAGTAATTGAGAAGCTATTTCATGAGACTCTTCAAACTTTTGGAAAGCGTCTGGCAGACCTTTAGGCAGAGCCAGAAAGTAAATATGGGATTACTCATGTTACTCGCAGCAAACATTGGATCGCTCATGTTACTTGCGTTGGTTCTGAATTCGTGAGTCTGGCTCGTGAGCTCTGACACATGTTGGAAGACTCATGGTGATTGGAGCCAGGGAGCATCCCCAGAAGAGAGGCCTTGAGAAGGTCCTGTGTGTTATAGGTCAGCGTGGTTCGTCAGGCACCCAGCACTTAAAGCATCTTACCACGGGTTGTAACACGTGTTATACATACAGGAGAGTTTGGTGGGGAAAAGCCATCCTGGAACAAACAGTCTCAAAGTCCAAATGATTTCTACATGGGGCTCCGCCTTGTCTGCATGAAATGTTCCGTGTGACTCGGTAGAGCATACAGCCTTCTCAAAGCAGGGTGTGTGATGTATGCACACTTTATTTCCCCTGCCACTGTCAGATTTTGCTGTCTGAATCCAGCAGTTTCATTTCATGAACTCCATAACTTTATGTCCTTGTGGAAATTTGAAGCCATGTGCCTTGAAGACTGACGCTAACAGAGTCAGGGCCCAGTCTCCCAGAGTCCCTTGCTTCTTTCCCATCTTTTAAAAAATTTTTGAAATAATGTGCTCAATTTAGTGAAAAAGGCCTAATGCTCCACTAAAAAACAAGCTCAAAAAATAAAGTTTAAAAAAAATCCTCATTTGGCAACAGCTATAAACAGTAATCAAGTGAAGAACTGCCAGTTTCACTGGTGGACAGTCACCTGCAGGATTAGAACCGCAGTGACATCATTCGTAACAGTCTGTTTGACAAGGATTTAAAGCAAAGTTTGACCAAATGCCATCCTTGCAGCAAAAGTGATACACACAGGCACTTCTTTCCTTCAACCTGGGGTCTTGGAAGGGTGCAGGTCCCCCATAGTCTCAGACTGCCAGGACCGGGGTGGGAGAAAGAGGAAACTTTCTCCTCCTTCCTCCAACCCGCGCACCTATTTGTGGCCCACTGAGCAGAGTAAATTCCCAGAGCAGCCTCCGGACGGACTAAAGGAAGGCGGTCGGCAGCAGTGCAGTTGGGTGGCTGGACTGAGCCAGGCGGCAGCGGATTCTGGGACTCAAGCCTTACATTCTTATTGTGACCTTGTGCCTGACACTTCCTACAACCCTGTGTAATTCACCCTCTGTTGTGGCCCTGGATTTCCTGTGCCTGTGGGAATGCAAGGGTGAACAGGAAACAAGCAATCAAGAGGGAGAAAGAAACCACCGTGCTGCCCAACTTTCGCTTTCTACACCTGCCAGAGCCCAGCTCACATTCATTGCCTCCTCATGCCTTCCTTGGCTCGCCGAAGCAGCTCCCGCCTGACACGAGACTCGTGAATTCCTCTTGGAACACGCCTGCACACTGGGAGTTGATGTTTCAATGGTGAACAGCCTGATGCACGCCAGGATGGCTTCCTCCCAGCACCTTGGTATAGGTGTGTCGATCACAAGGAGTCATTAGCTCCTTCTGGAATTGTACTTGGAACCCCTGATTTCTTGTGAGGAGATGGAATGTTTTTCCCCCAGCAGCACTTGGATGGATGGGAAGGGTGGCTGAGGTCAAGGGCCTTGCCATATCAGCAGGAGTGACTAATAACTCTGGTCTTGTCCAGGCATGTGCTTTGGTTCCCATGCCTGCAGTTGCCGTGTAAGCCACGCCACAGCCTCCGAGTTGGGCTGTGCTCCAGGGGTCAGTCCCAGAATGTCCTGAGCAAGAGGCACCTCCTCAGCACCCCGTCTTTCAGTTGATAGAGAATCATGAGGACAGAGATCCATAGAACTGCTGGCTTCAAATACATGGGACCAGTCCCCCCATGTTTGCAGCAATGGCCAGTGAGGACCCCAACAGAGCGGGTGCAACAGCGAAGGCTGCCCGTGAGGCCCTGGGTACAGCTGGTCCACAGGCCAAGAGGCCCTCTTCGCTCTGTGCTGGACGGATTGGAACTCATCTTTCAGGTTCAGTTCATACACATGCTAACATAGCTCCATTCGAGCGAGTTGCAAGTCCCCAAGATCCTTTCGCATGACTTGCCAGCCTTTCAGCGTGGGGGAAGCAGGAGTGACTGATCTGGAAAGGACAGAGCCCCAGGAGGGTGCTGAGAGTCACCTTCTGCTAGGACTGTCGCATGGCAAGTGACTCAGAGCTAGCTGGCAGAGCGTGCATGAACAGGACCAGGGGCCAGGCAAGCAACTGGCAAGTGACAGACCAGCCAATTAGTGCCTCCCTAACACAGCCTGCGCTGCCTCAGGGGCACTGAAGCATCAGCTGAGTGGTCCCCGGCCAGGATTGTGCAGGGAAATCAAAAAGCTGTGTCCGATGGTATCTGACATCTTCTGTGCGTGTATAACTTTCTTGCACTCTGCTGCTCTCCCAGGCTTGGTGAGCCAAGATGGGTGAATTGAGAATGGTCTTGAGCAGCTGCTGAGAGAGGAAACCCCAGCAGTGGAGAAAGTGCCTGCTGTTCAACCTATATTCAATATTGCTGGAAGCCAGACCAGCTCAGTCCGAGATCCCTTGGAAAAGGAAATCTATGGAGAAATGCAGTAGGGACACTTTAAAAAAAAAGTTGGTGATGGGCACCTGTGATGTGAGTGGGTGGCCTGCTAAGGTGAGAGCGGCTGAGACAGCAGCCCGGAAGTCCAGTCCCTCTGCAGCTCTCGCCCGTGCGCCACAGGGAACCACCAATCGAGCATGGATTCCTGGTGCCCTGAGGGACCTGCACATGGTCTGCCTCTTGGACCCATGCAGGCCTGAGGCCCGGCTGCCCGTGTTGATCATAATGACCTGGTCGTTGCCAGGAGAGGCAATGGCCTGTAAGGTGCAGTGTTAGAAAGCTAACCCTAAGGGTGAAGCCGTGTAGATTGGATATGGTTTACCAGGCATTTTATTTAACACGCACATAGATAAAGGACTTCAAAAAAGGCTCGTGGAAAGTGGAATGAAGAGAAGTTGGTCTGGGTGCAAAAAGATTTTGAAATTCATGCATTATTAGCGGATTATCAAAACATTCCAAGAAAATTCAGGTGTGCAGGAAAAATTACACTCAGATTTCCAAAGCAAAACAAAACAAAAAAAATGGGCACCGAAATCAACAACCTCTTCAATTTTTCTGGAAACTCTTTGGAGTCCCCTCTTGGGGCATAAAGTTGCTGATATGGGCTGTACCCTGGCAGCATGAGCCACAGTGGAGCTGGGAGGGAAAAGCCATTTGCAGGCTGAGCACCAAGCAAGGTTGTGCTCACAGTGTGGGACACCCCATACAAGTCCTTCCCTCTCAACCGCTTGACAACACTAGACAAATCCCTGTGAGGGCGTTGGCCTGGGCTGCCTTTCTCCAGCCTCGGATTAGGCCCAGCATAGAAATATGATGGGCAATTGTGAGTCCAGTTTCAAAGGGAAGACAATGAACACTCAGTGCACAGAGCGGGAGCCAGGCTGATCAGGGCTGATGCCACGTGCTGGTTGAGGCTCTCTCGTTCCCTCCCAGACGCTGCTGCGTTCTGTTTCCTCAGCTGTAGTTACTGCTGCTCCTCTGGAACCCCTGCCCCACCCCCTCCTGTGTTCTGTGTCCCTCACGCCACCTCCTTGGACTGTCCCAGAAGCTGGGAAAGCTCTGGGAGAATGGGGCTTACAGCCCCAGATGTGCAGTGTCCCCATGTCACCTGTTAGCCATGGGGACAGAATGCTGAGTGGCCTGTGGTTTTGCAAGCATGGTCCTGGTTCCCGAGAGGTGGAATTGGTTCCCGGGCTGCAGGAAGGCAGGCGCAGGTGGCCTGTGTCTTGGGCCATTTCAGTTGCTATAGCAAAATGCCCTGACTGGTGGTGGCTGGTCCCAGTGGCCATCATGAATGGCCAGCCCCAGTGGCCAGCAGAGCTGGTGTCTGAGGAGGACCCAGTATCTCAGAGGTGATGCCATCGCCCAATCCTCACACATCGAAGAGGTTTAGCAGGTGCCCCATGCCAGGAGCTGTGCCTTTGTGACTCAGGCATTCTGTTTCCCAATGCCGCCATTTGGAGGTTTGGATCACAAGCTCTAAGTTCTGGGGCAGATGTGGGCCTTCAGACCATAGCATAAAGATCTGCTGTCTGCATCTGTGGAGAGAAGCAGAGACTCCTGGGGCCCTGCGGGCCTGGCCTGGCTTCTCCAGATGGCAATAACCAGGCCTGTGCCTGAAGGAGGCAGGCATGAGCACCCGCGGTCTAGCCAGGCCTCACTCATCCACTGTGACTACTTCTTCAACCTGGGCCAGCAGTGAGCCCTGACTGCCTCATCTCTGGGCCTCAGGGCTACTCTCCCTGCCCTGCTGGTCCCTGTAGGCATGTGAGCCTGACCATGGCAGGATGCCAAGCCGTGAACCAGTGTATGGCATGCGCCCTTCTAGAAAGCAATGCATATACATTTCCTGTACCCCCATGCCCTGTGCCAATGTCACTGAACCTGGCGGGGGGGGGGAGCACCAGTCACCAGAATGAGTAGTGGCCAAAGCACAGGCAGAGGGCTCACACTTGACTTCACCAGGTATTTCTTGCAGGGTCTGGAGTCTGAGGCTATCGCATGGCCGATTCCAGTTCCTGCAGCTGTGCGTAGTTACTGCCACTAAGCCCTCTGCTACCCTTGCCCAGTCTGAGCTGTGTGCCCAGCTTGGTCTGGGAAGCCCTGCAGGTCTGGGTCATGTGCAGTGAAGCCCTTGATACAAGACAGGCCAGTGTAGCAGACAAGGTCTTCCCCAGAGCTTGGCAGCGGTGCCACACCTGCTCCAGGCTGTCCTGGCAGAAATGGTCACTGCCTGCAGGATGAAGCAACAGAACCCTTACGCTTTGGCTAAATTGCAACACAACTGCATTACAAAAAAAAAAAAATACTGAGATATTGTATTTCGCTCTTAAAAGGGGGCTACAGCTCAGGACGTACTTGGTGTGCCCCGGGAGCAGGAGGCTGTGTGTATGGAAGCCCAAGGGTGGCTAATACTCATGTATTCTCACCCAGGCCAGCGAAAGGCGTGTCCAGCTCACGGTGTCCCGCCAGGGGCGGCAGCAGAGCCCCAATACCGGCCAGGAGGCCAGCTGGAGTGGCACCGTTCGGGGCCCAGGACCGAGCGACAGGACCAGTGCTCACAAGGTAAGGCCAGCCAGGTGCAGCCGCCGCTCCTGTATGGAGCGATTTCCTGGCAAGCCTAGGTGCTTGAACATTTGCAAGTGTTATCTCTGGACTTTGTCACTCGTAGCACACCATTCAGATCACAAAATACTTCGAGTGCGGGCTCTGCCTCTGAGCCACGGTGAGGCAGCAGATGTCTCCCGTCCAAGCAGGACCTCCCATGGGACCCACCATCCCCTGAAAGCCAAATAGATGTCACGTGATTCACCCAGAGTCATTCTGTGTGAGGACTCAATGAAACAAAGCAAGAGGTTCACCTGGTTTTCCGAACATCCCTGTGGGAGATTCTGAACCCCAACCCTCTCGGCGTTTGTAATGGGCTCATGTTTGCAGACAAGTATGGAAGCATAGGTAGCATTAGGGATGTTGGTGACCAAGGAGAACCCCAGAGCCCAGGTCGGGCATTAGGCATTCACATCCAGAAACGCCTACAAACACTGTGCATTCAGCCGATGCCACTGTGGGTGGAGCCGCCCTCTGGGCCAGGAAACTTGGCCCAGCCTGAGCTCAGCCGGTGGCCTGGGGGATTCTGGGGGACCACAACCTTTGAAGAGATCTAAGAATCCTTCATTCCTGCATCCACGGCAAGAGAAGGCAGTGCCCTCTTCTCACTCAGGAGGCCATGCCGTGGTGCAGGGGCTGCTGAGCAGAGGTCTGGAGCCACGGAGGTAGACGAGCTTCCCCACCATTGTGCTTGTGGAAATGTCTGTGGTTCCCATCTGGGACTCCTGGCTTCCGTGCCACCACAGCCCTGTCCTGCAGCCAGGCCTGCCCCTGCAGCCACACAGCCCAGCTTGCTGACAAGAGGCCATGTGGGCAGACCCAGAGCGTCCTGCAGACATGCTGTGCAGCTCAGACCTCTCCCTCACGAATAATACCAGGAGCAGGTTATGTTACATTGACAGCAGTTATTGGCAGGAGACTGGCTTTCCAACTTACAGAACTAATTAAATTTTTCTCTAATTAATTTCAGTTGAATTAACTAGAATATATTACCATCTGAGCCATTCCCCTGGGGCAGGCATTTGGAGCAGCAGCCAACTCACCACTTGGCATGCCCACGTGGTCTAAGTCCCAGTGCCTCTTGCCCTATGCGATCTGGCTTTCTGGTAATGTTCATCCTGGGAGGTGGCAGGTGCCAGTCCTTGGGTCTCTACCACCTCACTGGGAGATCTGGCCTTGGCCTGGCCCTACTCCAGATGGTGTAGACATCTGGGGAGTGAACCAGCAGCTGAAAGATTCCTCTCAGCCAATCTGTCTGTCAACCTCTGAAGCAAAAGATAAATAAAATAAAGCAAGACTCCTAAAGATCCACAAACCTGCACCACAGTGGTTTTGCTGTTATTTTCACTTATGGAAAGAACGAGACACTCTGATCCCATCTTTTCCACCATCTCATCCTGTGTCTGGTTCCTGGAAGCCCACAGCCCAGCTGGCAGAGTGGGAAGCCATAATGCCTTCATTGTCCTGTGCAGAGCTGAGTCTGCTGTTTCTGTTATTTTTTTTTAAGATTTATTTATTATTATTTAAAAGGCATATTTAACAGAAAGGAGGACAGGCAGAAAGAGAAGGTCTTCTATCTACTGGTTCATTCCCCAGATGGCCACAATGGCTGGAACTGAAGTGATCTGAGGCTGAGAGCCGGGAACTTCCCTTGCACACACAGGTCTCTCTAGTGGCGAAAGCTGACAGTCCTGGTGATGCTGTGAGCCAGAGGGAGGGGCCTCACCTGTGTCTGTCTCTACTCCCAAGCACCAACCTCATGTGTCTTCGACTCGCATAACTTGTACAGCTTAGGTGATCTTTGCATGAATGGATGCAAGCCAACCAGTGATTACACACACCATGTTTCTCTATGCCTTCAGCCCCCCTATCCTGTAGCCACTTGCCGTGAGAAGGTGATCAGCGTCCACAAAGACCCCAACGAGTCCCTCGGCATGACGGTGGCAGGTGGAGCATCACACAGGGAATGGGACTTGCCCATCTATGTCATCAGTGTTGAGCCTGGAGGAGTCCTAAGCAGAGACGGAAGAATAAAAACAGGTGAACAAGGCAGGCAACTGAGGCCTTGGGTTGGCAGAGCACTGGGAGGAATGAGTGGGTGGCTGGGTTAGGTGACCAGTGCCAGAACTAATGAGAGAATATGAAAGTGGTCTGCCAGGACATTTGTTACCATTGACTGAGCACAGTGGCTACTGTCCATGTGGGTCCATGCGAGCCAATTTGTCTACCAGTACGGCTGGAACCTCTGAACAACCCAGGAATGAGTAGAGGACTGCAATGGTTAGGATGAAGTTACCTTGATTGAATGGCATAAATAAGGTAGCACCACCTCTTCCAAGTGGTTCTCTGCTGGATTGATTCTGTGATGAGACTAATTCAGGGATTATTCCATCTGATGGGTCAGATGGAAGGTATGAATTCAGTGAACATTAAGGGAAATTGCCATTCTAGATCCCATTGGTGAAAAGTATCTGAGTGCTTTAATCACCCGTATTCTGGTTGCTTTGAGTGAAGGGAAGACAATAACCCATTTTGTCTCTACATATATGCGTGGTTTTTTTATTTATCTATTTGGGCTTTGTGTGATGGCTCAGTGTCTAAATTCTTGCCTTGCACACTCTGGGATCCCACATGGGCACCAATTCATATCCTAAATATTCCGCTTACCATCCAGCTCCCTGCTTGTGGCCTGGGAAAGCAGTCAAGAACGGCCCAAAGCCTTGGGACCCTGTACGCGCATGGGAGACCTGGAAGAAGCTCCTGGCTTCGGAGCAACTCAGCTCCAGCCATTGTAGCCACTTGGGGAGTGAACCAGTGCATGGAAGATCTTTCTCTCTACATCTCCTTTTCTGTTAAATCTGCCTTTCCAATAAAAATGAATAAATATTTTTTAAAAAGATTTTGTCTATTTCTAAGACAAGAGTCATACAGAGAGGCAGAGAGAGGTCTTCCATTCACTGGTTCACTCCCAAAATATCCACAGTGGCCAGGGCTGGGACAGGGCAAAGCCAGGAGCCAGGAACTCCATCAGGGTCTCCCATGTGGGTACAGGTGCCTGGGCCCTTGGGCCATCCTCCACTGCCCTCCCAGGCACACTAGCAGGGAGCCGGATGGCACCGGTGCCTATAAGGGCTACTGATGTCACAGTGACAGCTGGATCTGTTACACACACTGAAGCATTATGAGTAAGTATTTTGAGAAGTACTATCTGTCAGCTCGGGTGGCTCAGGAGCCCAGCACACTCTCACATCATGGTGGCTTCTGCTTCTGGCCCTTAGGTGACATCCTGTTGAATGTGAATGGCACGGAGCTCACTGAGGTCAGCCGCAGCGAGGCTGTGGCCCTGCTGAAAAGCACGGCCTCCTCGGTGGTCCTGAAGGTCTTGGAAGTCACCAATCCTGAGCCCCAGGGAGACCTGGGCAGCAGCTGGGAGGCCCTGGACTGTGGCCCTGACGAGGCAGCCCCATCTGGTGACTGGGCTCCATCCTGGGTCATGTGGCTGGAACTGCCGAGGTGAGTGCCCGGGCGTGGCATGCTGGTTGGGGTGGGCCAGGAAGCTCATTGCTTCCGCTGCTCTTTCACACTGCTGGTCTGAGCCAATCAGGGTGCTAACATCTTGACGAGCTCCAGTCTTGGTTCTGGTTCCTGTTCATAACTAGGAACAAGTGCAGGTGGGGACACCCATGAACTTCGCCCCCAGGAGTCCTCAGGCCTGCCGGCTACAGATGTGCAGGTTGTTCATGAAACAAGAAGCCCAGGGGACCAAACACAGCAGCTTGTGTTTGCGCACCCAGGGGCTGAGCGCACCTGTCCAAGAGGAGGATCTGAGGGCCAGTGGCAGCCCTGGGGATGTGCCCAGAGCTGGAGGGGGCACCCTGGAGCTCTCCCTCTGCTACCCGAATGGCCCCAGCTGCACTGTAGCATCAACAGTTGGGGGACACTGCTCGGGTCGTCCGTGCCCACTGCCTGCTCGCCATTTCATTGCAACATTAACTAGAGCCTTTGGGGAACTGTTGCTCTGCCACGCACAGTCATGGCAAGGAGTCTGGGCGTCGGCCCTGCTAACAGCCCCTAGGGACATGCCCCACTAACAGCCCCTGCAGAGATGTCTGCTTGTTCCCCAGTGTTGGGACATACATGACAGCTGGCGAAAGGCTCCCTTAGTGCACCATGCATGACTGAGACATTGAACACAGGCACTTTAGAAGAGTCATGAACATGTGGGATAAAAGGCAAGTTTACTCTTGCAAACAAAATGGAGCTTCATGTCTAGTTTTCATGTATTTTCTATGAATTTTTTGAAGACTCTTCTATCACTAAATATACTTGCAGGACCAGTGTGATGGTTCAACTAGCTAATACTCCCGCATCAAACACTGGCATCCCATATGGGCGCCAGTTCTTGCCCCGGCTGCCCCACTTCCCATATACCTCTCTGCTTGTGGCCTGGGAAAGCAGTCAAGGATGGCCTAAAACATTGGCACCCTGTACTCATGTGGGAGACCTGGAGGAGGCTCCCGGCTCCTAGTTTTTGATTGGATCAGCTCCAGCCATTGGGGACATTTGGGGACTTATGCAGCAGATGGAAGATCTTCCTCTCTGTCTCTCCTTCTCTCTGTAAGTCTGCCTTTCAAATAAAAATAAATATTTAAAGAGAGAATACACTGGCAAAGAACTCCACGAACAGAAGTAAGAATCTAAGGTTTTCTCAGTTTTTCTTCCTCCCCCTCCAACCTCCCTTCTTCCTTCTGCCTCTTCGATTCCCTGCTTCAAATACAAACTGACCCAGATTGCTTTTTGCAACTTTACTAGTTGATAAATTTAAAATATATATGTATATATATTTAAAACTCCTGAAACAGGATCAATTAAAAATATTTTATTTGAAAGGCAGAGTTCTAGAGAGAGGAGAGAGAGATCTTCCATCTGGTTCACTCCCTAAATGGATGCAAGAGCCAGAGTTGGGGCAGGAGCCCTCATCCCCCGGCTCAGCTCTTAAATCTCCACAGCAGGCCAAACGCTGGGGTTGCATCTGTGTCTCCCACATGAGTGGCAAGAACCCGACCCCTGTCGCCTCAACAGGTATGCCCTGCACCTGCTTTGATAGGAATCTGCAGCCAGGAGCTAGAGCCAGGCACAGGATCCAGCTGGGACATGGGTACCCACAAGCCCTTAACCACCAGGTCATCGTCACCTGGGCCTTGAGGCCAGGATCTATGAAAGGAAGTCCTCATTGGCTTTTCGTCTGGGAGAGGTTTTGTCACCTACTCACACGAGAACAGAGTGAGATGCTGTCCTCTAAACATGGTAGCTCCTCTCAGTCTGCACTGGGGGCTGGCCAGGGATGGCGACTCCCCGCCCTCACCTAGGGGGCTGGCCAGGGATGGTGGCTCCCCGCCCTCACCTAGGGGGCTGTGGCCAGGAATGGCGGTTCCCTGCCCTCACCTAGGGGGCTGAGGCCAGGGATGGCGGCTCCCCGCCCTCACCTAGGGGGCTGGCCAGGGATGGGGGCTCCCCTGCCCTCACCTAGGGGGCTGTGGCCAGGGATGGGGGCTCCCCGCCCTCACCTAGGGGGCTGGCCAGGGATGAGAGCTCCCCCCTCCTCACCTAGGGGGCTGTGCATTTTGCCTGCACCCTTTGAAAAGACAGTGGCTAGAAGGGGCTCTGGTGCTGAGAGCTCGGGAGTTCTTACCTTTCTTCCTCTGTCCCCCTGTTTCCTGGGGAGTTTTCCAACGCTCATGGAAAATGCATTGTACAAAAAACTGTGCACAGATCTTGACATTTTTATGCAGTGAAATCAGTTGATCGTTTCATTCCATTTTCCGTGAACTTGCTAGAGCCTCCTGATAGAACAAACAACACAAACCTGTCCCCTCAGATCCACCCAGCAGAGGTGACCCCCAGGACCACATGTGTGTCCAGGGAGCACCCGGCGCAGAAGTGAGAGCCTCTCTCCAAAAGGGGCCATTTGCAGTGCCCAAGCTGCCATGGAAACCACAGAGTGGCCACAAATGCCATGGGGAGGGGAGAGCAGCTGGTGGGCACACTTTTATCCCGTGAAGTGCTAGGGACAAAGCCAGGTGATAGGGCTTGCCCGAGCTTAGGGGCCACACGGTCACCATGGTAGCATTCAGGCTCTCACAGCCAGGCTTTGAGCAAAGTCCTAAGTGTGTTCGCTGGCCATCATGTGGCATAGTCCTCCTGCTTCTGCCTCATATTTGAGACAACTGTTCCGCCATCTTGGGGTGTCTGCTCAGGAACTCCAGACAGGGTTCCCTTTGATCTCTTTCACATCCCCGTTTGTGCCTTGAACACTTGACCCCTGCTTCCCTGAGTAACTCCCAATATGCCTCTCCGAGATTTCCACGGTTCATTTCCTTTATGGCCACCTACATTTCTAGTTTTGGGTTTTTCTGTTTAATTCTTTTCCTCCTGTCCTTTCTCCTGTCCTGCCCCTCATCCTTTGCTCAGACATCGCATCTTGACCTTAAACTCTTCTTTTCAAAGCCTCCACTGGGGGAACATGTGAAGTCCCCAGAGATGTGGCTGGTGGCAAACGTCACTTTCTCCAACTGCACCTCCTTGTCTTAATTTCCTGCCACTCCCTGTCCCTCCTCCTGGCCTCCCCTCTCTCTGCTGGCACTGTTTCAACCTGTGGGTGAGGTCACTTGCTCAGAGCAGTTGTCTGCTGGGGGTACATCACATGTGGAAGGAGCCAGATCATACACCCAGTAGCAGAAACATCTCTGGATGACATGGGCTTTCATGTGGGTTTCTTCTGGACCAATTAGAAATGGCCTCGTAGACCCCCTTGCCACCCTCCTCAGCATGCATGTACACATGCACAGTCAGCCTGGGCAGTTCCTGGGATCCCACTGTCGAGCCCACACCAAGTGGGTCCCAGCAGAGCTATTACAAGAGCCAATTCCTGTTGTTTCCGGATGGGGAGGCTGTGCTGCCCACCAGAGCAGGGCTTTCCTGACCTGGCCTACACCTGTGGCTGTGTCGTCCTGTCCTCTGCTTCCCTTCCTGCTCTGGACTTGCCCTTGGCAGCCCTCTTGGAGCTGGGGACCATGCTCTGGTGAAGGTACAACTGGTATTTTTGTGCCAAGTCTTCTCATTGCTCTTGGAGGTGCTTGTAGAAGTGGAAGAGCAAATGGTCTTTCCTCCGCCATTTCAGGAGTATGCCCACGTGGCCCTCTTTCAGAATCCTCACATCGTGCCTGCTCCCAGGTTTGGTCTTCACACAGTTTCTAGACAGAGCCCCCAGCCCAACACCTTCACATTCCATAGGGGGGCTCTGTTCTCACCTGCTGTCTGGACTGCCCACAGCCCTGAGACCCCACTGTCTCCTTGACTGATGGGTGCGGTGTCATCAGCTCAGATACCCCGCCCTTCGGTGCAAAGGACATAGTAAAGAGGTCAGTCACAGTACAGCACACGGCTTTGCATGTGAGTCACTAGACACTGAGGCTGCAGATACACTTTAACTCACTTTGAGGGAAATATCCCTCAAAGTTAACAAATTGAACAGGTTAAGCATCAATGGGTTTGCCTTTATGTGAGAGCCAGCCATGTGACAGTTGTCTGAGAATGAACAAAAATGCTGCAACATGTCAGTGGGCAGGGAACCAGGATGGCATGTGCAATCAGGGTGGGGGAGTGGGACGGCACATGGGAAGGAGTTCCGTGCAATGGTGAGCCGGGCCGCATGCTTGCAGCTGTGATGTCAGACATGGGCAGTGGCAGAGAAAAGGAGGCTGCCCAGCACAATGCGACTGGCACCTGCGTGCAGTTGGCCTAGCGACCCGCAGACAGCGGGTCCAGATGCTGCCAGGGCTGTGCTGTTTGTCGTTCAGGGGAGAGGTGACTCAGACAGCCCCAAGCACTCTGCTGTGTTCTTGATGGCCTCTTGGGCCCACATTCCACATCTGGAAGTTGTTCAAAGTATGCTGTCATCTGGACTGGGTAGGCGCCAGAGATACACATTTAACTCCATCTTCCTCTTGCCTGAGAATTTAACCTTTTCCTTCCCTGAAACTCTCAAAGCATTAAAAAACAAAAAGATTTGTTTACTTTAAAGTCAGAGTTACAGAGAAAGAAGGAGATGTTCCATCTGCTGGTTCACTGCCCAGATGGCCACAGCAGCCCATGATGGGCCATGCTGAAGCCTGAAGCTGGGAGGTTCTTCCAGATCTCCCACATGAATAACAGGGACCCAAGCACCTGGACAGTCTCCTCCTGTTCTCTACAGACCATTGGCTGAGAGCTGGATCATAAGTGGAGCAGCCAGGACACAAACCAGTGCCCATGAGATGCCAGCATGGCAGGCAGTGGTTTTACCTACTATAACCTCAATGCCAACCCAAAGAATCTTAAAGCATTTCAACAAAGATTGTCCATATAGGTGATCGAGGTGCTTCCTTGATATATATGTATATATATATGTATATACATATATACTTAGTCACAAAACCTTCACATTTTAGCTTGAAGACGGATACCATGGAATCACAATGGCTACAATGGCAGCTAATGTTCACAGAACCCTTTGGTATATACCAGGCACTACCCTAACATCCATGTTGGCTCCTTTTTTTAAAGATTTATTTATTTTATTACAAAGTCAGATACACAGAGAGGAGGAGAGACAGAGAGGAAGATCTTCCGTCCGATGATTCACTCCCCAAGTGAGCTGCAACGGCCGGTGCTGCACTGATCCGAAGCTGGGAACCAGGAACCTCTTCCAGGTCACCCACGCGGGTGCAGGGTCCCAAAGCTTTGGGCCATCCTCAACTGCTTTCCCAGGCCACAAGCAGGGAGCTGGATGGGAAGTGGAGCTGCCGGGATTAGAACCGGCGCCCATATGGGATCCCGGGGCGTTCAAGGTGAGGACTTAAGCCGCTAGGCCACCGTGCCGGGCCCCCATGTTGGCATTTTTCACTCAAAACTCACATTAACTCTGTGAGGTATATGGTATTGGTAAGCCCATGGTAACGGCAGGACACCGACAGAGTGGCTGATGAACTTGTCCAAAGTCACATGACTAGTTACACACAGGGCTGGAACTGGGTCCAGGCTGCCTTGTTTTGGGGAGCGGGGCAGAGCCACCAAGCAGCGATGTTCGATGTTCGGTGCGCTCTCTTGGGCGGATGCTAAAACCGTCTGAGCGCACCCTTGCCTTTGCCCCACATGGAGTCAGCCTGGGAGTGTCTAACAGTCATTGCAGGGTGCTCCAGCACCCCTAGTGGAGGATGTGTGGTTTTCAATCTTGCACCTTCCCTGTGTGATGTCTTAGTTGGTCAAAACATAAATGAGAAACTGCTTATGCCTAAATCACAAGCAACTGTGAACATGGTCTCCAGCCTGCAGCTGTGAAAGTCAGCAAACCGACATCCTTAAAGCTGGAGTGTACCAGATAGCGCAAGAGTTAACACAACAGCCCTGAAGCAGGAACAAACTTGGCTCAGTTCACAAGTATCAAAAAGGACTGTGTGGCTGGACCCTGAGAGCGGGGAGTTCGGAGACAGTCAGAGAAGCAGAGAGGGGCCAGGTGTGGTGGGGCATGAGGAGCTCTGAGACCTGCAGGCTAAGCTGGAGGCTAGAGCGAAGGTGGCACAGTTAGGGCATCACTGGCTCCGTGGTACCCAGCAATGCTCTGGCTCTCTCAGCCGACTGACTCACTGAAGAATTGCAGGCTCGCTCTTTAAAAACCATTACAAGCTCAAGTCTCATCCCAAACTTAATACAGTAGGAAAGCCTGCCAAGAAAGTCTCACAGACAGTTTTCAGTGACACTAAATACGTGACTGCAGGTGCGCAGGCTTCCAGTGCCTCTCTCCGGCGGCACCTGAAGCAGAGGAGGCAGGCAGCCCAGGGAGGAGAGCCCGGCACAGCCCGTGCTGGTACCTCAGCTCGTGGCCTCCCTGTCCTGTTGCGAACGGACACTGAGCTCTTGATGCACAATCTGGAACACGGCAACCTGGAAAAGACTTATCTAGACTCCTAGACTAGGCAGGCTTTTATGAAGACAGAATACTTCAAAATGTTGTAACGAGAAGTCTCGTGATGCAGTGACACATAGTACTTGGATGCAATTTGAAGGAGAGCTGTAAGATCATGTAACAGGAAATCACTAGAAAAGACATTGAAGATGCTGTTTCTGGGCCTGTCACTAACTGAACCACAAGTTACATCATCTGCCCAGACCATGTCCTCTCGTGGGACGCGTGCTGTAGTTAACTGTCCAGTTTCTGTGTCACTAAGGAGACGCTGTCCAGAGACAGGAGGTGTGAATGAGGGCAGCTGCAAGGGGAGGCCCTGAGGGGGTGGCCAGGGGTCACAGCCAACCGTGAGGACCATGGTGGGCAGAGGCTGTCACAAACCAACCTCCCAGAGAGGATTTGTAGGTTTATCTTCTATTCCAAGTTTCTTCATCAGTAACTCTTCTAAAGGGAATGTGCAATGTGTCCCTTGTAAATCATGTCTTCCAAGATCACCCGGAGCACAGGCAATGATGGGCTGATGCACACCTGTGTATTTCTGTCCTGTATCAAGTACAGAAATTGAGGTTGCTTAGAACTCTGGGAGTAGCCTGAGGTGGCCACGTTCAAGACTAGTATTGGTACACTGGCCTGCCAGAGGGGCACAGAGCCCCTGCTGTGCCGCCTCCCTGCCACTCTATGTGACCAGGGGCACTCTCCAACTGTAACCACATTGTCAGAAATCTCAGACTGAAAGGGTGCTTCTTAAACCATGCTTCTACAATCATTCAAAGCTGGAATCAAACTCACTCTTAAATACAGTTCAACATGGGAAGCTAAATTAGAGAATTACCTATTTGTTGCTAGTGAATCAGGTGTCACTGGATTTGTATAAAGACAAGACAGTTTTTTTGAAAGGAAAAGAACGATCTCAGATCTCAGGGATCTAAAAATGAGAATTCATATGCTTTACCCATCTATACAACATAGCCTCGTAGCTGGAATTTTTCACTAGGTGTACAAACCCTAACAGGGACCTGTTGACTAATGAAGACATGAAACCATGAATGCCACTGTAGACATTCAAGCACGAACTATTTTCTTGAAGAGAGCATTAAAGTCATCACAAGTAGCTCCCAGTCCAAGACACATAAGTAATACTTTGTAGAATGGCTTATACTAAGGTAGCATTCTGACTCTCTACAACCAAAGCATATATACACTTCACCAGGGTTATCTGTTTAGAATTGTTTCCTTGGAAACAGCTGGTTATTCTGTGGCAAAAATATACCACATTCCATGACTTGTGGGAAGGAAAACAGATTTGGAAACAAAAGGCCTGCAGCACCATCTACATTCTAATCTGATGATGTGTGGGTGTTCTTATTTCAAGACATCTTTAGTACATGTGTGAATTAACCATGATCATGATATGTGGGAATTCTTAAAGCTTTTTGCAGCAAGCCAGCTGGCTGTATACAATACAATCCTCAATGTTTACGCTGCCAGTCAATTGCCAGTTTATGTTTTGGGTAGGATGTGCTGCGGGTGCACCCGCAAGGATGGTAACTACAGGGACTGTCCACAGGAAAGGGCCTGCACTGCATGAAGTAACCCAGCACAGCGCTCTCCTGGGGGACATAGGTCAACAGAACTCATCAATGTGCTTGCCGACAGGGACGCTCTGAACTGTGAGGCCAGGACACTCCAGTCTAGCAAATTCTCTATCACGTGGTGAGGAGGCCGCTCATGAAGCACTGTGACCACACACCACAGGATTACTTCCAAGAAAAGGCCCGAGCCACCGCTGGAGCCCTTACTGCTTTCTGCAACATGGGCACCAAGTATGGCTCCAACTTCTGAAAGCTGTTGGGGCCAAACTCACAAACCTGTCAGGTTATCTTCTGGGATTTTACAGAGCATTCCTACAAGGAAGCAAGGAAAGGTGTTTTTCAGTGGCCAACAGATGAAAAGGCAAATCGAAGTTGGACACTTAGAGAAAGAATTTCCACACACTGTTATGAGGTCACTCACCAACAGTGCTCAGAGAAGTGACAGGTGTGGCTGTGCCTGTCTGCTCAAAGTCATCAGCGAGGAAACTCCAGGTTGGACAGAATGTCCTGCTTTTCACACAGGACATGCATGCATCCAGGACTGCTGTCTCTGAGACAGCATTCAACGTGGTAACAACCTCACAGGGCAAAGCGCCGTAACTGCGGAGTAACAAAAGATGAATTTTGGAGTTAAATCACTTGCTTCATGTTGCCCAAATGCTTAAAATCCTAGGCTCACTAAAACTGCCGTAAAATATTTTCTCCATTCTGATGACCATCTCCGCAAGAGCAGACTGTCTTAGTGTGGTAGCAATAAGCTCCAGACCCTTTACCCAGTGCAGGCGGCACTGCCATCCAGCCACAAGGTAAGCCATCCCTTGTACTAAACCCACAGAGCAGGGCTGCACACCAAGTGTGCACAGACACTCAATATAAAGTTTCAGTACTTTTCATGAATGCGGAGACATAACAAAGGAAACAAGTTTTAGTACTCAATAACCCAATGTCCTGTAACCACTGTACTGTGTAGTTTGGTATTTTTGTATTTGACTAATGAAACAGGCTTACATTTTTTACTATGAAAAAATTCAGATTATTTTGATCGCCTCTTTAATTTTGTAAAAAAGATTTTTATCTGAAAGGCAGAGTTAGAGAGAGAGGAGCGAGAGAGAGATCCTCTATCCACTGGTTCACTCCCTAACTGGTGGCAATGGCCGGAACTAAGCCAGCCTGAAGCCTGGAGATTTTTCCAGTTCTCCCACATGGGTGCAGGGGTCAAGGACTTGGCCCATCCTCTGCTGCTCTTTCAGGCCATTATCAGGGAAGGGGTAGAAAGTGGAGCAGCCAGGACTCAGACTGGCATCCATATGATATGCCAATGGCACTGGCCCCCAAATTTTACTTTTACAAATACTTATTAGAAAGGGATATTTAGAGATAAAAACACACACACATACACACACATTCTCTCTTCTTTCCATTAGTTCTCTTTCTAAATAACCATAATGGCCAGGGCTGTACCAGGATTAACTTAGGAGCCCAGAGCTCCTTCTGGTTCTCCTGCATGGGTGCAGGAGCCCAAGCAACTGGGCAGCCTCTGCTGCTTTTCCATGAACATTAGCAGGGAGCTGGATCAGAAGTGGAGCAGCTGGATGGATCTACACAACACTCACCACTAATTTTTCTAAAACACAGCTTACCAAAATTGAAGCATGAAAACAGGAGGAAGACTTAGACCCAAAACTAGCAATTACATTGAATCCGTAGTCAAAGTCTAACAAAATCCATTGGGGCTGGTGTTGTGGCATAGTTAGCCAAGCCTCCAACTGTGGTGCCAGCATCCCACACGGACACCAGTTCATGTGCTAGATTCCAGCTTCCTACTTGTGGCTTGGGAAGCAGCAGTGGAAGGCCATAAGCCTTGGGACCCTGCAGCCATGTGAAAAACCTGGAGGAAGCTTCTGGCTTCTGACTTCCAATCAGCTCCACTGCTGAAGCCATTTGGAGAGTAAACCAGTGGATACAAGATCTCTAACTTTGCCTTTTAAATAAAAATAAATCCTGAAAATAAATTTCCAGGGCCTGAAGCCACACTGCTGAATTCTACCAAACTGCTCTAACAATTCTCAAATGATTCCCAAAATTAAAAGGCCCCCAAATGGGAAAAATTTTGTTTATGCATTGGAAGAATGAATTGTTACAAATGTCCAAATGACCCAAAACAGTTTTACAAATAGAACATACTCTCATCAAAATAGCAGAGACATTCCTCACAGGAAAAAAATCCTACAATTCACACAGAACCAATCAACTTTGAAGAGCCAAGCGATCTTCAGCGACAACAGCACTGCACCTGGAAGTCCTGCGATGCCTGACTCACAGCCCACAGAGCCAGGCAGCAGAACAGCTTGGTGCTGACACACCAACAGGACAGAGCACAAAACCACCTCAAGGGACAGTGCTGGGAAAACTAGGTATCCATTTGCTGCAAGCTGAAACATGACACAGATGCCATCTCTCTTCTGTAAACTCAAAATGGATCAGATTGGGGCCCTGGGCTACAGCCAGCTAAACCTCTGCCAGCAGCACCGGCATCCCATGTGGGTGCTGGTTTGAGTCCTGGATGCTCCACTTCCCATCCAGCTCCTAGCTAATGCACGTGGGAAAGCAGCAGATGGCCCCACAGGCAATTCACAGAATAAGCCCCTGGCTCTGGCCCTTGTGGCTATTTAAGGAATGATCCAGCAGATAAAAAGATCTTTCTCTGCCTTTACAAAAAATAAATACATCTTTTTTTTAAAAAACGAATCAAAGAACTATGAGACTACTAAAAGAAAACATAGTGAAAAATACTTCCAAGACTTCAATAAGGCAGTTTTGGGGGGTAAATTCCCCCCCAAAATGAAATAACAGCAAATGGGTTCTCATCAAAGTAGGAAGCTTCTGTACAGCAAACAAATGGATTAAAAAGACAACATCTGACAAACGATTATTATCGAAAATATGTAAGAAACTCAAGAAACAACAAAAAATGTTATTTAAAAATGGGTAGAAAGGATCTGAAGACAAGTCTCAAAAAAAGAAAAAAAGAAAAGAAACAGGGCCTGGCGGCGTGGCCTAGCTGCTAAAATCCTCGCCTTGAGCGCCCCGGGATCCCATATGGGCGCCGGTTCTAATCCCGGCAGCTCCACTTCCCATCCAGCTCCCTGCTTGTGGCCTGGGAAAGCAGTCGAGGATGGCCCAATGCCTTGGGACCCTGCACCCATGTGGGAGACCCGGAAGAGGTTCCTGGTTCCCGGCTTTGGATCAGCGCAGCACCAGCCGTTGTGGCTCACTTGGGGAGTGAATCATCGGACGGAAGATCTTCCCGTCTGTCTCTCCTCCTCTCTGTGTATCTGATTTTGTAATAAAATAAATAAATCTTTTAAAAAAAAACCAAAAAAACAAAAATGGCCAACAAATGTAGGAAAGCATGCTCCATGTCCCTGGCCAGCAGGAAAATGCAAACCAAACAATGAGATACCATCTTCCCCCAGCTACAACAGCTATGAAAAACGTGCTAGTCGCTGTAGACGAAATGGAATTTTTGCACACTGTTGTTGGGAAGGCAAAAGAATAGTACCCGAGGTTCCTCACAAAGCAGGCCCAGCTGCCCCACCTTGATGTTAGAGATGTGGAGTCAGCCTGGATGTCCACTGAGCGAAATGGCTGAAGAAATGAAGGCAATGTACAGAGGGAGCATTCTTCAGCCATGAACAGAATGAGGCCATTCACCTGCCCCAGTGAAGTAAGCCAGAGAGCTGCCGTGTAGGAGCCAGAGGCCATCTGAAAGTAAATTAGGGACTGTCAAGCACCTGGGGGAAGGCAGGGAGAAAAAGGACAGCTACAGCAAGAGAAGTTGTAGAGGACTAAGTTCTAGTGTGGCATTGTATGGAGGTGTAACTGCGGTTCATAGAAACACGACTTTTATGGAGAACTACAATAAAGGGGGCCCCAGAGGAAGAAACAACCCGTGGCCACAAGAATGAGCAACAGGGACAGTTCCAAGTGCTGCCCCGTGACCCATCTAGTCCAGGCACCACGCCTGGCAAGTGCTGAGACGTCTCACCAGGACTCAGAAAAGCATCATCTAACTACTTAGCTTCCTTTCCAAGAAAGGGGGCCCAAGGTTCCCCACTGGGAAATGGAGATGTCTTGTTGTTTGGGAACAAGGCTTGCTGTGAATCACAACAGATCAATCATTAAAACAAGTTGCTTTTCCATTTTATAAAATTCATGTTTTTTAGCTATCACTTCAATGAAAAATCATCGTGATATATATGGTGACACATACAATAGTGCATTTGAAAGATATTCATCAAACCCCAGAGGTGGTTTTATTTCAACTGAGTATGAGCAACAGCTTGAAAAAGTTACACTGGCTAGCAAGGTCCAACACAAATTTAATGACCAACTTCACTTATTCACAAGAGGCTTTTATTGACTTTCAAAAAGCAGTGGGTTATTATTTGAAGGTACAGTTCATAAACAGCCATTTTAGTAACATGAAAATGCTCATTTCCTCTCAGGAGGTCATGGGCCACAGCCACACAGGACATAGGACCCGGGAATAAGGGCTAACTTCTGAGCTGCAGCTCCATGGCACCTGGAACACCGTGTCCATGTGCTCCACAGCTTGAGCACAATGGCCCAGTGACCTCATTTGCTATTTAACTGATGACTGCAACCACTTAGAGCAATGCTGTGTTCCCTCCTCCTCCCACTCCTCTTACGGTGTCTTCATCAGTTTATGTCGGTTTAGCTTTTCCTCAATGTGCAATTTGCATTCGCATTACGGCTGCACACTTCTGACCAAACATGCACAACTAGGTAAGGAGCAGTGTTTTCCAAAGGTTGGAAACTCTTCCACAAATTCATTAATTAGGTTTAAACTGTCATTGAGATGGGTGATTTGTTCCAAGGATCTCTGCCTTCATTAGAAATTTAATTCACAACAAAAATATGCCCATATTTATATTTGCTTTAGTCAGTGAGGATTTAGCCATTCCCAACTTTTCACTAAGCCAAAATTAGGCACTAAGCCATCTCTAAGCCAAAGATAGGATTACCCTTCCTAATCGGTGTACGGACAGAGCATAACCAGTGGCGTCACTTTTTAAAGCATTTACAGCTATGGAAACAAAATGGATTATTCACAAAAAGTCAGCCGACAACACAAAAGTTGGTGAGCTGTGAAGCACATCTGGGTGGGACCTGTCCAGTGCTACTTAGCCTTTAAAAATACCTGTAGAAGGAATGGGAGGCAAAGGCGCCATCGCTGTAGCCAAGTTACACTGAACGCTGCATCCCTCCATGTGTCCTGTCACAGGCACCTGTGTAACTGCAAAGACGTTGTGCTGCGGAGGAACGCGGCGGGCAGCCTCGGCTTCTGCATCGTGGGAGGCTATGAGGAACACAGCGGGCACAAGCCTTTCTTCATCAAATCCCTCGTGGAAGGCACACCAGCGTACAATGACGGAAGAATTAGGTAAGAATCATGACCACCTGACAAAAGCTTACATTCAAGTGGTTTGTTTCAGAGACGCACCACCTTGGTTCTATCTGAACTAAGGTATAGTGTTCATTTCTGGAGGAAGGGAGTGTGAGAAACAGACATTTCCACAGCACCCGGCATCACCAAAGGATCATGCATGCTTCCAGCCCACACTGCAGCTGCCCACCCTTCTCAGACAATGGCATCAAAGTAAGGCAGGACAGGAAGTCCTCCAGTAATGTAATTACAACCGACAGGCCGAGCAGCCATCAGGGCCACTGAAATCCACTGGTATGACTTCAGCACTGACCCCGCACACTACTGTCTTGTTCAGGTGTGGAGACATTCTCCTCGCGGTCAACAGCAGAAGTACCTCGGGAATGACGCACACCTGCTTGGCCCGGATGCTCAAAGAACTAAAAGGAAGAATCACTCTCACTCTGGCTTCCTGGCCTGGCACTTTTTTGTAGGATCCATCATGGGTCACAGGAAAGTCACAACCAAGCTAAATTGAAACAGACTATTTATCTTGTTCATTTTTATATTTAAAGAGTGTACTGTTAAAGTGTCAAGAAAAGTATAATTTAATTAAAAAATCCATTCGCACTTCGGGAAATAAAATTCTCAAAAATTAAAAATGACCACAAACTGGTCTGTGTCATAATGCAGTCTCTTACTTGACTCAACCTAGTGTTTTTGACTCAGCAAATGCTCCAAGCACCTAACATAGTTTGAATTGCCCCCCTGAATTCAAATCAATTCAAATTAATTTGGGTTTATGCAGAGATCAGCAAAAGGTACATTATGCACATTTTTAAAGAGAAATTTTAAAAAATTTAAAACACACTGAGAAACATTCCTTTCATTAAATGAGAAATAAATATTTTCCCAGAAATCATAGTTGTCATTTGTATGTGACGCTTACTAAGTTGACTTCTGTCACCACCATTTGGAAGAACCCAGTAATTCTTCCAAATACCACATACCTGGTACTGTGACTGACACATAATCTCCTGGGGTCACCCTGACAAGTGCACTCTCTTGCCTTTAGTAAGAAATGAGTAACCTACAGCTCGCCGTGAGTTCAGCTTTGCTCACAGCATAACCAGTGACCGTGGGGGGCTGCACTTGTGGCTCTCCCACGAGCAAGGCGGAAGGGCTCAGCCCCTCTCCGAGTTGGCGAGAGGGGATTCAAACCCATCATAGCGATCAAAGTTGGAACATGGGCCTGCTAGAAACCACCCTAACACAAGTCACCTCAGAGGCCACCCAATGCCTTCCAGATGAGAGAATTTAGTTTCCCCAAGAACCTGAGGTCAGGGCACTAATAGCCCACCACCAAAAGCCTGATGGGTGGGCTTTAGACCTGTCAGTCAAGACACCAGGTGGTGGGCCTGGGTTCTGTTTCTGCTTGCAGCTCCTGACCCCAACTTCCTGCTAATGTCTGTTGGAAGAGAGTGGATGGTTCGGTTTTCCCACGTGGGATACTTGGGTTGAGTTCCTGGCTCCCGATTTCTCGTTGATAAAGCAGCAGCTGTGAGCCTGATGTCCAACAGGGGTGAGGGCCTGAATGATGTCGAGCCTGGGAAGGGGCTGGATCCCTTCTGAGGCACCAGGAACTGGCAGCGTGGCCGGCAGGCAGCCGTATCTTGCGCAGACATCCTGCGCACCAGACACTAGATGCTCTGCAGATCCCTGCTAAGCGAGTCATTCACACTCCCTCACTGGATGTGACGCCAGAGCTGCTGGCTTATTCTTATATATCACATGACAAAGATTTTTAACTTAACATGAAAAATTGACTTTTATTTTGGAAAAAATGTTAACTTTCCATACTAACAGAACAAGATTAAAGGTAAATTTCTTGAACATTATCCAGAAAAATAACAAGATTTACAGCCTCTGGCCGTGCCTACTCGGCAGGTGCGGGCTCAGCGCCCTCCTGCTCCGGGGCGGGCTCGCCACCGGCCTCCTTCCCTTCCTTGCTGCGCTTCGACTTTTTGTGCTTGTGTCTCCTGTGAGTGTCCCCTTCTTCACTTTCATGGCGACGTCTACTGTTGCTGCAGGAAAAAAAAAGTGTGTTCTGTTTAAGAATGTTTAATTTCATCATTTGTGATAAAAATCAGCCATCCTAAATTCTCAACACAATGCTTGGACTTAAGGTCATCTAATCCACTTGTGCCCCTCATAAATACATTTTCAGGAATACCGTCAGTTTTAATGTGACTATGATGCAGAAATTACAAGACAGGATTCCCAGTGCCCACACTTTTTCTAATCAGACTCTCGACCACGAGGACAATGAGGTGCTCACTCGGCAGTGGGCATCTGACAGGCTGACCTGTAGTACGTTGGTTCTTGTTGCTACTGTGAGGCCCTGGAAGCAGACACTGCTTTACTATGTACTACCAACCCCTGGTTCCCATGCCCACATGTCCCCTCTCCCAGGGAGACAATGCTGCAACCCAAAGCCTCTCAGATGGGCTTCTTTCCTCCATATTAACTTTGGTTTGGGAACATCACATACAGTTTTGAAAAGCACATGAGGAACCACCTATTTCAACAGATACTGTGACATTTCCCAAGAGGAATGTGTCTGGTCCGGGGACCCTGAGACCCTGTGTTGGTGCAGAGGCCCGATCTCCCCTGCAGCCGGGCTGCGAGCACACCTTCGGGACGACTTGTGTCTGGTCTCCTCCTTCTCCCGGTGCCGCCTCTCCCGGTGCCGCTCCTCCTTTTCACGACTTGCTCGGTGCCGCTCGTAGCCTCGCTCGGCGTACTCCCTGTATCTGTAGCGCTCCTCGTCACTGAAAGTGAAAGAAGTTCTCCTGACAACCGGATCGTGTCACAGAGATCCTACACTACAGACCAGAAGCCACCACGTCAGCATCTGAGAAGAGGGAAGTAGTGACTGACTTGAGCAACATGCTGCTTGCTCGATGAGTACTAGAGATAAGTAAGCACAACACACAGTCCGTGCTACCCTGCTAGGAGGAAGACACAGCAGTTACGTGGCAGTGTTTCAAACATTCCTTTGAGAGAGAGACAGTCTCTCTCAGAAAAACGAAGCCAGCAAAAGGACCCAGGAGTGCTGAGATGGACAGTGGGCATCTTAATCTCTAGGCTAGGTGCCCCTCCTACTGACTTTTTACTTTTTAAGATCTGTATATGTAGTTAGTTACAGAGAGGCAATTATAGAAAAGAGAAGAGCGAAATCTTCCATCTGCTGGTTCACTCCCTAAATTGTCAGGCCAAAGCCAGGAGCTTCATCCGGGTATCCCATATGGGTACACTGTCCCAGCCACACAAAAGGGAAGTGGATCAGAAGAGGAGCAGCTGGCATTCAGACTGCTGCCTGCAAGAGATGCCAATTAGGCAGGTGGCAGCTTAGCCGATGGTGCCACAATGTGACTACTACCCTTTGCAATTTATTAATTTGAAAGGTAGAGTTAAGAGAAGAAATCAAGACCTTTTATTTCTTCAAGAAAAAAAAAAAGTTCTGTATTTAAATTCTAATCAACAGCTTCATCTTCATTTGCTTCTTTTACAATTAAAAGCACATGTGTGGGCCCAGCGGCGTGGCCTAGCGGCTAAAGTCCTCGCCTTGAAAGCCCCGGGATCCCATATGGGCGCCGATTCTAATCCCGGCAGCTCCACTTCCCATCCAGCTCCCTGCTTGTGGCCTGGGAAAGCAGTTGAGGACGGCCCAAAGCTTTGGGACCCTGCACCCGCGTGGGAGACCCGGAAGAGGTTCCAAGTTCCTGGCATCGGATCGGCACAGCACCGGCCCGTTGCGGCTCACTTGGGGAGTGAAAACATCGGATGGAAGATCTTCCTCTCTGTCTTTCCTCCTCTCTGTATATCCGGCTTTCCAATAATAATAATAAAATCTTTAAAAAAAAAAAAAAGCACATGTGTGTATTTCAGATTTCTAACCAAAACTTTTATAGTACTCATAAATCTTGGGCACACACAGTTCTGACTGAAGAAACACATGGCTCCGAATGGCTACAAGTAAATCAACAAGTAAAGGCTCTCTAACCTTGGACTTACCATTTACAAATACATACAGAACCTGAGAGAAACGGAAGGGACCTGTACAATTCCCCCAGAATACGGACCAAGCACAGACAGGACACACTTGGGTCCCACATCACCTCTACTTCACCCTGCGCGTCTCTTCCTATTTTGGGCAGAATCACATGAACTGGTGAACAGAAAGGACAGCGAAGTTAGAGCTGGTCTTCCTTGACCTTGCTACGCCTGCTGTCCTTCTGAGTCCTGTGACATTCCTCTCCCTCTTAATCCCCAGGTTTCTTTTTCTTCCCTTTTTTCCTAGTTAAGTTCACACTTCCTACAAGCTTACACATTCTTTCAAAAGACCATGCTGAATAGCGTTAAGTTTTCAGAAATATGTCTACTACAAATTATATGAGCCATTTGTATGGAATATCAAGTTGTTAATAAGTCTGAATGAAGCAACGGAATAAGCCAGTTGAACACACGGACACATGGACCAAGTCTGTTCAAAGTCTCTGTATAACGAAACGTACTTGGTACAAGAGTGGGAGCTCCCTGAGGGGCAGTCTCCACTGAGCTGGACACCTCAGAACAGTTTTCAGGGCAGGCTACGGATGATGCAAAGGTTATGATGTCTTGGCACCATCACAAACCGCTCTGAAGTGACCCCTGCCCCTCCTAGAACTCACCATTAAGGACAGCCCTCTCTTAGTCATTTGTAACCCTTTTTTACCCACTCCCCCTAAAGCCAGTTCTGACCAGGTTTGGGACCTTTAGAGTGCGCAGGCAGCCATGTGGTGGGACAGAGGAACACCGGCCAGACCTGCTCAGGGAAGGCCTGCTGCAGACCCTTTTCAGCTCCAAGATGCACACGGTGGCTGCTCAAAACCTGGAAACCATTAGGGCTCACTTTAACCACCCTACAATGTCCAGCCTTCTTTCAGGGCATTCAATTAAACTGTCTAAAAACAGATGTGGAAATGGGTCTGTAATTTTCAAAACAATGACCCTGTAATTTGTAACTCAGCAAATACTACATATAATTTTGCTTTTTCAGACATTTTTGTCAGTCTTCGGAAACAAAGTCTTTAAACTTCATTTGGATTTTCTAGAGTCTAATCTTTTCCTCAGATAATGCAAAACATAGAACTTTCCTTATCTCTTGCTTTAAATTACTAGCCAATTTAGGTAAACATTGACTCCTAATGCCCTAAAGCTGAGTAACATGAAAATCAAACCCAGGTTCATGACTGACAGTGTTTTAAAATTTCAATAAAAATTCTGTAGTATCTGTGCATATGTGAATTGGAACTAGAGGAATCAAAAAATTTCAGCTCCCAATTGTTTATAAACATTGTGCATTTATGCCAAAAATTTTTCTAACACGTTTTGCAAGAAGTACTTCCTAATACACATGAACGTTCTTGAGCAGTGCTGTTTCAACACAAGCACCCGACCCGCACTGTCAGGACCACGCGCTGCAGCAGCCAAAGTCAACAACACACCAAGTACCACACAGTTACACACGCACACCTGTGTCTGGCCAAACATGCAGTCAATGAAATCCTACTACTGTCTACTACACGTAGGTCACATCCCGGAGAACAAAAGGAGGAGACAAAGACAAACCGGAAGCCAGTGCTGTGGAACAGGGCCAAGACGGAAGAGCGACCTGCAGCACCGGCACGCTACAGGAACACTACCTCAAATCCTGGCTGCTCCACTTCCAATTCAGCTTCCTGCTAATGTGCCTAGGAAAGTGCTTTGGCCCCTGGACTCGTGTAGGAGACGCAGAAGGAGCTCATGGCTTTGGGCTGGCCCAGCTCTGGCCACTGCAGCACTCGTGAGGTGAATCCCGATGGAAGATCTCCCCCAGCACCTGTACATAACTGGCTCTCAAATAAAAACAGCTTTTTAAAAAAAGTTAGTAGGGCCCGGCGGCGTGGCCTAGCTGCTAAAGTCCTCGCCTTGAACGCCCCGGGATCCCATATGGGCGCCGGTTCTAATCCCAGCAGCTCCACTTCCCATCCAGCTCCCTGCTTGTGGCCTGGGAAAGCAGTTGAGGGCGGCCCAAAGCATTGGGACCCTGCACCCGTGTGGGAGACCCAGAAGAGGTTCCAGGTTCCCAGCATCGGATGGGCGCGTACCGGCCGCTGCGGCTCACTTGGGGAGTGAAACATCGGATGGAAGATCTTCCTCTCTGTCTCTCCTCCTCTCTGTATATCTGACTTTGTAATAAACTGAATAAATCTTTAAAAAAAAAAAAGTTAGTGAATTGTTTTGGCTTCCTTCTTTAATGCGTTTTGTTTATCTTCAAGTCTCAGTGACAAACCAGTCCCATTTACACCTGTAACAGCTGTGTGTAGTTCTATCCAGCAGCCAGGAGTAGTCCTATCCTCTGATGTCCACTACATAAACGAATGGTTTAAAATCTTAAGAAAAGAGGGCCCAGGGCCCGGCGGCGTGGCCTAGCGGCTAAAGTCCTCGCCTTGAAAGCCCCAGGATCCCATATGGGCGCCGGTTCTAATCCCGGCAGCTCCACTTCCCATCCAGCTCCCTGCTTGTGGCCTGGGAAAGCAGTCGAGGACGGCCCAATGCCTTGGGACCCTGCACCCGTGTGGGAGACCCGGAAGAGGTTCCTGGTTCCCAGCTTTGGATTGGCGCAGCACCGGCCGTTGCGGCTCACTTGGGGAGTGAATCATCGGACGGAAGATCTTCCTCTGTGTCTCTCCTCCTCTCTATATATCTGACTTTGTAATAAAAATAAATAAATCTTTAAAAAAAAATCTTAAGAAAAGAATGTGCAGAGAGGTACAAAGAAGGTGAGAACAAAGTCACAGAATTTTTTTTAATTACCTAGTTTTCTTCTATAAGACTTTTTATTTCATTTTTAATGGAAAGCAGAGTTACAGAGGAGCTTTCATATGCAGGGGATGCATCCAGGTCTGTCCAAAGCCAGGAGCTAGAAGCTTCTTCCGAGTCTCCCATGTGAGCACAAGGACCCAGAACTGGGCCCGTCTCCACTGCCTTCCCAGGTGCCTCAGCAGGGAGCTGAATCAGAAGTGCAGTAGCCAGGACTAGAACCAGTGCCCATTCGGGATGCTGGTGCCACAAGTGCAGTTACTCTGATAACTACTGCCCCAGCCCTAATGACCTAACTTCAAGGCACCCACACATGGGAAACCCAGACGAAGTTACAGGCTCCTGCTTCAGCCTGGCCTAGCCCCACTGTAGTCATGGGAAACAAACCAGCAAATAAAAATAAACACATCTTAAAAAAAAAAAAAAAAATCAATACTGCTGATGCCCTTATAACAAACTTTTAGGCCCTTTGGAATGATGTGAGCTTGTATCCGTTTTCCCAAGCCCTGGTTCTCATCCTTTTTTATAGCTGCCCTAAAGAAATGAATATTCCAAAAACCAGGAACTCTCCAACTATGCACTTTCAATGTAACTGAGCTGTAATAAGATGAGTCACTAAGTTCTGAAGCAAAAAGTCAGTCACCTAATTTCTGTCATACCATGAGATCTAGCCATACTCAAACAGGTGAATTACAGAGCTATAGCAAACTTCTAACCATTCATATATTTATAAACAATATATAACCAGTGCTCATTCTATATAAACAGACCTAATTTAATGGCAAATCCTGGCTTTTCCTAACTTAAAAATATTCATCCTTATAAGAGTACGTTACTTGAGATAGCTTCTAAAAAACAGAATTAAAGTTTGTTTTGGTACAAAAACAAAACTGAAATGTATGCAAACAGGTTCTTTAAAAAGTTCATGAAAAATGTGTATTATGCACCTCAACAGAGGACAAAACAAACCAACTACCCGAGCCATCTGTTGGCAGTGAAAAACTGGGCAAACGGAGACTCTAAGGTGGACTATGTCCATTAGTGGACTATGCAGTGACTGGAGCGGTGAGACTGGCAGCAATCCAGAACTACTGAACTCGGAGCGTGCCCCACACAGGGACCTGGGATGGGTGGGAGACTGGGTGGGGCTTCTCCCTTTATCTCCCCCTTTACCACAGATACAGGAAAAAAAAATGTGGAAATAATAATCTTAACCACTTTCCTGTAGCCCTTGAATCTTTGTGCTTTAATTAACTACGTAAAGATTATTAAAAATAAAGAAAAAAAATGTGTATTATGAAAATACTGCAGCAGACTCCAAGCATTCTTTCCCCAGATACAAGCCTGTCATTCAGTACTTTCCTGCCCAGTGTACGAAACACCTCATGTACCACTGGGGGACAGAGTGAAGGTGCTCTGACATACTCAGAGATGTGTACCAACAGTTTAAAAAGCTTATTTATCTAATTTTACAAACAATGGATAATGGTATTTGGCATACCACCATGTTCTAATCCATCTCATATATTTTTTTTGAGAGTAATTAAAAGTATTTTTATTTTAATGTTTAATTAGTTTTTAACAATTCATTGTGATTTTTACATGCAATTCTAAGGACATAATGAGATTCCCTGCTGCCTCCCTGCTTCTTTCCCTCCAACTCTCCTTCCTTCTCCCTTCACTTTTTTTTTTTTTGAATTTTATTGTATTGTTGTTGACAATCTTTACAGTTAATTGTGGTTAAAAAAAAAAAAGGTTCAGGGGGTATAGGGAAGTAGGTAATACTATTATGTCCATATTGTTTCCATCATGTATCTGAGGTAAAGGGGGGTATTGAGGGAGAAGCCCCACCCGGTTTCCCGCCCACCCCAAGTCCCGGATGTGGGGCATGCTCTGAGATATTTGCTCAAGTGGTTTTAACAGTTCCCAGTCATGAAATATAGGACGGGGGCTGGGGTGGCTAGACAGAGAGGCACTCAACAACATCCGTGAGGGCTGGATGGTTGAGCTGGTTAGATGGAACTAAGCTTTAATGCCCACTGACAAGTACAAGAGCCAAATGGGATGGGGGACAGACTGGTTTACTGCTACACATACTGGCAAACCAGGGTAGGGGGCGGGCCTGGTGGGGGTTATTGCGGGTCGCCCCGACTAGGCTCCCACTGGTTGATGTAAGGGCCGAGTATGTGCTGGGCAGAACCAGACTGGACTGCAACACCCATTGGTTCCAGTGCAACTCGGGACTGAAAACAGAACCAACCCAGCAACTGCAACCACCAGCTGATCGGGGTGATGGACTGTGCTGGGCCCTGTGCTTGCTAGAACATACAAGAATCTGGTCTGGGAATGCCTCAAGGATTCTTTGGAGATCTCCCCAATCGAACTGCCGGACTCAGAACTCTAGCCAAGAAAAGACAGAAGACAGAACAGGTCAAACATTCATCTCAGCTATATGTTGGCAGCAAAATATGGGGCATCTCATATATTTTAAAAAGAAAATAAATTTTATTTGTTTACTAAGTAAGGAGTTGGTTACAAACCTAAAATTCCCTTTATGGTAAGACTCAAACAAGGTGGAACTCACTCGGCACGCTAAGCAGAAATGCCGCAGAGCGCACGAGCAGGCACGCACACACACCACGCACACACACCACGCACACACATCACGCACACACATCACGCACACACACCACGCACACACATCACGCACACACACCACGCACACACACATCACGCACACACATCACGCACACACATCACGCACACACACCACGCACACACATCACGCACACACACCACGCACACACATCACGCACACACACCACGCACACACATCACGCACACACACCACGCACACACACATCACGCACACACATCACGCACACACATCACGCACACACATCACGCACACACACCACGCACACACATCACGCACACACACCACGCACACACATCACGCACACACATCACGCACACACACCACGCACACACACATCACGCACACACATCACGCACACACACCACGCACACACACCACGCACACACATCACGCACACACACCACGCACACACATCACGCACACACACCACGCACACACACCACGCACACACATCACACACACACATCACGCACACATCACGCACACACACCACGCACACACCACGCACACACCACGCACACACACCACGCACACACCTGTTGAAGACGCTGGGCGTGGGGCTGTGCTCCCGCTCCCTCTCCCTCTCTCTGGTGCGCTCGCGCTCTCGGTCCCGATCCCGTTCTCGCTCACGGTCACGGTCTCTTTCTCGGTCACGGTCTTTCTCTCTTCTTGCGTAGTAGTCCCACTGCTTGCTGGTATCCACAAGACTAGGCCATGAAGGAGCGGAGCCAGGAAGATGCGGAAAGGCAACTGGAAAAACAAAGCAAAACAAATAAAAACAGCATTTAGAAAAGAAAAAGAGGAAACTCCTACCAAAAAGGTGTCATTACGTTGCAGCAAAGTTACTTTATCACTGGAAAGAAGTGTCACACAGCAAGGCTCCTGCAGCCTAACAGGTGAGCAGGACCAGCCTGAAGCTGACCACAAACCCCGCCTGGTCCTCCTGCAGCCGAACAGGTGAGCAGGACCAGCCTGAAGCTGAGCACAAACCCTGCCTAGTCCACTGTGGAGCACAGTACACCGCGCCATCTTCAAAGTGCTGATGGAACCCAACTATCAGCATGAAGGCACACCCAGCCAACTGTTCTGATATCTCTACGTTTAATGACTTACTGTTACTTATATACAAATTTCAAATGTAACCTCTACATGGGAAGAAATACCTAAGTTCACAATTGAGAAAATAATGCAAAAAAAAAAAAAAAAATCGACTGAAAGCTCAAGTCAATTCAGAAAGACTTGGAAAGGATGAGAAATGCAACAATATGCCAGTACCTCAATAACCACAGTAGCATGAAGGGTCAGAACGCAGCAAGAGGGAAATTTTGAGCATCTAACATATATGAAGAATATGTTAACAAAATTACTCATACATTTCAGAGAATAAGAGACACCATATTCTGTCACTACTAAGCAACTTAAGTTAGAAATAAAAATTTAAGTTATGGGAAAATATCCTCATCCATTTCAAATTAAAAACTACATTTCAGGTAGGTTAGGAAGAAAAAGAAATCATTAATTTAAATAATTAAACAAAACATAAATGGATGACATGTGAAAAGTTTGGTTGTATCAGTAAAGTCTTCAGGAGGAAAATGTAGTCCTCAACACTATAACAAAGACTGAAAATCAATGAGCTAAACTTAAAATGTAAGAACTTCAAAGAAAGCTAAAGTTGGCTGATGGAGAATGAACAAAACAGAGAGAGCACACAAATCCCACAGGCAGCGGGAAGGGCCAGCCAGCGCAGACGCCGAGTCGGACCCGACACACCTCGCACCCAAGCACTGCATGCTCACCTGGAATGGATGACTCCCAAAACCAAGACTTACCAAAGAGATTTCAAAGGCAAAAGGAAACCTACATCAACGGTTTCATAACTGCCAGAAACATTAATCAGTAATTTAAAATCTTTTATCAAGGTCAAAATCTTTTACAGGTAAATCTACTCATTTATAAGGTACAGACCATACCAGTTTGGAAATTTTCCAGGAAATGGGAGAAAAAAAAAAAAGAGATGTTACTCTCACCTTGATCTCATACGGCTCGTCTACCCTCAACAGCAATGTCAGGGAGGCAGACAAAGGAAAATCACCCAGCAGCCCACCCCTCTGCTACAGGCACGCTCTCCACCAGACACAGGGGTACTTTCTTCTCTTGCTTCCTGCCTACTTCTGGTGTGCCAATCTGATAAGGGCAAAATCTGTGTTCAGTAGGTCACTATATTCTTAAGCCCCCCTCCAAGTTCTAGGTCTGTTTCCTTCCCCAAATACTTGCCCACCAATTCTTTCTATAAATGTCTTTCTATAAATGTCTCATGAACTAGCATCCCACATGCGCTCTGCAAAAAATCTGCATGAACATTCATGTGTGTACTTCCCTCAAGATGTGCCCCAGGACATAATCCAACAGACCACGGCTTCAGAGACAACACACTTCCGCCTCTTAAACCCAGTCATTCCCAAACTTCCGGGGCTAGAAATGGAAGGAGCATCCATTGAGGGGAACGGAAGCAGGCAGTGGCGGAGGACATCCCCACAGAACGACTAACGGACAGTGCACGCTGGTCCTGCCTACCTGCCTGCCAACCCAGGAGCCAGTGCTGATGCTAGGAGGTCTAAGTTGGTGCTTTTGGCCCAGGGACCTTGGTCTGGTCCAGTTACAGAGGATTATGGACCTGCTGCGGGGACAAGGGGACCAGAGGAGGGACACTCTGAGATCTAAGCCGACAGCGGAAACAGAAATCTCGAATAAACTTGTCAGGAGTGAACATGGAAGAGAACCACAGATGATTTAGAAAGGAAAATTAAATCAGCAAGGGAAAAAAAAATGCTGGGTAGATCCCACAAGTCAAAAAAGACACCAATAAGGAAGACTGAGACACCATGGTAATAAACCCCTCAATTCCTTCCCAGGAAAGGCAAGGTACAAACATCCCTATTCATTTCTAAAAGTAACTGATAACTAAATGACAACGATTCTGCTGAACTGACTGGCAAATACATACCCCCAAGCAGTACTACTTCTAGGAGTTTTAGATGTCTTTCTAAGGTATTACTTTAAACCAAGCAGTAGGTTTCTACCAGCAACACCTAAGTCCTATCACATTGAAGCTGGCAGCCAACCTCACTTACCATTGCCATAAGGGAATGCCCGTGCAGAGCGACTGTCATAACCAGAAGAGTGCCCACTGTTGAAGAAAGAAAAGTACTTTCCCATCTGTTGCAAGGAAGTTCTCAAGTGTAACAGTTTTATGCAAATAAGAACTATATCAAGGCAAAAATAAAACTTGCATTTAGCCAACACTTAATTAACAAATTCACTGCAACTTTTTAAGTACTAAAGCATACATTTTTAACCTGCAAAATATTAAGCCTAACAATAGGTGAATTCACAAACAATGCTTTCTGGCCTTGTGACTGTAAAACCAGTACACATGTTTGACAAAGACTTCACCAAGCTAAGTCCTTGAGCTCTGAGAATCCATGCTGTAAGTTTACCATTTCCTCTGAACACCAAGCCTGGTTTGATCCTACTGACATAAAGCTCTCACAGTTTTTATATATCAATCATTTGTTCAGAAACCCATTATTTTTAGACACTATCTGCCATTTAACAGGAAGTAAAGGTCCCATTTGTTGATGGATCTGCCTGCCTCAGGTGGCCTGGTGCTGTCCATTCACACACTGCTCTGAGATCCACAAGGTAGGAGGACACGAAGGCCTGCGAATTCGGAAGCTTTGTCTAGTGACACTGTGCTGTGACAGCTCCGACTGCTCCGCACAGGCAGATACTTGCAAGCACATTCTGGTGCCCACGAACTGTGAGCACAGGGGGCGGGGGGCAAGAAACAAGGCTGAGGTCACACCAGGCGGGCCAGCCATTCTTGGTGGTCACAGACACAGCACTGTGGCAGTGAATAGGCAGTCTTTCTTGGCTACTGTGGACTGGCAACTGTTATCCTAACCAAGACAGGAACTGCTCAGGACTTGCAGAAACCTAAGCCTCTTACTTCCTACAAATCTGACTGCAGCCAAGGGGCTTCATTCACCAATGTGTTCCAAATCAATCAACATATGATCTCAAAGTACTATGAGTTTATTTCCTTTGTGCAGTTTTGATGGTCAGGTCACATGTTCAACAATTTATGTAAAAGTAATTAACACAGACCTAGAGTTAAGAATTTAGAGTGCCAGGATTCTAAAATTAAATCTTGGAAAATATTACTAAGCTATGTGCATGATCTTCTGTCAACAATCAACACTGCACAGCGTGCAGGCAGCTTACCTTTCTATCGTCGGGATGAGAGATGGGGGCGGAGCGCCTGGTGGTGGAGGAAAACCTGAAACATTCAACCAAAGATACAAGACGTTAATGGAATCTCCATTTAACACTGATGGTGAAACAAGCGGCTGCATATCACGAAACTGCTCGTAGGACCTAAGCGTGTTTCTCTAGGTTATGGTGCACAGAAAAAAAAATGGAACTTAAGCTTACTAATAGAGTTTTGGAGAAAAACAACTTTAAATGCACAGTCTAGTCTAATGCATGGCACACACTAGGAGTCAGGAGCCCTGGTCTTATTTTCAGCACCACCCACAGCCCATTTCCTGCGTATCAGAAAGCTAGTCAATGCCTTACCTTTCCCACATAATAACAATAGTAACGTTGCCACCACATATGTTACACTTGAAATATTTTAGAAGAAAAGCAAATAAAATGTTTATCTCTTTCAAAAAATATTTTTAATTTTTTAGATATGTAGAAATTTCCTTATTATGTGTAATTATAAATAAAATCTTACCAGTAAATACATGAATGCTTAACAAATTAGAGAGAAAGACATATAATTCAGTTTTTGGATTACAGGAAAGAAAGAATTTGCATTTTGCTAATGAGGTCTGAATTCTCGATCACTCCCCAGACCTACAAGAAATACGAAAGAATAAAATGGCCACAAGGGAACTTGGCAGTCAACCTACTTTATACACTCACAAATTCAGACAGGCAATAAAGTGTCCAAAAAAGACTTGACAACTTGCACTAATTCCTTCTAGTTATAACAATCCTACCAGGAAATGCACAAAACTCTATGGCTTAAATCTCTGACAGTTCAGCTTTGAACACTGTCCTGTATTCTACTGTCAGGCTTCCATTAAACCTCCTGCCAAGCGTTCTACAGGAAAAGAAATCCCAGTGCCTGAACCCTTCTGAACTTCACAGTTAGCCCTGTACCAAAATATTTCAAGTGACCATGCCATGCGCCATGTTTTTTAGGTCTGTAACTCCCTTATCAAACATGTCAGACGTGCAAGTTCAATAACCACCCCCTTAGACCTGAAGCCCACACTTCTATCTTGCAGAGCCTCATAATCACACTGCTTTTTAAACTAAAAAGATATATGCTGGAGACTGCTTTGGCTTTGCCTGGTAAGTTTTCTCAGCCACTTTCGCGCAGTGACTTTAGTCATAGCTAACAAGGCATTTGATCTTTGCTATCTGCACTATTTCTACTGCTCACAGCCCTTCTAAGTAGTCTCTTCATGCCCAACCCTATACTTACAGCAATGCAGTTAACAATAATGGCCACGCCAAGAACAGCCAGCTATCAATCTACCTAATTGCTGTGTTTCAAAACTTGTTTCTCATGATATGGACTTCTGCCACTAGGGTTAAAAAAAAATCAGACACCATAGTAGTCAGGATAAATGATCTTTCTCTTAAGCAATCATAAAACTTCATTGGTCTCAAAATGGGTAAGACAGGTTTAAGGAAAACTAAGTATTTTGATCAAACACGGAATGAAGCAAAGGCAGGGCTGAAAATAGGACCTTGGAATCCAACAGCCTATCTGCATTCTCTAACTACATCAACACTGCCCTCCTGTAACTGAGAGCTTGAGATTCATGTTTATTAACAATGATGGAGAAAACATGAAAAAAGTTTTACCTGGAGGTGGTACAGTTATTGGAATACCTAAAAAACAAGTGATGAAATTTAATACAGTAATTGGATTTCAGAACCTGTTAGTATTTACGCCATCAGCAAAACAAACTTTCAAGTAAAACCCCTGCCTCACCATCCTGGCTCAGTCACTCAAGAGCAGCATTTTGGTTTCTTGCAGCAAACGAACAATTCCAGCATAACATCCAACTTCCCAGATGATAACACCCAACTTCCCAGATGATAAAATCCAACTTCCCAGATGATAACACCCAACTTCCCAGATGAGCCCAAGGCCTGAAGTTTGGTAACTAGGTTTCCCCCACCAGTTACAATCACAAGGTTAGACATCAGTTACACAGCACCCTGTGCATACACAAATTCCAAGTCCAAGAGAATCATGCTAACAAGATTTGCTCATGTTTGCTCATTTCATTACAACATTTTACCAGCGACACTGATCTGCAGGTTCTAACACGTCGAGACACCATCACATCCTCCACTCTAAGGCTTCCAAGTGCTCACTCAGACTGTGTCAGCAGGAGTGACAAAAAATTAACATCCCCACTGCTTCTAAGAGTAGAGAGGGGGGTAGAGCTAATTTACACACTAACACACACACACAAACACACACAGGATTTCCTTCTCTGGGTGCTGACAAATCCTAATTTGAACAACTTCCACTCTTTATATGTGCACATTATAAATTTCAGGAAATTAATTCAAGCAAAATAAATTTCTGCTAACCAAACTTGTGCCCTTCAATCCTAATATAAAAATGTGTATTAACTTTACATTGAAAAATTAGAAGATACTTAAAAGACTACTTAAGCAGCATGCATATTCTATTTGTGGCTAAAAAAACATCTTTAGGTTAAAAAAAAAGTTAAAATTCAAAACAAATTCTTCATGAGAAAAGATCTATGCCATAAGTAACTTCAACACAGAATGGTTCACCAAATTTTATCTTAAAAACTACATCAAAATCAGTTTAAGAGAAAAAAAAAACAGTATCACTTTGAAATGTTTTCATACATATCTGTGGAAATGTGCTAATGATGTATTTCAAAATGTTCTGACATTCATGCTTTACCAGGATAAGAAACTTACTAAACAAATAAATGTCTTGAAGCACCAAACATCCCTGAAATAGACTAGAGCCCCTGGTTCACAACCCACGCAATAACATTACAAATCATGCCCTAGCCATGCAAAGTCAGCAGAGCAGACACAGCAGGCAGCCATCAAGTTCCCAGATCTCCACCCCTACACAACCTAGACCAGTAAGTGACAACTCCCACTGAACCTCCAGGGACTCTAGTCTCCAACTGCTACGCTAAAAGAACAAGCAAACCAAAGCTTGAAAGGTTACTAATATTTACAATTACTATTTTCCTTAAAACAGGACAATTTTGTTTTCAGAATACTGTAGACTTCCTTATTTGATCTAGTTTTCACATCTTTCTTCTATTTATTTCTTTTTATTGGAAAGGTAGATCTACAGAGAGAAGGAGATAGAAAGATCTTCCATCCACTGGTTCACTCCCCAAGTGACTGCAATGGCCAGAACTGAGCTGATCCGAAGCCAGGAGCCTCTTCTGGGACTCCCACATGGGTGCAGGGTCCCAAGGCTCTGGACCAGTCTCTACTGCTGCTTTCCCAGGCCACAGCAGGGAGCTGGATCGGGAGGAAAGTGGAGCAGCCAGATCACAAACTGGTTCCTATGTGGGATCTGGCAGGTGCAAGGCAGCACGGGGCCAGAAACCACATATCCCCAAGAACTCCCCAGGAGATGATCATGTGTTTGACTCAGAAACAAACATTTGAGAATCAGTGCACTGAATTCTAAACTTCTCTCCTCATTTTACTGCTGAGCAACTCCATTCTTAATACAGACAAAATGAACTCTATTTCAGACTTTGATGAAATGACCAAAGGTGTGTATTGACAGCGTAATTCCTGCGTTACCTAGCATTAGACAGACACATAGATATATAAAAATAATAGCAAAGGACTTAACACAAAATCCAGACTGCACAGGGAAATGGAGGAAGAGTCGAGGCCCTACATGGAGGCTAGAGCATCCGAGGCAGAGATAGAGAGCATTCCTGATAACTGCCACTGTGTTCAAAAATTCCTCAATAATGGGCTCCGCACTCAAAAAACAAAGGGCACACAGATTTCCGTAAACCCATTCTCCGTGTATCCCCTCATCTTCTTGTGGAATTAAGGTGGGAAGACATTACAGGACCCTCCTCTGGCACTGGCAGTGTCTCTTGAGGGAGCCAGACAACACGACATGCATTTCCAAGATACTCAACCCAGAGAAGCCCTCGGCTGTCACTTCCATGACCGCATGATGGGAAGCAGGAGCCATGACAGGAGGCACTGACGCCCTCCAGAGCCACCAGCCGCTGAGAAGGAACTGCCGGGCTCCGCGAGATGGCTGCCTGTGCTGGGGTCCAGAACCATCCTCAACTCCGTTCTCAGAGACAAGTTCTGAAGCCGAGGAACCAGCTAAGATGTTCCCAAATTCCAGGTCTACAGAAGCCCCTTTATAACAAGTGAGTGTGCTGTTGCAAGCCACTGCATTCTGGAAGCATCTCTTCGGCAGCAACAGAAAACCAAGACATGGACTAACAACCTTTCCTCCCCTCCTAGGTTCAAATAAACTCTGCTTCCTGCTTCTCACTAGTAAATTCTAAATTCCATAGCAATGACGTGTGGAATCCACAATTCCAGCCACTTTCCTTCAATCTCAATTTCTACAAAGAAACTGACTTAATAATTACAACAATCGCAAGGTGCGAACACAGTCCGCGCAAGCAGCTAGCCACGGCACCCCCTTTGAAAGCAGGGGTGCCTTCTTGGTTTGCGGTGCAGAGCAACTGGACCACATCTCAGAAGCCAAGAACTTTCTGCAGCTTAATTCTACCACGAGGTTAGACTTAACTCCCAACACCCAAAAAACCACGGTTACACAGGTCTTGTATTAGTTAATGTAACACAAGTTTAGTCAAGCTGAACTTTACTTTCTAACTTCAAAAACTCCTATTTAATAAATGAAGACAGAAATATAGCAGGATTGAATTAAGTTCACATTTAAAAGCCTAAATTAAAAGTCTGCCACACAGAGAGCTTACAATTATAAAAGCAAACAAAATATACCACACACCATTGGACAAACAATGAAGGATTCCACCTCTTACACAAGGAATCTGAACAAGCAAATCTAGAAAGTCGAATGAGGTTCCTAGGGACTGTAGGAAAGGAGAGAAGAGTTCTTTCTGAGCAGGTGTAGGCTTTGCTGGATATGAAAAGCCTCAGGTAGAAGGCACAGTGACAGCTACACACTGCCAGTCCAACTGCCCAATTACACAGAGAACAGAAAGTAGGCGCATTCTAGCACAGTAAACACACAAACATCAGTCCTTTGAATGGTAAAATTTTTCTTCTAATAAACAAAATTTTCAAAACTTATACACTCAGGTAAATGGATTTGTGAACCTAAACCAGGCAAATAGTAAAACTGTGGTAAATCAAATTTCTTATAAAATGCTAACGTGTCGAGCGCTGTGGAGTGGTGGGTGAAGCCGCTGGCTCTGGCAGCCCACGTGGGCACAGCTGCGCTCTCAGCTGCTCCCCGCTAACAATGTGCTGGGCACCTGCTGCCCGAGTGAGGGAACGGGGGAGCTCCAAGCACAGGCGCTGGCCTGGCCCGGCTCCAGCCATGGTGTTCACCGACAATGAACCAGTGGACAGATTTCTTTCTCTTTGTAACTCTGCCTTCGAAATAAATCTTTTTAAAAATCTGTTTCCTGCTCTTTATCATCTTTCTAATCACCTCATCTAGGAATATGAATCACACCATCCATTCATTTCAATAGAAGAGAAACGCTCTTCTAAGACATGTGATTACAAGAAAACACAAAGTACAGTAATGATGTTTTCTGGACACAGGTTTTAATTTTAATATATTCAAAATAGACTTTCAAGCAAAACTGCCTGTACCAGAATTCTAGTGCTGTTTTCTACCTACTGCTTAAATTTCTCAAGTTCCAGTTTACTCATCCACAGAAACAGAATATGAACACTGTCCCAGAATCATTGGAGCTAATACATGAACTAGTATTTAATAAGAACATTAATCAAATTTCCTTCAATTATTGTTCTGGAGTCAAATTAACTAATATAACACATGAACTATTCTCAGGAGAGTACCTTTGAAAATAAGTTATTACCATATCATGGAATAATAAAATACATTGATTCTGAAAAAAAAACAAAGTAAGCTATTCCTTTTATTACTCAAGGAAACAAAACTATACTTCTAAAAAAAGTTGATATTAGCCAATTTATCTTCTGGTTCAGCAGGAAATGAAAGTAATCATTTTCTGAAAATCACAGAGGCAGCTGACTACCTAGTTCTGGGGTTCCGGCTACTGCTGGCGTTACCTCAAGGAGTTCCATTATATACCTCTGTGTTTCTAGAAGTCTCCTCAGTCTCAGCTGTTATCTGAAAACAAGATATTCTCTGGCCTTCAGACAAATCTGTCACAGCCAGAAATGCTTGGTCCTCTCTGTTACCAACCAGATCCCACACACGTCTGCAAACAGGCCTGGGAGGAAGTTGGCAGCCCAGGCCGCCTCTCGTCCACCATGTTATGGCGACAGACTAACTGGCTGAGGGGCTGTGCTTGTCACCTCCCACCTGTCGGGCATCGCTTCACCTGAGCAATGAGCTGAGTCTGCAAACACAACAGGGGCAGTCACAAACCTTATCCAGCAAACCCAGGGAATTCTCAGAATGAACAGTAATCATGGTAGGACAAAAGACGTAAAACAGAATTACAGTTACCATCAAACTGCATGTAGAATCACAATTTACAAGAAAATGGGTACTCCCTAAAACACGCACACTAAACAACATTACTAGATTGTCTCATCGTATAGAATTTCCATTTTAAATTTTTACACATTAGGATCTAGTGTAAACAAAGGCAACATTAAAACACACTTAAATCAAAACTAGTGATGTGCTGCCGTGAGTTAAGCCACTGCTTAGAATGCTAGAATCCCATCAGAATGCTGGTTTGAATGCCAACTGCTTTGATGCCTATCCAGCTTCCTGCTAACGACAGACGCAGACAGAGCGCTTGGTCCTTGGATTTAGTCTGGCCGACATCTGGCTGCTGTGGCCATATGGGAAATGAACTGGATCATGAAAGATCGAGCTCCCCCAGGTCATTCTTTCAAATAAACAGCTTTTTAAAAGACTATTTCCCCTTTCCTTTCAATGCTTCTAAGTAAGATGCGACATTCTTCAAGGAAATATCCAATACGGACTCCTGGGTCGCAGCATTTTTTGGTTACCTGCCTGTTACTCTTCAGGTGACTGAAACGTGAAGTGTGACCGAGCCGGCCTGCAGGAGCTCATGGATCTCTCCTCAGGCAGTTACGCTCCTTCTGCTTGTATCAGGTGTCAACACAAGTCATTCCTGGTGTAGGAAAAGAAACTCGCTGGCACACTAACTAATGTAGGAATGCCCAGTATACACAAGACACCATGTCAACACACACTAAACTCCCCCCAGGAGAGTCTAGTAGAGTCTCTAATTATAAACATTTATTTTAAATATAAATTGGTATCGCTCAACAAATACCCACAGTTAGGTACTACTTTAGCCAGAATTAGAGTTCTCACAGGCTGACAGGAAACATGGAAATGCCATCTTAAGAATCATCACCAAGGGAGATCTGGATAGGTTTTTCAAATTTGAAAAGCAACACAGCTGAGAATGAACACAGAACAGACAAAAAAACAGAAAAGCCATGAGCGTAACGCCACCAGCCTTTACCATTACCCCAAGGCGGGGCACACATAGAAGCAGGTTACACAGCAAAGAAATGCAACAGTTTTATCATTTTGAAAAAAGCAAACTTCCAGATAAAGTTAGCACTGACCACCAACAGCCTGGGAGGCCTCTGGATACGCACACACTAGTGACTCACTCCTCCCTCCATCACCAGTACACCTGCTCCTGCTGACTCTACCTACGGCCAGTGTCACACATCTGAGAAGTCGGAAGTCTGCAGACAGACTGCATCAGCCAGGGACAGGAGTCTGAACTGCCACTTGAAACAGCATGGCATGGATCCAGACAACACTGCGGTAGTCAAATACATGAATCATCTAAGGGCAAATGATCACATGTAACCTCGCTTCTACCTGAAACACACAAGTAGAGCAGAATGGCGGTGAAGGGACCAGGGGCTGAGCTGGGCTGAGCTGGGCTAAGCTGGGCTAAGCTGAGCTGGGCTGAGCTGAGCTGGGCTGGGCCGAGCTGGGCTGGGCCGAGCTGGGCTGGGCCGAGCTGGGCTGGGCCGAGCTGGGCCGGGCTGGGCTGGGCCGAGGAACGCAGACGTTGCAGGAGGGATAAGCTTCAAGAGACCCACTGCTCAGCACATTTCAAAATAGGAACAAATTTCCAATGCTTTCACCATAAAAAAAATCAGCACATAAGGTGCCAGATAAGGTAGTCAGCATGTTTCAAACACACCCCATTGTGAATACATACCAAAACACTGCCCCATAAAACATGCAACTGACTGTCACTTTAAACTTTGAACAAGTATTTTTAAACATGAATATTCTTTCAACTGATACATAGGGCCTAACAAAATTTAAACAGGATTACAAAGCAATCCAGTGTGAGGAATATTTTCACAAATAACCATTTTTCACGCTGATATGTTAAACAGATCCTTTCTACACAGTGCTCCTCTAGTGGAGGAGGGCTCATTCATGAGTCAAAACCCCTGGTCTTACTTTTGTTCTCATTATGACTTAGGAAGTGTGTGTTCTGCAGGAAGCACTCCCCTAGCCCAGTGCTGTCTTCTCTTATCCACAAGTCATTTTCCATAGCATTCTATTCTGGAAAGCAGAGGTGACCGGGAGGGCCATCTAGCTGAGGACAAGGGGCAGGGGCAGGGCTGAGCGCACCACAGGAGGCTATTCGGGCGCTGGGAGCTGCCTGTCCTCCCAGCACACGGGCCCCTGGGGACCTGATCCGCTGGCAGCATGCCAACCTTCCCTCGTGCAGGGCCTCAAGCCAGAGCGGCCGCTGACTGTCAGCATCCACTGCTCACACCCTCCCCAGTCACCTCCTTCAATCCTGGCGGATTCATGAAAACCTGATCAAGGAGGATAAATACTGAAAACTTACAGGAATAAGGTAAGACAGGCCACAGGACAAGAACAGACAAAAATGCAATTTGCGGTCTGCCAATTTTTCCTCTACTTTCACTGACCTGGATTTTAATTAATAAATATGATTACAAACCTAAAAGAAAAATTTGTCACTTTTCTATATCGTTCAAAACAAGTAAATACCAGGTTACTGGAATTCAACAACAATCTGTTAAGAGGAAAATAACATAAACAGAAGACCAACAATCTGAAATCCTAATTTTAGTATCATTGTAAAATTTTTCAATCCACTCCATTTCTAAACACATCTTTTAACATTTACCACATGGCAGCATGTGCTAGACACATTCCACCAACTCTGGTCTGGGGCCATTGCCACTTCTCTGAGTCACAATTTTACTGAGTGCATTCATTATCTTGGACAGGCTTAAAAAGCAAGATGTGCACGTGTTCTGTGTGAATGTGTCAAAACAACTTAATACACACACTAACACTTTTAAGGCAATGCAATTAACCAAGAGAGTGCTTCTAGCTACATATTTCAGTTATTAAATTCAAAATGCAAGGAGCACAAGACACACTCCTCTCCCAATCCCGTGTCTCGCTTGCTCTGTACCTGGTGGTGGAATCAGAGGTGGCGCGGTGCTGACAGTGGGAGGAGGCGGGAGGAAGGGAGGTGGGGGAAGGTGGGTGGGAGGAGCTCCTGGAGGGAAAAATGGAGGTGGCTTGTTGAAGTTGTTGTCTACTTCAGCAGCAGATCTGTCAGAAAGGACCTGGAAGTAGAGTGCAGTGGGTTAACTGCATGCACATTCATGTTGTGTAAGGACAGTATTTCCATGTAGCGCATGTGTACTTGGGTATACAAATGTGAGATCCACTCACAGAGATACTTTTTAAAATCCCCAAAGCCTAGGAAAAACAACTAGATCACAACCCAAAATACCTTTAAGGAATCATTACGTAATAAAAACTTCTCCACAAAAAAGTTCTTTTGGGCCTGGTGCGGTAGCCTCGTGGCTAAAGTTCTTGCTTTACATGCACCACGATCCCATGCCGGTGTCAGTTTGTATCCCGGCTGCTTCACTTCCCTTCCAGCTCCCTGCTGTGGCAAAGGAAAGCAGTAGAGGACGGCCTAAAGCCTAGGAACCCTGCACCTGCGTGGAACACCCAGGAGAAGCTCCTAGCTCCTGGCTCCTGGCTTTGGATCAGCTCAGCTCCAGCTGCTGTGGCCACTTGGTGAGTGAACCAGCAGATGGAAGATCTTCCTCTCTTTCTGCTTCTCTCTGTAAATCTGACTTTCCAATAAAAATAAAGAAATCTTTAAAAAAAGTTTTTCTCGTCAAAAATGTACCCAGTTATTTTCTTTGTTTTCTAATCAGGTGGAAGTGGGGAAATCACTCAGAGGCCGCCAGCACCAGGCTGGCCTGCCTTGCCACCGGCAGCACTGGCAATCCCCGCAGCCCCGATGGGTGCTGCTTGCACTGCCAGCTGCTCCGCTTCCGGCTAGGCTCCCTACCAAAGTGCCAGGCAAAGCACCAGATGGCTCCAAGCTTGAGCCACGCAGACAAAGCTGTGGGCTCCTGGCTTTAGCCTGGCACAGCTCCAGCCACCGCAGCTACTTGGGGGAGTGAGCAAGCAGAGGAAAGACCCGCTCTACCCAACACTCCACCCATGCAACTAGGTTTCTTTCCAATAAAAAACTAAAACCTGAAGAATAATAGAAACAAGAAGGAATAACCACAACAGCAGCCATGTACAGTGAGAGGCTACAAACGGGCCGCAAGGCGCACCAGCAGGAAGCAAGACCTTCAGAACAAGGTGTGTTTGTAAAGTGCTCATCCGTGGGCCAGGGGAAGCAAGGCACCTCGGCAGCCACCCAGTGGCACCTACGCACCGCTTCTGACAAATCCCAAAGGGATGTAATGTGCAGCTTGACTCTAAAACAGTCAGCATACTACAGTTATGCAACTTAAATTCTCAAATCCTTGCTGACTCAAGCATATCATTTAAATATATAATTTCTACAACTTTTTCAACATGTACGTAGAATTAATTCATATAAGACTTACACTGACAGTATTTCTCAAGAATAGGAACAGAATTATTATAAGAAATCATGGTGTTTTAATAGTGAGTAAAAGAAAAAGACTTTGATTTTAGAAATTAGCTACCTTTTTTTTTTTTAAGATTTATTTATTTTTATTAGAAAGTCAGATATACAGAGAGGAGGAGAGACAGAGAGGAAAATCTTCCATCCATTGATTTACCTCCCAAGCGGCCATGCAGACTGGAGCTGCGCCGACCCGAAGCCAGGACCCAGAGCTCTTTTGGGTACCCCACATGGGTGCAGGGTCCCAACACTTTTGGCCGTGCCTGACTGCTCTCCCAGGCCAAAAGCAGGAAGCTGGATGGGAAGTGGGGCTGCTGGGACACGAACTGGCACCATATGGGATCCCAGATTATGCAAGGCAAGGAATTTAGCCACTAGGCTATCACACCAGGCCCAAACATTAATTAACTTTAAAAGGAGCATGGCACGGTAGCCTGGCAGCTAAAGTCTTCACCTTACACATGCCAGGATCCTATATGGGCGCTGGTTCATATCACCGCAGCCCTGCTTCCCATCCAGCTCCCTGCTTGTGGCCTGGGAAAGCAGTTGAGGACAGCCCAAAGCCTTGAGACCCTGCACCCATGTGGGAGACCTGGAAGAAGTTCCTGGCTCCTGGCTCCGGTTCGGTGCAGCACCGGCTGTTGTGGTCACTTGGGGAGTGAATCATCGGATGGAAGATCTTCCTCTCTGTCTTTCCTCCTCTCTGTATATCTGACTTTCCAATAAAAATAAATAAATCTTAAAAAAAAACCTCTGAAGAAACTTACATGAAGAGTTTATGAAAAAGTTCACAGAAAACGCATTTTTTCATAAAAAACTGATTTCCAAAATTTATGCACTAAAGTTTCTCACAAGTTTTTGAATTCCCATTCTAACACAACACCACAAATACATACTGCCCAATTAAGCTAGAACACAGATACAATCTTTCAGTTGGAAAAGGGAAGATTTTTCAATACTCCACCTGTATGTTGCTGTTTTCATTAGCTCGCCGTCTTCCTTCTACTCGGCTGATAGTTATGGTTTGCCCAATAACATCGATCGCTCCAGGCAATCTCCTGTAACATAAACATCGAAGAAATTGGTTTAACCTGTATTAAGAAATAAAAACTAAAACCTTTTGTAAAGTACCCTAAACTAACATGCAGATCACATCTTTTTTTAATTCTGTAAAGGTTTATTTTACTTCTTTGAATGGCAGTTACAGATGCTTCATCCTGATTCGCCGCCCAAAGGGCGGCCAGGGCTCGGGCTGAGCCAGGCCAAAGGCAGGAGCCAGGAACTCCAGCAGAGCACTGCACGTGGGGGACAGGGTCCCAAGGACCTGGGCCACCTGCTGAATGGGACCCTTGCTGGCTGTCACTGCAGTTCTGCATGCTGACTGCAAATCAGCATGTGTGGTGTGGCGCGGTCTCCAGATGCTCCCTGTGGCTGCCCTGGAAGGCTCCGAGGCCGCTGAGCGCCCGACTGGGTCACTCCGAGCTTCCTGCTCACATGGGGAACACATAGGTGCTCTGTGCACACAAGCAGGGCCCAGGAGCGGGGGGCACAGCCTCTGCAGGCTTACCCGGGCAGTGGACCGTGCACAACCCTCCCTGCTGCTCAGGAAGGACTCACTAAAAACAGCTAAGCCCTTTCTGCTGTTGGTTCACTCCTCAAATGCCTGTAACACACAGGGTGGGCCAGGTGGAAGTTCTTCTGGATCCCCCAGGTGGAGACAGAGGCCCATGCACATGGACTGCCCTCCACTGCTTTTCCCAGCACATCACCAGCAAGCTGGCCTGGTTGTGGAGCAGCCGTGACAGCAAGCGGCACTGAAGGTGGCAGCTGTATGACACCACATGGCCACTTGGCAGGCCCAGACTCTGGTTCTGTGCCCCTCCAGCACACGCCCTTCTAAACCATACAGGCAGACGTCAAAGAGAAAGGTTGTCACAGATAAAAGTCTTCCACAGATGCCTCAATACAAACAGAAACATGAACGACGAAGACAATAGGACCCCAAAGGGAACACTTCAATATCAGAATGTGAATAAGAAAAGACCAACTAAGTTTCTTAAAATGAATTTAAAATAGTAAGATTATTCAAAACCAGAGAAGCAAAAATATGAGTTAAAAAAATCCATAGCTGACACAGATGTGAAGTTCCACTGGGAGATACACACATTTAGGAGAAATCAAACAGAAACACTGAAAATGAAGACTCCAACATGTCAAACACAACATACAGGGAAGCTGAACAAGAATTCGGTGTGGGAGTATAAAGGATATGCGAAAGACAATTCTCAGAAATGTCTGACAAAAATTAAAAACAATGCTTGAGGTTTATCCAGTGCTATCAAAATGACCAAACATGCTTGTGCCTAAGAGTTCCTGGAGGTGTGGAAAGACAGAACAGACTGGGAGCCCGTTCAGCGAAGTAACAGCAGAAACTCCTCTAATTTGAGGAAACTTGTGCAAAGGATCCTAAAATGTGTGTAAGAGAAATGCCAGATTGCCTTCAAATGCTCTCAATTTACACTGCCGACTGCCCACTCAGCAGAAGATAAGATAGAAGATCCAGACTGGTTTGCAGGCTCCTGGTTTCAGCCTGGCCCGCACCAGCTGGTGTAGACATTTGGGTAGTGAACCAGCAGATGGAAGATTTCTTCCTATACGTTTGTTCGTCCCTCTATGCCTTTCAAATAAAAAGAAAACAAATACAATTTTTAAAAAGAGGCCAGCGTAGGTGGCAAGATACATGCTAGATTTGATTCTCACATGGTAACTAACAAACCATCTACTGCACCCTGGAGATCACTTGGAGGGTTTACCATGTTGTGCAATACAGTTAGTTGTCACCCTAAAGCCAAACCACCCTGCTAAGACGGAGAGGAAGTGGCCTTACCTCAGATCCGGTGACTCGGCCCGCCCGTAGCGGTCCTGCCACTTGCCGACGTTGGAAGCGGCTTTCCTGGAAGCAGCACTCGGCTGAGCCTGAGACGAGGAGCTGTTCCTGCTGAGACAGATGTCCACATAGGGTCGCCAGAGCATCCTTCCTTCAGCATGTTCCTACAGTGTCATCCTAATCAAGCCACACAAGGCATCTGCTGTGGTACCAAGACTACTGGGTAGTATCTGAACACAGACATGTTGTTAAATCCTCAACACAGTTCGATATCAAAACACAGACATGAGAAAACCACCCAGGGCTCCTTCAGGCTACAGTCTGCTGTCAACTCCCATGCCGCTGCCAAGCAACATGAATTTTTGCCATTTCACAAAATCTTGCTCAAAATTTAGGTAATTTCTTTCCCTATTTTCTTCAGGAACAGATAAAAGTACTGTTAGTACAGCCAGTTAATAGGACCAACTTTAAAATGTTTCATAAAAATCCACAGCAAAAAAGCACTTTATTAAAATCTCACTTCAAATGGAACTCTTATCAAGTAAAATTCAAAAAACAGTTAATTTCATAACCAGTGGCATACCCTGACAAAACTTCAAGTACTTACATTCTTGTCAATCTTCAAGGAAACAATGTTTTTTCAAAGTAACCGAAAATCTACATCTATGAATCTGTTTGCTTAAACATAAACAAAAGAAGAATAACTAGAAACAAAACAAGAGTGGAGTAAAAGAAAGAAAGCACCGAATCTCCCCCTGAATCTTTGGAAAGCCCTGCCCACAAAATCACATCAAATGTCTTTTCCATGAAGCAACATGAAATGAGATCAACCAGCATGGGGGAGAAGGTAGAACTGAATATAAACACAATGAAACGAAACGGCCCAAAAGTTTGACCATCTTCAGTATGAGAATGAAATGCACACAAACCTTGAGCCACGTAATCGGTGTTCTCTGTAATGGCAAATGTGGAAACTCCATCCGCGCACTAAGGCTCACGTTAAAGAGCAAAGTGCTCACGGCAAGAAAAGGGAACCGTGATATGTAAGACAAGATCAAAGAAGCTAGTGGTGTTGAACTGAAGTAGAAGAACCAGGATTTCATGATTGGTGTTTTAAGGAAAAATACACAGGGGATTTTCACACTGAATTTGCAGACTTTCCTAGCTGTGAGGGCTGAAGAGCCAGGAAATCGCGACACTTGCACAAAGTGAGCACAGCCACCAGCTGACCTGGATTCCGACTGCGCAGCTGCCCACCAAGGGGACCTGGAGGCCTCGGAGCAAACGGCTGCTTCCCGTGGCGAGGTGGCCTAAGTGTAAGACAATCCTGTAACTCTAGAGAGTAAAGAACTCTTCAAGAAACCAAACCAAGATGATGGCGTGCCAAAAGGGCACAGGAGCCAGGCTGAAAAGGCTCCCAGACCAAATTTGGGACAGTCTAGACATCCAACTGACAAGGTCATACAGGCACACAGATGCCTCACATCCCACACAGCTACAAGCCAGATTCCTCACCAATGAACCTAACTGGTCACAGGCAAGCAGCGGGGGCAGAGACGGCTCTAAGCAGAGTCAGGTGACAATCACACTAACTACGAATGTGGAGCAAAGGACAAATCATTCAAGGATGCTAAGACTCCCGGCAAACTGGGAGTCTCCCCACTGATTACTTGTTAAATGTAACAGGGGGATGGCAACAATGCAATACTGGCATCACCAAAAAGACAGCCTCACTTTACAAACTGTACTCTGTGTACGTCCTTGATCACAGAAAACACATGTTGATGTGTCTGTAGGTAAAGGGACAAAACGCTTATAATTAACATTCCAAAAGTTCGGAATATTTTTGAGAAACTGTAAAACAAATGACAACATGTTAGTAACTAGTGCATATGGCTGCACTATGTACTTCAGTTGTACTTCATCTTGAAACTGTCAGTAAGGTGTTTTTGGGGGGTGGGGGGCAAAACATTAGAAAGCCCAAGAACAAATGAAGGTGCCACGGTGAAACTTTCTGGGATAATATTTATCACTCTATGTGTTGGCTTACACGAGTACGGCAGTTTGTAAAAATTCACTTTCCTGTATGTCTATACTCAAAAAAAAAGGGGGGGGAGAGAATACTCTAAAAACCTAGGCATATAATCACAACACCAGCTGGCTATTTGGGTACAGATCTGGAAACGGTCGGGGGCATTCCTTTATACACATATTCTCCTGAACTCTGTACCCTGAGAAGACTCATCTGCCTCTGTCCATACCTCCAAACTCGACTTCCATGAAACAAACAGTTCTGTGGAAAAAAATAACAAAAACCCAGTAGGCAATCTACTATGTATTAAATGGAGCACTTAGTATGCTAATTAGCTGGGCACTACTGAAAGTTAGAAAGACAATGCTTCTACTGATGAAATAAAAGCAAACCAAAAAGCACAAAAAGTTCTGTGCAGACATGTTGACACCTACCTACTTGTAAACTAAGAAATGAGGTGAAAACCCTGGGTACGTACTGCCTACAGCAGGGGTTCTCATTATCACTCTTAAATACCCGCTCTCCAGCATCTGTTATGCCTTAATAAACGACATCACATCTCCTCCCTGAGGTCGACAAAAGTTACTGTTAAATACATCTGCTCCAGCTCCATAAATTTAACAGATAAAACAGGAAGTACACATAATTGTTCAGCAAAACACGTCACAACGAGTGCTTCCAGTTGAAACGTCAATGAAACCAGAAAATAAACTCCAAGTGTGTAAATGGTTACTGCCTGTTTATACCAAAGTGATAGTGTTGACAATGTGGGGTCCATTTCCGTGGCTTGTGGCGGTGACCACTCTGTTTAGCAGTGATGAAGCCACTCCCTGGATCTGCTCTGTCACACACATACACACTTACCTGCCTTTCCACCTTTCTATATTTATCTGAAAAATCTGAGTCAACTTCAACTCCTATTTAAGCCCAGCTCTAGGCACTCTTCCGGAACACACGCATACCTGAGAAAGTTGAGGGACACACACCAACAAGCTGACTTACCTATCTTAAAACAACGACCATTGACTGGCCTCAAAAAAAAATTGAAAATATGTGGCTTCTTGACTTATGTCATTGTTCTGTATGCTTACCAGAACACAAAATGCTTTCTTTAATTTGTCCCATCCTGCTAACAACCCCTTGGGACTGCCGTGTTTAGAAAATAAAGGTGCTACCTGCGACATCAACATCCCATCTGGGTACCAGTTTGTGTCCTGGCTTTTCCACTTCAGACCAAGTCTCTGCTAATGGCTAGGAAAAGCAGAATATGACTCAAGTGCTTAAGCCCCTTGCACTGATGTGACGGATACTGAAGAAACTCCTGGCTTTGGACTGGCCCAGCACTGGCCGTTGTGGTCGTCTGAGAAGTGAACCTATGGATGCAAGAATGACCTGTCTGTCCCTCTTCCCAAAACGCTCACATCAATCAATCATGCAATAAGAGACAACAACCCCTCTTTAATGGCACCTCTTCCTCCCATTACTGCCTAGAATTCCATTCCTTTCTCCTAGTTCCATCACGCTAACTCACCTCTTTTCACTCAACATCCCCTCACTTTCCCTCTTATTTTTATAGGAAAAATGGAAGCAAGCAGTGGAGACCATTGCCAGCCCCCATTCTCGCCCCCACCCTGCCTCCCTCTGGTCCCTGTCCCCGCTGCTTCTTGACACCTGTCTGCCTGCAGGCTCCACGCTGAGGCCTGTCTATACCACTCATTGCCCTGAATGCTCAGAAGGCTGCGATTCCCTCCATTCTGAAGACACTTCCTCACCTCACACTTCCCTCTAAAAAGTGTCACATTTCTGCATCAAATTTCCTATATTACATCTTCTAATTCCTCTCCTCCCGTTTTATCTGGAGTCCACTCCCAGGAGACTTTTTTCCATACCACGTACTACTTGAAATGATTCAGCTTAGGATCACCAAGGAATGGTCCATGCATTTTAAAATCCAATTGTCGGGCCCGGCGGCGTGGCCTAGCGGCTAAAGTCCTCGCCTTGAAAGCCCCGGGATCCCATATGGGCACCGGTTCTAATCCCGGCAGCTCCACTTCCCATCCAGCTCCCTGCTTGTGGCCTGGGAAAGCAGTTGAGGACGGCCCAATGCATTGGGACACTGCACCCGCGTGGGAGACCCGGAAGAGGTTCCAGGTTCCCGGCATCGGATCGGCGCGCACCGGCCCGTTGCGGCTCACTTGGGGAGTGAATCATCGGACGGAAGATCTTCCTCTCTGTCTCTCCTCCTCTGTGTATATCTGGCTGTGATAAAATGAATAAATCTTTAAAAAAAAAAAAAAAAATCCAATTGTCTCTTATTTCTTCTTGACCAATCTTTTTTTTTTAAGATTTATTTATTTTTATTGGAAAGTCAGATTTACAGAGAGAAGGAGAAACAGAAAAATCTTCCATCCACTGTTTCATTCCCTAACTGACTGCAATGGTTGGAGCTGAACTGATCCAAAGCCAGGAGCCAGGAGCTTTTCCCAGATCTCCCACACAAGTGCAGAGTCCCAAGGCTTTGGGCTACCTTAGACTGCTTTCCCAGGCCACAAACAGGGAGCTGGAAAGGAAGTGGAGCAGCTGGGATACAAACTGGCACCCATATGGTATTCTGGCACATGCAAAACAAGGACTTCGGCCACTAGACTACCACTCTGGGTCCCTCATTCTTCCTTCTTAAAACAACTTTTTCAAGACACACACTGGGCTTTCTTCCACTTTCCTAGCCACTCTCCTTAGTGGTCTCCATGTACAGGTTTCTCCCTTACTCTTCTGACCTTCTAGGGCAAAGCCCCAGGACTCTGTCTTCTTACCATGTTTCGGTTCATTGTTGCAGCATAACTGTACTTCCTAGCTTCCTATAAAAACATAAACACTGATCATCCCAAATTTGTATCTGCAGTACACACTGCTCTCCCCCAATCCATAGATTCATCCCTCCACCCAAATTCCCCAATTCTATGCCTGCCTCCATAAACAACCCCTCCTGTATTCTTTCCCTTTTTAATAAAGGGACAAATTCATCATTCCCACTGAGTTGAAAATGACAAAAACCTCTCCTACATTGACTTCTCTCATCACCCACATCTATCTAATCCACCAAGGTAACCTTCTGAAACACATGCAGCACCTGACTACTTCAGCCCATCTCCACAGATACGCAGCCCGTGTCACTGTCAAGTAACAAATGCTGTCACCTCCCAGCTGGCCTCTTCCATAGTCTCTTCTCAGCAAGACAATGATATTGATACTTCAAACTTCAAATACAATTATTTCACTGCTGTGAAATTCAACAGCACCACTCAGCTTCTCAAGTACAAGAACCTACATAACACGGCCCGAATCAAAACAAGTGAACAAAAAGACAAAGTGCTATCTGTTACTTACCCCTAACTAATTCAATTACAACTCTATTTTCTGCATACCAGGTACTGACCTAAAACACTTGAATTAATCCATTCAATCTGTGCAACTACCTTGTGAGGGATGTTCTTTCACTACATTTCACAAATCAGGAAACTGAAGTCTACAAACATGGGGAATCTACCCAAAGATACAGAGCTGGGAAATCACAGAGCCAAATTTTGAACCTCAGAAGTCTGCATCCTGAGTCCTGGCTCTTAACGGCATCTTATCCTGCAATACAATAAACTCAAAATGAATACAACACAGTAAAAAGATCAAGCTTCACCCGTTACCATGGATTCCTTAGCCATTTTATGAGACTGTACACACCTTCAGCTTCTATTTAATTTGTCTATGAAAATCCATAAAAACCCAGGACTGTTTTATAATACTTCACTTTGGCTAAATGCTCAAGAAAGTTTATCACAGCAGTAAATCAGAAGCTCCCTTAAGGCCACTTCCTGCATCTATCTATTAGGAAATCTAACCTCTTACAACAACACACATTTGTAATAAAGAGAGAATACTAGTAAGAGTTGGGTTACTAATCTAACCCCATATTAAACCGCTGACATCAGACTTTCCGAGGTCCAGCCTACCCTTCCATTTCCCCAGCCATGGGTTAACAGGCATTTATCTGTTGTATTTAAACAGAAAGGACATATCCCAGTATATTTGCCTCTCCTATCTGGCATCTTGTGAAACACAGATGTTTACATCACAAACCAAAAAAAAGAAAAAAAAAGTGACTTGAATATGAAATATTGTCCTGACTGAAATTTCTAAAACCTTTTACTAAAATCAGTAAAATGTCTTTAAGCCAACATGTCTCCGGATACTCAGTCATTTTCTGTTAAGTACGGTAAACACAGAAAACAGTAAGAACAGCAACACCTCTCCCAACTGTTGCATTCTCTCTCTCTCACATACACATACACACACCTGCACACCACACTTCATTTCTTGCACAACCTAAACACACCAAACAAGGGCTTCACCGAGAACCTGCTGGGTGCTACAAGCAAGCCCACATTCCAGCTTCGGACAGCTGTGCAGTGTTTACCCTGAGCAGACCACAGAACGAGGTGAGGATGCCGTGCCTGACAAGAACTGAGCCGCCAGGGTCTAACCAACCTGCTCGGAGGGACCCCAGTCTTGAACAAAGAGGGAGGAGAAGTGAACTCGGCCTTGGCAGGTGGAAGAGGTGCTTCTTTCTCTGAATTTCCAGTTCTTCCCTGCTGTACCTTAAAAAAAGGCCATTAGTGTTTGTTTAATAGAACATTCAAGTACAATACATTTAACAAGTTAAAATAAATTTGCTTTAAGTTGAACTAAAACCCAAAAAAGTTTCATTGCTGAACATTAAGGAAGATTAACCTATTTTAGAATAACATTAGGCAAAAGGCAGCAAAGATGGACTGCAAGATGAAAAGATTTCAGCTACTACAAATTCACACCAATACCACTAAGAAGCCCCATCAAGTCACCATGGAACAAGAATAAACCCCTTCTGTTCACCACAACCAATTCTAAAGTTGTGGCAATGATCTCAAGGTTGAGACAGCAGGAAGACACTGCAGCCTTCCCCGTCGGGCCCATCGGCCCGGCAGAGGACACTGAGGGTCCTATTCTGACCAGGCTCCCAGGGACAGGAACAGCAACAGGTGGCTCCTGCACTCCCACGCTGCTTCTCCTGCTCTCCTAGCACCACGCATACCACCCTAATCAGCTGTCTCAGCGTCGATCTCGCTTCTTCTTGTTAACTTTCCCAACAGTGTCTACTTCATAACTTCCCTAAGATCCGCCAACTCTTCTGCCCCTATCACATCCTTTTGGGGGTAGTCCCCTTATACTCTAACCTAACTTATGCTCTTTTGTTTTTTAACTTACCTTCCTATCTTAAAATTAACAGCAAATTATTAAAGTTGGACTAAGTTAAAGTTATCCTATCTATTATTTAAACATCACATCGTACCTTATCTCCTATTTAAATACTGCCCCATCTAAATTCAGCATCATTCTCCCTCCCTTTAAAGCACAGGTCAAAGAATCTCAGATACATATTTGAACCAGGGGTTCAATTCTAAAAATCATCCACCTCCCAACGCCCCCCCCCATGTGAGAAGAAACCCTTGTGTGTGTGCATTTAAGTCAGTAAAGCTAGATGTCTCATTAAGTAGCGTCCAATCCCACCCATAATCGTTACTTGAAAATGAGTTCTGTAGTTTAAAAACTATCCATGTAGGTAACTATCCATGCCCGGGTCTCAGTGAAGGGTAACAATCAGCTCCAGCACAATGGAGGTACAGAAATGGATTTAGAGATGCTCGACAGGTGAAAGGGTCAGAGTGGAACAGCACAAGTGAGCATAACGCACTCACCAAACACGAAACATTACAAAATCCCAATCTTAGGAAACTCGCACGACAGACAGAGCAACACAGTAACTGTTAGGAACAAAATGTCTACAGGATAAACACAAAACAAATGCATTACTCTCTGGGGTCTCAGCAACACCCAGTTACCAGCCCAGTGCCAAGGGTGTGGCTGAGCACCATCACTGACACCCGACTCCCTGCGCCTCCCAGGCAGCTAAGATGACTGAACTCCCTCCACCCGCAGCTCAGCTGACATCCCATACCAGAGCATCAACTGCAGTCCCAGCACTCTGCTTCCAATCCAGCTTGGGATGGCAGCGCAAGATGGTCCAAGCAACTGGGTCCCTGCCACTGAGGTGGAAGACCTAGCTGGAGTTCTGGATTCTTGACTCAGCCCCGTCCAACCCTGATCCCTGCAGCCATCCGGGGAGTGAATCAGTAGATAGAAGACTTCGTTATCTTCCCTACTCCCTCTCCCTGTGCCACAGAGAGTCATCACACAAATACCTCCTTGCAGTAGTGTTTCCTCATCAACACCAGTCTCTACAGCACTTTTTAATTCAGGTTGTGGAACTTCTCACTAGTGCCATTATCTCAGGCTGCCTTCTTAGGTGATCACTGTCTACTGCCATGAGCTAAATTTGCATCCCAAGTACCCAGAGGACAGCTCCGTGGCCTTTGGACAAGCGTGCTACTTCTTCAAGCCCTTCACAGGACATGAAGTTCACACCTACAGTCTTTGCCACTCTGTCTTCCTTCAAATCTATCTTTCCCATTAAGACTGCTAAACTCCAAGACTGCAGGGTCTCTCTCTTAAAACCACCTCCTCCTTGCCCTGCCAGAGCCTAATGCACTCCTGGCCTGGTCACTGCTCAGTGAAATGCTGGGCACGAGGACTGGAGAAGGGCTGGGAAGTGGGAGAGGGAGGAAAGGAGAAGAGAACAAGGCCCAAATGAAGAAGGCTGAGGAAGACAGGACAGGGAGTAGGCAGATACACATACACGTAAAACTTTACTTTTCTCCTCGGTCTCTTCGTGATAAGCTGACGCTCTGAAACCACTCAGAGAACCTCACAATCCTGGAAGCCTTGCTGCTCAGCCTGCACAGTCACCACCCAGTTCACTGTCCTCTGGTACTCCCCTCGGGACAGTACAGACTCAGAACTGCCCAGCACAACACAGGAATCACGCCTTCACTTGACCCAACAACTTAAGACAGCATGACTGCCTTTCTAAAGGAAACTCACAAATCCAAGCTTTGACAAAAATCTATAATTACAAAAATCCAAATATTCACCCAAATTATGTTACCACTATTCTCAAAATCTTTAAGTTATTGTTTGGAATTCCCTTGGACTGTCCATCACAGTATCACTCATGAAAGTTTAACATTACAACAAGATAAAAGAAACTTGTTAAGTTGTGGTATACAACATAACAGTTTATGCAACTATTTAAAATATTTACTAAATACTAATAATTTATAAAACACCACATAATGTTAGGGTGAATGGTGAAAAGTAGAATATCATAAGTAATCTATCATAATTTTGTTTAAACCCACAAAAACAAAAGTAATGGGAAAGCAGCAAAACAATACTTTGGAAGCAGATGAAAAGAGTGACTGAGTGAGGCAGCCCAAGGAAAGCTGAACCCTAAGCCAGCAACAAGGAGAAGACACAGTGAGGACTAACAGTTCCTGCTTCTAGAACATTCTAATCAGCCAGGTGTACACTCGCTCAGCAGGACACACAAACTCGTATTAAACACACACACAAACTAACTTACTACTAAATTACTACACAAAGTAAAACAACCTGAAGACAGCTGCACCAGGAACTGCACAGCTGGCCCAGCCCCGACAGGAATGCTGGCACCAAGTCTGACTCTCCTCCACCAACCTTCCAGGCACATTCTTAACCAGCCACCGACCAACAAGCAACACAGACCGAAGCCAACAGTCACAAGCAAACACAAATCAACCTGAGGAAAAGCAAAGCTAACAGAAACCCTTACTAATAGCCTTCGTGAGACGGAATTTGGGGGGAGGGGAGATGGAGGTCCTCCGGCTCGCTTGAACAAACATCAGGTGCTGGGGTCAAATCAGGAAAGTAACAAAGTTGAAGAAATTGCAGATAATAGAAGATAAATACATGGAAAATAAGAAAAAGCTAAGGGAACTACAGGAGCAGTTGAAGAGGCCCAGTATGCGCCAAGGAGGTTGGAAGGGAGGAAAAAGCAAATGCCAGAGTCCCAGGCGTGAAGGCTCTGGGTTGCCCGCCTTGGCACGGGGACTAAGGACTCTCAGGACCCCAAACTGTGGCACCAGCACTGTGCTGCAGGAAAGGAAGCAACTTCTATGACACCAGCACCCATATCATTCTGACCCACAGCCCTGCTAATGAGCCTGGGAAAGTCGCAGAGAAGGGCCCAAGTATCTGAACCCCTGCCACCAAAGTGATAGACCCCAAGAGAGTTCTAGGCTCGTGGCTTCAGCACAGCCCAGCACTGGACAATATAGCCTTAAAAACAAAAAACGTGGGTCTGGTGGCGTGGCCTAGCGGCTAAAGTCCTCGTCTTGAACGCCCCAGGATCCCATATGGGCGCCGGTTCTAATCCCAGCAGCTCCACTTCCCATCCAGCTCCCTGCTTGTGGCCTGGGAAAGCAGTGGAGGACAGCCTAAAGCCTTGGGACCCTGCACCCGCGTGGGAGACCTGGAAGAGGTTCCAGGTTCCCCTACAGCACCATTGTGTTCACTTGGGGAGTGAATCATCGGACGGAAGACCTTCCTCTCTGTATGTCTTCGTAATAAAAATAATAAAAAAAAAAGTAACAGAATTTGAAACGATGACAGAGCCCACATATACTTCCACATGGAGAAAAACACACACATGTACACACACACGTACACATGTGGATTTTAACACATTTTAAAGGACCAGTGTGTAGCACGGTGCATTAACTACTCCCTACAACTCCAGCATCCTACGAGTGTCGGTTTAAGTTCTCCATGCTTCTGCTCCAATCAGGCTCCTTGCAAAAAACCTAGAAAAGCCGCAGAGTGTTCCAAGTATAAAAGCCCCTGTAGCCTCACAGGAGACCCAGATGAACCTCATGGCTCCTGGCGTCCGCCTGGCTCAGGCCTGACCACTACAGCCACATGAGGTTTGAACTGGGGGATAGGAGAATTCTGTCTCTTCCCTTCTCTCCAATGTTTTCAAATAAATACATAAGCCTTAATTTAACAAAAGAGTGGGGTTGATTTTTTCTAACCCAACTCATCATGCCATGTTACCCAATCTCTTCTCTCTACCTTATCCAAAAATAGATCATTACACAAGTGTCCTGCCCCCAGTGGCTTATCTTTACACATATTACATCTCACCTTCCTTTATTTGCTTTAAAGAACAAACCTTAACTCATACTGAAGTATTCAGAAGGCTGTACCTCAAGAATGTCAAAATGCTGGTCCTCACTGAAGCTGTATGATAAGCACCTAGAGGTTCGTTTGTACCACTTGCCCCATTCGTTACTATGTTGGAAAATCTACACAACGAAAAGTAAAACAAGTTACCTAAAAAAGGCGCTGTGCTTCACTTGACTAAGAGGGAAGGAAAAGGATTTCTGTGGTAGATAGGAAACACTTACTTACAATTCTTAAATCTAAACACTTGCTCAGACACCTCAAAGCCTTTCACTCCTGGGGTGACCACGGCGAGCTCCCTAGATGGTCTTTCTGTAAGCCCCTCCCGTTCCACAGTCTCACCTGCTGCCAGCTCCTCCTCTGGAACCCAGATCTGCAGGCTCTCTAACCCCCAGGCAGCGTTCCACTGTCTGCACAAATACTGGCAGGTAGTTTAAGAATTCGGTCTTTCTCATCACTTTCCTACGAGCCACACACAGATGACAAGCACACATGAAAGGACTGTCACACATATGCAAATACACACCCTCTTTCCCACTCAGACATTTAAGCACATTACCAAAGAGCCAGCCGTTACAGTGTATCCATCAACTTCAAATCCTTACTCATTCACAAGCAAATAAGTCAGATCCCAAGAGTCAATAACCTCCTGCTCTATAACCAAAATGAGCCCCCAAATCACTTCTCCATGGACAGGATGTATAGGAGATACACAGCCACAGTGATGAGACCAGCCCCACTCTGCTTCTCAAAGTCAACAGCAAAGAAAACAAAGAACAAGGCATTCAGCAGCTGGCACCTCACAAGGGCAGCTCTTCTTGATGAAAAGAAAGAGTACTACAGCAACTGACTTGGTCACAGTCAACAACATACTCAACCCCTCAGGAGACAAATCCAGCAAACAAACTGACAGGACAGACATCACCACGTATTTGCAAAATATTTTCAACAGAACAAGAACCAAATACTTACCCAGAGTATGATGTTAATTAAAATTAAGTTCTCTATACAGAACTGTGTCCAGCAGAGCGGCTACATCTGCGGATATAGCACATGCAATGCATAAGGCAGTATTGTGGTGGACAGGGCTGCAATCCCAAAAGGGGTACAGTTCCATATCCAGCCCAAAAGGATCCTAAGAAGAGAATCCAATCTAAAAGCCATCCCATTCTTCATCACAGTGTCATTCAACACAGAGAAAATGTTAAGGTAAAGACAGAAGAGTACATACGAAAACGTCAAGGACAGAAGCATGAAAACGTAACATTACTCTTCAAAGTATCTGTGCTGCTACAGGAAATAGAGAAACTAAAGTCAGATCTGATGCCTAGGTGGCAGTAGTGCCATCCTTCCAGTCCCTCACGTAACCAGTATCTTTTCTGTACTAAGTCTAAAACCGAATGGCTTAATCCCACTCGGCTGCGTGGAGAGCACCCTCTGATAATACCTACACTTATGGAAGACATCACACCGATAATGTCAGCATCGTACGGATAATGAGCAAAACTCCACTTTCTCACCAATTTTGGGGGGAGTAAGAAATCTCCAGTTCCACCCATAAAGACTAGAGTGATCTATAATGAGAACCGCATCTATGGCCAGGACCTTTTCATGTCCTACAAACATACGCCATATCTCAAAATCACAGCATACAGCAGAGAACAGTTTTACTTGACATGTTAGTAAACAGGCTATAAATTCACATGCTTGCAAAAGAAGAGAGAGGACAACAATCAGCAAATCTGTAAGTCATCAGAAGCTGAAGGTTTGGGAAAAAAGGTAAGCTGTTTCAACTTTGATTTTGTCCCTTGAGTAGTGGTATGGGAGCAGACTCAAGAACAAAAAATGACAGCAACCAAGGATAATTTACTAAAATTCACCTTCAAAAGATTGAATCTGTCATCTTGGATCTCTGCACCTGGTGTAACTTCCATAGTACAGTCTTCGGCCTAAGTTAAATAACATATTCCCCATTAAGATACCACATAAACTTTAATTCATAGGCCATATAAAGACAAACTAGCTGTGGCTGGTTTGTGACTTGAAACTAAAAACATCAGACAATCATTAATATAAAACTTTCAAAGGGAAGGAAGGGAAGAAAAACAAACATGATAAAGTGAATGGAATTCTTACATTATCATACAGCATTTCATCACCTTTATCAGGAAAAGGGGGTTTATTTGGGGGAGTTAACAGTGGGACAGTAGGAAAGGTGAGGGTATTCTGGAATATTTACTAATTACCGTAATTTTATTAGTAGTAGAGGTAACTGGTATAACTTCAAGTCCCATTCGTATCCTCTTTTGTTTCTCACAGTAAGCTTTCCAAGTATCTTCATTGAACCCATAATTAAAATAATCAGAAAGATCAGCACCTAGGAAAAAAGCATACTGTAAGTCCACAAATATACTGGTTCGTTCATACAGCACCAAAATTATAACTGGAAACACACAAAGTTTTGCCAGTCTTCACACCCATTCCTACTTTTATGAGTTCTCAAAATCATCGCAATAAAACACTTTGATCTAAATTACATCCTTTAGAAATGGCATTATAACAAATAACATGTAAATGATATTTGTTAAGTATTACTGGCTTCTTAATTAATAGTCCAGTCACTTTTAGTCATATTTAAGACAATTTTCTTAAAAAAGATTTATATTACTGGAAAGTCAGATATACAGAGAGGAAGATCTTCTCTCCGTTGATTCACTCCCCAGGCAGCCTCAACGGCTGGAGCTGCGCTGATCCGAAGCCAGGAGCCCGAAGCCTATTCTGGGTCTCCCACGCGGGTGCAGGGTCCCAAGGCTGTGGGCCATCCTCCACTGCTTTCCCAGGCCACAAGCAGGGAGCTGGATGGGAAGCAGGGCTGCCAGGATTAGAACCGGCGCCCACATGCAATCCCAGCACATGCAAAGCGAGGATCTTAGCTGGTAGACTACTGTACCAGATCTGACAATAGATATTTTAAAGAACAGAATTTACAATAATCTTACCGGGTTTACGCCATGGTTTATCTTCAAAAGAATCCAAGTCTACCTCTAAGAGAGGGACTCCATTGATGCTCCCTGGTGCGTCCAGGTCCACCCCTTTGACTTTTGTTCCTAGTTTAAGGTTACAAGAGGGCGAATGGGCCTTGTTAGAGGCTAGAGATAGCACAAACCAACCCACAGCACCTTCTTACCATTCCTAGCGCAAAAAAAGCACAGGAGTTCCAAAGTGTTGAGTAATGTTCATCACAAACAAAAGTAAGTGATGTCAAACTTTATGGTGCAAAGCAGGATGAAGGATCAAGACTACAGGATTACTGTACCAATAAGAGGCTGCTGGCATCCATGTTACACAGCTGGCTTGCAGACTGTGGGCAAAGGGAGCCTTTAGCCTTTCTTTTTAAAGGTTGTACATGGCCACGAGCAAACAGAGTCTACGCAGACACGTTTGCAGCCCACCCTTTCAGATACTCGACTGGCCTCTGTGAAACGCCATCAAAAGCTGCTCTTCAAATGAGCAGTTATAAGCTAGGTTATTTTTCCTACTAATGCAACTGTAAATAAAGATTTTTACCTGTACTTCCGTAAACTCTTCCTCCTGTTTTGATATTAAGATTCACAGGTGCTGTACCATAACTCCTAAAAACAAGACATTAAGTTACCCTGACACAGCGCACAATTGGTGACATACTCTATACATGTGAAATCAGTTACACACTCAACAGTAAATGGACAGACACTGACATATTCGGATAAATTGCTTCCAGTCTGTCATCTGCACAACGCATAACATCTGTTTTTGAAATATCAAACTTGGGTTTGTTGCTGTGAGGCATGGAGCCTGACTCGGAGTTAGTTCAAGTCCCCGCTGCCCCACTTCTCTGCTAACGCACCTGGAAGGCAGCAGGGGATGGCCCCAGGACCTGAGCCGTCACAAGCCCTGGGAGAGACCGAGGCTGAAATTCCTGGGTTTGCCCTGAGTTTGCCCTGGCCCAGCCCTGCCTGCTGTGACCATACGGAGAGTCAATCAGATGAAAGATCCGCCTGTCCACCTCCCTGCCCCCCACCAAGCTCCCAGCACTCTCTTTCAAACAAATATTTTTTAAACAATTATCTAACTTGTTTTCCACCTGAAACCCTACTTTATCAACTTCCCCCTGGCACTTGTGAGAAAGGGAAGAATGGTCTGTGAGCCCGACTGCATGCCCTGCCTGCTTCTTCCTTACTAAACACTTAGAAACCTTGCAAGAAGCAACTTTCACCTTACTGCCCAGCAGGAGGTGGGGAGGGAGGGGTGGCTCCTTGGTGTGGCCTATATTTTGTATCCTGACTAATCCTACTTTAAATACCTATGGAGTACAACCTTCATACTAGGAATTCACTTACAAAAAATTCAAAAATAAATCTGGGGTGAAAGAACCGTTTTGGCTGGCAGGAGACAATAACTACCTCATTCTAAAGACTAGATCCCAAATACCTGGGTTTATAAAGGAACCTCAAAATAAACACAACAGTGGCCGAGTCTGTGATGTAGCACGTAAAGCCACCACCTGCAAAGCTGGCATCCCTTATGGAAGCCCATCAAGACTCTGGACTCCACTGCTGATGCAGCGCTCTGCTAGTGGCCTGGGCAAGCGGATCAGGATGGCCCAAGCGCCTGTTCCCTTTCTGACTCAGCCTGCCTAGCCCGGCCACGGCAGCCAGCGGGGGAGTGAACCAGCAGATGAACTATCTCTGTTCTTCCCTACCTCTCTCTAACACAGCCTTTCACAGTGTCTACACACACTCAATAACCAAAAGTAATTACTTTAACAGTCCAAAAAACTATCATTTGTTTTAAATTGTTCCCCATATCAGCAAAGACAAAAAAAAATATAACAACATTCTCTAAAAACACAACCAGTACACTCTTTTTTTGAAAAAAGGATTTATTTTTATTGGAAAGTCAGATAAACAGAGAAGAAGAAATACAGAAAGATCTGCTGTCCGATGGCTCACTCTCCAAGCAGCCACGATGGCCAGAGCTGAGCTGATCCGAGACCAGGAGCCAGGAGCCTCTCCCTGGTCTTTCACACAGGAATAGGATCCAAGGCCTTCGTCTTTTAAAAAGGGCTGGCATAGTAGCCCAGTGGCTAAAGTCCTCGCCTTGCACATGCCAGGATCCCATGGGGGCGCCATTCATGTCCTGACTGTTCCACATCCCATCCAGCTCCTTGTTTCTGTCCTGGGAAAGCAATCAAGGACGGCCCAAAGCCTTGGGACCCTGCACCCACACGGTAGACCCAGAAAAAGATCCTGGCTCTGGATCAGGTTAGCTCCAGCCGTTGCAGCCACTTGGGGAGTGAATCAGCAGATGGAAGATCTTTCTGTCTCTCCTCCGTAAATTTGACTTCCATAAAAAAACAAATCTTTAAAAAATAATATGGAGCGAGCCTGGTGGCATGGCCTAGTGGCTAAAGTCCTCGCCTTTAATGCACCGGGATCCCACATGGGCGCCAGTTCTAATCCCAGCAGCTCCACTTCCCATCCAGCTCCTTGCTTGTGGCCTGGGAAAGCAGTCGAGGACGGCCCAAAGTCTTGGGACCCTGCACCAGTGTGGGAGACCCGGAAGAGGTTCCTGGTTCCCAGCTTCGGATTGGCACAGCACTAGCCATTGCGTTCACTTGGGGACTGAATCATCGGACGGAAGATCTTTCTCACTGTCTCTCATCCTCTCTGTATATCTGACTTTCCAATAATAAATAATAATAATAAAAAAAAATGAAATAAAATAATGAGGGCCTGGCGGCGTGGCCTAATGGCTCAAGTCCTCGCCTTGGACCTTCTGGGATCCCACATGGGTGCCAGTTCTAATCCCGGCAGCTCCACTTCTCATCCAGCTCCCTGCTTGTGGCCTGGGAAAGCAGTCAAGAATGGCCCAAAGCCTCTGCACCAGTGTGGGAGACCTGGAAGAGGTTTCTGGCTCCTGGCTTTGGATCGGTATAGCACCGGCCATTGCGCTCACTTGGGGAGTGAATCATCGGGCAGAAGATCTTCCTCTCTGTCTCTCCTCCTCTCTATATATCTGACTTTGCAATAAAAATAAATCCTTTAAAAAATAATAATAAGGAAAGAAAGAAAAAGCAGCATCTCTCTCAGTATGAGTCACAGAGGTCCCTGTCTAGGCTGTTCCTTGAATAAGTTAGCAAGATCTGTACATTATAAAGGTAGTCACTACTACGATGCAACCCGGCAAGGACAAGACAATTAGGCATCCGGAAGCAATGACTGTTGAGAAAAGGGTTGACTAAAAAAGCATACATGTGTATATAAAACAGCTGATTACAGATGAAGGCTGCTTAATGAAACACACAGAAATTAATGGGGTGATTTTGTGTGTCAAGTGCAGAAGCTACAATTATACTACACAAACAAAAAAAAACACATGGACATTCCATCGCCATAACGAAACCCCAATTCTTCTTGCCTGTGCACCTCTTCTTTCTTCAAGTGCTCAAATAGTGTTTGACAATCTAATCCCTTGGTCTGCCTTGTCTAATACAAAACTTGCGACAACCACAATGGCCTTAAAAGTTGGGAGGATCAGACAGCTCGAGAATGAACCCTCACCTCTCAGAAAGCCACTCTTTTTATCAGACCCAAAGAAAAAGAGCAGGAATGGCCAACACAGATACAAACCACAACAAGCTTCCCAATTCTAACAAAGCCCACAGGTCGCCATGCACCTGAGCTGACTTTGCACACAGGAATCACAGCCCGCGGTGGCTTCCCCCACGGCTAACTTCATCTTTAGGAAAGTACCATCTTCACGATGACATCTGGTAGCCTCCCGCAATCGCTCCCAAGTCGGCGGGGCTTACCCATACTGCGGTGCTCCCGTCTTAATGTCTCCGATGGTGACGTGGACATCATCCTCATCGTCATCACTGTCACTGTCACTATCATCTTCTGTCTCGGTCACTTTCTACACCAGAATACACATGTGAAGCACAATCAATAATCCATTTCAATATCTAATATTAATAACTGAAAAATGTGTCACCAATATTTCAGGAAATAGTTTTTTTAAAGAAAAAAGTTACAAGCTTACAAATTTCAACTAATTTGTAACAATCTGATATTCTACATGGTAAAAAGAAATAGGAATAAAGTCCCTTTTCCAACATTATCTTTTTTAGGTAGGTCATACCTCATGTGATTTTTAGTATTTATAATTCTCTTGGGGAAAAAAAAAATTGAGGGCAATCTACTGAGATACAAGATAAAATTTGTGAAATTCTTCGCAAAACAGAGTCTAGTGGGGTTAAGAGTCTCGTAATGGCTACGAAGTACCAAGAGCCTAAGAGCTGTGTATGGCCACTGGCATAAAGCCACACCTGCCAGCACAAGCCCAGAGAAACCTCGTAGCTCTCAGAGTGGAAGTGGGGTTATTTAGGAAGCTTTTATTTTGGTTCTAAAAAGCTGTTTTTAAGCCTATTCACATTAATGGCAAATCAGCAGACAAACCTAAGAAAAACACTTTTGGAACCTAAATTCAGTGTATATAATAATAGTTTCCCTTTCTACTGGATTAAGTAGCATAAACCAATGCTGCTTCCCTTCCTCACGCCAGCTGTGCCAGCTGCACCGCCATCTAGGCAATGACTCTCACAGTGCGACACTGCCGGACGGTCAGCCAGCTGATCCCACCACAGAGCCTGCCTTCATTCAGCAATGGCCACTTCCTTCCGACTCCCCAGTCCTGCCAATGCTGACCGTGGAGACAGCTGCCCAGAGGCCCACCCACGTGGGAGAACTACACTGGCTTTGGCCCCGGATCAGTTCCTGGTGGTCTTAGGGACTTGCGGAAGTAATCAATAAATGGAAATTCTATCTCTCTGCCTGGAAAACAAAAGCTAAAACACAGTAAAAGTTAAAGCACACATTTTAGAAGGAATACGTCATACTATTCAGGTTGTGGGACTCAACGCTGGCTCTGAAAATCATTCCATGATTTATATGATTGACAGGTGACTGAGTGTCAAACCTTGGCCCATGTTGAGTCCCCTGAGATAGGTCCCCTGCCTCTGCTCTCCTCCTCCTCCTCACTCCTATGTCTGCTTTTGAGGGCACTGCTGAGGAGACGTTTGGAGGATGCAGCTCACATAAGATACTGAGGCTCATGGTAAAGACTGGCCTTCTTTCTAGCCAACATGAGGTCACAGAGCTTTTACACAGCAGAGCGACTGGGCGTCACGGACTCCTCACCGGTTTGGGCACACCATTCTCCGCAGCTTCTTCTTCAATCCCAGACGGAGGATTGGCACTACAACACAACACGCAGCAAGTCAGAAACCGTGGCTCAGAAGCTGGGACAGGTTGACTGGCATTTTGAGGCAGAGTGTCAAAACAGTTCCCCAAAATCACCGTCCCCAGGGAACAGTAAAACCTGCCTGATTTTCTGTTATCCCCGATCCCAGACATGAAACAAGAACAGAACTGCATGCACAATCTGTCAGCGATTAATTTACGTTTTTCCTCTGATGAACTAGAAACCTAACCATTTTTAAAGGCCAGTTACTACATGAACCTCTTCTTTCACAGCAAAACTGACAGGTAACAGTAAAACATGCCCATTTTTCTTAAGATTTAAGCATATGGCCGTTACCAACAAGCAATGCAGCACCATAATTTAACCGGTTTCTTACACCACTGGGTGACTAAAGAGCACTGGGGGCTCTGGCCTCTCGCCGAGGACCTGCATGTAACTGAAGCGCAGACATGACAAGGCCAGAGCTCCTTGCACGACATTCTGCTGTCCAGCATTCTATACAAACCAATTCAATCTCCACAGCAGCGCCTTATAACATAATCTTGACTAAAGCAAATCCAGCCATACAAACCTAGAAAGAAAACTTCCTAATGAAGAGTGTAGCTATGAACCTATACCTTGTGATCAAGTAACTTATTTTCCAACTGAAATAGGTACGAATAGCTAATGACTTCCGTAACTATAAAATATACTAATCCCAATTTTGTGGTTGGAATTGGGGTTATAAACAGAGCTGACAAAATGAATCTCAAACTAAATGAAAACCTTTGATACAGTGATGACTGAAAAGCACAGGCAATCCACTTGGACCAGGAAGTCCCCTCACCTGTCAGCTCTCCCTCAGCCCCGCCGTTTCATGTCTCACCGGACTCACGCCACCCAGTCCACTCACCGGAGGACACAGCTCCTGTGTGTTCACTGAAGTGTGGCTAACCCCAAGCACCATGTGCACCCCACACCAGCGCTCACTCACTGTCCCACCCCAGCCCCTGGCCGCCACCACTCTACTGCTGTTCTGGACGGCCTCACAGACGTCCTCGGCCATGTGATCCAGGCACCTCATCTGACCCCTCGCCTTTTTCACTGCCCAACAGCACTCCACGGCAGACATGCCACCCTTACCCTGCCGCCTGCTGTCAGTGGCCATGGGGACTGCTGCCACTTTTCCTGTGAACACCGACTGACAGGTTTTCAGCTCGCTGGGGACCAGCCCAGGAGTGGACTGGCTGAGTCATACAGTAGCTCTACCAGCAATCATGTAAGGAACCCACCGCACCACTGCACAACCCCACCACAGTGGGAGCGTTTCAGATTCCACACAGCCTCGCAGGCACCTGTCTTCTTTCTTTCGTTACAGCATCCAGAGTGTTACTGGCAAGTTCTCCACTTTTCAAACACTGAAATCATTAGCAGTGCATGACACTATCAAACATACTAATAAATTATAAAACAATCCTCTTCAGGGTTCCTTAAAAAGCAGCTTAGGCTAATATACGATGGAGCCCAGCACTGTGACAACACAATCTGACATGCACTAGCGGCACCCAGCAATCTGCAGAAGCGAAGTTCACTGACCTGGTATTTTCTTCTTCTGGCCTCTCCACTTCATTTTCATCTACCAAATGAAACACAGGAGTACATTAGCACAGACACGACTCCGGAAGGAGTCCGGATCCCACAAATGCCAAGCCATCGCCCCAAGCACTGACCTAGGTCCTTGGTCAAGTCGCTGTGCACCTGCACGTCCCAGGGGCCTACAAGCACACACATAGTTAGCACGGCCCACCAGTACCCAACAAGACATAGCTTACAGGGAGAAAGGTGTCGGACGCTATGGCTGGGAAAATGAGCTTATCATAGTGTGTTCTGAGGATCTGCAGATTTTCATACAACAAAACCTACACGTACACATTTCAAAACAAAGTGTGGTGCTAGATCTTGCAAGACTACCATTTTGTTTGTTTTTATTTTGAAAGCTATCCAAGTTACACCACCATGGAGCAGCCTGGTGCCCCATGAACACCTTCACTGTGCTGACCTAAAAACAATCAGGAATTCACGTTTCAGGAAAGGGAAAAACATATATATATATAAAAATATATGTCAGCATCTAAGCCTCGCGTAACAGGCAACAAACAGTGTAATTCACTAAAAGCTAAAATTCAGAATGTCCAACACGACACCTTACGCAAGGGCATTATTTTGGGAAAAGAACAATATAGGATACAATGCTGAAAGACGTTAAGCCAGTTGGAGGTGAGCTAAAGGCAGTCCCTTAGAAAAAGGAAAGCCTGCACCCGCCCACAGCGCAAGTCAGGGACCCCCTTAGGAGCCGTGGGGCCGAGGGGAGCGGCGGGCTGGCAGGTGCACCTCACACACGCTGACGGCCAAGGAACCAGACGTGGGTTTCACGGCACTGACTTTATTCGGGACAGGAAGGGCGGCCCGAGGCCTCCGCTGCCGCCGGGCAGGCCCAGCAAGGGCGCGGAGGCCCGGCCAGGGCGGCCCGGGCAGCCCCGCCGCGCTCGGCCTCGGGGGCAGGCCGCGCCGCGCCGCTCGACCCGCAGGGCCCCGCGCTCAGGGAAAGGACAGGAAGCTCGTACCGCCATACAGCCACTCTTCCTCCTCATCCCCTCCGGTCCCGCCGCTCAGCTCCGACACCAGCCGGTCCACCTCGCCGGCCGACATGGCCGCCGGGGCGCCCCCTCAAAGGCGCCAGTCAACAGCGCCCCTGCGACCCCCGCGCCGGCCTCGCTGCCCGCGGCGGGGCTCTGAGGCGGCTGCGAACCCACCACCGACGGCCGGACGCAGGAAACCCCGGACTCGGCAGCCAGAACCGGCCACGACCCCTACGGTCTGTGGGGGCCAGCAGGAAGACTCCGGCGGACGTCGGCCTGCGCACGCGCAGCCGGGCGTCTCTAGGTGGCTTCGCTTCCGCGGCGGCGGCCACCTGGGCCTGCCGCGCCTGCGCACCGGACGCGGCCCCGCCCCCACCAGGTCCTTTGACTTGGCCTTCCGGCGCGGCCAGCTTCCGGGCGTGCAGCGTCGGCCCGTCCCCCTCCGCGCCATCCCTGCATGCCTTGGCCCGGGAGCGAGCGCTTGCTCCTTTTGTCTTTCACGCTCACCGTCTGTTGGTTTTAAAGGTTTCTTTTTCATCACAGCCTTAATAACACAATTGCTTCCTGTCGGTTCTCTTTGACTCATTAGATACAAATAGAAATCGCAATGTGTGCTGGATTCATTTTAACAGCTAACAAATGCAAAAGCCGTAAATGAATGATGCGTTCTCCTTACAGAAAAAAATAAAATAGAAAGAAGCTCTTCTGCAGACCTGGGCGTTGGCACCTGCTAGTTGAGCACCATTGTCAAGAGATTTCTGTGCGTTTAGTCCCCACGGATTTCGTTGTTCTGACAGGACACCTGCGGGGGGAGGGGAGGAATCAGTCTAAAAGGGCAGAGCGCTGAAGTATCATCCTGCAACCTGTTGTTTCGTTTCGTTTCGTTTTTTGACATTGTACATGCAATGGTGCCCACTTAGAAATGCCTCCTGAAAACAAAGTGGGTGTGGGTTTCCCCATCCCGGTCTAGAGCCTTGGGACTTGAAGGTTTATCCATATGTTTCTCCAAGAGAGATGATAAAATACATACTGCTTTGTTGGAATGGGTAATGCTTGTGGCTTGGAAAAGCCTGAGGATGACCCAAAGCCTTGGGACCCTTGCACCCACGTGGGAGACCCGGAAGAAGCTCCTGATGTGGGATTGGCTCAGCTGCAGCCATTGTGGCCACTTGGGTGGCCAAATCAAAGATTGGCAAATCAGGCAAGTCAAAGATTCTCTGCCTCTCTCACTCTGTGATTCTGACTTTCAAGTAAAAATAAATATTCAGGAAAAATGAGGAGGAGATAAATAATGCCAAATTGTCAGGATACTTTTGAGAACATGTCGTCCAAGGAAAAGAAGACTTAAAATGGGTTAAGACTCAAGTTCCAGTGTTGCTTGATGTGTCATTTCATCTCTTCCCACGTTTTTGAATGACTGATCAGCCTTCCTCTGCTTCAGATTTTCTCAAGTGAAAAAAATGAGATGCTTACTCAGGAGATCCCCAAGGTACACGTTCAGTTATAAAGCTTTCAGATGGATATTTATTTGTCTCCAAAAACAAACAAAAAACACCTCATTTTCAGGGTAAGCGTTGTGGCACAGTAGATGAAGCAGCTGCTGGAAGTAACAACTTCCCATGTTAGAAGCCAAATTCAAGCCCTGACTACCCTGCCTGCATGGTAACTTCAAGCTAGGGAGTCAAGCTGTGCCATTTCCATCCTCCCTACCGTGAACGCATCTCCACCCACTACTCCCAGATTCCATCTGTATCCAGCTGGATTTCATTAGGATACCATGGCCTTTTGAAGTCTTTCCTGGCTCCTTCCTATTGACCCAAATTGTGGAGTGTCTAGCAGCTGTCAGGAACTCTTGTACGATCCACAGGTTCAGCAAGGAGTGAAAGTCCTTTCTCTGGAGGAGCCAAGATCACAAACATGCGATCGAGTGATATGTTGTGTTCATCAGGGTCCTGGGAAAGGATTCGCAATATACGTGTTCCTGCACGAGGAGGGATAGTGTGCGATCTTGTCACAGGGTCACAGAAAGCCGCCCAAGGGAGGTGAGCCGAGTACAGAAATCTGAGTGGAGAAAGGAAGAATGGAATCCACCCTGTGGATTCAGGGTGAACATCTATCAGAAGGAGTAGCAAATGCAAATCCCAGAGGCAGAAGCATACTGGCATGTTCAAAGATTCCAAATGCAGTTAACAGACAGCCTATAGATAAGAGGAATGGGCGGAGAATGAGCAGGACAAAACTGATACGCCCTCCCTGGCTTTCTGCTGCTCTGCGGTAAGTGTCCATCACGTTGCCTGGGAATTCTCCAGTTCACCAGACCCGTTAGTCCTGCCTTGAGGCATTCTGTGCATTGGCCCTTCCGTTGCTAACATGGTCCATATCAAGCAGTACATCCTCCTGGCCTTTGTGGAAAGTGCTGGAATCGGGACTTTACATCCTGCTTGGGAGTATTGCAACGCCAAAGGTCACCATCGCATTTCTGCTCTATTTCTAATTCCACGAGTCTATCATGAAAAAACCAACTTTACCTTTTGCTAAGTAGCTTCTGTCCTCTTTCAGCGGCCCAAAAGGAGCTTGCTCTTCCAGGTGCTGCTTACATTGAAGAACTGATGACTCATGTTTGGTGCCTCAGAATTGCCTGGTTGGTGGAGGCAGTGTTTGAGCCAAGCTTTGAAAAGGTGTTTCTGCGAGCAGAGAAGCCCATAATTCTAACAACTACCTTGAGAAAGCTGCTTCCTCTCTGGCTGCCACGCCGACTCACTTGCCTGGAGGCTCCCCTAGTGACAGGTGCGGGGCCCTGTGTCCTCTCAGGCAAGGCTGCAGGGAGGGAGCCGAGGACAGTGCATGCATCTCCCCCACAAACAACACCACGACATGAATTCTGACTGTAGACCTTCATTTCACTGTTTCTCTTGGACTGTTCTTGGCAGCGATGGTCATTTGTTTTTACGTATCTCTGCCAAGTACTGAGAGGAAATGCTTCCAAGATGGCGATTACAACGATGACAGGAGTTGGCAATCAAATATACTTGGATTAAGTAGTTCTTGGGTAGCAAGTGCAATGCTCGACAGCGCTTTTGTTGGCAGATAATTGGACATGGTGACTGGGGAGAGTGCAAAAGCCACTCCCCCACGGGTGAACCGAGCACCCTTCTCTTCATCAGAACATACCACAGACTGCCCACTCTGAGGCTGAACTCGAGCTGAAGATGTCCTGATCAAAATGGGAGCTCAGCCACAGCAGAAACATCTGGTTTGTAGCCGTGTGCACAGATGTCAGTCACCAAGGCCGTTCAGGGGCGTCATGGCCACACTGTCAGCGAATGCCCCTCACGCTTCAGGGATAGAAGCCCCAAACCAGGAATAAAGGTTGCTACCTTCTCTCGATCCGAATTCCTTCCCTCCTCAGACACACTTCAATAAACTTTGCCTTTTGATCCCTACCGTCATGCCTCTGAGCTGTACTTCGTTGTTCTCTTGGTGGGGAAGAGTCCAGGCAAGCTGGCTGCTGGTGACACTGTTGCTTGCATAGACGCAGTATCTCATCCCAAATGCAGGGTCTGCTGCCAACCTTAAATGTTCTCCTGTTTCCTCATCAGCAAAGTGCTACAATAAAACAGCATTCAGATCCACGTTTTGGAAGGCTAGCAAGGCTAAAACGAGGTTTCAAACGCCAAAGCATCTGACACGCTGGAGGCCAGCAGGTGTTTGCGCCTAGGTTGAGCAGCTGGAGTAACTGCACGTCTCAAGCCTGCCTTCCTCTCCAGGGGCTCCTGGGCGAATCAGGCCACACTCGGCCATCTTTACCTTCATCAATGTCCTTTAACAGAAAATTGTATATTCTCGGCTTCTTCCGGAAAAATCGTATCATCTCCTATTTTTATCTACACTATTTTTTTTCTTTCTCCTCCTTCTCCTGGGTCTATATCACCACGTAAATGTCACATATAGTTTAAGTGTGAGAACAAAATCTTCCATTTCTTCATTCATTAAGCCTTTCTCACAGTGTCAAGCACATGGATAGTCCTTCAGCATGTCCTGATAAAACACACAGAGGACCTAGAACGAGGCATGGGAGATAGCCTTGATACCACAGGGAATCGGACAAAGCTATTTTGAAGCAAATAAGTGTACATTACATTTTCACAAGGTAAAGGCAAGTTATTCATTAGGTCAGTCTGTGTCTTCCTCAAGATTCACGCATTGTAACCGCCCCCGCCCCGGTGGGAGGATGCTTCCCTGAGCCAGGGCCCTTTCATGCTTGCTGGACCCTCCTCAAAACAGAAGGGTCTGTGACTGCCTCTCTGCCTTTGCCACACGAGGACACAGTTCCAGGCCACCCACGGCCAGAGTGAGGGCCACGGCAGAATGAGCCACGCTAGCACCCGAGCCTGGGTCTCGCATCCTCCAGAACAGGGAGAAGTCAATTGCTGTTGAAGCCACCCAGTCTATGGCATCTTCGAAAAAGACTCACTCACTAATTTATCTACCAGTTTATTTATTTGAAAGGCAGAGAGAGAGAGAGATTGAGCTTCCATCCACTGGTTTGTCCCCCAAGTGGCCACAGCAACCAGAGCTCTATCTGGGTCTCCACAATGGGTGCCAGTGGCCCAAGCGCTTGGGTCCTCTTGCGCTGCCCGTCCAGGCACATTAGCAGGGCGCTGGACTCAAAGCAGAGCAGCTGGGACATGAATAGGCCATCGGCTGTGGGATATTGGTATTATAAGCAGTGCATAACCACTGTACCATGGCCTTGTGTCAATCACACAGGTGTGACCAGAGACACAGGTGACCTGGGCCCCCCTGAACTCAATGGGGGAGTTTTTAATGCAGAGTGGCTGCTTTACAAGTTGGAAAGATTTGGGGTCATATATACAACAGCCTGAACGTACTGACTGCACTCAGCCACACACCTTAGCAACGGTTAGCATTGTAAGTGTGTGTGTACACAGAAAAATATACACCAGTTGAATTTAGTTCATTTATTCACCAGTCTGCTTCTCCGCTGGTTTTCCAAACGTCAGCTGACTGTCACTTATCACTTCTCCAGACAGAAACCTGGGCTTTTACCCAAAACCCCTTTCCTTCTTAAAAGATTTATTTTATTAGGAAGACAGATTTACAGAGAATTTTCCACCTGGTGGCTCACTCCCCACATGGCAGCAATGACCACAGCTGGGCTCATCTGAAGGCACGAGCCAGAAGCTTGTGCTGGTCTCTCACACAGGTGCAGGCTCTGCGCCATCTTCTGCTGCTCTCCCAGGCACTATCAGAAATGCAGCAGCCAGAACTCAAACTGGTGCCCATGTGGGCTTTGCTTACCATGCTAGTATTGGCCCTGGAATTCTTGTGTCTCACCATCTCTGATGTACTCACACAATCCTTTGGAGCTATTTTTTCTACATCCATACACACTCAGAGCCTGTCCATCTCCTTGGTGTTGCTGCAAAGAATGTCCATCTACAGTCGCAGCTGCTGCTACTTCTCAACTGCCGTCTGTGTCCTGAATCTCATTCTGTTTCACAGCAGTTTCTCATAGGAAAAAAAAAATCCTGTGAGATGCAGCTGCGAACAACTTATTTACACACGTGAAATCACGCTGCAGTCAATGGAGAATGGAAGCCACGCCTTCTTTGTTCAGTCTTCTGGGCCTCTCTTCACCCCGCAGCTGCAGCCTCCAGGGCCTCTGCTCACACCCCAGCACCCCGCAGTTGCAGCCTCCAGGGCCTCTGCTCACACCCCAGCACCCCGCAGTTGCAGCCTCCAGGGCCTCTGCTCACACCCCAGCCCGCAGCTGCAGTAACTGCGTGCCTCCACTGCTCTGTTCCCACTGTAGGATGGCCGGGAAGGCTCCTCCTCATCCTGTTCACCTGGGGAGCAGCTGGTTTTCTTTGAAAGCCACTTAAAGCTTGGGTCTTACATGGATCTTCTGACCACTTCCCTCTTTTGTTCATTCAGATTTTATTTTCCATTCTTTGCCATGCCTAGATATTCTCTGTTGTGTCGTTTCATTGCACTTCTTGGTTTTACTTGTGTGAGTTCTTCTACTTCAGTATAATTATTTTGGAGTCAGGATTGTGGCTTATTTCTTTTTATGTCCCCAAGGCCCTGTCTGGAATACTGTGCACGTTTATTCAAAGTTGGTCGCATACATTACTTGTTATTTTGATATAAACCGAATACTTGTTACATTCAACACTTGTTACGTTCTGACTGTTGGGGATACAAGGCCTTTCCTGCACAGATGGTAAAACCCACCCCAGGGGTGAGGGTGGGGTTGGGGGTCACATGCAGTGTGCATTAAGCCTCTACCCAGGACATCGGTATCCCACAAGCTGCTCTAGTTCCGACCCAGCTGATGCACCTGCGGAAACAGCGGGAAATGGCCCAATCCTTGGACGCTGCTACCCACGTGAGAGACCCGGATGCAGTTCTGATCTCCTGGCACTCACCACACCCAGCCCCAGCCACTTGAAGAGCAAGCCCATGAATGCAAGATCGCTCTCCCACCCTCTCTCTGTAACTGTTCACATCAATACGATACATCTTTAAAAGAAAAGCTTACCCTAAGACAGGGCAAGCACTGGGCAAGGCTTCCTGCCCAGGGCTGCACGCTGTGGAGAGCAGCGCAGGAAGGTAGTGGAGGCAGGAGTCGGAAAACCCTGGTGGGAAGTGCAGTGATGGTTTTGGAGGCGCAAGACCTTAGCAGGTGTAAAAGGCTTTCGGAATTTGAACTGTAATACTGCAACAAGGTGGAGGAATCCACCAGGGGAGAAGGGCGTGGGGAGGGGGGGATTCCCAGAGCCTATGAAAATGTCACACAATGCAAAATAATTAATAAAAAAAAAAAGGCTTTCGGATGAGGCCATGCATGCCAACCACTGCACTGCTGGAGTTTGGCTTGGTGATTATACTCAGTAAACACCTCCTGCAGACTGTGTGCACAGTTGGAGCCCGGGAAACGGGGCGTCACTCAGCGGGTACACAGTACTGCAGATTTTGAGGGACGCGTTTCCATCCCAGGAAGAACTCAAGCCTTCTACTAGCCATCGTTCTCGAAGAGGTCTCTTTACCGACCGCGTCTCACCGGAGCCTCACCTTCTAGAAGCCGGAACCCACGGAGCCACGCCCACCTTTGCTTCCGCGCGCGCATTCCCCGCCCTCACCAGCCAACCAGCGTTCTCTGCGTCATCCAGGCGCGCCGCGCGGGCGGGTCCGGCGCAAGACCACGTGTACAGTGTTGATGGTCAGCGTCTGGCAGTCCGCTAACCGGAAGCAGTGACTTGAAAGGAAACTTTCCCCACCTGTGGTCCCCGAGTGGGCTTCGCCCAGAGCATGAGTGCCCCGGGCGTGCTGTCCTTCACCCAGCAGGGCTGGGAGCAGGTGCTGGCCAAGGTGAAACGGGCCGTGGTCTACCTGGATGCCGCCTGCGCCGAGAGCCTGCACTGGGGCTGCGGCGCCTCGCGGCTGCTGGACGCCGTGGGCGCTCCCGCGTGCCACCTGCGGGAGTTCGGGAGCCACGCGGCCGGCGGCGGCGTCCAGCAGCCCAAGGCGGTGTTCGTGCTGAGCTGCCTGCTCAAGGGCCGGAGCGTGGAGACGCTGCGGGACATCGTGCGCCGCAGCCACTTCCAGTACTGTGTGGTGGTCACCGCCGTGAGCCACGCCGTTCACCTCACGGCCAACCACGTGCCGGCCGCGGCGGCCGCCGAGCTGGAGGGTCAGCAGCCCGTGTTCGAGCAGCTGGAGGAGAAGCTGTGCGAGTGGATGGGCAGCATGAACTACACGGCCGAGGTGCTGCACGCGCCGCTGCTGCTGGCCCCGGTCGCGGCGCACCTGGCCTGCACGCCGGCCTTCGCGTCTCTGTTCCCGCTGCTGCCGCGGGACGTGCGTCTCCTCCACGGTGGCCGACCGGACAAGAGGCGGCTGGGCAGCCTGGCCGAGCTGGACGCCGCCGCCCTGCCGGCCGAGCTGCAGCTGCAGATTAGGTGCCTGGTGTCCGGCCTCAGCTCGCTGTGTGAGCACCTGGGAGTCCGCGAGGAGTGCTTTGCCGTGGGCAGCGTCAGCCGAGTCATTGCTGCCGATCTGGCCAACTTTGCCCCTGCCAAGAACAGGAGGAAGACTGCCGCGGGCAGGGCGTCCGTGGTCTTTGTGGACAGAACGCTGGATCTCACAGGTAGGGCCAGGGAGATTGCTGGGGAGGACCAGGGCGCCGGCAACCCGAGTGCGTTTTGTTAGTGCAATGACGTGGAGTTGTGTCTTCAGGGTGTAATGGCTTGTTAAGCAACTACTGACTCTAGCCCCACAGAGTGCAAAGACAGAATTATCCTGACACGGAGGGAGTTGCTTACCTAGGAACCTTTTTTGCAAAGGACTTGGAATTGTGCAGGATTTAATTTTTTTTTTCAATTGTTTTATAGATTGATTTATGTGAAAGGCAGAGGTAGATGTTGCAGTGACTGGTTTACCCTGCCAAGTGGCTGAGGCTTCAGGGCTGAGCAGGCTGGAGCCAGGAGCCTTCAGCCCCGTGCTAGTCTGCCATGCAGGTGGCAGGGCCCACGCACCCTGATGCTCCTCCGTAGTCTTCCCACGTGCATTGTTTGGAAGCAGAGTAGTCACGATGCGGGCTGTGGGCTGAACACGCTGAGCCCAACACGGCTCCTGGCATGGCAGGTGATCGCAGGGGACTCCTGAATGGCCGAACGTGAGCTTCTCTGAGACAGTGGAGGCTTAATGTGAGTGTTCCAAAGTGACGCTGAACCTTCATTGTCTCATAAATGAGAATAGAAATGTGGAAAAGCTCCTCAGTGCTTGTCCATTTATTCAAAGCTCTCGTTTTGAAAATTGGGCGGGTTGTCTCAAGCCATGAAGATACACTGACGGTGTAACCACAGCTGCAGCCCTTCTCCAGGTGTAGTAAAAACACTGCACCTGACATGTGTGGTTACTCTCCAAGGTTGATTTTAAGGGTCTGTAGTGAGGTGGGCGCAGTCCTGTTGGTAGTTATGGCTGTCCACAGCCAAGTACAAGGGGAAAGGTCAAGAAAGTGGCTTTCGAAAGCACACTCTTCAGTAGATCAGAGAAAAGGGTCAATGAAATTATAAAAAGCATAGTAGATGGATTCAGTTTTGTGGTTTTCATTTTTTTAATTCAATGGAATTAATTTATTGTCATAAAAGATAAAGTAATCTAAAAGATAATACCAAAACATAAACTTTGAATGTATCTGGAAACCCAGGTGTCCAATCAGTTACTGATTTAAACCTAAGTAATAATTGTGGAATAAAACTGCTGGAGAACTGAAAAGATAACTCCTGGTGAGTGTAGGCCGTCCCCACGGCTGGAATGCAATCTTTTTTTTTTTTTTCTTGATATATTTGAAAGGCAGAGTTACAGACAAAAGGAAAGTTAGAAGAATCTTCCATCTGCTGAGTCCGTCCTCAGACAGCTGCAGTGGCCGAAGCTGGGCCAGGTGAAAGCTGAGCTTGGTCTGGGTTTCTGTGCTGTTGCATTTATCCAGGAATGTGGGTCAACCTCTGCTGCTGTTCCGGCAGCATAGCAGGGAACTGCATTGGAAGTGGAACAGCCAGGTCTTGAACCAATGCCAGTTGGGATGCTGGCGCTGCAGGCAGCCACTTCATCCATTATGCCACAATGCTGGGCTCAGGAATATACTCTTTAACCTTCTATTTGTTTAGCCAAATGTGTGGCATATGATTTTATAACTGATCCAGATCTCCCACTTTGTGTCCCTCTCCCAGGACTTGAGTTAGGCAAACCTGGCAGTTAAGCACTGTCGCCAAGAACTTCCGGATCCTTGGTCTCCTTGGGCTGTGCACAGAGCAAACCGGTAGTTTAGCCTCAGCTCTCTGAAAGCCGCCAGGAATCCTCAGACACGGGACCGCACAGCAGTTGCCACTCAGCATCACTCCTTCCATACTTTCTCCTCAGGGCCCCAGACCTCCTTTGCCACACTCGCCTCTGATGTCTCCGAGCCCGTAAAGGTCACAGCGTGACCGGCTCTCTGGCCTCTCTGCATGTGGAGATGCTCGCCACTGCATTTTTGCTTCCTTCGTGTTAGAAGGGGCGTCCTGTCCTTGTGACTCACACCGGCCTGCTCACCTGTGCCACTCGGTCCTGTGCTCTGGTTTCCCCCTCTTTCAGACTCCAGGGAGCGTCTTGCGTTTTGACTCTTGCTGTGTCCCCAGCTCTACTTCTGCTGCTGCTTCATTTTCTTAGCAGATCTGCGAGTCGTCTGTGTTCTCTCTGTAGACATTTGCTCCAATATTTCTTTGAAAAAGACTTTCAGTTTATATTTGAGAAGATGAGACAGAGAGCCCTTTTCTACTGGTTCCCTCCCAGATGCCAGCAACAGCCAGGGCTGGAGCAGGGTAGAGGGTGGGCGTCCCAAACACAGACCAGTCTCAGAAGAGCGGGCCAGGCTCACTGCGACCTGAGACATCCTGCTGTGTCCTGGGGTCTGTGTGAGCACGAAGCAGGGCTGGGGGGTTGGAGCTGGGTGTTCAACCTGGGATTTCTGATATGGGTGTCAGGATCACTGTCACTGTTACTGGGTCTAGCTACCATCCCTCCTTTTGTCCCTGCTGGATTCCACTTCTGTTAGGCTCTTACTTGCTGATGCTGCCTGAACATTTCTGTGTCAGGGTCAAGCAGGGATTCTGTATCAAACCTATTCATGTTGCTGAGCAAAGAGCAGTTGTTGATGTCCTAAGCCATCAGGGTCGCTTACAAGGGTTTAAGAAGCATGAAAGATACGCAGGTAAGCAGGCACTTCAGCTGGTTTCTCAGGCACTTTCTACTGGTTTGGTGCCCTGGAAACCTAAATCCGACCTGCTGTGTGCCGATTCCCTGTGCTCTAACGCCTTTCCAGCACACTGCTGAAAGTCCCGTCCCTCACTGCTGTTGCCAAGGTCACGTGGGGCCTGCTCTACTCTCTTCTCCAACCTGGGGTCCCGCTGACCTGCCCTCATGCCCTGCTCTCCAGGCCCACTGCCTGCTGGTGGGTACCATTCCCTGGCCTGGTCTGGGCTACTCCCTGTCTTGGTTCTTTTAGTCACCTGCAGGGACTATGTCGTGACAGAGGAGTTCCCAAGCTCCTCCATCAGAACCTCTCCCAGTGCCAGATCTCACACCCATGTGTTGGGAGGTCCTTGCGCCCAAGCCCCAAGGTCGAACTCCCTGTCTGTGGTTTTCTGGCTGATCTTGGTGACTGTCTCATGGTGCTGGGCAGACCACCCGGGAGCAGGTGCGCTGTTCTTGCCCGCTCCCTTGGTGTGTGCAGATCTGTGTGTCTGCATGAGTGAAGGAAAAGCCAAACGAGCTTCAACAATTCAGCGTAGTGTCTCCCTGTGACATTGTTAGAGCGCTTCTAGAAGTTCATGCAAAATAGAGTTAAAAGATGTCTGTTTTCATTACACAGAAAATCGAAATCCTTGTTCATGATAATTCTTCAGAAAGTTTATAGAAAGTGTATATTTTGTAAAAGCTGTGCATGGATTTTAAAATCTTTTGCACCAAAATAGACTTATTCTAATTCTATGTTTTCATGGACTTTCTGAAGTTTCCTCATATGTACTTGACTGTGTTGTGTTTTATTAAAAAGATTTATTTATTTGAAAGAAGTAGAGATAGGCAATTAGAGAGAAATCTTTGTTTTGCTGTTCGCTTGTCAGATGGCTCCAACAGACAGGTTAGACTAGTTTGAAGTCAGGAAGGAAGAACTTAATCTGGGTCTCCTATGTGGCTGCAGGGGCCTAAAGACTTGAGTCATCCTCTGCTGCCTTCCCAGGCCAGTAGCAGGGAGCTGGGTTGAAAGTATAGTGGCCAGGACTTGAACTGGCATGGAAAGCTGGCACTACAGGCAGCAGGTTTACGCGCTATGCCACAGTGCTGGCTTCACTGACTTTTTTTTTTTTAAGATTTATTTATTTATTTTTATTGGAAAGGCAGATATACAGAGAGGAGGTGAGACAGAGAGGAAGGTCTTCTGTCCTATGATTGACTCCTCAAGCAGCCGCAACGACTGGAGCTGAGCCAATCTGAAGCCAGGAACCAGGAACTCTTCCGGGTCTCCCACGCAGGTGCAGGGTCCCAAGGCTTTGGGCCATCTTTGACTGTTTTCCCAGATCACAAGCAGGGAGCTGGATGGGAAGCAGAGCTGCCGGGATTAGAACCAGTGCCCATATGGAATCCCAGCGTGTTCAAGGCGAGGACCTTAGCCGCTACGCTGTTGTGCCTGGCACAGTATTTTCTTTATTCAGCAAGTTCTTACTGAAGCTTACTCTGTGTAGTACTGTGCTGGGTGCGGGGGTTGAAGCTAGAAGGGACTGTGGCAGGGAGGAGGATGGAATTTGAAACGCAGTCGACCTTCTGCTCATGTGCAGCGTGCAGTCCTGCCCAGGAACTGAAGCTCGAAGGGACTGTTGTTCTTGAGGCAAGAGGCGCGGGAGCCCTTTGTCCAGCTGGCATTCCCTCCTCTGGATTGATATTTCCTTGCTCTGCTTCACCAGGTGCCGTGGGACATCATGGAGACAACTTGGTGGAGAAGATCATCTCGGTGCTTCCCCAGCTGCCTGGCCACACGAATGATGTGATGGTTGACATGGTGGAGCTCACGGCGCTGCAGGCTGCTGGAGGTGGGCAGAACGTGGTTGCACCGGGCTGCCTCGCACAAGCCGAGTAAGCTACAAGAATGTTTCTGATCTTTCATCCTTCTACCTCCTCCCACCTCTGCTGCTGCACAGTGTCCCTGCAGAAAGCAGGCAGGGAGCAGCAGGTGTCATTGAACCATTCCTACTGAACAGCACTTAGGAAGAGGCATTGGTTCACGATTTGGAAATGGGCAATTCCAGCACACACACCAGTAAGTAGAAAGTATGGCTGTGGCAGCTGTGTGGCCAGGCTGCGGTGAAGCTCCTTCCGGGGGTCACGGGAGCTCAGCTCCTGCATCCCCGTCTCTCTCTCGGATGCTGCCCACAGGCCGCGCTGAGGCTCCTGCAAGTTCTATTTCCCTGTTGACTTTCTCAAATGAGAAGCAGCCATGTGCCCTGGGGGCAGTGACATCTCATACCAGAGAAGTGAGCCCCTTGTGGCTATGCATGGGAGAAGCTTTTCTTTGGTTCTATTTGAAGATATTTTTATTTGAATGGCAGAGTTACAGCAGAAGGAGAAGGAGAGTTGAGGGGAGAGCTCTTCCATTCCCGGTTCATTCCTCACTGGAACTGGGTCAGTCTGAATCTGGGAGCTGCTGCTGCTTTTTTTTTTTTTTTAAGATTTATTTATTTTCACTGGAAAGGTAGATTTACAAAGAGAAACAAAGGGCCCAGTTTGGTATCCTAGTGGCTAAAGTCCTCGCCTTGCACATGCAAGGATCCCATATGGGTGCGGTTTTTTTTTTTTTTTTTTTTTTAAGATTTATCTATTTTTATTGGAAAGACAGATACAGAGAGGAAGAAAGAGAGGAAGCTCTTGCATCCAATGATTTACTCCCCAAGTGGCCACAATGACCAGAGCTGCAGCTATCCAAATCCAGGAGCCAGGAGCTTCTTCTGGGTCTCCCACGTGGGTACTGGGTCCCAAGGGTTTGGGCCGTCCTTGACTGCTTTCCCAGGGCACAAGCAGGGAGCTAGATGGGAAGTGGAGCTGCCAGTATTAGAACTGGCTGCCATGTGGGATCCAGGCATGTTCAAGGCAAGGACTTTAGCCCTAGGATACCACTTTGGGCCCCTATGGGTGCAGATTCCAATCCCAACAGCCCTACTTCCCTTCCAGCTCCCTGCCTGTGGCCTGGGAAAGCAGTCAAGGGCGGTCCAAAGCCTTGGGACCTTGCACTTATGTGGGCAACCCAGAATTAACTCCTAGCTCCTGACTTTGAATCAGCTCAGCTCTGGCCGTTGCAGCCACTTGGGGAGTGAATTAGTGGGTGGAAGATCTTCCTCTCTGTCTCTCCTCCTCTCAGTATATCTGACTTTCCAATAAGAATAAATAGATCTTGGAGCTGCATGCTGCCCTGGGGAAGGGACTCTTGCGGTGGGCCTTCAAGACCCCTCAGCTTGGAGGATTTTCTACCTTGGTGCAGGTACAAACAGCCAAACACACTGGCTTCCTTGAGGGAGGGCAGCTCGGTGGGCCTCCAGAAGCACACCAACCTGGAAGTTAGGTGTTTTGGCCTGCGTAGATGGGACTTGGTGGAGGAAGCTTCCAGCAGCGTGGCAGCTGCTGGAGGTATCTGAACCAAAATGGACGCAGTACTTGGGACCCTGGCCACGGCCACCTCTACCATGTGGTGAGCGAGTCTGGGGCTTTGGTGGCTAGCTTGTCAAGTGGCACTGGCCACCATCCACTGGCTGCAAGCTAAAGGGTCTTTGGGGTATGTAACTGCTGCCTGAGGACATCCATGGATAAGACCACTGTGTCTGTAGGTGAGGAGTAAATCCTGAGGGACACCCAACGATGGGGTCACTGAACTTGCAGGTAAGTGAGGGGACTGAGACCTGGTGGTTTTGAAGGGAGAGTCCGTAAGATCTGTATAGGTCAGACTGATTCACCAGCCCACATGGAAGTCCTGAGATGGGCTGTTAGCATGGATCATTGCTGACCTCCTCATGCCAAGCTACATGAATGCTAGGGCTGGGGGCCTGGCTGTTAGGGTTAGACCCCAGTACCTGACTGAGTGTTGGAACTGGGGACGGGTCACATTAGGCAGATCCATGACACTAACCAGCACGTGAGAGAACCAGGTCCAGGGGTAGATTCTGTGGGCGATAAGTGAGCCCAACCCTGTGGAAATGCAAGTCCTGCTGGTTAGCTTAAGAGTTGTGGTAGTGATGGGCTGAGCTAAGAGTGACCGTGGAACCCACTGATACTGATGGGTGCTGGAGCTGAAAACAGGCTGGGCAGGTCCAGGCTGCAGCAGCTGCATGTGCATCCTAAAACAGTGTGAGACGGGCTGGGCTGCAACATCCACCAGCTCATACAAATGCCAAGATGGAGGGACAGGTTATGCTGGGCAAGGGCCTAGCACTTGCTGGAGCATGTGAGCTCTGGGTCTGGGAGTGGGCCAAGTGGGAGAACCTGAGCGACTCCCCTTTTGGGGTCGCAGCTCCCACTGGTGAGCACATGGTGCAGACCTAGGTGTTGGGCAGGCTGGGCAAGATAGCTCCATCCACTGGTAAGTGTATGGGTAGGTTTTGGAAAAAGGCGGACTGGTCAGGGCCGAGCAAACCTTAGCTCACTGGCAAGTGCAGAAACCTGGCTGGAGCGCAGGTCATGCCAGGCTAGGCTGTCACACCTGCCAGTTTGCATGAGCCTGGGATGGAAGCAGACTGAGCAGGGTCAGGTTCCAGCACTCACCAGTGAGAGTTGGAACTGGAGGCAGGCTGGGGAAGGCCAGGCTACAGCATCCAAAAGCAAAGCTCATGACAGGTGAGAAATTATGCCAAGCTGCGTCAGAGCAACCAGTGGCACACACAAGATCTGTGGCTGGGATTGTCCTGGTTGGGGAGTTAAGGGAACGCCCTAAGTGAGTTGTAGGTCCCACTGGTGAGCTTGAGCGCCCGATTTGGGGTTGTGGTCTGGTCTAGACATGGCTGCAGTGTCCCTCGGCACAAATGTGGACTGGGTCTGGGATTCGCCAGACTGGTGCTTGTGCAAACCAGGGTAGGTGTAGGATGGGCTGGACTAGGTCTCTGCCCCTGCTGAACCATGTGTGAGCTGTGTCTGTGTGTGGACCAGGCTTGGCTGGGCTGTAGCACCCAATAGCAAGAACCAGAATGGGTGAAGGTCAATCAGGAAAGGCCACTGTTCCTGCTAGGACAGAAGGCCAACTAAGTAGGGCTGGCCCTGGAATCACTGATGGGTGTGAGATCTGGCATTGGGAGAGGTTCTGATGGAGGAGCTTGGGAACTCCTCTGTCACGACATAGTCCCTGCAGGTGACTAAAAGAACCAAGACAGGGAGTAGCCCAGACCAGGCCAGGGAATGGAACGCACTGGCATACATTTGGTGCATGTTGAGGGTGAACCAGGCAGGGCCAGTTCATTTCACCTGCTGGTGAATCTAAGCACCAGAAAGTAGTGTGTGTCAGGCTGGGTTTGGTCGCAACATAAACCAGTACACATGAGGGTTTGAATTGGGTGCCGGCTGGGCTGGCCTAGACTGTAGCCCCCACCAACCTGAGCTGGAATTTGTAGTGACAAAGCCAGACCAGGCTGCGGCATCCGCTGGCAAAACCTGAGAGGATGCAGGCCATGCCAGACCAGGCTGCGGCACCTGTGGGGGAGGGGGCAAAGCTGGTAGTAGGGCAGCATGGGTTCTTCTGCTGGATCATCACTCCCTCTGGAGAGTGTGAGCTGGGATATGGGCAGACCTGACTGGGCAGGGCTACAACACCTGTTGACCTCATGTGAGCTGAACCAGGAAAAAGCCAGGCTGGGTTGGCTGTTCCTGCTGGTGCAAGCATAAGTTGGGTAAGGGTTGGTTGGGCTTTGCTGTAGCATCAGCAGGCAGATGCTGGCAACAGGAAGCTAAATCTGTCTAGCCAAACTGCAGAACTTCCCGGAGAGTGCAAGATCTGGGAGTGCAAGTGGGCCAGTAGGGAAACAGTGGGCACCTCTTTCCTGAGCTGCCACTCTGTCTGGTGAACATGAAAACCAAGGCTGTGGCAGGCATCAGCAGGTGTGTGGGCTGGATAGTGGGGCTGGTTGGGTTGAATTAGGTTTCAGTCAATGCCCATTGACATGTATGGGAGCTGCATGGGATGTGGGACAGACTGGACCAGTTTGCTGTTCATACTGGCAAGCATGGGAACCTGGGCAGGGGTCGGACCTCGTGAGGTTTATTGGCAGTCACCCCAACTAGGCTGAAGCGCCCACTGGTTTACACTGCCAAGTGAGTGGTGGGCAGGATTGTAATGGGCTCCAGCACCATTTGGTTTGTGTAGAAGATGGGGCTGGATGCAGCAACTGCAACCACCAGCATATGCACAGGCTGACTGGGGCAATGGACGGTGCCAGACCCTGTACTGGCAAGCACACACAAGAATCTCATCTGGGATCACTTCAAACAAAGTTTCTTTGGCATCCCTCCAACTGAATTGCTGATCTCAGAACCCCAACCATGAAGAGAAGTGTGGGTTCCACGGTCTGACTGTGGAAATCATGTGTCAAAGCTGGGCCTCCTCAGAGGCTCAGACGGAGCAGAGGACAGCATATCCAGGTGCACATGCAAGATATGGCAGTCCATTGGAACCTGCGTAGGACACCTGGTACCATGACAGAGCAAAGAGGACAGAACAAATCGATCAACTACCCCAGCCATGTGTTGGCAGTGGAAATCTGAGTAAGTGAAGATACTAAGGTTGACTATGTCAGCCAGTGGATTCTGGAGAGATTTCATTGTGCTTGGAATGGCGAGATTGACAGCAATTCAGAACAGTTGAACTATGAAAACCACATGAGCAGTGCCCTCAGAGCATGCGGCACATTGGGGACCTTGGGATGGTTGGGAGACTGGGTGTGACTTCTTCCTTTGTCTCTCATCTTCCCCCAGACACAGGAAAGAAAAAAGAGAATGTGGAAACAATGGTCTCCTGTAACCCTTGACCCTTTGAGCCCTAATCAACTATGTAAAGATCATCAAAAAAAAATAATAATAAAATAGACCTTAAAAAAGAAAGCAGAAGGAGAAACAGAGAGAGAGAGATCTTCCCTCTGTTGGTTCACTTTCCAAATGGCTGCAGTAGTCAGAGTTGATCTAAAACAGGAACTAGGAGTTTCTTCTGGTTCTCCTAGATGGGTGAAGAGTCCCAAGGCCTCGAGCCACCTTCCGCTGCTTTCCCAGGTCATGATAGGGAGCTGGATTGTAAGTGGAGCATTTGGGACACGAAGTGATGCCTGTATGGAATGTTGGCTCGTGTATGCAGAGGAGTAGCCTGCTGAGCATGGCATCAGACCCAGGAGGTTCTATTGAGTCTCCCCTGTGGGTGAATGGGCCCAAGCACTTGAGCCATATTCTGCTCTTTTCCCTTGAATCTATGCCCATATGGAAAGCTGATACCACAGTCTGAGGCTTAACTTGCTGTGCCATGGCGCCAGCGCCAACATTTTTATTTCTTGTTTTTTCACATGCTCAGAGACATCAGAGAAAGATGGTGTGCTTTAAGTTTTGCAGGGTTTCAAAAATAATACATTTTTCTTTCAGAAGCAGTAACGCAGTGCTGTGCTCACTATCCTAATTGGGTCTTCCTTATCAACATTCTCGTGAGAATTATTCTTACGCACCACCCCTCTGCTCTTAACAGAGTCTTAGTGTTACAGGAAAGAAGCCTCTGAGTCACAGCATGTTTGTGTTATCTTTGTGTTTCATATTTTTAAACACAACCATATCTTTTGGCATTATGGTTTCAATTTTTAACAGCAGCACACATTTGGAATTTCCTGTGGTATTTTCATCTAAGTGGAAGTTCCTGAAGTGTTGAGCTTTTTTGTGGGTGATTAGTGACATTTATTGGATGCCTGGCGTGGTTGGGCAGTGTGGGAAGACAATGACAGGTTCTAGACTTTCTGTCTGCGTGTGCATGCAGTGCAAGCCAAGGTCTACACACGTGGAGTTCTGTGGGTGCAAAAGTGATTCTTACTGGCGTACTTCAAGCTGTTTAATGGCCATTCGTAGGTTAGTAGTTAAGGAGCTACTTTAATCTTACTCTAGGCTAATTTATAGGAAGGACGGGGATGAATAAAAAATATCCTTTTGCCTTTAACATTTTGTACTTGGTGCTGTCTTATGGAGAAGTAATGGTTTACAGCAGGTGCAGTTAGAAATGATATGAAATCAGATTGATGTGTCTGGTCTGAATTCTGTCTCTTAAAGTACTGTAGGAGGTAGATGTGGGTTTTGCAGGTCCAAGGAGCCTTGTGAAAACGTTGAAGTTGGACTTGATCTTGTCTTGATGGGTTTAAAGAGCAGGAGAGGGCTGGTGTGGATGACTGTGTATGAACTGGATTGATCAGAGCCTGATGAAGTGGATTGTGCAGAGGAGATGGCCCGATGGCCTCACTCCTGCCATGAGACACCCCAAGACATCTGATGTTAGAAATGTCATTTTAAGTTTGCAGCGACCCAGCGAACAGATGGTGTTATTCCCTTGGTGTTATTTCCCTATTCCATATGTAAGGAAACTGAAGGAAAAGGTACTCAGGAATTCTGGGAGGTAGAGCTGGATACGGACCCAGAACACGGGTCCTGTCCTAACCACCCCGCACCTGTATCTTTGGACTAGGAACACAAAGCAAAGCTGCTTCCTAATTTTATCTGGGGAGTCATGTTTGTTCCCTGACTTCAGTAAAAACACTGCCGAGTCCCATTGAGCCAAACAAGGGTACAAGGGCCAAGAGTGGTTCCCCAAATGGTCACAATGGATCTGAAGTTGGGATCAAGAAACTTCCTTCCATCTCCCAGGTTAGTAGAGGGTCCCAAGGCCTTGGGCATTCGCTGCTGCTTTCCTAGACCACAAGCAGGGAACAGCTGGGACACAAATTATTGCCCATATAGGATGCCAGCATTTGCAAGCAAAAGATTAGCATGATATGCTACTATGCTTCTCCAAGCTGCTCCACTTCTAACGTAGCTCACTACTAATGCACCTGAGAAAGCAGTACATGATGCCCTGGTACCTGGGATCCTAACACCCGTGTGGGAAACCTGGGTAGGGTTCCAGGTTCCCGGATTTGTCCTGGGTCATTCCTAACGCAGCCTCCACTTGTGATGCCAATATACATATGTGCACCACTTCTAGTCCCCACTGCCTCACTTCCAATCCAGCTCCCTGTTGGTGGCTGGGAGATCAGCTGAGAATGACCCAAGGCCTTGGCCCCCCGCACCCATGTGGGAGACCCGGGAGAAGCTCCTGACTCTCAGCTTGGCTGAGCTGTGGCCATTGTGGCCGTTTGGGGAGTGAACCAGTAGATCAAAAAATCTGTCTCTTCTTTTCTCTCTGTAACTCTTGACTGTAGAGTTAAGTATGTTAATCTTCATTCAAAAAAAGAAACAAAAAAATAGCAGATACGCTTATTAATAGTACCACATACTTGTAGAAGAGTTTCTGTGTGGCAAACACTGTTTTGGGTGCGTACTATGAATTAGCATTTTGAATTTGCATGCCTCCATGCAGTGGAGTCTGCATAATTTATGGGCGGGGAGGGCGATGCAGTGGAGCAGCTCGGGTGACAGGTGCTGCGAAGTGGGTGCTTAGAGCTGTGTCTGGCCTCACTGCTGCCTTCTGCTTCTGCAGAGGCCTCAGACTGTTACACAAAGAACAACTGGGTTCCCTGGGGAAGTTTGTAAAATGAGAGCAGTTGAATTTACAACCAGAGAACAGAAAACAAAGCGGAGTTGTAGAAGCATGATGAGACAAAATGTAAGAATAAATTTTGAAATCCATGCATAGTTTTTCATAATATGCAGTTTCCAGGAATTCGTTGAAGACTATATACATGTGTCAAAATTTGTACCAAATAAACATGTTTAATTCTGTTTTTCCTATTTTAAGGTTTATTGTTGTTGTTATTATTTATTTATTTATTTTTTGGAAAGCCAGACTTAAAGAGAAAAAGAAAGTCAGAGAGAAAGATCTTCTGTCTGCTTTTTCACTCTCTAAGTGGCCTCAAAAGGCTGGAACTGAGCTGATCCGAAGCCAGGAGCCAGGAGCTTCCTCCAGGTCTCCCACTCGGGTGCAAAGCTTTGGGCCGTCCTTGACTGCATTCCCAGGCGATAGGCAGGGAGCTGGAAGGGAAGCAGGGCCACTGGGATTAGAACCAGTGCCCATGTGGGATCCTGGCACGTGCAAGGGGAGGACTTAATCCACTAGGCTGTGTGCCGTGCCCAAGCTTTTAACTTTTAATTCATTTACTTGAAAGGCAGTGTGTGTGTATGCATGTGTATACAATTCATTTATTCACTCCTTTTTTTAAAAAGATTTATTTATTTTTTATTTTTATTACAAAGTCAGATATACAGAGAAGAGAGACAGAGAGGAAGATCTTTCGTCCAATGATTCACTCCGCAAGTGAGCCACAACAGCCAGTGCGCACCGATCCAAAGCTGGGAACCTGGAACCTCTTCCAGGTCACCCACGCGGGTACAGGGTCCCAAAGCTTTGGGCCATCCTCAACTGCTTTCCCAGGCCACAAGCAGGGAGCTGGATGGGAAGTGGAGCTGTCGGGATTAGAACCTGCGCCCATATGGGAATCTGGTGTGTTCAAGGTGAGGACTTTAGCCGCTAGGCCATGCCACGGGCCCTACTTTTTTTAAGATTTATTTATTTTTATTGGAAAGGCGGATATACAGAGAGGAGGAGAGACAGGAAGATCTTCCATCCAATAGTTCACTGCCCAAGTTGCCACAACGGCTGGAGCTGAGCCAAACCGAAGCCAGGAGCTCTTCTGGGTCTCCCACATGGGTGCAGGGTCCCAAGGCTTTGGGTCATCTTTGACTGTTTTCCCAGATCACAAGCAGGGATGGGAAGTGGAGCTGCTGGGATTAGAACTGGCACCCATATGCGATCCCAGTGCGATCAAGGCGAGGACTCTATCCGCTGCGCTATCACGCCAGGCCCCATTTATTTACTTTTTTACTTGAAAAATAAAGTTATAGAGAAGAGAGAGAGGTGGAGATAGAGACACAGAGAGAGAGATGTTCCATCCGCTTGTTCTCTCTCCCAAGTGGCTACAGCAGTGAGATCTGGGCCAAGTTGAAACCAAGGGCCTAAAACTTCATCCTGGTCTCCCAGGTGGCTGTAGGGTCCAGTGCTTGGGCCATCCTCTGCTGCTTTCCCAAGTGTATTGGCAGGAAGCTGGATTGAAAGTGGAGCAGCTGGGACACATACCTGCACTTGCATGGGATGCTGGCATCACAGGTGGTGGTTTCATTTGCTGTGCCACAGTGCAGGCCTCCTTCCTGAGTGCCTGGCTCTGAGCACTCCACATTGTTCTTCGGGACGTGCCTTTGTCTTCTCTGAGTGTCCTTTGCATTGCATCCTGGCTTCAGCTTTGAGTGCCATCTGAAGATGGGAGTGCTGTTGTGTGCTCAAGGGCAGAGATGAGTTCCCCAGGCCCTGAATAAAGAAGAAAGCTTCGAGGAGAGCAGTCATGAAATAGGGGGACTGGAAGTCAGCCTATCAAAGAGCGGGGGTGGGTAGTGAGGTAACTGCAAGCAAATAAACATGTAACACAGTCATTAGGGGAATAATAGTGGTTTTCTCCAGCTGCTTGGAATCGTGAGGGCACTGTGCTAATTTGTTGGCAGACAAGAATTGAAATAAATCACAGCTTTCCCCTGTATTTGCACATCCGCTAGAGAATGAAAACCGCCGTTGCTTCCCGCAGCACCTGCCAGAGCTTTGCAGTCAAGTTAGAATGCAGGTCGAGCTTAGCGCTGAGATGCGGACAGACGTGTGCTTGGCACACTTGTGTCTGCGATTGGATAATCTTCAAATCCCAGGTCTCACTGTACTGTAAGCCTTGGCAATGCAGTTATGGTTAATTTTTTTGTTTTTTAACAAAGGGCTGTTTCTTTGAGAACTACAGATGCCAGCGGCATTCCGCCTGGTCCTGGGCCCTGAGCCTCACTTCCTGGGGTTTGGGAATGTTTTCAGCTGGACTCTCTAGCTCTCCTCTGTCAGTGGGTTAGTGAGCTCCACCCCAGCGCCACATCCTTGCCCTCGAGCCCTTTCTGCACCGTGAGGCCTGCCCTCAGTGTCTGCATCGCTGCTGGGCGATGCCGTCTTGGCTTGACCCTGCGCCTGCGCACCTGCTCAGCCTACTGCCCTCCTCTCCCCTGGCTCCCACAGACCTGTGAAAGCCAGAGGCCCTCCTGTGCCCTGCCCCATCTGCTTTCCAGGCCCTCTTTGACCACGTGTTTATTCACTCTGCTCCAGCTGCTGTGCAAGCTTCCTTGCTGTTCCTCCTGCGGGGTGTGCTGGGGCCTGCCTCCATGTCCCTGCCTTGGAATGTTCTTCTGGGCGTTGGGACACGGCTTCTGGATGCCGGTCTTCTTCCGCAGGGAGGCCGGTTTTGTCCATCCTGGCTCCGCATGACTGCCCCCGTTTCGTTTGTGCCTCTGCACTGGGCACTATCAATAAATGCCTCCTCTCCTAGGGTCGTGGAGAGAACTCCCGACAAGAGTCCTGGGAGAGCAGGGATCTGTGAGGTTTGCTCACTGCTGTATCCCCACTGCCTGCAAGAGTGCGGGACTCTCCTGAGAGACCTGTGGTCAACACGACTGGGAAAGACCCCTCTGGGCTTGGGCTCTCCAGATCCCATGACCAAGTATGGAAAGCCTCGTCTGTGGTTGGACGTGTCAGCCACTTGGCACGTACTGCTCCACCTGGGGCCTGTGCAGGTTCAGTGTTCCCATTCTCTGTGCTGGAAGCCGTAACTGCTCCAGATAGGACACATCTTGAGCACTGAGGTGGAGGCACGAGTGGAAGAGGTGGTCGCAGTGCAGGCACAGTCACAAACTGCATGAAATGGCCTTCAGACTGTGTACACTCTGTGTGCAACCTAACGATGTCAAGTTTAGTTGTCCCATTCCCAAAGTATCTCACTCTGTATATGCAGATAGTTCCACTCCCGCCCCCAGTCTGAAATTAGAAGCGCGTCTGGTCCAATATGTTAGTGTAAGGGGGTACCTGGAGAAGCCCTGCTGGATGCTGCCTCACAGAGGGCTCAGGCCCCTGAGAAGCTGGGGAAGTGGATGAACATGGGGGAAGTGCAGGAAACACAGACATGTCATTTTGCGTTTCAGGTTCTCAGATCGTGGGAATAGATCTGCTATTGAAAACAGTTTACGTAAAAACACTGTTCCTTCTTATTTTAATGAGAATTTAGGGCCTGGCGCAGTGGCCTAGTGGCTAAAGTTGTCACCTTGAATGTGCTGGGATCCCTTATGGGCACTGGTTCTAATCCTGGCAGCCTTGCTTCCCATCCAGCTCCCTGCTTGTGGCCTGGGAGAGCAGTGGAGGACGGCCCAAAGCCTTGGGACCCTGCACCCGCGTGGGAGACCCAAAAGAAGCTCCTGGCTTTGGGTTGGTGCAGCTCCAGCCACTGCAATGACTTGGGGAGTGAATCATTGGATGGAAGATCTTCCTCTCTGTCTCTCCTCCTCTCTGTATATCTGACTTTGCAATAAAAATAAAAAACAAATCTTTAAAGAAAAGACAATTTAAAAATTTCTAAAGTTTTATCTTGAAAGGCAGAGGTACAGAGAAAAGGAGAGACAGAGCCCTTCATCCTTGATTAACTCCCCAGTAGCTGCAGCAGCCAGAGCTTGACCAATGCAAAGAGAGAAGTCAGTCTGCCCTATGGATGCAGAGGCCCCAGGCCTTGGACTCCGCTCCGCGGCATCCCCAGGCCATTAGCGGGCTGCTGGATCAGAGTAGAGCCACTGGGACTAGAACTGTTGCCCACATGGGATGTTGGTGTCACAGGTAGAGGTGTCACAGGTAGAGGTGGCTGTACCACAGTGCCAGTCCTTATTTCCTTATTACTTATGGTAGAGTTCTGGGATCCTAGGGAGAAGTTCCTGAAAGCTGTGCAGAGCTTCTGTGCTGCCACAGTGGCTGTTCTGTGTTCTTGTGCTGCAGGCCAGCCTTCTCTACTGTCATTGCCTTGGGTCTGCTGCCTTGGCCTTCAGGCCCTGAGGCTCTGCTGGGGAGTGGAATAAAAGAGCCTGAAATCGATTGATACATCTTGTATTGGAGGCCAGATGTCAGATGGCTGATGGAAGGCGGGACAAGCCTGTCTGCCTCGTTCTGGGCACTGTTGTCTGGTGCAGGCGAGCTGTGTGTGTGTACTCAGGCGCTTGCATGTGCTGCTTCCGTGAAGCTCCAGCAGGGTGGGACATCTCTGGTTTGTAACTTCTACGCACACCTCTTGCCCCGGTGAGTGGGGAGGGGCGCTGGGAGCGCCGAGCGTCGGTCTGTCGGGCGCTGCACTGTGGTCTGCGGATTCCGTGTTTCAGTTAAATCCTGAAGCTGCTGACCGTGGTGGATACTATTCTTCTGTTTCTATCGAAGAAGACCTAAGTTACTTCACCTGAGCAAAATTTGCCCAAACAGACCAAATGAGCTCTTTTCCAAACTTTGTTTTCTTTAGTCACAAGGCGCCTTTGTCTTTGCTGTGCCACAGACTCAGATATGTGCTTCATCGAGGGCTTGTTGTATTGACCTGGGATTTATAAAATGCAGTATTCCAAGTCTAGTATGCCTGTTTTTCTTTTGTGTTTTTAAAAAGATTTATTAAAACAGAGAGAGCTTGATTGATCTCTGTCTCCTGTGTCACTGCCCAGATGACCACAGTGGTCAGGGCTGGCTGGGCAATGTCAGGAGCTTCCTGTGGGTTTCCCACAAGAGGGCAGGAGCCCGAGCGCTTGGACTGTTCTCTGCTGCGTTCCTCAGGCCATTGGCAGGGAGCCACATTGGAGGAGGATAAGCTGGGACTTGAACTGGTACTGGTGCTCAATAGAGTAAGTAGACCAAAGAGAAGGATGCATGCGGTTCCAGTCTAAACAGTGATGAACCAAAGTTTTGTGCATTTTCACACTGTTAAGTAACCTGACAATGCTGAGAAAATTAAATTATTAATTGTGGCCTGGTGTGGTAGCCTAGTGGCTAAAGTCCTTACCTTGTGTGCCGGGATACCAAAAGGGCACTGGTTCATATCCCAGCTGTTCCACCTTCCTTCCAGCTCTGTTTATGTCATGGAAAAGCCATGGAGGATGGCCAAAAGCCTTGGGACCCTGTACCTGTGTGGGAGACCTGGAAGAGGCTATTGGTTCCTGGCTTTGGATCAGTTCTGGCTGTTGTTGCCACTTGGGGAGCGAACCAGCAGATGGAAAATCTTTCTTTGTCTCTCCTTCTCTCTGTAAATTTGGCTTGCCAATAAAAATAAATAAATCTTCAAAAAAATTATTAATTTGACCCTCAAGGTCAGTATTTGTCAGATTATCTGATACCATTAGTGATTCTTCGATTTCCAAATAAAACTTGTATTACCGTTAAAGAGCCAGTGCCATTTTCAGAAGGAATACAGGTTATTTTTCCTGGGGCAGACTCACGCTTCCTTGGGTTCTGAGTTGGCCTACAGCTAGAGTTGCTGTCCTGGGGAGAGCACATGGGGTCGCTGCGTGTGAGCGTGGTGGTGGAGCCAGCTTGTCGGTGGCCAAGTCACCACACACATGGCTTCGGCCTCACGGGAGTCAGGCTGGGGCATCCCTATGGCACCACTCGCACCTCTGCTCCTCTGGCATTAAAGGGTGTATTTTTTGCTTTTCCAGGAAACATTCCATACGAGGTAGGAGCAAAACCCGTCTCTTCTCAGCATACAGTGTTCTATGTTTAAATTTTTAAAGGAATTTTCCTCGGGATCATCTGAGCTCAGCCACAAGTGTGTAAATGGAATTAATTAAGTTTGTGAATGACATAAGATGAAGCAAGGTTTTTCTTTAGGAAGTGAAGGGACAGAGTTGCCATGAGGAAATATGTAAACTACTTAATATACCAGAGGCATTTGAAGTTCTGTTTCTTGGTGGAGAATTATGTTTAATACAAACACTCCAGTTTCTACTTTTCAAAATTGCATGGTAAGGAGAGTTTGAAAGTAGGAATTCCTGTTCTCTAATTGCTGACCTCGGCTCCTCTGTTGTGGCTTTTGTCCACTGAGGAATGTGCAGTTAAAGCTCCACTGGTTCTTCACGTTTAAACATTAGAAAATGGTTTGTGGTTTCTGCGTGCTGGGGAGACTGAACTCTGGAGCACTGTGGCTTTGGGATTCGTTATGTAAATGGAAACTATGGGTCCTTTACACACAGCCAGGAACTCTCTCCAGTTAGCTAAGCCGGGAAAAGGAGGGGTGGGGAAACTAATTGCACTTGAGTGACAAGTGATTGCAGTTCCTAATTAGCTTGCCTTTCACTGCCAAGTAAAAGTCAGGCACAGGTCCGACACTAACTCCTGGTGAGTGAGCCAGGCACAGGCTGGATCAGTGTGCTTCCAGCTCCTTGGTGAGGTAGCTCCCAGCCTACGACACCCAGCCGGGCTCCAGCTTCCAGCCGCTGCCAGTGTGCCTGCCAGAAGGTCCCTGCCTTGCCTTTCTGTTCTTTGAGTCGTATCTTCCAGTAATGTCACGGTGCATAATGTCCGCTGGCGAGGCGGCTTGGGTCCCAGGGCAGTGTGGCTGCCTGGCTGGCTTTGCTAGTGAGGACTGCAGAGGGAGCAGGTGTTTCCAGCCCCAAGAGACGGCCTCTTTTGGGCCCTGAAATCCAGGAAATGTCCCGGGTGGAAGGTGCTCCTATGGAAGTGAGCCTTCTACGTGTGTTGGGCTGCGTTTTTCAAAATGGCGACAGACTGCTGTGCTGGGCACGTGGCATAGACAAAGACCTCTGCTCTCATGGGACTAGTGAGGGAGACAGAGACAAGTGCATAAACCAGGGAATAAGCGCGTTGGGCGGCCAGGTGCTGAGAGGCATGTGAGGCCAGATGGTGCAAGCAGGGCAGGGAGAGTGCCCGGGGGCTTGCGGAGGCCTGAGCGTGCAGAAGGAAGAGGGCTTTCTACAGGCTGAGACTCAGGCAGTTGGGGAAGTGCTGCTTACTCACGGACAGCTTGCTGTATTCCCTCCAAAGGCTGACGGTGGTGAGTGAGCGAGTTTGAATTGGCTTAGTTCTCACATCTTTTGCCCGTTTTCTAATTGAATTGCTTTTTCCCCTGTTGAGCTTTGAGAGCTCCTTAGTCTGTCGAGCTCCTAGTCGTAGTTTGGTCTTTTCATCTGGGAACAGGATAGAGCAGATGTTTTCCATTTTGATGAAATGCAATTTATCAGGCTCCTCTTTTATACATTGTACCTCTGGTGGTAGAAATAAGCAGGCTTCATTAAAAAGGTTAATGTAAGGCTTATTTGGGGCAGAATATGTAGGGTGTAGGCCAGGAGACACAAGTCACAAGGGTTGGCCTGAAAAGGTGGACTTGAGGTCAATGGGATAAATTTGTCACAGGTTGGAGATGACTTATTTAGAACATGATTGGTTGCAAACACCTTCAGAGACAAGGGGCTATCTGGAAAAGAGGTTGCTGCAAAGCTGGCCCCTGCTGCATCTACCAGGACATTTGTGGGTAAGAACGAAGGATTACACAGGTTTGCTCCAGATGGCTGCGAAGAAACAGAACCGGACGCCTGTGTGCTTTCTGCCAGGGTCAGGTGGCTTGGTGGATGTGATGGATGCTGTCTACGCATGCCTCACGCAGCACTCCAGCAGGTGTTTTTCTTGAGTGCTTTTCATCCTTTTCAGGGCAGTTTGTTCTTGTTATAATGTCAGAGCTTTAAACCGCCTAGCACTACATTCTGAAGAGCTTCAGCCCTTCTCCCTTTAACATTTTCTTGCTTTACATATACGACTGATCCATTTTCAAAAAGTTTATCTACTTATTTTTATTTATTTGAGAGGCAAAGTGAGAGAAATAGGGTTCTTCCCTCTTCTGTTTCACCCCTCAAATGCCAGCAACAGGGACTGGATCAGGCCGGAGTCAGGAGTCAGAATCTCCCTGCAGGTCCCCCACATAAGTGGCCAAGACCCGAGTCCTTGAGCCAGCTTTGCTGCCCCCAGGCTGTGCACTAACAGGAAGCTGGTTTGGAAGCAGAGGCAGAACTCAATGTCAAGTGTTCCAGTAGGGGAGTCTGTGTCCAGAACTCCTGCCCTTATGGTCCATTTTGAGCTCATTTCATTTTTTTCAATGTATAACACTTAGTCTGCAATTCTCCGGTTTTTTTTTTTTTTTTTTTTTTAGCTGTGCATATCCTGTTACAATAGTCTTTCTTTTTCTTCCGGGGCTCCATTCTAAGGCCGGTAGTGCATACTTTAAACTATACAGATTACTGAGTTCTCTTTGGGCTGTGTTTTGTCCTATATAGCATACACCTGTGACAAAGTTTAGTTTGTAAATTAAATACAACAAGAGGAATAACAGTTATAAAATAGAACAATTATAGAACTGTATTGTAATAAAAGATGTATAAGTATAGTTTTTCTCTCAAATGTCTTATTTAGATTTTTATTTTGTGTTTTTCATTAAGTTTATGTATTTTATTATTTTATGATATAGTTCCATAGGTTCTGGGATTTCCCTTCCCCCTCCCCAAATCTCCACTCTCCCACCCTTTTCCTTTATATCATTACAGTAGTATAGTCCTTCATAATGTCATAAGTCCATCATTCTGCTATTTAAGTGTGATAGAAAATTAACAACAACATCTGGTTAAATAACATGCTACCAAATAACCAATGTGTCACTGAAGAAACGAAAAAGAAAATAAAAAAAACCTTATTATGGCCGCTGGTTCTAATCCCGGCAGATCCACTTTCTCTCTATCTCTCTTCCTCTCAGTATATCTGACTTTGTAATAAAAATAAAGGTAAATCTTTAAAAAAAAATTTAAAAAAAAAACCTTCTTGAAGCAAAAGATGCTACTATGTGACCTATTAGTGAGGAAATTAATAAGAAAAAATCCTTTTTTGAATGAATGAAAATAAAAACAAATGTCAAACCCCCTGAGATATAGCAAAAACTGTGTTGAAAGGGCTATTGATCTTGTATTTTGCATGAAGGTTGCCTTATATCAGAGAAGCAGAACTGAGGAATTAAAATTATCCCTGTTTGCAGATGACATGATTCTCTACATAGGAGAACCAAAAGACTCAATCAAGAGACAGGTGCAACTCAGAAGAGTCATTGGCAGGGCAGCAGGATACAGAATTAATGAACATAAATCGATGGCATCAGTATATACCAGTAACTTGATGGCTGAGAGAGAAATTCTAAGTACAGTCCCCTTAAAATAGCAGAGAAGAATCGCAAATACCTTGGAGTTAAGCTAAACAAAGATGTGGAAGACCTCTACAACGAACATTACAAACCATTAAAGAAACAGAAGAAGACATTGAAAGATGGGGAAATTTACTGTGTTCCTGTATCAGCAGGATCAACGTCACCAAAATGTCCCTGTTACTGAAAGTAATACACAGAATCAACGTGGTTCTGATCAAAATCCCAACAATACTTTTTCTTGGAAATAGAGAAGATGATGCAAAAGTTCATCTGGAAAGGCAAGAACCACAAATAGCCAAAGCTATCCTGAAGAATAGAAACCAAGCTGGAGGAGTCACAGTTCCAGAATTTAAGACATACTACATTGCAGTGTCATCAAAACAGTGTGGCACTGGCACAGAAACAGATCAGTGGAGCAGACTAGAAACCCCAAAGGGAGCCCACACATGTACAATTAACTAAGCTTCAACAAAAGAAATGAAAATAATCCCAGGGAAAATCCTGGTCTCAACAGATGCTATTGGGACATTTGAATAGCAGCTGGCAGAGGTAAGAAGCAAGAGCCCCCACCTGTCACCTCATACAGAAGTTAGCTCTGAATGGATCAAGGACCTTAATGTACGCCCAGCAACCACCAAACTATTTGAGGAAAACACAGAAAGCACTCTCCAAGATACAGGAACGGGGAAAGACTGTTTGGAAAAGTCACCAAAAGCACAGGCGGTCAAAGCCAAAATAAACAATGGGGCTTCAGCAAGCTGAGAAGCTTCTGTACAGCAAAGGAGACAATCAACACAGTGAAGAAGCAACCAATGCAGTGGGAGAAAATCTTTGCACACTACACAGCTGACAGAGCAGTAACATCCAGGATTTGCAAAGAGCTCGGAAACTCAACAACAGCAAAATAAACAGCCCTGTGTAGAAATGGGTGAAGGCAATGAACAGACATTTTCTTTTTTTTTTTTTTAAATATATATTCATTTATTCATTAAGTACATTGTATTACATGACACAATTTCATAGGTACTGGGATTCCTCCCATCCCCTTCACCCCAAACCCTTCCCCCATGGTGAATTCCTTCACCTTGATGCATAACCACAGCTCAAGTTCCGTTGAGATTCCCTAATTAAAAGCTCACACCATACAGAGTCCAGCATCCCACTTGTCCAGTTCAAGTTCAACGGCCTCTTAGGGAGGCCCTGTCAGGTTTGAAGGCAGAGCCAGCAGAGCGTCACCTCGATCAGTTAGAAGCTCCAACATATCATCAGCAACAGTCCAGGTATGATGAGGCTGGTGCAGAGTCCACTGATTGACATAATCCATCTTAGAGTTTCCCCTTGTCCAGTTTTCCGCTGGAAGCATATAGCTGAGGTGGTTGATTGATCTACTCCATTTTCCATCTTTTCTTGGTTAATGTGTTGATTCCTCCATTTTGTTCAGGGGAATCCCCTAAAAAACTTTGAGGCATTCCCAGTCCAGGCTCCTACATGTACTACTAGTAAGCACAGTGCCCGCCACCGTCCATCACTCCGATCAGCTGGTGGTTTTACCCCCTGGGTTGGTTCTATTCTGAGCCCTGACCTCCATTGGAACCAATGAGTATCGCATCTCTTCCCGGCTCTGCCCATCACACTCTTGTCCCTCACCTAAACCAGTGGGAGGTGTGCTGGTCGGGTGTTGCATTCCCTACTGGCACAGGCCATTTCACCTTGGCATTTTGTGTTTTGTACTGTTTTTTTTTTTTTTTTTTTTTATCGCGACCAAACCCGGCCAGGCCCCCAGAACAGACATTTTCAAAAGAACAAATTCGGATGGTTAACAGACATATGGAAAAAATGCTCAGGTTCCCCAGCTGTCAGGGAAATATAACTGAAATCCACGTTGAGGTTCCACCTAACTCCAGTGAGATTCACCCCCATTCAGAACTCTGCTATCACCTGCTGGCAAGGATGTGGGGAGAAAGGTACTCTGCTTCACTGTTGGTGGGAGTGTAGGCCGGTACAGCCACTATGGAAGCCTGTGTGGAGAGTGCTAAGAGGATTGAAAACTGATCCGTTGTATGACCCAGGTTTCCTGCTTCTGGGAATATATCCAAAGGAAATTATGTCTGCGTGTAAGAAAGGGATCTGTGTTCCTATACTCCCAGCAACACAATCTATAATAGCAAAGACATGGAAACAGCCCAGTTGCCCATCAAAGAGGCCTGGGTAAGAAACTATGGTAAAATCTGCCCCATAAAATACTACTCAGCCATCAAAAAGAATGAAGTTCTATCATTTGTAACCATATGGTCCCAATTAGAGACAATTATGCTCAGTGAAATCAATCCCCAAAGGACAAATATCATATTCTCTCTGATATAAGGCAACATTCATGCACCATATTATTTATTTAATCTGTTTTATTATGTCCCTTGAGATTTTTCCCCCTGAATGATATTTAGAAGTTGGTTGTTTAGTCAACAAGTGTAAATATATTTTTTTCATTTTAAGATTTATTTTTATTGGAAAGATTTATAGAGAGAAGGGGGCACAGAGAGAAAGATCCTCCATCTGCTGGCTTACTCCCCAAGTGGCTACAATGACCAGAGCTGAACTGTTCCAAAGTCAGGAGCCAGGAGCTTCTTCCAGATCTCTCGTGCAGGTGCAGGGTCCCAAGGCTTTGGGCCGTCCTCTATCACCCTGCCAGGCTACAAACAGGGAACTGGATAAAAGTAAAGCAGCCAAGATATGAACCAGTGCCCATATGGGATCCTAGCAGATGCAAGGCGAGAGTTTAGCCACTAGGCCTGCTGCCTTTCCAGGTGCATTAGCAGGAAGCTGGATGCAAAATGGAGGAGCCAGGACTCCAGTTGGCACTCTGATCGGGGGTGCCAGCCTTGCCAATGACAGCTTCACGTGCTGAGCCACAGTCCTGGCCCCTTGAGGATTTTCTTTAGCCATTCTTTAGAATAGATCTCCTGCCAACAACATCCTGTAGCTTTCATGCATTTGAAAATATTTTGATTTCATCTTATACCTAAATGGTATTTTCATTCAATACAAGATTCTAGGTTGATAGTGTTTTAATACTGGAAACACGGAACTTTCTTCTGGTCTTCATGTTTCTGATAGGAAATCCATTGTCATTTAAATTCCTTTCCATTTATTTGCTAGGTGTCATTTCTCTCTTTGCTTTCAGGATGTTCTTGTTTTTATTTTTCGAAAGTTTAATTGTAATATATCTTGGCAAAGAGTTTTTCCAGCATATTCTATTTGGGCTTTACTTAGCTTATTGTGCCCTGAAGTTTGATTTTTGCAGTTTTTAGCTGTTATCTTTGGATGATTTTTTTCAGTCTTAATCTCTTGTTCTTCTATTTCTGTGATTCCATTTGTAAATGTATGGATTTCTTCTTATGACTGGGACCAGCTTACTGTAAACTCAGCAACTTAAAACAGCGTAGGATTGTAATTTTAGCTTTTAGTGTTTTGGAGGTCAGAAGTTTAGTATCTTTTTTTTTTTTAAAGATGTGTTTGTTATTTATTTGAAAGTCAGAAGTACAGAGAGAGAGTGAGAGATCTTCTGTCCACTGGTTGGCTCCCCAAATAGCTGCAATGACCAGGACTGGGGCAGGCTGAAGCCAGGAACCAGGAGTTTCATCTGGGTCTCCCACGTGGACACAGGGGCCCAAGCACTTGGGCCATCCTCTGCTGCTTTCCCAGGCCATTTGTGAGCCGGGTTGGAGGTGGAACAGCCAGGACATGAACTGGTGCCAATATGGGATGCTGGTGCTAGGAGATGGAGGATTAGCTTGTTGTGCCACTGTTCCAGCCCTGCCCAGTATTGGTTTTTGAGACTCTAGGATGGTGGTTCCATACTTTCCTTACAACTTTCACAGACTGATTTGTTATTCCTTCATTACAGCCGTATCAATGCAATCTGAGCTTTTAACATTGCATTTTCCTGGACTCAGAATCCTCTTGTATCCTCTTGAATCTCTCTGATGGGTGGTGATTGTATGTGTGCAGCTGGATAATCCAGTGTACGTGTTATTAATCTGCTTATGGTTTTTAAGCAACATTTGTGAAGCTGTGAACCAGCATAACTGAAATCATGTAGCATTTATTTTTGTTTCAGGCTTTCTTTTGCTAAACAAATGATTTAGCCACATTATTTTTTTTAACCTTTTTTTTTTTTTGCAAAGTGTTAATGTTCTAGTCCATAAGTAAACCACTGTTCATGTAGCCATTTTTACAAAACAAATTTGTTATAATGATTACATGGATGATCAGGGTGGGAAGGATCGAGGTTTAGGGAAAATTGGGTGAACTCATTGGTTCTAAATTGGCTATTTCTTTTTGTTGTTTCTGGGGAAAGGGGAGAAGCAAAGGGGGAAACCACTCTTTGCACACGTCCAGTCCCCAGGGCTGAGGAACCGCCACCTCACATCAGCCCAGGGTCTCCATGTGTGCGTATTCCGAGGGGCCTGTCCACGTGGCTTGGATAGTGCTGAAATGCATTTTTTGTTGTTGTCATTGATGGAAGCCTAGACTGTTTCCAGTTTTTACTGTTCTGAACATTCCTGAGCAAGGTTTTGTGGAGAGAGGCTGCTGTTAGGCTTTCAGTAGGATTTATGGGTTATATTTTCAGTGGAAATGGGTGGGTGGATGGCATATGGTTGCCATATGGTTCGTTTTATGAAAACCGCCAGATGTTTTCAAAGTAATTACTGCTTTGCTCTCTCCAGCGCGTGTGAGTGCTGCTTGATGTGCAGTGTTGGCAACGATTGGCATCATCTGTTGTCAGGGCTGAGTGTTGTTCCTTCGGAATCCACTTGTTGGAGACTTAAAGTCTTGTTCCTTAGAGTGTGACTGTGCTTGGAGATGGGGCCTTTAAATAGTCCCTTCAGCGGACCCTAATCCAGTCTGCCTGGTGTCCTTGGACATACAAAGAGACGTCAGCCGCATGCATGCGCAGAGAGGCAGCCATGTGAGCTCCCAGTGAGAAGGTGGCCCAGGAGAGAGGCCTCGGGGAGTGCCAACCTGCCAACACTTTGGGCTTGGACTTTTTGTCTCCAAACCAGGAGGAAATGCGTTTCTGTTGTTTAAGCTGCACAAAGTAGGGCTTTATTAGAGCAGCCCCATGGGTCCATCCTTCTGATCTCAGGCATTCTTGAAGGTATGACTGGCATTTGGCTGTGGTTTGAGGTGCATTTCCCTGGGGACTGAGCATTTTTTGAAGTGGAGAACCTGGGCCCTCAGCCTTTTCTGGCAGACACATAAGATGGCATGGCAGCTTTGGGGGCTCATCGAAAAGGTAACCATAGAGTGAACATGACCCAATGAGTCCATTCCTGGGTAACACACCCCAAGGGATGGAAGGCTGATCTGTGAACGTTCACAGAGCAGTGCAACAAATGCAGTGTGGCAGCATGCCAGTGTTCACCAATGGGCGACTGGGGAAACGGAATGCACGAATTGTGCGATGAGATGTTATGTAGCCACAGAAGGAGGTGGAGGACTGCAGGATGCCACAGTGTGGATTAATCGTGAAAACACTCTGCTGAATGAAAGAGGGCCACAAAAGTCACATGTTGTGTAATTCCATTTGTATGACATTTCTAGAGTAGATGAATTATAGACATAGAAAGCAGCTTAGTGGTTACCAGTCACGGGCGAAGTGCTGCAAGCGGAAGGGCTAGTGAATTAATAAGGGGCTTTTGGCAGGTGGAAGTGTTTGGAACTAGATGGAAGTGAATGCTGTATAACATTGTGTATGAAAATAAGTGTCACCTGGTTATACACTTTGAAATAGTTTATTTTATTAAATATGTCTTACCTCATTAAAATGTAAATTTAATGTTATTAAAATGCGATTTAGTCACTGTAATACACCTTTGAAGAATGTCACGATTGTGTTCTGTGATGTATGTTTCGGTTTGGTTTCTCTTCTTTTCTCCTGGAACACCTCGTCACCTGGCCTGCCATCCGCAGTGCTCTGTCCCCAGTGCTGGGCGTGTGGAAGCACAGGCAGAAATGTCATTTAGAGAATGCTGTGTGACATGCCTCTCTCCTGCTTGCCACAAGGTGCTCCTGAGAAGGTGCTGCAAGATGGCTCAGGTACTTGGGTCTCCCACCTCGGTGGGAAACGCAGCTAGAATTCCGGGCTCCTAACTGGCCAGGCCCGCAGGTTTTGTGGCCATCTGGAGTGTGAACCAGAGGATGGAGAATTTCTTTTTATTTCTCTCATTTTGTCTTTCAGATAAATCTTTTTTTTTTAAAAAGATAGTTTATCCTTTTTTTTTTTAATTTATTTTTATTGTAAGGGAGATTTATAGAGAAGAGAGACAGAGAGAAAGGTATTCCATCCACTCGTTCGCTCCCCAAGTGGCCACAATGGCTGGAGCTGAGCAGGAGCCTCTTCCGCGTCTCCTACGCTGGTACAGGGTCCCAAAGCTTTGGGCTGTCCTCGACTGCTTTCCCAGGCCACAAGCAGGGAGCTGGATGGGAAGTGGAGCAGCTGGGACATGAGCTGGTGCCCATATGAAATCCTGGCATGGGTAAGGTGAGGATTTAGCCACTAGGCATTGTGCTGGGCCCTCAAATAAATAAGTCCTTTAAAAAAAACAGTAGTGAAAAAAAGCACGTGCAAGGGTTGTGCCTGTGTAGTCGCACGGTGCTCTTTGCCTGTGGTTTCTAGCTACTGTGAGTGTGTAACTTTCTTGCTTGTTGACTCGTGACTCTAAGAGACGCGTTTGGGATCACGCGTACCACACATGGCTGTTTGGCTTAGCTGCCCGCATCCTGCCAGGAGCATCTGGCTCAAATCCTGGCTGCACTGTAGATCCCAGCTTCCTCCCCTTGTGCGCCTGGGCAGGTGCCTGTGGAGGGTGTTCAGGAAGAGAAGCACAGAGAGGAACACTTCCTGCCTTTCAGATTATAAAAAACAAAAATTCCTGAGTGCATGTTGAAACGGTACTGAAGACATTTATCAGGGGCTGTGTACTTCCTGGCCAAGGAGTTGGCTGTGAGGGAGCTTGGTGGTTACAGGGCTTTCTTGGGGGAGAGGGATGGGTGGTGCAGTTGTTGTCCTGTTGTCCTTCCATTTGGAGTTTTTACACTGAGTTCCTGTCTCCTTGACCTGTACATTAATTTTGGAGGCAGAAATTTAGAAGGAAACCTCAAGATTCCTCTTTATTGCTTAGCCTTGGGGCTTAGAACCGGCACCCATATGGGATCCCAGCACGTGGAAGGCGAGGACTTTAGCCACTAGGCCACCATGCCAGGTCCTAACATCTGTGGTTTTTAGAAACATGCATATTAAGCCCATAGGGACATAGGACTCCACACCTATTAGCTTGCCTAAAATAACATGATGACAATATCAAACACAGGGGAGAAGGTGGAGAAAGCAGACCCCTCTGACATTGCTGATGAAAACGTGACCTTCCCAGTGTGGCAGGTCACTGTGTGGGTGATGTTGTGCAAGTGACATTACAGATATGCAGGACAGGTTAGCGGTTGCCAGGGTTCAGGGTGCCGGAGCGGAGACACTGCACATGGTTGCAGTGGGCGGCACAAAGGAGCTCTTTGTGTTCCTGGCTTGATCGCAGCCATAGTTACACCAGACATGCTCCTACAGTGGAGTCCTGCTGATCTTGGGGATCCCGGATGAGCCCCCCATTTATTGTGCCCAGATTTTGAGATCCCATAAATCACCAGGAGTCTGGAGTCGATCCAAGTGCACAAGGGTGGTTTATTCAAGCTCAGCACATGTGAGCCGAGTTATTGATTGAGAGCAGGCAGCTGGCTGACCGACCAGCCAGGTGGGACCAACACCCCTTATCGGAGTGTGGCCACCAGCATTCTTTATGGGTGTTGGCCTGAGTCCTGGCTGCACCACTTCAGATCCAGCTCTCTGCTTGTGGCTGGGAAAGCAGGAAAGATGGCTCACGTCCTGGGACCCTGCACCCATGTAGGAGACCAGGAAGAAGCTTCTGGCTCCAGATGCCTGGTTTCGGCTCAGCTCAGATCCTGCCGTTGCAGCCACCTGGGGAGTGAACCAGCGGATAGGAGATCTCTCTCTGTCTCTTCTCTCCTCTCTGTAACGTTGCCTTTCCAATAAAAATAAGTTTTTCAAAAAGATTTGTTTATTTTGAAAACCAGATTTATAGAGACACAAGGAGAAAGAGGGGAGGGAGAGTGCGCACGAAAGAGCTAAAGCATGTTCTTCCATTCGCTGATTCTCTCCCTAAATGACAGCAGTGGCCGAGGGTAGAACAGAAGTTCATAGATTCATCCAGGTCCCTTCAGTATGTGGCAGAGCCTCAAGCATTTGGACATCTTCCACTGCTTTTCCAGATCATAGCAGGGAGCTGGATTGGAAGTGGAACAGCTGGACCAACTGTGGTGCCCATGTGGGATGCTGGTGCAGCAGGCCATAGCTTTACTCTGAGCCATGACTGTAATGATATTTAACAAATCAAATGTGCTCAAGTTAGTGGCCTTGAAGCTTAGTACACATGAAGCAAGACTGCAAAAAGATCGTAGAACATAGTATTTAAAGGTGAATTTATCTTGGCAGAATTTTTTTTAATGCATGAGTAGTATTCTTTTCATGATACACATTTACCACAGAATGTTCGCCTGCCTCTGTGTGTGTGTGTGTGGTGACAGGCTTTGGAAGCATGGTGTCACCATGTGGTGATAAATTGTGCCTACGGTGAAGTGACTGTTTACCATGAAGCAGAGTGATGGAGGGGACTGCAGGCAGATGAGTTTGCTTCTAACAGCTTCTAGAAGACTGTCATGTACTCTTTAGTGTTTCCTGACATGAGTTAATCCTTTACTTTCCTCATTTTGAATCAGAGCCAGAACACACAGCTGTGCTCAGTCCGCGCAGCGTGGTGTGGCTGGCAGTGGGAGTTAGTCCTGGGCTGGGTCATGGACGTCGGTCCCAGGGATTGCAAGGGCATCCTTGAAGAGTCAGAACATGCCGAAAGGGGCTGTGGGTTTGGTTTTGGCATATTCTAACCGCCTGAAACTCTCGCTCTGAGCGACTTGGCTGAGGCCTGAGGACCTGTGTCCGAGCCACTTGCCTGTGCTTCCCTGTTGCCAGGAGGGTGTTGCTGGCAACACTGTGGTGATTAGAGACTTCAGTAAAGAGCTGGCAGCAAGCAGAAATACAAATGTTTATCTGTGCTGAGGGGAAGCTCAGCTATGCTTGATTATTTTGTGCAGAGGTTGAAGAGTGTATGTGTCCGTTCTGGTTCACCTTGAGAAAGCTTCCCTGGGCTTGCTGCAGTGTGGCGAGCATCCTGTTGAAGGCAGACCTGAGAACTGCAAGGACGCTTTCACCATCTGTCAGTTGGAGCTTATCATTGCTTTCACTGTCTCGAGCTGGCTGTGACTGCTGCACTGTTGAAGGCCTCCAGTGCATCTGGAACTGAGAAAAACATGACTTTTCTAGTAGCTCTAGGCCGATGCAGAGGGAGCATGCATTCTGTTAGGACATCCTAAAGCACCTAATTCACACAGTAGGAAGCAAATGAAGCGTTTAGAAGGGAGCACACCTTTATTCAAACCAAAGCTGACACCCCCTCCGTCCACGTCCACCTCCAGTAGTGCGGTATGCACTTGAATGGTGCCTTGCGCTTGCTGGGTGAGTTAGTCCCATTCGGCGTGCCCCAGGCCTCCGGTGCAGGTAGGCGAGTGGCTTGGCCCGGCTGGAGCTGCCGCCAGGGCACTATGGTTTTTTTCTTTTTTTGCATCCAACTGTGCTGCTGCTGCTTTAAAAAAAAATTTATTTATTTATTTATTTTTATTTTCTGTACCCCTCCCCAAATTCCTTCCCCCCACTGAATTTCCCCATGTTATTACTGTAGCATAGCTCTTCATAAACAGTCACATGCTCTTCATTGCGCGCATGGACAATGACAGAAGAGTCCAGCCTCCCATTGTCAAGATGAAGCTAATAGTCTTTTTAGTAGTCTATCTTTGATCTGGAAATAGAGATTCACACTGCACTGCATCCTCACATCTGGACATGACAGTCTCCATTACACAGTTACCACACGCCCCTCTTAAATGAAAAGTCACAATACAAAATCAACAGAAGGAAGAAAATAGAAATTCACAACACCATGAATTTTTCAAGAGGTTTTGATAGTTCAACAGTCCTGAGTTGCTGGTGATCCCGCCACTCCAATCACGATGAAATCTCTCCCGAATCCACTGGCTGCTGTAGTCCACCTTAGTGTCTCCATCTGCCCAGATCTTCACTGCCAATAATTGGCTGGGGTAGTTGATCAGTTTGTTCTGTCCTCCATCCTCTGTCATGGTACCAGTTACTCTCTGGAGGTTCTGATGTTCTACCATTTCCTCCATATGCACTTGGATATGCTGTCCTCTGCTCCATCTGAGCCACTGAGGAGGCCCAGCTCTGACACATGCACTCCCACAGTCAGCCCGTGGAACTTGCAATTCTCTCCATGGTTAGGGTTTTGAATCCAGCACTTCAGTTGGTAGGGAATCGCCCAAGAAACCTCATCTGAGGCCATCCCAGACCTGATTCTTGTGTGTGTTTGCCACAGTCTGTCACCCAGATCAGCCTACGCACACATTGGTGTTGCAGTTGTTGGGTCAGTTCTGTCTCCAACCCAGTGTTTTATGCAACCCAATGGCTGTTGGAGCTCAGTCCGATCCTGCCCACCACTTACTCAGCCTTCATGTAAACCAGTGGGACCTGCAGTCTAGTCAGAGCGACCCACAAAGCTCCCCACCAGGCCCGCCCCTGCCTTGGTTCCTGTGCTTGCCAGTATGTAGAGCAGTCTGGTCCCATCTGTCCCACATCCCATTCAGCTCTCATCCATATTAAAGTCCAGTTCGTCCCAACCAGCCCCACTATCCAGTCCACATTGGTACCAGTGGGTGCCAGCATGTGTCTAAGCCATGCCTATGCGTGACAGAATTTGGCCCCATTCCAGCATCTGCCAGCTGATGCTGAGGCAAAACCCAATCAGTCCACAGCAACACTGGCTTATGCATGTACCAGAAGGTACAGTCTGCCCAGCCTGGCTTTCCCTAATCCAGCTTACATGTAGGCCATTGGATGTGGCCCTTCCCGGCCTGGTCTACCCCCATCCCAGCTCTCATGCTCACCAGTGGGAGTAGTGGCCCAGCAGGGCCACAGCCCTTCACAGCCCCCTCACTGGGGCCATCTACCCCCAACCCCCCGTGTTTCACATGTGCTGGTTGGGTGCTGCAGCCCAGTCTGGCACAGCCCCCTCACCTCAGCATTTGCCAGTGAGTGCTGTAACCTGGCCAGGCCAGGCCCACCCCCAATTTCAACTCACACAGGTTGGGGCTACAGCCTAGCCCAGCCCTGCCAGCCCCCAATCCCGGCCCTGATGTGGACTGGCTGGTATTGCACCCTGACCCGGCCCAACCCACCCTCTATTCTGGCACTCAGATTCGCCAGTTAGTGATATGGACTGACTCAGCCTGGCCTGCCCCCAACCTGCACCAAATGTATACTGGTGGGTACTATATTTTTACCTGGTCTGGGCTGCTCCCCATCTTGGTTCTTGCACTCACCTGCAGGGAGCGGGTCCCAACAGAGGAGTTTCCCAGATTCCTCCATCCGGATCTCTCCCAGTGCCAGAAATCGTGCATACCGGTGGGCCCATGGGCCAGCCCTCGTAGTCCACCTCCTGTCCTAGCAGGAACAGTGGCCTTTCCTCATCTGCCCTCACCCATTTCGGCTCTTGTTGGGTGCTACAGCCCAGTCAAGTCTGATCCATACCTGGACACAGCTCACACATGGCTCCACAGGGGCAGAAACCTGGCCTAGACTGTCCTACACCAACCCTGGTTCTCACAAGTACCAGTGGGTGCTGGATTCTAGCCCAGTCTGGCAAATTCCATACCCAGCCCACACACATGCTGAGGGTTTCTGCAGCTATATCCAGACCAGACTGCAGCCCCCACCCTGGACCTTACACTCTCCAGTGGGGATCACAACCCAGCCAGGGCATCCCCTTTGCTCCCCAGCCAGGTCTACTCCCCTCCACAGATCTCCTGCATGCCAGTGGTTGCTCTGACCCAGCCTGGCATAGCCTCCATCTGTCTTAGCCTTTGCTTTTGGATGCTGTAGCCTGGCCTGACCTAGCCAACCTCCAGCCCCAACTCTCATTGGTGAGTGCTGCATCCTGACCCTGCTAAATCAGTCTGCTCCCATCCCCAGCTCATGTGAACCAGTAGATGTGATACCCTAGCCCAGCATGACTTGACTCCAACCTGGTTTCTGCATTCGCCAGTGGGCTAAGATCTGCTCAGCCCTCCTGGGTCTGCCCCCTTCTAACCAACCCACACACTTGCCAATGGGTGGGGCTACCTTGCCCAGCTTTCCTTACCCCTAGGTTGGAACACATGCTCACCAGTGGGAGCTATGGCCCAGTAGGGGAGTCTCCCAGTGTCCCCATTCAGCCCTCTCCCAGACCCAGAGCTCACATGCTCCAGTAGGTGATAGGCCCTTGCCCGGCATAGCCTGCCCCTCCATCTTGACCTTTGTATGAGCTAGTGGATGTTGCAGGCTGGCCCACCCTACACCCTGTTTTAGGATGCACATGCAGCTGCTGCAGCTTGGACCTGCCCAGGCTATTCTCAGCTCCAGTACCCGTGAGTGTTGGCGGGTTCCATGTTCACTCCTAGTTCAGCCAGTCCCACCCCAACTCTTGAGCTAACCAGTGGGACTTGTATTTCCATAAGGTTGGGCTCACTTATCCTCCACAGAATCTACCCCTGGGCCTGGTTCTCTCACTTGTTGCTTAGTGTCATGACCCTGTCTAGTGTGACCCGTCCCCTGTGCCAACACTCAGTCAGGTACTGGGATCTAGGTATGCTAGACAGGCCTCCAGCCCTAGCATTCATGTGGCATGGCATGAGGTGGTCAGTGATGGTCTGCACTAACAAGCTCATCTCAGAATTCCCATGTGGGCTGATGAATCAGTCTGACCCATACAGACCTTCCAATCTCTGCCCTCCAAACAACCAGGTCTCAGTCCCCTCACTTACCACCCAGTACGGTGGCCCTGTTGTTAGGTGTCCCTCAGGATTCATTTCTCACTTACACATATGGTGTCCATATCTGTGGATATCCCTAGGCAATATTTTGTCATCCTCATGTCCCCAGAGCTCATCGGCGGGCGGTCAGTGGGCAAAGCCTTGTGCCCGAAGGGCGGTGCACTGGCTGCCTGCGGAATAAAGATGGTGTCGGCTGGTTAAAAAGCAGCCGAGGGGGTCGGGGGTAGGCTTCTTCCTGCGCTCCTCGTGCCTGACCCGCCAGTGCTGCTTCTTGAAGTCCACATGTTTGAGTTGGTCTTTTCCTGTCACACACATGCCAGGGGATCCAGTGTGTGTGTGTAAGTGGAGGCTGACCCTGAGCAGCTTCTGCATGCTGGGTGGTTTCCAGTCTTTGCCATGATCCACGTGGTCTTCCCAGAAACTGAATTTGAACAAGGTACCTAGCTAGTCTCTCGGTTCCAGTTTTTCTTTGTCTGAAAAGCAGATGAAGACGATTTCTAAGGAACCTCAAGTAAGGTTCCAGTCCCGCTTGTTGCATGCTTTCCAGGTGTTGTGTTTCTGAGGTCCACAGCGTAGACTTCAAGGTGGCTGCGGTTTGGGATTTGCTTGTTCCCTGCTGCGTCCCCGGGCCCAGTGAGGGTCCACGTGCACCATGTGTTTGCTGAACAAGTGAAGCAAACCCAGTGCAGAAACTTTGACTAGGAAGAAATGGAAGAAGCCAGTCCCTGGCCAGGCAGTACCTGCACGCAGCTCGTAGGTGGATGGTGTTGTCCTGGGCGGATCCTTAGCTGGCTGACTGTGTCCTCTAGCTAGTGTCACACTTGGTTTCTGCAGAGTGTGTCTGGCCTGTCCCTGAGTATTGCTCCAGCCTTCATCATCTCCAGCGCTTGCTGCTCTCCTGTTCCTCTCCTACCTACTCACTCTCTTGGCTGCAGCTGCACTTGGCTTCCTTCAGATTCTTGGTGTCCTCATAGCCCACTTTTTGGCCATGCTGGTGTGGGCTAGCCCCTGGCTACACCTGGTTCTGGTCAAGGTCATCAGAAAAACAGAGAAGCACAATTTACTTAAAGAACAGTCAGGTGTGAGAGGGCGTAAACTCAGGAGGGAGTTGCCCCTAACAGGGTTTAGGACCATCCTCCCCCCGCTGCCCCTTTTTCACATCTGTATATTTATTTTACTTGGAAGTTAGAGTTACAGAGAGAGGGAGAGAGAGAGGGCTGCACCAACCAGAGCTGGGCTGGTCTGAAGCTGGGAATGGGAAGTTTCTCCCACATGGGTGCGAGGGCTTAAGGCCTCGGGCTGTCCTCCACTGCTTTCCCAGGCACGTTCTGGTGGAGAAGGAGCCAAAAATTGGTTCAATGGACAAAATCTTTATGGACAGAAATCTTTTTTTTTTTAAAGATATATTTATTTTTATTGGAAAGGCAGACATACAGAGAAGAGAGACAGGAAGATCTTCTGTCCGATGATTTCACTCCCCAAGTGACCACAACGGTTGTGCTGTGCCGATCCGGAGCCAGGAGCTAGGAACTTCCTCCAGGTCTCCCATGTGGGTGCAGGGTCCCAAGGCTTTGGTCATGCTTGACCGCTTTCCTAGGCCACAAGCAGGGAGCTGGATGGGAAGCGGGGCCACCGGGATTAGACCGGTGCCCATATGGGATCCTGGCACATTCAAGGCGAGGACGTTAGCTGCCAGGCCACCGTGCTGGGCACCAGAAGTCTTTTCAAAAACTATTTTGGGGTGGACTTTAGGTACAGCCGTGATGATGCTGAGGGGACACCTACATTCCTTGTATTGCAGTGTCTGGTTTGAATTCTGGCTCAGTTTCCCAGTCAGCTTCCTGCTAGTGCAAGCTCTAGAAGGCAGCAAGTTCATGGACTTGGGTTCCTGAAACTCATGTGGGAGACCTGGGTGGAGTTCTTGGCTCCCAGCTTTGGGTTTGCCTAGCCCTGGCTGATGCGACCACTTGGGAGAGTTAGACAGTGGATGGAAGATCTTTGTTTTGCTTTTCTTGCCTCTTCTTTTTAAAATAGAATGAAAATTTAAAAAATAAGTTTTAAAAGATTGTTTCTGGGCCCAGTGTTGTGGCTTAGCAGCTAAAGTCCTCACCTTGAATTCCCCTGAATCCTATATGGGCACCAGTTTGTATCCTGGCGGCCATGCTTCCCATCCAACTCCCTGCTTGTGGCCTGGAAAACCAGTTAGGGATGACCAAAGCCTCGGGACCCTGCACCCGCGTGGGAGACCTGGAGAAAGTTCCTGGCTCCTGGCTTCGGATTAGCTCAGCTCCAGCCGTTACAGGCACTTGGAGAGTGAATCATCAGGTGGAAGATCTTCCGCTCTGTCTCTCCTCCTCTCTGTATATCTGACTTTGCAATAAAGAAAAATAAAGCTTAAAAAGAAGATTGTTTCTAAGATTATAAGTTTGTTTATATCATTAATCTGCAGCCTTACTCAAACAATTTGTCAAAATAGTTTGATTTTTAAGACTATAAGGTAGTCAGTTTATCAAAAAATGTGCATTTCATGTATGTTTACATTTTGTCCAGTTATTAACAGTATTGACACTAATTGCATTTATACTTATTCAGTGGATCTTTTTATAGGACAAATATTTTACTTTTATATTTTATGCTTTAAGGGATCTATTTGAAGTCACAAATTGTTTTCTAGTGTCCATTGGGTACTCATCCTTCACTGAGCTTTGGCATTCATTAAAATCACCCTGTGGGCCTGGAGCACCAAAGCGTAATGGAAGCCCAAAAACAAACAGCAATTCCCAGACATTGGCTTTCTAGTTTCGGTCTCCTACTTTATAGAATAATCTAGAATCATAGTTCCTAGATGGAGCCTGCTGCTGTAGTGTTAACCGGCAAGGTGACGGACAGTGGTAGTGATGACCTCCAGTGCCAGGAGCTCGGAGCCATCTCACACAGGCGTGTAGGTCCTGAGGCAGAGCTTTGCTGCTCTGAGTCCCTTTAGGTCTGCATGCTCAGCCTGCTCCATTCTGCCCTGCACGGGCCAGGGAGGAGCGCTAAGTGTTAGCACAGAAAGCCAGCGCAGAGAATGATGTTTGTGCAGTTGTTCTTTGCTGACGTCCACTCTGTACACATGGACGGTGCGGTCTGCTGGAAGGCTGCCGGGGCAGAGCATAGCGCTGAGGTGCCTGTTTGCGGACTTTATGTTCTGAAGGAAGTCAGTGGGCTTCTCTAAGTGTCTTCAAAGATGGATCAGTGATAACAGCTTTGCTCAGGAGCCGAGGATCAAATGTGCTGGAAGTTCTGTAAATTTTAACAATGCTTTGAAATGGAAATGTAGTGATGGTTTTCAAAAATAAGTTAACACTTTATTTACCTTTTGAAAGTCTTTCTCAATGGAACCATGAAAAAAAAAAGCTTTTTGGGTGGGCTTGATTGTTAAAAAGATGTTGACCAGCTGTTTCTGTACTTAAGAGAAAATATTAAGCAAGATAAAGTAAGTTTATAGTGGAGCACAAAGGGTTTATATTAGGTATAAATAGGATCTAATAGCAGTTTGATTTGTTTGAAGCTGTAGTGTTTTATATAATAGGCGGGTTATAAATATTTCTTTAGCTGTTTTTTATACTAAAAATAGATTTTCGTCTGCCTGTGTTGAGGTGGGTTGAGCCCTGCTGCAAATATGAAGATGATGCATTTGATAGCGCCTCTCACGTGCAGTTCCCATCTCAGAGTTGTGCAGCCACTGGACAAATCAGTCTGCAAGTGTTAATGGAACCTGTGTTCCTAGAGAAGTAACAACTGGAATGTTCTGGAGTTTGTGTTCAACCTCTGGCACAGCAGTCATTGTTTGAGAACCTTCATAAGAAAAACTCTAGTTTCTAGATGTCATTTTCTGAAATCATTTATAGTAGAGTGCAATACTTTGTTCCTGAAATTCCTGTATATTGATTTGTCATATCTGAGTTTACGTGGGTGGGACATTTCAGCTTTGTAACTATGATTCCTGTCTTATCTATTGTTGATCTTTCCATGTTAGAAAATCAAGCTGTTGGAGTGGACATTTTGCTTTTTCTTTAAATAAAGATTTATTTAATTTTTTTGAAAAGGCAAATTTACAGAGAGCAGGATCTTCCATCCAATGGTTCATTCCCCAAATTGCTGCAATGGTTGGAGCTGAACCAATCTGAAGCCAGGAGCCTCCACTGGCCACCACCCCCGCACCCCTACCCTCCCACCCCGCCGCAAGTGCAGGGTCCCAGGCTTTTGACCATCATCCATTGCCTTCTGAGGCCATAAGCAGGGAGCTGGATGGGAAGTGGAGTAGCCAGGACATGAAGAAGCCAGGACACAAACTGGTGCCCATATGATATCCCGTTGTTTTCAAGGGGAGGATTAGCCATTGAACTATGGTGCCAGCTCCGACTCTTGACTCCAACTTTGTGCCTGTGTAGACCCTGGAAGGTGGCAGTTGCGGCTCATGTTAGTTCAGTTCCTGCTACTCTTCTGAGAGACCTGGACTGTACCCCTAGCCTTGCCTTGCCTGGGAAGGGTGTTGGGGGTAAACCGATAGACTGGAGCTGTCTTTCTCTACTTTTCAGTTAAAAATTTTTTTAAAGTGAAGCTGCTGACAGTGATTATCCATATGTACCTGCAAGTAAGTGGGGTGACTGCTGCTGTTGGAGTGCAGGGTCCCTTCTGTTTCGATTACTACTGCTTTACTGCTGTCGCAGCTACTGAGTTTTGCAAGCACTCACCTATTGCCAGGCATTGTTGCATGTGCTGTAAATATAGTTGCCAGTTCAGTTCTCCTAGCAGCACACTGAACATCTACTATTAGCAGCTCCATTTTACAGAATAAAATACATGTACAGAGAAGAAACAAGTGACTTTTCTGGAGACAAAACTAGAACCTCAGTGGCTCGTTCCAGAACCCATGCTCCTGCCCATTTGTAGTCTGTTAAAGGAGACCTCTGTTAGTAGCAGCCTGTGGATATATGGCTTATTTTCTCACTAGGAAAATGGAGAATTTTTGCACAGTTGAAAAAGGTAGTGAATTACATGGAAACTGTTGTGATCTTATAGGGTAGATTTCCATGAGCTTTTCTTGATGTTACAATTTCACTTTGGGAATGGTTTGCATGTGGAACTAAACCAATGTGAAGTGTTGCCTGTGGGTTGAGTTCTGTGAGCAGTGACGTGACTCCCATGCCCCACTTGGGTGGACCAGCACCTAGTGGGTGCAGGGGTGCAGAGAGACACCGCTGAGTATGGTTTTAACCTATTTCCGTGTTGTGTTAGAGCACCGCATTGATTGACGAATGCTTGCTTAGTGAGCTTAAATTGCCCATGTGTGATGTAGGAGTTAGCGTGGTGTGTTTAGGAGGTTGTTTAGCACAGGAAGTAGATCTTAGAGCTGTCACACACGTCTCCATAAACTGTTTACAGGAAGCAGAACCTGGCTGCATCAGTGCTAAAGGTCATGGAGACTGTGCTTATTCTGAAATACTTTCCTGGAAAAGAGCCAGAGAGTATAAGCCCAAAGTGATTGGAGTGCGCACCTACTAGTCAGGATTATGGGAGTAAAAATAGCTAATGTAACTAAGTTAATTCAGCCAAAATATTGCAGGCCTTGAATGTGCTGGCTTCACGCGGTGACCAGCAGGCAGTTTCTGTGGAAGTAATGGATCAGACATGAAGATAGCCCACTAACCGCAGGCAGCCACCGCTGCGTACCGCATTCACCCTGCAGTGGGAAGGTGCCCCATGTACACTCCTTGGTCTAGTCCTTACAGGTGCCCTGGGAGTCACATTGTGCTGGCTTCTGTCTACATACCTGAACCAAGTGAGACAAGAGGAAGAACCCATTAGTTGCCCAAAGTTACCTGTGTTTGTCCAGGGTACCCAGCACAGGACGAGACAACAGCCTAAATAGTGGGGCATTAGCCACGAGTGAAAAAAGACAGTGTCTACCTTCCTAGAAGCAGCTCGGCTTCCATGAGAGTGAGACGACCAGTAAATACGGGAACACGGGCAGGTGGGAAGTCAGGTGCTCCTAAGGATTGTGTAGAATTGCAAAACCCCAGGAGACCAGAGAGTGCAAGGAGAGGAAACTGGCTTCCCGTGTCACCTGCGTAGGACTTGGCACCTTCTGAAATGCCCTTCCGTCTCCTGGGTTTCCCTTCCCTGCTGTGACAGTTACTGCTTTTCCATGCAGCTGCTAAAGAGCAGATGCCCTTGAACTTGCTCTCCATTTCCACTCAAGAGCATAACCTCAGGCCTTGTCTTCCCAGCCGGGATTAGATGCGTGTAGAAACATGCAAGAATCGATGATGGCTCTTATTACACATTTCAGGGTGATTTCTTTGCTCCTGTGTCTGTTTCATATGGACTGTAGGTTTTGTTCTATAGTGCTACCGTATAGTGGACTTGGCGTGTCCTGTCCCTGCTGACTGCACTTTGAGAATTGAGCTGCAGTTACACTGAGGACAGCTTTGATCTGATTCACACCAGAGTGTGTTCAGTAGCGAGGCTAGTCCGCGGAGGAGGCACAGAGGATGGTAGGTGACTGCTCCTTATGAAAGGGCTGCACGTGCTTTGAAATGCATCCTCTGGTTTCCGCAAGATACAACTTACTAGGTTTAGCTTTGAAACTAAATTAACTTCTTAACAGATGACCCTCTGAAAACTGTGTTTGAAAGATGTGTGCATCCTCAAGTGCTGCCAGCTGGGCTGTAGGCGAGTCGGTGGGCGTGAAGGGAGGGGAGGTCCTTGGAAGGAGGCAGAGCGCCGCCTTGTCTCTTCCTACTCCGGACGTTACTACAGATGTGTGTCCTTGGCTCCACGGCCGGGATCTTCCGGACAGAACACTGTGGGCATTCAGAATTCAGACGTGGTGTGTTGGCTGCTGCCGGGGGGCGTGGCAGTAAGCCCAGGGGAGACCTGCCCAGGGCATGCTTTGTAAGGACTTCATTGTTGGCCAGCCTTCCTATGAGGACCCAAGTGGGCGGCTTCACACTGTGGTTCCCTAGCCCGGTTCCTGATGTCCACGCAATGGGAGGCCTGCCAGTTAGGACGTTTATTGAGTCTTTGAGCATGAGTTCTCATTGCTGAGTGCTTGGGGCTTGGCAGACACGTCAGTATGTTATCTCAGGTTGACATACTGCTTACAATCACCGACCAACTCACTTAATTTTTACTAATACAGCGTTTATATGACTGTAGCAATGTGGTGCTGCAGTAAGTGCAAAATCTGAAAAAATATGTTTTTATTTCATAGTCTTCTTCCACTCCTCATGACTCAGTATGCACCCCTCCGCCACAATTTTGGGGTTTTTATTCTCTTAATTCTCAGTGTTGTGTGCCATAAGCAAAGTGGGTAGTTGTGTAATGCTCCTGCTTAGAGCCTGCCAGCACGCAGAGCCTGCAAGTGCTGAGAAGCCTCCCAAGGAGCTCTGAGCTGCAGATCTGTCTGTCGGCAGTAGGAGCTGCTTCTAAAGCTCTCTCTGTGACTTTGCCACAGTGACGCCGCTGCCAGAGCCCTGTGGGACACCTTACTGAACACCAGGCACAAAGAGGCAGTGATGGAAGTGCGGAGACATCTAGTGGAAGCAGCCAGCAGAGAAAACCTGCCAATCAAGATGAGCATGGGTAAGCAGGTTCTTCCCAGGGGCCCGTGGGAAGCTCAGCTGGCGCATGCTCATTGAAGCCTGTGAACCGCCAAGTGCAGGTGTGAGGATCCTGGCTGACAGGAGGTGCACACTGTCCTGGGGCCTCTACCAGGGAGCCTTCCTCAGACTCAGCTTTGGGAACTTGAGGGGAGTTCTTGTTTACAAAGATTGATTCTTTCAGTTTCTGAGTTGATTTTGGAACTATCAGACTTGGTGTAGAACGCCTCCTCTTAATTCTGTTCCCACCCTTCTCTGCTTTTCTTCCCCCACTTGCTCATCTGTAGTAGATGAAAGTTCTCTGTTTTAGAGGGATGACAGAGCAGTGGGGCAGGGGGTGTTCTCTGGCCGGGCCTTGCTCTGTGTGGTCTGCGCATAGTCCATCTCTCAAAGTGTTAACCTTTCTTCCCAGGACTTTGCAGACCTATTTTTCTCATTTCTCATTTTTCTTTTAATTTCCAGCTTTGCCTTTAGTATTAGAAGGCTATGACCTCAAATAGCTGTTTCCTTTAGATCAAGTCAGAGGGGCTGGCGTCGTGGCATAGCAGGTAAAATAGCAGCTTCAACACCGACATCGCCAAAAGGGGTTGGCTCCTGTACCAACTGCTCTACTTCTTTCTTCTTCTTTTTTTTTTTTTTAAGATTTATTTCTTTTTATTGGAAAGGCAGATATACAGAGAGGAGGAGAGACAGGAAGATATTCTGTCCGATGGTTCACTCCCCAAATGACCACAACGGCTGGTGCTGAGCCAATCTGAAGCCAAGAGCCAGGAGCTCTTCTGGGTCTCCCATGCAGGTGCAGGGTCTCAAGGCTTTGGGCCATCCTCAACTGCTTTCCCAGGCCACAAGCAGGGAGCTGGACGGAAAGTGGAGCTGCCGGGATTAGAACCGGTGCCCATATGGGATCCTGGAGCGTTCAAGGCGAGGACTTTAGCTGCTAGGCCACCGTGCCGGGCCCAGTGCTCTACTTTTAATTCAGCTCCCAGCTATTGGCCTGGGAACAAAGTGAAAGATGATCCAGTTGTTTGGGCCCCTGTCACCTATGTGGGAGACCTAGACACTTTGGACTAGCCCAGTGCTGACGGCTGTGGCCATCTGGGGAGTGACCCATTAGATAGAAGGTCATTCATTCTGTCTCTCCCTACCACTTGCTTTGTAACTCCAATTTTCAAGTAAGTAAATATTTTTTGTTTTTCTTGAAAGAGAAGCACAGACCCAATGCTTTATTTGTGATTCAATCTTCTGTTTTTGATTTATTCATTATGCATGGACTAGAAAGAAGCAGACAGAGTAGGGTAGAGAGAGAGTGCTCAGCCGGTTCCTTCCCCTCTGGTCGTCACGTGCTGGGCTGGGGAAGCAGGTGTGGCTGGCAGGCCCGAATCGCTCGGGCGCTGTGTCGTCTCCTGCCTCGCAGGGAGGGTGTGCAGCCAGCTCTGCTGCTGCTCTGTTGATTTTAGAAAAGGAATTTGGCTTTTTATTTGCAGTTTGAAAGACTATGCTACATGATTTTATTAATAGATATTTAAGTATGGATCTTGAGTCTGGCTTACAGTTTTTGAAACTTGTAAAAACTTCATATATTTTTTAACAATATTATTTCCCTCTTGCAGTCTGTCCTAGGATACCCAACAGGCACCGCTAGTGCATTTTGCTGGGTGGGGACTGTTTTTTCTGCTGTAACTCTGAGCCCTTTGCCGCTGACCTATAGGGACAAACACCAAACTACGAAGTTGAAATGGACAGTAAACCGTTGGGGAGTAGTAGGCTGTGGAAGTACCTGGGAGGAAAGGGGACAGGGTCATGGTCAGAACAGACTCTGTGACTGTAGGGCCCTGGGCTCCGAGCAGCATAGTGATGCTGGGAAGCCTGCAGGAGTCCATCTTTCCTTCCTGTTTGCAGCCAGGCAGGGCCTCTGGCTCCTCACGTGGGCTGTTTTGAGCTGACGGGATTCCACGAGCAAGGCAGCTGCAGCATAGACACTGAGAGTGCTGCCGAAGGCCGTTGAGGAGCGGGCCCAGGGTTCCATCCAGGCCTGCTGCCGCCTGAGTGCACTGTCTGTTGGTGGACTCCTGCTGGTTGCCCAGCGTGTTCCCTGGGAGCAGAAATCAGGCTGCTGTCAGGCTGCTTGCCTCGCTGCCTCCCTGCCTCCCTGCATGCCCCCCTTTTTCCAACCAGCATATTGCAGGTTCCTGATGCATAGGTGTGGCGAAGCAGGGAGTCGTCTGTGCTGTCTAGCAGGGAAGCCGTGAGTGCTTGGCCACTAGACTGCGTCAGGTGAAGGTATTTGTGCTTCAGTGATGGAATCTGATGACAGCATAAATATCACAGCGGAAATCAATCTTTATTGCTTATTGCAAGGCTCCTGGGAGAGCAGTGAGCTTACATTTCTTCAGGGCAGTGTCTTCTAAAAACCTCGGAATCAAACATTGAAAAGCAAACCAAAGCAAGTAATTCCATAAGGAAGTCAAATGCAGATATGTGAGTTTTCGGTCAAGCGAAAAAAAAGAAAAGATAAAACTGTTTTATTTATTCCGAAACATCAGACATTGGGATGAAGTGAAGAGAAGAAAAGAAGGAAAGAAACAGATGATTGTTGGCAAACTTTTATTGTAGGCAGAACCAAGCAGGGGGCTCGGTGCACGCTCTGGGCATGTGCCAGCCGCCGTGCAGTCCAGGGTAACAGCAGGATTTCCCGTCTCGGCTCTGTAGCCCTGGCCAGGCTAGCTTGGGTTTTTTTTTTCCCCAAAGACAAGCGTACAGGTAACCACGACCAGTAACAACAGGAGCTGTCAGTTTTAAATATCAGAAAACATTGATGTGTGAAAACTGCTTCTCAGACAGCTTAGCATTAAAAACAGAAGTCATTCTCTGGTAGCCTCAATCGCTGGCATGCTTTAAAAAAAAGGATTTATTTATTTTTATTGGAAAGGCAGATATACAGAGAGGAAGAGAGACAGAGAGGAAGATCTTGCATCCGATGATTCACTCCCCAAGTGGCTGCAACGGCTGGAGCTGAGGCAGTCTGAAGCCAGGAGCCAGGAGCTCTTCTGGGTCTCCCACGCAGGTGCAGGGTCTCAAGGCTTTGGGCTGTCCTCGACTGCTTTCCCAGGCCACAAGCAGGGAGCTGGATGGGAAGCAGGGCCACTGGGATTAGAATCGGTGCCCACATGGGATCCTGGGCTTGCAAAGCGAGGACTTTAACCATTACGCTCTCGCGCCGGGCCCGGCTGCCCTGCTTTCCTGCCAACATTTCAAGCTCCACAATGTGCTTTAAACTGTGCACTGTTGTCCCAGCCCGTTGTGTGGATTCTGCTGAAGTGGAAGTTGTTCTGACTGAGACGGAGGCTTTGGCTGTGCTTGAGACATTAAGCAGGTTTTATTTTGAGACTGAGGATTCCCTGGCATTTAAATTCACGAGAGGGATTCCTCGGACCGACTGAGACCTCAGATCTAAATATAAAAGTTCTTAGTTCAAAGCCAGCTCACATTAAAACATTATGAGCACCAAGAGAAATAAACATTCTCTTAAAGGATAAAAGTTTAATTGCTAAAATGAAGGAAAAAAATCATTTTATCACTGCAGTATAAACACACGCCCTCTCTCTGAGAGCTTGTTTTAAAATTGTCAGCTCACTAGGGAGATGGGTTCCAGAAAAGTGACTTTTACAGCACTTAAAGTAAATTGTATTTTTCCCACCAGCTTTCATAGTGAAAAATATGTTCTGAAAGTGAAATACAACTGGACTCCAAGTGATGGCATTTGTTTGACTGAGGGTGGAGGGGAGATGGCCGTCAGTGAACTCTGGCACACACCTGGGGCACTTTCCCTGGCGGCCCATGTTGCCGAGGTCCCTGCTGGGCGGCTCCATGGGAGCTGGAGTGAGACTGGCCTGTTGACGTGGCAGTCTGCTTTCTGTGATGCTGGGGGCCCCTGCTCCTGGCCTCTTTCCTTGCCCATCAGTGTAGTGCAGTTGCCTCTTGGCCCTCCTTCCAGAAAGGTCGCCCAAGCGGAACCCCAGGGCGTTGGCTGTGGTCTCCTCCATCCTGACTGCTCTGTGTCCACATCCACAGCTGCCGGCTGCCTTCTCTGGTCCCTCCATATTTTTGATGATGAGGCCATCCCGGTTGCCGCAGAGCCCAGTGTCCGTGGCGTCTGAGAGTCAGCCCCAGTTCTACCTCTCCCCAACCAGCTTCAAATTCCCAGTCGAGGTAAATCAGGAAGATACCCCCTCCTGCGTGTTGGAGCAGAGGGGTAGCCCCACGTTCAGGGAAGCTCACTGGCGTTGGGGTGCTGTGTTGGAAGGCTGTTTGATAAAAGTGGAATGCAGCAGACCCAGGGAGAGGATGCCCCCTTCTTCCCACTTCAGCTTGTTTTCCGCCAGACTCTGCGCTGGATGTCTCTCTTCTGATGGCAAGTCTGTCTTCTTGCAGGACCCCTGGTGGGTTTCCCATTTTCAGTTTAGTTATGATTGAGTCCTGGTCCCTTTTTCCCAGCCCCAAATTCTCTTCACCTTGGCTGTGCTGTTTGGGGTCCCCAAATCTCTGTGGTCACTATTGATAGAAAAGTCTGTTGTTGCGTCTCCAGACAATAGCCCAATCTATTGCATCGTGATGTTTGTTTTTCTTTTCCTTGTTTCGAGAAAGAGACCTTCCGTTGACTGATTCACCCCCAAAATGCCAGCAGTCGAGTTGGTCTGGGCTGAAATCAGGGAGCAGGAAAATAGGGACCCGGTCTCTCATGTGGTTCTATGTGAACCGCGGCCTGCTGCTCCCAGTGGCCACTCTGATACCCTTTCCTAGTGCTGGGTGCTTCCATGTCAGCCCTATCCACTCACCTCCATTTGAAGTGTGCTGAGTTCTTTGTGAAGACAGTGCTGTCACTCCTTGAACTGTCACACTTGCCTCTGTTTCTGAGCCACTGGCTACAGCCTGTTTGCTGGCCGCTTCCCTAGGGAGGAGTTCCCGAGCTGAGCACAGATGTGTGCTCTCCCCCGCACCTGATTCATCGAGCCCTATCTAGGTGTTTTTGTTCCTCATTTTCCATCAGTGCCATCCCTACACCCATACTGCACTCCGAGCAGCCATGGCAATACTGATTTGAAACATGCAAGGCGCCCGGCGGCATGGCCTAACAGCTAAAGTCCTCGCCTTGAACGGCCCGGGATCCCATATGGGCGCCGGTTCCAATCCCGCAGCTCCACTTCCCATCCAGCTCCCTGCTTGTGGCCTGGGAAAGCAGTTGAGGACGGCCCAATGCATTGGGACACTGCACCCGTGTGGGAGACCCGGAAGAGGTTCCTGGTTCCCGGCTTCGGATCGGCACAGCACCAGCCCGTTGCGGCTCACTTGGGGAGTGAATCATCGGACGGAAGATCTTCCTCTCTGTCTCTCCTCCTCTCTGTATATCTGACGTTGTAATATAAATAAATCTTTAAAAACATAAAAAGAAACATGCAGGAAATCAGGCATTAGTTTGGTGTACACGTTCCCTCACCACTGTTGAGTGTGTGCTACTTCCTGGTTTGGGTCCTTGAGTTCATCCTGTCTGGCTGTGCTAACAGCTAGATTTTGATCTCAGTTATAACTTCTGCCTTCATAAAGGGCTGGGACGATGGGAACTTGCTAAACTGCAAAAAACGTGGATTAGAACCAACTCAGAGCAGCCAGTCTGTGATGAACATCCGGGGCCCCCTGGGGCACGCCCTTGCCTCCTGCATTGGCTGCAGGTGCAGTTTGGGGAACAGGGAAGAGGCTACGTTCCTTATAAGTTCTACTTTGTGAATTTGGTATGTTTCGCTCTTGTTTCATGGACAAGGAAAACTGAGGCCTTGCAAGATTTAAGTTTCTTTGCCAGGATTCCTGTGCCTGTTGTTAAATTATCATCTACCAGATCTAAATCCTCCCCTTTCCACTTCATGCTGCTGGGCTGAACTCCACAGGTCACAGGCTGCCTTCCAGTCGGGCCCTGCTAGGCTGCGCGGTGAGGACTGCTGAAGGGGGAACATGGGGTGGCAGGCTGCCTTCCAGCCGGGCCCTGCTAGGCTGCGCGGTGAGGGCTGCTGGGTGCGGGGCCACAGGGTGCCCTGTCCTGCTCGTGCCCTGGATGCTCTGTCTGCTCCCGTAACCTCAGCCGCCGTGGGGCCTTGCTGCAACAGCGGATCCAGTGTGTGGTTCTTCCCACACTTCCAGACCGAGGGGCCTTTCAGAGGGGCCAGCCCAGCTGAGCAGCGCCTCATTCCCCGAGAGCCAGGTGTCAGCTCTCAGTGCCCCAACTTGGTGAATCATTGTTACTCGACTCCGCTTGCTTGTTCCCTGTGCGCTGGTGGTGGTGCTGCTCCCTGTGGCCGCTGCCTGCCCGGTCTCTGCTAACGCTTCTGCCTGATGTGAGTAGCGCAGCAGAGGAGGGCCTGTAACCAGGCACTCAGATGTGGCATGTGGGTGTCCCACACAGGGGCTTAATGCACTGCTCCACAACGCCCTCCCCACATGCTGGCATCCTTTAACCCTCTTGCTTATTTTAATGCTCATGCTGTTTGAGTATAGTAAAATAAAATTACACCTTGGTACTATCATAAAACTAGTGGCCAACAATTATTCCTTATTAGAGAGGAAGATTATGTGAGAGAGAATGAACCCATCTTCTGGTTGACCCCCAAGTGCCCGTAATGACTGCATTTGGACCACAACTAGAGCCAGGAGCCAGGAGCCAGGAACTCAGTCCATATGTCCCGCACAGGCAGCAGAGAGCCAATTGGGTTGTCGCTGCTGCCTGCCAGAGTCTGCCCTCGTGGACAGTGGGTGTCAGGTGCCAGAGCTAGGGGGTCAGGGCTTTTGATGGGGAGCACAAATGCCAGAAGCACTAGACAAAACACCAGCTTTCTGAAAATAGTTTTGACTTCATAGATGACCTGACAGTATCTTGGGGACAACATTGTTGAGAACAATCATTTAAAAGTTAAAAGTTAAAAGTTTTCTCTGGAGGTTAAGATTGAGCTATTTCCTAGGGATTATTGGAGCCAGAGCTGGGTGCGGAAAAGTGGAGAAGGCTTGCTAATTTTTTTTATGCTGTTCATAGAATGAAGTCCTAGATTGTTTTCCTTTACTCAAAGCATAATGTGCTTATTGTCTGTTAGGTCCTCCTAAGATAATTTGCTGTCAAATTAACAACTTATTTGACTTTTTTGTTGCTCTGCATACAAAAAGAGAGTTTTAGTACTTGTTAATCTGATAATTAGATAAGCTGATTTATGTGAAACATGGTTTGCAAAATTCAAGGTGATCTTTGAAATGAAGATATAACATGATGAAATTGCTGTTTCCTGTGTGGCTAATATACATTATAAAAATAATAACTAGAAAAAAAAAAGACTGGGTCTGGTGTCATGGCAGAGTTGGCTAACCCTCTGCTTGTGGTGAAGGCATCCCATATGGGCACTGGTTTGAGTCCCAACGGCTTCACTTCTGATTCAGCTCCCTCCTAATATACCTGGGAAAGCAGCAGATAACCCTTGTGTTTGGGCCTTTGTACAAACTGGGAGACCCTGAAGAGGCTCTGGGCTCCTGGTTTTGGACCAGTTCAGGTAAGTGGTGAGTTTCTAAAGAAAATTCATTTAATATTCGCTTGGTCACTTAAGGAGAGAAGGTAGATTGAAGAAGAAAGTTGAACTGGAGACCTAAGCAGTTCAGTCATGGAGGGGATAGGAGGAGGAGACTCAAGACAGGCAGAGGGGGTGCTCACTGGGCACTGGGCAGCAGTCCACCCCTGAGCAGGGCTCGGGCCAGCCGCTCACGCCCCCCGCGCTCCTGTTGCCCCTCGTAGAGGGTGTGCTCACTGGGCACTGGGCAGCAGTCCACCCCTGAGCAGGGCTCGGGCCAGCCGCTCACGCCCCCCACGCTCCTGTTGCCCCTCGTAGAGGGAGTGCTCGCTGAGCACTGGGCAGCAGTCCACCCCTGAGCAGGGCTCGGGCCAGCCGCTCACGCCCCCCGCGCTCCTGATGCCCCTCGCAGAGGGAGTGCTCGCTGAGCACTGGGCAGCAGTCCACCCCTGAGCAGGGCTCGGGCCAGCCGCTCACGCCCCCCGCGCTCCTGTTGCCCCTCGTAGAGGGAGTGCTCACTGGGCACTGGGCAGCAGTCCACCCCTGAGCAGGGCTCGGGCCAGCCGCTCACGCCCCCCGCGCTCCTGTTGCCCCTCGTAGAGGGTGTGCTCACTGGGCACTGGGCAGCAGTCCACCCCTGAGCAGGGCTCGGGCCAGCCGCTCACGCCCCCCGCGCTCCTGATGCCCCTCGCAGAGGGAGTGCTCGCTGAGCACTGGGCAGCAGTCCACCCCTGAGCATCACATGTCCATCTTGGCTCCTTCCTTCTCAATACTGTTCCTTGTTTCTTCTTTTAGGAGCACTTTGAAAGCAGATTTATTTATTTTTATTTGAGAGCCAGATTTAATGAGAGAGAAGGAGAGACAGAGAGATCTCCCATGTGCTTGTTCCTCTCCCAAATGCCTGTGGCAACAGCCACGGTTGGGCAAGGTCGGTAGCCAGGAGCCAGAAGCGTCATCCAGATCTCCCACGTGGGTACAGAGGCCCAAGCTCTTGTTCCAGCCTCACTCCTTTCTCGGCAAGATCTGGCTTGGGAGTAGAGGAGCCAGGTATGAACCTCTGTCTGTGATGCTGCCAGGCAAGTGGTCACTCTACCCACCACATCCCAAATCCAGCCCCCTTCGGCTTTTTTTTTCGTTTCTTTATTTTAAAATCAGATTATTATTTGCTGTTGAATTGTTTGAATTTTTATATGTTCTGGAAAATAATTCCACCAGATGAATAATTTTTAAAAAATATATATATGTATATATATATAAATTGGAAAGTCAGATTTACAGAGAGAAGGAGAGACAAAGATCTTTCATCCACTGGTTCATTCCCCCAAGGGGTTGCAATGGCTGGAGCTGAGCCATTCTGAGCCAAGAGCCTCCTCTTGGTCTCCCACGCGGCTGCAGGGTCCCAAGGCTTTGGGCCGTCCTCTGCTGCTTTCCCAGGCCACAAGCAGGGAACTGGAAGGGAAGTGGAGCTGCCGGGATATGGACTTGTACCCATAGTTGAGGATTTAGCTACTGAGCCATTGCACAGGGCCCAAGATGAATAATTTTTTTAAAAGATTCATTTGTTTTTATTGCAAAGTCTGATATACAGAGAGGAGGAGAGACAGATAGAAAGATCTTCCATTCGATGATTCACTCCCCAAGTGGCTGCAATGGCCGGAGCTGTCCCGATCCAAAGCCAGGAGCCAGGAACTTCTTCTGGGTCTCCCACGTGGGTGCAAGGTCCCAAAGGTTTGGACCGTGCTCAACTGCTTTCCCAGGCCACAAGCAGGAAGCTCGATGGAAGTGGAGCTGCCTGGATTAGAACCAGCGTCCATATGGGATCCCAGAGCATTCAAGGTGAGAACTTTATCCGTTAGGCCACCGTGCTGGACCCCAGTGAACAATTCTTATGCAGTTTTTCCCATGTTAGCTTTGTCTCTTCATTCTGTTGTTTCCTTTCTGTGGACACATTAATATGGACGTGGACAGCCAGCAGGCCTTAGAAAGAATCTCTCACTCCTGAACAAGGAAGTCGACAACTTCCCAGAACAATCAAGACTTCTCAAGTAACACCCTTGAACATTTTTCCCCTCCTGTGGTCTCTAAGGCAACATCAAATAATGGTCTCCACCCTGTAAGCTGGTCCAGGTTGACAGCAGCAGTGAGGACCTTCTTCTCAACCCCACACCCCGACACAGGAGGGAAAGCTGGAACATCCATTGTAATCAGAGGCTCGCATGGGTCTGTGACACCCCGCCACCACTTAGTAATATTAAGAGTTAAAATAATATTAGTTGTTTTCATTCAGACTTATTCTTGATAGGTAAGAATCTTCTGCCATTTTGTTAATTATTTTCTGATAGCTTTGTATATCATTTGTTTCTGGCTCTGTTGTCTTTATGACATGGTGGTTTCTGTGGGTGAAAACTTTTCATTCTTTTCATTTGTGTTTCTCTGTTCCAGTGGATTTGATTGCTTTATATGTTACGGTGATGATAATCATCTCGGCTTCCGGATGTGGTACTCTTCTCCCAAGCATTTCCCGTGAGGCTGGGTGGATCCCCCTTTCCCCCCCAGCGGTGCTTGCCTGGAAAGGGATTTACTTCTTCATTTCTGAGGAATAGCTTTGTTGGCTACTGGGTTCTTAGTTGTCACTTCTTTTCCTTTCCAGACTGTGAAGATGTCACCCATTGCCGTCCGCCCTAAGGCCTGTGTTGGGAATGTCCGCTCTTGACCTCGTGGCCATCTTTCCCATCTTGATGCTTCTCTTGCTGGTTTTTAGTATTCCCTTGAGAAGTTCTTTCATGGTGGGCATACCTGGGATCGTTTGGACTTGCTTGATCTGGTGATTCAAATCTTTTTCAACACTTGAAAAGTTTTCCAGTTATTACTTTGTTAAATAGGTTTTCAATGCCTCTTCTTCTAGAAGCTCTGCAGTGTGGATTTCTGTTCCTTTAGTAATGTTCCATAAGTCTCAAGGGCTCTATCCATCTTTTGGGTTATTGCAAAAGGTCTGTGTTCAAGTGTAGAAATCCTTTTTTCTAATTTTGTTTAATCTTTTTATTGTGTTTATTTCATTGATGGAATTTTTCAACTCTGATTTTATTTGGTTCTTTTATGATTTCTGTCCTTTAAAATTTTTTTTCTTAATGTCACAAATCATTTTCCTTGTCTCATTGAATTGATTACGTACTCTTTTATCTGGCTCAGTTCCCTTAGGATCAGTTTTGTGAATCTGTTCTTGGGCATTGTTTGAATTTCCTTCCCATTGGTCTCTGTTTATGGATGATTCTTTTGCTCCTTTGAAGATGTCATGTGTCCTTGCCATTTGGTGCTGCTAGTGTGCCTAAGCTGATTTTTGCCTGGTGGTATACCAGTTGCACCCTTCCGATCTTAGGGAGTAGCTTTCATAGGAGACGACCATTTTCGTGTAGATGGGATATGGAGTGTCATTTTGGTGAGTGATTTGGCCATGGTTCTGTGTGAGCACAGAAGTGTGGCCTCTGTGAAGTTCCCTATGCTGCTATTAATATTAGTGATATCTGCATCAGTAGCCTTGACTGCGTGTGTTTGCTGAGGCAATCATTGCCTTTGTGGTGGACAGGGCTTCTAGAGGTTTCCTGGTCTTGTGGAGCCCAGCACAAACTGCAAGGAGGCTTCTGGTGCTGCTGCCTGCACTCTGGGAGCTGTAGGCCGTGGAGAACCTGTCCCCTGGCTGCAGGGAGTGTGCACTAGACCCCCATGGCCACTGCCTGTGCAGTGTCTGGTCCTCAGCCTGCAAGACAAGCAGGAGTGGTATGTGAGTTTGTGCCAGGGGCGGCCATGGTTGGGTGTTGAAAGGCCTATGCCCAGGCCCCACGAAGTGCATGCAAGTGGCAGCTGCGCTTGTGGTGGCCGCCACCATCCTGAAGCTATGGGATGGGCCTGTGCTTGGCTCTGAGAACTGAATGCTGGCCATGGGGCTGTAATGCTGGGACCAGAACAGGTGACTGTAGCAGCCTGCTCTGGGCCAGACTGAAGCTTGGAGCCAGAGTTTCATCCAGGTCTATAATGTGGTTAGTCAGGGCCCAAATACTTGAGCCATTTTCTGCTGTTTTCCCAGGAGCATTAGCAGGAACCTGGATCAGAACTAGAGCAGCCAGGAATCTAATTGACACCCCGATGAGAAGCAGTAGGCAGCTGCTATGCCTTGGTATGCCACAATGCCAGTCCATGTTACTTTCCTCTATTATTATTATTTTTTTATTCTGATGATCATTACATGGTTGATTAGGACACAGAGGGTCAGGGTTACAAGAAAGTGGGTAAGACCATTGTTTCCACATTCTCTCTTTTTCTTTGCTGAATCTAGGAGAAGAAGGGAGATAAAGGGAGAAACCATACCCAGCCTCGCAACCATCCCAAGGTCCCCAATGTGCCGCATGCTCTGAGGGCACTGCTCATGTGGTTTTCATAGTTCAGCTGTTCTGAATTGCTGTCAATCTCGCCATTCCAAGCACAATGAAATCTCTCCAGAATCCACTGGCTGACATAGTCAACCTTAGTATCTTCACTTACTCAGATTTCCACTGCCAACACATGGCTGGGGTAGTTGATCGATTTGTTCTGTCCTCTTTGCTCTGTCATGGTACCAGGTGTCCTATGCAGGTTCCAATGGACTGCCATATCTTGCATGTGCACCTGGATATGCTGTCCTCTGCTCCGTCTGAGCCTCTGAGGAGGCCCAGCTTTGACACATGATTTCCACAGTCAGACCGTGGAACCCGCACTTCTCTTCATGGTTGGGGTCCTGAGATCAGCAGTTCGTTTGGGGGGATCCCTGAAGAAGCTTCATCTGAGGTGATCCCAGATGAGATTCTTGTGTGTGCTTGCCAGTACAGGTTCTGAAACATCAAACAGGGTCGCCCTAATCAGCCTGTGCATATGCTGGTGGTTGCAGTTGCTGGGTCAGATCTGTTTCCAGCCCCATCTTTTACAAAAACCAGTGGGTGTTGCAGACCAGCCCCATCCTTCCCACTACACACTCGGCCCTCACGCGCATAAGTGGGAACTGCAGCCTAATTGGAGCAACCTGGAATAAACCCCAGCAGGCCCTACCCCCACCCAGGTTCCCATGTGTGTCAGAATGTATAGCAAACTGGTCCAGTCTGTCCCACATCCCATTCAGCTCCCACACGTCAATGGGCATTGTAGCCTAGTTCAACCCAACCAGCCCAACTATCCAGCCCACATACCTGCTGATGGGTGCCACTTTCTGCCTAGCCATGCCTGCTCCATTTCCAGTTTTCATGCTCACCAGTGGAAGTGGCAGCTCAGGAAAGAGGTGCCCACTGTTTTCTTAATGGGCCCACTTTTACTCCTGGATCGTGCACTCTCCAGGTAGTTCTACAATTTAACTTGATATACTTTGCCCCTTGTACCAGCATCTGCCTGCTGATGCTGCAGTAGAGCCCAACCAACCCATACCCCTCTGACTTAGCTTGCACTAGCAGGATCAGCCAACCCATACTGGTTTTCCGCTGATCCAGCTCATATGAGGCCAATAGGTGTTGTAAGCCTGCCCGGTCTGATCTGCCTTCACCCCCCTGGGTCTCATGTAAGCTGGTTGGGTGATGTGGCCCAGTCTGGCATGGCCTGCCTCATCTCGGCATTTGCCAGTCAGTGGGTGCTGTAGCCTAGCTGGTTCTGGCCCACTACTAATTCCAGCTCATGCTGGTGGGGGCTACACTGTAGCCCAGCCCATCTATCCCCCAGTCCAAGCCCTCCTCAGTACTGGTGTATGTTGTAACCTAACCCAGCCCTACCCACCCTCCATTCTGGTGCTTGGATTTGCCAGTGGGTGATGTGAACTGGCCCTGCCTGGTCCACCCCTAACCTTCACCTGATGTATGCCAGTGGGTTCTGTTCCCTGGCTTGGTCTGGGTTGTTCGTTATCATGGTTTCTGGGCTCACCTGCAGGGACTGTGTCCCGACAGAGGAGTTTCCCAAGCTCCTCCATCAGAACCTCTCCTAGTGACAGATCTTGTGCACACAGGTAGGTCCGTGGGCCAGCCCTGCTCAGTCCACCTCCTGTCCTAGCAGGAGCAGTGGCCTTTCCTGACTGGCCTTCACCCATTCTGGTTATTATTGTTGAGTGTTACAGCCCAGCCAAGCCTGGTCCACATACAGACAGCTCACACATGGCTCAGCAGAGGCAAAAATCTCTCCTGGCCCATCCAGTGCTTACCCTGGTCCTTCGGAGCACCAGTGGGTGTTGGAGTCTAGCCTAGTCCTGCGAGCCCAGCCCCAGTCCACATTTGTGCCGAGGGACACTGCAGTCATATCCAGACCAGAATGCTGCTCCCACTCCAGCCTCCTGCACTCACCAGTGGGAACCACAACCCAGCCAGGGCATCCCCTTAACTCTCCAACCAGGCCAATCCCAGTCATAGATTTTGTGTGTGCCACTGGTTGCTTTGACCCAACTTGGCATAGTCCCTCCCTTGTCATGACCTTTGCTGTAGGATGCTTCAGCCTGGCCTGCCCCGGCCTGCCCCGGCCTGCCCCGGCCGGCCTGCCCCCAGTCCTAGATCTTGCTTGTGAGTGACCCTGCTCAGTCTGCTCCCATCCCAGGCTCATGCAAACTGGCAGGTGTGACAGCCTAGCCTGGCATGACCTGAGCTCCAGCCTGGTTCCTGTACTTGCCAGTGAGCTAAGATTTGCTCAGCCCTGACCGGTCTGCCCCCTTCCAAAACCTACCCACACATTAGCCAATAGTTGGGGGTACCTTGCTTAGCTTGCCTGGCCCCCAGGCCTGGACCATGTGATCACCAGTGGGAGCTATGACCCACCAGGGGAGTTTCCCAGGTTCCCCCCTTGGCCCACTCCCACACCTAGATCTCAGCATGCCAGCAAGTGCTTGGCGCTTACCCAGCATAGCCTGCCCCTCCATCTTGGCATTTGTATATGTGCTGCCGAAGCGAGTACCATCGTGGCATTTGTATGAGCTGGTGAATGTTTGGCTTAGCCCACCCTACATCCTAGTTTTAGGATGCACATGTAGGTGCTATAGCCTGGATCTGCCCAGAGTATTTCTGGTTCCTGTACCTGTGAGTGTGGCAGGTTCTGTGGTCACACCTTGCTCAGCCCATCAGCACACCTACTCTTGAGCTAATCAGTGAGACTTGTATTTCCACAGAGTTGGGCCTACTTAGCCTCCACAGAATCTACCCCCAGACCTGGTTCTCTTGTGTACTGGTTAGTGTCATGGGTCTGCCTAATGTGACCTATTCCCTGTTCAGTCATTCAGTTACATACTGGGTCTAGCCCTGCTTGACATGTTCCTAGCCCTAGCTTTTACATAGACTTTCATGTGTGGTCAGCAATGTTCCATGATAACAAGCCCTACTCAGGACTCCCATGTAGGCTGTTGTATTAGTCTGACCCATACAAATTTTCTGGTCTCTTCCCTCCAAACCACATGGTCTCAGTCCCCTTGCTTACCTGCAAGTACAGTGGCCCTGTCGTTGGACGTCGCTCGGGATTCATTCTTTGCCTACATGCACAGTGGCCTTCTCTGTGAATGTCCTTAGGCAGCAGTTCCACACCCTCTAGACCCCAGAACTCACCAGCGGGTGGCCAGTGGGAGGAGACCAACGCTAGTTGGTGCATTGGCTGTCTGCAAATCCAGGACTTGCTTACCACTTGCCAGTGGTGGCTGGGGCTAAGGCCCCACGTATTGGGTCTGACCTGGCTCCCACTGCTGGAAGCTCCCACCATCCGAGTCCTGAAGTTGAACTCCGCTAGCCTGCTCCCACTGCAGGTTGTTGGTGGCAGGTGAGCCAGGGACTGACCGTAGCTCCCGAGAGATCCCTTCACAGTGTACTTACCATGGAAGGAGAAACCTGTTGGAACCAGATAAGCCCAGGACTCACTCAGCTCTTGGCAGAGGTTGTTGTGGCTAGTTCCCCAAGCCTTGAGTCTGCCCTATCTCAGGTACCCCCAGTAGCCACCACACTTCTGGAAGCTCTCACTACCCAAACCCTGAGGTCGCACTCCCCTAGGCTCCTGCCACAAGATGGTGGAGGCAGGAGGGCTGTTATTTTTCCTTTTTTAAGAATCAGTTGTGTTTGTTTATTTGAGGTTAGCAATGTGCTGTCATGTACGTGTACAGATAATAAAATGGGTATTGCACCTGAGCAAATGACAACATCTCACATGGTTCCTGATTGTACAAGGAGCAATGCAGAGGAAGGCTGGTCAAGGTCCAGGCCCAGGAAGGCAGCATTCTGTGGCCATTTGACCCATAGGCTGTAGTGGCCCAGCTCAGATAAGGTGCAGTTTCCTGCGGTGCACTGTGTCAGTTGTGCAGCTTGGTGGTGGGGGTGCCTGCTTCCCAGGTGCCAGTGCAGGGAGTTGGGGGAGTTAGGTGCTCCTCTGAGCCCTGGGCCTGGGGCTGCTCTGATTGGCTGGGGCTCTGGTCCCTGAGGGACTGAGCGCTGTGTTGCTGCAGGTGTCGGTGTGTGATGTCGCCACTCTGGTGGACTGAGGCCTAGATTCCCAGGCAGACAACATGGCAAGCTGCCTCAGTCTCCAGGGTGGGGCTGCTCTGCTGGGCCAAGCTCTTGAGTGGCTGCAGTGGAGCCCAGGGGAGGCAGAGCCCTGTTACATCCAGCTTGGTTGCAAAGGAAAGCAGCTGCAGTGTCCCCCTGGAAGGCGTGCACCCGTGGTACCCATGATGGCTGCTGGCTCTGGAGTAGGACGCACTCCAGCAGTGGCCCTGGTTTCCAGGTGGCACAGTGCAGTGGCAGTGTGAGCCACAAGGTTGGCCACGTTGTGAGCTCCCTCTCTGCAACAGTGTGGCCACAAATTCCTGGCAGCTCCCTGCACTGAGTTCAGGGCCTGCAAGGATCCGGCTGCTCTTAGATGCTAAGGCATGGGGGCTGCTAGGGACCTCCCTCCTACCCTGCCCCAGCAGGTGCGAAGTTTTCCCTCTCCGAGGTGTTCCCCACTAAGCAAGGAGGTGGAGGAGATCCCTTCCCCATGTCGCCATCCTGCATTTTGTATGTCGCTCGAGTGTAATCCCTGCTCCCCTCTCCCCTTGGCTCTGTGTCACCATGGGAGGAACATAGTTGGCCGTTCTTCCATGGGAGGCCAATGCTGGGGCCCCTCTCGCTCACCTGCTTACCTGTTGCTTACCTGCCCTCCTGGGTGTGCTGCTCATGAGCACTGTGCCAAGGGTGTGAGCAGGAGGGCAGCATAGGGTGGCGGGCCACCTGGAGAGCGGGCTCGCCTTCCAGGTGGGATCCCCCCTGTGCTGCCCGGTGCTGTGCCCTGACAGCCCTGCTTGCTGCTGCGTTTACAAATGGCGAAGCAGTGTTGAAGCCAATCCCAGTAATGTTGAGTTTCCCAAGAAAGCTGAGCCCCACGTGTTTCTTTTGGTTTTGGATTTCACTGTTTTGTATAACTTCAGGGTGAGCTGTTTACTTTCTGTGTGTGACCCTTGATCCCTCCACAGTTCCTTCATTCTGTGCTTGTCTTGGTGAATGCAACAGGATTCTCAGACCTGAACACATTGAACTTGGTTCGTGTGATTAAAATGTTCTTTTTGCATTGCTTTTTGTTCCATCTTTGTAATGTCATACAGGTTGAATAAAAAAATTTTGTGTAACGAGAAACCTCCTCTGTAAATGACAGCCCGGAGCCCCCTTCCTGGGATTTACGGTGTTGTAAAAATGGCCGTTGGCCCCCAGCTGGGCCTTGTCCACACTGGCGGCGCAGATGGCGTGTGCACTCCCTCAGCGGATTCATTATCTTGGCCCGTCGCCGCCATCCGGGGCCCTCCCAGGGTCTGATGGGTCTCCATCACCTGCCCATAGCCCTGTATCTTTGCCCTCTGACCCCAGCCACAGCAGGAAGTGAGACTCCCTCTACTGTTTGCCTGTTTGTGCACGGCCGTCCCCTCATCCAAGGGACAAGTCCCTGATAGCAGAGTCAGACTTTCCAGGGAAAAGTCATGTTGCCTGGGTTACAGGAAGCAGGCGCTGTTTTGTTTTAGAACCGAGAGTTTTACAGGGTCACATTAGGAGAATCTTAGTGATTCTGATGATACTGCATGTGCAATGACCCAGGTGTGTATGGTGTCCCCTCTCCTCCACCCCAGTGTCCTGATCTTTCCTTTTTCTAGGCACATTTCTCCTTTTAGAATTTGTATTATTTCTTTGAAAGTCAGGAGTGACAAGGAGGGAGGGAAGAAGAGACAGAGAGGTCATCCATTCACGACAAATGGCCACAACAGCGTGGGTTGGGCCAGGCTGAAGCCAGAAGCCTAGCCCTCCATACGGGTCTCCCACATTGGTGGCAGGGACACAAGCGCTTGAGTCATTCCCGTCTGTGTTCCCAGGCACATAAGCAGGGAGCTGGGACAGAAGTGGAGCCGCCGGGACGTGAACCAGCACTCTGATGGCATGTGGTAAGCAGAGGCTTAACACTTAGTGCCACAGATGTCAGCCCCCTCCTGCTCTGGAACTCATCTTCCAAACGTGTGATCTTCCAGGCGTTTTCCTATGTGGTTACGGAAGTAAGAAGCCATGAAAAAAAGGAAATAAAGGGACACCCTGGTAGTAGGGGACGTGTTCTGTAGGACTGCTTCTCCATCAGGCTTACTGGGGGCTCAGGCATCCAGCCTGAAGTGCCGGGGAGGACACTTCATCACACAGTTGTGCTTCGTCTAGCACGCGTGTCCACTCAGTGTATCCAGTGGGGTCACTTTGAGCTGGCGCCTGAGTGCTGGCACAGCTGTGGAAGCTGTGTGGCGGTGTCGGCTGAGGCCAGCGCTCGCCCATGTGCTGTTCTGCATGCTCGGCGTGCACCTGGTAGACACAGGTGCTCCTGCCCAACAAAGGCACACGCTGGGACAGTCATCATAGCTGTCCTGGTACCAAGCAAGGAGGAGGCACGAATGTCTCTCAACACGGTGCAGTCACACAGGAATTTAAAAAGAAGTGGAAATCTTGGATAACAGAGAACTAAACAAACCAGACTGTGAAGAATACATAGGGAGCTGCCATCCGCTGCCGTCAGGTTCAGATGCAGGCAGCTGCTCTCAGGCGGGAGGCGGCAGTGATGGCTTAGCAGGGCTGTTCTCAGGGCTGCGAGGGACTTCCAGTGTGCACGTTGGGGGGAGAAGGGGGAAAACATGCTGTTTCTGTGGATGCAGTGCCCCCCATGCCCCGTCACCACGCCCAGGCCACGGGGTTCTCCTGGACAATCAGTGCCCCCCATGCCCCTTCACCACGCCCAGGCCGTGGGGTTCTCATGGACAAGCAGTGCCCCCCATGCCCCGTCACCACGCCCAGGCCGTGGGGTTCTCCTGGACAATCAGTGCCCCCCATGCCCCTTCACCACGCCCAGGCCACGGGGTTCTCATGGACAAGCAGTGCCCCATGCCCCATCACCATGCCCAGGCTGTGGGGTTCTCCTGGACAAGCAGTGCCCCATGCCCCATCACCACGCCCAGGCCGTGGGGTTCTCATGGACAAGCAGTGCCCCCCAATGCCCCGTCACCACGCCCAGGCCACGGGGTTCTCATGGACAAGCAACCTGTACTTTGCTGCAGGGCCTGTGTTTGTATTCATACACGAAAGAGTGACTCTTTTCTTTTTATGTGGTACCTTTCTCTTTGAGATTGGGGCTCCTTTCTGGGGTGATGTGTTCTGGATTCACATAGTGGTGATGTGTGCATAACTGCATATACCAAAATTCCACTGAATTGTACACTCCAAGAATTATTTCTAGAGGGCTGACCTTGTGGTGTAGTGTGTTAAGCTGATGACTGCGATGCCAACATTCTGCATTGGCGCTCCACAGTTCAAGTTCTAGCTGCTCTGCTTCCTATCCAATTCCCTGCTCAGCCGACTGAGAAAGCAGCATGGCATGGCCCAAGTGCTTGGACCCTTGCAGCCACATGGAAGACCCGAATTGAGGTCCAGGCTCCTGGCTTTGGCATGGCTCAGCCTCATCTCTTGTGGCCCTTTGGGTAGTAAATCAACATATGGAAGATCGTCTGTCTCTAGTTCTCTCTCTCTGTTCTCCTCTCCCCCCCCCCCCCCCCCCCCCGCTGCCCGTGTGTCACTCTGCCATTGAAAATAAATAAGTAAATTTTTTTTTTTAAGGAGTGACTTTCGAGGTGCATGCTGGGTGCCACAGGGTAAGCCACCCGCTGGGCCTGTTGTGCCCCATTTCAGAGTGGCAGCTCAGGTCATAGCTTAGCCTTCAGTTCGGCTGCTTCCTGACTTGCCTGGAATTACAGTGCCTGGGCTGCTGCCGCCTCCGTGGAGGCTGGGGCTTTACCCTAGGACAGCCTTGGCTGTCGTGGGCATCTGATGGAAGGCCGACTGGCCTCTTCCTCTGGCACCCTTCCTGTTAAATAAATACATCTCATAAACAAAGTACATTTCGTGGTATATTAGAGTCCTTCAGAAAAGTTTATAGGAAATTAAAAATAAGTTTATTGGGTCCCAGTATGATGGTTCAGTATCTAAATTCTTGCCTCGCACATGCTGGGACCCAGTAGAAGCGCCGGTTCGTGTCCCAGCTGCTCTGCTTCCCATCCAGCTCCCTGCTTGTGGCCTGGGAAAGCAGTGGAGAATGACCTTGGGACTCTGTACCCGCGTGGCAGACCCGGAGGACGCTCCTGGCTCCTGGCTTCAGATTGGCTCAGCTTTGACTGTTGAAGTCACTTGGGGAGTGAATCATTGGATTGAAGATCTTCCTCTCTGTCTCTCCTCCTCTCTGTATATCTGCCTTTCCAATAAAAATAAATAAATCTTTTTTTCTTTTTTTTCTTTTTTCTTTTATTTTTATATTTATTTTATTGGAAAGTCAGATATACAAAGCGGAGGAGAGGAGGGGAGACAGAGGGGAAGATCTTCCGTCCGATGGTTCACTCCCCAAGTGACTGCAACGGCTGGTGCTATGCCGATCCGATGCCGGGAACCAGGAACCTCTTCCGGGTCTCCCACGCGGGTGTAGGGTCCCAAAGCTTTGGGCCGTCCTCGACTGCTTTCCCAGGTCACAAGCAGGGAGCTGGATGGGAAGTGGAGCTGCTGGGATTAGAACCGGCACCCATATGGAATCCTGGCGTGTTCAAGGTGAGGACTTAAGCCGCTAGGCCACGCCGCCAGGCCCCCAAAATAAATAAATCTTTAAAAAAAAAAAAAAACTAAATTGGGGCTGATGCTGTGACGTAGTGGATATAGCTAGCGCCTGTGGTGCTGGCATCCCATATTGAGTTCAGGTCTTGGCTATTCAACTTCTGATTGTACTCCCTGCTAGTGGCCTGGGAAAAGCAGTGAAGATGGTTCAAGTGGCTGGGCTCCTTCACCCACGCGGGAGATCTGGAAGAAACTTTGGGCTCCTGGCTCAACCCTTGCCAGAAATCCTGCATCCACTAGGTCACTACTCAAATGGTCACAGCAGCCAGAGCTGGGCTGGTCCAAAGCCAGGAGCCAGGAGCGTCTTCAGTTTCCCGTGTGGGTACAGGGGCCCAGGCTCTTAGGCCATTCTCTGCTGCTTACACAGGCCATTAGCAGTGAGCTGGATTGGAAGTAGAGCAGTTGGGACTCAAATAGAGAAGATATAGGGCAGACACTCAGCCTGTGATGCTGGCTCTTGTTGCACTGTTTCTGTCTCTTAAATGTCTGATATTTTGTTCCCTATGGCTTGTGTCCTTGTGAATACTGTCATGAAAGCATTGACAGTAAAAATGAAATTGTGGTTGTGTTCATAACCGGGATGTCCTGTTATTTTTTTTATTTGTACATAACAATGTGCATATTTAGGGAATACCCTGTAGTGCTTTGGGACATGCATCCATTGTGTGATGTGCAAATATCCATCTTTTCCAACATTTTTCATTTTTCACAATGAAACCATCCAAAGTTTTTTCTAACCCTTTAGAAAAGTTGTGGACACCTTTATGTGAAATAGGACAGCAAGGCTGCGTTCTCATGCCTATCTGTAACCTCATGCTGCTTAATCAGCATTCCGTGTCTCTCCCTGCTTCCTCCTGTGTGCACGGGCACCCACACAGAGGCCCGGCCTGGCTGCTCTCCCTGCTTCCTCCTGCGTACACGGGCACCCACACAGAGGCCCGGCCCGTCCCCTCTCCCTGCTTCCTCCTGCGTACACGGGCACCCACACAGAGGCCCGGCCCGTCCCCTCTCCCTGCTTCCTCCTGTATCCACAGTTAGAGACCCTACCTTTGTCTCTTTAAGTCCATGCCCTGTGTCATGGGGAGGTTCTCTATGTTGAGCTCCTGAGGCTTATCATGTGATTCTATTTGGAAGAAAAAAATACAGGGCGGCACAGAATTGCAGGATGGCTTCTGTTAGATTAAGACTGTGGCCAAATATCGAACATCTGTTTCCTTGTAAAATTCAGGTACTGGCATCCCTTTAGGCATTTGCATCACGTAGTCGTCAGAATGACCCTGACTGAGAAGGCTTGGGGCAGCCCTGGGGACCCGTCGGTGCTAGATGGCGGCGCTGGGAGCCATGTGAGGGCTGCACGAAGGTTGGTGGGAGCCTCTTGCTTGTTGCCTCTTCTGCTCCCAGATGCCTGTGCTGATCCCTTCTCTGTTTCTCCAGGGCGAGTTACTGCTGCACAGCTCACTGCCTACATCCAGCTCTTCAAGAACAACATGCAGGCCATGAGCAAGCACTGCGGGCTCCTCCAGCTGGGGCTGGCCACGGCACAGACCCTGTCGCACCCACACACTGCCAAGTGGGACAATTTCCTGGCCTTTGAGCGGCTCCTTCTCCAGGTCAGTGGCCCTGGGAGTTGGCGCTTTTGACTTGCAGAGACACCATGGTATTACAGTTTTAGGAGTAAGTCCTGAGGTTGTCCTCCATCGTGTTCTCAAATGGTCCCACATTAGGAACTTTTCCACAATGTTTTTTTTGTTTATTTTTCAAGATTTATTTTGCTTTTATCGGAAAGGCAGATGTACAGAGAGAAGGAGAAACGGGGAGAAAAGCTCCCATTCTCTGCTTCACTCTCCATTTGGCCGCACTGGCCAGAGCTGAGCCAGTCCGAAGCCAGGAGCCAGGAGCTCTGCCGGGTCTCCCACGCGGGTGCAGGGTCCCAAGCCTTTGGGCCGTCCTCGACTGCTTTCCCAGGCCACAGCAGGGAGCTGGATGGCTAGTGCAGCACTAGGGACACCACTGGCAGGCAGAGGAGTAGCTAATTGAACCGCTGCACTGGCCCTCATGTTTCCTGTGGGGTTTTTAAGATTTCATTTATTTATTTGAAATCCAGAGATTTGGGGAGAGAGGTCTTTCATTCTCTGACTCACTCCCCAAAGTTAGAGCGGGCTGAGGTAAACAGCTTCCTTTGGGTTTCCCACGTGAATGATCGGTACCCAAGCAGCCGGACCACCCTCAGTGGCTTTCCCAGATGCGTTAGCAGGGTGTTGGGTCAGAAGTGGAGCATCTAGAACTCCAACCAGCACCCATGTGGGATGCTGGCATTGGAGGCGGTGGCTTAACTTACCCGCTATCCAACATGTTGGGTATTATTTAAAGTAACAATGCAAACAAGCTTTGTTAGTGGCATCTTTGCTTTCGTTGCAGGCTCAGGGTCTTGTTGAGCGGTTGACTAAGCTGTAAGCACAGTTGTCCAGTTTGACGCCATTTGGACCTTTCGTGGTCTTGCTGGTGGCGTTGTTGGTCCTGGCTCCTGCTGCTGTTTTCATTCCTCCTGCCGCTGCCTTGCCCCAGGCCACGCGCAGCGCGGCGCTGATGGAGACAGGGTCCATCCAGGGCTTTGTGCGTTTGTGGGGGTGGGTGGGAACTCCTTCTGATTGAGACAGATTTCAGGAGGAGCTTTTTAAAAGCGGGGCAGTTGAAAACCTCAGGCTGTGTGCTTTGTGTTAACAAAGTGTGTGTCTAGGTAGGGTGGTGTTGATCTGCACACTCTGCACGTGGACTCGCCATAGTTTGTACTTTTTTGTGTCTGCCAGGTTCTTTGATAAAGAAATAAGGCTAAATGCAGCAAGAAGCATGCCCCTTTTACCTTCCACAGAGATAAACACAAGCATGATTGTTTTATATTTTTATTAAGTAATTTTTCATAAGACAGAATATTGTACTATGGCGTTTTTCACAAGTGGAGGGCACTGTAAATATCCCTCAACAACTTGCTCTTTTGTCTCCCAGTCAGCAGTGCTGCCTGCCGCCCTGGGTCATTCCGTGGCCGTGCCTGCGGGAGGCAGGTGTTCACTCTGCCGCCCTGGGTCATTCCGTGGCCGTGCCTGCGGGAGGCAGGTGTTCACTCTGCCGCCCTGGGTCATTCCGTGGCCGTGCCTGCGGGAGGCAGGTGTTCACTCTGCTGCAGCAGGCCACCCTTCCCTAGAAAGCCTTCCTTTCCCTTGTCTGTTTTTAATCTCTTGGGTGAGACATACAGAAACTGTCATCGTGTAGTCTACATTTCTGACTTGGAAAGTTGTAACATACAAAAAATTCTTGAAGGTTGCAGTTTGACCTTATTGCCTGCATATTTTCTTACATGAAAGTTTAAGGTTTTAACCTGGTCTGGCTAATTAGTATTGTGCTTGATAGAATGCGTATGTTGTATATTAGTAACCCTTTTCTACCTCTTAAATTTTTTTTAAATAGTTAGCCTTTAATCCATTTTTTTAATTTTACAATGTCTTTTTTTTAAAACATATATTTTTATTGCATTTCCTTTTTTTTTTTAAATTAATTACATTGCATTATGTGGTACATTTTTTTATGCACTGGGATTCCCCCCGCCCCTCCCCAAACCCTCCCCTCACGGTGGATTGCTCCACCTTGTTGCATTTCCATAGTTCAAATTCAGTTGAATCCATTTTTTTTTTAATTACAAAGTCAGATATACAGAGAGGAGGAGAGACAGAGAGGAAGATCTCACTCCCCAAGTAACTGCAACGATGATTCACTGCCCAAGTAACCGCAACGACTGGAGCTGAGCCAATCCAAAGCTGGGAACCAGGAACCTCTTCTGGGTTTCCCACGCATGTGCAGGGTCCCAAAGCTTTGGGCCGTCCTCGACTGCCTTCCCAGGTCACAAGCAGGGAGCAGGATGGGAAGTGGAGCTGCTGGGATTAGAACCAGCCATATGGGATCCCGGCGTGTTCAAGGCGAGGACTTAAGCTGCTAGGCCACGGCACTAGGCCCCTCTACCTCTTAATTTGCAAACGTATTTTTTCTACATTTTTCCTTGACAGTGATATATATATATATATATTTTTGGCACCCAGGTGGGGCTCGAGACAGTTGTATTTTTGACATCTGAATTTTTAGTCCACCTGGAGTTCATTTCTGTGTGGTGATCGAACTCTAGTTTTCTTCCATTTAAGTAGCCCATCCTGCCCACGCCATTGTGGACTGTCCCATCACACTGCAGGTAGCTTCTCCAGCAGTGCGTTTCTGCTTTCTCATGTTGGCAAAGCATTTTTGCTGCAGCATCCACTGTTCCATGCATGGCTCAGGTGAATCCTGAATGTTGGACCAGCCCGACGCCCCTCCCCACAGTGGCTACTCTGAGCGAGGCCAGTGCAGTGCGCTGTAGGGAGGCAGCAGGGCACAGTGAGGAGGCAGGTGCCCCATTCTGCCGTGTGGTATCCACGGGTGGTGCTCACTACATCGTGTTCTGAAGCCTGAATCCTGGACCAGGACTGCCAGTCTGGTCTGGGTGGGTTCCATTTGGTGAGGTGGCACCTGTGTCACGGGGAAAGCCGTTAGCATTGTCCAGTTGTCTGGGACCGTGCACTGTCCCGCCCTTTCCCCACTGATGGGTTACTCACTGACAGCCCGCAGAAATGTGGGCCGACTCCCTTTTCTGTTGCAGCCATCAGCTTATCCATTGCCTTGGTTTTCATCCTCCATGTCCAGTTTTATGTTATTCTCTAGAAATGAATTGTACTGGATTCATTGATGGCCATGTTTAGGTTTTTAAAAGCATTGTGAAATATATATATATATATATATATGTTTGTGTGTGTGTTTAAAATTTATTTAAAAATCAGAGTTAGATGGGCCTGGTGTGATAGCCTAGTGGCTAAATCATTGCCTTGCCTCTGCCAGGATCCCATATGGACTCTGGTTTGTATCCTGGCTGTTCCACTTCCCAACCAGCTCCCTGCCTGTGGCCTGGAAAAGCAGTCATGAATGGCCTAAAGCCTTGGGACCCTGCACCCATGTGGGAGACCCAGAACAGGCTCCTAGCTTTGTATCGGCTCAGCTCTGGCCATTGCTGCCACTTGGGGAACAAACCAGTGGCTGCAAAATCTTTCTCTCTGTATCTTCTTCTCTCTGTGTATCTGCCTTTCCAATACAAAAATAAAAGAAATGTTTTTTAAAAATCAGTGTTAGAGAGAAAGGACTCTTTCACCCATTGGTTCACTATTTAGGTGGCTGCAATGGCCGGAGTTGAGTCAGGCTATAGCTAGGAGTCAGGTGCTTCTTTGGGCTCTCTTATGTGGGTGCAGGGGCTCAGGCGCTTGGCCATTCTCCTCTGCTTTTCCCAGACCATTAGCTGGGAGCTGGATGGGCAGCGGAGCAACTAGGACATGAACTGGTGCCCAGATGGGATCCTACTGTCTCAGGCAGCATCTTGGCCCACTATTCATAGCGCCAGCCCCCAAATAGATTTCTTCCTCTGCACATTTGGTGCAGCCGTACAAACTGTGTTACGGATTTCCCTGACCATCACGTGTTCCTGGAGTGAGAGTGACTCAGGCGGCGCGTGCGGCCGTGCTTGGCTGGCTTTGGCGTCCTGCTGTTCTTCTTTGCTGTTTGTGTTTATGATTATGGAGGAGATCGCCGTGCGTTTTTCTTTACTGTGCTGATGACTTTCTGGCTGTGATGAAAGGCAATAGTAACCTGGTAAAGTCAGTTCAGCAGGTTTTACTTTCTCTGTTCTTTGGAACTATTTGTTATTTAGAGCTGGAATGTACCTGGTGGCACATCTGGAGCAGTGATGTAACTGATCATTAAAGGCAGCGATTCTGAACTATAATCTCTTCAATTTTTTTGTCTCCTTTGCTTCATTTTTTAGAGATTTATTTATTTTTCTTGGAAAGGCAGATTTACAGAGGGAAGGAGAGATAGAAAGATATTCCATCTACTGGTTCACTCTGCAAGTGGCCACAATGGCCAGAGCTGTGCCAATCTGAAGCCAGGAGCTTCCTCTGGGTTTCCCATGCATATGCAGGGTCCCAAGGCTTTGGGCCATGCACGGCTGCTTTCCCAGCCCACAAGCAGGGAGCTGGATGGGAAGTGGAGCAGCCAGGACACAAAGTGGTACCCATATGGCATCCCCACACATGCAGGGTGAGGACAGTACCTCACAGAGCTCAAGCTCTCACGTGCCACATGGGCTGTCCCCTAGCTCTGCCCCTCTTGGCCTCGAGGATCCTGTCCTTGGCACCATGGGACAGCTGCCTTGCCTGGTCTGTGTCCCTGGCACTGCCACGCCTAATGGATAACCTCCCTACCCTGCTCAGGCTGCTGCCCCAGGTCCTCATGGGGCCTTTGCCACCTCCTACCAGCTCTCTTCCTACCATCACTCAGATGTTCCTTGCTCTCCCCTTGGAGCCCACTGGGCATGGAGACACCGTTCTGGCCTTGATCAGGGTGCTGCCCTGCCCTGGGCCCTCCCCGCCCTCACTCTCCTCTTGGGAGCCTCTCCACCCACTTGTGTTCCATTCCCTCATGCACAGATGCCTCCTCACTCTGCTCGGCTGCTCTCTCCACCCTGCGTAGCTCCCCACACACACATTAGGGCCCTGCTGACTTGCCCAAAGCCTCTGTTGACCTGCCCTCCCCCATCCAGTACCCCAGGTGGACAGTCAGCTCATCCTGCTGAAGGTGAGCCTCGAGTCCCCAAGCCCCACCTGTTTCCCAGCAGGGCCACACAGCAGCTGTGTCCTAGGGACTGTGGTTTCTCGATGCACCAGTGAATTCTGAACACTCTGGACACCGGGTTCACTCTGAGCCATCTGACTTTGTACTGAATTTGAGACTCTTCGTTCCATGCTGGACTGAACATTAGACATGACTGTGGCATTTGTTGTGGTTCTTCTCTGCAAGGAAAAAAGAAGTAAACCTTGAAAATGCCCAAGGCCTCCGTGGAACTAACTGCCCACCGCTGCGGCCAGTCCCATGCTCTGCGCATCCTCCATGCTGATCCCTCTGCGCCTCAGCAGAGCTGCCGGGTAATTGCTCTCTGTTTACGCACTTGCTTATTTTATGTGGTTCACACTCCTCCATTAGTGGGATGGGCCATAATGGAGGGCCCGCTTCCTGTCCCAGGCCAGGGTTTGGAGGAGAGTGTTTTGAGTTTATTTTGAGCATGAGGGTGATGCTTTGTATTTCTCAAGGGCTGGGAGCCACTGAGAAGCCTTAGCGGGTGTGGACAATTGTTTATTTCTTGGGAGGCTCATTTCCACCACGTCCTACTGGGACCTCCATGTAGACGTCCAGGCCCCAGGGAACATTCACAGCCCTGTTAGGAGAAGACCTCAGTCTTGGAAGCCTTGCACTTGGCAGTGGAGTGATCTGTCTGCCACCCAGCCCTTGGGTGATAAGAGTCAAGCTTCATGTTCCCCTCAGGCACCTGAATCCCGTGATGTCCACGCAGGAAGCCAGTGCAAGGTGCTCTTCTGTGTGGGGGACTGGGCACTGCAGAAGCATTCAGAACGTAGTAGCAAGGATGATGCTTATCAGAAAGTCAGCGGGACTCTCTGTCACCTCCAGGGCCTGGTGTCGTAGCCACAGCTATGGGCCTAGAGGAGGTGTGTGCATTCTCAGGTGACCCTGTTTTCAGTTTAGAGCCCAATGGCAAGGTCGCCCAGACTGCTTTGCACACGGCTATGAAGCTGTGTGGGAAAGGCAGGTGCAGAGGAGCTGCAGGGACTGAATCGGGGCTCATGCTTCCTCACTCTGCATGGTCATGAATAATTCCTCTCTGACAGGTCTGCGTGTGTTTCCTCAGTAGAACAGGAGCCACGTGTGTGCTGCCTGTTTGTGGCAGTGCTGAGTGTGATGCCCAGTGCCAGGCATGCCACGAGGCACAGGAGCTGCTGCTGACACTAACAATTGTCGCTTTTTAAAACAGCTTTTCATTTATATTTGTTAAAGATTTAGATGGCTTGTAGTGGCTCAAACTGGGCCAGTTGGAAGCTAGAAACCAGAAGATCCATTGAGGTCTCCCACATGGGTACAGCGACCCAAGCTCATGGGCCATCCTCTGCTTCTTTCCCAAGTGCTGGATGGGAATTAGAGCAGCCACAGGAGCTGAACAGGAAGTGGGACTCAGGCTGGCACTTACACAGGGTGCTGGTGTTGCGGGTGGTAGCTTTACCTGCTTTGCCACAGCTCTGGCCCTGGTAACATCTTCTGGCCAGCTCCAGATTGTTAAGATTACCAACTTATAAAAGAAGTGAGTAGTGCCCTTGATATAGTCTTACCTAGATTTTGTTTTTCCAAACCAAGACTTTTTTTTTGAAAGAATAAAGACAGAGGAGAGATAGAGGAGTGAGATACAGATCTCCCATCCCATCCCAGCCTGCTGTCAGTGGCCTGGAGCTCCTTCTGGGTGTCCTGCAAGGGTGACAGGGACTCGAGTACTTGGCTCTTTCCCTCTGCTGCTTCAGATACTCCAGTATGGGCTGCCAGCATAGCAGGCTGTGGCCTAACGTGCTGGGCCACACCGCTAGCCCCTCCATTTATTGCTTGAAGTTCCCTCGTATTTTGTTTCTGCCTGGTTTCCTGGCACACAAGCTCCTTGGGATCTCCAGAGTGAACAGCATGTTGTATGCCCATGAGATGGTTGTGTTAGGGCTCCTGAAGGGCCTCTGGATGAGGGCTGCTTGCCAGGAGACCAACCATGTGCTCAGAGGGTTGCAACATCCGGCTCCCAACCTCTGGGGCTGGAGAGAGAGTTCATCACTGCTCTGGTCAGGGTGTGGAGTGCCCCACAGGGACCCGTATGCTAAAGACCTGGTCGCTTTCTGTGGTTGGTCCAAAGAGAGTAGGAATAAATTCTGGTGTATGCAGGTGTTAAAAAAATAAAGCTACCATTTAGGAAAATGTTATTGTCTGTTCTATTTGCTGTGTGATAGTTTAGCAGCATTTTTATTTGAATCTGTAATATATACCTGATGCCTCAATGCTAATTCACAAGAGAACACCTTCGATTGGCTGCAACCTGATTTATCGTGGTTATAAAATGATAGCAAACGCCGTAGTACAGGGAACAGCTGTGTTTATGCTTCTGAAGCTCACACTTTGTAAATACATCTGTGGATAATCCCACTCTGAAAATGGTGTTTTAGCTAAAATAAAAATGAGTTATGCATGAAGCCGCTCAGGATAATCCAGGTAAAATATTGCTTCAGCTTTATATTTTATGTCTCTTCACTATCAAGCCCAGGCATCCTGCTTTATTCATTGCCAGAGTAGTTTTTAATAGGCTGGATTAGGTTTTGTTTTAATAAATTAGATTTTGGATGACCTCTTTGTATAAGAAACCCAGCTTCCCTAAACCGAGGGAGCGTCTGTCTCTGCTCCGTGACAGATGGTGGGGTTGGACCTTCGGGCCCTCTGCGGCTCTCACGGCCCCCAAGGCAGATGCTTGCCCATAGCCCGGCTCAGCTTTGTGCCGTGCGCAACTTCGCCGGCACGCTGGGAGGTCCTGCTATGTACTCACAGGGCTGGGGTCCTCTTGGGGGAAGTTGCCACCATCCTGCTTCCTTGAGAGCCCAGGCGTATCAGCCTGTGGTGTGGCCTCACTGGAGGAAATATCTGTGTGGTCACTGGATAAAGATGAAGAAGCAGACAGAAAAAATAGTCACCTTTAGGCTTCCGGAACAAGTTCTGCCTCAGCGATGAGACCCTTGCGCGACTTTGGCAGGATGGCTTGCCTGGGTGCACACAAGGCCCCTCTCTGCTGCTCTGCATCTGCGCTCTTGCTGAGTGGGGTGCTGTATGCGGGGTGGTTGCATGGGCTCAGCTCGGCCTCCCCACCTGCTGGGATGAGCCCTGGCTTCCAGTGGCATTGTGTGCTGGCTCAGCTCTCCTGGGTCTGGGTCCGCTCGTATTGTTAGCTGCTTCTGCTTTCTGTACGTTTTTCCCTCCTCCTCCTTATTTGTATGTTTATTTTTAAATAAATCTTTATTAAATTAGGTAACTTGAAGAAGTACATGCATTGGGGCTGGTGTTGTGGCACGGTAGGTTAAGCTCTGATTGCTCTGGGACCCCAGCATTACATCCTGGCTCTAGTTCAGGTTCTGGCTGCTTGCTGTCCAATCCAGCTTCCCACTCATGTGCGTAAGAAAGAGTGGATGACGGCTCATGTGCTTGGATCTCTGACCCCATGTTGGAAACCCAGACGGTGTTCCTGGCTCCTGGCTTCAGCCTGGCCCTGCCTGGTGTTGTCATTTGGGGACTGAACCTGAGAATGGAAGATCTCTCTCTCTCTCTAATTTTGCCTTATAAATAAATAAATAAAGAATTATCTTTGTAAAAACAACAACAGCAACAACAAAAATAAAAACAAATAACAAGAGCAACAACAAAATCCTTGGCCTGGCGAGATGGCTCAAAGGCCAGATCCTCACTTGGAGGAGTCAGGATCCTGTATGGGAACCAGTTCATGTCCTGGCTACTCCACTTCCCATCCAGCTCCCTGCTGTGGCCTGGAAATGTAATAGAGGATGGCCCAAAGCCTTGGGACCCTGCACCCGCATGGGAGGCCCGGAGGAAGCTCCTGGCTGCTTGCTCCTGGCTTTAGATCAGCTCAGTTCCAGCCGTCGTGACCACTTGGGGAGTGAACTAGTCAATGGAAGATGTTTCTGTCTCTCCTCCACTCTGTAAATCTGATCCGCCTTAAAAAAAAAAAGGGAAGAAAATCTGAAAAGCAAGCTTTACTTACAAGCAAAGACCAGTTCCTGTGGAGTGAGGGGCTGCGATGTGTCTCCGCTTCCCTCACCGTCTCCCTTGTCTATCTTCCCCCTGTGTTTGTCCCCAGGTCCTCCTGCCTGGGGATAGTAGAGGGTTCCCCGCTGTCCCCCAGCTGCCAGTGTTAGCTGCACAGTTAGCCTGCAGCTGTCTGCTGCCTGGCCTCCCACACAGGTACGCTTGTGTCTCCTCTTGCCTCACAGTAGCAGGTTGGGCCAGGCCACTTGACTCTTGACCTGTGGGGAGCCCTGTTATTCCTCTTACATTTTTATTTTATTATATTTTTGACAATCTTTACATTGTTAATTACGGTAAAAAGGTTCAAGGGCTAAAGGGAAGTGGGTAAGACTATTATTTCCATATTGTTTCCTTCATATATCTGAGGTAAAGGGAATATTGAGGGAGAAGCCCCACCCAGTTTCCTACCCTCCCAGGTCCCCGATGTGGGGCATGCTCTGAGATCCTTGCTCAAGTGGCTTTGATAGTTCACCAGTTATGAATTGCTGCCAGTCTCGCCACTCCAGGCACGATGAGGTTGTTGAAGAATCCACTGATTGACATAGTCCTTCATAGAGTCTCCATTTGCCCACTATTTCGCTGCCAACATATAGCTGAGGTGGTGGATTGACCTGTTCTGTCTTCTGTCTTTTCTTGGTTAGGGTTCTGAGTCCGCCATTTCGTTTGGGGAGATCCCCAAAAGAAACTTTGAGGTGTTCCCAGACCAGATTCCTCTATTACTAGCAAGTATAGGGCCTGCCACAGTCCATCGTTCTGATCAGCTGGTGATTGCAATTGCTGGGTTGGTTTTGTTTTCAGCCCCGACTTGCACTGGAACCAATGGGTGTTGCAGTCCAGCCTGGTTCTGCCCAGCACACACTCGGCCCTCACATAAACCAGTGGGAGCTGCAGCCTAGTGAGAGCCACCCGCAATAACCCCCACCAGGCCCGCCCCCTGCCCTGGTTTGCCAGTATGTGTAGCAGAGTAGCCCAGTCTGTCCCACATCCCATTTGGCTCTCGTACATGTCAAAGGGTATTGAAGCTGAGTTCCATCTCTCCAGCTCAACTATCCAGCCCTCATGGATGTTGAGTGCCTCTCTGTCTAGCCACCCTAGCCCCTGTCCTAGTTTTTTGTGCCCTCCCATGGGAGTGGTAACCCAAGAGGGTATTCCTCTTACTTTCCTTAGCTTTGGCTTGCCCAGGTCAGGGCTCAGGGGTCATGTTCTCGGGGACCTTCCCTGCAGCGGGCCACAGGAAACGCTCGTTCTCTGGCCATGCCATTTGGCTGCCCAGAGCAATGAGCACCCTTGAAGCCTTGCAGGGCGTGCGTGTTCTCCATTCATATCTCTCATCTCAATGTCACTCTCCCCCCGGCCCCGCACCCGGCAGAGTATTTGATCTTAGCTTTTTCTCCCCTATCACAGTTAGGGATTTCTCTTTTGAATAGTAAAGGAGAAATGGGAAATTGTAAATCATAGCCATGAACTGCAGGGTGTGTGGCCGGGGGTAGACCGAGAGCTGTCAGGAGTCAGGATGGTGTGCGCTGCACAGCTGGTTGGAAGTGAGCTTTGAAGGAATAGACTATGTAAAATGAGAGCTTCACCTCCAAAGCAGTGCCAGTGTGTTGTTCCAGCTGGAAGCCAGAGTTAGCAACAGGCAGGGCACGCTCAAGGCCAACAGTTTTGGTTCTTAGTGTTTTGTAGGTCTGCCCAACAAAGGTTCCAGTGCAGACTGCCAGTGGCTCAGACATTGTGGGTGTTTTGTGAAAAACAACCAGGGAGTGCACGCCTTCTGGCTGGCGTCGCCCGGAGGGCATGTCAGGGCTTGGGCTGCCCTGCACAATGGGGTCTCCCTCCTCACTGCTGCCTGTTGCCTCTGTTGTGTGCAGGCCAGCCCACTGGTGGCTCAACCTGAGAAGGAAAGGAAAGCACACCGGTGGTTTTTTGGGTTTTGTTTTTTCCTATAATATGAGTCTTGATGAAGCAGATCTTGCGTGTGGCTATGTACAGGATATGTTGGGTGTGACCGAAAGGCCTGTTTCGCTGAAGGACACCTGAGCCTGCACTGGCTGAGTCTCTTTTGCAGGCGCCCTGGCCCTGACATGGACTTGGCCTCCTTTTCCAGTTTCTTGCCACTCTCAAAGGGAAGTGGTGTTTGATTGCTTTGTTTTTGTTTTGTTTCTGTCTTTATTCCCCATCCCCCCTCCCTACAGAAATGGGAGAAACAGTCCAAGAAATATTCAGGTTTCTCTCCAGCAGGAGATGCTGTGGAGATGTGACCAAGCTGGTTTGCCCAAGCTCTCTGTCTCTCTCCCTGGGGATCCCTCTACCCTGGGAGCTCAGGACCCCCTTTCCTCAGTGGGCACCGGCTGAGCAGATGGCCATCAGTCTGGCCCTGATTCTTGAGGGGCTGGCTCTCCTGGTGCCCCAGTGGGTGTCACCCTGCCCAGCTCTGCCCGCCTGACTGAGGGCCGGCGGTGGGAGCCGCGTAGGGCTGACCTTGCAGTGTGGCGCTTAGGGGCAGTTAGCACACATCACGAAGACTTTCTTCCGGAGCAGCCCGCGTTGCCTGCTGTCTGCCAAGGACTCCAAGCTGACCGCGCTGCACACCGGTGCTCCGTGTGCATATAACGGGTCTTCCCTCATACATTATTCAGACGTGCTGTTCATTTTTCTTTTAATCTCCTTGTCTTGAACTCTAAAAGCAGCAAAGGAGCAAAATAAAATCACCAGAAAGCTTCTTCCAAGGGAAAATATGTGTCAAAAATGGATAGATTGCTAGCCTGTTACATGGAGCTATTTCTGTTATTTCGCCCATGTGATTTTTCTTCAAGTGTTTCTTGTGGTTTTATGAGAGAATGCAAAAGATTCTTTTTATTAGCTCCTGTAGGTATAGCGTAGCCTTGTGTTTTGTTTTGTTTTCGCGTGTGTGGAGGGACTTTGTTAAATATGCTGTTTTGTTCAGTTTCCTAGTAAATATCTGGGGTTTGTTTTCCTTGTGATGTTTTGAAATAACAATTTTTAAATATATAAAAAAAATCTAGGCAATAAAATTGGGAAATTTGGGACGTCTTTGTTTTTACTTTTCACTGAAAAATAGTAGTTTTCCCCTCTATCTTGTTGAATCTTTGCTTTCTATGCCTTTTTACTGTGTATGTGCTTGTTTGAGATTTGTTGCATTATCTGTTTGCAAGGCGGAGTGACATGGACAGAGAGAGATTGTCAGTTGGCTGGTTAACTCCTCCGGTCGTTGCGGTAGCTGGGCTAACCAGGCCGAAACCAGGAGTCAGAAGTCGGTGCAGGTCTCGCGAATTGGTGGCGGGACTCAATGCAGGTCCCCCGAGTTGGTGGCAGGGGTCCCTGCAGGTCCCCCATGTTGGTGGCAGGGGTCCCTGCAGGTCCCCCATGTTGGTGGCAGTGGATCCATGCAGGTCTCACGTGTTGGTGGCAGGTGTCCATGCATGTATCGTGTGTTGGCAGCAGGGGGCCATGCAGGTCCCCCATGTTGGTGGCTGGCTTCCATTCAGGTCCCTCGTGTTGGGCCTAAGCACTGTAGCGTTGTAGGTACATGAGCAGCTCGCTGGATCAGAAGTAAAAGAGCTGCAACTAAAACCAGTGCTCCAGTTTAGGATGCTGTTATCAGAAGCAGTGGCTTAATCTGCTAGACTAAACACCAGCCCTACCTCATTGTTTTAAACTTCAATTTTAGTAGAAATACATTAAAATATAAAAGCTTTAAATAAGAAATATAAAAATTTTAACAAAATTTGATGTATGATTTACCTCAGAGGTTTTAGGGTAGAAGGATGATAATTACAAGGATCTAAACATGTATGTAACATTTTTTTTTTTAGTTTATTTTTAGGTAACTTAGGTTTGGTGAATTTGTTTTCCTTGCAGTCTCATAGAGATACTCTTTAGGATTATAGCCTTGGGCCCAAAGCAGTAGCCTATCTGCTAAAGTCCTCGTCTTGCACATGTCGGGTTCCCATATGGGCACTGGTATGTACCCCGGTGGTCTCGCTTCCCATCCAGCTCCCTGCTTGTGGCCTGTGAAAGCAGTCAAGGACGGCCCAAAGCCATGGGACCCTGCCTCATGTGTACTGTGATGGTCATGGCTTGCGGTTCTAGCCTAGGGAAGCAGGTGCTTTAAGATTTATTTATTTTGGGGCCTGGCGGTGTGGCCTAGCGGCTTAAGTCGTCGCCTTGAATGCTCCAGGATCCCATATGGGTGCCGGGTTCTAGTCCCGGCAGCTCCACTTCCCATCCAGCTCCCTGCTGTGGCCTGGGAAAGCAGTTAAGGACGGCCCAAAGCTTTGGGACCCTGCACCCGCGTGGGAGACCTGGAAGAGGTTCCAGGTTTCCAGCTTTGGATCTGCACAGCACCGGCCTGTTGCGGCTCACTTGGGGAGTGAATCATCGAATGGAAGATTTATTTATTTTTATTGGAAAGTCAGATATACAGAGAAGATGAGAGACAGAGAGGAAGATCTTCCGTCCGATGACTCACTCCCCAAGTGACCGCAATAGCCAGTGCTGCGCCGATCCGAAGCCGGGAACCAGGAACTTCTTCCGGGTCTCCTACACAGGTACAGGATCCCAAAGCATTGGGCCATCCTTGACTGCTTTCCCATGCCACAAGCAGGGTGCTGGATGGGAAGTGGAGTTGCTTGGATTAGAACCGGCACCCATATGGGATCCCAGCGCATTCAAGACAAGGACTTTAGCCACTAGGCCACTGCGCCGGGTCCGCTGAAGGTTTTATGGTGAATAAATGTCAGGTCTGGGCTTCATCCTGGCTATGCTGGAGCCTAACCCCTATGCTCCCAGCAGTGGCAACGTGGATCTGGAAAGGCTGACATGAGCCTGAGTTAGATGGTGTCCCTGGCAGGCCGTGTTTCACTGTGGGCTGTGCAGCTTTGCATGCTGCGGGAGTCCCCTGGGACAGGATTTACTAGCAAATGCGAAAGTGCTGCTCGTGGCCTTCCCCTTTTTGCTTCCCGTAGGAATCAGGCACCCTGGGGTTCCCCCAGGCAATTGACCCTGTGCCATATCCTGGACAGGTCTCTTGCTGTCTCCTGGGGGTGCACACTGAGTGAGGAGTGATGCCAGGGGGCATGCAGGCTTTCCTTTGCCAGCCCAGGAGGCTAGGGTGCTCCTATGCAGTGAGGGGAGACCCAGCAGCAGGAACTTGTGTGCTGTATTTGCCTGGTTGCTGGGCAGTGTTTTCAGCAGCCAGCGTGCGTAAGCAGTCTCTCTACAGCAAGCCCGTGTGCATAGGGCCCATGTGGGTCTGTGCGTGGCTGATTCCAGCCCCATTGCTGATCACACAGCCCGTTTCCCCTGTATGTTTAGAGAGGGAAAGAAGACCAAGGCAGTGGGCTCTTTGCTTTGGAGCAAGGCAGACTGTCTAAAAATGTGTATTCCTAGTCTGTCACCCACCGTCCCTGTTTGTAAGAGGTCTGAATTTTGGGATTGTAGTACTGCTCTCCTGCCCAAGTGTTGAGTGATGCTAGGAGACCCTTTATCACTTGAGGTGAGGGCTGCTCAGCTGGGGCCACAGGAGTCTCTCGGGGGTGGGGGGCACAGGCCAGCATTCCTTCCATCCCAGGAGCCATGGGCGCCGCCACCCTTCTCCTCAGGCAGTTCTGTGGCAGCGGAGCGTGAGAAGCCCCTGGGGCATCATTCTGGATCCGGAGATTGTGAAGATGTAAGATGGTTACCACAGGCCTGGTTGACAGGCGCATCTGCGGGTTGGCAGTGTCTCAGGGTGGAGGAGATCCCTAGAACGAGCTACATAGCCACCATGACCTGGAGTGTGAGTCTAGCTGTGTCATGGTACAGAACTGTGTGAGGGGATGCGCACACAGCCTCCTTGCTTAGCCTGCCTGCTCAGGCTCTCCGTACGGTCCAGCACACCTCCCGAGCCTTCAAGCCAGGCACACTGCTTCCGCTTGCCTTGTGTTGGTCACTCCAGTCTGATTAAATTCCCCTAATTATTGCTTAACTTACTTGTGTCTGCTTAGCTCCCTGAAGGCATCCCAGAAGTTTCTTTGGCTGCTGGTTTCCCACCTGGTGGATAGGAGGTGTTCAGTTCACTGTGGTGTTTTTCAGAATCCCAGCCATTGGTGTTTTCCATGAGTTTGTAGATGATTCTAAAAACTAAACAATAAAAGCTCGAAAAACTGAGCTGGCGTTGTGGCATATCAGGTAAAGCCGCCTCCTGTTGACGGGAGCATTGCCTGAGTTCCAGCTGCTCATCTTCTGCTCTGTCAGCTAATGGCCTGGGAAAAGCCACGGAAGATGCCCCACGTGTTTGTGCTAGTTCCTCCCACAAGGAGACCTGGAGGAAGTGACTGGCTTCTCTCTGGCCCACGCCTGGCTGTTGCAGGCATCTGGGGAATGAACCAGCGGATGGGTGATCTCTCTTCTGCCTCTTCCTCTCTCTGTAACTCTGAATTACAAGAAAAGTAAATAAATCTTAAAAACTTGTGGAAAGCAACAGCTTTGTCTAGTTTGACAACATTATGATAAGTATTGCCTATCATTATGTATGAATTATACATCATGAGTACATAAGAATATTTTTTACCTTTTTTTTGTTTAGTTCAGCAACTAACTCTGTCTCTTACCCGCCCAGCCCCCACCCCCGTCTACAAACTGAGCCAGTGATGTGGTACTGCTGTAAGCCAGTTCAGAAACAGAGGAAGGGAGTTTTGAGTGGTGTCTGTATTTCATGAACGCAACATCACAAACCATTTGAGCAAAGAATGAATACTTAATAAATGGTCAAAAACAGTAGTTGTTGCTGTATTAAAAGGTAAATTTTAAAAGCTTCTGGGAAATACTGGTGCCAGCTTGTCTTATCTGGGGACAGGGAAGAAAGTTACAAACATTGAAGCCATTACACCTGTCACAACGGGGACATCACTGCATTTGAGAGTTGGGTCACCCGGGAAGGGCACTTCAGGATCGGAAGGTTCTGGGTGTGCTTGCAGACAGGACCTCATGGTGATGGCCCCGATGAAGCTGTGCCTTGCTCACCCATCAGCTGCAGGAAGCGAACACCAGGGCAGGCCCTTCCCACTCCAAGGCACGGACGGCGACAGCGCTTGCCCTGTCCCGGTCACAGGACACCCAGCGCAGCTGCTCTGTACCAAGACCCTGACGGCAGATGTTTATTTACTTATTATTTTCTTTTGAAGTCTTTTTTAAAGCTGCTTTTCTTTTATTATTATTATTATTATTATTATTATTATTATTTTATGATATATTTCCATAGGCTCTGGGATTTCCCTTACCTCCTCCCCCGATCACTGATTTTCCCTATATTATTATCATAGTATAGTTTTTTTTATTATTATTATTACATTGCATTATGTGACACAGTTTCATAGGTACTGGGATTCCCCCCACCCCTCCCCAAACTTCCGCCCATGGTGGATTCCTCCACCTTGCTGGATTGCCACAGTTAACTTCAGTTGAGATTCTTTCATTGCAAGCACATACCAAACATAGAGTCCAGCATCTTATTGTCCAGATAAGTTCAACGGCTTCTTGGGGAGACCATCTCTGGTCGGAGGGTAGAGCCGGTAGAGTGTCATCCTGATCAATTAAAAGCCACAACATAACATCAGCAACAATTTATAATGTTATGGAATTAGTGGACAGAGTATTGGGTAATCAGTATGTTGAAAAAAAAAATACAAGTTCCTAGCCACATGAGGTTGAGATAATATTACATTTTACAGGTACTGTTTTTCATATTGACATCATTTCATCTTAAATTAAGGCACACATGTGGTATCTAACCTTTTGGGATTGACTCATTTCCCTTAGCATTATGGTTTCCAGTTGGGCCCATTTGGCCCCAAAGAACTGCATTTTGTTTTTTTTTTAATAGCTGAGTAGTATTCCATGGAGTAGATGAACCATAGCTTTCTTATCCATTCTTCTGCTGATGGGCATTTTGGTTGCTTCCATGTTTTTGCAATTACTGATTGTGCTGCTATGAACATAGGGGTGCATGTTGGTTTCTCGTGAAACAGGTGTTTTGGATATATTCCTAGGAGTGCTATTGCTGGATCATACGGTGTGTTGATTTTGAGTTGTTTGAACGTTCTCCATATTGATTTCCATAGAGGCTGTACCAGCCTGCAGCCCCACCAGCAGTGGAGTAGGTGATTTTATTCATGTGGGCCAGTCTTACTGGCGTTAGGTGGTACCTCATTGATGTTTTAATTTGGATTTCCCTTATTGCCAGGGAACTTGAGCATTTTTTTCATATGTTTATTTGCCATTTGGGTTTGTTCCTTTGTGAAGTGTCTGCCAATTTCCCGTGCCCATTTCTTGAGTGGCTTGTTTATTTTGGCATTTTGGTTGTTTTGGAGTTCTTTGTATATTCTGGAGATTAGCCCTCTATCACCTACATAGTGCACGAAGATCTTCTCCCATTCTGTGGGTTGCTTTTTTACTTTGTTGATTGTTTCCCTTGCTGTACATAAGCTTCTTCTAGATATAGGTCCTGACTTCCTAAAAAGGACACCAAAAGCGATAGCAATTAAGACCAGAATAAACAAATGGGACTCATCAAACATAGTGTAGTTCTTAATAAACAGTCGTATGTCCATCATTGTCTTATGTCCAGCCATCCTATTGTTTCATTGGGAGTCCCTCTTTGTCTGGAAGTAGAGATGAATACTGCATTGTATCCTCACATCTGGATATGACAGTCTCTATTACACAGTTACTGTACATCCCCTTAAGTGAAAAGCTACAAAATAAAATAAAAAACAGGTAGAGACATAGAAATTTACAATGCCATGAAGTTAAATAACATGCTACTGAATGACTAATGTGTCACTGAAAAGGAAAAAGAAAATCAAGAACCTTCTTGAAGAAAATGATGCTGCTGTGGGTCTATGAGTCAGTGAAGAATTAGATGTGAGGGAAAAAAGTGTTTTGAAGAAATGAAAACAAAAACAAAAACATCAAAATCCATGAGATGTAGTTTCTGCGAATATTTGTTGGTGAGATGTGTCTTCTCTAAGCAAAGAGAGATGGGTTTTGTGTTTTGATCCAGTCTACTATGACTTTTGATTAATGGGTTTAAGCCATGTACATTCAGAGTTAATATGAATAGATGGTAGTTTGGTCCTGTGATTTTAGCAATGGGTTGTTCATTGATTTAGTCTTCTCTTGTTATTGTACTGGGATGTTCTTCACATTTGCCTTTGATTTTGGTAGGTGCTGTTTATTTTCTGTCAAGAGAAAAGGATCACCTTTAAGTATCATTTGTAGTGTAGATCTGGAAGAGGCATATTTTAACTGTTCTTTACTGAGGAAGAATTTTGATTTTCTTTTTTTAAAATCTTCTTTCTTAAAAGATTTATTTATTTATTATTGGAAAGGCGGTTACACAGAGAGTAAGATCTTCCATCGATGGTTCACTCCCCAAGCGGCCGCAACGGCTGGAGCTGAGCCAGTTCGAAGCCAGGAGCCTCCTCTGGGTCTCCCACATGGGTGAGGGTCCCAAGACTTTGGGCCTTCCTCTACTACTTTCCCAGGCCACAGGTAGGGAGCTGGATGGGAAGCGGAGCCACCGGGATTTAAAACCGGCGCACATATGGGATCCCGGTGCATTCAAGGTGAGGACCTTAACGGCTACGGGCCCGAATTTTATTTGATTTTTAAAACAAAAGAAAGCTTTGCTGGATATGTTATTCTGGCCAACAATTCTTTCATCTTAGAATCTGGAATATGTCATTCAATTCTCTTCTGGTCTTTTGAGTTTTTTGGGAGAGGTCAGCTGTGAGTTTGATTGGGGTTCTTCTACAGGTCAGTTGACTTTTTTCATGTAAACATTTAAGGATCTTTTCCTTATGTTTGACTGAAGAAAGTTTGATTATCATGTGTTGTGGTGAACCCTGTTGGGAGTTCTGTGTCCCTCATGTATTCTGTTTCCCAGTTTTTTCTCTATATTAGGCAAGTTTTCCTTTATTATTTATAGAATACATTTTTAAAATCAAACTACTCTTTCTGTGCCTTCTGGAACTCTCATAACTCTTATATTTGGCCTTTTAATAATGTTCCTTTATTCATTTTTAAAAAAGATTTATTATTTTTTTAATTACAAAATCAGATATACAGAGAGGAGGAGAGACAGAGAGGAAGATCTTCCGTGCAATGGTTGACTCCCCAAATGACCACAATGGCCGGTGCTGTGCTGGTTTGAAGCCAGGAGCCAGGAACCTCCTCCAGGTCTCACACACTGGTGCAGGGTCCCAAGGCTTTGGGCTGTCCTCAACTGCTTTCCCAGGCCACAGGCAGGGAGCTGGATTGGAAACAGGGCTGTCGGGATTAGAACCGGCGCCCATATGGATTCCTGGAGCATTCAAGATGAGGACTTTAGGTGCTACACTACTGCACTGAGCCCCCTTAATTCTCGAATACTATTTTTTAGCTTGATGCAGCTCTACTTCCAACTTTTTGATTGTTTCACCGTGGTGGCAAGAAATATCTTCCAATTCTGAGATTCTTTGTTCTGCCTTGCTCAATCTATTATGGAGACTTCCCACTGGATTTTTAATTTGCTCAATTGCGTCCTTCATTTCCAGTCATCTGCTCGATTTTTTTTTCAGTGTTGCTATTTTCTGTGTGACATATTCTTTAAACTCCTGTGTGTGCTTCTCGTGGCTGATAAGAAGCTTTCTAATGGGTTTTTAAAGTTTTTTATCCCCCATTTCCTGGATGTATTCCTTAGTTAACTCTGAAGCAGGCAAAGGTTTTTGCTCTTTTGTGTGGGAGTCTTCAGTAATGTTCATTGTGCCTCTGTCTCTTCTTGTACTCTTGGTCATTGTACTTCTGGTTAGTAGATTCTTCTCCTCGGGGCAGATTTCTAAGTTGTGTCACCCACAGTTCTGCAGTTTGGTTTTACTGCTTGTGATTGGTACCAGTTCTTTGTTTATAGTCACTGATGCCACTCCCTGCAGCAAGTTTCAGGCCTGGGCTCTTGTGTTAGACTTCCACTATGGTCTCTGGTCTCCGTAGCCCCAGCTCCTGGCTCACCACTCCACCTCCTGTGATCCTCTGCAGTGGCTGCACTGTTGCCTGTGCAACCATTCTCCCACTTCTGGTTCTCCCAGTTCTCAGGATTAGGGCAATGCCAGGTGTTCTTAATAATTAGATAGTTGGTGGTGTTGATCTTGCTGGTACCTGCTGGCCATTAGGTCTGAAGGTACTGTGACCGATTTTGACCTGTAGGTTGCCAAGGTTGTTGTTATTCTCCCTGTTGGGCTGGTGCAGTGCACTGAGCTGAATGTGAGTTGACTCCCAGCTCAGCACACGTGCAGCTCATTCTTGTTCCTCCAGTCTCCACAGTACAAAATGGCACCTGTGCGCCGCTGATGGAGTTCTGGAGCTTCTGGGGATTGGGTCCTGGGTCTGTGTGGACCTGTTTTGAATGGAACCTGTAGGAGGTCATGTTGGTGCAGTGTACTGAGCCAGAACTGCGTTCACTCCCAGTTTACTGCATGTGCAGGCCCATATACAAAACGTGCTTCCCTATACAAGATGGTGCCTGATCTGGCTCTGGTGGGGGTCTCGGCTGTGAGATCCATGCTGTTCCCATACCACCTGTTTGGGATCTGCTGCTCTTTCTGCTCATGGTTAAATCACACACATCAGCAGGATGGGCAGTTCTTCCTGGTGAATTTCCCTTTGCACCTGGCTGCTGGTGGAACTCCATGCTGCCGGTGGAAGCGTGATTGCCGCTAGCCTACTGTTCCTGGGTATCTGGTCACTGCAGCGCCACACTGTTGTCTCTGTTGCTTTCCTTTGGTTAGTCTCCAAGTGCCTGTCCTCTCCTGTTTTCTGGAATGTGCCTCTGTGTTTCACCCTAATAATTCTTGTCTTTTTAAACATGTCCTTACCCTATTATGCCATCTTGACTCTGCTTACAATATTTATTTCCTAGCAATGCATTGCCCCAACTAGATTAAAAAATAGGAATATTATTGGCTTGATTGGTACACGTGATGTGTCAGTCCAGTCACCTGAGTAATAAAAATGCAAGCATTAACGAAAGAAATGACCACACGAGCAAGTGCAGCCCTTTAACAAGCATACACAAGACCATGCCTCCTCCTTAGAGACAAACCCAGGTATCCTGCGGTGGTCATCCAGAACAGGGTTGTTGGAAGTGTGAAGTGGTCAGAGCCCTCAGGTGGTGTGCATCAAGACTCAAGGCGGTTTACGAGAGCATGTTCCAGCGAATTGCACTTGTTAGGGACGGAGTCAGAGATTCCGAGAGCACCTTTGCTGAAAGATGTTTTTGCAGTAGCTCTTCATGTAACTGTAGCTGAGAAGTTGGGTGTGAGCTCACAGCCTTATGGTCTGCAGCCCAGGGTCAGGCAGCCCCACTGCTCTGGTGTGTGAAGTGTGTTGTGTCGGGAACAGGGAGGCAAGGCTGCACACTCTCCAGCGCCCTCTTTGTGTCCTCTGTGTGGTGCTGTCAGGATTAGATCTGACGCTCCGTGGGAGCTCCCTAGGTCACTTTGCACCATTCCGGCCTCAGACGCCATGGTCAGACTAAGCTCTGTCCAGGTGCCCTGGATTCTGGGCATTGAGACTGTAACCCATGGGCCGGAGGTGGGGGGAACCCCACACTACTTTTCACAGAACAAATATGCTTATTACTGTTTTATTTCTACTCATAGTAAAATTTTTTAAAAGATTTATTTACTTTATTACAAAGTCAGATATACAGAGAGGAGGAGAGACACAGAGGAAGATCTTCCATCTGATGATTCACTCCCTAAGTGAGCCGCAACGGCCGGTGTGCGCCGATCCGAAGCCAGGAACCAGGAACTTCTTCTGGGTCTCCCACGCTGGTGCAGGGTCCCAATGCATTGTGCCGTCCTCGACTACTTTTCCAGGCCACAAGCAGGGAGCTGGATGGGAAGTGGAGCTGCCGGGATTAGAACGCGGCGCCCATATGGGATCCTGGCGCATTCAAGGCGAGGACTTTAGCTGCTAGGCCACGCCGCCGGGCCCATACTCATAGTAAATTTTAGCAATCTAGATGTCCCATAGTAGGAGATTGATGGAATGTGTTATGTACTCATTAATAGGTTACTGAAGAATAACTTTCATGAGGTAGGAAAATGTTAATCATGTGAAAAACAGAAATCTCCTCATACAGATTTCAGAAAACAAAACTGTGTTTACTGTGTCCCCACCTCTTTTAGATAATTTTAAAAGATGAGGACACATGAGGGGCTGGCACAGTGATGGGTCAGGCTGCTTCTACATCTGCAAGCACCCGTGTCCCATGTGGGTGTCAGTTTGTGTTCTGGCTTCTCCACGTCCCACCTAGCCCCTGCCTGTGGCCTGGGAGAGCAGTGGAGGGTGACCCAAGTCCTTGGGACCTGCACCCACATGGGAGGCCTGGAAGAAACTCCTGGCTCCTGACTTTGGATTGGCTCAGCTCTGGCATGGAGGCCATTTGGGGTGTGAACCAGCAAATGGAAGACTTGTCTTCTCCTGTCTCTGTTAAAGAAAAAAAAGGCATTTCAAAATTTTAAAAAAGTTATAAAAAGATGAAAGCAAGCGGAGTGAAGTTAGGTATTTAGAAAAAAACTAGAAAGATTGGAAAGCACATCAGAATGATTGTTGTACTTTTCCGTGAGTAATGACTTCTTTAATTAACTTGTGTAGCAAGTCCGTCCCAAATCCAGTGGCTTAGAGCAAACTTTTAAATATAGCTCACAATTTGATGTGGCAGAAATTCAGCAGGGCCCAGCTGGACATGTCTCTGGCGCCACGTGGCATCCACTGTGGTTACTTGGTGGCACTCAGATGGGCAGTGGAGGCTCTGAAGCACATCTGGACTCTGCAGGAACCCTGAGAGGAAAGGCCACAGCAGCTGGCGGAGTGGTCTGGGCAAGCAGGCCTCTCGCGTGGAGGCCAGTGACTCGAGGGGAGGCAGGAGAATGGACAGGAGCCACCAGATTCCTGGTGTCTTCCCTGGGAAGTTTTGAAACTGGCGCTGACCTGCCCAGAATTCAGGGCAGGGAACAGACTGTAGCCCAAGGGGAGAAACAGAGACCTTGTGGCTGCCTTTCTCCTAGCTCTGTTGGAGTGAGTGGTTTTCGCTCGTGTTCCTGCAGTATGCATTGCGCACATGTATGACAGAGGGCTCTCCCTGAGCGAGATCTGCACACAGGAGTTCCCCTGCTGGCACGGAATCATGCTGGCGGGTTTATTTGCAAGGGCTCCTCTTAAAAGGCACTAAAATGACGTGATTTTAGCGAGACAAGCCAGCCAAAGTTTCTGTGCATTATCAATTCCTAAACCATTTGGAAGGGCAGAGGGCAGATGAGCAGAAGGCAAGGGCAGGGGAGACACAGTAGGAGGGGGGTGCATGTTGTGAGGTGGCCCTGGAGGACACGATGGGAGTATAAGGCGAGTGTTTGGACAGAAAGGGCTGATGCTCGTGGGTCCCAGGAGGAGGATTCCACTCAAGAGATAACCCAGGAACAGAGTAATCTGGGCTTGGTGACTTCCTGCCTGGCTCTGAGAGCTCCCCGACACTTCAACAAGCGCCACTGAACTCTGCGCCGGTTGAATTCAGCTTACACTTTGTTGCCGATTCCTTTTACACTCTTTGAGCTGCAGTGTGAGTTCTGTGTGGAGAGGGCAGAATGCAGGCCACACGGTACACTTCACAGGGGTACATTTCCAACAAGAAAAGCCGACAGAAAATGATTGGGTAGGTCGTACTTCTGGGTTTAAATGTGATCAAACTGTGTTTGTCTAAAACTCAGTAGGACCAGGCATGTGGGCAGCATCACGGAGTTGCTGTCCCTGCTGCTGTAAGCTGTGGCCCTGTTCTGACTGTCCCAGGGCACTCGTGTTCATGTGCCGTGTGGGCCCCACATCTGGTGACCAGTCCGTGCTCTTTTGTGGGGGAAAAACAAAACTCCTTTTGAGGCACTTCATAAATACAGCTCTGCAGAATCGGCTGCTGCCTGTATCTGCACACATCTGGGTTCCGAATGGAGTGCACAGAGCTGACGTCACACGACTTTCTGTAAGATAGCAGGGACTTGGTAGGATGCATTATGTATCCCAGCATTCAATGGTGCCGATGTCCCTTTGATGTTCTGACATATCTGAAATCATTACTAAATATGGTTACCAGAGCTAGTACTGACTTGTGCTGGGCGAGTCATTTGGAATCAATATTACAGGGTGAAAATGTGCTATTTGGAGTAGCTCTTCCACATTTAATAAATTTAATTGTTGTGGAATTTCCACGTCTTTTCCTCCCCAGATGAGCTGTTAGTTATCACAGTAAGTTAGGAGGTCAAATAGGAACTTCAAACGACAGTAAGTTGAAGACATCATTAGCAAGTGCTTAATCACACATGTTTTTTTTACATTTTATTACTATTATTATCCTTTAATGATACAGTTTCATATTACCTTATCCCCTCCCCAATTCCCTCCCCCTCACCTACTTCCTCTATATCATTACTAGCATATAGTTCTTCATACACAGTCATATGTCCATCATTGCGGGCATGGACAATGGCAGAAAGTCCAGAATCCTATTATCAAGATATAGTGAACAGTATCATTGTAAGTCCATCTTTGTCTGGAAGCAGAAATGCATACTACACTGCATCCTCACATCTGGATGTTAGTCTCCATTTCACAGCTACTGTACATCCCATCAAATGAAGAGCCACAAAACAAAATCAACATCAGGGAGAAAAAAGAAATTAACAACACCAAGAAGTTAAATAACATGCCATTAAATGACTAATGTGTAGCTGAAGAAATGAAAATCAAGAACCTTCTTGAAGAAAATGATGCTACTGTATGATCTACCAGTCATTGAATGCTTTAATCAGAAGAAAGTGTTTTGAAGAGATGAAACCAAGAGAAAACAACAAAACCCATGCGGTATAGTTTTCGCTGATTTTTGTTGGTGAAGTGTGTCTCTTCTAGACAATAAACAGATGGGTTTTGTTTTTTAATCCAGTCTACTAATCTATGACGTTTGATTGAGCTTAAGCCGTTTACATTCAGGGTTAATATGTATGGATGGTACCTTGGTCCTGTCATTTTAGGAATGGATTGTTCATTGGTTTAGTCTTCTGTTGTCATTTTACTGGGATGCTCTTCCCGTTTGCCTTTGGTTTTGTTAGTTGCTATTCCTCTTCTCTGTCAAGAGAACATCTTGAAGTATGATTTGTAGGACAGGTTTGGAAGAGGCATATTCCTTTAACTTTTCTTTACAGTGGAAGAATTTTATTTCATTTTCAAAGAGAAAAGAAAGCTTTGCTGGATATGTTATGCTAGGCCGACAATTTTTTCCTTTTAGAATCTGGAATATGTCACTCCATTCTCTTCTGGGCTGTAGAGTTTCCTGTGAGAGATCTCCTGTGAGTTTAATTGGCATTCCTTTACATGTCAATTGATTTTTTTCATGTGCATATTTGAGGATCTTTTCCTTATGTTCAATTGAAGAAAGCTTGATGATCATGTGTCTTGGTGAAGATAACTTTTGATCAAGCCTGTTGGGAGTTCTGTGCCCCTCCTGGATCTTGTTTCCCAATTCTTTTTCTAGATTCGGGAAATTTTCCTTTATTATTTCATTAAATATATTTGTAAAACCAGTTTCTTTTTCTGCACCTTCTGGGACTCCCATAACTCTTAGATTTGGCCTTTTAATAGTGTCTTTCCATTCTTGAGTACTTTTTTTGGCCTGATCCAGCTCTGCTTCCAGCTTTTTGTTTGCCTGCCCCTGGTGACAGGAAAGATCTTCCAATTCTGAGATTCTTTCTTCTGCTTGCTTCATTCTATTTTGGAGACTCTCCAATGTACTTTTTTTTTTAAAGATTTATTTTATTTTATTACAAAGTCAGATATACAGAGAGGAGGAGAGACAGAGAGGAAGATGTTCCGTCCGATGATTCACTCCCCAAGAGAGCCGCAACGGGCCGGTGCGCGCCGATCCAAAGCTGGGAACCAGGAACCTCTTCCAGGTCTCCCACGCGGATGCAGGGTCCCAAAGCATTGGGCCGTCCTCGACTGCCTTCCCAGGCCACAAGCAGGGAGCTGGATGGGAAGTGGAGCTGCCGGGATTAGAACCAGTGCCCATATGGGATCCCGGTGCGTTCAAGGCGAGGACTCCAGCCGCTAGGCCATGCCGCCGGGCCCCCATTGTACTTTTAATTTGCTCTACTGTATTCTTAATTTCTTATATATCATCCTTGATTTGTTTTATTGCTTCCTTAAATTCTTTGAACTCTTGCATGTGCTTCTCATTGTTGATCAGAAGCTTTAACATGAGTTTTATGGATTCTGTGTTCCCCATTTTCTAGATGTCTTCCTCAGTTAACCCTGAGGTTAGCATTGGGTTTTGCTCCTTTGCAGGGGAGTTTTCAGTAAAATTCATTGTGCCTTTGTCTGTTCTTTTGCTCTTGGTCATTGTACTTCTGGTTAGCAGAGTCTTCTCCTTGGGGCAGGTTTCTAAGCTGTGTCACCCACAGGTCTACAATGCGATTTTACTTATTGCAGATGGTACGCAACTTTTTGCTTGCAGCCACTTGTGCCACAGCCTCCAACGAGTTCCAGGTCTGGCTTCTTATGTTAGATTTCCACCGTGATCACCACAGCCCCAGCTCCTAGCTGACCACTCTCCACCTCCTGTGATACCGTGCTGAGGCTGCACCGTTGTCTCTGCAACCTTTCTCCCACTTCTGGTTGGACCAGGTCCCAGGATTAGGGAGACACCAGGTGTCCTATATAGCAGCTAGGCTGTTGGTGGCGCTGATCTTGCTGGAACCTGTTGGATGTTAGGTGTGGGTGCCACACGGACCTATTTTGACCCGTGTGATGCCACAGTCGGTATTATTTTCCTGCGGGACCAGTGCAATCCACGAAACTCAGTGAGTTCTTGTGAGCTCAGCACATGCTCAGCTCACTGTTGTCCCCTGTAGTCCTAAAGCTATTGCCACAGTGTACAAAATGGCACCTGACGTATCAGTACTAGAATTCTTGATCTGCTGGCCGTCAGGTCTGAGGGCTTCCCAGACCTGTCTTGGGTGGAACCTGTGGGATGCCATGTTGCTGCAGTTCATTGAGTCAGAAATGAGTTCACTCCCAGCTCAGTTCTCTCCCTTGCCTTTGCCTCCTTACGCAAAATGGCGCCCAATTCAGCTCTAGGGGGCTAATTGGGCTGTGAAATCCACCCTGTTCTCACACTGCCCATCTGGGATCTGCCTCTCTGTCTCTGCTCCTGGTGAAATCAAATGGACCAGCAGGACAGACAGTCTTTGTCTGGGTTTACCTCCTGAGGTCCCAGTGAAAGTCCCTTCCCACCTGGTTGCTGGTGGAGTTCTGGCTGCAGGTGGAGTTCAGATCACCCGTTAGCTGAATGCCACTGGAGTATCAGTCACTGCAACACCACACTGTTGTTCTTGCTGCTTTCCTGTGTCTGTCAGTCTCCATGTGCCCCTCTGCTGTTGTTTCGTCCTCTCCTATTTCCTGGAATATGTCCTCTCTGCTTCATCCTGATTAAATGTTTCTCTGTCCGTTTAAACGTGTCCTTACCCTATCCTGCCATCTTGATTCTCCCACACATGCTTTTAAAATTGTAGCAAGATACAGGTTTCCTCCATCATATGCATGAAAATGACACGGAATTCTGAGTTGTGAGGCAGCTGCTTGCTCGCTCCTAATGATGTGTTTGTGGCCACTTCACAGCACTGTCTTGTCAAGCCTTCTAGAGCATTCTGAGGTGCATAGATCCATTGTGGTGGTTTTCTGCAGGTGGAATACTAATGCAGGATTCTGTGTTTCAACACCCAGATTTGCATTTTACCTCATCGAATCACTGTCAATTGTCTCGCCATATCAGAACGTGGTTTGCCTGGGTGCTATTTTGCTGTACTGAGAAGCTTGGGGAGGAAGAGGGAGAGTACCGTCCACAGGGTGGCTTTGGCCAAGAACTGAGTCTCAGAGTACTAGGTGCGATTGGGACCGAGCCCGATGGGAGTTCAGTATGGTCTGGAAGCTGCTGGACAGTGAAATTCAGTTCTTTCAAGATGCCTTCAGGCACACAAGGAACCAAGGGTCCCTAAGCAGACTCAGTCCCAGAATTGCCAAGCTTGGCTCTTCCCCGCTTCCTCTGGCCTCGCCCCGCCTCCCTGGGTGGGGGGCTTTGGTGGGCAGGGGCCGGAGCAGCAGTGGACTGCAGGTGGGCCCCTGGCTCCGCCTCTTCCTGTCCCTCAATCGCAGTCCTCTCTTGCCAGCAGTGCTGAACTCGGCCTCGAGTAGCAGTGGCTGTGGTGGTAGCCAACGTCATTTATACTGTCACGCTGTTGATTGTAGAAGGTCTGACAATAGGAGACATGGAGGGAGCATGAGGCCTGTCTGGTGGGTCGGTTGGTGAGGTGGTCGCCACCACTCTTTGCTGCTGTGGTCTTTGGGTTTTAAGTGGAACCCACCTGAGGCAGTTGCTCATAAACTCTGGAATTCTGTTACTGACCAAGCATTGTGTGAAGCTTGACCACCCGCAGGTGGAATGTGGAGGGTATTTCCTCTGGTATTAAAATCAGGCCCTTCTTTGTATCAAAATTCAGCCCCCCGAAGAAGTAGTGAAGTCAGAGGCGTCTTCTTAGGGTTTCCGAGGTTGTGATGATTTTTGTTAAGCACCATGGCCCTCTGAGGAGACTTTCCTGGCATCTGCCCGCCCGGAGCTGCCTGCACCCTTGTGCCTGCAGGGCCCTCCCACTGTTCCCCATCTCCCTGCCTTGCCATGCCTTTAGAGGTTGGAGGTTGCTGAGCTCCCACGTTCAGGTAGTGTGTCTTTAGGCACTGAGCACCGGGAAAGGGCGTGCTGTTGGTGCCGAACCTTCCCACTAGCTTGGGTAGATACCACTGCCAGTGCGCAGAACCCGTCCCCATAGTGGGTCATGTGGACTGGCCACCTCCGTACCTACAGGCTGCGTGCGGACCTGGTCACCTGACTCTGCACCTGCCCAGCTTTGTTGTCTCAAATGCCTGATCTTCCCTCAGAGCGTACTCCACCTGCTGACAAGATGCAGGTAGAATGTACTGGCTAAAAGAAGAGATTAGTGCTGTAATCATTGTGACTGATTGATGAATTTGAGTGGCTTTCCTTTTACAAACTGCCACCGGTAAACAAAGCGGCGTTCTGATTGGAGAAGATCCGCTTTGTACCGTGATGAGCACGAGTCACCTTGCGCTTTACCGCTTGGTCCCCTCCAGCACATGCGCACACACACTCAGCGTTGCCTGGTGCTTAGCCTGCTGCTCTCAGTCCCTGTGCAAATAGCGTTTTGCTTTCTTTTGACTGGGAAGATCTCTGCAGCTGTGCTGGACGGGGCGATGGGCAGCTGCCTCTGATGAGGTCATTGTTTTTCCTCATGACCCTGTCACCCTGGGTCCCCTCGCATGAGTCCCAGCCCTTCATAGGCTCTTGAACACATGGCTGCCCTTAACCACCTTTGGGGGCAAGTAAAGGAACGTTTGGTTTTGAGGTGAGGAGGAGGAGGATTTCCAAGAATGAATTCTCTGAGGTTGTGAATGTTTGTCCCAGCAGCAGGAGCAGAGGTGCCAGTCCGGAGTAGTTGAAAATGGAGCTGGAGGAAGCTGGTATGACCATGCACCAATCATCCAGCATCGTCAGGCAGCTGAAGAAGGGAGGAGATGGCCCAGGTAGGGAGGAAGATGCAGGGAAGAAATGCACCTTGCTGACCCTGATGTTCTAAGTCATTGTTTCTCCAGCTGCCAGTGCTGGCGCAGCCAGTGGATCTCAGGCTTGTGGGTCCAGGACCCCTTCATGTTCCTGAATGTCATTGTGAACTCCAGAGAGTTTTGGTGCATCTTTGATATTAACCATCCTACACATTTTCTTGAATGCCTCTTCATTAAAAATAACAATGATAAATATGTTATTCATTAAAGTAATAATAAATGTGCCGTCCATGTGAGCATGAATAATGCATGTTTCATGAAGAATAACTGTACTTTTCAAAACAGAAACGTTTAGTGGGAAGACTGGCATTGTTTTGGATCTCGCAATGCTCTTTAATGTCTGGTCTGATGGGAGACAGCTGGGTTTCCCATCGTGCCTGCACTCAATCTGTTGCTCTGTCACACATCACGGCTTCTGGAGAGCTTCACTGGAGGCTCCTGGGGCAACAAGAGTGAAAAGGGTGAATCGTTTCTCGGAATTATTAGGAAAGTAATGTTGACCTTGTGGGTCCTCGGGATGGTCCTCAGGGGTTCCCTGGCCACACTTTGAGAACTTTGGCTAAACACAGCTTTCTGGTCACACACTCGTGTTAATCCCATTCAGCTTCTTCATGTCAGCCGGTCCTTCTCCCAACCCACCCACTCACCTGTTGTTCTGGTGTCCACAGTGTAGAGACTGCAATCCTGAGCTGGAGAGTCCAGGCTGTCTAACAGTCCTGCCGTTATCTTGGAAGGGTTTGTTAACTTAGAATACTTAGTTTTTATTTGTTACTTTTTAGAGATTTATCCTTTTATTGGAAAGGCAGATTTACAGAGAGAAGAAGATACAGAAAGAAAAACCTTCCATCTCCTAGTTCACTCTCCATATGGCTGCAAGTTTTGGAGCTGAGCTGATCTGAAGCCAGGAGCCAGGAACTTCTTCTGGGTCTCCCACATGGGTGCAGGGTCCCAAGGCTTTGGACCATCTTCTGCTACTTTCCCAGGCCACAAGCAGGGCTGGATGGGAAGTGGAGTAGCTGTGACATGAAACAGAGCGCAAATGGGATGCTGACACTTGCAACACTAAGGATTAGCCAATTGAACCTTCATGCTGGCCCAACTAAAAACACTCTGAAAATGTCATAATGAGTGAATTGATTTTCTGAATTAACCCTGGAGTTGGAGTCATCTTTGGGTAACCAAAATGAGAAGATGATTGCTTAATTGAAAAAGCAGTTCCCACGAAAGAGACCTGGGATCACTTCTCAGCCTTTTGGCTAAGATCAGGTGTGGAAAGAGACCTGGGAAGGATGCCTGATTCCATCATTACCTTTACAATGTACAGTGTAAAAAGTCTGTGCCCTTATGCCCTAGTCTTTAGATGCTGTGCCGTCTCCTGCTGCTGCTGCTCTTCGTCATTGGAGGGAGGGAGGGAGGGAGAGAGAGAGAGAGAGAGATCTTCTGTCTACTGGTTTATTCCTCAAATGGCTGCAGTGGCTAGGGCTGGGTCAGGCCAAGCCTGGAGACAGAAAGTCCATCCAGGTCTCCCATTTGGTGGCAGAGGTTCAAGGAATATGTCCCAGGTGCATCAGCAGGGTGCTGGATCAGCAGTGGAGCAGCCGGGACTCTAACCAAACCCATAGAAAATGCTGACATTGCTTAACCCACTATGCGATGATCATGGCCGCCCACAGTTTCCGTTCTGGGAGTTTTACACCCGCCCACCTTCCTCTGAAGCATTGGCATTCTCCTCACAGCCACTTACACTGCTGTCAATTTCCCTCCTAACCTCATCACGTTTTAATTTGCTGTATGTAACTGGGTGACAGGGAAGTGACACAGCTACACACTTTGGTGTGTGAACTGAATATCAGAGCCACAATGGCCATCACCAACAGATTTAGAAAAAAATATATGATAGGCTTCTGGTCTTGTCACTGATTGGTTATTTATGAAGTGGTATGCAAATTGAAGGGCCAACAGTGATGCTTATACAGTATAATTATTTCCTGTTAATATGCCAAGGTTGTTAAAAGTTGAGCTGTGTTTTGGCAAAATGATATTAACCAGTTTTTTAAAGTTTATTTATTTATTATTTTATGATATGTTTCCATAGGCTCTGGGATTTCCCTTCTCCCTTCCCAAATCCCATTGCTTCCCACTGATTTTCCCTAGATCATTACACTAGTATAGTCCTTCATGATCAGTTGTGAGCCCACTCTTCTGCTATTTAAATGTATCCTGACATTGTAGGTATGGACAATCAGCATCCTGTTGTCAAGATACGTGTAACAGTTTCATTGGGAGTCCAGCTCTGATTTGAAAGTAGAGATGCATGCTGCATTGTATCTTCACATGTGATTGTGGTAGGCTCTATTACACAGTTACTATACATTCCCTTAAAAGAAAACTGAGAAAGCAAAATCAACAACAGGAAGAAAAGATAGAAAATTAACAACAACATGAAGTTAAATAACTTTCTGTGTATGACCAATGTGTTGCTGAAGAAGTGGAAATCAAAAACCTTCTTGAAGCAAACGATGGTACTGTGTAACCTATGAGTCAGTAAAGAAATTAATTAAAAAAATCTTTTTGAATGAATGAATGAAAATAAAAACAAAAATAAAAATATCAGCCCCCCTGAGATGTAGCAGAAACTGGAAAGGGCCATTGATCTTCTATTTGGCATGGAGGTTGCCTTCTATCAGAGAGAACATACAATAGTTGTTCTATTGGGATTGACTTATTTCACTGACCATAATTGTCTCTAGATGGGACCATATGGTTGCAAATGGTAGAATTTCTTTGTTTGTAATGGGTGATTAGTATTCCATGTAGTGGATGTACTACAGTTTCCTTAACCACTCCTCTTTGATGACCATCTGGGTTGTTTCTATGTCTTTGCTATTGTAGATTATGCTGCTGTGAATATAGGATTGTACAGCTCTTTCTCCTATGCAGATTTCATTTCCTTTGGATATATTCCTGGGAATGGGATAGCTGGGTCATATGGCAGGTCAATTTTCAGTACTCTTACTAGTCTCCATACTAATTTGCGGTACTGGTTGTACTAGCCTACCCTATACCAACAGTGAAGGAGGGTACCTTTCTTCCGACATCAGCAGTTATTAGTAAAGTTCTGAATGTAGCCAATCTCACTTTTTCAGTTTTTTTTTTTTGCAGATTTATTTTATTTAAAAGGCAGAATTATAGAGAGGAATGAAAGGTGGAAGGGAGGGAGTGAGAGACTGATCTTCCATCTCTTGGTTCACTCCTCAAATGGCTGCATCAGCAGGAGTGCAGTTGGTCTGAAGCTCGGAGCTTGCTCCAGGCCTCCAGCTGGGTTCAGGAGCCCGGGGACTCGGGCCAAGCACTGCTGCCCTTCCAGGGGCACCAGCAGAGAGCAGGATTGGAATTGGAGCAGCAGGGTCCTTGCTTCTGTAAGTGCCGTCTGCTATGCCACAATGCTGGCTACAGTGATTAGCATTCTCAAGGCTGGGAAATACTGTTCCTAGACGATCCAAATACTGTAATCATGTTTGTTGTTTTTTACTCTTTCGTACTTTATTTTTAAATCTGTTAAGTTTGTACTCTTACTAACGTTTTGCACATCCATCTGTTCTGTCATTTCCCATAAGCTCGATCAGAAGCAGTCTTGCTGTTTTGGCCTCCTTTCGTGTCCAGTGGGGTGTGCCCGGTTCTCGTCCTGCGAAGCGTCACTCTTTGCTGTCATTCAGGCTCATTTGCTTTTGCGCTAGAGTAGACTCACATTGCTTCTGATTCCCCCTCCTCCCTTGTTTTGGTGGGGCACATTCTGCAGTCAGTGCGCCTGGTGGGAGAGATGGTGCAGTGCTGGCCCTGGTGCTGCAGCCTCCTGCGTGCCTGGCCCTCAGTCTAATTGGTCCAGCCTGGGCACTTTATCCTAAGTGCTGTGCTCCGTGTCGTCATGTAGTGCTCACTCCGCCATTCGCAAATTCCCCCTCTTCTGTCTTGGGCTGGATTTCCTGTTTTTGCCCCATCTCTTCCTTCTTCTTGATTATTAGACAGGGTCTAATAGTTTCCCCTCAAAAGAGATTATTTAACCTTCAGGCCCTTGGGCCTGATGCCGTGGCCTAGCAGCTGAAGTCCTCGCCTTGAATGCTCCAGGATCCCATATGGGCGCTGGTTCTAATCTTTGCAGCTCCACTTCCCATCCAGCTCCCTGCTTGTGACCTGGGAAAGCAGTTGAGGACAGCCCATAGTCTTGGGACCCTGCACCTGCGTGGGAGACCTGGAGGAGGTCCCTGGCTCCTGGCTTCGAATTGGCGCAGCACCGGCTGTTGCGATCACTTGGGCAGTGAAACATCGGGCAGAAGATCTTCCTCTCTGTCTCTTCTCCTCTCTGTATATCTGACTTTGCAATAAAAATACATAAATCTTTTTTAAAAAATAGCCTTCAGGCCCTTAAATTGCTGAAAATGCCTCTATGCTGCCTTCCACTTCCTCAGCAGGTTATGTGAGTGAAGCCAGCTTAGAAATCCTTTCCTTTTGGATCTGGAGGCATTGTTCTACTGGCTGTTCCAGGATGCCTTGTGAGAGGTCTTAACCTGCTCCGATTCCTAATCTTGTAACATACTTGTTTCCCTCTATGGAATTTTATGGAATCTTTGTTGTCTTAAGGATTAAGGGTGAAGGTCTTGGGAGCTGCTTGTCCCAACTGAACTACGCTGTTGGCAGTGGGGGAGCTGTTTATTGGTGAACCATCAGAGGCAGCCCAAGATCTTAGTGAGATGCTATATTCCCCGCATAAGTGCCTACCGCCAAGGCTCTCGCTTGGAATGGGACAGGTCTCAGTGCATCTTTCGGGAATCCACTTGTCGGGCAGCTCTGCCCAAGTCTGTGCTGGTCAGTGCTTCCGGCAGAACTGCACAGAAACCTGCCCACTGCTGTGATGTGAAGGGAGTGGCAGCTGTTGAGGGTTGTGGCTATGAATGTTGAACAGGATATAGGTGACCAGTTACTTTCCAAATTATTTTATTCTGGTTGCAACGAATTTACCCTAATCTCCCACATTTTCAGTCTCTCGCTGCCACTTCCTGAGCTTTATATAAGTTGGCCTACCTCTCAGCTTCTCTGTCACTTGAGATTTGACTTTTTGCTTCTCCTAAGCCCTTTATCTCCTCAACTGTTCACTTCTAGCTGTCTGCAGTGGCATAATTATCTCTTCTCTAGGTTTCCTTGTACCTGTGGGTGGAGTTATTATAAAATAGAGAGCAGTGGTTTGGGTGCAGCATGTCCCGGAGTTTTCTCTGCTAGAGATGTGGTCCTTATTGTCCCATACTGTGTTGGTGGAGCTTCCAGAGGTGGGACCTCCCTCCTCGGACCGGACCTGGGTCAGATGTCATGGACCTGGACCAGTTCTTGTGTGAGTAGGCCACCCACCCTGCTTGTTTGTTCTTTTCTGCAGAAGGCTGCGTTCACCTCTGTCTGCCCTCCACGCTGTGATGCAGGGCTCAGCGCTGTCAGGGCGTGTGGTGGTGGACGCTGGGTGGAATTTCCTGCTACCAGATTATGGGCTAAGCAAATCTTTCTTTATCAACTTACCAGCTTTTGTTATTTTCTCTTTTAAAGCTTTATTTGTTTTCACTTGAAAGGCAGATTTACAGAAAGATGAAGAGAAACAGATGTTATCTGCTGGTTCACTCTCCAAATGGCTGCAACTGCCAGAGCTGAGCCAATTCCGAACCAGGAACCAGAAGCTTCCTCCAGGTCTCCCACATGGTTGCAGAGTCCCAAGGACTTGGACTCTCTTCCGCTGCTTTCCCAGACCACAATCAGGGAGTTGGATCGGAGTTGGAACAGCCAGGACACAAACGGTGCCCAAATGAGATGCCAGTGGTTGGAAGTAGAAGATTAGCCTGTTGAGCCATGGCACCAGCCCTAGCTAATCTTGTTTTGTTATAGTAGCATAAGATAGAATAAGGTAATGTCTTTATTTCTTGTGTGTGTGTAGGGCTAATTTTAGTAGGAGTTTGTTCAGGAGAGTGTGTTTATATGTTTGTTGTGTTTGAAATCTAACTCTTGAATTCCTTTGATCTTCTTAAAATGGAAACTCGTGCTTGCAAGCCTTCCATTATGCGTCACTGACCTCCCAGGAGTCAAGCATAGCCCAAGAGACAGATCTGACCTGGTTTCCGCCAGTGTCCCCCTCACTTATAAATAGTAGTCTTAATTTTATTTTCCACTAGAAACTCAAAAACCACACGAAATTTTTAATTTATTTTGATTTGTTTTTGATGAGTTGTCAGTGAAAAATTAAACATATGCAAAAACGAATGACGTGAATTCAGTGGTCTCACATGTTTGATAAGATTGTGTTAGATGCACAGGTTGGGATGAAGATTAAATTCACACCAAGACAAAATATGCTGGTCTACAATTTGTTCATTAATCACTTCAGGATTTGACTTGAATGTGGTTTGCTCAAACCCTGTGCTCTGTGGGACAAGCCTTGTGGGGGTTACAGGCTGAGGACTTTATCCCCATGTCCCAGCTTCCCAAACACGAAGTCCAAGTCCACCTACCAGTGCGCAGATTGTTGCTTCTACCTTCAGTTGAGCAAAAACCCTCTTGTCAGTACTGGCAACATTGCGTCCGTACCTTTCCCGCCTGATGCTGGCAGCTGCCACAGCCCTAGGAGTTCTCACAGACAGCCCTTCTTCCATCTGGAGAGAGGTTTCTTGGGCTAGGATGCAGGAATGGGAAGAGGAATCGAAGTAGCAAGGTAGAGTGTCCAGACAAACCTACTGACGTGGCGTCTCACCCTGGTTTGCGGTATAATCCTCTCTGAGCAACAACGTCCTGCCACACCCCCAAGCTCTGTGGCTGTTCTGGCTGAGCCTCGCTGTGCCTGGGCTGAAATGTATCCCACCAAAGTTCACATGTCGTGCTCTGGATGCCCCAGGTGATGGTGCTGAGAGCTGAGACCTTTAGGGGCTGACCCAGTTCAGACATGGCCGTGCGAGTGCGTCCCTCTCCCACTGCTCCGCCGGCTGAGCTCAGTGTCCGTGTAAGAAGAGGTGCACACTTATGAGTCTCCTTCACTCCGCCCAGTGAGGACACAGCAGGAAGGCGGCCATATGTGTGCCAGGAGGAGCCTTCCCAGGAGGCCACTGCGGAGAGCGGTGCTGCTGTTGTAGAAGGTTCCAGGAGCTGGTGGTCTGCTCAGGCAGCTCGAGTTGACTGGTCTGCTCAGACCCTCAGTCGCTGGTCATGCAGGAGCCAACCTAGCTTCAATGCATCCATCTTCTGGAACTATATCCTGGGAAATATTTTCTCACACCAAGAGGCCCTCTAGTTTTCCTGATCTAAACTGGTTGTCCAGTAATTCAATTCCTTTCTGCTCTTATCTGCCTGACATAAGTCTAGTTTTTGAAAAAATAGTGTCAGAGGTAGAAGGGAGCTGAGAGCTCAGAGAAAGAGGGATTTATCAGGGGCTCACTCCCAGGAGTGTCTTGGGAGGCAGCAAGACAGGAGAACTCCCATACATTGAGACAGTAGGCCGGGGCTTAGTGCTAACCTGGACGTAGCTGGCCCACAGCCAACCAGAGGGAACCTGGACTTCCTCAAGGATCATTAGCATAATAAGCCAAGGGACATTGCAGGCATCCATGTCCAACACAAAATGCCTAGGAGACATTCACAACTCAGTCTGCTGGAGTTACAATGAGTGCCTGAGGGCCCGAAGGAGGCGCTGTGATGCTTGTGGCCAAGGTGTCTGTAGGTGTGTCAGGTAGGGTCCCTCAGGGTCACATCTCACAGGGTCAAGGGACAAGTCCCACAGGATTAATCCTATTTCAGATGCCAGGTTCAAGTCCAAAGGCACCTCTACTTCTGATCATTGAGCAAAAACCACCCAGGGTTACCATGATCCTCAAATTGGACACCACAATAAAATCCTTCCTAGATTCTGTGAGTCTCACTGCTCTAAAGAGTATGTCACGGGAAGAGCCATGTGAGGGATGTCCTCCCGCGTGTTGTGTTCAGAACTCACTCTGCAGGCTCAGCTCCTGCCCAGAGGTCAGTGGTTAGTGCTGAAGGCTCCAGCTGCCCAGTCACGTGATCCCATCCTGAGGCTGTGAAGGGGCTCCCTGTAGGTCATCTTGTTAGCATGTACTCAGATGTAGTCACAGGGGCTTGCTTTGAGCCTTCGCCCATGTCTCAGGGGGCCCCAAGGGTTTGGGGAGTTACAGGCCACGAGCCAGACACAAAGATGCCCATGTCTGTCTCACACAGGCCAACATCCATCCCCCGTTGGTCGAGGTTCTCCCCTCCCTCAGTCATCGGGAGGTAAGAGGTGAGCAGGCGGCATGCTCGCTTGGTGGGGCTGCAGTGAGCACACGAGGCACCTTGACCCAGCAAGCTGATAAAAGCCACTCTGGCAGGGCTGCTTTGGCTGGCGAGGAGCGAGTTAGAAGATATGGCCTCCCCTGGACTTGTCAGGTGACCAGTGTTTGAGCACCATTCCCAGAAAGGGCCTGCCTGGTGCTCTCGCATGCACCGATTGTGGCGTTGCACAATTCCCACACTCATTAGGAAGAATTACGGCCCATCCGGCAGCTCAGATGTCCCCTTGCCCAGCTTGATTGCAGGAGATTTGGTGGTAATTGCAGACCCAGTTTTCCTGTTGAATCTTGAAAGGGGGAAGCCCTTGGTGAGAAGACCTGGCAGAAAGCCGCCCCTCGCCTGGAAGCCTGCACCAAGGGCTCTTGCAGGAACTCTACTCTCTATGCATAGGCTCACAAAACCCAGCCCAGCAACTGAGAAACAGGGGAAGCAGCACTGGGGTGCAAACAGCGTCATTTGGAATACTAAACTGACATTTCAAAAAGGCTGCTTGGGCCCGGCGGTGTGGCCTAGCGGCTAAAGTCCTCGCCTTGAACGCACCGGGATCCCATATGGGCGCTGGTTCTAATCCCGGCAGCTCCACTTCCCATTCAGCTCCCTGCTTGTGGCCTGGTAAAAGCAGTCAAGGACGGCCCAATGCATTGGGACACTGCACCCACATGGGAGACCTGGAAGAGGTTCTTGGTTCCTGGCATCGGATCGGCGCGCACCAGCCGTTGCAGCTCTCTTGGGGAGTGAATCATCGGATGGAAGATCTTCCTCTCTGTCTCTCCTCCTCTCTGTGTATCTGACTTTGTAATAAAGTAACTAAATCTTTAAAAAAAAAAAAAAGGCTGCTTGAGTTCTTGTTGGATTTTTTCCCTATTTTGCGATGTTTAAGTCTTAGTTTCTCTTTAGCTAATAAGTCTCCAAAGCAGTTATTTTAGCATTGACTTTTTCCAGTGGACTTGTTAAATTGGAGAAATGAAATCCTGGTTTGAACTGACGACACCCCATTCTCTCCAAGGAAGCAGAGCAGCCCTGGAAGCTGAGACCGAAGGTGAAGATAAACACGAGTCCTTGTCTGACTGCGAAGCCTGATGTTTTAAAGTGCAGGAATCCGTTACTGTTCAGTTTAGAGACCTGAAGACTTTCAAATATTAAATAGAAATTTCAGTCAGAGTTTCAGAAATCAGCAGAAAGCCGTATGAATTATGATTGTGCGTAGTTGATTTTTTTGACCCTGCTGTTTCCAGAGGTTTGATTGTTGGAACCCGGCCGTGGCTTTGGCTTTTTCTCTCTGCAGACTGCCAGGGTCTTGTAAGTCACTGGAAGCCAAGCATTCAGTACAAACAGTTTCAGTTTCCATACTTCCTCGTAGACCGCCAAGAGCCAGCTTAGGCAGATGGAAAGAAAGTTTATTTCTGGAAACTACGAAGACATTCTTCTACTTGTAAATATTTTCTTACTCCACATTTTTGAAATTAACATCTAATTAGCATGGGTCATATTGACTTGTGTTTATAAACCAGCTCTGGTCTTCATTGTAGACCAAGATGAAATATTCATTCATTTTTTTCACCATCTCCCAATGTGATATTATATTTACAATGAAGAACATCTGGATATTTGCAATTGGAGAACTCTCCATGCTTTTGAACTACGACATTCAATAAATAGTCCTTTCCCTATTCAGCAGCTATCAGCATGTCTCAGCCATTTGGATAATTTAAAAAGCATTTACTTTTTGTATAATTTGAGACGTCTTAATATGGTAGGTAGGTGGTGAGTAAGCAGGTTTAGCTTCAGGGGAAGTAAGTTGAGATTTTGTAATAAATTAGGGTAATTATGACGGTCGGGGTGAGTCTAAATGAAGATGAATGGCCCCTCTTCCTGCTTTCCTCTCCGGCCTGGAGCCGGCTCAAGTGTGTGCATGATGTTCCAACACTGCCCCCTGCTGTACAGTGTTGCTTGGTTCTCCCAAAGGAACAGAAAGAGAGAGAAACCAGAGGAAGCTGCTGGGCCTTGGGCCTGGGATCTCTGCTAACAGGCAGGCCCTGGTGGACGCTCTGACCCACACACGTAGACGCAGGGCAGCCCTGTAACTCCTGCTAGGTTTTCTTCTGAAGTTATGTGGCTGCCCTCTTCCTCCCCATTCCGCCAGCCTGGGGAATCATGGGGTGTCTCGGGGGCTTGGGGAATGTGTTTTTGCTTTAATTAGAATTGGTTTTTGGGAATTTTTGCACCTTTAAAACACACACACACACACACACACACACACACACACACGCTCTGCACAGCTGGATAAAGCATGACGCTTTCGCCCCTGCCCAGCGTGGCCTTGGTATTTCTCGTGCTAGGAATGGATCTCGAGTGAAGCACACCAGTGCAGCCAGTCGTGTCCTGGAGTTGATCCTGTCTGAGATCTGAGTGTAAACAGCTCTCTTTTCTGTTGCATTGAGTGAGACTGTGAGTTCATGTAAGCAAGCCTTTGTCATAATAGCCTGCCTGGGGTGTATGTGTGTGTGTGTGTGTGTGTGTGTGTGTGTGTCTCTTTCTATCTCTCTCTCTTTCTCTCTCTCTCTTTTCTCATGATCAAAAGTTGAAACCCCCTTTGCGCTCCCCCATCTTACGGGTTTTGCTTTAACAGAATGGTTTTGGTGACATATCTCTTGCTCATGCATAATTTCTGACGTTAATAAACAAACTGAAAGCCACTTACCCTATGAATCATTGTTACAGTCAGAAGTAATCTGCCGTGAGGGTGCAGCAGCTGGGGGCCCTGCGTGAGCCCCTAACTGCATCCCAGGCCCTGGCCAGGAACCCCTGCGCGGCCTGCTGAGGCAGGCAGAGCGGAAACAGGCCGTTTATAACAAGAAGTCTGCCTTGGAGCCCACGGGCTCCATTGGAGAAAGATTTATATCCCCCACTTATGTAAACATCACAAATGCACACGGCACGTAGGAGGGGAGCCTTTATCGAAATCTCTGGAAGAGCTTTTTCATTGTGAGTAAAATGGACAGCACGCGCTGGTGTTTGAAGATCTGCCAGCATTGCCAGCATCACCTTGCTGCCCGCTCTGCCTTGATGAGAATGAGGCCCCGGGAGGACATTCCAGAGCCCTGGGCAGTGAGGCTCCGCTGGCCCCACGCGGGACTCAAGTCCCCGGGGCCAGAGGGCAACCGTGTCGCAGGACTTCCTTCCTCTTCTTAAAAGACAAAGTCTGAGCCCGGGAAACTGGAAGTGAACTTTCAGCACCAGCCAATTCCAGATGGTTTTCAGGTTGAAGCGCTCGTGGGGGTCTGTTGTCTCTTGGGGTGTCACTGAGTACAGAGGAGGCTTGGAGTGTTTGGGCCAGGAAGAGAGAAAGGAAAGATTAGCAGGTGAGATTAGAGTCGGTCTTTATTTGTTATTTCATATGTGGTGGACTTAGGTCCCTGAACTAAATTTTCTCTTGCCTCTCCCCTGGTTTTACCGCATGTTTAATGTATGGAGAACTTCCACAGAAATGCACTTCCTGTCCCTAGATGTGTCTAACAGGATGCTGAGGCCAAGGGCTCTAGTTTTCTCAGCTTTGTTAGAGTGGTGCCTTTCGGTGCCTTTTCAGTTGCAGTGCAGGTGCACCCAGAGTCACTTTTCCTCAGGCTTCCTTCAGGCTGTCCTGAGGAGAGCTCAGCCGCTCCCATTGTTAGGCGACAGAACGTTACACTCGGATCCAAGGTGGCTATGCAGGGCCGTGGTGGGAATGCCTGCAGGGCTTCGCACAGAGCTGGCTCCTGGAGCTTGCCATCTCAGCAGGCTCTGCCGGAAGCGTCAGCTCTAGCTATTCCCAGCATTCCCAACTGCAACCAGCGGGCAGGGAGGGTTCCTTTTTCCTTTCTTATTTTAAATTGCATTTTTTTAAAAAGATTTATTTATTTTTATTACTAAGTAAGGTATACAGAGAGGAGGAGAGACAGAGAGGAAGATCTTCCGTCCGATGATTCACTCCCCAAGTGATCGCAACGGCTGGTGCTGCACCGATCCGAAGCTGGGAACCAGGAACCTCTTCCAGGTCTCCCATGTGGGTGCAGGATCCCAAAGCTTTGTGCCGTCCTCGACTACTTTCCCAGGCCACAAGCAGGGAGCTGGATGGGAAGTGGAGCTGCCGGGATTAGAACCGGTGCCCATATGGGATCCCAGGGCGTTCAAGGCGAGGACTTTAGCTGCTAGGCCACGCCGCCGGGCCCTTAAATTTTATTTTTTTTGATGTTTACATAGTTGAGAAGGATGTATGCCCATGTGGACAACTGATCACAGAGGGAAGGGTCAATGAACAGGGGAAAGCAGATAAGACCACTATTTCCAATTTGCTCTTTCTTCTTCTTGTATCTGGGGGAGGGGGATAAGAGGGGGAAAGCAGAATACAGCATCCGAGCCATATCAGTCCTCGGGGATGTGGGACAGCCGCCTGAGGTCATCCCAGGGTCCCCAGTGTGGGGCGTGCTCAGAGTATTCTGCTCAAGTGGTTTAAATGGTTTCAGTTGTTCTAAAATAGTGTGGATTTCTTTGCTCCAAGGATGAGGAGATCCTTCCAAGGTCCACTGACTGACATAGTCCACCTCAGAGTCTCCATTCTCCCAGATGCTTGGCTGTCGAAGCTTGACTGGGAAAGTTGTCAATGTATTCTGAGGGCAGGTTTCTAAAGAGGAGAGTCTTGCGTTTGAATTGGCCTGGTGTGTGGCACTAGAAGACATGATCAGGAGCAGTAGCAGACATGGGGGAAGCCTGGACTCTCTGTCCATGCCATACTGGTACTACCACTGCCACCCTAGGCTCAGTGGACCTCACTCAGAACCTGGGTCCCCTGTTGTCTGCCTTACGCATGCATAGCCCATGCGTAGCCCCGTCTGTGCAACGCCCGGCCGCCCAGCCTGAGCCATTGTTGACAGCATTGGTTAACTGCTGCCCATTCCATGCTGACTTTCTGGTTGTAAAGCCTGCTCTGTTTTCTGTATCAGCTCTGTAGCTGGTACTCCTGCCAGTGCCCAGCCCTGCCCAGGCCAGCTCCTGGGACTTTGTGTCATCACAGTGTCTGCCTGCAACCCGGTGCTCAGAGCAGTGGTCTCGGGCTGCAAATCAACGTCAGTGTTGTTCGCTGAACTAGAGGCCGCCAGCAGGCAGGCTGACCGTGCCAGAGCGCGTCCACAGCGCAGAAAAGCAGCCGTTAGTGAGGGGGATTCATGGTCCACAGTCTGTCCCTTGAAGTAGCCCAGCCACCTCGAGGCTCTTCTGTTTCCTACTAGTGGAATTCTCTTCTTTGGGAGATCAGCTGACCTGGGGTCCGTGGCAGCAGTGCCCCCAGCACGGGCCTCCTCCTTGGTGACCTTTAGTTCTTTGAGACATTGGATCAATTTCATTTTTTAATAGGAAGGAAAGAACATTAGGATGGCTACTTTGTCTTTAAATTGGAGATAGGGGCACTGGGGGTAGAGGGAGATTGTGAGGCCCTGCTGCCATCCACTGGTTTACCCCTCAGCTGCCCACACCAGCCAGGGCTGAGCCGAACCGGGAGCTGGAGACAGTCCAGATCTGCCCGTGGCTGCGAGGAGGTCAGTTGCTGGGGCCATGACTGCTGTCCCCAAGGGTCTGCACTAGCAGGAGGCTGGTGGCTGGATTCTAACCCAGCTGCTGTGCAGGCAGCACGAGTTACCTGTCCCAGAGTGGATTTTCATTTGGTACCACTGAGGGCCAAGGGCACCACTGCCAGTGACCTGCTTAACTAGGGGTTCTGAGCAAGTTGTGGAGTATGCTGCCTCAGGGGAGAGTCCCAGAGCTGTCTGAGGAGGGGCCATCCAGAAGGAAAAGGAGAACACCTGTCTCTTTAGGCATTTGCTCACCACAGAAGGGAGGGGGTCAGCAGCTGTGTGATGGTGATGTAGTATGTAGCACAACAAGGGAGTTGGTGGATCACCCACAATGGCGGTGAGTGTGTGTGCGCGCGCACGCGTGCACTCGTGTTGTGGGGGCCAACTGAATTCTCTGTCATAATTAGAAGGTAGCAGGCAGTGACAGAAGAGTGGATAAAGAGATGCTGATTTGGTGACTTGTCGCTGCCCTCTAGAGAAACTGAAGCCAAAAGTCCAGAGGCCCTGGTTTCCTCCTGGAGGCAGGAGCTGCGGCCGGGTGGGAAAGGGGAGGAGGCTGTTGTGCCACATCCTTGGCACCTGTTGCTGCTCCCATCACATCGCAGCAGTGAGGGAAAAAGAAGATACTCAGGGTTCTGCATTTTAAAGAGACAAGAAAAGGATAACCTTCCTCTCTCCATTGCAGTTTTCTCTTGTCCCTTTAGTGGCAACCTGAATATGGAAGTGGAGGCGACACATACACGGTGGCCCTGGTTTTCTGTAGCCTCCCCAGTCCCCTGGGTTTTGCTAACAGGAAGCTTTGCTGAGGAGACATTGGTCATGCTCAGCGGGGCTAAGGTTGGTCAGACCTGCAGGCAGTTCTGATGAATGTCCAGTCTGAATTATTGGTCCATAGGACCAAGTGACGCCTGTGCTACTCTGACACCTCTGGGACTTCTTAGACGGTGTCTGCCTGTAACTGGTCGCCAAGTGTGTGAGCTCTGAAGGCATGTCTGCCAGCCGTCCACGGAGGTGGTCCTGGAGCCCGGCCGTTGACCGAAGAGGTCCTGAAGCCTGGCCGTTGACGGAGAGGGTCCTGGAGCCTGGCCATTGACCGAAGAGGTCCTGGAGCCTGGCCGTTGACGGAGAGGGTCCTGGAGCCTCCTCTTGGGTGGTTGTGCTAATCCTGCGTCTTTGCCTTTGTTCCTATGATGCACTGGTTTTGCTCAGTTCTTGCACTGTCATTCCCAGCCAGGCCTTTATCTGGGTCATGTGTGTTAGTTCTGAAAGCATTGCTGGGTGAAACTTACTTGACCTGAAAGCTATCTATGTTGCAGGAAATACAGTCATTTCCCAGTTTAGCCCTCTTGACAAGTTAAATGTTATTGATAGGAAGAAAGGAAGAGAAAGACCAACTCACCTTTCATCTACTGGTTCATTCCCCAAATTGATGCAAAGACCAGAGCAGCGTGCGACAGGAGCCAGAAGCAAGGGGCCAGGAGCTTTAGCCTGGTGCTCATATGGGATGCTGGCACCACAGGTGGTAGCTTAACCTACTGTACCACAGCTCTGATCCCCATACATATATATATTCCAAAGGCACAGTAGCAGGGAGAGTTAGACACATTTTCCTTCTGTCAGTTCTCTCCCCAAATGCCCACACCAGCTAGGGCTGGCTCAGGCTGAAGCCAGGAACTCCAAGCAGATCCCACTCCTGGGTGGCAGAGCCCTGAGTACCTGAGCTGTCCTCTGCTGTTTCCCAGGGCATGCGTTGGCAAGAAGCTGTTAAAAGTGGAGGTGCCAGGACTGGACCCAGCATTCCAATACAGGATGTGGGCACCACAACCTCCACACTGTGCACCAAGTTACTGATGACTTCATTACAACATCTGTCTTGTTATTTAGCTTAAATTGAAGCATTGGCTAATTTATATGTTAATTTTAGCAAGTGTTTATTGAGTGATTTTCTTATACTGCTTGCCTAACTAGTATAAGATCACAATGGAGACAAAAGTTTGTGTGTAATGTGTTTTTGTGTTTGTGTGTTGTGTGTAGTGTTTTTGTGGTATGTGGTGTTAATGGTATGGGTGTTGTGTGTGGTGAGTGTGTTGTATGTGTGTGGAGCAGCGTGTATTGTGTGATATGTGTGCTGTGTGTGATGTGTGTGTGTCCTCTATGGCCCCACAGGAGCAGTCTGGCTTCAGTTCCTGCCTTGCTGTGGCCCAGGTCTTGACTTGGTGGTCAGCAGGTCTGTGGCCGTGAGGATGCTGCCAGTCTCCTCGTGGATAGTCTGCTGACACTGACGCCTCCGTGCTTGCAGGCCTGGGAAACCCTTCTCCGTCTGTTGGCAGAGTCCATCAGGAGCAGTTCAGGTGGTGCTGTGGACTGAACCTCTGTGTGATGGCAGCTGGAGGCTGCAAGAGCAGGCTCCCCGTGATGCCATCAGTGTCCTTGAAAAGGCACTCCCATCCCTTGCCTGCTGTGAGGACACAGCAAGGTGGCTGCAGTGGCAGAGAACCAGGAAGGGGGTGGGCCCGGGCCAGGCCGACCCTCGGCTTGGGCTTTGCAGCCTGGAGCAGAGTCAGAAGTGCCTGTCTCCTGTCGAAGCAATCTGGCGTACAGCTTTCTGTCAGAGCCACTGCCCTGGGAGGGAGCTGCTGCCCTCTCCCCTCGGGTGTGTCTGGCTCTTGCCTTCTTTTGGCTTCATGTGACCCAGCTCAATCATTGGTGGCCAGTGGCTTTGGGCATAGTTGGACTTTGTTTTTTTGTAAATATCATTTATACATTTAAAAGCTACGTGGAGAGAGAGAGAGAATCTTCCATATGCTGATTTGCTTCCCAGATGGCTGAAATGGTTCAGGCTGGGCCAGGTGGAAATCGAGAACCAGGAGCTTCATGGGTCACAGGGGCCCAAAAGCAGAGGGTGGAACAGCTGGGACTTAACGGAGCGTACAGAGATGTGGAATTGCCTGTGGTCGTTTTACCCTCTTTGCACAGTGCTGACCCTGCACTCCACCTTTGAAAGCAGTTTCTGGCCGGTTGGCATTTGGCACAGCAGTAAGCTGCTGCTTGGGACAGTGGAGCGCAGAATCCCACCTCTGCTTCCTGACCCAGCGTCCTGTTAGTGTGCACCCTAGAAGCACCAGCTGATGGCTCGAGTTCTCAGGCCCTGCTCCCCCTGGAGGACCCTACTAGCATTCCAGCCTGCTGGCTTGAGCCAGCCCAGCTCGCCTAGCATAATGAAGACAGTTGAGCAGGAGTCTTCTTTCTCCTCGGCCCCTCTTTCTCCTCCGTTCTTCATGGTTCTTCTCCGCACCAGAGCCTCGGCTGTGGAGCCCTGCCTTCTCCCAGCGGGGCCTCAGCCGTGGAGCCCTGCCATCTCCCAGCGGGGCCTTGGCCGTGGAGGAGCCTAAATGGAGAGGTCACCCCCCGGGGGGCTCAGGGTACTGTTATTCAGAAGATGGGCAGTGGATGCTGGGTCCTGGGTGGGAGGTGAGCGGACCCTACCCCCGCGTGGACGGTGGACACACATCTCAGCATCTCCGTTCAAGACTTCCTGCTCTGATGAAAACTGGAGCTCTTCTCTTCTTGGTCTTATTTTTCATTACTCTTTTATCACTGCAGTGAATGGCAGTGTCACGTGGTAGCTTTACCCACTATCCTGTCCTGCTGGCCACCCTCATTGGTTTGAAAGGCACAAAAAGCCTTGGGGGCCTTTGTCGTGGTAAAGAGTATGGGATGTGCCATGGAGTGAGCATGCAGTGGGAGGAGCCAAGGCTGGCTTCCTTGTGAAGCTGGGCCTGCGTAAGAGTCATCCAGGAGTGGAAAGGCGTCAACTCACACTCACACACATGTGCATGCCCTCGCACACACATCAGACATGAACACACTCTGATAGTGTATACTCATGCTCTTACAAAATGCACACTCACACTCATAGTACACATGTGTGCAATCTTGTGCACACCCACTATTGCACTCACACACCCAGCAGGCATGAGCACACAACAGATGCACACACTCATATGCACCCTCACTCTCATACACACACACCCAGCAGGCATGAGCACACAACAGATACACACAGTCACATGCATTTACACAGTATGCACTCACAACTCATAGTACACACATGTCCAGTCATACGCACACTGGCATGCACACTCACACACCAAGCAGACAGGAGCACATAACACGTATACACACGTATACTCATTCTCTCACACACATCCAGCAGACAGGAGTGTACACACTCACACTCACACACACCCAGCAGGCTTGAGCACACAGCACAGACACATGTACACTCACACAGACACACTTGTGCCTAGTTGTACATCATTCATGTGTACACTTACTCAGATACCCATCAAATGTGAGCTTACAAACATGCACATGACCACATACACACGCACACATGTGCACACATAGATGGCCATGCATGTACTCATAGTGTCACACGTTTACACGTATATTCATATGCTCCCCCCACACACCCATCAAACATGATCATGCCCACTCAATACACACAGCCTTAGGACTTTACCCCTCCCCCAGTCTTCAAGGTGACCGAGGACATCACTGAGCTGTGGCCTCGGCCCCAAAGTTGCTTCATGTGGCATGGGCGGTGCATCCAGCACAGATAGGCAGACACTGGCAGCAGTGTCTCGGCACAGTGGCCACGTGGCCCTCTCAGCTCGGTGCTGTGGTTGCTGGTGAGTGGGCGTGAGACCAAGGCCTTGACCTGTCTCTGCCTGTTCGGGCTGCTTGTCACCTTCCTCCCGGTGTCCCTGAGGGGCTGAGCACACGAGGCTCCCCAGGCTGCCCAGTGTGCAGTGGGCCTTTGCTGGTGACAGGCGGTTGCTAGGTGCATGGCCACTGTTGGCCAGCGATTCTAGGCTCAGGTGTCTGAAGTACAGGTAGAACTGTGCCCTAGGTTTGGTTTTTCTATTTGGAAAAGAGGATTTTTATTATTTTCTTAGTTGGAGAATATGCTGATCATGAAAACTCAGGAATGCTTTGCTTCCCAGTCAGGTTTCTGATGGCGTGAGAATCCATGGTGCCTTTCAGATCTTTGTATGGACGTGTGTACGCATTCCCACAACTACTCCTGTTTTACTGTAGTTGCAGTTTTTGGGAAAATATAACATGCAGTAATACTGTTGATTATCTGCTTTTTTTTTTTTTTTTTTTTAGTTTATGTGCTTGAAAGGCAGCTACGAAAGTTAGTTACGTATATAGAGAAGTCAGATAGAAAGCTTCTATTCATTGTTCACTCCCCTGATGGCTGCAGTGGCCGAGGCTGGATCAGGAACTCCAGGGGCACCCATCTCCCACGTGGGTCGCAGGGGCCCTGGTCCCTGAGTGTCTTCTCCTGCTGTGCCTTGTGCAGTGGCAGGGATCTGGACCAGAAGTGGAGCAGCTGGGACACGAGCCAGAACCCACATGGGTCCTGGGTTTTAGGCAGCAGCCTAACCCCTGCATCACAGCTCCGGCCCCGTATCATGGACCTTTTTCATTTACGGTGTTGAGTATGTTCCGTGAGCTCACAGCAGTCCACGGTTTTATGAAGGTATTACAGTTTACTAGCTATTTGCACTCTTAGGGTATTAGATTATGCCCACTTTTTTCATGACAGAGTGACAGTTTTTACTTAGTGCATAGCAATGTTTATTTTCCTAATATAAATGCTTTGACTTTCAAGGCGGGAGGGGAGATACATTTTAACCCTTTTCGCAGTTGTTGGCCTGGTGCCCTGGCATCTGTGTAAACTCCCACTGTGCAGGCTCTTTGTGCCTGTTGCTGCAGGTCATTGTTAGGGTGACTGATTTCATAAGAAAAAGTGTAGCGCCCGCCAGTTGCTTCAGTGAGGTGGGTGTTTTTCCAGGTTCACTTATTTGTGTATGTTAATACATTCTGAAATGCTAAGCTCCATTTTGCTGTTTTTCTACTGGATTTTCCATCTTGTTACATCATGGAAGCTATTTGTGTATTCAGGCTGGAAGTCCCAAATAGCCTTCCCTCTTCTCCCTCGGGGTTAGTCCAGGGGCGTCTTCTAGCACACGTGTTACTTGTCTGTGTTTAAATGTGTTTCTCCTTCATTGATGTGCTGGTAACCAGTACAACAGCCAGCCAGCCAGGTGTCACGTGATGAACTTCATACACGTTTGCCCATTCCCTGTTCCTACAACTGTCTGGGTCAGGGTCATTGTCACCATCTCTCAGAGAAAGAGATTGGCTTCAGGGCTGGCAGGTGGGGAGGGAGCAGCCACAGTCTGGCTGCAGCTGGCTGGCCTGGCCTGGTGTCTGTGTTCTGTGCAGCCTTCTACCTCTCCAGCTCTGGCAACAGGCACCTGCCTTTTCTTGCGCATAACTGGGACTTGTAGTCGACTGAATGTTGAAGCGCTTCATTCCCTGATCCCTGAGGTCACAGCTGCTCCGTCTGCAGACACAGGGAATAATGGCTTATTGCTTCCTTTGGTGCTAAGGCTGCTCCCAGTTCCTTCCTTTGTTTTGCCCTGTATTTGCCAGTCTTAGCTGGCATTGGCTGCACCCTTGCTTTGTGCAAGACTGTGCTGGGAAGAGGCTGGCATGTGTTGGGTGAAATCACCATTCGTGATGCCAGCATACTGGGTACATGCTGGGTAAGTCCTGGCTACTCCACTTTTGATCCAGCTCCCTGCCAGTGTATCTGCGAAAACAGCAGAAAAGTGGACCAGTTCCCGGGCCCCAGCATCCATGTGTAGGAGACCTGGGTCCTCACCTTGGCCTGGTCCATCCCAGGCCATTGCAGCCATTTGGGGAGTGAACCAGCAGATGGAAGATTCTCTCTCTCTGTCTCTCTCTCTGTCTCTCTCTCTGTGTGTGTGTGTGTGTGTCTCTGTCTCTCTCTCCCTCTCTCTCTGTGTTTCTCCTCACCTCTCTGTAAGTCTGACTTTCCAGTAAATAAATGTCTTAAAGAAAAATTCCTGCTGGGTGCTATAGGGAAACAGTGATGAACATAATAGGGCATGGGCTGTGATGGCAGGAAAGAGAATCAGTGCTGGAGAGCCTGGTGCTGCCCTCTACTAAGGCATGTAAGACACATGACATGGGGCAGAGTGGGAGGTCGGGGAGGGCGGGGAGCAGCTCTGGGAGGACTTGAGAGGAAGGGATGTGGAAGCCAGGCCCCGGAGGATGGGAGACATTCAGACCCATGGTGGCTGTAACGGGAGAGGCAGCTTGTCAGGTGGAAGTGGGGACCAGCTGAGCTAGGCTGGGTGTGGGAGGGACCGGACCAGCGTGCCCTCAGGGTGGGCACAGCACCCATCTCCTGCTCACTATGTCCTGGAGCCTGCGTGTGCTGACTGCATCAAAGCCCTGCCTGTGTAGTCCAGCCCGTGTATCAGCCGCCCTCTGTCCTTTGGGGACCCCAGTCACTGCCTGGTGCCTCTGTGGTGTTCCGCCCTGCATTCTCAGAGCTGCTCATGCTGTGTTCCAAGGAGGGCAGGATGTTTCCAAAGGAGATTAATTTAATTAACTTGGAGCCAGTTTTATTAACTTTTATAGGTCATGCTTTTACTTTGAAAGCTGTTCATTTGTTACAAATCAGCCTTAAGAAGAGGTTTAATTAAGAAAGTCTGACAGTCTGCATGATAGATTTTAATCACAGTTAAATTTAAATATCTTCAAACAGTAATAGGCATGTGTACAACTGTGTGCTTCTTATTACGCTCAATAACCAAGCAGTGGCTTATAAAAATCTTTGGAGTAACTCTAGTTTAATTCTAAAAATGGGTAGAGGCTTGAACACCTACATTGCCTGCTTTGCTGCTCCCTGATTGGGTGCTTGAAGGACTTTACTGCAAAAGTGGTTATGTGGAGGGTGTGAGCTGTGGAGGACCCACTGTGTGCTGATGAAGGACTCACTATGTGCTGGTTGAGGCTCCGTGTGTGCTGATGGAGGTCCCACTCTGCTGGTTGAGGACCCACTTCTGCACTGGTCAAGGACCCACATGTTCTGATGGAGGACCTGCAGTGTCCTGGTGGAGAACCCGCCTTGTGCTGGTGGAGGACCCACTGTGTGCTGGTGGAGGACTCACTATGTGCTGATGGAGTCCTCACATGCTCTGATGGAGGACCCACTGTGTGCTGGTGGAGGACTCACTATGTGCTGGTGGAGGACTCACTGTGTGCTGATGGAGGACCCGCTGTGTGCTGGTGGAGGACTCACTATGTGCTGGTGGAGGACTCACTGTGTGCTGATGGAGGACCCGCTGTGTGCTGGTGGAGACCTCACATGCTCTGATGGAGGACCCACTGTGTGCTGGTGGAGGACCCACTGTGTGCTGGTGGAGGACCCACTGTGTGCTGGTGGAGACCTCACATGTTCTGATGGAGGACCCACTGTGTGCTGGTGGAGGACCCACTGTGTGCTGCCCTGGTTTTGTTGGGATTGCCGTCAGAGGTTGTCGTCTGCTTGCAGCAGAGGTCATCATCCGGAGATCCTGCAGTTGTGGTGTTGTTTCGGAGTAACTGCTTGCCTCTGAGACCTGAGGATTTTCCTTGTCTGTACTCAGAGCTTTGGAGAGAAAGCCCTACATGACCGCTGGTCTGTGTACCTTCCTGGGGAGAAGGGAGGCACGCCTTCCTTACAACATTCAAATGCTTTTTTGAGAAAATTGTAATAACCAGTGTCTAGTGACTTCCCCTGGTTTTGGCTTTGCCCCCATGGGAATTGCACTTGGGGGTGGGGATTTGAGCTTTCTGGATGTCAGCATTTGGGATTTGAATCTTTCAGGTCTGTGATTTGAGGGTTTTCGACTTTAGGGATCTCAGCCTGCGGGATTGTGGTCAGCATCAACTTCTTCAATGTCAGAAACCTGCTGTGAAAGCGTTTGGCGTAAGGAAAGCCTCCTGTGCACCAGCAGATACAGGCACAGGCTCCTGTAACTGAACGCTGCTGCCAGTGGCTTGTGCGCTAGGCCCTCAAGGGCCGTCAGTGCTGCAGCCGCCGGGTGGGACTGCCGGGCGCCCTCCCCCTGAGGAGCAGGATGGGCTGTGGGCTGCTTGCTGTCTGTCGCATACTGTGAGACTGAGGGTCCCAGGCGTGTCATCCCGGCTGCATGCCCCGGGGACCGGGGCTCCTCTTGTCACTCTGGTGCGTGACAGCCAGTTAGCTTTTTGTACCCTTCACTGACTCTTGTTTCAGGGAAGGTATTTTTAAATTTCATTGGTTTCTTTTCAGGTTTTTTTCTTTAATGTAGAGTTGAGTCAAACCCATCCCATAAACCCATGCACAAAGAAAGTGCTTGCTCACCAGGAAAAGTTAATCCCTTGTCGCTTCGGGAGAGCTTGTTTCTTGGGCAGTCAGGCTGTGTTTGGGCAGGTGGAAAGTTCCCAAGCTTGCACAGCAACGTCTAACAACAGACCAGGGTTGTTCTGTCTGCATAGCACTCTTGGCATCTGACCTGAACAGTGCGTACTAAGTGTGAGACCACGAGTGCTGTCCTTGTCGGCAGCGCAGGGGCAGCTTGTTGGCCGTCTGGAGAGGCTTTGGGCATGCAGGCTGTGTACAGTGTAGGCAGCTATTCTAAACAGACCCCAAGGGATGGCATGATGGCTCAGAGGCTAAATTCTCACCTTGCAAGTGCCAGGATCCATGTGGGCACTGGTTCATATCCTGGCTGCTCCACTTCTCATCCAGCTCCCTGCTTGTGGCCAGGAAAAGCAGAGGAGTGTGGGACCCTGAATCTGTGTGGGAGACTTGCAAGAAGCTCCTGGCTCCTGGCTTTGGGTTGACTTAGCGCTGGCCATTGCGACCATTTGGGGAGTGAACCAGCAGATGGAAGATCTTTCTGGATCTCCTCTCTGTAAATCTGATCAGTTTCCAGTAAAAATAAAATGTTAGAATAAATAAATAAATAGACCCCAAAATGCAGTAGACATGAGCCAGATAGAAATCCCATTCTTTCCCATGTCACAGCCTCTATCCTTGGTCCGCAGTGTCTTGGGGTGGGGGTCTCTGGTACCATGGTGATGCTGTGCTTCCTCCCTCTTCTCTCATTCCCTAGTTTCCCCTCCCACCATTTCCCCGTAAATAATTGAACAGTTGCAGTAGTACAGTACCTTAGGAACAGTTACAAGGCGAGTGGCTGCTGTTTAAGTGTATCATGGCATGGCAGGCCTGGGCAAAGGTAGAAGCTGCAGCCCCACCCTACGGAGGTGCATCACATGGTTACTGGGAGTCCTGCTTTTATTTGCATACTGCAAAGTGTCTTTACTTCCCCATATGCTAATCTCCATTTCAACAGTTTGTCTATGAGAACATATGTATATACTTGACTACCTATATATATATTTATTTTTACTTTGCATAAGGACTATCTTATATCAGAGAGAATATAAGCTATTTGTCCTTTGGGGACTGGCTTATTTCACTGAGCACAAAGGTCTCCAGTTGGAACTACCTTGACGGCAAGCAGATGGTAAGCACTCCTCCTTTTTCCTGGCTGAGTAGCGTTCCGTAGAGTGGATGGAGCTGACCTGTCCGTCCGGCGGGCAGCATCTGAGTGTTCCCGTGTTTCACTGTGGTGACTGTGCCGCTCCGTGTGTTCCTTCTTGGCTGTGCTTGGTTAAAATCATTTATCCAGTATTTGTCTTTGTAATTTCAAGTACTATGTTTTTTATCCTAAAAAACTGCAACAAAACTGAAACTTAGTTTTGATAGTCTACATGAGTTCTACCTTAATTATTCTCATCTTTATATTTTCTTTCAGTTTCATATGTTAGTTATTGTTCAGTTAATAATTCTACTGTAGGAGTCAGGGGAATCAGTGTGCTGTGTGGAATGGGGCGGAGGGTTAAAAATGTAGGACTTAATGCTTTTAATGATCTAAGACCTTCCTTGACTCTGAAATTACCTCTCTGACTTTAATTAGGTTAGCAGATGTATAATTTATCTCAGTTGTTCCAAAGAAGCATTCATGTAATTAAAAATTATAATCATAATTTATATTTATGATCACATTTGGAATCAGAACTAATCTTAAAACATCTTAGCTTGATGTTGCAGTAAATGGATTGTACAGTTTAAATCTAAAAATAAAACGTAAAACAAAAAAAAGTAGGACTGTTGTTTAAGAGTGAAGTTAAGCTGTTATAAGCTTGGAAGAACTTATTAGAACTGTAAGAGATTATATGGAAGCTCCTGGTAAGCAGGTGCACTACACCGTGAGGGCATCCTGCTGTGGGGAATCATGGGGCAGAGAGGAAGAGCTGGTGTCTGCAAAGCAAGCAGGAAGTGTAGCAGTGAATGGCACTGGTGAGTCCTTTAGGACCTGTAAGTGGATTAAATCCTCCAACATAAGGACATAGTCGCTGAATGGATGTATTGTAACTCAGGTAACTCACCTCACATTTAAGTCACACGTGGTCTCATGTAAGGGATGGAGAGAGTGTTTCATAAGAATGGAAATCATTGGGCCTGGTGTGGTAGCCTAGTGGCCAAAGTTCTTACCTTGCATCTGCTGGGATTCTATGTGTGTGCCATATCCTGGCCACTCCACTTCCTATTCAGTTCCCTGCCTGTGGCCTAGGAAAGCAGTTGAGGACGGCTCAAAGCCTTGGGAGACCTGGAAGAGCTCCTGGATCAGCTTAGCTCCGGCCATTGGGGCCGCTTGGGGAGTGAACCAGCAGACAGAAGATCTTTCTCTCTGTCTCTCCTTCTCTCTGTAAAATCTGACTTTCGAAGCAAAATAAATAAATCTTGAAAAAAAGAATGGAAATCAGAAGGTAGCAAATATAGCCCTACCTATATCAGACAGAACAAACCTTGTCAGAAGACATAGACATCAGAAAGCCGTTATGTAATGTTAAAGAAGTCAGTTCATCACGAGGCTGTAGCAGTTGTAAATACATGCACAAGCAGTACTGTGGCACCTAAACAGATACAGCCAACCTGAGAGACATGACAGGAGAGGTGGGGCGTGATGCAGGTGGCAGTGGGACACTGCGGCACCCCTCCTTGCCGTGTGACAGCATCCTGAGGGAATACTGGCTTCAGCCTCACTTCGGGTCACATGTAGCAGGGTGCTTCTCAAAGTCTATGGAAGGTGGAATGAAAAGCTGAGTGGATTTTTGTGTAAAAATTAAAATCCATGTATATGAAGTGTATTCAAAAAGTCCTTGATAAATGAATACTATGAAAAACCGGTTGTGTATCATTTTCAAAAGTTTTTTGCTCTGAAATAAACGTGCCTTTAATTGCATTTTCTAGACCTTAAAAAAAAGATTTATTTTTGAAATGGTTACAGAGAGGGAGATACACACATAGACACACACACTCAGATACACGAGAGGGGAGAGAGAGAGTGAGAGAGAGAGTGAGTGAGAGAGATCATCCACCTGTTGTGCCATTTCCAAATGTCCAGCATGGTTGCAGTGGCCAGCCTGGTCACACCAAAGTCAGGACCTTCCTCTGGATCTATTACATGGGTGCAGGGCCCAAACGCTTGGCCCGTCCTCTGCAGCTTTCCCGGGCCATCATGAGGGAGCTGCCAGGGTTTGAGCCGACACCCACATGGGCTGCTGGTGGCCCAGGTGGGGGCTTTACCTGCCAGCTCACAGCACTGGCCTCCCCGGACGTTTTGATCTTGATTGGGCAGAACATTTCGCCCAGTGACCGCAGGACACGTGTCTTTCCCTGGGGCGCACAGGCTAATCCTGTCAGGCCACGAGCCAGCCTGAGTACGTTTAATCAGATTGAAGTGGATTAGGTGTTTTGCGGACCACGGTGACATGAAGCAAAAGTCACAAATAGGTAAAACCTACTAAAACTCACCAAATGTGGAAATTAAGCCAGGTGTTCCTAAACAATCAGTGAGTTAAGAATATATTAAAATGAAATAAAAAATTATCTGGAGACAAGTGAAAATGGGCAAACAGCCTAACAAAGCTTATGAGATACACAAAAACAGTTCCAAGAAGGAAATTTACAGCAATAGCACGTATATTAAAAATGAAGAAAGATCCCAATGAACGATCTAATGTTACACTCCCAGTAACAGAGCCAAAGAGAGCAAACTAGGCCGAGAATCAGCTGGGCACAGACAAGACAGAGTAGAAATAGGTACTTGAAAAATGGAAGGGCCCTGCGCCGTAGCCTAGTGGCTAAAGTCCTCACCTTGAACACCTGGGGTCTCATATGAGCGCCGGTTCTGATCCTAGCAGCTCCATTTCCCATCCAGCTCCCTGCTTGTGGCCTGGGAAAGCAGTCGAGGATGGCCCGAAGCTTTGGGACCCTGCACCCGTGTGGGAGACCTAGAAGAAGTTCCTGGCTCCTGGCTCCGGATCGGCACAGCACTGGCTGTTGTGGTCATTTGGGGAGTGAATCATCGGATGGAAGATCTTCCTATGTGTTGCTCCTCCTCTCTGTATATCTGACTTTGTAATAAAAATAAATAAATCTTAAAAAAAAAGAAAAATGGTAGAAAAAATACATGAAAGTAAGAGTGGATTTATCCAACACGCCAGAGTTAAAGTAGGGAGAAAGAGTGATGTTTGGACTAAATGAGATCAAACACGATGAGGAGGGGAGACAGTACAACTGTGGGCGGTTGGAGTTACTATGAACAATTGCCAGGCCACCAGGAGACAGCCTAGAAGAAGTGGAGGGATTCCCACACAGTCCACTAAGGTAAAAGCATTGGGAAGCTCTGGGACAGGCGCCGTGGTGCAGGGCTGAAGCTCCTGCCTGCACCGCCACCCCACAGCGCCAGCGTTAGAGGCCCAGCCCTTCCAATCCACCTTTGTGCTGATGCTTCCCCGGGGGCAGTGGGCGATCCCTCAGGTGCTGGAGGACCAGCTGTCCACGTGGGAGACCCATTGCGTCTGAGCTCTTGGCTTTGTTTGACACTCCCGTGGCTGCTGAAGCTGTTTGGAAAACAGTAGATGCGAATCTTCCTCTCCCACACATGCGCGCTCTCATCTCTGGTGGGAGTTCTCTCTCCTCCCCCACCCCTCCTCTTTGCTTCCTTTCCTCTTGGTCTTCTTGGAGCTAGGGAGTTCCTAAGGACACCACACATCTGTTGTTTTAACCTGAATTAGCAAAACCATGGAAGCTCTAGCTCTCCCATCTTGAAGGCAGCCTTTAGGTCATATTTGTTGATTTCTGCATAGAAAACAATAGTTTTCCTAAGGCAAGGCCGGTTTTCCATTGCCTTGTTTTCCAAAGTCTGAGTTAAGCTTATTGGTGGTTTTGTTGTTGCTGTTGCTGTTGTTGTTTTAATTTTGGTTTTAGGAATTTTCTTCGCTTTCTTGTAGTACAGGAAAGGATTCAAATGTAAGTTTAGGATCATTTATGCAAGAGGCTGCCTCGTGTTCTCCAGTGTGGTAACACTTCAAGGCACTGTTGCCTACCTTTGAGGATGCATTTCAAGCTCTGCTTAAAATAAACTATAAGGCCTCAGTGGATCTCGCAAATTTCGAGTTGTGGGGTTCTGTTCTGGGGAAATGGAGCCGGGCAGAGGTCAGTCCCGTGGGGGAAGCCCTCGGCCCTCACTGCTGTCATCGTGGTGGGCAGTTACTCAGTTCGGCTTATCTGTAAGTTTCTTGCAACGTGTCACCCTTCAGCATCATCTTCATCCTAGCACAGCAGGGATTTTTAGATTTTTAGGTTTGTTTTTCTGAAACAGAAGGAAAGTACATGTCCAGCGTTGTGATTCGCTCTCTAGTGTAGACAGGGGCTGGCTCATTAGTAGTGTCTGGGAGTGCTGTGGAGCTGGGTTATCTCAGTCTCCGGGCTGGGATGCTGGGCCATTAGTGTGAGCATTGTCAGTGCTGCTGCTCAGAGTTAACCCAACTCCTCAAGCTTAGGTTGGTTCCCACTCCTCATTCTTTCACTTCTCGGATTAGTTGCCGTAAGACTGTACCCTCAGATACGGAAGATGTGCGTGTTGACATGAGAGCCAGAAGGAGGGAATCATGCAATTGTCTTGTGGTAGGCTGGGCTCTCGTGTGGAGGAGTCACTGGAGTTCCAGGGCTGTGCACTGGAGGGCTCCTCTATGCCCACAGTGCTGTCCCCCCAAAGGGGACAGAGGACCTGGCTGCGGGAGGAGGCAGGAAGTCGCCTGAAGAGGCAAGGAAAGAAGAGGAATTCTAGGCCTGCAGAGGCTGCCAATGGAGCAGGCCAGGGAGGTTTCCCAGAGGAAGGGGTGCGAAGTGGTGGAACACACTCGTTTTCCTAAAGCCATTGCCTTGGAGTTTTACAGAGCCACAGCTCTGCCATCCCTTGCGTCACCCTCCTGAGCTCTTCTTCCCAGTGCCACCAGGGGCATGGCCCGAGGGAGCTGGGTGAAGGACAGAGCCTGGAAGGTGGAGATCCCTGTGCTGTGGCCTCTTGGCCGAAAGAGTGTCTTCTGGTCCCGGTCCCCCGTGCTCATCACTGTCCCCGCCGGGAGCAGGAGTGGAGGAGGGACTTCCACTTCAGGTCGCCAGCATCTTTCTCCTTTCTCACATCCTCTCTTGGCCCTTGCCAAGCTGGAGGCTGGGCTGTCATTGTCACCTGTTGTTTTGTTGCCTTATAGCTTCAGAGAGTCTCTTTTGTTTACATCCCCTGGCCTTGCTGGCCCTCAGGTGCTTTGGACACAAGGTTCCCTTGCAGAAGTGCCAAGTCAGGTGATACTGGGGCAGACTTCTTTAAGTTTGGCTTGCAGAGCTTTTGCTGTCTTCCTTTCCAGCAAGGGACATGTGCAAGCACTGGCTGTGGTGGCCTCTGAGGTCTCTGCTAGGCAAGGTGCATCTGGTAGACCAAGGCTCATGTGGCACTTGTCCAGCGGCCGAAAGCCGGAGCCCCTCAGAGTTCGTCAGCCAGCGCAGCAGACAGCTGCTCAGCCTTCAGAAGGAGTGGGGTCCCAGCACACCGCAATGTGGGCGAGCCCAAAGACACAGATCATATGTTCCCTCCTGCGCCAGGGAACAGCAGTCCAGCCCACAGACAGCCCGCTGAACAACAAGCATGATATTTCATTTCACATGCTGTATGTTTTCCCACAAGCATTTTAAACAAAAGTGCATCTAAGAAAAGGTGACTTGGAGAAAACCATGTCACGTCAAGTCGTTATTCAGACTCCACTTATTCATTCATTCATTTGTTCATTCACTCATTCACTTAGCAAATACTGATTTCCTGCCCTGTGCCAGGCCTGTCTTAAACACGGTGGACACAGCAGTCAGAAAGCAGACCACAGTCCTGACCCGTGCGAGCGCTTCCCTGGAGAGAGGCGGACTGCAGATGCCGGGTGGCACGAGGCAGAGGCTGGCCCATGTGGATGGAGCAGGGTAGAGGAAGAAGGGAGGGATGTGGCTGGCAGGGCTCTAAGTAGACCTGGAGAGGGAGGCAGAGCTGAGCGTGGAGGGAGCAGCAGCACATGTCCGTGCTGCTGGGATGTGAACTCCAGCAGTCTCGAGACCATCCATGGTTTCCCCAGGGTCCCCGGGTGGCTGGTGCTTTTACAATGTTTGTATGAACACTGACAGAGTGCCCTTTCCCCAAGGACGGGGCTGCGCCTCCAACAAATGCAGGTGGGCACCTGCAGAGTCCACACACACGCACCAAAGTTAGACCCTTCTGCTTGCCCGGCTCACCTTCGTGGCCAGAATCCGTTCCCCTTTCCAAAGTAACCATGCACAGAGAAGCCTTGAGAGAGAAGGGGTACAGTCCAGGGCAGCAGTGAGGGGAAGGAAGCTGGGCAGAGAGGGAGTGAGGCTGACAGAAGGGCCCAATTCTGAGCTGGCCACAGCTGCACTGAAAGCCAGAGCAACAGCTGGGAAGATGGCAGGATGGTGGGTTCCCCCATTGGTCCTGATGCATGTTCCCGGGAGAGCTCAGTACCCTTCCTTCCACAGGGCCCGTGCTGGGTCCTCATGGGCACCACGACCCCCCGATGTAGGCAGATGCTGGGGCTTGTGCAGAGTGGGAGTGACGGGAGCTTGTCAGGGTGTCCTGGGGTATGAGAAGGAGTCGGAAATGGCACTGTGACTCAAGGGCAACTGCCTGAGTGGCCAGGTCTCGGGGTGAAGGTGGTGAGCCATGGGTCTCCAGGAGGCTGGCACCCAAGCCCTTCTGGACAGAAGCTCCCTTGTGGAGAGGAGTGTAGGCATGTAGCAAGCGTGTCCTGCTTTATGGTTGGCAGACTGCTCATGTCACTCAGCTGAGTGACAATCTGGTGAGGGTGCAGCCCTGACCTTGAGCCAGATGTGTGAGTTCCCCTTACCCTGCAGCTGTGCACTTCCCGGAGCAGGCGGGCTGTTCCTTCTGAACCCCGGCTGGTGTTACATGTATTAGTTACATATGTTAGTTTGAAAGAGCTAGAGAGAGAAGGAGATAGAGACGGGGAAAGCTCACCCATGTGGTGGTTTACTGCTCAGGTGGCTGCAGCAACCAGGCCTGAGCTGGGCCATCCTCTGCTGCGCTCCCAGGTGCATATAGCAGTGAGCTGGATCTGCCGTGGAGCAGTCATACAGGAACTGGCGCCTGCTGTGCGTAGTTCCTGTCCGGGCTGATGTGCTTTAGAAAGAATGGCCTTGGGCATCCTCCAGCTGTGAGCCAGAAGAGATGGAGAGTTTGCCATCCTCCCGAGCTGGCCTCTCCTCTCTCCTATTGCAGACCTTGTCAGCCCAGCTCTGGCAACCAGGCATTCCTGTCTCCAGAGAAATGGCTCACCTCTGGGGCTAGAAAGGCATCTGCGAGCTCCAGGTGTGACGCCGGGGGGCCATGTCAGGACGAGAAGAGTCCATTGTCCCGCCCCGTTCCAGCAGGCAGCCTTTCTCTGGAGCAGACAGCATTCCAGAAGGACTAGGGAAAGGCCTGGCCAGCCTGCCAAGCTGCTGGCTGAGCTCCTTCCAGGTGGGGTCGTACAGGCAGAGAACGCCCATGAGGACAGAATGAATGTTCCTCGTGTGGCCACTCTCAGGAGGGAGGCCGTGGCCAATTGGAGAGCCCTATCCTTGCAGCTTGCCAGCACGTGGTGCATGGTGAGCGAGATGGGGCTGAAGCGAACGTCTGGTTTGCAGAGAGCGCTGTGTTGCTGGCTGTTCTCTCCCTCCTCCTAGTCAGTCTGCAGTCTTCACCTGCCCCGTGGGTCCTGGGAGTCAGGTTTGCCCTCCCCGCCAAGGCAGCTGGACTTGACATCTTCATCTGCTCTCCCTCCTCTCCTTGCCCCATGTGGCTCCTTCTCTGGGGTCAGCAAAATGACATCATTCACACCTGCTAAGACTTGGGTACTTGCTGCTAGCTCCAGATTGAAGGAGCTAGCATGGTGGGAGCAGAACGACACAAGTGGGGTTCTAGCTCATGGATTGTGTGGGCAGTTTGGTTGTCAGAGGGGGGTTCCCCAGGAGCCCGGCACGGAGCGGGCTGGATGAGCTGCACTAGCTGCAGGAGGGTTCCCCAGGAGCCTGACATGGAGTGGGCTGGATGAGCTGCACTGGCTGCAGGAGGGTTCCCCAGGAGCCCGGCACGGAGTGGGCTGGATGAGCTGCGCTGGCTGCAGGAGGGTTCCCCAGGCGCCCAAAAGCATGGAGTGGGCTGGATGAGCTGTGCTGGCTGCAGGAGGATTCCCCAGGAGCCCGGCACGGAGCGGGCTGGATGAGCTGCTCTGGCTGCAGGAGGGTTCCCCAGGCGCCCAAAAGCATGGAGTGGGCTGGATGAGCTGCACTGGCTGCAGGAGCAACGAGAGCTTGGAAAGCACTGACGGTGACCTGTTCTGATACCTTTATTGGCTCCCTTGATGGCTGGCAGGTCCAGTCTGAGCACCAACGGAAGCAGCAGGAAACCTGGAGCATGGACGGTTGTCTTTTGAGAACTTGGGTTTTGACATGGTGCTCAATCATCGTGGTTGATGGATGGTGGCCTGAAAGGAGCCCCCGCATCTGTAAAGAGGGCTGGATGAAGACAGATGGCCAGTGGTCTGTTGGCTGCTCAGTTCTTAGCTCCCCCTGGGACGTGTGCTATTCACTGCGTAAGTGGTTCATCCCCGTCTCTCACATGGCCTGTGGCCCTGCTGGCCTACCTGTAGAAAGCAGCCTACCCCACTTGGCAGTCCTGTCAGCTAAACAGTGACAGTGTGATTCCCCGAGAGGTGAGAGAAGGTTTTCCTGGCCCATTAGCCGAGCACTCAGCTTTCACCATCCTCCTCTGAAATGGAGTCTTACTCGTCTCCTGGCCAAGGTGCCTGCTGCCAACTTTCATACCTGATGACCGTGTTCATGCCTTAGGTTTCCCTGCTTCTGCTTTGGAGCAATGAGGATTGGTAAGAAGAACTCCCAGGAGACAGCTCGGGTCTGCTGGGAGGCCAGAAGTAATGCCTGGACCGATGTTTTTGCGGTCACCAGCCCTCGGGGCCCCGGGCAAGCCCCGCAGCCCAGGAACCCCTCTCATCACTCCCCCACCACTTTGCTCCCTCGGATCCACCCCCTCCCAAGGTAGTATTTATCCCTCCTGACTTCTTTGTGAGAGTTCCTCTGTCCTTAGGGAGTTCTAGCTCATTTGTTCTCTTGGTTGCGCAACAGTCCACGGTGTGACCGCACCCCTCTTTGCTCTCAGTGGCATTTTTAGCTGAGAAAGTGTGTAGCATCCGTTCCCCCTGCAGGGCCATGCTATTCTCCCTGCCTGGGAACCTGGTGCCCAGGAGCAGAGGCTGGCTGCTGCCTGGGTCCCCACCTACCGGTCCTTCTGACCCAGCCTCCTGGCTGTGTTCTGCCCAGGCTCTTGCCTGCCCACCTTGCCTTGCAGGCCAGTTTTGCCCTCTGCTCTCTTTGAGCCACTGCTGCCAACTCTGAAGCTCCCTCCAAAACTCTTGGAGCGATTCTAGGCCCATTCTTTTTTTTTTTTTTTTTTTTTTTTTTCAGTTCGGTACAGGTGGTATCCTTTTAAAAAAAAAATATATATATATATATATATTTTATTAATTACATTGCATTATGTGACACAGTTTCATAGGCTCTGGGGATTCCCCCACCTTCCCCCATGGTGGATACCTCCACCTTGTTGCTGTATTACATTTCAAATTCAGTCAAGATTCTTTCATTGCAAGAGTATACAAAGCATAGAGTCCAGCATCTTATTGTCCAGGTAAATTCAACGGTTTCTTGGGGAGACCATCTCTGGTCTGAAGGCAGAGCTGGCAGAATATCATCCCAATAAATTTAAAGCCACAACTTAACATCATGACAATTTACAATATTATGGAATTAATTGACATGGTATTGAGTAACCAGTATGTTAAAAAAAAATTTAAGTTCTTAACCACATCCTGTGACTACTTCATTGACATTTCAATTTTAGTTTGTACACAGAACCAACTTCTATATACCCTAAAATGGCTATACGGTACTATTCAGCTGTCTTGTGTCTATTTTCATTTTAGTGTTTAGCAGTTTATAGTGTTGAAGCATAATTTTGCTGTACTTGGCAGATTTTAGGATAGTCTAAACTGGCTTATAACTCTAACAAGGCATATGTCAACAATTGAGGTGCAGAACAGTTTTAGGAGGGGTGTGCAGAGAAATCTTCAGTACCTTAGTGAGGAGTGATTAATCTTTGTGTCCTACCTAGTAAGGTATGTGTGAGTCCATGCTGATATTTTCCTGTCTGGTTCTAAGCTTGCTTTATTGTTCTCTGCCTATCGATTCTAATTTGTGTGTGTGTGTGTGTGTGTGTGTGTGTTTGGTGGGGGGGCTCTGGAGCGACCCTGATGGTCATTGCAGGAGAGGGTGGGGATCCAAAGTTGGAACTATGTAAGGACCAGAGAAAACTCCTCTCCCTAGTCCCGAAGGAAGTTTACTGTTGTTTCTGTGAACTGCTCAGGGTTCCTGTAGGCCCATTCTTTTCCGTACGCCATGCTCAGCCCGTCAGCACACTGCTGGCTTTATCCTCAGATAGCTGCACATCCCACCCGTGCTCACTCCGCCAGCATGCCCGCCTTGGCTCGGGCCCCATGGCGCAGCGCTTGGCTTGCTGAGACTGCTGGCTGGCTGTCCTGCTTGCACACTGCCCCTGCACTGTCCCCTCTGCACCGATCTGGTGATTCAGGTGTTGAAAATGAGCACCACAAAGACCGTCGCAGTCCTTGCTCAAAGCCCCTTCCGCCCCTCCACAGGTTGTCTTAGACACAAAGTTGAAGTCCTCACCCCGCCCTGCTTTGCGCCGTCCCTCCCCTCTGCTGCACCGGGCTCTGCAAGCGAACAGCCTTGTGCGGACGCCCTGCCCGCCCACTCTTGGTGCAGCCCCAGCGCTTTCTGTGGCTTGTCAGCTGAGGCCCGTGCCACGTGCCCATTCTGTTCCCTTTAGCTCCACTGCTCCTGGAGACTGCTTGTTTCCTCTCTGCTGACCTCCACATGGGATTCCTGTCCGTGCACAACTCTTCAGCATGTCCCCCCCTTCCACCTGCTGGCAGATGCACACAAGCAATGCTGCTTGGGACTCACAGAACTGGAGGCTGCTGGCTCAGGAATACCAGACTCCCCTGGAACTTGTGGCATGGTGACATCAGGCTCTTAACATTGGAGACTGGAAGCACCTGTGTCTGCCCTGGAGGGACGAACCCTGCCTGAGGGTCTGGGGTCAGTCATCTGCCTTATCAGAGTAAGTTAGTGGATGCCCTCTGAAGTGCTCACTTCTGTTGCTCAGCTTGCATATGGCCGGATGAGCAGTTTCCTTGGGCTTGTTGGCCTAGTTGGAACCCTTCTTGCCCCAAACACCTAGATTCCCCTGCTCCCCATAAGAACTGATGGCAGAACGGATGTGGGTTTGGAAGACAGTCTTGGAGCGCATCCCAGCTCACTCACTCACCTGCTGGTATCTGGGCAAATGATTTTTCCCACCCTCGGTCCTCTCTGACATAGTCACGTCTGTGTTGCAGCGTAATGAGGAGGATTAAGTAGGATCATCTATCATTTGTTTTTCTGATGTCGTCCACTTCATTGTAGAGAGGGTATAGTTTCACTTCACGCAGAGGACTAAGCTGGGGCCTGGAGATGGTGTTAGGAATAAGATGTGATTCTGCCGTCAGGAACGTGCTGGTCTTTGAATGGAGGCAGGCCTGGATGAATCAGAAAGTTCTAGGTGGAAAGACTGGTGGGATGGCGGCGGCTCCTCTGGACTCATAAATGACACATTGCCCTCACTAGGGGCCATCTGAGATGACGCTGGAGTTGAATCTTGGCTCCCACTTGGAAAGAGGGAAAAAAAGACATGCTGGACAGGGAGATGGGTGTGTGCCCAAGCCCAGAGACCAATGCCAGGAGCTCAGCCAGGCTGAACCGCCATCTGGGAGGGAGGTGCCCATGACGGGTGAGGGCCACACAGGCAAAACAGGGCAGATGTCATGGATGGGCTTTGCCTGGGGGTGGCATTCAGCACTAAGTGCTACTCTATAGATTAAGTTTTCATTTTATCCTGAAAGACATCATGGCTATGGATTGCAGCTGAGCTGGTGGGAGAAAGCATGGAGAGGTGAGGTCATCAGGACCCGGTTGCTGCTTGGATGTGGTAGGGACAAAGGAGAACCCCGGTAGAGCTCGGGTTTCTGGTGGGCACCATTGACGGCCACGTGCGACAGCAGAGGAGTGGGGGGAAATTGGGGGGAGGAGGGCATGCAAATGTCAGTGTCAGTTCCATCCACTTTGATGTGAATGTGCAGGTGAGATACACAAATGGAGAAAAGTCTAACAGGCATTGGCTGGGCTTAGACGGACGTTCATGCATTAGATGAGTTAGTATTCAGACTAATGCCCTGCCCCGAAACAACACCCGCGTGGTGAGCCAATCAGGAGAGCAAAGTTCACCTCACCCTGTGGTCCGGGAGGAGCTGGGTGGTGCAGGCTGGACCCTGCTCTGGGCGTTCTGCATGAGCGAGCAGCGCACGTCGTCTGAGTCCTCGCAGCCTGTCTGTCCTCCTTTCAGGGAATTTACCAGGAGGCCAAGTCAGCCAAGAGCAAGGCCGTATCCAGAGACGCCACCTTCCTTCCGGTTCCTCGCTCAGCCTTCCTGTCTAGGAGCAAACCTAGTGGAAGCATGGTAGGCTAACCTGCTGCCTGTAATGTCGGCATCATGCAGGAAGCCTCAGCTGCTCCACTTCCGATCCAGCTCCTTGCTAACATGCCTGGGAAAGCAGCAGAGGACAGCCCAAGTGGCTGCCACCCACAACAGAAACCCAGCTGGAATTGGAGCTCCTGATCTTAGCTTGTCATGGCCCTGGCCCCTGCAGCATCAATTAGTGGGTTGAAAATCTCCCTCTCTGTAACTCTGCCTTTCAAGTAAATGAAGTAAATCTTGAAAGAAAAAAAGCAAACTTTCTTTTTACTACGTGACATTCTCAAATTAGTAAATATTGATACTCATGTTAGCAGTGAAAGCTAAGAACTTTATCAGTATTTATTCCTTTAAAAAGACCTATTACATGCTAATATTGATACATTGTTTTTTAAAATAATACATTTCTTTAAAAAGTGGTAATGGCAAGGAGACATTTATATTTGCTGTTTGAGAGGCAGGCTGTCATCTGCTGTTTCACATCCGGGCACCTGCAGTGACCAGGGCAGGACTCGTTACCCTCAGCACTGCTTCCGGTTCTGTGGAGGAGCTGTAGGCAGGTGCTGAGTGCATGGTCTGATAGCAGGCACAGGCACCCTCGCTGGGGTCGTCACTGCTGCGCTCACCACCTGGGCCTGCTTTAGGTTTTTGGAAATCTTTTCAATGTCTTACTGACAGAAAACAGCCAAAGTCTTTGCTTTCTCATCCAGTCAGCTGCCTTATGTTGTTTTGCGACAGTGTGTGATAAAATCCAGCATCACAGAGATACATGGGAAGGTGAGGAGTATTTGTATGATTCAGATCTTTGTGGATATTCTTTCCTGATACCGTATCCGAACTCTGTAAGTAGTGATTTCTTGATGGTGAGTTGTAACAGGGAAACCAAAGCCGTAGTAATAAGCTTTTTGCATGCTTTTGCATTACAATCCATATCATCAGATAATCTGGTATTTTGGACAGATCTGCTTCTGCCTGGTTTTCTTTTGCCATGTATTGGTTGTTTGGAAAGCATTGGTTGGATGAATTTTTCAGATCTTGCAGATATTGACATATGTTATTATATAATTCAAAAAATTTGTATTTTAATGTCACTGCTGATATCCTCAGAAAGGTCTCCAAGAGTAGAAAATTTGGCCGTAGGAGATAAAGATTTTCCGAAATTTAAAATTTTACTTAAATGCCAAAATTTTGTCACTGATGATAAAATACATCAGTTGTTTTTCTTGATGGAAAAGATTATTTTGTTCATTTTAGGATTTATTTATTTTTATTGGAAAGTCAGATACACCGAGAGGAGGAGAAACAGAGAAAGATCTTCCGTCCACTGATTCACTCCCCAAGTGGCCGCAACAGCCAGAGCTGAGCCAGTCCAAAGCCAGGAGTCTTTCACACCTGTGCAGGGTCCCAGGGCTTTGTGCTGTCCTCGACTGCTTTCCCAGGCCACAAGCAGGGAGCTGGATGGGAAGCAGGGCCACCGGGACACTAACTGGCACCCATAGGGGATTCCGGCACATGTAAGATTAGGAACTTAGCCACTAGGCTACCGCATCGGTCCAATTTCACTCATTTTTTTTTTAATATTTTTATTCATTTTATTACAACCAGATATACACAGAGGAGGAGAGACAGAGAGGAAGATCTTCTGTCCGATGATTCACTCCCCAAGTGAGCCGCAACGGGCCGATGTGCACTGATCCGAAGCCAGGAACCTGGAACCTATTCCGGGTCTCCCACACGGATGCAGGGTCCCAATGCATTGGGCCGTCCTCAACTGCTTTCCCAGGCCACAAGCAGGGAGCTGGATGGGAAGTGGAGCTGCCGGGATTAGAACCGGCGCCCATATGGGATCCCGGGGCTTTCAAGGCGAGGACTTTAGCTGCTAGGCCACGCCGCCGGGCCCAATTTCACTCATTTTTAAGAGATCTATTATTCATTCAAAAAACCACAGACAGGGAGAATAGAGAAATTTAGGTCTTCCACCAGCTGGTTCACTCCTTAGATGGCCACAGCTGGTAGGGCTGAACCAGGCCAAACCCAGGAGCTTCATCTGTGCCTCCCATGTGAGTGCAGGGACACAAACACGTGAGCTGTCTTGTAACAGCTTTTCCCAAACCATTGGCAGGGAGCTGGGTCATTGTGGGGAAAATATTTACCAAATACTGAGGTCTCAGTCATGGTGACTTGTTGTCATCCTTTCAAGTAACGGTGGTGCTGAGGGAGAGAGGCAGTTGATTCTGTACTTGGCAGTTCTGCAGGTGCTTTCCTAGGCTGTGCTGATGTGCGGTCTACATGGTTTCTGTTTTACCGCACAGAGATCAAGAACGTTAGAGATGGGAAGTCCACGGCTTAGTATTTTTCTGCTTTTGAGGGCATTTGTAAGTGGATAAGCCATTAACTGAAACTGGCACCTTCAAATATTCTAACCATGAGTACAAAACATAAGGGTAATGAAAGCATGATTGTTGGCCCAGTCTGGAGCCTCGGCCTGGATCCGTGTTAAATTACCAGCAGTTCCACTCGGCATAATTTTGCTCTGTTGGTACAGGTGTGCACACCCACACAATGAAAAGGGCCAAGAGCGTGTTAGTATTTTAAAAAGAATTTTGACCTTATGAACTCTGCAGAGGTCTCTGGAATCTCAGGGATGGCGGGCCACACTCGGCAAGCTGGTGTCTGTCCCGTGCTTCTGGGTGCAGGGGCGCTGGTGACGGTGCCCACTTCCAAGCAGAAGTGCAGCGAGCTCTGGGTGTGCCATGTCTCTGCCTCTGGTGGGTGTCACCTGGACAGCGCTTGCTGGCTGTCCCCTCCTTCAGGCATTGGTGGAGTCCTGTGTCTGTTTTATACTTCTGTATCAGAACATGAGGGAACTTGGAGAATTTCATGGAAAATTGCAATTGAAGCACGTTTATTTTGATGCAAAAAATGTTTCAGTCCACATGTAGTTTTTTCATAATACACATGTCTAAGAAGATTCTTACGTAATTTATTTGAAAGGCAGTTACGGGGTGGAGGACAGGGACAGAGGTCATCCGTTGGTTCACTCCCCAGGTGGCCTCAGCAGCAGGGCTGGGCCAGGCTGACGCCAGGAGTTCCATCTGGATTTCCCATGAAGGCGCAGTGGCCCAAGGACTTCAGCTGCTTTCCCAGGCAGGGAGCTGGATGGGAAGTGGAGCACCTGGGACTTGAACCAGTATGGGATATGGTGCTATAGGCAGGCAGGCAGCAGCTTACCTCATTGGGCCACAATTCCAGCTCTCATAATCCACATTTCTGTCAACTTTTTGAAAACCCTCTACATGGATTTCAATATAGTGTTTTTTGTTTATTTTATGCACCAAACTAATCTTTGGACTCCATTTCCTGTGGGGTTTTTGAAGTACTTCAGTACCTAGGATTCAGTAGTAGGTGATGAGCAGAAATATGTGGGCTCAGTTCTGAAAGATGAGGGATTAGACGTCAGGGTGCTGGTGCCCAGTGAGGCCCTGCTTGGAAGAGTCCCTGGGGAGACGGAAGGACCAGGAAGAGCCCTGGGGGCTGAACTCCTGTCAGCCCCAGGGAGGGTGGGATCCTCCCAGTTAGCGCCTGCGTGTGGCCCCGTCTCTTACCTCGGTGCAGCCCATATCACCCCGCCTCTCACCACCCACGTGTGTTACTTTGTTTGTGCCACCCTAGGTGATTGCCACATGTGTCTTGGCTTTCCACCATACGAGCTTGTTTCCTCACAGTGCCTGCCACAGGTGTCCCGAGTTGACTTGGGGATGGTGTCGCAGCTTCCTGGACGCTCTCAGGAAGTCGGCTTGCTTGCCCCGCCGGTCCTGTCGGCTACCGTGTGGACCTCACAGCTGGGTAGAGTGTCGTTACTTCCAGATTCCCTCCCTGCCCCTCGGAATCGGGAAACACATGTGTATGCCAGCCACGTAATGATGTGTGTCCAGGGTTGTTTCTGGGCCGGCTGGCTGTAGGCCTGTGGGGCTTCTGTCTGATGAGCAGCCAGCAGAAGGCATGGGCATCACTGCCTTCCACCTGCAGTTGTAAGGGGAAGCGGGGGGGGCGGTGTCCAAGTGTCACGTGACTTACTGTTCCACCATCTTCTGCTCAGGCCATGTTGCGTCCTAGAGGAGGTGCTGGGAGCCCTGGGAACCAGTTATGGGGAAAGTCAGGACTGCACTCTGGCCTTCTGAAACAGAAGTCTATCTCCAGGCCATCACATGCCCCCTAAGACTGGTCCCTCTCTTGGATCTGCGTGCAGCTCAGTTGGGACTCCTGAGCACAGTTACAGTGTAATGTTGGGTGTTGGTGTGCTCAGCAGACATCCACAGGAGGTACAGTGATGAGGGCCTTTCACTCTGTAGAGCACATGTAGGTTGGTGGCTTGGCAGTGCAGCCCTGAAGGGCACAGCCATCAGTGGCTGGCGCACCTTCACACGTGGGTGCGTATGCCGCCCTGTCTCGTGTTTTATAACCACACTCTAAGAAACACTCTCACGCCAGGCAGGGAGCCACAAGGCTCCTGTAGGACCCATACTTCACACATGCAGCTGCGTTTTAGAAATGGAATATAAAGCAAAGGAGGCCTGCTTCCCATCAGCCTGGGAGCTGGTGACAGAGGGAAGAGCAGAATGCAAGCCGAGCCTCCGTGGCTGTCCCTCAGCAGCCCAGTGCTCGGGTCCTTGCCTCTATCACTGCTGACAGCTCGCGGGGCCCCTGGCAGGGCCTTCACGGGGCGGCCTAGGCTCTCCCCGAGGCCTGTGTGTGTGTAAGCTCGCGGGGCCCCTGGCAGGGCCTCCACAGGGCGGCCCAGGCTCTCCCTCAGGCCTGTGTGTGTGTAAGCTGGCGGGGCCCCTGGCAGGGCCTTCACGGGGCGGCCTAGGCTCTCCCTCAGGCCTGTGTGTGTGTGTGTGTGTGTGTGTGTGTGTGTGTGTATAAACTCGTACGGGCCCCTGGCAGGGCCTCCACGGGGCGGCCCAGGCTCTCCCTCAGGCCTGTGTGTGTGTGTGTGTGTGTGTGTGTGTGTGTGTGTGTCAGCTCTCGGAGGCCGCTTGCAGGGCCTTCACGGGGCAGCCTAGACTCTCCCCCAGGCCTGTGTGTGTGTGTGTAAGCTCGCCGGAGCCCCTGGCAGGGCCTTCACGGGGCGGCCTAGGCTCTCCCTCAGGCCTGTGTGTGTGTGTGTGTGTATAAACTCGTACGGGCCCCTGGCAGGGGCCCAACGGGGCGGCCCAGGCTCTCCCTCAGGCCTGTGTGTGTGTGTGTGTGTGTATAAACTCGCAGGGGCCCCTGGCAGGGCCTCCACGGGGCGGCCTAGGCTCTCCCTCAGGCCTCTGTGTGTGTGTGTGTGTGTGTGTGTGTGTGTGAGCTCTCGGAGGCCGCTTGCAGGGCCTCCACGGGGCGGCCTAGGCTTTCCCGAGGCCTGTGTGTGTGTGTAACTGGTGCATCAGTCCCACTGCCCCGTGACCACCATGAGGCCTCGGCTTTGTCCTTTCCCATGTGTGCCTCTTCCATCCCGAGGACATGGAATTTTATTTGCACGTGGTACATTGTGAACATCTGAGCCTTGAGGCAGAAACCAAACAGCTTACGGCTGTTTCTCTTACTGGAAATGTGGTAGCGAACCTTCAGCTTGAGATGACAGCCGCGACCTCTCCCAGGTGTCGAAGGACCAGACTAGCTCGTTGTGTGTAGTCAGCCCGGGGTGGAAGACCAGCCAGCTGTTCGAGCAGAGTTTGTTCAGGCTTGCCGCCGTCCCTCTATCCCCATCCTGCTTTGACTCTGCCTGTGTAAAACAATGCATTCCCCGCCCCCACCTCTCTCTCTCACACACACGTCACACGCAAACCCTAACTCCCACCATCCCTCTCTCTCTCTCACACGCAAACCCTAACTCCCACCATCCCTCTCTCTCTCTCACACGCACACAAACCCTAACTCCCACCATCCCTCTCTCACACACACAAACCCTAACTCCGACCACCCCTCTCTCTCTCACACACACAAACCCTAACTCCGACCACCCCTCTCTCTCTCTCTCACACACAAACCCTAACTCCCACCACCCCTCTCTCTCTCACACACAAACCCTAACTCCCACCATCTCCCCTCTTTCACACACACACAGACGCAAACCCTAACTCCCACCATCCCTCTGTCTGTCACACACACACACAAACCCTAACTCCCATCATCCCTCTCTTTCTTTCATACACATACACCCTAATTCTCATCATCCCTTGCTCTTTCACACGCACACAAACACCCTAACTCCCATCATGCTTTCCTGCTTTGCTTTTGCCCACAGGGCTTCCCTCTGTTGAATATACTGCAGGTGTGGCTCTGCTACCTGCAGCGTTTCGGTTATCTGTCCCCCCCGGGTAGACTCCTTAGCTCTGAGAGTGGGGATTCGTTGCAGCACTGTTGACTCCTAGCCTGGCAGCAGTGCCTGGAGTGGACCTGGCAGGTGCTCAGTGAGTACTTAAGGAAGAGTAATGAGAAGTTGCAGGTTGTGAGACTGGGGCCCCTAATTCAGAATTAAACACAAACTGTGGAGTTTTATACTTTCAGAGGGTCACCTTATGTCACAGGTGGAATGCAGTCACGGCTCCTTGGAGGCGGGCCAGTTACTCCTGCAGTGAGGGGTATTATCACCTGTAAGGAAGTTCAAGATTCCCTGCCGAATCATGCTCAAGAATTTCGTGGAAAAGCTGAAAGTGGTTATACATTAGTAAATTTTAAGGTGATTCCTTTCAGCTTCCACCTGAGAAGATCTTGAGCCCTCAGCAACATTGCCCAGTTTAGTTCATTATTCCAATAACTTCCTGTTGTCAGAACAGTGTCCTGCCTGGTGCGGTGCTGTCCCTGCATCAGGCAGCGTGCACAGGTGTGCAGCCTGCACCTGCGCTAGGGGCGTGCCTGTGTCGTGACCTTTCTTCATGCCTTCGCTCTTCATTGCAGAGCCTCGGGGAGTCGGCGCCGGCTGCGGTGCTCGGCCAGCTGCTGCCCCTGGTGAAGCCGGCCTCCCAGCGGAGCCACGGTGACTATGGCCCCGAGGAGCTGCTCGTCCTCCTCCTCTACATCTACTCCGTCACGGGAGAGCATGCCGCTGACCGGGCCCTGGAGGAGGCCGAGGAGCAAGTGAAGAAAGCTCTGGCCCAGGCCTTGTGTGAGGAGGCCGAGCTGTCCCCTTTGCTGCAGAAGATCACAGGTGAGTGTGGACCAGACAGGCCGCCAACAGCTGTGACATGGGAACAAGCGTCAGAGGTGAGGGTTGGCCAGATGGCCAGCGCCCTTGGCACAGAAATAGGTGCCGTAGGTGATTAGACAGCCAGGATCCCAGCATCCCTAGGAACAAGTGTCAGAGGTGAGGTTGAAAGTATTTAAGATGAGTTACAGGCCTGGAGGGATTCATATCTTGACTTCTGATTTCTTTCATTTTCAATTTGAATGGCACTGTCTTGAAAAATACCTGAAAATCCAGGTAAAGCAGGTTATATTTCTAATTAAACACTGAACCATCTGGTGGTTTCACTTCCTGCACGAAACTGTGGTATAACTCAAGGAGATACCTGTGTTTCTTAGTATCAGTTTCAGAATGTGGTTTGCATTTTGTGTAAAGCCGATTTCCTTGGTCTTTTTGAAGCCTCTGAGAAACCAAAAGGTTTTAAGAGCAGCGTGTTTCCCCCTGTGTGCCGAGTGTGTGCGTGTTTGGGTTGATGCTGGTCTCTGTGGAGGAGGGCCCCGCCCAGCACTCCGTGGATCCCCCAGCTGCTTCCCTGGTCCCCCTTGGGAGCTGTCAGCTCAGCGTCCAATGCACCTGGGTTCCTCAGGCCCAGCTCTGACCTCTGCAGTTTTCCACAGAAATGAAGCTGTCCCTTGCTCAGCATAGAACTCATTTGCTAACTTCAACTCTGCTAAAGAAAAGCTCCCAGCATCTGTTACCATTTCATTAAGTGCAGTACTGAGTGTGGGTGCGTGCATTCGCTTGGCCACAAGTGACTATTGCTGGGAACATTCATTACGGTTTGCACAGCGCCAAGCACAGAGCTTTGTTTCAAAGTAAACCCAAACTCTCAGAGCATTTCCTTGGAAGTTGTTGAGACGTAGTTTTAGAGACAGACAAGGACAGTGTGTTTCAGCTGTAGGTGTTTGGGGAGTTTTTCTGTGGACTTAGCGTATTGCTATTATTTTTGGAACTGGAGTCTTGCTGTAAGCAAATGTATTTAATATTCACCCAAGGTGTTTGCTGACCTAGCGTTGCATATGTTTTCTATTATTAGTTTATTTATGGTCTCTCAGGGTATTGCATTTTCTTGCTCTTAAGATACTTTTGTACATTCTTTTTCATGGTAGGAAAATTTTTGTAGCCTAAGAGATTGAGGATTAAAAATAAAGAGTTTATGAAAGTCCTCATATGTATGTATTTTAAATAAGGGATGAAATAGACATCCTTTCCTAGGTTTAAGGAGGGTGGAGGGGATGTGTGACGGAACTCTGCCATAGGGGATGTCACTGTGGGGACACGTAGGCACACCCTCACCAGCCACTGTAGACACCAGGCTTCATTCCTGGGGAGAGACTTGGCCTTGGCCACAGACACATGCCCTTGTGTGACCTCGGAGGAAGGCTGCCCTCTAGGGGCAGCAGGGGGAGAGAATGTGCTGCAGTGGCAAGGGTGCAAACCAGCAGCATCCTCCAGGGGCCGTGTTGTCCCCCTCCTTTCAGACAGGATGGAGGGCTTGGGGCGTGCTGTGTCCCTTCGCAGCTGCTTGGCGTGTCTTGCCAATGGGGCCAGCTAGGCCTGGGTACGACCCTGCCCCAGGGTCCCGTGCTCTCCCAGGGGATGGGCTCCGCTTCCTGATGGCCCCATGGCAGGGCATATTTTGTGCCTTGCATACATGTTATGGTCAGGAGGACAGAAAAACAAATTCGGGGGAAAGCAGCGGTTGATTGATGGGAGAATTGTGCTTCCTGTTGAGAGTTGCCTCATCCCTGCTTTGCTGATGGTGTGACCAGGAGCGCAGCTGCTTCTCTGTGCTCGATGCACACATCAGCTGCCCAGGAGGGGACCAGGACTTGGATGCACAGCCAGGTCTCTACGTCTGTCACAAGTCCCTTTACCTGCATGCTCAGCCGTCCCTCCGGGGTGTCTTCTAAAGAAAGGGCTACTGTTCTGATGTTGCTGCTTGCTGGTGGTGCCCGTCCTGGCTTGTTCCCCACAGGCCACGTCATGATGAAGGATCGGAACGGCAGTTCTTGGCCCTCACCGTCTCCCACTTCCCCCTTTATGGAACAGGAGTGGCTGACAAGGACTCTGTGACTTCAAGGATGTCCCTTGATACTGCCCTGCATTTAAAAATTTGTGTTTCATTTCTTCTGCTACTCATGCAAGCTTCTCTTGACAGCTTCTCTCAGTTCCCTTATTCTTTTCTGGAATGTAGTCAGCATAAGTAACTGGATGGCAAAAACAAAACCAAAACGTAAGCATGGTCCATGGCAGCTTGTTGCTTCACTTGTAATCTGCTGAGACTCCGGGGGTGATTTCTGGGCTGGTGGGTGACAACCCAGTCCTGCGTCTGCACGGCGCCCTGGGTGGGCTTACCAGGAGCCGTACAGGGAAGATGAGCGTGGCTTAGTTATGCCAATGAATGTTCTGCTTTCCTGGTCCTGCTGAGTGTCCATACACTGTGATAGATGCTCACAGGGCAGTCGTGCAGAGGACAGCTGCTTGAACTGTCTGTAGAGAACAAGATCAGAACTCTGTGGGCCTTCTCTGTGACGCTGGAACGTCGCCTCGCAGGGAGTGGCCCAGGAATCGCCTGCACGTGGCTGTGGAAAGGCTTCATCTGCAAGTCCTGGTCCCTCTGTCCGCTGGTGGCATGACTGAGCGGGCAGCTCACCCGCGCTGTGCCTTGGTGGTGAACGGAACTGTGCTATGGACCACGCAGCATGTGGCTGTGAGTAAAGCAATGTGGTGTGTGAGAACAAATTTGGGGTGCTTGTTATGCTGTTAAAGGTGCATTTCCCCTCACTGCTGTGGTTGCCTTGGTGGCGTCTTGTTGTCGGATCTGCTAGTGCTGCCTAATGCTTTTCACCTTGCAGAACACGCAGATGATGGAGTGAGTGGGTAGGCACCCGGCCCTGGGGCTCTGGCACCGCAGGCCCTGCCTGCTTGGCCTGGGACTGAGATGAGGCAGCAGCTGGGTACACCTGGCACCTATAGAAACAGTTTGGCACTCTAAGGTATATTAGTTAGAAACAAAGAAAAACAACACTTCTGTGGTATTTGGATTTTTTTTCTTTTAGATTTTTCCGTTTGTTTATTTGAAAGGCAGAGTTTCAGAGAGGGAGTAGAAGAGATATCTTCCATTTGCTGGTTCCAGTGTCTGCCATGGCCAGGACTGGGCCACGCCAAAGCCGGAAGTCAAGAGCTGCTTCCAGGTCTCCAGAGACAGACAGTTTGCACCTGCTGGTTCTGTTCCTGAATGCCTACAGCCATGGGGGTGGGGCAAGGGCTGAAGCTGGGAGCTGAGGGTTCAGTCCAGGCCTCCTGTGGTGGGGGGCAGGAACCCAGCTGCTTGAAGCATTTCTGCAGCGCTCCCCAGGGTCTGTGTTACCAGATCTGATGTCCGAAGCCAGACCTGAGTGTGGAAGCTGGCACGTGCAGCTGGCACGTGCAGCTGGCATGTACAGCTGGCACCCTAGCTGAGGTTTAGCCTCTGGCCAGATGCCCCCTCCCACCCCCGTTTTTACATACAAAACTGTTTTGGAGAAGATTTTTGTGGCTAAACTTTTTGTTATTAGTCATTTCTATTTTTTTCCCTGCATTTTTATCCTGTCTTCAAAGGCGAGCTCCTTGAGGGTTGGACCCATTTGGATAGGTTGCGTGTAAAGCTTGTGAATGAGTAATTCAAGGTAAAAAAATCTGTGATTCCAGATGGAAGCAGAGGATGGATCCCGGAAATGCAAGTATGTGTGTATTGAGGCCTTCCCGTTGATAATTTAGCATTATCCACGATTGTTTCTGCTTTGTATTTGGATGGATTTAATGAAAAAGTACCAGATTTCTTTTTCTCAGCAAGAAATTCAGAGACAGGTTGAACTTTTTCCCCCAGGTCTTGAGCCTAGATTTTTTTTTTCTTTTTAAAATATTTTATTTTATTTTTATTGGAAAAGCAGATCAGATTCACAGAGAGAAGGAGAGACAGAAAGATTTTTTCATCCACTGGTTCATTCCCCAAGTGGCTACAAAGGCTGGAGCTGAGTTGATCCAAAGCCAGGAGACAGGAGTCTCTTCTAGGTCTCCCATGTGGGTGCAGGGTCCCAAGGCTTTGGGCATGAGGTATTTGTGACTAAGAAAGGGAGCTAGAACATATTTAGTCTGAGGTACTCACATCTCAATGAGTCAAGGAGAGATGTTAAAGTAGACGATTGAATATGTTAATATATAAAATTCAGTTTAGTGGTCAAGCCTGGAGCTATGGCTTAAATACCTAAAATACATATAACTATTTTAAGCATGAGATATTTGTGACTGGGAAAGAGAGCTAATTGGGAAGAAATGAACTAACCATGGCGTAGAAGCAGAGTCAGTCAAGGCCTACTGAATGCTAAGGATAGAGAAGAGCTGTTGGCTCCAACAAGATGAAGGTCTCAATGTACAGTATGGAGAAAGGCAAACAGGACCTGGATGGAGTGAAGGATTTCCTGCAGGGAAGGCAGGTAGACAACAGTGCTTTCAGATTGTTACCACTGTCAGTATAGCAACATTTTCTATGTCATCACATAGTTTTTTATTTATGGGAAGAGTCACAGGTATTGAGAGGAGGATCTTCAGTCCTCTGGTTCTTTCTGTCAATGGCCACAATGGCTGGCTGTGACCAGGCCAAAACCTGGAGTGTCATCCAGGTGTTCCACAAGGGTGCTGGGGGACCAAACACTTGGGCCATCTTTTTTTTTTTTTTTTTAACATTTCATGATTGTTATTATCATTTTATGATACAATTCAATAGGCTCCTGGCATTTCCCTTATCCCCTCCCCAATTCCCTCCCCCTCACCTAGTTCCTCTGTATCATTACTAAAATATAGTTCTTCATACACAGTCATATATCCATCATTGCGGGATGGACAATGGCAGAGAGTTCAGCATCCTATTGTAGAGATACAGTGAACAGTTTCATTGTAAGTCCATCTTTGTCTGGAAGTAGAAATGCATACTACATTGTATCCTCACATCTGGATGTTAGTCTCCATTTCACAGCTACTGTACATCCCATCAAATGAAAAGTCATTATACAAAATCAACAATAGAAAGAAAAATCGAAATTTACAATGCCATGAAGTTAAATGGCATGTTGCTAGATATGACAGTCTCCATTACACAGCTACTATACATTCCCTTAAATGAAGAGCCACAAAATAAAATCAACATCAGGGAGACAAAAGAAATTAACAACACCAAGAAGTTAAATAACATGCTGTTAAATGACTAACGTAGCTGAAGAAATGAAAATCAAGAACCTTCTTGAAGAAAATGATGCTACTGTATGATCTAAGAGTCATTGAATGATTTAATCAGAAGAAAGTGTTTTGAAGAGATGAAACCAACAGAAAACAACAAAACCCATGCGGTATAGTTTTCGCTGATTTTTGTTGGTGAAGTGTGTCTCTTCTAGACAATAAACAGATGGGTTTTGTTTTTTAATCCAGTCTACTAATCTATGACGTTTGATTGAGCTTAAGCCATTTACATTCAGGGTTAGTATGTATGGATGGTACCTTGGTCCTGTCATTTTAGGAATGGGTTGTTCATTGGTTTAGTCTTCTGTTGTCATTTTACTGGGATGCTCTTCCCGTTTGCCTTTGGTTTTGTTAGTTGCTATTCCTCTTCTCTGTCAAGAGAACATCTTGAAGTATGATTTGTAGGACAGGTTTGGAAGAGGCATATTCCTTTAACTTTTCTTTACAGTGGAAGAATTTTATTTCATTTTCAAAGAGAAAAGAAAGCTTTGCTGGATATGTTATGCTAGGCCGACAATTTTTTCCTTTTAGAATCTGGAATATGTCACTCCATTCTCTTCTGGGCTGTAGAGTTTCCTGTGAGAGATCTCCTGTGAGTTTAATTGGCATTCCTTTATATGTCAATTGATTTTTTCATGTGCATATTTGAGGACCTTTTCCTTATGTTCAATTGAAGAAAGCTTGATGATCATGTGTCTTGGTGAAGATCGCTTTTGATCAAGCCTGTTGGGAGTTCTGTGCCCCTCCTGGATCTTGTTTCCCAATTCTTTTTCTAGATTCGGGAAATTTTCCTTTATTATTTCATTAAATATATTTGTAAAACCAGTTTCTCTTTCTGCACCTTCTGGGACTCCCATAATTCTTAGATTTGGCCTCTTAATCGTGTCTTTCAATTCTTGAATATTTTTTTGGCCTGATCCAGCTCTGCTTCCAGCTTCTGTTTGCCTGCCCCTGGTGACAGGAAAGATCTTCCAATTCTGAGATTCTTTCTTCTGCTTGCTTCATTCTATTTTGGAGACTCTCCATTGTACTTTTAATTTGCTCTACTGTGTTATTAATTTCTGATGTATCCTTGATTTGTTTTATTGCTTCCTTAAATTCTTTGAACTCTTGCATGTGCTTCTCATTGTTGATCAGAAGCTTTAACATGAGTTTTATGGATTCTGTGTTCCCCATTTTCTCAATGTCTTCCTCAGTGAACTCTGAGGTTGGCATAGGGTTTTGCTCTTTTGCAGGGGAGTTTTCAGTAAAATTCATTGTGCCTTTGTCTGTTCTTTTGCTCTTGGTCATTGCACTTCTGCTTAGCAGAGTCTTCTCCTTGGGGCAGGTTTCTAAGCTGTGTCACCCACAGGTCTACAATGCGATTTTACTTATTGCAGATGGTACACAACTTTTTGCTTGCAGTCGCTTGTGCCATAACCTCCAGCAAGTTCCAGGTCTGGGTTCTTATGTTAGATTTCCACCGTGATCACCACAGCCCCAGCTCCTAGCTGACCACTCTCCACCTCCTGTGATACCGTGCTGAGGCTGCACCGTTGTCTCTGCAACCTTTCTCCCACTTCTGGTTGGAGCAGGTCCCAGGATTAGGGAGACACCAGGTGTCCTATATAGCAGCTAGGCTGTTGGTGGCGCTGATCTTGCTGGAATCTGTTGGACATTTGGTGTCGGTGCCACACGGACCTATTTTGACCCGTGTGATGCCACAGTTGGTATTATTTTCCTGCGGGACCAGTGCAATCCACAAAACTCAGTGGGTTCTCGCCAAGCTCAGCACATGCTCAGCTCACTGTTGTCCCCTGTAGTCCTAAACTTTTGCCACAGTGTACAAAATGGCACCTGACGTACCACTACTGGAATTCTTGATCTGCTGCCCGTCTGGTTTTAGGGCTACCCAGACCTGTCTTGGGTTTAACCTGTAGAATGCCACATTGCTTCAGCTCACTGAGTCAGAAATGAGTTCACTCCCAGCTCAGCATGTGCTCAGTCCTTTCCCTTGCCTTTGCCTCCTTACGCAAACTGGTGTCCAATTCAGGTGTAGGGGGCTGACTGGGCTGTGAAATCCACCCTGTTCTTGCACTGCCCATTTGGGATCTGTTGTTCTGTCTCTGCTCCTGGTGAAATCAAATGGACCAGCAGGACAGACAGTCTTTGTCTGGGTTTACCTCCTGAGGTCCCAGTGAAAGTCCCTTCCCACCTTGTTGCTGGTGGTGTTCTGGCTGCAGGTGGAGTTCAGATCACCCGTTAGCTGAATGCCACTCGAGTATCAATCACTGCAACACCACACTGTTGTTCTTGCTGCTTTCCTGTGTCTGTCAGTCTCCAGGTACCCCTCTGCTGTTGTTTCGTCCTCTCCTATTTCCTGGAATATGTCCTCTCTGCTTCATCCTGATTAAATGTTTCTCTGTTTAAATGTGTCCTTACCCTATCCTGCCATCTTGATTCTCCCCCTGAGCCTAAATTTGGTGACACGGTGGACACGGCTGCTTGAGACATCTTGGCTGAGCTTAGGCCAGAGGCAGGAAGGATGAAGGGAGGAGGTGTAGCCTACCAAGGAACATCCCTTCCATGGCTGGAACTGTGTGTCATGGCCGCCTGGGCTGAGATAGCCTGATGAGTGCATATGTCCTACTAGGCACATATCTATCATGAATGACATGAAGATTCCATTAGAAGAAAGAAGAGTGGACATTGGCTAGAGAACTTGGCTTTGCTGTAATTATCATCACAGTCTTCTCTGAGAGAAGTCGGGAGGCAGAACAGTCCACCAGCACGTGGTGGGCTGGCCACTGTGCTTCCCTTTTAGCACACTGCGTGCTGTCTCAGTGCCACGTGGGTAAAATACAAACGTGGCCAGCTTCTCCCTGCCAACTGAATGTGTCAGTGTGCCCCGCACGCTTCTGACGTGTGGGCATGTGGGCCCCAGCAGCAGTGGCTGAGGGTTGAGGCTCTGAGCACAGAGCTGTGAGCCAGGAGGACTCAGGTTCTGATCCTGGCTGCCCCATCACTGTGTGACGGTGTGGGGCCCTTTAACTCCACTGGGTCCCAGGCCCTGCTGAAATAGAAGAGGGATGAAACCTGTACCAAACTACAGAGTGAAGGCAGTGTGGAGCTGGCACAGGGCCTGGAGCACCACAGTGTCTCTTTCGTCACTGTGGTGTCATCATTGTCATGGTACCAAGTGGCAGGGCCGTTAGAGGGGTGTAGCACGATAAGCCCTGATGTGGCTGTGAGCTGGGCGTCCAGCTGGGTGAAGGGCATTCTGCGACTGGATTGAAGGCACCCTCAGAGACCCTTTAAGACTGACACCGGGGCAGAACCAGGTCATGGCAGCCTTAGCGTTCCTGGTAACTATGGCGTGTAAAACTAGACTGCTCAGAGCATTTTCAGCCACGGATCTCCTCTGGAGACTGGCAGCTGGAGACACAGGGAGAGGTGAGGTGGGGGTGTTCCCTGCAGCCTGGGCTGGACAAGGCTGGGTTGGGCCGGAAGCTGGGAACCCCAGAGCATGGTTCGTCTCCCTCGGGGGAGTTAGGAACCAGTGTCACTGGCTGCCAGCTTCTGCATCGGCAGTAAACTGGAGTCACGACCCCAAGCCTGGACTGGAACCAGGCGGGCCAAGGTGGGAGGCCATGTCTTCGCTGCTGAAGCAAGCACCCACCTCCATTCTATCTCTGTCAGTTGGCAAGACGAGCTAATTTTTGTTTATTGGCAAGTCAGAGTCACAGAGAGGAGGAGAGACAGGAGAAAGATCTTCTGTGCGATGATTCACTCCCCACGTGATCAAAACGGCCGCTGCTGCGCCAATTTGAAGACAGGAGCCAGGAACCTCCTCCAGGTCTCCCACGCGGGTGCAGGGTCCCAAGGCTTTGTGCTGTCCCCACTGCTTTCCCAGGCCACAAGCAGGGAGCTGGATGGGAAGCAGGGCTGCCGGGATTAGAGCCCATATGGGATCCAGGCATGTTCATGGTAAGGACTTTAGCCGCTAGGCTTCCACGCCGGGGCCAAGACGAGCTAATTTCGAGCCTATCAGCTTTAATGCCTAATAAATGTACCCCCAAGCAATCTGAAACGATTCTTTAAAGCTGAATTCTCTTTCAGATAATTTATGCACAGATATACTGCTGATTTCTCAAATGTGATTTGTTACAGAAGACAAAATTGTATCTAAACTCAAGAACATAGAAGTTACATTTTTCACTGGGTTTTATGTTTTGCATGGAAGTTTCTTCTGCCTAGTCAATCCGGGCGTGTCTGTGCGCCCACAAGCTACAGCAATGGGGTCACAGCAGCTGAAAGGTGGTGGAGGTAAGTGCAGTGAGAGCACAGAATGCAATGATAAATGGCCAAGGACATCCAGTAGAAGGTCAGTAGGGCGTGGCGGGAACTATGTCAGGAGAAGGATCCTGTTTTATAAGCCTGTTTTCCCACTCTCTCCATAAACCAGCCTTCTAGACTTAAAGGGAGAGAAAGGGCTAGAAAGCACCCTGGGAGTTGAACAAATGAGCTTAGTTTCTACAGCATCATGTGAGCGGAAGGGATTTGTGAGTGGAGGGGCTTTGGGTGGTGGGAGTACACTTCACCTTCTCTGCGTAAGAGCCCCGCCTTAGGAGTGGATCATGGGGGTGACTCCACGACTCAGTGGCAGTATGGACCACCCCCCCCGGGATGTACCCACACCCGCAGAGGCAGGAGCCTGGCATTGCCCCCTCGTAATGTCTCTCTGCACTAAGGGAAGCAGCCCTGTCTAGATTTCCTCTGAGCTAGCATAGGCTTTCTCCTCCAAGCCGATCTTGGAGACTCCATCCAGGCCAAAGTGAATTAGCTCTAGAACTCCGTTGGACAGTGAAAGCCGAGCGTGGCTTAGGGTTTGTCTTAAGGAAGGTGTCTCTGGAGGATGAAGGCGTCTAATTGGACCGCCCTGTGTCGCAAGGCCCTCCTCTTATAGCAGTCAGACTGACCGCGTTCTAAGACTTTGCTAGAACATGCAGGCTGAGTTTTGTAGAAAGAACTGTGATTTCCCCTCAAATATTGTGAAGGTGGCATTTTCCTACGAATATATATAGTGGTGTCTCCTTTGCTATATAATTTCCAAAGCAAGGCATAAAATACTAGGTAGGGACTGCTGTGTCCCTGACTGGAACCATCAGAACCATGGCATAGCCCTGCACGTGACACTCATATACTTATCTTCTTGATGGGCCGACAATTTTCAAATCATCCACGACATCTCACAAGCTTTGATTTGAAAGGATTTTGCTCCCTCTGTTTTAGCTTCTCTGAAATTGCACACGGGACCATGGCCCTGGGTAAGATCAACCATTGTCTAACGAGTGAGAAAAGACAGGTCTGGTTTAGGAAGCACTGTTCTCTTCTTTTAAATTTTATTTTATTGTGGGAACACTGAGCACGAGAGCTACCCTTTTCAGAAGCCTGTTGAGCGTCCAGAACGGTCTTGCTCCCCAGGCCGGCTGTTGGACGGCTCATCCCCAGAGCTGTTCCTCTCGCCCCGAAAGCTCCGGCCGCCTGGCCAGCACCTCCTGTTTCTGCTCTTGCCTACTGCAGGCAACTGTGAGTCCACGTTTGAAAACTGGATCAATTCTTTGAAAGGCAGTTACAGGGCTGGTGAGGGAGAGAGCGAGGGAAGAGGAAGAAAAATAGCTTTCATCTGCTTCTTGGTTCTCCAAATGTTTGCAACAGCCAAGTGTGGGCCAGGCCAAAGCTGAAGCCAGGAACTCCCTCCAGGTCTCCCATAGGAGGAGTGGGGAGCAAAGGCCTGGAGCCCTCATCTGCTGCCTCCATGGGAACAGGATTGGAGCAGGGGCAGGACCACCCACCGCCAGACACTGCATGTCCTGAGTGGCAGTTTAACTCGTTAGGCCATATTGTCCGTGTCCAGTTTGTCTTTGAGTCTGAGGATTTGTCCGTTTCAGATGTGTCATATCGTATGTGCCTTCCCACCACTTGTTTCCCACACGGACATGCCCTCCAGGGTTATCTATGCTGTTGCGTATTGAGACTGATGATGCTCTATGTCTGGAAGGGGTCTCATCACAGTGCGTTCACCAGAGCAGAGTTCACCAGAGCCGAGACGTGGACGCCACCTCAGTGTCCACTGATGGGGAGACAGAAAGTGCTCTTCGCTTAGTAAGGACCCTTGCTCTCACGTTCCTCAGGTGACTTCAGCAAGGATGACCCCCCCCACACACACACACGGGTGTGAGGTCTGCTGGGTGCTGGAGAGCAGCTCCTGGCACCTCTGGTTCTGCTTTCCCGTGAAGGACAGGCATGCACTCACATCCCAGACAAAGCACATTCTGCAGACAGCAGTAAAACCTTTGTGCTGATGTGTTTACAGCAAAGTTCCTCTTTTGAAAAGATCAGGTAAACAGAGAGCCTATAAAAACGGTTCTTGCTGTTGATGGCTGCCACTTCCTGCCCATTAGCACGAGCTCTGGGCCTTTGTTTATTATGCTGGAGGAGGTGTGTCTGTCACATAGAGCATTTTTCATCATGGCCAAGTGCTTTTCCCAGCCTTACAGTTAGTGGCAGGCCGTGATGTACTCTCCAACGGGTCCATTACCAGAAACTCCAGGGGATCTCTGCTCTTCTTCCTTATCTCTTTCCGCATTCTCTCTTTACCTGCCAGTTTTCCCTCTGCAAGGTAGAAAATTTCAGAGTATGGGTTTCTGCATATTTTGGCTCCTTGGGAGGTTATTCAAATTTAATTAAAAGAAAAAAAAAAAAAACAACTTCTGAGGCCAGAATTGTGCCACAGTGAGCTTAGCTGCTGCCTGCCAAGGCTGCTCCTCTTCCGACCCAGCTCCCTGCTAACGCACCTGGGAAGGAGCCCATGTGCTTGGGCCCCTGCTGTCCGTATGGAAGACCAGTGGACTGCCTGCCTCCTGCTTTGGCCATCTGCTGATGTGAACCAGTGGATGGAAGACCACTTTCCCCTGCCTTTCAGATATATCAGTACATCTTTTGTTTTTCTTCTTCTTCTTAATGTAAGTTTTCGGAGTTCCCAAAGCATGTGCTTTGAGCTACCTCCTGGAGAGGCTCTGACAGATGTTGCCATGGTCAACATCTGGACACGTGATCCTGCCAGTCCACCCCCAGTCTGCATGCCGCTCACAGGGGAGAGCAGACCAGTTCTAGCTCAGCACCCTGGGAGACTGTACAATCCACGACCATGGGGTGCAGGAAGACTTCAGGATGAAGATGGCCAATCGTAGGTCAGAGAACAGTTGCCTCCCTCTGGGCTCTCCTCTCTTCTGGCATGCCAGTGGTGAATGTAGCTGTTCAAGAACACACCTTCGTGTCCAGTGCTACAGATTTCTTGTTTTAGGGTTACGAAAGCAAACAGCTTTCAAGACTGTTGGTTTCCATTAAGGCTTACAGCACTTTGATATAATATGGGCTATTTCTTGTCTTGCTTTCTAAGATTTCGGCTGGAGACGCTGATGAATAACATGTGTGTGTCCTAAATCACTCCCATGGGAAACTTTGGAGCTGTTAACATTTCATGTTGCTCCCTTCCATGGCAAGACATTAACCACCACACGTATTCCTCAACAGCTATATCAAATGGAGTTGAAAATGTTTGGGGCTCATTTAAAATACACTGAAGGAAGCCATTTGGAGTTGCCTAGTAAGGAAGGTAACTAGCAAGGTAATTAAGATAACATTTTAAGGGATCATCATAAATTACTCCGGAGAACGTGACTTTTTGTGTTCCATGTCATGTAGCCAGTTGACTAGGATGCTGGAATGTGTTTTTTGGATGCTGATATTTGTATAAGCACAAACACTAAGACTTGCTGTCCGGTTTCTAGCATTTTTTTTTGTCTGCATACAATACCAACAGCAATATATTCTTATGCCATGTGATGACCTATCAGCCAGTTACAGGCTCCATATGCAGGTATGGTCCTAGAAGATTGTATCTCATGTTTACTGGGTCTTGACCGCCTCAAGAGGTCCTGTGGAGTGAGTTATGCTTTCCAGCTTGTGCCTGCATGTGATGAAGTCATGTCACATTGCATTCCTCCGAGACTGCAGCCTGTGACCGTGGTTGTGTGTGCAGTTGCATGTTATTTACGTATGAGGTTAGCTGTTGTTCCCTCTCAGCAACTGCGTGTTGCATTCGTAAGCATTTCCCAGTCAGGGAAGAGAAGAAGGGGAATGCATGGGATGTGGGGTGGTTTGCTCCAGCATGTGGGCAGGGACCAAGCAGGAGGGATGGTGTGATGTAGCTGGAAGAGCACAGGCGGCAGGCAGCCGGAAATGGGGCAGGCAGAATGGAGTTCCTTAGCCCTGCCGTTCAGGTCTGGATAAGGCTCACATCCCCTCCTCTTCTTTTTTGTTTTTTTAAGATTTATTTATTTTTATTGCGAACTCAGATATACAGAGAGGAGGAGAAACAGAAAGAAATATCTTCCTTCTGATGATTCAGTTCCCAAGTGACCACAATGGCCGATCCAAAGCCAGAAGCCAGGAGCTCTTCCGGGTCTTCCATGCAGGTACAGGGTCCCAAAGACCTGAGCTGTTCTCGACTGCTTTTCCCAGGCCACAAGCAGGGAGCTGGATGGGAAGTGGAGCTGCCGGGATTAGAATGGGCGCCCATACAGGATCCTGGCGCATTCAAAGCAAGGACTTCAGGTGCTTGGCCACGGCGCCGGGACCTTCCCATCCCCTACTCTTCTGAGCTGGCTGGGCACAGGCCTCCTGGGCTGGTTACTTCTGTGATAACCCACCCCTGCCAGCTGCTGCCCTGCACCATTGTCCCGAGAGAAGCCGGCCTCCTGCAGCCCCTGGCTGCTCTCTGTCTCCCGACACGAGGGCCTGGCCCTCTTCCATTGCTGCCGACTGCTGCCCTGCACCATTGTCCCGAGAGAAGCCAGCCTCCTGCAGCCCCTGGCTGCTCTCTGTCTCCCGACACGAGGGCCTGGCCCTTTCTCCACATCCCTGGGTTTTTCATTCAAGGTGTGTGGTTAGGAGAGCTATGGAGGCTCCAACACCACATCTCAGACCCTCTCTGTCTTCTAAGCATCTCTTCCTCTTAGGTACCGCCTCCTGTCTTCCATCCCGACCTTCTCTAGGTGACCTCCCAGTCCTCCCTGCCACTGCTGGTCTATATCATTCCAAATAGCAAGCCATGGGACAAGGGGCCAGAGGGTGGGGTCCCCTTTGGCCAGACTAAGCTGTGTGTCTGTACCTCATGTGCGTGGAGGGGAGGAAGGCTGGTGTGCTCAGTACTGTGACTGCCGTACTGCTGCATGATTCCACAAACGAATGTATAAACCTAGGTAGGCGTACCATAACAACATTCACTAATAAGCCAGTTCTCTATGTTGAGAAATATGGAAGGGCCCGGCGTGGAAGCCTAGCGGCTAAAGTCCTCACCTTGAACACGCCTGGATCCCATATGGGCACCAGTTCTAATCCCCGCAGCTCCACTTCCCATCCAGCTCCCTGCTTGTGGCCTGGGAAAGCAGTTGGGGATGGCCCAAAGCCTTGGGACCCTGCACCCGTGTGGGAGACCTGGAGGAGGTTCCTGGTTCCCGGCTTCGGATCGGCACAGCGGCGGCCGTTGTGGTCATTTGGGGAGTGAATCATCGGATGGAAGATCTTCCTCTCTGTCTCTCCTCCTCTGTATATCTAAGTTTACAAAAAAAATAAAACAAATCATTAAAAAAAAGAAATATGTAACTGACTTTGCTATTTTACATGCTACACCTGAGTAACTGCGTAAAGTTTAAGTCTTTGAGACTCCCTAAAAACACCTGTGTGAAATGTTCAGGAATGTTTCAGAAAAACAGCAGCTGTTGACTAAAATAATTCTTGGAATTGAAGCTACTTTCACCATCTTGTCGTATGATTGCCCTCCAACCTCAGCTCATGGTAATTGCCCAGCCATGTGTGGCTGGGTAATTGTATATAATTTTGTGAACAGAAAGATCTAGAAGGCCTGCGGATTGATTGCTTAAAATATTTATAATTGGATCTTTTTCTCCTGATTACAGAGTCTTGTTCATTTTAGAGTACTTGAGAGCTCCTTTTACTCAACAAATACAGAGCAAGTTTAAAACTTGCCCTTACATCGGAACCTGGTGAAGACTGCTCCTACGATTCCGGCTGCTGTGGATTCTGTGGCTGAAGGTGCAAGGGTTTCAGTGTTGGTCACTAGGGCCCTAGTGGACGGAGTGAAGGCACAGGTGGATGTGTCAGCAGGAAGTTCCTCACATTTAGTGGGAGCGGTTGATAAGTTCCAGTTCCAGGGCCTGGAGCCAGTGCCTGTCAAGGAAGCAGATTGCCCTTGGCGGAGTGTGTGCGTCCCCCAAACTTAAGATCTTGAGGGGGACAGATTTTTAGGTATGGTCATTTAAAGTGGCAAGAAAGGAAAGAGAGGTACGGCAGGCTCTAGGCGTCTACTTAACCTCACAGTGTGAACGTGGAAGATGCCCCTTTTTCAGGCCCAGGAGGACAGTGCGTGCATGTGACGTAGGAATGTGGGTTGTCCATTGTGAGTTTCAGTTGTCAGTGGGGACCACCACGGAATCCCCCGGAAGCCTGACCCCCTCTGCCTTTGGGGCCTTAGCACCTGGACTGAATTGGTGCCGGGCAGAGTGGTAATTTTCATTCGAGTGTTTATAAAATGAAGCCGCTGTCTCTCTCTTTTTTCTTTCTTCAAACACAAGACATATGGCTGCACCTCTTGAGTTCTTGGCAGCCTCATGGCGAGTTCACTGGAACAGGAAACCTATAATGGTGCAGCGTTCATTAACAATTTACATTTTTTCCAATGCAAAGCAGTTGAAGGTTTTCATTTTAGAAGCTGTGGTTTCATCCAAACCTTACTGTTAAATGACTGGGCCCTCAATTTCCTTGTTTTTGTTGCTGTGGTTAAGACAAACAATTAACTCTGAACTGCTCTTTTCATGCACAGAGGTAGGAGTTGGCATTTCATGTCTGTACAAATCACTACCTGGCAAGGTATTCAGTCTTTGACCAAGAAATGTTCTATGTAGTTGAGATCTGACCGGATGCTTCGAATTTCTGTGCTAAACAGCACAGCCAGCAGACAGCAAGTCTCTAGTTTGTAGTGTGGTGTTCGTCTCTTTGAGGAGAAAGAAGCAAGGCACCCACGTTGATATACTGAAGCTGGTGGAGAGTGCCTTGAAGTTTGTTCTAGCAGCCTGTGTTAGACATCAGCTTCATTCTGTAGCCACGTCTTTCTTGCCTCTCTTCATCCCCTCCTTGCCATGCCGGGCAGTCTTCCTCCCCTCCCATCTCTCAGAACAGTCAGGAAGACAGGCACGTGCCAGCTTACGAAGGATGGCCAGGGGTTTACGCTGTGTCCTGTTTTGTCCTGTTTCTCCTGCGAGGAGCGCCAACCTTTTACTTCTGTGATCACGGCTGTTGAACAGTGAGGGGCTGTCAGAGCTTCAGCCCTTCTCGGACTTGGGACAGGAAGTGGCAGCCCTGGCTATCTGAGTGGCTGTGTACAGACTTTGGAAGCAAAGTGTCACATTCTTTATGAATTCCTTCTTGTTACCGTTGCAGTTCTCTCTCCCAAGCCCATTTATGCCTACATGTATGTTAACTGATTCAACATGTGAAAATACAGCAGGGAAGAAAATTTTGGGAACATGCATATTATGTAGTTTTTTTTTTTTTAGGACATGACTCTTATTTCACAGTTTTGACAGTGGGAGAAAAATCAGCATTTTCTTAAAATAATAGAATAGCAAAACTACACATGATCAGGCTGAACAAAAGAATCTGGGTCATGACACTCCAGGGTAGGGAGGAGCTAGAAACTGTTACCAAGCTACACCCACCAGCTCTGGAGCCTGGCCCTGCCACCCGCCCTCCGCAGTGCTTTCTGAGCAGGGAAGGGAGGTGGTTTTTCCAGGATCACTGCTCACACCCGCGCAGAGCTGCGTTCTGCTTTGGTCCTGTCCTCATCACAGATCCTCCTGGAGATGTTGTAGATCATGCTGCCCCCAGACCTGGCACACAGTTCCTTCCCTGTCCCTAGCCCAGCACTGTCAGCCCGCAGGGCTCACGTCAGACCCCAGCTCCTGCGCCAGCCCCTGGGACTCTTTCCCAGCTTCATCGTGCATTCCAGACTGACAGCTCAGTCAGTATCTGTGGGAGGCTCTGGTTAGTGTCTGCCTCCCCTCCCTGATCCCACACTCACTAGTGTTGTGTCCCCACTCATGTTTGGAGGCGTGGTTAAGGCCCTGGCCAAGTAATACTTGAATGAAGGAAGGTGCAAGAGGAAAGCTGTACCGTGCTCTCGGTGCTTGCCCAGAGAAGACAGTGGGTTGGTCTGGAGAGGACACAGGCTGCAGGAGGAGAGCCTGGTACGTCAAGGGGGTGATGGCTGCCAGGGAGAAGCAGAGTCCGCCGACTCCAAGTACAGGGAGGGACAATTTCACGCAACAACAAGCAGCAGTGCCAGCCGCAGTGTGTCCCGTGGTTATGTGACCACGTTCTCAGTTCTGGAAGTTCCTTGGTCACACTGGCAGGTTGTTTTTTTTTTTTTTTTTTCCATTTCTGCTTCATGTTTGCAACCCTTCCCTATTTCTGCCCAGGCACCCTGTGCTCGATTTGACGACGCCCTGGGATGGAGAACTTTCTAGCATGTCTTGAATCCTGGTGTCCGCTGCCAGTTTTTCTGCCGCTAACGGGTTCAGTGAGGAGACGGGCCAAGAGCATCAGCTCTGGAGGGAGCTCCCTGTACTGAGGTGGGGTTCCTGGAAGCCCTGCCTTCCCTGCAGGGGGCACACCCCACAGCTGTGCTCTGTGCTTGGGGGGCAGTCCTGTACCTAGTGTGAGAATGTGAGGCAGGAAGCGCCATGGGGATGCTGAGCGATTTCCAAGTGGCGTGATGCAGCCTCACATGCCTGGGCCTTACCAGGCAGCCGTTGTTTGACCAATGTTCCGTCCTGTCAGCCTTGGGCTAACTCCCTGGAGGAATGACTGCCATGTGCCGTGTGTCCAGGCACGAGGGTATGGGATGTGTGTGACCCTGGGGCTCACTTCCAAGGGGGCACCCCCTGCTGCTGCTCGGAGCCCTTACTTTCAGCTCAGACTCTGGGTGTCTCAAGCTGCCACCTGCTGCCCGCACCTGTGTCCCTGCTCCGTGTCTAGCTGCAGTCTCTCAAGAACTTTTCCTCTGAGACCTCTACCACCTTCCCTCATCCTCTCAAACCCTCACACCGTAGGGTTCTTCTCCCCAGAAGCAGTTTCTAGGGACATCTGCCCCGCCCGCCCGTGTCCTGGTCACAGGCCATCCTAGCCTTCACCAGTCGGTCATGCAGCGAGCTTGCCTAACGTGGGGTGTTCATTTAGAAGGGGTGCATGTTGCGGATGGACAGCTTGGTGTAAGAGTGGTGGTGGGAGGATTTGGCCCAGCCCCGGTGGCTCATTGTTGTGCCCAGGTGTGAGTGTTTGGCCAGCCTGGGCTCAGTCAGCTCTTCTCACACGAGAGCTCAGCTGCCTATAGCTGCCTGTGCTAAGGGGGACGCAGGAGGACGCTGGTGAGGGGACAGGGCTGAGGAGGCTGTCGGAGCAGCAGGAGGACGCTGGTGAAGGGACAGGGCTGAGGAGGCCGTCGGAGCAGCAGGACGCTGGTGAGGGGACAGGGCTGAGGAGGCCGTCGGAGCAGCAGGATGCTGGAGAAGGGACAGGGCTGAGGAGGCCATCGGAGCAGCAGGAGGACGCTGGTGAAGGGACAGGGCTGAGGAGGCCATCGGAGCAGCAGGAGGACGCTGGTGAAGGGACAGGGCTGAGGAGGCCATCGGAACAGCAGGAGGACGCTGGTGAAGGGACAGGGCTGAGGAGGCCGTCTGAGCAGCAGGACGCTGGAGAAGGGACAGGGCTGAGGAGGCCATCGGAGCAGCAGGAGGACACTGGTGAAGGGACAGGGCTGAGGAGGCCGTCGGAGCAGCAGGAGGACTCTGGTGAGGGGACAGGGCTGAGGAGGCCGTTGGAGCAGGAGGAGGACGCTGGTGAGGGGACAGGGCTGAGGAGGCCGTCGGAGCAGGAGGACGCAGGACGCTGGTGAAGGAGCAGGAGGACACTGGTGAAGGGACAGGGCTGAGGAGGCCGTCAGAGCAGGAGGACGCTGGTGAGGGGACAGGGCTGAGGAGGCCGTCGGAGCAGCAGGACGCTGGTGAGGGGACAGGGCTGAGGAGGCCGTCGGAGCAGCAGGACGCTGGTGAGGGGACAGGGCTGAAGAGGCCATTGGAGCAGGAGGAGGACGCTGGTGAGGGGACAGGGCTGAGGAGGCCGTCGGAGCAGGAGGAGGACGCTGGTGAGGGGACAGGGCTGAGGAGGCCGTCGGAGCAGCAGGACGCTGGTGAGGGGACAGGGCTGAGGAGGCCGTCGGAGCAGCAGGACGCTGGTGAGGGGACAGGGCTGAGGAGGCCGTCGGAGCAGCAGGACGCTGGTGAGGGGACAGGGCTGAGGAGGCCGTTGGAGCAGGAGGAGGACGCTGGTGAGGGGACAGGGCTGAGGAGGCCGTCGGAGCAGCAGGACGCTGGTGAGGGGACAGGGCTGAGGAGGCCGTCGGAGCAGCAGGACGCTGGTGAGGGGACAGGGCTGAGGAGGCCGTCGGAGCAAGAGGGGTGGTCATTTCACCCTGTGATCTGCACACGGATCCCTACAGTGGACACATGAGACTGTGCCCTTGTCATTCCCTTATATGCAGTGAGGAGAGTCCTCTCCTTGGTTTAAATAATTTTAACCTGTCTCTAGTGCAAATCATTTTTCTAACTGCTGTATTTTAATACCCCTTGGTATACCTGAAATACATTTCCTGACCCCCACCCATTTTGTCTGAAAAGCTCCCATTCAGTCTCTGAGATGCCATAAAGGGCAGGTGTTTGGCCTAGCGCCTAAGAGGCCAAGTCCCAGCTACGTCACTTCCGATGCAGCTTCCTGCTGATGCAGACCCTGAGAGGCAGCAGGTGATGGCTCCAGTAGTTGGGTTCTTGCCAACCCCATGGAAGGTTTGGATTGAAGTCTTAGATTTTGGCTTTGGTCTGGCCTGTCCCTGGCTGCTGAAGGCATCTGGGGAGTGAACCAGTGATGGGGAGCTTTACTTCTAGCTCTTTCTGCTTCTCAGATGCTGACAAACAAGGAAAAGTTAAGATGCCACCCACACGTCACTGGTTTCTTGTTTCCTCACTTGCCTTCTAGGCCCCAGGGCACTGCCATGCCCCGCCATGTTGGTGGCAGTCCCAGGTCTCTTATGCCCACTGCCCTGTATGGGTGCAGTTGGCACCCTGTACATCCTTCCTGCCTGAGTGTCTTGAGTGAGCTACCTAATCTCTCTTCGTCTCCACAACGGGATGTGGCAGTACCCACCCATCTCAAGGGATTGTGGTCTCTGGTACCAGCTGGATCTGTTCTTAATGAGCATAAGTTCCATGAGGGTGGTGAATGGCTTCTCTCATCTTTGCCTCCTGTCTCTCATGTAAAGTTACGGTGTTGGATGAAGAAGCACTCACTGGGAGCTTTTCATACTGCTCTTCGCCCTGCTCTTTTCGATGTGGCTGAGCCCAGTGCCGGCTGACTGGCTCATCTGTTGGGTCTAGAACTGGCTCTGCGATGTTAGGTGGATGAGGGAGACATCTGACAGTGACCATTGTTGCCCATAAACTCCTGCTTCATTAAACTGCGGATGTGACTAGAGAACGTTTCCCCCATTCCTGAGAATCTAAACATCCTAACAACCTGTCATGTTGGCGACGGAGCCAGTGTGTTCTCGCAGACCAGCTTGTCATCCGGGAATGGACTCTCATTTTTCCTTCCCACAAACGTGTTTGGAACGGAAATGCTTGCCTTTAGCTTTATGAGAGACACTCCATTCCGCACTGCTGAGATGCGGTTCCCCCGTCTGCTGCTGCCTGCAGAGGCTTTCCCCGGGTGTGGTGGTTATTATGTGACCGCCAGCAAGACAGGCTTCCTTCTCAGATGCGGTACACTTGACCATGGGGAAAGAGGAGTTGCTTGTCTTTCCCAAAAGCTTGGTCCTGTGTGCCTAGCACGCCAGCCAGAACTGACAGGGGCTGATAATTATTGTACACCAGAACTGCCTGGCACAGCACCAAAACCATCTGATGGACTGGTCTATCTCAAAAGGCTGGTTATCTCAACAGTAAAGCATTATACCAGGCCCTCTCAAGAGACAAAGCCGTGTGCCAAAGTATTCCATTCTCGTCGGCTCATCCCTGCGACACACACAGTCCTCGGACCCCGCCACCTGCGTGGGGATTCCTAGACGATCGCCACCACAGAGATAGCTACAGAAGTCAGTGAATTCCTGTCTGACCAGAGTCTTTACTCTTCCATGGACCGCCACCTCTGTGGTGTCCGTGATGGCCGTCAGGCATGTGGCTTTGCAGGCCCAGGCAACTCTGTGTTACTGGGATGGTGTGGTGTACTTAGATCCCCTTTGCCCAGGCACGGGAAGGGGCTCTCATCCCACTGCAGGTACTGAGGACTGCACCATATTTCTAGAACATCCAGTGGAGGTCACTGGGCATTGGTTGAGTGAGGCTCGCCGTCCTGGAGGGGCTGGGGTCTTCCCCTTTTTGGATTTCTCTAGTTTGGCACCAGTGTTGGTGAGGATTGGGCACACATCCCCCAGTGGTCGCAGAGGGTCAGCATCATGCTGCGTGATGCTGGCGGCAAGACCCACCTGGGGCAGGAGACAGAAAACGTGGAATGGACCACGCTCACTGCTGTGCAGGTTAGCATAATTTCTTTATTGGAAAGGCAGATTTACACAGAGAAGGAGAGATATGGAGAGAAAGATCTTCTGTTTGTTGGTTTACTCCCCAAGTGACTGGAGCTGAGCCAATCTGAAGCCAGGAGCTTCTTCTGTGTCTCCACTTGGGTGCAGGGTGCCAAGGACTCTGGTCATCCCCCACTGCTTCTTCGGCTCATAAGCAGGAGCTGGATACAAGTGGAGCAGCCAGGATATGAACCGACACTGCATGCTTGCAGTTGGAGGATTAGCCTGTTGAGCCACCGTGCCGGGCCCATTGGGTTAGTATTCCTGATTGACATCTGCAGGACACAATTTTGCTGGGACACAGCTCACAGGCAGATCTGCCAGCCTTTCACAGCAGCCCTTGTTTTGTGAACTTGGAAGGAGCTGCCACGACAGCATCACCCTGCTTCAGTAGGGGCCCCTGCCCTCCTGCATGTGACCAGCAGCCCCAGCTGGCTCCTGCAGCCTCCACAGAGCTTGTGGTCACTTTCCGTGTTGGTTGGACCTGGGCCATGCAGGGGCTGCTCCATGCCCACACCTGGGCTTCTCTGAGGGATCATAGGAACTGAAGCATGAGAGGAACTGCTGGAGCCAGCTGTCGTGCCCGCCCCTGGCCTTGCCCTTGCCTTTGGTCTCGCCCTCCTGTGATGCTCAGGTGCCCCAGCTCCTGCATGCCCATCCCTGCAGGCTTTGCCTCCCTGCTCCCTGGTGGCGAGCCTGAGCCTGCAAGGAGCAGTCGCTCAGATTGACTTGGACAGGGTTCCCTGGCCACTGTCACTGTGCTGGAAGCAGGAATTCGAGATCCCTACAGTTTCAGTGTCCTAGGGGCCTGGAAGGGAAGGTCCGGAGCACAGGATGTGGCACCTCGGGGCTGCCGCATGAGCACCTGTCAGAGGCGTGGAGCCACCACTGAGCACGGGGACTCAGGACATTATGGGGAGAATCCAAGTACCTATGAAACTGTGTCACATAATACAATGTAATTAATGAATTAAAAATAATAAATAAATTTTAAAAATAAATAAATAAAATGAAAAAAGAGACATTATGGGCAGTTTGGGAATATTAAGTGTGTACCAAGTCTGTATGACAGCCTGCAATCTCTGTTTCCATGCAATATAGGGTTTTATTGTGATTTTGTGATCGGATACCTTGGCCTCTGTAAACCAGAGCTCCCTTGGGGGACTTTAAACCTAAGTGACCTTATAAAGTTTCAACACATTTCCTTTCTTCTCATTGAGCAAAACATCCTCCCGGCCTCAGTTGGCTTTGACCGTTTGCAGCCTGACATTGTCTGTCTGAGTGCAGACTGTGGGACGGGGCCCTCTGGGAGCCTGGCCCCAGGGACCTCTTGGGCTCACCACCCATCCTTGAGTTGAGGACACATGCTCTCTTCCCTGCCAGGAGAGTCTGAGTTATTTCTGCGGTTGCCACACCGGTGCAGGACTGGGTGCTCCACAGATGACCAAAGTTCTCTGTTGATTTATCCTGGGGGTCTGCACATGGTATGGCATGTGTCTAGTCTTCACTTTCTCATCTATAAAATAGATGTGGTAGTGGGAGCAAGCTCACAGCAGCATTAGCACAACACCTGGCAGTGGCACTGTGAGTCGACGGGTAAGCAAGCCTGCACGGTAGGGCAGGGGATGAGGGGGCGTGGAGCAGGGAGCTGTGTCGTGGATGACGAGACTGGAGTCCCTGGGAGTCTATTGAAGAGTGTGATTTGTTTCTTGTTTCCCCAAGCTTCCCAGAGATAATATTGGCAAATGAAACTGTGACTGCCTGGGGTTGGTGTGGTTGTTGCGGTGGTTTAAGCTGCTGCCTGTGATGCCAGCATCCCATGTGGCCTCTGGTTTGAGTCCCAGACTCTCCACTTCAAACCCAGCTCCCTACTGATGAGCCTAGGAAAGCAGCAGAGAATGACCCAAGTGCTTGGGGCCCTGCTACGCAGGTGGGAGACCTGGTTGGAGCTCCAGGCTCCTGGCTTCAACCTGGCCCATCCCCAGCCACTGTAATTGTTTGAAATGTGAACCAGTAGATATAAGATCTCTCTCTCTCCCTCCATTTCCCTTCCTCTCTTCCTTTCCCTCCCTCCCCCTTCTCCCTCCCTCCCTTTGCCTTCCTCTCTTCCTCCCCCTCCTCCTTCTCCCTCTCCCTCCCTCTCTCTCTTTCTTCCTCTCCCTTCCCTCCCTCTGTTAACTGACTTTTCAATAAAAAATATTTTTCTTAATTAGAAAATAAAATTGCATGTGTCTGAGGTTGTGCTAGTTTTCCCTTAAGTTCATTTATTCTTTGAAGCATTGTGCAGTCCCTTTGGCAGCTGACTGTAAAGATATCAGATCCATCTTTCCTTCTTGACTGGTTGTGTTTGATGATGCACACCAAGCGCCTGTCAGGAGTGACCTTGGGTCCCATTGCTGGCTAGGCAAGGCAAATGAGGCCCACTGGGGCAAGACCACGATCTTCCCACAGGGAGTATTTTGTCATCAAAATCCACCCTCCACCCCACCCCATCTGCCCTTGTGACTACCGCCAAGCCAGGCTGCAGTCCCTGTGGGCGCCCTGTGTTGGGGACCACCTTGGGAACACAGTGTGATACCATTACTGACCGACCCACTGCAGGTCCTGGGCTTCAGCTGTTGTATTGGAGCAGCACAGCTGTCTGTTTGGCTGGGTTGATGTGGTGGGAGAATGATCACGATTCTGAAATGAAGGCAGCCCTGGGGGTAAGGTACCCCAACCCTGGCTCTCCTCATCAGGCTACATGCTCACTCCCCGTAAGAACCACATTTCCCTGTAGTGTCTCATCTGGTTTTATGACTACCCATCCTTCTGCTGTGCCCTTGCTGCTCCAGCAGAAGTGGGTATGACTCCAGGGGCCATGCTCTGTGTTCATCTTGGGTTTTTTTCTTTCCAGTCATGTAAGAACTCCTACAGGTCTCTACCAAGAAGAAGGGAGTTGCATTGAGTTTATGTCTCCTCACTGGCATGGCCATGACAGGCAGAATGGAGGGTGTGGAGTTGGTGGGGGGGGGAATGTGACGCCATCAGGCACCGACTGCTGTGCTCCGTAGGTCAGGGGCAGTGCACACACTGTGGGAGCACTCAGTCAGCAGCGCATCACCCTCAGTCACCTGCTGATGCAGGTGTTACTGTCTCATTTGTCGGAGTGCTCTTTGCCAAGATGTATTTATTTGAAGGGCAAGTTAGAGGGAGGAAGACAGATGGGGACACACACACACGTACACAAGGATGGGGCAGAGGGAGGAAAAGAGAGAGATCTTCCATTTGCTGATTCACTCCCACAAATGACTGCAATGGCCAAAGCCAGGTGCCTGGAACTTCACATGGGCTTTTCATGTGGATGACAGTGGCCCAAGTATCTGATCCGTCATCCACTGCTTTCCCAGGCACACTAGCAGGAAGCTGGATAGGAAATGGAGCAGCCAGGACTCAAATCTTTACTCATATGGGATGCCAGTGTAGCAGGCAGTGGCTTACTGTACACCATGACACTGGCCCCTATCAAAGCATTTTCTTTCTTTTTAAAGATTTATTTGTTTTTATTTGAAAGGTACATTCTACAGAAGGAGATCCATTGATTGACTCCTTAAATGGTCACAAAGCCAAAGCTGAACTGGTCTGAAGCCAGGAGCTGCTTCCAGGTCTCCCACATGAGATTAGGAGTCCCAAGGCTTTGGGCCATCCTCCACTGCTTTGCTAGGTCCTTAGCAGAACAGCTAGAATACGAACCAGTGTCCATATGGGATCCTGGCCCCCAGGTGGAGGATTAGCCAGCTGTGCCTCTATGCTAGCCCCCAAAGCATGTTTCTTCCTAATGAAAATATTCTGATTGGCTGTTTTTGTGGTCACATCTCCTTGACAAAGAAAGCCACTTTCTCTGTCCCAGGGGTAGGGATCCTTTATTTCTGCCATGTAGGAACAAAATTGCCAGCTTAACAGTTGGCCTGCTGTGGAGGTAGTTTTGAGTGCTGTCTGCAGTTGCACTGGAAGGTCTAGACCTGCTCTAATTCTGTATGGCCTGTGGGCTAGGCTTTCCCCTGCTGCTCTAACCAGTACCCAGAGACGCTGAAAAGAAATGCAGGCACTCACCAGGCTGATGTGGCTCACGCTGAACTCCCAGCGGCCCATTGTGTCATCCATTGTCTCTGGTTCATTGAGCACTAAGCAGAAGTGGGCTCTGGGGACACTGTGACAATGACCAGGAACAGCCATGCGCTTAGTGTGTATCTTGGAGCAGGTTTCCTTCTCAGTCCTGTCCGTGTACCTTCCATGCCACAGGGCACCTGAGAATGTCCTAAGTGCCCAGTTTAGTGGGGTGGCCTGGAGTAATTGAAAGTGAGCCCCCGTGTCGGTTCTAATCCTGGCAGCTCCACTTCCCATCCAGCTCCCTGCTTATAACCTGGGAAAGCAGTGGAGGACGACCCAAAGCCTTGGGACCCTGCACCAGCATGGAAAATCCGGAAGAGGCTCCAGGCTCCTGGCTTTGGATCGGTGCAGCTCCGGCCATTGCAGCAGCTTGGGGAGTGAATCAATGGATGGAAGAGCTTCCTCTCTGTCTCTCCTCCTTTTTGTATATCTGACTTCCAATAAAAATAAAGTGTATCTTTAAAAAGAAAGAAAGTGAGTGCACAGTGCTCTTTCTGGGTGTTGTGGGTTGGGGATTGGTCTAAAGGTTAGATGCTGCCCAGAAGCCCATGCATTACAGGCCTGAGGTCCTCAGAGTTAGAAGCGAGTGCTGATCCTAAGAGGGGAGACACCCATTCCAGTCGTGCTGTTCCAGGAGCTGAGCCCCATGGGTGCTCTGCCTCCCAGGACACTGGAGATGCGTCCCTCCGAGGTGGTTAGTACAGAAGCTGAGGTGGCCCTGGCCGGGCTCTTCCTGCCTCTTGGTCTGCATGGGCTCTTTGTGTATCTGCCATGCTTGCCGCACAGCACACCAGAGGCACCACCTTGCGCTGAACTGGAACCTACGAAACTGCACTGTGCAACCGCTTGCTCTTTATGAAATGAGTTCCCTCTGGTATTTTTGTTACAGTCCTGAAAAGTTGAATAACAGTGGGAATTTTGGCTTTTAGAAAATAAAAATTCTGAGATTTCTTCTAGGAACAGCTGACTGTTAGCAGTGTCCACCACCACTCTGGATGAGAAACAGACATGGCTGATTTCTGTTCTCTTGCTCTGTGAAGGCGCCCTTCCTGTAGGGTGCTGTGGGATTTGGGTATTTAAAACCCAGAGGGAGCAGGCTCTAATCTGGAGGCTAACTTCTGCCTATGCCCTGCGTCAGAGTGCCTGGGTTTGAGTCCCAGCTGGAGCTGTGGCCTCTGGCGTTCAGCCAGTGTAGCTCATGTGAGGAGGTGGTGCTGGTCCAAGTAGCCACAGAGCAAAGCCACCCAGGAAATGCTACTGGAAACTGGGAAGGAGGTTTAGGAAATTAGAACCAGAAGTGCCAGAAAAAAGGTGGATGTATGCCACATAATCGGAACTGGACCATTTCTGCTGTGTTTTATGTCCATTCTGCAGCAGGCATGCCATGGCTGGATGTTTTGGAATGCCAGTGTCTACAGACTCACTGAGGATAATGGTATAGATCTCTGCTAACTATAAACAAATGTGTCATGCAGAAGAAGTAAACAAAAACTTGCAATCCCAAAGTGGAAGAAACTGTTAGACTCGTACGCAGTTATCATTAACGAAGTGAACGATTGGCATGTCAGTGTGACTGCTCTGCTTTGTCTCAGGTTCCTTCCGCGGTGTCCCCATGTCAGCGTGTGTTCAGTTTTAGGGCAGATAACTCCGATGAGAAGACAGTCCTCCCTGGCTGTCTTGGGATCCTGAGGGTGGTTTATGGTCTGTCTCTGACAGTTATTCCTTCTGTGTGCGAGGGATCAAACTGATGGCCAGTTGTATTCCCCCGTCCCTACTTATGGATATCATGGGCTGGGCCTCATTGAGGACATTAGGAAACAGGAAGTTCTCAATACAGTATTTTTTTTTTTAATTTAAAGATACTTAGCCCTAAATCATCTTCTTGGAGATCATCGTATCATGGTCTTGCAGTTTTTCTTTAATTAATAGGCTCTCAAGTCTCCTAAATAGACCATTGTCTTTTTGTACTTTAATTGGTGTGAGCAGTTTATTTGCTTTAATTTTAATTAATTCAGCCTGTAATCTTTATCTTTTAATTTTGTTTGTACAGGCTATTTGTATTTGTTGTTATTATTGAAATGTTTGGATATAGGTCTGCCACTCATTTCTCACTAGAAGAATACTGGGGCCATCATCATGACATGGTAGGCTACACCTCTGCCATTGCTGCCAGCATCCCATATGGATGCCAGTTCGTGTCCCACCTGTGCCACTTTGTATACAGTTGAATGCTTTTAGCCTGGGAAAGCAGCAGAGGCTGGCTTAAGTCCTTGGGCGCCTGCAGCTATGTGAGAGACCTGGAAGAAACTCCTGGCTTCAGATTGGCCCCATCCAGCTGTTGCGCCCACTTGGGGCATAAACCAGAGGATGGACGATCAGTCTATCTCTCCTCTTCTCTGTAATTCTGCTTTGAAATAAAGATAAAGTAAAACTTATTAAAGTGAATAATCTGGGCCTAACACAATGGCTCAGTGGTTAAATCCTCACCTTCCGAGTGCCGGGATCCCATGTAAGTGCTGGTTCATGTCCTGGTTGTTCCGCTTCCCATCCAGCTCCCTGCTTATGGCCTGGGAAAGCAGTAGAGTCCCAATGTGTTGAGGCCTTGCACCTCTTTGGGGGGGGGGGAGGGACTCAGAAGAAGCTCCTGGCTCCTGGCTTCAAATTGACTCAGTTCCAGCTATTATGACCATTAGAGGAGTGAACCAGCGGGTGGAAGATATTTCTGTTTCTCATTTCCATAAATCTGATTTGTCTTTCTTTTTCTTTAAGATTTATTTATTTTTATTACAAAGTCAGACATACAGAGAGGAGGAGAGACAGAGAAGAAAATCTTCCATCCAATGATTCACTCCCCAAGTGACCAAAACTGCCGGTGCTGTGCTGATCCGAAGCCAGGAGCCAGGAACTTCCTTCCGGGTCTCCCACACTGGTGCAGGGTCCCAAAGCATTGGGCGTTCCTGCACTGCTTTCCCAGGCCACAAGCAGGGAGCTGGATGGGAAGTGGAGCTGCCGGGATTAGAACCGGCGCCCATATGGGATCCCGGCGTTTTTAAGGCGAGGACTTTAGCCGCTAGGCCACAGTGCCGGGCCTTTCTAACAGCAACAGCCAAATCTTTTAAAAAGTGGATAATGTATTTTATTTACTGCAATGTTTATAATTTCTGATGTTTTTCTTTATTTCTAAAGTTCTAAGTGTCTTTCTGATATCATGTCCCTCTATCCTGAGAGCTTCCTTTAGTTTTAAAAACAGGTCTCCTCGGTACGTGTCAAACATAGTTTTTTGGTGTGTTGTAAGTTAATTCATTTAATCTCCATGACAGACCCATGAGATGGTGCAGCTATCATCCCATAGCTAACTGATAAGGAAGTTGAGGGACAGGAGTTGACATTCTTGGCCAGGCTGCTAGGTGGTGGAGCCAGGAGCCATGCCCCAGAGCAGTGCCAGTCACTGCCCCAAGTGACTGCTCTTGCAGCATGACCATAAACTAAAAGGAAAAGCGGGCACAGCAAGGCACTACTGAAAGCCAGTCGCCACATCTGTCTGGCCTTCCCACATGGACTGGCATTGCTGCTGGACTTGGGGACGCCTCGAGCTGGCCTCTCATGCCTGGGTCCTGCTGTTTCTCTGCAGGTTCCGGAGCTCCTCTCCATGGGCTGTGGTGTGGGAATCCACAATCTGGTCCCTGCATGTGCTCACTGCCACTGTGGTGCCACTTCCTCTCAGCCGTTTGAGAGATGCCATTAGAAAGTAAATTACATGTGCATGCCTGTGTGCAAACTTACATGTATTTATTAGAGGCGTGTGTTTAGTAGAAGCAGTACACTAAATACACCTGCCATTCGAACCTGACCTGTCAGGTTTTTTTTGCTTAGCCTGGCCTGATCCCACAGCGAGAGCCCTGCTCCCAGCAGCGTCAGCGTATTTACTGTTTGCCTAACCACACAGCTTACAAATAAGAGTGATTGCAGAATTTCTGCACTCATGCCATTAGCTATTAGAGACCTGCTGCAAATAGTTCGATTAGCTTGTGAGGTCGTTTTTCCTGGATTGAGGCCTCTTTGTGAACTGAGGCTTTAGTTCTGCATCCATTGTGTATTTGTAAGATTGGATTTGTCTTATGACTTTACTTATGGTGTTTTACCACTGAAGCTTTTCTTTACATAGAAACATGAATTGTTTTTGTTATATCTGAATCTTTAGTCATAATTAGAAAGCCTTTTCTCCCCTCAGATGTGGAGGAGTTTTAGAAGAAGTTACTCACTTGAAAACTAAATTTACTTTGTAAACTTCTCGTCAGTTCAGTGTTGGCTGTGGACGGCTCGAGGACTAGTTTGAAAGGCCTGCTCTCCCAAATGGCTGTCTAGTTGTCAGCGGCATCTAGTAAGAAGCCCACCTTGCCTTAACATCTTGGAAAGTGCTTAGAGTAATGATTTTGTGATGGAGTCTCTGCTGGTTTGCTGTGCCGCCCCCTTGGCCAGCGTCTTTATGTTGCAGGCTCACACAGTGTTGGTTTATTGAGTCCTGCGGCCTTTGTTGTGTGGTGTTCTCGGCCACAGATGCACCTGCTCCTCTCTCAGCCCTTCCTTTCTGTTGTTCTCCTGGGTATTCTTGTTCCACTGTGTGCTCATAGGAGCTTTAGTGTCTAGGGAAGTCCTGTTTATTTGTTTCTTGGTTTGTTCGTTGACTTTTCACAGCATTTATAAGTGGTTCAGGGAGCCTAAACATCCGGTGGGATGAGGGGAGACATCCCAGCCTAGAGCCAGCAGTGACTGTACACTTGATCAGTCTACGTTTGTGTTTTCCTGGAGTGTTTTACGTGGATAGGTTTGAAACTCTTAGTGTTTATTCCCAAGTATTATCTTTTTCCATTGCTATTGTAAATGGAATTTTCTCTGCTGTTTTATCTTTCAACTTTAACCCTTAGTGTTTTTTCCCACTTCTGTTTCTTTAAAGCACTGCTTACTATTTTTTTTTCATTTCAAACAGCTATCTCACCCCAGCCAAACTGTGTGCTAAGCATCAAAGATATCTCTTCCATGAGTAACTTCCTTTCCATCTGCAGATAAGGTTCAGATGCCACACATGGACTGTGAGCTGGAATCTCCTGGAACCCTTCATCGTCTAGAGTTTAAACGTCAGCTCTAACCAATTGAGAGCATCATTCTGGGAACTCTGTGGGTTGCCCTTAGCGTTTGTGCATCAGGAATGCTATACGAGGGGAGGACCCGTGAGAGGGCCCATCGGCGCTGGGAAACACAGCTTTTGCACCTGGGCTGCGGGCCCCTTCAGCCCTGACCGTGGGCTCACCCAGGCCGCCCCTGAGTATCGCACCAAGGTGAAGTACACTAAGTGCTCTGGCGTGCTGGGGGCTGGGGAGCCTCTTGCAGGAGCAAGGAGCTGCGGTGCTTCAGCGTCATCTCCATGTTTGACGCCCCGCTGTCTCTGCGGAGACATTTGAAGTGGGGCCAGACACTGAGCTCTGTCTTCCTGCCCTTAATCTCACAGCTGTGGGTTTGCATGATTCATTCTGAAGCACAGTTGAGGGATGGTGGTAAAAAAAATTCACTTTTAAACATTAACACTCAGAATAATGGTACAGTGAAAGCAGCAGTGAGCTTTCTGCAGTCTCTGGGCTTGCTGAGCGGGGTCTGAGTCACACAGGACGGCAAGGCCGGGGCACGACTCGTGGGCCCTCGTGCAGCTCTTGGTGCGGGCCCCCCTCTGCGGCCGCTCCTCACAGGACGCTGCACAGGAGCCAAGCTGCTTTTGAACATCAGCAGTTTCTGGTGTGGGACTCAAAACTCTTCAATGCCGACTTCAGTGAGGGCAATTAACTTTTACTTTCTGGCTGGATAGTGAATGGTTATTATGGCTAATAATCAGATTGGGAAATGAATTTTCTGTTTTCCATACACATTAACACGCATGTGTATGCTTATTTGTGTAATTTTTTGGAAAAAGATTTGCTTTTGTGCTCACTTCAGCTGCACATACACTAGAAAAGATTTGCTTTGTTTATTTGAAAGGCAGAGTGACAGAGAGGGAGAGACAAAAAGAATAAGAAATCTTCCACCTGCTGTTTCATTGATCGAATGGCCCCAGGAACCCAGGCTGGCTAGACTAGAGGCAGGAAGACCTAGGAAGGCTACTCAGGTCCCCTGGGCTCCGGCACTGCTCCCAGGGCTGTTCGGAAGCCCTGTCTGGCTGCTCGTGCCAGCATCCTTCCCACTTGGCCTCTGTCCTTGTGCATGCGTGGGCCTTGCCTCCCTCCTGCAGCACAGCCTGCTGGCCCACCTGCAGGAAGCAGCCACAGCCCCCTTCCAGATGAGCCCTGCACAGTTTTTTATGTTTCTCTTTGACAATGCCAGCTGTCCTACTAGCTTTTGTTTAGTTGTTATTTTGTAATTCTTTTATTTTGATAATCTTTACATAGTTGATTAGGGCACAAAGGGTCAAGGCCTACAGGAAAGTGGGTAAGACCATTGTTTCTATATTATTGTGGTTTTTTTTTTTTCTGTATCTGAAGTAAGGGGGAAGATAAAGGGAGAAGTCTCACCCATCCCGGGCCCCTGATGTGGGGCATGTTCCGAGGGTCCTCTTCAAGTGGTTTCGAAATTCAGCAATTCTGAGTTGCTGCCGGTCTCGCAATTCCAAGCACAATGAAATCTCTCCAGAATCCACTGGCTGACATAGTTCACCTTAGAGTCTTCATTTGCCCAGATTTTCACTGCCAACAAATGGCTGGGGTAGTTGATTGATTTCTTCTGTCCTCTGTCCTCTGTTGTGGTACCAGGTATCTTCTGCAGACTCCGATGGACTGCCATATCCTCTGTGTGCACCTGGGTATGCTGTCCACTGCTCTGAGTCTCTGAGGAGGCTCAGCTTTGACACTTGCATTCTATGGTCAGACCATGGAACCTGCACTTCTCTTCATGGTTGGGGTTCTGAGATCAGTTCAGTTGGAGGGATCCCAAAGAAACTTCGTCTGAAGTGATCCCAGACCTGATTCTTGTGTTCACGGTACAGTCCATTGCCCCAATCAGCTTATGCTGATTGCAGGCATGAAAACTAGGACTGGGGCAGCGGGAGCTAGGCAAAACGGCACCCACCAGCATGTGTGCAGGAAGGATAGTGGGGCTGGTCGGCTTGAACTAGGCTTCAGTGCCCATTGACATGCGTAAGAGCTGAATGGGATGTGGGCCAGACTGGACTAGTCTGCTGTACATACTGGCAAGCACGGAAACCAGGGCAGGGGGCGGGCCTGCTGGGGGTTATTACAGGTCGCTCCAACTAGGCTGCAGCTCCCACTGGTTTGCGTGAGGGGCAGAATCAGGCTGGACTGTAACGCCCATTGGTTCGTGTGGAAGACAGGGCTGGAGACAGAACTGTCCTGCTAGGTTTTAAATTGAATCATTCCTAGCTCACGTCTTTTTTTTTTTTTTAAGATTTATTTATTTTTATTACAAAGTCAGATACACAGAGAGGAGGAAAGACAGAGAGGAAGATCTTCCATCTAATGATTCACTCCCCTAATGACCGCAACGGCCGGTGCTGTGCCGATCCAAAGCCGGGATCCAGGAACTTCCTCTTCTGGGTCTCCCACATGGGTGCAGGATCCCAAAGCATTGGGCCATCCTCCACTGCTTTCCCAGGCCACAAGCAGGGAGTTGGATGGGAAGTGGAGCTGCCGGGATTAGAACCGGCGCCCATATGGGATCCCGGCATGTTCAAGGCGAGGACTTTAGCCGCTAGGCCACAATGCCAGGCCCATAGCTCACGTCTTTCTTATTTAGGGTTGTGTCATGTCAGGAATAGCATGTAAGTTGGATCAGGCACTAAGTGACTCTTGGAGGTTGACTTTTTCTGCATATACTCCTGGGGTCCATCAAAGCCTGTCACGGTCGTCTCTGTTGTATCACGTGTCCATCTTTTGGCTGCCAGATAGTAGACCGTGCTGTGTGTGTGTCCTTGCTTGTTTGACCACTCCACCTGGATGACTCCAGTTTGGGGCCCTTGTCAATTAATCTGCTGCGAACACTCCAGAACAGGTTTTGGGTGGGTGCACACTGGCGCATGAGTAGACTTGTCGGGTTATGTCTGAGTGTACTTTGAAAGAAGTTACCGTACCATTTTCCAGAGTGGCTGGACCATTTTAGATATCAACTGGCAATGTTAAGATCATTTCCCTTATTTTTTTAGGATTTACTTTTGTTGGAAAGGTTGATCATATTTACAGAGAGGAGGCACAGTTAATCACCCACTCATTCACTCCCCAGATGGCCGCAATGGCCGCAGCTAAGCCAATCTGAAGCCAGGTGCCAGGAGCTTCTTCTGGGAGTCCTACACAGGCTCGAGGTCCCAAGGTTTCACACCGTCATCCTCGACTGCTTTCCCAGACCGTAGCAGGGAGCTGGATGGGAAGTGGAGTGGTCTGGACACGAGCTGCTGTGCCAGGCCCAGATCATTTTCTTTTTAAGGTGGGAAAACATAAGAACATTTTACTGCGGTAAGTTATACTATGCATTTTTTCCCAGGCAAATTGTATTGTAAGTCCATCCAACCCTGTGGCTGTTGTTTTTCTCCGTGGTATACTTGCATGTGGCCTGACGTTAAGCATTTACTGAATGAAATGAGGCATAGCTATGGGCTGTCATTTACACAGTGCGTCACATGACTTTCCAAAATAGCTGTGGTTCAGTGAGATTATTCTGCATGTAGAGGATTCTGTTATAATTTTGGAATCTCCTTTTCTGCCGTAGCAGTCTAAAATCCATATAATGTTGATTTTAACGCTGAAAGGTCTGTGTTTCTTCAGTTATTGTGTCAATGTATCTTTTAGGAGTTTGGATGTTCTGGGGCCAGTGTTATGGCATAGCAAGTTAGGCTGCCATTTGCAACATTAGCATTCTGTATGGAACCCAGTTCTAGACTGGCTGCTCCACTTTGGGCCCTGCTCCCTGCCGGTGTACCTGGGAGAGCAGGGGAGACTGCTGGAGGGGACTCAGAGGAAGCTCTGGGCTCCCACTTGCACCTGGCACACCCTGGCCATTGCAGCCTTTTGAGGAGTGAACCAGTGAGTGGAGAATTCTCAGCTTCTTTCTTCCCATCTGCTTCTCCTTCACCCTCTCCATCTTTGCCTCCTCCTCTCTGTAGCTCTGCCTTTCAGATAAATAAAAATGAAAGCTTTTAAAAAATCAGTTTTGATATTCAAATTGAAATTTTGTTTTTAAGGGAAAAGCTCTAAGTTATTTATTATTAGTGGAACGGGCCCGATCCAGGATGGCTTCCTGCACCGTTGTGACGTTGCTTGAGTGGATTTCGCAGCCCCAGACCCCACAGCCCTGTGCGTCAGCGTGCTTGACCGCCCGGGGAAAGGCGGACGTGCGCCTGTGCTTCATCGCAGATCACCTAAGTGGTTGTTATGAATGCTGCAGTTGCAATCCCGGGAGGGACTTGAGGTGCTCTATTTGAACTGTTGAAAGTTGAGCTAAATTGACATTTTATGGAACAGTAGTTGTAATTAACTTTTACTCCACCGTAAGATTTATGTAGATCTCTCTAGAGGATTCTGTTAATACTTGGCAAGGTGTTTTCTAGAGTTTGAATTCCTGGAAGGCTGTGCTAGACAGTATGCACAAACGAGTTTTTAAGTTTTGTGTGGTTTTGTGAGGAACCTCCATTCTGTTTTCCACAGCTGACATCCTGCTGGCAGTGTGTGGGTGCTCCCCCCTCCTGAACCCACACAGCATTTCTGATTGTACTTTTTTACATAATGGCCAATCTCATTAGCGTGAGATAATATCCCGTTGGTAGTTTGATTTGCATTTCTCTGATCAATAGTGATGCAGTCACGTATTTGTTGGCTATTTGTATATTCTCATTTAAGAAATGTTTATTTAGTTCATTGGCCTTGTTTTTGCTTGAATAGAATTTTTAAATTTGCTATTGAGTTTGAATTTCTTGTATTTTCAAAATTAGTCTTTTCCCACGGGCATGGTCTGTGTCTCCATGCTGTTGACCTTGCTGTAGGAAGGTTTTTGACTGGAGGTGATGTTTGTCCCTTTTGCACTGCTGCCTGTGCTGCTGGGGTCATGTCAAACAAATCTGCGTCTAGTCCCGTGTCCTGAAGCACTTCTCCCAGGTTTTCTTCTGATAGCTTCAGAGTTTGGGGGTCCTGCATGGAGGTTCTTAATGGATTCTGAGCTGATTTTTGTATGTGGTGAGAAATAGAGGTATAGCTTCTTTTTATGGATATGCGTACCCAGTTTTCCCAACACCAGTTAATGAGGGGCTTGTGTTCCCCAGTGTATGTCCTTGCTATCTTTGTGGAAACGTCAGCTTGCTGTGTAATACATGGCTTGACTCCTTGACTCTCTCTTCTGTCCCCATTGGTCTGTGTATGTTTGCTGCCTGTTGCTTTGTAATATCCTCAAGTCCCACGTTGTGATGCCTTCCGCTTCCTTTTTGTTTCTTTGTTTAGGATAACCTTGACTCTTCTGGATCTTTTGGGATGAAATGAACTTTAGTTTCTTCTAGCTCGGAGTGTCATTGACACGGTCACGGCCACTGCATTGACTGTAGATCACTTTGGGTGACGAGAACATTTCGTCAACGTTAATCGCCATGTCTTTCGATTGCTTTGTGACCGCTTCCGTTTCTTTCATCAGTGTTTTAGAATTTATAATCAGTGTTTCACTGCACATACATTCCACTCGTTCTTTAAATGGATTTCTAGATACTTTGTGTACTTAGTTTTTCAAGCTGTTCAGAATGGGATTATGTTCTTTTTTTCTTGGCAGTTTCATCACTAGTATAAAAAATGCTGCTAATAAATACAAGTATCTATATATTTGTATTCCAGTATATATGTGTGTGTTCTACAATCTTTCTGAAATTGTGAATTTTAGTAGTTTTTGGTTACAACCTTTACATTTTTCTAGATTCAAAATACTAATATCTACAGACAGGATGACTCACCTCCACCTGTGTGGGAGCCCTTTCTCTTGTCTTACGGGTCTAATGCCCATGCGGGTGACCCACTCAAGAGTGTGTCTCAGGTGGTGAAAGAACTCACCAGGGCAGCTGGGTAGAGGACGGGTGGCTTGACCAGTGCTGCGTGGAACAGCAGGCAAGCAGGGCACTCGGGAGCTGACCTGCTGCAGCTGTGTAACAACCCAAGAAGCTTGTAACTGTGTGCCTTCTTTGTCAGGGCAGACATCCCCATAATCCAACGGGTGTCCCCAGCTCGGTGATTTGCATTTCTGGGTGGCTCTGGGGAGTCCACACCTCCCTTAGCTTTAGACTTTTCCGATGCTCCAAGGCAACCCTGCACGGCTAAGACGTCCAATATTATGTTGAGGAGGAATGGGGAACGTGCATGGCCCTGCATGTCCTGTTTCAAATCTTAGAGGAAACAATTTCGATTTCCTGCCTACCATATGCTATTTTAGACTGAGTTTGTCAGATAGGCCTTATTTTACTGGAGTCAGATTCCTTTTGAAGATTCATTTATTCACTTGAAAGCCAGAGTCACACAGAGGGAGAAGGAGGGAGAGAAGAAGGAAGGGAGGAGAATCTTCTGTCTGCTGGTTCATTCCTCAGATGGCCCCAACAAATGGGGCTAGACCAGACTAAAGCCAGGAGCCAGGAGTCTGCTGCAGGTCTCTGCACAAGTGGCAGGGGCCCAAAGAGATGGGCTGTCCTTGTTCCGCTGCTGTTCCAAGGCCGTTAGCAGGGAGTTGGATCACAAGTGGGACAGCCGAGGACTCTGGCGTCGGGTGCAAATATTGTCCTCTCCTTTCGTTAAATCCATCCCTTGATCAACATGTAGTGGACTTCCTGTCTCTTTTCACAGCTCTAAGTAAGGTGCATTTGTCTGCTCCAAGTGTGGCTATCCCTGCGTGCTGTGGGTTTTTGTTAAGTGTATGCTTTTGCATTGTTCACCTGAGCCTGTCTGTGCTGTTGAGGCAAGTGTCTTGAGGGTAGCTTGCCATTCAGTCTTTTTGCTTTTTGTTTTTAATCCAGTCAGTTGGGGAATTTACTGTTTATAGCCTAGGTTATTATTGATGTCTTCACTTTTCCCACCTTATGTATCTTTTGCTGCTTTCCTTATCTCTCGTTCTGTTTTCAGTGTGGAGAGGTGACTGTCTCCTGTCACTCTCGTGTGGCTCTCCGGTGTGGGTTCTCTCCTTGCACGTTTTCCACAGAGGTCCTGGTCTTTTAGGGTCCACATGGTGGGGATGAATTCCCTCGGGCGCTAAGGGTCGGAGCAAGTCTCCCTGAGGGTTAGCTTGACGGATGCAGTGGTTTTGCCTGGTTTTTCTTATTAAATTTGTTTATTATTATTTTATGATACAATTTCATAAGTTCTGGGATATTCCATCTCTCTCCCCCAACTCACATCCTCCCCCACTGGTTTCCCCTATATCTTCCTTGATCAACATGTAGTATCTTCCTTCATGATCAGTTGTGAGCCCACTCTTCTGCTATTTGAGTGTATCCTGACATTGTAGGTATGGACAATCAGCATCCTGTTGTCAAGATACGTGTAACAGTTTCATTGGGAGTCCAGCTCTGATTTGAAAGTAGAGATGCATGCTGCATTGTATCTTCACATGTGATTGTGGTAGGCTCTATTACACAGTTACTATACATTCCCTTAAAAGAAAACTCATAAAACAGAATCAACAACAGGAAGAAAAGATAGAAAATTAACAACAACGTGAAGTTAAATGACATGCTACTGAATGATGAATGTGTGTCTAAAGAAATGAAAAACAAATGAAGAAAATGATGCTAGTGGAACCTATGAGTTAGTGAAAATATTGATGAGAAAAACGTATTTGAATACATGAAAATAAAAGCAAGCTATCAAACCCCCTGACATGCAGTAAAAAGAGTATTGAAAGGGCTGTTGGTGTTGTATTTGCATGACGGCCACCTTATAACAGAGAAAACATATAATATTTGTCTTTTGGGATTGACTTCTTTCACTGAGCTTAATTGTCTTTAGAAGGGACCATTTGGTTGTGAATGGTAGAATTCAGTTCTTTTTGATGGCTGAGTAGTATTCCATGGAGCAGGTGTACCACAATTTGTTTATCCACTCCTATTTTGATGGGCAACTGGGCTGTTTCCGTGTTTTTGCGATTGTAGGTTGTGCTGCTGGGAGTGTAGGAACACAGATCCCTTTCTCATGTGCAGGTTTCATTTCCTTTGGATGTATTTTCAGGAGCAGTATAGCTGGGTCATATGGCAGATCAGTATCAGTCCTCTTAGCACTCTCCACACAGGCTTCCATAGTGGCTGTACCGGCCTACACTCCCACCAACAGTGAAGCAGAGTACCTTTCTTCCCACATCCTTGCCAGCAGATGACAGCAGAGTTCTGAATGGGGGTGAATCTCACTGGAGTTAGGTGGAACCTCAATGTGGATTTCAGTTACATTTCCCTGACAGCTGGGGAACCTGAGCATTTTTTCCGTATGTCTGTTAACCATCCGAATTTGTTCTTTTGAAAATGTCTGTTCATTGCCTTCACCCATTTCTACACAGGGTTGTTTATTTTGCTGTTGTTGAGTTTCCGAGCTCTTTGCAAATCCTGGATGTTACTGCTCTGTCAGCTGTGTAGTGTGCAAAGATTTTCTCCCACTGCATTAGCTGCTTCTTCACTGTGTTGATTGTCTCCTTTGCTGTACAGAAGCTTCTCAGCTTGCTGAAGCCCCATTGTTTATTTTGGCTTTGACCGCCTGTGCTTTTGGTGACTTTTCCAAACAGTCTTTCCCCATTCCTGTATCTTGGAGAGTGTTTTCTGTGTTTTCCTCTGTGGTTTGATGATTGCTGGGCGCACATTGGTTCTTGATGCATGTAGAACTGTTTTTTTGTATGAGGTGACAGGTGCGGTCTTGCATTTTAATTCTGCATGCTGCTATCCAGTTGTCCCAACAGCAATTGTTGAAGAGACCGGCCTTTTTCCCTGGATTATTTTCGTTTCTCTTGCTAAAGCTTAGTTGGCTGTACATGTGTGGGCTCCCTTCTTGTGTTTCTATTCTGTTCCACTGATCTTTGTTTCTCTACCCGTGCCAAACTGTTTTGATGACCACTACCCTGTAGTATGTCTTGAGGTCTGGAATTGTGATTCCTCCAGCTTGATTTTTATTCTTCAGGATAGCTATGGCTATTCATGGTCTCTTGTGTTTCCAGATGAACTTTTATATTATCTTTTCTGTTTCTGAGAAGAATGTTGTTGGAATTTTGATTAGGATCATGTTATGTCTGTATATGACTTTTGGTGATATGGACATTTTGATGATGTTGATCCTGCCGATCCAGGAACATGGTAATGTTTCAATGTCTTCTTCTATTTCTTTTTTTTTTAATATTTATTCATTTTATTACAGCCAGATATACACAGAGGAGGAGAAACAGAGAGGAAGATCTTCCATCCGATGACTCACTCCCCAAGTGAGCCGCAACGGCCGATGCGCGCCAATCCAAAGCCGGGAACCTGGAACCTCTTCCGGGTCTCCCACACGGGTGCAGTGTCCCAATGCATTGGGCCGTCCTCAACTGCTTTCCCAGGCCACAAGCAGGGAGCTGGATGGGAAATGGAGCTGCCGGGATTAGAACCGGCACCCATATGGGATCCCGGCATGTTCAAGGCAAGGACTTTAGCCGCTAGGCCATGCCGCCGGGCCCTCTATTTCTTTTTTTAATGGTTTGTAATTTGCATTGTAGAGGTCTTCCACATCTTTGTTTAGGTTAACTCCAAGATACGTGAGATTCTGCTCTGCTGTTTTAATGGGAATTGTGTTTACGATTTCTCAGCCGTGGAGTTATTTGTGTGCACTATGCCGTGAATTTACGTACATTAACTTTGTATCCTGCTGCCCTGCCAAATTCCCCTGAGTTGCACTAGTCTCTTGATGGACTCTTTCGGTTCTCCTGTGTAGAGAATCATGTCATCTGCAAACAGGGATATTTTTAATTCCTCAATTCCAATTTGAATTTCTTTAACTTGTTTTTCTTTCCTAATAGTTCTTTTGAATAGCAATGACGATTGTGGACATCCTTGACTAGTTCCAGATCTTATTGGAAAAGCATACAGTCTTTCCCCATTTCGTAGGGTGTCGGCATTGAGTTTTACAATAAACTCAAAAGGGAGAGTGCTCGGAACACCAGTGATTGCCAGGACCTGGTGTCTGGCTGGAGATACCAGGCTCTCAGCCATTGCTGTACCCCTTTCCACCTAGCCTTATGCCTGGCCTTAACTTCCTGCTCTACCAAAAGCAACTGCCCTCAGCAAGTCCCAAGGGCAGTTTGATGGCTGCAGGGCGTAACTAGAAACTGTCTCATGCTCAGGAGAAAACATCCAGTAAAAGACTCACATGCAAAGGCATCCTTTTTCATACAGAACGAGGAAATCCCTTCCTTCACTGTGGGAATCCTTAGATATTCCTGCTGTGGAACATAGTGGTCAGTGCTTAGGATTACCGTGACTGTCCGCAGGTGGTACCAGGAAAGCACACCATCACGAAGAACTCAGTGACTCTGTCCCAGCACTCCCAGTGACAAGTGCATGTAGATTCAGCATGCCGGATTCTCATCTCATGGTTCGATTCTGGAGAAGTATCACCATTAAAAATATACTTATGGGGCCCGGCGGCGTGGCCTAGCAGCCAAAGTCCTCGCCTTGAACTCCCTGGGATCCCATATGGGTGCCGGTTCTAATCCCGGCAGCTCCACTTCCCATCCAGCTCCCTGCTTGTGGCCTGGGAAAGCAGTCGAGGACGGCCCAAAGCTTTGGGACACTGCACCCGTGTGGGAGACCTGGAGGAGTTCCTGGTTCCCGGCTTCGGATCGGCACAGCACCAGCCCATTGCGGCTCACTTGGGGAGTGAATCATCGGACGGAAGATCTTCCTCTCTGTCTCTCCTCCTCTCTGTATATCTGACTTTGTAATAAAAATAAATCTTAAATATATATATATTCACTCCCTAAATGCTCACAGCAGCCAGGATTGGGCCAGGCTGAAGCCAGGAGCACAGGACTACTACGTGGTGATGGGAAACCAAAACGTTGGCCCATCACCTGCTGCCTTCCAAGACGTGACTCATCAAGGTGGCCATTTGGACAGTGGAGAAGCTGGGATTGAATCAGGTTCTCTGATAAGGGCAGTGGACTCCCCAAGCAGTGCCTTAACTGTTGCACAGGACACCCCTGCCCTCCATTTATCTTCCTAATGTTGCTCTGTGTTAGGGCTGAATGTGACAACGGGCTAGTATCTCCCCTTTGGCACTCAGGGAGGCCTCACAGTAGCCACCTGGTAAATCTCAAACGTGTATTGCAGGCTAGTTCAGTGTCATTAGGAGATGCTCCAGCAGGCCCAGCGCAGTGGTGTAGTTGTTAAAGTTTTTGCCTTGAACGTGCTGGGATCCCAGGTGGGCACCTATTCTAGTCCCGCCAGCCCCACTTCCTATCCAGCTCCCTGTCTGTGGCCTGGGAAAGCAGTCAAGGATGGCCCTAAGTTTTGGGACCCTACTCCTGTGTGGGAGACCCAGAGGAGGCTCCTGGCTCCTGGCTTCAGATTGGCTCAGCTGCAGCCATTGCAGCTGCTTGAAGAGTGAATTATTGCATGGAAGAGCTTCCTCTCTGTCTCTCCTCCTCTCTGTATATCCACCTTTCCAATAAAAATAAATAAATCTTTTAAAAAGAAGAAGAAGAAGGAGATGCTCCAGCAGTTTAAGAAGCCGTTACATTATGCTCTTCACCATAAGCATTGATGATTGGCACCCAGTTCTTCACACGGGAACACGCAACACAGAAACAGTGTTCCATCCTCCCGGAACATGGCCTGAAGCGACGGGGGTCGGGGGACAGGCCAGGACACGTGACTGTCTTTCCCCCTGGGGTGGGGAGGGGGTGGCCATGGAGAAGCAAAGCAGGCAGTGCCTCCTGCCACTCATAATGCAGAGGAATGGGGCGTGAACCTCTGGAAGCTATGTCACACACCAGCTTTGACAGAACCTCCAGTGAACCCAGCCCTGGGTGGGCAGCAAGATGTGGGCATCCACAGCCCTCGTGGGAAGAGCCTCCATGGCTACCTGCTCCAAGGGGGTGTCTAGGGGGAACCCAAAACACAGACTGCTGTAATCCAAACAGAAGAACGGGACCCATGCTGCTGGAAATAGAGGGAAGAGGAATGTATCACAGAGTACCAAAGAATGGGATGTGGCTGCTCTGAGAGTGTGTGGAAGTTTGAAGCTGTGGGCAAGAGGCTGGTCTCAAATAAAGTGTTAAAATGAAACTTGACTCTTCCAAGGGTTATAATAAAACTAGAGAAGTGATGAGGTTCTTAGCAAAGTGCAAGGAAAACATGAGGTTTTAAAAATTCCCAGTTGGGGGCCCGGCACTGTGGCCTAGCGGCTAAAGTCCTCACCTTGAACTCCCCGGGATCCCATATGGGTGCCAGTTCTAATCCCGGCAGCTCCATTTCCCATCCAGCTCCCTGCTTGTGGCCTGGGAAAGCAGTGGAGGATGGCCCAAAGCTTTGGGACCCTGCACCAGTGTGGGAGACTTGGAGGAAGAGGTTCCTGGTTCCTAGCATCGGATTGGCGCGCATCGGCCCATTGCGGCTCAGTTGGGGAGTGACCCATCGGATGGAAGATCTTCCTCTCTGTCTCTCCTCCTCTGTATATCTGGTTGTAATAAAAAAAAAAAAATTCCCAGTTGGGGTCTGCTCCCCCTGTAACACTGGCATCCCATATGAATGTCGGTTTGTTTCTTGGCTGCTCCACCTTCAGCTCTGGCCTGGGAAGGCAGCAAATGATGGCCCAGCACCTTAGATCCCTACATCCACTTGGGAGGCCAGGAAGAAGCTCCTGGCTCCCAGCTTCAAAGCTCAGCTCTGGCCATTTAGGGAGTGAACCGGCAGATGGAAGTGCTCTCCCTCTCTCTGTGAAAATTCACCTTTTGAAAATTTTTTTCAGTATTGGTGTTACAAAATGAGAACCCTAAGGGTGTGCCAAGCAACTGACAGATAAGCAGGTTGGTACACAATCTCCGTGACCCCAGAAGCCAGGAGTCATCCTCCGGGAGATGCCTGCCTCCAAGAGAGGTTCTGAGTCATTCATTCCTGCCTTGCTGATTTCTCAGAAGAGGACCGAACCTCTCCATCAGTAGCTCCTGTCCACAGTTGTGAGGCAGAGCCATTGAAAGCCAAGGGGCAGAGCCGGCCAAGGCCTTGGGCGTCCAAGCACTGCTTCTAGACCTCTGCCCTGGAAGTCCAGAAAGGGGAGAGAAGTGTTCTGCAGAGTGAAGGGCTACTCCAGTTGGCCTTGCAGCTTCAGTTTGGAATTTGCCTTCTTTCTGGAACAGAAACATCTCTTGGACTGACCCGCCTTGCATTCTGGAAGCCTGTGGCTTGGTTTGGCTCGCAGCTGATGAGAAAGTTTGCCTTAGCATGAAACAATCCTACTTTGAGTCTGATCCAAGTGATAGTTATAGGAAATTGGAAGGTTAAACTCATTGTTGATTGCAGAACTAATGAAGACTTTCGTGGCTGCTGGGATGTTATGAGGGCTTGGCATGTGAGAAAAACATGACTTGGGGGGGTGGCAGGATGCTATGGACAAAGTCTGTGTGCCTCCATACTCATATGCTGAGATTCCAAACTCCAGGGATTGCATTAGAGAAGAGGCCCCTGCTGGGGGACCAGTGCATTGGGGGACAGCCTCACAAAGGAAGCCCAGAGAATTTCCTCCCTTCTCTGCCATGTGTGGACACAACAAGAAGATGGCAGTGTGTGAGGCAAAAATGGGCCCTCCAGTCAGCCAGCACTTTGATCTGGGACTCCCAGCACACAGAGCTGAGAAATAAGGTTCTGTTCTTTATACACCACCCAGCTACCCAGGCTCCACAGCTGTAAAACAGCTTGGACAAATATCTGCTAAAATGCTTTGCCCACTTTTTAATTGAATTGTTTATCTTACTTTATTGTTGAGTTGTTAGAGTTCTTTATATATTCTGACCACTAGACAGTTTTCAAATTTATGATTAGCAAATATTTTCCCCAGTTCTTTGAATTGTCTCTTTCCTTCCTTGCTAATGTCTTTTGAAGCAGAAGAGTTTTAAATGTTGTTGAAATCCAATTATCCTCATTTTTAAAAGCACAAAATTCTTTGTGAAATTTTCATTATGAAAAAAGTAGCTAAACATAAATGCAGGAATTCTTACAGTTATTTCTCTGACAAATAACTGTAAGGCAGCTTACAATTGTTCTATTGTCACAAAAGCTAAAATTTTTCAGTTCTGTTCTGTAGTAACAAAAGATATTTACAAAATGGGCAAATTAAAGAATTCACAGAAGACACCAAATTCCTTTTGTCATGAGACATTTTAACAAAAGATTTCTTTCTCTATGAAAGTTAGGAGGTAGTTGCTTGAAAAAGCATCAAAGCACAGCTAAGAGCTTTGGGCCACCTGTGGATGGCCTGTTGGTAGACTTTCCACATTTTTAAATTAGTTTTAGAATCCACAGCTGAAAAAAAGAGGTGAATATTACTAATCTACAGAACATCTTTGCCTGCCATCATTTCTGAATATGTGGGGTTACACAAACATTATTTCCCCTGTGACATTTCAAACTACACTCAACTGTTAAAAGAAAATTAATTTTACAGACATCTGTGCCAATATATATACATTGACTCCTTCCACGGAGAGTTCTAACAGCCAGAACTCCGCGTTGGTCCAAGTAAAATATGCGCTGCTCGCTTCCAAGTGCCGTATGGCTCTGCAATGGAAACAAGCTGGAGCTGCTTGGACGGACCGTCGGAGACTGGGATGCCTGGGTGGCAGGGGCTCTCGTGTGGCCCAGGGGATGTTGTGAAAGCCCTTCCCAGCCAGCTGTGGCTGTATCTGCTCTTCCACTGGAGGCCGGTCAGAACAAGGAGGACAAGAGAAAGCCAGTTTGGCAAGACAACAAGAAATAAGAAATCCAGAATAAATATCTTCCCACAAACAATGGGATTTTCTGTTGCATTCTCGTCGTCCGTGGTAACAACTCTCAGACAACACGCCTGTGTGTTAGACACAGGGAAAATGCCAGAAGAGACACAGTGAAGGAGAAAAACAAAGTGGAAGAAAGTTGTCTGAATGCTTGCTTTCTTGTAAGGCAGAGCCTTTCCATGAGGCCAGAGACCGCGTCTGCTTCACTCTTGGTGCTGACTCGTGTGCAGAGTGGGACAGGATCCTGAGATCCCGCCACAGAGCAGTGTGCTAAATGCAAATAGCTATGGTGTGTGTCCTGGGCTGTGTCGCCTGTGCCGAGTGCACGAGGCAGTGCCATTGCAGAGTGGGGTCTTTACTGCCTGTCCACTCACTGAGTCAGTCAACATCCGTGCCTGTTAGGGCCAGGGATACAGCTGTAAACAAAGCAAGCATGGAGCCTCGCCCTCTCCGAGCTCACAGCTGAATGCTGGTGAGAGCTGCTAAGCCACGTGTGTAGACTTTGTATGGCTCCTGTATGGTCTTCACACAAACCCTACAGGGTAAGCACTGCCACTACCCCAGCGCATAGATGAGACGTTTGGGAGTCAGAGGCTCCAGCACAGGCCCACCTACTCACAGGACCTCCATGAAGCTGTCATGGTGTCACAAAGCAACTCTGAGCCCCGCTGATCACTTCAGGATGGCGGTCATACAAAGCGTGCTAAACCACCTCGTCCTGCCTTCCCTCTCATGTCACTCACACAGGAACCGAAACACTTCCACACGTAGACAGCTTAAGCCCTTGGGCTTAAGAAAGGAAGATTTCGGGCCCGGCAGCGTGGCCTAGCGGCTAAAGTCCTCGCCTTCAAAGCCCCGGGATCCCATATGGGCGCCAGTTCTAATCCGGGCAGCTCCACTTCCCATCCAGCTCCCTGCTTGTAGCCTGGGAAAGCAGTTGAGGATGGCCCAATGCATTGGCACCCTGCACCCGCGTGGGAGACCCGGAAGAGGTTCCTGGTTCCTGGCTTCGGATTGGCGAAGCATCGGCCCATTGCGGCTCACTTGGGGAGTGAATCATCGGGCGGAAGATCTTCCTCTCTGTCTCTCCTCCTCTGTGTATATCTGGCTATAATAAAATGAATAAATCTTTAAAAAAAAAAAAAAGAAAGGAAAATTTCCTTCCCACGGTCCTAGGAAGCACCTGGATGGCGCATCCCCAGGCTTACTGTGCACAGGCCACCAGAACACAGTGTGGCTGACCCAGCAACCCTCCTGATGCCCTCAGAGCAGCAGGTGGCCCAAGCCAGGCATACTCAGTGTCAGGAAACAACTCCTTGGGCACTTGGCCCACAAAGGCACCCCCCAGGTGGTAGCTGGCGTCCCCCATGAGTGTCTTACTATCTCAGGCAGTTCTACCCATCCACCCTCGCACCTAGGGTCAGCTGGGTGGCCTGCCCGGAGTGTTGTGGTATCCACAGCTCAGTGAGGCACCAGAACACCACCCAGGCATCCTTGGGACATTGAAGCCTGCAGGCCCAGGCCCCTGCATGCCAAGTCTGGCCTCTACAAGACTCTGAGACCCCAACAGATACCCCACAGCCGTAGAGGGCATGATGCCACACTCACCCAGGCCACTAGGATAGCCGTAACATCACATGGAACAGACTGATTTGCAACACTCCAATCCAGAGACATTGTGCCCACAGCCACCAGGCAGGTGCATGCCAGCTGGCAGCAGCATCACATAGTCTTTCAAGCTGAAACACGCTGTGGACACGTGGTCAGTCTGGATTACAGCTGCAGGAGTTACAGGTGCCACAGTAAGACATCCACCTGCAGTCAAAGGCAGTGCAGCATGAAGACCACCCTAAACCTGGCACCAGCCCGGCAAGGCACAGGGCAAAGGCAGTGCAGCATGATACCACCCTAAACCTGGCACCAACCCGGCAAGGCACAGGGCAAAGGCAATGCAGCATGATACCACCCTAAACCTGGCACCAGCCCGGCAAGGCACAGGGCAAAGGCAATGCAGCATGATACCACCCTAAACCTGGCACCAGCCCGACAAGGCACAGGGCAAAGGCAGTGTAGCATGAAGACCACCCTAAACCTGGCACCAGCCCGACAAGGCACAGGGCAAAGGCAGTGTAGCATGAAGACCACCCTAAACCTGGCACCAGCCCGACAAGGCACAGGGCAAAGGCAGTGTAGCATGAAGACCACCCTAAACCTGGCACCAGCCCGACAAGGCACAGGCAAAGGCAAGCAATGTGAAACCTCCCAAGGCAAAGAAAAGGAGACCAAAGAATTGAAAAGAGTGATGTTAAGAGAACTTAAGGAGATAGGATAGAATACAGGCAGACATGAAATTAGGAAGACAGTTCAACCAAGAAATAGCAGGAAAAAGAATTAATCAACATCTTACAGCTAAAGAACTGAGTCAGCAGAATGTTACAATTCCTTGACTGCCTTGACTGCCTCAACAGCTGAACAGATCAGACAGAAGAATTTCTCAGCTTTAAAGGCAAGTCTTTGAAATAATCCAGTGAAGACAAAAAAAAAATGGAAAAACAACAAACAGAGCCTCCAGGACTTATGGGACATCATTAAGCAAGCCAGCAGTCACTTTATGAGTGTTACATAAGAAGAATAAAAGGAAAAAGGCCTAGAAAACCTCTTCAATAGGCTTCTTGCTGGAAATTTCCAGGGCCTGATACAGTAGCCTAGTGGCTGAAGTTCTCACCTTGTATGTGCCAGGATCCCCTACGGGCACCAGTTCTAATCCCAGCAGCCCTGCTTCCCTTCCAGCTCCCTGCTTATGGTCTGGGAAAGCAGTCAAGGATAGCCCAAAGCCTTGGGACCCTGCACCTGCATGAGAGACCCAAAAGAGGCTCCTGGCTTCAGATCGGCTCAGCTCCAGCTATTGTGGCTGCTTGGGGAGTGAATCATTGCATGGAAGAGCTTCCTCTCTGTCTCTTCTCCTCTCTGTGTAACTGACTTTTTAATAAAGATAAATCTTTAAAAAGAAAAATGTTCCAAATTTGGGGAAAGATGTGGATGTCGAAGTGTAGGCAGGAAAGTCAAAGGACTCATGAAAGACATGACTAAACAGAGTTCTCTCTGAGGTGTCAAAGATGCTGCTGAGACAGGGCGGGAGAGGAAAGGTCGCTCGGAAGGCAGTTCTGTTTATTCGGATGGTACACTGCTCGGCAGAAGCTTCATGGCCCCAAATAGACTGAGGCTCAGCAGCTGAAGTAAAACAGAAAGTGTTGCTGGAAGCTGGCATCGGCCGCGACGCTGGGACTCTGCTCTGCAATGGGGCGTGGCCATCTTCACCCCAGACCAGGTGCCTGGCCCCGTGTCTCGCTCTTGGTCTAGGAGGATGGTTCAGGACATTGTTACTATTCGTTAGTGTTGTTCAGTGTGGTGAAGGTGGACCAAGCCTTGACTAGCACAGAAACAGTGAGGCATTTGTCAAAGCAAGGTGTAAATATTACTGGAGCTCTTCCATGGCTTGTTTAGGAAGCTAATGGGATGCGGAACAAAGGGAAGTTAGATCTCAGGACTGGAGCGAGCCCCTGAGGGAATCGTTCCTAACACGGTTAGAGAGCACTGTTCTGTTGAAATAGCTGCATTCCTGGGGAGGACCCCTGAGCTGCCAGGAGACCCTAACGTTAGAGATGGCCCAACTTGTGCCCTCCAGGCTGCAGCCCCCAGGCCTGCTGAGGGAGGGTCTTCATGAGCAGAAAGCACATGGGGAGGCTCGTGCCACAGGCTCCTGGGCCAGGGCTTGGTGTATGCCCAGCCATGTGCACAATGACATGGCGCTTCTGGATTTTTTTAAGATTTGTTTAGTTTTATTGGAAAGGCAGATCAAATTTATGAAGAGGAGAAACAAAGCAAAAGATTTTCCATCTGCTGGTTCACTCCCGAAGTGGCTGCAGTGATCCGAGCTGAGCTGATCTGAAGCCAGGAGCCAGGAGCCTCTTCCGGGTCTCCCACACGGGTGAAGGATCCCAAAGCTTTGGACCATCCTCTACTGCTTTCTCAGGCCACAAGCAGGGAGCTGGATGGGAAGTGGAGCGGGCAGGACACGAACCGGCGCCCGTATGGGGTCCCAGTGCTTGCAAGGGAAAGATTGAGCCAGTGAGCTATTGTGCTGGGCCCGACTTGGAGTTTGTAAATAAGAGCACTGAGCAGGCTGATTGTTTTCACGTCCTGTTCTCCTGAAGGAAACCATGATGTATCCCAGATGGGGAGGAGGCAGGACCCAAGGCAAACTGGGAGAGGGTGCAGCCTCGGGTCCCTGACCGCCCACGGTTGCAAGGCTCCTGCAGTTGGATGCAGAGCTACGTTCCAACAGCCAGAGCTGGCAGGTGTTTGTCCCTCGCAGCCTCTGCAGTTATGTTGGTGACTGTGATGAGGCCCCGAGGCCAGCGAGTTGGGAGCCAGGCTGCCCTTCAGTCACGCGCCGGCCCCTGGCAGCCACCGCTGCAGGTGGGACAGCTCCTCAGGCCGTGCTGTCTTTGCAGCTTTCTGTGCAAGGGTATGGTTTTCATCAGCCTCCGTGCTGTAGACAGCACCTACTTCGTAAGATTGCATTTGCTTTTTTAGCCAAAAGAAAGTAACAAAAGATTATGGGGGCATAAAAGACGCCTTCAGAAGGCACTGCAGGGGCTGGAGCACCCACCCAGGCATCCTGTGCAAAGGTGCATCTGTGGTAGTGGCCTCTTCTGGGAAAGCAGGAGAATTCAGACTGGGAGCAGCGACCTTTTCCCAGGCTCAGGTGTCATGAGGTCCCATTGAGAAATGGAACTTTGTTACCGTAAACTGCTTCGCCTGTTCTGACTGGAAGCAGCCCTGTCCATCCACGCTGCTTTGCCCACTCGTGCCCCATGTCTGATGACAGGAAAAAATCATGCCTTGTGCCGTGTTTCCTCAGTGTCTTGATCGCGCGTGCAGGGGCAGCCTAGTGTAGGATGCTTGGGATGCAGGCCGCTGAGAGGGGCTCCTGTGAGGGACTTTGCAGACACCACAGCAGCCCCGCCAGCCCCGTGAGGCCAGCCTTAGCCACGGCGCAGCAAACGAGGGACTCTCAAAGCTTGCTGGGTTTCCAGAGGGAGAAGCAGCCTGTGTGTTGCATCATGTGTACGCAGTGGGAGTAGAAGGACTTCAGATCAGCTCAGCTCCATCTGCAGTAGCCATTGGGGAGTGAGCCAGCAAAGGAGGCTCGCTCTGACTCTCCCTCTCTCTCTCTAACTCTTTCAAGTAAAAATAAATCTTTTTAAAAAAAAAGTTGGCTCCTACTCACCCTCCCACTGACCTGCAGTGGTCAGTGTGTTCCCAGCTTGCTTCTGTGGTCACATGAGCCTTGATACGAGCACATAAACGTTTTGGAGTTTCGTTGCTTAATTTTGTTTTTAAAACTTGTGATTCTTGGGCCCGCCCGGCGGCGTGGCCTAGCGGCTAAAGTCCTTACCTTGAATGTGCCAGGATTTCATATGGGTGCCGGTTCTAATCCCAGCAGCTCCACTTCCCATCCAGCTCCCTGCTTGTGGCCTGGGAAAGCAGTTGAGGACAGCCCAAAGCCTTGGGACCTTGCACCAGCGTGGGAGACCTAGAAGAAGTTCCTGGCTCCTGGCCTCAGGTAGGCGCAGCACCAGCTGTTGTGGTCCCTTGGGCAGTGAATCATCAGACGGAAGATCTTCCTCTCTGTCTCTCCTCCTCTCTGTATATCTGACTTTGCAATGGAAATAAGTGAATCTTTATAGAAGAAAGAAAGAAAGGATGGATGGGTGGGCGGGGCTGGTACAGTTGTGACAGGTTAATTGCCACCTGTGGCATCCCATAGGGAAAGCAGTGGAGGTGGTTCAAATCCTTGAGCCCCTGTGCTAACCTGGGAGACTAAGAAAAATGTCCAGGTTCCTGGATTTGGACTAGCCCAGGTCCTGCCATCACAGCCCTTTGGGAAGTAAACCAGAAGATTGAAGATCTCTTTCACTGTTTCTCTCTCTGCAGTTCTTTCAAATAAAAATATAAATCAGTCTTTAAAGATTTAGAAAAGAAAGGACTCATCCATTCATTTGACAGGCAGAGTGATAGAGAGCGAGGTCTGTGCACTGGTTCACTCCCTGCAGCGCTCAGGGCTTCATGAGGCTGAAGCTAGAGGCAGGAGCTCCATCCTGGTCCCTCACGTAGGTGGCAGGGCCCCAGCACCTGGGCTGTCGTCTGCTGTCTTCCAAGATGTTTAAGCAGGAGGCTGGATCAGAATTGGAACAGCTGGGTCTTGAACCTGCACTTCAGTGCGGGACACCTGCATCCCGAGCAGTAGCCATCTCCCGCCCCCCACCCCCGTGGAATTCTAGCCGCTGAGTCTGTTAGTAGTAGATTCACCTACAAGTAACAAACACCGGAACATTAACTGTACCTTAATAAAAAGAAAGTTCATTTCCCTCCGCCATGCCCAAACTCCTGGGGTAAGCCACCTGTGACAGGTATGGCAGCTCCATGCTCGTCAGGCATGTCTTGTTGTTCATGTCACTCAGCCTGTGGCTTTGCTGTCATAGGTCAAAATGACAGTTGGGGCTCCACTTTGTAATACCAACACTCAAACCACCAGGAAGGCTAGGGAAGCAGGGAGTGGCAGAGGGCATGCTACCAGCCTTGAGGATACATGCTTGCAGTTGAATTGGACATCCATGCCTACACCTCATTAACCACATTGAGGAATGTGGTCTTTTTTCCTGCAGTTACTTACTAACTGGAAGTGCGAAGTGCATGATGGGAGAATTCTGTGTGACACAGCAACGTGAATACTAGGGTACTTTGCTGGGAAAAAATGGAATTAAAGGGCAAGTTTATTTTGGTGCACAGATGTTTTAAAGTCTGTGCACATTTGTCCATAGTCCTCATTTCTAGGAACTTTGGAAGACCCCTTTTATTTCTCATTTAGAATTTTAGATTTCATCATAATATTAACCAAGTGTTATGATTTATGAACATTTAGAAAAAACGGTTCCAAAGTGAACTCATCCGTTTTATTATGTAAATCAAAAGAATAAAAATACCCTGCTAGTGTTTGTTCTGTGGGTGTTGTGACTGGAGGGCGGGGCAGTCAGCAGCCCCGTGGAGGGCACTGACACAGCCTCAGCACCACTGGATAATGGCTGCTTGTTAATGGAATATGCCCCTTAGGTCTCATTAGCATCTCTACTGCCTGTGATCTGCTATTAGAAAGTTGCTAAACATCTGAAGCATTCGTCCGCACCCTCCTTCTCTCCCATCATTTTGGATGGTGATCAAGACTTTCTGAAAATTGACTTTTGCCCTACATGATTAATTTCCAATTAATAAGCCTAATCAACATCTTTTCTTAGTTTAATTGGATTTTTTGGTTTTAGTGCTTTATCCTTTGTCCATGTCTTCTAATCTTTTTATTTTCATGTTTTGTTTTTGTTTCAAATCACACTTGCCAAACAACACATAAAATGTCAAAAATTCCAATTTAATTCATTGCAGAAATAAGAAACTGATAAAACCAACTCTAACAAAGTAAATCAATTTTAGACATTTTAATGGTTTTGTTTTTGTTTTTATTGTGCATAGTTATGTTTATGCAGAAATTTGTAGCTATAAATGGTTGGGTCAACTAGTGTCTACTAAGAAGTTCCCCTCGTTAGAAAAAAACCCAGATGTCAACAGTTAAGCCTGTGACAACCCCCCCACCGCCAGCAAATGGCTGCACTAAATTAACTGTCAAGTGAAATGATTTCTGTATTGAGAGCAGTTAATCACGCAGTTGTACAAACCAGTGTTGATTGACACAGAGCTGCACAGGAGTGGAAAGTCAGAAAGCAGGTCCTCTCGCTGTGTCAGGAGGCAAGCAGTATTCCAGCCAGGAACATGGCAGCACGCAGGGGGCAACTGCTGTCCTTGAGTGATGGAGCTTAGTGGTGATGTTTTACTTTCTGAAATTTCTTTTCTGTATCGTCTGGATATTTATAGAACCATGTTGTGTTACTGTTATTGTTGGAGAGAACTGACAAGCACGATTGTTCCCTTTTTACAAAAAAAAAAAAAATGATAAGAAAACCAGCCAACAATGGTAGCCTTCCGCCCACTAACACAGCTCTATTCTCATAACATCAAGTAGCAACTTAACAAGTTAAAGGTAATGCTCCAGGCCTCAGCTCCAGCCCAGAGGGAGCGAGTATAAAAGGAAGCTTGACCCGCAGCCCCCTCCTGGACAGAGCTGCTGCTCCGGGCTCCCAGTGGCTGGACCGTGTGAGGCAAGGGGAATGGCGGTAAGAAGGGAAAGCACAGTAGTGGCAGAATGTGGGTTACAAGTCTGTCTCCTGGAGTTCCTGCTCCGTGTTAGTGAGGATGTGCCTCGCCTGGCCCAAAGTGTGAGGTCCGCTCAGCAGACACTGCCCAGCAACTCACTGCGACTTTTGTGCCCTATGGAAGCAAGAATAAACTGGCCACATAAGTCCTGCCTGGGCAGTTCTTTTCCTGAGGTCCCCAGAGGGTCCTTCAGCTGAATCCGAGCCTCACAGATGGAAGTTCTGTGTGTGCTGCTGTGTGCACCCTGCGAACCAGCCAAAGCCTTCTATGAGGTGTCTGTGCCTTTACCCTGGAGAGTGCCACCCAGCAGTCTGGATTTCTGCCCCACATGACTCACTGCATGCTGGAACACCACTCAAGGTGGGGAGAAGGACTGCCAAACCCATTCATCCTGTGCTGGCCCTGGGCTCTATGTAGCCGCCAACAGTTCACCAGAGACCACAGGAAGAGCTTGTCTTCACCCCGATTGGCCAACACAGGCCACCTTGTGAAAAGATGAAAATAGTGTGTTACTCTTTGCCTCCTACAAAGTGCTGTTCTTTAAGAGATGCAAAAAAAAATGATTTGGAGAGAAGAAATGCTTGTAGTTCTACAAATAAATATTGAATACTCACCCAGGAGACGCTATTTACATATATAGTTTGCTCACTCATGCAATGAAATATTAGACTGGCATAGAAATAATGCTGAAGCGACAAGATGGCAGGATAGGGTAAGGACATGTTTAAACAGACGGAGAAATATGAGCCAGTGTGAAGCAAAGAGGGCACATTCCGGAGAATAGGAGAGGACAGAACAACAGCAGAGGGGCACATGGAGACTGACAGACACAGCAAAGCAACGAAAACAGTGTGGTGTTGCAGTGACTGATACCCCAGTAACATTCAGCAAGTGGCGATCCAAACTGCACCTGCAGCCAGAACTCCACCAGCAACAAGGTGGGACCCAGACATCTACCGGGAGCTCAGGAGGTGAACCCAGACAAAGAACTGCCCGTCCTGCTGGTCTGTTTGATTTGACCAGGAGCAGAGACAGAGCAACAGATCCCAAACGGGCAGTGCAAGAACAGGGTGGATTTCACAGCCCAGTCAGCCCCCTACACCTGAATTGGACACCAGTTTGTGTAAGGAGGCAAAGGCAAGGGAAAGGACTGAGCACATGCTGAGCAGGGGGTGAACTCATTTCTGACTCAGTGAGCTTCAACAAGGTGTCATGCTGCAGGTTCCACCTAAGATAGGTCTGGGTAGCTGTCAGACCTGATGGCCAGCAGATCAAGAACTCCAGTAGTGGTACGTCAGGCGCCATTTTGTACACTGTGGCAAAAGTTTAGGACTACAGGGGACAACAGTGAGCTGAGCATGTGCTGAGCTTGGCGAGAACACACTGAGCTCAGTGCATTGCACTGGTAAACACAGGAAAATAATACCGACTATGGCATCGGATAGGTCAAAACAAGTCCGTGTGGCACCCAGAACTAATGGCCAACAGGTTCCGGCAAGATCAGCATCACCAGCAACCTAGTTGCTATATAGGGTACCCAATGTCTCCCTCATCCTGGAAACTGCTCCAACCGGAAGTGGCAAAAAGGCTGTACAGACAAGTGTGCAGCCTCAAAATGGTATCACAGGAGGAGGAGACAGGTGAGCCAGGAGCCAGGACCAGTGAACAGACACCATGGTGGAAATCTGACATAAGACCTGGAACTTGCTGGAGGGAATGGTACAAGTGACTGCAAACAAAGAGCCATGTACCAACTGCAATAAGTAAAATCAAACTGTAGACCTGTGGGTGACACAGCTTAGAAACCTGTCCCAAGGAGAAGAATCTGATAACCAGAAGTACAATGACCAAGAGCAAAAGAAGAGACAAAGGTACAATGAATATTACTGAAGACTCCCCTGCAAAGGTGCAAAACCCTTTGCCAACCTCAGAGTTCACTGAGGAAGACATCGAGAATATGGGGGACACAGAATTCAAACACTTGTTATAAAACTTCTTAACAACAAGAAGCATGTAAAGGAGGCATTCAAGGAATTTCAGGAATGTGTCACACTGGAAATGAATCAAATGAAAGCTGTTATGTCAGAAAATAAAAATACAGTGGAGTAAATTAAAAGCACAGTGGAGAGTCTCCAAAATAGAATGAAGCAAGTAGAATAAAGAATCTCAGAATTGGAAAATACTTCCTGTCACCAGGGAGAAACACACAGAAAGCTGGAAGCAGAGCTGGATCAGGCTAAAAAAAAGTATTCCAGAATGCAAAGACACTATAGAAGGCCAAATGTAAGAGTTATGGGAGTCCCAGAAGGTGCAGAAAGAGAAGCTGGGTTTACAAATGTGTTTAATGAAATAATAAGGGAAATTGTCCTAATCTGCAGAAAGAATTGGGAAACAATATCCAGGAGGGGCAGAGAACTCCCAACAGGGTTGACCAAAAGAGATCTTCACCAAGACACATGATCATCAAACTCTTTAATTGATCATAAGGGAAAGATCCTTAAATGTGCACATGAAAAAATCAACTGACATATAAAGAGATGCCAGTCAGACTCACAGGAGACTCTCACAAGAAGCTCTACAGGCCAGAAGAGAATGGAGCAACATATTCCAGATTCTAAAAGCAAAAAAATGGCCTAGGATAACGTACTGAGCAAAATGTTCCTTTGTCTTTGAAAGTGAGATAAAATTCTTCCACAGTCGATGAAAGTTAAAAGTATATGCCTCTTCCAAAACTGCCCTATTAATGATACTTAAAGATTTCTCTTGACAGAGAAAAGGTATAGCGCCCACCAAAATCAAAGGCAAATGCAAAGAACATCCCAATAAAATAACAACAGAAGACTAAATCAATGAACAACCCATTGCTAAATGACAGAACCAAATTACTACCCATTTATATTAACCCTGAATGTAAATGGCTTCAACTCATCACTCAAATGTTGTAGATTAGTAGGCTGAATTTAAAAACACAGCCTACAGGAGACACATATCACCAACCAAGACAGTGGAAACTATACCGCATGGGTTTTGATGTTTTCTGTTAGTTTCACCTCTTCAAAACACTTTCTTCTGATTAAATGCTTCAGTGACTCATAGATCATTCAGTAGCGTCATTTTCTTCAAGAAGGTTCTTGATTTTCTTTTTCATTTCTTCAGTGACACATTTGTCATTCAGTAGCATGTTATTTAACTTCATGGTGTTGCTAACTTCTTTTTTTTTTCTTCCTGTTGATTTTGTTTTGTGACTTTTCATTTAAGGGTATGTACAGTAACTGTGTAATGGAGGCTGTCATATCCAGATGTGAGGATTCAATGCAGTATGCATCTCTATGTCCAGGGAAGATGGACTCCCAATGAAACTGTTTACTGTATCTTGACAATAGGATGCTGGACTCTGCCATTGTCCATGCCCGCAATGATGGACACATGACTGTGTGTGCAGAACTATAGTAATGATGTAGGGGAACTCAGTGAGGGGGGAGGGAGTTGGGGAGGGATTGAAGGAAATGCCAGGGCCTATGGAACTGCATCATAAAATGATAATAATAAAAAGAAGTAAAAAAAATTAAAAAGAGCAAAAGGTTGGAACCATTTCTCTTTCATCTGTGATGAAATTGTGATGCTCAGTGCTCATTTGACTGAGCTTGTTTACTCATCTTCCTAGAGAATGGCTTTTTCTTGTTTCAATTTGCATGGTTTTGATTTGAAATTAATTATTTTTGCTGTGAATTCTACCTTTTTGCACTTTCTAGTCATTTGTATCTTTTTCAATAAGTCCTCATTAATTGATCATTCGTAAGAGACTCTTTGATTGCTTATAAGCAGCTGAGGTTGTAAATGTCCGTTCCAACACTGTGTTTGCTCCATCTGTTGGTAATGATGTTCCTGTTTTCATTGTCGTTTCTTCAGCGCCTCATGGATCATGCAGCAGGTCCAGTGTCTACTGGCTGTGTGTTTAAGGGCATGTATAATAGAAGTGTAGCGGAGACTGACATGCTCAGATGTGGAGATACAGTGCAGTGTGTCTCTCTGCGTCCAGACCAAACATGGACTCCCAGGGAAACAGTTGAAAGTATCTGACAGTAGCGTGCTGGAGCCCCCGACACTGTAGGCATGGACCTCCAATGTCAGGAGCCACTTCAACAGCAGAATGATGGACTTATGACTGTTTATAAGGAGGAAATCAATAGGCAGGGAGAGGTCTTGGGGAGGGGAATGGGAAATCCCAGAGCCTATGGAACTGTATCATAAAATAATTAAAAAGACAATTAAAAAAAGGAATAATACTGAAGAAAATATAATGCAAAGGGCTTGGTGCATTAGCCTGGCAGCTAAAGTCCTCGTCTTACATGCGTCAGGATCCCATATGGGCAACAGTTCTTATCCTGCCTGCTCCACTTCCCATCCAGCTCCCTGCTTGTGTCCTAGGAAAGCAGTCGAGGATGGCCCAAAGCCTTGGGACCCTGCACCTGCATGGGAGACCTGGAGGAGGCTCCTGCCTCCTGGCTTCGAATAGGCTCAACTCCAGCCATTGCAGCCGCTTGGGGAGTAAATGAATTGATAGAAGATTTTCCTCTCTGTCTCTCCTCTCTGTATATCTGACTTTGCAATAAAAATAAATTAAAGCTTAAAAAAATAAAGTGCAAAGATGACCAGAATATTGTACATTACGAGTAAATCATCATACACTTAACCAAATGTTGTAAAGATTGTTATCTCAGGTTCATTTTGAACAATGAAAAAAGGTACAAACGTTGAAAGCAAGCAGCAGCACACTCCTCGTGGCTATCTCAGGAGGATCATCATGCTTGCATTTTCCTCCTCCTCGTTCTCTCGCTGCGTCTCTCCCCAGCCCTTTCATCTTTTTTATTCTATTCCCTATTTTCAAAATGAACAAAGAACAGTTTCATTTAGAATCAGTTTATCAGTTCCTGTACTTATCCGCAGTAGAAATCTGCCAGCTCCTTTGCAACATGAGACACAGCTGGGATGAGTGCTTCGGAGCAGTCTGCAGGCAGGGCAGGATCTGGGAGGGCAACAAGGACTTCCCCTTGGCCAGAGACCCCAGCTGAGCCTGCGGATGACTCACAGTGAACTGGGCAGAGAGAGCCATGGGCTGTCCAGGAGCTGCGTGTGCTAAGCTCTGGCTGGTGGTGGCGTGCAGAAAGGGGCTCCTGCCCCGTGGAGAGAAGCCTGCAGTCCCCACCACCCCACAGGAGCTGGCCAGGTGCCTGTGACAGCCCTTTTAGGGCTCTCATTGTTTTTACAGCTGCACCGGTGGGTATCAAGGCAATCACAGAGAAAGCAGGCACACACTGGCCATTGTGACTTTGATTGCTAAGTCGTGCTATCCCCTGGTGCCTGCTAGTGCACCTTGATAATTATCAAATGAGGACAGAAGGTCAGGCACTCGAACTTGGCCTGTTAATACTGTGATTCTTGGGCAGCTTGTAATTTTGCCGAACACCACGGCTTTGATTTCACTACAAGCCAGAGCAGGCCGAGTCTGGGCCACAGGGTGTTTTCTTTGTCACTCTTTGATAAGGTAAAATGTTTTGTCAAGCACCGCGTGTTTCAGGCTTGAATTTAGAGAACTTCAAAGACAGATAGTGCTGGTCAGAGCATTCATCTGTGGTTATTTCCATGGCAAGATGTTTATACTAAATCTCAGAACAGTAAAGGAATGTTTTTACTTCAATGAGGAGTTCCAGAATATTCTAGTGGTCTTGCCATTCACTCGTGTTGCTTAAAGCTTTATTTCTGTGTAAGAGGTGTTCAGTGAATATGGTAGTAAGAAACTGCTTCTACGGTATTTGTTGTTTTTATTCCAGGGTTTGGTTGGCCCTGGAGTTTTCTTCTTTAAAACCTTCAGTCAGCAGTTTTATTCATTCAAAATATAAGATGTAGTGTGAGTGTTAGAACTATTGAGAAATGATGAACACGTTTGTCATACATAGAATGGCAACAGGGGATGTTGTGTCTGTTGACTTTTTTTTTTAACTAAAAAGAAACCAAATTCTCATTTTGATAAGATATGGTCACAAAAACCAAATTTAAAAAATGGTTATATAGTTTTTCCCGTAAGATAGGACTGTTTGGAATGAAACAGTAATGCTATTGAATAATGTTGACCTACAAGATCCTGTGACACACTTTGAAGTGTGATATTGTTGACATAAAAGCAGAATAACTTTGTGGGTCTTGAACCATGACTGCAGTGTGTGAAAATGATGGGTTCTGCTAGGCCAGCCCAGGGGACCGATGGCTTGCTCCAGTTGTCTCCCAGTAGCCCTTTCCCAGTCTCACAGCTGACTTACACTCATGTGGAAGTGCTCTTAGCATACCCGTGGTCATCGTCTCTTCAGATTTTCTTTTCTCAGTAGACGACAGTTCACCTGTGATGCTCTTCCCTGGGGTGACTCCTGGTCCATCCGGGTATCTACAGAAGTGAGCTTGTTCAGTAGCAGCCCTCACTGTCCAGGCCTGGTGCCTGGCTGTCCCTTCTCCTTGCCAAGGATGCCCAGCGACCAGGACTCCGACCCGCAGTTTTGCAGGATTAGATAGAGAGAAGATCCTGTAGTTTGCAGTCTGGAAAGTGAGGTAGCCATGGCTGTGTTATGTAACGCAGAGGGCTGCTCTGAGCAGGTGAGCACACTTGGCAATGCTTGAGAAAGTCCTCTGAGAGGAAGAAAACTTGGGAAGGTGTGGTCGCCTCTGTCAAGTGACTGTACTTCTGTCGGGTTCCACGGTGGTCTTCCACTCTTCACCTCAGCCGAGAACATCCCCGTGTCCTCAGGCAGACATTTGCCCTGGACCCTTTTGTCCCTTGGGTTTGAGTCCTGTTGGTCAGGCGTGAGGCTTGGCGGGAGCAGCATGCCTTCCCGTTAGGTGCAAATGGGACTACCGTATTACTTTGTTCCTTAGGACCACTGCGTGGAGCTGTGAATGTGTGAACAACCCCCCCTTTACTCTTTTCAAGCAATTACGGTTTTTGGTGAGTGTGCTGATACTTTTCCTCTGGAGAATGGTGCCTCTTCTACTAGCTGCATTGAAATCATTACCCTGTGCTTCAATGCTTCTGATATAGAGGTTGATTACATGATTCTATGCATTTGAAGTTAAAAGCCGTAAGTATTCATAATAAATGAGGAATAAAGTAGAAAAGACAGCGCTAGATTAATTTGCACCAAGTTATTCATGAGCGTGTGTTCACAGCTCCAATGTCACGTGGAGAACCTTGTCTTGGGTGTCATAAACCTGAGCACATTTTTATCATTGAAGCTTTTATTGTGTCATCCCAGTGTAATTACTGCTTGTGGGTGGATGATTGGGGGAGGGAGATCATTTCCCATTAGTTGACGTGTTTCCTGGCCGCTTACACCTGCCAAGTTGAGCAGGTTCCATGAACAAGGCCAGCCTGTCACTCAGGAGCCCCAGTGCCTGGGAGCCACAGAGAACGGGGATTCCTTCCGCCGCGGCACACACATGATTGGCATCCAACGGGAGCAGCCTGTCTGCATGTCCCTAGCCAGTCAGAGTTTTATCCTGGGATTACGTTTATGTTGTGAAGAGATGAAAGTCGTGAGACCCAGCTGCAGTTTTTGGAATGTGCGTGAGTCACGAGCGCTGGTGTTGGTCACCGATTGGGGACGGTTCTCCGCCTCCTTGAGCCCACCTGTGAGCGGTCACATCTCTCACCCGAGAGCATCGTTTCTGCTGGAGATGAGGGGGAGAGTCCCTGTGCTTGGCCTTGAGCTGGGAGAGCCAGCTCTGCCCCTGGTAGCCTCTGCACGCTCCTTGACTGCTCAGTATTCCTCTGTCATAGCTTTGCCTTGGGGCTGCTAGCAACAAACTGTAGTGATTTTATTGTTTTTCTTTTAAATTAACACATTTATTTGATAGATGAGCAGAACTTTCCCATGTGCTAGCCCACTCCACAGATGCCTAAAGTAGCGGGAGCCTGCCTCGCAGTCCAGGTGTCCGCTGTAGCTGGCAGGGACCAAAGTGCTTGTGCTGTGCCCTGATGCCACTCGTTAGCAGGAAGCTGCAGTCAGGAGGGGAGCTGGGACTCCCTCCCCCCACCAGGGCCCTGCACTGTGGGATGCAGGCTTTGACCTGCTAGGCCAGAGGCCCACACTGCATTTTTCTGGTCACCTTGTGGAGTGCAAGACCCACTCGCTGCGTTGAGGAGGTGGGCCAGGTGCAGCCATGTCCACTGCTGGAGGCAGAGGTGGCTCTTGCTTTCCTGGAAAAATTGCACGATTAGGAAAACCCCTTCCCCAGGACAGCCTCATCTGTGGTTGGCCACATTTTTCAGCGTGGTTCTGCAGCCTGTCATGCAATAGAAGAATGTTAGCGTGTGAGTCGGCTTACTCTGGGTAGCAAAGAACGTGCATTTTCCAGTGAAGGCCGCGCTTCCCTCAAGTCCAGCAGCTGGCCTGTCTCAAGAGGCAGAGCCTGCACATTTTACATTAATGTTTAGAGACACTGATGGGGCCCACACTGAACTGTGGCTCTGGCCAAATGGTGGGGATTTGCTCGGAGAGCGGACATCCCCTGGGTCTTCACCTGAGGTCATTAGATTGATTTAGTCTAGGTCCACTGGCTGTGTTTTCATGCAGCTTAGCTGTAAAAATACAAGGCCCCATTGTGTAGCACAGGCAGGCCATTGTGACTTCTCTGGGTCCGTCGGTGTGGGAAAAGGACAAAAAAGTGTCTGTTTGCCTTCCCCTCTGACCTGGAAAAAAATGAGCTGTGTTACAGAGGAGCAGGGTGCCCTGGAGGTGTTGTTTTTGGAAAGAATCTGGAAGAATAATGCACTGAAAACTCCGGCAGTGTGGCTTGGTTAAAAAATGATGGGGTACCCAGGATCGTTAGGAGGTGTTTTGGTATCCTCTCCTTCCAGATAAGGGAGTGGTGCTGGGGGTGAGCCCTGGCAGGGTCTTTGGGGAGCGAGGGGGTCTCCTGGCTGTGGCCCAGACAGCCACAGATGGCATCTGGTGGCTGCAATCCCATGCGTGGTGCCCCCAGAAGCTCCCCCTAGAAGCCAGCTGGCGTCAGGCTCACCACAGTGGCCACCTGCTGGGCGGGGAGCACGCGTGCCCATACCAAGTTTTCCCTGTCACTCCTTCTTTCCTGGCTGGGGACCCGTGGGCTCCTCCACGGTGGTTCTGTTTTCTCCTGGTGTGCAACGGAAATGATGACCACTGGAAATTAGCACCCTGCCTCACCATGGGTTTGTAGCAGACCTGCAGTGAGGCCATTTTGCCAAACTTCTGGGACTTCCCCGCATTCCTTCCTGGGGGAGTTGGAGGGGACGGCTGTGGATGGGCAGATGCTGTGGGTGGACACCAGGTGGCAAGGTTGTGGCACTTCCTGGCTGTCCGCCACAGCCATGGGCCGAGGGGTACTCTGCTGAGAGAGTCCCCAGCCACTTCCTCTGCCACGGGCTCCAGGGGCTCCAGATTGGAACTCTGCTCCATCCTCTGTCACTCCCAGGAAATCCCACTCTTGATAAGTCAGTTTCCTGGAACGTGAAACGGAGAAAGGCAGCAGACGTGCACAGGGTTACTGTGAAGGTTAAGCCGAGAGATGAGCAAAGTGGCGGCGCTCTGCCCTTGTTGGCACAGTTGCCCTGTGGTTCTCCTGTGGTAGCTTGAGCCTCACACCTGCATCAGACCTGGCAGCCTGTTTCTTTCCCCTTCATCTGGAAATTTAACTTGTTGAAGCTGGACTTAAAAAAAGAAAGAATACAGAAGTCACTTGTTGACTGACCTTTTGGTGTGTTGGAGCTAAACTTAGTGGATTAAAGTATCCTCTCGTGTTTTGCTGCTGCATATCACAGGTCTGACTGTGTATTTCTTAGCTGAAGTTCAGTCATTGTTCGCCAGGTGCCTTCTATCCAGTAGAAACTAAGGACCCAGAGCTGGCCGGTTCTGCCCTTGACACCTGTCCGTTAGGCCCACATACAAAGCCAACTGAAGGACCAAGTGCTGATTGTCATGTGTTTGGGCAGCAATGAAAAATACACACAGGGACCAAGGAAGAGGTGAGGAGCTTCTGAGTCCTGGAGAGCAACGGGTACCTGTGTTTCCACAGGCTGCTTCCTGTCCACATGGAGGACAGTGCAGATGCAGACAGCAGGTGAGCCCCACAAACAGCAGGTGGCTGGCATGGCGTGCAAGCCCGGAGCTGGCGGAGGTGGGAGGTTGGCGGTACCCGGGTCTCACAAGGCTCTGTGCCGTGCCCAGGGAGTAAGACCTTATCCTGCCGGCTGTGTGCATTTAATCCCTGCTTTCATGCCATGAGGCACAAGAATCCTAAGTCTGGATCCCTGTGGGTTTTTCAGTCTACCCAGCAACACCCCAACCCCCACTCACTCATGTACCGGGAGCCACCACTCCTCTGTGTGACACTGCGCATCCGGGCTCCTGTTGGACACGTTGTCAGTGAGGTCCCTCCCTGTTGCTGCGTGCAGCCGTCTGTAGCATTGCACTTAATCCCTGTAACTGCCTTTCTCAGTTGACAACTGAATGTAGAACAGAAACACACTCCTCCCCACTGTGTTCATTTCCGTCCCCTTACAAAAGACACGTCACATAACTCTCAGCTGCCATTTGGGCTCCAGGTGGGAACTGTCTGGGCCCCACAGTGGAGGAGCCATTCAGGCATTGAGCCTGTTCCATGAAGAGCATGTCAGAGACCTTCCGACTGGTAGTGCAGGCTCTTTCTGTTCTCGGGAATTCTGAGCAGCACAAGCCTTTGAATTTATCACTCAGTGGGTGATTGTTGAGAACTACAGTCCTCAGAACTCCAGGAGTTGAGAGTTGGTGAATGAAGTGGGTTGCAGGGGGAGGGGAGGGGGCAAAGGCCAGTGAGGTGTGAGCGTGGTGACCCCTGAGGACTTGGGATCTTAAAGAAAGTCAAGGAGCTGGTGCGGTACAGACTTTTCCCCTGTTTGTGGTGCTGGCATCTCATATGGGCACCAATTCATGTCCCCACTGCTCCACTTGCCATGCAGCTCCCAGCTTATGGCCTGGGAAAACAGCAGAGAATGGCCCAAGTCCTTGGGCTCCTGAATCCGTGTTGCAAAACCCATATGGGGTTCCATGCTAAGGATTCGGGTCAGCGGTCATCTGTGCAGCCATTGGGGAATGATCCTTGTCTTTCTGTAACCCTGCCTTTCAAATTAAAATAAATAAGTCAGCAAGCAAAGAAAGGCAGTGGAGAGCTTTGAAGACAATGTGAGATGTTCTGCTGTTCTATGTGGACTCCCTGCTGGCCTTTTTTTGTAGAAGAAAGGGGCCTGGTAGTGGACACAGGACTGCAGTTTGGCCCTGCTGGGGAAATTAGCCATATATGCACCCATCACCGTCCTCACATGGCCTGGTCTGTCTCATTCCTTGGCCCACTCGGGTTTCTGCATTGCCCACCCTGCATCCCAGCTGTGCAGACTGCCTTCCTCTGAGGCCCTAGAGGCTGTTCTCAGCAGAACGCAGTCAGACTCTTGCATTCTTCTGTAATCCAAGCCTTCTGCTCTGGGGGGAAGCCCCGGCATCATCGAAGGTAGGCTTCACTGCCTTTTAGCTTAGTGGCTGTCCACCCTGAGGTACAAAGACAGGAGGTAAGCTGTGTAACCTAGCCAAGTAGGAAGACACAGCGTTCTGTTCTCTTTAATTTTTGTTTATTGTTTTATTTAAGAGGCAGAGAGAGAGAGAGAGAGAGATCTTTTCCTTAAGAGAGAGAGATCTTTTCCTTGATTCACTCCCCAAATCCCAGCTGCAGTAGCTGGGCCTGGGCAAGGCTGGCAGTGATGCTGGTAGTCTGGTGCCAGCAAGTGCAAGTCTATGTGCCTTCATCTAGGCCTCCTCCTTCCTGGCCTCCCTGCTGTGTGTGACGCCCCAGGCCGCTAGAAGTGCCCCAGTGCTCAGAGAGGCAGCCGAGGTGCCTGTGTTGCTGAAGCACAGGGCCTAATCCAACTCTAAGCAGGCTCAGCTGGTCCTCCTGCAGAGGCTCCATCTGACCTGCACCCTGCTGGGGCACTGTACACTGGTGTTCATGTTTGTGGGTCTACACACATTTCACTGCTTCTTTGGTTTTAACCTTGGCAGCCTGTCGCAGGGGTTTTTGTTTTTGTTTATTTGTTGTTATTATTATTAGCATTTTATGATACAGTTCCATATGCTCCTGGGATTTCCATAATCCCCTTCCCAACTTACCCCCCACCTAGTTCCTCTATATCATTACTGTAGTATAGTTCTTCATATACACTAATATGTCCATCATTGTGGGCATGTACAATGGCAGAGAGTCCAGCATCCTATTGTCAAGATATAGTAACAGTTTCATTGGGAGTCCATCTTTGGAAGTAGAAATGCATACTGCATTGAATCCTTACATCTGGATGTGACAGTCTCCATTACACAGCTACTGTACATGCCCTTAAATGAAAAGTCACGATACAAAATCAACAATAGGATGAAAAATCGAAATTTACAATGTCATGAAGTTAAATAATGTTACTAAATATGATAGTCTCCATTACACAGCTACTATACATCCCCTTAAATGAAAAGCCACAAAATAAGATCAACAAATGGAAGAAAAAAAGTTAACAACACCATCAAGTTAAATAACATGCTACTGAATGACTAATGTGTCGCTGAAGAAATGAAAAAGAAAATCTAGAACCGTCTTGAAGAAAGATACAGTTGATCTTTGTTGGTGAATTGTGTCTCCTGTAAGCAACAAATAGATGGGTTTTGTTTTTTAATCCAGTCTACTAATCTATGATGTTTGATTGATGAGTTTAAGCCATTTACATCCAGGGTTAAAATGTGTGGGTGGAAATTTGGTCCTGTCGTTTTAGCAATGGGTTGTTCATTGATTTAGTCATTTTTCATGCGCACATTTAAGGATCTTTTCCTTATGTTCAATTGAAGAGAGCTTGCTGATCATGTGTCTTGGTGAAAATCTCTTTTGGTCGACCCTGTTGGGAGTTCTGTGCCCCAATTCTTTTTCTAGATAAGGACAATTTTCCCTTATTATTTCATTAAACACATTTGTAAACCCAGCTTCTCTTTCTGCACCTTCTGGGACTCCCATAACTCTTACATTTGGCCTTCTATAGTGTCTTTGCATTCTGGAATACTTTTTTTTAGCCTGATCCAGCTCTGCTTCCAGCTTTCTGTGTGTTTCTCCCTGGTGACAGGAAGTATTTTCCAATTCTGAGATTCTTTATTCTACTTGCTTCATTCTATTTTGGAGACTCTCCGCTGAGCTCTGCTCTACTGTGTTCTTAATCTCTGATATATCACCCTTTATTTGCTTCATTGCTGCTATTTCTTGTGTAACATATTCCTTAAATTCTTTGAACTCTTGTATGTGCTTCTCATTGTTGATCAGAAGCTTTAACATGAGTTTTGAATTCTGTGTCCCCCATATTCTCGATGTCTTCCTCAGTGAACTCTGAGGTTGGCAAAGGGTTTTGCACCTTTGCAGGGGAGTCTTCAGTAATATTCATTGTACCTTTGTCTCTTCTTTTGCTCTTGGTCATTGTACTTCTGGTTATCAGATTCTTCTCCTTGGGACAGGTTTCTAAGCTGTGTCACCCACAGGTCTACAGTTTGATTTTACTTATTGCAGTTGGTACATGGCTCTTTGTTTGCAGTCACTTGTACCATTCCCTCCAGCAAGTTCCAGGTCTTATGTCAGATTTCCACCATGGTGTCTGTTCACTGGTCCTGGCTCCTGGCTCACCTGTCTCCTCCTCCTGTGATACCATTTTGAGGCTGCACACTTGTCTGTACAGCCTTTTTGCCACTTCCGGTTGGAGCAGTTTCCAGGATGAGGGAGACATTGGGTACCCTATATAGCAACTAGGTTGCTGGTGATGCTGATCTTGCCGGAACCTGTTGGCCATTAGTACTGGGTGCCACACGGACTTGTTTTGACCTATCCGATGCCATAGTCGGTATTATTTTCCTGTGTTTACCAGTGCAATGCACTGAGCTCAGTGTGTTCTCGCCAAGCTCAGCACATGCTCAGCTCACTGTTGTCCCCTGTAGTCCTAAACTTTTGCCACAGTGTACAAAATGGCGCCTGACGTACCACTACTGGAGTTCTTGATCTGCTGGCCATCAGGTCTGACAGCTACCCAGACCTATCTTAGGTGGAACCTGCAGCATGACACCTTGTTGAAGCTCACTGAGTCAGAAATGAGTTCACCCCCTGCTCAGCATGTGCTCAGTCCTTTCCCTTGCCTTTGCCTCCTTACGCAAACTGGTGTCCAATTCAGGTGTAGGGGGCTGACTGGGCTGTGAAATCCACCCTGTTCTTGCACTGCCCGTTTGGGATCTGTTGCTCTGTCTCTGCTCCTGGTCAAATCAAACAGACCAGCAGGACGGGCAGTTCTTTGTCTGGGTCCCACCTTGTTGCTGGTGGAGTTCTGGCTGCAGGTGCAGTTTGGATCGCCACTTGCTGAATGTTACTGGGGTATCAGTCACTGCAACACCACACTGTTTTCGTTGCTTTGCTGTGTCTGTCAGTCTCCATGTGCCCCTCTGCTGTTGTTCTGTCCTCTCCTATTCTCTGGAATGTGCCCTCTTTGCTTCACACTGGCTCATATTTCTCCGTCTGTTTAAACATGTCCTTACCCTATTCCACCATCCTGATTCTGGCCTGTTACAGGTGTTTTTGCTAAGCAAATGAATATATGAGTGCATACGTATTAATCATGTAAATATTTAAAATATCAAAAAAGGCAAAAGGAGAAAATAAAAATGAACTAAAATGCAAAAACAGTAGTTTGAAGGGACTAGTGTGCCTTCTGCATTTTGTGCCTTTTCCCCTAAATCCCATTCTGCCTGATTTTTCTGTGCCAAGGCAGCATCACTCTGAGGCACTTCCCAAGGAGGTAGAGAGGCTGCTTGGATGTGAGTCCCTGCTGGCCGAGTTTACACCTGTTATTTGACCTGCCCCCAGGACTACTCTGAGCCTACACCCAGGCTATGCGGTGGGCACAGGACAAGTGCTGGCCATGTACTGATGTCGTTAACTGTTGTTACCGACAGTCTAGACTCTCCTCTTTCTCTTCCTCCCGTATCCCTCTGTGGTCCCAAGAGTTCCAGGCAGAAGGCCACGGCTTGGGGCTTCAGTGCTGCGTGGGGCAGGCTTTCAAAGGATCCCAGAAAATGTCCAGGCTCCCAAAGGTTAAATACTGGTTTCCGGCAGGAACCTGCCTTTCCACATGGAGATGAACCTCTGAAGTCCTTTGTTAAATAAGCTGAGCTGGGCTGAAAGCAGGTGCGCTGTTCTGTTTTGCCAATTCTGACATGCCTTCAAGTTCTGCTTGTTCGTCGGACCCGCTCTGCAAAAGGAATGCCCAAGATTAAAGAGGTCCTATGCAAGTACGTACACAGTCTATATGTATGCGTGGTCGAGATGGTGCTGAACTGAGCGTGAGGTTTTAATTAGAGCCTTTGAAGTCTCCTTCAGGTGCTTTTCCAAATGCTGCTGGGTCTTCAGCGCTGACTAAATAGATGGCCGGGGTACCCTGAGAGATCGCTGGTGTGCCCACGCTCTTGTTGGTGTGCTGTGGATGTGTGGTGAGGCAGTACAGGCTGGGCAGTACGCGGGTCGGGGGAAATGTGGTTTTACACTTTGGAGAACAGTGGAGCAGGTAATTTATCTTTTTCTCATCTGACATTTTCAAGTTCGTAGATGAATTACTGAACAACTGGGTTTGCTGAGAAGATTATGAAAAAAGTGAAAACTTGGGGAAGTCCCGTTTTGCTGCTGTAGAGGTCTGTGCAGAAGCGCGTGGATTGCTGAGGTGGGGGAATCCAGACCATCCAAACCAGAACTCTCTGGAAGCTTTTGAAGAATTCTCTTCTAGGACTTGTTTTCATTGTGTACTAGTCTGAGTTGTAAGGAAACCAGATGCCTGTTCGAGTAACCTACGCCGCTTTTGACTCCATCGTCCTAGATTCTAACAATAAGATAGTTGCTGTGAACTCTCATAATGGGAGAGAAATGGGACCGGAACGGGAACACTGGAGTGGGGTTTGGGCGCCGCCGTCTGTAAGGGGTGGGCGCCTATGGGCCTTGTTCAGTCTGGCTTCCCTGACTTATAACACGACCTCTCAGAAATGTCCCAGCTCTTCTTTGTATTCCATGGGTGGTTAGTAAACTCTGTGTTTTGAGAAATTGGATTGTGACTCAGAGAATTAGTGTGTAAACAGCATTTCAGGACACACTGAAGTTTTTCTTAGTTGGCAGGAGCTTGGGTTGAAATAGCCACAGACTAGTTTTGCTTCTCTGTAGTCTGTAAATGATTGATAGGTTGACAAATTGACTCACTAATCCAGTAAGCATTTCTTTTTCATTTAAAGATTTATCCATTTATTTGGAAGACAGAGTGACAAACAGACAAAAAGGTTTTCCCTCCCCTGGTTTACTCTGCAGAGAGCTGCAGCAGCTGGCCTGGGCCTGTGGGGAGCCAGGAGCATGGAACTGCATGTGTGTGGCAGGGAGCGGGCACTCAGGCCGTGCCATCTCCTGTCGCTTTCCTGAGGGTGGCTTCCTGGGCAGGGCCCTAATGCCAGGCCCTGTGCTGGTGTCTCGGTTCTAGACTTGCCACCTGATACCTGTTCATTTGCAGAGCTTGTAGAAGGTTCTTTAGAAGAGTGAAGGACAAGTTCCCAGAGCTTGGCCGAGAGAGCCCTGCAGCACCTGGCCTGGGATGTGCAGTCAGCGTCACGTCTGGCTCTGTCTAGCTTGCATCCTCCACACTGCCCCAGTAAGAGTTTTTGAACACTTGATAAGTATGAGGGAACTTCAACAAGTTCGTAGTAAAGCATGTTATGAAAAGGGTGTGCATGGATCACCAAGTTTTTGATACCAGAATAAACTCATTTTTAAATTTCATTTTTCCTTGAGTGTGTGGAAGTACTTTTATCATCCAAGACTTGAGTACTAAGCCCACAAAGAAAATACCTTACTTTACAGATTTTAAAGAAACACCGTTTTTATAAGGAAACTTTTTTTGAAAGTAACATTTTAGTATGTCTGATTATAGAGAAAAGATAGTTTTTATTCATACATATTTGTACCATGTGTGAAAAAAGTTTTGAACATAGAAAAATATACTGTAAACCCTCAGAATTGTACTTTTACTACTATATCAAATATCTAATAAATAAATGGGCCATGGAAAATTAGTAGGTAGCCAGACACCAGTTTAACTGATAAGTAAAGTGCCCATAGCACAGTTAATAGGGTTAGAAGAGCAAATACCAGTTACACATTTCATTAAATACTGACAACTGACACAACTGTGGCCCCGTGAGAAGCCAGTGCTATGACACCAGCGTGTGAGTACTGATTCATCCAGGTGGAGTTCCAAGGTCCTGGTTTCAGCCTGGCCTTGACCCCTGCGGAGTGGCTAGCTATGGGGGAGGACAAATGGTGACCCAGCTGATGAAAGATTCTTTCTGTCTGTCTCTGTCTCTGAACTGCCTTATAGAGTACACAAATAGATGCTTAATAAAATGTTTTAGGGCTGATGTGGTGGCTTATCAAGTTAATCCTCTGCCCATGATGTTGGCGTCCCATGTGGGTGCCAGTTCATGTCCCTGCTGCTGCACTTCTGATTCAGCTCCCTGCTTATGGCCTGGGGGATCATGGAGGATGGCCCAAGGTCTTGGGTCCCTGCACCCATGTGGGAGAATCGGAAGTGGCTCCTGCCTTCGAATCAGCTTAGCTCTGGCCATTGCAGCCATTTGGGGAGTGAACCAGCAGATGGAAGACTGTGTGTGTGTGTGTGTGTGTGTGTGTGTGTGTGTGTGTGTGTGTAAATATGCCTTTCAAATAAAAATTAATATTCAAAAATTTTTGAGTCCTAATAATGAGAAAGACATATCTGTAAACCAAATGGGTTGAATTCTGTTGGAGTGCATTCAGCCAAAGCAGCAATATTAGAAGAAACCCAGCACAGCAGAGCCAATAAGATGCTATGGATATACTGAAACTCCTTTTTTTTTTTTTTTAAAGATGTATTTGAAAGACTTTACTGGGGGATAGGAGAATGGGAGAGAGAGAAAGAACATGTCCATCCACTGGTCTGGTCCACTCTTCGCATGGTTATAGTGGCCACGATGGGCCAAGCTGAGCCAGGCCAAAGCCAGAAGCCAGTGATGATAGTGAACCAAGCACTTGGACATCTTCCTCTGCATTCCCAAGTGCAGCAGCCAGAGCTGGATCAGAACCAGTGTCGTTGGGAGTTAGACACACCCGGGGGCGGGGTGCCAGCAGTGTGAGCCACACTGGAAGACTGGCCCATGTAGGCACGTTCTTGTCAGGATAGCCTGGGTACTTGGGACATTCAGGCTGGGCTGCAGGCGCTGGCTCTTGTCCCCAGCAGCAGCTTGACTCTGCACCGAGTGCAGAGAACAGTGGGCTGAGTGTCCCGGTGTGCTAGCATTGCTGCTGCTGACTGTTTTTAGGAGGGTGGCCTGTACTACGTGGCCTGTCGGTTTCCCGCAGCTCATCTGAGACCTGGGGCAGGTCCATGGGAGACTGTGGGGAAGGGGGACAGAGTCTGGAGGTGGTTGGCCCTCACTAAATGTTGACAGAGAAGAATAATGGAAGGAAATGCCCTTGCCTGCCACTGCTCTGGCTGTCTCAGGATGCAGGCAGTGCAGTACACAGAGAATGCAGCAGTGTGGTTATAATCCTGGCAGCATCAGGCTCACGGTTAGAGCTTTGGAAAACGAGAAGAGGAAGGAGGTGAAAGGGCAAGCTGAGAGAAGAGGAGGGAGAGAGAACAGAGCTGGAGCCCCGGACCTCGGCAGGCCCGGTTTTCCTGGCTCAGGTCTTTCTGGATGGGAATGTTCCCCCAAGGCTGAGTGTGTGGTGAGCAGGGGCCAGCAGAGTTGTGCCTAACTCCTGGCCACAGCTGCTTCCCAGAGAGCCCCACGTGGGTATGGCAGCTTGGCACGGGCCACTGTCTTCTCCAAGTCCACTTTCTGTGGCTGTAACCAAGTACACAGGAGCAGGCATTTTATAAAGAGCAGAGGTGTGTTTGGCTCATGGCTTGGGAGGCTGGCAAGTCCAGAGCACAGCCCTGGCACCTGCTCATCACCTACCAGGGACCTCCCATGGTCAAGACACAAACCCTCCTTGTCTCCATGCCCTCCTCATCTTGCAAAGCCACTGGTGCTGTCGGGCGGGCCCTGCCTCTTGACCTCTGTGTGGTCTTGGAGTACATGCCCACTAGTGAATTCTCGGGGGCTCATCCAAACCATCGCAGAGCGCTGGTAGGCCAGGACTCATGCAACCACATTTGAGTCTGGAAATGGGGACTCCTGTTGGAAGGGTGCTGCCATAGTACATCCCAATGATGATGGTGGTGGTGGTGGACCCCTCTTGGGAGGGTGCTGTCATGGTGTAACCCGATGATGGTGATGATGATGGTGGTGGTGGTGATAATGTTGCTGTGGGAAGAAGTGCCTCCCAGAGGTGCTCAAGAGGAGAGCCAACAGCTGATAATACAGCTTGTAAAATAAGGTTTCTGGTTTAGCAGGTAGGCGTCAAGTGGCAGCACTTTCAAAGATGAAAAGGACAGGTGTAGGCAGGGCAGAGTCATCTCAGCTTTGACTCAGTGACAATGGAACAACACCGTGCACTTAACAGGCCTTCCTACCGTGGTCTCTCCAGACCGGGCGGCTCCCACCTGCTCCCACTGGATCTTGGTCCGCACAGCAGCTGTAGCTGTCCTCCGGAAGCACATCTTGCCGTTCGCACAAAGCCTATCCAACACGTGGAAAAATCGCGTCCTCTCTTTCTCTGTTTCTGTAACTCTGCCTTTAAGATAAATGAATGATTGTATTATTTTTTAAGAGACACATTATTTCAAATAATTATTATTTTTTTTCCTTTCTGTTTCTTCAGTTTAATTCATTCTTATTGACAAATGCGTGAAATAGCCTAGCAGTGTGTCAGCAATGGCTTCATGCTAAGCATGGCTAGTTTCTTTTCTCATCATCGTTTCTCAAGTGCCACGTCTCTCCAATTCATCCGTATTTGTTATATGACAGCCCCCCAAGGTTGCCGACCCAGCGAGGCATCCTCTGGCTGCCACCTGGTTCTTGCCTGCCTCTGGCTCGAAGCCACCATCTTGGCTGCGGCCTCCCTGCCCCCGCCCCCGCCCCGGGCCTCTCCCGTCTGATACCCGCAGCCCCAGAGCTGTGCTCAGATGTTCTCTCAGCCTTGTCTCACCTCAGCTGCCTTGACTCGGAAGTCCGCAGGTGAAGTTCTAACAGAGTGTGGTTTTTGGGTGGCCAGGCCTGCTCCCAGCGTCAGAAAGGTGAGGTGCTGTTCATGTTTAGAAAGGTGTTGCCTCCCCGCGGTCGCTGTGAAGGTATATAGTCTGAGCACTTCCTGGTTTCTATGTCCCAGCGCGGGAGCTGGGCCCGGTTCCTGCAGTCCAGGGGACGAGGAGACATTTGTGGGCCCTCAGATGGGCCCCGGGAGAGCTGCAGGAGCAGGTGGAAGGCAGCGGTCCGCACCAAGGGCTGCCTCGTGTGCCTCCTTTGGAGACGTAACATTTGCGTAAGTGGAGGAAATGGAAGATAGAACAGTAGCATTCAGCAGAAAGAAATAGGTTGGTAAAAATTAAAGAGGAAGCGATTTCAACAGGTAGCTTTTTCCAGAAAATATTTCTCCTTCAGAAACTTGTCCATGTATTGAGGGTTTTCCTGGATGCATTGTCTTAGGAGCTTGTTGCAATATTTAGATTGTGCCTTCCAGTTCCAGTGTCTGGGAAGTCCAGCCCTACCTGTGTGTGTGACTTTTCATTGTGCATGTTTGCAGAATAAAGCGTAGTAATTCAGGAACTATGTTGTTTGTGACCAACAAATCAGGTTAGTTAACATTTTTATGTCTTTCAACTTTTTTTTTTAATTTGATGAACAATAATTGCATACCAAGATAAACTCCCCTGTTAATTCCATTCTCCATGGACCTGTGGAAGTACCTCCGTTTCCTGCAGGCTGAGGAGGGGGTGTGGGCGCCGCTGGGCTGGGCCTCAAGTGTGGCTCTGCTGGGTTGTGCCGTGGGGAGGGAGGCCCCGTGTGCTCCCGCTTTATTGTTATTGTCATTGTTATTATTTGCTTCATTTATACATCTTTATTTGAAAGTGACAGATGAGATATTCCACTTGCTGTTTATCTCCCTCTCGCTCCGAGCTGGGCCAGGCCAACACTGCGAGCCAGGGAGCCCCCAAACCAGGTCTCCCCTGTGGGTGGCAGTGATGACACCTCCAAGCCATCACCTGTGGCCTCCCCGCGTGTCAGCAGTGGAAAGCAGATCTCGGCGGAGGCACATCCCAGCTGCCATCTTAACCACCAGACCTGATGGCACCTCCAACACCTCTGGTCTTTTTTTTTTTACAGATTTATTTATTTTTACTGGAAAGACAGATTTACAAAGAGAAGGAGAGACAAAGTATTGCATCCACTGGTTCACTCCCCAAATGGCTGTAATGGCCAGAGCTGAGCCAATCTGAATCCAGGAGCCAGGAGCTTCCTCTGGGTCTCCCACGTGGGTACAGGGGCTCGAAGATTTGGGCCGTCCTCGACTGCTGTCCCAGGGAGCTGGATGGAGAGTGGAGCAACTGGGACATAAACTGACAGCCACATGGGATGCTGACGCTGAGAGTGGGGGATTAGCCTGTTGAGCCATAGTGCCAGCCTCTGTTGTTTGTCTCCAAAAGAAGGTCCCTACAGCCGACACAGTGAGGATGTCCTTGGCATGGGCTGGGGGTTTTCCATGCTTCCACATTTGGGATGAGGAATTGGCAGTTTGTCGGCAACACCCACGTCGCCACGTACCCCGAGCCGAGCGGAGGGGCTAGGGTTACAAACAGACAACACATAAGACAACACGCAGTGGGTCACTCTTGTACACAGAATGCCAACTTTATTCCAAGTATCCTGCATCTTTTATAATCTGCTTAGTCCCTCCCAGTATTATCCCAATGTTCAAGCAACACCTAAGCTCCCCTGGGGGCATCTTAACAAAAGGAAAGTAAGGAAGAGGGAACTTGCAGTCAAGCCAGGGGCTAAATGCATTAGGCCAAGATTGCCCATTCTGTTATCCCTTAGAAACAAGCTAAGCTGTAGAGTTAACCCTTGGGAGACCGGGGCCTACAGCAGTTCCACTCCTGCAGTGTTTAGGGAAGCAGAGAAAGTCATGTAGGTGCCCTCCCAAGACCCTGGCAGAGCTGCCAGCTGCTGCCGGTCCCACTGGAAGCGTTGCAGCCCTCTGTGGAGAGAGGCTGGGCTGCGCCTTCATGGCCCCTCAGGCTGCCATCACACCTCTGTGATGCACTCTTAAACTGAAAACAGGATAAACTTTAACGTGCAGCAACTCCTGTAAGTGTCAACGTGGGAACGAGGAGCTAAGGAGGCCTGGGAGAGAGAGCTGGTCCTGGGATGCTGGGCGAGCATGAAACCCCTGGGGTTTGGCATCAGCAGTCACAGGAAATTGCAACACCGCTGCGTGGTCTGTGTCTTTCCTCAGAGCTGCATCTGCCCCACCCCAGACCCCACGTGCACATGGCTTCTCCTCCACATGGCTCGTCCTCTCGCCACAATTCAGCTCTCCTTGCCCTACCCAAAATGTAGAGGTTGGATGCACGAGCCATTCACCTGAGCACTTTCCTGAGTGAAAGCTGCTTCCCTGGCACCACACGCTAAGCACACCCGTGTACTGTGCTGGCGACGTATGCTGTACAGAGCCGTGTGAATGCAACTGGCTCTGCAGAAACTCTCAAAGCATTCCCCAAGAGGTGGGCGGTGATTGCTGTAGAATTCCAGAGCACAGCACACCTCACAAATCCACCAAATTCCTCGCTTTGTTTCCATTGGGCAGGTGTCAGGCACCTCTTAGATGGCAGGGGACGCCATGAGGTGCGTCCTTGGCCACTGGGGGTGCCATATATGGTTGCATGAGCCATTTAATTAGCATATAATTGACCACCATAGTAGCTTTTTCGGAAAGCTGTGTTTTGGTTTCTGGTCCACCCATCTGTCTTGGATCTGCTGCTCAAGGACCACGCAATACAAGTCTTGGTGGAGATACACACGGCGTGTGTCTGCTAGCAGATTTATAGACTGAGCGCTCCCTGAGCTGGTTTTCTTTCTTTTTTCTTTTTTCCCTCTGCCAAATAAGGGAAGTAAATAAACATCTCAAACCTGAGCAATTATGTAAGTGCAACAAGGGTTTTATCTCCTTCGCCGAAATTTTCTATCAGCAAGTTTAAAACCAAGATAGTTCCACATTTTCCTTCTTTGCCAAGATCCTTCATATAAAAATCTGAGTTGACCCCCTAGGGAAGTATAATACTGATTGATTATTCTGGAAGTTCCCTGAGGAAACTGATACTAAGAAAAGTGACTTGGATGCTGGTTCTAATCCCGGTGGCTCCACTTCCCACCCAGCTCCCTGCTTGTAGCCTGGGAGAGCAGTCGAGGACAGCCCAAAGCCTTGGGACCCAGCACCCATGTGGGAGACCTGGAGGAGTTCCTGGTTCCTGGCTCCTGGCTCCAGATTGGCACAGCACCGGCGTTGTGGTCACTTGGGGAGTGAATCATCGGATGGAAGATCTTCCTCTCTGTCTCTCCTCCTCTCTGTATATCTGACTTTGTAATAAAAATAAATAAATCTTTAAAAAAAAAAAAGAACATTTGCTCCTTTGAAAGACAGAGAAAGAGAGAGATGTGTTCATGTGCTGGCTCACTCCCTCGGTAGGCACAGCCAGGGCTAGCCCACGTGGGTGTCAGAAACCGGGACTTCATGTGGCCATCACCCGCTGCCTGCCAGCTCAGCAGCTGTCCAAGACGTGGGCCAAGCACTGTGACATAGATGCACATGGCCCAAACAGCTGCTTTTCCCACTGCTCCACACTCCTGCTCTCAGAGTTGGTCCTCACATTGGGAGCACAGTGTTGGTTGAGGTTCCTGTCTTTGCTTAGGCATCTCCAATAATTTCATCCCCATCCATCAGAAATATTCTCCCCAGTAAACCGCTTTGCTTTCGTGGACTTGGCCAAATCGGTTTATCAGGCAGTGGTGGATTTGTATCTGAACACTGTCTTCTGTTCCAGTTATAAATTTGACAGATCTGACTGCTTCTGGGGGATCCCCAGATGCAAGGGTGCCTCACCCCACATAGGCTGCCCCTTGCGTACCTACATCAGTAGGATCACAGTGGACCCACTTTGAGGTGAGACTCAGTCATGGAAACTGACATTGCTGAAGCTCTGCACATGGCTGTCTGCTGAGATGGCCCGGGGCGTGGCAACCCCGGGGAGCTGGTGCGGGAGCGGCAGTGGCTGGGAGCCAGCGCGCCTCTGGGGGCAGGGTGGGCAGGACGGCTGACAAGAAGCAGTGTGGAGTCATGTAAATACTTCTGCGAGGAGCTTTCCAGTGAAGAAGGGTGTTAAACTTTTCCAGATTGTTTCTAATAGGGAAAGTGTGAAATTACGGAACAGTTTCCCTTGAACACACACAAACATGTACACTCACACACACATCCCAGAAGGAAACTTGTATGGTTCAAAAACATTCTGTTTAAACCCTGAATCATAGAATTCCTTTCGATTTTTAAAATTTTGCCTTTCTTGTATTAGGACAGAGAAATTGTAGTTTGTTTGTTTGAAAATCAGCCAGATCTCCAATCAGGGAGCCAGGCAGATGAAAAGGCCGGTGTTGACGAAACGGAAATGCAGCCTGCCCCGCCCTGCCGCTGCTCCTGACCAGTTTCTCACTGAACCCTCACCATCCTGAGGACTTGTACCCGGTGACCCAGCAGCTCGGAGCCGGGAAGATTCAGAGGAAACCTTGTTCCAGCTGACTCGAGGGCAGCCGGGCCGTTCCTACCCCTGTACTGGGCTCGGAGCACCTCGCTTGAGGAGCGGGCCCAGGCCCCGACGGCGTCTCCTGCTGTCTCCGTCCCACTCTCCCGCTGTCCCTTCCTTTGCTTCTGCCCAAGCTGAATCCACTGGGCAGCTGGTAGGGCTGGCAGGGCAGCGTGACCCTGTCCCCGGCTGCTTGTATCACGTACAGCGGATCCCCGGGACCCAGCAGCACTTCCAGAGTGCCACTCACAAAGGGGTCTCCTCTAGGACCTAGTGCTCCCACATGGCACCCTGGTGGATCTTAAGTCAATAAAGTCCAATCTCCTGAGACAAAATGGGGCATTTGTCTCATACATTTTTCTTAATGTGTTAGTACTTGTTGCCCTTAGTTTATCCCAGAAAGAAGATAATGGTGTACACGTGAGCACACTAACACTTCTCAGCAAGGAATTGCCTGAGTGCCCAGCGCTAAGAGTGTGTGGGACTATCACCTTGGGGCCAGGAGGTGTCTCCATCACCTCCCTTAGGGAAGCCACCACTGCACGGGTGGACCAGCTCGTCTGAGGTCACAAACCACGACAGCTCAGGGCCAGGAGGTATCCCCATCACCTCCCTTAGGGAAGCTACCAGTGCACGGGTGGACCAGCTCATCTGAGGTCACAGCCCACGACAGCTCAGGGCCAGATGGTGTCCCCATCACCTCCCTTAGGGAAGCCACCACTGCACGGGTGGACCAGCTCGTCTGAGGTCACAGCCCATGACAGCTCAGGGCCAGATGGTGTCCCCATCACCTCCCTTAGGGAAGCCACCACTGCACGGGTGGACCAGCTCATCTGAGGTCACAGCCCACGACAGCTCAGGGCCAGGCCAGCAGCTGGATAGCACCTCTGACGGTTGCCAAGGAGAGAGGTGTGCAGAGTGGCTGGCTCCTGGCCTCGTGAAGACAGTGGACAGCCAGAGCCCGGGAGGACAGGAAGGATGGGGAAGGTAGAGAGGCCAGGGAGGCCAAGAGCTTTGGGGTTTAGAACAAATAATTTGGTGACCCCAGAGGACTCTACCTCAGCCAGAGTTGGGCCCCTCTCGGGCAGTGCGGTCCTTTGGAGCTCGGGGCACCTGCTGTCTTGGTGTCAGTGAGTGGCAGGTGACTCACTGCTTCTCCCAAGCAGGCAGTCACACACGTAGTCTATGTGCCAGAGGAGCGATTTTGAAACTTCACTGTGCACTTGCAAGGCAAACCTGGAAGACTGTGGTAATAAACTTGTTCAGCTTTGACATTTGTCACTCTCACTTCTTGCTGTCACATTTTTTTAAAAGCTTAAGTTGGAAGGTTTGAATTTCAGAAGCTTCTTTTGCTAATTCCACACCATGCCCTGTGCCTGTGGCCTGCAGGCTGTAGCCGTGGGTGCTGCTCTAACTGCCTGCAAGTTTCTGAGGGTCTTTGGCTCTCCGAGAGGACCCGGCTCCTACAGTGATGGCCAGGAGCTGGCAGCATACTCCTGTGTGGCCCCGTGAGTTCTTGCTGCGCCTCTCGCCAGAAGTGCAGGCTGCTCTCACCAGATCCGCTGTCTGTCCTTCCTGCCCCGACCTGTCTCCTGGCTGCGGCTCTGTAAGAGGGCGGGGCTGGGCACTCAGGGGCAGCAGATAATGGCCAAGCGAGGCTTTTTAAAAAATAATAAATTTATTTTATTTTTGATGATATTTACATGGTTAAGAAGGGTACATGCCACATAGACCACTGATTAGGGTGGAAAGCATGTAGGAGTGGGGAAAAGTGGATGAAATAATTGTTTCCAATTTTTTTTCCTTCTTGCATCTGGGGAAGGGCAGGGAGAGAAGGGGAGAGGGCTGCTCCCAGCAGCGTCCCTGCATCCGTGCCCCGGGATGGGGGACAGCCATCCTAGGGTCCCCAGTATGCAGCATGTTCCGAGGGCACTGTTTAAGTGGTTTTAATAGTTCTGGAATGCTATTATTGATTTCGTTGTGCCAAGGGTCAGGACTGGTGGCTGACCTAGGGGCGAGGTCATCTTTTACCCAGAGCGTGTGTGTGGAGTGCCCATGTGGGCCGGGCACTGTTCTGACACTGCAGTGGTGGCCTGCCCCCAGGAGCCACGGTTCTGTCTCTAGTTACCAGGGGACCCCAGGCCATTTCCCTTTGCTGTAACTGAAGGGCTGTGGGTTTTCTCCTCAAGTCACAGAAGGGCAACCCTGTCTGTGCCTCCTCCGTGAGAGGGTTTGTAAGTGTGTAATGTGATGTGAGCATTTGAACAATTCAGTGTGGTGTGTATCTGAGCAAGTGCCAGGTTCTGTTACAGAGGGGGCCGCCCAGAAGGCCACACCATCTCCCTCTGATTCCTAACTGTAGGACTGTGGGCAGATGCAGGCAGTGGGGTGGGGCAGTGGAGATGCCCACCTGCGGCCGGTCCAAGGGCCAGGATGGCTCATGCCCCAGTGCCAGTGGACAGGTGCATACCTATGCTGATAATACACTGGAGAAGAGGCGGAGCAGGGTCAGCACCCCTGAGGGACCACAGACTGCTCGGGAGAGGCTGGCCCTGGCTGCGTGTGCTGCCTGAGGGGACAGCAGGTGCAGCGCTGGAGTGCTGGAAGATGAAGAAATGGAGGGAGGCCTTAACACTGCCTCTTAGTGAAAATAGTATCCACAGCTGGTGGAGAAAGTCACGGACATTTATTTATAAACTTTTGGTGGAAAGAGTGGTCCCAAGTTGCTTTTGAGTAGTCAGTTTGCAAAACGGGCAATTCCCAATGTGTCCTGAGGGTGGGTTGTGGCCTAGCCTGTCACCGCCGTCCTGCCATTCAGCACCTGTCTCAGCTCCCACCTGAGCCTCCCTTCACTGCCTTCCTCCAAGGAACTGGTCACCTTTTGTTGTTTAAGATGTATGTATTTATTTCGAAGGCATAATTAAAGCAAGAGGAAGAGACAGAGATCTTCCATGTGCTAGGTCATGCCCCAAATGGCTGCACTGGCCAGGCCTGGATGAGGCCAGAGCCAGGAGCCAGGAGCTTCTCCCAAGGACCTGGGCCGTCTTCCACTGCTTTTCCAGGCCATAACGAGGGAACTAGATGGGAAGTGGAGCAGCCAGAACATGAACCAGTACCAACATAAGACACTGACACTGCAAGGCGGAGGGTTGACCTCTTGAGTCGCCATGCTAGCTAGCCTCAGAAAAGATGTTTAATATTCGGGGTTTTAGGATACATTTTTCAAAAACAATGGACAATTTTAATTCTTGGACCCCACCTGACAGAAGGTGTTCTGGGTCGGTTGAAATCAACATCCAGGGCCCGGCACGGTGGCCTAGCGGCTAAAGTCCTCGCCTTGAACGCCCCAAGATCCCATATGGGCACCGGTTCTAATCCTGGCAGCTCCATTTCCCACCCAGCTCCCTGCTTGTGGCCTGGGAAAGCAGTTGAGGACGGCACAAAGCTTTGGGACCCTGCACCCGCGTGGGAGACCCAGAAGAGGTTCCAGGTTCCTGGTTCCCAGCTTCGGATCGGCACAGCACTGGCCATTGCGCTCACTTGGGGAGTGAATCTTCGGACGGAAGATCTTCCTCTCTGTCTCTCCTCCTCTCTGTATACCTGACTTTGTAATAAAAATAAATAAATCTTTTAAAAAAATAAATAAATCAATGTCCAGCATTTGTCAGCTGAGGCAGTGTGCAGGGGCTGGCCAGGGTCTTGCTGCCCGCTTGCCATTCTGAACTGCGGCTCTGCCTTGCTGGGCCTTCCCACATCAGAGCTGCGTGTGCTCACTCACAGCAGAAGTCGGGAAGCTGCTGCTGAGCTGCTGACATGGCCGGTGGTGGGGAGGGCCACGACATGCTGGCTGTAGGAGCCACTCTGGGGGGGGGGGATCTGTGTGGGGACCAAGTTTTGACTTGAACAGAAGCCTGGTGTAGAGATCAGAGTAGGGACAGGTGCAGGACCGGCTGTCACTCGGGCGTGTCCCAGCCCAGCAGCTGTGCAGGGTCACACAGGTATAGAGAGCAGCCCGGGGTTCTCGCCTTGTCCACCTGCTGCCAGAGGCCTTGTCACAGGGACTATGGTCAACTCTGAAAATGTCACCTGAGCCAGGGAAACCACCTGGGCAAGGGCATAGATTTGGGGAGCTTACCGGCGGGCAGTGTGCTCTTGGGGCAGTTGCAGGTGGGAGTGGACGCTGCCTGCAGCTCTTGGGGCATGGGTTTGGCCACCCAGCGCTGAGCCCCGTGTCTGGGGTCTTAGCTGTGGCTCACCAGGCTCCCCCACTGCAGCAGCAAGGGCATAGACAGATGTCCTGGGCCAGCGTCCCCTGGCCTGAGCCTGAAGCCTCCACGTAGCAAGAAAACCTAAAGGCATCCTCACCCGAGACCTGTTGGGGCCCGCGGTGACGTCAGGCTGGGGCGGCAGAGCTCTTGGGAGATTGCTGTGCCGACAGAAGCTGGGTCGACAGGCCCTGAGTGGGTCACTGCCAGGGTTGTCGGAGCACCCCGAGTGCCCAGGGCTACTCGCTCTGCAGGAAGAAGCGATTGTGTCCTGTTGGAGTCCAGTCCGTGTTATTGTTCAGAATGAAGTAATGCCTGTTTGCGGTATGAAGCTGTGAAGTAGACCCTTTAAATGAACTTCCATCCCATCATGGTGCTGATTTTGGTCAGTCTGTTTCAAATCCAAGACACGTGCATGTGAGCTGCTACACATTAGCCTTTGGGAAGAAGGCCTCCAGTGAGGGTGCTGAGTTACTTGTTTTTAAGCCTCTTCTCATGGCTGCATTCTCTTCTGGGGTTCTTTCTTACTTAAACGTTTTTGTATATTTCTGTGGCTTCCAACTTCTGGCCACCCTGGAACATAAGCATCCTTATCTCGGATGGCTTCCTTCGGATGCAGTTCTAGAAATGGAGCGACTGGGATGAAGGTTAGGCTTCTGGGTAAGGAAGGCTCCCACTGGCCATGGTCTGGTGGCTTGCGCTGTCCCCAGGCCCTCCCCCAGGAGAAGGGGCCCGCCGCCTTGTGTCATCCTGCAGCTTCACCCGTGGTGCGGCTTGCTCACAGCTGGTCCAGTGCACCCGCGCAGGTGGCCCGGGCTGCTGGCTGCAGTGCGGGTATGTGCGTCCTGTGCGGGCGTGGGGCTGCGTCCTGTGCGGGTGTGGGGCTGTCTGAGCTTGCTGTGTTCGGGCATACTCAGGGCCTCATGGGGTTTCCGCCCACAGAGGCTCACTTGACTGGACGGAAATCGATGTGACTTGAGTGATTCTGTCCACTTGGGGGGAACTGGGCAGAAATTGCCAGAAGGAAATTGGCCTGAAAGTGTGAGCATGCAGGATTCAGTCTGTCGGGGGCCTGGCACAGTTAGGGGTACTGTGGGGTTCAGACCACAGGTCCCTCTGCTGTCACTCTTGCTCCTAACCTCCCACCCCGGGTCCTCGCCCATGCACGTAGAGCCAGAACAGTGGTTTGCGCCCAGTCCATCCTGTAGCACCATCCCAGCTTCTCAGCTCTCCACAGTGTCGCCACCAGGGAACCTGAGTGCCCAGCCCTGGTACACTAAGGCAACACAGCAGTCCCAGGGCTCCTTCCCCGGGCACTGCCAGGACTGTGCCACTGCCTGTGGCGTGGCCAGGAAAAGCCCTAACAGACATTGAGGGAGCCCTCAAGCAGGGGTCGCCAGCTCACCCAGGACTGCAGTGATGGGGATGGAAGGGTGTAGGTGGCAGAGCCCAGAACAGCCGGGGCTCAGCTGGCCTGCACGGGGGTGGGGCTCAGGGGAGATGAGGACAGAGACATGACCAGAAGTGATACGGCGTGACGTCATGGACCCTGTGGACAGCAGGGGTCCTTTGGCAGTCCCGAGAGCAGGGAAGGGACGTGTGGCCCAGGGGCAGTGTGTGAAGGACAAGGTGGGTGAGCAGGAAGCCCCGGCTGGGCTGGAGGTGCAGTAGGAGCCGGCGCTGAAGCCAGGGACGGTGAAGCACAGGCCAGCCGCACAGTTTATCTTTGAAATCACTTGCAGATGTCCCTTTAGGCTGCCCAGTCTCCACCCACAAACCCAGGACTGGTCCTGGGCTGGGGCGGCCAGAGCCCTGCTGTGACAAAGACAGATGGCCGTCCCACAGGTCAGGAGGCGGGAAGAGCTTCGGAAACCTTTGGGTGGCTCCCCGCACAGCTGGGGGCAGGGAGGCCCTGCCTGCACAGCCCAGCTCCAGCCCTGTGCCCAGCCTATACTCTCCTCTCCATGGCCACAAGGCCACGCGAGGTCCTTCCCAGAGCGTCACTGTGCCCTGGGTGCGTCTCCATCCATTGTCCCTGGAGCCGGAATGTCCCCACTGAGGGATAGCTGAGTTGGTCCAGGATCTTTACCCGTTTCTCCTTTCTGGAAGCTGCTGTGGGCGCCCTGGCCTCCTGGCTTCTCCCAGATGAGTGGGCCGCGTCCCCCAGGGAATCCCTGGGTGGTGAGGGTGGTCCATGTGGAACCCGCATGGCTGCCCCCACCCCGCAGGCAGACAATAGCTCATTGTATCGGCTTGGGCAGCCAGCCATGCCCACCCAAATGTGAGGGCTGGGCACGACGTCAAGGGAGTGGTGTCTCTTTGGGGGGGGCGGGTTCTGATCCTTCTTTAGTGTCCTGAAGTGGCATGCCAGATGCCCCCACAAGTGCCCACAAATCTGTGTCAGGATCCCAGGCCGTAGCAGTGCATTCTGGGCGGGTGTGGCTTGTCCTGCTTGGGCCCTGGATGGGGACAAAGTCAGCCTGGGACGTTACCAGTGTGCAGGAGCCTGCAGAGCAGCTCTGGTCCCAAACCCCAGGCCTGTGGGCTACTTCTGCAGGGAGCTGAGACAGAGGCCAGTCCAGCCCACGCCCCCTGCCTTACACCCCGTCATGGGGACCCCACCTAGCTACGTCCCCTCACCAATCCGGTCCAGGAGCTCTGCTCTCCATCGCAATTCTCTGGAGTCTGCCCCTGCATATCGGGCACTCACTCCCCCAGGCAGCCCTAGAAGAGGAAACAGCTGGGCTCAGCACTGCAAGCATCTTCCTCGGTAAGAAACACTGCCTGCCTCCCTTTGTGTCTTCTTTCATAAAGAAGATTTATTTTGGACCATGTTTGCGGTGTGCTGGACACAGATCTGCCTTCCAGTGGGAGCTGCTGGCCCTGCTGATGGGGGTTGAGCCTGGGGGAGAGGAAATGGGGCATGCTGCGGGGCTTGCTCATTCTTTGATCCACAGCGCCTCCTGGTGGCCAGTCAGGCTACCACAGCAGGACAATGGGCAGAGCCAAAGCTAGGGAATGTGTTCCCTTGGTGGGGGAGGAGGGAGGATAGAGGAGCCGCGTCTCTGTCCAGGTAGGTGAGCCAGGCGTGTGGGCTGCTACCTGAGGTGCACAGGGTGTGCACCAGCCTGTCGTCCGAGCCCCATTCCTGTGTGGTGTGCTGGAGGACGGGTCAGCACCTCAGGGAGCTTCTCTCACTGCTGCTGCGCACCAGGGCAGAGGGGCACGTGGGGACAGGGTGCTGGGAGGAGCTGGGTGGCAGGGAGGGGGCTACCCACGGCACACTCAGGAGTACTCACGCGGGACCCAGTTGGGGGACCTGACTCTTGGGTGTAGCCTGTAGGGGCCCTTTTGTCTCTTCCTGCCCTCTCCCACCTGGTGTGGGTCCAGCACTTTGCCACCTTCCCCTCCAGCTCACCCTACTGCTGCTGCCACTGCCTCTGAGGAGCCCTCTGTCCTGCCCCCTAGTCCTCCCCAGACCAGCCCCCCATGCACACCCCTCCTCTGTGTCCTGTGTGGCTTGGAGCTCACTGAACCCCCAGAGGTCAAGTGGGCTCAGCCACCACCCCCGGGGGCTGTCGAACACAGCAGCTCTAAGCCTTCAGGCTGCCCCTACTGGAGGAAAGGCTTCCCCCGCCCCAAGAAGGGGAGCACACAGCTCCTCCCACATGGGCTGCTGACGGCAGAGTCCTCTCCTTAGGGGTGCTCTCATTGCTGGCTCCGGCAGCTGACACCGCTTCCTGCCAGGGTATGTTACAAGCGGGAAGCTTGCCTTGCGCCCCAGTTCTGGGAGCATTTGGGGCAGGAGCCAGCAGTGGGAGCGAGATGTCTCAGTCAAGTAAATAAGTAAATCCTACCTTTTTTTTTTTTTTTTAATTTAATGAAAGGGAAAGGCAGAGTAAAGCATGCCCTGGGCCCTGGCTCCTCACCTATGAAAGGGGCGGGCATGGAGATCGCAGAGGAGCCTCTGGCCACATCTGTGCTAACAGTCCCCCAAAACTGGCCCGTGCCCGCCAGCTCTCGAGCTGTGGTATGTGCGGTACTGGAGCATCCTCAGTGTGCAGCCCTGATGACCACTGGACACAGGGTGTTCTGGGAAGCCCAGCTGTAAGGAGATCAGGAGGGCAGCCCAGAGGACGTGGCCTAACCCAGGCCTGACTGGTGTGGTGCAGACTTCCTAGCGGCCAGGGCGCAGCACTGGGGGTGGGGGTGGCTGGCTGAGCGGGTGCAGTGGGGTGGGCAGGGCTCTCATTTCAGTGAGTGGTGCTGCCCCATCGAGGAGCAGTGGGTTTCCTCCGTGCCTCCAAGCACAGAAATCTGGTTTCCATTAGCCTTCGCCCTTCTAGCAGGCGCAGAGGAATGTCCGCGGCTCCCCACTGCTGTGGTGGGGGTGGGCAGGGGGTGCAGTGTGCCATGAGCTCCTCATGTTTAGGGTCACTTTGTAGGGGTGGGGAGGGCAGGGCAAAGCAGGGAGGAAAGTGCTGCTCAAGTCTGCTGAGAAGGGCAAGGGCGCAGGGGACCAGGCGTGTGCCCCTGGTCCTGCGTCAGTCACAGCGGCCCGGGCGGTCCAGCCCCTGTGTGTGTGCATGGGCACGTGTGGCAGTGGGTGTGTGTGTGTGTGTGTGTGTGTGCAGTGTGTCTGAATCCTGATGGCTTGATCGGAAGGCTGAGCTGAGATGCGCAGACTCCAGCAGCTGCCTGAGCTCCCTGGGGCGAGGGCAGTGCAGGGAGTCTGGGCTTTCCTGGTTCAGAGCATTGGACCCCCTGGACCGCCTAAGCACGTGGCCCCACAGAGGGCGGGGCGCGCATGTCTCTCCTGGCTCTGTGTTCCCCCGTCCTCGCACAATCATGTCTGTCCTCACAGAAACGTTTGTTGAGTGTCCCCTAGGGAGCCCCGGACTGTCCAGGGTCCCAGGAGGCCTGGAGTCACCTCTTGGCCATAATGAGTCTCCTCTTAACAGGAGACAGAGGGTGGGGGCAGCACGGTGCCCCCAGGTGGTGGCTGAGCTGGCAGAAGGCTCAAGCTGCGGCTGCACTTCCAGCACCCGCACAGGTCCATCAGTGGAACCTCCGCTGGCCTCCAGGGCCATCGCTGCCGGGACAGCAGTTCCTGCCTGTCCCCAGGGAGCTGCCCAAGACCCAAAGCCTTGAAAATCATTTAAAACACCTAGGCAAAGTCACTGTGAGCTCGGAGCAGTCTTTACTATTTGCTTTCTTACTTGAAAAAAAAGGTATTTATAATTTTGAAAGAAATAGAGAGGGAGAGACCAAGAGAGGTCTTCCACCCGCTGGTCCTGCCCAGATGGCCACACTGGCTGATGCCGGGCCAAGCTGAGGCCAGGAGCCAGCAGCTTCAGCTGCGTCTCCCACCACAGTCCAGGGACCCAGGCACTTGGCCGTCTGCAGCTGCACTTCCAAGCACGTTAGCAGAGAGCTGGATTGGAAATGGAGCATCCAGGACTCCAACTTGCACCCATGTGGAGTGCTGGCTCTGCGGCAGCAGCCTTACTGGCTGGCCCCAGTTTGGAGTGATTCTAAACGCGATGCTGGGATCATATCAGGAAGGTCTCGCCGAGCCACAGAAATGCGGCAGGTTCATTTTCTTTGAGGCAGGGCAGCAACTAGGGAGGAAACTTTGCAGTTCCGGCCCAGCAGAGCCAGTGCAGGGGGTCGGGAAGTGCATGACGTGTGGGTGGGAGGCCGTGCGGGGTGGGTAAGGTGGTCCCTGGCTTACCCCATGCAGGACACAAAGCATGAGCCCTTTGCCTACCTAAAAGCAGCATTGCACCCAGGCGTCGGAGCACCTGCGACAGTTCCCTTGGCTCGGAGCTCCAGGCTCCTCGGGAGCGTCCTGTGCTCCCGCCTGGGAAGGGCCCGCGGGTGCTAATCCTGGCCCTGCGGCTCCAGAAGGAGAGCTTAGAGTTGCGCAGGTGGGCTCAGCAGCAGGCGGAGGGTGCTCTGTCAGGGTCCCACATCTCTCTCGCACCTAGAGGCGCAAAGGGAGACGCTCATTTCAGTTGCGCTGTGCAGAGCCACGCCTCTGCATGGCGGCGCAGTCACTGGGAGCTGGGATAGTCTTCTCAGACTTCATGACTAGGCGCATTCCACACGGTTGGCATCCATGCCAGCTGCCTCTCCAGCTTGTGTCTGCAAAGCTGGCCACACAGGTTCAGCAGTCTGCAGTCGAGGTCAGGGTTACTGTCTGCAGAGTAACTCCAGGGGACTGACCTGAAATTCAGGTCCCAGCACGGCGCAGGTAGTCTTCCTGCCGGCGCCCCCTCCCAGGTGGGGTCTTCTCCCCCGCTGCCCCCCCGCAGTCAGCACCCAGTGGAGGGTGTCACCCTCCCTGTGCTCTGCACTCAGGTTCTGGTCCTGCGGCATCCAGCTGGCGTGTGGGAGTGGCTGCCAGAGCTGCCTGCTGACAGTAGCCGTGGCAGTGGCAATCTGGCCACCACAGGTCACCATACACAGGCTGCCTGCATGTTACCCTAGAGCTTGGCTCCCCTAAAGCCGCTTACTGGGGTTACCTCTTTGTGGTCTCCAGTCTTCCAGTTCTGCCCCCTGCTGCTGCCCCCATGGTTGGATGGCTTGGGCCACTCGGGGCTTCGGCTTTTCTGAGTCGGACCCCAGAGGCTCTGCCACTGCCTGGCCCGCACCAAGGGCCGTCGTTCTGTCCACCTCTCCTGCTCACAAGGCAACATTCCCTTCCCACTGGGGAGACAGGTAGGTGGCTGGTTGTTTTTGGCCAGAACGCAGGCTACTGCTGGGCGTGGTGGAGAGGTCCGGCTGCTGCTGGGGGTGGTGGGGAGGTCCTGCTGCTGCTGGGGGTGGTGGGGAGGTCCTGCTGCTGCTGGGGGTGGTGGGGAGGTCCTGCCGCTGGGGGTGGTGGGGAGGTCCTGCTGCTGCTGGGGGTGGTGGGGAGGTCCTGCTGCTGCTGGGGGTGGTGGGGAGGTCCTGCTGCTGGGGGTGGTGGGGAGGTCCTGCTGCTGCTGGGGGTGGTGGGGAGGTCCTGCTGCTGCTGGGGGTGGTTGTCTGCCTGCGGGGTAGAACCAGAGCTTCCCCTCCACTCTCCCCACAGCTCTCCCCTTCCCCCATGTCCCCCCATTCTCCCCGTGATGGCTGCACCATCACCTGTTCGTGGAGAAGCCAGGGTGGTCCTCGAAGGCTTCTCTCAGGCAACTCCAGGGCGCTTCTGCTGTGCTTGGTGCAGGAGGCAGATGGCAACCTGACTGGGAAGTTGGCCTTGGGCTGTCCACAAGCCCCCACCATTTATCCTGCTGCAGCGAGGGGAACTGGCGCCTATTCCAGGGTGTGGCGCTCCATCCCCATCCCACTCCCCTGGCCCCTCCCCCCAGCCACTGCTCTCTGGAGCTCCTTGCCAGGCCTCCTCCCCTTTCCCCACTGTCCCCCATCACCAGGGCTGCTGCCAGGATGGGGCCCAGCGGCCTGCCTGGCACCATCCACACACAGCCAGCTCTGCTGTACCTGCCGGGCCTCAGTGCAGCTTCTGCTGGAAGCAGAGGCCCACAGACGGCCCAGGAGGACCACGGGCACTGTCTGCAGCGTCACTGACTTGCTCTTTTGGGGACAAACCAACCTTTGAGATATTTCCTGCCTTTACTGTTGGTTTTTCCCTCGTTTCTGAACTCTTGTCTGCAAGGTGAGCCGCTGTTCTTGCTGTGGCTGGCGTGACTCCTCCGTTTCAGCACATTCCTTGGCCTCGCTGTGACCGATCGCAGAGTGGGAGTAAGCATGGCCTCCACCCAGGGTTTGTCAGGCTGCCTTAGCTGCCCTCCTCGGCCAGCACACGAACTGCACAACCGTACAGAGAGCTCTGATCCGGAGCTATGCTGGTGCGCACGGGGCTGCTGGGTGTCCTGGTGCCCTGCAGCTGCAGCAGCCCCATCTTTGCAGGAACAGATGTGCAGCCAGCCCTCCCTGGACGGAGCCCACTGCCCTGGGCTCCCAGCACCTCCCTTGGGCACAGGAGCCACTGAGCCAGAGCCTCGGCACTCCTGCGGGGCGGGCGACCCATGGGCCTTCCGTGCTGGGCCCAGGCTGCCTGCTGCCCGAGGGACGCCTGCAGAGGCAACCCCAGAGCCAGGTGAAGGAGAGAGGAGGGGAGGCAATGCCAGGGTGTTGGGGGGAGGAGAGTTAGAGAAGGGAGCTACTGAGGAAGGCTGAGAAGAGGGTCGGGGACATCATCGCCCCTCACCCAGCCAGCAGGACAGGATTCATCGGCAGGTGGGGAGGACAGGGACAAAGCAATGGAGGCGGGCCTTGGGGTGGATGTGACCTGGGCCTTGGGGGGGATGTCATGGCTGCATCAGGACCCATCCGTAGCCATGGAGGAGTGTGGGCTTGGTCTGCCCACTCCTTGGTGCCCACCGCAGCAGTCCTAAGTTGGATGGCCTGCCTCCTGCCTCGTGTTGGGGCTGGCCATCCTAGGCAGCTGAGCAGCATCCTGTCCCCCTGCTGAATTCCTGAAACACAAGGACTCAACGGCGGAAGCATAACGTGCTGTGGCACGAACTGCAGTGGGAGTGGCCGTAGGGGTCCTGGCGAGGCCACTGGCCGTGACCGCTGCCACACCCCGCTGAGCTTCAGCCAGAGGTGTGTTGGCCTCAGAACATCCCTTTGGGCTGGCTGGAGGGTGCCACGTGGTTTTCTCTTCACCAGGAGATGCGAGACACCTTCATGGATCTTCGAGGGTCACTCCTGCCACCTCCAGCCAGGTCCCTGTGCATTCTTGAAGGGACTGGCCTCTCTGTCCATCCCACAGAGACGCACACCTCTGGGGCACAGCTGGGCTGGCTGGAGCAGAGTGGCCGGTTGAGCCTACATGAGGTCCTGCTTTCTCCTACTTTTTTTTTAAATTTTAATTTTTGATGATGTTTACAGTTGATCAGGGTGGGAAGGATGGAGGGTTTGGGGAAGGTGGGTGATATAATTGTTTCGAATTTTTCTTTTTCTTGTTACTGTATCTGAGGGGAGGGGGAAATAAAGGGAGAAGCCACACCCAGCCTCCCAACTACTCCAGGACCCAGGGATGGGGACTGCCACCCAATATCAACTCAGGGTCCCCGATGTGGAGCATGTTCCGAGGGTTCTGCTTAAGTGGTTCTAATAGTTCTGAAATACTGTCAGTCCCGCTGATCCAAGGATGAAGAAATCCTTCCAAGGTCCAATGGCTGACATAGTCCACCTTAGAGTCTCCATTCAGCCAGATATTTGCTGTCATCACTTGGCTGGGGTGGTTGTCCAATTTGTTCTGCCCTCCTCCCTCTGCTGTGGTACCAGATGTCCTCTGCAGGCCCCATGGGCTGGTACATCCTCCATGTGCATCTGGCCTGCTGTCCACTGCTCTGTCTTTTCCACTGAGGAGGCTCCGTTCTGACGCATGCGCTCTGTGGTCAGACCGTCAACCCTGGACGTGAACCCTGGTGTCCCCGCATGGCCTGTCTCCCAGCACCATTGTTGCCCTGGGCCACCCGATCCGGGCCCTACTGGACCATCAACCCTGGCACCCGCCATGCAGGCAGGCCTAAAGACCCAAGCCAGGTGATCTGGGCCCTACTGGACCCCCTATCTCCAGGGCTCACGGACCTAGCAGCTCTCCTGCTATAGGACAGGGCCACTTCCTCAAGGGTAACAGACCGTTGGGGGTGCAGACATTAGATAGGGATGTGCCCCCACCTGCGCTGGGCTCATGTCTTGCTAAGCCCACTGAGGTGGAAGGTGTGGCGCAGTGGGCGATGTACAGGCCACTCCCAGCACCGGCACGCCCTGCCCAGCCTAGCAGCATAGCACACTCGTGGCACCCGTGGCCTCCCTCATGCCATTGCCGCCACTGCCCAGTGTCCCCTGTACTTGAACAGGATTCCAGCTGCAGTTTGACTGTCATGATGCTCATTGCATCAGAAGGTCAAACACACACACACACACACACACACACACACACACTGCAAGCCATCACCCATTAGAGCAGCCTGTTTGCAAGCCAATGGTGCAGAAAGCACAGCTGGTGCTAGGTTCACACTGCGGGGAACATGATACACATGTGTGCAGCCCAGAGAAAGTGTCATTGTGCTGACACAACAAGAAACAGGGAAGGGGTGGCTGGATTGAATCCTGCAAGTAAAGGGAAATCAAGTGAGAGCAGCTGGACCGCGCATAGCACTTTGAGACCGTCCCCACCCGTGTCCGGGCCCCGTGTCCTCACACAGAAACATGTACAGACCAGTGTAGACTCAGCCAGACTTCCTGATGTGCTGCGGAAGTGGTCTGGGTCCCTCGGACGACCTCCTGACCTGCAGTGTGACAGTGGCGGGTGGGAGGGAGCCAGACCCGCAAAGGCAGCTACAGGTGCTCAAATGCCAAAGACTTTCACTTCCCCCTCTGTTGTCACAAACGTGGGATTCTGCTTCGTCATGAAGAAAGGTGGACACTTTAGCAGGACACTTTTGTGACATCCTCGGCTGACTTGGTGGACTAGGGGTGTAGTCTGTCTTCCAATGTGCACCCAGCACCCCGTTGTCCCTGTGGGAACATGACTGACCTGGTACTTGAACTTCAGCCTGCACTGCCGGCCATGGAAGCTGCAAGCTTGTGCTGGGTGCACGTGGAATGCAAGGTGTCAAGTCAGCATCTGAGAAAAGCGCCTGCGCATGCAGGGAGCGGAGGCAGCGACCAGCGCCGCTGCAGGCGCACGGGTCCTCCCTGGAGCAACTGGAGGCTTCTCGGCCTGCCCCAGCCCTTACCTGCTGCCTTTGACCCAGAGTTCCTGGCGAATGGGTGGGGATTTGGCTTGGCAGCTCAGGTGCTGCTGCCAGGGAGGCCTGCCAGTCCACATTAGAGCTCCCTGGACCAAGTGCCAGCCACACCTCCAGCTGCACCTGGCGCCTGTGTGCGTCCTGGCAGGCGGCTGGTGATGGCAGCTGTCACTCACTGGGAGACCCACGTGGAGGTGTGGCCTCCTGTCTGTCACAGACGTGTGGGGAGTGAACAAGATACCTCTGTGTGTGTGTATTATAGCTATATAGTCTGAAAATACAGCCATAGATATTTGGGTTTATGTTCCTGAAATTTTTTAGTGTCAAAAAAAAAAGTGCATGTGACATTTTCCAGTGTTGGAAGAGCCAATGTCCTGCCCCTTTGTGGGTGTGTTTCCTGGTAGAATCAGGCTGGGAGGCACCTGGCCCCTCAGGCTTGTCAGGCCGAATCCCCTGGTCACAGAGACACCGCCCCCCCTGCACTGTGAACTCACTCTAGGCCCCCGGCAACCAGGAGGAGCTGGCTTCTGGCCCTCGGGATGAGCCCAAGGAGGCGAGCACCGCTGGGAGTGAACAGCCTGTGCTGCTGGACCAGGGGCCAGGGTGAGGCCAGGGCTGGGCAGGGGGTGCGCAAGACCCCTACGGCCTCAAGAGACACTGCTCCAGGTTAAACTGAGTCTGTGCGCAAGGCTCCCCATTAAATGGAGATCTGTGGTTTTTTTAAAAAGATTTATTTATTTTATTACAGTCAGATATACAGAGAGGAGGAGAGACAGAGAGGAAGATCTTCTGTCTGATGGTTCACTCCAGTCCTTCTCAAAACTGCCCCTCAGCTCCCCTCCCCCTCCAGCCTTTTCCATAAAACGCATGTGCATGCCTGGAGACAGGATCCAGCCTGCCGAGCTCCATAGCTCCCTAGAGCGTTCACACTTGACCTCATAAAAGACGCAGGCCAGTGAACAGACACTTCCCCCATGGCAAAAGGGAGACGGGATGAGGCCGGCAGCCGCCCTGGAGAGCCAGGGCTCAGGGCCCTCGCCAGGAAGTAGCTTCTGCCGGCCCTGGGGACAAGGCCCCTCTGAGCATGAACTGACCCACGGGCCGCCCCCTCAGCAGCAAGGCCTGCCAAGGCTCCCTTAGAGGTCCGGCTGCCCGTCCTCCCTGATCTGGCGGCTGGTGTGACAGCCGCCCTGAGGGCGCCCCACCCCTAGCGACCTCTGCAAGTTCTCTGACATCTCACCCCCCTGGGTCCGTCAGTGTCGGTGGCCGTGTGGCTGCTCCGTTCCTGGGACAGGAGGGTCCAGGGGTACAACAGAGCAGCCCAGCGTGAGGTTTGGCAGTGCCCAGTGGAGCTGGCCATCTCGCAGCGCTGTCTGAAGGTCCGTCCAGGGAAGGCAGCTTGTCAGTTCCCAGGCCTGTCGCCTGTCAGCTGCATAGCCACTGTGCCTGTGCTGTGTATCACCCCGAGTGTGTGCACAACCCTTCACCACCCAAGGTCGCACCAGCCGCACGTCGTGCCCACTACTTGTTTAGGACCCGATGGGGGCGGCGAGCTTAGGGCCCTCGGGCTGCCAGTGGAGTGGGGGAACTCAGGGCACCCACCGCCGCCCACTCCCTCAGAGCAGAGGCTTTCTGGGAGGATCCTGGAGGGGCCGGTGGGGCCTGCAGCACTGGCTGCTCTCGTCCTGCTCCAGCAGAGGGCGCCACGCCCCTGCCTGCCCCCGGGGGCCATTCGTTTCTGCAAAGATGGCCCGCGAAGTGAGCACCAACCCTCAAGTGAGACCCCTGCAGGCCCCGTGTATGGGCCGGTGTGTGGGTGTGCAGCTTGGCCAAGCCGTGTGGGGAAGCTGAGTGAGCACACGTGGTGTGTTTGTACACGCATGGATATACACCTGCGCGCACACACACAGATGCACGGCTTGAAGATTACCAGGGCTGCTCTGAAAATGCATCCTCCACAGACCCTACCACCCCACCCCCAGGCGCACTCTGTTTAGAGGAGGCAGGCCCTGAGCTCACTTCTGAAGGTGTTGGGGAGATGCATGCACGCAGCACCTGGATGGGCCTCGTCCGGGTCGTCACCCTGTGCCTTGTTTGGCAGGCGTCCTGGGCACAGGCTGCAGTCAGTGAACCACACATTGTCATATGCATCACCCTCGGGCCAGGAATCCAGGCCCTGAGGGAGCGGGGCTGGATCAAGCCCAATGAGAACAAAACTTTAGGATGGACCTTCTGACAATACTTACTCCCCTGCTGGTTATTGTAATGGTTTCTTGGAGAGCGGCTGAGTAGCTGTGACCAGTAGATGGCAGCAGAGGTACGTCTGCCACCCCCTGCCCCCCAGCAAGATCCACAGGGACCCTCCCCACCCCCACCCCGAAACCCAGCAAAGGGTTTGCCTCAGCGGGCAGCGGCAGCCACCTGTGGGCTGCATGGCTAGCATATCCATTCTCAGAGAGTGGGTCAGTGGCGTGTAAGCCACAGATGAGGAGTGCTGGTGTAGACACAGAATGACAAGGGCCAGCCATGTGCTCTGGGGAGCGGACAGCATGAGTAAGGAATCGACAGCAAGCTGCAGCTCATCCGGAATGCCCGTGGTTCAGAGCTCCCCGTCAGGGCGGGGCTCGCCAGTTCACACTGCAAAGCAACAGAGAGAGATCGTCCATCTGCTGGTTCACTCCTCAAATGACTGCAATAGCCAGAGCTGGGCCAGACTGAAGCCAGGAGCCAGGAGCTTCTTCTTGGTCTCCAACATGGGTGCAGGAGCTCAGTGACTTGACCCATCCTCTGTTGCTTTCCCAGGTACATCAACAGGGAGCTAGATCAGAAGAGGAGCTGCTGAGACTTGAATTGGCACCCATGCGTGATGCAGGTGGCAGCCTTGCCCAACAAGCTTCAACTGCTGGCCCTGGCCTCGGTCACTCTGCGCATAGCAGTAGCCGCAGTGGTGACCAGCACAGCCTGGCCACTGCCACCTGCAGAGCAGTGCCTCTTCTGCTCCGCTTGCCTCCTAAGCCTGCCAGGAGCAGGTGCACAAAGTTAGCCCTACGTCTTGTTGTTCCAGCTTTGCTGGCCCAAAATGCAGCCATCCCCCGCCCAGGCTGTGTGCGTCAGAGCCATCCCAGACGCCTCTTCCTTCCCACACGTCCTACTGGCCCCTGTCTGCGTTCATTCCAGCCCTTACAATCTGCCGTCAGCATCTGCCGTCGACTGGCACGAGCTGCACGGGAGAGCCCTGGCTGCGCTTCCCACCCTTAGCCAGAGATACCGCCCCCGGCCTGCACGCGCAGCTCAGGCCCTGGCATTCACCCTTCACCTGCAGCCCTTAGCTGAGGTTACACAGGGGCTGCAGCCCTCCTAGCCTGACCATCTCTGCCCCAGTGGAATGCTGCACTTGCCACCCCCCGCAGCGCTGTAACCGCCCAAGGGCTGTGGGGCTGGGGATGACCCTGACCTCTGGCCCTCTGCTTTTGGGTACAATACTCCATCACATATTCTGCCCTGTTACTACCAAGCAAAGATGGAGGTAGGAACACGTGGCTCAGTGGGGCAGCTCAGTGGCTGGGGGAGATAGCCTACAGCTTTTGGGTGGTTGTTGCCTCAGACCCCACCAGCTGGGGCAGTGTGGGGCTCTACACATACTTTTTGAATGAAAGTTGTTTCATGGAATCGGGTGGCTATGTGTGTGTGTGTGTGTGTGCAGGAATCATGTCATTATTTGTTTGGAAGGCAGATTTACAGAAAAGGAAGCGAGGGAAAGAGAGAGAAAGGTTTCTTCTGTTTGCTGGCTTCCTTCCCAGATGAGCAGTGACTAGGGCTGTGCAGGCTGGAGCTGGGACCCCACATGCTGTCAGGGGCCCTGGCACTGGAGCCGGGACCCCACATGCTGTCAGGGGCCCTGGCACTGGAGCCGGGACCCCACATGCTGTCAGGGGCCCTGGCACTGGAGCCGGGACCCCACATGCTGTCAGGGGCCCTGGCACTGGAGTATTCTCCCTGTTTTCCCAGGTCTGGTAGCAGGGAGCTGGATTGGAAGTGGAGCAGCCAGGACTCAAACCAGTGTCCATATAGGATGCTGGCACCACAGATGGCGGTCTTGCCCGCTGTGCCACAGCACTGGCCCCTCAGTAGCAGTTCTCTGAGGTGCAGGTCACAGGACGCTGCTGTGTTTCCCATTCCCACCTCGGGTTGTCCTCTTCCTTGCCGGCCTACCCTCAGGGGTGCCCAGCAAAGCTGCATGATCAGCTTCCTTGGGCGGAGATTTGGGGTTAAAAGATTCAAGGGTCATTTCTGGCTCCAAGTGCGTTTTGGGGTGACCCCAGCCCACATCCTGATCCTCTCTGGGCAGCTGGAGGTGAATCGTAGTGGTTGGGTTGGTCACCTCGCTTCTGCAAATGAATTGTGCTATGCTTGAGTCACTCACTCTGTGACATGGAAACTAAGCCACTCAACTTGCAGGACTCACTGACTGCCTGGGAACATGCATGGAGGCGGCCAGAGGGACAGGGACCACTGAAGGTGACACTAGAACTGGCTTAGTGTGACCATTGGAACACTTCCCCTTCCTGTTTGGAGAGCATGGAGCTGTTATCTGGCAGTTAGCAGTCACTCCTAAGGGCTCAGCCCTGAACCAAGTCCCACCTCTGCTAAGTCAAACCCTCACCCCTGTACCCCCCAGCCCTCACCCCTGTACCCCCCAGCCCTCACCCCGTGCCCCTCCGAGCCCTCACCTCTTTACCCCTCTGAGCCCTCACCCCTGTACCCCCAAGCCCTCACCCCTGTACCCCCCAGCCCTCACCCCTGTACCCCTCCGAGCCCTCACCTCTTTACCCCTCCGAGCCCTCACCCCGTGCCCCTCCAAGCCCTCACCCCTGCACCCCTCCCAGCCCTCACCTCTTTACCCCTCTGAGCCCTCACCCCTGTACCCCCAAGCCCTCACCCCTGCACCCCTCTGAGCCCTCACCCATGTACCCCTCCCAGCCCTCACCTCTTTACCCCTCCGAGCCCTCACCTCTTTACCCCTCTGAGCCCTCACCCCTGTACCCCCAAGCCCTCACCCCTGTAGCCCTCCCAGCCCTCACCTCTTTACCCCTCCGAGCCCTCACCTCTTTACCCCTCCGAGCCCTCACCCCTGTACCCCCAGCCCTCACCCCTGTACCCCTCCGAGCCCTCACCTCTTTACCCCTCTGAGCCCTCACCCCTGTACCCCCAAGCCCTCACCCCTGTAGCCCTCCCAGCCCTCACCCAGTCCAGAACTTCCACACGTAGTAGCAAGCGAGAATGTTCCTGACCCGCTTTCTAAGTCTCCATCATACACAGATAAAAATAACTTCTCCGTGCCCATCGCCCTGGCAGTGGCTCACAGGAGGCCCACTTCCAAAATGGGCGCCCAGCATGGTGCTGCGCAGCCTGCTTCAGCACGGAGGGATTGAGCCAGCACTGAGCTTTTCCACTCAAGGCCTTATATTGTGGCTTTTCTCAGTTGACCACAGAGAGTCACATAACCCAAGAAGAACAAGCCGTGTGTGACTCCTCCCCCATGTGCACGCATCTGTGTCGGTCCTCGCTTGACGTGCCTATGGATATGAACCGTGCAGGCACCTGCACAGTGCAGACACGTGAACCTCAGCCCCCATGGCCACCGCTTCTTGTCCAGCTCGCAAGGTCAGGGAGTCGCATCATCTCCTCCCTGCAGCTCTGATCCCAGCCATGGTGTCACTCGCCTGGGGGCAGAATGAGGCTGATACACACAGCCCGTGGCCCTTTTGGCTTCCAGCCTCAGAGATGCTGCTCCACAGCGCTGGGGAAAGCCAGATGTGCACTGGCTCCACACAGTTCAACAAAGTGGCAGATGTGTGGCCGAGCAGGGAAGAGGCCACTGAGGACGCCCGGCGGAGTCCTGCCTTCACTCCTGACTCCAGCTTTCTGCCAGTGCACAGCCTGGGAGGCAGCAGGTGGTGGCTGTGTGAGCTTGGTGAGGATGTCTTACTGCCCAAGAGCAGGAATGTGCATCCTCAACACCTGCTCTGCGTGCCAGCCCCGCAGGGCCGCACCTTCTGCAGCTGCCCCGGGGAGATCACTGCCTGTCAAGCAGATGTCTGAGAACTGACCACGGCTGCTGCAGACCCCAGGTGGGGCGTCTGTAGAGAGGGTACCCCTTCTCCAGGAGCAGCCCTAACCTGAGCTCAGCCCTCTGCTGAGCTTGCTGGCTACTTTGGTTTCCCAGGGCGGGAAGCCCCACCATGGGGGCCAAGTCTTAAGCCCACAACTGCCCAGGGACAGGTGATTACAGAGAGGAAGGCTGCTGCCTGGGCCAGTCTCCCATGGAGATTCCAGCTGTGGCCTGCTCTCTTGCGCCCCCAGGCCAGGCTCCTCTTTACCAACCTGACACCTAAACTTACTCCACCAGTCTCAGCAGTTTGTCCTCAGAGTACTCTCCGCTGGGGGCAGAGCACTTTGTGGGAACAGCACCAGGTGTGTGGGAACAACGGAACTCCCATGCCAGTCCTCATTGTCACCACCGCTGGTCCAATGTTCTGTTTCACTGTGTTGACAAATTAATCCCAAAGGTTTGGGACTTTGACCACCGAGAGCGCCTTTCTGGCTCATCTCCAGTGCCAGCATGGCCCACAAGGGTCCTGTCCCCGTTTGCTTGAAGGCTGGGATGGAAGATGCAGCCCCAGGTGGCATGAAATCCCACTGGCACAGACACCATGGCCACAGGCTGTACTGCCTCACGGTCGCTTAACCAGTGTCACTGGGCTGTCCCTCCCTGATCTGCATTTCTGATCAGAGGAAATAAGGCAGGTGTTTGGCAAGGCCGGGAGGGAAAGCGGGAGAGAAGGGATGTGCGTTGGTTCCCACCAGCCCAGTGCAGGGCACATGGGCGATCCCGGTGCAGGTGCTGAGACCCTGAACGAGTGCAGTGTTGCCGTTGGCTTCTCTGGCTCTCCTAATAGCTGCCTGCCCTCTGCTCTCCCAGGGTCCTGGGCTGCTGTTGCAGGAATGCAGGCCTGGCCATTTAGCCATAAATCAGAAGATAAAGGGGCCAGGGCTGACACAATGCCTCAGTGAGTTAATCCTCCCCCTTGCAGGTGTCAGCATCCCACATGAGTGCCAATTCCCAACCTGGCTGCTCTGCTTCCCATCCAGCTACCTGCCTGTGAGCTGGGAAAGCAGCAAAGGATGGCCTAAAACCTTGGGACCTTGCACTTGTGAGGGAAACCTAGAGGGAGCTCCTGGCTCCTGGCTTCAGATCAGCTCTGAACATTGTGGCCATTTGGGGAGGGAATCAGCAGATAAAAGATCAAAAAAGGAATAAGAATTTTAAAAAAGCAAAAGACAAAGGGATTGCACTTGGGGGTCTGGCCTCTGCATTTCCCTTGTGGTCCCCTTTGGTCCTTAGAGCGGTTGGAATGGGGGCAGTCCCGGGCCATGGCTCCCTGGCCCTCCTGCTGCCCTGTACACTGGCACCCCAAGGAGGCACCCCAAGGGAGACAGCCTGTGCAAACAAGTCCCAGAGAGCACTTGCTGAGTAAGACAGGCAGCAGCGGGCCTTGCAGAGGTGCCCACGCTGCAGCCTGGGCCCTGACCTGGACTGTCCGGTTGTACAAGCTACACAGGACTCCTACCAGCAAAACACAGCCCCGTCGGTGTTAACTGCAGGGTGTGTGCTGGGTGTGGCAGCTCGGCCCTCGCTTGGGATGCCACATCCCTTACAGAGAACATGGGTACCAGTGCCGGCTCTGCTTCCCTGCCAGCCCCGGCTAGTGCCCACCTGGATGGGAACAGTGGTGATTCAAGTGCCTTGCGAGCCATGCGGAATCCCTGGAGGAAGTTCCCAGCTCCTGGCTTTAGTCTGGCCCGCCCTGGCTGTTACAGGTCAGGAGGAGTGAACCAGCAGGTGGAAGATTTCTCTCTCTCTCTCTCTCTCTCTCTCTCTCTCATCCCCATCTCTGTGCCTTGAAAAAAAAAAAAAAGTAAATAAGTTTTTTTTTTTTTAAGTGTGTGTGTAGATTCATGGCAGACCGGTGTTCTCCAAGGGAGTATTAGAGGCGAAGACAGGCTCACCAGCAAGATCGTCGGGCTCGACCTCGGGCCCCGCAGCAGCGCTGCCCAGCAGCGTGTCCACGCCCGGGCTCTGGCCTTTTCCTGCAGAGCCTTCTCACTGTCATCCTGTTAGAGGCCTGCCTGAAATAAACTGGTGTTAAAAAGTGCCTGTAGGGGAAGAAAATAGAAGACAGGATGTGGAAGAAAGAGACTACGCATTACAAAGCTGGAAATAGATGCTGCGTAGACTCTGCCGCCCCAGCTGCAGCCTGGCCCCGTCTCCGCTCACAGGGAGAGGGAGGTCCACGGGAACAGCAGCGGGAGACAGCGACCCAGTGGCTGCATGTGCCCGTGGCTGCATCCCCTGGCTACGTGTGCCCATGACTACCATGTCCCTTGCATGTTCCTGTGGCTCTGTGCCCCTGTGTGCCATGGCTGCATGTGCCCGTGGCTGTGTCTCCTGTAGTCCACACTGTATACACCCCCAAGGGGCTTGTTGATGCCTGTGAAAATGCGCACTATGAAAACTCATGCTTTGGTTTTTCTAAACACTAAGGTAACCGTATCTTTCATTTCCATGCCCCGTGAGCTTTCTGAAGTTGTCGTGGGTGGGAGTTAGAAACCACTGTCAGCAAGTCCGGCTTCAGTCTCCAGTGCTGCACGTGGGCTCACGTCTCTGCTCCCTGACTGGCGATGTCACGTGTACCTTGAGGTCATGACACCTTTGTCCCTATGGATTCTGCCCAGAGCTCAAGGGCCGGTAGGATGAGGTGCTCTGGTGAGAAGCACCTAAAGCCCCCTGCCCTACCCCACAGCAGGAACTCCTCTGCCTCGTGGAGATGGTGGCCTTCTGCCAGGCAGTCTGTGGCCTTGCTGCAGGAACCTGGGCCTGGTACAATGGCTCGATTGATTAGTCTGCTTCTGCGAGCTTTGAGTTCCCATTATGGGGACCAGCTCATGTCCCAGCCCATCCACGCCCTGCCTGTAGCCTAGGAAAGCAGTGGAGAATGGCCCAAAGCCCTGGCCCCTATACCCACAAGGGAGATCTGGAAGAAGCTCTTGGCTCCTGGCTGCAGATTGGCTCAACTCTGTTGCAGCCATATGGAGAGTGAACCAGTGGATGGAAGAATTTCCTCTGTCTCTCCTCTCTGTAAATCTGCCTTTCTGATAAAAATAAATCTTAAAAAAAAAAATCTCACTGCAGGGACCTAATGGAGGGAGGGAGGGTGCATTCCCAGGGCAGCTTCTGTGTTCTGGTGCCCTCAAGGGCATTTAAGCTCTGTTTGCCATGCTGCCCAGTCCTGGCCCTGCCATACCCTAGGTGCCGTCCTTCCATCGGTCATCTCTGCTTTGGTATCATCTTTATCCCTGATTCTGTGTTAAATTAGACATCTTTGTGTGGCTGTTTTGCCTCTTTTGAGTCCTTGCCCATCTTTCAATGTACCTGCTTGCATTTTTGCTGTTGATTTGTGCGTTTCTTAGCTAAGCTTCTACCGGTTTTGCATGTGACAAGTGGCTCCTGACTTAGACCACATCTTTCCTTGTCCTTCATGGCAGCCTTTGGTTTTAAAAAGAAAGTTTACAATTTGGGCTTATTCACAGTCAATCTTTAATACAAGTAGATTTTTTCCTACATAACTTACAAATAGACTCTTGATATCAGCTTGCCCAGGAATAACTCTGCCTTCCCTCACTGAATCTCAGTGCTGCCCTGGTTCCTGCAGGCAGACCCGCTTGCAGTCTCTGGCCTGTTTTATGGACCTGCTCCGTCTCACGCACCTAGTCATTGTCCCCAGGCGGACTTCTGCAGGCGGGCTGCAGGCCTGTACATCTCGTACCCTGTCCGAGCTTTTCTCAGCCCGCCACTGCCCTCGGCACCGTAAAATCGTTTGTACACGTGCACGCACACGCACGCACACCCGTGCACGCACACGGCTCTGTGGCTGACCAGAGGGCACTGAAGGAGCAGATTGCTCCAGAGGCATTCCTGTTCCCACAGTGTGTATCACTCACACAGTGCTCACCTCCCTGCCCTGGGTGTGAGATGAGATGGCCGCTGGCTGGCAGCATCTCTGTGCCTGGAGGGCCCGCTGCAAGCTGCCAGCCTCGGCTGACTCTTGGGGTTCCTGATAGCTCAGGGTTTCCTCAAGGGTGACCTGAGGACAGAAATGGAGGTTGCTGGAGATTGTCGTTACTGAGCCAACAGATGCAGTCAGGGAGAAGGACATGTGGAGGACACTGAGGGCCAGCTCAGCTCTGCCAGCTGCACTGCCAAGGTGGGCCTGCGTGGGCACACCCAGGGCCAGCACACAGGTGCGGTAGGCGTGAGTGGGACTCCATCAGTCAGGTGAGACACTCAGTGGCAGCGTGGTGCATGCTGCTGAGCTCTCGTGCCCTGCCACTTCCCTTCCCAAGGTCTTCGCCCTTCCCCCCGAGTTGAACTTTCTCAGTCCCCAGCATCCCAGCATGAGTCCCTAAGGCTAGATGAGACGTACAGGATATTTCTTATTTCGGAGGTGTAAATGAATGGTTTTTCATGGCCTTCATCGTATCCATTGCCACAGTCAGCCATTTCTGTTTCCCTTTACGGAAAGACCCAGAGAGCAGCATTCAGGCTGGCGGGTGAGATACCAGCTGAGGGGCCCCGCATCTCACTGAAGGGTACTTGGGTTTGATACCTGGCTCCGGATCCTCAGTCCAGCTTCCTGCCAAGGCACACTCTGGGGAGTTGGGCTCCTGCTGCCCACATTAAGAGATGTGGACAAAGTGCCTGCTCCCAGCTTGGGCTGGGCCAGGCCACCACAGGCACTAGGGGCGTGAGCCCAAGGATGGGATCTCTTTGCTTTCCCTGTGTGTGTCTGTATTTCTGTCCTTCAAATATGTTCATTAAAGAAAGGAAAGAGATGAATTAGAGTTGTGATATCCCTTTGTCTTGAGGCAAAAAGGAGTGATGGATTGTGTAGTAATTCAACATCACTTCCAGGGGAGGCCTAACAAGGGCATGTGTTCCTGGCCCTCCTGGAGTCAGAAGCGCCCAACCTTGGCCAGCGCCGCCTCCCCAGCCCCCGGCCTGCTTGAGGTTCCCAGGGCCACCACCGTTAGCCCAATGGGAAGTTGCATCATCAGCTAGGAGGTGCGAGGGCCAGCTGTGTGTTGGCGGCTCACAGTCATGGCTCTGGAGGTCGTTTTTGACACCCAAAGGAAAGCACAGACAGCTGGCAGGTGGCACCCCTGAGCTCTGCCCTGGCCCTCTGTGGTGCTGTCTGCTTCTGTGCCGGGCACCTCACCCTCTGCCAGCTCCTCACAGGTAAGCGCCATTGTCTTTCTGCTACAGTTAGTTATTCCAAATTCACAGACTCTTTCTCCTAAAACCCTAAGAAGTAAAGAAAGATGAGGACATGGCGTTGGGTTTTGAGATCCTGCTAAGAAGAGCATCACAGCCAGGCAGAGGGTGGGTCAGTGAGCGGCTCTTCCATACGGGTAATAAGACCCCAAACATTTGGACCATCCTCCGCCACGTTCCCTGGCATGTTAGCAGGAAGCTGGATCGGAAGCAGAGCAGCCAGTACTTGAATCTGCTCTCTATAGGGGTGCTGGCACCACAGACAGCAGCTTAACTCACTGTGCCACAGTTCCTGCATGGCCCCTGGGCTTTGGCGGTGGTGGTGATGGTTGGGGTGCTACATTTTTGAAAGGGACATTAATACAAGTTTGTCTCATTGTCTTGTGGATTTACTGATATCCCTGATATTTCCACAACAAGGATGGAGGACATTTATGCAGACTCTGTTCCAAATGTTCACATAGATGGGAATTTTCAGGAATGCGCAGTTAAACATATAACTAAGATCCATAATGCTTGTGTGTGTGAATCCAGGTCCATTGGACCACGTTTGAACAGTGGAGATAGAAGGCCCCATCCCGTGGGACCAGGGCCCTGGCTCGGTAGGCTAATCCTCCAGCCTGTCACCTCAGCAGCCCATATAGGCACTGGTTCATGTATCGGCTGCTCCACTTTCAATCCAGCTCTCTACTTGTGGCCTGGAAAAGCAGCATGGGCCCTGCACCCATGTGGGAGGCCTGGAAGAAGCTCCTTGCTTCCAGCTTTAGATCAGCTAAGCTCTGGGCACATTATGGACATTTGGGGAGTGAACCAGCAATGGGAGACCTTCTTGATCTGTCCTGCTCTCTGTAAATTTGCCTTTCCAATATAAATAAATAAATAAATAAATAAATAAATAAATAAATAAATAAATCTTCAAAAATATATGTAGTAGGGCCCAGTGTGGTAGCCTAGTGGCTAGAGTCCTTGCCTTAAACACACTAGGATCCCTTATGGGTGCTGATTCTAATCCTAGCTAGCGGTCCTGCTTCCCAACTAGCTCCCTGCTTGTAGTGTGGGAAAGCAGTCAAGGATGGCCCAAAACCTTGGGACCGTGCACCCACATGGAAGCTCCTGGCTCCTGGCTTTGGATCAGCTTAGCTCCAGCCATTGTGGCCACTTGGGGAGTGAATCAGTGGATGGAAGGTCTTCCTCTCTGTCTCTCCTCCTCTCTGTATATCTACCTTTCCAATAAAAATATATAAATCTTGCGTATATATTTGTGTGTGTGTGTGTAGTAAAAGCCCCATCTCTTAATGCCCCTGCTTTAAGTCTGACTCCTTTTTCTGTAAGCAGCTCCTGTCACCATGACCCAGACCCCCAGGGACACCTCTGGCCGGGCTCCAGTCCGTCTGCACTGCTGGCTGACCAGGTCCCAGGAGGGGAGAGGCCTAGCATGTGGGTCCAGTGATTGGCTTGTCTTTGAAAGTGAAGCCCTGATGTTTCTGGCTGGCCTGGGCCCCTTGGTGGGACTGGGCCAGCCAGCCTGGGAATGGCGCAGCAGGCCTCGCTGGGGTTCACCCACCCCTTGCTCTTTCACAGATCCCTGCTTGTCACAGCTGTGCTGTGGGCTCCGGCGGGGGCTCAGTGTTCAGTGTTCGAATTAGTTGCTCTCCATACTGGGTCACGTCTGGTGTTCTCTCGCCCGTTCCAGGCCACCTGGCCTGGAGTCGGTGGCATTGCTGCAAATGCAGAGTTCTCTGAACCTTGATGAGTGGCTGCAGATCCCTCTGAGCCCGAGTGAGGGGGTGCAGGTCCCTGGCCCTGGGTGAGGGGGTGCAGGTCCCTGGCCCCGGGTGAGGGGTGCAGGTCCCTGGCCCCGGGTGAGGGGGTGCAGGTCCCTGGCCCTGGGTGAGGGGGTGCAGGTCCCTGGCCCTGGGTGAGGGGTGCAGGTCCCTGGCCCCGGGTGAGGGGGTGCAGGTCCCTGGCCCCGGGTGAGGGGTGCAGGTCCCTGGCCCCGGGTGAGGGGTGCAGGTCCCTGGCCCCGGGTGAGGGGGTGCAGGTCCCTGGCCCCGGGTGAGGGGGTGCAGGTCCCTGGCCCTGGGTGAGGGGGTGCAGGTCTGTGTGTGAACGAGGAAATGGCAAGCGCTTCGTTAGTCTTGGTTTCGTTGACATAAAGTATTGAGAAGTAGCAACTAATTAACACCATAATCACATTAATCCAGGTACAACTAAATGAGACAGAGTCCAGTTAAAACTGCAGTGTTACCCGTCACCCGGAGCAGCCCGGGAGGACCTGCAGCACTGCGAGCCCCTCACGCCAGGCCCCGCCTGCCCCGCCTGCCCAGGACCTTTTGCCATGGAGGCCCTTTTATACTCAGCCTTTCCTTTCTTCAGATTGCTGCACCCAGAGAATGTTCTCAGGGTGCCAGGAGTGAAGAGGCCACATGTCCAACCTCAGACCGCTGCATGGGGCTCTTTCAGGCGCATTGGAGGGCTGTGGGAGCACGGGAGGCCTTCCTGGGAGCTCAGGGCCTCCCTGCAGGCCCCCTGGGGTGCTGCAGCTTGGGACATGCACCCCAAAAGCAGGAGCTGAGGGAGAATGGAGCGGGGGGGGGGGGTTTCAGAGGTGGTCAGGCCGTGAGGGCGTTTCCACTGTGAGTGCAGTGGGGTCCCGAGGAAGGGAGCGTGGCTGCGGGACCTTGCACCAGCTGATCTGCTCCCCAGGTGCGAACAGCAGTGGGGGTTGGGCTAGGTCAAAGCCAGCAGCCCAGAGCTCTGGCCGGGTCTGCATGTGGGTGGGTGCAGGGGCCTAGGCACGCGGACCGTTGCCTGCTGCCTCCCAGGATGCGTTAGCAGCAAGCAGCTGTCCGACTGGTGAGCTGGTGTCACTGCTCTATGGGATGCAGGGGTCACAGTGACAGTTAAACCACTGTAACCAAACACCTGCCTCCCTTCATCCTAGTGCGTTCCGCATTAATCGCCTCCTTAACTATCTAAGGAAATCCCATTTGCTGAGGAATCCTCGCAGAACAAAGTGCCCAGGGCACTACCATGTTGGCAAGGCTAAACCACTTGTTTTGAGCTGTCCACAGCTACATTAGAAGGTTGCAATTTGGTGCCTGGGCTGCTGTGGCAGACACCAGTCAGTTCCTTGCCCCACCAGTTCCTGTCCTGGAGCTCTGCCCCACTTGCCAGCCACCAAGTTGGCTCTGCCCCCTCCATGCTCCTCCTTCGCGCTCCATCTGCCAGGAGGGTGAAGGAGGGCCCAGCGACACCGCAGCCCTTCTGCTTCTGCCTGTGGCAGTGCCACCACCGCTCCGGGCCTCACCACCTCCTCTTCTGCTTCCCGGGCGTGAGGGAGGTGCAGGTTGTGCATGTGGGATGGGTGGCTGCTGGCGGGACAACTCTGTAGGAGTAGGGCAGGTGCCCACCCCCCGGTACCCACTGCTGTTTCTAACGTCGAACTCAGCGTGGGATGCTGGCGTTCAGAGGGACACTGGGCCTCTCTGTTCCTTTAGCGATGCCATTATTCCCAGAACTGTTGGCAGCTTTAAGAAGCCAGCGTTCCATTTGTACTTATCTCTGTCCCTTGCCAGAAAGGTTTCCTACCATTGCTTGCAGCAGCCAGGAAAACACTTGGTTACTCTGAGAACTTCTTTTCTTCCCCATTGCCAACTGTCAGCTCTCATCAGCCAGGCTAATGCTGGCAGGGCTTGGCCGATTGGTTCTGTGCTGGTTTGCAGAGGGTCCGTCATGAGGCTTTAATGGAGTCAGCACATTGTCTCCCTGGCTGTTGTCTCCCTCACTGTTGTCTCGCTGTCTGTTGTCCCCTGGCTGTTGTATCGCTGTCTGTTGTCCTCCTGGCTGTTGTCTCCCTGGCTGTTGTATCGCTGTCTGTTGTCCCCTGGCTGTTGTCTCCCTGGCTGTTGTCTCCCTGGCTGTTGTCTCCCTCACTGTTGTCTCGCTGTCTGTTGTCCCCTGGCTGTTTTCTCGCTGTTTGTTTTCCCCTGGCTGTTGTCTCCCTGGCTGTAGTATCGCTGTTTGTTGTCCTCCTGGCTGTTGTCTCCCTGGCTGTTGTCTCCCTGGCTGTTGTCTCGCTGTCTGTTGTCCTCCTGGCTGTTGTCTCCCTGGCTGTTGTCCTTCTGGCTGTTGTCTCCCTGGCTGTTGTCCCCTGGCTGTTTTCTCACTGTTTGTTGTCCTTCTGGCTGTTGTCCTTCTGGCTGTTGTCCCCTGGCTGTTGTCCTTCTGGCTGTTGTCTCGCTGTCTGTTGTCCTCCTGGCTGTTGTCCCCCTGGCTGTTGTCCCCTGGCTGTTGTCCCCTTGGCTGTTGTCCCCCCGGCTGTTGTCTCCCTGGTTGTGTCTCCCTGGCTGTTGTCCCCTGGCTGTTGTCCTTCTGGCTGTTGTCCCCGTGGTTGTTGTCCCCCTGGCTGTTGTTGTCTCCCTGGCTGTTTTCTCGCTGTCTGTTGTCCTCCTGGCTGTTGTCTCCCTGGCTGTTGTCTCCCTGGCTGTTGTCTCCCTGGCTGTTGTCTCCCTGGCTGTTGTCCCTCTGGCTGTGTCTCCCTGGCTGTTGTCTCTCTCCTCTCGGGGCTGGCCTGGCTGTGCTGGGTATGCGATAGTTCTGCTGAGGTTTGATTGTTCCTGGGTGAGCATACTTTCATGAAGAGTCTTTGGGAAAATTCAGCAAACTCACACTAATACATTTTCTTCATAACCCAGTTGCAATTTTTCCTAAAATGGTGATTAAATGGGCAGGAAAGCTGGAACTCAAAAATAGAATTCGATTTTGAATTTAAAATGGTTTGAGAAGATGAGTCGATGTGGGTGCAAACAGATGCTGAGACCCATGTGCATGCCTAGGACCCTCCCACATGCTGATTGGCTGTGGCGTCCCCTGCAGTGGCCCAAGAACTCCCTGCTGCAAGGGAGGCCCTTGTCCAAGGCCTGGCAGACAGCCCACATACTTAGTCCCCACGGTCCCAGGAAGAGGCCCACTATAGGAAGCTAGGTGTCTCCAGGCTTAGTGCGTGTCTGCCATCTGCCAGCCCCAGAACCTTTGCTCTTGCCGGCCTAGTGGGCGCCTGCATCTTGGTGCTCCGCTCAGCTCGTACTGGCCTCAGGCTAGCACCTGAGTCCTGCCCTGTCCATCCCGCCGCCTCGCTCACCCTCCCCGTCCCTTGGCTGGGCACTCAGAACCCAGGACCGCCATGGTAAAGTGGTCCCTGCATGGTCGGGAGGAAGGAGGCACAGCATGTTTCCTGTAGCACACAGTTGGACTTGCATGGCCGAGTGGCCAGCCCCACCCTTTCCCGATCCCACTGCTATCCGTTCTGTGTTCGGAGACCCTTGACCCTGGGCCTCTCTGTTACTACTGAGTGAATGAGCTACTGAGTGAATGCTGCGTGTCAGACACCCGACAGATGTGAACAGGAATCAGTACTGCCCAGTAAATACCTATTGAGAGGAAGGAAGATCCCCTCACAGCCAGTCACTAGGCAAGGTGACTTGAAATCTGGATGTCTGAAAAGATCAACTCAACTATTTCCAGAACACACAGGCCACGGGGACTACGGGTGCCAAATGGGTGCACTGCTGGGGAGGGCGGGCCCCAGGCCATGGGGACTGCAGGTGCCCAGTGGGCACACTGCCGGGGAGGGCGGTCCCTGGGCCACGGGGGCTATGGGTGCACAGTGGGTGTACTGCCGGGGAGAGCGGGCCCAGTAGAACCCACGTCTGTGAGCCGAGAAGGAGGCAGAGCAGCAACAATTCCTGAAGCTTCTTCCAGAGGCACAGGAGAGGTGAAGCAGGAGCACCCAGCACGACTAGAGGGAAGCTGAGCAGGTGTGGGGAACCAGGGACAGCGTGCATGCTCGGACACAGGCTTTCTGGAAGGGGCGAGGGGCAGATTGAACCCTTAGGCTTGTTTCTAAATTGGGCATGGAGCTGAATACTTCAGATAGAAAGGGCTCCCATAATTCTAGACACAGCAGCCCCTGACAGGTGACTTTTTTTTAAGATTTATTTATTTTTATTACAAAGTCAGATATATAGAGAGGAGGAGAGACAGAGGGGAAGATCTTCCGTCCGATGATTCACTCCCCAAGTGAGCGCAACGGCTGGTGCTGTGCCAATCCGGAGCCAGGAGCCAGGAACTTCCTCCAGGTCTCCCACACGGGTGCAGGATCCCAAGCATTGGGCCATCCTCGGCTGCTTTCCCAGGCCACAAGCAGAGAGCTGGATGGGAAGTGGAGCTGCTAGGATCAGAACCGGCGCCCATATGGGATCCTGGTACGTGTAAGGTGAGGACTTCAGCCACTAGGCTATCGTGCCAAGCCCTAAAAGATTGGATTTAATCAGATTTTCCAATCATGGCATGCCGCCAGGCCCAACAGGTAACTGTTTAATGCAATAACTGTTCACTGTGCACCTGCCATGCCCCAGGCACGAGCGCTCATCAGGGAATCGGGCTCAGCAGTGATTAAAGCACCCCAGTGGCCCACCAGCCACGCGTGGCTGCCTAAATCCACTGCACTTGGAAGATAAGTGAACGCTGAGCCACTCGTCACCTCTGCCAGCCTTTGGGTGCTCACTTGTCCTGGGAGACCAGCAGGTCGCAGTGGGCTGTTGACATCTCTGCAGAGGGCTCTAGCTGCCAGCTGTTGGTCATGCCCCGTTCAAGGACATGAGCAGAGACAGGACTTCAAGCACACATGGAAATGGGTGTTAGGGAAAAGCACCGTGTGCATGTCACGATGTTCGGGCCTAGAAGAATTCCTCAAACACCTGATGTTCCCTTTCATGTGTACACTATATGGGGCATCCTGCACCAGTGCCTTTACCCACCGGGTCACAGGTCAGCCGCAGGCATGGCAGGTCTGTTGCAGGCAACCTCATCCTCGGTTCTCACCGTAGTAACCAGCCATGAGCATCCTTGGACCCCGCATCCCTGAGCATTCCCCAGCTCTGCTGATACAGGCTCACAGGCCCCATCGTGAAGCTGCTGACACAGCCTTGGCCCCGCGAGGCTTTACAGGAGCCCCAGGAACTGCAGCATCCAGCCTTTGTTATAGCCTGCTACACCAGACGGCCGCAGCGCCTGCAGACACAGAACCCCAAAGCCAAGCCAACAGCTTCCTTCCCAACAATGGCGTGTTCTGAACCTGGCCATATGTTCCCTTTATGAGCAACCCCCTCCTGGGTGCCCGGCCCCCACCAGAGGCGCCAAAGCTGTGGAGGGTCCGGGAACCGTCTCCTGCTTGTGAGCACACAATGCAGCCCTTGTGGCTGTTCGGGGATGGGGGCATCTGTGGCTGCGCACACACTGGCCCTGAACTGTCGGCTCCATCTTTCCTATTGGCAGGAGGTGAAAACTGGGCGCGCAGACGGCATGGAGAATCAGTGGCACCCCAGCTGGTGGGGTTTTTATCCTTAAAGTAACTCTGCAGCTGCTCAGCCAGCAGGGAAGTATGAAGCCAGGGCCTGGCTTAGCTGCTGGACACTGGTCCAGCTGTCAGGCCACGGCATCGGTACAGCTCCTGGCTCTGCCTCTGGCCCCCAGTCCCCCTGCAGCTCACCCTCCGTGGGGATCACACAGGGTCCTGTGTGTTGGCTATCTGTAGCTAAGGCTGCAGGGAGTGGGAGAGACACTTCCAGGAGCTTCAGTCAGGGTCCTGGTTGGGCCAGTTGAGGTGGCCCACCTGGCCTGCAGCCAGCGCAGCTCCTGCCCCCAGGGAGGCAGTTGCCCCTCTGTGTTTGGACCCACCCTCAGGGCTTAGGGGCGGTGGGAGGAGGACAGCGTCTGTGCCTTCCCCTCCTGGCCGCTGGCCTCAGTCCCCGGACTATGGCCGGGAACCCTCAGCAGATACCTCAGGGAAGTTTCAGGGGCCAGGTCAACTGGGAGCTTAGGTTTCAGGCACAGCTGGGCTGGTGGGGCAGGGACAGGTGCCAGGGAGCTAGGGTTGTGGCAGACAGCAGGGGGCGGGGCCTTTTGATGTGTCTGCCCCTGGGGGCAGAAAACCAACTCCATTCTCTCCTCCATTCTTTGGAAAGACAAAAGACATAAAAGGAAGTTTCAGCCAATAAGCTTCCCTGTTTTTCTTTCCTTTGTTTTCGAAAATACCAGAAAATGATCCCCTATGACTAAGCACCTAGCCTTCTCCAAAACGACATGGGGGAGTCCACCACTTGCAAAGTCTCCTGCCCGCCTGCCAGGCTGGAGCGCTAGAAATGGCAGGGAGCGGAGGCAGGACAGGACAGACAGTGCCCAGGAAGCCTGGCAGATGAGCGGACACTCAGTCTCTGGCTTCTGTCCTTTTCTAGAAGCCGACAGCAGCTCTGTGACGGACGCAGGGTAGTGATGGCATGGCACGCCCAGGGAGGGAGCCCCACACCCCCTACTTGCTTCCCCAATGGACATTTCTGGAATCAGATTTAACCTTTATTTCTGAACACCATGTCTTCTTGAGCCAGCCGCTTGAAGCTTGTTCTCTGTTTCTCTGCCTCTTGAATTAAAGAAAAAAAGGGGGGGAGGGGTGTTTTTTAAACCTCCCTGTGCAGTAGGCCCGGGGTACTATTTTTAGAATGAGCAGCCAGACTGGCCTGGATTGGGATTGGAGAGGGGCGGGGCTATGGAGCCACCCTCTTGGCCTCATTCCTCTGGGAGTGACCCCTCTTCCCACAGCCTTCCCAGGGCTGCAGCGTGGCAGGTGGCAGGCTGCAGGGCTCCTGGAAGGCATGGACACAGCATCTGGGCTTCTGTCTGTAAGGAGTTATTCCAATAGCCTTCCCTGGACCCGGCACCATTCCTTCTTCCTCACAGCTCATGAAGTTCGCGCCGGCCTAGCTATCCACCAATCAGATGTAGCCTGGCTTTCCACCTGAATCCCACCTCCCAGTCTTCCAGCCCCCTCCCCAACTCCGCCCACTTGCCAATCATCCCTAGACATTCACCTGCAGGCGCCAATCCCCTGGGGGCCTGCCCTCAATCCCTCCCAATCCCCACCCCCTATACCTGGCCGACAAAAAGGCTCCCCCAGGTGCGGCTCTCTCTCTTTCCCGGCTCTTATCCCTCCCTCTCTTACCCCACTCTTATCCCGGCTCTTACCCTGCTCTTTCCCGCTCTTATCCCTCTCTTACCCCCCCCTCCTCTCTCCCCCTCTTTCTTGCTGTTCCTGCTCCGTTGGAATAAACCTCCTAAGATACCTCGTTACGTCTGGTGTGTTTCAGCTCACGGTAAAGAACCAGGTTGTGGGAATTAGCTGCGCGTAATGGTGTGTTTCAGCTCACGGTAAAGAACCAGGTTGTGGGAATTAGCTGCGCGTAATAATATCGTAATATCGTATGAACTAGAACTCTCCCAACTTTTTAAATAACTAACACTGTCCCTCCAGCCTGTTGGCCCTGCCCATTGGCCCCAAACACTGTGCCTTGATGGGGCGGGGTACGAGGTACCCAGTTCACAGTCCCCACCCGGAAATCTGTGTCGCGCATTGGACGCTCCCCACCACACACCTGACATAATGGCTTCTCTGCCTCGTGCCTGCTCTTCTGACAATCAAATCCACGTCACGTCTCATGGCTGCCTCTGCCACCTCACAGACCCACGCCCTGGCACAAGGCAACCTTGTAGGTCCAGCGAGGCTCGAGGGGGCTGCCCATGACCCTCTGAGAATGAGCGCTGACTCACTGTGCCAGGGACCTGGGGACAGCACAGAGCTTGTCATACTGATGCCACAGGTAGACAGGATGGGAACGTGGCTGGGAAGGCTGGCGTGCTGCCCTCCTGGGGGAGAAGCAGGTGTAGCACACACACCTGCATCAAAGTGGCCACGTGGGCACTTTCCCACTTGCAGCAGGGCAGTGACGGGGAGAGCTCACTCTGTCCTAGAAGGTCATGCAGCAAAGATTCATGACCAGGCGTCACTCCACCCGGAGCGGAAGAGCAAGTTCAGATGCCTACATCCCTCACCAGAGTGCCAGCCCCCACATCCGGCTCCAGGTCCCGGTCCCAGCTTCCTGCTAAGGCCATCCCTGGGGGCAGCAGTGATGAGGAGGGCGATTGGGTTCTTGCCCGCTCCCCCATCCCCCGCCGTCACAGGGAAGACTCCAACCAAGATCCTGGCTGCCGGCTGCCACGGGCACAGCCTGTGTGGGTACTCGGAATGAGTGAGCCAGAGGATAGATCCTGGCTACCGGCTGCCACGGGGCACAGCCTCTGTGGGTACTCACAACCGGGCACAGCCTGTGTGGGTACTCAGGGAATGAGTGAGCCAGAGGATAGATCCTGGCTACCGGCTGCCACGGGGCACAGCCTCTGTGGGTACTCAGGGAATGAGTGAGCCAGAGGATAGATCCTGGCTACCGGCTGCCACGGGGCACAGCCTGTGTGGGTACTCAGGGAATGAGTGAGCCAGAGGATAGATCCTGGCTGCTGGCTGGCACTGGGCACAGCCTCTGTGGGCACTCAGGGAGTGAGCCAGAAGACTGAGGCTGGTGCTCTCTCTACCTCTGCCTGTCAATCTCAAATGTTTGGTTAAAAAAGTTAAATTTGTAAAAGGCCGCAGATCTGGAGGAACTGGTTTGCTGTTTTGGAGTGTTTTTCCAATGACAACTGATACATACACAAGATCATATGGTATTAGTAAAGGATGCACCAAATTGTCTGCAGGAAATGGAATTAAAAGAAAGGTTTATTTTAGTCCAGAATGTTTTTTAAATCCATGCATATTGGGGATTTTAAGGTCATGGAAGATCCCGGCACGATGGCTCAATGGCTAACTCCTCGCCTCATGAGCGCCAGGATCCTGTATGGACATTGGTTCATGTCCCAGCTGCTCCACTTCCCTTCCAGCTCCCTGCCTATGGCCTGGGAAAACAGTTGAGGACAAGCCAAAGCCCTGGAACGTTGCACCCATATGGAGACCAGGAAGAAGCTCCTGGTTCCTGGCTTCAGACTGGCTCAGCTCTGGCCATTGCGGCCACTTGGGGAGTGAACCAGTGCATGGAAGATCTTTCAGTTTTTTTCTCTTTCTCTGTGTAAATCTTCCTTTCCAGTGAAAATAAATCTTTAAGTAAAGGTTGTAGAAAGTGCAGATTGTTTAAAAATTGCATGGATTTTAATTTTGCAAGAAAGGAAGAAGAGCCACCTTGTTTTAATTCAATTTTCCATGAGCTTCTTAAAGCCGCCCTCATGTGGATCGTGGTGATGCGCTCCTGTGTTCACCAAACACCTGTCATGGCTATAACACCTTCCATTGCAGCGTAAGCCTGTCTGGCTCCTCCCTCCACTCCCCTCACATCCACACCCGCCTGCACAGCTATGACCAAGAACAGGCAGTAAGAAGCTGGGTGGCTCTGGTCCGGCTTGTACCCCTGACTGCCTGGGGCAAGGCGTAGCAGCACAGCCTGCTACACAATAGCCTAGGACTCCTGCAAGGTTCCAGGCAGAGGTGCCTGTGGCCTGGCAGGCCTACCCCAGGGATCTACCCAAGAGAAATAAAAACAGGCCTACAGAGAGAGAGGGAGTCCGAGAGAGAGCTAGCGGAATTATTCCCAATACCCAAGCAGCGAAAGCTGTCCCAACACCACCATGCTGATGGGGAGACACTGTGGCATGTGGGGAACAGTAAGAAGAGGGGCATGCCACATCCCAGAGGAGCCCTAACATCTCAGAGCCCTCATGTCCCAGGATTCCCATTACGGGAAGTGTCCAGTGCATACCCGCCTTGGGGATGCAGGAGGCCCAGTGGCTGCCGTCAGGTTCAGGGTTTCTTTTGGCACCAGTGAAGTGGCTGTCAGGTTGGCTGTAGTGACCACAAACCTGTGCAGGTGTAAGTTGGAGCTCAGCTTAAGTGAGCAGCCTCCAGGCTGCAGCCAAGGACAGGCTACCCGTTGGGGAACGAGTGTGGGCACAAGGTAAACATCAGGGTGGGACGTTCAGGGGCAAAGAAGTGAGACAGGGAGGAAGGGAAGCCAGGGGCACAGCGCGTGACAGCCGGCCTCAGGCCTGCAGGGGAGGACACCTTGGAGCTGTCCCCCAGCGAGATTGTTCTGGCAAGTGTTGAGTCCCCCACGTGTCCACCAAGCTTCCTGTGCAGCTGCATGTGCTACTGTAGCCAGAGAAGGCCGGGAAGACACGGGCTGACAGGCAGGCACGTGGGTGCTGGGGGCATGCCTGGGTCCAAGGGTGGCACCCCAGGGTGACTGAGCCGAGAGGGGAGGGCTGCCTCACCTGTGCCTACATTCCCTGCTCTGTTTCAGGCTGCGACTCCCCAGTTCACCTGACGCCACACAAGTCCAAGGCGGCCGTGGACGAGCTCTTTGCCACACTGCGGGACGTGGCCGGGGCAAGGCGTCTCATGAAGCAATTCAAGTCTGTCCATGTCCCTGGAAGTCACGCCCATCAGGCAAGTGCCTGCCCTTTCAAAGTGGGGGGTTGGAGGGAGTTCCCCAATCTGCCATGTGCTCAGAACGCAGACCACGGCTGCCCCTGGAATTCTGGTCTGCCTCCAGTTACGGACCAGGTTTCCTCTGGGGCTCTGCTGGGTCTGAAGGCCTTGGAGCGGATGGGAGCGCCAGGCTGCCACAGGGGGAGCAGTCCAGGAGGGCCATGCACCTGTTCCACAGCCTTGGGCCACAGCCTGTGCTCATTTTACTCCAGGTCCCCAGGCCAGGGGCTGGCCTTAACTGAGGCCCCACATGGTAGATTGATCGAGGTAGCCCAAGTAGACGCTGATCGATGCGAACAATAAATGCACCCCGTAGCACAACAGCAAGGAAGAGGCCTCTGTGGCCCCGCTGCTGCTGAGGTCAGGGGCGTGCGAAGGCCCCCAGAGGGCTGAGGAGACTCCAGGTGACAGCGAGCAAGGGGGTGTGCTGGAGGAGTGGGGGTTGCAGAGAAAGACTGTGGGGACACTCGGGGTGGCATGGATAGTGAGGCTGCAGCATCCACTGGATACAAAGGAGTGTGGAATGCCACAGCTGGGCGTGGGCCTTGGGAAGGACAGTCTTCCCACTGTGATCCCTGTGGGGAGGGCCAGGCATGCCGTGGCAGGGCAAAGGAACCACATTCGTGGGTGGGGCCAGGCCCAGGTGTCCCCACCTTCAAACCATGGCTGACCTAGGAAGGACACATTTCACCATACGTCTCCTTTATTCCCTCCATGTGCATGTGGGTTGGCAGGCACATCCGGGACTCTGTCCTTCACCGCCCTGCCCAGGGGTATCAGCAGGGAGCTGGATCGGAAGTGGAGCAGCCGGGACTCGAACCAGCACCCAAATGGGAGCAGCAAGGCTGTGGTGAGGAGTGATGTGTGGGTGCCCAGGCTGGATGCAGGGCCCAGCTGGGGCTGCCGAGGAGGTGGAGCCTGATGGGCAAATTTTTCCCTCAACCTCTGCTCCTCAGCCCTGCTGTGCCAGCAGACACCTGTACGTCCTTCCAGCTTCAAGCTGTGACTCTGCAGAATCCCACTTGGGAACACCCAAAGCCAGGCTGCCCGGGCTCCTGCCGCCGGGCTGGCCTGTGCTGCACACCTGGGCTGGGGCTCCTGCTTCAGAGCTGTGTCCTCTGCCACTCCTCCCCTGGTCACCCCCACCGGAGTTTCCTGATCAGCCATCACTGTTTTCAGGAGAGGGCCATCAGGGTCTAGTGCAGACAGCAGACGTTGCTCTTGGAGTTGCGCGCCCATCAGTGCTGCTACTGGAAGGCAGAGCTGGGGGCTGCACCTCCACAGATGAGCCCACCTACCTCCAGCAAAACCCTGCTCCTTGGGCCACGAGGGCTGCAGGCAGCCCTTGTGCCTGGCCATGGGCTCTGTGGAGTCTTGCTTTGTGTGTGAGTCGGGGGCAGGTGGGGAGGGTGGATCCCACTGCAACTGTTACCCAGGACCATGCCTCCTGCCTTCTTCCTTCTTGGTGAATGAGAGGTCAGCTAGAGGGGCCCATTCTTCAGGGCCAGAGAATGTGAACCCTGGTAGCCATGTGTGCCCTCAGGCTGCTCACCAGCTGCATGTGCCCAGCGCTGCTGGCTGCAACAGCCGTGGCCACAGAGGGCAGCCCAGGCATCTTGTCTGGCCTGTTGTGCCACTCTCTCCCTTTGCTCGGCCATGGGCCTCCTCCTGACGGATGCTGAGCACCCACTGCCTGCTGGTCCTCTCTGTCCTCTGAGACCCCAGCTGTGTCCATCCCCAGGTCCTCTTGCCCTTCGCCCTGGGTCCCAGAGCAACAGGCCCCGCTGGGCCTCGGTGTGGGTGGGGAGGCTGCAGACAGCTGCCGCGTCTGGGTGAGGCATCCAACAGTACACCACGCAGCTCGCGCCTGCCTGGCTCTGGCACAGGTCTCCAGGAAACGTCACACAGATTTGCGCTGCCTGCCACGCCTCTGGCACATGAACAAGAGTACTAGCAGCCAGCAGTGCCCGGGGAGGCCTGACTCCTCCTGCGCCCAGGGAGATGTGGCTTTCCAAGCCGACTGTGGCGCCGTCTCCGTCGGCAAACCCTGGCTGCCAGCTATTTGGAGCCCTGTGCTGCCCCCCAGCCCCAGCCATGCTGGCCACCTTTGTAAGAGCCAGCACAGGCTGGGGCCAGGGACACACGTGGCTGGACCCTCTGAACACCAGCCAATTCCTTAGGAACCAGGGGCTTTGCCTTCCTATGACATGCTAGGAGCACAGTCCATGTTGTAAAAATAATTGTTCCTGCTGGCTGTGCTGAAGACAGCCAGAAAAACAAACCCTTTTGTCATCTCCAAACCCATCCTTTCAAAACATGCAAGGACAGCAAAGTTGGTCCTGGTATGGCCAGAAATCAGCAAGCCCTGGGCAGGGTAGGGCCGGTCCTGGCCGTGACATTCAGAGCACAGGCGCCCTAGGGAGCACTGGCACAATGCCCTCCTGGGGCCCACCTTCCCTGGCATGCAGGCTCATTGGCCTCACCAAGCCCCTTCCTCTAGGGACAGCTGTCAGGAGTGTGTGACACCACTGCCCTGGTGCAGACACATCCACCAGCTGACACAGCGGAGCCTGTGGGAACCTGGGCACTCCCTTTTCCCCTTGGGATGTGTAGTTGTAACGCGCTTTCCTAGACCCCTAAGAGCCAGGTGCCCCCCAGGCCTGGGGCTTTTGTGCCTGACATGTATCAGCCACAACTCGATACAACTCTGCACAGGGGGTACTGTTGCCATCCTGGAAGCCTGGGGAGGCTGCCCCCTCAGCTATGCAGGAGCTGCTGGCCTGGTGCTGGTCACAGCTCATGGCTGCAGGGAAGCTGGGCAGGTGCCGGCATCCATAGCTCGGGTCCCTCTTCCTGCTGCGCCTCACCACTTCTGGCATTCCTCCCTGGGCCCTGCCCTGCGCCGACTGCTCTCGGCTCACTGCACTGGGCCGCCAAGGTTCTGGCTTCCATCCAGTATTTATGGTCCTCCCAGCCCTAATGCCCTTCTCTGTGCTCACTGCACTGGGCCGCCAAGGCTCTGGCTTCCATCCAGTATTTATGGTCCTCCCAGCCCTAATGCCCTTCTCTGTGCTCTGGCTCAGCCTCATGGCCCCAGAGAGTGACATTCTTTCCCTATCAGGTTTCCAGGGAAACAGAGCTGGGAAGTTAACCAGAGGTCAGATTCTGCTGCAGAGGGGCCGGGGGCAAGCTTCGTGCACCCACAGCTAGCTGCACGCTGCTCATTAAGGAAATCCCCCATTAATGATTCAGTCCAAGCTTAGTGGTGTGTCCACAGCTAGGATTGTGCTGGGGCTCTGGGGCGCTGGGGCGGGTGGCCAGACTCCGCTTCCTCTTCCTCCCGGAGCACCCCTCCTGCAGTCTTAGGTCCCCTCGCAGCTCAGTTGTGGGTTTGTGACAAGTTCTGGCCAGTCAGCTCCTGAAGCCAGAGACACCCAGGCCAGGCCTGTGAGCTGCCCAGTTACTCCAGGGCTAGGCCCAAGCTCTCCAGTGCAGGGCGCTGATGCCATGGGCCCTGGGGGAGCCGCTTGGGGCAGGGAGCTGGGGTCACTGGGCGACAGCATAGGGCCACAGCCTGTATTGCCAGCCTGTGCCACATTGATCATGAGCATAGCATAAATGACTGGCAAGGCAAGGCCAGAAGGAACTTGGCAGTTTCCTTGTTTTCTTTAGAAAGCAGAGCTCTCCCACCTGCTGATTCTCTCCACAAATCCCTCCATGTCCAGGGCTGGGCCAGCGTGTAGCCAGGAACTAGGAGGTCTCCTAGCAGGGCAGCCAGAACCCGAGTACCAATCGGGTAGTCTGAGTCCTCTGTGTCCTGCCCCACACCTGCCTGAAAGCCAACTGGTGGGGACTTTGGTCAGAAAAACTGAAGAACTGGGAACCGTGTGACCACCCACCACCTGGCCCTGTCGAATACTGGAGGAAAAGAAGGAGAGGCCTGGAGTTTGGACACCTGTTTCCGTCCCCTGGTACACAGCACAGGCCACCCCAAGCAGCTTCCAGGAGGAGGCGGCCGGCGGTTCTCCTCATTCAGCCCTGACTAGAAAATCCAGAAGAGTTGGCCCAGCACTGTTTTATACCTGGGAAAGTCTTTACACCAACGCCAACACTCTGTTAATCTATGAAATGATTCAGTTATTTTTGTCAGTCATTTTTTCAATAAGGAATTTAGAGGGAGTTCCCTGTTGCTGTCTTTAACCAGGAAAATCCCTCAGTTGCTTTTGCGGTTTTTACCTAATTTAAAAAATTTAGTTGGAAGGCAAACAGAGACAGATCCCCCATCTCCTGGTTCACTCCCTAGATGCTCTCAGTGGCTAAGGCTGGGCCACACCAGAGCCTGGAGCTGGGAACTGCATCTGTGGCCCCTCCAGTCCCCAAGGGTGACAGGGACCTACACGCACAAGCCAGGCTCTCCTGCCGTCCAGGCTGTGCCTGAGCAGGGAGGGGCGTGAATGCCAGTACAGGACGCAGGGCCCACATGTTGGCCTGAAGCGCCGGCCCACAACCCCGGCCCAGCGACTTTGTAGTGGAGATCCTTATTTCATGGCTTGTGCTCTCATTCACAAGTAGAATTAGAAAAAGGGAAAATGTGCCAAATGGCTTAAGCAAGGAGGTAGTTTCTGGGATCCTGGGAGGAGGAGCTACTGTTAGGCACTCCAGCAGGGGCAGCGGGAGAAGCAGGTCCCTGCTCACACGGCCCCCATCCAGTCCTCCTGCCGTGCCGCCAGTTGGCCAGCGCCCACTTGGCTCCACAGCTCGAGGCAGGAAGGAGGGCTTGGAGTCAGAGTCATCTCGTGCCTCCAGCGAGTGTTATTTCCAAATCATTGTCAAGGGAAAGATTCCAGCGAATGCTGCCCCCAAAGATAAGCAGTGTGTATTATAGGGATGTGCCAGGTGGTTAATTACCACAAACATCTCGTCTTCTGCATTGTGTGATATATCTGCTACTGTAATTTCTGTGGGATTTTTGTTTTTGGTGAAGGTTTAATTATTAGAAAGGCAGAATTACAGACAGAGAAGGAAAGAGAGAGATCTTGTATCCACTGGTTCACTTCCCAATAGTCACAGAAACCAAGGCTGGAGCAGGCCAAAGCCCAAAGTCAGGAGCCTCTTCTGAGTCTCAGATGTGGGTGCAGGGACTCAAGAACTTGGATCACTTTCTGCTGCTTTCCCAGGCGTATCAGGAGGGAGTTGGGTCAGAAATGGAGCAGCTGGGACTCAAACCAGTGCTCGTGTGAGGTCCTGCCACTGCAGGTTCAGCTGACGGTGAGCTAATAGAACCACTGTTTTCTAATGAGACGAGCAGCTGTGTATCCCTGGGAGGAACATGTAGTTGGTGTGCTCATATCAGAATTTTACTGTTTCAAGTAGCCGAGATGTAAGAAGTCATGGATCAGAACAAGATTTGGCATTGCTGAGCAGGGCAAAGAGGTTTCTGGGGCTGGCACTCTGGTATACCATCACCTGCTGCCATTCTGGCTCCCATGTGGGCACCCGTTCCAGTCCTGGCTACTCCACTTTCCACCCAGCTCCCTGCTAATGCACCTGGGAAAGCAGCAGAGGACGGCTCAAGTCCTTGGGCCCCTGTCCCCATGTGGGAGACCTGGAAGAAGCTCCTGGCTCCTGGCTTCAGCTTAGCCCAACCTGGCTGTTACAGCCATCTAGGGAGTAAACCAGTGGACAGAAGATCTCTGTTCCTTTGCCCCTCCAGCTCTATAACTCCCCTTTCAAATAAAAATAAAATAAAATAAAGTCTTTGGGGAAAACAAGGCTCCCAGGAGTCCTTTGTTGCCCTTGCCTGTCCGTCTTGTCACCTGGGACTGAGTGTCACACCCTCGCCTGGCTGCTGGGAGGGAAGGTGCAGATTTTTGCTGGCGACGGGCACCTCCTGGCCAGCACAGAGCCGTGGCTCATCACGGGCACCTCCCGGCCAGCACAGAGCCATGGCTCATCACGGGCACCTCCACCGTGCTCAGAATCTGCTGATGAGTGCCATCTGCGTCCACAACGGCCAGGGCTGGGCCAGGGCTGGGCCAGGGGGAAGCCAGGGGCCTTCATCTGGGTCTCCCGTGGAGGTGACAGGAACCCAAGCACTCGGGCTCACTCCTGCTGCTTTTCCCAGGCTGGTAGCAGGATCGGAAGTGAAGTGGCCGGAAGCTAGCTCCCATGTGGGATGCTGGCATCACAGGCTGTGCCACAACACTGGTCCTTACCAGCTTTATTTCTGAAGTACCTAAAGTGAAAAACTAGGAATAAAGGAAAAAATAAAGGAAAAATGCCAGAAAAGCAAGGTGAAACGAAGGCCGGGGACAGTGGAGTCCCGGCTCTGGCTGATGCAGAGGGGTGGGCATTCGGAAGAGGATGTGAATGTAGGAGGGGAGGGCTGCCACCGCTGCTGTTACTGCCCACTCTGGGGCTGGCAGCAGATGTGCATGGTGGGAGCGGGAAGAGCAACAGGCCAGCGAAGCAGGCGGGAAGAACTTAGCCACAGCCACTAAGGAAGGAGTAGAGCGAAGTGAGCTCAGCAGGAACACAGCCCCGAGGCAGCTGCCTGTAAAAATAACTCCAGCATGCACGGAGAGGGTCTCACCCTGCCGCGGAGGCCCGACACTCCGTCAGCTTCTGTCATCCTCAGAGCACCTGTGGTCCCGGAGCACTTGGAAGCTGAGCTCGGGAGAAGGAGGAGCTGCCTTCACTCGCATGTTGCCAACATACCACAAGTTCCTAGCAGGAGGGAGCGTGAGGCTAAGGGTGTTATCAGACACCGTGTTCACATCGAAAGCAGGTAGATGACACTTAGTTGCTTGCAGAAAATGTGGCCTAGCCAGCTGAACCGCCACTTGCAATGCCAGCATTCCAGTTTGAGTCCCAGCTGTCCTGGTTCTGATCCAGCTCCCTGCTAATGCACCTTGCAAGTCCCAGGTGCTCGGGTCCCTCCCACCCATGTGGACAGCAGCATGGAGGTCCAGGCTGCAGGCTTTGGTGTAGCCCGGCCCAGCTGCTGTGGCCACTTGGGGAGTATACCAGTACACACACACTCTCTGTCTCTCTCTCTCTCTGCCTTTCAAATAAATGCATCAATCTTTAAATTAGTAACTACAGATCAAACAAGTAGCCATGCTGTGATTATAGCACTGGGAAGGTGTATTCGCTTCTGAAAGAAGGTCAGGAGCTTGGCGCAGGGGTTGGGCCGGGGGAGGAAGCAGGGTGGAAGTTCATCAGAGTTCCACTTCACACAAACACACACACAACCCCAGCTGCTGCAGTGTGAGCATGCCTCAGCTCCCTCCCCGACTCACGTGGTGGCCCATTGTGTCCTCCCAGGCATCCTACCGGCCGCTGCTGAAGCAGGTGGTGGAGGAGATCTTCCATCCCGAGAAGCAGGAACACACGGACATTGAGCACGTGTCATCGGGCCTCACCGACCTCCTGAAAACGGGGTTCAGCATGTTCATGAAGGTACAGTGAGGGTGGAGGGGGCATCCCCAGGGCAACGCTGGGTGCCTTGAGCCTTTGAAAATTGAGAGCCATCTGTGTTTCACTTGGATTACAAGCAGTCTCATCCAGCTTCCACCCTGCCCCTGGGGGGGCATCCCTGGTCAGGGACAGGCAGCAGGTGGCAGGTGCTGGGCACAAGGCAGGCCAGGGCAGCACAGTTAAGAACTGCTGTCTGTGCACCCCGTGTTCACTCCTGACATGAGCCGCTTGTGTGCCGCTCCCAGGCCCTTTGCTCCTGGCTCTAGAACTCACTGTGTGGGGCTGACATTGTCCCCGAATCCATGGGAAAATGGGCCCTCACACACGCTTCAGGGACCAGTGCTGGATCACTCTGACTAGTAACCTCTGGGGTGGGTCAGGATCATCCCACAGCCCTGCAAGGACACAGCGTGGCATGTCTCTACCTGGCTGCAAGCTATGCTGGGTCAAATAGATATAAACATGGCTACAGCCTGACCCTACCCAGCAGTGCCAGGGTCTCAGCTGCCAGAACGCTGGGAAGTCACAGAACGTCTCAGTGGCTTCAAGGCGTCTTTGAAATTGTGAATGAATGTCTACAAGAGACCTGACCTTTCCAAGTTCAGCAAATGGGTATTCCAGGAAAAACTCGTCTAGCCCGGATGCCCGAGGACACACGCCAGACAGGCAGACTCCTGCCTGAGCAGTGAAACGCTGGCGCGGCCACACGGCTCTCCTTCCTGTAGGACCTGGCTGCTGCTGTCTGTGGCAATGCCAACCTCTGCCTCGACCTTCCTGCCTTTTTTTTTTAAAGTGAGTATAGTTCAGATTTCTGAGCGTGACCAGGGGCTCCTGATTGAATGTATCTAAGCCAAGATCTGCCCAACAATTCCCTGTCCCTAGCAGCTCTTGGTAGCAGCTATCTTCCTTTAAAAAAAAAAAGAAAAAAAGAAAGAAAAGAAAAGAGAAAAAAGTAAGAGAAAAAAGAAAAGATTAATTTATTTGAAGGCAGAGTCATGGAGGAGAGGAAGAGATCTTCCATCTGCTGGCTCACTTACCACATAGCCACAATAGGCCAGGTTGGACCAGGCCAAAACCAGAGGCCAGGAGCGTCATCTGGGTATCCTGCCAGGGTGCAGGCGCCCAAGCGGCTGAGCTGTGTGCTACTGCTTTCCCAGGTGCATTAACAGAGAGCTGGATAGGAAGTGGAGCAGGCTGGACGTGGTTTCAGATTTGTCCCTTGGACACACTCATCCTCATCCACTACCTTGGACTAACCCCTGGAGAGAGACCAAGATAGGCCACAGGGTGGCCTCATGGCCTGAGCAACCTGTCCCAAATAGGGCTGCTGCATTGCCTTGTGCCAGGGGGTGTGACCAAGGGCATGGGCTGGCACCTGTTGCCTCAGAGGGATCTCCTTGGGGCCCACCGATGAGCGCTCCCTGGGAAAAACTGGCCCCAGCTCAGGGTTCTGTGAGCAGTGATGTTTGAGGAACCCCAGGGCCAAGCAGCCCAGGGCTACTGCTTCCTGGGCCATGTCACAGCACCAGTGGTATTCAGAAGTTCATGGCACAAAGCTCATCAGGCGCAGAAACGTTTTGAATTCTACATGGACAAAAGGCTGTACTGAGTGAGCGTGGAGGACGTGTGTTAGTGGCGTGTTACTGAAGCACCGTGACCGCAGGTCAGTGCTGGGAGCTTTAACACCCAGTATACTTGGATTTTCATTCTACATCATTCCTTTCCCCCTGAACTTTCTGGAATTTCTTGGAAAAGAGAGGGGGAGACCCATGCCTTGTTTCCTTACCCCACTCCAGGAAGTCAGATTTTGAACTCAAGTGGCCTTTGCCCCGGAAGAAGTTCCTGGGCCGCCACCTGTTGCCCTGGCTCCTACCATTCAATCTTGCAGAGGCAGCACTCTAAAGAAATGCCTCCCTCCAGCCTCACCCCTGCTGGAGGCTGAGCTCAGAGAGGTTGACAAGGGTGGGGCTGAGATGAAGGAACATGTGTTCCCTGACAGCTGTTGGGATCCATGCCTGCTCCAAGTTGCCAGGGCCCTCATGGTGTCCCAAGCTGAGCTGCTCCCCCAGGACCCCTCGGAGCCTTGGCACTGGCTGGCTCTCCTGCTCACCACACAGAAAGTGCCATTTGGTCCATGTGCTCAGGTCTGAATAGAACCAGGGTGACTCTACAGAGGCCCAGCCAGGAGGACCTGCAGGGACCAACTCCCAAGGGCCTCTCCACTGCACAGAGTGAGGGGTGCATGGAGTGGACAGAGATACAGTGGGGCAGTAACATGAGGACGTTATCTGGGGTTGGTCACTGGATCTGGGGTGCCCAGGGTCAGGAGCCCTGGATGGGGAAGCAGAGATGGAGAAAAAAAGAACTGAGCTTCTTGCCATCCGCTCAGCCCCGGCACCTGCTGGGTGAAAGCCGTGCCTGCTCAGCTCGCCGCTGTGTCCGCCCCGGTGCCTCAAGTGGCCCTGGCCCTTCAGAGCTGCCCAGGAAGTTACCTGTGACTGTGTGAGCGCGTGGGTTGGAAGCACGGCCTTCCACACCAGCGTGCCTGTGGCTGAGGTGCAGCTGTGTCTGGGACTTACATCTGTAAGGCCAGCGCTTGTAACTTATGGCCTACCTGTGGTGGGGACCCGGTTGCAGCTGGAGTAGGAGCCAGCGGCCTGCCAGCCTCACGTACCCTCAGAGGGACGCCTGGCATCAGCACAGTCAAGCCGCTGATGACAGCAGGTGTGCCTTGGCCACGGGGACCTTCCAGGGCTTGCAGTATTAAACACCAGGTGCTGCATAGCGCATCCTCAGTGCGACCAGTGCAGTGTCACAGCTGGGGCAGGCTCCAGGCCAGGTGAAAACAGAGCCGGGTAGTGCAGAGCGTTATACAGCAGGAGAGCGCTGGCCTTGGCACCAGGACAGCTTTCCGGCGGAGCCAGGCTTCTGCCTCCGGGTCTGCTGCTGGTCACACAGGAATGGTCGCTTCTGGTGATGGATGCACCCGCTGGTGCTTGTGTGCGCAGAGCCAGCACGTGCAAGCGTGGCACGCCCGTCAACAGCAAGCACCGTGGGCTGAGAACACCCCCCAGTGAGGATCCCTGGGGGGTGATCTCAGCCGTGTCAGGTGCGAGGTACCCCAGGAGCCCCTGCTTTCTGACCCCGGCCACGTTTTGTTTTTCAGGTGAGCCGGCCGCACCCCAACGACCACCCCCTCCTGATCCTCTTCGTGGTGGGAGGCGTCACAGTCTCCGAGGCCAAAATGGTCAAAGACCTGGTGGCGTCCCTGAAGCCCGGACACCAGGTACGCAACTCCTGTCCGGCCGTGGGCAGCGGGGCCCCAGCCTGGGACCCTGCATGGGGTTTGAAGAGCCATGCTACCCCCAAAGGCCTGTGGGCAGGAAGCCTCCAGGGGCACCCCCCAACACACCAGGGCCTGGAAGGCAGGAAACCCCTTGGGTGATGAAGCACTGACTGGAGCCCACAGTGTACACCCGGCAGGTAGTGGGACCCCAGCCACACACCCACCCGGAGCCCTACCCTACCAGAGAACCCAGACACCTGCACGTGCCAGCATACCTGGTCGCTCGTGGCACTCAGAGCCAAATGGCGCGGGCAGCAGCAGCCCCCTCAGCCCCTCAGAGGAGCAGGTGCCATGGCCGGGGTCAGATCCTTTGTCACAACACCATCGAGCATGGCTCTGCAGCCCAGTGGCCAGTGTGGCCTCTCCAGGGCCCCAGGCTCCAGTCTCAGCCATCCCCAGAGCAGTCTGGGTGAAGTCCAGTAGCCACAGTCTCAGTGCCCCAAAGGCCGAGCTTCACAGACATATCCCTCCATCTCCCAGGGTACTGGGGGCAGCCTCACTGAAGCTGCTGCCCTCAGCCTTCTGCTGGCTGTGCCCTAGCCGTGCCCCCCTCCAGGGCTGCTCTTGCTCGGTTGCTTGCCATCTGACAACCGGGATCCGCTTCCCTCATGAGCCCAGTCTGTCTGTCCCCTGCTGGCAGGTGATCGTGTTGTCCACACGGCTCCTGAAGCCTCTGAGCATTCCTGAGTTGTTGTTTGCAACCGACCGGCTGCACCCAGACCTTGGCATCTGACCTCTGCAAGGGAGACGGGGCAGCCCAAGCCGCAGGCACCACCACCACCGTCGCCGCTGCTAACTGGGCTTGGCCAAGTTTGCTGGAAGCTACGCAGCGAGGGACTTCGCTCAGATGATTCAAATTATATTATAAATAACAACAGCAAAAAAGTACTCCTTTTTCCAAAGATGCCAGGCTTTCCTTCAGCCGCATTCACCATCACTCCATTATCCTCTGTCTGTGAATCTTGCCCGCTCCACCTCCGAGGTCCTGACGTCAGTTAGAGTCTGTTGCCCACCGCTGTCTGTAGCAGCAGTCGCTCCGGGAGAGGTCAGACCTGCTGTAAACTGACTGTGAGCCCAGTCAGCCTCCCCTGCAGCCAGCCCATAATGCCACAGGGTGGACAGCACAGGCAGGGCCTGAGCCCCCAGGTCTTGGGGGCTGAGTGCGGGCTGCACTGTCCCAGCCTGCCCGGCCCTGGGCAAAGCCTCCAGGCGCTGAGAGCTGGGCTGGAGACTGGCCTCGCCTAGAGTCCCAACGCCAGGAGCTCCAGCAGGAGTTGGGGTTCCTGGAGTCTAGGCTGGAACCACGCCCTGGGGCCTTGGTGATTGGGCCTGTCCATCGAAGCATCGCACCCACTTTCTTTTTGCCCATGTCTAAATCCTCCTCCCACCAAGTGAGACCATAGAGTGGTTCCAAAGAGAAAGCTGAGCTGGACTGACTGTGCATGGGTGTTCAGTTGGCAAGATCTTCTGGCACCTCTGCGCGACGTTGGGCAGGGGTGGAAGGGCTAAAAAATGGCTTTACTTGTGTGGTCATGGGCAGAGGAAATAAAGTGCAAGGCAAAGGACCCACAAGTCTCTGCTTCTAATTCTCTGGAAAACTTTATCATTTCACAAAACAAACAAAAAACCGGGAGTCTGGGCTCGGAAGCGCCTGGGAGGGAGCAGGCTTGCACCAGCAGCCTCGGCAGTGCTGTAGGGCAGTGCAGAGTCCAGACCTCTGAAGCTGCCCCCGCTCTGCCCCTCTAAAAGCCTGACTTTTTAAAGATTTATTTCTTTTCTTTGGAGAGGAAGATCAGATTTATGGAGAGGAGAGGCAGAAAGATCTTCCATTCTCTGATTCACTCCCCGAGGGGCTGCAATGGCCAGAGGGAGCTGCAGCGATCTGGAGCCAGGAGCTCTTCCGGGTCTCCCACGAGGATACAGGCTCCCAGGCTCTGGGCCGTCCTCTGCGGCTTTCCAGGCCACAAGCAGGGAGCTGGATGGGAAGTGCAGCAGCCAGGACACAAACCAGCACTCATATGGGATCCTGGCGCTGCAAGGTGAGGGTTTGCCAGCTGAACCGTTGTACCATGCCCTAAAAGGCTCAGATCTTAATGAAGAAGTGGCAGTGGCCCTAAGGAAGTTTAACCGAAGCACACATTGCTTTCTAAAATTTAAAAATATGTGACTTGTCATGTGACTTGAGTCTGCATTCATTCATCCACTCATTCACTCATTCGCAATTTAGAGGGGGTGCTGGCAGTGCCACAGGTGCCCTGCTGAGCCACCTGGTGAGTGAGCCAGATGTGCCTCTGGCCCAGTGACACTCCTGGAGTGAGCCATGTGTAATGGCCTGGTGTCTACACAAACCTGACTGATCACCCCACACCTGGGAATGTGAAAGCTGGGGCTGGTACCGTGGCACAGCAGGTTAAGCATCCCATCTGAGCACCACTTCAAGTCCTGGCCGCTCCGCTTCTGATCCAGCTCCCTGCTGGTGTCCTAGGAAAGGCTGCAGAGCATGACCAAGTGCTTGGGCTGGAAGAGACCTTAGCAGCCACTGGGGAGTGAAACAGAGGATGGAAGATTCTCTCTCTTTCTATCCCTCTCTCTGTAGCTCTTTCAAATAAATCAGTCTTTTTCAAAAAGAGCAAGAAAAGCCAGGGCTTGGCAAATGCCCCTTCAGGAAGGCTGGCAGAGAGCGTGCCTTACGCTCTGCCCTGTGTGTCGTTCAGGTGTGCGTTTCTGAAGGAAACATCTAATTATGTGTTATTGTGTGGCCTTCCCTGTGGCTTTGCAGTCTAGTCGTCTTGAGGGAGAGGCAGACTCCTCGTGGACAGTAATGAGGAGACGTGAACCGGGCATTCTCGGGCAGCGGTCGCCAGGTCCCGGAGGCGCCCAAGGCCCGAGGCCGTGGGGTGGGAACAGCATTACAGGCCTGGCCTGCGAGCATCCATTGCCATCTCTGTGGCTGCTGGGTGGAGCTGAGGCAGGCTGGCAAGTCGGGGGGTCGGGGAGAGGTTGGGAAAAACAGGAAAGAAAGCCCAGGTTTGAATCAGAAGGAAGGAGGCACAGGACAGAGCACTGCTGGTTCCATGTCAAACACTTCCAATGGTTGGCATGCCATAGAGCCTGAGGCAGGGCGCCCCAGCCCTGCTCCAGAACCCCAGGCTGTTTGCCAAGCAAGGGGGCTGCTGGAGGGTAGGCCAGGCACTCTTCTTTGCTGTGAAGGAGTGGGGGTGGGAGTTGCACAGGTTTGCCACCACTGCCCGGAGCACTGGGGATGCGGCCAAGCATTGGAGCCACATCCATGCAAGCTGCAGGTGTCAGGGCGCCTACCTCGTGGAAAGCTGGCCGTGGAGCTCACAGGTGGTACCCTAGAAAGGTGGGTTTTTACTGACTCGACTGGCACATCTTCTGCCCCGACCCTCACAGGCCCCTCCATGCAAACAGCTGAGAGGAGTATGCCTCATGGAGCCTACTTCCTGCGATGCCCAATGCCACCTGGGGGGTTCCTCACAGTGGGGTGCAAGTCACAGGCATTCCTTTGAGCTCCCCTAGAGACCACTGCCATTCACTCGCCCTGCATTCCAGAGACCCGAATCTCAGCAGCAATGTCCCAGCACTGCCGAGGCTGCCTGCTGCCTGGCGCTGCTTGGCAGGGATTTCAGTCAGATGGCAGAGGCACGGTGCCATACGATAAAGACGCATAGGGGCTGGCATCCTGAGCACCTCGCAAATTTAGGACACTACTGAGGACAAGGAGAAAGAACTTTCTGGAAACAACTCCAGTCGGACCTTAAAGGGGTGCAGGCGGGGCTAGCTTTGCAGGGTTGCCCACTTCCAGATGTCTCAGTCTTTGTGGGCCACTCCCCAGGCAATGCCTGTCCAATCTGTAGAGCCTGCTAGGGCTAGGGCCTATTCCCAGTGGCCGGTGGGAAGGCTCCACCCCCGGGCTTCTGGCAGTGTCCTAGCCCCCAGAGATGAGGACTGTCCCCCAGCACACAGGGCTGCTTGTGAATCTGCCCACGGCTGAGGCAGAGGCTGGTTTTGTTTGGGGGCTGGAAGGAAACCAGAAAGCCAGACAAGCAGGCCACATGGCTGCTCAGAGCAGGGCTGTCTGCACACACATCGCCGTGGGCCATGCCAGGCTGTGGGCAGCGGGTGGCTGGTGGTCATAGCAGATGTGTCCGGAGCGGGCAGGGGAGCAGAGGGAGGTGGAGGAAGCAGCTTGTGGAATAGCCAGGGCAGGGAGGCCAGTGTCGGTTAGAGTGTGGGGCACTCCCGCAAAGGGCCCAGAGGCCCAGGCCAGGGCTGGGCTGGGGTATCAACCAGGCCTCGGGCCAGGGTCCAGGCTGGGGCATCGTCCGGGGTTAGGTTAGGGCATTGTCCGGGGCTGGTGGCCAGGACCCAGGCTGGGACATCATCCTGGCTGGCAGCCAGGGTCCTGGATGGGTGCTCAGCTGAGCCACAGTAATGAGGTGTGCAGCTGCAGTAATTATCAAGTCAGCCAGAGGCGTGAGGCCGAACCTGGGCCTGGGGGCTTCCAACGGCCTCTCCTGCAGCCTCCCACCCCTCTCTCACTCCCCCTCACCAGTGGCCTTGAACAAGTCTTTTCTGCAGACTTGCAGGGTGGATGTGAAGGGAGGCAGACACTGCTGGACTTGCCCAGTGCTTGGCCCACACTGGGTCCAGGACCCCTCCCCAGAGGGCGGGTGTGGGGGGGATCCTCAAGGCTGAGGATCCTTTGGGTGCTGGTCTGTGCCCTTAAGATGAGTTCATCTTATATTAGCATCCTGCCTCCCTGCCTGCGGGCAAGGTTGGAACAGCTTGCGGGGCATGACCAGTCAGGCCATCTATTCCCTGGGAGAGCTGAAGACCAGACAGCAAACCACAGCAGACCTGCAGCAGGCAACTTGGCCTGCCAAGCCCCCCCCCCCCCCCCCCCCCGTCACCCCATGTTTGTAGGGACGTCTTGGAGCCACTGCCTGTAATGCCAGCATCTCAGAATGACACCAATTGTTCCACTTACAGTCCGGCTCCCTGCTAATGCACCTAGCATGGTGGCGGAAGAGGCAGGAAACCCGGATGGAGTTCTAGGTTTCTGGATGCAGCTTGGTCCAGCCCTGGTGGCTATAGCCATTTGGAGAGTGAGCCAGTAGATGGAAGATTCTTTCTCCTTCTCTCTCCAATAAAGCAAGTAAATCTTTCAAAATATTGGGAGCCATCATTGTGGCATAGTAGATTAAACCTCTACCTGTGGCCTGGATATCCCATAGGGGTGCCAGTTCAAGTCCCAGCCACTGCACTTTTGATTCTGCTGATGTGCCTAGGGAAGCAGCACAAGAAGGCTCAAATCCCTGGACCCCTGCATTCATGCAGGAGGCCTGGACGCTCCTGGCTTTGGATGAGCCCAGCTCTAGCCATTGCAGTTTTTGGGGAGTAAACCAGCAGATGGAAGATCTGCTTCTCTTACTCTGCCTTTCAAGTTAAAATAAATAAACATAACAGATGTATATATATTAGAGCCATAAAAGCACACTGTGCCAGACACTGAACTACCGATTATAGCCCTTTGAGTGAACTCTCCTGAAGACACGGAGCCGTGTCACTTCTGGAAGGGCCAATCCCACACTTGGCTGGTGGCAGGGGCAAGGTGCCCAGTGGCCACCAGGGACAAAACAGCACTCGTCTGGGTCAGACTTGGGCCTTTTTAAAAAGATTTATTGTCCATAAAATAAATTAATTACAGTTGAAGCCACAGCACAAGTGGCTCTTTAAAGTGCATCTGTGTAGGGTCTGACAGTGGTCAGGCAGGCCCGGGAGGCAGGCCGTGTCTACACCAGGAGCCACCACACAAATCACCCCGGGCATGACAAGGCCTCACTGTCCGCACTGCTGGCCGATGCTCGCCACCGACTGCAGCGTTGGAGTCCACGCGCTAACACTGCCCTTCCAGGAAGGAGGAGCCGGGAGCTGTCAGCCATGAACCTGACCTGCAGTGGGGGCCGCTCCTCCCTGTTCCTAGAGGAACTCGGGTTATCCTTCCGGTTAGAAAACACATTCCACAGGGAGCACAAGTCCCAACAAGCAAATCACCCCAAGAGAGAAAAGCAGTTCTTTCTTGAGAGAAAGGAAGAAAGCCTGTGGATACGTCCTGTGCTCTTGTTGCCACCGGAAGTCACATGGGCCTGTCTGGTGCGACCACAGCTGCCTGCCATTCAGGCAGTCGTTACAAGACCAGACATGGAAGCAAGCATGCGCCTGTGGCCGCAGCGTTCACGTGGCAGACCCAGAGAGGGGCTCAGCCGGCCCCCCTGCGCCCCACGGCAGTTCCGCAGGTGCCCCGACCCGGTTCAGATGGAGGTGACTGTTCTCACTTTGGCAGAAAGCGCCTGCTTGAACCTGCGCTTCAGGTCCTGCATGTTGGGCGACTTGGGCCTGGGGATGAGGGAGGCCCTCCGTTTCTCGGGCATGCTGCCCGGCTGCTGCTTGGGGCCCACTGCTTTGCACAGGACATGGAAGGCGTTGTAGACGTCATTGTAGTTCTCGCTGACGGACACCTCATAGAACGGGCAGCCCAGCACGCTGGCCAGCTGCAGGCCTAGCTGAGGGTCCACCTGTTTGATGTGCAGCAGGTCAGCCTTATTGGCCACCAGCGCCATGGGCAGCCGGGCGCCCAGGTGGAGCTGCCGCACGTGCTGGTGGAGCTGGCCAATGAGCTCGTAGCTCTTGTAGTCGGTGACGGAGAAAACGATGAGCACGGCATCCGCCCAGCGGATGCACCCGTTCAGCTGCTCACTGCAGCTCAGGCTGTCCTCGTGGACCTGCGACAGGGAGAGAGGAGACAGTGAGTGGCCCAGGGCTTGGCTGGTCCCGGGAACGCCCAGGGCTGCAGACCACGCACAGGTCCCAGCCCCATGCGCTCAGCCTGCCCCACAGTAAGCTGCCGCAGCTGCACCAAGCTGCAGGAAAGAGCGGGGCCGCTCCCCCCTCAAGTGGAAAATTGACCTGCCGAGAACTCCACACGGAGCCTCTGTTGTTGCACAAAATGGGAAATTAACTGGCTAGACAGTCAGTCTGGGGAAGTCAAGACGGGAGCTGGAAGCATTTACAGTTGGATAACTGCCCAGCGTGGGGAGTGGCGGGGAGAGCCTGGGCAGGGCTTTGTCCAAAGAGTAACTTTCCACAACAAGAGAGCGGCTCCGAGGGCTGGCCGCCTGTGCTAGACACTCGGCTTTTACTGCCAAAGACACGTATGTAAAAGTGCCTCCCCTCCACCCCCCGCCTCAAGGAAACCCAGACAGTTCCAAGTGCGGCTGGCTGGATCTTTCCTGCCGGGATAGACTCCTCCCGCAGGAAGAGGTCTTCCGAAGGAGGCCAGGCGGCCGCTGACCGGCGGCCACACACCAGCCAGACATCCTACCACCTGCAGTCTAGACCCTGGTCCCCGCCGCCTGGCAGCCCCCTGGGCGCCTCTCACCTGAACTCCTGGGGTGTCCTGCACCTGGATAGCCAGCGTCTCCCCGTCTACCTGCACCTGCCTGCTGTACAGGTTACCTGAGAAGACAAAGCAAACCATGACAGGAATGGCCACCCCGCCACACGGTTTCCACTTGATGGGCTCGCTTCCGCCAAAAAAATTGCAATGTGGAACACATAACAGAACTGCTCAAAACTGGACAAGTTTGCGAGTCTTGGCAAACGTGTGAGTTTTCCTGAGTATTGCTTTGCAGCAAATTTTATTCCTTGACATGTGTTAGATTTCAAGTTTTAGTTCTTAATCATCCTTTTTAAGCTTGACTTGTCCATTTCTTTATGTGAGTGGCAGAGTGACAAAGAGGGAGAGGCGTCTCCCATGCACTAGGTCACTCTGCACGGGACTGCCACAGTCGAAGCTGGTCCTGGCAAAGCTGAGCCCAGGAGCTCACCCACGTGGGTGGGCGAGTGGGTGGAAGGGCTCACACACGTGGGCCATCTGCCACTGCTCTCCAAGTGCATGAGCAGAGCTGGACCAGAAGTAGAGCAGCTGGGACTCCGTCCACTGCCCCGGTACAGGGATCCAGTGGCTGAACTCTACCACAACACTAGGCCCAGTACATTTTCCTGAACTTAATTTTGTATTTTTGCCTCCGGATAAGATGGCTCCACCAGTAACTACTGCTGTGAAGCCTACATAACATTGGGATTAAAAAGTGGCGCAGTGAAGGCTGTTGAAGCAGCAGGCTGCTCCTCCTTGGGGAAGGAGGTGCTCCTGAACTCTTTTAAAGAATGCCCCCCCACCCGCCTGAGTCTCACAAGGGCACAGGTTCGGTACTCCCCTCGTCCCAGCGCTAGGTTATTTTTCTTTGTGAGGAAACCAGGACTATGAGGTTTACAAGCAGCTCTCTGGCCCCAGCTTTGAAAGGTCGCCTCCAGAGGGGCAGCCAGCAGAGGCAGAGGGCGGGAGGAGGAGCCGCGTCTTTTTTATGACTTTAGCAGAAGTGTTTGGAAGGCGGAGGCGACTGAGTACAAAGGGTGTTTCCAACAGGGGTCCCTGCAGGGAGCTCGGAGCAGGGAGGCGATACTGGCGATAAAATGATGAATTGGCCAGAGCCGGGCTGAGGTCAGGAGGCAGGGGGAGGGGCGCAGGACCCCACTGTCACTCGGTATGGGCCCTGCCCTGGGGTGGGAGCGCGACCTCCGCCAGGCACTCACCTGCGTTTCTCTCATAGTCACCGATGAAGCGTTTGGTGAGGAAGCGGACCACCAGTGCTGCGGGGGAAGCAGATGGAGACACAGTGAGCCCAGGACCGCGGGGGTCTCCCGCAACTCACCCGCGCGGCCTGGGACGGCCAGCACGGGAAGCGCCAGCCCCGCAACACTTCCCCGACCCCACTGCTAGCAGGAGGGCGCGCCACGGCTCCGGCGCTGCGGGCCATCCGAACCACACCTAAGCCCGGGGGGGCGGGCTGAGGGGTGGATCCACCGTCCCCGATTCCCTCTCCAGGACCCAGCGCCGCCCGAGGCCAAAGCCCAGGCGTGCCTGGAGGCCCCCGGAAGGCAGCGCCGCGGTGGGGGTGGGCGCGAACTCACCGGTCTTGCCCACGCCGCTGGCCCCCAGCACGGCGATCTTGACGAGGCGGCGGCCCGCGGCCCCGGGGCAGCAGTCGGCGGCAGCGCTGCCCGCCACGGGGTACTCGGCAATGGTGCACATGTTCTGAACGAGACGCATCGCCGCGGCGGCCCGGCTGCTCCGCGCCGGAGGGGCTGCGGGCTGGGAACTGGGCTGCGGGGCGCGACGGAGCGGGGACCCGAGCTCGGCGGCGAAGGCGAAGGGCGCAGGGGGCTGACCGCGGCCGTCCGCTCCGCTCCGCTCGGGCTCCCGCTCCGGTTCCCGCTCCAGCAGGGCGCCGGCGGCAGCGCGCGCGGTTTTCTCCCGGGCAGGCCCCACCCCTGCCGCCCCCCGCCAATCCCGGCCTCGTTGCGCGAGGCCCCGCCTCCGTTGCCGCCCGGGACGCGGGGCGCGAGTGCGGGGCTGCGGCGGCAGGGGAGGCCACGTGCGCTCTGCCCGCCCGGACACTGGGGTGCCCGGGGCCGCGCCCGCACCCCTGCGCCGCCCGAGCTGGAGGAGCGCTCACGATCCACCCGAGGTGACATCTCGGAGCACACACTGTCGTTCGCAAAGACCCCGTGCCCACGCGTGAACTGGGACATTTGGTTCCAGGAGCAAAAAGAAGCAGGCCCGTTTCCCCGATGGAGCCACGCGTTTGAGGCACGCTCACGAGCCGTACGCGGCCGGGCGTGTTGTTCCACCCCTCAGGCCAGCGGACCAGCTCCGGGCTCCCCCTGCCCTGAGGGAGCCCAGAGACCCGGAGGATGCCCTGGGCAGCCCCGAAGGTCTCCAGAGTCCTCCTCCCTGCAGGCGTCTGCCTGCCCAGGCCGCGGCAGCTGCTGCTTGGCGGGGACCTGCTCTGCCCGGGTGCCCGCAGCAGCGTAGGCAGGAAATGCAGGGGAAAGGTTCCCTGCACCCGGGAGCTCTTTCCCTCCTACAACCTCACGGGAGGAATCCCTTTGGTGCCTGACAGCTTCAGGAACCCAAGGAGAAGGAGAGTTAGCAAGACACACCACCTTAGCCACAAACCCGATGATGGACTCACTGCCAGGGTGCTCACCAAAATGGGAGTTGGAGTCATTTCCAACAAGGCACCAGGTCTGTGCCAAACTTAAGTCCGGCTTGAGTTTTGCTTTCCTGTCCAGGTGAGTGTGTGCCTTTTCACGTGCCGACTGCCCGCCCCCAAGCCCGTAGGAGCGGGAAGTTGGCAAGATTTGTGCAGCCGCTTTTCACGCACCTGCTTGCACATGCACTCACACGCGCACGCCCAGGACAGGTGTCAGGAGGATCTGGGCTTTGAGTCAGGCTTCTGGGGCCTGAAGCTGGTTACCAAGCGACTCTGCAGCAAACCTGTGATTTTTCTGTCTTCAGCACAAAGAGGAATCCGGAATCCTATTTTAGGTCCACATGATCTGGCTGCGCTTCCAAGAGAGGAAGGGGGGGTGCAAAAAGGAAAGCCTCTCAACCCCCTGGCGCGGCACGCATCCTCTGCAGAGGCAGGCCAGGTGGGGAACGTGGGAGTGCAGGGCTTGCAAGGAGACCTGCACCAGAAAGCCTCCCGTGCCTGCTGCAGCCACTGGGTGAGCCCGCAGGGAGGGCCCGGCTCCCCTCCAACACCCCGGGGGTGAACTCCCCCAAGCTCACATGCCCTGTGAGGGAACCCCAGTGCTCCAATTCCCTCTCGGAGCTCACAAACCCAGGGCCGGGGTGGGGGGGCTGACTGATATTGATTGACATGCCCCCACAGGAGGAGCTGCTCCTCCACCCACCTCACCAACAGGTGCCGCCATGTTAGCTTCCTCTGAGTATCCAGGCGTTGAGCAAGAGCCAGACGTGTTTTCGTTCTTGGCTTGTGTCAACCCTGACTATTGGGATCTAGCAGATGATCGCTTCTTTGGGAGGCTGGAATTGTGCAGTGGGTTAAACTGCCGCTTGTGACAACCGGCAATCCATACCAGAGTCTCCGCTATTCCACTTCCTGTCCATTTTCCTGCTGATGCTTGGTCGCCTCTGCCAGCCACAGGGGAGCTGCTGGCTCACAGCTTCAGCTTGGCCCGGGCTTGGCTGTTGTGGCCATGTGGGGACTAAGCCACTGGATGGATGTCGCTGTGTCTGTCTTCCCTACCCTCTCTATTGATCTGGTTTTCAAATGAATCTTTACAAGCTCCCTTTATCCATTTGAAACAGAAGACAACATGGAACTTGCCTGCCTTGGAGAGCAGTAGTTCTCAGCTGGGCTTGGGAACCAGCCCCACAGAGCAGATTCCACTGGTCAGGGCTGCTCAGCGCTGGCAAACCCCACGGTGTGGACCACCGCCCAGCGGGAAGTTGAGTCCTCCTCCTCTCTACTGAGCATGGCCAGCTGCAGGGCTGCTGACCAGGCACTGTCTGCACAGTGCCTGAGGATGCCCTGGAAGTGGGCAGCGAGCGGGGGAGCTGAGTGTGACCCACGCCTGCTCGGCCTCCCCAGCTGCCCATGCAGGCCTGGAAAGCAGAGGCACCTTGCTGCCTGACATCTCGCTCCCGCTTACCTGAGAACGTGGAACCTCTTCTGTCACCAGCTGCCTTGAGCCCAAGGGCAGGACCACTGTTTTCATCACTTTTATGTCAAACGATTTGACACCCCCTTTTTTTCCAAGTTGTTGTCTCATAGTCTGGCATGAGGAATCTGTTGTTTTCTCTTGCTCTGAGTCTTTTGCCGTTTCTCTTTCTTATTTCTTTATTTGAAGGGTGGAGTAACAGATCTCCTAGCCACTGGTCCACTCCCTGCAAGGCCAACATGTCCAGGGTACTCCAGCTGCGTGCTCAGGTACACTGGTGGTCTCCACGCGCAGCATGCTGGGGTGGTGCTGCGGCATCACCCCCACCCGTCACCCAGAGTCCCTGAGCTCAGCCCCTCCCAGTCGCCAGCAAACACAGCCTCAACTGTCCCTTGCAGCCCTGCTGTCTCAGCTTTGTGATGCCCTCCCTGGCCACCCTGGGGAGATCCAGGAGCATTCCACAGCTCAGGGAAGAGCAGGGGAGGGGGCAGGCTATGAGGGAGGAGGCGCATGGAGGCACCAGGGTGTGGGTGCAAGCTGTGACTCGGTGTGTGGGTCCGGTGGGTCCCATTGCACCAACTGTTCCTCTCTGAAAGGAGTGTTGGCACTTGGGGGAGGATACGGGAAGAAATGTGAAACCGCCGAGCTTATGGCCCAGGTTTGCTGTGAACCTAAAACTGCTGTGGGCTTGCGGGAGGATGTCAAGGGTGTCTGGTCCCCGCCCGTTTTCTGAGCTGCCATCCTTCATGCTAAGTCCCTGCAGAGAGATGGAGACATGTAGCCCAGTTGCTCCAGCTGCCGCCTCCCCCAACCCCGCCATCTTTCCCAATAACCTGCCTTGGGGCTCTCTGCCTGCCTCAGCCATTCAGGCAGGATCTTGGGGGCAGAGGGAGGATGTGGGCTGGTACAGCAGCAGCAAGCCCAGAGCCAATGCCCCTGCCACTGTGCAGAGGGCAACCAGGCCGTCTGAGCTCCCTAAGTGTGGACGGAGGGACAGACCAGACGTTAAGGGGCAAGAGTGAGTCGCGTCCCCACTGTGTGTACTGAGGTTGGGCTGATGCCCCCTGTTCCCCTGCAGAACGGTAGCACACAGCAGGTGCACAGGAGTTTACAACAGCCAGCTCTCTTGGTACTGTGAGCTGCATGGAAAGCCAGAAACCCTGGGTTAAAGGCAGAGCAGGGCAGAAGGCAGATGGGAACTCAATTATACTCTCTCTCATACACACACACACACACACACACACACTCTGGGCTTCCCTCTGCCTCCCTCCACCTCCTGCATACCTTGGCTGGTTTCTATGGCAGCACAGTGGCCTCTTAGCTGCCCACCCTCAGAAAGCACCGCCTTTGCAGGAAAGGCCCTGCACTTCCACTTTCTCTGTCTTCAGGGTCCACACCCTTGCCCTGCCTAGTGTCCCCTCAGGGACTAAAAGCCGGGTAGGGGGGGTGCAGGCATTGTCTTGTCTTGCACTGAGTGCAAAACTCCCCCTCCTGGCAGGTGCTGTGGAGTTTGGTTACCCAAGTTATCTTTCTGGGACCCGAGAGCACTCACTTGATAAGTTGTCAGCTTATCCGGTACAAGTTCTGCAGGATTCGGTGGCAGTGTTCCCCACCACATTGCTGTTTGCTATTTCAAAGGGGGAAAAAAACACAAAAAACAAAAACCTCACTGGGTACACACCCTACCTTTCTAATAGAGCCAGCTTCAGGGTGCTGGAGCTGGGTGCTGCACCTAGCCAGGGTCATGCTCCTCTTCTCCCCGCAGGAAGGCTGCTGAGAGCTCCCTCCCCCGACTGCCGGGCATCCAGGGTGTGAAGGAGGCTCGGCCTCCGTGCCACAGGGGCAAGAGACAAGATTGTGTGATGAGAGGAGGCTCAGCTGAGGCAGCCAGTGGGCAAGGGGGTGCGTTGCAGGAACCACGTAGGTCCCAAATCCCTAGGCAGACAGCAAGCACCTGCCACTGGTCGTCTCCAGACCCCAGGGTGCAGGGGGCACCCGAGGACTGGAGGTGCCCTTCTTCCTCCTGGAACAGGGGACACTGTCCTGGCCCCAGAACCTCAGACCCCAGGACTGTGGACCAAGCTAGATGAAGTTGAGGTTTTTTTCCACAAACATGGCATGCTCCATGCCCCACCCCCTTTCCGCAGGTGCCCGAAGGGGAGGCTTGGAGCCAGAGCCGCTGACAGTGCTCCATATTCATAGACTTACCCAGCTGTCGGGGTATGGCTGACAGCAGTGGACCACTGGCTTGGAGAGCGGGCAGGCATAGACAGCTTGGTCCTCGCCCCGGGAAGCACGGCTTGGGAATCGGGGTTCAGAGGAGTGCATGTTACTGTGCTTGCTTTTCCGAAAGGCCTCAAGTGACACAGGCACTGATTTCTAAGCACAGAAACCCCCGGCTGGAGATGCGTGCAGAACGGGGCCAGCAGAGAACACCCTGTTCCAGGCATGAGGACTCCAGCGGTGTGGTGTGGCCCTTGCTGCTGGTAATGTGTGGGGCCTGTTATTAATGATTATTCATTCATGTGGGAAGCAGGGCCTCAAGTGCGGCGAGAAGGGAAAACCATGGCGGCCTGGCAATGTCACCTGGCTGGCTCTAAGCACAGGACCAACAGCGAAGCTTTATTTTGGCCATGTTTACACTGTCGGCAAATAAACTATGACCGATGTGCTGTAAATCCATGCTTCCAAGGGCCCTCCCAAAATTCAGGGGCAATGTGTATTCTGAGGAAAAAAAGCTGTGTGTGGATCTCCAAATGGTTTGTGCCAAAATAGACATCTTTTAACTCTGTTCTCCATGAGCATTTGGAAGTAACGTCATATACTGGCCGTTGAGTGAGAGTCACCATGTAAAGGCACCTTGTACATTGTAAAAGTTTCCAACTCTCTTTAAGGATTTATTGATTTATTTAAAAGGCAGAGTGAGGAAGGGAGAGACATAGAAACAGGAAGAGATCTTCCATCTGCTGGTTCATGCTCCAACCTGAAGCCAAGGACCAGGGGCTCCATCCGGGTCTCCCACACTAGTGGCAGGTGCCCCAGGCTACTGCCTCTCAGGCACGTTGGCAAGAAGCTGTGCTGGGAGCAGACAGCCAGGACAGGAAGCAGCAGTGCGGTTTAGGGAGCTGGCAGCGCAAGGAGTGGCTTGACCCGCTGGGTGCTGTCCCGGCCGGCCGCAGCTTGGTCCTTTCATGGGTGTTCGCTAAGAGGGTCAGGTCCAGGGTTGTGTTTTTTCCTGGCCTGCCCTTTCACCGGCTGTCAGGAGAAGCGTGTTCACAGCTCACCATGTCCTCTCTCAAAGCCTTCTTTCCCAGGCCCAGGCGCGCAGCCAGGCATGGGGACCCCGCTGATGCCAGGCACATGGCAGAGCTGGGAGCCAAGCCTTGCTTCATCCCCTCCCCACCAGCAGAGGATGGGCATCTCGGCCAGCTGAGTCACTGGGCTGACAGGGCAGCTATAGCACATGCCAGGCCCCGGCCTCCCACTCCGCAGTGTCCATACAGCTGTCTGTGCAGCTGGAACAGGTTCCAGAAGACTGACCACATGACCTAACTCCAGCAATTTCCCCAGCCCTGCGAGGCATGCTTCCCTTCTTCCCTTCTCTCTCCCTCCCTCCCTCCGTCTCCTTTGGCGCTTCCTGCAAGACTCACCGACTGGTCTGAGCCTCAGGATCTGAGGAGTGGGTTCCAGTACATGCCCCACCTACAGGTACCAAAACGTGCAGCTGCAAAGTCCCTTGTATGAGACAGCACCATGCCCACCCCAAGCCATCCTAGGTCTCCCTGCACACTCTGCTGACGCACTGCACAGACGCACACCCCACAGACGCAGAACCCACCGTACTGCTCCCTCCCTGCTGAGGGATGTGCTGACGCTTGGCTGCTGTCCATCTGCCTCTCCACATGAGAATGCAGGCTCCGAGAGGGTGGAAACTGGGCTGACTGCTGCTGCCCAGCACCCTCAGGTGTCCTGAACACAGCCCATGCTACTCCTCAGAGAGACGTGTGCACTTTTGTCTGCACTGAGGAGGGAGGCGGGGGGAGAGGAGCACCCACGGGGAGGGGGTGTGGGGAGCCCACAGATGAGGAGCTTGGCGGTGCAGGGTCAGGCTCAGGGCTGCCCTTTCTGCTGACGCCAGCAGGAAGACGAAGAGCAGAATTTGAAGTCACAGTTGGGACTTAGCGGGTGGCCACTGTTGGCCAGGAGGGCCTCAGAGTGAAGGTCATTGATCCTGAAATGGGGGTAAGACCAGGGCCTGACAGCGAGGTGGTAGGGGAATGTGGGGAGAATGGAGCAGGTAACATCCCCTGCTAACGCTTGGGCAGAAGACAAAACAGCAGCTGGACGCGGGAAACGAGGAGCGGAAGCAGGGGGCTGGACGCGGGAAACCAGAGGAGCGGAAGCAGGGGGCAGGTGACAGCTCGCAGAGCCCGGGGGCGGGGTACAGAGAGGCAGGGCTGAGCTGGTCTTGGACTTGGGTGGGTGTGGGGTCTATCTGACTCAGAGGTGGATGGAAAATGCCTTGGGAAAATACCCAAAGTGGGCACTGGTGACTAAACCCCAAAGCCTGCTGGACTGAGAGCCATTGGGAGGGGACTTGCAGGCCAGCCTGGGAACCCACAAAGCAAGGCCTGCCCAGCCTTCTTCCTTCCGCACTTGCTGCACCTGCTAGGTGCCTGGCAGGTGCTGTGGGCCCTGGGGACGGTGAACAGAAGCAGGCTGCATGTGGGAGTGCACCTGCTTGGGTTCGGTCATTCACAGTCCCTGGCCCTGACTGCCCTTTAGTGACAACTGAGGCCAAGACACAGTGTTCCAAGTGCCCCGTTTCCAGGGGATCTCCCTGCTGACAGATGGGGGGGGTTGTCCAGACCACATTTGAACACAAACAGTCAGGCTCAGGAGACCTGGGGCTATTAATCTGCTGCCCACCCCTCCGCAGGCTCTGCCTGCTGGCTACCAGCAAAGGCCCTTTATCCTGGCCCTTATCTCCTCTTTTTATCTTTTCTGTGACTCACAGGTGGAGGGGTTTGTACTTGGATTGGAATGTGTGAAATGTGAAGATGGAGAGACTTGGGGGCTGGGGAGTGAGTGAGAGTGTCTGTGTGATACAGGCAGGTCACAGCTGCGGGGTGGCCCCACGCAAGCACAGCTTAGTCAGCAAGACGACCAGCTGGGCCTGGGGGAAGGGGGGGAGGGCTGTCATGACTTGAATTGAACGCAAATGCCCAGCCCGACTGGCTCTTCGCTTCTCCCAAAAGCCCCTTGACCTGAAAAGGAGGCCTCTGGACGAGTAAGTGGCGTTCAGTCGCAGCCAGAAGCAGGGGCTGTCAGCAGGTGCTGGGGAAGGATGAGGCCTTTGTCTATTGATGCTGTTCTTTGCCACCCTCTCTTTGTCTGTTACGTAACACCCGGCCCATTCAGAACAGAAATAAAGGCTCAAGGACCCCTGCGCTTGGTGACGTGGGGTGCACTTGCCAATCACGGGGCTGTTGACGCTCTGCCAGCAGGGCCCCTGGTGCACTCCATGTGTCCTGCCCACGTGCCCACTGCACACAGCAGCAGGTGCCACGGAGGGCAGGGAAACAGGCAAATTTACCGTCTTCAGTGTCCTCATCAATGTGATGCTGAGAATTTGAAAAAGTTTCCCAGGGAAGATCATACCAAGAAGCCTAGCTAGACCGTTGTCCCCATCACCATGCGCATGGGCGTCACTGTAGAAGTCACGGAGGTCATCTGGCATGACCACATCATGCGTGGTCCACTGAGGAAGACCACAGCTGCGGAGGAAGCAAGCAACGAGGACGTATCAAGTCATATTCACCGATGGATTAGTAGGTGAAACAGCCACCTGCAGTCCCAGCATCCTGTGTGGGGACCAGTTTGAGTCCCAGTTGCTCCCCTTCCAATCTGGCTCCCTGCTAGTGCACCTGGGAAAACAGCGGAGGACGGGTCAAGTGATCAGCTGGAAATGGAGCTGAGCTTCGAGGAAAGGGTGTGGTCTGAAGAGGTGGTGGATGTGGAATGGCAGAGAAGACTGAAGAAGTTTTAGGGCCAGGGATGTCTGGTGAGGACAGTGGGAACTGGGCAGTCTAAGCAACACGTCGCCAGCTGACGGAGAGATGTCATGCTGGAAGGCAAGACTTCTGACTTGCATCTTGGTGTTTCCGAGGACCTGTGGTATCAGTAGGGAACCCCAGGCTGCAGCACACACAAGGAGCTCTCACTGTGGCTAGCTGCCTGCTCTGGAGCCCAGGGGCAGGGGAGCAGCGCTCCACTGCTAGAGTAAGGAACTTAAAGGGCCTGAGCTGTGGTCCTGGCTGATGTTGGCTGGTGCCAGAAGTGCCTGTGGGTCAGCGGGCGGCTGGGCCGGCAGTCCTTGCCTGGGAACACAGGGTTGTTTTTCAGTGCAAAACAAAGGAGCCGTAAGCACTGCTCCTGGTGCCTTCCAGGGCAGAAGTCCACCTGCAGGATCAAGCAGGAGTACAGGAGGGACAGGGCGAGGGGTGAAGGGTCAGCCCTGGGAGGCCACAGCCAAGGGGAGGGGAGTCTGAGCTGAACCTGAAGAAGCCAACACTAAAAGGTAGAGTGAGCTCCACGCTGCTCCACTCGGGTCCGGCTCGGGAAACGACAACCTACAGCAGCACAACAGACAGCTCTGCAAAAAGAAAACTTGGGGGGCCAAGGTGGGGTGGAGGTTTGCCCAGGCAGGCCTGCAGGACCTTCTGGGCATGGTGCCCACCTGTGTGCACTCTGCCATGTAGAACACAGGAAGGCTGGAGTCGGCTTGGTCCATGGAGAGACGAGACGGATGTTGGATTGACCAGATGTGCCTTAGCAAACCTGGGCAAAAGCAAGCCCCCAGGTGTAGGATGGGCCGTGGAGTGGATGCAACTTCTCGACTCTTTCCCAAGGCGAAGAGTGGAGCAAAACTTTACACTGTGACACTACCTCTTCCCCACTCACTTGGCACACATGGCCTTTCCTGCTCTCCTACTGGACGAGCACTCACAACCACACCCTTGGTACCTGCTGGGCACAGGGAGGCTTGGGGAGAGTCCACACTCAGGTACCTGGAGGCTAAGAGGGCACTGAGCTGACAGTGCCACACAGAGTGTCTGTTAAGAGCCCACTTGGTGGCCACGTGGTGCTGGCTTCGAGTCACCAAAGGCAGAACACACAAGGCCTCCCTCCATGAAGTACACAGTGCTTATGTCCGTCCACTGAAGTGGGTGCTGCCAAGTGCAATCCAAAGTAGGGGAGTCTACAATTTTAGCTCCAGTCAGAGCCAAGGTCACGACCAACCAAGCCCCAGAGAGGTGCAGTGGCCGCTGCCAAGCTGAAACAACAGGAACTGTTTCTGCTGCCTGCCTTGTGAAGGAATTAAAGCACTTTCCTCAGTAAGTTTATCTCCATTGCTTAGATCTCATTTAGAGGGGCCTAGAAAGAAACTCTGCCTGCCTTTTCCCTTTTCCCCATCATAGACCAATTGACATTTAGCACATACTGACCAGTAAAAGAAAACCTAAAACCTGAATCCATAGAGAATGAGGAGACTTAGTGAGAAACAGCTTATCAGTGCCTGGGGCAGTTTGGGAATTGAGGCAAGCAGGGCAGGGCTCGTGGCCACACCCATTCTTACTGACAAATGGATCCCTGCGGAAGGAAGGAAAGAGTGCAGATTTCAGCACCCTGTTGGGCTGTTGGAGTCCGGGGTACAGTCCAGAGGCCTTTCGAAAAGCATCAGGGAGTGGACCTGACCAGAATTTCTGAGGCGCCCTAAGACCTCTCCCAGTCTCACGCGATGGGCTTAGTCCGCGAAAGGAAACTGAGTTCAGACAGAAACCGACATTCCTGGAGCTGAGGAGCCCAGCTCCAGGGAATCAATTTAGCCAAACTCACCAAGCCTCACCCCTGAGTCTTGAGACCGGCAGCCATGCTAGACGCATTTAACTGGCTGACAGGGACCCGGTGTTTCTTTTTGCAAGAGTTACTAATTGTGGAGAGCTAGTGTCTCCGAAAGACAGGACAGAAAGTCTGCTTTGCTCACCGTCTGATGAGATGGATGTCTGGATGATGGCTGGGGAAGAACTCAAATCTCGCTGGAAGAATCCGAGTCATGGCACCAAAACTGTTGTAGGGTTTTTGACCCCGAGTACGGCAGCAACCTCAATTCTTGTCTCGCAGGAAAGAAGAATTTTCGTGCGGACACAGTTTAGTTTTAAAGCAAGGTTTATTAGAAAAGCTGAGAAAGGAGACTCCCATCCTAGTGACGGGAGGGTGCTCTGAGAGAGAAAGGACCCTTACCCCTGCCATAGTGGCAGGAGAAGTGGAGAAAAAAGAGACCCTAGCCCTCTGCCATAGTGGCAGGAGGAAAAGTAAAAAGACCCCTATTAATGGTGGGGAAAGCATCTTTTAAAGGTTTACCTCAAAGATGTTTCTCCACAAACAAGGAGAATTCCTGATTTCCATGGTACCTGGCCTTGGGACAAAAGGCCAGAAAGGTGTTACTGGCCAACTTCCTTGGTCCCTTTCTAATGATAAAGAGGCCAGTCTGAAGCCCTCCCCCTTGGCAATGGCCGGAGACAGAATGGGGCTGAGGCTTCAGGTGGGGAGTTGATACGTTAGTGTAGCCCTTATCTTTTGGGGAAGCGAGTTCCTGATAAGTTAAGATATGCACTTGTCTTGGGAGAGCCGTGCTCTGGTGAATCCAATGGTGGGGAAAATGCTCCTTTATATTTGAGAAAAAAATGACTTGGGGACCCAGAATACCCCAACTGCCTGCTACCCAGTTAATAGGAACAGTCTGGTCATAAGTGTTTATTTGCTCCCATCTGCATCTACACTGCTCCACCAACACATACTTAAATGGGTATAAATAAAAATGAATCCATGCGAAATATGGGTAGTAATGTTATCAATAATCTTAATTATGTCCTTAATATTACTACACTTTTATCTGAGATTGATGACCCAGAGATAGCTACAATAATAGACCTTTTATGTAAATTATGCTGCGACTTAATAATGGATATAGTATGTATGTTGGAGCTTTTGAACAGAGGTGACTCCATCTTCCTAAACTACTGGTGAAATGGGGCCAGCTCTCATATCACTCCTGTCAAGAAGCCCCAATGTACGTAAGCCCTCCTATCACTCTTGCAAAAACTCCAGTGTACTAAGCTCTCTCTTATCACTCATGTTAGGAAGCTCTAATGCACGTAAGCATGTCATAAAAACAAGTTATGGTAAAAATTATAAAAGAAGAAGCAATTGTATATTGATGAATATGTAAAAAAACATGTTTCTCAGAACTGAGAGAAAGCAAGTGTTACTGATAGATAACATGTACTAACCAAGCAAAAGGTTGTAACTACTGCTTGCTTGACTCACTGAATTGTATATAAACCCATGCCTTGGTCCTAGTCACTGAAGCCAGCAGGCTCCCACTAGACAGGAGCCAAACAGCCCAGCAGGTTCCCACTAGGCCGGAACCAAAGCCCAGCAGACTTTCATGAGACCAAAGTCAAAGGCGCCCTCGGTGGCTTCCCCCATCCTGTTTGGTGTGTGCTCACTTGAATAAATGCTTGATTGCAAGCATCCATTCTCTCCTTCGTGACACCAGTCGAACTCCTCTCACAAAAGGACAAGGGGACAGAAACAGAGAGTCTCCCAGTAGGGCCCTCCAGGTTGGAGACATAAAGACAAAGCAGCAAGTAGGGCCGTAAGCTCCTTGGGACTGAACGCCAGCTCGTGGGGGGCTCCCGGAAGTGGGAGACAGGCAGACGGAAGTCGAGAACCCAGTGGGAGAGGTCTAAGGTAGAGGCCTGCAGAGCAGGGCCACTGTGGGTCACCCCAGCTTATGAAGACGCCAAGTCCAGGGGAGGCAGTGTGAACCAGAGGCCTAGCGACTGAACCTAGGGCCCAAGACCCCAAGGGGTTAGAAAGTGGCTTGACTTAGTCTTGGGACAAGGCAGTGTTTGGTGCTGGGCGTAGGTGAAGAGGGTGGGCCAGGCCCTGTGGATGGGGGAGGGTGTGTGTGTGTGTGTGTGGCTTGGATAACTCCTCCCATTTGCTCACCTGGGGGAGAGCCCCAGGTGAGCTGTGAGGTTAGAGGTCAAAGAGACAGAGTCCAGTGGAAAGGCCAGGCAGAGGCTGGCTCATGGGTCTCCAGGAAAGGCCTCAGGCTGCCTGGCCTCAGCAGCTCCTGGTTGGGGTGGGGGAACAGGAGAGGGGAGAGCCTGTCTGGGCTTGAGCCCTTCCCCTGCCCCACCCCGCACTTCCCAATCTAATGGCCCCAGGAGCCCAGAATTCCGTCTGGGTCTCCCATGTGGGTGACAGGGGACTCAAATGCTTGAGCTGTCCCTTGCTACTTCCCGGGTTGAGCATCAGCAGGGAGCTGCCGTCAGGAGGGGAGCCGGGACTTGAACCAGATGCTCCAGTGTAGGCTGCAAGCCTGGCTAGATGGCCACTCCCAGCTATTATTTGGGGCTGGCTACTTTGTTGTTCCCCTACGGGCTGAGGGCATTAGCAATATCTACTCCGAGGCAGGAAAGCAGGTGCAGCAAGGCCACAGCAGCTGTACCCCGCTGGGCGGATGCAGCTTCTTCAGGACTAGCATGGGCTAGGCTAGTAGTAGCAGCGTAACAAGTACTTGCAGAATTGGTCGCTAAATGCTATCATTACTGTGGTCACAGAGCACCGCATGTTCCTCGTCCATGCCCACGGCACCTCGAGAGAGCCCCGTGGGTCTGGCCCTGCCTCTTGCTTGATGGACAGCCCCTAGCCCGGGTGGAGAAGCCCCCGACAATGGGCCCCAGGGTGGCCCCACAGCTGCCGTGGCCACCAGGCCAGACGCTGCTTGATAGCTCTTGTTTCTTTGCCAAGCCTTCCTCCTGGGAAGGAAAAAGCAGACACGACGAAGTCCTTGGGCAGCGAGCCCACACTAGGGTTTGTGGGCAGGGGAGAAGTCACTCCAGGAGACGGTGCTGGGGGAGGGCACTCCACATTTCCCTCTCTCTGGACCCCTAGCTGCCTCCTCCAGCCCGCCCACCCGCCTGCCCGTGCAGCCTGAACTTCCTGCCTTCCTCACAGAGGGACTGTGGCGAGAAAGCCCACACCGTCAAAACAAGCCGGTGATAGGGAAACCATGCACAAACCTGGTGGGCTTCCTGCCAGCCTAATGGACCTTCCAGACATTGCGGGCTGTGGATACTGGTCCTTTGTATGGCACCCTCCTTCCCAGCCTGCCATCATAGGGGAGGGATCAGAGGGTCATGGGCATTCCGGGGACGCCTGCACACGGAATGCCTGTGCCCTGCCTGCCCTCTGCCTGCCCTCTGCCTGCCCCCTGCCCGAAGCAGTCGCAGCAGCTCTCCCCTCCCTTTGCTCCCACAGGGAGGCTCCCAAGGTTTATGGGGACAAGCAGTTCATGGCCAGCCAGGGTTCAAGCGCAGGAGCATCTGGCTCCAGCCCTGACCTTCAGGGATACTCTTACGGACACTCAAAGTTAACCTCCCGGCTTAGCTTTCAACCTGGCCAAGAGGCCTCGGGGCAGAACCTTGTTGAGACTTTGGATGATGGAGTAATATGCCACAGTTACTCACAAAGCTTGCTGGGGACTGGTACTGTGGCTTAGCAGGTAAAGCCACCACCTGTGGCCTTGGCATCCCATAAGGGTTCCGATTTGAGCCCCAGCTGTTCCACTTCTGATCCAGCTCCCTACTAATGCACCTGGAAAAGCAGCAGAGGACGGCTCAGGGCTTTGGGCTGCTGAACCCATTTTGGAGACTCAGAGGGAGTTCCAGGTACCTGGCTTTGGTCTGGCTCAGCCTGGCCATTGTGGCCATATGGGAAGTGAACCAGCAGGTGGAAGGCCTTTGTCTCTGTCATTCCACTTTTCAAATAAATACGTATATATAAAAAAACCCTGCTGGGTATGAAGGTAATGAAGGGAGACATTTTGCAGAGCCATGATTATTGTGGCACCAAGACCAAATATCCTTTAAAGGCAGAATTTTTGAAAACACCACAACCTTGATCACAAAGTGAGATGAGTGACGTGTAAGTAGAACAGCTTGTTCTTGGCTCCCGGCGGCCAGGAAGACAGCTCCAGGCACTCAGGCACAGGCAGCCACGTTCCGTGTGGAATTGGCAGCAATGCCCATCCGCAACACACTCGGACCATCACCTGCCACATCTCAGATGCATTAACAGGGAGCTGGACCAGAGGTGGGCAGCCGGGACTGGGAAACAGGCACTCTGATGGGATGCCGGCAACCCAAGCTGTGGTGTGATCCACAGCTCCACACCACCTGCCCCATGTAAACTGTCTTCTGCTGCAGAGCAGGGCAGGAACTCTACAGGAGCCCTCCTTCCCCAGGGGTGCATCAAGACCCCTGGTGGATGGTGGACACCGGGACGGGGGCCAAGTCCTACAAACACTGCATGTGCCACTGTACAAAGGGGCAGGGCAGGAAGTCCAGCAGGGTGGACAATATGAAAAAACTACACCCTGTCTGCAGAACTATGCTCAACCACCCAATCTTCACTATTACTATTATTATTAGAAAGGCAAATTTACAGAGAGAAGGAGAGACGGAAAAACAAAGATTTTCCATCTTCTTGTTGGCTCCTCAAATGGCAGTGACAGCCATGGAGCTGAGCCGATCTGAAGCCAGGAGCTTCTTCTGGGTCTCTCACATGGGTGCAAGGGCTTAAGGCTTTGGACCATCCTCTGTGGCTTCCCCAGGCCATAAACAGGGAGCTGGATGGGAAGTGGAGCAGCTGGGACATGAACTGGCATCCTTACGGGATGCTGGCACTTGCAGGTAGAGGATTAGCCAGTTGAGCCTGCACGTGGATACCAGAGCACTCTTTCGATTCCATTTTGCAGTGCCCTCCAAACAGTTCCTCATGCTGCTCAGAACCCGTAACTTGTGCATCACTGGAATTTTCCATTTCCTGTTTTCAGAGCATGGTTGACCACAGAAAGTCGGCCGCAACCTTGGGTGAGCACATCACACCTGCTGTTGCTCACCAGGAGTCCCTGCTTCGGCAGCCGCCTCTCTCCAGGTGAAAAGCCACTGAAAGCCACTTGGAGTGAAGCGTGCTGTGACTGTCTCTAGGGCACACTTTAGAACCAGCAGGCAAGGGGCCAGCATGGTGGCTGCAGCAGCCCACGTGGGCGCGCCAATTGAGTCCCAGCTGCTCCGCTCTGGGTCCAGCCCCCTGCTAACGCTCCTGGGAGGCAGCAGTTGATGGCACAAGTGCTTGAGACTCTCCTGTTCACATGGGAACACCTGGTGGTCCGGGCTCCTGGCTTGGGCAGGCCCGGCCTGGCTGCTGTGGTCATGTGGTGAGTCAATCAGCAGGTGGAAGAGCTCTGTCTGCTCTTACTCTCTCCCTTTCGCATTCTCTTGTTTTGCTGTCTCTCATAAATAAATATTTGCAAACAAACAAACTGGCAGAAATGGTGGTTTCCAGCTGATGAAATATTTACTTTTCACCTTATCCCCATTTTAATGTTGGAGGTTTTTTTTTTTTTAAGATTTACTTATTTTTGTTGGAAAGTCAGATATACATAGAGGAGGAGAGACAGAGAGGAAGATCTTCTGTCTGATGATTCACTCCCAAGTAGCCACAATGGCCAGAGCTGAGCCGTTCTGAACCCAGGAGCCAGGAGCCTCTTCTGGGTCTCCCACACAGGTGCAGGGCCAAGGCTTTGGGCCGTGCTCGTCTGCTTTCCCAGGCCACAAGCAGGGAGCCAGAAAGGAACGAACCAGTGTTTGGGCCCAAATGGGGGTATCAGGGCTGGCTGTACCTTTCCACTGGGAGGACCTGGAGGCGTCACAACAGGGTGGGGGGCTCCTGTACCTCCCCCCTTGGAGGAGACGTTGGCACCATATGCAGCTGTGCCAGTCCCACACCTCCAGACAGGGTGGGATCTGCAGGGGTCACGGACTTCATGGTCAGTCCCACCCTGCTGGTGCTGATTTTGAAAGTCGAGAGTAGTGTTCTCCATTTATGGAACACTGGCTTTAAAAGGTACATTTATGTTGGTGTGAAGCTCTTTAAAATCCACGAACTTTCCACGAGTCTTGTGTGAGAGTCAGGGCTTGCTGTAAGGCTCCCAGAATTTGTAACTCTTGCCAGGATAATTAGCATCCCCAGGGAGAGGAATCCCAGAAACCCAGCAACCATGGCTTCTCCTGGGTGCATGGAAACTGATACTCCTCCTGCCCAGTTTAAAGCAGCAGGTTGTGCTGTGCCCCCCCCTCACCCCTGGGCCAACTCCAGCAAGAAGGGCTTTCTCTCTAAGCCACAGCGCCCCGGAGTCTGCGCGCTGGCTGTGAGCCGGTAGAGATTTGCTTGCACTTCAAGCGGTACTAATTGCCTTGTTAACAGCGAATGCAATCTAAGCAGAGCAACAGCGAAGCGTGGATTTTAAAAGAATTGAGTTCGGAGTCGATAGCCTTCTGGGCTGCCAGGCCTCAGGAGGCCCGTGATGGCGTCGGGTGGGAAGACAGACTTGTCAAGGCAGATTTGCAAACAGGAAAGCGGGCAGAGACTGGGCTCGTCTAGACGTCTGATTAAAGGCCCTTGCAGGATTATGAGGCACAGGGAGCTTTCTGGCTGCCATTTCCAAGGAGGAGGAGGGAGGGAAGCAGGCTAGCTTATGTCTGGCAGGGGGCCGCCCACAAAGCATCCTCTGCTGGGCTCCAGCGGTGAGCCGAACCCTTGAGAAGCCAGCACCGCCCGTCTGCAGAGACTGCTGGGTGGGTCTGGGGCCCAGATGGGGCAGGGAGAGCCCAGCCCTTCCACCCGCCCCAGGTGCTCACCGCCAGCTGGGTGTGACCTGGGGGTGGATGGGCGGTGTGGGCCACATGCCAGGCCCAGGAGGGAGAAGGTGTGGCCTCAGAATGGCTACAGAGCAGCCCACCGCAGCAGCGGGATGGATTTTGTCAACTGGTAACTATGCAACCCTTTTATAATGACAGCGATCCTGTGCCCCTCTTCTGCCTCTCGCAGGATCTGTCCATGTGGGGATGCAGCGTTCCCAGAAGGACGGTAACCTCTGCCAGCCAGCAAGGGAGAGGCGCAGGCGGGTGGGGTGCGGAGGGGACCTGGGAGAGGCCCCCAGGGACCCCAGCAGTGAAGCTCTGTTGTCAGGGTGTGTGAGAAGGAGACAAAGGAAACGCCGAGTAGGGCAGGTGCACAGTGGGGACTGGGCAGGGTGCAGTGACCCAGAGCGGAAGCTGACTGGCAGCCTTGGTCTGGATGGCTAACACTGCCTGGTGCCTGGAGCCCACTCAATGTCTCTGTGATGTGCACACCGTGGTTCTCCTGTAGTTGTGTGTATGTGTGTATGAGTATGCGTGAGTGTGTAAGTTACAATATGTGTGTGTGTACGAGTGTGCATGTAAGTGAATGAATGTGTGTGAGTCTATGTGGGTGTGTGGCCTCCATTTCGCCTCCTCTTCCTGACCATGCTCTGGCACCCTTCCCAGCAACGCAGGCACCAGTGCCCCTGTGATTCCCTCCTTCCTCGCCTACATAGACTGCCATCTCTGCCAGTCCCACCACCCTAAACAGGACTGGCCTGCTGACCAGAAATGACGGCGCCTCCTGGGAAGCTGGGGTGTCGCCATGGGAAATCTGGGAGCTCCATGAAGACATCAGAGAGTGAGGCGTTGAGGCCTTCCGCCATCAGCCAGCAAGAACCTGCCAACCACCTGCAGGGCGGGACATCCGGGAGCAGATCCCAGGCACGGCTCCAGGTGACAGCGGGCCAAGGGCATCACCCAGCATCAGTCACTGACCGAGGGAGAGCAGCAGAGTGTAGGGCAGACCAGGCCTGGCCAACACGTTGTGGTTGGAATTCGGCAAAATGAGAGCAGTGCAGCCTGAGCACCTGCCTGCTGGGAGCAGGGGCTTCCAGCTTCTCCATCAGTGATGAGCTCCTGGTCCCCTTCAGAGAACCAGGGACAGAGCTGGAGAGCAGGGGAGCTCCAATCTCCACCACGTGGGCTGTAGGACCAAGGGCCGGGTTTAAGCTCTCCATGTACGAATTTGTGTGACAGGGTCCTGTTGCAACCGCTCAATTGGCAAATCCTCTCCCTTCAAGCACCGGGATCCCATATGGATGCTGGTTCTAATTCCGGCAGCTCCACTTCCCATCCAGCTCCCTGCTTGTGGCCTGGGAAAGCAGTGGAGGACGGCCCAAAGCCTTGGGACCCTGCACCCACTTGGGAGACCTGGAAGAGGCTCCTGACTCCTGGCTTCAGGCCTGCTCAACTCTGATCATTGCAGCCACTTGGGGAGTGAACCAGGAGATGGAAGATCTTCCTCTCTCTCCTTCTGTCTGTAGGTCTGTCTTTCCAATAAAAATAAATAAATATTTTTTAAAAATGCATGTGATAATGTGACTTACCAGGGCTGGTCTCACAGGACAATTGGGAGCATTAAGTATAAGGGTACTTGAAACAGCCTTTGGAAAATGGAATCAGCTTGATCTCGGTGCAAAAAAGGACAGTGAGGCCAAGATGGCCCAAGTTCTTGAGCCTCTGTCCCCATCTGGGAAACGCTTAGGTGCCCCAACTCCTGGCTTCAGACCAGCCCAGCAAGGCAGCTGCAGCCATTTGTAGCTGCAGCGGCAGGAACTCAGGACAGAAGCCAGTATGTGAAGAATGGGACTGAGTTTGTTGTTCTTGAAATGAAAGAACAATGAGCAGAGAGCAAGCCCAGAGAGGCCGCTAGGCCAGCAGCTAGAGCTCAGGGCAGCGCGCAGAGAGCTGAGCCCCAGTCGGCCAGCCCGAGCCACGCCCCCCGCCTGCTCATGGCTCCTGTTAGCACAAGCAGGGTCCCGTTCTCACATTGCCTGGGTGGGGATACGACCCGGGAAAGAGGGGCCATGCCCTGGCTTGCGGCTACCCCCTCATCACACTGCCCCAGCCCCGCCCAGCGAGCCCAGCCTCAGCTGGGTCCTTCCACCTCTCTCTTTCCCTCATCTTCAAAGCACCTGGACACAGGTCAGTTAGTTTTTTCCCTTGTTTAACCCCTCATGGTACTGAGCCTGGAGAGCCACGATCGTGGGGAGACAGTCCAAACAGGTGCTGACAGGTGCATTTGGACAAACAAGCAGTTGGCCAGGACAGGCGGGAGCTGGTGCTGGGATCAGAAATCCGCTTAGCAGGCTGGAGACAGTGCTGAGGGGGTGGCCAGCTGGCAGGCTACGCAGTCCGCAGCCCAGGAGCCCAGCCTGAGCAACAAAATCCAGAGCGGGTTTGGGGTGTAAGAAGCCTGCGCATTCACTTTCTCTCTCGGCACGTGTTTTCTGAGCACCCCCACATGCAACAGCGCGCAAAGCGGAGTGTCGCGTGGCCCAACGCTTCAGGGAGGGAGAGATGTGCCCTACACTAGGTGAGCACCAGCAGGGAGACAGTTACAAAGAGGCCCGGGTCAGGGGCTCTGCGAGCAGAGCCAAGCTGGGGACTTGGTGCAGGGAAGGCTTTTTGGTTTTGCTTTGCGTCTAAGGGCGAGGAGAATCAGCAGCAGAAGACAACAGGGCCTCGGTCAGGGTCACGGGCGTAAAGCCACAGTGCACAGTCCATGCCTGGAAATCCTTGACAAGGTAGACCAGTAGAACTTGCTGTGCATCTGTGCGGGCAACAGGAAGGGAGCCGTCTTGGGCCACTCTGAGACAGGGAAGCTGGGAGAAGACGTTTCCAAGGTTGACCTCAAGTCCTGTCTCGGACCTGCTCGGGTGTCCTTGGCTATCCAAGTGGGCAGATTCCTAGTGAGAGTGAACTCACTGAGGTTGGCGCCATGCCCTATCGGGTTAAGCCTCTGCCTATCACCCAGCATCCCATGTGGGCGCTGGTTTTTGAGTCCTGGCTGCTCCACTTCCCATCCAACTCCCTGCGTATGTGGCTGGGGAAGCAGTGGAGGACGGCCCTAGTCCTTGGGACCCTGCACCCACACGGGAGGGCAGGAAGAAGTTCTGGTTCTTGCCCTTGGACCCGCCCAGCACTGACTGCTATGGCCGTTGGGCATGAAACCAGCACATGCAACATTCTCTCTCTCTGTCTCAATCTAGCTTTACCCTTCAAATAAATAAATGGTTTTTTTTAAGATTTATTTATTTTCATTACAAAGTCAGATATACAGAGGGGAGAGACAGAGAGGAAAATCTTCCGTCTGATGATTCACTCCCCAAGTGAGCTGCAATGGCCGGTGCTGCGCTGATCCAAAGCCGGGAACCAGGAACCTCTTCCAGGTCTCCCACACGGATGCAGAGTCCCAAGGCTTTGGGCCGTCCTCGACTGCATTCCCAGGCCACAAGCAGGGAGCTGGATGGGAAGTGGAGCTGCCGGGATTAGAACCGGCGCCTATATGGGATCCCAGCGCGTTCAAGGCGAGGACTTAAGCCGCTAGGCCACGCCGCCGGGCCCAAATAAATATTTTTTTTAAAGAAAAGAAAACATGAGCTCATATGGGAGTGGTTGGAGCTATAGGAGGGAGACACCCATTATGCACTTGGCCAAACCTGGGCCATTGACCAGCCCTTGCAACATCTTCCCGGAACTGCAGGCTTATGAAGGACTACACTACTGTAATAATACGGAGAATCAGTTGTGGGGAGGGACTTTGGCGAGGAGGTAAGGGAAAGCCCACAACCTATGGAATTATATCATAAAAAATTAAAAATAAAATATAGGAGGAAAAAAGATCAGCGCCTTCCTGGGTTCTTCATTCATGCAGTATACGTTGGCTAACCATCTCTCCCAGCATCACTGCCTCCTGGGCTGCGCGGCCCAGCCAAGGCTACGGAAAACCACCTGCCTGGTGGTGGGCGTCGGGAGGGCAAGGATGGTGGGCCAAGCCTGAAGCTTCCGGGCAGGTCTCCTGATTGAGACTGCGAGGTACAGAGAGACCATGAGAGGACAGGAGCAAAGGCCATCCTGGCCGTGGGGCAGACTCCAACCTGGAAGAGGGGCCTGAGGACCGGGTGTGGGGAGGGCAGAGCGGGGTCTGAGGTGATATCAAGGGAACCTGGCGGCTAGCTGACATGGAGTGCACCTGAGACTCAGTACTGAGGGAGGCCAGGGGCTCCCTGCTGCCAGCAGGTGCAGGGGGCAGGGGTCGTTAAAATAAGACCCAGGGCCATGCTCGGAGCTTAAAATCAGGCTTGGGAACAGGAGTGCAGTGGGGAGCGTGTTGGGCCAGGTTCCAGTGGACGGTCCCAGTGGGGAAGTTTACGGCTGTCCTTCCAGGGCTCAGGGAAGTGACTCTGTGTGTGTGTGTGTGTGTGTGTGTGTGTGTGTGGCATGTGTTCACATCTGCTGCCCTCACTGTCATACGAACAGGATTACAGTGATGCCAGTCTGGTAGCGATGTAACCGCCCAAGGTCCTGCCCTCCTCGCTGCCCACACTCCCCGCTGGGCAAAGCATGCGGAAGTCAGCCTAGGGGGGCCCCCTGGCCTCACTCACAATTTCACCAACTGCTTGTAATAAGTTTAGCTCCGGGACAAAACGGGGATCAGAGGGGGGATTAGCAGAGGCACTTGATGAACTGCCTTTGAACTGCGCCCGTGCACACAGAGACCGTGACCTACACACATGGCCGGGCCGCCCCACGCGGAGCCATCGGCATCAGGGCTCCCGGAGGGGGGCACCTGGGGCAGCCGCAGCCCACTGCTCCTGCAATGGCAGGCATCCGGGGACTCCACGTGCAATGGGACACGGGTGTCCCTGCAGGCCCTGTGCAGTGCCCCCCACCCCCAACGGGTGTCCCTGCAGGCCCTGTGCAGTGCCCCACCCCCAACGGGTGTCCCTGCAGGCCCTGTGCAGTGCCCCCCACCCCCAACGGGTGTCCCTGCAGGCCCTGTGCAGTGCCCCCCACCCCCAACGGGTGTCCCTGCAGGCCCTGTGCAGTGCCCCCCACCCCCAACGGGTGTCCCTGCAGGCCCTGTGCAGTGCCCCCCACCCCATAAGGCCGGCCTGGCATTGTTCCCAGAGGGCAGCTGTCAGAAGCAGTCAGCATGACATTGCTGGTCCCACCTCCCAGCCTGCTCCTGTGGGGGCTGCAGGTGAGCAGTGTCAGCTCCCCTCACTGCCCTGGGTGTCTGTGCGCCCATCTCTTCCAGGCCCAGCACTGCTGCCAGCTGGGCCTCCCCTGCATGTGCCAGTAAATGGGCCGGGGGCAGGAGCCATGGGCTTCTCCGGCTGCTGGCCCAGCTGCTGGTGCCGCCGAAGGTCTGCCAGGCTGGGGCTTGGGAGCATGCGCTGCTCCAGGCCCCCCTACCCTGGGCCGGCACTTTCCCTGGAGCTCCAGTCTGGCAGACACTTCCCGCCGCCACCCTGCATCACATCGGAGTCTGTTCTCTGCATGCCAGGAGGTTCCCTGCAGGAGCCTGCAGGAAAGACCTCCACCATCTGCACCCCTGCCCCGCCCCGGCTCTCCAAAACTCCCTGGAATGCTTGTCACCAAAATGTGTGCATGGGTGTCAGTGTTTGGGGCACTGGAAGACAATGTGTCTTTTTTTTTTTTTTTAAGGTTCTTCTTTTTTTTTTCTTTAAGTTAAATAGAGAGGAAAACACAGAGACTTTCCATGTGCTGGTTCACTCCCCAGGAGGTCACCATGGCAGGAGCTGAGCTGATCTGAAGCCAGGAGCCGGAGCTCCTTACAGGTCTCCAGTATTGGCACAGGGCCCAAGGACCTGAGCCATCCTCTACTGCTTTCCCAAGCACTTTAGCAGGAAGGCTGGATGGGAAGTGGAGCAGTGGAGCTTGAGCTGGTATCCATATGGGATGCTGGCGCCTACTGACCCCTAAATGTGTATTTTGATTGTGTGTCCGCACCAACCTCTGCCTCTGGCAGTTGAGGGTGTCATGGCGTGGCCTGCAGTTCCCACGCCTGGCACCTGTGGATCAGGCTCTCACAAGCCCCGGGAGCAGCCCTCAGGAAGGACTGGCCAAACCAGGGCTTCCCAGAAGCCTTGGGGGGAGCGAGGCTGCCCACACCAGAGCCCCACGACTGGCAAGGCAGCAGGTCCACTTGGCACGGTGTTGCCTTGGGGCAGCCCCTGCCCCGCCTGAGCGCTCTGAGTTACAGGAGAGCTAATGAAGCGCAGACCCTGGGGGGAAGGAGGGAGCTGCTGGGGTGTGGGGCCACCAGGCGGCTCCTGGCCATTGAGGGAGTGAACTAGTGAATGGAAGATCTCTCTTGGTCCTTCTCTCTGTAAATCTTCCTTTCAAGTAAAAATTTGCAAAGCAGTTTCAGAAAGAGAAGGAGAGACACACAGAGAGCTTATATCTGCTGATTCACTCCCCAAATGGTTGCGATGGCCAGAGCTGAATGAATCCAGAGCCAGGAGCCAGGATCCTCCTCTGGGTCTCCCACATGGGCAGGGGCCCAAGGACTTGGTTCATCTTCCACTGCTCCTTCAGGCCTCAAGCAGGGAGATGGAAGTGGACTCGAACTGGCACCCGCATGAGATACTGACACTGCTTGTAGAGGATTAGTACGCTACGCCACAGGGCAGGTCCCCTGTCTGGATTTTCTCCTCCGAAGACGAACACAGGTAGCTGTGGCGTCAGTCATGCTGGGGTAGCCACCACGTGCGTCCCAGGCAACCCAGGAAGTTGGTATTGGAAACCAGCCCCATGACCTGGAAAAAAAGTTCTGGTCTGCTATTTTTAAAATTATTTTTTAAAGATTTATTTAGTTTTATTGGAAAGAGAGATAGAGGGACAAACAGCTTCCATCTGTTGGTTTACTCTCCAGGTGGCCGCAACAGCCAGAGCTGCACTGAGCAGAAGCCAGGAGCCAGGACTTCATCCAAGTCTCCCAGAGTTGTGCAGGGTCCCAAGGCTTTGAGCCATCCTTCACTGCTTTCCCAGGCCACCAGCAGGGAGCTGGAAAGGAAGTGGAGCAGCTGGAAATCAAACTGACACCCACATGGGATCCCAGTGCTTGTAAGGCGAGGACTTCAGCCTCTAGGCTACCTCGCCAGGCCCACTTTGGTCTGCTAATATGGGAAGACAAGCTGCCTACAAAACAGAACATGCTGGATGAAAACAATTATGTAAAATCCTTGTATAAATCCCCAGGAAAATGGAGGTGTCTCCTCCAACATGTGAACACCGGTGGGTGGTCAGGCCCTGAGTGCCAGCGGCCCCGGGAAGGGCCAGGGTGACGGGCGTCTCACACAGGCATGCTGCAGTGAAGGGTCGTGCTGTTCTGACAGACACTCACATAGGCTGGCCTTGGTCCCCAGAAGGGGAACTTTTTTTGTGCTTTTCATGTTTTCAAACAGTTCTCTTTGATAAGCAGAGATGCTCCTGCATTAACTCTTTAAGTGTAGAATTGTGGTTTGAGAAACAGGGCAAACTTGAAGAGTCTCTAAAAAGAACATAGAAATTCTTATTGTTAAAAACTAGTTGGGGGGAAAGGGGGGAGTCCAGCGTGGTAGCCTGTTGGTTAAAGTCCTTACTTTGCACATGTCAGGAACTGTATGGGGGGCGGTTCGTGTCCCAGCAGCCCTGCTTCCTTTCCAGCTCTCTGCTTGTGGCCTGGGGGTGGAGGAGCTTAGGATGGCCCAAAGCCCTGGGATCCTGTACCCATGCGGGAAACCTGGAGGAGGCTCCTGGCTTCGGATCAACTCAGCTCTGACTGTTGCGGCCACTTGGGGAGTGAGTCAGTGGATGGAAGATTTTCTTCTCTGTCTCTTCTCTTCTCTGTATATCTGCCTTTACAATAAAAAGATAAATAAACCTTAAAAAAAAAAAAAACCTATTCACGGAGCTAGTACTGTGGTGAGGTGGGCAAAGCCACCACCTGTGGCGCTGGCATCCCATATAAGTGCCAGTTCAGGTCCCCTTTGCTCCATTTCCAATCCAGCTCCCTGCTAATATGTCTGGGCAAGCAGTGGATGGTGGCCCAGGTCCCTGGGCCTCTACACCCACAGGGAAGCCTAGAAGAAGCTCCTGGCTCCTTGCTTCGGACCAGCCCAGCATCAGCCATTATAGCCATTTAGAGAGTGAACCAGAGGATAGAAGACTCTCTCTCTTTCTAACTCTGCCTTTCTAATAAATAAATAATATTTTAAAAAACTATTCACAATCGCTTCTCGGCCTTTTGGCTAAGATCAAGTGTAAAAAACTATTCACAGATCTCAGAATTCTTTTAAACCAAGATGAATTTAATTTTTATTACCTTTTTTTTTTAAAATAAAGCAGGAGACGAAGCTAACACAGCCACTGGTTTACTCCCCAAATGTCTACACCAGCCAGAGCAGGGCCTAGCGGGAGCCAGGGGCTGCCTCTAGGCCTCCCTTGGGGACTGGCGACCATCACCTGCTACCTCCCGGGGCCTCAGCAGGAAGCTGGAATCCAGGGAGGAGCCAGAACTCAAATGCCAACATGGGCTGTGGGTGTCCCGAGGGGCCTCGTGACCACTGCACCAGACTGCTCCCCTTACATTGTAGAGGGTCCCTGGCTTCTGTGTGACCAGGTGCAAGGTCTGACGCCCACACGTGGCTTCTGAATGAAGCAGGAGGTAACGAGGGGCCTGAGCGCGTGCTGACCGCGGGCAGCAGGGCCCCGTGATGTCGTTGTGTGGTTTCGCATCCTCATGTGGGAGCCACTTCACACCTCACTCAGGAGGTCACTCCAGAGGCTCATGAGTCTTCTGTCCTCTACGTAAACAGGCAGGGCAGAGCGCCACCAGATCTGACTTCTTTTGGCTGGACCTTCATACCTTCACCACGCCCCCCTCACACAACACACCCCAGCACCTCCTGGCACCAACACTCTCTCTGTGTATATGGCTGGCGCTTTTAGATAGCACATCACATGTGACATTGGACACAGCTGGTCCTCCAGTGCCTGGCTGGTTTCACTCAGCTCCGCAGTCCAGGGGTGCAGCCATGCAGCTGAGGCGGACACCTCGTTACCCTCTCAGCCCTTCCCCATCGTGAGCGCCGGGCCCCTGTGTCTGGAAGCACGGCCCTCTGTTGAGGGGTGCTCATCGGCAGGCTGATCGCACCCCTGAGCAAGCATGCCACAAGCTGCTGACCACACGGGTGTGCCAATGTCTCCTCCACAGCTCCTGAGCGGGTGTGCCCTGGCGGAGCAGCAGCTCCTCCAGGAGGTCCCAGGTTTACTGTTTTGAAGAAGAAAATGTGATTCGGGAGCCTAGGTTTTTGTCGGTTGTTTTGTCTCATTTCGGTTTGGTCTGGCGGGTCCAGCCTCCTGTAAAGGCCACAGCCCAGCTGGCCTTGCGGTGACGATTTCTTTCTTATTTTAGCCCAAACTTGAAGACCCATATTGCTAGGTGTTTAGAAAATACAGACGAGCAAAAGGAAGAAAGTATTTGGAATTGCCTACTCCCACCCATGGCCGGCCCCTGCCAGCCGGCACTGTCCTAGGGCAGCCTCACCACTGCCCACGTGGAGTCCCACCCCTCTGCTTTTCTGGCTCCAGCCACGGCCTCATCTTCTGTTGTCTCAGCCATGGCTCAGACCCTGCAGCGGCGTGCATGGTGGCTGCAGGTGCCGCATGACAAGCCAGGGAACAGCCTGCCAGTCGCCCCATGCTCAGTTCCCACACCCACTCTTGCTGAAGTTGCCTTGCATGGATGAACTCATGGCCTTCCAGGGAGAGTGGGCTGGCAAGACAGGGCTGGGCTGTGGCCTGGCTTTTCACGCGGAACAATGACCTTCCCACTATGCACAGTGAAGATGAGAGCTGGAGGTGACATGTGGGGCTCAAAGCCTTGCCTTAACTCTGCAGGAAAAAAAAAAAGATCCAGGGAGACAGAAAGATAGGGGTGGCTGGCTGGCTGGAGCAGGTGTAAGCTCTGGGGTCAGATCCCAAACACCAGCTGCTGTTGGAAATGCTTGCCACCATTTAGCAAAGTCACCAGGACGCTTAGCAGGGTGTGGGGAGGTTTCTTGCTTTGGATTTGGTTGGATGCTCAGAGGATCCATCACCTGCTCCAGGGCTGGGGAGGGGAGCCCCGGGATGTGGCACAGGTTAGGGGAGTAAGAGGGCAGTAGCGGGCTGCGCACCATGAGCCCCAGTTAGGCTTCCTCCATGCCATCCTCCGGGTGTTCAGCGCAGAGTGGCAGCCGTCATCTCTGCCCTTCTGCGGGAGCTACCTGCTTGGCTTCAGTCACGAGGACACACACTGAACCTACTGCCCGCAGCAAGAACTTGGTCCATAGTCAAGTTCTCAGCACTGAGCCCAGTTGACTGCAGGGTTTGTGTGAAGGAATGTATGTGTCTGCATATGGGCACATGTGTGTGCAGACATGTGTTAGCATGCGATCATATGTGTCCTTTCTGTGCATGCATGTTTTGTGTTCAGGCACGGGACATGTGTTCTTGTGCACACAGCTATGTGCATATGCATATATATGTATGTGTCTCTGTGTTGTTTTGGCATGTACACATGTGAGCCTCTGTGTGCATACATCCATGTGCATGGGTCATGCATGCGTGCCTGGTGTGTTGTGTATCTGCCTGTATGTGTGTGCATATGCCTGCATGTGTGCATTTGTGCACATGTGTGCGTGCATGTATGTCTTTGTACGTGTGTGCGTGTATGCATGCGTGTATATGTGCATTCGTGCATGTGTGTTTGTGTAAATGTGCGTATTTGCTTGTTTGTTTATGTGTATGTGCGTGCATGTATGTACTTGTGTACGTGTGCATATTTGCTTGTGTGTTATGTGTGCATGTATGTACTTGTGTGTGTTGTGTGTGTGCGTGTATGTACTTGTGTGTTGTGTGTGTGTGCCCTCCCCTAGTGGCATCCTCTGCTTCCCCTCTCTTCACAGAACTATTTGTTCTCAATAGTTATTTATTTGGGAGGCAGAATTGCAGAGAGAGAAGGAGACACAGAGATCTTCCATCTGCTGGTTCACTCCCTAGATGCCACCATGTCCAGGGCTGAGCCAGTCCAAATCCAAGAGCTGGGAGATTCATCGGGGTCTCTCACATGGATGCAGGAGCCCAAACAATTGGGCCATCTTCCATGGCTTTCTTGGACACATTAGCAGGGAGCTGGATTAGAAGCAGAGCAGCCGGGACACAAAGCAGCACCCATACAGAACACTGGCGCCGCGAGCAGTGCCTTACTGGTTGCACCACGAGGCTGGCCCCCCAGCGCTTTGTAAAGTAAATTTGAAACACTTTGAAACATTTCACCTACAAACCCACAAGAATGTGAAGATTCTATCTGGGCTTCAGGACTTACATATTTCAAAAGCACTTTAATCTGGAAACATTAACCTCTGGAATCTTTCAACTTGTTCCATGAGCAAATAAAAATGTGTCCTTTTCCTTCGTCACTGCGTTAGCTAACTGTTCTGGCATTCTCCTTGTTTTCGATATGAAGCAAGTGCTCCCTGCTGACCTGTAGCATATGTGAGCAGTGCTTCTAAAAGTTGTGAAAGTGCACGCGAGAGATAAGGTCACTCTCGTGCAAAAGGACCCCCTTGGCATCAGCGCACACAAGGGACCTTGGGATCCGCGCACACGAGGGACCTTGAGGAGTCCATGAAACACATGTTAGTATGAAACTGCAGGGATTACCCAAAGAAACACGTTTTGATTTGCACAAATCCTTTGAAGTTGCCTCCTAGGTCTCTGACAGTTCCTAGAATGGCTCGTAGCTAGAAAAAAAAATCTGAAAGGAGATGTTTTCCAGGTAAAGAGGCTAATTCTTCAGGGACGGAGTTAAAGGAATACTGCTATGAGTAATCGCTCAGGAGTGTGTTTGGATTCGGGCGTTTCTTAGCATGATGACACAGTGCAAACACATTGTGTTTGCAGTGTGCTTAAAAACCTTCTTGAAGCGGCTTAGGCCACCGCGGCTACCCCTTTGGCTGAGCCCACGTTGAGCCAAGTGTTGCTTCTCTCTGACGCACCTGCTGAGTGCTCAAGAGACAAGCGCACCTCAGCACCGCTCTGAGCCCGGGGCCTCAAGAAATGGCGAGGAAAGTTGAGGCTGAATAAAACTTTGAAAAGCTAGTGTGCTTAGAAAAAAAAGTAGTTCGGTACAGTTTCTCTACATAGGGGCATTGCAATACAAGGAAATAACTTAGTGTTGGATCTACAAAAAGAAGTAGCTCATGCTGCTCTGGTCTCATTTCTTACAGCCCATCTGGCATTCCACAGGGCGCTCAGGAATTTCACTTCTTCAGAAATAATTTGTCATAAAGCATATTAACAGGTGATATTAATGTCGGGGCTGAGTTCTTTAGAGCTAGCTTTTTCCTTTTTTCTTTTTTTTTAAATGTTTATTTATTTTTATTACAAAGTCAGATATATAGAGAGGAGAGGCAGAGAGAAAGATCTCCCATCCGATGATTCCCCAAGTGAGCCGCAACGACCGGTGCTGTGCCGATCCGAAGCCAGGAGCCAGGAGCCTCTTCCGGGTCTCCCACGTGGGTGCAGGGTCCCAAAGCTTTGGGCCATCCTCAACTGCTTTCCCAGGCCACAAGCAAGGAGCTGGATGGGAAGCGGGGCCGCCAGGATCAGAACCGGCGCCCATATGGGATCCCAGTGCGTTCAAGGCGAGGACTTTAGCCACTAGTCTACCACGCCAGGCCCTAGCTTTTTTCTTATGAAAAGTTAGGCATGGGTTGGTGCTTTAAGTCTCTGCCTGCAGTACCCACTCCTACATGGCTCTTATTCGAGTCCCAGCGGCCCCACTTCTGATCCAGCTTCCTGCTGATGACTTGGGAAAGCAGCAGAGGACGGCCACAGTGCCTGGGCCCCGCACCCACGTGGGAGACGTGGGAGAAGCTTTTGGCTTCTGCCTTCAGATCAGCTCAGCTCCGGCTGTTTTGGCCATTTGGAAGTGAACCAAAGGACAGAAGAGCTTTCTCTCTGTGTCTCTCCTCTCTGTAAACCTGCCTTTCCAATAAAAATAAAATAAATCTAAAAACAAGTCAAATTAGAAAATAAACTCGCTCATCTCGCAGTAGCAGAAGAGCCATCGTGATGGTGTGGCATTGGTGGGGAACCCACTGCCTGTGATGTAAGCATCCTGTACGAGCGCTGGTTCAAGGCCCGGCTCACCCACTCCCTGTCCAGCTCCCAGCCTATGCTCTGGCAAATCAGCAGTGTTGGCCCATGCGGGAGTCTGGGAAGGAAGTCGTGGCTCCTGACTTTGGTCTGACTCAACTGGCTGTTGTGTTTGTGTCTGTCCCTCTTTCTGTATCTTCTCTCTGCAACTCTGATTGTCAAATAAATAAAGAGCTTTTTACATTTGGGTATCTCCATCCTAGGCATTTTTAAGCAGAAAAAGTGTGACTTGTTAAAATATTAGTGGCTCGGGTGTGTAATTTTGCACACTGGCTTGTTTAGCTCCACGCATGTGTGAAAGACTTCCTGCCGCGTGTTCAGTTCTCCCAGTGGTTTTCCGTCCGTTGAATGGACCACGCCAGCTCCCTGCCGGGCATCCCAGGGTTCCTTCCGGAGCTTGTTACAACGAACAGTGGCACAGATAGCTTCCCGTGGGAGTGTGTACGCTTAACACCCTGAAACACGGGGTCTGCAATGCTCTTTGGCAAGACTGTTTAGACAAAGGCCAAAACCTGTCCAATTAATTTTAATGATTTATTTACTTTTATTTGAAAAGCAGAAAGAGAGGGAGAGACAACAGCCGGTTCTGGTCCAGGCCAAAGTCAAGAACCTGGAACTCCATCCGGGCCTCCCCCACTGACGGCAGAGCCTGAGCACCTGGGCCATCATCCCTTGCCTTCCCTGGAGCATGAGCAGGGAGCTGGCAGCACGCAGAACAGCAGGGGCTTGAACTACCACTCCAGTGGGATGCCAGGGGTGCAGATGGTGGCTTAACCTATCCACCAACATGTGGACCCCAAAGTGCGCTAGTAAATATTTCAAGAATGCATGAGCACAGAGGAGAGAGGCTGAGCCCCTAGTCCTGGATTCAAACACTTGTTATGCCCTGCTCCAGCCATGTGTCCTGGGGTGGGGATGAATTATGAAAATGTTCTCATTTGAGGGGAAAAATGGATAATCATGGGATTTATGCCATGTGGCTATGAAACAAGATGAAGTGCCTAGGCCTGTGACAGTACACAGTGGGTTAACCGTAGGAGTGGGCACCGTTAGCATGAGAATCCCATCGGTGGGCGCCTCCACTCACCGACCGCTCCATTGGGCAAATAGCCCCTGAGTGTTCGCAGGTGCGGCTGGTGCGCCTCAGTGAACTTGAGGGAATTGGCGCCAGGAGCATTCTCCCCACCCCCCCGTGCTTACTGAGCAAGTGCTGGGCTGCCGCACACTCACCATACAGGTCGTCTAAAGCTCTCTGGGGCGGTAGTGACCCAGGGCTGTCCACCGACCTTCTGGGACAGAGAGGGGTCTTGTGATGGGCTGAGCCCTTCCTGAGGTCAAGAACGTGAAGCAGTTGTCCCTCTCTGGTCCATTCCTGGACACCGGCAGAATCTTGCGCTAAAAACAGCCATGCTGAAAATAGAACTTATCTGAGGCATGTCGGCTGAGCTGCCAGCATCTACATATTTGGCAACATGTTTGCAAGCACTGAGCCAATTGGAGATGGGAGAGAGGCTGGCATCACTGGACCTGGCGTTTCCGGCTCTCAGCTCCTTATCTAAGTACACTGCTCCTATGCTGCTGCAGCCAGGCCATGTGGCTGACCTGGTGGCAGGGTGGTCTCTGTTCCCAGAGATGTCTCCACCTTCCCACGGACACCAAAGGAAAGGACGCGGCGACCCCTGGAGCACAAGGGACGCAAAGTGAACACTGCTCCCGCCTGCCTGGGAAAGCCGCTCTGCGCCCCGCCCCCCCCGCGAGCAGGGCGGGGCTCTCGGGAAACACCATGTTCTTTCACTCCCTTCCGACCAGTTAAGCCAGTCTGATTCCAATGTGTTAACTCCCCATGATGACAGATCTTGCTTTCATCCTCTTTTTAATTTCTGACAAAATCTCAGAGCTGTGAACTGCCTCCCACATGACAGCTGATTGCGTGTTGGTCGGGGTCCTCCTAAAAGCCCACAGGGGTCAGCCTGGCTGAGGCTCTGGCGTCCCAACTCAGGGCCTGTGGTGCTGTTGAGACATGTCCTGCGTGTGGTCCAGGTGACAGGTGAGAGGGACACGCAGAGGCAGTAGGTCAGCTGCCCGCCTTGCCGTGCTCTTCCGTCCCCTGTTGTTCGTGTGCACGGTGTGGGCCCTGGGGCTCGAACGCCAGCAAGGACACTGCTTCCTGTGACATGGCTGCGCACAGCACACATTCACTTTAATAAGCCATGTGTACTACGGGAAGAACTAGGTCAGTGGTCGGCAGGCGCTGCTTGTACGGGTTACTTACGCTGGTTGCTTGAACAAGTCAGCAGACCCTTCTACCGGAGTACAACAGGTGCTGGTTGCAGGTGGGACACTTTGGCTCCCTGTTCTTACTGGCTGTCCCTCCACACTGTGGTTTAGAGACCTGGTATCTTTCCAGGCTGTAGAGCCAGTAGCCCCAGTTCTTTGGAGTCTCTGCACCCAGCTATTGGATGGCAGGGGGAGCCCAGGAAAGGCACAACCTGATGGTCGGCATTGTGGTAGAGCAAGTTAACCACTGCCCGCTGTGCTAGCACCCCATGTGGGCACGGGATCAACACCCCAGCTGCTCCACTTCCCTTCCAGCTCCCTGCTTGTGGCCTGGGAGAGCAGTGGAGCCTGGCCCAAGGCCTTGGGACCCTGCACCCACATGGGAGACCTGGAGGAAGCTCCTGGCCCAGGACTTTAGATCAGTCAAGCTCCAGTCATTGTGGCCATTTGGGAGTAAGCCAGGCAATGGAAGATCTCTCTCAGTAACTCTTTTTAAGCTAATAAATAAATAAATAAGTAAATAAGTAAATAAATAACTTAGCAGTTTGTTAAGCACATCCAGGGGGCGCACGGCGTCTTGTCACATTCCTCAGGTACAAGTCAGCCCAGCGTCCGGATCCTGATTGGATCAGGTGCAAGGGATGCTGGGAAGGGCCCACTCTGAGAAGGTGCTCTCAAAATACATGGGAACCCAGCTGTGGTAATGGTCTAGGATGCAGTGTATCTAGGCAAGTGTTACACTGCTGGGAGAGAAGCAGCTAATAGCTGGCAGGCATCCTGGGCCTGGTTAATGCCAAATTTGTGTTCATTTTACCAGTATGCCAGCATAGTTGCCAATTCTACTAATTTTTTAAAGATATGTGGGAGAGCAGATGCTGGCACACCAGTAGACAGGATCTGGGGACTTGCACACGAGTGTGTGGGGGCCCTGGTAAGCAGGCAGAGCCCCAGGCTGGCACAGCACACCCCTGGAGGACTGGGCTCGGGGATCTGTGTGCTTGTGGGCATAGGGGGGCAGTGGATTGCTCAGAGAAGGGGGTCTGGAGATGTGTGGGAGGGAGGACTGCTGAGGGAGAACATGACAGGTGAGGAGTGATCCTGGGGGACTTCCACCAACGTGGTTCCTGCACTTGCAGGTAAACGAGGGGGCTGAGACCAGCGGCTCGACGGAGGGAAACCAGAGGTCATTTGGGGACAAACCAATACACCTGCCCACATAGGAGACCTAAACTGGGATTGTTGGTATCAACCACTACCTACCAAGGTAAACAAAAGTCATGGCTGAAGGGCCTGCCTGGCAGGGCTCAACCACAATACCTGCCAATGAGTGTCAGGGCAGAGTGCGGACCACAGGAGACTGCGCATGACACTAACCAGCACATGAGAGAAAAAGATCTAGGAGCAGATTCTGTGGGGGATTTCAGGCTCACCTTTGTTGAACTGCCATGCCAGCTGGTTTGCCCAAGGGTGGTGACAGGCTGAGTGTGGTGACATTGGCATAACTGTGGAACTTAGCAACACTTATAGGTACTGAGGTTGGGAACAGGCCAGGCTAGACTCCAGCAACCGCTGGTACTCAGAAGAGCCAGGGTGGGTGTAGGACAGGCTGGGCTAGATCTCTGCACCTGCTGAACCATGTGAAAGCTGGGTCTGGGGGTGGACCAGATGTGGCTGTGCTGTAGCACCCAACGGTAAAAGCCAGAATGGGTGTGGGCTGGTCAGGCAAGACCATACACTGTTCCTGCCAGAAGAGGAGGTGGGCCAAGTCAAGCTGGGCCAAGCACCTACCAGTGTGTGTGAGATTTGCAACTGGAAGGTAACTTAATAGAGAAGCTTGAGGAACTATTTTGTCAGGATGCTGTCCCTCAGGTGAGCACAAGAACCAAAGCAGGGAGCAGCCCAACCCAGGCCAGGTAACTGTACTCACCGGCATATGTGTGCATCAGGTCTGGGGGAGGGCCAGGCTGGGCCAGTTCATAGCACCCATTGACATATGTAAGAGCCAGGTTAGAGTACAGGGCAGACCAGGTTGGGCCAAAATACCAGCCAGTTCACATTAGGTCTTGGGACTAGGGGCTGGATGGCTGGGCTAGGTTGCAGTACCTGCTGGTGAATGCTGAGATTAGGCGAGCCAGCCCAGTCTGGGTTCCAGCTCCCACCAGCACACATAAGACCTGAGATGGGGGGCAAGCCCACTAGGGGTTATTACCTCATTTCATAGCTAAAGAACCTGGAAGGTTGTCATTCGCCTGGGGCCACAGCCAATAAGTGACAGGGTCGGGCTGCCAAGCTGAAGCTGCCCTACCCGAAGCCCCAGGCGTGGTCTAGTCTCTGTGGCAGTCACATTCGTATCCTGACTCCTCCGTACCAACTGCACTACAGCAAGCTCTTTCCTTGCCACGTTGTCACGTTCATTGGCAGTCTGCAGTCAGTTCAACTGGTTTTGAAACAGACTTTGCCATTGGAGAGCCGGGGCTGGCTTTCCCTGCTGCATGCCCAGGAACATTTCAAAGTCACAACTGAGCGGTAACAAATTACGCTTTCCTTAACAAATTCCTCACCTCACCACTAACCAGTGATCGTGGATGCTGCAAATGCGGCTGGTGTGTTTACTTCCTGGCTGTGGACAGTAGCTCCGGAAAGCATCAAAGTCTCCCAGGTGACAAAGACCCACCTCGATCTACACTTCAAAGACGGTGGAACAAAAAGCCATTTTCCCAGCAGTGCCCTGAAAGGTTAATGTTAATCTGGCTTTTTCTTCAGCTCGTCTACACAGGCGTTTGCTGTACAATGGTGGAAGCTCGCTAGGAACCCTAAGCCACCTCTAAGATGGCCCCGAACCTCCCACAGCGTGAATGCGCACTTGGTATTTCCTTGCTGTTACAGCAGAACTCTGGGAAGTGGCGCCTTCCTCACTTTCACCCTGACCCCTAGACGTCATCTCAGAAGGAGGCCAACCAGTCCAGCATGAAAGCAGCCCCAGATACTGAGTTCTCTTCCGCCTCTCAAGGCTTTGCGTCTGGATGCCTGCTCAGGGTTCTCCCATGGAAACCCAAAGAAGGCTACCTGGGCCCTGCAACACTTGCCAGGCAGGTCGTGTCCTTTTTTTTGCCTCCCAGAGGGCTCAGTGCTATCTCAGCCATGTCCCCTTCCTGGAGAGTTGTCCCCATGAGCTGCACCAGAATTAAGATCCTGTTTTGTTCGGCATTTTGCTCTCACTGACTGATTGATTACTTTGACAGGCATAGAGGAAGGGAGGACTCTGCTGGTTCACTCTCCAAATGCCTTCAGCAGTGGGGAATGGCCCAGGATGCGGCAGCAGCTCCACCCACTTCCCCTTTGTGGGTAGCAGGAGCCCAGTCACTTGGAGGTGTCCTCAAATACACTTGTAACAACTTGTGGGGTGAGCAGCTGCTGGAATCTGATGGAGGGCATTACAGAATATCTTAAAATGCATTTTAAAAAAGATTTATTTATTTTTATTGGAAAGGTAGATTTACAGAGTGGAGAGACAGAAGAAAGATCTTCCATCTGCTGGTTCACTCCCCAAATAACAGCAATGGCCGGAGCTGAGCCAATCCAAAGCCAGGAGCCAGGAGCAAATCCTGGGTCTCCCACACAGGTACAGGGTTCCAAGGCATAGGGTCATCTTCATCTGCTTTCCCAGGCCTCAATCCTGCATGTCAAATTTCCCCCAGGGCTCTGATGACGAACGCTCAGTGTGGCCAGAGGCACCAGCTAAGTCCAAATGCGGGTTGAACTCAGCACAAAAGCACATCCATGCTCGTATTTGAAGATGGCGGCCACCAAGACCAAGGGCAAGTAGAGGCTTTGGCTCAGCTCCTTCAAACGCAGCTTGGCAGGGCGGGGCCGGCAGAGGCAGGCGGACCAGGCCCTGTGGCAGTCCCCCTGCCCCTGGGAACCTGTGGGAGAGGAGGACAAGCAGCCGTTTGCTATGTTGCAGCAGCTGATCTCACCACCGTGATTCTGGCCTGGACTCCACCTTCCAAACACAAGTGGGACGCAGCGCGCACCTCCCCCAGGTGCTGAGTAACGGCCGAGTTCTGCACAGGGACATGGGCCGGCAACAGCCAGCCGGCACAGAAATGATATCATCTTCCAGCCAGCTGGAATCAGGAAAAATCACCCTGGGCAAGGGTGTTTCTTACTTTACAGGTCACAGAAGCACCCACGGGGAAATCTGCACACAGCACCCATGGGTAGACCTGCACGGAGCACCCATGGGGAGATCTGCACGGAGCACCCATGGGTAGATCTGCATGAAGCACCCATGGGGAGATCTGCACGGAGCACCCACGGGGAGACCTGCACGGAGCACCCATGGGGAGACCTGCACACAGCACCCATGGGGAGACCTGCACACAGCACCCATGGGGAGACCTGCACACAGCACCCATGGGAGACCTGCACACATCACACATGGGGAGACCTGCACAGAGCACCCATGGGGAGACCTGCATGGAGTTTCAGCTCTCTGGTTCTTGCCTGGCCCAGCCTCTGCTGGGGAAGGCTTTTAGGAGAATTCTCTGTGTCTGTCTCTGTAAAACAATAAAATCTTTAATTAAATAAAAATCAAAGTGTATTAGTAGGAACTGCTCAACTGGCTTGCCAGGTAAACCCAATGAAGAGATCGATTTTTGGCCTTATTTTCTGAAGAAAGCCAGCTACCTTCAATGAAAACTTTAATAATGTAATTCAGATACTCTTACTAATCTCAGTGAAAATAAAGAACACATTTCCAGCAAAGCAAATAGTCCTTGATTCACAGGGCAACCCTCTTGCCTGCTTCTTACTGTTTTGATTAGTACATGAGAGATTTATCTCAGCATGCTTTGTTTAAATTTGGAATTTGGAATGTGGAGAGCAGCTAATCAGCCCCACAGCCCAGATTTTCAAGTTTCAACATCATATTCACTCACCAGGAGAAAAAAAAGAGAGAGCAGATTTTCAATTCTTGGCACAGCCTATCGGCTGAAATGCATTCGCAGTTACAAAATAGGTCAAGGTCGTTTGTGGCGTTCATTCATCCTGCTACTCCTGTGAAAGCTACTCCAAACATTGCCTGCGTTTTATAGATGGAAAAAAGTTCACGGGCTCCACCGTGCTCTGGATGAAAGAGCTGAGCTGCGGCGGAGCCAGAAATAGGAGCTGCAGGGTCTGTGTACATCTTTGACACAGAGCAGAACTCAGCTCAGGCACTCCAGTGAAAATCAGGCTGCGGAAGGAGCAGGTCCAACTCTCCACTCAGTTGTGTTTAACAGAACTGCGTAGTTCAATTTGGTTCTGTCTTCAGTTGATGCCTTATGCTAATTAGTTTGAGCAGATATGATTTATACAGTAATCTTCTAGAATATACTGAATGCTAAGTGTAATAGAAGATATGTGGGGGCCAGTGCTGTGTTATTGTGGGGGTCAGCCATCGTCTGGGTTGCCAGCATTCCATAGCAGAGTGACAAGTCTGGCTGCTCTCCGTGGAATCCAGCTCCTTCCTAATGGAAGCGGTGGAGGATGGCCACTACCACCCACGGAGGAGTTCCAGACGGCACTCCAGGCTCCTGGCTTCACTCCGGCCCAGACCTGGCCGTTGCAGCCATTTGGGGAGTGGCCAAAGCACAGGAAACCAATCTATCTTGCTCTCTCTGTCTCTCCCTCCTTCCCTTCCTCCCTCTCTCCCTTCCACTTGCTTTCTCTTCCTGTCACTCTGCCTCTCACATAAATACTTAAAAAAAAAAAAAAGATAACATGTGGTCATTTTAAGAAGCATTTTTGGTAAAGGAAAAGCAATATTTACAATCCAACAGCAGCATGCCATGGGAGAGGGTCCTCTGTTACCTGCAGCCGTGAGCGACACCTCTGGCTGCCTTAGTGCACCTCGGAATGTCAAAGGTTCCCCGTTCCGTCCCACCGTTTCCTCTAAGGCAGGGTGCCCTCGGTGTTACAGAGATCAGCAACTCCACGCTGGCCAGCGGGTGCCCACCATTCTACAACCACAGCTGGCATTGTGACGCATGCTTGAGCAGCCACGCAGACAAGCGCTGCGGAGAGACTGGCCCAGCTGGCGGCTGCCCTCGCAGGCTGGATGTCCAGCAGCCATCACATAGTTAGCCTGCTGCTGGAATTCCAACACAGGTCAGCTCCAGAATCCAGGCATGACGCTGGGAACCCAAAATGGCTACATTAATGCTCCTTAGCGAGTAGAAACTTAGCCCAGTCGCGGCGTTAGGAGGGAGCCCAGAGATGTACTCGGAGGGCTGGGTGCTACCTGTCCTGTCTCGGGTGCAGCACATGCTCATTCAACTGTGAGTGCTACCCTCCTCAGGCCCCAGAGGAGCCGCCCAACCCCGGACTTGAGCCTCCAAAACTGTGAGCTCAAATAGGCTTTGTCTCTTGACAGAGTTGGTTGTCTCAGGAGCACAGGACACATAATACTACACAACAAACAGTAGCAACTACTATGTCTTAACTGGCTGGCCTGAATACACACTGCTTTTACAAACACCAGGTTTTTTTCATTGACGTACATTTATTTATACATCACACTATTGTGCATGTGTGTACGTATCCTTTAAACAAAATTAAAGGGCTCTTGGTCGTGTGCTTTCGCTGCTCTGGCACTCTTGGCCTCCCCAGCACCTGCTTGCTCTCTGGCTTCCCGCAGACAGACTCTGAGGACAGGTGTCCCCTGAGCATGGCCCCCGTGCGTCTGTATTCCTCACCGTCTGTTCACCGCTTGGGCGGGACAGTGAAGACAGCAATGCTAAGATGCTTTGTATTTCTACCGTGTGTGCTATCGGGAGTTCCAGGAGAGGTGAGACCAGCAGTGATGGAATGTGGGCAGAGAAGCCAGGGAAAGGTGACTGTCTGCAGCTTTGGAAGTGTGTCCAGGTTATTCGCAGCATGTCCCTTTGGATAACTTACATTGCTGGGGAAGCTGGGACATAGGTCTTCAGCTTAACGGATGGACTTCAGGGTAATTACCATTTGTTCCTCTTGGGGTTTCGATTCAAACTGGATTGCCATATGGACGTGTCATTTGCTAATTTCTAGAGGGTCCTGTTATCACCAAGCTTGGTTAATAAAAAGACTCCTTAATAAACTCTAAAAAGATATTAAAGGGATTAATGTTGTAGTGTAGTGGGTAAAGCAGCTGCCTGTAACACTGGCACCTCAGCTTGGCAGTTTCATGTCCCATTCTCTCCTTTTGATTCAGCCTCCTGCTCACGTGCCTGGGAAAGCATGTGAAGGTAGCCCAAAGCATGGTGCCCCTGTGCTTATGTGGGAAACCCAGACGAAGCTCCTGGCTTTGGTTTGGCCCAGCCCTGGCCACTAAGGCCATATTGGGAGTTAACCAGTGGATGGAAAATATCTCTCTCTCATAACCTTTCAAATATAATCAATCTTAAAACAAAACAAAATGTTTAAACTAATATTCAGGGCCTGCTGTGATAGCCTAGTGGTTAAATCCTTGTCTTACATCCACCATGATCCCATGTGCACACTGGTTAGTGTCCCAGCTGCTGCACCTCTCCTCCAGCTCCCTGCCTGTGGCCTGCGGAAGCAGTCAAGGGCGGTCCAAAGCCTGGGGACCCTGCACCCGCGTAGGAGACCTGGAGGAAGCTCCTGGCTCCGAATCGGCTCAGTTGCAGATATTGTGGCCATGTGTGGAGTAAAACAACCAATGGAAGATCTTTCTCTCCGTCTTTCTTTCTGTAGATCTACTTTTCCAATAAAAAATTAAAGTAAAATAAATCTTTTTAAAAATTTTTACATTCAATATTTGTGGATATTTATGGGATGTAATGTAACATCTGATCCTTGTATACAGTGTGTCAGAATACAGTAAGGGCAATTAGCAGATCTAACAGCTGGAAACAACGACAAACCCATTCTTCGAAAATCCTTTGTCCCGCCTGCTAGACATATACAGTGCATCACGGCCAGTCACAGGCACCCTGCGGGGCTGTGGGCGGGCCTCTGCGCTGTGGGCTTCACGGTCCAGCAGCCCCAGCCTCCACCTGCAGCCGGCTGTGTTCCTGTCCCTCACCTCTCTGTCCTCAGCCCTGTGCACAGCCACGGTGGCCAGTAAGAGCTGACCTGTCGCGCAGCGCGAGAGCAAGCCCACAGGACACAGGTGCAAGATGCTAGCAGGAGTGTTGAGTAGCCAGGCTTGGTGACGGCAGCTCCCACCATGCTGCATGACTAAAGTCAGGGGTTTTAAACTCCCAGTCACATGAAGCAGCCAGAGATTTTCCAATCAATTCAGGTGGTGCACATTAAACTCAATCAACTTGGTGGCACACAATCCAATCAACATACACCTTAGGCCAATCAGCTAGCAGAGCTGTTTACAGAAGCAGATAGCCACAGTTAGCACACTCAAAGCCTAGTCCTATGCCAGGGTGCTGGCCCCCTTCTATCCACTTTCAAAATATCCCATCTGCTCTGGGGGCTGTGGGTGTCGCACCCCACCACAAAGCTGCGGGCAGAGTGAGCAGCTTGCACCGGGGTGAGCCACTTGCAGGGGTGGGAGGCGGCGTCCGAGCACCGTGGGCAGGTGTCTGCTTTCCATCCTCTGGTCCCTCTGCCTTGGAAGCTTCCTGAACTCCTGACCTCTAGCCAGAGCTGCCTCTCCGCAGCAGGGCACCAGGGTCCTCACCCAGGATACTTCGTGTCAAGCTTCCCACGAGGCACTGAGGGAAGAAACAAGCCGTGAGAATGGCGTGAAGTCCACCGCGACCTGAGGACATCTGAATAAACAGCAGCTGCAGGAAGAGGCAGCTCGTTCCCCGTGATGGGGAAGGCAGGCCTCCCTGAGGAGCCGGTACAAGGCTGCCCCGTGATGGGGAAGGCAGGCCTCCCTGAGGAGCCGGTACAAGGCTGCCCCAGTGAGGGCCGGGCCAGTTTATCACCGGACCTCCCAAGGAATGCAGTTGCATAAACAAGCCTTTCCAGAACCATCCACACTCACTGAAGCCATCTCTCTCTCACACACACACTCTCTCACACACACACACTCTCTCACACACACACTCTCTCACACACACACTCTCCCTCTCACACACACACTCACACACACACACACACTCTCACACACACACTCTCCCTCTCACACACTCTCACATACACACACTCTCTCACACACACACTCTCCCTCTCTCTCTCACACACACACACACGCACTGACCAACCCTACCCCTAACTAGTCAAAGAACTCTGGCAGTCTTCCTGCACGGATGCATGATAGACTTTTCCCTGTTTTTACATTCTTTCTTTTTAAAGATTTGATTGACTTATCTGAAAGGCAGATAGGGAGTTATGTATAGGGAGATCTGGTTTGCTCCCCAAATGGGCACAATGGCTGGAACTGAGCCAAGCTCAAGCAGGCGCCAGGAGCTTGCTCTGGTCTCCGCACTGAGTGTAGGGGTTCAAGCATTTGGGTCATCTGCTGCTGCTTTCGCAGGCCATCAGCAGGGAGCTGGGTCAGAAGTAGAACAGCCAGGACTCAAACCAGCACCCATATGTAATATCAGCACTGCAGGTGGAAGCCTAGCCTGGTATGCCACAATGCCCTCCCCAAACATTTTCCTGTTAAGCTATCCATTGTGAAGTAGCTTGCAGGTCAGCAATATTTGTTGCTTTGCCATGTAAACCAGAGAGTGTGTTTGAATAGGTAGGGTATCTGGAAACCTTGACTGCAACAGTGCAGAGTCCTGCTAAAGGTACAGGCTTGCTCCTTTGAAATCTGCTGCAAAGAATGTACTTTGGGAAGAACTAATGAAAATGTCTTATTTCCCAGAGGGACAGAGCCATGAACCAGTTCCACTGCTCCGGCCCAGGCTCCTCAGTGCTCAGGCCAACGAGGCACTGGGTGCAGTGAGGTCCGGCCGTCCCAGCACTGCAGGCGGCAGGTGCCAGTGGGACAGAGGTGGCAGCGTGGAGCTGGCATTGGTCCCCGCACTTCCCTCTGCTCGGCCCTGTGAGCTCCTCACACAGAGGGTCAGAGCACCGCTGTCTGCTGCCTCACCCTGCAAGTGGCCGCCCAGGCAGGGCAGGAGCCACTTCTACATCTCCCACTGGGCACCAGGGGCCCGTGGACTTGGAGTGTCTTCTCTTGCTTTTCCAGGTATTAGCAGGCAGCTGGTACAGCCGGGACTTGAACTGGCACCCATATGGCATGCTGGCATTACTGGCAGCAGTTTTACTAACTATGCCATAACGCTGGCCCTCCATGTAGCTGTGCGGGCAAGTCTCACCTGTAGCATTCAGCACATTACACAAATTACTAAAGACAACTGGATGAAGATTATGCCTTTACTGTTAAATTAAAAAGGAGGCTGCAGAAGGGAGTGTATTCACATTCATGGCAGAATAAAAACTAGCAGATACAGTCTGCATCCATTCAGGGAATCCACAGAGAGCTCACAGAAAATCCATATGTTGAAGCCTATGGATGCGTATGAGTGTGTGTGTGAGAGATCGAGTGTGTGTGTGCGAGTGTGAGTGTATGTGTGAGTGTGTGTGAGTGTGCGTGCAGGCATGGTGCTGCTTGCTGTAGGTTAAGCCTACTTCGCAGAGCCAGGATCTTACGTCAGAGCTGGTTGCTTCCTGTCGATGCTCCTGGGAAGGCAGCAAGTGACGGAGTGAACGCTCGGTCCTGCTACCCACGTGGGAGACAGCGCTCCCGGCCCCTGGCCCGACCACTGTGCCGGATACCGGCCACCACCTGGCCTAACCACTGTACCACCAAACTGGCCAGGCTTTCAGTTCTGCTCCCCATGAACCTGGTGAAGTACCGTCTTTGAAGGAACAGGAAAGGGGAAGCAGAAGGTAGCACAGGTGATTTTAAGCAAAGGAAATGGACACTGAGATGCTGGGTCCTTTTGGAAACTGGGACATAAACCAGCTAACAGGAAAGTTGTGTCGTTAAATTTTTTGAAAGGGTATTCTGGGCAAGTCCTTAGAGGTGGGTTTATTATTCATGTTGATGTTGATACTGTCACAAAGTAGGTAGGGGAGGGCCCGGCACAGTAGCCTAGCAGCTAAGGTCCTTGCCTTGCATGTGCTGGGATGCCGTATGGGCACCAGTTCATATCTCGGCTGCCCTGCTTCCCATCCAGCTCTGTGCTGAGGAAGCAGTCGAGGACGGCCCACAGCCTTGGGACCCTGCACCCGTGTGAGAGACCCGGAAGAGACTCCAGGCTCCTGGCTTCAGATTGCGCAGCTCTGGCTGTTGCAGCCGCTTGGGGAGTGAATCAATGGACAGAAGATCTTCCTCTCTTTCCTCCTCTGTGTATCTGACTTTACAATAAAACAAAATAAGAAAATCTTTATATATAAAAGCAGGTAAGGGAGTCAGTGCCATAAGATAGCTGGGCTCTGCCTGCAGCACCAGGCTCCGATACAGGCGCTGGTTCTAGTCCTGGCCGCTCCACTTCCAACCCAGCAGTCGTGCTGGTGACATTGAAGGCAGCAGAAGGTGGCTCACACGGGAGATGAGGAAGAAGCTCCAGGCTCCAGCCCAGCCCAGTTCTGGGCATTGTGACTCTCTGAGGAGTGAGCCAGTCCATGGAGGATTTACATGTCTCTCCTTTCTGTGACACTGCCTTTCCAATAAAAATATAAATAATTAAGAAAAAAGCTAGATAGGAAACACTGATTCCAGCAATGCAGGACACAGTGGAAAGGCACCTTGAGTGGGAGGATTTCAGACTTGCTGTGTGTTACCGGAAGTGCAGGTCTGGCACCAGAATAGCGGAGTACCTGGGGCTGCTGCGCCCTTCAGCACTGGGTATGCGCCGATTCAGCCTCTCCTTCTCAGGGCGGGGCCACAGCAAAGCCGGGAGGGGAGGGGAGGGGAGGGGAGGGGAGGGGAGGGGAGGGGAGGGGAGGGGAGGGGAGCTGCAGGCACTGGACTGTAAGGAAACATCCATGGGGAACACGGAGCCCTGCCTGCCCAGCACCTTGAGTGCTTTCAAGCTGCAGTAAGCCACACCACACCGACACAGGCTGGCGGGCAATGCTCGCATGGCATGAAGCAGCACAGGAGCTGCGGCCACACAGGACAGAAAAGGACACAGGGGCATTAAAACTATGTGTTTATTTGAAAGGCAGAGTCACAGAGAGGAAGAGGCAGAGTCAAAAAGAGAGATCTTCTCTCCACCGGGTCACTCCCCAGAGCCCCAACAGCCAAGGTAGGGGGAGACTGAAGCCAGGAGCCAGGAACTTCTGGGTGTCCCTTGTGAGTACAGGAGAACAACCCCCGGGCCATCTTCTCCTGTTTTCACAGACACATTAGGGAGGAGCTGATCGGAAGTGGAGTAGCCAGGACTTGAACTGGCACCTGCCAGGGGTACTGGCATTTCAGGTAGCAACATGACCTGCTACACCACAGCAGCAGCCACAGAGCTGTTCTGTGACGTTAGACACAAGATAGGCAAAGCAGTCCTTGGCCTTGATTGTGCACGGAGGAGCAGAAGTTAGCTTGATTGGTCAGAAACTTTGGGCAGCACAGGCTTGCCACACAGCTTGGTTTCCTGCTTGCTTCTGCATTTGCGGAGTAGAACTCTCCTAAGGATGATTTGCTACTCTGTCATTTGATCAGAGTGGCCCTGTGGGTGTATATGCTGGCTGGAAGTGCAATCCGACACTGCCGCACAGCTGTGTACCCTGCCCCAGCTCTGGCCCTGGGGCGTTCTTTGAAGCTGGCCCTGGCGTGCTCGCTTTACTGGCAGGTGGCTCACTGTAGTCCAGGCTCATCTTGCATTCTTGCTACCCAGTTCCTATTCCCAAGGAACTGCTGGGACAAAAGGCTTCAGATTCCTGGATCTGGGCATGGAATGAGCTCCTTGCGCCTCTGCTGGGGAAGCCGGGAAGAGCAAGTGTGCATCCGGGTCCTCGCCTACAGGCAGTGTGTCCAGCCCTCATCCGGTCCTGCCATGTCTGCTTTCTCCTAGCCTCATCTCAGCAAGCTCACCTTTCTGTAACAACAAGAAGCCTGTCTCCAGCTACCTGCAGTTTATCTTTGTCAAACCCCTCCTCTGCAAGTAAACCCGTTACATAGTTCCAAAATTACTGGCCTGTACCTCTGAGAAACAAATTTAGCAGCTGGAATACACTGTTTACCTTTTGTGTCTGGCCTTATAGGAGTCTAAGAAAACACTGTGTTCCAGAGCGAAGGCGGCTCCCACACCCACACACCCCTCACACACACACCCCACACACCCCACACACACACTCGGGTGTGGGCAGCACTCTCCCTGCTTCCGCAGCTGACACATGCTTGCCTCGGTCCAGATGATCCCGGTGCAACCAAGAACACACCTTCCACTGAAGTCCTTGAGAACTGGCACAGCGCCTGGCACAGTTAGCAAAGCCCACCCCTTCAAGTGCTTCAAAATACGGATTTTCCTCTTCTGCCCAAAGCATACATGCAAGTACTTTGTTTGGAAGACCCTGAAAACATGAAGGGCCCGACGCTGTGGCCTAGTGGCTAAAGTGTTCTCCTTGAATGTGCTGGAATCCCATATGGGCACCAGTTCGTATTCCAGCAGCCCTGCTTCCCATCCAGCTCCCTGCTTGTGGCCTGGGAAAGCAGCCCAGAGACGGCCCAAAGCCTTGGGACCAAGTCCCCACGTGGGAGACCCGGAAGAGCTCCTGGCTCCTGGTTTCAGATCAGTGCAGCACCAGCTGTTGCAGTCACTTAGGGAGTGAATCATCAGATGGAAGATATTTCTGTCTTTCCTCCTCTCTCTATATATCCAAAATAAAATAAAACATGAAAATGAATTAAATTTAGTCAAGTTGCACTTGATGTATGGTACTCTGCAACTTAAAGAGATTGTAGGGAAAGGAGACAAGCCTTATATGGAACAGTACCGGTGAAGCAACTGTTCAGGACTCTGAGTCCCAGGCTCGAAAACCCCTGGGAAAGCCTGCAGGAGCTGCTGAGGCCGCTAGGCCACGCCGCCGGGCCCCCAAAAATAAATCTTAAAAAAAAAAAAATCAGGGCCCGGCGGCGTGGTAGACTAGTGGCTAAAGTCCTCGCCTTGAACGCCCCAAGATCCCATATGGGCACCGGTTCTAATCCCGGCAGCTCCACTTCCCATCCAGCTCCCTGCTTGTGGCCTGGGAAAGCAGTTGAGGACGGCCCAATGCATTGGGACCCTGCACCCGCGTGGGAGACCCGGAAGAGGTTCCAGGTTCCTGGCTTCGGATCGGCGCGCACCGGCCGTTGCGGCTCACTTGGGGAGTGAATCATCGGACGGAAGATCTTCCTCTCTGTCTCTCCTCCTCTCTGTATATCTGACTTTGTAATAAAAAAAAAATGAATCTTTAGAAAAAAAAATCAAACTACGGCACTCTAACTAGTTGAGACACGGGGCAGGCCACGTTATCAGAAATGAAGGCAGATTTTGAGGTCCCCCTTAAGCTGAGGCACTCCCCAAATGGGCACAGTGGCAGCTGAGCCTGTTACAAACTGGGAGACAGAAGCTTCTGGAGGTCTCCCATGTGCATGCAGTGATTCTCCATGCTTTCTGAGGCCACACGCAGGACACTGGATCAGAGGTGTAGCACCTTTATTTATTCTTATTGGAAAGTCAGAAATAGAGAGAAGGAGAGACTGAGAGAAAGATCTCCCATTCTATGATTCACTCCCTAAGCGGCCTCAACAGCAGGAGCTAAGCCAATCCGAAGCCAGGAGCCTGGAGCCTCTTTTGTGTCTACCAGGTGCAGGGTCCCAAGGCTTTGGGCCGTCCTCCACTGCTTTCCCAGGTCACAAGCAGGGAGCTGGATGGGAAGTGGCACCCATATGAGATCCCAGCACGTGCAAGGCGAGGATTTTTGTCGTCAGGCTACCATGCCAGGCCCAAGAAATATTTTACTTGAAAAAGTGGATGCATAAAGCATTTTGTTCTTTTGAGAATGAAAACTACTGATTCTATACAGAACAGAAAGCAGGCATTTGAGCAATGATACGAGCTTGATTAACTTCTCCAAGGGCTGTCTGCACTGGAGCAAGGCCTGGTGCTTCCTACTGGCTGACCTAGAGGAGCACGGCCGCTGCAGAGGAGCTGGCTAACACGCTCCAGCTCACGCCGCAGTGCTTCCAGCTTTGCCAACTAGCCTCATCAGCAATAAACACCTTTTGGACCCGGTGCAGTGGCCTAGCAGCTAAAGTCGGGATCCCATATAGGCGCCAGTTCTAACTCCCGCAGCTCCACTTCCCATCCTGCACAGCCACAGTCCCACAGCAGGCGGAGTTCCCGTTCCCCTCGAGGCGCTGCTGGAGTTGGCTTTGGAAGCCCAGACACTGGCACTGCTATGGCACAGGGTTCGTGCCGCACCTCGAGGTAGTGAGCACACGCTTGACCAGCGCCAGGCCTCCTGCACAGCCCTCTGCCTGAGGTGCCCTCCCCCAGCAGTGAGGGCTGTGTGCACAGCATCGCCACCCTGGTTCCAGCACCCGGCAGCAAGAGGGGAGGTGCAGGGGCTTGGGGCTCCCCGAGATCACTTGGAGGAACCACTTCATTGCCGTTTCCTTTTCTCCCTGACGGAGGTCTCCAGGCCATGCTCCTCCGAGTAACGGCTTCCTGGAAAGAGGTCAGTTTGGTGGCTTCAGGGAATGAGGGTAAATGCTGCCACCACTCAGGGGCCAAACAGTTACCTGGTTGTTCCCACGGCACCCGAAGGCAGTTGGGGTGGTCCTTCAGGCCACTGCTTTCCATGACCTTGACCTAAAGCTGGGACCTCGCCCTTTAGGTCTTCTGGCACCTGTACCTTTTACCAGTCAGGACCACGAAAGTGGGGGGACTTTCTCCCTTTTGCCCGGGGATCCACTTCCCCTAGGGGTCCACGGCAGTGGAAAGGTGGCTAAGGGGTGGATTCTCCACCCGTGCCCGATTTCATCAGGTAAGGGAGCCTGGCAGGGCTGGGCTCAGGACCAAAACTCCACAGCCTCCTTGGCAAGAGTGGAGAAGGGCCTTGCAGCTCTCTGTTGGATGTAGGAGGGTGTCACATGGCCTGCACAGCAGTGACCCCAGGTGTTCTGTACTGTGGACATGGCCTACCCAATTGTAGGAATCCTTCCCCCAGCACAGCCCAACTAAATAGAGGACAGAGTTGAGAGGATCCCAAACACCGACAAGTCCCGGGAGTCAAGGTACACTCCCTCTGGCTCGGTACCCCAATAGGGGAAGGACTACCCTGGTGATCTCCCTCTCCCATCTGGGTCGAGATCCCTGCTAGCAGAGTAGCTGGGTCCCCACCCTCCTCAGGGAGGCCCTGGCGACACCCCAGGGGACTGAGTGGAACATCTGATAGCTCATCTCCTAGAGACAGCTCTCCTGCTCATGTTGAGGGAAGACCTGGGTATGAGAGCAAACAGAAAGGCAGCTCCAGTGTCCAAAAGGAAGCCATCTGCTTCCTCACTCCGACCTTAAGACACCCAGGGCTCTGGTAGGGGGTCTGTCAGGGTTACCCCAGGTGGAGGAACCAATCCCCCAGGCCTTTGTCTCCAGTAATCTCTACTGCGGACAGGACAGAATCCTGGAGACCCCTTTGTCCAGTCTTACTGCTTCAAGGCCCCTCGGGGCCCTGGGTAGCTGTGCCCGCAATGCCTTGCCAGCACGGTGGCCTTTCCTTGGCTCTCCTCTCCCACTGCCAGCACTCTGTCATGTCCCGGCTGCAAAGATCAAGGTGGCAATTGAGACTCTGCAGTGTCTCGGGTTTAAAACCCTGCTTCTGGAGCTTCCTCACAGTACCTGAAGCACAACGAGCTACACACCTATCCCTCAGTGCCAGCTGTCCTCTGCAGGCATGCGCCAGACCAGGGCCCCTGCAGCCCCTGCAGCCAGGCGGGGGGCTTTCCTCCTACCAGGATCCATCGTGGACAGCTCGGAGCACCTCAGCGGCTTGGTCCTGGTCCTCCTCAGCCCTTTCCTTCTGCATTCACCTACAGGACTGCCTGGTTTCCACGCACATCGAGGCGGATGCTGAGGGCCAGCCACTGCTCCTATAGGGGCTAACTGGGCACGGGCCAAAGATCACATAGACCCTGTCTTCTGCAGCCTGGTCGACTGCCTGTTGCTGGTCTGAGGTTAAGAGCAGCATTAAGTTTCCCCAGGTGAGGCAACAGACCAGCATGCTAGTTAGAATGCTGTAAGGCCTCACCGTACCTGGTTAGACCATGAAGCTTCCCAGGCCTTCCTCTACCTCCCAAAGATCCCTCAGCAAGGAGGGGGCGCTGCAAGCTCGGGGCTTATGAACTCTCCAGGAACCTCCTGGATGAATGGTGGGGAATTCTGGGTCAGGCCGATCAGCAGAGGGTGCTACAGAAGCAGGGCCTGGAAGGGGAGCTGAGCACAGCTCAGGAGGGGTGAGTTTGGCCCCCAAAGTGGGAAGCAGTCCTGGGGTGGCTGCCAGAGACGAATCCATCAGAGGCAAGAAACGCCAGACGGAGGCCACGACAGAGTACTTCCTACCCTGTGACATAACAGGTCTGGCTGCCGGAAGATGCTGTAGTTTGTAGTTTGTGGGGCAAGCTATCCATGCTGTGGCACACAGCAGGCCAGGGTTACCTCACCTCTTCAAGAACTGCAAGCCAAACCAGTGGCCGAGGATGCACTCGAGGGGCATAAGCCACAGATGCCTCATTGCCCATCTGAGCGGAACAAGCATCCCCAGGGTTGTGCCCGTGCCCACATACCTCGGCTGTGGGAGCAGAGCATGCTGGGGCCCAGGGCAGTGAATGGCAGCATTGTCACACTCCTGCCTAGGTAATCTTGAGGCACTAGCTCTAAACCCACATCTATGGACCCTGGCAACCAGCCCCTGTGCCCCCATGCCCACAGCACAAAGTGGGCTTCCTGCGGTGGAGGACGGGACCCAATATCTGCAAAGAGGTAGACTAAAGAACAGATTAAGTCTGGACCTAGCTAAGCCCGCAAAAGATCCTCCCAGGGGCTCGATGTGTCCCAGGTAAAGGGCGGGCCGGCAGCTGGGTTGCTGAATGAGAGTGGCCTGCTGCTCGGAGGAATCTAGCAGGAAAACCGTGAAGAACCAGGGGAGGTAAGGGGGCAATGCCAGCAGGCAGGACATGAGACCCCGGGTAGAACGGTACAGGAATCTGACACTCACACAGGCAGGTGGAGGCTGGGTCTGTCCAGGAAGGCACCCTGGTCAGAACCCTCCAAATGTCTATCGGACGCATTTCTAAGAAAAAACACTGTAACCCCCACCAAACATCCCCAGCGCCAAAACAGACAGCTAAGCCACCTTGGTTTTTTCAAAGCATCTCACACATTTATTACTGACTCGATCACATGTCAGCTGCCCAGTGACAGTGGTGTCCTTAGCTGGCTGTGGTCGGCAGTAACATGTTTCATACGCTGAAGCACAGCTCCTCACAGACCCAGCTTGGTTCTTCTCCAGTGTCTTCTCTTGGAGTTATACCTGATCTTATTACCAGTTTTCATTCGAATCCATTGGGGAATGGGACGATTTTGCTTCTGTTTCTTGGCCAGGAATCTCTTGATCCTGAAGGTTTTGTGAGAAGACATGGCGAGGAAGACTCGGGGACAGTCTCAACGGTGAAGGACAGAGGTAGGCCGTCCCAGCTGTTCTGGGCCGACAGAGGTCTGGTGTTTCCAACAACAGGGGCTCTGTAGGGACAGGGGAGGAGAGAGCTGAGGGTCCCAGGTGGCACTCTGCGGTTCTGACCAGTCTTGTGAGTAAGGAGCACACAGAAGGGGGAGCAGAGCAGCAAAGCTTACTAGGGCAGGGAAGGCTGCAAATGAGGAATTAGTGAATGCCAATTGGTTCTTGTCTACGCTAACTGGGTGAACCTTGCTGGCACCGCCCAGACGGGTCCGACACTAGGTACTAGAAGCCCACATCTTTTCACTTATTTTTATTGCAAAGTCAGATATACAGAGAGGAGAGGCAGAGAGACCCTCCGTCAGCCAATTCACTCCAAGTAGCTGCAACAGACGCAGCTGAGCTGATCCAAAGCAGGGGGGCCGGAACCAGGAGCCCCCTCTGGGTCTCCCACACGGGTGCAGGGTCCCAAGCCCTTGGGCCGTCCTCAACTGCTTTCCCAGGCAACAAGCAGGGAGCTGGATGGGAAGTGGAGCAGCCAGGATAGGAACCGCTACCCATGTGGGATCCTGGTGCATGCAAGGTGAGGACTTTAGCTACTAGGCTACTAAGCCAAGCCCAGCCTGTCCCAATTCTAAGCCACAACTCTGCTTAATACTTTGGGGAGGATAGCAGAGGGCCCACGTGTTAGGCTCCTGACGTATGCGCTTTATTGCAGCCAACTGTTCTATCTGCCTCTCCCTCTATAACTCATTCAAATCAGTAACATCTTTATTTCAAAAAGGAGGGAGGGGCAGTGTGTGGCATAGCTAGCTAAACCTCCATCCACACTGCCACTTTCTTATGGGTGCTGCTTCTAGTCCCAGGTGCCCCATGGAAAGCAGCAGAAAAAGGCTCAAATACTCGGGCCCAGGTAACCCCGTGGCAGACCCAGAGGCAGCTCTAACTGCAAGGCAGCCTGGTTCTGGGCACTGAGGCCACCTACGGAGTGAGCCAGCAGAAACAAGACCTCCAGCTCTTCTTTCATATAATAAGTAAAATCCTACCGAAAAAAACAGCAGCTGTAAAGACACTGTGTCTGAAGGGACTAGGATGTGGCGCAGGGTTAAGCTGCACACAGCCTTCAGCACTGGAATCCCAGGAATGCTGGTTCGAGTCACAGCTGCTCCACTTCTGTATGCCAGCAGAGAATGACCAAAGTGCTTGGGCCCTGCACCCACGTGGGAGCCTCTTGCTTCAGGCCTTCAGCCATCCTTAACTCCCAGCCCTTACACTGCTCGCCCATCCTGTCAGGCTCCAAGTGGCGTCTGTTTCTCCCTCTGGAAGCTGGCCTCTCTCCGCCCCACAGGTTCAAATCTACTCCAACACTCCCTGCAGTCTGGGACCCCGACATGCACCCGGCGACGGCCCTGCAGCCACGGTCACCGGGAGGTGATGGCTCAACTGTGCCTCCAGACAGGCTCCAGAGAGGAGGGGCGGCCTCGTCCCTGGGTTTCATGGAGGAGTCCCTCTACCCTCCTGTGTTGGCCTCATGCCGCACCGCGTCGGCGGCACGAGGGCCTAGGAGAGGGCGTCCCGCGGCCGTGCACCCCGCCCCGGGACCGCCACCCCCCAGCCCTGCCTTACCTGCGCTCGGACGCCGCCGAGCAGGCTCTGCCTCCTCCCTGCAGCCGCGTGGGTCCGCCCTGGAAAGCCAAGCGCACGGTGTGGAGGGCGCCCCGGCAGCCGGCCCCGCGCAGGCTGCTGCAGCAGGCGTGCCTTGTGCCTCGTGCAGTCCCGGGACGGGCACGGCCGCCCGCCCCCTGGACCCCCGAGAGCTGCTCTACCCCTGCGTTCTGGCCGCCCGGAGCAGCGGCAGCTCCGAGCGGGCAAAGCTAGAGGGGATGCGGGGAAGGGCCCGAGACGCGCGGCCCCGTCCTGCCCGCCGCCCCGTCCTGCCCGCCGCCCCGTCCTGCCCGCCGCCCCGTCCCGCCTTCCTCCCCGTCCTGCCCGCCGCCCGCTGACACGTTCTACCTGCAGCCAGCCGGCGGAACAAAGAGGCCGCGGACTTCCGCGCGCGGGGACCTCAGGCCTCGTCAGGGCTGCGCTGAGAGCGGCGGCTCCTGCCAGCCAATACCGACCACGCTGGGGCCGCCGTCCAATCCGGACGAAGCAGGGGGCAGCCAATCCTTGGGAAGCCTGTGGTCGGAAGGCGGGATGGGGGGATGAGCAACCAATCCCCACAAAGACAGCCGGGTGCTTCCGGCGCTGCAAGGTGTCCCGGGAACCCGGGCCCGGACGCTGCTCTTCCGTCCCCGCCCTAGTCCCGGGCCTCGTGGAAGCGGCTCTTTCAGGCCGGGTGTCTCCTTGTCTGGGAGGCCCTCGCGGCTCGGCTCCCCTCCCTCCTAGCGAGCAAGGGTCCTGGGGGCGAGCCCCCTCGGTGGCCCCGGCTCGAGCGGCGAGGCCTCCGGCTGCACTTTGCGTGCCGCCCCGGCCAGTCGGCCTGTCCGGCTAAGGAAGGGGCTGGCTCGGGACCGCTCTCCAGGATTTGCCCAGGGACCGTCGCTCTCCGTAGCATCCACCCTGTTGGAAGAGGAAACTCCCGGTGACTGCCTGTTGCACCGGTCTCCCTCCATCGGAATCTGTATTTTTGCTGCGCCCTTGGGATAGCTGAGAGATGATGGCTCTTAATTCGGTCAAGTGGTGGGCAAAGAGGAGACGCCCCCACCCCAGAGCGGAGTGTAGGTGTTCAGAGCTCAGCTAGCGGTGGTATGGAGAACGTTGGGTTTCAAGACGGTGAGGAGGCAGTTGGTAACAGCAGAAGACTGTTTTAGGGGGCACGGGGTGGAAGGGACCGGAGTGGGGGTTGAGCTCGCTGGGACCCCAGGGCCGGGGCGGCAGAGTCCCTGGTGAGCTGCGCCTTGGAGAGGGGCTGGGACCCAGATAAGGTGGGTGGGGCTTAAGGTTGGAAATCTAGGGCGCTTGTGAGGTTTATGGGGTATTGTCCTAGCTGTGTGGAATGTCCCAGGTGCGGGGCTTACCCCAGCAGTCAACACCCGGTGGGAGCCCAGCTCGGGAGATGGGAGCACTGTTACCCTGGTGGAGAGAACACGGCCCCAGCACATCTATGAGAATGGCAGAAATCACCGAGTCCGATGAAGCCATCCTCCTCCCACCTGCTCTGCCTGGATCCTGCTCCCTGATGGAGGCCTGGGAGAAGCTGTAGAACACGGCCCAGGTGCTTGAGCCCCTGCCACTCTGTGGGGACCCAGATGGGGCTCCTGGCTTCAGCCTCGCCCAGTGGATGAACTCTCTGTATAACTGACTTTAAAATAATACATTAATCTTTTTTTTTTTAAGTACCGTTTAAAGGAATTGGTCACATTGTGTTTATTGTTAGTGTTAAGGTAGCTGGGAAGACCCTATGTGTGTGAAAGGCAGGGAAGAAAAATGGGAATTTCTGTGTGATAGAACAAAGTAGTAAACCAGTGTTTCCATAGTACAAGTCCTTCCCATTGCTCAGTAACCAGTGGGGGGGGTGGTTCCCCAGCCTGCTTCCTGGGGGCAGCTTGAGGACTGCCTTCACAGGGTGGGGGTAACTGGTAGGGAGCTCCAGGAAGGATTCAGCAACCCTGCACCTGACAGTATTCCAGGAAAGGGTCAGGGCAGTGGGGAGCAGTACACAGGAGCCTGCGTGCAGCCCGCCAGGCTCTCCGTTCTTTACCAGGGTGCCTGCCTCCCGTGGCAGGTGTGCCATCCTCATTAAAGCTGGGTAGGGTGCTCCCCGCCGCTCTCCACCTCCTGTCTCAGTCGGTTGTGAAGACCAGAACAGCAAGCAGCCGATCCCCAGTAACCTGGGGCCTGATTATGTGGGAGAAACGAGTCTGTCCAGTTGGAGAGAATGAAGATAACCGGGCTCACCCTGAAAGTGCTATACAGGAGACCTGCACCCCACCTCCCAGCTCAGCAGGCAGGTGCACTCCCCCACCCCCTGACCACTTAGCTCTGGGCCCAGTCTGCCAGCCTGACCAGACCCCTGAGTGGGCACAGTTCTTTCTGAGCCTGTTCTGTTTTGTCTAATTTTTAGCGTCTTTCTGAATATGCGAAATAAAAAATAAGCCCGCCCCCTGCCACGTTTGCTCAGGAGCTCACGCACTTGGGCCGCCTTCTCAACCTTCCCAGGGCCGTTAGTGTTGTGGGGAATTCACAAGGAAAGATGAAAGGGACCTCAGTTCTTGTCTCACATGACAGAAGACGTCATACGCAGACATTCCAGTGTGCAGAGCAAGATTCATTAAAGATGGGAATATGAACAACATCAGGAGAGGGGTTGTCAAGAGAGAAACGCCCGATAAAATAGTGGAACTGGTGTTTTTTAAAAAGATTTATTTATTTTTACTGGAAAGGCAGATATACAGAGAGGAGGAGAAACAGGAAGATCCTCCGTCTGATGGTTCACTTTCCAAGTGACCACAATGGCTGGGGCGAGCGGAGCCAATCTGAAGCCAGGAGCTTCCTCTGGGTCTCGTGCATGGGTGCAGGAACCCAGGGCTTTGGGCCGTCCTCGAAGGCCCTCCCAGGCCGCAAGCAGGGAGCTGGATGGGAAGCAGGGCTGCCATTTTTACAACCGGAGACCATATGGGATCCTGGTGCCTTTAAGGTGAGGACTTTAACCCTACACTATCATGGCAGACCCGGAACTGGTGTTTTTTAAGCACAATTTTCAGGGGATAAAAAAGAGACACCAGCAATTAACAACCACAGGTCAGAAGTCTGATCCTATAGCTTGCTCTGAGCAGTTGCAACTAGCAGTGTGTGCGTGCGCTGATGTGGGTGAGAGCTGGGCCCTGTGGAGGAGGGTACAGCTGGCAGTCTTCCGTTCTCACAGTTAACTGAAGTCCCAGGCTCCAGCTCTGTGCTTCCTCATGGTGAACATTTAGACAGGTGGGGATGGGTGCTTTGATTGGTCCAGGATGGTTTTGGGGAAGGCCCTTTGCATTTCTATTTCATAATAAAACGAGCTCAAGGAGTCAGAACTCACATTCCAGTGGGGTTCCACCTAACTGCATAGTTGCTAATATGACAAAGCCAAGAAGAGAAGAAGAATGGGGGGAAAGGATTTTCAAAAGAAAATGTCACCAGGGATGATGCCATAGTTACCCTGACATTACTGGGAAAGTGGAACAGCTAGGACTCAGACTGGCATCCATGTGGGATGCAGGGAGAGGCTTAGGCTACTATGGCATGACACCAGGGCCCATCCCCTGCTTTAAAAACAAAACAAAAACATTGTACTCTGCAGAGTTGCTCACCAATGTCCCAGGCAGGGCAATAATAAAACTCCTTTACTGATGTTATCTCTAATTTTTTTTTTTAAAGATTTCTTTTTTTTTTTTTTTTTTATCTTTTGAACTTTTAATTACTTAAAAAGTGTCATGCTTTTATTTAGCTTTCTGACTCTGTGCTTGTGCCTTCAACACTTTCACGACGATTTTCTGCTCCTCAATAAGGAAAGCCCGCTTGATCCTGTCACGGACACATTTAGCGCAATGGATTTATTCATTTTATTACAGCCAGATATACACAGAGGAGGAGAGACAGAGAGGAAGATTTTCCGTCCGATGATTCACTCCCCAAGTGAGCCGCAACGGGCCGATGCGCCAGGAACCTCTTCCAGGTCTCCCACACGGGTGCAGGGTCCCAAAGCTTTAGGCCATCCTCGACTGCTTTCCCAGGCCACAAGCAGGGAGCTGGATGGGAAGTGGAGCTGCCGGGATTAGAACCAGCGCTCATATGGGATCCCGGAGCTTTCAAGGCGAGGACTTTAGCCGCTAGGCCACGCTGCCAGGCCCGTTATCTCTAATTCTTAAAGCAGTTCTGCAAGGGAGATAAGATTAATAGCCGCATTGAGAAGCACTGATGAGACAGTCATGGTGTTTAGCCATTTCTAATTTGCCAAGTAATTGCAAGGAGGTACTATCAGGAAAATTTGAAGAGCTATACAAGCAAGGGGAGCCCACACGTGCCAGCTTTTCATGGAGGGGGCAGCAGCCCTGGCACTGGCAGCTGCTGACCTGGGAGTGGGACGGAGCGCTCCTGTGATGTGTTCTCGGTTCCCTTTGGGTCTGTCTCCCACCAGGAAGAGAGAATCCTAACACCACGGCAACAGCCCCTTCTCCTGGCTCTCACTCAGGCCCCAGCTCTGGCTACAGACTGAAAATTGAGGTGCTGGATGGGAAAGGAGCAGCTGGGACTCCAGTCTGTTCATATGGGATGTTTGGTACCGGCAGAGGCTTAGCTTGCAATGCCATGGTGCCAGTCCCACGTTAATCCCATTGCAAACTCCTGTCAGAACGAACATAGATTCCTTATTTCAAAACAAAGGCGGCTCATGTGAGTAACAGTGCAGCATTTTAGCTCTCACTTGGGGGCAGGTGAAGTTGCATTTAGAAAACCTTACCCATTTGATGAGTGTGTTACTGTCAGCACCTGCCTTGCCCTGCCTGCTGGCTCCGGAGACCTAATGGACTTGGTCAGCTAATGGACCTGAGAAAGAGTTTTGAAACCCTGGTGCAGCAAAGCCAACAACTTGCCAGAAGTATCAAAACCACTCAGTAACACCCTGGGAACCTTTTCCACATCAGCCCTGGGTGCTGGAGGAGTCTGACTGCTAGGAGGGGTGCCCTCCCCCTCATCCGCTGTGGGCACAGGAGAAAAGGGACTGAAACGTGTGTCCTTCCCTTCATGCCTAATCCACTCCAATCAGAGGTCCACTTGGGCATGCATCTCTCTCAACTATGTAAATATTAAAAATAAAAAAATTAAAATATCCATGCCTGGTGTGGTAGCCTAGTGGCTAAACTCCTTGCCTTGTACATGCCAGGATCCCATATGGGCAGTGGTTCTAATCCTGGCAGCCCTGTGTGGGAGACCTGGCTTCGGATTGGCTCAGCTCCAGCCATTGCAGTCACTTGGGGAATCAATCATTGGGACACATCCCCTTGTGCTGTTGAGTGTCTTAAAAAAAAAAACAAAAAACTTTAAATTGGAAAAACACATTTACAGAGATAAGCAGAGACGAAGATCTTTCACTCACTGGTTCCCTCCCCTAATGGCCACAATGGCCAGAGGTGGGCCAATCCAAGCCAAGAGCCACTGCTGGGTCTGCCATGCAGGTACAGGGTGCCAAAGCTTTGGGCCATCCTTGACTGCTTTCCCAGGCCACAAGCAGGAAGCTGGAAGGGAATTGGAGCAGTCAGGACACAAACCTGATCCCATATGGGATATTGGCACTTGAAGATGAAGGATCAGCCAGTTGAACCATTGTGCCAGCCCCTGCTACTCAGTTCTTCAGAGCAGAAAAGCCTTAGCTGTCCATTAAGAAAAATTATATTTATTGGTAAGTCATATACACAAACAGGAAAAGAGACAGGGGAAGATCTTCTGCCTGATGGTTCACTCCCCAAGTGGCCACAATGGCCAGAACTGAGCCGATATGAAACCAAGAGCCAGGAGCTTCTTGGGTGCAGGGTCCCAAATCTTTGGGCTGTCCTTGATTGCTTTCCCAGGCCACAAGCAGGGAGCTGGATGGGAAGTGGGGCTGCTAGGACACAAATTAGCGCCCATATGGGATCCCAGGCAAGACGAGGACTTTAGCCACTAGGCTACAGTGCCAGGCCTTTCCTGATGGGGGTTATGGGGAGTCACCCCAACTAGGCTGGAACTCCCACTGGTTTGCATGAGGACCGAGTATGAAGTGGGCAGGATCGGGCTGGACTGCAACACCCATCGGGTCACGTGGAAGACAGGGCTAGAAACAGAACTGACCCAGCAAGTGCAATGACCAGCACGTGCATAAGCTGATTGGGGCAACGGACGGTGCCAGACCCTGTACTGGCAAGCACACACAAGAATCAGGTCTGGGATCACCTCAGACAAAGTTTCTTTGGAGATCCCTCCAACTGAATTGCTGATCTCAGAACCCCAACCATGAAGAGACTATGTCAGCCACTGGATTCTGAAGAGATTTCATCATGATTAGAACGGTGAGATTGGCAGCAATTCAGAACTGTTGAATTATCAAAACTGCTTGAGCAGGACCTTCGGAGCGCTCCTCACAACAGGGACCTGGGATGGGAGGGAGGTTGGGTGGGGCTTTTCCTTTGTTTCTCCCCTGACCCCAGATATAGGAAAAAAAAAGATGATATTAGTGTGGAAACAATGGTCTTACCTACTTTCCTGTAGCCCTTGTCCGTTTGTACCCTAATCAACTAAGTAAGATTATTTAAAAAATAAAATAATATAATATATATAAAAAAGAAAAGAAACAGTGGCAGGCCCTTGACTGGCCATTCTTAGTAACATCCATGTTGCAGCAAAGTGGAGCGGCCAGCTGCATGCTGGACAGCCCTCACCATTAGAGTCATACCCACCTTCTGTTTCCTGCCAGGCGCTCTTCTAAGTGTGTGATGTCTACCATCTGTGCGAGTCTCATGCCAACGCAGAGATGAACACCCTGTGATGAAGCAAGGTCAGCAGCCTCCCTGCCGTGGGACTGCGGGCAGGTCTCCAACCAGCTTCCTGTGTGCTTCTCACTGCAGCTGCCCTGCTCAGCCATGGCCACAGCGCTGTCTTCAAGAATCCAGGCTTCAGCCCGAGCACCCACTACGGGGTATCCTGTGGGGATGAGTCCAGTGGTTGTAGCAGCTAGAGCAGGAGCTGATCTGAAGCTGGGAGCCAGGAGTGTCTTCTGGGTCTCCCTTGTGGATGGCAGGGACCCAAGTTCTTAGGCCATCTTCAGTTGCTTTTCGAGGGGGCGCTCGCGGGGAGCTGGACTGGACGCCAGCTGCGCCCGTTGGGATGCTGCGCCACAGGCAGAGGCCTCTTGTACTGTCCCATGGTGCTAGCCGCTCCTGCATTCCTAATCTTTTACTTTAAAAATTTCCATTCATGAAAAATAGACTTCAGTGAAGTCCTGTTGATTCATCTTTCAGACAGATGCATCAACTAAAAACATTTATTTTGTATCTTTGTTTTATCTATTACATGCACTGTCACAATACTTTAAAACAAATGTCAAGTGTCCTAATATTTTACCTCTAAATATTTCAACATTCATCTCAACAGCGGTCAAAATCACACCCAGCCAGCATGCCAGGATGATTGCTAAGAAAACAAACAATCAGCCCAGGGTTATCAGGTCTGAACAAGGTTTTCCTGATGCTTTAGGGTTTGTTTTTCTGGAGTTTATTTCACACTGAGGAAAACATCTCCTTTTTCCTTAGGAATACCTTTACTTTTCTTATTAACAATATTTGAAAAAAAATATTTGAGCTACAACTCATGTTTATAAAATTTACCCTCTGAAGTGCACCAGCTTGTAGAACAGCCACGTGGTCATTGCTGTCATCTAACTCTAGCACATTTTCATATTCAGTATTTCCTCCCCACAAAGAAACTGCCCTCACCCGTCCTTCCAGCTGCCCTCACCCGTCCTTCCAGCTGCCCTCACCCGTCCTTGCAGCGTCTGGCCCCGCTCTTGCCCTTGTGGTCTGGCCCACGCAGACATTTCGCGTAAATGGAATCAGACAATATGCTGCCTCTTATGTCTCGCTTGTTTCACTTGGAACTAAAGCTTTCATGATTTGTTTCTTCATTTATTTTTAAAGGATTTATTTATTTTTATTGGAAAGGCAGATGTACAGAGAGGAGCGACAGAGAGCAAGATCTTCTGTCTGTTGATTCACTACCCAAGTGAGTGCAACAGCCAGAGCTGAGCCCACCCAAGCCAAGAGCTTCTTCCAGGTCTCCCACATGGGTGAAGGGTCCCAAGCCTTTGGGTCGTCCTCGACTGCTTTCCCAGGCCACAAGCAGGGAGCTGGATGGGAAGTAGAATAGCCGGGATTAGAACTGGTGCCCCTCTGAAAGAATCACAGAGGGGGGAGGAGAGACAGCAACAGACATCTATATGCTGCTTTATTCATCAATGGCTGCACCCGGGCTGGACTGAAGCCCTTAAGACTGCAGCTTCTTCCAGACCTCTCACGAGGGTGGCAGTGGCCCAAGTACTTGTGCTGATTTTACTGTGCTCCCAGGTGCATTAGCAGGCAGCTGGATCAGAAGTAGAGTAGCTGGGTCTGAAAGCAGTGCCCATACGGGATGCTGCCATCCCAGGCAGAGACCTAACTTGCTGTGCCACAGCACTGCCCTGGGCTTTGTTACCCTTTATGGCTCTGCTGCATTTTGTCAGTGCATCCCTCCGTAGATGGACAAGCCTTTGCATTTCTGCATGCTAAGTTGTCTTAGAACCGAAGGTTTACGCTTGCTGTAACTGACTACTGACGAATAGTGATGTGCAGCTGGTGTCTTTGTTTCAAAGACTTACAAGCAGCCGATGTTCTTCATAATTTGGGTGTCAAACTTGAGCCTGGTGACAGTCACCGGCATGCAGGGCAGGCTGCACGGGTCCAGGCCCTGTTGCCTGAGTCCGACTTCCATAGCTTGGAGGGCGGGAGTATCGGCAGTGTGACATCCCTGCTGATTTTTTTTTTTTTTTAAGATTTATTCATTTTATTACAGCCAGATATACACAGAGGAGGAGAGACAGAGAGGAAGATCTTCCATCCGATGATTCACTCCCCAACTGAGCCGCAACGGGCCGATGCGCGCCGATCCGATGCCGGGAACCTGGAACCTCTTCCGGGTCTCCCATGTGGGTGCAGGGTCCCAATGCATTGGGCCGTCCTCAACTGCTTTCCCAGGGCAGAAGCAGGGAGCTGGATGGGAAGTGGAGCTGCCGGGACCAGAACCGGCGCCCATATGGGATCCCAGGGCTTTCAAGGCGAGGACTTTAGCCACTAGGCCACGCCGCCGGACCCACCCCTGCTGATTCTAATGCAGGTGTCCCCAGAACAGTTTGAGAAAGCATTGCCAGCTCTCCTTAAGCCTTGATTTTAATGGTACTTGGCATTTCACAGCTAAGTCATAAAAGTGATGGGTAGGTCATTGGCTAAGAAGACTTTTTAAAAATAAAGCTGGGAATGTTATTTATAGGCTTAGTACAAAGGGCCCAAATTAATATCCTGGCTGCTGATTCCGGGGTGGAGACGAGCATTTGTAGAAATGATGGCCTGGAGATTGGTGATGTGGGATTTAATGAGCTCCCCAGGAGTGAGTGAAACAGGCAAATGAAGTTCAAAGGCAATAGAAGCCAAACTGCCTCTAGGAAGCCAATCCCTGCATGGATCTTACAGCACTGGCCCAAAGATCTATCTATTTATTTGAAAGGCAGAATTACACAGAGAGATAAACAGAGAGCTTCCATCCGCAGGATCAGTCTTCAAACAGTCACAGCAGAAGCCGTCAGATTGAACAGAGGCCTGAGATGCTCGTGTCCCACGTGGGCACTGGCTTAGGTCCTGCTGCTCTACTTCGGATCTGCTCTCTGCTAATGTGTCTGGGAAAGCAGAGGAAGGCCGCAGCAGTGAGGATGGCCCAGCAGTGAGGACGGCCCAGCAGTGAGGACGGCCCCTCAGTGAGGACGGCCCAGCAGTGAGGACGGCCCCTCAGTGAGGACGGCCCAGCAGTGAGGACGGCCCCTCAGTGAGGAGCGCCCAGCAGTGAGGACGGCCCAGCCGTGAGGATGGCTCAGCCGTGAGGACAGCCCAGGTGAATGGGCCCCTACCGAACACTCTGGAGACACATCAGAGACCAGATGATGCTCTTGGGCCTGGCCTCAGCCTGGCCCAGCCCTCTTCCTTGCTGCCATTTGGGGTGTGTACCACCAGATGGTAAGTATTTGTCTCTGTAACTGACTTTGAAACAAATAAAAATCTTAACAAACAAAAACACAATATCTGGGGGCAGGACCAGTCCGAAACCAGAAGCCAAGAAATCCATCCTCCGCTATATGGATTGCGGAGGCCCAGCCACTTGGGTCTTCTTGGGCTATTTTCCCCAGGCTATCAGCAGGGAGCTGGATTGCAAGTGGTGTAACTGGGACTCAAACCAGTATTCAGATGGGATGCTGCTGTTGTAGACAGCAGCAGCTCAACACACTCTACTACAACACTGGCCAAGTAAATAAATATTTTTTTTAAATTATAGATGCATACTTATTAATAAATTAAAGTACTTTTGATTCAGTAAACTTTAATTCTGAATATAAAGCCATCTTATTCTTTTTAAAGCTTTTAATTATTTGTATGCAAAGCAAAGTGAGAGAGAGAGACCAAAACAGAGAATTTTTCCATCGGTCCTGTTTTGGTCTGGTTTGCTCCTGAGATTTCCACCTTACAGCCAGGGCTGGGCTAGACTGATGCTGGAAGCTGGGACCTCCATCCGGGTCTCCCCAGGTGAGTGGAAGGATCCAAGCCCTCAGCTATCCTCTGTGGCTTCCGAGGCACCCTGCGGGAAGCTGGATCTGAAGCTGGGTAGCTGAAACTCAACCAGGCACTCCAAGATGGGCTGCAGGTGTCACCGCAATGGCTGTCCCCTAAGCCATCCTCTTCAAGGTGACTAAGAAAGCAGTAGGTCTTCTAAGACAGCTTCAACAGCATGCTGCCCTGACTGGTACCAGACTTGGGCATGATCCAATGACATCCTTCCCACATATCCGATTCCTGGATGGGGAGAGTTGCCGTCCCATAATGGAATAAAAGAGCTCGGTCGCACTTCCTGAAGGATGCTGCTGAGGATCTTTGGTCTCCCAAGTGTGGAGTTCCATTCCCCATGTGTGTATGTATAAGTTACTGCAGGAGACTGGTACTCAGCACAGCAGGAAGTGACGTGATGCTATTTTGGCCTTGGGAAGAAAAGGCCCTGAAAATGGAGTCCTGAATCTGGCTTTTCTCGAAAAGCGTTCATACAGAAGTTACCACTGGAAGAGAAAATTTGATTTCCAAGGAATAAAAACCTTACCTCTTGTTCAGTCTTCCTGACCTCATCAGACTTGGAAGAGGCGGTCGCAAGAGCCAGAATTGTGGCATAGTTGGTAAAGCCACTCTCTGTAACACGAACCTCCCATACGGGCTCTGGTTTGTGTCCCTACTGCTCCAGTTCGGATCCAGGTCCCTGCTCTAGGAACGGCAGCTCAAGATGGCCCAAGTGTTTGGGCCCTGCACACACGTGGGAAACCTGGGTTCCTGGCTTCAGCCTGGCTCTGCCCTGGGTGTTGCAGCATCCAGGGAGTGAATCAGTGGATGGAAGATCTCTCTCTGATCCACTTTTTCTGTAACTTTTAAAAATAAGTGAAAGAGAAGTTTGTCCTTTTTTAAAAACAGAAGAAGGTTCTGACAGCAGAAGAATATATTTTTTAAAAAAGTCCTGTTTCGGGGGCCCGGCAGTGTGGCCTAGCGGCCAAGGCTAAAGTCCTTGCCTTGAACGCGCCTGGGATCCCATGTGGGCGCCGGTCCTAATCCCAGCAGCTCCACTTCCCATCCAGCTCCCTGCTTGTGGCCTGGGAAAGCAGTCGGGGACGGCCCAAAGCCTTGCGACTCTGCACCCGTGCGGGAGACCTGGAAGAAGTTCCTGGATCCTGGCTTCGAATTGGTACAGCATCAGCTGTTGCACTCACTTGGGGAGTGAATCATCGGATGGAAGATCTTTCTCTCTGTCTCTGTTCCTCTCTGTATATCTGACTTTCCAATAAAAATAAAATAAATCTTTTTAAAAAAAGTCCTATTTCCCAAAAGTTAGAAGAGTATAATAAACTTTAGCAATTACCAGTATTAAAATTTTTAAACATTTATTTGACACACACACACACACAGAGAGAGAGAGAGAGGTCACATAGACCTTCCAAATGCCAGGCCTGGGCCAGACTAAAATCAGGAAGCCAGAAATCGTGCCATGTCTGCCACGTGGGTGGCACAAATCTAGAGAGTTGTACCACTGCCTGGCAATATTTTGTTAATATAATCTCATCACCCTTATTTTTTTATAAGTTTCTGCAAAAATTTTTAAAAAAAGACTTCACTGATTGCTCAGAGTTATCTTTACAGTTTCTCTTCATCAGGCCAGCGCTCGGTCAGGTTTTTTTAATTTTGTGACAATTCTTCTTATCCAGCAATTTTTCATGGAAATTGAGCTGGCTATTCTGTAACATGGCCCACTCCCTGCACTGGTCTCATTGCTTTGTTTTGTTTGTTTGTTTGGTTTTTATTTTTTCCTTTTCATTGCCTTCTTGCAATCTGCTGTTCATCTCCCATATTGTCTATTTCCTGGCTGGATGAAATGCTGGTAAATTTGGGTGTGGGAAGCAAGGAAATGGTACACATTTGTCTAGCGTGCTCAGGGGTCCTGGAGGTACCAGCAGGTCCCCCCAGGACATGGCAGTTAGCACTTTGTGACAGAAGGACTGCTCACCCATTGCCCTGCAAACAGCCTTCATGTCCCTAGCTCTAAACTGGTGACTTAAAGCTTTTTTTTTTTTTTTTTTAGATTTGTTCATTTTCATCGGAAAGGCAGATTTACAGTGTGAAGGAGAGACACAGAAAGAGCTTCCATGTACTGGTTCACTGCCCAAGCGGCCACAAGGGCTGGAGCTGACCCAATCTAAAGCCAGGAGCCAGGTGCTTCTTCCAGGTTTCCCACACAGGTGCAGGGTCCCAAGGCTCTGGACCGTCCTCAACTGCTTTCCCAGGCCACAAGCAGGAAGCTGGATGGGAAGTGGAACAGCCTGGACACAAACCATTGCCCATGTGGGATCATGACACTTGCAAGGTGAAGATTAGCCAGCTAGTCATTGTGCCGGGTCCAGGCAACATTTCCGTCCCTAGGGTTGGAGAGTAAAAGACCAAGTGGGTGTACACCTGGGCAGCTCCTCCAGAGTCAGCCCAGAACACGAGGCACTGATGGCTCAGAGCAGGGAGGCAGCAGCTTAGCTCCTTCAGGAGAGTTCCAGGGGACAGGAGTGGAGCTGGGCTGTGCTGCCCTCCTTGCGATCCTGGATCTGGGTTGAGACACTCTGAGTTCTGTCTGCTCATTGTGTTTGGAACTTGTGGAAGTGCTTACTGTAATAAACCCTTACGATGTTCTACATGGCAATGAACTCAACTCCCTGAGAGATTTCCAGGGACACAGAGTTGCTCACTCCACAGGCTCAGATCCTGCACAGCTGCTGCCCACTTGTCCCCAAGACCCCTGCTGCACGGTTTGTGTTTTCCCCTTCTGTGAGGACAGAGTCCCCTTTGCAGTCATCCTGTTGTCCTGGGCTGTGTCTCTTACTTCCTTGTTTCCCCTGGGGAGCCTACTTTCATGATTCTATCCAAGTCGGTAATGCTTGACATTTTCAGCAAAACATTTGCTTAGTTGGTTTTCCATCAAAGTGATGGTCCAGTTTTGTAATTTCATTTATTGAATTTTAAATAGCATTGTTGAATGTACTGACTCACAGGGGGAAATATGGATGCATCCTAAAGAGTTCCTCTTGCAGATCTGCTTATCAATTAAATTTCTGGCAGATTAGAGAAAGCTGAACCACATCTCTCAGCATTTTTCTGGTGCATCCTCGGGAAGAGGGGATGAGAACCAGGCTGGCGGAAAATCTAGGGAAAAAAATCCTAGATCGCTCTGGAGGGATGCCAGTTCCCTTGTACACCAACATGCACCCCTTAGCAGAGACACCATGGCAGTACGACTGCCGAATCTAACAGGGTCCTGCATGAGTAGACACAGCCTGTTTGGAGAGTCCTCTAATTTTTTTTTTAAGATTCATTTAATTTTTGAAAGGCAAAGCTATATAGAGAAAGAAAGACACACACACACACACACACACACACACACACACACACACACACACACACAGCTTGGTCTTCCAACTGCTGGTTCACTCCCCAGGTAGCTGCAATGGCCAGAGATGAGCTGATCTGAAGCCAGGAGCCAGAAGCTTCGTTTGGGTCTCCTAAGTGAGTACAAGGGCCCAAGGACTTGAACTTGCCTCCAGTGCTTTCCCAGGCCATAAGCAGGGAGCTGGGTGGGAAGTGGGGCTGACAGAATTTGAACCGGTGCCCCCAGTGAGATGCTGGCACCACAGGCAGAGGATTAACTGATATGCCACCACACTGGCTTCCACTTTTTAATTTGAAACACAGAAAGAGAAAGAGAGAGTGCGCAGTCTTCCACTCTGTATTTTACTCCTCAAATGTCAGCAATAACTGGAGATGGCCCGGGTGTAAGCTAGGAGGCTGGCACTCAGTCCACGTCTCCTACGTGGGTGGCAGGGGCCCAAGTGCTTGAGCCACCATGGCTGGTCCTGGCTGTGCCATTTCCAGGATGCTGGATGCGAAGCAGAGGAGTTAGGACTTGAACCAGTGGCTCCCACTGTAATGTGGGTATCCCGAGTGGCGGCTCGAACCACTGCATCAAATGGCCACCTCAGAAGAGGTCTATTTTTCCCAGATTAAGACGAGTGACAAAGTCCCAAGATGGTTTCTGATGCCATTAGTGGAGGCAGAAACCATAAACCTTAGAGAGACAAATTAGCTTTTATTCGGGTTAGTAGCCAGGAGCCAGACTTCTGTCCCTGAAGCCATTTGTCACCAAGCAGCTGTGGACGGGAACAAATGGATCAGAGCAGGGCTGTGTCCTTGCTGTATTGATCGTGGGCCGGTGGTGACATCTTCCTCCAAGGAAACGATCGCGTTCGACTCAGTCCCAGAGAATCCAGAGGAAACACGGGCTGAGGCTTTTGTGAATTGCTGACAAGCCATGGAGTTTAGAGACTGCTCTGTCTTTCTGAGGACTGACAGCCACGTGATGGCTTTGTTAGACTGGATTTCAGGGCTGCGCTGGCCTCTAATAAGAGGCAGCAGGTGTGGCTGTATCATCAACAATATATACACACTCCGATCTTCCTGGACAGTTCAATGTGCTTGCAAAAGGAATCAGAACTTTGGGAAATTGAGTTTACAGAGAACTTTTTTCTTTTGGAAGACTTACTTTTACTTTTATTTGAAAGGCAGAATTAGAGAGAGAGAGAGAGCCAGAGACAGAATTTCCATCTGCCTGTACACTCCCTCAACGACCTCAGGGCCAGAGCTGGATGGATCCAAAGCCAGGATCCAGGAGTCTCTTCTGTGTCTCCCGTGTGGGTGCAGAGGCTCAACCCAGACCATCCTCCGCTGCTTTCCCAGGCTGTAGGCAGGTAGCTGGACTCGAAGTGGAGCAACCAGGACTCAAACTGCAGGCAGAGGCCTAGTCTACTGCACCACAGCATCAGCTCTTAGAGAACATTTATACCAGAGAAGAGGGTGTCAGGTGAAACTACAAATGGGCTGTGAGAGGACGTGTGGGCCAGTCTTGTGTTTCTGGCTGCGGATGGGTCTTAAATTATTTAAATGCTCTTGGCTCCAAATTGGCTGAATTAGATGAATCTCTTGTACTTTTCCAGGTTACATTTTATTTTTTAACATTCTATTTTGTAAAAGCTAGTTGTCTTTCTGTTACTGCCTATAGGTTTTGGCCCCCCTGTGTCTCCATGGGTTTTGTTTCCAGCACACACGATGGGCCTTTCTGCTCACTGCATCCACTCATCGTGGACTGTTTTAGGGGACTCGCACGGTGTCACACCATGTAAAGCTATTGCCTGTGACATGGCCATCCCATATGGGTGCTGATTTGAGTCCTGGAGTCTCGACTTCCTTTCTGGCTCTCTGCTATGTGCCTGGTAAAGCAGTGGATGAGGGCCAAAAACCTTGGGATTCAACACACCTATGTGGGAGACGTGAAAGAAGCTCCTGGCTCCTGGCTTTGGACCGGCCCACCATCAACCATCGGAGCCATTTGGGGAGCGAAGCAAACAGAAGAACTGTTTCTCTGTCTCACCCCGTAGCTCTGTAAATCTGCCTTTCCAACACAAATAAATAAATCTCTCTCTTTTTTTAATTCATTAATTACATTGTATTATGTGACACAGTTTCATAGGTACTGGGATTCTCCCCACCCCTCCCCAAACCCTCCCACCGTGGTGGATTCCTCCACCTTGTTGCATAACCACAGTTCAAGTTCAGTTGAGATTCCCTCATTGCTCAGTCCTTTAATATCTCCATGAGATATAGCTACATGTATCGTTAAGCAGCCTGACAACAGGCTAAAAGGTATGGGGAGAGGTGAAGAGCCAGAGCCCTGAGCCTGCCAGTCGCAGTGTCACCCAGCCCACATGGAAACCTGTTTGGCAGCATCTCCCAAGAGCTGATTCTGCATATTCCCTATGACTCAGCAACTTTATGCCTGGGTCAGTCTTTACGAAAGAGAACTTGGCGCATGCACACCAAGGGATGCATGGCGAATGGCTCACACTAACCTCTGTGTGGTAGCTCTGTGCTGGAAAACAACCTCATATTCCCCAGCGTTAAATTTGTAAATCGGTTGTGACATCTTCATGCAGAATACTATAAAACATGATATGTGAAAAATATTATACAGAAATGTTACACATGAAAACTGATGGACTGCAGCTTCTTCTTCTTTGTTAAGTAGAATTACAGAGAAAGAGAAGAGAGAGAGATCTTCCATCCACTGGCTCACTCCCCAAATGGCCACAACAGCCAGAGCTGGGCTGGTCTGAAACCAGGAGCCAGGAGCTTCTTCCAGGTCGCCCACATGAACACAGGGGGCCAAGACTCTGGGTCATCCTCTACTGGTTTCTCAGGCCACAGTTGGGAGCTGGATGGGAAGTGGAGAAGCCAGGACATGAACTGGCACCCATATAAGATCCCAGCATGTGTAAGGCGAGGATTTAGCCATTGTGCCATCATGCCAGGCCCAAGATTTTATTACTATAAACTCACACAAGCACAGACTGCGGGCAAAACGGAACGATCGTGTTAGAATCAGGATGGAGATTATTCATGGGAAGCGGGATGGTGATCAGGAGGAGGCGGGCTCAGTGGTGCTGGGCGTGGTCTCATCCTCCGCCTGTGTTAGTACAGACGTGTCTGCTTCGTGAGAACTCAAGTTTTATGGAATTTGTTATATTTATTTTTTTCATGTCCCATACATTTTATTTTATTTTTAAAATCTTACAGAATTGATTAGGGTACAAACGGACAAGGGCTACAGGAAAGTGGGTAGACCATTGTTTCCACACTAATATCATCATTTTTTTTCCTGTATCTGGAGTCAGGGGAGAAACAAAGGAAAAGCCCCACCCAACCTCCCTCCCATCCCAGGTCCCCATTGTGAGGAGCGCTCCGAGGGTCCTGCTTAAGCAGTTTTGATAGTTCAACAGTTTTGAATTGCTGCCAGTCTCACCGTTCCAATCATGATGAAATCTTCAGAATCCAGTGGCTGACATAGTCTCTTCATGGTTGGGGTTCTGAGATTAGCAATTCAGTTGGAGGGATCTCCAAAGAAACTTTGTCTGAGGTGATCCCAGACCTGATTCTTGTGTGTGCTTGCCAGTACAGGGTCTGGCACCGTCCGTTGCCCCAATCAGCTTATGCACATGCTGGTCATTGCACTTGCTGGGTCAGTTCTGTTTCTAGCCCTGTCTTCCACGTGACCCGATGGGTGTTGCAGTCCAGCCCGATCCTGTCCACTTCATACTCGGTCCTCATGCAAACCAGTGGGAGTTCCAGCCTAGTTGGGGTGACTCCCCATAACCCCCATCAGGAAAGGCCTGCCCTTTACCCTAGTTCCCATGCTTGCCAGATTGTACCGCAGACTTGTTCAGTCTGTCCCACATCACATTTAGCTCTTGTACTTGTCAATGGGCATTGAAGCCTAGTTCAACCCAACCAGCCTGACTATCCAGCCCACACACATGGTGTTGGGTGCCTTTCTGTCTAGTCACCCCTGCCCCTGTCCTGGTTTTCGTGCTCTCAGTGGGAGTGGTAACCCAAGAGGGAGGTGCACACTCAGCATTCCTGCTAGGCCACTCCCACTCCCGGATTATGCACTCTCCAGGGGGTTCTGGAGTGTAACTTGACATATTTAGCCCCCAGTGCCAGCCTCTGCCAGCTGATGCTGCGGCAAATCCCAACCAACCCTCACCCACTCTAATTTATGCTTGCACCAGTCAGAACAGTCAGCCCAACCTGGCTTTTCCTTGATCTAGCTCACATGAGGCCCACAGATGTTGTAGCCCTGCCTGGTCTGGTCTGCCCCCATCCCAACTCACTCCCTCCAGTGAGAGTGGTCCAGCAGGGGAGCCTACATTCCTCCTGCTGGCTTTGCCACCTCCCCCCTGGTTCTCACATGTGCTGTTTGGGTACAGAAGTCACATCTGGTACGGCTCACCTCACCTTGGCATTCCATAATATATGTTATATTTAATAAAGAATGTTAAAGACAGAAAAGTCATGTTGTGGGGCCAGCACAATGGCTCAGTTGGCTAATCCTTCACCTCCAAGTGCCAGGATCCCATATGGGCTCCAGTTTGTGTCCTGGCTGCTCCACTTCCCATCTAGCTCCCTGCCTGTGACCTGGGAAACAGCAGAGGATGACCCAAAGCCTTGGGAGTTTGCACCTGTATGGGAGACCCGGAAGAGGCTCTCGGTTCCCAGGTTTGGATGTAGTTAGTCAGTGGTGCAGGGGTCCAAGCATTTGAGCCATCCTCAGCTGCTTTCTCAGGCCATCAGCAGGGGGCTGGATCGGAAGTGGAGCAGCTGGAGCTCACATCAATGCACTTGTGGGACGCTGACACTGTAGGTTGTGGCTTAACCTACTATGCTACAACGCCAGCCCCAGTACGAATGTTTTCAGACTCCAACAGAACCAGAATTCTGGGGAAAACAGCATAAACCTGAGTTGATACATGCTCTTGGGACTGCTGCATTTCTCACCTGGCTCACGGCCACCCTGAGGGGTTCCCCCATGCCAGCCAGCTCCTCAGAGCTCACCTGCATTTAGCCCCATGGAATGACGAGCAAGGACCAGCACTTGTTTTTTTTTTTTTTTTTTTTTTTTAAGATTTATTTATTTTGTTACAAAGTCAGATATACAGAGAGGAGCAGGGACAGAGAGGAAGATCTTCCGTCCGATGATTCACTCCCCAACTGAGCCGCAACGGGCCAATGCGTGCCGATCCAAAGCCGGGAACCAGGAACCTCTTCCAGGTCTCCCAGATGGGTGCAGTGTCCCAAAGCATCACCCCGTCCTCAGCTGCTTTCCCAGGACACAAGCAGGGAGCTGGATGGGAAGTGGAGCTGCCAGGATTAGAACCGGCGCGCCTATATGGGATCCCGGGACGTTCAAGGCGAGGACTTTAGCCGCTAGGCCACGCCGCCGGGCCCCCAAGTACAGTGTGTTACACAGTTCAGAGCCCCAGCTGGAGGATGCTACTCTCGGGGTCTTACCATGGAAAGCCTTCCTGCAGCTGTGTGACCTGCCACTTCTATGATGTGGGAGGGTGGGAACAGAGCCAAGTGGGGTGGAATTGAACAGCAAGACTTGAGGACAGTCTTCTCTGATTTTTAGCCTATCGTGATCTTAACAGCTTTCTGCAAGACCAGGCCAAACAGGTGCTACCCCCTGTCATCGCAGGTGCCACTGGGAAATCGCTGCCTGCCCACTGGCAACTGGGGCCACAGCAGGGTTGGGAAAGCCGTGGAGGTGATCTCCCAGCCCCACTGCGAGCTGCGAGGACGCTGGGCTCCACTGCAGTCGGTGGCTGTCAACGGGGAAGCAGTGTGCATGTCCCCACAGGCTGCAGTTGCTGCCTGCCGTACCCTTCAGGCTCATGGTGCACACCAAGGCAGGAGGACCTGTCTGTGCTGAGGCACACAGCAAGGAGCAGATGGAGTCCCGCCCCCTCCACTGGGAGCATTAGGCTGTCCCTTGCCCGACGGAAGGACTTCTTTCTGCCCTCGGCCTCTGGGCCCTTTGCTCCACCATGCAGCCACCCGGCCATGAGCACCTCTCTGTCTCATGACAGCCACAGTCCAGGTCCTTCCCGCTGACATGCACATCAAAGGGGATCCTTTGGCAGCCCCCCGAATGCCGTGCCTGCCTCAGCCTGCTGTCTGGGCTCTCACCTGGGGGCCCTGCCTCTGCAGGAAGCGTGTGCAGCTCACCTCACGTAGCAGGGCGGCTCACTGGCTCTGCACCCCGCCCCGGCCCAGCCCTGGGAGGGATGTCGACTGTGGAATTCAAACTGGATGACCGAGGACCTGCAGAATGGAGGGGCAATGCGTGCCAGCGGAGTGTCTGAGGGCGTCCTGTGTGGGCTCCTGACACAGAACTGGCTGGGTGCACGAAGGAATTACACAATGAGGCACTGGATGAGGGCTCTTCCTGGGGAGAGGAGGCTGGGGATGTGTCCTGCGGAAGTCAGCTCTGAGGGCTGTGTGCGCCAGAAGGGAAGGGTGCATGGTGAGGGGGTAGCCGCAGGCCTGGGAGTGCCCAGTGGGGTGTGTGTGCCTGCATGTGAGGTGTATGGATGAGTGTGTATACATGTGCGGTATTTGTGTGTGTGTGTGTGTGTGTATGAGATATACAAGTTTTGTTGCTTGAAGCCACTTTTATTCTATTTTTTCTATTTTTGAAAATTATCTATTTTTACCTCAAAGGCAGAAGTTACAGAGAGGCGAGGCAGAGAGATCTTCCATCCACTGGTTCACTCACCAAATGGCCCCAAGGGCTGGAGCTGGCCTTGTTCCATAGCCAGGAACCAGGAACTTCCTCTGGGTCTTCCATGTGGTTATAGGAGCCCAAAGACTTGGGCCATCCTCTGCTGCCTTCCCAGCCACATTAGCAGGGAGCTGGATTGGAAGTGGAGCAGATGGGACCTCAACCAGCGCCCATGTGGGGTGTTGGCACTACAGGTAGAGGCCTAGCTTGCTATGCCATGGTGCCGGCTCTAATATGGGAGTTTAGTAATTAAAATTAACACTATTATTGTTTAGGTTCCTTGACTTTCCAGCTGCATTACTTGACATACTTGATTACTAAGCTTTTAAAAAGTTTAATTACTTTATCTGAGATAGACACTCCCCTTCACTGGTTTACTCCGTGAATGTTTACAATGGCAAGAGACGAGCTGGGCTGAAGCCAGGAGCGAAGACCTCGATCCAGGGCTCCTGGGACGGTGCAAAGGACCCAGTTACTTGAGTCATCACCTGCCCGTCAAGGCATACATTAGTAGGAACCTGGAGTCGCTGCGGGCCCTGGAACCCAGGGACCACCGTGTGGGATGCAGGCCAGGCTGGCCGCCTCCCAGCCGCAGCCTGCAATGCTCCTTGTGACTCGCATGCTGGGAGCTGTTGGTTTGCCCATGTGCTCTGGAAGTGCGTAGCTGTCACTGGTTTCCCTTCTTCCCTTGCTGCCAGCTGGCGTGGTTAGCGCTTGGCCATTCTCACCCACCGCGCTCTCCCTGGGCCTGTCGTCCAGCACCCTCGGCTGTGTTCTCCGTAGCGGCTGCTCTGGGATTACCTTCTCCAGCGCAGACCTTCCCCTGAGCCCCAGCTTTGTCCGCTGCCAGGCTTACCTGGTGTAACAAGCAGATCTCATCTCAATATCCGCTCCTGGAACCAACTCACCTCTCCCCACAACCGATGGTGGAACCTTGTCTTTAAGCACCTGTTACTGGGAAGGACAGACCAGTGCTGTTTCCATTCCCGTTAGAAACCCAGGTGCACCCTTATTCCTCAGGTCAAGCACAGGCTCACAGCTGGCTCCTCCAGAAACGGTCTGCAAACTCCCTTGTCTTATTCAACGGCCACTTTGCTAAATCCAGGCTACCGAGCACTCGGGTACCCTTGCGTGGTGGATTTCTGGAACATGCCTGGTGTCCTTCAGCCCTCTCTCCCCACAGTGCAGCTAACTACCGTAATCTGCTTTTCAGCTCATCACAATGCATTATCCAATAAAAACCTAATCAAGCTCCAGCCTGCCTGGAAAACCCTTCAATGGCGCTTCAATGCGCACTTCAAACCTAGACGATGTGACAAAGGCTTGGGCAATCAGAACCACTTGTGAACTGCACTTGTGATGTCAGATGTGTTTGTTACAGAAATTCTAATATAATGTTATTTTATGCTTACAGCATATACTAGCACGCAACAAGTAGCAAAGACAGATAAACCTACCAGCAAGCACTGTAGCCTGAAACCCATCCCAGCAGGCACTGGGCAGTTTTGCACCAGCTCAGGGTCACAGTGCTTCACGCAGGGAATGCCACAGGGCAGTCTCTGGTGAACACTTGTGCACACAGGATGAGTTAACAAAAAGGCTGGCCGAAAAGTTCCTGCAAGGATGGTTCCCTCCAACTCAGTGGTCAGCTTAGGAACCTTCTTTGTTTTCTGGTTTCTACCTGTGAGCACCAACCTTGAGGAAGCTTAAAATATACTCAATCAGGGCCACTGTGGTGGCCTAGCGGCTAAAGTCCTCGCCTTGCACACACCGGGACCCCATTTGGGCACTGGTTCTAATTCCGGTAGTCCTGCTTCCCATCCAACTCCCTGCTTGTTGCCTACAAAAGTAGTTGAGGACGGCCCAAAGCCTTGGGACCCTGCACCCGCGTGGGAGACCTGGAAGAGGTTCCTGGCTCCTGGCTCCGGATCGGCTTAGTTTTGGCCATTGCGGCTACCTGGGGTGTGAATCAGTGGATGAAGATCTTCCTCTCTGTCTCTCCTCCTCTCTGTTTATCTGACTTTCCAATAAAAATAAAATCTTTGGAGAGTTGGAGCAGAATCCCAGTCTATATGAAAAAAAAAGCAATAAAAATAATAAAAATCTTAAAAAATATATATGGAATCATCTATGAGTCTGACAAGATCTGTGTGGGGTTGACCTGCTGTCTGCGCGCTCTCTGCCTGGGCTTCCCGCCCAGTGGCAGTGTCCCTAGAACACTTGGCCCTAGGCTGCAGGCTGTCACACGCCGCATACAAGGGCCTTCTTTCAAGTGCTGATGGACACTTAGTAGTCACACACTGTCCATTTCTCAGTATATCAATGGCATTTTCAGTCCAGTAGACTTTCAATCTGTGTGCCCATGTTACAAAAATATTGAACCCTTTGAAAGTCTCTGTTTCTCGTAAAGTTGGTGGGATTTCTCTGATGTGGAACTCCGAGGCCTGCGTTTCAGCTCCTGAACTGGTCTCACAATGTTCCTCATATCGCAGTCTCCCTGGGGACTTGGGTGCCTGGCTGATCGCAGCTCAGGGGTTTGCTGTCTTCCCGTCCCCCAGTCCAGGTGAGCATACCTGCTTCGTGCGCGGCTCGGGGGCCACATAGTCAGGATGGTTGCTTGTTCCTCTGCAGTCCAGGCCTGGAACGGTCCCGCTTGCAAGCTCTCTTAGGACCTGAATCATTGGGTCTGGCCCTGCCAAAGCAACCTCAAGTGGGACCCCAAATCCAATCTATAATAGGCTAATTTTTACCAAAGTCTGTGGAGAATGCTATAAATTTCCAAATGATCATGGCAGAGAAAATGTTCCCAGCTTTGCCTCTTCTTGTTGAAATGCCACAGAGTGGGGCCACGGATCATGAAGGCAGGTATGGTGACCACCTACCATGGGCCACGGTGTCCGTCAGATCTAGTTGGAAATAACAATTAGGTAGAGTGACTTAACACAATGGGAATATTAATCGTTGGATTCACTGAAACACACTGGGAAGACAGGGCCCCTCACCCCTACTCCCCTCAAACCTTTCATGGGTGTTGTGACTTTTATCTCAACGCCTGGGTCGTTGGGAATTAGCCTGAACAGCTCCGGCACCTCCGGTGCACAACCCATCTTGTCACAAGGTTATCCAAGGAAACTGTTTTCGGTTTTGTAAAAGTTACCTTTAATGGTATTCATTTCTCTTTTAATTCAATTTGCCATTAGCTACACTGTTTCACGAGCATCACTCAAGAGTTACAGACTTGTTTATAGAAATCACACAGCTTTGGGGGCTGGTGCTATGGTGTGGTAGGCTAAGCCTCCGGCCCGCAGCACATCATCCCATGAAGATTCTGGTTCTAGACCTGCTGCCACACTGGGATCCAGCTCCCTGCTGACGCCCGGTACTCCAGCCTCTGCACCCACGTGGGAGACCTGGATAATGCTCCTTTTACGTTGTATTTATTTTTATCGGAAAGGCAGATCTACAGAGAGGAAATACAGAGAGAAAGATCTGTCCACTGGCTCACACCCCAGTGACTGCAACGGCCCAAGCTGAGTCGATCTGAAGCCAGGAGCCAGGAGCTTTTTCCGGAGCAGGGTCCCAAGGCCTTAGACCATCCTCCTTTGCTTTCCCAGGCCAGGAGCAGGCAGCTGAATGGGAAGTGGAGCAGCTGGGATGCGAATTGGATCCCAGTGCATACAAGGCGAGCATTTAACCACTGAGTCATCGCACTGTGGACTATCTTGTGGTTCTGCCTTTCAAATAAAAATGGGTGAATCTTAAAAAAAAAAAAAAAAATCATCCGTACGGGGGAGGCGGGAGTCCTCCGGACGCGGGTGCGTGTTCTTGGGGACCTGGGAAAGTTTTGTTCCACCTCTTGGACTGCCTCGGACTCCTCCCAGGTACCTGCTTGCCCGCAAACCACGGAGTACGCGCTTCCTGGCCTTCCCTGCCGGGGGCCCAGGCCCGCCCGGGCAGGCCAGGCTTCCTGACCACTGTCCTGCACTGAACCAACCCTATTTTCCGCCTTGGGTCCCCGCTGGGTTCGAGGGCTGCAGGCCTGGAGAGAATACAAAAGTTGGCCGCGCTCACCTTAGTCCCCTCTGCTCTCCCAGCCAAAGCACAGCCGGAACCCCGGGGGCTGCGGGAGCAGGCGGGAGTCCCGCGAACGGGGGGGCGACACCGGCACCGCGCGCGCGTCCGGGGCGCCGGGGCGCCGGGGCCGCGGGATGCGCCTCCGAGGCCGAGCGGCGCCGGGAGCCCCGCTGCCCGCGCGCCCCGCCCCGGCCCGCCCCCCGCGCGCGCCCCGCCTCCGCCGCCGCCTCCCGGGCCCCGCGTCCCGCCCTCCCGGCCTCCTCGCCCGGCCGAGCTGGAAGCCGGACCCAGGCCGCCGGGCCCGGCCTCGCCGCCCGCGCCCGCCATGGCCCGCGCCGTTCTTCCCTGGTAAAGATGGCGGTGCGCGCTCGCCGCCACCTTTAGACTAATGACTGTCCGCAACATCGCCTCCATCTGTAATATGGTGAGTGCGGCCGCCGCCCCGGGCCGCGAAAGGGGACCCGAGCCGCGCGCACGCCGGGGCGGGGGCCCGGGCGCGGGTCTCCCCGCCGGAAGTTCTCGGCCGGGCCGGGCGCGCGGCCTCAGCCCCGGAGCGCCGGCCACTCGGGCGGAACCCCTGGGGGGCACTGGGGCGACCCCCTGCTCGGCGGCTGCCTCGGGGGACCCCGGGCCGTACCTCGGGGGCCGGGAGGCGGCCGAGCCCTGGGAGGGGCGTCCGTCCTCTGCCTGGCGGTGTTATTGAGCCCCCCCCGGGACCCCCGGGCTGGCCCCCGTCTCCTTCCGAGGTCAGTTCTCAGGGTGCGCGACGAGCCACTTTGCTGCGGCGGTCGGTGTGTCTGGAGAGACCTGCCGGGTGCTCCGGCCACGGCCGAGCGCGGTGTTGCGGTCGCACCAGTGAACTTGAGCGGCGGGGGCTGCTGATGCCTCAGTTTCCCGGTGTGTGAAGCAGGGATGGGCTCTCCGTGGCAGAAAGGTTCGCAGGCCCCGGGAGCGGGCTGTGCCGCCGGGTCCGGGGTGCTGCCTGCTGGCGGGGACCCAGCCAAGGCGCCCGGCCCTGGGCTCCGCTGCCGTCTGGGGCCGCGACCTGCCGTGCCTTCCTTTACAGTTTGTGTGGACACAGCGCCCACGGGGTCCCCTGGGCTCGCCCTGCCGGCCTCCCACTTGTCAGCCTTGGGGTGCTCAGCCTGGCCGTGCTGGGGGAGTGGAGGCGTGTGTGCCTGCCCCTGTCCCCGCACCTCTCCCCAGCTGGGACACTCCTCCTTTAGAGCCTGTCACCTTAGTGGTGGTGGGGGGACTCCTTTGAGGGGATTGCTGCCCCTTAACGGGGGACCCCGGGAGAGGCTGGGGATAAGGCTCGCCGCCCGCCCCTCCAGGCCACCGGCCCTTTAACGCTCGTGCCCCACATTCTGTTGGCAGCCCTGGTTAGCTCAGGGCAGGCTTCAGCTTTCCACCCTCTGGACTTGGCCCAGGCCAAGCAGAGGCGGGGCTGCCCAGAGGGGCCCGGCACAGGTGCTGGCACAGGGCAAGCTTGGTGCGTGCGCTCCCCATCTTCTGCTTCCGTAGCAGCCGGCTTCCCTGCTTCTCCCTATCGAGTGGCATCAGCGTTGCTTGGTGCAGTGAGAGGGAGAAGCTGTTATTTTTTCTCGCCTTCTCTCTGCTGCAGCTGGCTCCTGAGGGGAGCTGTGAAAGCAGAGCCGCCTTTGTGCCTGCCCGGTGGCCGCAGGCCTGCCTGGTGGCCGAGGCTGGCCCGCTCCTGGTGCCGCTGCTGCACTCCCAATCCTGAAGCAGGTTGGGTACTGCAAGCGCTGGCCGGGTCCCAGGGGGTGCCAGCCTCTAGCTGCTTTTATTTTGCTCATGGCGCACCTGGGGCTCCTGGCCCACTTGGCAGAATGTCACAGTCTGTCTGCGGTGAGGTGCTGCGGGAGGACGAGCCTTTGGGAGGGACAGGCCAGCACGGAGGGCGGCAGGCTGGAAAGGCGCCGTTCTGAGGGAGCTCTTGGCAGTTCCTCAGAGGGACTTTCTGCTCCTGCCGCATCCCTGTGTGGGGCTTTGAGCTGTCAGGGCCTCCCTGCCCTTGGTGTCTCCTTATCTCACTGGGGGAATGGGGCGGGGAGGTTGCTTTTATCTGCTTGGGACAGGGAGAGCTAGCTGTTCAGGCCAACACCATCTAGTGGGTTCAGGCATAGCAGACACCGCGCAGTCCTGTGGTTGGTGTGAGCCGGGGAAGGCCCCTGTGCAGGGGCTGGGATGGTGGCCCCCCGTGCAGGCTGCTCAGCACCCCTCGCCCCTGAGGAGGGTGGGCGGCAGAGAGACTGCTGTGCTGCGGCCCCGTCAGACGCCAGTGTCCGATGCACCCCTCTTCAGGGCCTTCCCTCAGCGATGAACTGTTTCCGGGTAGGTCTGCGCTTCTCCCCCAACTCGTGGTCACCCTGTCCCCTCCTCCCCGCTGGTTGGTGTTGGTAGTAAGAGCCTGTGGGGATTGTATTCTCCTTTTTGCAGATTTTATTATTTGAGGGGCAGGGATAGAGTGAGAGAGAGAGGTAGCTTCCATCTGCTTGTTTGGTCAGTCCCCAAAGGACTGCTGTGGCGGTCAAAACCAGGATTCTGGCACTTGTTACTGTTCTCCCACTTGGCTTCAGTGGTTCAAACACTTGGGCCATTTTCTGCTGCATTCCCAGGTGCATTAACAGGGAGCTGGATTGAAAGTGGAGCAGCCAGGACTCGAATCATTCTGCCCCATCACAGGCAGAAACTTAACTTGCTATGCCACAGTGCCAGCCCCTGAATTTTTCTAATTTCAAAATTTTTTAAAAGATGTGCTTATTTGTTTTGAGTTATTTTCCTTTGAAAGGTAGATTTACAGAGAGAAGGAGTGAGAAGTATTTCCATCTGCTGGTGCTGGTTCACTCCCCAGATGGCCAGAGCTGAGTTGATCTGAGGCCGGGAACCAGGAGTCAACCCAGAACCAAGAGCCAAGGTCCCCATGCTCCCCCCGACTCCCCATGCAGGTACTTCCGGTTTCAGTGCCTCCTCTCCACTTGCCCCTGACCTGCCGAAGTTTCTGTGGCCCCTGGGACCCTGGGAGTTGGTTCCTGGTTTCCATCCACTTCTCATTCTTCCTCTTCTGGGCGAACTCTTGCCATAGTAATTCTTGACCGCCTTGCTCAGGGCAAGTTGGCCTGGCCCCACAGGTGGTTCAGAGAGGCAAGCTGGTTTGGCTGGTGTGTTGTAATTCTCAGACTACACTCACTGCTACCAGGCATGAGGAAGCGGCCCCTGTTGGTAATCCTCTGACTTTTGTCCAGACCAATGGATTTGTTAGCAGAAATGATCAGAGAAGGTTCTAGTCTTTGTGCAAGAAAGAATTCAGATGTGAGACACTAGTGTGGGCAAGGCAGCGAGGTTTAATGGGGTGAGGCATCTGTCAGAGCAGACAGAATCTGAGAGGGAGACTGGGGAGAGCCAGGTGACACGGTGGGAGAACAGACATGGGGGCTCAGGGAGGAGCTCAGCCTGTATTCAGGCTGCGCCTTCTAGGGGACTCGGTCAAGTTCTTCCTGCCATTTCTCCTTCCACTGGTCCTTCTTCTCCTGGGCAGAAGGGCTGACTGGGTGTGAAATAGGTCAGATTCCTCCCCCGGTTTTTTACTTGCTGTTCCCAGACTTTGTAGCTCCCTTGAAGTGTAAGATGCTGGGCTGCAGCCTCTGCCTGTTTGCCTTGGGCTCCTCCTACACGGGTAGGCTGATTTTTGACTTCTTATCTTTTTTTAAAAAGGAGTAGTTAGTTTTTGAAATGGTCATAGTGGCCAGGGCTGGGCTAGGCTAAAGCCAGGAGCTTGGGCCTCCCTCTGGGTCTTTCATGTGGGTACAAGGCCCCAGGTACTTGGGCCATCCTCTGCTGCTTTCCCAGGCACATTAATCAGGAGCCGGATTGGAAGCGGAACAGCTGGGACTCCAACTGGTGCTCATGTGGGATGCCGGTTCTACCCGCCTCACATAGCACTGGTCCCAGGATTTAACTTGGTACATGTTTTGGGGCCTTGTCCAATGGATGGTTCTTATGGTTTCTGTTGGAAGGGCTTGTTTGGAGGAAGCAATGTGGCCTGTGCTCTTGAGAGTTGCTCCCCGTCATCCTGTCTTCCTTTCATTTGCTGCTGGTGCTGGGAAATGAGCTTCTGAGGAAATGCCATGCACCCAAGCTGATTACAAGCTGTGTTTGTACAAATGGCCAAGTGCTGTCATCAACCATGTTGCTGCTGGCACCTGTGGCCCACGGGTGCCTGGTCAGTGGAGAAGGCGAGGACATGCCCCAGCAGCTCTACCATCCCTCATCTTGTGGGCATAGTGTTGGCAAGATGAGACCATTTCTGAGCAGTGTGATGTTTGCACGGATGGAGGCTGAACAGAGCCCCAGGAGCAAGCTGCAGAGTACAAGGATCCGTGAGGGGTTGGCATCGTTGCACAGTAGGTTAAGCTGGCACTGTCTGCAGTGCTGGCATTCCGTTTGTGTCCCAGCTGCTCTGCTTTCCGTTCAGCTTCGTGCTAATGCGGCTGGGAAAGCTGGATGGCCCAAGTGCTTGGGTCCTGCACCCACTGAAAGTGGGGGACCTTGCGGAAACTCCTGGCTCCTGGCTCCAGACCAGCTCAGCATTGGCTGTTACGACCATTTGGAGATTAAACCAGCAGATGGAATATCTCTTTCTGTCTCTCTTCCTCTCTATATAACTGTCTTTTATATAAATAATTACATTTTAAAGCTGATGGACACAGCAGGACATGTTTGATATGCCTTTTTTGACTGAAATTTGGCAAAGTTAGGTATTTGTAACTTTTATAGGAGGTCCTGGGGAGTGTGTGGCAGCTGGGATCTGTCCCTCGTGTAGCTGCCCCGTAAGCGTGCATCTCAGAGTAGCTTTGGGCAGATTGCTGTTTCTTCTGTGTCAGCTTCCGTTCCGTCCTCCAGTGTGTAAAACTGAGGTGTGTGTTATGAGAAGCTTTTTTTTTTTTAAAGATTTATTTTTATTACAAAGTCAGATATACAGAGAGGAGTAGAGACAGAGAGGAAGATCTTCTGTCCGATGATTCACTCCCCAAGTGAGCCGCAACGGGCCGGTGCGAACCGATCCGATGCCAGGAACCAGGAACCTCCTCCAGGTCTCCCACGCGGGTGCAGGGTCCCAAGGCTTTGGGCCGTCCTCGACTGCTTTCCCAGGCCACAAGCAGGGAGCTGGATGGGAAGTGGAGCTGCCGGGATCAGAACCGGCGCCCATATGGGATCCCGGGGCGCTCAAGGCGAGAACCTTAGCCGTTAGGCCACGCCGCCGGGCCCATGAAAAGCTTTTTAAAACAAGACTTTATTTATTTTACTTGGATGAGTTGGAGATTGGAGAGAGGGAGGGAGGGGAAGACACTGGAGAGAGAGAGAGAGCTGTTCACTGGTTTACTTCCCAAGTGGCAGTCAGCCTGGGCTGGTCTGAAGCCAGGAGCCAGGAGCGTCTTCTGGGTCCCATGTGGGTCAGGCACCCTGGACTTGGGCTGTCCTCCCATGGTTTTTAAGGAACATCCGCAGGGAGTTGGATCGGAAGCGGAGCAGGCTGAATTTAAACCAGCATCATCCCCGAGATGGCTGAGCCGTACTTGCCATGCCATAGCACTGGCCTGTGAGTGGGATTTTTAAGAGCATTTTTTTTTTTTATATATGAAACTCTGCATTTCTCAATTGGCCAGTACCTCCTGGAGTAGCTGGCCCTCCTGATGGCTCATTTGGTACCATTTTAGCGTCCAGGGCACAACCCCAAGGTGCTACTTGACACCAGTTTGAGTTCTTTTACACAAATGAAGTCACTTTGAAATGAAGGGAGAGTAAAATTGGTAAAAATTTGGAAAAACATTGAAGCATAGGGGATTTTTGTAAAAATAGCTTTTGTTTTGGTAAATCAACAACTTGGACTGAGAATTTTGAAATTGTAAAGTTTTTTTTGAGAAAAAAATTTAATTTTTTTTCCAAAGTTAGTTTTATTTATTTTCATCTATTTGAAAGAGTGAAAGAGAGAGAGGGAGAGAAATCTATCACCCATTGATTTATCCCCCCAAATGAATGCAGTGGCTAGGCTGGGCTTAACTGAAGCCAGGAGCAGGAATTCTATCCAGGTCTCTCATGTGTGGCCGAGGCCCAAGTACTTACGTCATCCTCTGTTGCCTTCCAAGGCCCCTCGGTGAGAAGCTGGATTGGAAGCGGAACAGCTGGACGGGAGCCAGCGCTAGGGTGTGGGATCTGGCAGCCCAAGTGGCAGCTACACCTCCTGAGTCACAATGCATGCCCTTGAAATTTTTTATTTTTTATTGTTTTTCAGAGATTTATTCATTTTTACTGGGAAGACAAATTTACAAAGATGGAGAGACAGAAAGATCTTCTGTCCATTGGTTGACTCTCCAAGGGGCCGTAATGGCCAGAGCTGAACTGATCCAAAGTCAGGAGCTGGGAGTTTCTTCTGGGTCTCTCTCGTGGGTGGGGTCCAAAGGCTTTGGGTCATCCCCTGCTGCTTTCGCAGGCCACAAGCAGGGAGCTGGACGGGAAGTGGAGCAGCGGGGCACCAGCGGTGTTATGGGATCCTGATGTATGCAAGCAGAGCATTTTAGCCAGAACCCTTGTGCCAGGCCTGGACATTTTATTTTGAATGAAAGTGTGTCGCCCTCCTGGTTGGGAGGAAGGGCCAGCTTGCCTGGCTGCGGTCACTGCTCAGCATTTCCGCCCCTGAAGAAGCGCAGCTGCAGAGGTGGTTCATGGGTCAACAGGGAGTGGGTGCAGTGCCGGAGTCTCTGCTCTGGACAGTGGCTAGATGTTCAAAAAAAGCACCGAGGGGGGTGGTGGTTAATGTTTAAGGAAAAGACCTTCTCCTGTGGCCCTGCAGCTCTCGCGCGCAGGAGTTTATGCTGGGTCACAGTGCGACCAGCACGTTGGCAGATTTTTCTGTTTTTCTTGGACTCTGGGGAAAACAAAGTCTTAATTTAATGAGGATTGAACATGGAAATCACTGCTTTGGCTACCAGCTCCGCGTGTCCTGTGAGTTACAGCAGACAACCTGTTTAGTTTTTGGTAATTTGGAACTTTGGAGTGTGTGTGTGCGTTGTCAGTGAAAGTAATTTTCAATTTTAATTCACTGCTGACAATTTTTTTTTCCTTAAAGGCAGACTTACAGAGAAAGAGGGACACAGAAAAAGTGATCTTCCAACTACTGGCTCACTCCCAAAATGGCCACAGTGGCTGGAGTCAGGCCAGCCTGAAGCCAGGAGCTTCTTCCAGGTCTGCCATGTGGGTGCAGGGGCCCAAGGACTTAGGTCATCTTTTTTTCCCCAGGCATATATTGGCAGGGAACTGGATCAGAAGTGGAGCAGCCAAGGCTCGAACTGGTGCCCCTGTGGGATGGCAGCACCGCAGGTGGAGGGTTACCATGCTGTGTCATGATGCTAGCCCCTAAAACATTTTCTGTAGTTCAGATCTCTGCTTCCCCCCGGCCTGTTCTGTCCAGTTAGAACTGGCTGAGGTTCTGTGCTGGTGTCTAATTGGTGTCATCAGAAATGGATCTGTGGGGCTGTTGTGTCTGGCTATCTGTAAAGCCAGTGCCACGCAGAGTGATCCAAGAGTTGAAAAAGTGAACATCTTTTAGTCCAGTTAACTTCTCTGGTCTAGATATTTTAACGCCCCTTAAAAAAAACTCAAGTTGTGAAAACAATAGCTAGACTAGGTTTTTTTTTCTTAAAATTTTTAAAAATTTTACTTTTTGGGAAAGCTTCAAGATGGTGGCCCCAGTGCACGGTCAGTCCCTGACCACCTGCGATGGCTCACACTGAGAAGCAGCTGCACCTCAAGTAGCGTGTGCCGAGTTCTGCAAGCCACACGGCTAGGAAGTACGTGACGGAAATAACTTTCATGTTTAGACTTGGGTTCCATCCGCAAGACATCCCATTACTTTTGTGCAGCAACCCACAGTCTCAAAACTGTGAAATCTGACGTACTCCTGACCCCAAGCATTTTGGATGAAGGATGTTTGACTTGTGTGGAGCCGTTTGCTTGTGTGTGTTTTTTTTTAATTTTCATTTTTACTTTTATCACAAAGTCAGATATACAGAGAGGAGGAGAGACAGAGAGGAAGTGGAGCTGCCGGGATTAGAACCGGCGACCATATGGGATCCTGGCGAGGACCTTAGCCACTAGGCCACGCTGCCAGGCCCTGTTTGCTTGTTTTAAATGAGCAGTAGTGCGCAGATCTGCCTCAGCTTACTGTTGTTCAGATGGTGGTCTAAGGTGTATCTGCTGTACTGGCGGTTCTAGTTGGTTTCAGCTGCTACACGGTGCACCTTCGCCTGACTGCTCCAGTGTGTTCATGCTGTTAAGCATGTACAGTTTCGTGTGTGCTGTTTTAATGCTGTGAACAGGAGTGAACCTGTCTCTCTCTGGTGTGTTTCTATGAAAGACTTGCTCCGTCCGCGGAAGTGGGCACCTTTCATTTTATTGCCAGGTTGGGGAGGCATCGTGGTCCAGTGAGGCAGCTGCCATTTGTGATGCCCGCGTCCTGTTGGAGTTCCAGCTCTCTGCCAATGCCCCAGCAAACCAGCACGTGACTGCTCAACTTTCTGAACCTCTGCCAGTCATGTGGGAGACTGGGAGGAAGTCTCTGGCGCCTGGCCCAGTCGTAGCTGTTGTGGCATTTGGGATGTGGACCAGGGTATGGGGAGATCTCTCTCTCTGTTTCTCCATCACTCTGCCTTCCAAATAAATAAATACCTCCTTTAAAAATGTATGTTGCCAGGTCGCTGCCTGAGCAGCTTTCATTCCCGGCAGCAGTTCCGCTGTTCAAGGCGGTTCCCATGCCTGCCCGCGCTTGGTGGCCGTAGGTTTGCGGCTTTGCCCACCTGTAAAGGCTGGACTTTGATCTTTTTGGGGGAGATTTTGGTGTTTGCTCACCCAGGAGTGACTTCCCAGGCTGGGAGTCAGGCAAAGCACAGTGTCCGCTCTGTCTGGAAATGGGGAAAGGCACGGTGTAGAGCTGGGGTGCCAGGAAGCTGCGGGATGGAGCAGGAGGTTCCATGGAGGGGTGAAGGCGTGCCGCAGGGAGATTCCGGGCTGCAGTGCAGATGGGATCTCCAGTGCTGACAGTCCCCCCGGCGCGTTCCGGGACGGCACCTGGCACCGTCCACGCCTTGTTTTGGTGAGGTTGGCTTGGTGAGGCTCCTCATGGTGAGGACAGCATGCCCTGGGCATAATTCAAGTGCCCTGGGCCTTGAGTGTTCCTGTTTTGAAGTTGGTTGCTAGTGGCGCTGTGAAGTTGTGGTCTTCTTCCCCAAGTCTGTTTCTCTGTTCTTGGAGATAAGGATGCTGTTTCGGAAATGGCTGTGATCTGATGTGCTGGGTCATCCTGGGAGGAGCCCGGGTTAGGTTCTCCCTGCCCTTGGCTGGGCTTTTCAGAGCGCAGGGAATGTCAACTTGCTGCCTGCCCGCGCTCCTGGCTCTTGAGTGGAGTGAAGACTGGGGCGTGTGTGTGTGTGTGTGTGTGTGTGTGCGTGTGTGTGCGTGTGTGTGCGTGTGTGCGTGTGTGTGTGTGTTTTCTCATTGGAAATTCAGACTCTGAAGTTTGACCCCTGAGATTTGGGTTCAGTACGTCTGATGTGAGCCCTGGGACCGCACTTCATTTTCCCTCTCTCACCCCTCCCCCTTCCCCTCCCTCTCTCACCCCTTCCCCTTCCCCTCCCTCTCTCACCCCTTCCCCTTCCCCTCCCTCTCTCACCCCTCCCCGTTCCCCTCCCTCTCTCACCCCTCCCCCTTCCCCTCCCTCGCTTCTTCCTTCCCCTCCCTCTCTCACCCCTTCCCCTCCCTCTCTCACCCCTTCCCCTCCCTCTCTCACCCCTCCCCCTTCCCCTCCCTCTCTCACCCCTCCCCTTCCCCTCCCTCTCTCACCCCTCCCCCTTCCCCTCCCTCTCTCACCCATCTCCCTTCCCCTCCCTCTCTCATCCATCCCCCTTCCCCTCCCTCTCTCACCCCTTCCCTCCTTTCTCTCTTCCTTTTTTTTTTTTAGATTTATCTTCTTCTTTTTTTTTTTTTAGTAAAAGGCAAAAGATTTATTCGATCTGAAGAGAAACCAGAGTATGATTTATCTTATTTTTATCTAAAGGCAGAATTACAGAGAGAAGCAGAGGCAAGAGATCTTTTCATCCATTGGTTCACTCCCCAAATGGCTGCAGTAGCCAGAGCCGAGCTCATCAAAGCCGGGAGCTGGGAGCTTTTTCCAGGTCTTTCGAGTGAGTGTAGGGGCTGAAGGCATTGAGCCATTCTCCACCACTTTCTCAGGCCACAAGCAGGGATCTGGGTTGGAAGTGGAACAGCTGGGACACGAACTAGCTTCCATGTGGGATGCCGGCCCTGCAGGCGAAAGCTTAGTGTGTTATGCTATGGTGTCAACTTCTCCTTTTCTCTTTAAACCTTAAAAAAACCTTTCTTTTTAAAAGAACTCATTTATTTTTATTGGAAAGGCAGATATACAGAGAGAAATAGAGCCAGAGTTAAAGGTCTTCCTTGTTTGGTGGTTCACTCCCCAAGTGGCTGGAACTGCTGCAACTGAGCCAATCCGAAGCCAGGAGCCAGGAGCTTCTTCCTGGTCTTCCATGTGGGTGCAGGGTCCCAAGGCTTTGGGATATCCTCTACTGCTTTCCCAGGTCACAGGCAGGGAGCAGGATGGGCAGTGGAGTATCCGGGCACAGATAAGCACCCTTATCAGATCCCAGTGGTTACAAGGAGAGGATTTAGCCACAGGCTAACTTTTTTTTAAAAGCATTTATTTTATTTATTTGGATTGGAGAGTGAGAGAGATGTCTTCCATTCACTGGTTCATTCCTAAGTGCCGGAAATGGCCAAGGTTGGGCCAAATGAAGCCAGGAGCAAGGAGCTGCAGCAGTGTCTCTGACAGAAACAGGGAGCCGAGCAGAAGTGGTACATTCAGGACTAAGCTGGTGCTCACAGGGGGTGCCACCACTGCAGGTGGTGCCACGGCACTGCCCTGGGACCTAGCCTCTTTCCCTCCTTAGTCCATATTTGTTGTATGAGAGCAGAGGCTCACACTTTGAGAAACTTTGCTTTTCTTGTGTAATAGCCTCTTTAAAAATACTGCTTGTAGGAGTTACCCACAGTGGGAAGGTCTTTAAAATCAATGTGGAATTATTTAAGCTAGTGATGTAACTCAGAGATGCAGCATTTGGCCCGTCCACGGAGGTATTTCTTGGTGTTAAATAGGCCTTTATTACTTTATGCTCCTGGAATGGAGCCACAGCCCTGACTGTGCATCACATCACCTGTGCAACTTTTAGGAGCAATCAAAAGTCAAGAAATTGGGGCCCGGCGCAATAGCGTAATGGTTAAAGTCCTCGCCTTGAACACCTGGGATCCCATATGGACGCCGCTTCTAATCCCGGCAGCTCCACTTCCCATCCGACTCCCTGCTTGTGGCCTGGGAAAGCAGTGAGGACGGCCCAAAGCCTTGGGACCCTGCACCTGCGTGGGAGACCTGGAAAGAAGTTCCTGGCTCCTGACTTCGCATCAGCACGACACCAGCCGTTGCGGTCACTTGGGGAGTGAATCATTGGACGGATGATCTTCCTCTCTGTCTCTCCTCCTCTCTGTATATCTGACTTTGTAATAAAATAAATAAATCTTAAAAAAAAAAGTCAAGAAGTCACAAAACAGTAATAACCAAAAGAGTATGGGCCAGCATAGAGGGTGGGTTATATGTCCAAAGGATCCCCTTGGAGTTTTAACTGATATTAAAATTGAGCCATATTTGGTTTGGTTTTCTAACCATAGTGATTTAAAAATTCTGCTTGCTGGCATGGTGTCGTCATGGGTTAGTCTGCCCGTGGCACTGGCATCTTATTACAGGCACCCGGTCAAGTTTTGGTGGTTTTTCTCCTGATTCAGCTCACTCTGATTGGCCTGCCAAGTCCGTGGAGAATGAGCCAAGGCCTTGGGCCCCTGTGCCTGTGTGGGGACCAGGAGGAAGCCCCTGGTTCCCAGCTTCAGACCAGCCCAGCTCTGGCCAAGGCAGCCCCTGGTTCCCAGTTTTGAACCAGGCCGGCCTGGCCAGTGCAGCCATTTTTGGGGTGCACTCTCTTTCTTTCTCTTTTTCTCCCTCTCTCCGTAACTGACTTTCAAGGAAAATAAGTCAGTCTTAAAAAATAAGTAAATAAAATTCCACTCACCAATCTGGTCTCTTTTCTGTCCCATGGTAGCCATTTTTTGGTCAAGTTCTTAGGGTATCTACCCTGTGTCCTGCACTACCTTTGTATTTATGAGCCCATTAGCGTGTTGTGTACACACGTGCACTATTTTTTTTTTTTTTGAAGGATTTGTGTTAGAGAAAAAGACAAAGAGAGATCTTTCATCCCCTGGTTTATTCTCCAGATGACTGCAGTGGTCTGGGATGGGCCAGGTGGGAGCCAGGAGCCTCCCATGTGAGAAGTGCAAGGCCTTGGGCCGTCCTCTGCTGCTTTCCCAGGTCATTAGCAGGGGGCTGGGTTGGAAGTGGAGCAGCCAGGACTTGAACTGGCACTCAGATGGGTTTAAGCTCCATGTGGCACCATGATTCCAGCACACAGATGTAGCCGTTGTGACCACCTTTCTACGCTCAGCACATGTGTCTGGACTATGTCAGCATGTGGAGACCTTGTTGCTCATTCCTGCTTTCCTGTAACTGATTGACATACGTGTTGCCTTCCTAAAGGGTAGCTGGAAGTGTCTGGAATGTGCTCTCAGCTGGCTCTCCAAAGTGCTCCGCTCTGTTGGGGCTCTGTGACAGCGCAGCTTTGAGGGCGCTGATCTCGGGGTATGTGGCTGATGATGTAGGTGTATGTTGTCTGGCTGGGATTTAGGTGCCTGCCTGTGTGTGTGATTGTGTGTGTGAGTGTGTGTGTGTGTGTGTGTGTGTGTGTAGATCGAGTGTCACAGTGGGTTCTGTTGGTTTCCAAGGATGAGAAGCCATCATGGGAGACTGGCAGCTCCCTGGAGGCCCAGGGCTGTGTGTCTCCTTCAGGGTTAATTTCCTGGCCTGCAGCACGATGCCCCGTTTATCATTTCTGGTGGAAGTGAGGTGGGGGCTGGCATTGTGGCGCAGCTAGTTTAGTGGGCTTCTGCAGTGCCAGTTCTAGTCCTGGCTGTCCCATTTCTGATCCAGCTCCCTGCTGATGTTCCTGAGCAGCAGTGGAGAATGGTCCGAGTGCTTAGGCCTCTGCATCCATGTGGGAGACCCGGAAGTAGCTCCTGGTTCCTGGCTTTGGCCTGGTCCATCCCCGACTGTTGGCAGAAGTGAACCAGGGGATTCCTCTCTCCTCTCTCTTTAATTCTTGTTTTCAAGTAAATAAATAAATTAAAAGCATACAAACCAACCAAAATAGAGCTGCAGCTGGGACAGTGGATTTTTCTGGGCACTTTTGCAGAGCAGATTTAGATAGCCTGGGTGGGGGCTGTGGGTGGGGCTGTGGATTGGGGAGCACCTTTTGTTTATACTTCCTACTCGTTTTATTATTGTTTCTGGCTGCAGGGTATCCATTGAGCTCAGCTGACCCCGGACATGCAGGTCATTTCCAGTGTGCCTTAGGAAGGAGGCTGCTAGGCACAGCTCTGTCCACGCAGCATGCCACTCGGGTGGGAGTGAGCTGTGGCTGCCTTCCTAGAAAAGGATTGTCTTGGTATATTTTTAGTTTGCTATTTTTTCTTATTAAAAGTGAACTTGAGAAAAACAATTCAATTTCTTTCTAGTGTTTAGCTGTGAGCATTTGTTTCCTTAGCCTGAAGGGAAGGGCCGGTTTGATTTTTACTTTCAATCTGCTTAGACCAGTATTTGTGTAAAATATGGTAAAAGACAATCCGAAGCAAGGGGAATCAAAAGCCTGCCTGGATGAATACAATGCGAATCTTAGTTTTTGCTGTCCCCTTGAGCTCCGACATGGCTTCATCTGCCCTGTACACGTTTTCGGCCGGCGAGTGCATCTCCCGGCAGGAGTCGCGTTGAAGCTGTCGAGGGTGGCTGTGCCTCCCTCTGCTCCGTCCCCTGCCTGGGCTGAGGGCCACGGCTCCTGCGTCAGTCCACTTGAGGCTGTGTTCATTGCACTGGGCTTCGCTGTCTTGGTGCCCTTACTGGCTGTGTCCTGCTTGCTGTAGGGCGGGGCTTGCGCTGAGCACTGGTTTGAGCTTGGGAGGGTGGGATGACGACAGGACCCCTGCAGAGCTGCCTCTGTCCCCTTGTCTTGCGTGGGCCCTCACGCCCTCCGCAGCATGACGTGAATCTGGGAGCAGAGTGGGAGCGCCCAGCTGTCCCCCTGGAGGCATCCGTGGCTTTAGGGAACATAGGTTTGGAGTGAGGCTCTTGCTTGTGGCCCACTGAAGTGGGAGGCCGTGGGGCCTCACCTCTCCTTCTGCCCTGTCACAGAGGAGAGGCACAGAGGCCTCCCTTCTGCTCGGTCACCCCCCAGACACCCACACTGGCTGCTGGCAGGGGCCTGGGCATGCTGCCGCGTCTGTCGTGTGGGAGCCATCTTGTGCGTCATGCGTCGGTAAGGACTGGAGCTGGGCATCACCAACTCCCGCTTGCCTGCTCTCTCTCCCCCGTTCTGTGTGTGTGCTGAAGTTTTCCCTTGCTACAGGGGCTCCATGTGTTTGCTCTAACCACGTGGAGGCCGCCGAAGCACCCTCTTGACTGTTCCCATGGCAATGTGCGGTCTCAGTCAGTCAGCTGTCCCAGACCCGAAGTGAAGTCACACGGAGGTTTTTTTGCAGCCTGGCCTGAGGCATGGATGTGACAGGTGCCGGGGTGCACAGCGCAGACCCCCCTCGCTGCCTCCTCATGGGGGCTGGAGAGAGAGATGGCAGCTCCACCGCTGACTTGTGCCTCTTGCCAGCATGGGGCCTTGACAGTTCCCTCTGCCTCTGCCAGCCTGGTCTCCCTTGCCCGTGCAGAGGGATTCCATAGGTGAATGTCCTGCCGGGGGCTTCCATCCAGTGTTACTAGGAGGCTCCCCAGAAAGCTGTCTGCTCTCTGTGCCGAACCCAAGGCTGTGTCCACCCTGGGTCTGTGCCTGGGGTATGATGGTGACAGTACTGGTCTTCTGCTCTGTCCCTTCATCGCAGCTTGGGGGTCACTGAAAATGTTCACAAGGAGATCCTGTCTCCCAGCTGTGGTCTGAAATGAGGACTCCAGGGGGATGTTGTGGCACAGTGGGTTAAGCTGCTTGTTGCGATGTCTGCACCCTGGATCAGAGTGTCAGTTTAAGTCCTGGGGCTCTGCTGTCCATCGGCGCCCTGCTAAGGCACCGGGAAGCAGCAGATGGCCCAAGTGCTTGGGTCACTGCACCCGATGGGAGATCCACATGAGGTGCTGGGCTCCTGGTTTGAGCTTGGCAACCTCCTGGCTGTGGTGGTCATTAACCAGTAGATGGATAATTTGTCTGTCTGAATCTGCCTTTCACATAGGTAAGTCTTTAAAAAAAAGTCATGGAAATGTATTAATTTTTTGCACCAAAGTGAGCTCTTCTTCTTCTTTTTTTTTTAAAGATTTATTTCGTTTTTTTATTGCAAAGTCAGAGCTGGATGGGAAGTGGAGCTGCTGGGATTAGAACCGGCGCCCATATGGGATCCCGGTGTACTCAAGGCGAGGACTTTAGCCGCTAGGCCACGGCGCTGGGCCCTGAAATCTTCTTTTGATGTCATCTTTCTACAGCCTTTTTGATGTCCCCTCTTATTTTGAATGTCTTTCCAGGAATTTGAGAGTTAGGGAAAGTGGAGATATGTGCCTCATCCTGGGGTTAGGTGTAGAGTGGTCTACTTGGTTTCTTCCTATTATTTGTGTATTTTTAAAAAAGATTTATTTATTTTTATTGGAAAGGCAGATATATATAGAGGAGGAGATACAGAGAGGAAGATCTTTGGGCCGTCCCAGGCCACAAGCAGGGAGCTGGATGGGAAGTGGAGCTGCCGGGATTAGAACCGGCACCCTATGGGACCCTATGGGACCCTATGGGATCCCGGGCATTCAAGGCGAGGACTTTAACCATTAAGCTATCGCACTATTCCTATTATCTATCTATCTATCTAGCTATCTCTCCATTAAAGATTTATTTATTTGTATTTGAAAGACAGTTTACTGAGAAAAAAGAGACAAAGAAATCCTCCACCCACTGGTTCAATTCCCGGATGGTTCAGTGGCCAGAGCTGAGTGGAGCTGATTCAAAGGCAGGAACCAGGAAGCTCCTCTGGGCCTCCGGGTGGGTTCTGGAGCCCAGGGGCTTGGGCCTTGCTGCGCTGTTTGCCCAGGCCAGAACAGGGCCGGGAGAGTGGAGCACCTGGACTTGAGCTGACTGTGTGGGACGCCTGCGCCACAGGCCGAGGCTTATTTAACTTGCTGCGCCAGGGCGCGGGGCCCTTTAGTTTCTTTTTTTTTTTCCCTTTTTGTCAGTATTTTCTCTTTTTGCCTTTTAAAATTTAGGGTTATTTCCTTTTCATATTTGACCAGACTAATTGCATTTGAAATGGTTTTGACAAACAATCTGTTTTCTATTTGTCCCCTACTGCTAGCCTCAACTTTGCATTTGCTTGGAGCGGCTGCCGGGTGCTGGGGGATCCCACAGAGCAGGCTCTGTGTCCTGGGCCCAGAACACTGCCCTACCAGCTGGGTGGTCCGTTGCTGCCCCTGACTTGGTGGCCTGCCTGTTCCATTCCTCTGTTTCTGAGGACATCTGGCCAGAATTGTGCTGGGGACACACACCCTGGGACGTGAGCTCAGACCTGTTCCACCACTTAAGAGCTGTGTAAACAGGAATAAAGGAAATTCCTTTCTTTGTGTCTCAATCTTTGTATCTTTAATGGGGACCTCGGTGGTATCTACCTCCTAAGGTGATAGTGCTCAAATGTTTGGAATGCAGGTCATGTCTTTGGAGCAATGAGTAGACACAGCCACTTGGTGCGCATTGCCCCTTAGGCGACAGCCTCAGACCCTCCAGAACCCTTCTCAGGTCTTCTGGCGGCAGGCATCTCTCAGGACGGTATCAGACGCCTGGGAGTTGTGGCCCGCACACTCTGTTCTCTGAAAATACTTTTGCTAAGAGAGGAGGCTTCAGAGCCGAGTCTCATAGCCGTGGCCTCACAGCCCCGCTCGCTGCTGGCCGCCCGTGCCATGTTCTCTGTGCAAGGGGTGAGGGGTCCTCACCGCTTTACTGCCCTGCCCACACTGGACACACGCTGCGTGGGCCACAATGCGCATGGCCAGTTTCCCTGGGGCAATTTAGCCCTCGAAGTTCTTCCTCTGGGCTTGGTTTGGCACCTGTGTTGTGGTCTGGCTGCCCCCCGGAACCCTTCCTGGGCTCTGTGTGTTCCAGGTCCCCTGCATGGTAATGCTGTGTGGATTGCGCCCCCGTCCCCGTCACGGGCTAGGTCTGTCTGTCATGAAGGCAGGGCTGGTGCCTTGTTTGCCTTCCGCGTCGCCCCCTTCTGTGCCTGTCTCATGCGTTTGTGAGCTGTCTTCCCCCCACTTGTTGTTTGTCCTGTGTTTTGGGGGCGCCCTGGACCTGCACAGGTGCTTGGAAGAGCTGACATTGTGGGCTCTTGCTGGAACTTAGCCAGGTCAGCTGCAGGGTCTCCCCAAGGTTACCCCATTTTGCCAGTGGAAGCAGCAGCCCAGCAGCCCTCCAGATCTGGGCCGCACCCCCAGGATGCTCTTGGCTTTGCCTCTGGCCGAGTGGCAGCTGTCTTTCACTGCCTCCCCTATGCTTTTTGTGTCATGCTGGATGCAGTAGCAGGCAGGCTGCTGGGCCTGTCACTTGCTTGGCCATTGGTGTAGTGCTGATGGTAGCCTGGTCTTGCTTCTTGTTCCCTGCCGTGCAGAGCGGTAGGCAGCCTGGACACCTGCAGCCTGACCAGGGTGCCGGCAGGCTGGTGGCTGAAGTTTAATGCAGATTTGTACCGGGAGGAAATAGTGCCAGCGCGGGGGTTGTTGCTGGTCTTCAGTACCTGCCCTGCTGGGCATTCATTTCCTTCATTTGTATGAAGTGTCTGACATGTTTAATACATAATTACTATTCTCGCAGGGTAAGATCAGAGTTGAGAGGACTGAGTTCCTTGGCTGAGTCCTCCTGTCCCGGTGCCTCCACCGTCCCTGGGATGGTTACTTGCAGTGTATCAGCGTTCTTCCAGGGATGCCCACTGAGGTGTGGATGGTGGCCATGTTCCTCAGCAGGGGCTTGTGCTGGACACAGAGCAGGGCTCTGAGGCTGTGGACCGACTGGCGTTTCCAATGTTTTCCTTTCCATATTGTAACCTGTGCCAGCCTTTTGCTTATCTCTGTGTGCGGACGGATTCTCATAGCACACCTGTAGAACAGCATTGTTGGTGATGGCATTGCGTTACAGCATGTTAAACTGCCACACACAGCCTGCAACACCCACGTCCCATACTGGATCCCTGATTGAGTCCTGGCCTCAGAGCCAGCTTCCTGCTAATGTGCTGAGGAAGTGGACATGATGGTCCTTGTGTATGGACGGGAGGAGGGGGACTGGAGGGCTCAGCCCGGGAGCCTGGGGTGGTACACCCAGCGGAGCTCCTGCCCATCCTACCCTGCATTCCTCGTGAGTATCGGCTTCTGGATGCTCTGACTCTGATCAAGCTCCCCGGGACTGGGCCTGGGGAGGCAGTGGAAGGTGGCCGGAGAGCTTGGGCCCCTGCATCTCCTGGGAGACCTGGATGAGGCTCCTGATTCCTGGCTTCAGCCTGGCCTCAGCTGTTACGGCCATTTAAGGAATGAACCAGAAAGATAAAATTCCCCCCCCCCCCCGAGCTGTCTTTCAAATAAATGCATTTTAAAATGAGAAAGAGACAGAGACAGAGCGAGCAAGAGAAAGAGAGAGAGAGAAGACACATGGCATTCCGTGTCATGGCTAGCCGTAACAATTTAACCAGTTCAGGCTATTTCCAGTTCTTTTCCACTATCAATGTTGCAGCGAGGCCTCTGAGAGGTGACTGGATGGCCCTCAGCATGCATTTTTCATGAGAGTGGAAGAGGACCCGTAACTGGTCATGGGTGCTCGGGGAGTGGCCCCTCTGCTGGACTCCCTTAAAGTGGACTGTGGCTATGTGAGTGCATTGGGTCCTGGCCTGTGGGTGGGGAGCTGAAGTGACGGGTTTGCGTCCAGGAGCATCCTTGGAGAGAGAGGGGTAGCTCTTCCCTTTCGGCCCTGCTCCTCTCGGGAGTGGTCTGGGAGCACCAGCTGACAGTGTCTTGGTTGCCCAGCTGGGAGCTGACGCTTGTGGATGTTGGAGCAGCAAAGTCGGGGAGTGTGCTCCCCAACACGGCAGAGCCTCCACCCGGGGCCAGCTGCCTTGAAACTTCTAGGAGCGAGGGAAGCCCTTGCGCTGTGGGAGTCACTTCTGTTCACTGGTTCTTTGTTACAGTAGCTATTTTTCCACTGCTCTGTGTACCAGGGACCTTCAAAGTGTTTGTGGAAAATATATGTCATGAAAGAAGCTGGCGTGGGTTTCAGATATTTCTGCACCAAAAGCTCACTTTTGTATTATTTAAAGAAAAGATTTATTTATTGGAAAGGTAGAGAGAGAGAGAGAAGGAGGGAGAGAGAGAGAGAACAAGAGAGAGAAGAAAGAGGAGTGAGGGATCTTTTGCTCACTGGTCTGTTGTCAGTGGTATGTAATGGTTGGTCTCCTGTGTGGGTAGCAGGGGTCCACAGAGCTGGGCTTGTGTCTGCCTCCCAGGCGTGTTAGCAGGAAGCTGGCTCTGAAGCGGGACTCAGGGCTCCAGTGTAGGGTATGGTGCTGCGGGCTGTGTGTGGCAGTTGACATGTGGTGCCACAATGCACTTGCCATCTTATATTTTAATTCATTTTTTTCTTTTTTTCTATGAACATTTTGAAGTACTTTTGTATTTGTACAACAGATTACCTAAAGTAGTTCTACAGGACTGGAGGATAAGTTTTGGCTGATTTTGCTTAAATCAATTCTTCAGTATTTGTTGCCGTTGTCATCACCACCACCACTTACCACCAAAATCATCACCACCACGATCACCACCACTACCGCCACCACCACGATCACCACCACTACCGTCACCATCACTGCCACGATCACCACCACGATCACCACCACTACCGCCACCACCACGATCACCACCACTACCGTCACCATCACCGCCACGATCACCACCATGATCACCACCACTACCGTCACCATCACCACCACGATCACCACCACGATCACCACCTTCCCACCACTACCGTCACCATCACCGCCACGATCACCACCTTCCCACCACCGTCACCATCACCACCACGATCCACCACCACTACCACCACTACCGTCACCATCACTGCCACGATCACCACCACGATCACCACCACTACCGCCACCACCACGATCACCACCACTACCGTCACCATCACCGCCACGATCACCACCACGATCACCACCACTACCGTCACCATCACCACCACGATCACCACCACGATCACCACCTTCCCACCACCGTCACCATCACCGCCATGATCACCACCACTACCACCACTACCGTCACCATCACCGCCACGATCACCACCTTCCCACCGCCGTCACCATCACCACCACGATCACCACCACTACCACCACTACCGTCACCATCACCGCCACGATCACCACCTTCCCACCGCCGTCACCACCATTGTCACCATCTCATTCCCCACCTTGACTGTGTCCTTCCGTCACACAGACATTCACATGTAGCATTGCTTCCCAGAATCTGTTAAAGATGCAGAGATTCCAGTCATCACTGGAAGATGCTGGTGTGTGAAGCCAGTGTTTGGTTCATGTGTCAGTATCAGTGACATTTTGTATCCATGGAAACTGATTCCTGCAGCATGTGTCCACACAAGGGAAGGGAGAGTGGGTAAGTGGAGGGTCCCGGCTATGGTGCCAGGAGAGCGCAGGGCTCCAGGTCTTGGGCAAGGTGCGGATGGCCCTGGCTGCCCCGATGGCCCTGGCTGCCCCGTCTCTGTGCATTTGTCCTGAGGTGTGGTGGGCCTGCTGCATGCTGGCCACTGAGCAGGCCAGATGCGGTCTTAGTAACAGCCGATCCAGGCTGCTGTGCCTGGGGAGTGCAGTTTGGGGCGGGGCAGGGGGAGTTCCCTGTTGCTGCGGTAAGAAAAGTACCGGAGACTTAGTAGCTCAGAAGGGTGCATGTGTTATCTCATGGTCATGGAGGTCAGAAGTCAGAGTCAAGGTGTCCACAGGGTTGTGCACTTGCTGATGCTCCACAGGGAGAGTGTTCCCAAGCCTATCCAGCTCCTGGGTGCCAGGCCACTCCCTCCGGCTCTATGCTGCCTGCTGTTTCTAGCCCACATGGCTCCTCTGTGTGCTGGGCCTGCTCAGAGAATCCAGGTGAGTCTTCTCCCAACAGGAGAAGTAAAGTCCCCTTTGCCCTGTAAGGCAGCATGGTCCCAGGTCAGGGAGCATCACTGCTGGCCACGGCGGCCGGCTCCGTCCCGAGTGGTGGATTGGATAGAGGCGGCGGGCGGAGGAAGACTTGGAGGCTGGTGGGCCAGGGCTTGGGGTGTGGGGGAATGGAGAAGGCTGCTGGGTTGGCTGTGTGTGGAGGCCTTTACACGTCTGTACGCAAAGCTTCAAAGTGACATCTCATCTACTCAGAACGCTACGTGGAGGTTTTCTAAGCTTGTGTCTTCTTGACGGGCTGTTAGAGCTGCCCTCTTAGCTGTGTGGGCTGGCTTGTCTTTCTGTGGCTTCCCCAGGTAGCTGCTTCTCCAGTTAGCTGGTCTACTGGCTGATGGAGGTGAGGGCTGGACCCGGGACATGGGCCGGGACTGTGCGAGAGCTTTGGCCTTTGCTTTACTCAGTCTCCCCAGGTAAGCCTGAGCTGGCTCCTTCCTGCCCCAGGAGCCCAGGCACTGCCTAGGCGTGTGTTCTGACCAGAAAGTGAAGGTGTGGTGTTCTGGAAGCAGCAACCAGAATGGCCGCCCAGCTCGCTTCTCTAGAGCTTCCAGACCCTGCCCTGGGTGGTGTGAGGGCACGAGGGGTGCTGTGGGCTCAGCGGGGAGTCAGGCCCATGGAGGGTACAGGTGGCGGTCAGCACCCTTTAGCCAATGCCTGGTGCTCCCCACCACCTGCCTGTGGCTCTGGGCGTTTGTCCTGGGTTGCTGTCCCTGTGTTGTCACTTTCCCTCCCTGCCCCTAGTCTTGCCTGAGACCCCCAGATGGGGAGTCCCTGAGAAAGGTGGAAGAAAGCATTGGAATGGCTTACTCCTCATCAGGGATGGTTTCACAGACTCTGTTTCTGGTGGGCCCTATTTCTGTATCTGACATTTCTTCTGGGCTCTAAGCCATGTATTTAATTTTGCTTGAAAAAGGCTGTGGGCAGATTTAATGCACATTATGTACGTGGATTGATGAGTGAGAGGTTAACTGTATTTTGTGTGATTCTGGGCCACACCATGGGATCTTGCTGTGGTTTGATGTAGCACAGCATTGTGTGTAGTACACTCTGGGAGGAGTGGGGTTGTTGGTGCTCCTCACCCTTGACCTCCAAGCCTCAGGGGACCCAGAGGAATGCAGCTGGGCCGACCTGGGAAGCCAGGGCCTGTGCAGGATGCCCTTTCTGCTGTAGCTCCTTCTGCAGAATGTTGTGTTATTTGCATTTCACGTATCCTTGGTGACAAGTGGCATCTTTGCTGGTTCTCAGCATACTTTTTTTTTAAGCTGTGTAAGGAGGGGCTCATGGTATGACTCAGGAATAAGTCGTAGTGGCAGATTCCTGTTTGATAAAATGTAGGCCTCTTTCTTTTTGTAACACCTGTCTCTTGGAGCTTCTGGGAGCCGTGAGTCTTCGTGGTGGCTTGGGAGTGGGAGAAGTGGGCACGCACAGAGTGGCAGCCCACCTGCGCTCTAGCCTTGCAGCCTCGTGTCCCTGTGCTCCACATCGGGGCCTTACCTACCCTTGGGTTGAAAATACACAAGAAGAGAACGGTTTCAGACTGAACGTGGTCCGTGGCTGAATGTGTGCCTGGTTGAATGTGGTCCCTGGTTGGATGTGGTGCCTGTTTGAGCATGGTCCCTGGCTGGTTGTGGTCTGTGACTGAACGTGGTCCGTGGCTGAATGTGTGCCTGGTTGAACGTGGTCCCTGGTTGGATGTGGTGCCTGTTTGAGCATGGTCCCTGGCTGGTCGTGGTCTGTGACTGAACGTGGTCCCTGGCTGAATGTGCGTGGACCTTTTGCCTGGTCATGGTTTCCTGAAACGATCCAGTGAAGCATTTGTGTTCTGTTAGTTGTTGGAAGTAACCCAGTGATGGTTTAAATTAAACTGAGGGAATGTGGGTAGGCTATTTGTCATTTCAGTTATTTGTTCGGAAGCCAGAGTTAGAGAGAGAGAGAGATATCTTTCTGTTCATTCTGACATGGCCACAATGGCTGGGATTGTGCTGGGCAAAGCCAGGAACGCTGTTCTTTTGTTTGGGTTAGAGACCCGCACAGTTAGACCGTCCTCTGCTGCTCTCCCACGTGCATCAGCAGGGAGCTGGGTTGGAAGTGGAGCTGCTGGGACTTGAATTGGTATTCCCATGGGATGCTGGCATCACAAGTGGTGCCTAACTTGCTGTGCCACAACACCTGCTTCCCTGCTGTGCTGTTTACAGAGAGACCTTGCACATTGTCGGATTTGGTGTCTGTGGTGTCCTGACCTAATCCCCCACTGAGAACCAGGGATGACTGGGTTTGCTTTATTGGACCAAGCTTTCGTCAGTGGTCCTCATCCCAGCAGACCATCCAGGCCCTTGAGTGGGGCTCAGGTGATGGTTTGTCCCGTAACATTGCTCCACGTAGCGTTCTGCGTTCCACAAGGCCATGGTTTCTGATGGTCTTGTCCTGTGTGGCCATGGCCGTCCAGTTACACGGTCCTGGGTGTCTGTGGCTGTGGCTGTCCAGTGGCCCCAGCTTATGTGGCATGGTCCTTCTGTGTCACTGCACTGTGTGGCCATGGTTCATCTGATCACAGTGCTGTGTGTGGTATATGAGTAGGCTTGCAGCTCCCAAGACTGGCTGTCAAGAATTCATGGGCTGACCGTGCCATGCACTTACTGTGCCCCTGGGGGCATCTGTTGTTGAATCTCTTGAGCCTGAGTCCCTTCTCTGCCGAGTGGGGGGATGGTAGCAGCACCTAGCTCACAGGATGGTCGTATAGGCCTGAGTATCACAGGCCATGGCGTGCAGTCTGAGGACCCAGTGGCTGTTAGCTTGGCAGGCTGCGGCTGGCTTCGCTAGCTGAAGCTGCATCTCGCACAGGTGTCCATCAGCAGCAGATGTCCTGTAGCAGGTGCAGCTGTTGGCAGTGGCCCTTTTGCATCAGGCATGCTCTGTGCTGCCTTGCTTATTTGCTTACCCAGTCTCCTTCCCTACCAGAAGGCCATTGAGGCCAAGTAGGATGGGTGGGCAGGGTGTGGGAATGAGTAAGCCAGATGAGGGAGGGGACAGGGCCGGTATCCCAGTTTGCTGCTGGCACTTTTTCTTCCAGCGTCAGCATCCCCTGGGAGCTGCTGGGATGGTCCATTGGATTCGCTCCAATGTGGTAGTGCTTTCTTGTCGATCCCACGTGGGGCAGAACTTGTGTTGTTTTTCTCTTTCAGGGCACCAATGCCTCTGCTCTGGAAAAAGACATTGGTCCAGAGCAGTTTCCCATCAATGAACACTACTTCGGATTGGTCAACGTGAGTATTTAAGCTGTATCACTTTCATCTAGCATTGCTCAGCTTTCTTTCTTTTTTTTTTTAAGATTTATTTATTTTACTTGAAAGCATTAGAGAGAGAGGGGGTGAGAAAGAGCTCTTCCATCCACTGGCTCACTGCCCAGTTGATCGCGACAGTCTGAGCCGAGTTAATCTGAAGCTATGAGCCAGGAGCTTCTTCTGGGTCTTCCATGTGGGTGCAGAAGCCCATGTGCTTGGGCCATCCTCTGCTGCCTTCCAAGTGACATTAGCAGGGAGCTGGATCAGAAATGGAAGAGCTGGGTCTTAAACCTGTGCCCATTATTGGATTCTGGTGTCCTACTTGAAAGGGAGAGAGGGCGAGCGATTCCATGTGCTGGTTTGCTCCCCAAATGGCCACAAACACCTGGGCTGGAGCAGGCTTTGCGTTCTCCGGGAGATGTGGGTGGCAGGGACCCAAGCAGTTGAGTCATCCTTTGCTGCTGCCCAGGATGTGTGAGCAGGAAGCTGGTTTGAAGTAGGGGAATGAGGACTTGCTGGGGCAGCTCTGATGTGGGCAGCGGTGTCCCAGGAGGCAGTCCCCCTTGGTGTGTGGAAACGCCTGCCCCCAGTGTTGCCAGTGTTGAGATAATTCTTCATGCTCATAGCACAGGTGGCCAGTGTTGAAGGAAGGGGTGGAATTGTTTATTTTTGTCAGAAAGTCAGACCTGTGGAGACAAGGAGACAGAGAGAAGGATCTCTCGCCTTCTGCTTCACTCCTCAAGTGGCCGTAACGGCTGGAGCTGAGCTGATCCAAAGCCAAGAGCCAGGAGCTTCTTCCAGGTCTCCCACATGGGTGCAGAGTCCCAAGGCTTTGGGCCGTCCTTGACTGCTCTCCCAGGCCACAAGCAGGGAGCTGGATGGGAAGTGGAGCATCCAGGACATGAACTGGCACCTATATGGGATCCCGGTACATGTAAGGCGAGGACTTTAGCCACTAGGCTATCGTGTCAGGTCCTAAAAGATTGGATTTAATCAGATTTTCAAATTATGGGTTGGCCTAGAATGGATTTAAACTGCATGCCTGGGTCAGTGTGGTTCTCCACCCGTGGCACTGGAATGGTTTGGTTTGTGCACAAAGCTTTTGTTTTGTCCCCTTTGTAGATCTCTGAGGAGTGGGTAACGGGGCTGCCCGGCTGTGTCCTCCCTGGGATCAGTGGTAGCTCACAGTCAGTTCCCGGCCCATTCTCCTGGTCCTGAGTGGGTCTGGGCTTCCTGGGTTCCCCCAGCCCCTTCTATGGCAGGGTGGAGTGTGTGGAACCCGATGGGGGAGCATCTTGGGCAGAGGCTTGGAGGGGCAGTGGGTGTTGGTTCCTAAATGCCCGCTGTTTTGGGGTCACTGCCCTGAACTGTAAGCAGTGGCTTCTCTCAGGGAAGGCGGGACAGTGTCTGCAAGTTGGGGTTGCCTGTGTTGCCCCTTGCTGGGTGATGTAGGGTGAGAGGTTTGCCCTCTGAGCCTCGCTGTCCTCCTAGAGTGACAGTGGATGAGAGCCCGTGCTGAGACCCAGCCTGAGGTGGAATGCAGTGGGTCTGAGCCAACACGGGTTCCTTTGCATTCCTGGGAATTGTCTTCTGGGTCAAGGTCAAGCGCTGCTGAAGGGTGTCTGGGCAAAGGGGAGAGACAGTTGTAGGAGCAGAGTGTGGGAGGAGGACGGTGGAAGCCCTGGCATGCAGTGCCCATGTCTCGGGTTAGTGCACCTGTTTCAGCTGTGGTGCACAGACCTCTGGCTGGCTCCGCGGACATGGTTACTTCTAGCCACGGGAGCTCTGCCTGGCTTTAGAAAAGACACAGCGGGCCGAGGAGGGAGAGAAGGAAGGGAAGTGTGTCCCCCCCGGGGCAGGATCTTGAGAGCGGTGATTGTTAGCAGCTTGCTTGATGGGCCCGTCAGAGTGCCAGCTCGATTCCCGTGGCATGGTTGTGTCTGAGCCGTGCCAAAGGAGATTGAGAAGCAGGAAGCGTTCTGGCCTGGGGGTGCGGGAGTGTTGCGGTGGGGGTGGCACAGCAGCTGTCTCCTTGGGTGCCCGGCACACAGCCAGCAGCAGGCTTGAGAAGATGTCATGTACTATTTCAGTTTCTCAGAATGTCTCCATGGCGCGCCTGGGAATGCTTTTTTTCTTTAAGGGTTTTTTTTTTTTTTAATTTGAAAGGCAAAGTTACCTTGAAAGAGGGAGACAGTTCTTCTCTCTGCTGGTTCACTCGCCAAATGGCTGCAGTGGCCAGAGCTGATCTAAAGCCAGGAGCCTGGAGCTTCTTCCGGGTTTCCTACATAGATGCAGGGACCCTAGCATCTGGGCCATCTTGCTGCGGGTGGCCGCTTGGTCTGACACACCACAGGGCAGGCCTCACCTGTGAGGGCCCACGCCGTCAGAGTTGACACTTCTCCACAGCCACAGACACGAACATGGTGACTCGAGGGCAGGCATGGTGGCCCCTGAGCCCCTGGGAGAGAGCTTCCCAAGCCGTCCGTGGCCCCTGGCACTGTAGGTAGTTTTATTTTCTAGATGTAGCTTTTTTGCCCTTAAGTATGATTAAGTAGGAAGGTTCACTCTGATTTGCAGGGTGTTAACATAATATATGTCCTAATAGAGTAGAGCAGCTGTAGGCCACGTGGAGTGAAGTGGCCAGCATCACTCCTTGCTTTTGCTTTCCCGAGTAAAGTAAGGGCTGGTCGACGTAAATGCTCTGATCCCTTGCTCGCTGACCCCTCGGCTTCCGAGTGGCTGACGGCGGGCAGATCCGCAGTGTGGACATAGCACGATGGCGTAGGATGTTGCCGTGCTTCTCGGCATGTGCACCGTCGAAAACCTGTGCATCCTGTAGTCCTGGAACGGCCTACTGAATATTTTAGGGTGGTGGTTGAGTGCAGGCTCCTGAAGCCCTGGCTGGCCAAATTGCTGCACACAGCTATCCCTTTCCATGTTGGTGGTGATTAGAGGAGTTCAGTAGCTGTCTTACACGGTGAGCACTCTGGGACCCTGGAGGCCACTGGCTCCCTCCCCCACAAGTGCCAGCTGGCGGTGGCTTTTGTCCCCAGCAGTGACACGCACCCCATTGTCCTTCCGCAGTTTGGGAACACATGCTACTGTAACTCCGTGCTGCAGGCGTTGTACTTCTGCCGCCCGTTCCGGGAGAATGTGCTGGCGTATAAGGCCCAGCAGAAAAAGAAGGAAAATTTGCTGACGTGCCTGACGGACCTGTTCCACAGCATCGCCACGCAGAAGAAGAAGGTGGGCGTCATCCCCCCGAAGAAGTTCATCTCCAGGCTGAGGAAGGAGAATGGTGAGTTGTGGAGCAGAACAAGGGGAATGGGCATCGGACTGGCAGACAGGGACGGGCGGAATGGGCATTGGCTGGCAGGTAGGGACGGGCGGAATGGGCCTCGGCTGACAGGCAGGGACGGGCGGAATGGGCATCGGACTGGCAGACAGGGACGGGCGGAATGGGCATCGGACTGGCAGACAGGGACGGGCGGAATGTGCCTCGGCTGGCAGGTAGGGACGGGCGGAATGGGCCTCGGCTGACAGGCAGGGATGGGCAGAACAGGCATTGGGCTGACAGGCAGGGATGGGTGGAACGGGCATCAGACTGGCAGACAGTTGCGGACATCAGGCAGTCAGGTAGGAATGGGCAGAATGGGCATCGGGCTGGCAGGCAGGGATGGGCAGAATGGGCACCGGGCTGGCAGACAGGGACAGGCAGAATGGGCATCGGGCTGACAGGCAGGGATGGGTGGAACGGGCATCAGACTGGCAGACAGTTGTGGACATCAGGCAGGCAGGCAGGGACGGACAGAACGGGCACTGGACTGGCAGACAGGGACAGGCAGAATGGGCATCAGCTGGCAGACGGGCGGGCGGAACGGGCATCGGGCTGACAGGGATGGGTGGAACGGGCATCAGACTGGCAGACAGTTGCGGACATCAGGCTGGCAGGTAGGAATGGGCAGAATGGGAATCGGGCAGGCAGGCAGGGGCAGGCAGGACGGGCATCAGCTGGCAGACGAGTGGGCGGAACGGGCATCGGGCTGGCAGGCAGGAACAGTTGGCGGTAGAGTGCGTCCTGGGACCCATAGCTGCCTTTCTTTAAAAAGGGAGAGTGTGGGTGATCAATTGGATGGGGCTATCCCATGTAATGTCCTGACTGCTGTGACAAACGCCTGTCTCTCAAGCAGCTCTTTTAAAGAAAAGAGAATTTCTTCTTCTCAATCCAGAATGCATAAATCCAGGCTCAAAGTATTGTTTAAACGTTCAGATCTATGGTCCTGAGAACGCTTTGCCACACTCAGGTCAGGTCATTGTGGGAGGAGAAATTGCCAAGGCCAGAATGGATAGACTGATATAAAGCAAGGCTATCTTATAACTTGGTCATGTATGACCAAAATAAGCCTTAATGTCTAAACACAGCTCCTGTGGGTTTGGAAATATCACATCCGGCTTTTTATTTGCCTTCTCTGTGCCCAAGGCCGTGAGGATATTTATAACTAGCGGGCCATGGGACATTGTCATCTTAGCAGTTGGCCCGCTCTTGACTTGGTTGCATTGAGGCCTGCCTGCTGTTGCCTTGGCCGGGCCAGACCGGGTGACTTTGCAGGCTGGATGGCCCCATCCCAGAAGGTCGTCAGCTTGATATCCTGATGTAATAAACAGGCTTTGCTGTCACTTGGTTTTATGTCTGTTGGGAAAGTGGGAGTAGAAAGTGGGAATGTATATTTCAGAAGTTTGGCGCTAGTAATTTGAAAAATCAATTTATTCATTTAAAAGGCACAGTGACAGAGAAAGAGAGATCTGCCAGCCATTGATTCACGCCCCAAATGCTACAACGGCAGGGGCTGGGCCAGTTTGAAGCCAGGAGCTTCATCCAGGTTTCCCACGTGAGTGCAGGGGCCCAAGCACTTGGGCAATCTTCTACTGCTTTCCCAGGTGCATTAGTAGGGAACTATATTAGAAGTGGAACAGCCTAGATTCAAACTGATGCCCATGGCACATTAGCCCTGAAGGCAGCAGCTTAACTTGCTAAGCCGCAGTGCTGGCCTCTGGAGTCAGACTGTCTCTGCATCTCCCATGTGGCAGGAACCCAAGCATTTGAACCATCTTCCATGACTTTCCCAAGTGGAGTAGCAGGACTTGAACCTGCGTTCACGCAGTATGCTGAGATGCAGGCAGTGGCTCACCTTGCTGTGCGCAGTGCTGGCCCCTACGTTGGTAGTGATTTTATGACTCTGGAAATGTGTCTTATCTTAGGTTGATCCTTACTCCCACAGACTTAGAGTGTTCAGTGTGTGTTATTTCATTGAGTTGAGCAGGGGAGGAAGCAGAGCCTGGCAGTGGTTGGCCGTGGGCAGTCTTCAGGTGTCCCGTATGTCTGCTGGGGGGCAACGGCAGCTGGATGTTGGTATCAGAACAGTGAGATGGGACCCACGCACACCGCCTTCTTATCTCTCATCTGTTCCATTCAAGCTGCTTCCAGGCTGATCTGGGGCTTATTGCCATCCTGGACAAGAGGTCCCAGTTGCTTGGGGTGAATGACCCAATGAACAGTGAGCATTGGTGGTCACACGCTATTCAGTCTCCGCACTTAGCAGGGAATGTCTTCCAATACAAGTTGGGCTGGTGTCTTAGACATACAGATCTAGGGAGTCACTGCAAGTTAGATCTTGGTGGGTGGCACAAGATGGAAGTGAGCAAAAGTGCTTTGGAGACCTCCCTGTGGGAACTGTGGGCTGTCTCTGTTCTGTGCCCACCCTTTCCACACATCCACGTGGGGCCTGTCAAGCTGGGTGTGTTCGCTCCTGGTGAAGCACATTGGAATGTTGGTCCTCTGCCTTCCAGATCTCTTTGATAACTACATGCAGCAGGATGCCCACGAGTTTTTAAATTACCTGCTGAACACCATCGCTGACATCCTGCAGGAAGAGAAGAAGCAGGAGAAGCAGAATGGAAAATTAAAAAATGGCAACATGAATGAGCCTGCTGAGAACAGCAAGCCGGAGCTCACATGGGTCCATGAGATTTTTCAGGGAACGCTCACCAATGAAACCCGATGTTTGAACTGTGAAACTGTGAGTACAGGGGACACATGCATGCTCACTGGGGTTGTGTTGTGTGTGGTGTGGTACAGCAGCACAAAGCAGCTGCCTCTGGTATACACCAACAGACCCAGTGCAAGTGTGCAATTCAGTTGCAAACTTATAGAAACAGCTGTGCTGAAGTGATGCCTGGGTTGTGAGTGAGAGGGGCAGGTTGCCTTGCATTGGCTGGCCTTGCACTGTGCTGGGCAGTATGTAGTCCACATGTTGAACCACTGAGCTGGACCTCGGCCTGTTGTCTTGGTAACGGAGGGGTCAGGTCTCCCGTGCAGGGGCTGTGACTCAGGTGCTTAGACCATCTTCTGCTGCCTTCTAGGCACCTTAATTAGAAGCTGAGTCACAAAGGTAGAGTAGCGAAGACTCGAATCAGGCAGTCCACTATGGGGTGCAGGCATCCCAAGCAGTGACTTATCCTGCTCTGCGTTAGCACCTGCCCAACATTGTTAGGCTCAGTCACATTGAAAAACAACAGATTTGAGAAACAGGGAGAGGACAGTGGGGTGGGAGAGGGAGTAATGGAAACCTTTGCTTTGCTGGTTCCCTCCCTGAATACCTGCAGTAGGTGGGGCTGAGCCGGGCCAAAGCTGGGAGTTAGGAACTCACTGCCGGTCTCCCCAGTGAGTGTCAGGGACGCAGCAGGATGAGCTGTCAGTGCTGCCTGCCAGGGCCCGCGTCAGCCAGGAGGCAGGAACCAGGGCCTGGAGCCAGGACTTGCATGCAGGTGCCCTCATGTAGGATGTGGGCATCCTAAATGGTGTCTTCACATCCACCGCTCGGTCCTGTCGTGGTTCGTGTTTGGGTCGGATTAGAGCGGATGATCCCAGTAGTTGCTAGTATCGCATCCTGGGAAATTTGCAGTACAGGAATTATCACCCAGCAACTGAGGTCCAAGGGTCTGGGTAGGAAGTCTTGGTCTTAGAGGTCCTGAGAGATGACCCCCAGGTGTGTGCATAATGGGGTTCTGCCTGTGGGTGCTGGCAGTGTGAAGTCGTTGAGCGCGTGTGGACCACGTTGGACCTCCTGGTTGTCCCTGTGCAGTGGTTAGCTGGCTGGAGGCGGGCATGTCGTTCCCTCTGAGTTACCTGCTCAGTCACTGCCATTTTGGTTTTAGACCCTTTGGACGGGATCTTGGGAGTCCTGTAATAGCTGTCCTCCTAGTGTGCCAGTCCCTGCCGTGATGGCCAGCTGGGTCACCAGCCTCTGAAGGACTGCGTCCAGAGGCAGGGAACCCAATCTCTCAAGGCGATGCCTTCCATTTTTAGAAAGCTCCAATTGTTGGAAAGCCCTCACTTTCTAAGAAGGCTCGTGCCCTGCAGACTGCTCAGTATTGTGCAACAGGGTGGCAGGAGTTAGTGAATTAGAGTGGACAGAGCGTGTGGCCACTCTGTCCTCTGTAGGATGGGAAGCATGGTGCCAGCCAGCATGAAGGTCTTTGCCTGGGGGTCCATGTGTGTGCCACCCCGTGGTGGTATTCCAGTGCCCTAGGTCCTGAGCAGCCGCTTAGCCGCAGGGGCTCCTTGCCCGCGTGCCCGCTCAGCCTCTGACTCCTCCAGTTAAGGGAACCTCAGTGCGAGCAGGGCCAGCCTTTGTGTTTCACAAAAGCCACGAGGTTTGCGCCATGGGGCTCAGTCCTGGCAAACGTTGCTCCTGCTTGCAGAGCAAATGTCAGCTGTGGGATTTACAGAGACCAACAGTTTCCTTTGGCAGGAGAGCTGCAGAGTGGCTGAGGGCAGTTGGTGGCTGACTTTTCCTGATAACCTTGATAAAGGCTCCTCGGAACTGGAGCTTGAGGGTTCTGCACCGCAGCCAGCGGTTGCTTCCTTGATTGTCTCTTTATTTGCCTCGTAAGCTTTGTTAGGCCGACTGCGCTGAATTATGTTGTGTGTCTCAGTTTTCTCCCTTCCCATTTCGGTTGAATTTTTGCTGTGTGAATCTGGATTTTCAGTGCTTCTCTGGGACCTTAAAACAAAGCACGTTTCTCTTGGTTACTGAAGCTGGAAGGTTGCCAAAAGCATTGTTGCAGGGTGGCCATTTAGCCTAGTAGTTATGAGGCCACAGCCCAAAGCAGAGTCCTGGGTTGGCTTCCTCACTCCAGCTTCCTGCTAATGCATGGTCTGGAGGCAGTATGGGCCTGGGAGACCTGGCTGGAGCTCCTGGCTGCTGCTTGCCCCTGGCTGGGATCCAGCTTGTGCAGTTGTTTGGGGGTGCACAGCAGGTGAGGTCTCTCTTCTGCTTAGATGTGCCCAGGGCCACACTGGCCACCAGCTCAGTTCGCCTTTGCAGACCCAGTAGGGGGCTGGGTGATGTGGGGGTGTGGTCCCTCACTCAGCAGAGAGTCTGATCCTCTGGGATTCAGGTGGTGGGCGTGTCCACCGTGCCTGGCCCGACCATGCACAGCCCTGTGCTGTTACCTGTTCTCAGCTGAGCAGCATGGGGCTGCTGCTGGGCCCAGGAGGACTCTGGGTAGGAAGCAAGTTTGAGAGCTCAGCGCTGTTCCTGATGGATGTGTGTGTGGCCTTGACACGGATTTGTCTTTTTTTTTTTTTTTTTTTTTTAAGATTTATTTGTTTATATTGAAAAGGCAGATTTACAGAGAGGAGGAGAGACAAATATCTTCCACTTGCTGGTTCACACTCCAGATGGTTGCAGTGGTCAGAACTGAGCTGATCTGAAGCCAGGAGGCAGGAGTTTCTTCCAGGTCTCCCATGTGGGTACAGGGTTCTAAGGCCTTGGACCATCCTCTGCTACTTTCCCAGGCCATAAGCAAGAAGCTGGATGGGAAGTGGGGCAGCCAGGACATTAACTGGCTGATGGAATCCCAGGGCTTGCAGAGGGAAGATCAGCCAATTAAGCCACTGAACTGGACCCTCTTTATTGGTTTGTAGCCAATTCCTTCAGAAAGAAGAGCAACTAGGGGTTTCTTTGCTCTTCTCCTTTTTTTTTTTTTTAAGATTTAAAGGAAGTTTTTTATTATTGAAAAGTCAGATATACAGACAGAAGGAGAGAGAAGGATCTTCCATCCATTGGTTCACTCCCCAAGTGGCTGCAACTGTTGGAGCTGAGCTGATGCGAAGCCAGGAGCCTGGAGCTTCTTCTGGGTCTCCCATGGGGGTGCAGGGTCCCAAGGCTTTGGGCCATCCTCGACTGCTTTCCCAGGCCACAAGCAGGGAGCTGGATGGGAAGTGGGGCCGCTAGTACACGAACTGGCACGAGTGTGGGGTCCCGGTATATGCAAGGCACGAGGACTTTAGTCACTAGGCTAGCACGCCAGGCCTACCTTTTTTTTTTTTTTTTAAAGATTTATCTATTTATTTGAAAGGCAGTTACAGAGAGAGGAGAGAGGTGATAGATCTCTGTCCTCTGGTTTGTGTTTCAAATGCCACAGCTGCTGTGTCCCGGCTGATTAGAAGCCAGGAAGCCTTTTTTGATCCTGCAGGTGGCTGTAGCGGCCCAGATACTTTGGTCATCCTCCACTGATTTTTGAAGTACATTGGCAGGAAAGGGAGCTGAATTGGACACGGAGCGGCTGGGACGTGAACCAGCTCCCTTATGGGATGCCTATACTTCAGGCAGGGGCTGAACGTGCTACACCACGCCAGCAGCTCCTCTCCCTTAAACCAGAGCTTCTGGGAGCTTTTTCCTCTGCTTCAGACTTGGATGAGAGCAGAGAGACTAAACCTGTGCTTGCTGAGAGTATCACAGCCCCGGGGCCAGCCTCCGAGCCTCTGTGAGTCCACTCAGGCCAAATCCTGGCCGTGGATGTGGCAGGACTAAGGTCGGGGGATCAGGGGCTCCACTTTCTGGAAGCTTCGTTGCAAGAGAAAAGGCCTCCGTGCCCCGCACTGAAATCCAGACCAATCCTTTCCAAAAAGGCTGGCTCCTGCACGGGTGCCCACGTGGGGTGGAGGCTGGCTCCTGCAGGGGTGCCCACGTGGGGTGGAGGCTGGCTCCTGCAGGGGTGCCCACGTGGGGTGGAGGCTGGCTCCTGCAGGGGTGCCCACGTGGAGTGGAGGCTGGCTCCTGCACGGGTGCCCACGTGGGGTGGAGGCTGGCTCCTGCACGGGTGCCCACGTGGGGTGGAGGCTGGCTCCTGCACGGGTGCCCACGTGGGGTGGAGGCTGGCTCCTGCACGGGTGCCCACGTGGGGTGGAGGCTGGCTCCTGCACGGGTGCCCACGTGGGGTGGAGGCTGGCTCCTGCACGGGTGCCCACGTGGGGTGGAGGCTGGCTCCTGCACGGGTGCCCACGTGGGGTGGAAGTTAGCTCCTGAACAGGTGCCCATGTGGGATACTGACACTGTAGGTGATGGTTTTCCTTGTTGTGCCACAGTGCCAGGCCCTGGTGCTGTATTTTCTTTGCCATTGATTTAAACCATTTCTTAATTTTTCTTGTGACTTTTCTTTGATGCGTGCATTAGGTAAGAACCTATCTTCTAGTTTCCAACTATTTGGTGCTTTCCTAAATGTGATGGTACTGCTCTCTGATTCTGTCATGGTTAGGGAATGCACCAAGTGTGTGTCCTCCACCATCTGGACTTGAGTGCAGGGTTTTCACAACCCCTGGAACTTTTGATGTTGTGGATTACAGTTTTTTTTTTTTTTTTTTTTAGAATTTTATTTTGTTTATTTGAAAGGGACGGAATTCCCCAAATGGCCAGGCCACAGCCAACTCCTGGAAGTCAGTCTAGGTCTCTTGTGTGGGTGGAAGGGGTTTAGGTACTTGTGCCATCTCCCACTGCTTTCCCAAGTGCTCCAACAGGGAGCTGGATTGGAAGTAGGGCAGCCAGGACTCAAACCTGCATTCATGTGGGCTGCTGTGTCGCAGGCCCCGGTGTAACTCACTGTGTCTCCGTGCCAGCCCCTGGATAATCATTGGCTCTGGGGCTGACTGGTGTGGTACGGAAATGAGAGCAGCACCCCTGGCCTCCCCCATTGGCCACCAGACAGTGGAGTGTTCTGGACTTGCATAGGTAGCCGGGAAGGAACCAGTCTTAGGTGGTATAACGTGCTACCCAACACTGGCTCCTGGGAGGTTTTGCTGATCTGTAAATGTTCAGTGTTCTCTGTTAGGTCTGTTACATATTGTGTACCTAACATGTTGTTCTCTCCCCACCCTGTTTTTGGCTTCAGGTTAGTAGCAAAGATGAAGATTTTCTAGACCTGTCTGTTGATGTGGAACAGAACACGTCCATCACGCACTGTCTGAGGTAACTTCACGGTGGCAGCTGCGGGTGTGTGTGGCACTCAGATGTCAAACACGCGGAAGGAGCAGTGTGTGTTTCGCCAGGAGATAATCTCTGCCTGCCCCAGTGTCTCATTATGTTCCATTTCTTCCTCCCAAGAGAGTAGAGTGAGTGTGAGCCTGGAGAGAGCGAGGTGGGTGTCGTCAGGCAGGGCCTCTAGACGGCGAGTCCCGTCTCCACGCAGCCCGAGCTTCGGCGCCCGTCATGGGGCTCTCCCGCTTGCTGTCAGCCACGTGCACACACATGCACAGTTAACACTGATATATTCACACATTTACACACCCGTTTACACCCACACTTTCACACCCACAACTCATGCCCACATGCACTCACACATACACATGCACACCCACTCTCAGACACATACACACCCACACATGCTCACAGGTACACATTCACACACAGTTACACACATTTACACACGTCCTTACAGTCCACATTCAAACACACATTCAACATATACACACGTGCTTACACATACACGTGCACCCACACATGCTTACGCATACACATTCACACACACACTTGCACTCTTACACATATTCACACACATTCTCACAATACACATACACACACACTCAACATATAGACACGTGCTTTCCCTCATACAGTACACACACTCACACATTCACGTGCACGCCCACGGAGCAGCCCCACAATTCCACACTCACACATTCACGCGCATGCCCACGGAGCAGCCCCACAATTCCACACTCACACATTCACGCGCATGCCCACGGAGCAGCCCCACAATTCCACACTCATACACACTCTCACGCTTTTACTCGTACAGACTCTTCTTTTTCCTCTTGTGTTTTATTTGTAGTTTTTGGTACTGTTCCATAGGCTCTAGGATTTCCCCTAGCTCCCCATATGCCCTCCTGGCTTATTTCCCCGTATTATTACAATAGTGTATCCTCACACAGACCCCCACACTCTACGATTCTCTCCCACACTCACTCACACGTGTATAATCCTACAGCTCAGTAAGTGAGTGGTGCAGCTCCTTGCCCATACTCTGTTCAGGCAGATTGTCACTTAAACGATTTGACCTTTCGGCCTGAGAACCAGTGAAGGGTGTGCCTCCCCCGATCCCTTCGGTATAGAAATCGCTCCCCGGAGAAGGCGGGGGTGGGCTGCTGCAGAGACAAGGAGAGCTGGGTGGCCGGAGGGACGCGCCCGGGATTGCCCTGCTGCCCTGGAGACAGGGTTCCCTTCCACCTGCCCGCTTCCAGCAGGAGGTTGTGAGGGTGGACCTTGGAGAAGGCCTCATAAGAACACGGTCAAGGTCAGTGCTTGGAAGCAGGTGGACCTGTTGCACCCGCCTGGCTGCTAAAACAGAACGTTACGCGCACTAGTGACAGTCACCATAGAGCCCTAATGACAATGAGAGTGAAGGCCCCCGACCGAGTGACCAGGAGTGACACCCCTTACCAGAGGGCAGCCCTGAACAGCACATTTGCAGAGCTGCTATGGGGCAATGCAGCAGGAGAGGAGGTGCTGTGCGGTCCCTGCCCATCAGCTGGGCAGCCTGTGCCCATCTCCCCTCCGGTCCAGCAGTCCGGATAACCCCACTCAGGCCTTGATGACGTCCATGAGATAATCGGACTTGGACCTTGATTCCTGGGAACTGGGCACCATCTGTGAGCTCACACAGTCTACAGTTTCATAGCCAAGCAAGCAAGCAGGAGTTAAAAAAGCGAGAAGTATTGTTAGCAGTGAGCCATGTTTACTCCATTTTGGTTTCAATTCTATAGGCCTGTGTGGAGCGGGGGCCAGGGGTGCTGGGTGATGGCTGGGTGTGTGCACCTCCCGCTCCTGGGCTGGTGGGTTCCGACTCAGAGCCGTTTGGGACTGCACAGCAAGGCACTGTGGATCTTTCTCAGTAACAGCAGGGATGGAGTGCACCTTACTGGGCATTTTGTTTTCATCATTTTTAAGAATTCTTTTAAAAATGTATTTTTATTTGCAAGGTATAGTTACAGAAAGAGAGAGGGAAATCTCCCGTCTGTTGGTTCATTTCTCCAATGTCTGGGCCGAGCCAGAGCCGGGAGCTTCATCCAGCTCTCTGCTGTGGGGAGTAGGGACTCAAACACTTGAAATCGTCTTCCGCTGCTTTCCGAGGTGCATTAGCAGGGAGCTGGATTAGAAGTGGAGGAGCTGGGACTTGAACTGGCACCCATGTGTGATGGCAAGTTGTGGACAGTGGCTTAATTCATTGCACCACAACGCTGGTCCACTTGGAGCCCTGTAGAACAGGTTACAGGCCTTGTGGTGTGAGAGGAAGTTGCTGGCTGCTTTCCCACTGCCCACTGGCTGCGGCCGAGCCTCCTGTCTCCGAACGTTGTAGCCCGGGTGTCTAGGACGAGTTAGTCTTTTGGGCTTGTGGCATGTCCCCTGTGTAGAGGGGCCTTTCTCTTGATAGCTCTCTGTGGCACAGCTTGCTTCCTTCCTTCTGTCCGTCCCTCCTTCCTTCCTTCCTTCCTTCCTCTCTCCTTTCTGCTCTCTCCTCTCTCTTCAGGGCAGGAATGGGATGGGGTGGTGGGAAGGCGAGGGGGAAGGGGGAGGAAGGGGTGGCAGGCCGGAAGGAGAAGAGAGAGTGGCACAAGTTTCTTTCTTTTTTTTTTTTTTTTGATATATTATTTTTTATTGATTACATTGCATTATGTGACACAGTTTCATAGGCTCTGGGATTCCCCCAACCCCTCCCCGTACCCTCCCCCCATGGTGGATTCCTCCACCTTGTTGCTGTATTACAGTTCAAATTCAGTCAAGATTCTTTCATTGCAAGCATAGAGTCCAGCATCTTATTGTCCAGATAAATTCAACGGTTTCTTGGGGAGACCATCTCTGTTCTGAAAGCAGAGCTGGCAGACTATCATCCCGGTCAATTAAAAGCCACAACATAACATCATGACAATTTATAATATTATGGAATTAATTGACATGGTATTGAGTAACCAGTATGTTAAAAAAATGCAAGTTCTTAACCACATCCTGTGACTACTTCATTGACATTTCAATTTTAATCTATACACAGAACCGGCTGCTATACACCTTAAAATGGCTATAGGGTGCTATTCAGCTGTCTCTGACCATTTTTCATTTTAAGCATTCAGCAGTTTATAGTGTTGGAGCTTAATTTTGCTGAACTTGGCAGATTTTAGGGTAGTCTAAACTGGCTTATAACTCTAACAAGGCATATGTCAACAATTGAGGTGCAGAACAGTTTTAGGAGAGGTGTGCAGAGAAATCTTCAATACCTTAGTGAGGAGTAACTAATCTTTGTGTCCTACCTAGTAAGGCATATGTAAGTCCATGCTGACCATTTCCTGTCGGCACAGGTTTCTAATATGCCATTTTTGAGTTTATGATTACAGGGCCTGGAAAAAGTTTTGTGCCAATGTTAGTGGCAGAAATGGGACTAGGGGAAAAGGCAAAATTTAGCCATCTCCCTTCTGGGTGAGAATTTGGGAGTTAGAGATGTCGGCTGTTTCCCAACACTCCCAGCCAACTTCTGCTGTCAGGAGGGTAGGTGGTGCTGGCTGGACTTGGAGGCCATTCAGCCATGCAAGGGGCAAAGTGGTCAAGAGTAATGTCAGCTGTTGGAGGAACTGGTGTGTAAAGAAGTGTGGTGACCCACATCTGTGTTCACACACACATGCACACACACACACAGTGACTTGAAACGGAAGAGCAGGGCAGACAGTGCCTGGAATCTGAGTTCACAGACTGCTGGTGCCGGAGACCAAGGTCAGATTCTGCAGGCAGCGGTTCACGAGTGCGGCCAAGTCCAAGTGGTCTGAGACGGCAGAGCTGTGTGCTTCAAGATGTCCTGATCATTAATGCTGTTGCTTCCTGATTGTTAATCATTGGTTGGTTAGCACAGACGGTCCGTGGTTATCAAGGTTTGTGCTACATCAGTCGCATAATTTGACTCCCCAGGCAGTTCATGAAAAGGTTGAGGCAGTAAGCCTTCTGGTCGACCTCCCTTTGGTAGTGGGGATCTGGTGAGCTGGGCTCTGGGCTCTGGGGTGGCCTGAAACCAGGAAGTTGAGCATGGAGTGGCCTCTGTGCACTTGTAAAGGTCATCGTATTCCATCTCTTGGGCTGTGGAGGCTGGTGTTCTTGCAATGTCCTCACCCCCATTTAAAAGAAGATTTATGTTATTTGGAAAGCAGAGGGGAGAGAAATGGAGATCTTGCCCCCTTTGGTTCACTCCCGAGGTGCCTGCAGCAGCTGGGACGGGCCAGGTTGAAACCTGGACCTGGGAACTCAGCCAGGGTCTTCCACATGAATGGCAGGTCGCCAGAACCAGCACCCACTGTCTCTCAGTGTATGCACTGTCAGAGATGGGACCTGAACCCAGGCACTCCAGGATGAGATGTGGGTGTCCCAAGTAGTATCTTTTCCACTGTGATAGACACCTGCTCCGCCTCCCGTTTTATATCACCCTCAAACTTGACCTTGACTGATGGCACCCACGTCTGCTGTTATGCAGACATGAAGAGTGAAGCTGCAAGGTGCAGTGTTGTTGGGAAGTCTTGAGTTGTGCTGACCTCTTTCCAGCCTGTCCTGAGAGAGAGAGAGAGAAAAGGATGAGGCAAGGGAAGGAAGCCCAGGAGACAGATGCTGGGGACAGGTGATGCTAGCTGGGCCGTGTGCATTTCCCCCTCTGAGATCAGAGCAAGGCTGTTTGTGGTCTTCCCGGGTCTCTTCTGGGGTTTAGTTTGGTTTGCATTTTTGCAGACTCAGGTTTGAAGTCAGAATGATCAGTCTCCTCGGGCATTGTGTCTGTGTGCCTGGGTGAGATGTTTCTGTCTCCTGTCTGTTAGTCACTTGGGAAAATCAGACTTGCCAGTGTAGGGTTGGAGTGTGGCAGCTGCCTACTCTTTCCAGACGGACTTTGGGTAATGGGTTTCCATGTGTTTATTGAACTCGGATCCCAAGAACCCATAGCAATGGTTGCCTGGGCTCCTGGGGTCCCCGAGAGGCTGCTTGGCTCTGATTTGAACAATGGCAGTGTCACAGAGACTCCGAGCAAGCCCGCTGGACACAGGTGTAAGGAGGGCTTTAGTAGTCAAGCTTGGCGACCGCAGCTCCTTCTGTGCTCCCGGAGCCGCTGTGCCATATGGCCAAATTCAGGGGTGTTTAGGCTCCCATTGGTGCGCAGCATCCAGACTTTTTTTTTTCCTCAAACCATCCAATCAGTGGACCACATTCTAATTGGCACGTAGTACAAATCATCCAATCAATCTGGGTTTTGCACATTACAAACAATTCAGTCAACTTTGATGATTTGCATTCTAAGTCATGCAATTTAAGTGGCGTACAACACAAAGTAATCCAGTCACCTTAAGTTCAGGTCCCACTTTAAGCCAATCAGCCTGCAAGTGTGTTTACAAAAATAGAGCTGCAGTTAGCTATGCTTGAAACTTAGTAAAGGAGACAAAATGGAGTCACCTCTGCCCATTGCTGTGTGTCCTGAGCAATGCTTGTCTTTTGAGAGGAGGAAGCTGGGAAAGACAGATTGTGTTTACTTTCATAAAGTTTAGGAATGGCCCAAGCGAAAGCTTGAGCTGCTCTGTCTGATGTTAATTATCCTTGCCTGGCCTTTTGGACCCCTCCCAGGGCTCCTCAAGCGCTGTGTGTTGTGACACCATCTTCTCTGTCCTCTGCCTGTCTCTTGGTCTCTTGTTGAAATTCACACCCTGTGGTAAAACTGCCCCCCGGACACCTGCATTCCATGTGCCTGGCAGTTTGAGTCTTAGCTGCTCCACTCCCAGTCCAGCTCCCTGCTGATGGCCTGGGAAAGCAGCAGAGGATGGCCCAAGTATTTGGGTCCATGCACCTATCTGGAAAACCCAGAAGCAGCTCCAGGCTCCTGGCTTTGGTGTGGCCTAGCACTGGCTGTTACAGCCATGCAGGGAGTAAACCAGCAAATGGACAATCTCTGTCTCTCTCTTTCTCACTGAACCTCTCACATAAATAAATAAATCTTAAAAAAATAAAAGTAGGTTGCAGCACCTGCTGGTGAATACTGACTTGGGGGAGGGCCATCTCAGGCAGGAGCACAGCACCTGCTGGTGAATACTGACTTGGGGGAGGGCCATCTCAGGCAGGGCCACAGCACCTGCTGGTGAATACTGCCTCGGGGGAGGGCCGTCTCAGGCAGGACCACAGCACCTGCTGGCACATGGAAGACCCAGGGCTGGGGGTGAACCTAATAGGGAATCTCTCTTCTCCCCTGCTGGGCTTCTGCTACCATGAGTAAGTGTGAGAGCTGGGACTGGGGGTTGGAAAGTCTAGGCAGGACTGCAGCACCCATCAGCATCAGCTGGCATTTGGACTGGGTCTGGGTGCAAACCAGCCAGGCTAGGCTAGGCTGTCATACCTACTGGCATGAGAGAGAACTAGAATGGGTACAGACCAGCTGGGCTAAGGTACAGCACCTGATGGCAGGTGCCAGGACTAGTGCTAGTCATGTCGGGTTAGACTGCCCTAGCACCAGGCAGGTGCAAGATCTAGAGCTGGAAACATACTTGGCAGGATAACTGTGGGCTGTCCCCTATTGAGCTGTCACCCCTGCTGGTGAACATGAGAACGAAGGGCTAGGGACAGGGCCATGAAGAAGCTGATGACACATGTTCCTGTGTGTGTGGGCCAGGTCTGGGAGTGGAACAGGCTGAACTAAGCTGTAGCACCCATGGGTGTGCACGAAAGCTAGATGGGTGTAGGCTGGGCTGGGCTAGGTCGCAGCAGAGGTTGGCATGTGCAAAAATTGGATCTGGAGGTAGGCCTGATGGGAATTATTGGGGGTTGCCCCAACTAAACTATGGCACCACTGGTATGCCTGAGGACTGGTCTGTGGCGGGTGGCTGGGCTGGGCTGGGCTGGGCTGCAGCACCCATTGGTTCACGTGCGATTTGGGGTTGGTGCCAGAGTCCAGCTCCAGCTGAGTTCGGGACTCGAGAAGGGTGCGTGGATGAGGCGCAAAGAGAAAAGAAATGGACCGCTACAATTCCAGGAGCATAATGGACAATGTGGGAAAGCTGTCCCCTTTATTTATACAGAAGCAGTCAAACTCTGGCTCAGACTTTTTACATCATGGTCAAGTGGGTGTTTCTAAGGATAATTCTGCCATTTGTTTCACTTTAAAGCAGGATGTTATCCATCCTGACCCTGTTGTCAGGAAGTTCTCAATAGATGGTGCATATCAATCATTAACACATTCCTACTACAATCCTCATTCTACAACTTAATCTTGAATCAGTTAGGGGAGGAAATGCATCACAGAAGGAGAGAGCTAAAGATCCAGGATGGTCAATGGGGGCAGCAGAGACAGGGACAGAGATGGCATGAATGGTCTCTGGCTGTTTTGCCAAGATGTTACCAGCAGCATCAACTTCCAAGCTCACATTGATAGTAAAGACCAACTCCACAGTGGCAGACAATGCCTAAATAGATTACAGAAATCTCAGCGGGGTTGTCCAGTGTCCGTGCAAAGGGAGGTGGAAATGCCTTCAGGTGGTTGTAGAGACATCCGCCCGGCCCTGCTGTACAGCGGTAATTCCTTGCGGCCCTGCCTGCAATGGAACAATACTCTTCACACCTTCGTATCTTACACACCCACCTTACGGACCCCAGCAGGTTGGGGCAGAATTGACCAAGCAGCTGTGTCCACCAGTATGTGCATTGGCTGGTGCAGGTGACAGACTGAACCTGACCCTTCAGTGGCTGGTGCACACAAGAGTCAAACCTGAGGTCATCCCAAGCATGTTTTCTTGGGGGGCTACCCAACTGCACTCAGAGCCCAGCCAGAGGGAAAATGACAAGACAAATGATCCAGCCTTGGAGAGCGTGTGTTGTGACTGATGCCTGTGTGGTGTGGAGCCTGCCCAGGTGCCCCCAGGGGACCTGAGAGCCAGCTCCTCTAGGCCAGTGGGGAACAGGGAGTGCCTCATCAGATGTTGGAAAGTGGAACAGGTTGGACGATCTTCTTCACCAAACTTTGCTGTGCACAAAGGTGGACTTTGTCAACCAATAGACCTTACAAAGGTTTTCTCAACCCTGGAGCCATGAAACCAACACTTCTCAGAGCTGTTAAAGCCTGTCAGGTACCATCCTTTCCCACATCAGGGTCTCTAAGGTGTCACTGAATTACCACACTGAATAACTGCCCACCATCCCCGGGTGCTGATGCAGTCTGACCAGCAAAGAGCAGCTACCTCTCCTTGTTGTCTTGTGGGCACAGGAGAAAAACGAAACCAAACCAAAAGGGAAACATTTGTCCCATTCACCATCCTCCATACCTGAGCCTTCCCACCCTAACCAGGGGCTCGCCACCATCCTCCATACCTGAGCCTTCCCACCCTAACCAGGGGCTCGCATAGGTGTGAATCCCTCACAATTATATAAATAATGCTAAAAAGAAAATGTTTAAATAAGAAATAAAATACTCTCCCAGGGCTGGAAAGGTCAGGCCTTTAACTCTTGCAGAGCTCTTAGACTGGAGGACTTAGTCCTCTGTGAGAAACTCCTTCTACTGATTCTGAGAATGCCCTGTTCTAGAGCAGGGGCATCTAGTCTTTGCCATGTGCTTGTCTCCTGGTTTGTCTATCTTGATTTTTGCCTTATTTATTTATTTTCAAAGGTTTCTTTATTTTAAAGAGTTAGGGTGGGGGAGCGAGGCAGAGAGAGAGAGAGAGATCTTCCATCCACTGATCCACTTCCCAAACGACTGCAGTGGTGTCAGCTGGGCTAGGCCAGAGTCAGAGCCTGGAAGCGTCTCCCATGTGGGTGCAGAGTCTGAAGGCTTTGGGTCATCTCTGTTGCCTTCTAAGGTCATTAGCAGGAAACTGGACCAGAAGTGGAGCAGCTAGGGCTCAAACCAGCACCGTGGTGCCTACCCCATTAACTTAAGTTTTAACCTGCTTTTTTCAGCCTAGTGCATTCATGATACTTTCACTATGGCAGTATTTTTCTATTGTTATTTTTAGTTTTCAATTGGCAGGTGTTCTGTTAAATCATATGTTGTCCCTGTCTTCGTGGGAAATCCCAGTTAATGTCTTCCTGTGTCTTGGAAAGTTACATGTGAAAACTCCCCATGGTGTATTCCTAACCCAGCTCGTACACCTGCTGCAGGGCACAGAGCCCCAGGCCTCAGCAGGGCTGTACACTGAGTGGCTCTCTGCCCACTCTCCCCGAGCAGCTCTGGGTTCCCATGTGACCTACAGAACATGCATCAGTGTTTTCTCTACAGAGATTTCAGCAACACCGAGACGCTGTGCAGTGAGCAGAAGTATTACTGTGAAACTTGCTGCAGCAAGCAGGAGGCCCAGAAAAGGTAGGTGCATGTTTGGCTCAGGCAGCCTGGGCTGGGGAGCGGGGACCCAGCTGTGCGATGTGCCTGGCTTCACGGGGGCTAGAATGGCAGCCTTGGAGAATCATTTCTTGGTGCAGTTGTCTGGTCATTCATTCATGTATTCATTCAGCAAGTCCTGAGTGTCTGCCCATGCCTGCACCAGAAGGCAGGTGGGACTGCCTGGGTGAACTGTCAGGAGGTGCCTGAGGCAGGTGAGGCATGCCCCGTGATGGCTTCCTGCTGGCAGAGTCCAGCAGTGCAGGACAGCACCCGGCATGTGCGCCTGGCTGGCCTTCGCTGTCACTCCCTGGCCTCCTTCCCTCTCTCCTCATGAAGCCAGGGTGCACTGCTGTATAGCTAATCTCCACTTAGTCACTGCAGGGGCCCCACCTCTCCTCTCCCTCGGTCTCTCTCAAGTTTTATTTATTTATTTGAAAGGTAGAGTTAGAGAGAGAGAGAGGGAGAAGGAGAGACACAGAGGTCTTGAATTCACTGGTTCACTTCTCAGATATCCACAGTGGTTGGAGCTGGGCTGATCTGAAGCCAAGAGCCAGCAGCTTCCTTTGAGTCTCCCACATGGTTGCAAGGGACCAAGGACTTGAGCCACCTTCTGATGCCCTCTGAGGCTCATTAGCAGGGAATGGGATTGCAAGTGGAGCAGCCAGGACTCAAACCAGTGTCTGTATGAGATGCCGGCAGAACAGGTGGTGGCTTCACTTGCTGCACAGTGCCGGCCCACCTCTGAACTCCACAGTTGGGTTAATTTCCAGCCTTTGATGCCAGGGTTCAGACTCGTGCCCGAGTTCAAGGGCAGAGTCATATACCAACCACAACAGTGGGATTAAAGGTAAGTTACATCAGCGACTTAATGCTAGATCTTAACATGTGGCTAACAACATGCCCAGTGTTGTTGTTAGTGGTACTTAGCACACTGGACTCATCCTGAGAAAGTAACTCTGTCATGTGATAGATTCTGTCTGGAGGGAGCAGGGCAGCAGTTGCCGGAAAAGGAGGAAAGACGGACTAGTGACAGATTCTGGACACACTCATGTGACCAGTCATTCCCCATGCCAGTGGTTGTGCAGCAGTCGGGGGAGCTGGCAGGTGCGCAGGGCTGCCACCAGAGCCTCAGAGGTCCTGACCTGAGGTGGGAGGCCGTTATCCACCCTCCCTCCAGACCAGTGTACCTTTCGTTGTTGCTCACCTCGGCAGGCAAGAGTGCAGGTGGGAGGCAGGTAAGAGATGGGGGAGATGCCCCAGTCGCTGTCCTTGTGGCCCAAGGCCAGCCCCAGGTCTTCCCATGTGTGGCATGCAGGTGGCCTCTCGTCAGCTCCGGAAGTTCCGCGTGTCCCTCTGAAGGCCAAGTGTGATTCTACCATCCTGGTGATGTTTCACCTTAGAAGATTTCTTAGTAGTATGCTCTTAGCATTCATGCTCTTCAAGTGTCACAACATGGAAATGCACGCAGCCCGGTGTCCTTTACGCTGGCCCGTCCTGTGCTTGGAGTTACTGCAGCCAGCGGCGAGCCGGCAGGTCCTCTTGCAGGGTTTCGCAGAACGTCAGCACACTGGTGTGTGTTGGAGGCCTTGGGCCGGGACCTCTGCTGGCCGCGAAGACCTTCCGACTGCTCACAGCACCAGGGTGCTCTGCAGCCTGGCCCTGTGGCCCCCAGAGAGCCCCTGCCTTTAATGAGGAAGCCAAGCTGGACAATGGGCTTGGCTTTCCCAGGTTGGAGCAGTGGGCCCGAGTGTGAGCCTGGCATACCTGATGCCTGATGCCAGGGAACTACCTGCAGGCCTCAGGTTCTGTCAGGCAACCACACCCTTGTCCTGGTCACCTTCCTCACTGCCATTTACTGATTCATTGCATTTTAAAAGTTGATTCATCTGAAAAGCAGGGCCAAGCATAGGGAGATGGTCCATCTGCTGGTATCGTGGCAGCGTGTGCTGCAGCCAAAGCCGGGTGTCCATGTGGGTGGCAGGGATCTGGCCATCTGGGCGTCTTGACTGTGTTGGCCGGAAGCTGGGCCTTGATCCTGAACCCGGATCCTGACCCTGGGTGTTGTGTTGTGGGCCACGTCTCACGCAGCACCCTAACCACCAGGCTGAACAGCCCCTTCCTGTCTGTTGTAGGGTTGGATTGTCCAGACAGTCTTCTCGGGCAGCAGAAAGTAGTTGTGCATTGTTGTTGTTCTGGGCTGGCTCCTGTGACCAGACACACACGTGTGCACGCACGCACGAGGGCTGTGCTTTGCTCTGGCAGTGCTGTGGGAAGTCGGCTCCGCACGAGCGTGTGGCTGCCTGGCTGACTCCGGTCTGCGGGCCTCTCCTGCACCCCTGGGGCGAGTGACGCGTCTCTGCCCCCCACTGCTCCTGGGTCCTGCTGACTTACTGTTTCACGGTCTCCTAGGATGAGAGTCAAAAAGCTGCCCATGATTCTAGCCCTGCATCTAAAGCGGTTCAAGTACATGGAGCAGCTGCACCGGTACACTAAGCTCTCCTACCGCGTCGTCTTCCCCCTGGAACTGCGGCTCTTCAACACATCCAGTGACGCTGTGAACCTTGACCGCATGTATGACCTGGTGGCTGTGGTCGTCCACTGTGGCAGGTGAGGCCATCTCGCCCATCCACACGGGGCGTCCCGCTTTGCCAGAACAGACTTGGCTGCACCCTCGCTGGGCTGTGGCTCTTGGAACCTTGCCTTTATCTAGAGGCAGAAAACTAGCTAGACGGGCTGGCACTGCGCTGTAACTGATTTAAGCCGCTGCCTGTCCTGGCAGCACTGAAAGGGGTACCAGTTCAAGTCCTGGCTGTTCCACTTCTGGTGGGTCTGGGAAGGCAGCTGAGGATGACCCAGATGCTTGGGTCGCTGTGCTCACATGGGAGACCTGAGTGAAGCTCTGGCTCCTGGCTTTAGAACAGTCCTGTTTTAGATGTGGTGGTCATTTGGGGAATGACCTAGCAGATGGAAGATCTCTCTCTGTCACTCTCTCTCCCTCTCTCTCTGTTTTCGTAACTCTGCCTTTTAAATAAATAGATCTTAAAAAAAACAAAGCCAAGGGATACCTCTTGTATGGTTAATGAGAAGCAGTCCATCTGAAGTAGTTCAAGAATGCAAAAATACAACAAACTCAGCACAGAGACCCCTTAGGGAGAGTTGCTTATTTTCTCCCTCCTTCCTTCCTTCCTCTTTCTCCATCTTTATTTCTGTTTTTCTCTCTTCCTGCCCTTTCTTCCTTTCTTTCCTTTTAAAAAGATTATTTATTCGTAAGGCAGAGAGCGAGAGATCTTCCATCTGATGGTTCACTTTCTCAGTGGCTCCAGTGGTTGGGGCTGCAAAGCGCCGAAGCCAGGAGCCAGAAGACTGCATCTGGGTGTCTCCCGTGGGTGCAGGGGCCGCAGCTCTTGGACCACTGCTTCTCCAGGAAACATAAGCAGGGAGCTAGATTGGAGTTAGGACAGCCAGGACTTGAACTGGGGCCCCTCTGGGTTGCTGGCCAGACAGGGAGTGGCTTTGCCCTTTCTCTGTTGCTGATCGCCATTCCCTGTTGTTAGTCGGCATTCCTTGTTGTGGATTCTGAACCTTAGCCCGCCTCTGATGTTCCCTAATCTTCCTGGCAGCTCACCTCACAGCCTCTCTGACCCTCCACCTTCTACTTTACCCTGGCTCACTTGGCCGCCTTGCTGTTCCCTGCCCCAGACCCTTGGCATTTGCTGTTACCTGTTCTAGAAGATTCCATCTTGGAGCCATGTGGCCTATGTTTCCCAACCCCTGTCCCCATTTCCTTCTGGAGAATTCTCTTCTCAGATACCGTGTTGTTGCATTGTACCTCCTGTGTCCCCCAGTGTCCTCATAGGCTCTCTGCACACCCACCACCCCTTGAAGTTACTCCTGTGTGTAGCTTACCCCCGCCACGCCTCTTCCCCAGTGTCCTGGTGCCGGGGCCTGGGACCCAGCTGATAAGCTGGGGCAGTGTCCTGGTCTCCTGATTCTGGGGCTGGCAGTCCAGAGGCCTGGTGAGCAGCTCTTGGTGCGTGTTGCTGGGGTGGGAGGCCTCACACAATTCACACATGGGGGAGAGCGTGGGCAGGGACTGGGTGGCTTGCGAGGAAACCCACTGTGGCCAGGACGTGCTGCCAGAGCCCTGGTAACGGCCACCTGCGATGCTGTTGCCCATTCATGGAATTCTGGGACTTGGTCAGCCGTGGTTCTGAGACCTAAGAAAGTGTGTGTGCATGCGTGTGTGTGCATGCGTGTGTGTGCATGCGTGCACAGGAGTGTGTGTTTAGTTTGCCCCCTGTTCTTTTCCTGACCCCCTGATCAGACCTGACCCGCAGTAGGCTTTCAAAATGGCTAGTTCGTGTTTGCCGACCTAGAGGATCGGCTTTCCCAGCGGGCTGCTGTTTGGAGGCCGTCTTGGATTGCTAGGGCCAGCTGGCCTGGCACCCCACCCTGAGTTCTGGACACGGATAGCAGTTCCACCGCATTCTTGACTTGCTTTGCCCATGACAGTCCCCCGGCCTGTCCTGAGAGCCGCCAGTGACCGCTGCTGTTCCTTCCTTTCAGCGGTCCCAATCGTGGGCATTACATCACCATTGTGAAAAGTCACGGCTTCTGGCTCCTGTTTGATGACGACATCGTGGAGGTCAGTGGGTCGGGGTGCAGGGACAGGCTAGGGTCTGGACAGGGGATGTGTCGGTGTGGAGGGCCAGGCTAGGGGTAGCCGTTTAAGGTAGGATAAGGTAAAGTGGAGGGTAGGTGCTGTGGTGGCTTGCTGGAAGCAGCACCCCCACTTGGCAGTGGAGTGGTGGGGGTGTGGCTTGCCTTGCTGGCTTCCCTTGGCCAAGTGCATGGAATGATCCGCTTGCCCTTGAGGGGTTCTGATTTTAGCACAAATCGTGTTCCTTCATGTCATTGGGGATTTCCTTCATTCTCTTGCACTGAGACTCTTACTAACTCACATGTGGTTTTGTTTCTTCCTTACTGTAGAAAATAGACGCTCAAGCTATTGAGGAATTCTATGGCCTGACATCAGACATATCCAAAAATTCGGAATCTGGGTATATTTTATTCTATCAGTCAAGAGAATAAGCGAAGGATTCTGGGACGACTGGCCGCGGGGAAGTGAGCCGGCGCTGGGACCTGGACTCCCCGCAGACTGGCCTCCCGCCAGCCGCCCGCAAGGTCACTCCTGGTCTCCACGGTCCACCTTGGCCTCCCTCCCTCTGTTTTCCACGCAGCATTGCTCTTGGTTTAGTTTTATGGTGAGGTCGGATTCCCAGCAAAGAGGTTGTCGGAAGGAAAGGCTGACCCGGCAGCTGCCATGTTGGGGTTGGGTGGTTGTCACGCACGCGTTCTGGCTGGCCCAGTTGGGATGGCACTCCTGCCATGGAGGCATTGCTGGCCACCAGGGTCTCCTTCCTGTGCATTCCTGTAACATGTGACCCCTCAAGTGCTGCCTCCGGTGTCTGTGTCCGCCCAAGGCCTGGGCCTCCGGTATCAAGTGTGTGCTAGTGGCAGCGAGTGACCTGCAGGCAAGGCCCCGTCCACACGGCCTGCAGTGGGGAGCAAGGCCTCGTGGGGTGGCAGGCTGTGTCTGCAAGGGCCGAGGAGTGCGGAGCTCAGGGCAGGCAGGCAAGGCCAAGAGGAGGACGTGTGTGGGCGGAGAAGAGTCCCCTTTCTTACCTTTCTACCAAAACCGAGTTTCAGGAAGATGTGCTGGGCTGCGTGGGTTTAGCTCCTGTGGGTTGTGGTTCTGCCGTGTCTGGCATGGCCAAGCTTGCTGGGGCGGCTTTGCGGTCCTCCCCACGTTGTGGGGCTGAGACCCTGCGGGGCCTGCCTCTCTCCCAGCCCTCCTCAGCCAGGCAGCACCAGCGTCCTTCTTGGGGAGCGGCTGGGGCACTGCTCCGAGCCCTCAGCCACCTGCTGACCCTGCTGGGGAGGGCATCCTGGAGCTGGCTGGACTGGAAGACGGGGCCAGGGAAGGCTTCTCCGGGCAGGTGGAGGCTGGCACCAGATGGCAGTTTCCTTGGCTAAGACCCTGAGAAGGCACGAGAAGATGCAGTGTTCGGGAAGAACCTCATTTCTCTAAAGTGACTTTGCCTTTTTTTTTTTAAAATTTTAATTTTTCACTTTTGTTATGTCTGTATTTATTAGAGCATTTGAGTATTGTACCTTTGATTAAAAGGGTCAATTTGGTGTTCTGCTGGTTTATGGTTTTCTACAAATACTACCAACGTTGTAGCTGCCGTGTGGAAGGCAGCCAGTTCGCATTCCCTGTGAAGTGCTGTGAACAAGCCCTGTTCCCTGGTATAAGCTGAAATGGCCAGGAGACTCTTGGCGTAATGTGAACTCCAACTGCGAGTGAGAACTTAGAGGCTCCTGCGCGGCCGGAAGGAGGATAGCACTTTACCCAGCTCAAGCTGGATTTGGTATTTTTGGAATATCTTGAACTTGCTGGCAGATGAGAACGGATGTGCGCACGCCCACACTTCGCCGGCTCCTACTTGAAGCTTTTCACTGGAGAGGACGAACAGGGTGACCTTCATGCAGACGACAAACGTGCCTTGCCTGAGTAAGGGCACATTCATACTGAGAAACAGTTTTCTGATTTTTCCTTAAACGTGCAGCCATGGCTGATCTGGGGGCAGGAGAGCCCCCCAGGGGCAGGTGCCTGCCCTAGGCGTGTGCTGCGGTGAACCGGCCGCTTGGCTGCAAGTTACAAAGCTGCAAAGAAACTCGTCCAACTCTGACACGTTTGGAACTGATTCCTAACACAAACTATTACAATCGTCTTTCAAGCAACTCTTGAAGCTAATTTATTAGACGAAAGTGTTTCAGTTGGAAGCTGGTAGGAGTAGTATTTATACACTAAGTCACAGGTTTTTTTGGGAGGGAGGGGCGTATGTGAAACATGTTCCAGTGACTTTACTGAAAGAATTCTTTTAATAGAGCGAGTTAAAATTCAGTGTTCAGAGTGGTTGTATGACACAGTGAAGGTCGGAATAGACCAAAATGCATCTGTCCCCTCACACCCCGCCCTCACTGTGTGGCATCTGGAGCTGCCTGGCGGCTGCGCCCCACTCCATCCTCAGCAGGTGGGGCAGACTTGGCAGCTGCATCTGTACCTCGGGGCGTCCCTTGCTGGTGGCAGTGGCCTGTGAACACGGTCGCTGTCTGTTCCTGACTGCTGGTGCAAAGCCGAGGGGCGGTGGGAGATGCCCTCTCCAGACGCCCAGAAAGCACAAAGGCCCAGCAGCAGGCCAGCGGGAGTGCGCAGTGCCCACTGCTGGGCGTTGGGCACTTTGCAAAGGGAGCGCATCGTTGTTTCATTGGTTACCTCCTGGCGCGGGCGGCTCAGCTGCCCTTCCTTGAAGAGCACAGTGCTGGCGGCCGGCCTGCTACCTCGGTGTGTGTTCAGTGCCCAGGCTGTGAAAGCAGACCGGCTTGAAGTCAGCCCAGGACCAACACCCATGGCCCCCGCTTGCATGGGAAGTGGGTGGTGTGTGGTTGGATGGCCTGATGTCTTTTGGATTTAAGATGAAATGGGAAAAATAAAAAGACTGAAGTGGCCCCCATGCGTGGATTTCCATGGGTCTCCTCCATTCCTGACCATGGCCGTGAACTGTGTGTGTGGAACAGAAGGCTTATTTTAGATATCGAGTGTAGTTTTATTGCAGATGGATATTATCTTTAAACCTTGCGTTTTCTTCATGTGTGTTAAAGTCCCGTGCACTGCACGTTTGGCCCTTGTTTGAGCAGCCGGCCGTTTCTCGGCGCTGTTGTGGTGAGCTCAGGAGAGTGGCACGGGCCAGCGGAAGTTCTCTCTGCTTTTCTGCTTAATTACCTTTCTCTTTCCTCGCATCGTGTTAATTTATTTTTTGGCTTCCATTTCTGTATTAAAAGTAGTTACTGTATTTGTGCAGCGTTCATTTGGTTTGGTTGCTAAAAAAATGTAGTTTTTATTTGAGATAATCTGTACCTTGATTTTTTTTAATGTAACCAGTTCAAGCACTTTAAGCAATAATGTCAATCTTGTGACATTTCAATCAGTTGAACACTCTGCCTCTAAAATTGTCTGCAAAAAAAAAAAAAGACAAAATAAAATAATAAAATAGGAATTCTCTTCCTAGGGAATTATATCTGGGTCGTGCTACACATGTGGACTTGAACTCCTTTTTCCAAGAGGAAGCTGGTGGCCAGGTCGGCGTCATCCCACACTCACTTTCAAAGCAGTAGAAACACAGGCAACCCGCTCACTGGGACACAGGCAGGCAGCACGGGGTGAAGGCTGCTGAGCCCGGTGCTGCAGAGAGAGCTTGGCGTCTTTGGAAGGAAAAGGCTCAGAGTTAATGCAGAAGCTGGTAACTGGTGCGGAACACGGGCGCCGTGGGGGCTGGTGAGTGGTGGACATGGCAGTGGGTCCCTTCTCTCAAACTGCAGCAGATCGATTCCCCATGCTGGGAAGGGACCTCTGGGCCTGTTCCTGAGCTGCGGCGACCCTGGCTCCCAGGGTGCGCAGTGGGGTGCCCACCACTCCCCAGGGGCATTAGATGGCTCTGTCCCGTGGTGTTTGGTCCCTGCTGTCAGGGGAGCCTGGGTCCCGCTGAGGAACCGAACCCTGCCTTCAGGAGCAGGGCCAGACTGCGGTGCGTCTCCCAGTGCCCCATCCCTGCCCTGCACGCTGCAATTGAACCTGACTGAGTTCGAATAGCATCTGTTAGGCCATGAAGGCCACAAACCTAGTTAGTGTATTTTGCTTTTGTGGACCATTGGTTAGATGCAGCTTGTAGGGTAGGCCTGCCACCACCAAGTCACCCATACAGTAATTTCTGGGGCAGAGCTGTGTTCTGAGTTACTCCTGTTTAAGAATTTATTTATTTATTTACTTTTTATTGGAAAGGCAGATATACAGAGAGAAAGATCTTACATCTGCTGGTTCACTCCCCAAGGGGCCACAACAGTTAGAGCTGAGCTGATCCAAAGCCAGGAGCCAGGAGCTTCCTCTGGGTCTCCCGTGTGGGTGCAGGGTCCCAAGGCTTTGGACAGCTGTCCTCAGCTGCTTTCTGAGGCTACAAGCAGGGAGCTGGGACATGAACTGGTGCCCATGTGGGATCCCGATGCCTGCAAAGTGAGGACTTCAGCTGTTAGGCTACCGTGCTGGGCCCCTCTGGCTCTCTTCATTGATGCTTATGACACCGTGCACAGAGTGAAACATTCCCATTGCCTTGGACTAACATGAGGGAAGAGTGCTTCCAAAGCTCTCTGTGATTCTGGGCGTGCCGTGGCTGGTCAGTACGCCTCAGGGGAGGTGTTCAAGCAGATTGTAGCGCCTGCCGTGTGCTCACTGTGATGAAGAGTGAGAATGGGTGGATGAGAGGGGGAGGAAGCCGCCCTGGCAGGGGTCAGATGGTGCAGTCAGTCATCCCGCCTCCAAACACCACAGCACACCCAAATTGGGAGTGTGGTTTTTTTTTAAAGACTTACTTTTTTTTTTTTATTACCAAGTCAGATATACAGAGAGGAGGAGAGACACAGAGGAAGATCTTCCATCCGATGATTCACTCCCCAAGTGAGCCGCAACGGCTGGTGCTGCGCCGATCCAAAGCCAGGAGCCAGGAACTTCCTCCAAGTCTCCCACGCGGGTGCAGGGTCCCAAGGCTTTGGTTCATCCTCGACTGCTTTCCCAGGCCACAAGCAGGGAGCTGGATGGGAAGTGGAGCAACTGGGATTAGAAGCAGCATCCATATGGGATCCTGGCATGTGCAAGGTGAGAATTTTAACCACTAAGCCACCGTGCCGGGCCCAAAGTTCGGAGTTTTCTAGGCACCAGTGGGATGCCACACAGCGGGAGAGCCCACAGCTGAAGTCTCCAAGTGTGGGAAATTACCTTCAGGCGTGTGCACATGGCACGCGCCAGACAGCTCGAGTGGCATGGGTATACTGGGTCCTGTTGTTGCCAGTCCTTGTCTCTGTGCAAGTCCCCACACGCAGGCCCGGGGACAGAGGCAGGCGCCTTGCTCTGGGGCACAGCCAGCCTCTTCTTTTTCTCCTTGGAGCAATTTTTCTCCATCCTGCCTTTCAGCTGCTTCTGGGAATGACTCGATTTTCAACATCAAGTCTGAGTGCCTTGTGTGAGAGCGGTGGACCTGAGCACTTGGAGTTCTCGCTAGAAGAGCAAGGGCAGGGTCGGGGGTGTTGTGGAGTGGAGCCTCCTGTATCCCGTGTCACGGTGCCAGTTCCAGACAGTCCCTGCTGCTCCGTCTCAGTCCAGCTCCCTGCTGCTGCGCCTAGCGAACTGGACGGTGGCCGAGGTGCCTGGTGAAGCTCCTGGCTCCTGCCTTCAGCCTGACTGAGCGCTGGCTGTTGACGAGTGACCAGCAGGTAGGAGCTCCCGCTCTGTAACTCTGCCTTTCATATGAATCAGTCTTCTAAAGAAAGTGAAACTTCCTATTGAAAGTTCTAATAGATGAGGAAGCATTTTCACCATTCTCCCTGGCAGATTGGCAAGGGGATGGATCAGAGGTGAAGCTGCTATGCTGCAACTGGTGCCCTTATGGGATGGCGGCTCTGCTGGGAGCAGCTTCAACCACTGTGTAACCACACAGCCCCTAACAGTGGATTTTACAAAATAAGGCAGGGCATGAAGCTGAGCGCTGTGATGGAATTGTGTTGGCAGAGCCACCCACGCTCACTGTCTTCAAGGTTTCTTGTTTCACAATGCTTTGAGCAAAGCCCACTCACTAGGAGCTAACAAAGGCAAAATCACTTTGTGGTGGTTATAAGTCACCAGTATCAGCCAGGACGTTAGATGTGACAAAAAAAAAAGGGCTCCTCTACAAGATACACATCCCGGCGCGTGGCATGTATAGGTGCTGCCCATGGGAAGGTGGTGCTTGGGCTCACGGCTGAAGTCTTGCCTTGTGCTTACCCCCGTGGCAGCAGCTGGCGGGCAGCAGCCTGGGCTCTCCCTGGAGGCAGCACTGCTTGGCAGCCGCAGGGCCTCTGTCAACAGCCACGCCCTCCTGTCCTGTGTTTGAGCCTCATGGCCCCGAATGCACCTGCCAACTGGAGAGGGAATCTGGGGACCTAACTCCTTCAACCAGGAAGTGACCAGGAAGATGCACTGGCCAAGGCCAGGACACCTGGGAGCAGGGGATGCCTGCCACTAACCTGCACTCTTGGGCACTACAGTATGTGGCCACTCCTCAGAAGGAGGCATTTCTGCCGGCAACCCCAATCCAGAGACCCCACTATCCCCAGGGCCCCTTCGCAGCCTAGGTGGGAAGTGTGTGCAGTGAGGACTTGGGCGGCTCCTGCGAGGTGGGGGTGCAGAAGCAGTGCCCCCCACACCTCTGGCTGGCCTGCATGCCGTCAGGGAGCCAGTTTGGTGAGCTTGGGATGCCTGTCTAGCCGGCTGCGCTTCAGTTCCCTGTGCTTCCCAGAACCTCGTAATTACATTGTGTTTTCAGCTGCGTGGTTGAGGGAGAACTTGCGGTGCTGTATTTCAGGGTCTGGTTTGCTGCAAGTGTCGGCATTCCCAAAGGAGCCTCCCCGTCCCCAGTGCACCCTTCCAGAGCACGGCCCTGGCCCCTGGGCCTCCCTCCAGGCGACAGCTCGTGCCCCCACATTCGCCCCGTCCTGGGTTCACTGCCCGCTGGGGTGAGCAAGGTGAAGCCGAGGTGGCCTTCAGGCCCTGGCGTGTCAATGTTCTGCACCCAGTCCACCTGCCCAAGGGCACAGTGACTCTGGGCCCAGCACCAAAGGTAGTGGCTTCTGGTCCATTTCTTTTTCTCTAAAAAAGGAAAAAAAGACATGCAAACTTACTTTATTTTCCTTTTATTTGAAAGGTAGAGAGACTGAGAGTTCTCCCATCCTCTGGTGCCTTCTCCAAAAGTCTGCATCAGTCTAGGCCAGTCCTTGGGCCAGTTCTGTCCAGGCTGCCCATGCAGGTGGCAGGGGGTGCCCTTCTGCAGGATGCTGGATTGGAAGTGGCACTGAGCTACAGGATGTGGGCATGTACCCACTGTGCCACATCCTTTTCCTGAAGGGGAATTCTGGACATGGGCACTTCCTGACCTACAAAATGTGACCAGAGAGCAGGCGTGCCTACAGTGTGTGCAAGCTTCTGGAAAGTGCCATGGGTGTAGAGGGTGGCCAGTGCGGGCATGCGCTGGAAGCTGATGAGTTTTCGCTTGCTGAGGCAGATTTCTAGCATTTCCACACCCACCCTAGATTCCCGGGGCCCAGGAGTCCCGAGGGTTCAGACCCCTGTTGGACGCAGGCCTGAAACTGAAGACAGGGTCCAGGCTCCTTCCAAAGGAACATTCAAAGTGCGCCATGGAACAGGTCCAAGTTCTATCTGGGTCTTGTTTTGTGTGCCACAGAGCTTTCTAGAACCCCAGGCTGGGGAAAGAGGATGGGTTGTGAGAGTGACCACACAGTGCAGAGTCTTGCGCCCTCTAGTGGGAGCGGTGTAAAATACCCCACCCCAACCCCTGTTTTCCCCAACCGTGCAAATCTTGCTGTTCCTTTATGGATGTTATTTGTCCGTGGGCTTTTGTTAAGACAAAACCTGACAGCCATTATCTTGAATACAAACCATGGCTGAAGCCACATAGGAGCTCACCTTTCTGCAAGAAAAGGAGCTCTGGGCGCACAGGGACTGCAGCTTTGGGCCTGGAAAAGTTGCTGAGTGGAGAGCACCATATGGGGTGAGGTGGGGTGCAGGAGAGCAGGTGGTGGGGCCCGGCCCAGCGAGATCGTTACTGTTGGGAAGGAGGAGGCTGGGGGAGAGGGGACGCGCTGCGGGCAGAGGTGGGGGGCAGAAAGTGGCGCCTTTGAGAAACTGATGGTGGGAGCGTTGGCAGCAAGCTGGAGCTGCGGTCTCAGGAGGGACGAGTCCCACAGCGAAGCCAGCAGGGTGTCTGAGCTTGACCTTCATTCTCATTGTCCTGCCCAGGAGCAAAATGTTTAGGCTTGGGTTCCAGGGCTTGGCAGGCTGTGTGACTGCACTCCGGAGCAGTGCTGTGTGGCTTTGGTGGCTGTGGCTGTGGTGGGTCGTCACATCTCCTGAACCCAAACTGTAGGCTCCCTGGGAAAACCTGGGGGGTGTTCGGTTCGAGAGTTTGGAGGGAAAGCCTAGTGACACGCCAAGGATGGGAGCTGTGAGCAAGTCCTTGGGCCATTGCCTTGACAGAGAGCTGGGATGCTGAGACCGCGTTGGTACTGGAATCACAGCCAGCAGTTTGCTGCACCACAATGCCAGCTCCCAAAACATAGTAGCCTTGACCATCTTCCTGTAGGACAGGAAGAGTCATTTCATTAAAATGCAAATCACTGCATGTAATCCCATAATATGGATGCACCATCATTAATTTAAAGGATATTGGGGGTGGGGTTGGGGAGAAGTGGTTGATATGACAAGCAGCCTTGGAGTGAGTATCTCTTTAAAAAATATATTTTTATTTTGAATTTTGAGTTATGTGGTACAATTGGAGTGAATATCTTTGTATCTCTGTGCAAATAGCATTTAAGACTAAAACTTTTCCTCACAACGCAGCCCTCTTGACAAACCTGAACTCTGGAGAGGGAGCTGTTGTGTGTGTGTTGCCTTCTTCTGGAGGAAGCCCAGGGAGAAAGGAGAGGTTTGTGAAGTCCTTTTGGATAAGCAACCAATGCTGAACTCCAAAACTGCTTGGATTTAGGGGAGGCCCGAAGAATTGTAAGTGCGCGTTTGCTTAAAGTCCACAGGCACTGGGCCATCATCGAACAATCTGAGATGTAGCTTTAGGGCAGCTGGAAGACGGCCGACTGGGCTTGGTGTCAGCCGTCACCTGGTGCGTAGAATTCTAGCTTCCCGAGTGCCCTTGACCCAAAAGGGCTTCGCAGCTGAGCGTGGCTGTTTTCCTACTGTTGCCCTGGGATTTTCAAGTGGCTCAGTGGTGAAGTTTATCTTCTTCCTGAAATATCTCTCCTGGGATCTTTTTATTTGTTTATTCTTTTGGCGACTGTTGCCAAAGTTGTGACATGAATGGTAAATGCCACAGAAGGTGTCCTGCCATCTGGAGGTGCCAGGGGAAAGCCGGAGAGCAGCGCTTGGCAAGAGGACTGAAGCTACTGCTTGCTAGTCCTTGCTGAAAGCAGCGACTGGACGGACTCTTATGTGATCTTGTTTGTTGCACTTCCTGCAGGGTGATGAATAAGCTCATTGTGGCCCAAGGATGCGTTTGCTCTGAATCCCAAAGGGAGGAAAAATGAGGCAAGGTCAGGCTCTGGAACCCATACCCAGGAGGAAACGGCATGGTGCCTGCTGCTTGCTGTCCCTGGCTCCTGCTGTCCACCGTCACAGACCCTGCCTGTGCTCCCAGGCATCTGTGGCCGGTTATCCCACCAGCAGAAACAAGCTTTGCAGCGTGTGGTTTGCAATGACCACAGGCACGATGCTGCTGGTGGCTTAACCAGGGTCAGACGCTGAAAGCAGCCTACGTTAATAGAGCATTCAGAAAGTGGCCAATGATGTCCGTGCGGGAGCTGTCTCCCCCTCATTGCCCAGGCCCATTCCTTCACCTTCAGGACACAGGTCCACTATGTCTGCCGTGTCCACAATGGGGTCCTTGCTGCAGGTCTGCCGTCACCCCCAGGCAAGCTGCCTCTCCAGCTCTGGATGCACTGTCTCTCTCTGTCTCTCTCTCTTACATGATTAATTTTAAAGTTTATTACAAAGGTGAGGTTATTACAGACCCATGTGGGCCACAGATAGGGATGGGGTGGGGGCAGGTGGGTGAGAGAAATACTCCCACCTTCCCTCTGGCCTTCTGTGTCTGTGGTCGGGGGGAGGGGTGCGGAGAGAGGGCCCGCCACTCTTCGCTGTCAGACTACACACAGCCAGGGCATGGGAGGGGTCTCAGGACCTGACGGGTGGGAGGGGTCTCGGGACCTGATGGGTGGGAGGGGTCTTGGGACCGGACGGGTGGGAGGGGTCTCGGGACCCGACGGGTGGCACTTGAGTGGCATATGTCCCCATCTCTTGACCTCTCCAACCCACTCACGAGGGCAGCCCTTTTAGTTTGGGAAATTATAAGCCTACAGAAAAGTTGCCACAAAGGAATAATAGGCACCTAGCTACCCTTCACTCAGATTTACTGATTTCAGTAATGTTCTGTACTCTTTTTTTTCTAAATGACTTTTTTAATAGTATCTGTGAAAAATAACAGCATGACTTGGTAAAGAAGAATAGGACAGACTGTTTCTGGAATCTTGAGTTCACGGACTGTCGGTGCCGGAGACCGAGGTCAAACTCTGCAGGCAGTGGCGCGAGTGCACAGAAGTCGGAGACCAAGGTAGAGGCCTGTGAACGAGGGTCCACAGCTGGGCAGCGGCCCAAGGCCGTAGGACCGTATGCTTTAGGACATCCTGAGACAGTCACCTGACTTCTATAATTGGGTGAGCCTGCTGCTTCCTGGTCATTGGCCATTGGCTGGTTAACGTGAGCACTGGGCATGGCACAGCAGCTCTGGTGGCTGGACTCCCCAGGCAGCTCAGCAGGAGCCTGAGGCAGCCTAGGTCCACCTCCTTCCACAGAGGAGGGGCTTCCCTCTGGCCACCCACTTTCGTCATCTATCTGGAGTCTCTTTTTTTTATTTTCTCAATTATACGTCGCTGCCTTTCCAACCCCGATCATGCCACGCAGGAACCCTGTACGTTTATTTTTACATGAAAGCTTAAGCTACAGAGAAAGACAGAGATCTTCTATGCTCTGGTTCACTCTCCAAAAGGCTGCCAGGCTGAAGCCGGGAGCCAAGAACTCCCTCCTGGTCTCTTCTGTGCCTTGCAGGGGCTCAGGCACCTGTTGTGGCCACACCACAACACAGCCCCTGGTTTTCAAATAAAGGCGACTTTGAAACAGCGTACCGAACTGTCTGAGTTCGAGTCCCTTACACCCTCTTCAGCCTCCTGCTGTCTCCGGCTTCTCTCCTGCGCTGTGGGGTTATGGCTGTCCTCGGGCTGTTGTGGCGACGCAGGGGGGTCGTGCAGGGGAGGCGCTGTCCGCAGGGTGGGACACGTGGTGTGAATACTGTCTTCAGCTGCCACAGAGGAAGGAGGGAATGGGGCACAAGCCAGCGGCTCCAGGCTGCCCTGTGTGCCTGGGCTGTTCCGTGGACTCAGTTGTCTTGGTTGCTGGTGGCCTTGCAGCTTCCGCTCATGGACGGGGTAGCATTAATTCATCCGCAGTCCTCTTCTGACTGCGGCAGATAAGCCATCAGGCCTTACACAGTCCCAGCTTCAAAGACCTGGAATGGCTCTCTGAGGCCACGTTCAGGGCAGCAAATCCTCTGTTTCCCCAGTTTACACGTAAATGTTGGGTTGCGTCTCCTAAACCCCCTGCTTTCTTCCAGGGCCTTCTGCGAAGACAAAGGCACCATAGCCGCCGAGGTCTGGCAGCATGGCGCCTTCTGAAAACCCACAAGACCTTCTTTCTCTTCCTCGTAGACAGGCAGTTATGCCCGTGTCCGGACCTGGCTATGCCCGTGTCCGGACCTGGCTATGCCCATGTAGCTGATCCCTCCACGTGGCACAGAAGGCACAGCTGGTAGTCAGCTGAGGCCTTGCCTGTGCGTGCTGCTGTTACCGCACACCACGCACAGCCTGGGTCCTGTCGGTCCGGAGGCGTTGGCAGGCCTGCTGTGTGGGAGGGCTGTTGTCTCGGCTGCCCAGGGGTCCCTGGGCCCTCTGGTGGCGGGAGGTGGAAAGGCAGGGGAACCAAGGCCAAGTGCAGCCCAGTGACCAGTCAGGGTCACCCGGCAGTGCTTGGAGAGGACACCCGTGATGCCTTCATCGCTGTCCCCTTGACACCCACAGACCGCCTTCCAAATAGTCCCTGCCTTCACCCACCTCTCCAACTGCCACCTGCCGTCCTAGCCCCCCGGCTGCTGCAGAGAGCTGCTGTACCCTCCCCGTGATCGCCCCATGCCCCCCTCTGCCCCACGGGCAGCAGGCTTTCCATGACGGGAGGGAGGTTTCACACATATAATGGAAAGTGGGATCGAAGAAATGTTCATCCGGACAAGATATGTTGAAATTCATGCCTAGTTTTTCCACAATATGCATCTCCCATGAGCTTTTGGAATTACACACACACACACACACACACACACACACCACACACACACACACACACACACACTGCACACACACACACACACACACCCAGTTAAGGTGCTTGCTGTCTTGTAAAATGTGGCGCTTTCCGGCTTTGGGACTAGTGAGAGTTACGGTTCAAGCAAGCACTACCTCTTATTTTCCTTTCTTCCACCTAGGCTCCTTCATTCATTCATATGCTCCCAAGTTCTGTGTCAGATGCTAGGAATGTGTTGCTGATGGTGGCCTGTGGTCCCTGTTGTCCTGGAGTGCACACTTGCCTTTTGACACTTTTAATTCCCCCAGCAATCTGTTGCCATCTGAATCTTCCCTCTCCAGCCTGGGCCGCAGGCTTCTGTGTGATCGTCCTGACGGATGCCAGGGCTGGGGTCGGGTTGAAGGGACTTGAGATCCCTTCCCACTCAGGAAGCCACGCTGTCTCCCCAGATTTGCCCTCCCACCCCCAGTGGTCACAGAGGCTCTGGCTGCTGTGCCTCGTCCAAGCTGCTTTATGAGACCTTGCATAGATGGGGCAGAGGGGCCTGGCTGTGGTGTAGTGAGTGAGGCCCCTGCGTGTATAGCCACATCCCCATGGGAGTGCCAGTTTCCCATCTAGCTCCCTGCTAATACACAGTGGGTATGAAAGAGGAGGCCTCACCCACATGGGTGACCACATGCCCTGGGGCATGCCATAAACAACTCTGCCGTCTGGTTGCCCTGGGCTACACTGGGTGGGCAGGCTCTTGATGCTGGGGCACCAGGACAGCTGGGGCTGGAGGGTGAGCCTACCCACCCCTCACCACCACCAGTGGCCTGTTCTCTATGAGCTCCCTGGCTTCACCAGCAGGTGCGTTCTCAGCGCTCTGCCAGGGTGCCCTACCACATAACACACACACACACACACACACACTCGTTCTCCCATTCTTTCCTGGGGTTACCTGGAGAATCAACTGCTCACCCACTACTGCCAGGAAATTGCGTGCTGAGATGGTGCTCCCTGACTGGCTGCAGTAGTGGCCCTGCCATGCTGAGATGGAGCTCCCTGACTGGCTCCAGTCCTGGCCCTGCCATGCTGAGATGGGGCTCCCTGACTGGCTCCAGTCCTGGCCCTGCCATGCTGAGATGGGGCTCCCTGGCTGGCTCCAGTCCTGGCCCTGCCATGCTGAGATGGGGCTCCCTGACTGGCTGCAGTCCTGGCCCTGCCATGCTGAGCTGGTGCTCCCTGACTGGCTCCAGTCCTGGCCCTGCCATGCTGAGATGGGGCTCCCTGACTGGCTCCAGTCCTGGCCCTGCCATGCTGAGATGGGGCTCCCTGGCTGGCTCCAGTCCTGGCCCTGCCATGCTGAGATGGGGCTCCCTGGCTGGCTCCAGTCCTGGCCCTGCCATGCTGAGATGGGGCTCCCTGGCTGGCTGCAGTAGTGGCCCTGCTGTTCAGAGCCATCTGACCCTGGCACTCAGTTCCATTAACTTTGGTAATAGCAAAGGGAAATGCCATCTTTTCAGACCCTGTTGGTGCATTGATCCATTCTAACCGGGCATGGTGTGGGCATGGTAGAGCTCCGCTTCCAGTCACACAACACGGTGGCACAGCCTGGTGCCCCGTCTCACCGCGCTGAGCAGTGAGAGGCCATGCTGTGGCGTCAGGGCTCAGCTCTGCTGCCCTTGGACCCCTGCCTACATTGGCTGGTCTGTGAAGAGGGAATTAGTGATGGCTGTCTTGGGGCGAGCCAGTGTTGTGCAAGGGCTGCCTCGGCTGTGGAGCACCAAGCCAGCACCAGAAGCGGGGAGCATGTGGACTGCCGTGATGCGGAGGAGGCAGCAGGTTCAAGGAAGACGCCTCCTCCTGGGAGTCCTGTGGGATTGCACTGCCCAGCCTCCTTCCCTGGTGTGTTGTCCAGCCCAGCCTGCCATCCCCGTTCTCTGCTTGCCTTGTCTGTGGGGCACACGCAGAGGGCCTGGGGGACGGCACTGTGGAGGACCCTGAGACTTCGCCTGCCACACTGGCTGGGCTTGCACAGGCAAGCCAGACAATCATCTCAGGTTACACCCTCTAAGAATGGGGTTGTTCGTCACAGCAGCAAGCGTACCTTAAGAGAGGAAGTGCCAGTATTGACCCACTTTAAGTCTCTCACTTCTTTTCTTGTAACCAGGTAGGGACAATATCCTAAAATTCGAGGCTATCGGTCGGTACAAAAGGATTTTTTGTAAAAGCTCACCAAACATGGCATTCTTGCCGCATCTTGTTTGAATTAGCAAGCAAGCGGATAAACAGTTCTCTCTCCCCTTGACTTCATTGGCCACCAAAATGAAAAACAGGATTTGGAGAGTAATAATTCTTTGAAACTTTGGGCATGCACACTGTGGTAGTAATCCTACCCCCAAATCTTATTATCCCATGGAGAATTCCTGGTAAAATTTACAGGGGTCAGAACTCTGTTTGAAAAACCCTAAGTGCAATCAACGCGGTTTCGGCTGGGGGTTTCCCAGGGGGTATGATTCCTGGAATGTGGTTGAAGTTAAGCTTTCGCAGCAGGGGTCTCTCTCTCTCTCTCTCCTCTCTTTTTCTCTCTCCCTCTCACTCCTTCTCTTTCTGTGCTCAGCCCCAGAAAGAAGGCCAACTGACAAGCACAGCTTACCCTTGCGAGAATCCAGGCTTTAAGTTGGAGGGCGCAACATCCCGAGAAAGGCGCCCACACACTCGTGGGTCCAAATAGCTGGTCGGGACCTCAGCCGTCACACCTCCCAGCAGCTGCACACCTGGCTCCCTTTGGAAAGGCATGGAATTTGTACGTCGGCCATGTCATTTTGTGGTGATTGGCTTGGAGTTGAATTTCATGTAGTTACTTGTTTTATAATACATTTATTTGAAAAGTAGATTGGAGAGAGAGTAAGAGAGCGTTTCCATCTACTGGCTCACAGTCAGCTGGGACTGAGCCGGAGCAAAGCTGAGTGTGGGGAGCAGGGGGCTCCAGCAAGGTGCCCCACATGGACGCAGGCCATCGCCGTGGCCTGCCAGCTGATGGCAGGAGGGGAGCAGAGAACCCAGTCTGACGCAGAACCCACAGCATCTTCGTGGTGGGCTGGACGCCTGGGCCCTGTGCTCAGTGCCTGGGTTTTATGGGTTTCTGGGTATAGACGGCAGGAGTTGGTTCTTCTCTGGTTCAGTGTGGAAGGTAGACCCCCTTATGGGAACACAGGCCTCTGGAATCTGAGAACACTAGGAACTCCACCCCACTGGGCTGTTTGCTGTTCTACAAGTGTGGTCACTTGAACTCTATGTCCTTCCCAGATCTATCAGGACCTGGGTGCTATGTTGCCTTCCTCACACAGCAGCCTCCTCCTCCCACGTGCTCCATTAGGCTTGCTTGATCCTGGGTCAAACACCACATCCAGTCTCTCCCCTTTCCTCTTGCCTGTCTTGCTTTATTGCTGTCTTTCTCCCTATACCTACAGTTTTAGCTCTATTTGCAGTGTCCAGCTAGTCCCAAGCTAGCTGAGGTCCTACGCCTGTTTCCAATGTGTGAAGTCCAAGTTCATCAAGAAAAAGCACTTGCTTCCATCCTAGGATTCAGCAAAAGATCTGGTGAGAACAGGTGTTGCAATTTGGATCCATCTCCAGGGATGAGAGTTGGACTCCGCTGCTTGGCAGGGGCCCAGGCCTCATCTGTGTTCCTAAGGTGATGCGTGTTTGAGGAGGGTAAAAGGTGATGCGTGTCTGAATCACAAAATGTGAGAGAGGGGGAGAACGAGATTAGGGCTGTTCGTGGAAGCAGCGTGAGTAGGTACTGGGTGGCCCCAAGTTAACACTTGCCCGTTATCAGGCTTGTCTAACTCTGCCCTCAACATTAAGATAACAAATGAACTCTTGAATCTCCTAAATGATAAGAGGAGATTTCAGTTTTCCTACTATTTTTGCTTGGCGTTACTTTAAATCTTTTTCTTGAATGTAAGTTGGAGTATCTTGGGGGAACAGAGCTTCAGATAAGAGGGGGTGTTTCTGGAGGTGTACGGGAGCCCTCCCAGCAGCTGTCCGGTCAGTGTCTACCCCTGGGAGCTACGCTCAGCATTTGCAGTCTTTCTATGTTCGTCAGAGACAATTCAGACCTTAGAAATCAGCGATGCCTGTTTTCGACAGGTGCCCAAGATGCCAGTGAGTATGCGCACACCCCGTGTTGTTGTACCTGAGGTTGAGGTCCAACTCCACTCCCTGTCCAGCTTCCCGCCTGTGCGCATCCTGGGAGGCAGCAGGTGGCTCAAGCGGTGGGAGACCTGGGTTGAGTCTGGCTCCTGGCTTTGGTTTGGCCCGGTCCTGGGTATTGTTTTTGAGGAATGAATCAGTGGATGCAATCCGTCTGTCTTTTGAATAAGTCAAATAAAAAAATTAGGCTCTGGATTACAGCTTGCTGGAGAGTGGGGCAGGATTGTCTGGTCCTGGTATTAGGTAGTGTCGGGGCTCAGAGATAAGTTCTGACTCACTCTTCTGCTCCTGTGTCTCAGGGTTTTTGAAGACCTCTCCTAACATTTAAAAGCATAAATGTACCCTCATGTTCTTTTTCTCACCAGGTGGGCAGAGTGGGAAGGCTTTCCCTACAAGTGACCTCACCGTCCTTACATTTAAACTCCATTTCATCCCCCTGGTGTACAAGCTCCTTGCTGCCACTTCCTTGGCGATCAGAAGAGAAGGTGCCTTGCAGGAAACCCGGGGCTCCCCCAATTATGCAGCATCTCCCGTCTTCCTGGGTTGGAATCAGCCCGAGGGCCAGCTGGCAGTCAGCCACTCCCTGAAGGCACAGGGGCTCTCTGAGGCCCACCCTCACCACGGAGGACGCTGGGCCTCCGTAAGTGGTCTGCACTGGGCTGGTGAGCTCTGAGCAGCTCCTTCAAGGCAGTGACCAGCCCTGCCCAGCATTGTTCTCAGCCCTTTCAAATTGTGATTCCAAGCACTGTGGAGGCCTTGTGCACACTGCGGGCTGAGAGCCTGGAGGGCAGAGGCAGAGCAAGGCCCTTTCTGGAATGTTCTTTGCTGAGTGTCTTCAGTGCTTTAGGAAGAGACAAGGTGAGAGCCTGGGACCATGGGTCAGCTGGAGGGCAGCTTTGTTTCTGGTGGATGAAGTTGCAGGGTCTCTGTGTCACGTTGCCACTTGCTGTCCTCCTCCTTGCAGTCGGTGTGGGACACACTCCTCTCCCACATCACTGGGAAGAGCTGAAGTTCTGAGAGCAGGTGGAAAACTTGGCTTTGTGTCAGCATCACCTCCTACCCTAGTGGCTGGAAAGGGGACAGCTGAAGGCGAACTTGCAGGAGGCCTCCAGCCCAGCTGCAAGTTACTCCCCGTCTGAAAACGCAGCGAGACAGGCAAAGAGGCTGACTCTGGTCTGTGGCAGGGCCAGGAAGGCTCTTCCCTGGGGACATCTGTTGCCCTGGAGGATTCAGTGGTGGCCAGTGCCATCCTACGGAAATCCCAGATTTCAACTCTGGTTCCCCGAGAAGCCCAGCAGTCACCTTGCCCTGTGCACACAGAGGCCCCGGTTGCTGCACCTTGTACCCGTATGGCTTAAGGGACCTTGCTTGGATAAGGCAGAGGAGCCTGGCTGTCGTGTAGTGAATGAGGCCTCTGCTTGTATCACTATATCCCATGGGAATGTCAATTTGAGTCTTGACTGCTGTACTTCCCATCCAGCTCCCTGTTAATGCACCTGGGAAAGTAGCAGAAGATGACCCAAGAGACTCAGAGGGAACTCTTGGCTCCTGGCTGGGATCTTGCTCAGCCTCAGCTGTTAAGGCCATTGGGGGAGTGAACTGGTGCGTGGAGAACCTCTCTGTCTCCCTCTCTCTCACTTACTCTATCTTTCAAATAAAACAGATTTTGAAACAGAATTTGTGAAGGTAGATCAGAGATGTAAAGGAGTCCGTGGAGGCTGTGTGCAAACAGAAATCCCCTTGCTGCAGGGCCTACAGTCAGGCTCACTCCCTGCACAGACGGCTGCAGGGCCGGTGTGTGGCGTCGTGTGCTAAACCACCTCCTGCGACATCAGCCTCCATACCAGCACCAATACTGACCCCAGCGGTCCTACTCCAGATCCACCTCTCCGGGCCCTGCATCGTTGGAGTTTCTGTCTTCAGTTCGGCCATTCCCAGGCAGTGCATCCATTTGTGAGGCAAACCAGCGGATGCAAGACCTCTCTTTCCATCTCTCCCTCTCTATAGCTCAGAGTTTTCAAATAAATAAAAATTAAATTTTGAAAAAAATCAACATAAAGGATTTTTTTTAAAGGAAGGGAGCCAGGCATGGAGACTGGCTGCAGAACCTACTGGCAGGTGCTCATGCCCTCCCCTCCCCTTCCCCGGTGACAGTTGCCATGGAGTCAGGTCTCGGTGTCAGCGGATTCAGAGCCTGTCTTTTGGGTGTCTCAGCAACATGACTCTGAGCTCCAGTTCTAGTTAAAGGGGCATTACTCTGATGTACCTGCTGCCATTGGCGCAGGCATGTGCCATTCCTACCAGCTGGTGAGCGTCACAGCGATTTAAAAACCTTTATTTATTAGTTTATTCATTTATCTGCAGAGTTAGAGAGAGAGAGAAAGAGTAGCCTTATTTGTGTTAACTATACCAGTGTGCCAGCATAGTTGCCTATCCTTTTGTTTTAAAGATCTGTAGTGCATAACCACAGTTCAAGTTCAATGGCTTCTTAGGTATACCCTCTCTGGTCTGAAGACAGAGCCAGCAGAGTATCATCCCGATCAATTAAAAGCTCCAACAACAAGGTGGAGGAATCCACCATGGTGGGAAGGTTTGGGGAGGGGTGGGGAGAATCCAAGTACCTATGAAACTGTGTCACATAATACAATGTAATTAATGAATTAAAAAAAAAAAAAAAAAAAAAAAAAAAAGATCTGCAGTGCAGGTGGGGAACTCTGGGTCAGGACACGCTCCCATGGTCCCCAGGCGAGGGGGCTGCAGGTTGCCTGGGGGTGAGGACCTGGAGACACACTGAAGTGGGAGCAGCTGGCAGTGGGAATGTTTGACAGGGGAGGGGGCACTTCTGGGGGCTTCCACAGACCAGATCGCTGCACTTGCAGGTGGCTGGAAGAGCTGAGCTGAGTGGTTTAGACGGGGCAACTGGGGACATGTCTGGGTCAGGTCAAGGCACTCGTCCACCTGGCAGACCTGGGACACTTCAGCTGTGCTAAATAGCATCACCATGGCCTGTTGGCACATGCAGAAACAGGCTGGGAGGTATGCCCGATCACAGTGCCTGCCTGCAGGGGTGGGCCACGTGAGGCTCGGCAGCAGCACCACCAGAATGCTAAAGAACTGGACCTGGAGCAAGACTGTAGGGGTTTGTGTGCTTGTCTCTGGGATTGTGGCACCATTGCTTCATGTAGAGACCTGGGGGTGGTGACGGGCTGCACAAGCATGGACCACAGAACCCACCTGGCACATGTGGGAGCCGGGGCTGGGAGGAGTCTGCACAGGGCCAGGCTGCAGTGCCTGTTAGCACATGCAAAGGCCAGGTCTGAGGACAGATCATGCCAAGCAGGGCCATGACCCCTGTTTGCATGCACGGGCCTGGTAGTGGAACTTGGGGCATTCCTCTGCTAGTCCATGGCCCTGCCTACTGGAGAACACAGCAGATGGGGCTGGGGGCTGGCTAGTCCAGCCAAGACTATAGCACTCATCATTTGTATGGATCAGATCTGGGCTGGGTCAGGCCACAGCATTTGCTGGCATATGCAAGAACCAGGACAGGGTGTGGGCCATGCCTGGCTGGGCTAGGTTGCAACACCCACCAGTGAGAGCTGAGACTGTGGGTTAGCCATGCCAGGATGAGTTGAAGCACCCCCAGCATGCAAAAGATCCAGGGCTGGGAATGGACCTAGTAGGGGAACCCTGGGAATTCACTGCCAGACTGCAGCTTCCGCTGGTAAGCATGAGAGTCGGGCCTGGGGGAAGACTCAGGATAGGCTGCGCTAGGCTGTAACACCCACTGGCAAGAGCTGGGATGTGGCCAGTCTGCAGCACAAGCTGGCATGAGTGAAAACCAGGCTGGGTTAGATTGTAACACTTGCCAGTTCAAAGGAGGGTTACAAGTGGGCCAGGCTGAGCTAGGCTGTTGTACTTGTCAGTGAGAGCTGGGACTGGAGGCAGGCAAGGTTGAGCCAGATTGTAGCACCTGCTGGCTAATTTTGACACTGGGGGGTAGGTCATCTCAGACTGGTTCACATCACGTGCCAGCATACACAAGACCCGGGGCTGGGAGTGGGTCTGGTAGGGGGACTGTGGGTACTCTCTTACTGGGTTAGTTTCCGCTGGTGAGAATGAGAGCCAGTGCAGACCAGGCTGGTCAAGGCAATAGCATCCAATAACACATGTGTAGCCCAGGTCCTGGGGCAAGTTTGGCTGAACCAGGCTGCAGCACCAGCGGGTGCGCACAAGAGCTAGATGGGATGCAGAACAGACCAGGATAGGCTGCAGCACATTCTAGCATGTGCAAAAACGGGCCTGGGGTGGGCCTGGTAGGGTTGTTGAGGATTGTCCCTACAAGGCTGCAGCACCTGCTGGTGTGAAGACTGTGCCTGGCAGGTTGGGCTGGGCCAGGCCCGTTAGTTTACATGAGAAGTGGGGTTGGGACCAGGCAGCTTCACCTACAGGTATGTGTATTGGCTGGTGCAGATTACAGAATGAACCTGACCCTGCAGTGGCTGGTGCGTACAAGAGTCAAGACTGAGGTCACCTCAGATGAGGTTTCTTGGGGGACCCTGCTAACTGGACTGCAGGACTCAAAACTTTGACTACAGGGAATAATCACAGAATGTGTGGTCTGACTTTGGAGTGCATGTGTCAGAACTGGGACTCTTCAGTTGCTCTTGCTTGTGCAGTGAGCATTATTCTCAGGTACGCACTGCGGATATGACAGCCAGCTAATGCAGGCCAGCAGAGGATACTGAGTGCCAGGAGAGCAGAACAGGTTGGACTGCTCTCCTGGCCAAGCTTTGCAACATGTTCCTGAGCCTGTGGATGCATTAAGGTAGACTTAGTCAACCAATAGACCTTGGAAAAATTTTCTCAACCTTAGTGGAACAAATCCAACAATGTGTCAAAACTATCAAAACACCCTTGGAACACTCCCACGTCCGGGTCTCTAAAGCTTCATTAAATGACCAACCCCCATCCTCAGGTGTTGATGTGGTTTGACGGCAGTGGGTGGTCCCCTCCCCTTCTCCACCTATGGACACATGAAAAAAAAAAAGAAATGTTTATTCTTTCCACCTTCCTGTGGTACCTAGACCCTCCCCACCCTAATTGGAGACCACAAGGGGCTGCATCCCTCTCAACACACACACACACTCACACACCTAACCATACTCGCACATTCTCGTATACCACACAACACACACACACACTCACACACCTAATCATACTCGCACATTCTCGTATACCACACAACACACACACACACTCACACACCTAATCATACTCGCACATTCTCGTATACCACACAACACACACACACACTCACACACCTAATCATACTCGCACATTCTCGTATACCACACAACACACACACACACTCACACACCTAATCATACTTGCACATTCTCGTATACCACACAACACACACACACACTCACACACCTAATCATACTCGCACATTCTCGTATACCACACAACACACACACACACTCACACACCTAACCATACTCGCACATTCTCGTATACCACACAACACACACACACACTCACACACCTAACCATACTCGCACATTCTCGTATACCACACAACACACACACACACTCACACACCTAATCATACTCGCACATTCTCGTATACCACACAACACACACACACACTCACACACCTAATCATACTCGCACATTCTCGTATACCACACAACACACACACACACTCACACACCTAATCATACTCGCACATTCTCGTATACCACACAACACACACACACACTCATACACCTAATCATACTCGCACATTCTCGTATACCACACAACACACACACACACTCATACACCTAATCATACTCGCACATTCTCGTATACCACACAACACACACACACACTCACACACCTAATCATACTCACACATTCTCGTATACCACACAACACACACACATACGCACACCCATAAAGTTTTTGATTTCACAGGTGCAGAGGTCTTCTTGTTGCCTGCTTAGCTCTTGAGAATCCGTGTACCTTGGCCACAGCAAATACGCTGACCTATTTTCTCCAGAGAAAGTCACAAAGCCAGAGCTGTTCTTCAGTGTCCCTTGTATGAGCATGCGCCTTTGATTCCAGAGACAGCTGTGGTTGGCGGCGGAGACGTTCCTCTCTGCTCACGCTCTGCCTTCCTTTCCCTGCGTCCAGCCCTGCTTGTCTTTTGCTTTTTGTTGCTGTTTTGTCTTTAATCTGCACCATGGGCTCCTGTAACCACCTGTGCAAAAGGATGCAGGTGGCACATCTGCGGCCAGGCTCACCACATTCCGGAGCCCCTCCTCGACGCTTGCTGGCTGATTGTGTTCATGGAGCATGTTGATTGTGTCCTCTGCAGCCTCCATGTTGAATTCCATCTGTCCTTTGAACCTTCCGGTTTGCTGCATCCTGTTTTCATAAAGCTGTCAGCAGAATGTTCTTGCTTTGATGCAGCTTCTGGGGAGTTTGTCTTTCCCACAGCTTGAAATGCGGGGGTAGGAGGACATTGTCATCTTAAATCTTGGCTAAAGTAGCTGCTTTGTAAGCCTGCTTGACCATGCAGAGGTGCAGAAGCCCGACCCATGAGATCCTGGGGCCTTTGTGTTTGAAAGTGAGGGCTATTTTCATAACAGCAGGTGTGAGATTGGAATCTGACAGATGGCCTGAGGGCTTTGTAACCCTGGACGGGTAGATGGTGAGGGTGTCACACTGGCATAGTTTGCTGTGACCCTGTGGAAGACCCCACGTACATGACCAGGAGATGGGGCGGAGAAAGGGCTGCCTTGGAGAGGAGCATGCAAGCTCTTGGGTCACATTAGTGTCCCCTGCACCCATTGTGTTCAGGCACCAACAGTTGAGTACTTGTAAGGAGCCAGGTGCTACAGTAACGAGCCAGACAGATCGAGAGTCCCACCTTAGTGAGGCCCCAGGGATGTGAACTGCAGTACGTTAGCAGGTGGCTCTGGTGTGAGATGAGGCAGGCTAGGGCAGAGGAAGGGCTATAGGGAATGTGAGCTGTGCAGGGCGAGGCCCCTACCTCAATGTCACTGCCTCGGGGAACTTAACCTTAGCATCTAGTGGCAAACACAGGCCATGTGCAGGCCACAGCTTGGATCTTTTGGTTTGATTTGTTTATTTGTTTGCTATGCACAGTAACAGAAAGAGGGACACACACACACCAAATTTTTCATCCTCTGGTTCACTCGCCAAGTGGCTTCAGTGGCCAGAGCAGGGCCAGGCTGAAGCCAGGAGCCTGGAGCTCAAGATCTCCTATACAGGCAAGGCCCAAGCATCTGGACTGCCTTCCACTACTTTTCCAAGCATAACCAGGAACTAAATTGGAGGTGGAGTAACTAGGGCCAGAATCAGGTCTACGACATGGAGTACTATCATCCCCACGATGCTTGTTTCTGGAATCCCTTGTTTATGTGCCGGTATTTTGCTATTCGACATTTGCTAGGAGGTTCCCTTTCCTCCAGTCTAAACATCCTTGCATCTTTGTAGGCTTTGGTTCATTTTGAAGATTGAGTGGCACCTGCAGGAGGAGTGGTGTGGGGGGGTCGGTGTCAGGACACAGCGGCAGCCCGTGGGAGGCTGGTCCTTCCGTCCAGCCTGGGTTCGGAGGGGACAGGTGGGGCGGGGCGGGGCGGAGGCAGGAGACAGTTGGGGATCTTAGCATTTGTCAAGGGAGGGTGTAGCAATGTAGGGGGCATCATGATTTCTTCAGTGGGAGACTGAGCTAGGTCGAGTGCTTAAGAAGACAGAAGGTGGAAACACTTAGTGCATTATGCCCGTGGGTTCTGTGGGGTGCCAATAGGGTAGGCAATGGCTGGAGAGGCCAGCCTAGCACTTGGACAAGGATACTTGCTGGGCAGAGAACTCTGGGTACAGCTGATGCCTATGCTGCCCAGAGAGATGGCAGTAAAAGTCAGGGTACTAGGTGAGCTCCCCCTTGGGAGGTGGGCAACGAGAGTGGGGCAAAGGACCCTCCACTTCGGAGGGCACAAGCCAGGAAAGGAGGACAGCTGGTGAGACTTACAGGGTGGCCACATAATCTAGGTGTAAGGAAGGCTAAGTTAACAATTACCATGTACCTGCTGCTCTGCTAAATACGGGAGTCAGTTCTCAGACCCACATAGTTATTGTGAAGCTCACTCGGAGCTGCTGGGGCAGCAGAAGCCTGGGGTCCCGCGCTCAGCTGTGGCAGGCCCAGCCTTTGGATGGACTAGGCTTGCTTTAGTCTTGCTTTCTGCACTAGCACCTTGCAAACCTACCAAGCAAGAAAGGAGGGGCTGGGAGCGGATTTGCACACCCAGGCTGCTATCCACAGGAGCGTGCAGCCCCCAGCTCGGGGAGGCCGATTGAGAGGATAAATGGCCCTACTGTGAAAAGACCCCGAGAGACGCTGCCTCTTGGGGAGGACTTTGAGGGCAATCGAATTTATGGAATTTCAAGTGCAGAGAGCACTGGAGGCAGGTGTAAAGCTGAGCAAGAGCCTCGGACAGCTTCAAAGCACAGGCCTAATGGCTTCCGGATCTGCCTGCGCGTCGTGGCCGCAGCCAAGTCCTCCCACAGCCATGAATGCAGATTCCCTCTGTCACTAATTTCCCAAGTGAAAAAGACCATGGGCTCGATTCTGCTCTCAACGTCCATTTGCTGAACACCCTGGAACTTTGATGGTCTGAAATGCTGCTGAGCTCGGTGTGCAGAGGCCCTGGGACAGCGGGGCTGCTCCTGGTCCTCAGCCCCTGCGCCCTCAGGGTGAGGGCGGTGGGAGGTGGGCCCTGGTTTCCTGCAGAGCCTGGCTCCTTTGTGTTTTCTAGTTGATGAGTTCATGCCAGTGAGGGTGTGTTCAGCAGAGGCGTGGCCTCACAGCTGCCATCCCTGTGGTGGAGTTTTGCCTTTAGCTGTTTCATAAATCCTGGATTTGAGCTAATTCACCAAGTTGTCTTCTAGTTCTTATTAATGATGCTGTGCAACATACTGCATATTTAAAAAAATATATCATATTTATTTGAAAGGCAGAGTGGTGGAGAGAGGCAGGAGAGGGAGCTCTTCCTTCTGCTGGTTCACTCCCCAAATGGCTAAAACGGTCAGGGTTGGGCCAGGCTGAAGCCAGGCAGCAGGAAGCAGGACCTGCATCCTTCCCACAGGGTTGGGAGGAAGCCAAGCGCTTACGTTATCATCGGCTTTCCGAACAGGCCTCTGTCCCTGCTGGACCCACTGAACCCTGGATGGCACTCATGGAGGATAGCATGAAGGCCTGGCTTTGAAGCCAGCTTTGCTTCCTCTGCTGTGTGATGCGGTGCAAGTTACTTAACCTCTCTGCCTTAGCATTCTCTTCTGCAACAGGGAGTGAATGGATGCCCACAGACCTCATGGGGAGTGAGGACCCAGCAAGGGCATGACTTTCTCCTAGGCACTGTGCAAACCTCAGTTGCAATTTTCTGTATCTTTTGCAGGGCAACCATGCTCAGCCAGGTTGCTGGATTGCTGCTGGGCAAGTAGCCATGGGCACGGTGGGGTTGGGATTTCATCTGGACAATCTAACCACATAAGCACATGGATTCCTACACGTGTGCCACACCAGGAGGCTGCCCCGGCTCTCTCCTGCGGGGCCAGCCAGTTCTGCACACAGCGATGTCTTTTCTGGTTATCACAGGTAGCGCACCACGCATTTCTTCTCTCGCCTCTCACTGTTGGCAGGGCTGCGTCCTTTCAGAGGCCTCTGTGGAGAACCCGCTTCCTTGCTGTGTTCAGCGGCTGCAAGCTGCGGGTCCTGCCTGACCAAGGTCCGGATTCCCCTCACTGTGACCTCCTGCTGCTGTCATCAGCTGTCCCACTCCTTCCTCTCCTCCTCCGGCTTCCCTCTTGGCAGTGCACTTGGGATGGTGTTGGGTCTCCCTGGAAAGTCCAGCGCAGTCTCCCGCCCCTGGACGCTTCTCTGACTCTCGCTGCCTCTGCCCTGTGCAGGCCCTCCTTGTATTCATGGTTCCAAGGATTGCACAGCCTGGAGAGGTGGGGGTGGGAAGCATTACTCAGCGTGCTACTCTCCTCGCAGGCCCACCAGGTACCAACAGGGCCTTGTCTATGTGACTGCTCTGAGCTGCACCTGCCAGTCAGCTGCAGTGGCCTAGCAGGGACTCCCTAGCCCCTCAGTTATCCATGTGAAAGAATGTACATGACCTAATAAAGATGATGTGGAATCGGGCCACTCTGGGAATGCCAGCTGTGTTGTGGAGTCTGGCTTGGATTTCTTGCCTCAGTATTTTTTTCCCAGATTACTGTGTTGGACTAGAGGCAGAGCTCCCAGGATGGGAACCAGCACCCTGATACAGGATTCGGGTGTCCCAAGCAGAGTTTAACCTGCTGCAATATTGAAGCTTTGGCCCCCCAAACAAGTTCTTGAGTGTTGTTACCAAGAATTCTGCATACAGGAGATGACTGGTAAAGATGGGACTTGAACCCTTATCTTTGGTACACTGCCAGCCTGAGCAGCTCACAAGTCAACTGCTGTATCGCACAGGTGGGGATGTTGGTCAGAGATGGCCTGGTTCGCAGAACAGCAGAAACCAGATACAGAACCCAGGACCCTGGTGGCTTGGTCCCCTGCCCACTCAGAGTGTGGGCCGTAGCTGGTGCCATCGCGCTTGGATGGGGAGGAGCAAGACTGGAGGCAGAGGTGGGTGGTATTCCGAGTTAAGATGGATGGCCATCTGGAACATGGCGTTTGGTGCTGAGGAACACCACGATGATCCTGCGGGGAGGCGCTGGGAGGCGGACTGTCACAGCCCTGGGCGCACACCCTCGCTAGCGTGACTGCCTTGTAGAGCACAAGGATGGAAGGCTTTCTCCGACTCCATCCTGTGTCCTCCGCGCTCTCTCAACAGACTGTGGAGTGCAACTCCCTGTTAGGGTAGGAAGTGATGGTAGAAGTCAGGTGACTCAATGCTCCCAGTTTGCAAACGAAGAAACCAGAGCCTTCAGGAGCTGGGCATCCACTATCTCCTGTGGACCTTTGAAGTGCTCTCTGGGGAGTTCTCTCCATCCTGCCTAACCGTTATCTCTTCTCTCCTTAAAGCTTTAGTATTTTCTTGCCCATGACTTCTTTTTTAAGTTGTATTATGGCCAAGGGAGCACCTGTAGCTTTCTTCATGGGAGCAAAGCTAACTGTGCAGGTAGGCGAGAGGCCAGCAAGCACGAAGGCTGACTCCAGGGCTTCCATCTGCGCCACTGGGATCCTGCATATGAAGCCGAGCTGCCCAGACACAGCACCCTCTCCCTGCAGCCTTGCCCTGCTGGCTGCTCCTGAGTCCTCCTGCACCTGTTGCCAACTGGGCATGATATCACGTGCCCACCTTCCTCTCCAGGCGTATCTAAGAAGCCAGGCAACAAGGAGGACACACTCTTACCATGTGCTGTATATATTTCACTGAACCTGAGTGGTGATGGTCAGCGTTTTTTTGTTCACAAACAACTGTGGATTGCTGAGCTTAAGTTCCTAGCTGGTGCTCTCTGAAAATCAACTCCATGGTAAGTGTGTTCTTAATACCGCCTCACCATTGATGTGGGAATCATCCTGTGGGCTGTGGGTTCTCAGGACGCTGCACAGGCACTCAGGAGCTGCATTACAAGGCAAGGATTCTCAGTGCTTAATGGTTGGTGACCAGAGTGGACGTGTGAGAAATGGGTGGTGGGCCGGGTGGTTAGCGGCCGCGGTAGACTGGGTGGTGTAAACCATGGACATTTCTTTCCGTTTTGGATTCCGGACCCTGGAGATAGAGGTGCCAGCAGGCTTGCTTTCCTTGGCGGCTTCTCTGTGGTTTGCTGATGGCCACACTTGTGCTGCCTCCTCACTTGGTGGCTCCTCCACCACACACCTTCTCCTTTCTCTTCTTATAAGGACTTCAGTCTTACTGGATTGACATGTTCACTTAACTTAAACATCTCCTTAAAGTCCTTATTTGCAAGTCGTATCATGTTCTGATGCATTGGGGGTTGACTCTCCAATTCTGAATTAGAAGGGAAGTACAGCTTAGCACCTGGTAAGTGTTACAATTTGGTCCCATCACTCTGAATTGGCCAGTTTCTCATTCCTGATAATATTAGTGATACAGTTATATACAAATGTGTGTGTACATATATGTACATACACACACATATAATGACTGTGTCAACATTGGACAGATCTGCATGATTAACCGAACCAATGTTTTCTGAACCACCATGCTATTATCCAAAAGTATTTAGACAAGAAGACTTACAAAGTAGACAGTGGCCGCATGAGTTTTAACATAGCAGAAGAAGAAAAGTTTGTTAATCTAGCATCAGACCACATGCTGCAAAGATTTACTTTTTCTTGGAAAGTCAAATTTATAGAGAGGAAAGATAGAAAGAGCCTTCCACTGGTTCATCTCCTAAGTGGCTGCCAACTGTGGGAGCTGAGCTGGCCCAAAGCCAGGAGCCAGGAGCTTCTTCTGGGTCTCCCACGTGGGAGAGTCCCAAGGTTTTGGGCCATCCTCTACTGCTTTCCCAGGTCATAATCAGGGAGCAGGATGGGAAGTGGAGTAGCCAGGATATTAACCAGCACTCATATGGGATCCTGGTGCTTGCAAGGTGAGGATTTAGCCACTGGGCCATAGCTTTGAATCTTGAAATTAATCTTTAAAAAGCTACCATCTATGACATTCCAGTGTGGCATTAAAGAGGAGTAGCCACCATGACTTGAAAAAGCTGTGGAAATATTTCTCCCCTTCCCAACTATATTTGTATGAAAATGGACTTTTTAAAAATATACTTAAAGAACATTGAATGCCGTAAGCAGATATGAGAACCCAGCTGCCTTTTATCAAGTGTTACATAAAGCAGATGTGTAAGAATGTCAGACAATTTTCTCACTGATTTGTTTTGGAAAATACAATTATTTCTTTGAGTAGCTATTAAAGTATAATTGAAATATGAAAAACTACATGGTTAAAGTACATGTGATTTAAGAAATGTTGGCAGGTGCCTGTGTGCATGGACTCCTCCCCTCACTAAGGCCATGAGCTAGCCACCCCTCTCCACCTCCGTCCCCTCCACTTCCTGCCTCCCTGGTTTCTCAGCAGTCCCTCGTCTTACTACTTACACTGTGTTTTAATTTGCAGCTTATGGAATTTTACATAAGTGGAATAATACGCTCTGTATAGTTTCTGTCTTTTTTAGAAGTGCTTTGAGATTCACCACGTTTTAGGCATCAAAAGCTCATTTATCTTCATATCTGAGTAGTCTTTCATTGTGTGGAAACAGTATAATTTCTACCTCATTCATCTATTTAAGACCTTTTGGTTTGGTTTAAGGTTTTTGTTATTACAAATAAAACTGCTTGGAAATTCACATTGGCATTATTTTATCATTCCTCCTCAGGAACTAGGTTGCAAAGGACTGGGCCATGTGCTAGGTGTGGGTTTGACATTTTCAGAAAGCACCAACTGGCTCTAAAATGGTTGGGCCATCATCAGTGTGTGACTGGGTTCTTCCACATCATCACCAACATTTACCAGCAATACTGACCCGCACGGCACGTGTTTGACGTGTTTGCTTGCCATCGGTGTTGCGTGTCTTCTTTGCTAAGTGTCTGTTCAAACATTTTGCCCATCTGGAAGTGAGATGTTTTTCTTATCAGCCAGTCTTGAGTATTTAAAAAAAGTTCTGAACAGCCTAATAAGATATTTTAGCTATACATGTTTCTTCCAGGCTGTGGCTTGCTATTTTTATTTTTTAAGAATTAATTCTTTCTTTCTTTGTTCTTTCTTTGTCCCTGTTCGTAGGGGTTGAGGGCTTGGTCTTTTTTCAGTTTGAGTGTTGCTGTCTTCCGGGTTTTGCAAAAGCTCCGGCGGAGGGAGTTCCCTTTCATTCTGAGTTGCAGTAGGTTTCCTCAAGGTCAGGTGTTGTATCTTGTCAAACCCCTTTCTGTATCCACTTAGATGATCACACGTATTTCAAGCATCTTAATATGGCAAACTATAGAAGATTAATCTTAGGCCAATGTTACAGATCAGATGTGAGGCCTGGTTATTACAGATCACTCCTTCGACGCAGTGCTGATTTGCTGACATATTGTGGATAAACGTGCTTTTGACTCTGGATTCCTGTTGGTGTGGACCTTGGGAAGCAGGCGGCAAGTGAGGACACTGCTGTTTTTTGGTTACGTGATTTTCTAGTGAACTAATTTGCTTCATTTTTGTTTTATTACATATACATATATACTTTAATTTAAAATCAGTTTAATTTTAGTAATTTGAGATTGCAATGAATACTTTTTAAAAGACTTCTTTATTTTTGTTGGAAAGGCAGAATTACAGAGAGATGGAGAGACGCAAAGTCCCTCCGTTGCTGCTCCAATGCCTAAGTTTCCATACTGGCTGGAGCTGAGCTGGAGCCAAGCTTCTCTGAAGCCAGGAGCCTGGAGTTTCTTCCGGGTCTCTCACATGGGTGCAGGATCCCAAGGCTTTGGGCCGTCCTCCACGGCTTTCCCAGGCCACAAGCAGGGAGCTGGATGGGAAGTAGAGCATCCAGCACACAAATGGCATCCTATGGGATCCCAGCACATGTAAGGTAAGGATTCCGCCACTAGGTTATTGAGGTTGGCCCCAGTTAACAATTTAATTTACAGCAATCTAGTGCCAATGTAATTCCAATGCCATGCTGGTTCTATTCTCCTTCACTGTCTACGATATTTGCATAAATTCCATCCTGTTACGTTGTATGCCTGTACATTTAGAATTACTATTTTGTGTGGTAGCTTTTTAAATAACAGGTCAAAAGGCAGAGTCAAAACTCAAAAATATAGCAATAATGACTTCATATTTATCCGTGTAGTAGTTGTCGTCGATCTTATCTTCACACGGGTTACCATTGCTGCCTCGGCTCTGCTCTGATCCCAGAGCGCATTCTTCATCTTTTCTCTGGGCCATGTGTGCTGGGGACAAGCTGTCAGTTTTTGCTTCCCTGGACATGTTTTAATTCCACTTCATTTTTGGAAGACAGCTCTGCCTGCTGTGTCGTTTGTGTGACAGTGCCCGTCAGCACTTGGCCCTGGGCGAGCGCTTGCTGGGATCACCTGGGTGTGGGCACTTGATCTCTTGCTGCGTCTGGGACCCGTCCTGCCTTTGACTGGCTGTACTGTGCCTTGGTGTGGGTCTCTTTTATTTAGGGTAATTCGTGCTTCTGGGATGAGTAAGTTTGTCTTCCATAAATGTGCAAAGTTTGTGGTGCGTTATTTCTTTAGCCTTCTCCCAGCCCGCCCGTCCTCCCAGGCTCCGGTGCGTACTCCTAGAGGCCTGCTGGGTGCCCACAGGCCCTTGGGCTCTCTTTACTCGCGGCCCTGCTCCTGATTCTCTTTGCATTGTGTAATTTTAATTAATTGAAATATCTTCAATTGTATTGATTTTTTTCTTTCTCTGTTGTTTTCAAGTTCGTGCCTGATGTCCGCGAATCTATTGGCTCTGTCAGTTGATTGTTTTGATCTTTTTTGTTTGTAGAATAATAATTTTATTCTTGAATTTAGAAAAATTTTAAATTCGTTTTGAACAGATTCAATATGTGTTTGCAGATATAATTCTAAAAGCATGATATTCTGTCCTCCCTCCCCTGACAATGTGAGCTTTGGAACACGTTTTAGGGTTCATGTCTACCACAATTGTTCTCTGTATCATGTTTGAGCCCAGTGTGACTCCATTGCTTTTGGTCATTGTAGGTGATATTTTCCTGATTTTTAAAAAGTGTCTGATAATTTTATTTTAATTGGAGGCCAAGAATTGTGGATTTTACCTCTTAGGGTCCGGGGGATTTGTAAGCATTGTTTGGAATGCAGGGAAGGTACTTGGCTCGGTTGGACCCTTGGGGGTGTGTGTGTGTGTGTGTGTGTGCATGTGTGTGTGAGGTTTTTAACTGAGTCAGATTTCCACCCTCCTGGGCGGGCTTTCATTGGCTCTGCTGTTCCCCGGCCGTGAGTCACGCAGTTTTCTCTCCAGTTGTTGGGAAGGCGACTACTCCTGGGCACCGCTCTAATACTGGTCACAGTTCTTCCCAGAGTTGGGAGGTGTCTTCACACATGTGGCTGCTCAGTGTTCATCTACACACCCCAGGAGACCCTGAAAGATTTCTGAAGTTTGCTGTGCCTGGAACTCTATCCTTTCCAAGCTTTGCCCTGTGCATCTTGTTACAGCTACTCAATTCCATCCACTCAAACCGGCGGTGATGCTCTACTTGGATCTTTTCTTCTAGACCATTGCCTGGTAGCTTTAGGCGAGCCAGACATGTTAAAATACAAACTATATGGCCCTTTATGAAAAACGGCAGCTGATCCTGAGTAACCAGCTCACTTCTTTGGGGGATTTGGCTACCATGTTTAATGCCTTGAGAGTTATTTTCAAAATAAATTTCTTGAGCCTGGCACAGTCGCCTAGTGCTAAAGTCCTTGCCTTCTACGTGCTGGGATCCCATATGGGTGCTGGTTTGTGCCCCAGTAGCCCCACTTCCCATCCAGCTCCCTGCTTGTGGTCTGGGAAAGCAGTAGAGGATGGCCCAAAGCCTTGGGACGCTGCACCTGCGTGGAAGGCCTGGAAGAAGTTCCTGGTTCCTGGCTTTGGATTGGCTCAGCTCTGGCCGTAGTGACTACTTGAGTTATGAATCAGCGGATGGAAGATTTTCTCTGTTTCTCCTTCTCTCTGTATATCTGAATTTCCAATAAAAATAAGTATATAAGTGTATATATATATATATTTCTTATGCTTTTAAAAATGAGGTAAATAGGCCTGGCACAATAGCCTAGTGCTAAAGTCCTTGCCTTGAATGTGCTGGGATCCCATATGGGCACTGGTTCTGATCCTGGTGCTCCTGCTTCCCAACCTGCTCCCTGCTTGTGGCCTGGGAAAGCAGTTGAGGACGGCCCAAAGCCTTGGGACCCTGCACCCATGTGGGAGACCTGGCAGAAGCTCCTGGCTCCTGGCTTTGGATCGGCGCAGCTCCGTCATTGTGGTCACTTGGGGAATGAATCATCGGAAGGAAGATCTTCCTCTCTGTCTCTCCTCCTCTCTGTATGTCTGCCTTTCCAATTAAAAAAAAGTAAATCTTTTTTTTTTTTTAATGAGGTAAATACCCAGGTTGATAAATACAATCTTAACGTATCTTGAATGGAAATAGAGGGCTTCAGGGCGAGTGCAGTGGCATATCAGGCTGATCCTGTCTGTGGCACCAACTTCCTACATGGGCATCGGTTCTAGCCCTGGCTACTCTACTTCCTACCCAGCGCTCTAGAAAAGCGGCAGAGGATGATTCAAGACCTCGGGCTCCTGAACCCAAGGCTGGAGCAAGTTCCTGGTTCTTCTTTCCCTCTCCTCTCTATGCAACTCTGACTTTCAAGAAAAACAAATCTTAAGAAAAAAGAATTAAAGGGCTCCAACAGAGGTATACTTAATAATATACATTTTTATGCTACCAAGTAATGGGTTAATTTGTTTTTAAATGCATTAAATATTAATACTTAACATTTATTTCTTTAGCTTGTAATTTGGTAGATACCAATCAGCCTGACCCAAAGAAACAAAATGTTTTATAGATCCTCAATAGATCAAAGTGTTGCAGACGTTGTTTTGAGAACAGTTTTGGTTTACAGCAGCACTTGGAGGAATGAAGTTTCTTTGGTGCCATCAGAGTCTCCGTCGCAAAGCCAGACACTCAGGCTGTGTGCTGATCAGTTGGACAGAGGGCAAGCTTCGGGCTTCTGTTGACACTTGGTGTGCTTGGGGAGTGGAGGGGTGGCAGCTGGGAGGGAGAAAGAGATTTGGGGATCAGTGAGATGGCAAACTGAGCCGCTGTTGGCAAGGGTGTGCTCCAACAAACTGCCTCAATGCCATGTGCATTGTTGTTTTCAGCGTGGTTGGACTGTCTGCCCCATATGGGGACTGTGAAGATGAATGGTACTAATGGTCCAAGCTGAGGCAACATAGTGTTCGAGTTCTGCTGCCCTTGGCACTGAACCAGTGGAAAGCCCCTTAGCTTTTTAACCCAGTAATTAGGCATTTGGCCCTTGGTTTGGCCTTTCCAAATGAAGCAGAGCTCTGGCTTAATGGGAAAGCTCATTTGTTTTTCTTATCAGGGAAGTAAGCAGGCAGAAACAATGCCGAGGTGGGAGGCTTCCTCCTCTGGGGCTGTTACGCTCCCGCCCCCTGATTACTGTGACCAGGACACCAGGCCGACTCTATCCAAGCTGACAGCCACATCAGGTCCACAGAGCTGGCCTGCCCCTGTGACAGCTCGGTGCATTCCCACAGAGCCCCCAAGGGGATGCGAGGGTTTGCAATGCCCGGAGAGTTGTGATACAGTCTACCAACGTGAAAAGGGTGCGTTTCATTTGGATTTGTTTCGAAATGTGACAAAATATCATCAAATTTGAGAGTCTAGTCTCTTTCCAGAATAATGAGAAATACAGCAGAGTTGGAAAAAAACATATTTTGCTCTTAAACTTGGTTAGACTGCTGATAGGCCAGATTTTGCCAGCTCCTCACCCCTGTCCAGGCGTGGATTATGATGTAGTTGTTAATCTTTACTTCCTCCTCTTCCAGGGAACAGCCAACAGAGTGGCTGTTTGAGGGCGGTGTCTTGGGTTGCGTCCTGTTGCGCTGCCTCCCGCTCAGGGGCAGAGAGGGACGTGGATGGCAGTCCACCCCCTGGGCAGCTTTATCTCAGACGGGCTGTTTCCGTACCGGGCAGCGGGATCAGCTGGCCAGCGCTCTGGACACGAGACAAGGGCTCCTGGGCGGCTGTTCTTCCTGTGATTAGTTACAGATTCCCACACTCCTGGGAGTAACCATGAAGGCAGGTATGAGCGCTTTGCCTCCTGACATTTTCCGGGCAGATTTCCCTAGTTCTATCTTTGGCAGGTGTTCTTTTCTGAGATCACAGCACGTGTTAAGGATCACAGTCAGAGAAGCCGTTTGCAGCTTTCACCCTGAGCAGCCTCCCGGAGTTCTGCTGCTCCCAGAGGTTCCAGGAGCCCAGGAGGAAGTCGTTATGAACTCGATGGATCAGAACACTGGCGTGCTTGAAGTATTTAGCAGCACACGGCGGGAGACAGTGCTGCACAGGTCCTAGACTAGACAAAATAAGTCCTTTTGGGGCTTGTGTCCCAGTGAGGAAAACAATAGACTACAAGCAAAAACGTTGTAAAGTGGAAAGTACTGTAAGAATTATTGAAAAAATAGTGTAGAGTAAGGAGCCACCAGAGAGGGCGGCTGTAAGGGACGACCCTGGGTTGGGAATGAAGGTGAACTCTGGAGCTTTGCAGCCATGTGACCAAAGCTGAAGGGCAGACCCAGAGTGTGTGAGGCAGCCTGGCCTGGCTGAGGACGCGTGGAGCAAAGAGAGATGCCGACCTGCTGAGAAGCATCAAACATAGAACCAGAAGCTCAACGGACTCCGGGCAGGACGAAACCACCAGCCAGGCAGGGCAAGAGCCGCTCTGACAGCAGCAGGAAGCAACAGCATGATGAGGAGGGCGGAGTGATGGTCGCTCTAGCTGACTACCTGAACGTCGGGGCCAGAGGACAGCGGGAAGTCCTGAAACAACAACGAGCGTCAGTTGCAAATTCTGTGTCTGCGAAACACATGCTTCCAGAAGGAAGAATTCTTTGTCAGCTCATGTTGTAGGAAATGCTGCGGAGTGTTCTTCCAGCAGAAGGCGACTGTCACAGTCAGGCATTCGGCAGCAACGCCGAGCACTGGAATGGGAAATCGTGGCTGGATATGAAAAAGAGCTTTACTGGGGGCTGGAGCTGAGGCAGAGGGTTAGGCCGCTGACCGCAAGACCAGCATTCCCATAGCGGCACCGTTTTAAAACCCAGCTGCTCCTCTTGGAATCCAGCTCCCTGCTAATGCACGAGAAAGCGGTGGAAGATGGCCCCAGGGCTGGAGCTCCTGTGTTCCTGTGACCCAAAGAACCTGCTGGCTCCCGAGGGAGGCCTGGCCCAGCCTTGACCCTCAGGCCTTTGGGGGGAGTGAACCAGTAGACAGAGGACTTGCCTCTGCTCTCTGTAACTCTGCCTAAGTGCATACATACATACAGCTTTAGGAAGAAGTTTTCTAATCAGCAATTTTCTTGGCTCTTCAGTTACTTTTAATGAGAATTAACTATATGTTAAAGAAAGTGACAGTGTAACTTGTCAAAAAACAACGACGAAATCACTTGAGGTTAATGAGCCAGATTTTAAATATAAAAACAGCAATAGCATCAAGGACAAGGAGTTCAAATGAAATTTTATTCCTACAAAATTCTTACAGTGTACATTAAATATAAATCAAGATATACTGTGATAAGTTGAGGATGAATATTACAATCTAAAAAGCAACCAATATTGATCCAATTTCATAAATTATTATACTTAGTATATGTTAGTTTAACACTTCAGTGTGAGGCAGAAGCTTTCAGATTCAGCTTTTTTTTTAAAAGGAAAAGAAAGAAATATGGGCCCAGTGCAGTAGCGTAGTGGCTTAAGTCTTCACCTTGCATGTGCCAGGATCCCATATGGGTGCCAGTTCATATCCTGGCTACTCTACTTCCCATCCAGCTCCCTGCATAAAAGAAAAAAAAAAAAAAACGGGGCCTGGTGCAGTAGCTCAGCGGCTAAAGTCCTTACCATTTGAGGGCCAGGATCCCATATGGATCGCATACGGATCTCATATCTTGGCGGCCCCGCTTCCCATCCAGCTCCCTGCCTGTGGCCTGGGAAAGCAGTTGGGGACAGCCCAAAGCCTTGGGACCCTGCACCCATGTGAAAGACCTGGAGGAAGTTCTTGTATCCTGACTTCGGATCGGGTCAGCTCCCGCCATTTGGGGAGTGAATCATCGGACGGGGGATCTTCTGTCTCTCCTCCTCTCTGTATACCTGACTCTACAATAAAAATAAATAACTTTTTTAAAAAAGAATTTTCTTTGAATATAAAGACTAGATTATGATAATCATGTATCGTGCAAATCAGAAGAGGCGGAGGAATGATCTCTAGGAATTACATTGTCTCTTGTTCTTAGTTTGACTTTTGATGATGTTTACGTAGTTGATTAGGGTGGGAAGGCTCGAGGGTCAGGGGCGAGTGAGGCCATCGCTTCCATGGTTTCTTTTTTCTGCTTCCCACACCAGAGGAGAAGCCGCACCCAGCCGCCCAGCTGCCTCAGTGCTTGGGGATGGGGACAGCCATCCGATGTCATCCAAGGGTCCCCGTGTGGAGCATGCTGTGAGGGTTGTGCTCAAGTGGTTTCAATAGTCTGACAGTTCTGAAATGCTGCTTATCTCACTGATCCAAGGATCAGGAAATCCTTCCCAAGTCCATTGACTGACAACAGTCCATTTCAGAGTCTCCGTTTGCCCGGATATTTGCTGTCAGCGCCTGGCTGGGGTAGTTGACCAATTTGTTCTGCCTTTCTTCCTCTGTCATGGTACCAGATGTCCTCTGCAGGCTTCAATAGACTGCCACATCCTCCATGTGTATGTGGGCATGCCATCCGCTGCTCTGTCTTAGCCACTGAGGAGTCCCAGCTCGGACACAGGCACCCCAAGTCAGACCACAGGTCCTGTGATTCTTGCCATGGCTGGAGTTCTGAGTTCAGCAGTGCAGTTGTGGGGATCCCCAAAGAAACCTGGTGTGAAGTGATCCCAGACCTGACCTGTACGGGGGTCTGGCTCTGTCTGTCCCGCACATCAGCCCACACACACTAGTAGTTACAGTTCCATTCTCCAGGAATTTTTTTTTTAATTGTTTATTATTATTATTTTTTTAAATTTTTTTTTAAATTCATTAATTACATTGTATTATGTGACACAGTTTCATAGGTACTGGGATTCTCCCCACCCCTCCCCAAACCCTCCCACCATGGTGGATTCCTCCACCTTGTTGCATAACCACAGCTCAAGTTCAGTTGAGATTCCCCCATTGCAAGCATATACCAAACATAGAGTCCAGCATCTTATTGTCCAGTCAAGTTCAACGGCTTCTTAGGTATACACTCTCTGGTCTGAAGACAGAGCCAGCAGACTATCATCCCGATCAATTAAAAGCTCCAACATACCATCAGCAAAAATTTACATCACCATGGAATTAATTGACATAGTAATGAGTAACCAATATGTTAAAAGTAAATGCAAGTTCCCAGCCACCTTCTGTGACCACCTCATTGACATTTCAATTTTAGTTTATACACATCCTATAACATTCAAAACATAACATGTTATACATAAGATCATATCATCTTAAATTAAGGCAAACATGTGGTATTTAACCTTTTGGGATTGGCTCATTTCCCTTAGCATTATGGTTTCCAGTTTGGCCCATTTGGCCACAAAGAACTGCATTTTGTTTTTTTTAATAGCTGAGTAGTATTTCATGGAGTAGATGAACCATAGCTTTCTTATCCAATCCTCTGTTGATGGGCATTTTGGCTGCTTCCATGTTTTTGCAATTACTGATTGTGCTGCTATGCACATAGGAGTGCATGTTGGTTTCTCATAAAACAAGTGTTCTGGATATATTCCTAGGAGTGCTATTGCCGGGTCATACGGTATGTTGTATTTGAGTTGTTTGAATGTTCTCCATACTGATTTCCATAGAGGCTGTACCAGCCTGCAGCCCCACCAGCAGTGGAGTAGGGTTCCCTTTTCCCCGCAACCTCGCCAACAAGTGTTGTTGGTGCTTTTATTCATGTGGGCCAGTCTTACTGGCGTTAGGTGGTACCTCATTGATGTTTTAATTTGGATTTCCCTTATTGCCAGGGAACTTGAGCATTTTTTCATTTGTTTATTTGCCATTTGGGTTTGTTCCTTTGTGAAGTGTTTGCCCATTTCCCATGCCCATTTCTTGAGTGGCTTGTTTGTTTTGACATTTTGGTTGTTTTGTAGCTCTTTGTATATTCTGGAGATCAGCCCTCTATCACCTAAGTCGTGTGCGAAGATCTTCTCCCATTCTGTGGGTTGCCTTTTTACTTTGTTGATTGTTTCTCTAGCTGTACAGAAGCTTCTTAGTTTGATGAGGTCCCAATTGTTTATTTTGGTCTTGATTTCTACTGCATTTGGAGTCTTTTTTAGGAAGTGAGGGCCTACCCCTAAGTGTTGCAGTGTGTTTCCAACATTTTCTTCCAAAAGTTTGAAGGTTTCTGGATGTAGGTTTAAATCTTTTATCCATTTGGATTTGATCTTAGTATATGGTGAAAGATGTGGGTCTATCTTTTTGTTTCTGCAGGCTATCAACCAGTTGTCCCAACAGCATTTATTGAACAGACCTTCCCATTTGCCTGGGTTGTCGTTTGTCTTTTTGTCAAAGATTATTTGGCTGTATCTGTGTGGGTTCCCATCTGGTGTTTCTATTCTGCTACATTGATCTTCCTCTCTATCTTTGTGCCAGTACCACGCTGTTTTGATAACCACTGCCCTATAGTATGTCCAGAGGTCCGGAACTGTGATTCCCCCTGCTAACTTCCTGTTCTTGAGAATGGTTCTAGCTATTTGTGGTTTTTTGTGTTTCCAGATGAACCTTTGAATCATTGTTTCCAGATCTGTGAAGAATGTTTTGGGCAATTTGATTGGGATTGCGTTGAATGTATATATTGCTTTTGGCAGTATAGACATTTTAATGATATTGATTTTACCTATCCAGGAGCATGGGATGTTACTCCATCTTTCTAGATCTTGTTCAATTTCTTTTTTAAGTAGTTTGTAGTTTTCTTCAAATAGGTCTCCTACATTTTTGGTTAGGTTAATTCCCAGATACTTCATGCTTTCCTTTGTTACTTTGAATGGTATCTTGCTGGTTAGATCTTTTTCCAACTTGGGGCTGTTAGCATACACTATGGCTGTTGATTTTTGTTCATTAATTTTGTACCCTGCCACTCTACTGAACTCTCGTATAAGTTCTAGTAGTCTCTGTGTTGAGCCTTTTGGCTCTTCCATATAAAGAATCATGTCATCTGCATATAGTGAGAGCTTGACTTCTTCATTTCCCATTTGGATTCCTTTGATTTCTTTTTCTTGTCTTATGGCCTCAGCGAGTACCTCTAGAACTATGTTGATAATTATTTATTATTTTTAACAGATTTTCTCAAGTCTTTGGAGCTGCCCCTTATAAACGCATTGGGTGGGGCTGCAGTCACTTGGAGCAAGCGGATACCGGCTCCCTTTCTCACACTGATGTTTTAAATACCTTAAAAAGTTTATTTAGAGAGTAAGCAGAACTTTGAGGGGGAAATCAGATTTTCTCGTCCTGTAGCATCCAGTGTGACAGCCACCGAGCACGTCCACCTCACAGATAGAAAACGCCACTGTTGACCACGCTCCTTGTTTAGGGTCTTGTTCTCCCCAATGCTCCTTCTATTCATGCTTCCTCTGTGCCTTGGAGGAATTCTCATGGTTTTACATTCCTTGTGGGACGGAAGTGTAACGCCAGGCAGCAGGGACAACCCAACAATGGCCTAAATCGTGTATTTCTCCCTCACCTCAGAGTCTGTGGTGGTCTCCCCATGAGCCCAAGAGCCTCCATCCTGTGGCCCTATCCCTGAGTGCTCTGGTCATCTGCCTGGCCGGGACAGACAGCACTGGGGCTGTCACAGCACCTGCTCAGTGCCTGGAGTCCAGCTCCACCAGCAGTGCCAGCTCTGCCTCTGGGCCTCACTTCCTGAGGCCCTGAGAGATTCGTTCAAGCATTTTGGGGGGTTGTGATTTTGGGTGATATTCACATTTGAATCGGTAGATTGAGAAAGCAGATGGCTCTCCCCCGTGTGGGTGAGCCTCAATGACTCTGTTAAAGGCCCGAGTAGAAAATACACACTAACCCTGTCTGCGGCAGCAGCTCTCCGATTGTTCTGTGCTGGGATAGATGTCTCGGTGCGTCCAGAGCCCAGCTGTCTGGTAGCTGAACTGACTGAATCCTACAAGCACATGCCGGCACCACCAAAATAAAAACACATTAGAATAGAAAGAGACGGTGAGCCCCTGCAGCGAGCGGGCGATGATCTAGCTTGATCTGCCAAAACTTAAAAATAAATTCACCTTTTGCTGTGGCAGTTTCTGCTCCCTTCTGCATGGGTGCAAGGAGGGAGATGTTAGTCTCCCTGGGCTGGTTGGGTGGCGATAACTTCTATGCATAGATTGACAGCATTTTCTCTATGAAAATTAGGTCATGTCAGGACTGGCTTTTGGAAAGAAGTTAATATAAACCTTGGTTTGATAAGGTCTGAGAAATCTGTGCCAATTATTATATTGTTACATCAGTAAAGAAAACACAGCCTTTCCAGAAAGTCCAGACACTTCATCTAAAGTGTACAGCTGAGTGGCTTTCCGTTTACTCTGATGTTATGTGACCTTCGCCATGATCTAATTCCAGAAAATCATCATCAGCTCTAGCACTGACTTCCACTCCCTCCCCACATAGGCCGTGAGCCACGAGTCCCTCTCCGGCGACCGACATTTGTCTATTCTAGACATTTCATTGAAATGACATCTCAGAAGATGTTGCTGTTGGACCTGTCATCTCCCATTTTCCATAACGTTCTTATGATTCATCCACGTTGCAGCATGTATTCAAATATGATTCCTTGGGCCCAGTGTGGTAGCCTAGTGCTAAAGTCCTCGCCTTGCACATGCTGGGGTCCCATATGGGCACCGTTTAGCATCCTGGTAGCCCGCTTCCCATCCAGCTCCCTGCTTGTGGCCTGGGAAAGCAGTGGAAGATATCCCAAAGCCCTGGGACCCTGCACCCACGTGGGGGACCTGGTAGAAGCTCCTGGCTTTGGATTGGCTCAGCTCTGGCCATTGTGGCCACTTGAGGAGTGAATCAGCAGAAGGAAGATCTCCCTCTCTGTCTCTCCTACTCTCTGTCTCTCCATCTCTCTGTAAATCTGCCTTTCCAATAAAAATAAATATTTAAAAAAATTATTCCTTTTCAAGAACAAAAATTCACCATTGTGTGGAAAAGCCACATTTTATTTATTCATTTACTTTTAGGTGAAATGGTGATTTGCATTGTTTTGGATTTTTGGCTATTATGAATAGTGATTCTATAAATATTAGCATGCAGATATTTTTGTGTGGACCTATTTTCAATTTATGGGGGGACATATTCTTTAAATTTTTGTTTTATTGGGAAGTCAGACTTACAGAGAGAAAATGAGATAGAGAGAAAGATCTTCTGTCTGTTGGTTCACTCCCCAAGTGGCCACAACGTTCAGAGCTGAGCTGATTCAAAGCCAGGAGCCAGCAGGGTCCCAAGGCTTTGGGCCATCCCCCACTGCTTTCCCAGGGCACAAACAGGGAGCTGGATGGGAAGTGGAGCAGCCAGGATGTGAAATGACACCATATGGGGTCTTGGCAATTGCTAGGCGAGGATATAGCCACTAGGTTACCGTGGATATTAAAATTTGTTGATTTTTAAAAAAATAATCATTTTACTATTAAAATTTTTTTTAGTTCTTACCATTTTGTGGAGTGGAGTGTAATATCTCAATGGACGCACAGCATAAACCAATCAAGGCATCAGCCAACTTCCCTTTTGAGCCTACCAGTCTCTTACCAGCGTCTTTATGCAGAATATGGTATGTTATGACACACAGACCATCCCACTGAGCTGTGAAACCTCAGGACTTCCATCTGAGTGTGTCAGTTCCTGGTGATCAGCCTCACGCCGCCCTTCCACAGCCGTCTGCATTCAGACAGCTGTCCCCCTTCTCGCACGTGCTGGCGTGATTCTCTGAGGACACCTCTGCGCGGCACTCCTAGGGCAAAACCCACTCATTCTGATGCTCTTTCCGTTTTATTATTTGTTTTAGTAATTTTTGTTTTGGCCAAGCATTTCCCCGTCCATGTTTATAAGGGCTCTGTAGCTTAGTTGTAAGGTTCTTGGGAGCGTGTGCCATCCGTCATTTCGGGCCCTCTGCTAAGAGCTGGGGTCGTTCTCGCTCTATGTTCTGAGTATGCCTGGAGTTGTTTTCTGATAGAATCTACCTTGTGGCAGGTTGGATTCTCTGTAAGAAACCCAGCCACGGAGCTTGGTGGGAGAGCCGTTTATTAGAAATGAGCGCCCATGGAGGAGGGGGAAGCAGGGTTCCGTGAAGGTGACGTGGGTCTCTGGAACATTTCAGGAGCAGTGTCTTTGCCTTGCCTTGCTCAGCCGTGCAGGACGCCACTGCAGGACAGCCATGGCCACACAGCGGCCAGCCCTCTGCCTAGCTGGACCCACCAGTCCTGCCCAGCTCCGTGGACGGCTCCTGTTGGCACTGAGCTCACGGAGGATGCTTGTCGGCCTGTGTCACAGCTCTGGCCGAGCTGGGCAGGCGTGCGCGCTAGCTCTCTCGTTTCACTCCACACAGGGACCATAGCTCTCAGCCTCCTGGTGTCCAGCACCTTCGTCCGCATCCCAGCTGCTTTGAGCATCAGGGCTTGGCCAAGGCCAACGTCTGCATCATGGCCAGGAGAGTGAGTGCTCTCCATTTGGCCTCTGTCAGCCAGCACACATTTATGTCCGTTGTCTTCCTTGGGAATTCCTCTGTGACACAGCACTGTGATTTGAAGATGTATTTTTCCTTAGCGGCCTAGAAGAGTGGACAAATTCAGAATTACTAGAGTACTAGAGACAGTTAAGAAACCCAGAGCACAGTTTGCAAGGCCTGCAAGTCTACTGTTCCCTCTATCACAGCGACCGTGTTTTCTTTTCTTTTTTTTTAATAAAATGATCCGCATAGTAAGCTTCTGTGGGAGGCTCGCAGGGTCTTGAGCCCAAGCAGAAGCCTCAGTTAGCAGTGCCCTCGTGGCAAGTGAACTGCGCTCGCCGTCATTGAGTCCTCTTGCTACGCGCTCTTCAGGACCGTGTCCCAGACCTTGGCTGCCACACCGAGCACCGCGGACTGGGGGTGTCCCACAGCCGCCCCTCAGCTGCAGCTCTGCGATCTGAGTGTGGACACACCTGCTGTCTGATTGGGTGGCGAGGGTGCTGCTCCTGCTTCCAAGAGGACCGTGTTCTCACTTTGTCCCCCAAAAGCAGGGGTGCCAAGCAGCTCTCTGGGGTCTCTCATGCACCCACCTTCTAAAGGTCCACTCTCCTAGTACCATAACCTTGGGATTGTGGCTTTAAACATGGGAATTTTGGGGAGACACCCACATCCAGAATTTCTTGTACCTGCATATTTCAAGGAGCTAACACGTTGAACCCGTGAAGCTTTTGAGAATCATATTTTTCCAGAAGGACCACCTGCAATTAAAATTGATTTGAATGGGAGGGATGTGCTTCACGTGACTTCTTGCTGGCTGTTCAGTCGGCTCTCCGTCGCAGGGACTCTGACATGGAATTTCATACTCAGAATAATAGGTGTTTTACCTTTACTAACAGTCAGCTTACTCTCAGCCCTCGGGTCACTGTGGAAGAAATTGCTGCTGTGTTTTGGCACTTTTGTACCGGCGGCAGACACTGTGCCCACGGCAGCAGCAGCGGCAGAGTGGGAGACTCAGGCAGCGAGTGTCCAGGCGTGGGTGCGCAGCGGATGAACCACGGTACCCCGTGTTCTCTAGAGAACTACAGATTATCTTCCTTAGCTCAGCTTGACTCTAGTGCTTATTATCATTGCAAATGTGAACGATGGAGTTCAGAAGCCATTTGTGTTCCAATAGAGTGTGATTAAAAAGTTCCAGCATAGTACTGTTAGCTTATAAAAGAACGTTAGAAAAAAAAATCAAGTAGCAAACGGTGATGCCAGTTATAACCTGCCACATCTGACAATGGCAGTCGAGCACTGAAAAGAGAGAGAAAGAAAGAAGAAAGTAAGAACTGTTCGGGCTGTTATTCAGCAAACGATGGAATAAGATAATCAGAGATTCCAAGAAACTTCAACAAGGAAACTCCAGGCCAGGACAAGCTTTCTAGCCAAGCAGGAGGACTGATGAGCAGAACAGAGTCCAAATCAGGATGTGCCAGAAAACAAAGAAACCGCTGAATCCAAACACAGTTTTCAAAAAGGAGGCTTCTGGGCCCGGCGCGGAAACCTAGTGGCTTAAGTCCTTGCCTTGCATGCACCAGGATCCCAAATGGGCATTGATACTAATTCCCGGCAGCCCCACTTCCCATCCAGCTCCCTGCTTGTGGCCTGGGAAAGCAGCTGAGGATGGCCTAAAGCTTTGGGACCCTGCACCCACCTGGGAGACCTGGAAGAGGCTCCAGGCTCCTGGCTTCAGATTAGTGCAGCTCTGGCCATTACGGCCACTTGGGGAGTGAATCATCAGATGGAAGATCTTTCTCTCTCTCCTCCCTGTATATCTGATTTTGCAATAAAAATAAATAGATCTTTAAAAAGGAGGCTTCTGAGTGGGGGTTGCTTTTGACCTACCAGTGCAGGACACCTGCTAGGATTCCCAAATCGGAGGTCCTGGGTCTGAGCCTAGCTTTGTCCCCAGTTCCAGCTTTCTGCCAATGCAGACTGTGGGCGGCCACAGATGGGATTGATGTGACCACGTGGAGGGCCTGATTCAGTCCCTGGCTCCTCGCTTTGGCCTGATGCAGCCTGGATTTTCGTAGGCATTTGGGGAGCGAATCAGGAGATGAGATCTCAGTTTCTCAAACAGACTAAGTAATAAAAATAAAACGAGCAATTCTACCAAGCACAGACTAGGCCACGGCCCTCCCGTGCTCTGGGCTCCCATGACCGAATCAAGTGCTTATTTCATTTTCCTTTTGTTTAATTACAACTTTTTTTTTTTTTTTTTTTGGATCACCCTCTCCCCTGCACACCACAGGATCGCTGCACACACACTCGCACACTCTCAGGGACTTGGAAGCAGGGCTGCCCAATCCTGAGCCCCATAAACCTTTCCCTGTAGAAGATAGTTGCAATTGTTGTAGCAACAAAATGTCAGCAGTGTACTCCAACACTGGCTTTTGTGTTTGTACTTTAAAAAGCTGGTGAGGTTTCTTCAGCGCTTGTGATCTCTTCCTAATGGAGCAGGGTGCTAGCAGTGGCCTAGCTCGGTACCAGTGTGGTGGTGGTCGGCTGTCTGAAGTCAGCCCGCTTGTCAGAATCCTCACCCCCACTGCTAGCCTGCAGGAGCACTTTGGACAAGGAGCTTGACTTTGCTCAAGTTTTTAAGCTGTTAAATGAAGTTAGTGATGGTTCTTCTCTCACAGGATAGTAGTGAAATTTAAACAAAATTAAATTGTGTGTGTTAGGTTTTAAAGACACTTAAAGTTCTTACAAAGTATCACTTCTCAGCCTTTTGGCTAAGATCAAGTGTAAGCTCTCAAGAGCAGCTAATTCCCACAGCCAAGTCCTCTTTTTATGATAAATTTACCGCAAGCCCAAATCCCAGACACAGTGAGGTGCTTGGGCGGCCCTTTACCAGCAGGGTAGGACCCAGAGTGAGGGGGGAGGGAGGAGAACAGGGAGAGAGACGTTTCTTGCCTCAGTGGCAGAATGAGGCTGCCAGGGCAGGGGAAGGGGCAAAGTGGAGGAGGACGGGAGAGCGAGGAAAAAGAGGAGGGGGCATACGTGAGGCTCATTTATACAACCCAGGTGAGCCTGCAAGGTGTGGGGGCATGGGGAATTGTTGGGAGAGACTGCGGGTGGGCCCCAGGGACAGGTGACTGAGATGATCGCAGGTGATTGGCAGGTGGGCGGGGACTGGAGGAGGGGCCGCGAGAAGGTGGGTGAGGTTCTCAGGTAACACGCAGGAGGTTACATTTCATTGGTGGATAACCAGAAAGGCAAAGGTCATAGTGTAGAGTCCAAAGGCTGCAGGGCCCGTGTTCAAGTCAGGCGCCTACTGTGGAATAGTTAGATGCCTACAGTTAGATGCCTACTCTGGAATAGCTTTTCATTTCTTCCTTGCCAGTGTATCCCACTTTTGCTGGGAGATCTCTGTTACCCAGACTCAAGGTAACTCCAGGTGGAGGCTATAGGGAATGAGTCAAAACACTCTCTGTTGATCAAAGACACATAGGAAATGGTTTTTCTACTGTTACTGGATATTGTCTCTGGGTGTGATTTTGGGGACTGTGGTGGTCCTTCTAGAATTAGTCAAGGACAAGTCACCTTGCCGGTAGTGGCAGAGCAGAAAGGAGAGGTCCTGGGGGCTGCTGACATTGGTTAGCCACTGATTTACTCAACCCTCGAGGCATCTTACCTCTCTGGACATTGTCTATTCCAAGATAGTAAGTGTTCTTCTTGCCTAAGTCATTTTAAGTAGAGTTTTCTATAATTTTGTGGCCCCAAAAGTCTTAAGGGCCATATCACCTCTCGAAGAATTTAGTGTACAAGGAAATGTCAAAAGTTTGATGGAGAAATAATGTTTAAAAATAAGTTTATTTTGGTCTAAACAAGGTCTTCCAAAAGTCCACAGGCAGCAGGTATGATGGGAAAAATCAGTATTTTTTTTTTGTACCAGTGTAAAGTTATCTTCTTGATTCCATTTTCCATGAAATGGAAAACCCCTGTGTAGGCCAAGCTGTAATTATAAAGCTCGGCAGAGGGAATTGACGGGGCCTGGAGGCTCCTGAAGAGCTGCGGCTTCCACACGCGGTGGCCTGTCTTGACGGTGAGTGCTGGTGCTCCGCCTCTTCTTGCTGACTTCCGCCTAGGGTGCTGGCCTAGGTTCCTCCCCGGGTTGACCTGACCCAATGACTCTCCCCACTGACATGCCTTTGTGTGTGGTCACCAGCTGGTGCTCTGCCCCCTCCCCACAATTCCAAACCCAGCCTGTTACACTTGCACGGTTCTTCCAGAACAATCCTGTTTCCCCTATGGCTATCTATTTATGTTTGAGTAAATTAAAGGTTGGCAGGTCTCTCTTAAGCCACAGGGTAAACTTTCTAAACCAGGCATGAGCACAGGGACTAAAGAACTGAGCCCCACATCTCTTAGTGTCCAAAGGTTCCGGAAGGTTCTTAGTGGGGTGGGAGTTAGATTTGGCTATGCCTGGGGACGTTTCTAATTCTCGCTTCTCAGAGAATGTTGCTAGCCAGCAGGTAGAAATCCTGAAAGCTGCTGGACATCCTTTAACACGCGGGGTGTTAGGAAGCTAGCAATTAGCCTGGATCTGTGAGAGTGGCACAGGGGAATGCAGTAGCCCTTAGCAGGCTGGAAGCACATAGTGGAAGCTACCCAGGATTTGACACTACAAAGTCCCAGCCACACCCCAGTAGCTTAGCAGGTGGTCCTGGTGAGGCAGTCACACCAGGGGAATCTCCTCCGCCCAGTGCCAAGTGGGCTATCCACTCTGAGAACAGCAGGTAATAAAACCGGGGGAGGAATCTGACCTATTTCACACCCAGTCAGCCAGCCCTTCTGCCCAGGAGAAGAAGGACCAGTGGAAGGAGAAATGGCAGGAAGAACTTGACCGAGTCCCCTAGAAGGCGCAGCCTGAATACAGGCTGAGCTCCCCCCGAGCCCCCATGTCTGTTCTCCCACCATGTCACCTGGCTCTCCCCAGCCTCAGTGGCTGGCCGCTCTCCCTCTCAGGTTCTGTCTGCCTTGCCCAGACTAGTGTCTCATATCTGAATTCCCTGTTGCATGAAGAACCTCCCGCCTCGTCTCTGCTGACGAGGGCAGCCCCCCCCCCCAGCGCCGTGAGTGATCCGGCCTGCACTGAAGGCATTGCTGAAAGTGCACCCCAGGGCGTCCTTCACGGGCAGAGTGCCCACTCAGCCCCACTGAGCCCCACTCTGCCCCACTCTGCTCCCCACTCTGACCCACTCTGCCCCATTCTGCTCCCCACTCAGCCCCACTCTGCCCCACTCTGCTCCACTCAGCCCCACTCTGCTCCCCACTCTGACCCACTCTGACCCACTCTGACCCACTCTGCCCCACTCTGCTCCCCACTCAGCCCCACTCAGCCCCACTCAGCCCCACTCTGCCCCACTCTGCCCCACTCAGCCCCACTCAGCCCCACTCAGCCCCACTCTGCCCCACTCTGCTCCCCACTCTGCCCCACTCTGCCCCACTCTGCTCCCCACTCTGACCCACTCTGCTCCCCACTCTGCCCCACTCTGCCCCACTCTGCTCCCCACTCTGCTCCCCACTCTGCTCCCCACTCTGCCCCACTCTGCCCCACTCAGTCGAGCTGCTTGCCCTGCACCTCTTGCTCACTGTATGCCGTCTCCAGACACTGGGGGCGGGGCCGATGGGAATTCTCCTCGTCATCTATTTGGCCTTCTTGATTCTTGCGTCTGGATGGTGTGAGTTTAGTCGTGGGGGCTGGAGGGAAAGGGAACCAACAATGAATAGGGAACCTGGATGTGGACTGGAGCACGCGGTCCTTGCCCTGTCCTCACGCTGTGCCTTGTGTCTGGGGAACACTGGTTCCGGGGTCCCCTGTCTCTGATAGGCACCCTATCTGTGTCTCCCTCCCGGCTTTCATCATTTTTTCCCATGTGTCAGGCACTGACTCCTCACCTGAGTGGGGGCAGGAGGGACCGTTCTTCCTGGGCTGTAGTAAGGTGAACGGCAGTTCACTGAAGCACAGCAACAGGGCTGATTCCAGGCTGACTTTGTGGCACAGGGGCTCCAGCTGTCCCAGTAACCAGGACCTACGGTCAGGCAAGCATCAGAGGTGAAGTGGAGGGTCAGAGGGTTCGGCAGAGTCACCTCCAATGAGGCTGATCCCAAACTAAGGCTTCTTACAGCACTCCCACGCACAGCACTGATGGGTTCAGATCGCAGACTTGGGACCACACACAGAGGGCCCATCTGTGTGACTTGCGACCACACTCAGAAAGCCCCAGCTCCCACCAGGGCTAGTTGGTCAAGCAGGTTTATGGGAGGACGTATGGAGAGCAGATGTGAGGACGTTTTTCTTCCCCAGACAGAATAACGGCAGGCAGTTGCTTCCTCAGACAACAGGGCACAGCTGCTGTTGGAAGCCCTGTTAGTGGCTCTGTTCTCCTGCTTTGCGTTTCCCTGTCAAAGCCACCTCCTATCATGTGGGCATCCCACATGGGCACTGGTGCCAGTCTCGCATGCCCTGTTTCCAGTACAGCTCCTTGTTGCTGAGCCTGGGGGAGGAGGAAAAGGTGGCTCAAGTACTTGTGCACCCAGCGTTGGATGGAAGACCTAGTTGGAGTTCCAGGCCCAACCCTGACCGTGGTGGCCATTGGGGAAATGAACCAAGAAATAGAATCTTCTCCCCTCCCCCATTCTCCCTCTCTCTGCCTTTCAAATAAATAGCTGTTTTTTAAAAATCTCACAGATAGGGAGAAACACAAGGTTGGGAAGTGTGTGTTGTACTCAACATCTAATACCCTTTCTATTGTATTCTGCCTCTGCTAATTCGAAACTCTTCAAGAAGCCACTCCAAGGCTGAAGCCTGTCCCTGCTCCCTGGCGTCCACTGGCCTGACACAGTGACACACACAGGGCCAGTCTCTCAGAGGTCCAGCTGTGACCCGCATCCCAACACTGTCGGGCAGTGAGGCACGAGCTTGGGCTGAGTGTCCACAGGGCACAAGCACCACACTGCTCAGACCTAGCACCTGTGCCCTCCCCTCTCCCCTGCTCTGACCCAGTGCCTGTGCCCTCCCCCCTCCCCTCTCCCCTGCTCTGACCCAGTGCCTGTGCCCTCCCCCCTCCCCTCTCCCCTGCTCTGACCCAGTGCCTGTGCCCTTCCCCCTCCCCTCTCCCCTGCTCTGACCCAGTGCCTGTGCCCTCCCCTCTCCCCTGCTCTCCCCTCTCTCCCCTTCCTCCTGGCTACAGACAGCAACACTGCTGTGCTGCTGGTCTTTCCCTGATAAGGTGGAAGTGACAAGTTGGAAAGAACCCAAATTGTTGGAAACTCTGGGGCAGGGGAGTTTAGGTCACCTGGCTAGTTCTGAGCCACTGGTGAGAGAGAAGCTTTCATCCCATTTGAGCTACTGTAGTATTTCAGTTCCTGATACAGTTTACATGATTTGAGAGCCATAGTGAAACTTGTTAGGGTGGCAGACCTGTCTTTGCAGGTGCAAGTCATGAGCAGTGGCTACCTGCAGTGTCCTTGGCAAGTGTCTGCTTATCCTGTGGCAGTGTGGGGCTTAATCCCTAAGCAGTGAGACCCTGGGTGCTCGTGCCCGCAGCCTGCCCGCAGCCTGCCCACACCTAACAATAGCTGCTAGAAGCTGTCATCACTCAAAACCCCGGACTGTTAACCTCATGAAGTATATGTATTTCCTGTGGCTGAGCTGAATGGCTCCGATTATCACTCCATGCGCCTTGCACACTTCTAGTCGAATTAAGGAAAAATGCAACACAAAAGCAAACTTCATCACCCGTTTTCCTTAGCGTGTGGGGCTTTGATTTGTTGTAGATTGCACGGACCTTGGTTACTGCAGGGCGTTCAAGCAGATGTGCTATAGTGCCTGATTGGACGTGGCTGTCTGAATTTCGCTCTAATCATACCACTGTAGACCTCACCAGGATGCAGTCAAAGTCACCTTTAAGACATGAGGCCGTTGCAGGAGGGCTAGGAGACGAAACGAGGGGCTTACAACGGGAAATAGAAGTTCTAGGGTTGGTCCTAACTGCTGATTTGGGAGACCGTGAGTCATCCGAAACAAAAGTCAGCCGTGTCATTGAAGAATTGCTTGTTCCAAGACAAGCTGTGGGTGGTAGAAGGAACCCTGTAATTAAGACCCCCGTGTGAGTTCCAGCTCGCTAGGGCCTGTTCATGCGGCTGGCCTTGGCTGGTTGGCTGGTAAATTTCCCTTTCTCAGCAGTCTGCATGATACTGGGAAGTTGTCAGCACCAGATCATAACATAAGTATCATTTTTCAAAAATCAGAAGTAAACCGTGAATGAAGCATTTGCCATATGTGGCTTACAGACTCCTTTGTTGAGCAATGAAATCTACGGAGGGATGCATGCTCACCCATAATTTTGTGTGTCATTTCAGGGATGTTCCCAGAATGCAAAGGAACCCTTGTTAATCCCCCAGATTGACAGTCTGTACAGCTCCAGCTGATAGGCAGCAGTACGCCTGCAGGAAAACATGACCCAATATTCAGCTTGTCATGTACTAATTCAGTAAAACCCTGTGTTCGATGCGTTTTATGAGATGCATAGAGAACCAGGAACGAGAGGCTTGATTTTGCCTTTTTTAAGATTTACTTATGTTCATTGGAAAGTCAGATTGACAGAGAGATAAGACAGAATGATCTTCCATCTGCTGATTCACTCCCCCAAGTGGCTGGAATGGCCATTGCTGAGCTGATCCGAAGACAGGAGCCAGGAGCTTCCTCTGGGTCTCCCACACGGGTGCAGGGTCCCAAGGCTCTGGGCCGTCCTCAGCTGCTTTCCCAGGCCACAAGCAGGGAGCTGGATGGGAAATACAGCAGTTGGGACACAAACCAGCACGCATGTGGGATCCTGGTGCATGCAAGGCGAAGCCTTTAGCCATTAGGCTACAGCACCAGGCCCTGATTTTGCCCTTTGTTTTATAGATTTCTGAACATTTTCAGAAACATTTAGAAACAGAGAGAAGGAAAAGAAAGAGAAGGAGAGTGACAGGGATTCAATGTCAAGGAAATTCTCACTTCCATCCAAATGGAGATCATTGCACAGCTTGTACATAATTGAACAGCTGGGTACTGGTTCCAGAATAAAGCTTTTTGTAGATAAGAAGTCTACTAAAACTGACATAATACTTTGGCCTGTTTAGTTTCGTGCTGTGGTATAAAGAGCCTCAAGTTGACTGTGTTCCAAGCGCTTGGTTTTCAGCCTTTGTATGGCAGACTATTCATTGCTCCAGACTACAACACAAAACTGTTGCTTACTGCTTCCTGTTGAGGACTTGGCTTGGGACAATTTCTGTGGGCAGAGAATGTTTGCTACAGGTCTAATAAGCTGCAGAGCCTCCCCAGCACCAGGGCTAAGCCATCCCTGTGATGCCTATATCCCATGAGGACACAGGTTCAAGACCTAGCCATTCCACTTGTGATCCAGCTCCCTGATAATGCCACCGGGAAAGCGGCAGCAGAGGGATTGAACTCTGGAGGCCTGCAGCCATGTGGGAGACCCAGACGGAGTTTTTGATTCTTGGTTTTGACCTGGCCCGGTCCTGGCCACTTAGCTAGTGGCCATTGGTGAGTGAATGAGTCCATTGGAGATCTCTCTCTCTGTGTCTCCCTGCCTCTCTGTATCACTCTGCCTTCCAATAAAGTAAATACGTCTTAAAAACTAAAGCAAAGACCAAACAAACCCAAACCACAGAGCCTACCCACCTTTTTGGCATTGCTGTGGTAGTTCCTTCTGAGAAACTCTGCATTGTACAAACTTCTGTAATCAACATTTGAACTCCAGACAGCAGAATTCTAGGCTTGGTTTTTTATTGTTTGTTTTCTAACCAGTCTTCTCAGGGACTGCTTCTCACACAACCCAGCACATCAACAGGGATGCAGAGAGAGGACTGTCCCCTTGGCCTCCGCTCTCCTACCACCTTGACCACTCGGCACGGCACTTATCCACTGTGGGCCGGACCTGGGCACAGGGCCAGTCCTTAAACATGGCTTCTCCCACTAACCGTGTGACTCACGCCTCAGCCTGTCCAGGGTCTCCTTAGGCAGAAACCTTCTCATGAAAGCAGGAGGGTGAGCAGGGGCAGGGCATGCCTGGTGTGCTACGGTGCCAGAGGGAGTGTGACAGTGCCTTGGGACTCAGGAAGCCGTTCTGTGCTCCTATGAAACAAGAATACCCACGGGAGGTGGGTCCACAGCACATGCTCTTGGCATCCTCCTGGGAGGTGTCACTGGGACCCTGGTGATTAGTGTGTAAGCCACTCATTACTCTGTCTGCACTCCCACAGGCCCACAGGCTTCCAGGCACGTGTGGGCGCTGCAGAATTGCCACTTGAGGGTGCTCATATCTGTTCGTCAAACCCCCAACTGCTCAATAACAACCCCTTAAGGAACGTGTACATGGAGCGTGGATATTCTAGACTGAAGAATCAAGTGATTCAGTAGGATTTCCGGGGACCGTGTGGGTGTGCGCCGGAGGTGGAGGCAGCTCAAGGCCCGGTGTCCATGACCAGCCACCTTCTGGGACTGAGGGGGGGTGCTGTGCTGGCCCCCCAGCGGTAATGCCAAGCAGAGAGCAGCAGTCCTCCTGTGCACCACAGGGAATTCATAAAGAAAATTTAAATCACTCAAGATCTTGTTCCTGTTCGCAGAGCCATCAAGATAGTGGCAATGGCTCCAATGTGGCTAGTACTCCTGGGTTAGCTGCCCAGCCTAGCTCCAGGGCCCTTGGGCATCATGACCGTGGGGTGCGCCCCCTCACTCTGAGCGCTGGCATGAGCATGAAGCAGATGCATTGCCATGGACGTCTGTGTAGTGCTGGGGGGACACAGGCCTGTCACCTGCCCCGAGGAAAATGTCTGGCAGTGAGAAATTGGCTTCATATGCTGGCAGGTGTATGTCAATACTCTGGTCTGGGTTTTATTGTTCTTCATAAGTCTGTTGTGTTAGCATCGCCACAGTTGACACCTGAGATGGAGCATGGCTCTCAGATGGCCTGGGCAGGTCTGCCTGCCCTGGCTTGTTTGCCAGCGTGCGGTCACAGCTGTTAGTCCCCTGTGGTCCCTTGACCTACTTCTAATTGCTTAGGTTTCTTTCTTGCCCAACGTTTGTTTTGTCTTTTAAAATTCCAAGTCACCAGCCCACTTTCCCAGTGGCTCTGCAGCCGTGGCACAGCTGTCCCCTGCTCTGTCCCTCTTCCTGCACCCGGTGTGCCTGGACATGGATCTCCAGTGTTCCAGAGGTGGAAGAACAATCCCTGTGCAGTGTGGGACCCGACTAAGTGGTCTTAGTGTCCTGAAATGGTGTTTTGTCGCTCACCAAGAAAGCCGTTCACTTTCCAACTCTCTTCCAGACCTTTTGAGTTCACGGGAGGGAAGAATTGAGTTCAATGGCGACATGAGGACATCTGTCACAGCTTTCTAACACTCCCAGTCTTCAGTTTTATTCAAGGAGTAACACCTCAGGTTCAAAGCTTATGACACGGAAAGATCTAATGGCGAAGGTTTGCTTTTAGATTTTAGTAGCATTTCTAACTTATGCAAATGATCTACTATTTTTTGTTTATTATAATAGTTGAACTTCTTTCAAAAAATAAATTTCTGATGAGTAGTAGGTAATGAAGGCCTTTAAAAGATACTTTCCCTTGACTTGGAGGCTAGTAGTTTAGAGACGCAGACAACAGAACAGGGCAGACACACGTATGTCCGGCCTGGGAGGGCAGCATGTCTGGACTGAGGTGGGCCACGCGCGGGGAGAGGTTAGGCCAGGAAGGCGGACAGGAACGCCCAGTGCACGCTGCTTCTCTCTAAGCTATCATGCGGGCCATTGGTCCTCCTCTTCCTCTGATGCCCATCATCGCCACTGCCATCATTCTGCCTGCTGCCGCCTCCTGAATCATCACTGCCCCCGCCGTGTAAGCAATGACACCTCAGCACCCCCTCGTCTACACTGCTGTAGCTGGGACCCTGGCGTCGCAGGCCTCTGTTACTGCAGCGACTTTCTTCCTGCAGCCCACGCAGCTGTTTTTCTGCCCTTGCCACTGGATGCTCTGACAATACAGCCTTCACCAGTCCCACAGCACAGAGCCACAGCTGCTGCGTGAGCTGCTTTAGCTAGTTTCATTGCTCTTGCTGTTGACGGTGAATGCTCTTGTATATAAACAAGGGCCATCCCTTCATCTCTTCCTTACTTTGTCACCTTAGAGAAAACAAAATGAATGCCAATGATCAAGTAAATTCTTGGAGAAAACAAGGACATTTCAGAAAGTCACTTTTAACAGCGGCCTTGAATTGTCAAAAATGGAAAAAAAACAACAAAAACAAAACCCCAAAACTAACCCACCACACTGTCAGATTGGAGGACTCTGTTTCCTTTTCCGAGCAGAGAACAAAGAAACAAAACAGCAGCAGCGTGATGGGACTTTGTCAGAAGCTCAGAGAGATTTATGGCCAAAGTCTAACCCAGTGCTTGTAGCAACTGTGATTGGCAGACGCTCAGCTTCCGGCCTGATCCCAGTAGCCCGAGGCTGTAGGTCGGCGGCTTGACGAGGTGACGCCTCCCGCGCGGCTATCCGAGTCCCCAGAGAGGTTAGAGCCGCGACCTAGGACTGGCCTGGAGCAAACACTTGTTTTTGTCTGGTGGAATGGGAGCGACAGGGTGAGAAGATTCTGCCCGAAGATGATCAGATCCAGCTGTGCAAGCACGGACAATTCGGTTCCGCCACGCATTTCCCCGAATCCAGATGTTTGCCATCACACCATCACAGATTATCTTCCATTCCACTGAGCACAACTTGTACTAATCGTGTCTGGCAAAGAATCTCATTTGTTTTCAATTAAAAGACATCTTATTTTGATTCAGCTGGGTCCCTGTGGCTACATAGCTAATCAGCTTCAAACCATTGCTAGCCTTCGTCCTCAGACAAATCACCCGAGTTGCACTTCATCTCGGAGCTCGAATCTAAAAACATGAAGGAGACACTGAAGTTTCACTGGATTCCGAGCCTTTGTGAGAATGTGGGCAAGGCTATCCTGCCTTCCCCAGCTCTGCAGTCTCACGACAGCTACCCGCATTTCTTTGCTTTCCAAGGTCCTTGATTATGGCTCACAAGTTAGACCTACTTTCAAATCCTGGCTGGAGTCGTGGCTTTGTTTAGGTCCCCACTAATGTCTGTGAGCTTAATCTCCTCTTCTGAAAATCAGAGGATTATAAAGTCATTGTGAGGCATAAATACCATAAAATATTTCAAACCTCAGCCAAGTGCTTAATGCTAGTCTGCATGCAAATTTATGTTGATTCCTTCCATGGCCATAACAATTTCTAGAAGAGTCTGGTTTTCCTAAACGCCCAGCTGGCTCTGCCTCCAAGTCTTGCAATGGGATTAATTTTGTAAACTCTGTCATCTGTCTGAGAAGCAATGAGTATAGAGAGTAGGAAAGGCTGTGTGAACATTCTGGAACGTGGGAAGCAAGAGAGGACTATTCTACGCCAGTCCCGATCTTGCGTACATGTCCAGACCACTTGGGTCTCATACTTTGCTTCTGGAGAGCAGCCCTCTGGCCGCTGGCTTGGTCTCTCCCTGACAGTGCCAGGGCAGGACTCGGCATTCATGATGTTGGAAAGATACATGCATCATTAAATAGAATCATGCTCATGTTGGATTGGCTCTTTTTATTTTTATGGACACACTTATTTAAAGTTGCTTTTTGAAAGCCAGCCCACTCTTGTTAAGAAGACAAGAAAAGGCCCGGCGGTGTGGTCTAGCAGCTAAAGTCCTCGTCTTGAAAGCCCCGGGATCCCATATGGGCGCCGGTCCTAATCCCGGCAGCTCCACTTCCCATCCAGCTCCCTGCTTGTGGCCTGGGAAAGCAGTTGAGGACGGCCCAAAGCTTTGGGACCCTGCATCCGCGTGGGAGACCTGGAAGAGGTTCCTGGTTCCCACCTTCGGATTGGCGCGTACCGGCCCGTTGCAGCTCACTTGGGGAGTGAATCATCGGATGGAAAATCTTCCTTTCTGTCTCTCCTCCTCTCTGTATATCCGGCTTTCCAATAATAATAAATCTAAAAAAAAAAAAAAGAAGACAAGAAAAGCTCCAACAAGAAAGTCAATCAAGTTGAGACCAGACCAAAGAACTGTGGGAAAAGAAGAGACCTGCTCTTGGCTGTGTTGGGTGACAGTCTGCTTCCCTCTCTCAGCCTGCCGCTCGCTCTCAGGGTCTGCTCTCCTGCCTCCGCTTGCCCCTCTGACCCCTCAGCTCTCTTCCACTTATTGGCTTTGCTCTGATCTGGCCTCCCTGTGTTTGTTACATCCCAGCTTGCCTCAATGTTAATGTCTTGCCACACCTCCTTGCTTCATCCTGCAGTATTTTTACCCAGACTGAGTCAGATTTAAAGCTGCAGCTTAACAAGATACCCAACTGGCATCTGTGGGTTAGAATCAGGCAGCACCTCTGTGTGCAGGTTCTTCAGCACAGGTGTGTCTTGGGCTTCCCTGAGGCCCCCCTGGAGGCAGACCTGTATGGCTTCCTAGCCCTTCTCTGAGAAGGCAACAGCCTCTGGTTTCTGCTGACAGTGGCACTCTGCTCTGTGTCTAACAGTTCTCAGCATGAATCTTCTCAGAAGCCAAGAGAAGCATCCAAAAATAGATAGCATCTATTGATCTTGCATACTGGATGTTCTGCTGTGTTACAGACTGAACGCTCATGTTTCACCAGGATTGAGGGCTGAAGCCATGGTTTGCACTGTAGCTGTGTAGGAGATGGGCCTCTTAGACAATCATTTAGCTTACATGAGACCAGAAGGGTGGCAGTGAGCCAGGGAAATGGACCTTTGCAGAGACAACTAAGAAGTGTGTGGAAACCAAATGGTCTCTTGTCACTCCATTTTTGAAACACCCCTTTTTATGAAATAAACCCCAGACCTGGAATTTTACAGAAGAAAGACTTCTTAGCTCACAGATTTGGAAGCTGCAAGTTCAAAGTCAGGCATCCCCTGATAAGGGCCTCCTGGGGAATAGCATGGCCATGGCAGAGGTGCCAGGACCAGTGACCACACAGAAGGACTCAGGGCTAGATCTGCTCTTCTATGGCAACATGCTCTTGTGAGAACACCTAAGCCGCCCCAGAAGGCCAGGATCAGCCCCTTCTGAGGGCAGGACCACCAGGGACCCCCAGGCCCTGCACAGAGCTCCACCGTGGGCTCCACCAATGCTTGACATCACCACACAGGGGAGCAAGCCTGAGTTAGCGGACCCCTTGGAGAGCACTTCCCAGCATGCCTGGACAGAGCTGGGGCCTCTCAATCAGCCAGCAGAATGCTCAGGTGCCAAGGTAAAGCCAGGAGGTGGCCACCTGCAAGCCAAGGGCACAGCCCTCAGCAGAAACCACCCAGCTGGCACCACACAGAGATGAAAGACAAGACAACTCTGGTGGAAGCCACCGAGCCCTTTTCTGGTGGCAACCTGAACCGACTAAATACACGAGTGCCTTATTTCACCCAACGCGCTTGCTCATCGCGTTAGGGCTTGTTATCATCACTGCCAGTTAGAAATTAGGAATAAGGCACAAGGAAGTCAGATTTTCTGCTCCAGAGTAGCCAGTTGGTTTGTGCTGAAGGTTAGAGAGCTCCCTGCACCACCACCACCACCACCACCATTTGATTAGCTCCAGGCTTTTACCTGCAAGCTTGAAAATGTGTATAGGAGCAAGAAGGTAAGATTTATGTAAAGACAAAGGGAAAAGACACCCTCATACTGGAGTGTATGTGGTTTATAGAGGAGAATGAGTGCTCTGGTTTAGAAGATTTGGGATGTCCTTTTATAGGCTGGGAGTGGTGCTGAGGGTAGGACCTAAGGGATGTTTAAAGGAGGAGTTTGAGACAGGGCTATTGTGCACTTGGGGGTCTCTAGGAGTTTCATGCATCTGGTGCATGATGGGAAGTGAGGCTCGGGTGCATGATGGGAAGTGAGGCTCGGGTGCATGGTGGGCAGTGTGTGTGTTCACTTGGCAGTCATGTTGGATTGGCATGGGAGTGGGTGGGGTCTGGGCAGAGTGTGTGTGAATGGCTCAGATGCTGGCTGTCTTTAGCTGCTCCCTGTTAACTTCCTTACGTACACAAAACATCCTGTATTTTTGTACCCTACTTAAATTATGGAGAAAAAAATTCTTTCAAAGTAAAAAAAAAATAAGGTAATTAAAAAACTTGAGTTGAAAAATACTGAGTTCAACTTAAGGTATGATGATTTAGTCCAAATGCAAGAATGAACAGTAGATTAAATCATTGACAGCAACTGCCTGGGTTGCCTTGTAACTTGGCAAGTGTTACACTGCTGAGAGAAAAGCAGCCGGTAGCTGGAGGGCACTCTGGGCCCGGTCAATGCGCAGTCTGTGTGAACTCTGCCAGTGTGCCAGCAAAGCTTCCTATTCTGTGTTTTTAAAGATCCGGGGGAACACGGGGAAGGCAGGTGGGACACGCAGTCCAGCTTGCCTGGCACATCACTTACTGTGTGGTTGGGAGCTGCAGATGGCCTAGAGGGGGGGTCTGAGGATGTGCTGGAGTGGAAGGCCACTGACAACATGTTTGACAGGCAAGGAGTGATTTCCGGGGGCTTCCATGGATTGGGCCACTGCACTTGCAGGTAGGCAAGGGGGCAGAGGTGAAGTGGTTTAGCAGGGGTAACTGTAGGACATGTCTGGGTCAGGCCACCCACTCATGTGGGAGACCTGGGCTGGTGGCTGACACACACCCAAAAGCTGGAGCTGGAGGCATACATGACCGGGTGAGGCTGCAGTACCTGCCTGTGAGTGTAGGAGCAGGGAGTGGGCCACGTCATGCTAGGTCGTAGCACACACCAGAACACGAAAGAACTGGATCTTGGGGCAGCTTTCGGAGGGGATTTGTGGGCTGGCTCCTGTGGAACCGTAGCACCTGCTGGTTTGTGTGAGAACTGGGGGTGGTGATGGGTGGAGCCCAGCCAGACAATGGAACTCACATTTTAGGAACTCACCTGACATTTACAGGAAGGCTGGGCTGGGTCAGGCTTCAGCACCTCCAGGTACATGCAAAGGCCAAGACTGAGGGCAGATTATGCCAACCAGGGCCATGGCTCCTGTGAGATCTGAGGCTGGGAGCAGACCTGGTAGAAGAACTTGGGGAACTCTCATACCAAGTTGCAGCTCCTGCTGGGGAGCACAGACCTTGACTGAGAGTGGACCAGGCCAGGCCAGGCTGCAGCACTTGCTGGCATGTGTGTGGGCCAGGTCTGGAGGCAGGTTGGACTTGATGGGGTCAGTCTAGAGCACCCACTGTTATGTGTGAGAGGCAGGACGAGGTGTGGGCTGGACTGGACTGGGCTAGGCTGAAACACCTTCCAGGCAGAGCTAAGACTGAAGTGGGCCATGCCAGATTGGATGGAGGAACCTGCTGGCACACACAAGATCTGGCGTTATGAGAAGGCTTGGTAGGGCGACTCTGGGGACTCCTCTGTTAGGCTGTGGCTCCCACCGGTGAGCCACAGGGCCGAGGATGACTGGACTAGGCATGCCGCAGCACTCACTGGCTGGTGCGTGGGCTGGGTCTGGGAGCAGGGCAGGCTGAGTTAACTTGAGACACCCATGGATGTGGAGGACAGCCAGGTGGGATGCCAGTCATGTTGGGCTAGGCTGCAGCACATGCAGGCTTATGCAGAACCAGGGCTGCGGATGGTCCAGTGAGGGCTGTAGGGGTCTGTCCTGACTAGCCCAAGGCACTGCTGGCATGCGTGAGGACTAGGCCAGTGGTGGGCAGGCTGGGCTGGGTTATGTTGCAGCACCCGTTAGTTCACATAAGGAGCAGGACTAGGGGTGTTACTAACCAGGCAGCTGCATTCACCAGGGTGTACGTTGGCTGGTGCAGCTGACGAACTGAACCTGACCAGCACACGAAGAGTCAAGTCTGAGGTCTCCTCAGGTGAGGTTTCTTGGGGGATTTCCCAACTAGGGTGGCTGGACTCAAACCCTGCCACAAGAAAAATCACAGGATATGTGGTCTAAGCTTGGCGTTCACGTATCAGGAATGGGTCTCCTCAGTTGCTGACGGCTGAGCAGTGGACAGCATGTCCAGATCACGTGGGGGGCATGACAGCCAGCTCATCTAGAGCAGCCAATGACCCTGAGGATGGAAAGCAAGAGTTGTATCAGTCTCTCGGCCAAGCTTTGCAACATGTTCCTGGGTCTGTAGATGAGCTAGGATAGACTTGGTCAGCCAATAGACCTTGGGAAGAATTTCTCAACTCCGGTGCAATGAAGCTGATAATGTCTGAACTCTCAAAACCACTTGAGTAGCACCCTGGGAACATTCTGCCCCACATCAAGATCTCTAAGCGTCATCAAATGACTGTCGCCCATCCCTGGGTGCTGGTGTAGTTTGAGGGCAGGGAGTGACCCTCTTTCCTTCTTCCACTGTGGACACAGGAGAAAAAACCTAGAACATTTGTTCCACTCACTTTTCTTCATACTCCAACCCTTCCCGACCTAATAAGAGGCCCACATGGGTGTGCATGCCTAGCAACACTGTAAACAATATTAAAAATAAAATGAGGGCCCCGCAAAATAGCCTAGTGGTTAAATCCTCACCCTGTAAGTGGCAGGATCCCATATCGGTGCCAATTCTGATTCCGGCTGCCCATTTGCCATCCATCTCCCTGCTTATGACCTGGGAAAACAGTTGAGGAAACCTTGAAACCCTGCATCTGTGTGGGGAGACTTGGAAGAATCTCCTGGCTCCTGGCTTTGGATCGGCTCAGCTCTGGCCACCGCGGCCACTTGGGGAGTGAACCAGTGCATGGAAGATCTTCCTCTCTTTCTGCTTCTCTCTGTAAATCTGACTTTCCAATAAAAAAATTTTAAATTAATTTAAAAAATAAAATTAACATAGATTAATTTTTAAAATTGAACCAACAATTTCGTATTTTTTATTTTTTAATCGAACCCATGTATTCACATGTTTCTGTTTGTTACTGTTAGGCCTTAATTCACAGTGCCTTGGCGTTATGGTCACGGCAGACGCTGGAGGAAGCAAACCGACTGAGACTACCAGAGCAAGCACACATCTTTGCCCAGTGGCGGCCCATGATGCGCCTGTTGCTGTAAGTGCGAGAGGATGTGGAGTTGCCAGATGTGCGTGTGAAGGTGTGTGAGCCTGGGTGCGGCGGGGGAGGTGTGCTCTGAGGAGAAGCTCTTTGGAGAGAAGGAGGCTGTGAGGAAGGTTTGCGGCTGAGCCAACAGAGCAGTTTTTCTCTGTGTGAGCAGATGTGCTCAGGTGCGTGGGATGGTGAGCAGACGGGGGTGTGGGTATGTATACAAGGCAACACTCAGGAGAGGAATGAATTGTGTTGAGTGACGAGCAGATTAACAAGGTCAATTTTTACCTTCATTTTTACTGACCTCTTCCCTCTGCAGAAACCAATGTTTTGCAGAATATAGGGTTGGACTTCATGTTGTGCATAACTCTGATAAAGTTAGTTGTGTGTTTTTAATTTTACCCACGGCTTGCTCACAGTGAGAGCAGGTCCCAGGTAGGTGCTGAGCCGGGGGCCTCGTGCCAGCCTGGCAGAGGGGACAGAAGTGCTCAGTAAAGCAATGTGAACATGTGGAAAGAACACAGTGCGGTAGGGCTGAGTCCTGGACTTGGGACTCCTTATCTCATGTCAAAGTTCCTGGTTCGAGTCCTGGAATCATGTTTCTGACTCAGCTTCTTGCTAGGGAGCACTCTGGGAGAGTGCGATGCTTGGGTCCTGGCCACCCTCCTGTGAGATCTGGAAGGAATTTTGGGCTCCTAGAAGTAGCTCCAGCTCCTTTCTTCAAAAAATGAAAACATCAGTATTTCTCTTTCTCTCTTTCTCTCCAGCAGAAATCTTCTCTTTCTATTTGGTCCAGGATTTGGGAAGAGGCTCCAGGGTTGTGGACAAGCTGGCCAGGGGCAGGAGGGAAGGCTCACACAGGAGCCTAGGGGCAGGAGATGCCGATGGCCGCTGGGCTCTGGGGGCTCCTCGTCGTGTGTTCAGCTGAGCGTTCCGAGGGATGCTGGCCCAGTCAGCATGGGGACAGGTCAGTGTGTAGAGGTTCTTAAGGCGTCCCCTCCTTTTCTTGAGCAGTTCCTCCTCCTCCTCTAGGAAGCCACAGAGGCAAGGGTGTGTGAGGACCCAGCCCAAACCGTCAAGGGTTTCCTCCAGGGCAGGGGGCTGTGCCATCCATCTTGAGCTGGCTTCTGCATTTTGGGTTTTGCAAATTCAAGAGACACTGGGTACCCTCGTACCTTTCCTAGGAGAGGTCCACTCCTTCCAAAGCCACGTGGTCTTGGTGGAAATAGAAACAGAGAGAAGTAAGTAGAGGGGCCGGTCTGGACGCTGTGGTCCTGCCTGCTACACCAGTCAATGTTCTTCCAGCTGTTACCGCTTTTCTGGACACACTCAGAGATCTTTCATGCCCCAGTGGCCATTCCTGGTCGTGTTTATAAGCAAATTATTTATTTATCTTTATTTATTTGACAGGCAGAGGATCAGGGACAGAGATCTTTCAGGCAAGCTAAAGCCACGAGCTAGGAATTCCACTCGAGGCCTGGATGTGAGTGGCGGGGACCACGTACTCGGGCCGTCGCCTGCTTCTGCCACGTGCGCAGTGACAGGAGGCTGGAATAGTACACAGAGCTGAAGCCTGGACCAGGCACCCCAAACAGCAGGGCAACTCTTGCACCAAGTGTCTTCCGCTGCTTACTACTAGCTTGAAGTGATCCTTGGGGGGCAGGGGTGGGGTAAGTATTGTACTCAGTCTCCTTGTTTACACTGAAGATCAAGGTCCTGAACCAACATGTAAGATGCAGTAGGTCTCACAGAGGCCTCAGGCTTCCTGGCAGGGCTCTCCTCAAGCCCTCGCCGGGGCCCGGGCGCTGCCTTCGGCCCACCCTCCGTCCGTGAGCCACCCCAGTGTCCACACCGGGCAAGTGGAAGCGAGAAGGAAGATGGAGGCGAGCTGCCTGCTCCCCGCCAATGCTCATCACCTCTGCTCATGCACTCCTGCTCATGAAGGATCCTGTTCCCACAGCATGGGTGGAAGGCTGCACACAGTCTCTGGGCTGGCAGCCACTTCTCCGCTGCTCCTGTCTGTGGTGAAGGGCAGGGAACTCCATCGTGCCTCTTATCTCCTTGGCCTGGTGTGTGTATCCCCTGATGGAAGTGATGGGCAGTGCCAAGGACTTAACAAAATTCTGCTCTGTGAGGCAACAACAAGCAGCCTTTATTACAGTACAATGTGGAGTGGGGCCTGGCGCAGTAGCCTAGTGGCTAAATTCTCACTTTGCATGTACCAGGATCCCAGGTAGGCGCCTGTTTGTGTCTTAGCTGCTCCACGTTCCATCCATTTCCCTACTTGTGGCCTGGGAAAGCAGTAGTGGACAGCCCAAAGCCTTGGGATCCTGCACCTGTGTGGGAGACCTGGAAAAACTCCTGGCTTCAGGGTTCGGTTCAGCTCAAGAACTTGGAGAGTGAACCAGCAAGAAAGATCTTCCTGTCTGTCTCTCCTTCTCTCTGTAAATCTGCCTTTCCAGTATTTTTAAAGCAGTACAGTACGGGGTGGTGCGTTCCCACCTGCGTCTCCCCAGGGGCTGGGCTGGCTTCTGGGGGCTCTCCCTGTGGCTCTGAGGGGACTTGGAGGAGCATGGTGCTCCGGTCACTGCGGTGCTGGATGATGCGCACACAGCTCAGCACACGTTCTTGCTAAGCCACGGCCGGAGGTGCTGCTCTCTCTCTGACGTGTGGGAAAGGCCCAGGGATCTTCCTAAAGCAGTGATTTGCATTTATTGCTTCCCTTCTAAGTGCCTGACCCGGAGGTGGGAACACAGAGGAGACAGACTCCACGCCTCGGCGCCGGGGCTTGGGTGGAACACGAACAAGCCGTTGCCGTAGAGGGCTGAGCGCTGCAGTGGGTGACAGCGAGGGGAGCGGTCCCTGGCCCGGCAGCTCGGGCATGGGGCGGGATGGCAGGCTGGAGAGGAATCTTATGCTAGGTGGGACTTGCCAGAAAGGAAGGTTCCAAGGGCATTCAGGCAAACAGACCGTGTATTTCTCTACCAGCTGTCAGCTGGGGGCCCTATTTTCCTTCCCAGCGGGCCCGATTGTACACTGATTGAAGTCAAGTCCTTCTATGGGGTTCCTCTGGCACCCTTGACAATAACTGCAGCTTCTGAGGGGAGTCAGCTCTGGAATGCCAGTAGTCTACATGCTGAGCTTGCTCTTTGTTCTTGCAGTAGAGGTGGCAAGGAGTTTGAATGTTCTTCCCAACGTTTCAGGCTCAGATGACCTGACCCCTCACAAAAACAGTATCTGCAGACATCTCTTCTGTCCACTGGGGGTGCTATTGGTCAGCCTCCCTCCCCCATTCTCTGCTCACACATCTGCGGCTGCAGCTCATGAGTTTCTTTGTAATCACCAGCCAAGGATCCCATCACTTCAAGCACCTGTCTGGGAATCCATCCAAGAGCTGATTGCAGTCCAGGGGTTGCCAAAAGTGCGATGGAGCCTTGGGATTTGCAGGTTGTCTCCACGCCGTAGGAACGCCCCTTCCTGTCCTCTGGGTCCTCTCTCTCACATCACGGCTCCTCAGAAATCAACTGGTCTGGGCTGCTATTGTTCTGGCTTTGCACAGATGTGCTTCCGGGGGGAGAAAAGTTGTGCTTTTCTTTTTCTTGGTACTAGGAAATAAAATCTTCCTTTTGAAGAATCAGAGCTGCGAGGCAGGCTCTGGCTTCAGCCTCCCCGGAAGAACCGAGTTCTGGCTGTGCCTTTGTCAGGGGAAGCCAAAATGTGTCTTCAGTCAGAATATGGCCACGTTCCGAGGCTGGTACCCAGACTGTCTGCAGGAAAAGTTTCTTCTGCTGTTGACAGCCAGGATGATAGCGACTGTGGGCAGCCAAGGAGCGACACAGGTCCTTGTGTAACGCGTAGGGCTCTGGTGCGGGAGCATTCGGTGACTCTGGAGCGAAGCAGGATGCTCGGGCTGTGCGGGCGACACCTGGTGCGCCTGGGAGAGACACGTCTGCAGTTCCTTCAAGGCCTTCGGAATGTGTCTTTTGCACAAGCAGGCCCCAGAGGGGAATGCATTATCACTCCAAGCAGGTGGGGCGGGGTGTTGGATGTGAATTGAGAGACTGACCAGAAAAATGCGCCATGGCCAGATCATATCTGACGTGGAACCCTACTCTGTAGTAGGCAGCACCCAGCCCCAGGATATCAATATATTATCCAGGAACCAACCCAGTGTGCCCTCCTGGGTGTGCTGGAAGGGTAGGACAACCAGGACAGTGTAGGACAACCAGGAGGCTAGACTAGGGCCATAACAGTTGGACTCACATGGCAGGGACTTGATTGCTAACTAACATTTTCAATACTTTTTGTCCTCGTTTGCAGCTTAGGGCTAACTAGAGGAAAACCAACATGTTCCCCCAACTAATCTCATAGGAGGGCTGGCTTCTGGTCAACCTGGCTACCCCCCCATGTCTGCCATCCCCCAGGTGTGCAATCCCCCATGTCTGTCGTCCTTCAGGCCTCCCATCCTCCAGCTGTGCAGTCCTCCAGCTCTGCCGTCCCCCAGGTCTGCCGCAGGTCTGTCCCCCAGGTCTGCCGTCCCCCAGGTCTGCCGTCCCCCAGGTCTGCCGTCCCGCAGATCTGCAGTCCCCAGGGCACCTTGAGGCCTTTGTGAAGCTTTGCAACTCCTCTGTCCACTGTGAGCCTCTGCACACGCTCCGAGGGCCGGCTCCCTCACCAGAGCACTCCCATCACCCTCGCTCTCATATGGCTGGTCTTTGTCCCCCTAGAACGTTGAAGGAAAAGTGGCATGATGTTGAACCCTGAGCTGGCATAATGCAGAACAAACTCCCTCAAGCTGGTGAGCCACTAGCCATGATTTTCTGGCCCCTGACCCAGGCTGGGCCGTAGGGGCACCAGCACGGGGCTCGCTTTCCCATGGGCATTCTAGGATAAAGATGGGTCAGTCTCTACTTTTTTTCACCTTGTAATTTGAGGAACTATCGCCTCACGTGGCAGGCAGTAGACATCCGGTAGTAAAATCTTTTCGAGTAAATGAACAAATGAATGTATTCTGTTTGGAGTGGGTAGAAACTTTTCCAGGCTTCAGACAGATCTGGCTCATTTAAGCAGTGAGCTCGACAGGGGCTGAGGTGACAGGGTCCTGAAGCAGGGCACCAGAAGGGCACCAGCAAAGAGTGACACCCTGCAAGATCCAACTGAAATAATCAGCTTGGTTGGAAAGTCAGCTTAAAGTCTATTCCATTAGTTATAAGAGCGTTAAACCCAACAGCTGTCTGAATGGAAAGCTGCCGTTTGCTGTAGCCTTTATACTGTTCCTATAGGGTGGGTGTGTGCTTTGAGTCAGGCTCAAAGGAGATGGATTTATGTGTGAGTGTCAATCCAACTGAAATTTAAGGCAAGAGGCAAGCATTTGGTACATCAGTTGCGATACCTCTTCGAATGCCCGTGTCTCTTAACGCAGTGCCTGTTCTCCAGATGCCAGCTTCCTGCTGAAGCACACCCCACGAGGCACCTGGGAGGTGGCTCCAGTGCTTGGGTCCTTGCCACCCCAGGGGCGAGCTGGAGTGAGATCCCAGCCCCTAGCTTCCACCTGGTCTAGTCTAGCTATGGTGGGAATTTGCGGAGTGAACCAGAGGGTGGAAAACCTCTCTTTTCAAATAAAGCCAGTTAATAAAAGGAGTAAAAGATGGGGGACGCACGTAGCAGGGGTCACAGTGTGGTTACTGATAATTCAGTTCCCACTTGCGCTGTTGACTGTGCGGCAGGCCGCCGACACAGACACGGGGGCTGGTGACCATTGCCCCTCTCATGCCCCCTAAGCGTGACGCTCACTCCTCGAGGTGTGGCAGATCTTCCCTGGCTCCCAGGGAAGCTTGAAAAGTCACGTTCATGGGGAACTGACTCCAGCTGTCTTCACAGCCCAGCCGGATTTCTGGGTGACTTAGACCCTCATGGTCATTTTTCCACTCTCAAGTCCGCGCTTGCTAACAGCAGGGGCAGTGAGGCACGGTGGGGGTCTTCAGGAAAGCCTGACCCTGCTGGGGTGCACAGCAGTGATGGCAGCTGTGAAGGTAGGGTCCAGAGTTTATGCAAGTGTTAGGTGTGGCACTCTTCAAACACCATGAAACCCTTGGGCTGCAAGTGCTCCTGTTCCCCAGGGGAGACTGGGGCTGCTTCCACACCAGGCTCTCCGGCTGCTGATCAGTCAAGGTCTCTTGGTCGTGAAGGATGTGCTGGGAATTCTGAGCACCATGACATTCCATGGACCTCTTTGAAAGAGTGTGATGTTCAGAGCTAATCTCTTACTGGCGCATTGTGTGTAACTTTTTTTTCTTTAAAAACTATTTTCGGGCCCGGCGGCGTGGCCTAGCGGCTAAAGTCCTTGCTTTGAATGCCCCAGGATCCCATATGGGCGTCGGTTCTAATCCCGGCTGCTCCACTTCCCATCCAGCTCCCTGCTTGTGGCCTGGGAAAGCAGTAGTGGAAGGCCCAATGCATTGGGACACTGCACCCGCGTGGGAGACCCGGAAGAGGTTCCTGGTTCCCGGCTTTGGATAGGCGCACCGGCTGTTGTGGTCACTTGGGGAGTGAATCATCAGACGGAAGATCTTCCTCTCTGTCTCTCCTCCTCTCTGTATATCTGACTTTGTAATAAAATAAATAAATCTTTAAAAAAAACTATTTTCAAGTTTCATTTTGCCTTTTCTATACCTCTTTTATAAGATTTTCTTTAAGATCTAAGAAGCCTTCTGAATGCTATGTAGTCCCAATCTTGCTTTGCTGTGGCTGGGATATGGGATTCTTCTGGAAGGTCGCTGTAGTTGGGGGAAGTAGACTCACAGTGGGCGGGGATTCCTTGCTGCTGGCTGACGCAGCACCCCTCCATGACTGACGGGCTGTGTCCCTGCACTTCTTCAGAGTCCTATACAAACATGTTCAGCCTATCACTAGGGATCTGATGTTGATGTCTTCAGAATTCCAAAGACAGATGAGTCAGAAAGGGACACGGAAAAGGTACTTGAAGAAACAATGTCGAAAATACCCCAGATCTGACAAAAGACGCATGACACCCTGCAGCTGCTGAAAGAAAAGTCAGCGCCCCGATGCTGTCCGCCGTGACAGGCTCTGTAGAAGAGGGCCCAGTGTGCTCACGTGACGGCTCACGAAGGGGGCCTAGCCCTCGCACACCAGCCCTGGGACAACAGCCAGCAAATGTTCCCTAAACAGAAAGGAGGCTTTGGGTTAGCACCTCGTTCTCTGGCCCAGCAGGTGCACGACACTCCAATGTTATAGGACATGTGACTATTTTTTTTTAAGATTTATTTATTTTCATTAGAAAGTCAGATATACAGAGAGAGGAGAGACGGAGAGGAAGATATTCCACTCATTGATTTACTCCCTAAGTGGCCGGAATGGCCAGAGCTGCACAGATCCGAAATCAGGAGCCAGGAGCTTCTTCCGGGTCTCCCACGCGGGTGCAGGGTCCCAAGGCTTTGAGTTGTCCTCAACTGCTTTCCCAGGCCACAAGCAGGGAGCTGGATGGGAAGTGGAGCAGCTGGGACATGAAGCAGTGCCTAGATGGGATCCTGGAGTGGGCAAGGCAAGGACTTTAGCCGCTAGGCTATCACAGCAGCCCCTACATATTGATTTTCATCCACAGATTCTAGCTTATAGCTCTGAAGACCCCTGTGTCTCTAAGTGAACACGGCAGTAGGAACATCTGGCTAAAGCATTTCATTTTTCATTCTCTGTTCCTGATAAAGATGAAAGACATGACTTTGATAAATCCCTGAGTGTATACTAATCAATGAAGTGGTTTCGACACCGCCCTCAGATAGTCGCAAGATTGCGGGAGGAGCCGCTTGCTTATGGAACCAGCCACGCAATCAGAGAGCAAGAACTTTCATCCTCATCGCCTGACCTCTGGGGGGAAAGGAGGTTAATAGTTGAGTGCATCCCCAGTGGCCAATGATGCAATGATGATGCAATGATGATGTAATGATGATGTAATTATGCTCCCATAGACAACCAAAAGAGCACAGTGAGCCTAAAGATTGGTGAGCAAGGATGCACCTGTGTGCTGGGAGGGTGGGACCCCTGGGCTCTGGGGACCAAAGCTCCTGAGCTCAGCGCACTCCTGACCTTGCTGGGCATCTCCTCTCCGGCTGTCCAAGTTGTGTCTTTTAAAGAACCCTGTGTCAGGCATAGTGCAATAGCCCAGTGTCTAAAGTCTTCGCTTTGCATGTGCTGGAATTCCATATGGCCACTGGTTTGTATCCTGGCTGCCTCACTTCCCATCTATCTGGCCTGGAACAGCAGTAGAGGATAGCCCAAAACCTTGGGACCCTACACCCATGTGGGAGACTGGAAGGAGCTCCTGGCTTCAGATTGGCTCAACACTGGCTGTTGCAGCCACTTGGGGAATGAACCAGTAGATGGAAGATCTTTCTGTCTCTCCTTTAGGTAGATCTGCTTTTCCAATAAAAATAAATAAATCTTTAGAAAAAAAAGAACCCTGTGTCATAAGTGGTCAGATGACGTTACCTCTAGGCTGCCTGGACCTGGGCAAATGACACACTGCTGGGAGGAAAGCAGCCACCAGCTTTTGGGACTGGCTCATACCAAACCTGCGGTAACTGGACTAATGTGCCAGCATAGTTGCATAGCCTGTTGTTAAAAATTAGTTATTTACAGATATACGGCAAGCTCTGTGTGCTACATGCAGGGTAAGTGCAGCAGAAGGCGGACATGCCAGCCTGACCCTCAGGTATGCCTCCTGGTGCTGCATGGCAGGGGGCTGCAGCTTGCTTGGGGAAGGGGATCTGGCCGGGTTGCCGTGGGGGAGGTCAAGAGCATGTTTGGCAGGAGTAGCTTCCGGGGGCTTTCACAGGTGGTGCCACTGAACTCACAGGTAGGAAAGGCAGCTGAGATGGAGTGGTTTGGAGGGTGAGGGGAACCAGAGGTCATGTCTGGGTCAGGCCAAGACACCTGCTCACATGGGAGACCTGGGCTGGGTTAAGTGGCATCCTTCTGGACTGGAGGGCATGCCTGGCTGGACTAGCCTGCAGTCCCACCTGTGGGTGTCAGAGCCCAGGGGTGTGGGCCATGTCAGGTTGGGCTGCAGCACACACCAGAATGTGCGAGAACTGGACCTGGGGGCAGATTCTGAAGGGGACTTGTGGGCTCTCTTCTGTGGGATTATAGCACCCATTGGTTTGGCAAGAGCTGGGGGTGGTGAGCCATGGAACTCACCGACACTCACAGGAGCTGGGGCTGGGAGGGGGCCATGCCGGGCAAGGCTACAATGCTTCCTGGGTCATGGACAGGCTGGGACCGAGAGCAGCCCTGGCACCCACCAGCACATGTGAGATTTGAGGCTGGGAGTGGACCTGCGAGGGGGAATTTGGGGAATTCTCTTACTAGGCCACAGTTCCTGCCAGGCAGCATGAGAGGCAATACTAGGGGTGGGCCAGACCAGGTGAGGTTGCAACACTGGTCAGTATGTACATGGGGCAGGCTGGGCTGGGCCACAGCACTTATTGGCACACATGAGAGCTAGAATGAGGTGTGGGCTGTGCTAGGCCGTGCTAAGCTGCAACATCCATTGGTAAGGGTTGGGACTGAGGGGAGGTAATGCCAGGTGGTCCGGGTTAGAGAACCGTGGGCTGTTAGGCTGTAGCTCCCACTGGTGAGTGTGAGAGACAGGTCTAGGGGCAGACTGGGCTAGACAAGGTTGTAGTACCCACTGGCATTGTGCCCTGAGTCTGTGGGCATGCCAGGCTGAGCTAGGCTCCAGCACCTACTGGTACTTGTGAGAGCCGAAATGGGTGTGGAACAAGCTGGGCTAGACCACAGCACCCACCAGTTCACAGGACAGCCAGGTCTGGGAGTGGGCCAGCCTAGGCCATGCTGCAGTACCCACTGGTGAGTGTGAGGACTTGGGGCAGTCCAAGTCAGGCTGAGCCACAGCACCTACTGGTGCACATAAGATTGGGGCTGGGGGCTCTTGTGGATAGGCTGCAATGAATGTGGGAATGCAGGTGTTTCTTGGACTGTGATTTCATTTCCTTTGGACACATAGCCAGCAGTGGGATCTGGATCATGCGGTAGTTCTGTTTTCCGTAATGGCTGTACTGACCGTCCCGCCGACAGTGTATGAAGGCTTGCTCTCTTCTCTATCAGTGCCAGCATTTCCAGTCTTTGTCTTTTCCTAACAGGTGTGAAGTGAAGTTTTGTTTCAGTTTTAATTTTCATTTTCCCGATGATGAGTGAAGATGAATGTTTTTCTGCTGGCCATTTGTGTTTCCTTCTTCAGGAAATGGCCATGCAGGACCTTTGCCCATTTTTAACTCAGGCTATTTGTTTTCTTGCTGTTGAGTTATTTGAGCTTCTCATGTATTTGGGATTCTGACCCCTATCAGACATATGGCTTGGGGATGTTTTCTCTTAGTCTGTAGGTTGACTCTTTGATCGGTTGTTTCCTGTGCTTTCAGCTTGAAGGCCTCTCGCTATCTATAGTTGATACTGTTTGAAAGTTACAAAGCTATTTGTAAAACTCAGAGAATCTGTATTGAACACTTCCTTCGTGTAGGGACAGTTGTTATAACTAAGGCTAGCCCGTGACGGGCCTGCTCAGCACAGAGCGGTGGGACAACGTTGAGCACTTCCGGGCGCCTGTACTAAGACTGACCCTGTGTAACTCTATTGACTGTGGTGGCGCAAAGGGGGGGAGGATCTGCTTCCTGCCTCTCCATAAGGGGACTTCCCACGTGGTACTGGCACTATTCGGGTTTGCAAGCGAGCAGAGCTGGAGGTGGCCAGGGAGGGTCACGGTGACGGCAAGACAGGGCATTCCTCCCAACCCCATCTTGCAAGTGGCCGCTCTCTTGTCAACAGGAAGTCTCTGGACTCAGCCCCTGCTTGAGGGTAGGGCATCACACAGGTGTGTGAGTGGAGCTGGGCAGAGGTGGCTGGGAAACCTTTTCAGTGTGGTTTGTTACAAGGCACCACACGCTGGTTGAATGGCTAAATGACTGAAGCATGGGCTACGTGGTCTGACGCCAAGTTCTATGAAGAAACAGACCACATGTGTTGACACAGTCAGCCCAGTGTTTTAATACTTAACAGGAAAGCATGCTGCAATGAAGATCCACTCTTTGGGGCTGGGGAGGGAGGGAGGAAGGGAAGAAGGAAGAGAGAGAGAGAGAGAGAGAGAGAGAGAGAGATGCCTTCTATCTGCTGCTTCACTTCCCACACAATGGCCAGGCTGGATCAGACAAAACCTGGAGTCAGCAGCTTTATCCAGGCCTCCCACATGAGTAACAGGGTGGTCTCAGTTCCTCAGACCACCTTCTGTTGTTCTCTGATACATTAGCAGGGAATACAATCAAAAGTAGAGCATCCAGGACTTGAACTGGTGCCCACAGGGGATGCTAGCATTGGACTCACAGCGCAGCAATGTCAGTGCCACAGCTGGACATTCTTAAGGCACCAGGCAGGCCCTTCCTTGGAATAGTCCCCATGTCTGGGTGAGGGAAGAAAGTCACCACTTGCGGTCTGGAAACAGAGCTAGGGGAAGCTCTCTTCCTTGGCAGTTATGCAGCCTGGGGCACTTTGCTGCAGTCATGGGGAGTGACTCAACACACAGCCCAAGCAGGCTCTCCTGTTGGAGCAGTGCATCTGCCCGCAGAGCCCCAGTGAGAACCCCTGACTGACCAGCGCCAAGCATCGGGCAGCTTCCGCACCTGTGCTGTTTCCACATGGTGGGCGGCATTCACAGCTTGAGACCACGCCAACTCCATGTCCCCACAAGCAGCCTGCCATGCAGCTGCTCTGGGTCCCTCGCTCCCTCCAGGACCTGGGATTTCTAGTGATAGCTGGCGGTCACCACTGGACATCAATTGAAGGCTGAGGCATCGCTGTGCAGCTCAGAAGCCTCCCCACTTTCTCTCTTTCTCTCTCTGGTTGTTCAACTCTCTGAAACGTCTGTCCTTGCTCAGTGACGCTGAGGTGGCGTGTCAGCCGGCAGTCACCCTTTCCCAATGTGTCACCCAGGGGGACTCTGGGTAAGTCCCTCAGGGCTGCCTGCAGGTGGGCCAGCTGCATGGGCTGCGCATCCAGTGTGTGGTCTCTGACCCATGCCAAAGGCCCAACAGGGATGACTGCTACCATGTAGCAGACCAGAAAGCCAAGGCTCGGGGCCATGAAGCGACTGAAGGAAGCGAAACACAACCTGGCTTTATTGTTGCAATGTGAGAACACCTCAGGGTGGCGCTGTGTGAACTGTGCACTCCCCAAATTCACACCCGCCCAGGACCTCAGCATGTGGCTGCGTACAGACCAAAGTGTTTAAGGAGAGCTCATAATGGCTGCAGGTGACATCTCCGTCAGAAATCCAGACATGCACATCAGGAGGAACCGTGGAGGGAGGCAGCTGCAGGCCCAGAGCTCCGGGAACTGCTGGGAGCCATGGAAATCTGAGAGCAGCCTAGCCCTGCCAGTGCCGAGTCAGGACCGGAAGTGACGCTCAACCTTCCCAACCATCTCAGACAGGGAGGGTCAGCCAAAAGGAAAAAACGTTCCTAGAAGAGAGTCGGACGCCTGGAGCCGGGTCACATGAGCGCTAGTGGGGCCTGACAGCCCAGGCTGACTGCGACTGGCCACGTGACGGGCGCTGGTTAGGCCCGAGGGCCGGAAAGGCAGGGGAAGCCAGCTGGGAGGCCTGACCACTGCCACACTTGTGCTCTACCCTCTTCTAGCTGGGAAACTGACTGCTCTGGAGGACTCACCGTCAGGGTGCAGTAGGAGCCCAGAGCCTGCGAAGTGATGACTGACCCTGTTCTGTAACGCTGCCTGGCCGCATACGCAAAAACCAAACAGCATGGCCAAAAAACAAGAGCTTAAATTCTGATTTTATGGTTGGATTTATTTTGCCAAGGACAAAACCCCCTTTTCAAACTAAACCGAGGGATACAGAAAGTTTTTTGCTAATGACTTCAGAATGTACAGACAGGTTGGTGAGCTGTTTGTCATGCGTGATCTACCCAGAAGGCCATAGCTCTGTTCTTGGCATTATCTCGTCTCACAACATGTCTGTGACGGCAGAATTCTGGCTTGGGCCACCAAAGACCAGGCGTGGGGCGAGCCCTCTCTGGCCGACAGGCAATGGGGTGTCTTCCCTAGGGAGGTTCCAGGCTCCCTCCTGATGTCTCTTGCAGTGCCTGAGTGCCAGGCCCTAACACCCACCTGCTCACCCTCAGACTCTGCCAACTTCTATCAGCCTCGCGGTGGGCAAACCCGTCTAACAGTGAGATCCATTCCTCACTGTGGCTGCATTTCCGCCGTCGGTCATTTCTCTCTGTTACTCCTCATAAGCAGAGTGCTTTTAGTGCCAACACACACAACTCACGTGATTCACAGTCCTTCCTGGAACGGGGGGCTGCTGCAGACAGCAAGTGGGTTGACGTTTCTGAGTCCCATGGGAGACCCTCTTCCACAGCGCGCCCAGAACATGGCAGCTGGCTTTGCCCTCGGTAAGTTCTGTTCCAGCAGGTTCTGCACCCACTTCAGCTCATGAATCAGGCTTGCGGTTTGGATTCCGTCTCTGCTCCGTCACTGCCCTTTGCCCAGTTTAAATCAATAGAAGCCAGAATTTCAGTGGGGGCTGGGGGAGCGGGCCGAGTCGCTGCATTCCTTGTCTCTTGCTGCCCCCTGCCGGTCAGAGCATGGCTGCGGCGGAGGCCTTTTCTTTTTTCTTTCAACTATCCCTTCCCCCTTGCCACCTCTTTCCACTCTCTGCCTTTTCTATTTCAACTACGGAAATGAACACGTTCCAGGGGTGGACGAGGAGGGAGAGCACAGCGTGTTTCGATGGTAGGAAAAGTTCCAGGATTCAGACTGGTCGTCCTGAACACTCACAAATACAACACAGCACACACAGTGGAATGTGTGACGCCTTGGGCTGTGAAAACATTAGGCGTGGTGTTGGAATGCGGTCATCCTCGGCCCGTCTGTGCCTGACTGTGCCTGGCTTGGCAGGGGCAGGAGGAAGGCAGAGGCCTCAAGGCCCCCTCTCCGCCCAGTGTGGAGGGCACCTTAGGGCTCTCTGCGGCTAGTCTCTTTCTGTTCCCGCCCACCAGGCCAGCCTCACCCGCTCAGCTCAGCACCCCAGGATGCTTCATATTTCACAGAAAGAGGAGCTGCAGATCCTGTTGTGGGCGGCCAGTAGCGCCCTCTGCACTGACAGGAGGTGCTGCTGGGGCCCGCAGGATGGCTCAACTGGCCAATCCTCCATCTTCAATGCTGGCATCCAAAATGGGCACTGATTCGAGTCCCGACTGCTCCACTTCCCACCCAGCTCCCTGCTCATGACCTGGGAAAGAAGTTGAGGACGACTCAAAGTCTTGGGACCCTGCACCCCTGTGGGAGACCTGGAAGAAGCTCCTGGCTCCTGGCTCCTGGCTTCGGGTTGGTTCAGCTCTGGCTGTTGAGGCACTTGGGGAGTGAACCAGTGGATAGAAGATTTTTATCTGTGTCTCTGTGTGAATTGTTTTTCTATAAAAATAAATCAATCTTAAAAAAAATAGTGCTGTTGGGGGCTTCTCTGGAGTGCTGGGGCCACCCAGAACCTCAGGGTCAGAAACAGCCGGAGCCGAACCCTGAACCTACGACCCTGGCTGCAGGAGCACATGGGAGCATGCCAAGACCTCTGCCTGCCACCTGGCTGGGCGCCGGGCCTGTCTGTGCCTCTCCTCGGCCCACTGGTTGAACAAGGGTTTCTGGAACATGGAGCGCAGCCTGGGGAGCCCAGGCCTCGCGGGCAGGGGTGGTGTCTCTCCGGGGCAGCCAGCGTGCACCTGTGTGTTCCAGGGGCGTAGGACATGTGTCTTCCTGTCCTCTCCCCACGGCCTTCTCACCCAGTAGGCACCCAGCTCTGTTCTTTAGCAGTGGTGATCTGCAGGTGCTGAAGTGACAAGGGATAGACACAGCCAGCGGCAGCAGCCACCCAGCGCCGCCCTTCCGCAGCTGTGGCCGCTCAACCTTTCCAACATTCAGCTCTTGCTGGCTGAAAACATGGCAGCGCTCTGCTAGCGTTTACTGGCCGGGTAGCAGCCCCGTCACCTGCTGGGGGTGCTGGTGCGCGGTGCACTCAGGGGCCGTGCCTTCAGCCCCCAGGTATTCATGCATGCTCTTCCTGCTTCCTGCAGTTCCTTGCCCGCCTTCTGGGCACACATCTTTCACAGGCTGCAGGGCAGCACACTGTCCCTTGCAGTGGCTCAGGTGACACCACTCGGTCGTCAGAGACTGCTAGTACGTCTCGGTCAGTCCAGGTTGTGGTACCTCATCCTCCATCACGCAGCTCCACCTGTAGCCCCAGACTGGCCCTGGTGCTGCAGGGTCCTTGCAGCACTGGTGGCCGGCGGGGGTGCTCCGGTGAGTCCCACCCAGGTACAGAGAAGGAGCTAGCTCTCCCAGCGTGGCTCAGGACAAGGCGCTCAGCTTGGGGTCTGCTCGTGCACCTTCGGAGTGGCCCCTCTGTGCCCAGTTCCCACTGTAACAGGGCTCTCGGCCCTGTGGGGGACCAAACCTCTGGGGCCTTCCTGTCGCCTGGGTTTGGCAGGCAGGCTTGGTCATGGCCCGTGGTGATGCCCTCACCTTTGACCTCGGTCACTTCCATGCTCCACGACCTTGTCTGGCTCTCGAGGCTCCTCCCCGCCTGGCACACAGCACAGTCAAGGTCATGTCCTCATCTGGCTGCTGCTCAGGGCTGAACCTGGCCTCGAGGCAGGTGTGTCTCACCTTATGTCAGAGGTCACAGGACAGCTTTTCCTTCTCTCACTAGAAACTTCATGCCGGGCAATGGGTGTTTCTCACATGCGGTCTCTGCTGATCAAATGCCAGCTCTTCCTGCTCCTGAGATGCCAGGGGCCTGCCCAGGACGGGCTCTGCTCGCCTGTGCGCACTGATGTGTGCACGTGTGTATGTGTGGGGAAGCGTGCACCTGTGTGTTGTTCCCATAATTCAAGTCTCCGGCTAAGTGAGTGACGTGCTAAGCATCCTGCTTTTCATCTTGGTTCAGCTTTTCAAAACAAAACAAGCATAATCTGGCAGAATCAATGTGGAGACACAGATGAAACAGTGGGTTGATTGAAGCTGACTGTGAGGCGAGCACACTGCACGTGGACGGCTGGCTGACGCAGCACCTCAGCTGGCTCGCCCGCTGGCTCCCTGGGGACCCGCGACAGGCCCTCTGATCAGCTCCTTTGTGCCCAGGCAGTTTGGTCATGCCCCTCCTCTTCAGCCTCCTTCTGAAAAATTTGTTCATTTTACTTGAAAATCAGTGTTACACAGACAGTGAGGGAGAGAGAGTGAGCGAGAGGGGGGGGGGGGGGGAGAGAGAGAGAGAGAGAGAGAGAGAGAGAGCGAGAGAGAGAGAGAATCCTCCATCCACTAGCTCACCCCCCGCTGGCTGCAATGGCCAGAGCTGGGTTGGTCTGGTCCAAAGCTGGGAGCCAGAGCTTTCTCTAGGTCTCTTATGTGGATGCAGCGGCCCGAGGCCTCAGACAATCCTCTGCTATTTTCTTAGGCCATTAATTAGCAGGAAGCTGGATCAGTAGTGGAGCAGCCGGGATTCAAACCAGTGTTCATATGGGATTCCGACATCACAGGTGGAGGATTAGCTTGCTAAGCCACCACATAAGTCCCTCCTTCTTCAAAGAGCGGCCTCTTGTTTCTACCTCCTCGGATGAGCCTGCAGTCCATTCCGGCGCAGCGCAGGACCGCTGAGAGGCCTAACTAAGACACTGTTCCATCCAGAGTAAAGGCTGAGTGTCAACAGATTCTGGTAAAATACCCACAGCGTGTATAAATCCAGAAAACGCTCATTAACTGCTGAGAAACTACATATGACTTGTGTTCGGAAAAGGCTTTGCCCCCTTGGTACAAGTGACATTCACTGCTGTTTATTTTTCCCCAAGAATAAACTCTGTGGGCTGTGAAGGGCTTTTGTAAATCACTGTATGCGAAAAACAGCCGCCTATAAGGGAGGAGAAAACATGGCAAGGTTCCAGTGCCGATGGCTTATTCGCTCGTGGGCTCTGGCGAGTGCTGGCACACAGGACATATGTGTTGTTGGATCAATGAACAAAGTGGCAGAATGAAACATTTTTGGGGTACCTACTATGTACCACATACTAAATTTGATACACAAGGGATACAACATTGGAGCTTACAATCAATGACTATGTTTGTTGGCCTCTCTCTCTCTTTCACACACACACACACACACACACACACACACACACACAGACACAGAGTTCAGGTGGTGAGATAGAGCCTTCCTAGTCTCATTGACTGAAGATTGAAGCTGCCAGCTGCACAGGGGTAGGTGCTGCCCGGTGACAGGCACATGTACATTTGTCTATCCTGTTGGGTTTGCAAAGACAATAGAGCAAATTGAATATCAGAACGGAGTCCAAATATAGACCACCCAACTGGATGGAGCCCAAGCTTCTCCCCACACCTGACCGCTGGGGAAAGGTGCTGCCCTAATGAGGTGCACAGAGCACTCTGTCTCCCACAGGAAGGAGACAGAGCCGCCACGGCGAGGCCGGGGTTGGCAGGATTTGCACATGTGTTTTTGGACAAAACACTGAGTGCTCCCTGGTGAGAAATGAAAAACTAGAGAGAGAACGTTCCACTCTTGGCCAAGCCCAGTCCCTTTCTGGCACGCTCACCATGGTGGAGCAAGGGAGAGGTTAGCCAAGGTACCTACGCAGGTTCGCAGTGAATAAAACAAACGTGAAAGGTAATTGTTCTCCAGTGTGATGAGCTTGAACATGCGAACGCCTGTAAGCACACAGAGAGGATTGCAATTTTTTTCCTTCCCCTCATCACAAAGTATTATTATTTGCCTTAAATTAATTACTGAATGCAGCAGGTTCAGCAGCAATTTTCCTCCTGTTGGCAGACGCACTGCTGAGTTTTACTGCTAGCCTTGTTTGTTAACCAAACACCTTGGGGAAAACAGCAACACTGGACTAAATAGCGGAGGTGTTTTCTTTCAGTTTTTATTGCTTGCAGACACAAAGGAGACGGCAGAATGTTTCTCCATGTTATTAAACTTGGGGCGCCTTCAAGAAAATGTCACCGAGCAGAACAAAATTCATTGTTGGCACCAGTGCTTCTGTTGCTGTATGGAAAATGATTAAAATGCAATGTCAGCTATTAAAGAGAGCAAAGCCCGCTTCACTCGCTCTTCTGTTGCTTGCTTAATGAATTCACTAGGCCCGGGGCTTTGCTGGGCCTCTGGCAGGGCTGCAGCAGGCCCTCCAGCGACTGGCCTGCCCCTGTCCCCTCCACGCTGTGTCTGCACCTTCTGTGCCTCGCTGTGCTGTGCTTGGCCACGGACCCAACCTAACACCTTATAAAACACACGACTCTCTGGAACACATGCTTCTTCTTTACGTTAAATAGATGAGGGGGGTGCAATTAAGGGAGACAATCCATCCCAACTCATGGTCTTTGAAGGTGCTGCATAGCAGAGGGTGAGCTCACCCAGGGACTTCGGCAGATCTTCCGGGTTTCTAAAGACACTGTGAAGAGTCATGCTTTTGATATATGAACTATTTAGTGGGTGTGGATATCATTTCACTGAATTCAGCTTAAAAGAAACACACTTCAGTACACTTCCATAACTCAGTCTCCTAGTCACTCTCTGAACCCTCGTCCTGGAGGACTTGGTGGGGCGGGAATCAAGATGTGTAAGAATCCAGTTACAGACATGTATTTTCCTGGTTTCATTCAGGTGTACTTGCCAAATATAAGTTACATTTACTTAATGTAATGTTTCAAAGTGTCCAAAGTGATGCTTTGATGTATACTGTACAACAGTTAGCACAAGTGAGTTAGCTCACACTTCACGTAGTGGTGCTTGTTGTGCGCGTGGTCAGGACATCTAGGGCCAGTTCTCTCGGTGAAGGTCAAGCACTCGACACAGCATCATTAACCTTAGTCACCATGCTTTCGGAGCTCCCAAGCTTACCCCTCTGCCCTGAGTGGGGAGTGCAGATGGTTGCTCCAGGAGAAAATGCTCTGGGTGCATGCCGACATCCCTGCACTCAAAGCCCTGTGTGCCAGGTTCTCTCATCCGCACACCCGTGGCATTTTGGATCAAGTGGTGCTTTGTGAGGAACTAGCCTGTGCATTGCAAGATGGTTAGCAGCACGCCTGGCCTCTGCCAACCAGCCCCACACTCTGGTGTGACAATAAAAAATATGTCTAGACATTACCCAATGTCCCACGTGTGTTCCTCTCCCCGAGAGCCCCTGGTGCCATTGGCACCTGGACAGATGTGCACCTGCATACGTGATGTGACCATCCCTCAGTGTTTATGACAAGGACATCATTTTTACTGGTTGCACCTGTGCTGTATCTGTTGCTAAACCTTTTGACTGTCATCCTTTCAGGAGATGCTTTACAGGCAATTGAAGAATTTGGCTCTATGTGATTTCCTTTATCTGCTAAATTTAAGATCTGATTCAATAGAGGGCTATCTCATTACATGTCATCTTTCATGCAGTCTTTAGCTACATGTTAAAAAATATATATATATTGCTAATAAATAAGTGTAATACTAAGGTAATATTAATGCAGTAGTTCTGGATGATAAGAAAAAAATCTAGTACGATACTTTAGTGAACAGTTCATATCCAATTGGCTGGTGGAGTGAGCTGACACATGCTTCCGGCCGGGGTAGAAGGTTGGCCCAACTGAGACACGCCGGAACATTCCAACAGATTCCTGTGGACCTAGGAGGCTATCACTTGTTATGAAGGATGGCTTGATTATAAAGAGAAAGTTACCTTAGGAAATGAGACTCCAACTTACATGGGCATAAAAAGAAGATTCCATAGTTCGAATATCTGTTTCCTGGAATGTAGTCCCCACCAGTGGCCTTTCTGTGAGCCACAGCGACGGCCTTACTGATGGAGGCTGCAGATGCGTCCGTGGCGACCTCATGGACGCAGGCTTCAATCTGCAAAGGTTGTATATGTAATGACCCTGCGGTCAACATCACGCTTTTCAAAACTACTTTGACTGACAGTGTGATTTCATTCCACGACATTTTCAAGCCACCTCTGCACTCATGCGTACACACACGCGCACACACGCACACACACACGCGCACACACGCACACACACACACACGAGGGGCCAGGCTGCTTTCCTCCCAGCAGGAGCTCAACCTCAGCTCTGTACAATCACACTTCTGTGTGAGGAAACACAAGGGGCAACAGTTACTGAACAATTGAGATGACAGGCTGAAGAAGGTCGCAGCTACTTAGTAAATCCTTGTTGCTGGTGGATACAACACATGCATACAAAAGTAAGAGAGACAGCTGTGCAAGTATGGAACAAGTTCAAGAAAGCAGCTGGCTCTAGGACAGCGGACGCGGACTGGCGTTCATCACGGGGACTGCATCATCACATTTTTTCACTAAAAGTAAAATAGTTGATAAAAATGTTCAGATCTTCATCTGGCTGTTGGGAGAAAAGTTGAAGTCATATTTTTCCTGTAAAAAACACCCCTTAAGATCAAGCAGATCCAGGTTGTAGTCTTTGCCACTTACTATGAGACTTCAGAAAGGTCCAGGAAAATGGGATCGAGAGATGTTGTGATCGCTCAGGGCCTCCGTGCTCAGGAAGCAGAGGCTTAACCTGCGAGGCAGATGGCCTGGGCTCCAGTTCGTACGGCAGTTGTAGGCTAGGACTAAATCACTTTTCTGGCTTTCTGTTTCACAAATCCAAAATGAAATTGCTGGAGAACATAGTTTCTGGCACTTTAAGATGGAAGTGAACTTATGGAAGATGAATATAATGACAGCATGAAAAATGGTTTTGGAAGAATAAAAATCTTCAGGGATACCAAAAACCTTTCTGACTGTGCAGTTTGTGCCAATGTGCTATCCAAGCAGAAGGTAACACTCCAACACCTTTCCCACCATGTGACGACTCTGCCAAGCAGCACCACCTTGATCTAATGCCCTCCTCAGGTTCTGGAGAGCCCTTGCTATAAGGCAGGGTTTTTTATTTTTTATTATCATTATTTTTTTTACATGTGATGTTGTCTTCTTTAGGAGTTTATATGTCTATTGGCAGGATTGAGAGTTCAGCTTTTAAACTTTTCAAGTGTGGCTGCCACCTAGGGCCGGGCCAGAGATGCTCTCTTGTCTTGGAGTGGGCCCAAACCAAAGTCCTTGAGGATCTCGAAGATTTTAGAGCAGATAAATGCAAACAGCACATTTCCTCGTTACATAAGGTCTCGCTGGAATATTCTTCAGATCCAAGTGTTTCTCTTGTTCTTTTCTTCATTGATGTCAGGGGAAATGGGGCCAGAGTTTGACCCTTTACGGAAAAGTTATATAAAAGGAGGGGGAATTAAGGAAAAGCAGAGTCAGATCCTAGGGGGAAGTAAATATGAAAGTATTGGTCTCTGGAAAGCAGAGCTTTTCGTCTCAATGGCAGGTGCTACCTTTCCAAGGCTGAGCTCTTCCAAGGTGTGGTGTCATCTCGTAACAAAATTCTTTGGAGACAGTTGGTCGGCCAAGCGAGCCATCTAGGTTGTGGAAATGATTTTCATCAGGTGTATGTCTGTTCACCTCGTCTTCCCCACATTCTTTTTTTGCATACAATCCAAACCAAATTAGTTAATACCTTTATCAGAAGACAGTTTCCTGACTTCTATTCTTGTCACTTAGAGACCTCCAGGGGCCCATGAGGAAATCCCAAAGTCACTGGAACCAAACCTGTCAAATATGCGAAGGCACCTGTCCTCACACTTTGAGTTCCTAGAGTGCAAAACCCAGCATTGACCCTTTACTACTATCACCCAAGGCCAGGCGTGTGTGTGTGCACGCGTGCACAAGCGTGTGTGTATCTCCATCAGCAGTTGACAACTGCTCCAGGCTTCTGTAGCTGGATAGCAAATCACTCTAAACTGCTGGCATGAAGCAATGCCATTTTGTTAGATTGACAGTTTTTTTTAAATCAGGAATTGGGGTGAGGCATATGAGAGGATGGGTCCCCTTCAGGCTGTGGCTTCTGCAGCATCATACTGGAAGATCTGAGCCACCACAGGGAACACGCATGTCTGTCCTGGGACCTACATGCAAAGTGCTTTGCTCTAAAATCCAAATGCTGGCTTAACTGAAAGTTGGCGTCTGCCTCCACCCCTGGTTTCCTCTCTCCAGGGGACCTCGGAGTCCTTGCATGGTGTCATGTGGCTCTCTGATTGGGTGTCCCTACTACATCGTCTCGGAAATTAGAGAGCAGCAAGACCTTCCAGGCCTAACCTTGCAGATCACAGCAGATCACTCTCTGGTCCCGTCCCCCCGGACATTCTAGCTAAACGCCGAGACTGTCACTCGGAGAAGGAAGAGTGGGTACAGGCCTCACCTCGGTTAGAGGAGTGGCCCATGTGATGAATTCAGTCAAACTCATCATTCATTTTGGATGTATTTCTCAAGAGTTTGAAAATCCTAGGAGACACCCAACAACGCATGCTCGGGAGATAGGAGGATAGTTATCCCACAGGGCAGACCGCTTCCTCTCAGTTCCCAGCATCTGCTTCCAAGGAGGAGAGAGCAAAGGAAACCAGCCTTTAACCAGCCTTGCCTCCTACCAAGAACACTCCCTGCTGGACTCTGACCGAGAACTTGCATGTTGGAGGGTTCAGGGGGTTGGTCCTGGGGCTGGAGGTGGGCGAGAGGGAAGGGCGAGGTCCGCTCTCTTACTCCACCGAGTGCACAGAGGACATGTTTTCACTCCCGTAGGCGTGGCCTGAGCCATACAGGACATTACACAGATGAACTCGCTTTGTCCAACAGCAAATGAATCCCTGGACTTTCTTCCCTCCAATTACTGAGGTTCTCTTTAGATCTCAGGGAAGACAAAAACAAAACAAAACAAAACAAAACCCTCTCAGTTCACCCAGACAGAGAGCTATCCATTTTTTAAAAAAAGATTTATCTGATTTATTTTGAAAAGGCAGAGTTGCAGAGAGGAGAGGCAAAGAGAGTCATAAATGTGCTGGCTCACTCTCCAAGTGGCCACAGCTGCCAAGCTGAGCCGATCTGAAGCCAGGAGCCAGCTCTTCCAGTCTCTCATGTGGGCTCAGTGTCCCAAGGACTTGAACCATCCTCTACGATTTTTCTAGTCTGTAAGTTGGGAGCTGGATCAGAAATGGACCAGCCAAGATGCAGAGCAGTGCCCATATGTGAGGCCAGCACCGCAGGAGGACACTTAGCCTACTACACCACAGCACTGGCCCTGAGAGCAATCGATTTCGTGTTACAGAAGCTTGAAGAAGACAATAGAGAAGCTTTAGATCAAGAATCCATGGTTCGGTGCTACAGTGTAGCGGTTAAAGTCCTTGCCTTGAACATGCTGGGATCCCATATGGGCACCAGTTCTGATCCTGGCGGCTCCACTTCCCATCCAGCTCCCTGCCTGTGGCCTGGGAAAGCAGTCAAGGATGGCCCAAAGCTTTGGGACCCTGCACTCTTGTGGGAGACCCAAAGAAGCTCCTGGCTCCTGGCTTCAGATCAGCTCAGCTCCAGCCGCTGCAGCTCACTTGGGGAGTAAATCACTGGACGGAAGATCTTCCTCTCTGTCTCTCCTCCTCTCTGTGTATCTGACTTTCCAATAAAAATAAATAAATCTTTTTTTTTTTTTTAAATCAATGAGCATTTACCACGAAGTCAGATAAAAGATGGCTTTAGGTTGAACGTTGTAACGTACAAGCTGTCTTGGCTGACAGCCAACGAATGCAGGCACGCAGCTCAAATGCCATGGTTGTTTTTCCCCCACAGCCAGAGTTGGGCCCTTGTTTGCCAACCCACAGCCAACAGCTGGTCTTCCTGGGTTTAGAATTGGCTTTGCCATTACTCAGCAAGAGCCTCATTTCCTCTGCTCAGTTTCTCCATTCTTCATCTGGAAGTGTGTTTAATAAGCCAAGTACACCTGCCGGCCAGGGCTTGAAGTGGTTTCTTTTGTGTTGAAATGTCCAGAACAGCGGCTGAAAGCCGTAAGTGAAGGACAGTGCATTCTGCGTCACGGAGTGGAACAGGAGGCCCTCGGTCAGGGGGACCGGCACTCTGCGTGTCCTGACTCACCTCACTCTCCCCAGCTTAGGTTGGAGATCAGCTTTCTTCATGACCTTCTCATCGTCATTGTTGCTCCCACTTTACAAATGAGGAAACCGAGCAGAGTTAGGCAGCTTGCTCAAGTCCAGCTGTGCTCTGTGCCCGACTCCTTCCCCGCTGTCCTGGGAGGAAGAACTGTGAAGGCAACAGGAAGATCAGCAGCTGCCACATCAGGAAGGCAGTTTTAGTACATTGCCAAATATCACACGAGTTACGGCGATGCTTGGTAATGCGCCAAACACCATTCATTTTTTAGACACGCCTCTACTTCACCCAGCTTCCCGCCTCTGCCGTAACCACTGAGCTCACCTCCGCCTCTGGGGACACAGGTGCAGCTCGGCTGGCTGGGTTCTCCCTTGCCTTGTGTCCCGGCTTTTCCTCCTTTTACCTCCACCTTCCTGCCCCTCCTCTCATCCTTCTCTCCGCTTTTCTTTTCTCTCCTCTTTCTCCATGACTTATTCAGGCCCAAAAGGAAGCCGGGAAAAGGATATTTGGTTTGGGAGAAGAAGAATAACATAAAGATGAGCTGGCCACGGGAAAAGAAGCCCTTGATTGTCCGCAAGGGGACTGCTGCATGCGGGGTGTGTCTCACCCGGCTTTATGCTTCCTCTGTTCGCTCTTTTGATGTCAACAGCTGGAGACTGTCACTTGGAAAACCGAGAAAGTCGGATGAATACGACTTCCTGTTTTCTCTGCTGCCCTGGCCTACAGGGGGTTGGCCCACAAGGCTGGCTTCCAAACCAGATGTTCCACTCCCGAGGCTCCTGCCAGAGTCCCTGCGTATCAATTATTCCGAGCACAGCCCAGCCAGAGCTCGGATTCCATTACAGCGAATGTGCCTCTGCCAAGCGCCCGCTGGGACCAGAGCCTCTTGGGGAGTTGGATACATGTGGCCAGCACATGACACGGGCCAAAGCAGCTTCAACTCTGCACCCTCACGGGGAAATGACACGCAGCGTCCCAGAAGCGGCCTTATGCCATGCTCTGTGGCTAGACTCCAGATGAGCTCACCTAACTCGCACCGCAGCCCTGTGTCACAGATCAGAAAGCACAGCCTCAGAGGGGACAGTGGACCCCCCTCCTCCTTCCCCCACTCCCATCCCAGCTTGGTTAGAACAGATGAATGTCTGGAAAAGAAACACCCCAAGAGACAGGATCCGCGTGTTCTGGAAAGGCCATCTTCCTGCTCCTGACCTGGGGCTGCATGGGTTTCAGTTCTCCTGGGCTCTTGGCTTCACTGGAGACATGGCGTCACCGGTTTTAAAGGCCTGTCTGCATCCTTGTGGCCACACCCAGCTGTCGCTCCCAGGCCCCCGCTAGCAGTCATGCAGACTCCCTCCGGCCCCTCCTGCCTCCCTGCCGGTCCTGTTCCCGGGACTGCTCCCAAATACTCGCAGCTCTGGCCTCCCGTCATCTTTGCTGAGTTGCCATCTGCCAAGAGCAGCAGCAAACAGTCCCTTCCTGCTCAGTCTCATGGACCTGAGTCTGGCCTGTTGGCCGTTGTTAGGAGCGTCTACCTGGCTATCAAATCTGTGTGTGCTGGTTTTGTGGGCTCTCTGAAGCCAGCATAATTTCCCAGACATAAATGTTAACAGCCAGCAAGTGAGTACGCAGCCACAGACCAGGGAAGCCTGCTAGGAGGTCTCTAGGTCAGGGGTAGCTCCCGGCCCACGGCCCTCCACAGTTAGCTGTATGTCCAGTGGGGAAAAGAACTCGCGTGTTCACAGGTACGCTCTCTCCATCCTGCATGTTTTGGGGGACAATAGAAGCGCCCTACCTGCCGATGCATGCGAGGAGTCGCCGGTCTGACCTCCTGTCTTCTTCCTTGTTTGATGCTTCCAGTCTGGAAAACAGCAGCACGAACGGGCACGCTCCATCTGTCCCTGCAGCCATCCTCACTGCCACCGACACCCAAATGCCACCTGGAGATTCTGGAGGAGATGGCAGAGGTTTGCATGGAGGGTCTTGTAGGGCTGTCCTATGCATACGCCTCTGTCCACGCGCGCTCTGTGCCAGGGTCCGCAGGTGGCACCCCTTACTGGCACAGAGATCTGCTTCTCCAGATTTGGGGGCTGAGAAGAACAGGGTCAAGTGCAGCCTTCAAGATGCGGCCTGTGGGGCATGGTGCCCTCACTCCAGAAGTGGCTGGCAGGGCACACAGGGCAGATCTTCTCCAAAGTCTCTTGTAAGACAGCATGAATCCACTCTCTGAAGACCACACCTACTTATTTTTTTTTTTTTTAAGAATTACATACTTTTGTGGGAAAGACAGATTTACAGAGAGAAGACAGAAAGATCTGCCATCAGATAATTCACCCACAAATGGTTGCAGTGGCCGAAGCTGAGCCAATGCAAAGCCAGGAGCCAGGAGCCCCCTCAGGGTCTCCAATATGGGTGCAGGAGCCCAGGCCGAGGTTTCCAGGGCTCCTGGCAGAGTGAGTCCTGCATGTAGCAGAAAGGCATATTTGAAAACACCCACCCACCTCAGCAGATAGGTTCCAACAGCCTCAGGGTCACAGGGAGCAGGAGCTGGTCATGGAACTGAGTCCCAGGCCAGGCCAACCGTGGAACCACACCCTGTGAGTACAACCCCTTGTGCTGACGAAAATACAAGACTCCCCAATGCCATGTTTTCCAGCCCAGAACAGCGTGGGGAAGAGTACTCTGGCACCGAGGTGGCTCTGCAGTGCGAGCTTGCTCAGGGTTCTTGGATGTCGGTACTCTGCCATCGCTCGGGGTGCCTTGTCCACTCAAGGCCTAGCTGGTTGGCCATCTCCATGTCTATTTTTCAACCTAAGAGAAAGAGCAGGAGGGAGGCAGGTGGGCCTGCCCTGCCTCTGGAGTCCAGGCAGGAATCACAACTGCAGGCCCGCAGCTCAGCACCTAAATGCTTCAAGCTTATCCACCATGCAAACAGATCAAACAGGCTGGCCCAGCCCGTGGACAGGCATGCTTAACTGTCTGGAAGCCTTGGTGTAGGTTAAGACTCTTAGGTTTCCCGGCAGCACGGGGAGCTCAGTAGCAGGCTCTGAGGCTGTGGCTGACCCTCCTCCCCCACCAGGTCTTTCTTGAGCCGTAAGTGTCCCTTGCACAGGGTGGACACTCCTTGGTTCGTCAATCTCCCACGATGTAGCAGTACTGCAATGACATCACATCCTGGCTCTGAGGCTGTGGCTGACCCTCCTCCCCCACCAGGTCTTTCTTAAGCTGTAAGTGTCCCTTGCACAGGGTGGACACTCCTTGGTCCCTCAGTCTCCCATGATGTAGCAGTACTGCAATGACGTCACATCCTGGGAGTGTGTGATTGGTGGCCTGGTACAGTGTTGGACAAGAGGATGAAGCTCAGAAAGTCTCTGGAAGGTACTCAGAGACATTGTAGCACGAATCTCAGAATCCCAAGCAAGTCCCCTGAACGCAGCCCGGGAGAGGACTGTGGAGGTGCACCATCCTCCTGGTTCTGTGGAATTACTTGCTCTCTGGGGTGAGGAACAGTCAGAATGTTTATGCAAATTATTTTTACTGTTTTCCATGATATAATTTTGAAGGTATAGAGATTCCCCCTCCTCCCATCCCCCCACATTCTCCCACATATTAATGCAGTACAGTAATCCTTCAGTAGCAGAAGTTTAGCATTCTGTTACTTAAGTGCATCACGGCATCGTGGGTAGAGACGGAAGTGAAAAGTCGAATATCCTATTGTTAAAGTAGATTTAACTTTGGCTGGAAGTCTTCCTTTTATTTGGGAGCAGAGATGCCCACTGCAACGTAGTTTCACTTCCTGGTATGCTGGTTTCCGTTATATAGTTCATCTATGAGAATATATGTATATACTTACCCACTTTTGTATCTGTCAGGATAGGGTGGTAAGTTTAGGTCTCAGAGTAGGCGCCCTCCTGTCTGGGTCCAAGGGTGGTACCATGTGCAAAAGTTTATATTTTTGAAACATGACAGGGAAGTTTGCCATGAGCCAGGACCATGTCCTGTGGCCACGGGGTGTGAGAGGCTTGAAGTGTAATCCCCACCCAGCTGAGACGCCAAGTGCTCTGAGGAAACTTGGGAAGGGCAACACGTTTCTAAGATGGCAAGTAGCAGATCAGAGCAGCAAGTATTCAGAAGGGAGGCCTGCTCACAGTTTTTAACAAGGGAAAGGGTCAGACAGGATGTTTGTGATTTCAGAAGCGAAGTCTCAGGGACACATCCGTGTGTCTCACTTGGCTGTGAGACACTGGGCTCCTGCTAACGCAAAATGTGCTGGATTCTTAACAAGCTACATTGATTTCAAGTTATCCCTGGTAAGCTGGTTCAGTTAGTCCCGACCTGTATTTGTGATAATTATAGGAATGGAGTTTTAACTCTTAGGTAAAAGCCATGATTCTTCTTACTGATGGGCAACCAGTTATAAGCTTTCACATCCCGGACATAGTATCCAAAGTTAGGACAATGATCAATTGTCTAGCCTGCCTCTCCACAAACATGAGTTGTTGAGTCAGAATCTCAATATACTCATAAGTCTGTCTCAGAAAGGAATATCAAATATTATGTGTATATCATAGGAAACATACTGGAAAAGTCACTTAGAGAGGCAAAATACTGAAAATTTAATGCAGAAAAGTAAATATAACCTGAAGTGAGGGATGAAAATAAAGACTGGGGGTCTGGCGGGGTAACCTAGCAGCTGAAGTCCCACATGATTCCATGTGGGCGCCGGTTGTAATACTGGAGGTCCTGCTTCCCGCCCAGCTCCCTGCTTGTTGGGACCCTGCACCTGCGTGAGGGACCGGAAGAAGCTCCTGGCTTCAGACTGGTGCAGCTACGGCCATGTGACCACTTGGGGAGCGAATCAGCGGACAAAGGATCTTCCCCTCTGTCTCTCCTTTTCTGTATATCTGACTTTCCAATAAAAAAAAATAAGTAAAATAAAATAAATCTTAAAAAAAAAAAGACTTGGATGTGACTGACAGATGACACTGCCTGGTTACACTCTTCAAAAAAAGCACGCGTGGCGGAGAATGCAGAGTAGCAGTGGCTGTGGGTGGGGTAGTGTGTGGACCAGGCACGTGAGGCTGAAGCTCGACGGGCTTTCTTTGAGCGAGGATGCTAGCAGAGAGCAAGCCCCGTGTCATGGCCAGGGTTAACTGCAGAGCAGGGCGGGAGAGACGCCGGGATCAGTAAGCCTTAGGTAACATCCATGGTCACACTGACTCGCATTTGCTCACTCTAGACTTGAAAAACATTCACGATGACGTGTTCAGCCACTAATGAATACAAGGAAAAAGAAAAGAAAAAATCTTCACGCGTGAGGAACCCCACGGACTCACCTTTGTGGGATCAGCGAAGGAAGACGTGAGGGTCGGGGAAACGGAGGTGGAGAAGTCGGCCTGGATCTGTCAGACCAGCCTCAAGCAGGCTGGATTCCAAACGCAGTCGGCACCGCAGGCTTCGCTGAGACAGCAGGCTTAACCACTGGCCAGCTGAGGGAGGGGCCTGGGCGGGGCACTGGAGGTGAGGGAAGGGCAGATCAGCTGCATGTTTTGCTTGTGCCATGGGTGGGAACACTGAGAAGCAAGAGGCTGGCCTTACAACTCATTTCTGCCTGGTGTTTCCTCTGCTAGTAAATTATTCCAGGTCAAAGAGCTAACGGCGGCGGAGGAGGACAGCAGCGAGCAGGGTGTCTCTGGTCAGCCCTAGTGAACGCGCCGTAGAGCTGATGAGCAAACGGAGGTCAGAAACTCCCCGAGGTCTGGAGGCTGGGCAGGCCGAGGGCAAGGTGCTGGCTGTTCCTCTTCTGCTTCTACTCCCTGTTTATGCCATGGGAGAGCAGTGGAGGATGGTTTAATGCCTCATGCCCCTCCCTCTACGTGGGAGAGCTGGAAGAAGCTCCTGGTCCCTGGCTTTGAATTGGCTCAGCTCTGGTAGTGAACCATTGCAAAATGTCTCCTCTCTGTAGACCTGCCTTTCAAATCCAAATAAATGTCTTATAAAATATGCAGAGGATGAATACAGCAGAGCACACCTGCCCCTCTGCCCTCTCTTACATCTTATGTCGGAGACCATCCTGCTGGACAATTTTCTCGAACTCTTGTACACGTGTTTTTAAGCCACCGTGTCAGTGTAGCTGCAGACAGGTGGCCTGGCTCAGTGGGAGAGGACATACAAGCGATAAGTGGAAGTCTTTCAAATCACGGCTGCAAATGCCACCCACTCGTGTTCTCCCCAGGAGTACCGCGTCTCTGCCCCTCAGGCAGCAAGGTCTGAAACCCACTTGCCAAGTGCTCAGCTATGCCCGAGGCAGCTGGTGCTCAGCACATGTCCATTATCCACCAAGGATGTTGTGCGGAACGTGTCATTGTTACTCTCCACTCACCAACACGGAGGCCGAAGCTATGAAGGTTGTAAGAACGCCCAGAGAGTCACACAGCTTGAAGCAGTGAGGCTGTGACACTAACTTAGGAAAAAGACCAAAGACTTGCATTTGGCCAGTTGAACCGGAGAGAAACTTGGAACATTATTTCTGTTTGAATTACTCTGGAGCAAGTTATCCATTTGGAACTGTCACTTACTGCTGTCAGCAGCCCTCTCCTGGTAGCCACAGAACCAGTGATCCTCCCCTTTATCCGTGGCCTTGACCTAATAGTCACTTTTAACAAAGTGCTGGCTAAGTGGGGCACTTCACTTCTGAGTTAGACTGCTGCAAGCTGGGACTTCCTCTGACCCTCAAGGCCTTGAAGCCTTCTGCCTTGAGCTGTCCCCAGAGAGGCCCAAGGGGGCAAAGCATCCAAGTGACAGCAGGAGCCTCTGTCCATCAGCCCACAGGAGCCCGAACCCTGCCGCCCAGCACCATGGGAGCCCGAATCCTGCCGCCCAGCACCACGGGAGCCCAAATCCTGCCACCCAGCACCCACGGGAGCCCGAACCCTGCCACCCAGCACCCACGGGAGCCCGAATCCTGCCACCCAGCACCCACGGGAGCCCGAATCCTGCCACCCAGCACCACGGGAGCCCGAATTCTGCCACCCAGCACCCACGGGAGCCCGAATCCTGCCACCCAGCACCACGGGAGCCCGAATTCTGCCACACAGCACCCACGGGAGCCCGAATCCTGCTGCCCAGCACCACGGGAGCCCGAATCCTGCTGCCCAGCACCCACGGGAGCCCGAATCCTTCCACCTAGCACCCACGGGAGCCCTAATCCTGCCGCCTAGCACCCACAGGAGCCTGAATCCTGCCGCCCAGCACCACGGGAGCCTGAATCCTGCCACCCGGCACCCACGGGAGCCTGAATCCTTCCACCTGGCACCCACGGGAGCCTGAATGCTGCCACCCAGCACCCACGGGAGCCTGAATCCTTTCACCTCAGCGTTAGGGGTCCCGAGCCTTCTTGAGCTGGTGCCTACAGCCACACTGGCCGCCCCAGCTGTTTAATCTATCTGTAATTTACTTTTATATCATGGGTGAATTCAGGATCTATTCTCCCTTTTCTACGTGTGGACAGACAATGGTCACAACCCCATTTGTTGAACAGTCCGATTTTTGGTTGCTGAATGCCTTCATACACTGGCCAACCCCCTTTTCCCATTTGCTGTCTTGGCACTGCTATATTTGCGTTTCATGCCTGATTTGCTGCATAGACTTGGGTGACTTTGGAATGTACGTGGATACACTTGTGTGATTGGATCAGATTCTCACATCAGAGCTTTCTAGAAGTCTACTTCTTTTTTCCGGATGAAGTTTAGAATCAGCTTGTAGTTGCCATGAAACAAAAAATCTGTTACTATTGCCAATAAAATCAACTAAATTTATGAACTAATCGGCGAGAACTAGCACGTTTATCACAGCGTGTGTTCTGTTCTAGAAACAAGGCGCCGTACGCCACTTACCACGTTTTCGTTAACTTCTTTTGTGAAGGTCTTAGAGGTTTCTCCGTGCACATCTTACTCAGCTTGTTCTTACGGCCATGATCGTTCTCCTTCTAATTTGGTGACTGCTCTTTGGAAAGTCATTGATTTGTATATTTCATTCTTCGTCGTGATGCCTTCTACTTTTTTCCAGTGGTTGTTTCTGCCTTGCAATGTGGGGTTGTTGCTATTTTAATGAGGATTGGGGGCCAGTGCAATGGCTCAACCAGCTCACCTTCCACCTTCAGGCATTAGCATCGCATCTAGCACAGGCTTGTGTCTCACCTACTCCGTTTTCGATCCAGCTCGCTGCTTGTGGCCTGGGAAGGCAGTGGGTAATGGCCCAAAGCCTTGGGACCCGGCACTTGTGTGGGAGATTGGAGGAAGACCTGACTCATGGCTTCTGATTGGTTCAGCCCCGGTGGTTACAGCCATTTGGGGACCTGCTGACATTTTATTTAGAATCTTTACATCTGTGTTTAAAAGTGAGGTTTACCTGCTTTCTTTGTTATTTGTGCCAAGGGGATCTGCTTTTGAAATTAGTGTTACACTGGTTGAATTGAGCATTACATTGGGATTTCTCCTTATTCTTGCTGTTCTGAGGCAATTGTAGCATAGAAATTATACGTTTTTGAACATTTTAAATATGTCACCTCTAACAACATATGATTCTGGAAACTTCTTTGATTCCTTCATCTTTAATTCTTGTGTTTGTTTATATGCTTTTTGAAACAGGTGAACCACACTTCATGAACAGTAATTGAACACATCTATGAGGTAGGGTGACGCTTCAGGGTGTGTGCACATGGCGTCCTCACCAGGGCGGAGTGGTCAGCATCCCGCTCCCAGGGTGTGCGCACTGCGTCCTTATCAGGGCAGAGTGGTCAGCATCCCGCTCCCAAGGTGTGTGCTCATGGTGTCCTCACCAGGGCGGAGTGGTCAGCATCCCGCTCCCAGGCTGTGTGCGCACGGCGTCCTCACCAGGGCAGAGTGGTCAGCATCCCGCTCCCAAGGTGTGTGCGCACGGCGTCCTCACCAGGGCAGAGTGGTCAGCATCCCGCTCCCAGACTGTGTGCATGTCCTCACCAGGACAGAGTGGTCAGCATCCCGCTCCCAGGGTGTGTGCACGGCGTCCTCACCAGGGCAGAGTGGTCAGCATCCCGCTCCCAGGCTGTGTGCACGGCGTCCTCACCAGGACAGAGTGGTCAGCATCCCGCTCCCAGGGTGTGTGCACGGCGTCCTCACCAGGACAGAGTGGTCAGCATCCCGCTCCCAGGGTGTGTGCACGGCGTCCTCACCAGGGCAGAGTGGTCAGCATCCCGCTCCCAGGGTGTGTGCACGGCGTCCTCACCAGGGCAGAGTGGTCAGCATCCCGCTCCCAGGGTGTGTGCACGGCGTCCTCACCAGGGCAGAGTGGTCAGCATCCCTCAGCATCCCACTCCCAGTCAGACTTTATGCTTCTCTCTTTGATTTGCTGAAAGGATTTATGAACATCTGGTAACTTTTTTTAAGATTTATTTATTTATTTTTATTGGAAAGGTGGATATACAGAGAGGAGGAGAGACAGAGAAACCATCTGTCCGATGATTCACTCCCCAAGCATCTGCTATGGCTGGAGCTGAGCCAATCCGAAGCCAGGAGCCAGGAGCTCTTCTGGGTCTCCCACGCAGGTGCAGGGTCCCAAGGCTTTGGGCCATCCGCAACTGCTCTCCCAGGCCACAAGCCAGGAGCTGGATGGGAAGCAGGGCAGCCGGGATTAGAACTGGTGCCCATATGGGATCCCGGGGCGTGCAAGGCAAGGACTTTAACCACTATGCTATCGCACCAGGCCCCAACATCTGGTAACTTTAAAGAGGTACTTGATTGCTTTTACAATAGAAATATCTTGACACGAGACAACTGAATAGTACCCTATAGCCACTTTAAGGCATATAGCGGCCGGTTCTGTGTACAAGCAAAAATTGAAGTGTCAATGAAGTAGTCATAGGATGTGGTTAAGAACTTGCATTGTTTTAACATATTGATTACTCAATACCATGCCAATTAATTCCATAATGTTGTAAATTATTGTTGATGTTGTGCTGGGGTTTCTAATTGATCGGGATGATATTCTGCCAGCTCCACCTTCAGACCAGAGATGGTCTCCCCAAGAAACCGTTGAATTTATCTGGACAATAAGATGCTGGACTCTATGCTTGGTATATGTTTGCAACGAAAAAATCTTGGCTTAATTTGAACTGTAATACTGCAGACAAGGTGGAGGAATCCACCATGGGGGGAGGGCCCAGGGAGGGGTTGGGGGAATCCCAGATGTGTCACATAATGCAATGTAATTAATAAAAAAAAAAAGAACTTAAAAAAATAGATATGAATAAAATTAGAAACAGATAAAAAACCAATAGAAATATCTTCCAAAGGTGAGATAAAGACGTTGTTTTATTTTTATCCCATTTGCTATATTTCTAAACTTAAGTTTTACGCAACAGCTTTCCAAGAGCCATATTGCCTTTGTTTGGGTTAAGCCAGGTGTCGGAAGATTCCCGTGTTCCTGGGAGGACTCCGTTCGCGGCGGGCCAGCTGTCTGACATCTTGGCCTCAGTTCTCCAGTATCAGCACAATCATTAACTCTGGGAAGCCGGGTAGATGCTTCCAGATTAAAACCTAGACGTCGAGTTTTCCCTCTAGTTCAAACACTCTCTTGACTCATGTGATAAACACCTCAGACCAAAATAACTTGTGCGTGTGTACACCCACAGACACACTCACACACACGCTCACTGGTTAAGCCACCGGAAATAGAAGGTACTCATCATTTTTTCTTGAATTTTGTCATTGGTGATGTTTACACAGTCGATCAGGGTGGGAAGGGTCGAGGACCCGGGGATTGTAGGTGAGAGCTTTGTTTATACATCCTCTTCTTCCCGTGTATGAGAGAGAGGGGGCTACAAGAGGAGGGACCATGCCCAGCTTCCCAAGCACCGCATTACCCAGGGGACTGGGGATCTGCCACCTGAAGCCATCCCCATTGTGGAACATTTTCTGAGTACTCTGTTCGTATGTTTTCAATAGTTCTGAGGTGCTGCCGGTATCGCTACTCCAAGCATGAGGGAATCGTTCTGAGGTCAATTAGAGTCCCCCTCTCTCAGTCCAGACATCTGCTGTCAGGTTTCACTGGGGCAGTTGATCAGTTTGTTCTGCCCTCCATCCTCAGCAAACCAATGGGTGCTGCTGCCCAGCCCTGCCCTGCCCACCACACACTCTGCCCTCAGGTGCCACAGGGGGAGCCGCAGCCCAGTCAGAGCGACCCCCACTGACCCCCACTGGGCTGGCCCCCAGCTCTGTTTCCAGTGGGCTGGTCCGGTCTGCATGTTTCCTTTGCCAGTTAAGGCAGCACAGTGTTCTTTGTCTATGGCTGTCAATCAGGCACAAGTTGGAAACAGGATATTTTTTTAAAAAGATCTCTCCTCTTGCATTTCATCACAAAGCTGCTCTCAGCTCACACACCCACCAACCATTGCAAGTTGCCACCTGCACTGGTAGGTACACTGGAAGGGGAGGGCTCTGGCTTACCAATGCCACTCTCCTCCTGGAGTCCAGACCAGAGCTCCCCTCTGACTGCAGGAGGCCATGGCCTGTTTCTCCTGCCAAACCTGCCCCCTGTGTGTTGCAGGTCAGCGCTGCCCAACCTCCTCTGTTTGTCCAGCTGGAGTCAGAGAGAGTGATACCCAGCCAGGCCGCCAGGGTTCCGAGGTGTTCAACGATTAATCATTGTGCGGCTTTCAGCTGAAAAGGACCATCAGGGAGAGGGAAATCACTCTTTGATGGAAAAGGCAGAATGTGTGGCAGAAATAAGCCTCCAGCCAATGAGCTGTTGCCTGCCACCCTGCACATCCCTCCAGCCTTGTCTGAAACCTGGCGGTCTCAGCCGCAAGGCCCTGCGCCCCTCCCCTGGAGCCCTCGGTTGGCCGTCACAGAGGGCGAAGGTGCCTGCACGTCTCCTGACGTGAGGGTGGGATTACACACCGGTGAGTCTCTCCCACAACCCTTCTCCTGCCTCCAGCTCTGCCCTCAGCCGCAGGGCTGGGTGCTGGTGATCAGAGAGGGCTAAGTCCCACAGCCAGGCCGACAGGTGTCTGTCCGTGTCTGCTCCGGGGCCGGAGGAGCCAGGCTTTGCTGCCCGTTGAATGAGCAAAGCGTCATTTGTCTGAGTTGTTTTGTTTGCGTTTGGACTCTCTCTAGGACGAGATTATGTGTTGCGCAGAGCAGGAGCTCAGGAAGTCAGGTTTCTTCAAGTGTGATGCTGGGTTTGCCGGCATCCAGCTCGCAGGAAGCACACCGAGGCTTCGAGAAGGCCGCAGGCAGTGCACACAATCCCTTACATGTGCTCCTGTGGACCTTCAGACGCTCCCCACACGGGCAAGCAAGCAGAGAGCTTTCTATTGATCCACTCCCCAAATGTCACAATAGCCAAGGCTGGGCCAGGCCACAGGAACCTGGAACTGCATCCAGGTGTCATGGGAGTGCCAGGAGCCCAGGTGTTGTGCCATCACCTCCAGCCTGCTAGGGTGTGCCTCAGCGGGAAGCTAGAACTGGACTCAGACAAGAACTCCAACCCAAGCCCTCCAGTATGGGTGTGGGTGTCCCGTACTTGTTGACCACCACTCCAGTGGCCACCCCCTCCTTCTCATCCTTGAAGTGCGGAATCTGTCTGTGCCGTGTCGCTGATAGGGAAGCCAGGATCTGCATTGTAAGAAAGTCCCTCCAGGGACGCGTGTTTACATTGAGGTATGTCTTTGGCAAAGGAGATTAGAACATTTAGACTATTTGGTGATTAAAAAACAAGGCAGAGGTTTGGGAGAACACAGACTTGTTACACGTTGTAGTCATCATACCCTTCTCAACTTGTTTCAATAGACGTTTGATCGTCGGATGTCACAGCAAAGTACAACTATTATTTTTCTTTGCTTTATTTTTGTATGTCCAAGAGCAATTTGCTGTTGAAGAAACAAATGAAACCAGGCCTTGTTTGTCACGGCGTATATAGGGGATTTGATGTACTTTTGGCAGTTTGACCAGGCTTCTAAGCATTACAGATGTCTGCTTTGTGCCGCTGGAGAGCGGCACGTAGCACGCACGTGCTCCAGCACAGTCTCTCCAGCTCTCACTTACTGATGAGGTGTTTGCTTTCCTCGGGACTTCCTTCTGTTGTGCCCGATCCAATGCTCTGCAAGCAGAGCCAATGCTGAGCGACTGCTCCAGCCTCGGGCAGGATGTCAGCACGCTGATGGGCCATGCAGGGATCAGCGAGCAGGCAGTGGTGACCCAGGGTGCACAGCGCAACAGCTCCTCCTTAAAATTTTTTGTTGGAAGCAGAGCACAGAACTCTGTGGCAAGACAGTGCGTGAATGAATAAGATAATTAAAAACACCTGGTGTGCAAGGAGTGACTAGGGCAATGTTTCTTCAACATAACCAGGTTCGGTTATTTTCTGAACACCACGCATTCTAAAATTGGTATTTTTACTTTTAACTGGCACATAATAATTGCACAGATTTACGGGATACAGAGTAACGTTTTAATGCCTGTCTATGACGTACAACGATCTGATCACGGTAACTGATGTATCCCACCATCAACGCATATCATTCCCTTGCCCAGCACCACAGAGCGACTTAAAATATGACCCTGGCAGTCTTGAATAAAAATTCTGTGTATTTTTGAGCTCGTCTTCAGTGCTGGATAAAGCCCGTTTTTGCAAGGGGACGTTTTCTATGGAGCGATGAGAGTGCTTGAAAGCAAGGAACCCTCGGGGGCAGTGTTCACGGTCAGGCAGGGCAGCAGCCAGGTCGCTGGGGCGCAGTGGGTGCCGTGTGTTTCTCCGTGTGAACTTCCCGGTCCTTCAGATGCAGCCTCCCGCTGGAGCTGGGGGTGCTCTGGGAGCACCATGCACAGCCTCCCGCTGGAGCTGGGGGTGCTCTGGGAGCACCATGCATAGCCTCCATGGCTGGCGACCCTCACAGACGCGCGCAGGGCCTCCCAGGTGGGTGCTGTGCTTTGGTTCCACTAGGAAGGAAGCCGTCACTCCCCTGAGATCCTTGGTGGTTCACTCAACAGCTCTCAATCATTCTGACTTTGAATGAACACTTCTCTGAAGCGAAAGAGGCAAAAATCATGAATATCAACCAGCTTTGCAAACTGGAAAAATCCTGTCTCATTCAGAGTAGGTCTGACCCCTCCCTAGAGCTGCTCCTGTTCCCCCATACGCATACACACACACGCGCACACACACACTCCCAAGCACACCTGCACACACACACTTAGCAGAAATACTTCCAATTAGCATAAAAGGGCTGTGGTTTGTTACCCATTTTTGCGTTTAACTGGGCTACCTTCTTGAATTTGCTCTTTTAGAATTTGCTCTTGTTCGAAATTTCTTTGCCTGTTGCATGCGCAAACCCAAATGGATATTATCTTTCCTCCAGGACAGTGAGCTGAAAGGCTAACCTGCCACAACAGTGCAGAGAATCCCTAGAGACATGTGGCCGCTGAGGCCTGAGCTGTGTCTAAGTGCCCACCTCAACCAGCCAGGACGGCACACTATAGGACGAGCTGGTCGTTGTGAGCCATGCTGGAGGACGGCAGCTGAACGTCTACGTATGGGGGTGTCTGGACCCCGAGTCTCTCCTGTCCAGGACTCTGCTGGTGTTGGCACTGGTGTCCAGTCCTCTCTGGCCTTCCTCCTCTGTCTGTGAGCACCGTGTGCAGACGGGCTCCAGGAAACCTCATCAACTCGGCCAGGCGGATGCTCCGGGGAGCTTCAAGGTCTGTTGGAGCCTCACACCTACAAGTTTCCACGGCAGTCAGTTTGGCCCTAGTAGGGCCTGTACATAGGGCGTTTTATTAACCCCAGTTGGGATTTTTCAAAGCCAAACGTCTGTACAAACAAATGACTTCATGTCTCCTCTGGCGTCTTGGTCATAAAGATGTCATTAGCAGGTACTGCTTGCGGGATGGTGGGGGTCTGAACGCAGGCTGCCCACGTGATGACAGTTCAGTGGCCTAGAAGTTACAGGATGGATTGCTGTGCCTTCTTGACGGTCACTACCTGTATAAGCGTGGGTAGGTCCTGGAAATCTCAGAGACTGATTTGCCATCTGCCCTAGCAGCCGCAGAACGACAGAAGCATGTGACAGAGCTCCAAGGAACAGGACAGCACACAGCTTGCTCTAGGGGCCTGCTGGGGCCACTTGGGGACATCTTGAATCTCTCTACCCCCTCACATGCTGGACAATTATGTTACTAGGAATGTACTCGAAAAGGTATGTGGGGAAAGGAAATAGAAAATTTGTTTTGCTACAAAAATTTGAAATCCATGCCCAGGGTTTTTCCTTCTTAATAATATGCTATTTCCATAGATTTATTTTGGTTCTAACCTGGAGGTGATCTTGCCCTGAAAATGACATATGGCGTTGTTTAGACAGTTTTGATTGTCACAGCTGGCAGGGGGTAGCGAAGAGGTCTCAGGCTAATATGGATAGAGCAAAGAAGTTGCTGAGCATCCTACAATGCACACATAGGGCCCCGGATGTGGACGGTGCAGAGATGGAGGGGCTGGTGTGTCCACACTCTGATGCCCTGTGCCCGAGAGCCAGTCGGGAGCTTTTGCGTGTCACCTCTGGTCTCTGAGATAGTCCTTGAATCTATTGTCTTTGGCAGAGCCAAGTGGATGGGGGGGACTGCATGGCAGCAGTTGGGTAGACACTAAAGATGCTGTGAGGTCTCAGAGCCAGCATGCTTCCACGTGTGATCTTAGAGGAGCAGCCTCAGCACCTCCAGGAGCACGTCCTGGCTATGCAAAACTGCAGACTGCGCCCTGCACCCGTGATCCACCCTGTAGGCCTGGAAACCGGCACTTCAATCAGCCTTTCCAGGGACCCAAAGATGCTGGCACTTGGGAATCATAGACCAAACAATGGTTCCTATTTTGCCACTCTACACGTGGAAAAAACATTAGCTCAGGCCCAGCTGGGGAGACTCCCTTGGCAGATGTTCACGCCGAGTCTCCCTGTTTGCTCCACCACACTTCACGGAGCCCTTCTAGAACACGACGCCTTGCTGAGCTCCACCTGCGGGAGCCAGGCAGCCAGCTGGCACACACTCAGTTCTGGTGAGGCTGTTTGGCTAATGGCATCTCACAGCGCAAGAGGCTGGGGCCTGGCTCCTCTCTGGGTGAGGGGCTGGATCTGAGTTCTACAGCCCCTGCATGGCATGGTGGGAGCAGAGCTCCAGCTGGAAAGTCCTGCCAAGATATAGTTGGGGCATAAGCATGGGAACTGAGGCAGAGTTGTTAGAGCCCATGACTCATTCCCAAGAGGCTCCTCACTTGCTGTGTACAGTTGGCTGGGCTTGGGTTCTAGCACCAGCAAGAAGGGAATGAGTGAAGGCTTGCTGCAGCCCAGATAGGTCACCTGGCCTGACATGGCCTCCAGTGGCCCTGAGAAAGCGACCTTCTGTTCTGCAGAACACAAGGACTTCCCAGGTTCCACTGAAGTGGTCATATCAGCTCCTTCCACTGTTCTATCACCCCGTATGTGCAACCATGAACATGGACTGCACACACGTGTGCCATGCATCACGGGGTGCAGACGTTAGCTATAGAAAGTGAAGAAATAAGGCAGAGAGTCCACCGGGCACACACTCACACTCACACTCTGGCACAGTGTATAAAGGCTACTTGAGGCATGACAGGTGCATGGGCAGCAGCTGAGGAGGACACCGCCCGGCTCAGACCCCACTACACTTACTCTGGTAGCCACAACAGGCTCAGCGTTGGGTAACTGAACTCTTTCCACATGCCCCAGTCTGGCAGTGCCAATCAGGCCTGGCTAAGGCAGTAGGCCCATGAGTCCTGCTTTTTCAGCCCCAGAACCACATTTTTGAGATAATGAAGCAATGGCTCAGAAGTATTTGACGTCCACTTCCTGCAGCACAAGGAAGCCACACAAAGGACAGCAGGCTGTTTGACTTGCTACATGCCAGCCCTCCTTCCTGAGCATCGAGCCTTCAGCTTCTCCTGCAGGTTGGGGCACCTGACATGTTTGTGGTCCAGGCCTTCTGGCTGCCCCCGAGGTGTTTCTGTAGCTCAGCTACCATGAGGACCTTTAGGCTCTGTGTGCGGAGCTGGACTGGCTACGAAGGTCTGTGAGCCTGGACATCCGGGCCTTTATGTACATGTATGCGTGGAGGAGACAGAGCTACAGATCAGCACCTTTTGCTCAGTTTGCATCCTCTGGACGATGAGAAGTAAATGAGCTGAGAGAGGCGATGCCACAGCACGTGCGCTAGGCCGTCACTGGCCTCGTCTACGTCCCCATTCGACTAGTTTTCCTAGTTGAGGAAGTGGCATTTGGGTTGGACCTATTTAACGGAACTGATTTTTTTTTTTAAATAATCTTACATAGTTGATTAGGGCACAAAGGGTCAAGGGCTGAAGGAAAGTGGGTAGACCATTGTTTCCACACTAACATCATTTTTTTTTCCTGTATCTGGGGTCAGGGGAGAAACAAAGGAAAAGCCCCACCCAGCCTCCCACCCATCCCAGGTTCCCAATGTGGGGCACGCTCCGAGGGTCCTGCTCAAGCAGTTTCGACACTTCAACAGTTCTGAATTGCTGCCAATTTCACCGTTCCAATTGCGGTGAAATCTATTCAGAATCCAGCGGCTGACATAGTCCCTTCATGGTTGGGGTTCTGAGATCAGCAATTCAGTTGGAGGGATTTCCAAAGAAACTTTGTCTGACGTGATCCCAGACCTGATTCTTGTGTGTGCTTGCCAGTACAGGGTCCAGCACAGTCCATCGCCCCAATCAGCTTATGCACATGCTGGTGGTTGCATGCACTTGCTGGGTCAGTTCTGTTTCCAGCCCTGTCTTCCACGTGACCCAATGAGTGTTGCAGTCCAGCCCGATCCTGCCGACTTCATACTCGGCCCTCCCACAAACCAGTGGGAGCTGCAGCCTAGTTGGGGTGACTCCCCATAACCCCCACCAGGCCTGCCCCCTCCCTGGTTCCCATGCTTGCCAGATTGTACCTCAGACTTGTTCAGTCTGTCCCACATCCCATTTAGCTCTCATACATGTCAATGGGCATTGAAACCTAGCAGAACTGAATTCTTTCCTTTGTCAATGTGAAGTTGTGCTTTTGATGTCCTAAAGCTAGGAGGGCTGACCTTGGCTGACCCAATGGATTGGTCCTGAGATTGCCTCTACTTCATAGGTAGTGAGCCTGCGGGCCGGAGGTGTCATGTTGCGCTCTCTGGTCACACGGTAGGTGGCGCTTTGGAACTCTGGCTCTTGCAGTGCATGTTAGCTCCGTCATGGTACACATCGAATGAAAATGCACAACTCTGGAAATAGTGGAAGGCAGCGCCTTGTTAACAATTGCAGGGTCATTGGGGAGCTGTAAGAAAGATAGGATCTGGGGCTAACACGGTGGAGTAGGCAAGGCCGCTGCCTGCAGTGCCAGGATCCCATACAAGGTTGGCTCGAGTCTCAGCTCCCTGCCTGGCTCCGATCCAGCTCCATGCTTGTGGCCTGGAAACGCAGTGGAGGCTCGCTCAAGTCCTTGGGCCCCTGCACCCACCTGAGAGACCCAGGAGGAGTTCCTGGCTCCCAGCTTCAGATCAGCTTAGCTCTGGCCATTGTGGCCAATTGGGGAATGAACCAGAAAATGAAAGAGCTTCTCTCTCACCATAAATTTGCTTTTATAATAAAAATAAGTAAATCTTCAATAAGAAAGGTGAGATGTAGAGGTGGAGGGGGCACTCTAGATCCGCTGAATTAAAATTCGCACTGTGAGAGCCAGGGTGGGTGCTTGCCCACAGCTGAGACGCAGGTTAGACACTCAGCCCACGCTGCAGCTTGGGTGCAATGCCCCAATGCCTGCTGACACCCATCCAGGAGGCAGTAGTGACGTCTCGAGTGATTGGGATCTTGCCACACTGTGGGATGCATGGGTCATTGCCCTTGGCTTTGGCTCTGGTCCAGCCCTGGTCACTGTGGGCATCAGAGGAGAGCAGTACTGTCCGTCTGTCTGGATCACTCTGCCTTTCAAATAAACACATTAAAAACAAAAAGAGTTTGACGAAGCAAGTCTCTGGGCGATATGCGTGTGTGGGGGTGAGCAGAGGTGTGTCCTGGGCGCAGGGTCAGGTGGGGGTGCTTCTGCACACAGACACCGGGAGCCTTGGCCCCGGAGGCTTAGTGTCAGATGGAAACCCTGCCCTGCAGCCGTGCCCGACACATCAGAGCCATCTCCTGCAGGTGCACCAGGGAGTCATTTCCACCCAGCGTTCCCCCAGAGCTGCTCTCCTGCCAGCTTACTCCAACCTGAGCCTCCAAACCCTCTCACTTCCTGCGCGGGTCGCATGTGGCCAGTGAACTTTGGAAAGCGAGCCAGTCTAAGCTGAGGTATGTTATATAAATACCCCTCAGACTTTCAAGGCTTAGTATAACAAGAGAACACAATCCTTGATGAACTTTTATATGGATGATATGTTGAAATGAGAGTATTTGGGATATATTAGGTTAAATGGAACTTAGAATTTATGATCACAGCTAACTTTACCTATTTTTTCTGTGCCTCAGCACAAGGGTTAACGGGACAACATTTCCTCTAGCTTTCCCACCACATGATGAAAACTGACAGCCTATTCTCATTCAGGCAGATTCTGGCGCCATGTATTTCCCATGAATTAGAACCAGGTCCAGCTGGGCGCCTGTCACATGGGCCAAGCCGGGCGAGATCAGCTCATCTCTGTGGGCCTGGGGAGGGGCAGGCTGGGCTCTGCGGCTCTCTCAGGGAGCAGAGAGCAAGGCAAGAAGGCAGACCTGGTGTTCAGAAGGCCTTTGTGGGAGAAGGCAGACAGACGAGCCAAATGTCTGCGTCCTCTTGTCCCTTCCAAGGCCTATCTTGACACCCACTTCCCCAACATGGGTGTAAGGACAGGGAGAGGGAGGGATGCTGGGAGCTCCCATGAGTAGGATTGGCGTTCTTAAAAAATTATTTCGACCTTAAAAGGAAGAGTTATAGAAAAGCGATAAACAGAAAGAGAAATCTTCCACAGAGAAAGGAGGAAGCAGAAAAAGAGACAAATGTTCCATGTTTTGGTTCACTGCCCCCATGGGACTGAGCCGGGCTAACTCTGGAAACCTGGAACTCCGTCTGGATCTCCTATGGGTGGCAGCGAATGAGCAGCTTCTGCTGCTTCCCCAGGCACACTGGCAGGAGCTGCACTGGAAGCAGAGCAACCAGGCCTCGGACCGGCACCGACATGGCACAGGGGCACCACTGGCGCCAGCTGACTCCAGAGGGCCAGTTGGAGAGCCCAGAGCCTCCTCCGCGCTCTGAGAACTCAGGGTCTGCTCATCACCAGCAGCTCTCGCCCACTCACACTCCCCCGCTTTTCTTGTCTTACAAGTTAAATGGACAGAGAGCACAGACATGGAATAAATCTTCAAATACAGCCCAGGGAATCCTTCCCATGAAGGTAAACAGGGCAAAAGTCTCAGCGAGCCCTTGTTCCTATGCTGTTGTCTTTAAACACACCATTTGGGATTATAAACAACGCAAAGCAAGTGGGATGATGGCGTGCAGCTTCCTGGAGACCAAGCTGCAGCCCATTTGGGCGTCAGAGGCCTGCCAAGGGCAGCTTCGAGGCGAAATGACTCCCAGCTGCTGCTGCACACGGCTGCTCCCAGCTGGGGCCCGGCAGCTCAGTCTCGGAGCTGGAGAAGGGAGGAGATCCCTCAAGGCCACGTTTTAGAAATACAGAGCAAAGCCTTGCTAAATGTGTTCCAGCCTTTGCTGTCCCAGCAGACTGCTTCTCTGTGAGGCCGGTGGGTGTCCCTGCCTCAGAACAGCTTATAGATGAAGAAGGGTGAGGAGGGGGTGCCATGCCAGAGTTGGTCAATGGCACAGCACTGACCACGTAGAAGAAAATCCATGACTTCCAGCACTAAGCCACAAGAGTTAGGAACAGGATGACAATGCACCCCAACCTGGTCTTCGTTCCTTCGGTTGCACAGCTGTGTAAGCAAGTCTGGCTGAAAATGATCATGAGCACTGAAGGGCCCATGCTCTGGGAAGAGCCACAGAAATGAAGCCAGGAGGCTCATTAGGTGGTGGAACTGTGCAAGGTAATTTAGCTGCTGGCTGGAAAACAAGCTCTTGAATAACAGACCAATGCTTTTAAGGTTATGCCTTGTTGGCTAGTGTCAATACTGTCCTATGGGGAGGAGTGAGTCGCTTCCTACTGCCTGTGGGGCACACACCATGCAGGTCCTGTCCTGGGACTCACACAATCCCACCGTGTGTCTGGCGGGGAGCCTGGCAGGTAGGTGTCATCCAGGTTGGCTTTGGGTCAATTCCCTTTCCAAAGATAGCCACTGCGTGGGTAGATCGTGATAAAGGGAAGAGAGACTTCAAAGAGAGTGAGAAAGAGAGAGAAGGAGAGAGAGAGAGAGAGAGAGAGAGAAGGAGAGAGAGAGAGAGAGAGAGAAGGAGAGAGAGAGAGAGAGAGAGACCATGTCTGTGAATTGTTGGCGTGAACATTAGGAATTTGGAGGGGGGACCTGCAGGACGGTGCAGGGACAGTAGCACATCCAGCAGCTCGTTAGAACCTGCACATCTTAGTCACGTTTCCTAGGTGGGGGACATGTGCTCATGGAAAGTGTTGCCAGTGGGGGAGGGGTGTGGGGGTGAGGCAAGTTAGCCTTCCACAGAAGTTCGATGTCCCAAGTGTTCACAGAGTTCTACAGCTAGCAGGTGCCGGTGTTGGGTTTCCCTTGGTCTGGCCAGCACGGACAGGCTCTCCTTTCCAACTTGCTTATTCAGCATCGTGTTAGGAACTCTGACCCCGTCACACCTGCTACCTACTTACTTATCTGTACTCAAGACATCTGAGTTTCACGGTCTTATTAACACAGAAATAGCTTTCACTTTTTATTTATTTACTTATTTTAAGGTCAGACTTTGAGCAAGAGGGAGAGACAGAGGGGAAAGAGAGAAAGATCAATCTTCATCTGCTGGCTCACTTCCCAGATGGCTGCGAAGGCTCAAGCTGGGCTAGGCCAACGCCAGCTCTGTGTCAGGAAGAGTCGGGAGCTTCCTTCAGATCTCCCACATGAATAAAAGGAGCCTAACTCCTGGGCTGGCTTCTGCTGCCTTCCCCAGGGCATTAGGAGGGAGCCGGATGAGAGGTGAGAGAGCTAGGACACCAACCAGTGTCCACACCCACCACACCACATCATTGCCCTCAAGTACTCCCCGGCACGATGAAAGCATCTTCACCCTGGGGTGGCAGGGAACTCAAGTGGGGCCTGTGTCCTGCTGACTGCTGTATTTTTATTCTCACTTATGGGGCTTTGTCTTGTTTAGCTTTATCTATTTTTATTGAAAAGGCAGATTCACAAAGAGTAGGAGAGACAGAGAGAAAGATCTTCCATCCACTGATTCACTCCCCAAGTGGCAGCAATGGTCGGAGCTGAGCCAATCTGAAGCCAGGAGCCAGGAGCCTCTTCTGGGTCTCCCATATGGGTGATGGGTTCCAAGGCTTTGGGCTGACCTCGGCTGCTCTCCCAGACCACAAGCAGGGAGCTAGATGGGAAGTGGAGCAGCCGGGACACATACGGGCGCCCATATGGGATCCTGGCACTTGGAAGGTGGGGGTTTAGTCACTGGGCCGTCACGCTTCTCTCTCATGTAATAGGTACTTTTTAAATCCTGAGTGAGTGACTGAGTGTCTTAAATTCTTCAAAGTAATTATTGATTAATTGTGTTGTACTAATACAGAGATTTTATGTAGTTCATAACTACAATTCTAAGAATATAATGACACTTCCCTCTTTTAAAAAATTTTGGAATAACATATTTTAAACTTATAGTCAACATGTAATGTTCCACCAGATAAAAAGTTCAACAAGTAAAAGGTAGAAAGGCCACTGTTCAGCAGGATATGGACAATAATTGAATTCTGAGGTATCAATTTCACTCATTCACATTAGTTTTTACAAACATGATAGAACAGTCACTACAAATCAGAGAAATTCTGTGCCATTTGTCTCTTTGGATCCGACTTATTTCACTAAGCACACTAGCTTTCAGTTGCATCATTTTTTTAGAGCCTAGATTTTATTTTATTTTTTGTGGCTGAGTAGTATACCAACTGTGTATGCCTCATTTGCTTTATCCTGTCACCAGCTGATGACCACGGAGGCTGCTTCCATATCTGCTCTATTGAGCACTGAGCTGCGGTAAACGTGGGGTGCAGGTCACTTTCATTTGCTCACTTCATTTTCTTTAACTGTCTTCCCAGGCACAGGAGAGCTGGGTAAAACAGCACAGCTACTTCCAGTTTTCTGAAGTCTCTGTGCTGTGTTCGTGACAGTCGGAGCAGTTCACACTCCCACCAGCTACGCTCGAAGCTACCTTGTTCTCCACATCCTCATCGGCCTTCGTTGCTTTGTTGACTTTTTGGCTAGCCAATGAATGTCTTTATAAAGAAATGAGGGAATGAGCTGGCTGAAGACGGGGAGGGAGCCCTGAGTGCACAGCTTCCTCTGCTGAAGCCCCGAGTCCCAGCTGAAAGGTGTCCTCTTCCTGTTCTAACCAGAACTGTGGTTCTGTCGCTCTCAAGGTGTGGGCCCCAGACAAGCAGCCTTAGTGGCATCCGACAGTGGGTACAGATACAGCGTGTCACCTCCTGCACTGCTACCGCGTGCCCCGAGTCGGACTCTGAGAGCAGGCCTTCCTGTCCGGCCGATGTCACCGCGTCGCCCCTTAGCTAACACAGCCCCCCGTTTGGACTGAAGAGTGCAGTTTGACCTGCTTGTGCTTGGGATCGCCCATGTGTTGGCAGCCTGCAAGGCTGGTGATGTTTCCTGCGCAGGTGCCTGTGCTGGGAGCAGCCTGCTGGGTGCTGGCTCTTCCTAGAATGAAGATTCAAAGAGGGAACACAGACTAAAAAAAGAAAAGGAAAAGTGAAGGTTTCCCTTCCTCCCTCCCTTGTCCCCTTTGTCCTTCATCTTGTCTTCCCTCCATCCCTCCTCCTTTCTCCCTCCATTCCTGATGAGGAAATAGCATCGAGCTGGCTGTTAGGAAACGTCACCAGTTTTCCAAAGATTTGCCATGTGATCTTGAACGAGTCATTGCTTCTCTTTGCATGTGAATTTCACCATCATGAAAAGAAAGAGTTGGAACCCTCACAACTCCGAAGGAAAGTACTGTCCTACTCAACTAAGGTATGTAAAATTACTTTTATATTAAAATAAACTCAGGGATATTACAGAGCTGTTACAGAATGGGTAGTTTTCTTGAAGGAAATATGAAACTCCTGGAAATTGCCTGTCTGCATTTGGCCAGTTTCCCCGAAGGGTGTGCCCAGCATCCTTGACACGTAGGGACCTGCCCGTAGGGGACGCTGAGGAGCACTGCACCAGCGGATTTCAAACGTTGCTGGCAGCCTGGATGTGTCGTGTGTCCATGGTTCCTGGTGGCGTAGCTGTGATGTCTTCAGTAACGTTTCCAATTCTAGAATTCAGCCTTCATCCTGGGACTGGGGCACTTCCAGATACTTTTCGAATGATCAGCTTCATGTGGACTCATGTTAAAACATTTCTGAATGTATTTTAAAATCGGGTCAATTTATACGTCGGCCAGGGGTGTGCAACCATACATCGGAGTGGGCTTCATGGAGCTCACTGTTAAGTACTTCTTCATACACCCAAAAACACGCTGCTCAAGCACTATGATACACTAAATACGAAGATTGCAAGACAGAAGTTCTGTCCCTGTCTGAGTTACCAATTGATTACCCACAGACAGTTAATGTCAAATGGTAACTTTTTAAAAAAAGTGTAGTTTATTAAATATGCTTGGGAAATGCTGAGTTAAGTTATGCAAGATTTTTAGACTCTTTAATGTGCTAATGAGCATTGTGAATTCTCAGCAGGGTCATAAACATGCAGTGTTCCTGGTTATTTGTTCAGGAAACGCTCAGTTTGAGCAACGCAAACTAGTCAAATGTAATCTTAGCGTTTACTCTGCAAAGTTTCATGTGCAGGCAACACAACACAGAGGATATTAGAAACAGATTCTTCTTCCTAAAGAAGACTCAAGCAGGGAGGAGGGCCTTGAAATGCCCAGAGGAGAATCAGGAGAAGGTGCCGCGGAGGGATGGAGTCAGAGAAAGCTGGAGGTGGGTGGAGGCCAGCAGCTCTGCAGATTAAACGGTGTTTTGAGGCAGAATTTCTGTTGTGAACTGGCTTCTAAATGTTTTAACGGAAGAAATGCAGATTCCTCAAGGAAAACAAAAACCTTGAAGAAATAGAGAAAACACACATATGCGCATACTTGTATGAACACATGCATATGTGTGTTTATATGTAGTATGCTTTTCCTTTTAATGAAGGAAGAGGTTTTACTTTTTACTGTGATCAAGCACATAACGCAGGATTTACCATCTGAAGCCTTTTAAAGTATATATACACTACAGTGTGGCTAAGGATAAAACATTAGGTGCAATAGATTTCTGTAACTTTCGTGTGCAAGGCTGAAACTCCGTGTCAAGTAAGCAACGAGTTCCCTTCTTTTGGCAGCTCCTGGCAGCTCCCATGGTTTCCTGTTTTGCTAAGAACTTGATTGTTGCAGACATCTCCTAAAAGTGGAATCCTGCAGCATTTGTCTTTTCGGCACTTTGCACTAGCAGAAGAACTTTAGGGTTCAACTCTTGCCGCAGCAGGGCACAGGCGCTCCCCCCTGTGAAAAGCTGACTAAGGTTCTGTGGGATGCGCCCGCTGCGTGTTGGTTAACTACCCAACCAGCTACTGACGGACGTGCTGGATACTTTCACTTTCCGGCAGTCATGATCAGTGTTGCAATGAATCTGCATGCAAATATCTCCTCCATATTCTCCTTCTGAATGGACACCCAGAGGAGGTATTGCTGGATCAGATCACAATGCCATTTTTTCCCAAGGGGTTTTCATACTGTTTTCCTTGGTAGCTATGCTATTTTACATTTCCAGCCACAGTTTGCAAATGTTCCAATTTTTACACATGCATGCCAACACATGTTATTTTCAGCACTTTCCATAATGGCCATCCTAGGGCATCTGTGGTGATCATTATGAGTGAGATAATACCACCTGTGATCTGAGCCATTGGGCACTTTTTGTGTGTGCTTATTGTCCATTGTATGTCTTCTCTAAAGAAATGGTTATTCAAGTCCTTTGTCCATTTTCTAAGTTATTTTTCTTTATGCATTCTAACTATTAACCCTTTATCAGAAATATATTTTGCAATTATTTTGTCCAATTCTGTAGGTTTTGTTTCAGTCTGTTGTTTTCTTTGTTGAATGAAAATTTTACAAATGACGTCGTCCCATTTGTCTGTTTTTGCTTTTTGCTGTTAGTGTCATATCCAAGAAGTCATTTTCAAGTCCACAGTCATGAAACCTTTCCCCTATGGTTTCCTTTGGGAGCTTTATAGTTTAAGGTATTATAGTTAAGTCTGCAATCTATTCGGGGTTAATTTTTGTATATGATATAAGGCAAGAGTCAAATTTCATGATGTTGCATGTGTGCAGATTTTGCAATTAGATTTCTGGAAGAGAGTATTTCTCTATATGGTGTAGCCTTGGAATATTTATTGAAGATTATCTAACCATGTATGGTTTATATCTGAGTTCTCTATTCTTTTCCATTGGTCTATTTGCTTTTTGCACCAATACACAGTGTTTTTTATTATTGTAACTTGATGATATATTTTAAAATCTGATGAGCAATCCAGTTTAGTTTTTCTTTGTCTTTTTCCAGATCTTTATACACACACACACATATACATATATATGTATATATATATTTTTTTAATTTGTTGATCAGGGTGGGAAGCATTGAGAGTTAGGGAAAGTGGATGAGATCATTGTTTTTTCTAGTTTTTCTTTTTCTTCCTCCTGTATCTGGGGAAGGGGGGGAGACAGGGGGAAAGGCCTCACCCAGCATCCCAACCGTCACAGCACCTAGGGATAGGAAATGGCCACCCAATGTCATTGTAGGGTCGTGTGGAGCATGCTCCAAGGGTTCTGCTCAAGTGGTTTCAATAGCTCTGAAATACTGTCAATTTCACAGATACAAGAATGAGGAAATCCTTCCAAGGTCCATTGACTGACATAGTCCATCTTAGAGTCTCGATTTGCTCAGATATTTGCTGTCATCACTTGGCTGGGGTGGTTGTCCAATTTGTTCTGCCCTCCTGCTCTGCTGTGGTACCAGATGTCCACTGCAGACCCCATGGACTGCCATGTCCTCCATGTGCATCTGGGCATGCTATCTACTGCTCTGTCTTTTCCAGTTCTGACACATGCACTCTGGAGTCAGTCCACCAATCCTGGACCTGAGCCCTCAGGTTCCCACACGTCCCCACCTATAACATCCACCAGACCACTTGCAAGCCCATACCCCCAATCCCTCACAAGCATGCCACCAAGTGTTCAGGGGCACCAGTGGCACTGGCTGAAGCCCACTGGCCATTCAACTTGGGCCCTGTGGGAGCCTATGCCCCTGGAGCTTCCAGGCCCAACTACTACTGTCCAAGCAGGGCAAAAGACCCAGGCCATGTGACCCAGGCCCTCCAGATCATTTTGCCAATTTGGTGTCCTTTCTGGAATTTTGGGATATTATTTTCTACTTTTGCAAAAAAAATCATTAGGATTTTGAATTAGATCATAAGAATCTGTTTACAACTTTTATATTATGTTTATTTTAATTCTAAATGTCTTTGTTTAATTTGTTACAGTAATGCTTATAGCTTTTATAGCTTTTTTGTTTTGGTGTATATGTCTTTCTTTTCCTGGCTAACTTTATTTCTAAGTATCATTTCCTTTTGATGCTACTATAAATAGGACTTTTGCCCTTTAATTTTCTTCTAGGATCATATATTTATACATTGTCTTTTTTTAAAGACTTATTTATTTTTATTGGAAAGTCAGATTTATAAAAAAAGAAGGAAAGACAGAGAGAAAGATCTTCATCCAGTGGTTCACTCCACAAGTGGTTGCAATGGCTGGAGCAGAGCTGAGCTGATCTGAAGCCACGAGCCAGGAGCTTCTTCTGGGTCTCCCACGAGTCTTTTGGCCATCCTCTACTTCTTTCCTAGGTCGCAAACAGGGAGCCAGGTGGGAAGAGGAGCAGCTGAACATGAACTGGTGCCCCTATAGGACCCTGGCACATGCAAGGTGAGGATTTAGCTACTGGGCTATCTCACTGGGCTAGGATCATACATTGTTATCACACAGAAACACTACTGATTTTTGCATGTTGATTTTGTATCTTGTAACTTTAGCTGGATTTATTACTTCCAATTTTTTTGAAATCTTTAGGGTCTACATGTAAGAAAATCATGTTGTCTGTGGACAAGGATAGTGGTCCTTATTCCGTTCCTATTCGGATACCTCCTATTTCCTTAGTTTCGTTGTTTGAGTGCTCTGACACGAACCTCCAAAGGTTTGTTGGACTGAAGTGAAGGTGAGCACCTTTGCCTCGTTCCTCGTCTCAGGAGTGAGCGTTTTCAGTTTTTCACATTTCAGTATGTTAACTCTGGGCTTTTTATGTGTGGCCTACTTTCCATTGAGGTGATTTGCTTCTATTTCTAGTTTGATGTGTGTTTTATAAAGTGATGCTGAGTGGGCACCTCCTTCTTGGGTTGCCACTCTATCAGGTGAGCGTGAGAACCAACATTGAGGCAGGCATGGCTAGACAGAGAGTGGCACCTGTTGGCAGGTGTGTGGGCTGGATAGCGGGGCTGGTTGGGTTGAACTACGCTTCAATGCCCGTTGACATGTGTGAGAGCTACATGGGATGTGGGACAGACTGGACCAGTCTGCTGTCCATACTGGCAAGCAAGGGAACCAGGGTAGGAGGCGGGCCTGGTGGGGGTTATTGCAGTTCACTCTGACTAGGCTGCAGCTCCCACTGGTTTGCATGAGGGTCGAGTATGTAGTGGTCAGGACTGGGATGGGCTCCAAGACCCAATGGTTTGTGTAGAAGACAGGGCTGGAAACAGAACTGACCCAGCAATTGCAACCACCAGCATGTACATAAGCTGATTGGGGTGACAGACTGTGCCGGACCCTGTACTGGCAAGCACACACAAGAATCAGGTCTGGGATCACTTCAGACGAAGTTTCTTTGGGGATCCCCCAAATGAACTGCTGATCTCAGAACCCCAGCCATGAAGAGAATTGCAGGTTCCATGGTCTGAACGTGGAGTGCATGTGTCGAAACGGTCTCCTCAGTGGCTCAGAGCAGTGGACAGCATATCCAGGTGCACATGGAGGATGTGGTAGTACATTGGAGCTTGCATAGGACACCTGGAACCACAACAGAAGACAGAACAAATTGATCAGCTACCCCAGCCAAGTGTTGGCAGTGGAAATCTGAGTAAGTGGAGTCGCTAAGGTGGACTATGTCAGCCAGTGGATTCTGAAGAGATTTCATTGTACTTGGAGTGGCAGGATGGCAGCAATTCAGAACAGCTGAACAATCGAAACCACCTGAGCAGTGCCCTCAGTGCATGCCCCAAACTGGGGACCCTGGGATGGTTGGGAGGGTGGGTGTGGCTTCTCCTTTTGTCTCTCACCTTCCCCAAGATACAGGAAGGAAAAGAGAGAATGTGGAAACAATGGTCCTGCCCACTTTCCTGTAACCATTGGCTGTTTGAGCTGTAATCAACTACGTAAAGATCATCAAAATAACAAATAAATAAATAAAAATGAAATAAAGTGATGTTGAATTTGTCAGGGATTTTTCTACATCCAATACAATAGATATTACATTGATTAATTTTCACATATTGAAACATCCTTGCATTTCAGAAACAAATCTCATTTGGTCATGATGAATACTCCCTTTAATGTGTTGTTGAATTCTATTTGGTAGTATTTTGTTGAAGATTTTAGAATCTGTATTCAGCAGGAGTATTAGTCTAGATTTGTTACAGAATCTCTGGTTCTTAAAAAATTTTATGGTACACTTCTGTAGGATCTGGGACCTCTCCCCTCAAATTCCCATCCCCCCAGCCTGATTTTCCCCCATGTTATCACAACAATAGTGTGCCTCTCAAGGAGTCAGGGTACCATCAGTCTGAGAAACTGATTTTTAATAATGGGGTGGTGTTATCCTCGTAGAATGGATCTGGAGTGCTTTGTCCATTTCAGCTTTTTTGGAAGTACTTGAAAAGGACTGATGTTTATTCTTAAATGTTTGGTAAAATTCCCCAGCAAAATAGTTGAATCCTGGACTTTTTTTTATTGAGAAACTTTCAGTTGTGGGGTTAGTCTTATTACTAGCTGTAAATCTGTTCAGTTTTTTCTTTTTTTATTCTTCATGATTCACATATTCAAAGCTGAGAAATAAATGTGTATTTTATTATATATATAAAAATATACATTTCTACAGAATGGTGTGGAATTCGTAAAGATTCTTCAAAGACTCTCACATGGGTTTAAAAGAAATGTTAGAATGAGATAATTTGGATCAGGATGAGAACCAAAAAGCCTGCTGAGTGAGGACAAGATGGGTGCCGACTGGTACAGCCTGGTGTGTAGCAAGCCTTGGAAACAAGCACTCAGGGATCTGCTGAATCTGTCAGGTGTGAAGTCTGCTCTAAGAGCTGCGTTCTTTATTTTGTTGTTTTGCAGGCGAGTTTAGCGGCAGGAGCAGAAGCAGCTAAGGCAACCTTTGTAACAGGACTTGGGGAGAGCTTCCTGGGGATGAGAGGGTGAGGGGAAGTAGGGATGGCGTTGGCACAGGATGTTACAGGTTACTTCATCAGGGGCTTTCAAAATGTTCATAGAGAGTGCACATTATTTTTTATCCACATTTTTGGCAAACTTTAAAAAAATACCCTCACCCACCTTAAAGGAAGTTTACAAATGGTTTCTGCAGGACGGTGTTGGGAGCACTCCCCCTCTTCCCCTTCAGAACGTGAAACGAAGGCTGCACTATGGAGTCAGGATCTTAGGTCAGGGGATTCTGTCCAGAGGACCCCAAAAGGTACCGAGTTCCTCATCCTGCTTGCTCGGGAGTGCCAGAAGGACAGCAGGTGACACACACAGAGCGCGTGGTCTCCTAAGACAAGCCCCTCTCCCCCATCTGGGAAGTTGCGCTGTTCCGGAGTTTGAAGGCACAGGTGGCTGGAGGTGCTGGCGTGGACTAAGCGGCCGAGGTGGCGGAAGGCTATTGGCAAGCACCTATGCTTTTGTGTGTGTGCTTATATTGCACATTTCCTGGTGTGCCTTATGGAGAGAAGATGTCTGTGACTTTTCATACACTACTTCTAAAATGTATAAACATCACAAAGCTTGTAAACTTTGAGTTGCTGGAACACATTTCTTTTAGCCTTCCTATCGGGAAATGAGCCCCATCAATTTTACAGCTCTTCTGTCCCTTATTCCAATTTTGAATTCTGTCATGCAGCCAATCCAGTGTGGTTTCGGGTTCTCATGGGGCTTTTAGAGTTTCATTATCTTTTGATATTGCACCTGCAATATTCATTAAAACTAAGAGGCAACAGCCCTGTTCCCATTGCTTGATGTCTACATTTACAGCTAATGAAAAATGGGAACCTAATAGGGTTACTTTTATATTCAAAGTTGATCCTACACGCCTATCTCCTGCCTTGGAAGTAGTGATAGAGGATTTGGTAATTCTCACTAAACTTTGTATAAAATCCTTTTTCAAAAGTCTTCAGTGAAGCCAAGAGTGGCTAATGGGCAAACTGTTTGCAAATGTGGAAGCCAGGGGCTAGAGCTGCTGCAGTGTCCTCCTGGGAGAGCCTGGACGTGCTGGCTGCTAAGACTCCAAGAACAAAACGAAGCTAATCAGACTACTGACTGCTTGAAATTAAAAGCCTGGAAAGCAATTCAGAAGACAGCAATATAGCTCTAAAGTCATTATTCTGTGAAGTTTTCCTGGAATGTGACAATTTCCAAAAAGTTCGCTTCTCTTTCTCTTGGAAATAAAATAGAAGCTTTGTGAAATATACGTCATCTTTCTACATGTGGTTGCTTTGATTCATCTTATTCTATTCTTTTTTTATTAAGATTTATTTGTATTATTGGAAATGCAGACATACAGACAGAAGGAGAGACAGAGAGAAGGGTCTTCCATCTGCTGGTTCACTCCCCAAGTGACCACAGCGACCGGAGCCGAGCCGATCCAAAGCCGGGAACCAGGAGCTTCTTCCTGGTCTCCCTTGTGAGTGCAGCGTCGAGTGCTTTCCCAGGCCACCAGCAGGGAGCTGGTGGGAAGCAGAGCAGGTGGGACACATACCGGCACCCATATGGGATCCCAGCGGTTGCAAGGTGAGGACTTTAGCCACTAGGCTATTGCTCCGGACCCCTCACCCACTCTTTTTTAGCTTTATCTTGTTTTATTCTTTAAAAAAATGACTCCCACTGTGACTACACTATTTAGTGCCTTTAAACATTATGAAAAATGACCAGTCCAATAATAAGAATGGTATCCTTAGTGAGCAATAAAAGGAATCAGGGATTTTTGGAAAAAACTAGTTCAGATCTAGACAGAAAATACAAAAAAAGAGGCTAAAATGTATGAGAGCATTTCAAAATGCTCAGGAGAATGAAATTGAAGCGTTATGGTGTTTCTTGTGAACTTTCCTGAGTCGCTTGACATTAGCCGTTCATAAAGGCAGGGGCAGGAAAGACTGCTGAGCTAATGATTAGGCACCGAGCTAATGACGTGGCAGCTCACGCAGCTGTGAAGCAGCCTGAATGAGTGTAGACAGAAAATGCAAGAAGCCTGTGAGTTTGTCCGTGGCCCATAGCCCCTCAATTCTCATCTCTGGAAGAAGGTAAGGGGGTAACTCATATAGAAACAGGTAGATACAGGAAAACAACCATTTTTTTTCCTAACTAATGACAGAAAGCTCTCCATACGAGATCAGCAGGTAATAATTGCACAGATGCTAACATTAGGATGTACTCATTCATTTTTTCATTAATGCGCATAAAGGGGAGATAAGCTAATGGAAAGATGGAGCTAGGAATAACCCTTAGAGCCGCGGCAGGTGCTCATGTCAGCCGACAGCCTCTGAGGTTTTGGTGACTTTTGAATGAGAAACAAAAACAGACGGTGTCAGTCTCATTTGAGGAAGAACTGATTGGACAGGATCAGGAAAAAGGTCGGGGGTCACTCTGGGCTGATGGTGGGGACATGAATCTGGAAGAGCCAGATGGGGCAGCAGGGACTGGCTATTGTCCAAGCCAAAGACAGCGTTCCCTTGGAGCAAGCTGGGTTCAGGAAAAGCAGACTTGTGGGCACTCCAAATGGACCATGACCAACAGAGGGAGCCGGCTACAAAGAGCTGCCGACCAATACCAGGCAGAAAGGAACGGCGGGTGAGCAGTTGGCATGGCAGGGGTCTGGGCTGAAAACACCAAGCAGCCCACGACACTCTTGGAAAGGACAAGGTCTGAGCGCCATCGTGCCCAGAGACATTCAGCTTTGAACAGGGCCAGTGGGCATCAGTGCCAGACCATGTGGGTACCAGGCACACATGTTGTCCTATGCCTCATGTCTTGGCTGCTGCCCAACTCCTGGGGCCTCAAGGCACCTGGTGAGAATGAGCAGGCTGCCAAAGGTCAGGGGCCTCTCATCAAGCCTTACCAAAGGTCAGGGGCCTCTCATCAAGCCTTAGGTGGTGGGGTCAGGGCGCTTTCACTGCACAGGAAAGTGTTCTCACGTGTGACTACAAAGCTGAGGCCCAGAAGTGTGACTCTGCCTCTTAGGAAACGAGACAGACGTGTCAGGGGACACAGCTCTGCAGAACAAGTCTAAACAGCAGGGAGAGGATATAAATTGTGTCTCTTGCCCCTGGACTTAGGATTCCTGTTTCCACAGCCAGTGATGCTGCGTGCAGTGGACTGCAGCTTAGCAAAGAAGAGTGTTTGAAATGGAGGAAATGCTACTTGCTAGACATCAAGGAGAACATCACACTGCAGGGAGAACTTCCATGTGTTTGGCTAACTCACTAGAAGTGGACACTTACAGGCAACCAAGTGACTCTGAGAGCCTCAAGAAGCAGCTCCCTGCTAACACACCTGGACCAGATGTGCTTCTTGGTTCTAGGCCTTGGCCTGGCTCAGCCCTAGTGCCATGTAGCTATTGGGGAAATGAATCAGTAGATGGAAGATCTTCTTGTCTCTGTCTCTTTCTTTCTCTGTAAGTCTGCCATTCAACTAAAGTAATAAATTAATCCTGAAAAGAACAAAACAAGATTTGGGGTAAGAATAAGGCTTAGGGAGAAAGGAGAGAGATGGAAGTAGGGGCTGGGAGCCTGTGGGACGTGGCCTCCACCACCCCTCCGAGTTTAGCTCATCAGAGAGTCACTTCTGTCCAATGTGAGTGGGGGCTCCCTGGTGGGAGCCAGTGAGGGCTGGGTCGATGTAATGCCTTCATACAACCAGAAAAGGCTGCCTTGAGCGCAGGTCAAATCACAAAATGCTGTTCTTTCTGGCTGGGGAAATGCTGAAAGCCCCTTCTTCTACGCTCCCCTGGGACTCAGCAGCCACCCTCCAGGGTCCGCCATGGTGCTTTTCTGTGTCCTGGGAACAGCTGCCCTGGGGCTCGGGCCAGGCCAGTGGGCAAAAGCTCAACCTGACTAGAAAAGGAGCCGACAGGAAGGAAGCCTGTGAAGAATATGTAAGGAGAAGGAAGGTTGCTGGTCCACAGACTGTAGAATTGGGATTCCAAGCAACCGTACATAACTCTTAGAATTCAAACTGCTGATGCAACACTTCAACTTCTGTCTACTCTATCCCTGGTTGATCTAATCTTGCCAAGTTGTGAGTCATTCAAGGGGGATTTCTGTTCTTATCTATTAGCCATCCACTACTCCTAACAAGAAGTAAAGACATGCAGTAAACTAGTGGAGTGTGAGGCCTGCATGCACTCTCTCTGGAACCCTTGTCATCTCACAGGTATGGCCTCTGCCTGCCAGGCAGCCCCTCAAGGCTCCGGGGAGGGCGGGTGTGTCCAGGGACCACACCCACCACCTTTGCGTAAAGAACCGTATGGTGGTCTCTGTGAGGGTCTCCTGAAAGAGCAGGTGTGCAGGCAGAGAACGTGCTGGGGAGAAAAAGACCACAATAGGCAGGCAGGAAGAGTGTGGGTGCTGCCACTGCCCGTGGGAAATCCTGGGCAGCTGGCCGTGCAGCTGGAGAAGCTGCCGGAGAAAAGCTGAAGTCCAGATGAACTCAGAGCGTTTTCCTGGTGCTGGGAGCCCGTGGGTAGACCCTGCGCCCCGGCAGTTTTCCTGTCTCTACGTTCAGGCCCCTGAGGGTGAGGAAAGATGCTAGACAGGGTGGACGGGGTGGTGGATGTGATGAGAGGGTAGTTAGTTATCATGGGAGAGGCTGAAAGTGGGCAAGGCTCGGGCCCCTGCCACCCATGAGAGAGACCCGGGAGAAGCTCCGGGCTCCTGTCTTCAGCTTCAGTCAGCTTGGGCCATTGCAACCATGGAAGGGTGGACCACTGGATACATGATATCCCTCTCTCTGGTTCTGTCACTCTCCCTCAAGAAAAAAAAGATGCTTGTATTATAGCTGTGAGTTCGAATCTCTGCTCTCCTAGTGCAGCTTACCACTGGTGTGCACTCATGAGGGAAGCGTGATGTGATGTGACTTGACAGGCGACGGCTCAGTCCCTTGGGTCCCTGCCACCCGGCTGTGAAGTCCACGGGCAGTTACGGGCTCATGGCTTTGGCCTTCTCCAGCGCTGGCTGTGTTGGAGCCAGTTGGTAAGTAAACCAGGGGCTGGACTATCTTCTGTTTCTCTCTGTATGTGTATTTCAAATAAGTGACCACAAAAACACAGAAAGCCAAGGTGGAGAAGCACTAATACCCCACTGACCCACCCTCACCGCTGCCACCAGGGGTGTGTCCCAGGGATCAGCCCAAAGATGGCAAGAAGCTGTCACCAGATCTGTCTGTCCTTGCCGGACACCAGTGACCACGGATGTGTCAGGGCTAGCGCCTGGAGAAGCTGCCCTGTGACTGGAGCGATGAGTCAGGCACGCTTGGTTCTAGTTCTAGCTTGGTGAAAGCCTGCTCGCCAAGGCTTTGTGCAGGCATCAGCAATGCTGCCAACAATGACAGCCTAGAAAACATTAAGGAACAAAGCCCTCCCAGGGGATTTAGGGCTGAGGAAGCTGAGGTGGCCTCAGGGAGGAGGGTGCTCCCCGGTGTGCTCATGGCATCTGCTTTGCTTTCTGTGTGCCTGATTCAGGTGGGCAGTCAGGCATGGAGGAGGTGCCCAGGCGAGGCCAGCCTGCCCTGGCACCTGCAGCTGGAGGTGGAGCACACTGCAAGGCTCCGCCTGGAACTCCTGCGTCCTCAGGGCCACCCCACTGTGCACTGAGGGTAGGAGGCCAGACAGGGAGGAGCCACCCCAGCTGCCAGTGATTAAGCCCAGCCTGGCAGGCAGCAGACAGGTAAATAGCCAGGCGGGGCTGCACAGGAAATCTCTGCCTGGTGGTGTTTGGCAAGGTTTGCTGGCTGTGTTTTGGTTTCTGTAAGGAGGCTGTGGAGGTTTCCAAAAGACGTGAGGGCTGCGTGGCAAGGTTCTTTGTGCTGAGGGATGCGGCTGGTTTGGTAGGGTTCCACAATGCTGAGGCCCGGATGCTCCCACACAGCTGCCTGGACCAGGACTGGGGTTTCCTGCCAACCCCTTTGCTTTCCTGAAGGCCTTGATTCTAGTCTCTCGCTTAAGCTGTTCAGCTGCCATTCCTTGCCTCGCTCCCACGCTCCCCGCCATGACTTCCTGTCCATCACTCAACTACCTCTCGGGCTAGACCATGCAATTACATGTGAGAACAGCAAAGCCTTTTTCTCACCTTCTCATCCAGGAGTTTCACACCAAATCTAACTCTGTGTGTGTGTGTGTGTGTGTGTTTTCAAGCAAACTTAGTTGCCAAAGGAGAGCTCTTTGTTACAGGAAGAAGTGTGGTAGGATCTATGGGCAGGGTCCCAGGAAACCCTGAAGTAACCCCCTTGTCAGCCAACGACCAGGCGGGTTTGCATTTGCCCCCTGCCTTTCGCCACATCAGCCTAAGGCAAAAGCCTGCGCTCAGCCTGGAGGTGTTTTTCAGAAATACTGCTTGCGGCACTGTTGCCTCTGAATGGCGTGTGCTTTACCGAAATATGATCCGTGTGCTATTACCCTTGATTTTCTAAGTCCTGGCTATGTTGTCTCAGGCCTGCCACCTTGCTGTGAAATATCAGTTAGGACCTAATTAATTTAACTGCTCTGACAAGTTTAAATGAGCTCCCACTGCCACTGTGATTTGCCTTGAGTTCTTACCTGCCATAGAGCAGTAATTCCCAACTGAGAGTGCTACATGCATACTTTAAAAATGACCTTTTTAAATCTCTTAGAAAAGGTAACCAAGTAGATCAGTTTATCACAGAAAAGTCAGAAAATCAAGAAAATCCAAGGAAGAAGATTTAAGAAAATATATCATACAGTTATAATCTCCATAAATGTCTTAGTAAATCCTTCCTTTTTGCTTTTTTGGTTTTTTTTTTTGTCTGTATAGTGAAAGGCAATGTTTAATAAGGAAACAATGTTTTCAAAGATTAATTTTATTTTTACTTGAAAGGCAGAGTTACAGAGAGAGAAGGAGAAACAGATCCTACTGATTTGCTCCCCAAATGACCACGCTGGCTGGAGTGGAGTTGACCAGGAACCAGGAACCTCTGGGTCTCCCAGGTGGGTGAACTATCTTGGAGGTGTTGGATGAAGGATTAGAAGCTTATCAGATCCCACAGGACCCTGGTTGGCGATTGGGAGTCACAGGGACTGCCTGTAATGGGAAGCCACAGGTGGTTGGCAGGTGTGCAGGGTGCCAGGAGTGTTTGTTTTCAAGGAGCAGCTCCTGGGCACTGGGCAGAAGGGAGGATGCTGGTACAAGGGTGGAGGTCAGCAGCTGGGCCAGGGGCTACTGGAGCAGAGGGAGACCAAGACTGAATCCACCTTTCTCCAGCTCCTGGGGGTCTGGTGAGGAGGGGACCAAGACATACAGAAACTTGAGAGAAAATGCGTTAGATTCCCCAAGCCAACACAGCAACGCAAGCATTCCCAGAGCCTGTCTGAGTCGGACACAAACCTGTTTAGTGAGAAGACCTCCCTGAACAAAGTTGAAACTCTTTATGGGTTTCAAGTCATCCTGCTAAGCGTTGTTTGCTGCAGAGATGATAATGTGTTTGGCTTCTGGGCGCTGAGCAGACTTGAGCCCACGTCGTGGGAGTTACGCAATGCGAAGTGCGGTGCAAAGGAAAGGTTCACCACGTCGCCTCCCTAAGAGTTAAACCTTTTGAATTTGCATCCCAGCTGGGCACAGGTTTTAGATAAGACGTGTCAAGAACCTGTATTTCAGAATCCCTCTCTGCGCGGCACATTCATAACTGGCACAGTTCTGGTACTAGATTTTCTCTCCTGCTCTCACAGGGCATATAGTGTTTCAGCGAGTGGAGATGCAAGAGCCACGATTTGTTTTCTTTATCTCATCTTAAATATTAATATTCTAAGTAAATACAAATCAACTTTTAATTTCCAGTTTATAAGGAAGTGGGAAATACTGGGAATTCTTTCTTAATGTTTATTTGCTTTCTTTTGGATGTCTTATTCAGATGGTGTAAAGAAAGATCCATTCATGCAGTGGAGCAGTAGCTAGTTATGCTTGCTGCTAAATGCTCTGGGGAAGCGCCTTGGGGCTGTGTTCTTAAGAAACAGGCTGTGAAGGAAAGAAGGGAAAGGAAGCTGAGACTGAATGTTGTGACCCAACTTCCCTCCTGCACTGGTTCATGTAATCCTGTCACATTCATCATTTTATTCATTATAGTCCTGATGAAATAGTACAAAAGCAATTTTACCATGTTTTAAAGATTTGTTTATTTTTTATTGAAAAATCAGATACACAGAGAGGAAGATCTTCTGTCTTCTGGTTCACTCCCCAAGTGGCTGCAGTGGCCAGAGTGGAGCCAACCTGAAACCAGGATCCAGGAGCTTCTTCCTGGTCTCCTATGCAGGTGCAGGGTCCCAAGGCTTTGGGTCATCCTTGATTGCTTTCCTAGGCCACAAGCAGGGAGCTGGATGGGAACCAGGGCCTCTGGGATATGCACCAATGACCATATGGGATCCTGGTATTTGTAAGGCAAGGACTTAAACCACTAGGCTACCGCGCTAGGCCACAATTTATCATTATTATCTTAATGTAATTATTATGAATTTGTGTATTAGCTCATCCTAAAGGTTGGAGAGCTTGAGTGATTTGTCCAAAGTGAAACAGTGAGTGTCTGGTCTTCATGGCCATTGTCTCCTCCAACCTGGTTTTAACACCCATCGCGCCTCCTTTCCTGCTTCCTGCCTTTGCCTTTGAGCCATGCTCCAACACATTCGATGCTTAACTGTGTTCATGGAACCTTCTTGCTGAAAACTCTCCGAGGGTGTTCCATCACTCACAGGATGGTAACTGACCTCTTTGGTAAATATCACCTATGGTTTGTCTGGTTCCCACATCCCTACGTTTCGTCTGTGACCAAAAAGGCTTGTGATCTCTATGTCTGTGCTGCTCTCATCTCTACTGATTCCCCTCTGCTCAGAAGCCTAACCTTCCCACAGTGCCAGCCTCCCCACTGCCAGTCCCACAGTGCCAGCCTGCCCGCTGCCAGTCCCACAGTGCCAGCCTGCCCGCTGCCAGTCCCACAGTGCCAGCCTCCCCGCTGCCAGTCCCACAGTGCCAGCCTGCCCACTGCCAGTCCCACAGTGCCAGCCTCCCCACTGCCAGTCCCACAGTGCCAGCCTGCCCACTGCCAGTCCCACAGTGCCAGCCTCCCCACTGCCAGTCCCACAGTGCCAGCATGCTCACTGCCAGTCCACAGTGCCAGCCTGCCCACTGCCAGTCCCACAGTGCCAGCCTGCCCACTGCCAGTCCCACAGTGCCAGCCTGCCCACTGCCCTGCCTGTGGTTCTGCTTCTGACTCTCCTGCACCTCCAAGCCATCCTGGTCAGGCCAAGACAACTGCAGAGGCCACCTGGGAAGGTCTTTGCTCTTCCTCATACAGATGGATTTCTTTTTTTTACATTTTTTTTAATATTCATTTATTCATTAATTACATTGCATTACATGACACAATTTCATAGGTACTGGGATTCCCCCCCTTCACCCCAAACCCTTCCCCCATCATGAATTCCTTCACCTTGATGCATAACCACAGCTCAAGTTCCGTTGAGATTCCCTAATTAAAAGTTCACACCATACAGAGGCCAGCATCCCACTTGTCCAGTTCAAGTTCAACGGCCTCTTAGGGAGGCCCTCTCAGGTTTGAAGGCAGAGCCAGCAGAGCGTCACCTCGATCAATTAGAAGCTCCAACATATCATCACCAACAGTCCAGGTATGATGAGGCTGGTGCAGAGTCCACTGATTGACATAGTCCGTCTTAGGGTTTCCCCTTGTCCAGTTTTCCGCTGGAAGCATAAAGCTGAGGTGGTTGATTCATCTACTCCATTTTCCATCTTTTTTTGATTAATGCTTTGATTCCTCCATTTTGTTCAGGGGAATCCCCCCAAAAAAAACTTTGAGGCATTCCCAGTCCAGGCTCCTACATGTACTACTAGTAAGCACAGTGCCCGCCACCGTCCATCACTCCGATCAGCTGATGGTTTTAACCCCTGGGTTGGTTCTATTCTGAGCCCTGACCTCCATTGGAACCAATGAGTATCGCATCTCTCCCCGGCTCTGCCCATCACACTCTCGTCCCTCACCTAAACCAGTGGGAGGAGTGCTGGTCGGGTGTTGCATTCCCTACTGGCACAGGCCATTTCACCTTGGCATTTTGTGTTTGTGCTGTTTTTTTTTTTTATCTCAACCAAACCTGGCCAGGCCCCCACACAGTTTCAGCGCTTGGGCTTGCCAGTGGATGACGTGAACTGACTCAGCCCGGTCTGCCCCAACCTGAGCCAAGTGTATGCCAGTGGGTCACATTCCAAAGCCTCTTCTGGGTTATTTACCTCCATGCTTCCTGCGTTTATTTGTAGAGTCAGTGTTCCTCTGACAGATGGATTTCTAAAGATTTGTTCATTTACTTGAAAGGCAGAGTTACAGAGAGTGGGGCATGGGAACTGGGAAGAGACTGCGATCTTGTATCCACTGGCTCATTCCCCCAAATGGCCATAACGACTGGAACTGAGCTAGTCTGCAGGCAGGGCTAGGAGCTTCTTCCGGGTCTCCCACTGGGTACTTTTCTCTCACTGGCCAGTGAGCTCCATGCAGTCAGAATCAGGCTCGTTTTGATCATCATTGTATCCTCTGTACACATGGCGATGCTGGGCTCACCACACAGCTCCGCATAAACGCTCAGCAGATGAATGAGGGAAAGAATGATTGCTGTGCAGTCATCGCTTCATGGCACAAGCCTTTCCCCCGCCGGAGTTGGGCTCCCTCTCACTGTGCTCATCATGCTCCGTTGTGTGTGTCGATGGCCACTTTCTCTTCCTCTCCCTGGGCATACTCATCATTAAGACAAAGCATTCCTTGTGTTGGCCACAGTGCCTGCTCCTCATAGGCAGGGGCCAATAAACATAATGGTCAACGAAACAGAGTCAGTGCAGATCGACGGAACACACAAGGCAGGCAGTTCTGCCAGCTCAGGCTCCACATGCTAGGCTCACTCACCCTGCAGCTCCTGGGCAGCAGTTTGTTAGATGCTGAAAAAGAACTCAGGAATGTTGTCGAGTGAGTGAATAAGTGGAGAAGAGAGAAAAGAATCATAGAACCTGCAAGGCTTGTCTTTGTATCAGTAAATGTCAGGAAGAAGATGGATTTTCCAATATACAGAATTTTTTAACATTCTCTTTTTTTCACTTGCTGTTCTTGACATTTCTTGGGTTGACCAGTGGTCATTGATGTATTTACTCAGTCACTCATGTGTCTGCGGTGTGGTTCCAAATCCCCCCAGAGCCCAAAGGGAATTGCAGAGCACCCACTCCATCCCTTCTGCCTCACTGCCCCATCACTGTGTAAAGACCCCAGGTTCCTTACAGGAGCAGTAGTGCATTGTGTTTGAAGCCCTGCCAGTCCCTCATGATAGAGGAGGAAAAGGGGCCCGAGAAATAGGAAAGGAAGCGAATGGGGGGCCTGGAAGTGAGACAACATGTTTGGGATTTCATGTCTTACCCGTCGGCCCAAGTGTGGGCAACCTTTCTCCCTGGCTGTTGGGACCCAGAGCAGTGGTTTGCTTCGCCTTCCTTGTCTTCCCAGCTCATTCCCGTCGCTCTGCTCATGTGTGCTAATGAGCAGGTGGTTTTAGGAAACATCAAGCTGTTTTTCTTGGTCACTCTTGCTCTTCTCCTCTTGGTCATCACCCCTGCTCTGCTCTTTGGTTCTCTCATCCCTGAGTGGGTTGGGTGACGCTGGCCCACAAGGGTGAAGTCTTATTTACCAAATTCATTCGAAGCTTGTCTCTCCTGGGGAAACTCTTATTCTTCACGAAGCAGCGCCAGCCAGGGCCCAAAGCCTTCAACCAATCTACCTTCCTGCCTATGTGTCCATCTAATGGACAATAAATAGACATATTCCCAAAGGTGCATCCTTTTCAGCCTGCTCACCAGCTGCAGAGTGGGAAGGGATTACCATAGAGGCATTCGAGTGCACAGTCAAGGTTGTCTCCTCGTGCCATCTCTGCACCCCACACCCCAGAGAGGCGAGGCAATGAGCCAGCCCTGCCTTTTGTTCATTGCTTCACTTGGACATTGCGAACCAGAGAAACTGGGCCCCTTGCTTTGTCATGTCCACCTTGTGTTCCCCTTAGAGCTGGGGTGGTCTCGTGTCTCTGTGTAGGCCCTGGAGAGGTAGAAAGAGAAAGCATACTGGCCTACGAGAAATATGTAAGTATTCCATTTAAGATGCAGTCTTGTTAATACAGAAAGGAGTACATAACTAAAGAATTTTAGAACTGTAAAATTTTAAAAATCATTAGTACAGTTTGGAATTCCATTTCTACACAATAATTTAAATATTTAGTGTCTTGCAATAAGTTAAATACTAACAGTTGTGCTGGGACCCGGTGCGGTGGTGTAGTGGTTAAAGTCCTTGCCTTGCATGCACTGGGATCCCCTAGTAGCCCCGCTTCCCATCCAGCTCCCTGCCTGTGGCCTGGGAGGGCAGTCGAGGACGGCCCAAAGCCTTGTGACCCTGCACCAGTGTGGGGGACCTGGAGGAGGTTCCTGGCTCCTGGCTTTGGATCAGCACAGCACTGGCCATTGCAGTCACTTGGGGAGTGGATCATCAGATGGAAGATCTTCTCTGTCTCTCCTCCTCTCTGTGTATCTGACTTTGCAGTAAAAATGAATAAATCTTTTAAAAAAATGTTGTGCGCTACATTTCCATATTATCCCATTGATGTCTAGTACTGCTGGCTCTTCAAAGCACAGCTGCCTGTCAAACATTTCATTACACTTTGTTCATTATGGAGTTGACTTTTGTCACTCACTTCCTCCCTTCATCCCATCCCGTTCCTTTCATCCCATTCTTTTGCTAAGTCAATTCCTCGGGACAATTCCTCTACACTTTCAAGAAATTAATTGGCTGATTTCAAAGACCACATGAAGTGGGCTTCTTTTGCCTTCCAGCTGGGTCACAGAAGAGACCAATAGAAAGGCAAAGCTTAAATCCCACATGAGCATTCCTCCAAAAGGAATTTATTTTATCTGATGGAAACTGGCCTCAGGAGACTCCGCCTTCAGAGGAAATAACAGCCTGCAGATGGCGCAAGCACTGACCTTGCTCCAACCACCAGTCAAGTGGGGCTTGGAGAAAAGCCTTGGGGTGGCCTTGGACCACCTGCTGGTCCAAACACATAGACAGACTAGGCTAGGAGAAGGGTGAAGGCTTTCTCTCTGAGGGAAGGCTGATCACGGGCGCCTTAAGAACTGATGGGTGTAGCTCACAGCTCTGTGGGTACATTTTCTCCAAAACGGAGTAAGAGTACCTCGGGATTGTGCAGCTGTAATAACTCATAAAGCCATGGCATGACTTCATCTCTGGGCTAAGGAACAGAATATTCCACAGAGCAAGGGCCGTCAATGAGTGCTAAGTCAGGGTGAGCAGCAAAAATGGAAAAAGACCAAGCAGTGTGTTTACATGCCCTGAAAACTGGGCCCTGTAAGAGTGGAACATTCATGCTGTACATTGGTAGTACCTTGGTCAGTGTTGATGAGGCTGTGAAGTGTGCAAACATCTGATCCTGCGTTCATGTAACAGACCCCAAGTATTCTTCCTCTGGCTTCAAAGGACTATAGTGGTTCTCTGCATAACAGTTCACTTGAGGTAGAAATTCACTTTGATCATTCATTTTCTTACAGTGAGGGCTATGTGCTGTTACTTATTGCCATCCATTTGAATAAGGAGCTACAGACATCACCCTTCATAACTATGAAAGCTTAGTTGCTTTGACAGGAAAAGCTGGAATGCAGCGAGGGCAGATAGTAACCTGTGGTGAGGGCTTGTTCCTGAACATGCTGCTGCTGGTGGTGTTTTGACATGGAATAGCCAGTTAAATTCTTTCTTGTACTTACAAGGTTTTTCTAAAGATCATGCAAAGAGCTTCCCAATGTTACTTAAAGTAGTGAAACTGAAAACTCATTCACGTATTGGCATTGGGAAAGATATATGCATGTTTAATATCTGTGACTGCTGTAGCTGGAGGGACGCTATCTCCCTGGAGAACTAACCACCTCAGGAATCCCAGAAAGTATGCAAAGATGTGGAGACTGAATACTATGTTCCTGGATGAGCAGCAGGTCATAGAATACTTTAAAGGAGAAAGCAAAACAGGATTCAGGTACTTCTTCCAAGTCTCCCGCAGGTGGTGGGGGCCCGAGAAGTTAGGCCATCCTCCACCGCTTTCCCAGGAATAGAACAAACTGAACAGATCAAAGCACCGCTGTTAATGAACTGACATAAACAGTAATGGCACATTTCTTCATTTACTCCTCAGAGTCTTGGTAAAGTTGTGAAGAATTTGTGTTCTGGGCTCTCTAAGCTGAACACAACTGTTCTATGAGCATCTGCAGTTGTAAAGTCTTAGAGGCAGGGCTGTGACCCGAGAGTGATGCCCCAGGCGCGGCACACGGCCTGCCCCAGGGCCCGCCCCCATGGCCCGCCCCGTGGCCCTTGCCTTTCGCTGTCACAGGACTGCCTCACAGGGCTAGCAGGCTGTCCCCCTTTCTCCACTTTCAGAATCCCCCAAGTCCTCAGCCTCCTTTAGAGTTGGAATCCAGTTTCTCCACCAGACTGAAGTCTTGGTGGAGCAGCTGTAAGGATAAGGATATCAGCCTTAGGGTAAGGTCTTCACAAATTTTAGAACAACGTTTGGGTAACATCCATGTTGTTTACAAATGATCAGAATGACTGTTCTAGAGGCCAGCATAATGGCTCAATTGGCAAATCTTCTGCCAGCAAGTCCCAGCATCCCATCTGGGCACTGGATCATGCCCGGGCTGCTCCACTTCCCATCCAGCACTCGGCTTGTGGCCTGGGAAAGCAACAGAACATGGTTCAAAGTGTTGGGAGCCCGCACTCATATGGGAGACCTGGAGGAGGATCCTGGCTCCTGGCTTTGAATCAGTTTAATTCCAGCCATTGTGTCCATTTGGAGTGTTAACCAGCATATAGAGGGAAGAGCTTTCTCTTGGTCCCTTTTTCTCTCTGTAAATCTGCCTCCCCTATAAAAACAATCAAATCTTCAAAAGCATAAAAGGAATGACTATCCATGACAATCCATACATCTCCATTGCATACACCCCATTTGCATTGATGGGGTGACTGCAGCCCAGAGAAACTGTGATGAGCTTCCACATTCCCAACTAATCATCCACTCAGTGGAACCCAAGACCATGCTGATCTGTATTGTTCCATAGACACTCTTTCAGACCCTGTATGCCTTCATGAACCATGCACCTGCCAGGTGATATGCAGAAGGTACAGAGGCTTAGTGCCTGATGGTTTCTTGAGCTCATTGGGCAGATGGTTGGGAGCCATGTGGCAGGTTCTGCTGTGTCCTGCCACTACTTTCCTTCTTTGGTCTAAGTTTAGGTTGTTAGTCAAACTTGGAACAATTTCACGTTCCCATTCTTTTGCTGAGTGCCAGAAGACTGCGTTTTACTCCACAAGGCAAGCACCCTTTATTTCCACAGGAGCAGGTCCAGGTCCAAGGGAGCCTATGCTTTGGGGTCTCTTCTTAGGAGTGGTGATGAGTTTGCACAAAGACACAGACATTCCGCCCTTCCTGTAATTAAGCATGCCTTGCAAATAGCAGAAATGCAATGACTATTGATAAGTTGACCTGGTTTGGAGCACACTCTGAACTTTGGAAAAGAACCAACCTAACAATGGAGCAAAGTGAATGAAATCCTCATAAAGCAATTGCATACTTGTTTGTTGTTGCTTGGCTCATTTTGTTTGATCTAAATTCCTAATTTGGTTGAGGTCAAAGCTGGCCAAGGGCATGACACACCCTTGCTTTTCTTTCTCCTGTCATCTTTTAACTTACCTTCTACTGTGTGTGTGAAGTGGACACTGTGCTGTGAGCTTCCTTGAATCTTTCTTGGAACAGGGCACAGTGAAAATGAATCAACTGATCACAGAGGACTCTATAATTATTGCCACTTCTCAGCTCATCCTCTCTGTCCGCTCACTTCACCGCACTGGCTCTGTGTTCTCTGTTCTCTTGCCCGGGATCTGTCTTGTCTTCCTGATTGGCTGTCCCGTGCTTCCTCCTCGCTGGCTCAGCAGAGGCCCCAACAGCCACCGCCTTCTCTTTAAGCTCGCAACTCCTTGCTTCTGTGGTCACACTCTTCTCCCACACCCCTTCAAATACTTGTTTGGGTGACTTTTCCTGGTCCCTCTTTTCTTCCTCATCTGCTGGTTATGGCATCACCCTGAGATCCAGTCCCTGGTACTCATAGTTTTCTGTCTTCAAGAGGTCTCATGTGTGAGGAATGTCAGAGATGATAACCCCTGAGAACAAGACAGCGCAGTTCTCAGACCACAGAAGACTTCGCAGGTAGTTAGAGCTCAACATCACTGCTTTAACTTGATAACACAGGATTCCTATGGTGTTGGTCTTTAGTGTTCTCTTAAATAAAGAATGTTGGGAAAAAATGGCAATGAATGGCTACCTATGATCATATTATCGAAAAAAGTCAGTGTTTCACCAACCTATGAATGAAAATGAGTGAGAACCTGATTGAAATATTTTAGTATGTCTACCACTAGGTAAAGTGTTTCAGACAGTCCTTCAACAATACTCACAAGTCCATCGTTTTGCTGTTTAGATATCCTGACATTGTGGGTATAGACAATGGCAGAAAGTGCAAGCAATCTATGTCAGGATACATTTAACAGTTTCATTGGGAGTTCATCTTTTATTCAAAAGTGGAGATGCATACTGCTATGTAGCTTTACCTCACAGTATCCTTGCCTCCATTATACAGTCCCTCTGGACGCATATGTCTATACATGGCTACCTACATATCTTTTCATCTTGTATTTTGCATGAATGTTTCCTATATATGATATGTGTCCTTTTGGGATTGACTTATTTCATTGAGCATAATGGTCTCTAGTTGGGACCATTTTCTTGCAAAATGTAGCATTTCATGCTTTTGAATGGATGATATACCCGCAGTTTCTCCATCCATTCCTCTTTTGACAGGTATCTGGGTTATAAAAATATTGTCTAAAGCGTGTGTTGAATCTGTCTCTCTAGCTAATTCCCACCAATCCACACATCACTTGCAGTCCTATTGCTTGTCATCTGGATGACTATAACAGCGTAATTTTTTACTTAGTTATGCTAAGCACAAATGCCGATTTGACATATATTCACAAATGATTTTTCTTGCACATTCACAATTTGACAGAATAAGCCAGAGGACAGAGTAATTACTATATAGAATGTGCCTTTCAAAATTTATTCCAATTCATTTCTTCTTCTGCGCTTGAAAACATCTCCACTAGGCTGCTTGATGAGACAGACCCACAGGGACACAGTGGAGTCCAAGATCAGCTCAACTTTCAGCCAGTCTGGGTTGTCCTTCATCAACTCCTGCATATGTGACTTTTCCCCATCAGGGAGCTGGTAGGGAACCTGGGAGGTCATTGTAGCAGGGCTGATGCCATCTTGATGGGCCAGGCTCTATGTGTGGAAAGGAAGTTGAAGTCGTCCCTGGAGCTGGTGGTGAAAGCCGGGCATGGTGGGAGTGAAGCGGGAAGGAATGTCTGCCAGCCGCCTTGCCGTGCCTAGGACCTGCTCAGGGTGGCCGTGCGGTGGGGACTCGCTCCGGCGGGGAAAACGCGGCTGACTCCATGTTTCCCAGCAGTCAGGCCTGCACACCAACGCCTTGGCCCATGGCTGTGTCCTGACGTGCACCTGGTGGATGTATCTGCCACGGCCCTCCAGGAGTCCCGGGAGTGAGGCCGACACACTCAGGAAGTCACTCGTCAGGCTTCCTTGATTCCCACGTTGCACATCTCTTCACCTTTTTTTTTTTTTTGGCTTAGCTTTAGCATCTTGACATATTTCTTGTTATTTCAAAGTCCATGAAGAGTTTGGGAAATTAAAGGCCGCATCTATGTTTTAAGAAATCTAGAATTTAAGCCTTAAAAACCTGACTGGGGCCAAGCACCATGGTGCTGCCAGCATGCGGTAGGGGTGCTGGTTCATTCTCCAGCTGCCGCACTTCTCCAGCTCCCTGCTGGTGGCCTGGGGAAGGCGGCCCACGCGAGGGGCCCTGAGCAAGCCTGTGACCTTTGGACAGACGCAGCTCTGCTCACTGCAGCCTTGGGGAGTGAACCGGCAGATGGAAGGGCTCTCCCTTCTCGGTCACTCCATCTTTCAAATAGAAATAAGAATAAATCTTTTTAAAAATTAAAAAAATAGTCTCCACAATTCTTTTTTTTTAGTCCTAAAACTAATATCAATTCCTCTTCTATTTAGCAGCGTGGATTTTATTTTTGCACATTTTAGCCATGGCAGAATATCAGCACAAAATTCTTAAACTTTGAAGTTATTTATTTTGTGGAAAAAGTGGCATTTTTAAGTTTGCGAGCATAGATTTGGATGGAATTTTTTAGAAGCATTGAAGTGTACCTAATCAGCTAAAAATACTTGCTGGCTGTGGGCCTACAAGGGCCCCCATGGAGTGGTGCCAGGTGCTCCCAGAGAGAAATGTTGAGCACTGCCTCAGCTCCTGGAGGACTTGTGAGCGGCTGTGGGTGACGCTTTAAAACATCCGTTTGAAAGAATCGAGTCGTCAAGCTGATTATGGAGGCGTAGAGACAGCTCTAAGTTCCTCCATGTGCTTCTCTGTGTTTAGATAAGGAATGATTTCTACCAGGTACGACCACCTTTGAAAGATCGTGGAGAGAGTTAAGAGCTGAAACTGGCCATGGAAACTGGCAGGTTTCCTTTTATTCATTGTTTTACTTACTATAAATATAAAAATACGTATAGGCAAGATATATGGGTGAAAAGGATCAAGTACAGCCCTAATGATACAAGCTAAAGGACAGCCACCATGTCCAGTACCCCGTGTGTGTGCGCACACGTGTGTTTACGTTGTCACTCTCCACAATCAGCCGCATACACCACGGAATGCCTGCAAGCTGTCTTTCCCTTTGACATCCCACCTCCACCTGTCCGTCAACAGATGCACTTTCCTGGGTAGCAGCTGAGTTTAAGCTGTGATGTTCATGAACGGCGGGGAGGAGGTGGCATGTGGCCGCCGGGGGGGCCAGCCGGTGCAGCCACACTCAGGGCTGGGGCAGCTGAGGGCACAGCCATGGCCTGGCCACAAGGGCCCCCATGGCCTGGCTCCTCTTGGCATCACATGGCCCTGGCCACACTTTAAGAGCAGAGCAAGGCCTGCTGGTCACCTGGTCTGTGGAGCTAGCCCAAGGACGCCTCAGATGCTTGGGTAGCTTCTCAGATGCCTGGGTAGCTTCAAGGTCCTTAGGAAGTGGTGCTTCTCCACCCGCAAGAGCAGAGCAAGGCCTGCTGGTCACCTGGTCTGTGAAGCTAGCCCGAGGACGGCTGAGATGCCTGGGTAGCTTCAAGGACCTTAGCAATTGATGCTTCTTCACCCGCAAGGGCAGAGCAGCAGGCGTGTTGCGCCGGATTTTGAAATCCCCAGATAATCATCAAGTCTGAAGCTGGTGCTAAGGCATAAAGGTGGTTTATTTAGGTTAACCTAGGTCTCCCAGCCCCTCCCCCAGCCCAGCATGGCTGGGCAGGGCAGGGGCGGCCGCTGCAGGATCCGCAGGGAAGGCAAAAAGCGCACGAGCCAGAGAGAGAGAGAGAGAGAGAGAGAGAGAAAGCCCAAGCCCCCCAGTTCTTATGCATTTCAGGCTATTAATTATACAGTCATGATTTAGCAGGCTTCTATTGGTGGGTTTGAAGCAAGCAACTTTCAAAAAGTACAAATCGAAGAGCTATAGGGCATGAATCTTATAAAACACCCGGTACCTTCCTGAGGAGTGGTCTGCCTACGTGACCTGCCAGGTGTCCTGCCCTGGAGTTCACACAGCCCCCAGCCAAGCCATTAAGAAAGAATCACAAAAGACAGAAAACATCCAGGTTCTTCAGGCACTTTTGGAAACTTCTCCATCTTCTGATTTGATTTCAACTGGAGCAAACGTGGCATGTGGGTTGGTGTATTTTTATTCAAATACTGCCAATTAGATGGCAAAAGCCTGCAATTTTCTGAATGCTTATAATCTGAGTGGGTGTGTTCAGGGTGCAGCCCAGGGAGAAGCTGAACATTCCACTTGAAAACAGACTCGGTCAGACCAAAGGAACACGGATGGTTGTTTTTCTCTGAACCAGAGTAATTTTTCAAAGGCCCAGCATTCCTGTCCAGTCTCTCGATGGGAAGGGTTATTCACAGTGTCTGGCCTTTATGGCAAGAAGCTGGTGTTTGCCAGGGAGGCGATACTGCATGTATTCTTACAGCGGAGGGTCTGAGTATGTTTAAAGCAAAAGCTGTGGAAGCGCGGGGTGGCAGTGGGCTTCTGAGGGCCTGGGGGTGTGGGCTGCTGGGGCTGAGGAGATGGCCAGCAGGTGGCGTGTGGGGACCTGGGGAGTCATATCCGGGCAGATGGAGCAAGCATGGGGCTTTCCCCATATGCTTGGTGCCAGGCAGGGTGGAGGGAAGTGGGGAGAGCCCCAGGTTAGCATGCTGGCCTGGTGTTCTGGTGGACTGGGCATGGGGAAGGTCCCAGGCCAGCACACGTACCAGGAGCTTGGGCCCTAGTGGGCGGGAAGAACTCAAGGCCACCAGACCACCCGGCCAAAAGACAGCTTCGGCAGCCTGGGATGGGGCGCGCATGTGCTCCCAAGCACAGGGCTGTGGACTGACCAGGGAAGGCAAGGGGATGTTTGGGAGGGAGGACCACCAAGGGAGTATGTTGCAGGTGAGAAATGACTTCTGGGGCTCTTCCATCGACAAGGCCACTACACTTGCAGGTGAAGAAGGGGCTGAGACCCAGGAGTTTGGAGGAGGGAATGCTGGAGGACCTTTATGGGTCAGCCAATGCAGGAGCCCATGTGCGAGACCTGAGCTAGTTAGCATGGATCAGCACCAACCACAACTTACTGGCTCACACTAAAGCTAGGGTTATGGGCCTTCCTGGCAGGGCTAGATCACAGCATCCACCGTGAGGGTTGGAATAGGGGACGGGTAATGTTAGGCTGGACCATGACACTAACCAGCATGCTAAAGAACCAGGAACAAATTCTGTAGGGGATATGTGGGTTCACCCCTATAGAATTGCAAATTCCACTGGTTTAATTAAGAGTTGGGGGTGGTGATGGGCTGGGCTAGGCATGGCCATGGAATCCCCCAACACTCATGGGTACTGAGGTTGGGAATAGGCTGGGCTGGTCCATGCTCTAGCACCCACAGGCACATGTGAGAATAGGGTGTGGGGTGGTTTGGGACTCAGTAGCCACCAGTTCACACAAAGGCTGGGATGGAGGGGCAGGCTATGCTGGGTAAGGGCTTAGCACCCTCTGTCACATATGGGATCTGGGTCTAGGAGTGGGCCTGGTAGGGGAGTTTGGGAAACTCTCCTGGAGGGATGTGGCTCCTGCTGATGAGCATGTAGTTCAGGCCGAGGTGTTGCTTCGGCCAGGCAAGGTAGCTCCACCTGTGGCCAAGTGTGTGGGTTGGTTCTGGAGGGGGCAGACCAGGCTGAACCGGGTCTTTTTAGCTCACTGGTTAGGCTGTCACACCTACCAGCTTGCATGAGCCAGAGATGGGAGCAGACTGGGTAGGGTGAGGCTGCAGCACTTGACAGTGAGAGTTGGGACTGGGGGTGGGTCAGGCCATGCCAGGCTGCAGCATCTGATGGCAAAGGTTAAGATGGGAGAAGGGCTATGCTAAGCTGGGTCAGAGCAACCACTGGCACATGCAGGATCCGTGGTTCCACTTACATTTGAATTAAAAAAAAAAAACATTAAATAGTTTTCAGGTTAAGTATGTATTATGCAGTATTTGGGATACACTAATAAAAGGATACTTCAAGAAGTTTGTGGAAAGTGGAAGTATAAGGTAATTTTATTTTGGGAACAAAAACATTGAGGTTGGTGTATGCTAGGGATGTCAAAATGTTCATCGTGAGTGCATGTTATGAAAAAGCGGCACAGAATTCAGAACATCTTTTGTGGAAAAATAAGCTTATTTCTGAATTCCATTTCCCATGAACTTTTTGGAATGCCCCGCGGTGAGAGATTATTTGTCACTTGTGCATCATTTGTGTTTAGCTGAGCGTTTGTAGCTTGTCTGGCAATGATGAACGGAGGCGGACAGCGCTGCTGACCAGCACGGAGCAGTCCAGAGGCGGTGGGGTTCTTCATTCCAGGCCGTTGGGAGTTCTGGCAGGTGGCAGGTCCAGGTCCGATTGTCGGGCAAGTCAGCTCATTGTCTCCCCTCTCTTCAAGAAGGTGTGGGATGAGCTCTTAATCTGGAGAGAGGGCAAGTCACCGCTACGTCGTGCCCACGGCGCCCATCCCCTGCCTTCTGAGCGCAAGTGTGGCTCTCTGCTCTGCCTTCCACTCTGCCTTGTTTCCATGGTACTTTAAAAAAAAAAGATTTATGGGCCTGGCGGCGTGGCCTAGCAGCTAAAGTCCTCGCCTTGAAAGCCCCAGGATCCCATATGGGCGCCGGTCCTAATCCCAGCAGCTCCACTTCCCATCCAGCTCCCTGCTTGTGGCCTGGGAGAGCAGTCGAGGACGGCCCAATGCTTTGGGACCCTGCACCCGCGTGGGAGACCTGGAAGAGGTTCCAGGTTCCCGGCTTCGGATTGGCGCGTACCGGCCAGTGCGGTCACTTGGGGAGTGAATCAATGGATGGAAGATCTTCTTCTCTGTCTCTCCTCTTTGTATATCTGACTTTGTAATTAAATAAATAAATCTTTGAGAAAAAAAAGATTTATTTATTTTTGTTGGAAAGTCAGATGTACAGAGAGAAGGATAGACAGAAAGGAAGACCTTCCATCTGCTGGTTCATTCCCTGAGTGGGCACAGCGGCTGGAACCAAGCTGATCCAAATCCAGGAGCCAGGAGCTGCTTCCAGGTCTCCCACGTGGGTGCAGAGTCCAAAGACTTTGGGCCATCCCCTATTGCTTTCCCACAAACAGGGAGCTGGATGGGAAGTGGAGCAGCTGGGATATGAACTGGTGCCCATATGGGATCCCAGCTGCAAGGTGAGGGCGTTAGCCACTAGGCTACTGTGCTGGGCCCTTCATGGTATTTCTTAAGCCTGCAGTGGACTGAACACTTAGGTCTACATGCAACCACCAGCATGTGCATAAGCTGATTGAGGTAACGGACAGTGCCAGACCCTGTACTGGCAAGCACACACAAGAATCAGGTCTGGGATCACGTCAGACAAAGTTTCTTTGGAAATCCCTCCAACTAAACTGCTGGTCTCAGAACCCCAACCATGAAGAGACTATGTCAGCCACTGGATTCTGAAGAGATTTCATTGCGATTAGAATGGTGAGATTGGCAGCAATTCAGAACTGTTGAACTTTCAAAACTGCTTGAGCAGGACCCTCGGAGCGTGCCCCACATCGGGGACCTGGGATGGGAGGGAGGCTGGGTGGGGCTTTTCCTTTGTTTCTCCCCTGACCCCAGATACAGGGGAAAAATGATGATGTTAGCGTGGAAACAATGGTCTACCCATTTTCCTGTAGCCCTTGTCCCTTTGTGCCCTAATTGACTATGTACGTTTATCAAAATTAAAATTTGAAAGAAAAGAGGAAGGTATGTGGGGCTGGCCAGTATTTCGTGCCTCTGAGAACCCTTGGCCGTGTCCGGCTGCCCCTGTGGCTCTCAGAGGAACACCTGACGGAGGGGTGACATACAGGCTGTGGTGTGGTTGCCTTTTCCTATTGTTGAGACTGAATGTGTTCAAGTAATGGCTGAGGCATACACCCCAAAGTCTTCCCAGATGACTCAAACGCCAAATCTCCCACCTTCATTTTCTGGGGAATTTTATTAACCATGTTTTCCAGTGCCTTCACGTCTGGACACAGCTCTGTTTGAAGAAAATGATCCCTTCTAAGACTATGAGGCCAGCATGGCGGTCTTGGGGATGTGTCATCGCAGCCAGCCGGCACCAAGGGGTCTGTGCCAGGCCGGGCTGCAGCCCAAACAGGCTGCTGGTGCCCACTGGCTTCTACAAACCACTCAGTGGCTCGGCAAGCTTAGGCTGAAGGTTTTCATTCTAGTCCCAACTGCAGGACATTTTTAAACAAGAGCATGGGGACATTGAAACATAACCTGGTACAGCAGTGATAAACACTATCTCTACAGGAGACCTGCCGGGTCCAGGGCCCGTTCCCGTGACTTGCTGTCTGTGTGACCTTGCACAGGCTACCTGAGCTTGCCATGCAGGGCCCCTCCTCTGGTAGTGCTGAGCCATAGCAGCTACACGTGAGGATATAGCAGAGGAACTGTAAAGTCCTTGGAACGCGCTGTGGTCATAGCAAGCCCTCAGGTCACCCAGACCTGCCACTGCAATTTTAAGTGTCTATTCAACTGACATTGATGTAACAATACAGTCCAGGAGCTGGCATTCTGCTTCTGGTGTACCCCGAAAGCTACTAGATGTGACACTGGCAGCCCCTTCCTGGCTGCTCTGCTCCGGATTCAGCACCCTGCTGACAGCCTGGGAAAAACTGTGGAAGATGGCCCACGGCCTTGGTCCCCGGCCTCCACAGGGGAGACTTGCAAGAAGCTCCTGGTTCCCGGTTGTAACCTGACCCAGCCTTGGCTGTTGTGGCTACCAGGGGAATGAGCCAGTGGATGGAAGAGCTCTCTCTCTCTCTCTCTGACTCTCTGCCATGCTCTCTAACAATGTCGTTCAAGGAATAAATTAAAGAAATGCATCTTCAAAAATAAAAAATAGATAATTACGCCATTTCAGGGGTCAATGCAATGGCTCAGTTGGCTAATGCTCTGCCCGCAAGTGCCTATATCCCACACGGGCACGGCTTCATGTCCTAGAGCCTCCACTTCTGATACAGCTCCCTGCTTAGAACCCAAAAAAGCAAGGATGGCTGAAAGCCTTGGGACCCTGTACCGTGTGGAAGACCCGACAGAGGTTCCAGTTCCCAGCTTCCAATCAGCTCAGCTCCGGCTGTTTCTGTCATCTGGGGAGCAACCCTGCAGATGGAAGTCCTTTCTGTCCTCCCTCCAAAATCTGCCTTTCCAATAAAAAGAAATAGATCTTTTTAAAAAGTGGCATTTCAAAATAACTAGCATGTTTTGTCTCACTTCAAAACAATTTAGTTGTTCAGTCTCTGCCGTTTCAATGTCAAACAAATCATCCCAGGAAATTACCACCACTAAGCACCTTTAATTCCCTTCCTTCCTAAATGAAAAACATATTCTGAAGATTTCTCTATCTCGCTTCCTCCCTCCTTCCCTTTTTAAAAAGGTCTATTTCTTATTTATTTATGTGCAAGGTAAGGTTATGTAGAGACAGAGAGGTAGAGATTGTCCATCTAGGCTCCCTGCCCTGATGGCTGCCCTCCCAGGGCCGCCCCCTCCAGGCCTGCCCCCCCCCAGGACTCCCCCCCCCCCAGGACCGCCTCCCAGGGCTGCGACCCCAGCCCAGACTTGGGAATCAGCGCTCACCCGAAATGCTGGCGACACCTGTGGCTGCTTCACCTGCCCCCTAGTGCTGGGCCCTTGAACTTCTTAGCTTTTGTGCTGGTAAATGATCTTCCAGTTGAAAGTCAAAGATGGAGCCATCACTTCAGCCAGTGCTGCTGGGACAGCACGGGCAGCTGACACGTGCGCCTGCTGCCTGACTGCGTGGTAGCTCTGGAAAGAACACCACTGCCCCAAAGTGTGGCCTGTGTGCCGAAGCGGGGCCTCCCGTCTCCAGGACGCGACAATGGCTGCGGCTCTCAGAGACTGATTGTGTTCTTCTCTGCAGACAGTCAGCATTTTTGAAGAATAGAAGGTTTGCCTGCTAGGCGTTTCTGACTGAGAAAAAGCATCGGTTGGGGTATTTCTGCTTAATTTCTCAATTAGAATGCAAACAAAAAGCCCCTGAACAGGGCGGTGACAACAGCGTGGTGAGAAAAAAGAAGCGAAGGCAGGATTTCTCCGGTGCCGCGTGGCTGTGAAGGCGCCAACGCTGTCTGCAGGAACTGTCTTAACTTGCTTTGTGAGTTAAGCCTGGAGCAAGCTTTCTGTCTTTTCTTGACTTTCACATCTTCTAAACAATTGCAAAGGAATTATTCTGTAGGAATTTCTGCAGGAAATAAAGGAAGCCATCGTGGAAGCCTCCCTGGGACAGAAAATGAAGTTCAAAGTGAATTGTAGGCTGTACTTGTGGGTTCCTAGCTGCCCTGCCTCCTACTGCTTCTTGCTGCACTCAGTAAATCTAACCGTGCTCACTTAAAAAGGAAAAAAACAAAACAAAACTAAACTAAAGAAAATGCTAGTGGCATTGGTGAACATGGGGGTGGGCCAAGGACTTGTGAATTGAATGTAAAAAATGCAAAATAAGCAAAAACACAACCTTTTGTTTTGGAAATTTTTGCAAGAGTAGATCCTCTGGGTCAGAGCCCCTGTTGAACCGTAGAGCTCGGCTGCCATCTAGTGCACAAAAAGATAATGATGAATAGCATAGACAAGTAACCAGGACCCAACTTCAAAAAAACATCTGCCCTCATCTGTACTCTCCGGAAACAGTGGTTTTCTGCTCACTACTTGTTGAATCTTTTATTTAGTGGGTTTAGTGGGGGTTAAGCTTATGATTACAAAGTAAACTGGAACTATGTCATTGTGAAAAAAGAAAAATCAGAAAGGAAGGAGGAGAGTGGTGGAAGTCAGGGCAGGCTGAGACGTATCATTGTTGTCTTAAATCTGGATAGAAGACGGAGAATCAAGATGGCAGAATAGGGTCAGGACACTTTTAAACAGACGGAAAAATATTAGCCAGTGTGAAGCAGAAAGGGCACATTTTCGGAAATAGGAGAGGACAGAACAACAGCAGAGGGGTACATGGAGACTGACAGACACAGGAAAGCAGCAAGAACAACAGTGTAGTGTTGCAGTGACTGATACTCCAGTGGCATTCAGCTAACAGTGATCTGAACTCCACCTGCAGCCAGAACTCCACCAGCAACCAGGTGGGAAGGGATGTTTACCGGGAGTTCCAGTGCTAAACACAAAGAACTGTCCGTCCTGCTGGTCTGTTTGATTTGACCAGGAGCAGAGATAGAGCGGCAGATCCCAGATGGGCAGTGTGGGAACACGTGGATTTCACAGCCCAGTCAGCCTCCTAGAGCCAACTAGGGCACCATTTTGTTTAAGGAGGCAAGGGCTATGGGGCAGGACTGCTCATGCACTGAGCTGGGACTGAACTCATTTCTGGCTCAGTGAACTGCAACAAGGTGTCATGCTGCAGGTTCCACCCAAGATATGACTGGGTAGCCCTCAGACCTGACTTGGCCAACAGATCAAGAACTCTAATAACGTCATACCAGGCACCATCTCGTACAGTGTGACAAAGAATTTAAGGCTGCAGGGGACAACAGTGAGCTGCACATGTGCTGAGCTGGGAGTGAACTCACTGAGCTCAGCTCATTGCACTGGTCCCACAGGAAAATAATACCGACTGTGGCATTGTACAGGTCAAAATAGGTCCGTGTAGTCCTCAGACCTAACAGCCAACGGGTTCCGGCAAGATCAGCACCACCAACAACCTAGCTATATAGGACACCTGGTGTCTCTCTAATCCTGGGAGCTGCTCCAACCGGAAGTGGGGGAAAGGTTGGACAGGTAACAGTCTCAGCTGGCTAGGAGAGGAAGTCAGCCAATGACCACTTCCTGGGAAATCCTACTGGGCAAAAGCCAATGAGTGCAGCAAAACAATCACACCTTTTTTTTCATTTCTTCGACACATTGGTTATTCAGCGACGTGTAACTTCACTCCATGGTGCTTTAATCTGTTTTATCTTTATTCCTGTTGTTGATTTTGTTTTGTGGCTTCTCATTTAAGGGGATGTACAGTAACTGTGTAATGGAGACTATCATATCCAGATGTGAGGATACAATGCAGTATGCATTTCTACTTCCAGACAAAGATGGACTCCCAATGAAACTGTTGGCTATATCTGGATGACAGGATGCTGGACTGTCTGCCATTGTCCATGCCCACAATGTCAGGACACACTTAAACAACAAAATGATGGAATTATGACTGCTTATGAAGGTCTATACTATTGTAATAATATGAGAGAAATCAGTTGAAGGCGGGAATATGGGGAGTGGATGGGGAAATCACAGATCTTATGGAAACGTATAAAAATTAAAAATAAAATAGAGGGGAAAAATTAAAAATCTGGATGTAAGAAATGCATGCAGTTCGTCTGATATCAATAAAAAAAGACAGTGAACATCTGTGAAATGAGGTACTGGCCAGCGGGATTTGTGTCTTGGGGTAAGTTAGGGGAAACCATGGATTTCATAGTCCTTTACTGCAGGGGTTTCTTGCATGCGATTTTCTTTGGTACACTCACAGTAACCATGGGCCAAACAGACAGCCGTGGCTCCGGTTTGGATGTGGTTTGAATACCTCAAGAGCTCCTGTCTCTTTCCTTGTCCTCTTAAACATTGCCCCCTCAGCTGCTGTGGCACAGCAAATTAAGCTGCTGCTCACAGTGGTGGCGTCTCAAGTCAGGACTGCTGCATTTCTGATCCAGCTCATTGCTAGGAAAGTAGTGGAGGATGGTCCAAATGCCGGGACCCCTGCACCCCTGTGGGAGACCCTGATGAAACAACTGGCTTTGTCTGGCCCAGCCCTCGCTGTTACGGATATCTGGGATGGGAACTAGCCGACGGGAGAACTCTCTCTGCCTCTCTCCATCTCGCTCTGTGATTCCACCTTCCAAAGAAATAGATAACCCCGCCACCCCCATCAACAGGCTTGCCTCCTTGTTTTCGTGGGATGCTGAGAGACACCGGTAAAGGCAGAGCTGCCGAAGGGAGGGAGGAGGATGGAGCAGCCTCTTCAGGTTCCTGCGACCCTGTCCTCATGGAAAATTCAGTGTGCTAGACAAAGGCTTAGTTGGAAGTAAATAAAAAAGGGAAAAATTCTAAAGTGAGTGGGAACTGGAAAGTCCCATATGTGCTTCACCCTGTTTCTTAAACCAATTAAGACACTCTCACATATACGCACAGCCAAGCACACGCACACTCATATGTACATACGCACAGCCAAGCACACGCGCACTCATATGTACACACGCACAGCCAAGCACACGCGCACTCATATGTACACACGCACAGCCAAGCACACGCGCACTCATATGTGCACACGCACAGCCAAGCACACGCGCACTCATATGTGCACACGCACAGCCAAGCACACGCGCACTCATATGTGCACACGCACAGCCAAGCACACGCGCACTCATATGTGCACACGCACAGCCAAGCACACGCGCACTCATATGTGCACACGCACAGCCAAGCACACACGCACTCATATGTGCACACGCACAGCCAAGCACACACGCACTCATATGTACATACGCACAGCCACTCTTAAACATACTCTGTCACACATATACACAGCCACACACACACTCTTAGATACTCATGCATAGTCATGCACATATAAGCTCACTTACACACGCCTCTTTCCACACACATACGAACATGTACATATACACATCTAAAGGATGTCTCAGACGTCCCCCTAGGATGGTTTGCGCAGGTGGTTGATACCAAACATCTGACTCTAAGTTTGTTCACTTAACGATGAGCATGAACCTGGAGACCCGTGGGTGAGCTGTAGGGAGACGTTCACCTTGGCCTCGGTTTGGACCCTGTGTCTGTCCTGGCTTGGATCTCACTGAGTGCTTGTGGAGGCCTGGCCGCAGCTCCACTCTGGCCCTTCACATTTTTAAGGTCTCATCAAGTACAGTTTTGAATTATACTTATTTTGATAGATTTTTAATTTGAATGAATTTGGGTAGTAACTGCACACTAAGAAGGGAGTTTATGCGAGTGAGCTAATTCCTGAGCGCCCTTACTAATCTAGAACGTCAGTTTGTTTGACAAACTTCGGCAGAGCTTTTCTTCTCGCCTGTCCCCTCAGCTACACTAGCAAGCAAACGGTAATCTGAACGCTTTTCCTGAGAAGAGAGGCATTTGCTGTGGAGGTACTGGCTTGTTGGGACACCCGCCTCGCCTGTCGGGGGGTGGGGGTCTCTGCTCTGCACCTCCTGATGCTAAAGGTACAGCTTGGGGGCGGACGGTGATTCGTTGCTGGTGCACGGGCGCGTGTCCGGGCCACTCACACGGGAAGCCTGGCGCAGCCCTGAGGCCCAGCCTGGCAGTGGCCCAGGCCCAGCCGTTCCTGGCAATCAGAGGGCAGATCAATGAATGGCAGGCTTCTTTCTCTCACCTTTTGAAATAAGCCAATTTTATTTTACGAAGAATCAAGTAAAGTGAGCATTTATTTGCTCTTCATCTGGCCTATTCTCAGCATTAAATATTCTCACAAAGCTAAGGATTTTTAACAACTCTTCAGAAAAGAAACCTGGCCCTTCTGTGTGGAGTTAGTTAGCAAAGGGTGTTCAGAAGAACAGTCCGGAAAATTAAGAATGTGGCGGGGTGGAGGGCGTTCAGGCTAAAGACTCTCCCAGGCATTCAGCTTTAACGTCTGATCCATTAAGGCATGTTTTCCTTGGAATTCCAAAAGCAAGAAAAGACTTTGAGCATTAAAAAAGCCTGGTTATTTTTGGAAAAAAATATAATTTTTTACTCAACCAGAAAATGATTACAAGTTACATAAGCTCTCCTTGAGTTTAAGATTTCGTTTTCATCTGACATCTTGTAGGCTTTGACATGGAAAATGAATATATTGGAGCTGCTGAAAGATTTATGAAGATGGCCTTTGCTGAGCAAGGGATGATGGGAAATTTGCTATCTCCAAAGTTTGTGTCTTTTTAGCAGTTACATGTTCTGACTGTAGAGGGTCTAACAAGGGAACTATATGGATTTTGCTGTGCTAGCGTAGAAACCACCAGGCCATTCCAGCTACCTCTTCGGCTATTGCCCACACCGTGAGTGATCTTAACACTACACACTCCCCCTCAGAAAGAGTCAAAACCTAGCCAAAGCCCTGGAAGTGGAGCCGAGGAGGAAGTTAGAGCAACCCAGCATGAGTTATAAACAAGAAAGGATGGGTGTAGCCGGCGAATCGCAGGTGCTGGGAGCTGCAAATGGAATAACCCCAGGAAGCGCAGCCATGGTTGAGGCACTGGCACTGGGGGCTGGGTCGGGGCTCAAAGCATGCACTGTGGGACTGCGCACGCCCCGTCCCAAGAGGCACTGGCTGGCGCCAGGGTTGTGCCCAGATTTTGAGATCCCCAGAAACCAGCAGGAGTCCGAAGCCCATGCAGACCCATCAGGGCGGTTATTCAGACTAGCCTGGCTCCCAGCCGCCTCCAGTCCAGAGGGACGGAGGACAGCAGCAACCCCGAGGCTGGACAGCACAGGGTTTAATACACCTCAGGCCAATTCCGCACAATTCCACAGCCATGATTGGTCGGTTCAACTGTTAACTTTTATAAGAGCAAGTTGGCAGGCTGTTATTGGTGGGTTTGAAGCAAGCAACTTTCAAACAGTACAAACTGCTGGGCTGTGGGGTGTGAGCAAGTCTCCCAAGCACACCAGGGGCCTCCTTCCTGAGGGGTGCTCTGCCAGGTCCTGGGGTTCACACAGCCCCCCAGCCAAGCAAGAGAGGCAGAAACACAAAAGCAGAAAACACTGAGGTTCCTCAGCAGACCCAGCCCTTTCTGAGAAGTCAGGAACATGGAGTTTGCACGGGACTCCAGCCGACCCGCGCGTTAGCTCCGAGCTCCGGCTCCGTCAGTCTGGCTCGTCTACCTGTGCGTAGTATATGCATGTGCTCACAGGTATGGTGTGCGCACATGTAGATTTATGCATGTTAGGCCATCAGCACGTACAAAAATAAGTCAGATCCACAAATTAAAATAAGACAACAAGCTCGGGGGAAGTCCTCGCCTTGCATGCACTGGGATCCCACATGGGCACCAGTTAGTTTCCCAGTTGCTCCACTTCCCATCCAGTTCCCTGCTTGTGGCCTGGGAAAGCAATTGAGGACGGCCCAAAGCCTTGGGACCCTGCACCTGTGTGGGAGACCCGGAAGAAGCTCCAGGCTCCTGGCTTCGGATCAGTTCAGCTTCAGCCATTGTGACCACTTGGGGAGTGAAGCAGCAGACAGATGATCTTTCTCTCTGTCTCTCCCTCTCTCCAGAAAATCTGATTTTCCGATAAAAATAATTAGATCTTGAAAAACAGGAAAGACAACCAGCTCCTCACCCCTAATCAGCTTGCTGTGTGATAGACTTTGCTGGGACTCCAAAGCAGGGAGTGAGCCAGCACTGTCCCCGCATGCCCCGGCCCCGCGCCCACAAAGCCCGAGTCCTGCTCTAGCCGCTACCTGCACGCCTGCCTTGGAAGACTGCTCAGGCTGGAGCCGCTAGGCTTAAGGTGCAGAGCCAAGGCACAGCCACCAGGGAGCTGCAGCGTTTGACTAATGACCTTCAGGCAGGGTGTCTGAGAGCACAGCTCTCCTGCCTGGACTGGGAGGCTTTGGGGTGGAACTTTCACTACAGAGCTCCCCTGCAGGATCTGACTGTTGCTGTCCCCTGGCTGGCTCCATCTCCCCCACCCCTGCTCCCCAGGAATGCTTCCTCAACAATAAATCACTCCAACAGACCTTGTAAATTGTCTCTGACCCTGACCCCCTGTTCTCGGTATTCCAGTGTCTCCTGCCCCCTCAGTGTCTCCGTAGCTGCGGAGCTGCGGAGACGAGAGAGCACTTTAGAACAACCCTCAGTGCAATGCTGGCTAAAGCTATGCTTTCATAATGATAGGATGAGCAAATAAAATCACCGTGTTTTTCATTCTATTTTTTAGTGGAATTGCATGTTAATTTAAACATATATGCATGTATGTATGTATATACGCATACACACGTGGATATCTTTCTGTGTATTTTGCAATACCTCTTCATGTTATCCAAGATTATTCACACATGACTCCCCCTAGGGTAAAGCAGGACCCCAACAAAACAGCAACCTTAGTGGTGGGTGTGTTACAGGCCATGCCTGGCCGGGGGCGCCTCAGACACTGGGCCAGCCTAACCAAGGATGGGGCGGCTGCGGACTGCTCAGCTCTCAGGGCCCTTTGGTTTCTTCCTTACTCTTACAGCCTGAGCCGCCAGTCTTGCCTGCACAAGCAGGCATCCTCTTCCAAAGTCCTCCACTGTGGCTCGCAAGCGCATCACCTTCTAACCCCTCAAGACTGCGTGCTTGGAAGTTGATGGCCAGCTTCAGCCCTGGCAGCAGGGCTGGTGGGCCTCCTGTGGCGGCCACTGATGCTTTGTCCGGCTCCTGACTTGTCCCCATACCTTGTTGTCCCTCCTGTCACAATGGCTGACAACACGTTCTCCAACATTTTTACCTTTCTGCAGACCAAAAGCACGTGTTACCTAGTCAAATTGTTTCACAAGCAAGGTCAAGGGTACTTCAAAAGATTCATGGAATCAATTGGTAAATTTTTGATGCACAAAATTCTGAAATCCATGCCTAGTTTTTTCACAATATGCATTTCCATGAACTTTCTGAAGACCCCCTGGGCAGGAGGGGTTACACAACTTGGGAGGGGCAGAGCCGGAATCTGGCTCCAGGCCCCGGGTTGCCAGCAGCCGGGCAACATCAGCACACGTCCCCTCACCGCCTCCTGCCCATCAGCCTTTATCACTATCCTCCCGCTTTCGCTTTTCTGCAGGCAGAATAAGGCCAGAGACGTTCTCTGCAGAGCAAGGAGCTCCACGGGAAGGGAATGTACAGAAAGTGCCAGTGCCTTTGGAGTCCAGGGAAGCGATCTCTGGGAAGGCTCCAGCTGTAGCCAGGGGCTGAGCGGCCCACGAAAGCCCACACTAATGGCCATATGTAGGACCGGCTCACAGGATTCTAAAAATCTCAGGTTTATAGCTTTTCACTTGGGGGTTCCACTGGGAGAGATCGGCAAGAAACTATTTCACGATTCTGCTAAGCCCTCCCATTAAGCCAGGACCCAACCTCAGTAAACAGTCACGTGCATTTTCAACATTCATAAATTCCTTATGCCCCAGACACTTCCTCATTGGTTGGGGAAGGGATCATCTGTCTGAATCAATATTAATTTTTAAAGATTTATTTATTTTTATTGGAAAGGCAGATATACAGAAAGAAGGAGAGACCTCGAGGAAGATCTTCCGTCCGCAGGTTTATTCCCCAAGTGACCACAATGGCTGGAGCTGAGCTGATCTGAAGCCAGGAGCCAGAAGCCTCCTCTGGGTCTCCCATGTGGGAGCAAGGTGCCAAGACTTTGTGCCATCCTCAACTGTCTTCCAAGGCCACAAGCGGGGAACTGGATGGGCAGTGGAGCAACTGGGACATGAACCAGCACCCATGTAGGATCCCTAGAGCATGCAAAGCGCGGACTTCAGCCACTAGGCTACCCTGCCTGGCCCCAACAATACTAATATTTTCATAAGGTGCGTACGGGAAGCTATGGAAAGCAAATAAGGTGGCCAACCCCAATACTGGTGGTGCACAGACTGGGATACACTGGTGATTCTACTGCTCTGGAATATAATTTACATACCCCACTTCCCATCCAGCTCCCTGCTTGTGGCCTGGGAAAGCATCCAGGGATGGCCCAAAGCCTTGGGAATCTGCACCTGCATGGGAGACCCGGAAGAGCCAATCCTGGCTTTGGATTGCCTTAGTTTGGTCATTGTGGCCACTTGGGGAGTAAAGCAGCAGGCAGAAGGTCTTTCTGTCTCTCCTTTTCTCTGTAAAATCTGCCTTTCCAATAAATATAAAATAAATCTGGAAAAAATAAAAATAAAAAATAAAATAAATTATTGTTTTCATTTCAGGCCCAAAGGGAGTTGCTAAGAATAGCAAGAAATTAATTTTTCTAGAAATTTCCCTTAGGAAATTGGCAACATATTTTATTCCATTGCCAGTCAGACTTGATATGAATATGGCCCTTTCAGTTGACAAGCAAGCCCTGTCCTTGATCACAGGCTGCTGGAAGACATGGCCCGAGAAGAGCTCAGAAGCCACTCCAATTCAAGTCCTCTTGGCCAAAATGTTTGCAAAGGTAAAAGGCTTTAAGACAATGTCTCTAGGATTGAGAGGAAGCTGGTAGAGTTTGTCATCTTATATAGCATTCTACTCTTGGACAGCATCTTAACTAGCAGCACAGCATGCCCTGCTCCAGGGATATGTATTGAATAATTATTAGAAAGGATATTCATCGGAAGATTAGGTAAGCCGCCGCGCACGTTCTAGAGCATCAGTGCCCTGCACAGTCTGCCATGCATAAATTCGGGCATCAATGATCATTAGTCTTGCATATCATCATAAACACATCCTCATAAGTGGGGGGTATGTGATAGAGCATTTCAATGTAAATAAAAGAAAAAAGAATAAATAAAACTGGATAAAGATTTCAGAAGAGAAATGAGAAGACAAAAACTAAGATTAGATATTCTACCAGCTGTAACTTTGGACCAGAAATGGTCTCCCCAAGAAACTGTTCAACCCATCTGGACAATAAGTAGCTGGACTCTATGCTTGGTGTATGTTTGCAAGGAAAGAATCTTGATTGAATGTGAACTGTAATACTGCATCAAGGTGGAGGAATCCACCAGGGGGGAGGGGCGTGGGGAGGGGTGGGGGGGATTCCCAGAGCCTATGAAAATGTCACATAATGCAAAATAATTAATAAAAAAATAATTTAGGGCCCGGTGGCGTGGCCCAGCGGCTAAAGTCCTCACCTTGAATGCCCTGGGATCCCATATGGGCGCCGGTTCTAATCCCGGCAGCTCCACTTCCCATCCAGCTCCCTGCTTGTGGCCTGGGAAAGCAGTCGAGGACGGCCCAATGCATTGGGACACTGCACCCGCGTGGGAGACCCGGAAGAGGTTCCAGGTTCCCGTCTTCGGATGGGCACGCATCGGCCCGTTGTGGCTCACTTGGGGAGTGAAACATCAGATGGAAGATCTTCCTCTCTGTCTCTCCTCCTCTCTGTATATCTGACTGTAATAAAAAAAAATGAATAAATCTTTAAAAAAAAATAATTTAAAAAAAGAAAAAAAAACTAAGATTAGGAAAACATTTGAAGTCAGCAACAAGGCTAGAACATGAAAATGCAAAGTCATTATTAAAAGTCAGTAACAAAACAGACTCTGAGCTTCCTAGCAGCCAAAGCAAAGAGAAAAATATCTTGATACATTATGCTCACAGAGTCCCACCTTTTTTGTGTGTGTGCAAAAACCAATCTTTCCAGGTTTGAAGACTGGAAAGAAATTTCTCCTGTAATGGCTTATTACAAGGCCAATCCAAGTCTGTTTTGTCCAGGGAATCTCCCGCAGTAACTCCACAGCTTGCAACAGTGTTTGTGTTATAAAGGAAAGCGTCAAGGGAACGTGACTGCTCTGAGAGGTTGGAGGATCCTTGAGGCAAAGGGAGGCAGTGGGAGGCTATGGGGGGCTGTGGGAGGCTGTGGGAGGCTGTGGGAGGCAGTGGGAGGCTGTGGGAGGCTGTGGGAGGCTGTGGGAGGCTGTGGGAGGCTGTGGGAGGCAGTGGGAGGCTCTGGGAGGCTGTGGGAGGCTGTGGGGGGCTGTGGGGGGCTGTGGGAGGCTGTGGGAGGCTATGGGAGGCTGTGGGGGGCAGTGGGAGGCTATGGGGGACAGTGGGAGGCTATGGGAGGCAGTGGGAGGCAGTGGGAGGCTGTGGGAGGCTGTGGGAGGCTGTGGGGGGCAGTGGGAGGCTATGGGGGGCAGTGGGAGGCTATGGGAGGCTGTGGGAGGCAGTGGGAGGCTGTGGGAGGCTGTGGGAGGCTGTGGGAGGCTGTGGGAGGCTGTGGGAGGCAGTGGGAGGCTATGGGGGGCAGTGGGAGGCTATGGGAGGCTGTGGGAGGCAGTGGGAGGCTGTGGGAGGCTGTGGGAGGCTGTGGGAGGCTGTGGGAGGCTGTGGGAGGCTGTGGGAGGCAGTGGGAGGCTATGGGGGGCAGTGGGAGGCTATGGGAGGCTGTGGGAGGCTGTGGGAGGCTGTGGGAGGCTGTGGGAGGCTGTGGGAGGCTGTGGGAGGCTGTGGGAGGCTGTGGGAGGCTGTGGGGGGCTGTGGGAGGCTGTGGGAGGCTGTGGGGGGCTGTGGGGGGCTGTGGGAGGCTGTGGGAGGCTATGGGAGGCTGTGGGGGGCAGTGGGAGGCTATGGGGGACAGTGGGAGGCTATGGGAGGCAGTGGGAGGCAGTGGGAGGCTGTGGGAGGCTGTGGGAGGCTGTGGGGGGCAGTGGGAGGCTATGGGGGGCAGTGGGAGGCTATGGGAGGCAGTGGGAGGCAGTGGGAGGCTGTGGGAGGCTGTGGGAGGCTGTGGGAGGCTGTGGGAGGCAGTGGGAGGCTATGGGGGGCAGTGGGAGGCTGTGGGAGGCTGTGGGAGGCTGTGGGAGGCTGTGGGAGGCTGTGGGAGGCTGTGGGAGGCTGTGGGAGGCTGTGGGAGGCAGTGGGAGGCTATGGGGGGCAGTGGGAGGCTATGGGAGGCTGTGGGAGGCAGTGGGAGGCTGTGGGAGGCTGTGGGAGGCTGTGGGAGGCTGTGGGAGGCTGTGGGAGGCTGTGGGAGGCTGTGGGAGGCTGTGGGAGGCAGTGGGAGGCTATGGGGGGCAGTGGGAGGCAGTGGGAGGCTATGGGAGGCTGTGGGAGGCAGTGGGAGGCTGTGGGAGGCTGTGGGAGGCTGTGGGAGGCTGTGGGAGGCTGTGGGGGCAGCTGAGCTGCATGGGGAACTGACAGAGGACTGCGTTTCATCTCAGGTAAAACGTTGACTATGTTTTTTGTGCAAAGTGGTGAGGATCGGCCTTGGTTTCCACATTTCCCTGGTGGATACTGAGCTCTTACAGGCCTGGGTCACGGGTGCTTGCTTACCCCCGCTCCTCCACAGCCAGGCTGACCTGTGCTGTGAGCTCAATACGGGCTAGCAGCCCCACCTGCAGACAGCCGCTCAGCCGGAACACAGCCCCCTGGAGCCTCAGCTCGTACTACTTTGGAATAACAAATGTTTTCCTTGACAGGAAATTCAAATCTGTCTTCCAAGCACTTTATTTTTATTACAAGTTAGGAGGGAGGTTGGGGCCCTCTGGAGAGGGCTGGAAAGGAACTGGCTGAGACTCTCTGCAGGCTCTTGGCAGCTGGGCTCCAGCACTCTCCCGGCAGCCCAGAGCAGGCAACACCTGCACACGCCTCCATCTTCCCACGTAACACATCGCTCATTATTCACAAATCCGCTGACCTCGTTGAACCAGCCTCTGTCTCCGCTCCCCTCCTCCTCCCCTCACTTCTCTTTTGCTTCTCCTTCTACAGGACGTGAAAGTAATAAAACCTGATGGTGCTGCATTAAAGACTCGAAGCCCCTTCGAGAAAGTGAGCCAGACTCAAGTTTTCCCTGCTGGAAGTTGCCAGAGGTGAAGCTGGCCCGGCCGTGCCTGCGGAGACAGGTATGGGTGAGAAAGAAGGGCTGGTGGAAAGAAACAGGCGCCTCTCGCCTCTAAGGAGCAAAGCAAGGGCAGTGACCCCCGAGAGCCGTGGAGTGGGCAGAGAGGAAGGCAGGAGCTGGAGAGGAGGCCCTCGGTGAGGGAAATTCTCCGGGCTGAGGGCGCTCTTGGGCTGCGTCTGGAAGGCGGGGCTGCCTGTCTGGACACCTGGTTGAGAGCAAAGTGGCGACGGGGTCTGGGATTTACCCTATTGATCCAGATTGACGTGAGCCTGCCTCTTCAGCCTGTGATCTGCAAGTGATTAACCTTCCCTCGGACTCCTTGTTTAATCTTTAAAAGCCGAAGAAGAACGTTCGTAGGAGTTGCAGTTGCCCAAGAAATGGCAGCTGTCATACCAAATCATTGGCCATTACAGATGTCTTCGGGCACAATCCGTGGAAGGTACTAAATATTCTCTAGCTGACTTCGAAGGGACATTTGTGTCCTACATGAACCACCAGGAAAGTTTTGCTGACTGAATGAAATGCACCCAAGCAGCACACATTTTACCAAGTGTTTTCACAGACTAAGCCGTTGGCTGGACTTGAAAGGGCTCGCTCAGTGCTGAGTGGCCGGGCTCGTGGGAGCACCGTCCTGTGGCTGTTTTCCTGGAAGTCTCCTATCGCACAATCGGTTTGCCTCATTCTTCGGCATCTGCGATCTGCCAATGGAAACATCGCTCCCCCTCTCCTCGGGTCGGCGGGCTGTGCTCCAAAAGGAAAACAGCCCTTTTGGGCTGCACTCGACCTTGATTTAGGCAGAGGAAGGACCTCGGTGCTTGCGGTCTCGGGCGGAGATCACATTCCTGATGACGTTGGTTTCTAGCCGCAGAACGGCAAGAAGTGTAGCTGTGTGTCGTCTGCACTCTTTACGACCTGGCAATGTTATTGTTAGGATCATCTATGCCAATTTGCATGACTAAAGCAAGTAAGTCAGGCAGAAGGGTCAGCATGTTCGCCTCGTTGTGCCCCATCTGGAATACTGTGCTGAATTTTAGATACCATGTTTGAAGAGAGGATCCTGAGCTTGTGTTCCCAAGCACAGCAGCAAGATGTGAAGGATAGTGAGACATTGCAGGGCGCAGCGTGCAGATCCAGCAGGTAGGGAGTAGAGCACAGCGCACTGCTTGCAGCAGTCCACAGGATGTTCACAGGCCCCGCATGAAAGCAGTGCAGTCCTCCTGCAACAGGTGAAAACATACACGGAGGGAACTTGATTATTTATATTGGAAAGGCAGATATACAGAAGGAAGGAGGTAAGATCTTCAGTCAGCTGGTTCACTCCTCAAGCTGCCACAGTGGCCGGAGCTGTGCCTATCCAAAGATAGGAGCCAGGAGCTTCTTCCAGGTCTCCCACATAGGTGCAAGGTTCAAAGGCTTTGGGCCGTCCTCAGCTGCTTTCCCAGGCCATTAAGTAGGGAGCTGGATGGGAAGTGGAGCAGCTGGGACACAAACCAGCACCCACCTGGGATCCTGGTGCATACAAGGTTAGGATTTAACCACTGAGCCATTCCATTGTGACAGGCTGTTAAGTGTAGAAGGTTTTTTTTTTTTTTTTTTTTTTTAAGCAAGGTCAATATAAGCTAAGGAGAATTCTTCAACAGCCAGAGACAATTTGTAAAAGGCTGCAGAGACTTGGGGAAGCTCCCACTACCTTAGTGCATCCAAGCAGAGGTCTGGTGTTCTAGCATCTGATGGAATCGGTCATCTACACTTTCATTGTCACGAAGGCGCCTCCAGCTGGAACTCACACCACATTGCCTTTTGGCTTCCGGGCCAATCTCTCAACAGTCAGGAATCCTGATTTCACAAAATGTGCTGGATTCCTAGAAGCCCATATCTGCTGAAAACCACCTGGAGAGCTAGTGAATTGCACAGCTTCTGTCAAACACACATCTAGATAAGGAGATGATTAAACCATGACTTCCAGGGTGTCCTGGTTGGCTAAACAAGCATTCGCACTGAGTCTCCTCTAGTCCTGGCACACACAAGCAGCCACTTGCACAGAGCTGTGTCCAAATGAAGATCTATCCAGCCTCAGACAGTGGGAAGCCCGACTCAAACAGGCTGAAACAAACACAAACACAAAAATGGAAACACTGGCTCAAGCAACTGAAGGGTCGAGAGGTGGATGTGGCCAAAAACACCAGAACGAGAGGCCTCTCCAGACCTGTGTGTTCAATTCTTTGTGTGACTTCTTCTTTTCACAGCTTTGCTCCATCTCTATTAGCCGACTCTCAAACAGGCTTCCCTCTTACAGTGATTTATAACATCAACATGACTGCCAGAACTTCACAGGGAGGTATCCCATCTAGGTTCAAAGCCTAGGTTCAACACAGAAAGCTGAGCCGTGTGTCTTTGTCCTAGCAAATCCGGTTATCCATTTTTCAGGACACCATATGCCATGCCACGGGTTAAATTCGTAGGACCCCATCAGACACATCAGAGATAGGGGTAGAGCTGAGTTTTATTCATACAGAAAATATCCCTGATTACCTCCTTGGATTTTATTCAATAGCCCATGGAGCATCCAAATTTGACTGAAACATCAAAGTTGTACCTGATTTAATAAAGGGAAGGGAGACTCATTTGCAGTGAACAGCATTTTAGAGTGTGGCTTATACTATAGTAATAATAAAGGGGAACTCAGTGGGGCAGGGGAGAGGACTTGGGGAGGAGAGAAGTGAAATCCCAGGGCCTATGGAATTGTATCATAAAGTGATAATAATAAGAAGAAAAAGAAGAAAAATTTAAAAAACCCATCACTTGGTCTTTGTGTAGAAAATCTCGTTTTTCTTATACCATGAAGTCGGGAGAACCTCTCACTTATTCTCACTTGGGCCAATTCTCTCTTTCTTTTTGAAAAATTTATTTATTTATTTATATGAAAGACAACATTAGAGAAAGAGAGAAGAAAAGCGAGAAAGAGGTCTTTGATCCATTGGTTCACTTCCTTGATAGCTGTAGCAGACAGGCTGGGCTAGGCAGGAGCCAGGAGCCAGGAGCATCCTCTGGAGTTTCCATGTGGATTGCAGCTGCCAAACACGTTGGGTCATCTACTGCTTTTCCCAGGCCATTAGAGAGTTGGGTTGGACGTGAAACAGCCTGTGTTGCAATGGTGGCTTTGTCCACTGCTCCATAATGCCTCCCACTGGGGAGATGTTCGCCCCCATGCCCGCCCACATTGCCCATGTGAGATTTGGCTGAACAGAGACATCTTTGACTATCACAACCAGATATACGCCAGTGGTGTCTGGTAAATAGGCACCAGTGCACCTGTAAACATCCTACTAGTTATAGGATAACTTTTCACAACCGAGAACTATGCATCTCAAAGAGTCAACCATGCCAAGGATGAGAAACCTTGCTTGAGCTGAAAGTACATGAACTTGAATTTGCAATATGTGGAAACCTCTGATACAGGGGAGACTCTATAGCCCTGTAATAGCCCTTGATCCTATGACATAACTCGAAAAGGGATGTTGAATGCCACATCCATGGTAGACGCACAGTAGAGCGCCAGGCCTGAGCGACACCACAGGTTGCTGTTGCTAAATTTTTGCTGTTATTAAGCCATCCCCAGCTGGAACTCCTGCCATGTTATCTTTGGCTTCCAGGCTGATCACCCTCAATCAGCAACTCAGAACTGCCAGAAGCCCATACCTGCTGGAAGCCATCTGGGCAGCTAATGATTTGCACAGGGTTTCTGTCAAACACACATCTTTCATTGGCCAAGAGACTTGACTTCATTTCAGAACTATTCATTCCCAAATCAGATGGGTGTTCCAGATGTCAGGCACAGTGCCCTGTGGATGATTCAGAAAATGTGCCGAGACCTTTCTTTGGAAGCACTCCAAGGAATTGACTTTACACTCTCTGGCATAAAACAACTAGCCAATGGGTTGTAGCTGAGTTTGTGCTGGGTGGTCAGGACTAACTGTCCAGCCTACTCCGATGCCCTGCCTGTGTTGCTTTAAGTTGACACACACCTGCAGGTGAAGAACAGAAGTCCAGAGAACGCAATTGGAACTGGGCGGGTGTGTGTGTGTGTGTGTGTGTGTGTGTGTGTCTCTGCCTTTCTGCCTCAATCTGAATTGTCTAAACGCTGTCATAAGAAATGAATCCACTAGAAGCAAACAGCACTTTTAGAGCAGGTTGATTCAAAACCTTCAAAAACAATCACTGCCTTTAGTCAATTTTAATCTGCATGTCTGGCCAAATCGGTACTTTTTGGTAAAATTTTAATATTTAATTTAAAATCAGAACCTTGACTTCTTATTAGAACCACTTTGAAGGTTTTATCAGTCTGGGTGCTGAGCTGTTCGCCTAGACGGGTTAAATCATTTCTGGAGGTTGAATCCACGAATCTGTATTTCTGACAAGCTTCCTGGGAATTCTAAGCTCTCCTGCCCACATTTCCACACTTGGTGCTTTATGCCCTCACGAGAACAAATGACTTAAGGGGGCTTGGACTTCAGGCACGTGCTGAGCCTTAGCACCGAGGGAGAAGGAAGGCAAAGCAGAGAGGGAGGGAGGGCGGGGCGGGGCGGGGAGGAAGTGCGCTCATGTCAGATCATCACCACGGGCTCATCTTGGAGTATGGGCTTCGTTTATAGGAGGGTATTTCAAAAGTTCATGTAAAAATGGAAAAAAGAGATAATTTTATTTTGTTGAAAAAAGGTCTTCAAATTTGTAATAGCCATTTTCCACTCGTTTTTGACCTTTGCATATAGTTTCTTTTAAAAGAAACAACTGCTCAGTTTCTCTGGTACAGCAGTAACTCTGCAATGTAAAAATGATTTCCTGTAATTGTATGCAGTTGGAAAAGAATATCACAAATGTGTCAGTCCAGACTGTCACCAGTGCTGGCGTTACTATCCATTGGCTAACAAAACGTGCAGTGACAGCCAGTTGCAAGGTGGTAGGTGGCAGGGAGCAGGAACAAGCTTCTCCAATTGATGTGAGGCAGTTTAGGAAAGTGCTTATGACTTCTGCACATTCAGGTCGGCCTGAAAAAGAGACCTCACTCTGCTGTGGACCCCGTGGGCACCATCCCCTCATTCTGCTCCTGGACCCCGCGGGCACCATCCCTCAGCTCTGCTCTGGACCCCGCGGGCACCATCCCCTCACTCTGCTGTGGACCCCGCGGGCACCATCCCCTCACTCTCCTCCTGGACCCCGCGGGCACCATCCCCTCACTCTGCTCCTGGACCCCGCGGGCACCATCCCCTCACTCTGCTGTGGACCCCGCGGGCACCATCCCCTCACTCTCCTCCTGGACCCCGCGGGCACCATCCCCTCACTCTGCTCCTGGACCCCGCGGGCACCATCCCCTCACTCTGCTCTGGACCCTGTGGGCACCATCCCCTCACTCTGCTCCTGGACCCCGCGGGCACCATCTCCTCACTCTGCTCCTGGACCCCGCGGGCACCATCTCCTCACTCTGCTCTGGACCCTGTGGGCACCATCCCCTCACTCTGCTCCTGGACCCCGTGGGCACCATCCCCTCACTCTGCTCCTGGACCCCGCGGGCACCATCTCCTCACTCTGCTCTGGACCCCGTGGGCACCATCCCCTCACTCTGCTGTGGACCCCGCGGGCACCATCCCCTCACTCTGCTGTGGACCCCGCGGGCACCATCCCCTCACTCTGCTCCTGGACCCCGCGGGCACCATCCCCTCACTCTGCTGTGGACCCCGCGGGCACCATCCCCTCACTCTGCTCCTGGACCCCGCGGGCATCATTCCCTCAGCTCTGCTCCTGGACCCCGCGGGCACCATCCCCTCACTCTGCTCCTGGACCCCGCGGGCATCATTCCCTCAGCTCTGCTCCTGGACCCCACGGGCACCATCCCCTCACTCTGCTGTGGACCCCGCGGGCACCATCCCCTCACTCTGCTGTGGACCCTGCGGGCACCATCCCCTCACTCTGCTCCTGGACCCTGCGGGCACCATTCCCTCACTCTGCTCTGGACCCCGCGGGCACCATCCCCTCACTCTGCTCCTGGACCCCGTGGGCACCATCCCCTCACTCTGCTCTGGACCCCGTGGGCACCATCCCCTCACTCTGCTCCTGGACCCCGTGGGCACCATCCCCTCACTCTGCTCCTGGACCCCGTGGGCACCATCCCCTCACTCTGCTCTGGACCCCGCGGGCACCATCCCCTCACTCTGCTGTGGACCCCGCGGGCACCATCCCCTCACTCTGCTCCTGGACCCCGCGGGCACCATCCCCTCACTCTGCTCCTGGACCCCGTGGGCACCATCCCCTCACTCTGCTCTGGACCCCGTGGGCACCATCCCCTCACTCTGCTCTGGACCCCGCGGGCACCATCCCCTCACTCTGCTCCTGGACCCCGCGGGCACCATCCCCTCACTCTGCTCCTGGACCCCGCGGGCACCATCCCCTCACTCTGCTCCTGGACCCCGCGGGCGCCATCCCCTCCCTAAAGCACTGGCACACCCAGACCAGAGATGACTCCTTTCAGGCCAGAACTGGAAACTTGTCCTCCAACAGTGTACTCTTTCTGTGGGAACAAAAATTGTGCTTGACCATTTCACAGTTTCTGCCCAAGTTTGATGTTTGTATAAGCTCAGCTTTCTACGGTGAACTGTTCCCTGAAGTGAAACCTTATCTGGAGTCTGCTTGCATGCAGGCTGGGTATGTCCACCTCAGGCTCAGAGGCCCTTCTCGCAGCCCCGTGTCTACAGCAGGAGGCCGTCACTAATGCTCAGTGTCGTTCCTGAGTGGATAGTCATGTTTGTTCGTACATGAAGGCATGTGGTAGGGCTGGTGCGGAGAGCGTGTGGACAGGAGGGTCGCTTAGTGGAGGGTGACCCTCCACACTGAGTTTCATAATCACACTCATCACAGACGTCCTCAAGCTACAGAAATGAATGGGAAGGACTTACAAACTCCTTACATCAGCTGCATTTATCCCCATTTGTCATTGACAGAACACTATGGATTCACAGCACAAATACTGTACTTCTTCTGAACGGTATCATTGCATTACATTGCTTTTCAATGTATTAATAACGAGTAGATTGAGAGGCAGTGTGGTGGCATGGGGTCCAGACACGTTTGAGCTGATGGAGAATCAGGGTGAAGTACAAGGAGCACGTTACAGAAAAGATAGCAGGCAGTGGGCAGCAGCGATGGAGGAATAGTGTGTTTGGTCATCTGAAATCCAAGACGGGGAGCCGAAGGGAGGAGCTATTTGCACCTGTGGCTGCAAACCCTGGTGGTCTGTGACAGTGAAGAAAATAATTTGATAAAATGAGTCTGTAAATTGTTCCAATTACTGTTTTTCTTCTTTAAAGGACAGGATCACCTTCCTCATTTCAAAACTGCCCCTTCACTCATCTACTCAGGACAAAACGTGTGCCACTGGCCTTGGTGCACCTCCATGTGCCCCGCCCAGAACAGGGCCCTGCACTCTGCCAGGTCTGGAGGGGCCTCACCCAGGGGCCAGGGACCTCACCCAGGGCCCAGGGGCCTCACCCAGGAGCCAGGGACCTCACCCAGGGGGCCAGGGGTCTCACCCAGGGGCCAGGGAGCCTCACCCAGGGGCCAGGGACCTCACCCAGGGGCCCAGAGAGCTTCACCCAGGGGCCCAGACAGCCTTACCCAGGGGCCCAGGCGGCCTCACCCAGGGGCCCAGGCGGCCTCACCCAGGGGCCCAGGCAGCTTCACCCAGGGGCCCAGGCGGCTTCACCCAGGGTCCAAGGGCCTCACCCAGGGCCCAGGGGCCTCACCCAGGGGCCTCACCCAGGGGCCCAGGCGGCTTCACCCAGGGGCCCAGGCGGCTTCACCCAGGGGCCCAGGCGGCTTCACCCAGGGTCCCAGGTGGCCTCACCCAGGGCCCAGGGTCCTCACCCAGGGGCCCAGGTGGCCTCACCCAGGGCCCAGGGTCCTCACCCAGGGGCCCAGGCGACCTCACCTAGGGGCCCAGGTGACCTCACCCAGGGGCCCAGGCGGCCTCACTCAGGGGCCCAGGGGTCTCACCCAGGGGCCCAGGGAGCCTCACCCAGGGGCCCAGGCAACCTCACTCAGGGGCCCAGGCGGCCTCACCCAGGGGCCCAGGGGCCTCACTCAGACCTCTCGACTTCCTCTGTCTTCTCCTGAGGTGCTTGATAAGATGTCTCTCCAGATGTTAAGGTCAGGACAATACTGCAGCACAGCCAATCGATGCAACCTGTGACACTGGCATGTGTCATGTGGGTGCTGGGTTCAAGTCCCAACTGCTCCACTTCTGCTTCAGCTGCTTGCTAAAGTGCCTAGGAAAGCAATGGAAACTGGCCCAAGTACTTGTACCCTTGTCAAATACTTGTCTGGCTTTATGGCTATTTGAGGAGTGAACCAGTGAATGAAAAATCTCTTTGTCACTTTGTCTTCTAAATAAAATAAAATAAATATTTTAAAAGACTAATCTCAGGTTCAAGGTAGTGAGGCTGTTTGCCTCACCGGGCACTGGGCGGGAGAGGCAGGGTGATGTCTGCCCACCTGAGCCCATGAGCCCCAACTCTGTTTTATGTTTTTTTTTTGTTTTGGTTTGTGAAGATCTCTTTACTTATTTGAAAGAGTTCCAAGAGAGTGGGAGAGGTCTTCCATGCGCTGGTTCACTCCCAAGGTGGCCACCATGGCCAGGGCTGAGCAGGCCCAAACCAGAAACTTCCCCCGAGGGTGCAGGGCCCCAAGCCCTTGGCTCATCTTCCACTGCTTTCCCAGGTGTGTTAAAAGGGAGCTGGATGGGGGTGGAGCAGCCGGGTGTGAACTGGCTGCCAGCATCGCAGATGACGGCTTTACTCGCTCTGCTACAACTCCTGCCGCCGAGGCCCGGCTCTTCATCGTGACTAAACGCTTTCCCTTCAGTTGCTGGCAGCTGTGTCTCCTGCTGTTTGGGGGGAAGCTGATATATGGTAGAGGGGAAGAAACTGCTTTGACTTGGGATTATTTCCAGCTGCAAATAATAGAAAGCTCAGATAACAGAGGGGCAGACGAGGCTTAGGAGCTTTTCTCCGACACGGTGTGAGAGGCAGGAGTGGGCAGTCCACAGCTGGAGGGCAGAACCACATCATCAGGGGCCGACTCCTTGTAGCTTTGCTCTGTTCCGTCTTAGCGCCTGGCTTGCACCTGCAGGCTTGCTTCATGCAAGCTGGCTGCTGCAGCACCCACCGTCAGGCTTTGATTCCAGATGGTGAACAGAAAGAATAAGGCAAGGAGGAAAACAGTAACTCTTCTGACAGGGCCACTGCCCTGCACTGTTTTTGGTGACCTTTTGCTGGGGGCATTGGCTGTGCACTTGGGTTTGCATTTGGCCACCCCTCTTCGTCTCAGGAGAAGCTGGCAGGGTCTGGCAGGTGAGCGTGTGCCTCACAGGAAACTTAGTGCAGGGGAACTGGCTTGCTAGACAGGAGCCGCCCAGCGGGCTGATGCCAGGTTTCTCAGGGGCTGCCAGAGACAGCTCTGACTGCCAAGGCAGGCGTGGAAGTTCTGCGGCAGAGCCCAACCCTCGAGCGAAGCAGACTGCCAAGCCTTTCCTTTAGAATGGAGAAGCGCAGTAAGAAAGACCCCCAGAACATGTGCGAGGGCCTAGCTCACAAACCAGGCAGCCCTCGTCCACAGGCCCTGAGCTGGGCTCTCCTCTGAGGTATGACAGTGGCAAATTGATGTTGTGTATTCCTGTCAGATAAAAGCAGACAGTGCGGGGACAGTCACAGGTCCTCCGCCTGCCCATGCTTCTCTATGTCTATTTGCAGGAACACAGTGTAGTTAGACGTGACGCACCCTATTACAAGCATGTCAGGAACGCAGAGGAAGAGCCTTGCTGGGAGTAAGCCCTAAGCAGCCCCGCGATTCTGTGCAGGTGTTGGCACCCTCAGTAGGCACTGCAGATGGTCTTGAGCCACATCTCCACCCACCCTGAGCCCTGAGCACTCACTTTGACCTTGTGTGTTCTCTTTGACCTTAGCACTTCACTCTTCAGCCAGATGAAACTCTATTTAGTCTTCAAAAACCACCTCCTTTGAGAATCCTGAATCGCTTAGGATTCCCCAGACACATTCGCTGCAGTTTTTCCTGCCAGTTTCAGATATTGCGTGATCCTCACGGTAAATAGTTGCAGGCTTGTTTTCAGTTCCGTTTTCCTGGACAGATCATGAGCTCAGTCAAGGGCCTATGCTTGTTTTTGTGTGTCCAATGCTAGATGTCTAGCAAAGGTTCATGAATATGGTTGAATTTTAAAATGAATGGAGTTGGCGTCAGCCCCCAGATGGGGCACCATGCCACAGCACCAGGGCTCATGCCGATGGAGGGCCTGGGCATAGGGAGCGGGAGGTGTGGGTCGCCCAGGGAAAGTAGTCAGGAGAGGCACAGAAGTGGGTGCCAGCAAGGGAGCACTCGACATGTTTGGAATGACTTCTGGAGGACTCCAAGGACCGGGCCACTGCACTTGCAGGTAAACAAGGGAGCTGAGACTCGGTGCTTTAGAGAGGGAAAACTGGAGGGCGTGTCTGGGCCAGACTAATGCCTGGGAGACTAATCCGTGGGAGACTGGGCTGGACTAGGTAGCATTGCCAGCTGCCAGCAGTGCACATGAAATTTAGGGCTGGGGGCCTGCTTGTCAGGGCAAGGCCACAGCACCTGTCAGTAAGTATCGGGGTAGGAGATGGGCCATGTTGAATCATGACACTAATCAGCAGGCCAGAGAAATGGGTTTGTTTGTAGAATCCATATGGCATTAGTGGGCTTGCGCCTGTAGGACTGCAGTACCTGCTGGTTTGTGGAGAGATGGGGTAGTAACAGGCTGAGCTAGGCATAACTATGAACTCACCAGGTACTCACAGGAACTGGTGATTGGGAACAAGTCTGGCTGGTCCAGATTATAGCACCTGCAGTGCTCCTGCGAATCAGCTCAGGGGCAGGCCAGGTTGCAACACCTGCCAACACATGCAAAATCCAGGACTGGACTATGCCAGGTGGGGTGCTAGCAGCCACTGGTACACGTAACATGTAGATCTGGGAACAGACCTGGTACGGGAACCTGAAGAACTCCCCTACCAGGCTGCAGCTCCCACTGGTGAACACGAGAGCTGTGGGCAAGGCTGTACCACTTGCTGGAGTATGTATGGGTTGGCTCTGGGGGCAGGCCAGGCTGGACCAAGCTGTAGCACCCACTGGCACACATGGAAGCCAGGACAGTGTATGGGCCATGCTGGGCTAAGCTGCTGCATCTGCTGGGTCACATGAGAGCCAGGGATGGGGGCAAGCTGGGCCAGGGCAGCTGTAACATCTGCTGGCAAGTATCAGGACTAGGGGCAGACCATGTACCTGCAGGGCCCTGGGCTGAGAACCGGCCTTATAGGGGACCTAAGGGGACTCCCCTGCTAGGCTGCAGTTCCCATTGGCGAGTGCAAGAGCTGTGGCTTGGGGCATACTGAGCTGAACGTGGCTTCTGCACCCCTCAGCATGCATGTGGGCTGGGTGTGGGGACAGGCTGGGCTGGGCTAGGCCCCATAATCTGCTGACATTCCTAAGAGCCAGAGTGGGTGCGTGAGATGGGCTGGGCTAGGTCGTAGCACCCACTGATCCTCATGAGAACAGGGTCTGGGAGTGTGCCAAGTAGAGCTGGGCTGTAGTACCCACTGGTGAGAGCTAGAATGGGTGTGGGCCAGCAGTGCAAGAACACAGTACCTGCCAGGGAGTGGCAGGTCTGGAGGCAGGCCATATCATAGTGAGTCAAGTATCCACCAGCACATGTAAGAGCCATGGTAGAAACTGGTCTAATAGGAGACCTTGGGGAACTCCCCTGTTAGGTTACAGCCACCAGTTGTGGGCACAAGAGCTGAGACTGGGGGCTGTCCAGGCCAACCTGGGCTACAGTTCATATCACCATATGTGTGGACTGAGTCTAAGGGTAGGGCCAAGCTGGGCCAGTGTGTACACTGCTGGCAGGTGTGAGAGCCAGGACAGAGTGCAGATCAGGCCAGGTTGGACTGCAACACCTTCTAGTACATGTTATGGCCAGGTCTGGGGGCTGGTTGGGCTGAGCTAGGCTGCAGCACCCACCATCATGAGCTGGGACTGTGGGCAGGTCAGGTGGAGCCAGGTTGTAGTACCTGCTGACAAATTTTGAGGTGAGGTGGGCCATGAGAAACTGGGCTGTAGCACTCACCAGTATTCACAAAGCCTAGAACCTGGTCGGGTCTGGCGGGGAAGCTTCGGAGACACCCTCGCTAGGCCACTGCTCTCACTGGTAAGCATGGAAGACGGAACTTGGGGTGGACCAGGTTGGGCAGGACTGCAAAACCAGTTGTCCCACATGTGCGCTAGGTTTGTGGGAAAGCCTGGCTAGGATAGGTGCATCCAGTGGTACATACAAGGGCCAGAATAAGCGCACACCAGTCAGGTTTTGCCACAGCACCCAGTGGAAAGTGCCAGGACAGGGTCTAAGTCATGTTAGATAGGACCACAGTACCCTCTGTCAGGCACAGGATCCAAGGCTGGGGATGGGCCTGGTAGGAAAACTGGGCACTCCCCTGCTAGCTGGTTAGCATGAGAGCCAAAGCTGGGGGAGGGCCAGGCCAGACAAGGCATCAGCAATCATTGGCTTATGTGTGGGCTGGAACTGGGGACGGGTTGGGCTGCGCTTAACCACAACATCCATGGGTATGTATGAGAGCCAGAGGGGATGCAGCACAGGCTGGACTAGACCACTGCACATGCAGGGACTGGGACTGGGGGCAGGTGTGGTGAGGTTATTAGTAGTTACATTGACTAGGCTGCAGTTCCCACTGGTGTGTGTAAGGGCCAGGTCTGTGACAGGCTGGGTTGGGCCAAGCTGCAGCACCCATTGATTTGCGTAGGAGATGGGGCTGAGGCTGAACTGACCAGGCAACTACACTCACCAGTAAGTATGTAGGCTGAGGCAGGTGATGGGCTGAATTGGAACCTGCACTAGCTGGCACACAAAAGGGCCAGGTCTTGCTCATGGCACAATGGCTTGATTGGCTAATCCTCCCCTTCAAATGCCAAAATCCCATATGGGCACCGATTTGTGTCCTGGCTGTTCCATTTCCCTTCCAGCTCCCTGCTTGTGGCCTGAGAAATAGTAGAGGATGGCCCATGGCCTTGGGACTTTGCACCTGCATAGGAGACCTGGAAGAAGCTCCTGACTCCTGGCTTCAGATTGGCTCAGCTCCAGCTGTTGCAACTACTTGGGGAGTGAACCAGTGGGGTGCAAGATCATTCTGTTTCTTCTCTCTGTACATCTGAGTTTCCAATAAAAATAAATAAGTCTTTAAAAAAATGAGTTGAGTTAGGTATTAGTCCTTGCAGCAGCTTATCTGAGCTTATGACCCTCCATCACTATTTCTGCAGGCACTGGCTTTTCATGGAGTTGTACTAAATCTTAAAATACTCCAGTTGCCCCATTGCCCAAGCGAAAAGATCAAAATTCCCAGAGACTTCAAACTCTGATTCAGGAAACCCACTTTCATCTTCACATCTAGGTTCCTGTTGCTAGCTCTGTCAATTCCTCTGAAGTCTACGAATCTTGAAGAGGGAAAGGTGCCTCCTAACTAAGCGCTTACAGATGAGAACTGTGGCTAGAACTCCCTATCCAAAGCACAAAGCACAGTGGGTATTATTGGATCTGGAAAGTTACATCAGAGACTTCCTATCTCTGGATCAGACTGAGCAGCTCTGAACTCTGTTGAAACTGCAGGTCTAGGGCTGGGAGCTTTGGTGGGCGGAATGGAAGACCAGCCTGGCAGGGAAAATGAGGGAAGGCGAGATGAGGCTCACTCACAGGTATCGGTTCTTGGATGGAACTCTGCTTGGTTGACGGAAAGCAGCTTTGGCGTGAGAGCAAGGCATGAATGATGGTTTGGTCAGTGGTTGAGATGTGTGGACTTCAGCACATTGTTTGCTCACCTGTGAGATGAGGATGGGGACATTTACGAGGCACCTGCTGAGATACAACAAGCTTGAACCAATAGAGGATAAAGATGTGTTTATTCTGTCATTATAGAAAATCAGTGTAGACATTTTTGTCATTCCCCAACTATGATTTAAAGAATACTTGACTTTAAAGTGAACCACAGTCCCTTCTCTCAAAGAGCTCACAGTCTGGAGCGAAAGCTCAGAAAGGAGCTATGATTCCATCTGAGCGGCAATGGAGAACAACTGATTAGAGACTCAGACATGTGTCTAGGGTAGAGGATGGTTGGACTGGCAGTGCAGCTGCCAGGGGAGGGAACTTTAATGGGGGAGGAGTTGTGGAAGAGCAGTTGCATCACGCCAGACACTTCTAAAAAGGTGATGAATCAACAAGGCTTGGTATATGCAACGTGAAAGAGGTAAGAGAAAAGCTTATTATGCTAATAAGGAAAATAAAAGGGAAGAATCAGTTTGGGAGATTGGAAGATGCAAGGATAATAAAGTCAATTTTAAGCACTGGGTCTGAAACACCTGTGGAGCTTTCAAGTAGAGATGCCTGGCATGCAAACAGATGTGCAGTTCTTTTTAAGGTTTATTTGTTTTTATTGAAAAGGCATAGAGAAGGAGAGTCAGAAAGAAAGATCTTCCACCTGCTGGTTCATTCCCCAACGGGCTGCAATGTCGAAGTTGAACAGATCCGAAGCCAGGGACCAGGAGTCTCCTCCGGGTCTCCCACGTGGGCGCAGGGTCCCAAGGCCTTGGGCCGTCCTCTACTGCTCTGCCAGACCACAGCAGGAAGTGGATGGGAAGTGGAGCAGCTGATTGCATCCCAGCATGTGCAAGGTAAGGATTTAGCCGCTGAGCCATTGTGCTGGGCCTGGATGTACAATTCTTAAACAAGGTGGATTAATGCAAGCAGACTTGAAAGAATATAGGTGGTAGATGAGTGGACAAGACTGGCTAACCTACAAGATGTAGGTTGGCCAAGGCTTTGATCTGAAAAACCTGAAAATTTTTCTTTAGGACTTTTAATGGTGAGGTTGGAAATGTCTGGAACCTAAGGTTATGTGGCTAAATGTGAGCAGTGAGGAAGCCACAAACTCAGAGACGGAGCCTGCCAAGCTTCGAGAACTTATAACTGGTTCTGTGTGGCTCCAAGACGGTGGCTGTCCCCTTCCACCTCTGGACACCTCTTCCCCACAGCTGTTCGTTGTTTTTAGAGGATGGGTAGAGATGAGGTTGAGTTGAGGCATGACAAATATAATCGTCAGAACAGATTTTCAAAGAGAAATTTTAGTTGCAAATGAGTATGGGCAGGCACTTTCCGGACAGGACTCTGGCCTAACCTGAAGACAAGATGTTCCTTCTCCCAAACTTCCTGTAAGGATAGAATCTTGCTTACACTCACATCTTTTCGGTAGATCTCTGATTTTCAACACTCAGTTCAATGTGTCTCCTGGGGACTGTGACACTTGCTCTGGGCCACTTGGCAGGCTGCCCCATAGAAGTAGTATTTCTCACTTTGAATTACATAGTTTTGAGAACTCCTCTGGGGTCAGACTACGCAGCAAGCTGCCAAGGGGATCCACGTGGATATTTTTACCAACAGCCCTGTGCTTGCTGGCAGTAGTTGGTCACACATACAAGGCGCTGGGGCCACTGCCTCAGGAAGCTAGCAGCTACGGGCCTGATGGAGGTAAGGAAATATGTGTGACGCTGGACCCGTGTTTCCCAGTTTTTAAATGGAACTCCTAACTATCTCATTGGGATGTTGTGATTAGTAAATATATGTAAAATTCTACGATGTCTTACGCACAATAAATGCTTGATTAATTTAGGAATTAATGTTTCTATTAATTAGAATCCAACACCATTTCTGCAAGAAGAATAACACATTCAAATGTGTCTCCCTTTCACTCAGCCCTCTGTGGAAATAGCAGTATAAAAATGAAATTAATTTAGATGGGTTGGTGCCGTAGGCTTAGTGGCTAAAGTCCTGGCTTTGAATGCATCAGGATCCCATATGGGCACTGGTTCTAATCCTGGCAGCCCTGCCTCCCATCCTGCTCCCTGCTTGTAGCCTGGGAAAGCAGTCAAGGACAGCTCAAGGTCTTGGGACCCTGCACCTGTGTGGGAAACCCATAAGAGGCTACTGGATCCTGGCTTCAGATCGGTGCAGCACCATCCGTTGCGGTCACTTGGGGAGTGAATCATCGGACGGAAAATCTTCCTCTCTGTCTCTCCTCCTCTCTGTATTTCTGACTTTGCAATAAAATAAAGAAATATTTTAAAAACGAAATTAATTTAGAAAGTGCATGGATATATGCCACAGATAACGCGGGGCGTTGGGGCAGGACCTTCCCACACCCCTTCTGCTGGTGCTGACTTGCAGGAGCTTAGAGTGTTGTCATTGTGTTATGAAAAGACCCAGCACATCACTTAGGGGCCTGAGAGCTCTGACTGGTCATTTTGTAATGGCAGGGGTGCAAATGAATCAACAACACACGGGCTAGATTTCCTCTGAAAACTAGGGGCAATGGGTGCTTGCCAAAAGGCGTTTCACAATAACCATTGTAATAATAAATGGCTCACTATACTGGAGACATCCATGGGTCACCTGTGATGCTCATTCAGCCCGGGAGGCAGCAGGTTGAAACACTCAGGAAATATTTAGAAGGATCAAAGGGACTCTGTTGGATCAGTGCTTGAAGGCTGAACCACGACTAGATCATGGAAGGAAAGAAGCTGCTGCCTAGTTCTGATAACGAGCACGGCGCCGAGGAGTTGCGCAGGGCCTGAGGACCGCATGCTGGGGTGTGCACAGGAGTCTGGCCCTGCGTCCGGGTGGGCTGCTGACCCTCAGAACATCATTCCACTGCCCCAAGCTATCTGCGTGCAACGCCTTTGGTCATTAATATGTAGGGAAAGCGGATCTTCAACAAGTTCATGGCAAATGTACATTTTGAAAAATGTTTGCGTGGATTTAACCACACTTTGTACCAAAATAAACTTATCTTTAATTCCATCCTTCTGCAAATGTCCCTCAGAGACTTTTTTTTAGAAGAAAGTGAAGTCTTGCATCCTCTTGTTCTCTGGCCAGCAAGCATCATGTCTAAATTAGAAACAACAGTTAAGCATCCGCAGATTCGAAAGAGAACGTTCCAGAAGATGAAGCCTTCACAGTAGCAGGAAGTCTCTGTCTTTGTAAAGTGAATGCTCCTGAGGAAAGCTGAAAAGCTCCCCCATGTTTTACATGGCGCTTGGGTCCATGCCCTGTGGTGCCCATCCCCTCAGGTTTTGCCGCTGAGGCTGATGTCCCTGGAGACAGTAGACGAGGGATATACCAGGTCCTCCCTTACCTGGATCTCAGGTGTGTGTGTGAACAGCACCGGCGTGCATCTGAAGCCACGTATCCTGCTTGGAGAACATTCTACTGCAACAACACGAAATTTGAACTTTATCATGTTAGTTATTATAAATCCATTAAACATCCTATTAGTTAAACATTGCAAACTTGTCATAAGACAGTAAAGCAATACCCTTTTTAGAACTGTATCAGCTCCTTCACAATTAAATAACAATAGCCATCTTAATCACAATCATCAATTTTTTTTAGTGAACATTTGGCGAACTATGGACAAGAGGTTGGCTACCATCTTTTCAGAATGAGGTTTTATTGGAACACAGCCACTCACACTTGGCACAACAGAGTTGGCAGGTACAAGTCCTGTGGGCAATAAAGCCTACAAGATTTGCTACCTGGTCCTTTAAGAATGTTTGCCGGAGAAAAAGGAAAAAATCCACTAGAAATTTGTTTAGGGTCCAGTTGATTTGTGTATTTTTGTTATCACTTAATCTGTAATTTTTAAGAAGCAAATATTCATCTTGTACAAGTTTCTGATTATACTTGATGAGGAAAGTATCATGGTCTTGATTTTTATATCAAATCATCAGGAATGGAGACATTTGTTTTAGAAGTGTTAAATGTTCCTACTGTATATATATATATATATATATATATATATATATATATACATACATACACACATATGTATATATGTGTGTGTGTATGTGTTTAAGAACGCTTGCTAGGATCTGCTGTGGAGATGTGGATAACAGCCTACATTTCTCTCTTTCAGGGCACTTAGCACTTAGCAGGTGCATAATACATATTACAAGAACTGAGGCTTCCAGCCTCAGTGATAAGTCCTTCTATGTTGGGAGGTTCCTTTAGGGCAGGGTTAGGCAAGAGTTGTGTCGGCCTCCCTTCTGATTTTCCTGCATCCCAGGGGCTCCAAAAGTGAAAGCCCTAGAGGAGAGGCGCCAGGATGGGAGACCTAAGCGTGTTTTGACCCCTTCTGCACAGGTTCAGGGGAAGAAAAGGGTAGGGAATTGGCGAGGGAGTGCCTTCAGAAGACAGAGCATTCTCCACCTCTTACCTCCCCTGGAGCAGGGACAGAGCTAGAAGACCCAGGGGCAGCCATGTGTGAGAATGGGGACCCACACTCATCTCCTTCCTAGCCCCTCCCTTCCCTCAGCGGAACACAAGGCACAGGGGAGAGCAGGCCCTCCAGTGCCACTTCCTGGTGAAGTTACACTGGGCATGCTGGGGTGAAGCGGTCAGGGCTGTGAGGACAGTACAAGTGCGCAGGCTGTCTGTGCAGGTGCAGAGGCAGGCGGCAGGCTCTGGGCATCCTTCAGGACCATGTGTGACCATGTGCCTCTGCGGCGTGCATGGACGCTACAGTCTAGAGAACACACATGATCTTCATCTCTTCAGCTAGCACTTCCAACTCTCAGGTCCAGAAGACAGCACAGTCCTCTGTCCCTCCCTACACTGCCAGGACCAATGTCTTCAATCTCAGCTCCCAGGGGTCCAGGCAGGGTGGTTGCTACCAACGTCTACGGGCTGAAGTCTTAGGGCCTGAGCTGGAGCCAGAGTTCAGCAGTCCCAAGTTGTGAAGGGCTTCCTGAAGCTGCTCCCCGGCAGTGCCAACGAAGGAGTTCTTGAGGAAGGCGGGCAGGCCTCCCACTTTGTCACGCAGGGCGTACAGGGGCACCCGCACCAGGCCCAGCACCTCCCTCCCTGGTCTTTGGCCTACAGGGCCCCGGCCTTCACTGCCAGCAGCTGCTCCAGCTCCAGCTGCTTGGTTTAAAAGTGCGCCACGACGCGCTGTCCATCAGAAAATTGGTTATGCAACAAGGTGGAGGAATCCACCATGGTGGGAGGGTTTGGGGAGGGGTGGGGAGAATCCAAGCACCTATGAAACTGTGTCACATAATACAATGTAATTAATGAATTAAAAATAATAAACAAAAAAAAAGAAAAAATAATAGAAAAAAAAAAAAAAAAAGAAAACTGTGAGCTGCAGTAGTCGGCGAACGCGGAAGGTCGACGCCGCTCTGCCCAACTCCTCGCACAGCTCCCGGTGAGCCCGTCCTCCGGGCAGCTGTCCTGCCAGTCCACAAAGCCGCCGGGAAAGCCCAGGCGTCCATCGAAGTGCATCTACATCATGACGGTGTAACAGAGCAGGTGTCAGATCAGTGCACATCACTTGCACCACAGTCCCTCGGGAGGCGAACCTGTGACACAGGGGTTAAAACCCCGCTTACGGTACCCAGATCATCTATTAGAGTTCCTGGTCTGAGTCCCAGCTACTCCACTTCCAATCCAGTTTCCTGCTGATGTGCCCTGGGAGGCAACAGCTGGTGGTTCGAATACCAGGGTTCCTGCCACCCGTAGGGGAGTTTGGGTTGAATTATTAGATGCTGGCTTCGCCTTCCCACACTCAGCTGTTGTGAACATCTGAGAAGTGCATCAGTAGATAGAAGCTTTTCCTTTCCTATATCTGGTTTCAAGATTCACCATAGCTTTCCCTCTTATAAAATGTTGAGGAAAAACAGTTGGCATTCTCTTAATTCATTCACATACAATTTACAAAGCTCTTTATCTGGAAAAAAAAAACATGGCCTACTTCAGATTGAATCATTCAAATTGAGAGATTTTTAGAATTATTTTATTTATGATTAGGAATGCTAATGCTCAAAATGATCTCACAAAGACTCAAATCATGATTAATCTGATCTCTATTATTCTGCCTGGCATTACAATTCTAACTTTTATAAGTATCTGTTGGCTAGAAAAGCGTATCCAGCTGGAAGAGTCGCTAATGCCTTCTTGTAGTGTTCATGTTAACAGTGAGTTAATTTGCCTGCTTCTTTTGAAACTCATGTCACACATAAGAATATCTGAAATTCTTTTTTTTAAGTTTAAATTTTATATTTTTAATTTTGTTTACAACATTCATTCGGGGGACACACGCCCACGTGGGCCTCCCATTACGATGGGGAGCGTCCAGGCGTAGCAGTTAGACGGGATAAATGGTCCCAACCTTTTTCCTTCTGTATCTGCAGGGCTAAGTGGAAAGGAAACTGTTCCTTGCTGTCAACCGACATCAGCTCCTGGGACGGGGAACCGACATCTGATGGCACTTTAGAGAACCCAGAGTGGAGAGAGTGTTCAGAGTGTGTGACTTGAGACTCTGATGGTTGTGAAATATTGTCAGCTTTGTTGCTTCAGGGCTGAGAAAATCTTCCCAAGCTCTGTTGGCTGGCAAAGTGCACCTGAGTGGATCTGCAGACCTGGACAGTCACTGAAAGCTTGCCAAGAGAGTTGTCCGATCTGTTCAGCTTTCCATCCCTGGACAAGACACTTGATGCCCATTGTTGGTCTGGAAGATCTATCATGTCTCCTGTGTGCATCTGAGCATGCTGTCTACTGCACAGACATCAAAACTAAGAAAGCCCAGTCCTGAAACATGTACTCCAATGTCAGACCGCATAGCCTGTGGTTTTTCCCTGTGATCAGGTTTTGAGTCCAAGGATCTAGTTGGGGAGTACTCCCAAGAAACCTCACCTAGAGTGACCCCAGACTTGACTCTTATGTGTGCCAGCCAGTGCAGGGTCAGGTTTGGTCTGTCACCTGTACCAGTTAACACACATATCGGAGGATGCAGCTGCCTGATCAGTTCTCCAGGCCCATCTCCCTGGTTAGCATACAGGTGCAGTGCCCCAGCACAGAACAGCCCAGCACAGGTCCAGCGTGAGCGCGCACGCACACACACATACACACACACATACACACCAGTAGGTGCCATGGTCTATCCCCACCAGGCCCATCCCCACCAGGCCCATCCCCAGCCCCATTTGTTTGCATGTTCTAGCATGTGCTGCAGCTTAGCCCAAACCATCCCACATCACATCTGGCTCTCATAACTACTCATGGGTGCTGCAGCTTAGCTCAGTCTCACCCACCCCTAGACCTGGCCCACATGCATGCCAATAGGTTTTCCACCTTGTCCAGCCCAGCCCGTCTCCAACCCTGGATCTTGGGCTCACCAGTAGAAGCTGCAGCCTAGCAGGGGAGTGCCCATAGTTCCCCTACCATGTGCCTGTTCCCAATCTTGGATCTTACTATAGTCAAGCCTGACATGACTCACATCCAGTACTGACACATGCCAGTAGCATTGCAGTCTAACCTGGCTGGGCTATACCCATTGTGGCTCTTGCATATGCCAGGGGGAGCAGCAGCCTAGACAACCTGGTCTGCCTCCGGACCTCACACACATGCCAGCTTGTGGGTGTTACAGCCCTGTTCAGACTGGCCTACCCCCTCTCCCAGCTCTCACTTACCAATGGAAATAGTGGCCTAGCAGGGGGTATCCTTGAAGTTCCCCTACCAGGTGCACTTCCAGCCCCAGGTCTTGAGCGTGCCAGCAGGTATGGTGGCCCAGTCTGGCATGGACTGCTCCCTGTGTTGGCATCAGCCAGCAGGTGCTGCAGCCTTGCTCAGCCTGACCTGCCCCCAGTCCCTGCACTCTCTGGTGGTGGGTGCATCAGCCTAGCCTGGCCTCACCCAGGCCCAGCCTTGGTCCTCATGTGAACAGGCACGTGTTCTGAGCCAACCTGGTCTGTCCTGCACTCCATCCTGGCTCTTGTTTGTGCCAACATATGCTATGAATGGGCCCCGTGTGGTCCATCCACAGACCTGGCCCACACATATGCCAGCAAATATTGCAGCCCAGCCTGGCCTGGCCTACCCCATTCCTGGCTCTCCTGCCTACCGGTGGAAGCTGCAGTCTAACAGGGGAGTCCCCAAAGTTCCCAGACCAGGCCTAATCCCATCCCCAAATCGTAAGTGTGCTGGCAGGTGCTGCGGCCTTGCGTGCTCCATGAAATCACTGGGCATCTGGCTCTGCAGCCTTCCAAAGATGAGGCAGACACTGAAGGTAAAGTGAAGGCGCTACGCACTCCTGCCATTGTGGAAGCTTTCCTCCCACAGCCTCCAAAAGAGACTTCTTTGCTCAGTCAGCTCTCAGGCCCTTATTCTTCTAGATATGACGGAGGGCGGAGTGAAAGTTACAAAAATTCAAGAAGTTAGCTTATGTCACGTGAAAAGGAAGCAGACATGGATGTGACAAAAGCACCAGGTGAGAGAGGGCAGCAGAGGCTGGACAGAGGAGAGAGCAAAGCTTTGGGGAGAAGCAAACGCGCGCAGAGTACCTTGATTTCAACTGATTTTTAGGGAATTTTTCTGTGTGCTGTGTGGCAGCTTTTTTGATGTGTAATTTCTTTCTGAATGGATTCTGTGCTGCTCATTTGGGAGATGACGAAGGCTTAGTCTTATTCAAATGGCAAAAAAGAACACCAAAGCTATGTCGTGTTTGTGACAGAATTCACATCCAAAGAAATGTCTCTTTACTACAATGGGCCAGTGGAAATGTGCTCAGGGCACGTTGGGAGTGTTTGTCTTGACTCAGCAATCTCCTAGCGGGGCATCTGGAAGAACTAGACCAGTGGGCCAGGTGTTGACCGTTCATCCCAGGAGCCAATCACCAGAAATCTCTGCAGGGAAACAGCTCAGCAAACTGTGTGATAGAGTGCTGTGGGTTCATCTGAAGAATGTTAGCAGGAGCTTTTTGTTGATTCTGAAATATCTTGTGCCATGGATCAATTTTTAACATAAAAAAGATAATGCTGAATGCATGATTTATGTTTAACAATATAAAATATCCATCTAACACAGGCATTTGGTCTACAACTTTCTGAAAGTTTTTTAGGCTAAAACCATTTGGCCTAGAAATAGAACTTGGAGACCGGGCACAGTTAAGTAGTGGCTAACATCCTCACCTCGCACGTGCTGGGATCCCATATGGGCTCTGGTTCTAATCCCGGCAGCTCCACTTCCCATCCAGCTCCCTGCTTGTGGCCTGGGAAAGCAGTCAAGGACTAAGACCTTGGGCCCCTGCACCCACGTGGGAGACCTGGAAGAGCTCCTGACTCCTGACTTCAGATTGGCTCAGCTCTGGCCATTGCGGCCACTTGGGGAGTGAATCATCGGATGGAGAATCTTCCTGTCTGTCTCTCCTCCTGTCTGTATATCTGACTTTCCAATAAAAATAAAATTAATGTTTAAAAAAAGAAGAAATAGAACTTGGGGCTTGGGGCCGGTGCTGGAGTGCAGTGTGTTAAGCCATCTCAATGCCAGCATCACAGATGGGCATGGTCCCAGTCCTGGTTGCTCCCATATCCGGCTCGGCCCAGCCTGTGGCGGTCTCTGCAGCTGTGTGCCTTGCAGTGTGGACCTGTACCTGGCCGCCCAGCCCGTCACACACCCTGAGGCCTCTGGCTCCCTCTGGCTGCTCAGTCACCCTCTTTTCCTTTCTGAAAACCCTGTGACTTTCTGTCCAAAGAAGTTAGTATTCCATGCTTTGTAAGTATGCTCTTTACAGCTAATGGGCTACTGTAGCAGGTTCTTTAAACTACAATAATAACATCTAAATTCTTTAACTTGAAAACTGTTTTTTAAAATTTATTGTTCCCTGGAATCCATGTACTCTCTATGCAATTTGCTCGGATGAGGTGTGAGAAGGGAAAACACAAAAACAAAGCTGCAGGTTTTTTTCTGCCTAAACTGCTCCTTAAGTTCCCTTAACTATGCAAGCCTCATGTTGCTCACCATCATCGTGCCAATTCCAAGATCCCAAAATAGAACAAAATAAAACCCTTCCCCTGAAAGTCTAGAAGCTTTCTCCATCAAGTCTGAAATCCGTAAGAAAACCACTTTCTGCCAATGCCATGGTTTTAATGGAACCAAGTAACTCTTGAAACTTACCCCAGGCACGGATGTCAATTTGTGAATTCATGTGTATGGCTACTGCTAAGCGGGGTGGTGAGAACCTCTAAGGGCCGGGACAGGTGTGAGGACCTGGGAGAAGGGGAGCGGGGATGAGGTCCTTTGTACAGGAAGTCTTCCAGGAAAGAGCTAAGGAAATATCAGTTATGTTGATCAGAAACAGAATGGAATTTTCATGGACTCCAAAACATAGGCTAGCATGCTTTAAAAGTCAATAGGCAGAGAGAAAGCAAGCTAGGATGGAAGGAATTCACAAACTTAGTAATGCATTTTTTTAAAACCCAGGCACTAATATACCTTGATTCCTTAAAGCTTTTACTGCATATGTTCAACAAGTTTCTATATGCAACTGGATGGTTTAATAATTAGACAGCAAAACAATGTGAGTTCACGCCAAGATATGTTAAAGTAGACTTCTTTTAAATTGGAGTGAGGTATTTCCAAATAAAATAGTTTTTGTTGTTGTTGTTGTTTTAAAATGTATCCTTGATTGGAGTTCGGCATGGTAGCCTAATGGCTAAATCTTTGCCTTACGTGTGCTGGGATCCCATAAGGGATCTGGTTCGTGTCCCAGGTGCTCCACTTCCCATCCAGCTCCCTGCTTGTGGCCTGGGAAAGCAGTGGAGGACGGCCCAAAGCCTTGGGACCCTGCACCCATGTGGGAGACCCAGAAAAAGCTCCTGACTTTGGATTAGCTCAGTTCTGGCCATTATGGCCACTTGGGGAGTGAACCAGTGGTTGGAAGAGCTTTCTCTTTATCTCTCCTTCTCTCTGTAAATCTGATTTTCCGATAAAAATAAATCAATCTTAGGAAAAAAAGTATCCTTGATTCAATTTTTATGAAGGCATTGAGATATAATTTACATAGTGTTAATCCTTTTAAGGTAGGCAACTCGGTGAGTTTCAGCGTATTCACAGGGTTCTGCAACTGTCACCATCTTACCTAGTTAGGAGTGGACCACCAGACCCTAAACTGGCACTCACCTGGGATCCCGGGTTCACATCAATGGCTTCACTCGCTGCCCCGCCACACCTGCCTCGGCACCTCATTCCGTCATCCACTCCTGTTGTGGTGGGCTCCTGGGCTGTTTTCCTCTCTTGGCTGTTACAAATAACGGTGCAATAAGAGTGATGGGGCAGGTATCGGGAGGAGTGGTTCCAATATCATTCAGGAGACGGAGAGCCTGCCACCCTGGAGGTGCTACTTCCTTCTCATAGCTCATGAAAGTCGCAGAGTTCCAGTCATCCACCCATCAATGTAACCTCCTGCTGTCTTACCTGACAATCCTACCCCCTCTCCCCACTTCCCCATCACCCTCAGGCAATCACCTGTGCACCAATCCCTTGGAGCCCGCCCGCAGCCCTCCCCCCACACCCAACCTCCCCCCCACACTCACACCTTGCAGGCTCACCCGAGTTGCACAAAGGGGCCCCTATGTGTGCCCCTGCTCCTCTTTGCTCTCCCACCAACCTTGTCCAGTTCCTGCCCTGCTAGAATCAAAAGCTCCCAAAGCACCTCGCTGTGTCCGGTGTATTTGGCCTAAGGTAAAAAGGACTTGGCTGAGGGAAGGAATGCACTTTTAGTGCATTTAAAAGCCAACACTTTGGTGCAGGAAACGTAACAGGTGTCTGATACAATGACTTCTCATCTTTCGGATACACTCAGTAGTGGGATTGCCAGGTCATTTCGCAGTTGTTTCTCTAGTTTTTAAACAAATCTCCATACTGCCTTTCACAGTGGAAATTTACTCTCCCACCTGCAAGAGCTCCCTTCCTGGGTCAATGCTGTGACCTTGAAGGTTAAGCCGCTGCTTGCAGCACCAGCATTCCATATAGGGACGGGTTCACGTTCCAGCTGCTCTGCTTTCAATCCAGCTCCCTGCCAGTGTGCTGGGGAAAGCAGTGAAGGATTGTCCAAGCCCTTGGGTTTCTGCTCACACATGGCCGACTCAGAAGACGCTGTGGCTCCTGGCTCGGCCTGGAGCAGCCCCAGCTATGGACGCTGTTCCGGGCGTGATCTGCCACTGGCACAGCTCGATGGAGCCTTCCCTCAGGCAGCAGCGGCCGAGAAGTTTTAGTTGTGAAGTGAGCAGAATAAGGAAGGAGGACATACCTCCTGGGAGAGACGTGGGAGATGGCCTATCTCCTGAAAGGAGAGAGACGTGGGAGATGGCCTGTCTCCTGAAAGGAGAGAGACGTGGGAGATGGCCTGTCTCCTGAAAGGAGAGAGACGTGGGAGATGGCCTGTCTCCTGAAAGGAGAGAGACGTGGGAGATGGCCTATCTCCTGAAAGGAGAGAGACGTGGGAGATGGCCTGTCTCCTGAAAGGAGAGAGACGTGGGAGATGGCCTGTCTCCTGAAAGGAGAGAGACGTGGGAGATGGCCTGTCTCCTGAAAGGAGAGAGACGTGGGAGATGGCCTATCTCCTGAAAGGAGAGAGACGCACCAGGGCGTCCAGAAATGCCTTGAGTTCTTAAGTTTCCTTTCCCCTCCTCGGCTAAAGGGAATTAGCAGCAGGTCTTCCCCACTGGTGGTCTCTCACTAATCAGGGAACAGCTGGGCATCTCCTGTGTTGCTCACGAGCAGGTGTCATTTTCCTGGTCACCTGGTGATTATGGACAGAGTAGAAGTTAACTTGCGTCCCTTTATTGGTCCATAAACTAATAATGTAAATTATTGTCAATCACAAGGGGGTGTCTGCTCTTTAATCTCCTATCTTTAGGTTGGTTGTTGTTGCCGATAGAAATCATATCACTATGATCATTATTAATACTTTGCATCCTTTTTATTAATTCATGTATTTGTAGGGTCAATTTATATGTATCTCTCTGTCCAAGGAAAGATTACAATCTGCTGAAGAGTCACTGAGGGCTCTCCTAGCAGACGCTTCTGCGTGCAGCTTTCCCAGCGGTCCTGCTGGTGGGCTCAGCCCGGGAGACAGCATCCAACGACAGTGTCCCGTATCCGAGTCTCCCCTGGATGCCCTGGGCAGCTCATGGCTTCCTGGAGCTCAGAGGGAGGCTCTCTCTCCCATCTGGAGTCACCACGGTCACTCATTCTTGCTTCCTTGGAAGACTGGAGGTGGCAGCTTTGCCCTTCTCACTATCTGTGGGATTTCCATCAGAGTGAGAGAGAGCTCCGAAGCTGCAGAGACTGAGAAAGGCCCAGGGGCTGGCTGGTCTCAGTTCCTGGAGCTGCTCTAAGTGCCCTTGGTAGCAGGCAAGGCGGATTTGGGCTGACGGCCGTGAAGAAGGGGACGCAGGCCCGGGCACTGTGGAATTCCAAGGAGCTGGAAGCTGCTTCGGCTCATTCCTTGTTTCTGGTTGTAAAACACTGAGCTCCACAGTCCAGACCCTATGTATGCAAAGTGCTGTGTTGTTGCTCATCGGGGGCCAGAAGCAGAAGGGCCACTAGCAAGAGAGCCCAGGGACAGCGCCGGAGATCCACGTGGTCAGGGCTGGGGTCCCAGAGCAGCGTTAGGGGGACCCTGTTCTGATCCTGGCTGCTTGAGATGGGCGCGGCCCCTGAATGATCTGCCCGGATGATGGGTGGGACAGTTCCAGACTCACACACTGCTCTCTCAGGAACGCTCAGCATCCAGCAAGAGGCCCAGAACACATCAACCACTTCCTCCAGCTGCCCTCAGCCTCAGATCTCCCAGGGCCACGCCCCGTCACCTACACCTTCCCCTCCTCATTTCTCCAGCAGACACAAAGGCAGATTTTCCCTTGGAACTCCCAAAACAACAGGGGAAAAGCTGGGCCAGCACATGTGCGTCTAGTACTGCCACTGTGGAAATCAGAAAATTCTGAGATTGCTTACTCACATGTCCAGAGCTGTACCGCCCTGGCTCAACCTTCAACAGCTGAAGCCCCGGTAGGAAAGGCTCTGTGTAAAATTTCCATTGGGCAACAGCGACCCCTGGTGTTCTATCCCAGACTTGGAAAAAATGTGGCTGTGACTGAACCTGAAGCCCTATCCCGGGTCAGGTTCAAAGGAACTGAGTTCATTGATAACAAGACAAATAAAACCCAGAGAAGTCCACAACGCCGTTGCAGGAAGCCTGGTTGCAGCAGCGCCGGTTCCTGTGATCTCAGTCCGGACTGGAATAGGCTTGTTCTTGGCCCGGTTTGTCCTGGGACGTCTGCAATTGGATCTGGAGGCTTGCGCACCAGGTGTGAGCGCCACGGGGGTCGTGGACATTTTCCAGCAGGATTAGGAGGGGACAGGACAGTCTCCTGTTTGCTTCACAAGTTGGCGCCGTTTCCACCTTGGGCGTCTTGGGCCGTTTTCGAGGCTTGATCTTTGAACAAGCATCAGACAGCAAAGCCGCGCTCGGGATGACGGCGTATGTTTACCTCTGGGGAAATCTTGCTCAGAGTCTCCGAGGACACACTGCACTCTCAGTGAACACACTGAACGGAATGTTTATAACACCAATAACAGACTGACGGAAGGTAAGAATACTGATCAATGCTTCCTGATCCCCTGGTCACGAGGAGGAGCGTCATGATGACGTGAGTTCTGACCATTTTCATAAAGAGGCTGGGACGCAGCTCCTGAAACTGAATGACAAGGCACTGAGGAAAGGCATCTCGGGGCACTCTGAGGCTGCGGGCCTTGGTGCAATTATCCTAGGATGACAGAAGGACAGGCTGCATTCGCAGAAGGAGGGGGCAGCCACGGTGGCAGCAGCAGGACCTCCTGCAGGAGAGAGCTGGAGGGTGGAGGGCTGCCGCTCATGGCTGCGTGCCCCTCAGGACGCTCACAAGCTCCTGTGGACCCGTGGGCCACTGCAGGGCTCCGCTCCCTCTGCTCCTGGCAGAAGCTATAACACAACTGGATGTCTTGGGCACCTTTCTGCTGGTGGACAAGCCGTGCTGTCCGCCCCTGTGGTCTGTCACCAGCCTTCCCTGGGCCCCGATGAGACTTACAGCGTCTCTGGAGGCTCAGGCACCCCCAGGACCCTGTCGGTGAGTTCCTGGAGCTCCAAGCCCTCATCCACTCATGGACATATTGACACACACACATGGAGTTCTGTGCATCATGTCTGCAGGAACACTGGGATTCAGTGAAAGATTTCCAGCATCATGCAAGGACCAAAGGAGGAAAAATTTTCTTCAAACTGGAAGGGACTGTTAGGAAGTTTCCTGACCTTTCTCTGTTCCCTCAAACTTGTGGCAGGTGCTGTGCTGAGCAGTCAAGGGCGACCCTGTGGGCTCACTGGAAGGGGAGCAAAAGGAACAGCCCTCGCTTGGCCATCAGTGTGAGTGTCTGCTCTGACTTGATTGTTTGAACAACTTGCTCTCTGTTTCCAGCTCCGGCTGGACCCAGCAGGGCCCATCGGAGACCCCAGGCTCAGAGGAGGAGGATTCGCAAAGCAGCAGCAGAGGGATGAGAAAGGGAGGGGAGGACGCTGATCAGAAGCCTGCTGGGAACCCTCCTGAGAAGATCTTCCGGGGCCCGGTGCGATAGTGTAGTGGCCAAAGCCCTCACCTTGAATGCACCAGGATCCCATAAGGCCACCAGCTCTAATCCCGGCTGCTCCACTTCCCATCCAACTCCCTGCTTGTGGCCTGGGAAAGTATTTGAGGACAGTGCAAAGCCTTGGAACCCTGTACTTGCATGGGAGACCTGGAGGAAGTTCCTGGCTCCTGGCTTCGGATTGGTGCAGCTCCGGCCATTGTGGTCACTTGGGGAGTGAATCATCGGATGGAAGATCTTCCTTTTTGTCTCTCCTCCTCTGTGTACATCTGACTTTTCAATAAAAATAAATAAATCTTAAAAAAAAGCATATCCTTCCAGATCTTTCTCTGTGCTGTAAGGTTTGAAAAGGAGAGATCTCCTTTTTATAAAAACAAAGCAAAGCAAAAACAAAAGCAAAGACAAAAATAGCGTGGGTGTAAGGAGTCATTCGAGTATCCCACCCTGGACCCGGCGCCATTTCCTCTTCCTCACAGCTCACGATATTCGCACTGGTCTAGCCATCCACCAATCAGATGTAACCCTACATTCCACCTGAGAATCCCACCCCCAATCTTCCAGCCCCTTCCCCAACCCCGCCCACTCGCCAATCATCCTTAAGCATTCACCTGCAGTTGCCAATCCCCTGGGGCTTGACCTCAGTCCCTCCCAATCCCCCCCCCACCTTGCAGACAAAAAGGCCCCCAGGTGCGGCTTGCTTGCTTGCTTTCTCTCTCTCTCTCTCTCTCTCTCTTTCTCTTTCTCTTTCTCTTTCTCTTTCTCTTTCTCTTTCTCTTTCTCTTTCTCTTTCTCTCTTTCTCTCTCTTTCTCTCTCTTTCTCTCTCTCTCTCTCTCTCTCTCTCTCTTTCTCTTTCTCTTTCTTTCTCTTTCTCTTTCTCTCTCTCTCTCTCTCTCTTTCTCTCTCTTTTCCTTCCTGCCTCCCTCCCCCCCTCCCCTTTCACTTTTTCCCCTTTTCTTCCCACCACCCCATCCCATTCCTGCCCCGCTGGAATAAACCTCCTAAGATACCTCGTTGCATCTGGTGTTTTCAGCTCACGGTAAAGAACCAGGTTGCGGGAATTAGCTGCGCGTAAAAATATGTAATATCGTATGAACTAGAACTCAAAACTGTCTTAACTAAGAGTGGGCAAAGCTGAATACTTTTCCTAAGTGGAAGGGATTTTCCTAAGCTTGTAGCAAGGGCTTTGGGAAAAAAGCCGCAATGAGAAGGTGTAGCTTTAAGCAAAGAACCCAGAGAAGAATGACTGGAAATGAGCAGTGGACGCTGGGCACACGTGGCTTTGCCAATCAGTAAGAAACCATGGCTCTTCCACAATCATGGGTTGGAATATTCAAATGTACCCTTGGATTTCGTAATTTCCTTGAAATATATCAAGGGCCAAGCACACAACTGAAGGCATGTAAACAACCACGCAGGGTAAAACTCTATTTTTAGGGAAACATCTGAAAATTATAAAATATAAACGGAGAGGGAAAATTTAAAAGCTCATTGTTAAATTCTGTGTATTTTCGGTTTTCATCTAGTTCCCTGGTTTACAGCTGCTAAAATCCTTGGAATCTTTCAAGTGCTAGGCATCATTTCACATGCTAATGAGCTGACTGACGGCTGCTCCAGGAAGCTTTGGGTTGGGGTTGTCACTGGAAAGACCCAGGCTGCTGGTCCCACCCCTTCATCTCCAGAGGGCCCATTGGAGCTGGAGGTGAATTTGACCACCAGTGGTCAACGTTGTGACCGATCACACCCCCAGAGAAACCCCACAGTGTGGAGCTGGGCTTCTGGATGGTCGAAGCTTTGGCGGTGGCATCCCCTGCGCCCCTTCGCAGCTGTGGACCTCGACCCAGGCAGCGGCTTCTGCTTTGTGTTGTTGGGATGTTCTCGGTAAGCGCTGGAGGTTCAGGGCTTCCCCCGAGGCTGTGGCTTGCGGGAGCCAGGGGCGACGGAGCTCCTGCTAGGTTCTGGAGGCCTGGGTTTGTGACTGCTACCTCAAGCCGGGGCTGGGAGCTTCGACTGGCCCCAGCCTGGGGGATCTGATGCTACCTCCAGGTAGTTAATGTCAAGAAAAGTTGAATGAGAGGACAGGAGCTTGAACCCCACCTGCGCTCTCGGTGAGTGGAAGCGACCTTCACACCTGTGTCAGAGCAGGTTGTGGAGGGCGTTAGTGGACAGCCAGGTCGCACTTGCTAACACGAAAGAACATGCTTTCAAAGAAAGGCTGTGCTGAAGGGCTGTGAAGGGGGGTAGTCACCAGGAAGTCACACTGAAAGCACTTCCACCCGGAGCCCGGAGGCCTCCTGCAGAGCTCTGTCTGGGCTCAGGAATGTGAACTTTTGAACTAGGCTGAGGTTGTTAAAGCCATAAACCTCCTTTAGTAAATGTTACAGCTGCAGTGGTCACAAGTGGACTTTTCACCTGGAGATAGGGCTGACAATTAATCATGTGTATTGTACAGTTTAGAGTTGGCTACCTGGTCTGCACCAATCACTTTCCTAGCAAACAACTTCTGTAAGTTGTCTGGAATTTCCTTTGTCTTCCACTTCTTTCTCGGAAAGTCCTGCAGGATGTGAGCTCCCTTGGAACGCTCGGTCAGAGCTATCTGAGTCTGTGTCTCCAGAACGGCAATCCCATGGCTCCAAGTAAAGTCCTTTCGTATTTCAGGAGCTTGAATTGACAAACAAGGCGTAACTTGTCTTCCTTAATGGTGCATATATGGTTTACTTAACTGGTAGGAAAATATTTTTGTGGCATGAGGACCTTGATTTAAATCGAATGCCACCCAAGTAAAGGAGGATGTGTTTTCTGAATGTTACGATTGAAGAAGTTACCAAGTGCATGTGAAAAGATATTTTCAGCAAGACCGCAGCTTTCCCAGTCAAGGGAAGAAGACCTGGACTCCCACGCGTGCGGACTCCATCTGCCAAACAGATTTGGTGTCACTGAGACTCTGGTGAGTACTGGAGAGAGAGAGTGTTATCATACATTGGCAGGTTTCAGATTTTGTGATGCAATTGTAATGATAAAGTGATGGTTAAATCTGACTGCAGGTATTTGAAAAAAAAGCAGATTAGGTGGCTGTGAGACAGAATTTCTGAGTATTTTTGCTTCAGATGAAGTGATCAGAAAGAAGGTTGCCTTGATTTTTTGGGGTTGTTTGTCATTTTAACCATTGGGTTTAATGAAAGAACAGGAGGAAAGTTTTTCTGGAGGGTAGAAATGAAGGTTGGTAACATTGTTTTCTGCAGGTATAATAGCGAGGTATTGGTTGGTTTTGTGAGGACTTTCACAGCATCCGTTCTTGAGTGTTTAGTGAAGCTGTCAACCAAGAATGGATACTAGAGGTATAGTTTTATATTAGGGACTGAAGGGGTGCCTAGAGATTTTTTTTGTTTCAGATGCGTGTAAGTCTAATGGCCAAGGTGTTCAGAAACAAGATTCAGGCAAGACTGGCAGCTTCTGCTCACTCTTAAGTAACCTTAAGCATAACCTTGACCAAGCATATTTCCTTCCTTCTTTTTTACATTTTAGCTAAGGAAAGTTTTTACCAGTCTTGTGACTTAACACCTTTGGCCTAAAACTTCAGGATCCATTGTTTTTCCTTATACCTCTCCTCTCCACCCACTCGTCATCTACCCCTTTTCCTTTAGAAGCCCTCCTGTTAGCTTGCATTCCAGGGAAGAGCTTGCATGGTTATAGGGTCTACCATTCTGTGGGTGGTGGCCACTCAGTCAAGCTTATTGTCTGCCTGCATCAGCTCTCTGCTGTGACACTGGCCAGTGTGGACCCATCCAGGTCCAATTCTGGCATGATAACCGTAATAGCAGGAGAAAGAGAAGCGATTGAATAAGCATTTAATCTCATTAGATCACTGCAAGGAGAAGACACAGCCTGGTACTGAGATCGGCACTAACAGAGAAGCCCTTTCCGACAGCACGCGGGGCACTGTGATGGAGCACGCGTGGAGGAGAGAGCCCTCAGAAATACCAACCTGCTTCACCCTAGGCTTATGGTTCCTCTCTAGGACTGAGAGAAAATCAGTTTCCTTAAGGCCCTCCCTGTCTAGGGCAGGAACAGGAAATGAATCTGCTCTGCTGAGTAGGAGGCAATTTCATCTTCTGATGAGGTCAGGGGAGACTATGCAAGAGCCAGAGGGAGAGGGAGGATTTAAATATCCGGGTAATGAGAGTAGGTGTGAAAGTCACACGCAGGGCCACTTGCATAGGTGTCGTCAGATACAGTAGCAGAGACGCCCACGAGGCGCTGTGGCATCTGTGTGTCATACCCCATTTCCAACTGGAGTGGACATGCAAAATGCTTAAAAGTGCAAAATAAATACAACAAAGGTTTTATAAATGAGTAGAGTGGGGCTTGAGAACTTTTTGATTGCCAAGGAATATTTGGATATTTATTAAATTGACTTACATTTATTTATTAATTTGAAAATCAGAGTTACAGAAAGAGGAGAGACGGAGAGAGACCTTCCCCCACTGTTCCATTCCCTCGATGGCTGCAGCAGCCAGGGTTGGGTGAAGCTGATGGCAGGTGTTGGGCTTCCTCCGTCTCCCACATGGCTACAGGCGCCCACCTACCTGCTCCACCTTCTGCTGTATTCCCAGGTGACTAGCAGAGAGCTGGATCGCAAGTGGCGTGGCTGGGACGCAACAGGCACCCGACCAGCATCGCAGGCAATGGCTTTATGTGCCATGCCATGGAGTTGGCCCTTTTCAATACTTACGGCAACATTTGTGAGCCACACAAAATTACCAACCTAAAAATTAAGCTGCTGGGCCCGGCGGTGTGGCCTAGCGGCTAAAGTCCTCGCCTTGAACTCCCGGGATCCCATATGGGCGCCGGTTCTAATCCCGGCAGCTCCACTTCCCATCCAGCTCCCTGCTTGTGGCCTGGGAAAGCAGTCGAGGACGGCCCAAAGCTTTGGGACCCTGCACCCGCGTGGGAGACCCGGAGGAGGTTCCTGGTTCCCGGCTTCGGATTGGCACAGCACCAGCCGTTGCGGCTCACTTGGGGAGTGAATCATCGGATGGAAGATCTTCCTCTCTGTCTCTCCTCCTCTCTGTATATCTGACTTTGTAATAAAATAAATAAATCTTTAAAAAAAAAATTAAGCTGCTATAGACAGGTTGAATGTTGAGTCCTGCCTGTGATAACCTTGTGGCCTCCAAAGGCCTAGGAACCTCCACCCTGGGATGAAGAGATTCACTGATATCCCCGATTTTCTCCTCAAATGGCTTTAGCTTCTCTCCAGTTGTGCGTTTGTGTTTGTGAATGTGCGTGTGTGAGTGTGGTGGTGGTGCTGGTGATTGTGGGGGATTATACAGTGGTTTTACAGATATCTGAAAACCCAGCCACATGGAACAGGGCAAGTCCTGCAGGATGGAACCCGGAGCTGGCTCACTAGCTGTGCAGTCTGGGTGTGTCCCTGGAATGTGGCCTTGGCTGGGTGTAGCCGCCTTTGCCATTGCCCCAGGAGGAGAAAGTGGAGGGTTCGGACTGGTGGGGGAGTAGCCCACCCCCGCGCCAGGCTGCTCAGCATCTGCCCTGCCTTTTGTTTTCTGGTGAGTTCTCCAAACAAGATGGGAACCTTGCACCTTTGCAGTAAGTTTTGCTTATTTTAAAAATTTTGTCAGCAAAACAGCTGTGTAAGTTCTTGAAATTTTATCGTGTCCGTAGCAGGGTGTTAGCATCCCAAGGAAGTACTAGGCTCAAGATGCAGGTTGATTGATCTGTAACACCTGAGTTGATTTGAAATTCCCTCTGGCTCGGGTCACGTGGCGTGTTGATTCCTGGAGTGCAGCAGGAGCTGCCATCGTCAAGCTGGGCACACGAAGACTCCACGTGACATCCTGCACTTGTCGGGTGTCGCTTTCTGCAACATTCCGGAGGCCCCATGGAGACTGTGTCCCTAGGCAGAGGGCGGTAGCCGTGCTGTGCTCTGGGACCCTGCTCCGTGGCCTGGGGAAGCCCCTGTGAAAGCGGCCCCAGCAGCCGACTGTGGCTCCCTGGCTCGCAGGATTTCCGTTGAGCTTTCACAGGAGTTAGCCCGAGACCCGTCACAGGTGAGTTCATATCTCACCGTGTTTGTGTCTGGGACTCAAGAAGGCTGGACGGAACACAACTTTTTTTTTTTTTGGAGATTTTTAAAAAAAGATTTATTTTTCTTAGAAAATCAGATATACAGAGAGGAGGAGAGACAAAGAGGAAAACCTTCCTTCCAGTGATTCACTCCCCAAGCGGCCGCAACAGCCGGAGATGCATCGAGTTGAAGCCAGTAGCCTGGAGCTTCTGTCAGGTCTCCCATGTGGGTGCAACATCCTGAGGCTTTGGGCCGTCCTCGACTGCTTCCTGGGCCACAATCAGGGAGCAGGATGGCAAGTGGAGCTGCTGGGATTAGAACCAGCATCTGTATGGGATCGCGTTGCCCGCAAGGTGAGGACTTCAGCTGCTAGGATACTGCGCCAGGCCCAGAACACAATTTATTGAGTCAGGGTCTTTACAAGATGTTATTAGGTCCGTCAGGTTTGGGTCCCAGGGTTCTGAATTCCTGTCAGGTTTGGGTCCCAGGTTTCTTGGTCTCTGTCAGGTTTGGGTTGTGGGGGCTGCTGGTCAGAGTGGTGCGCATTGGTGTCTGAAATTCGTTGTTGTGTTTTGTGTGGAGTTTTGATTTGTCTACTTTCAGAAGTTCTGAACATGGGATTGTGAACGTGGTGACCAATTGTCTGTCTTGATGTCTGGCTTTTTGTTGTTGTTGTTGAAACTGTTTGGTTCAACAGGTCTGGTGTCAAGGTAACGGTTGGTAATCTGAGTCCTTTAGGATGCATTTTGCAAATTTTGGTAACAGAATATTATCTGAAAAAGGTAGATATGCATGTCTGATGTATGTTTTCTAAGTCCTTTTGGTACAGTTAAAAGGAGCTATTTTACAATAACATTGTTTGGCCTCGGCGCTCCTTGAGATTGAGTGACGACAGAAGGATTATTTCACGTTGTAAACTCTCGATTTCCTGGCCAGCTCCAGTAGCAAGGAAATTGGCAGATGGAATATTTTTGGATTGTTTGTAAAATATTTACAGAAGATTTGAGCATTTGGATCAGTTGATGTCTAACTCTGAAAAGGTAAAGCCGTCAAGTTCTGATGATTTGGGACGAGCTGGGTTGAAGAGTAAAGGGTGAGCTTGGATAAGGTCTCCTGGTAGATTTGGGACATTTTGCCCCTGGGATCTGTGATTATTTGTACCTAATGCAAATAGTCACATGGCAAACCACTATACATCTGTTTCTGTAAAGTTGTGTGCTGTCTCTTACTGCAAACGGCATGTTTATCCCTTATACCTGTAACCAGTATTGACTGGCTTTCAGTTAGGTGTAAGCTGCAGATCTGTGTGTAAACACTGACTATCACTGTAGTGTTGGATTAGCTACAATGCTATTCAGTGAAATCCATCCTTCCTAAGGTTGTACTCCTGTGCTTCCTTGGCAATCCAGCATGCTAACATGATCGATATTGCTGTTGGTAATGGCTAGCCAGAGTTTGCTTACCTTTAGGTGGCGTGGGAGCCAGGCCTAAGCCTGCCCTAGAGTTAAAGATGCAAGCTTGATTTGTTCTGTTGACTTCGAGCTTTGTGTCTATTGCCTGTCAGAACTATGCAGAAATGCAAGTCGTGGCAAGATAATGCTGGCCTGGCACACTCAGATGCTGACCCCCGTCTGCGGAGATGGCAGTAGGCGTCAGGTGAGGTCGCACACGGCCTGATCCTCTGCAACCCCTCTGCTGCCGAATGTGGCCTGAAGGGCCATTTGACACCCACTGCTGCCTCCGACGCTGGACTGGAGTAACAACCGGGTCAAATCCAACCTGGCAAGGAGGGACAATGGAACATGAACGTGACTGATTACCTTTGATTTGGGAAATGGATCTTCATTGCAAGGAGGGCCTGGAAGTCAAGATGGAGTCACTGTGTCCACCCTAAACCAAGCTGATTAAAGCCAAGAGGCGATACAGGAAGGGTTCTTCTGTGTGACTGTTTTTTTTTTTTTGCTTGTGAAAGGAGCGGGAGCAGGACTTGAAAGCAGTTCAGAAGAGAGTTTTGTTTCAAGATAACTGAAAAAGTGGAGATTGATTGAAAAGGAGAGGCTCCCGGCGCAGCTGTGTTTCGTGATAGTGACACAGTCTCCCATGCCAGAGAAGGGATGCAGCTTCCAGCGCAGAGAGTGACCAAGGATGGCAGACGACACTGATTTGAACAGGAAACAAACAACCTATGGGCGTGAGTACAGGGAGATTTGTAGCTATTATGGTGGTAAACTAAGTTAGTACCTCATTAGGGGATTCATACAGGACTTGCATCGATTTCCATCCATTAACACAAATTACTCAAATCAGCATTTTATTGTATTTTCATATGGGGTCATCCACTAGGTGATTAAATTACAACAAAGGGGTCAGTGCTTTGGCTTAATAGGCTAGTCTTCTACCTCCAAGTGTCGGCATCCCATAGGAGTGCTGGTTTGGGTTCCAGCTACTCTACTTCCAATAAAGCTCCCTTCCGGTGGCCTGGGAAAGCAGCAGAGGAAGGCTCAAGTCCTTGGGACCCTGCACCCACGCGGGAGACCGAGAAGAGGCTCCTGGCTCCTGGATGCTCAGCCCCAGTCATTGCAGCCTTTTGGGGAGTGGACCGGTGCCTGGAAGATCTTTCCTCATCCCTCCCCCCAATAAATCTGTATTTCCAATTAAATAAATAAATAAAAAGATTCACTGAGGTGTTTAGGCTGGGCTCTAATCCAAAATGACTGATGATTGTAACAGAAAGAAATGGGTGGGCAGGGGGCGCCCCAAGTGTCACCACCTTTGATGCCAGCATCCCATGTCAGAGGGCCCTTTGGGTCATGGCTGTTCCCTGCTCACCCTGCCCAGGGGGCCGAACAGCAGGTGACCCAAGTGCTTGCCTTCTTGCTGGTAAATGCGCTGTTCCAGGCAGGACTCAGGGGTGGGCCTCAACACGGGATGCAGGCACACACAGCAGGAGCATAATTATTGTGGTGATGCTTTCTTAGTCTAATTTGTTACTTTACTCAAATTTTCTCGAACTCTGTTCACGTCACTTATTAAATTGCTGTGCAGACTGCAATCAGTGGGGTTACTATGAGGACTGGACAGGTGACACACACATTGAGTCCAAATGTATCTTCTGGAATCCAGAGCCAATTGGTGAGATAATTACACTGTTTATATCATAATCATTACTTATACATGAAGTGATTTTTATTGACAGCTGGGAAGTAATCTGTGGTAGGTTTCTCTCTCGCACACACGCATACATGTCCACAAATCTGTGTGTGAGTATGTCATTTGAGCTAATGTAAATAGCAAACAAGTTTTCAAGTGCCACGTTAGTAAAATGTTGGACAGAGCAACTTGATTTCCTCCGAACACCCAGTCGTCCTATGTTTACAAGGCAGCTCTATCCTGGGGGAGTGAGAGAGCGCCACCTTGAGGCTCTTTTCTGCTGCAGCACCCTGCAAGGTAGACACTCGGGGTGCGTGCCATTTATTCTCTTTGGGTCTGGACAGTGTGCACAAAGCTGGCGTCTCATGGTTTCTTTCTCGCCCCTCAGCTGGGCATGCTTAGTTAACCTTGGGCTGTGCAAAGCCTAGGGAAGACCGCAGGAAGTGAGTTACAGCCCATGCATCCACTGGTAAGCAGGCAGTGCCTTTGGCTACTGAAGAATGGTAGTAGCTTAAGAGCAGGTTTCTGTTTGCATGGGTATTGTAAGCACAGACAGGAGGTGTGCAGGAATCTGAGTGCCAGTGGAATATTTCCAGGACTCTGGGAATGTCCATTTAGGCTGTGCAATTACGGAAGACATACACAAACTCTCTTCTGCTTCTCACACCATTTGTGGCTTCCCTGGAAAGGAACTTACTCATTAAGCCTGGCTCTGGCCAGGATGGGCTCTGTGTGTGGTGAGTGAGGACTAGAATCCGACAGCTCAGGAGGGAGGCAGATCTGCTAGCAGGTGCTCGACTCCATCTAGTGGAGCTGGGCACTCAGGGAGGCACAGTCGAGTCTAAGGCTCATGAATGAGCTGGACAGACAAACACCAGTAACGAAGCTGCCTTCCTGCCCTGAAGCTGAGTGACTGGGTACAGACATGAGACACACAGAAAACTCCGAGTGCGGCTGGCCACTGCGGGACTGCCCCCGGAAGCAGCTTGGAGGTCCCTGGCTGGTGTTGCTGCCCGCCTGTCCTTAAGCCTCACCACAGGAGCTGGAGTGTAGTCACACGAGAGGGGTGGCATGTGCTGAACCTGGGTTTTCATGAGACTCATTCGGTTCTGAAGGATGTTAGACGTTACTTGAAAGTTGACTTCCTGTTACAAAGAACAGACCAATGCTTGCATTGAACACATTTTTGCTAGGTAATATCATCCCAGTGGATCCTTCAACACTTGTAATAGTTCTAACACTTGTAATCCCACGTTCATCTAGAGGAATGTTTGAATCTTATTCAGGTTTAAAAGCAGCAAATCATGGCACTGGTTCGCCCTGTGACCGGTCAGTTCAGCTATCTGAAATATTGTGCAAATTTTCAAGTCACCTGCTAGGGGAAAACTTTTGAGGTTACCAAAGAGTTACCGGGTTGTATTGTAGCACGCCTCCCAGGGTGTGGCTCTGTGAGTTCCGTGGGTTCTGTGCAGCTGAGTGCCACAGTGAGAGGCAGAACCAGGTCAGCGCTGAGGGCCAACCGGCTGGAAGTGACGGAATCACCTGTTTATATCCTCACTTCCTTTCCCTGCCAGTTGTTGTCTCAGCCCTCGTTTCTGGACACAAGCAAGTGTTTCTTGGTCTACACTGGAATGTCTGGGTTGTTCTAAGACTTTTCTCTGATGGATGATGGTTTAGGAACCTGTGACCCTCGAAGATGTGCTTGTACACTTCACCAAGGAGGAGTGGGCCCTGCTGAGCACATCGCAAAGAAAGCTCTACAGGGCCGTGCTGCTGGAGACTGCCAGTCATCTGGTGTCCCTCGGTGAGTCCGTCCGGTGTCTGCCTGGGTGTGTGTGCTCGGTCAGTGTCTGCACCAGCTTCTCTGCCTTCTGCCGTCATCTCTGCCTGCTTTCTTCTATCACTTATAGACTCGGAAAGAATTTTCCTTACTTTTTTCTTGTATCTAGTTTATCAGTCCCTTAGAGTAGCATACCGACTAAATTCCATGACATTCTTCCTGGGCAATCTGCAGTGTTGAGTAGACTTGGGAGATCCATTAGTATTTCTGAATATATAAGTAGATGGAAATCTTTTTTGAATGCACTCAATATTTATTTAAAGGGGGAAAAATAAAAAGGGAAGTCAGGATGCTGTTAGTCCTCTGCTGGCTTACTTGCAGGCCCGTGGTCGGTGTGGTCAGGCACCTGTGCCACCGTGCTTTGCAGGAAGCTGGGAAATATTTTCTAAATATTCTGCCCTAGTAACTACCTGAGTGATAAGACTAGAATAGTGAAAATACCAAGACTTCTTTGATTCTTTGTGTTGTATTCTTAAAGATTTTAAATGGATGTATAATCACTTTGCATATTTATGGGGTACAGTGTGGTAATTAGAGATCTACAGAATGTGTGACGATCAAGTCAGCATAATGAACATTTTCATCTCCTTAAGCACTTGTCACTTGCGTTGGGAAACTTCACACTGCTCTCTTCTAGAGCTTTATGAGGGTGGCATCGCTTGCAAAGCACAGTCACCTTCCCGTCCTGGAGGGGGCTCATCATGCAGGCCAGCCACCTGGTACTTGGTGCCCGTTGCACTCCTCTCACTGCTCCCGTTCTACCCTAGTGAGCACGAATGCGTGCTCTGCCACTAAGAGAGCAGGTGTTTGCAGCTGGCACGTGGGTCGGAGCAGGCGGTCCATGCTTGCCTTTCTGTGCCAGGCCTTTAGGACTTCATAGAACGCCCTCCAGTTCCATTCACATTGCCTCAAATGACAGTGTTTCATTCTTACAGCTCTGCTGTCTGTTTAGGTATATCACATTTTCTTTATCCATCCACTCATTGGTAGATGTTTCTATTTCTGTTCTGAACCGTCTTGCAATAAATGTGGATTTAGGTATCTTTTTGATATCTTGGTTTCATTTTCTTCAAATATATTCATAGCTCAGACAGGGTGTGGCTGCCCCATAGAGTTCCACTTTTAGCTTTTTGAAAATATTCATGGCTTTTTAAAAAGATTTGTTTATTTTTATTGGAAAGGCAGATTTTTTACATAGAGAAGAGACAGCGAAAGATCTTCCATCCACTGGTTCACTTCCCAGGTGACTGCACTAGCTGGAGCTGAGCTGAAGCCAGGAGCCAGGAGCTTCTTCCAGGCCTCCCATGTTGGTGCAGGGGCCCAAGGCTTTGAGCCACCCATACTGTTTTCCCAGGTTACAAGCAGGGAGCCGAACGGAAAGTGGAACAGTCAGGACACGAATGGCCCCTAAACGGGATCTTGGTGCTTGAAGGGGGAGGATTAGTGAGGTGAACTGTTGCCGCTGGCCCATCCATGGCGCTTGCCGTGTGGCTCTTCATTTACAGCTGCACCGACAGTTTAGCAGGATCTCTCTTCCTGGCCTTGCCAGCATTGGTGATGTTTTGATGGAGACTCTAACTGGAGTGAGGTGCCGTCTTTCCGTGGTTTCGATTGCCATTGCTCTGGTGACTGGTGATGCCAGGCTAGGGTTTTGCCGAGAATTTTTGCATCTCTGCTCATTTGGAATTTTGTCTGTGTTTTCGTTGTAGCTGTTGTGTTCTTGTCTGGTTTGGGCACTAGGGTAATTCAGGCAACACATACTTAAGTTTAACAAAGTTTCTTCTCTTTCAACTTTTTGGAACGTTTTGAGAATAATTGGTATTCTTCCTTAAGCGTTGGGTAAAATTCAGCGATGAAGCCACCCAGTTCTGTGCTGTTCTTTATCGGTCGGCTTTTACAGGACCAGGCACTCTCTCAAATCTACATCACCTTGCTTCCAATCCCAGAGCTTACTGTCTACCTGTTCTCACTGAGTGTTCAGTGTGTCATTGCCAAGTGGAAACACTAACCTAAGGGTGCAGGGTATTGTTCATTTTCTAATGATGTCGATGAAGGGGAGTAACTCGGACATGTACACATTAGAAAGTTCAGCCATTCGTGCCTGAGATAACGGCCTGTGGCCCTGGACAGGCCTTGGATGTCAGATGTCGCTGGGAGTAGATGGGCTGTCGCACTGCCATTCAGATTCTGCTCCTGTATCAGCAAGGAAGGTGAGGAACCACTGCTCCCTGCCAAGCAGAGGAGTAGCGGGCCTGTCGCTAGTGGAGTGCGGGACCTAAATGACAGCTTTACAAAATGGTTTCAAGTATTCCTTATCACAGTGAAAAATGCTGAGAGCGATGTCAGAGCGAACCATGTGAAAAAGGCAAGGGTCCTGAATCAAAACAGATACAAAGTGCTTCAATACATTTCTTTATGTGATACGAATAGAAAATGATTTATAAAAACTTAGGAAAAATTAAGATACATTATATATCAGTACACCTTCCAACCACATTTGATATGAAAATTGAGAATACTGTATTGTTGTTTCAGTCTACACATGAAAATGCCTGCACATGGCAGAAGGCTTCTCTCTGTGGATGTGTTTTCTTAGCAGAAGGCTGATTGGTTGAGTCAGTGTTTTTCAAGTTTTCTTTTCCGCGGTGAACCTGTCAGTAAACCCAACTGATTCAGAGTCCGTCAAAAGCTTGGTGGTACTTCCTGCGCTCCCCACAGCCTAGTGTATGGCACGTAGGGTCCTCAGCTCAGGGCGGCGATGACACCAAGGAGGGCATGAGTTCAGATGTCCAGGCACTTCTAGTGCTGTGTGTTGCCCAGTTGGACCACCTGAAGGATGGGATCAGTCTTGCTTCCGTCTGAGATCCTGACACAGTTACATGCCTGGCCTCTTTGGCACCTGCCCTGGGCTTTCAGGAAGTAAGTGGCATTGTTGTTCCAAACATGGTGGGATTTAACACTATGAACCTCTTCCTGAAGCTTCTTTGGCCCATGCCTTGGGCCCCTATTGACACTAACGTTTTTCTCCGGAGGAAAGGCAGCCACTTCGTCAAATATCTGGATTTCATGATGATGATCAAATTCTGCATTCTGCTTGTGAGATACTTCATGGTTGTGAGATACTTCATGGTTGTGAGACACTTCATGGTTGTGAGATACTTCACGGTTGTGAGATACTTCATGGTTGTGAGATACTTCATGGTTGTGAGACACTTCATGGTTGTGAGATACTTCATCTTTTTCCTCTTCTCTTCTCTTCTCTTCTCTCTTCTCTTCTCTTCTCTTCTCTTCTCTTCTCTTCTCTTCTCTTCTCTTCTCTTCTCTTCTCTTCTCTTCTTTTTCTACTTGGAGTTCCACAGATGGTCCTGGGCTGTCCCAGTCTCTTCTGACAAACGCCTTCCTCTTCTCTTCCAGGAACTGGCTGGGAATGAGCCCAGCTTCCTCCCTCCTTTACATGGCGAACCTGCCACCAGTTTAGATCTTCTCTGTTTATGATCTGAAGAACTTCTCCTTCGGGAAACTTGAATCTTGCATCTTTGCAGGGTATTAGGTTATCGTTATATGGACTGTAATCAAAATGACGCTTTGTAAACAGCTGCTGCGAGTAATGCTATCTCTGTGACTTGGTACATTTTTAAAGTGATGCTTGCACTAATATTTTTCAGTAATTCTTATAATTCCTTTGGTTGCTTCTGACCTCATGGCCGTAAACTGCTTTGATATTGTCCCCTGCATGAAGCAGACCCTGGGGTCTGTCATTCCTCCATGAAGGATTCGGGCCATTACAAGGGCCTTGTTCTCGCTGTAAATGTTACACCCAGTGGCTCCCCAGCTCTCTTGGGAATTCCTAGGATATGAATAGCATACACAGGTAACAACTGATTATTGATAGAAGAGTTATTCATTTCTGGGCTTGATGGAGGGGAATCATACCACTTTGATGCCACAATGTCATGGACTTTCAAGAGGGACTAGAAGTGTGGCTCTTGGAGTATTCCAGCCAGTTCTGTTACATTTTCGTCCACATTGATGAGGAGAGTGGTATCTCAAGAATTTCACTAACTAATTCCAAATTATTGTCACTGACAGCTTCTAGTTCGAGGTCTTCAAGCCTCTCGTGAGCTTGGCAAGCGAGTCCACACTGGGACTCTCATCACCCCCTTAAGGAGATGAGGTCTGCGTCTTGCGCTCCTGCAAATGACGGCATCTCCGTCAGGCTTTCCAAGACTTCGGCCAAACACGCTGCTCTGCCCCAGCTGCAGGTGCCACCCAGCGGCCCCGTCTAGGAACTCAGGCTGGTCGTTGGGAATGGAGAGGGTGCACTAGTGTCTTTCCAGTACAACTTTTCACTGATGTTCTATGTTTGTTTTTAGTTTTCATCTTGTTTCTGCCTTGGTCTTTATTATTACTTATCTTATGGTAGTTGTGGACTTGCTGATTCTCATCCTGATCTCCTGAGATTGGGCAATAGACTTTTTGCTTTTTAGCGTGCGTGCTGGTAGGATAAGGGTTCTTCTCAGGACTGTTTTTGCTGTATCTTACAGATCTTGATGTGCTTTGCTTTAAGAAAAATTTTAATTCCTTTCATATACATATTTTTAATTGACCCATTAGCCTTCAGGACCACGTGCTTGCCTGGGCTGGTCTTCAGTGTTCCCTTTGCCTTTCCTAAGAAGTGATTAGTTAGCACGAAACTGAAATGCTGCATCCATTTTTCCCTACAAATAGGACATCAACTTAACCAATCAGATGTGATTTCCCAACTGGAGCTAGAAGAAGCCCTGTGGGGCCAGCAAAACAGAGTTTCCCAAGACCACAGTCCTGGTAAGTAGAAGGGATTTGGGCTTCAAAATAGAGCGGGACTTGGTTAGGAAGTTGCTATGTCCTTGGAAATTCCAAGGGAACATCTTTCTTGTTGCATGTAGACATTTGGCACTGCAGGTAAGGTGCCTCTCAGAGTGTCTGCATCGTGTGTGGGAATGCGTGGGTTCCCTCCCCACTCCAGCTCAGCTGGAAGCAGATGGCAGCTGAATACTCGGCTCTCTGCCACCCGCGTTTCAGACTCCAATTGAGTTCCCGCGTCCTGGATTCAGCCCTGCGCTGGTTATTGGGAGAGTCAGCCAGAAGATGGGAGGGATCTGTATCTCTATATTCAAAATATGTAAAATAAAATGAAATATGAGAGAGGACATTGGGACAGGGACAACTTCAGCTTGAGAGAAAAATAGAGACTATGTGCTTATTGGAGTTAGGCTTTCACGTAAGGCCTCTCTGGCCCTCCCCTTCGGAGGCTTCTCCTTAGCTGTCCAACCTCTCGTCTCTACTATATTCATTTCAACCCTGGAATTTGTTCCTAACTGTGATGTCCTGAGATGTGCTTCTAATACCTGCTGTATTCCTTCGTTAGACACACCTGCTCCGTCCAAGTGCCGGTTTCTGGAGCATACACATCAGCTTTGGTGTTTTCCAACATTTTCAACATAATGCTATTATACGTTTTTTTCCCATTTATTTTAGGCAGCAAAAGTGCACTTAAATGGCAAGAAATTAAGCACATGCAAACAACTCATAGTAAGGACACATCCAGCGTTATGCCAGTGGTAAGTTTTACAGGTGTGAACTATGGCAATCCAAAGCAAAGTCTGGCAATGAAGCCAGCTGTCACTCTAGTGCTCGTCACTCTAAAGGTGTGTTAACTGAGATTAAGCACTTTCCAGGTCAAAACATCTGCAGTTTGATTTTAGTGAGAGATGACTGAGGTAAAAGCTGAAATCTGAGATCATCATATTGTATTACTGTGTAAGTGTAATGTTGTGCCCAAGCAAGCCAGTACACAGAAGTGCTAATAAGGCTTGAACGTCTTTGATTGCCAGCTGTGGGTGACCCTAGCCTACCGTACAGCAGGGCTTATAAAGGCAAAAGCCACGACCCAGGGTGCGGTTCAGGAGGACTGAACTAGCACTGGACTCCCTTAGGTGTGAGTAAGTGCTAATTGAAGCTTTCGTTCCTGAGCCGAGTGAGTCCTGTTTTTCTGCCATGCTTGCAGTGCCTAGCCAGGGATTTGGGCGTTTTGGCCAAGCAGGATGCAATGTTCTCAGCGGGGCTACAGTCTCACAGATGCGGCCAGGGAGAGGGGGGCCTCGCCGAAGATGGAGCCTAGCTGCACACGGAGGCCCTCATGGGAAACCTATCATTTCAATGTTATTCAAATGCCTAATGTTTGAAACCTATTGAAGACTTCAAAATTAATCCAATGGCTCTGCAATTGGAATATCAAAAGGGTGAAATAGTCAAACTTGTGGCAAATAACACAGACTGTCACTGAATGGATGATTAGGTGAGGACGTATATGTATGGAAATCGGTGTAAACCCCTGACAACCTGTGTCTTCCTCCCGAAGCAGAAGCGTCAGACTGCAGAGGACCCCTTCGGACAAGGAGGTTCGGGAGAAGATGCCACACACGGCCCTGTGTCTACTCAACATTTGCCTCACCCAGGAAACAAGCTCTTTGTCTCCAAGCCGTGTGGGAAGGCCAGCAGTGGCCTCGCGCGGAGCAACCAGCACAAGAAAGGCCAGAGCCAGGCCCAGGCGCACGAGTGTCGGCTCTGTGGGAAGTCCTTCGGCAGCTGCTTCAGCCTCAGACGGCACGAGGCGGCTCACAGCGGCCGCAAGCCCTATGTGTGCCCTGTCTGCGGCCTGGCCTTTGTGCAAAGCTCGGACCTTAACAAGCACACCCTGACGCACACCGGAGAGAAGCCCTACGAGTGCCGGCTGTGTGGCAGAGCCTTCAGCCAGTCGTCCAACCTGAGGCAGCATGAGAGGATCCACAGGGGCGAGCGGCCGTACGAGTGCCGTCTGTGCGGGATGGCTTTTGTCCAGACGTCCGACCTCCGCAAACACCACCGCAGTCACAGCGGCGAGAAGCTGTATGGATGCCACGTGTGTGGGAAAGCCTTCAGCCAGTCTTCTTCCCTCAGACAGCACGAGAGGATCCACACGGGCGAGAGGCCGTACGAGTGCCGAGTGTGTGGGAAGGCCTTCGGCAAAGCCTTTTCCCTCCGGAGACACGGGAAGACTCACCGGGGAGCCTCCCCGTGATGGCCTGTCGCGCCACGCGCACCTGTCCGTCCTGCGGGAGAGGCGAGGAAGGCTGCGCTGCACGCTGGCCGGGAGCTCCTCGGTCTCACCTGACCACCCGTGCCAGCAGTGGGAGTCTTTGCTTTTGTTTATATTTTCCATATTTGAAAATAGACATTTTGTTAAGGTTTGCATTCACCAGTAGTCTGCCTGCTTAATGCAAGCAAAGGAAAGATCTTAGACATACATAAATGTGTGTGAAAACAAATAAATGCATAAAAACATGAAGCATGCTTTATATAAAATTGTATTTTATTGGAAACATTTCCCTCAATTTCAAAATATCACACCACGGCAGTTTACTGCTTTAAAAACTGTTATAATCCCTGTGTTATAATTTCAGTTTCAGGCTTGTGGCAGAGGCCGAGGTGGCATTCAGAACGGAGGTGATTGCCACGGCACAGGAGTGGCGACCGGAGGTAAGGCAGTGACAGTGAGAGGACCAGGCGCCCACGTGCGCAGCAGCTGAAATTCAGGGAGGCGGCACCTCCCCCGCCCCCACGGATTTTGAAGGAAAATCATCAGAATCTTCGGGAAAACGCTACCCTTCCCCAAAGTCCCACCCACAGCTCAGGGAGGCGACAGGTGTCATGGGAGAAAGTGGCTGTCACCACCGTCCTCCTTGTGACTGGAAATATGGGGAAAAGCAGGGAGGCACCCCGCGGCTTGAGAGAACATAGCAAACGGATAAACTCTGCGGAGAGAGGTGTATCCTCAAGGGACTCCCACCTCCCCTTTACCGCGGAGACACCAGCTCACTGCTTGCACACGAAGAAGGACAGAAAGGGCGGACATGGTCCACACGTAAGGAGAGTGGCTTTCCAGGGATGCTCCACACGCTTCTCTTCTGCTTTCCTGATTCTCCCAGTTGTTCAGGCTGGTGAGGTCCACCGGCTCCCCTCTGAGGGTGGTGGAGTCAGGGAGGAGCTGGCAGGTGACCTGGGGTCCAAGCGGATGCTGGGGCCGACAGATGCTGCCCAGCTCCCCCGGCTGCCGGCCCAGAGGCCTCCTGGGCTCTGGAGGTGCCCATGGGGACAGCGAAGCTGTCTCAGAGATGTGGGCTCATGGGGTCCTCTGGGAACATGTTTTCAAAAGGGAAAAATGTCACAGATAGGACTCCTTAGAGCAAATTCACACACCAGCTGGTCTCTCTCTCTCGCTCTCTCTCTTTTTTAATCATTTATTTTTATTGGAAAGACATATTCAGTCCAGAGTTAAGGAGAGACGGACCGAGTAAAACCTTTGTCCCCTGGTTCATGCCCCAAGTAGCCGCAACAACTGGAGCTGAGCCGATCTGAAGCCAGGAGCCAGGAGCTTTTTCGAGGTCTCTCACGCAGGTGCAGAGACCCAAGGCTTTGGCCTGTTCTCCACTGCTTTCCCAGGCCACAGGCAGGGAGCTGGATGGGAAGTGGAGCAGCCGGGACATGAACCGGTGCCCATATGGGAACCTGGCGGTTGCAAGGGGAGGATTATTAGCCAGTTGGGCCATCGTACCAGGCACAGCAGCTGTAGCTTTTGAAGACATTAACTGGTGAACATTCTACAGAATGCAAACGAGAGTTGTGGCCAGGAAGGAGAAATGTCTGGGTGCTGAATTAAAAGTAGCCCCATCTGCCTTGTCCTGGCATGACCGGTCTTTCTGTGCTGCCCTGCAGGACAGAGTGACAGCAGCCCTGTCACAGGCCAATGGCTGCCTCTCTGCCTGGGTGCTGGAGGGTAACCTAGCTTCCATCCCTCTCGCTGAGGACCTCGGTGGCTTCCCAGCAGGCCTGGGACGCCTGGGCAGGCAGCAGAGGCCTGCGCCCTCCGCCTACAGGGAGATTCCCCCCGCTGCAGCCACACAGGTTTGCAGGATGCACTGACCAGTTGGCGTCAGGGTGGGGTCTGGTTGGCTGGAACTGAACACTACAGCCAGGGCCTTGAACACAACATGGAAATGAATGGCTAAATTGTCAGCATAGATTAAAAGTTAAAAATAGCTCTGCTAAAAAATACTCAATCCAATAGCCCATATTTTAATGTATGTAAATATTTGAGTATAGCTATGACTTACCAGCAGTGCTGTGGTGTCTGTACCTTGATGAAGCTTCAGAGTTACACACAACACTACAGAAGACTGGATTTATGAATTAAGGATAGTATTCCATCATAAACATGAGCATAAAAGTGGATAAATACTTCAAATTTTGGAACAGATTTCTTTTTAAAAAGGATTTGTTTTTGTTTGAAAGGCATATTTTTCAGAGAAGGAGAGATAGCTGTTCCCTGCACTGGTTCACTCCCCAAATGGCCACAGCAGCCAGAGCTGAACCGATCTGAAGCTAGGAGATTGTCCCACATGGGTGCAGGGTCCCAAGGGCTTGGGCCGTCCTCTGCTGCTTTCCCAGGCCATTAGCATGGAGCTGGAATTGGAGGTGGAGCAGCAAGGGCATGACCTGGGGCCCATATGGGACGCTGGCACCGCAGGGCAGAGGAGCAGCCACTGCACTATGGAATAGACTTCTGAAACTGGCTTTATGCAGGATGGAATTTACTCAGTACCAACAACTACAAACTCCCAAGCAGAAGTGATGCACATTGAAGGATCTTTTCCTTAAGTTTGATTGCAGAGAGCTTGATGATCATGTGTCTTGGTGAAGATCTCTTTTGGCCAACCCTGTTGGGAGTTCTGTGCCCCTCCTGGATCTTGTTTCCCAACTCTTTCTCCAGATTAGGGAAATTTTCCCTTATTATTTCGTTGAATACACCTTTAATCCCAGCTTCTCTTTCTGCACCTTCTGGGACTCTCATAACTCTGATTTTTGACCTTTTAATTGTGTCTTTCACTTCTTGAATACTTAGCTTGCCCAGCTCTGCTTCCAGCTTTTTGTTTGTTTTCCCCTGGTGACAGGAAATATCTTCTAATTCTGAGATTCTTCCTTCTGCCTCCTTCATTCTATGTTAGAGACTCTCCACTGTACTTTTCATTTGCTCCACTGTATTCTTCATTTCTGGTATATCAACGTTCATTTGATTCGTTTCCAGTGTGACATATTCCTTGAATTCCTAGAAGGCTTCCTTTATGTGCTTCTGCTTGTTGATAAGAAGTTTTATAATGTGTGTTTTGATTTCTGGATCCCCCATTTCTCGATGTCTTCCTCAGTGAACTCTGAGCTTGGCAAAGGGTTTTGCTCCTTTGCAGGGAGTCTTCAGTAATATTCATTGTGCCTTTGTTTCTTCTCTTGCTCTTGGTCATTGTACTTCGGGTTAGCAGAGTCTTCTCCTTGGGGCAGGCTTCTAAGTTGTGTCACCCACAGGTCTGCAATGTGATTTAACTTATTGCAGTTGGCACACGGCTCTTTGCAGTCATTGTGCCGCTCCCTCCAGCGTGTTCCAGGTCTGGGCTTTTTTTTTTTTTTTTCCCTTTATATGCTTTTCAAATCAAAGAAAAAATTTTTAGAAAATTAAGTTTTTCCAAAATAAATCACCATAAAAGTTAAAAAGCTGTACAATCTTTACTATATTTAAAATGTACGTAAGTTTTCAAACTAACCAAATTGATGTTCTACCTGAACATTTATTGGATAATCATAAAATTATGTAATCCTACACTGACCTTTACATAGTCACAAGAAAGCACTGTGTTAAAAATGTTAATCTCTGTAGGTCCTATGCATAAATACAACATGGTCACTTAGATATTATCATGCAGAACAAATTTATAATAAAATCAATCAAAAGCTGGTACAGCTGTGATGCATAATGCTTAGAATTGGAAGTATCTAGCACCAGTACGTGTATGATCAATGAGTTGTGGTTAGAAAGTCTCATCTGCACCGTACTTGTTCAATTTATCACAAGCTAGTAATTCTTTATTTTTCCTGAGTGCTCTCCATTACATCTGATTTAGAATAAATGGATACTGGGCCCGGCGGTGTGGCCTAGCGGCTAAAGTCCTCGCCTTGAAAGCCCCTGGATCCCATATGGGCGCCGGTTCTAATCCCGGCAGCTCCACTTCCCATCCAGCTCCCTGCTTGTGGCCTGGGAAAGCAGTTGAGGACGGCCCAATGCATTGTGACACTGCACCCGCATGGGAGACCCGGAGGATGTTCCTGGTTCCCGGCATCGGATCGGCGCGCATCGGCCCGTTGCGGCTCACTTGGGGAGTGAATCATCGGACGGAAGATCTTTCTCTCTGTCTCTCCTCCTCTGTGTATATCTGGCTGTAATAAAAATGAATAAATCTTTAAAAAAAAAAAAAGAATAAATGGATACTGGAAAACAGCTGTAAATTGCTTATGCAATTTACCCAAATGTTCTCTTACCTAATTTGGGCATGCTCATTTTAAATACAATAAAAACATATAATATAGACATTACTACATGAAGAGCAGAAAAACACAAGAAATAAAAATGAGCACCAATCTATATACTGAATGATAGAACAAAATCCCCAATTCTAAAGAAATCATAGAAGTAAGAGCCAATTATTCCATGACCTGAGGGCCACAGTTGTCCCACGTAACTAAGCAGTTTTCTTTCCACACAGTCAAGGCAAAATCAGAAAGTGTTCTTTTGGAGGGGACAAGGAGAAACAACCCTCCCAAGCCCACTGTGAAGACCAGCAGCCAGATCCAACAAGGCCCAAAATGGGAACGAGCCAAGATTCCTAGGTGCACAAGAATTTCTTAACCACTGAAAACACCCTCTAACATTTGGCTAAGTATAATGCTGAGTTAGAAACTGAGGCCAGACACAGGCCTGACCATCCAAGTCATGAGTCACCCAGGAAGCCCTGGGGATCTTGAATGCTTGAGTCCCGCTTACATTCTGGGTGACAGCCTGGCATGTTACAACTCTGACAGTAATGATCAAAATATATCATCCTGCCTCACTGGAAATTTAGAATGAAAAAGAAAATGTTGCCAGCCAGAGACACAACAGCAACTTTCTGCTCACTTCAGAAATGTAATTTCCATGTGAAAGACAATCTATAGAAGGACAATCTACAGCCATGCCAAACACAGAAAGCTGGGACACACACTTGGTGTACAATTCTCATCTTCAAAGACTCTTCTCGTACTTAGTAACTTCTTTACAAATTCTGTTCTTTGCTCATCTCAGTATGTTTGTGAATGTTGAAAATCATTCATGTAAGCCAGTATGATATCTGAGTATTAATTTTGTGCTTTGACATACAGTGTTGTTAGAGCTATTCTCAAATAGGCATTAGATTGCACTGAGCTTCGAATTATTTCTAACATGGAGTTCATGACTAAGTGGGATCATTGAACTTCTCCTTCATTGCTCACACTGAGGATTCTCCACTCTCTCTTTGCCCTCTCTTTGCCCAAACTTCACCATCTCTAAGCCTGAGGATTACAGGGTCAGTCTTCCAGGGGATGCATGAGAGCCGTAGGACATGGGGCTCAGGAGGACTCCAGTGCGCAGGTTCACAAGCGGAGGTGTGCTGTTTCTGCACTGCTGTAGGAACTCCAAAGGATAGGATTGTGGTGTTCACCATGATCCTGCGCAGTGGGGAAGGCTGACCTCAGTATGACAGGAAACACCAGTGCTCACTCAGGCAGCAACATCTACTTCCAGGTTAGCCAGAAACTGTGGGTTCTGCGTAAGCGGGGTTACACCCTGCACATGGGCAGGGCCTGACTCTGCTGGCTCTTGCGTGTTTTTTGGTCACTCTGGTTTCTCCCACCCTAGACTACCTGCCTTGGTGCCCCCTTGACAGTTTTGGTAATCCAGGCTGATTCCACTGCCTGCCAGTTGAAGGTAGGAGGTACTACAAGGTGGTGACTCGAAACGCTCAGGCCACAGCTGAACTTGCAATGCGTGTTGAGTCTGCACATCCAGTTAGGCTCAAGGCCACAGATGTCATCAGTGAGGGCAGTGTTCATGCCAGGGACCTGTGTGATGCTCAGCAAACAAGTTTCTTTACCACAGGAACTCGAGGGAGACAGATGGGACTGGGTATGTATCAGCTGTCCGCATTTCTAATACCCACTTGCTGATCAAGCATTCCACTGTACCGTGTCAAGGGGTTCTCAAGCGGTGTCCTTGTCAGACTGTTGCCATGGAGAAGACAGGAGAAGCCATGGATTCTGCACAGGTGGCTGTGGGCTCCTGGACCACTTCCACCTCCCGTCTCTCAGAGAGGCTGACTACCTAGGTGCTTCTGAAAAGAGATGGCACAGTTTGAAGTCACTGCTTGCTGCAAGAGTGCACAATCACGCTCATGAAAGGACAGTATTCCCGGAAGCGGAGCGAGGTTGACAGGTTGTGGAAGTAATTCTTGACAGTGCCAGAGTTGTTTTCGTGCTAATCTGATACAGTTTGCAGCCAGGCTTACAGGCAGCTATAGGCTACCCTTGTCTCCTTTCCGGGCAATACTGTTCTTGTCACAGCATTAATTTCAGTTCACTTAGAATACTTTAGAATTACCCTGACAATGGCAAGTAATGAGGACTGAAGACCCCAAGGAATGGAAGAAATAAGCCGTGGCACCCGGTTCAGCAAACTTCACCTCCAGCCAGCATTAACCCAACAGTGTGCACACGGCACCAACACATACCAGCTGCTCACAGAACCAGACTCCAAGGACTGATGCACCCAAGTCAGCTGACACAGAGGATCACCGTGCAGGATTAAGACTTCAAAGTCCTTCATTGCCAGGGTGGAGAGTGAGCACATGACCCAGAGATCTCTCAACACCAACTACAAAACAACGGAGTTAATAGGTCAAAGCCACACACCAGGAGGAGTCAGGAAGACTGAGCTAATGCACATCTATCTTATGGGTGAAAGATTACTAATCACTAAACTTGTAAGCCTTTGTTGCTGAACCTTTTGTTACTGTACCAGGCGAAGCTCATTTTTCTCCTCCGAAGAATGTTATTTGAGTTATTGGCTCTAATGTGCGTGGGGAAATGTGTAAGGGCACATGTCTTAAAGAGTGTGCTAAGAACGTTACACACTGCTTTGGCCAGGATCCCTTGGTGAATGCATGAGAGGTACATACTGAAGCATCACAGATACATATCTAAAGGAGGTTAATGAAGAAAATTTCTTATATAGAAAGTGATTCATAGCAATAATGATTAATAACATCAAGGGTAATAGCGATGCTATCATACTGGCTATGACACAGTGACAAACCTGCAAAATTAAATGTTAGAATATATTTCCTCTTCAAAGAAAATGAAGGGTTATCAATATTAGACCTTATTGAATCTTTTAGAGTCGAAATCTTAGGTTTGCAGAAAGAAAATTGTTCCTTAAGCACACACAGGCTTTAGTATGGAACAAAATCCCAACCAAAAGGAGCAAATTGGTGAACTTGTGGATGTGTGCAAGTCCCAGGAGAGCGCAGCTAAGGAGTGGAGAGGGTAGGATGCTGCTGCAGAGAGTGTCGGCCGCACAACACGGCTGAGAGAGGCTCTGGGCAGCAGGCTCCTGGGAACAGTGCCCTGGAAGCGGGGAAGGCGCCAGGCGCACAGCTACCAGCAGAAGTTACACCAGCAGCTGCGACAAGCCCAAGCACTAGCTCTGACCTCGGTTCCTGCCTGCCCTTCTGCCACCTGCACCACGTAACTCCCAGAGGGCCAGATATTTTTGTTTTTCTGTTTTCCTCTTCTGTGGGGAAGATATTCTACAGTCCAGCAGGGGGAAGCACAAGACCGCAGGAGTTTTTCACATTCTAATGGAGGTCTGGGAAGTTTCAAGGATAAAGGATGAGTGTTGGGCCAAGCAGGGTGGCTAAAGGCTACAGTCCTCACCTTGCACACGCCAATTTAGGCACCAGTTCTAATCCTGGCAGCCCTGTTTCCCACCCAGCTCCCTGCTTGTGACCTGGGAAAGCAGTGGTGGACGGCCCAAAGCCTTGGGACCCTGCACCAGCGTGGGAGACCTGGAAGAGCTCCCGGCTCCTGGCTTCAAATCGGCTCAGCTCTGGCTGTTGCAGCCGCTTGATGATTGAATCAATGAACGGAAGATCTTCCTCTGTCTCTCCTCCTCTCTGTATATCTAACTTTCCAATAAAAATAAAATAAACCTTTTTTTTTAAAAAGAAAAGAATGAGTGTTTTCCTGGAACACAAAGTCATTTCCTAAGAAGTGCAGAAGACTTAGAAAATTTCTACTCCACTATCTCCGTCTTTGCCTCTGCAAGTGCAGATACCTGGGACTGGGATTGCTTCTGTCAGTGTGGGGCTTTTAGGAGTCATCATGCGATGTGGGGACTGAAGTCTACTTATAGTAATAACCAGTGATGAATTTGAAAAAGAGAAATTCAGGCATCATCTTTATCACAGAGTTTGCCCCCCGTCTACGTGCAAATCCAAGTACAAAGGTTAGCTGGATCTTCTGTGCTCACATCCAGTTTTCTAAATAACAATGTGCTACATCTTACTCCTTCCACTCAGTTATTGTAGATGTATGTGTCAATACCAACAACCAAAACACTTCCCACCTTAGTCCCACAGTGCTACGGCACAGGTCGCGTTGAGGGGCTTATACTCTGCTGACGATGATGCCACCCTTAGGCGGGCCGCATAGTCCCTTTCCGTTCAGCCTTGTGAATTACATGACCATTGGCACCCCAGATCCAAGGCAGTGGGCTGGAAGCAGCTCCATCAGGTAAAAGGCAGAGAAGCTGGTCGGTGGGTGCCTAAGAGAGGAAATGAAGGCGCTCTGTTACTGCTTGAGGAAGCCAGGGAGTCAAATGAAGCGCCCGAAGTCCCCCTTCAGCCCAATAGGACTGCCCTACTTAACAGAGGTCTTCAAAAAACTATAGAAATGGAAAATTATTAATTTTTTTAGTCATTTCAAAGTTTTTGCACCAAAATAAGTACCATTAATTTCATTTCCTATGAACTTTTTGAAGTTTTCCCATTGAACTCTTCTGTTTTACCCAAGATATTCGTGTCTTTCTTCAACCTTTTGTGTCCTTCGTTTAGTTCTTTCTCCCCTGAATTTTGCTTGTCATTAGTAGGACTCTGGATCTATTAGAATTTACTCTACATCTCAGGAAATGAAATTGCTCAAAGGTAGGCTTTTAAGAGAATTCTACTTAAAATTTCAATGATTTTCCCTTTATTTTAGAATATGGTCCAAACATGTTAGTAACACACACTTTTAGTATACATTCATGTGATGCATATTGTTGAATTAATATTATTTCCATGAGATACAAAATGATAACATTTACTGACAAACAAACATATTTGGGTAAGTTTAAAACATTCAGGAAGGGGCTGGCACAGTGATATATAGGTAATCTTCCACCTGCAGTACAGGCATTCCACATGGATGCTGGTTTGTGTCCTGGTTGCTGTACTTCCAATCCAGCTCCCTGCTTATGGACCGAGAAAGCAGGGGATGATGGTCCAAGTTTTGGGCCCCTACAGCCACCTGGAAGACCCAAGCGAAACCCCTGGCTCCTGGCTTTGGATCAGCTCAGCTCCAGCTGTTGTGACCCATTTGGGGAGCGAATCAATAGATGGAAGATCTCTCTCTTACCTTTCTGTCTAGATCTGCTTTTAAAATAAAAATAAATTTTAAATACCAAATCAAACAACACATATATTTTGAGCATATTATTACAAAGCACTGTTCTAAAAATGGAAAAGAGTCAAATGAAAGTTATTTTCCTCTATAGCACTTCACTCTGAGATCATTTACTTATATTTTTCTAAAAGAAAAGAATTACAGCTGTCACCAATTAGTAATTGCTGGAAAATGCTGCAAAAGATTAAATTAATTTACAGCATTAAGTAAGCAGAAAAAGAATGTTGACTCCAGATATTCTGGAAGTGGCTGTGGTTGAGACACACCTTAGATGAAAACTATGAAACACCTAGCCAGGGACCCAAAATAGAGTACTCTAGGCTGGAAGGCAGAGGTCTCTGTGTTGACCTCCCACATATGTGATTTAAATAAAATCTGATCATCAGCCTACACATTATTCAATGAAGCATGAAAATAGTTCATTCTAATGACCACGAGACTCCGAGGTTGACTCGCAGCCGGTTCAGAGCAGCTGAGCATATTTTAATCAACTTCCCTTGACAAGAAATGGAGACCAGCTACCGCACGGCTTTCATCACCTTTCCACTGGTGCCTGAAGCCATGAGAATCCTTTTCTTCATTTTTGTTACTTTCATTCTTCTTGCTCAAAATTTTCCAGGTAAGAGAGAAATCATTATAGAGGGAGGAATGACAATTTGTTCTTCTATCTTTTGAGAAGAAATTCTGACTTTTACAAATGTTCATGATTTATCTCTGTGTCTTAGACACATCACAGTTGTAATCCATCAGGGAAATTGTTTCCTGAGCTCAGACACGAAACAATTGGTCCATGTTCTCTCCAATGAGAGAAGTATCTGCTTAATTTGCCATCATACTTAGGATTTTCTATTCTGATATTCAAAATTACTTTCAAGCTGTACACACTTGTATAAAACTACGTAACTGAAGCCAGTAGCATTTTGATTCGCTTGATGTTAAGCTTTTGTGACCTTGGTCAGTACAGACAATTCTATGCATCCCTCCTCCACTATTCTTGATTCCTCTGCGATGAAGTCTTTCCCAGTGGCGCTTCTTGGAACACCAGGAAGCACTACCTAAGTCTTCTCCATGGGTCTTACAGTTCTGCCCTTTGAACACGCCTCTGGCTCCAGTGGTCCTAGGAAGCTAAAAATTATGTAATATATACAGTGAAAAGTTGTGCTGGATACCATAACAAAGTAAAATGAAGAGATAAAAATGTAAGTAGATTGTGACTTTTGCCCTCAATTTACTTGCAGTTCAGTGGCCTATTGTTTTGGTTGGTGAAAGGCAGACTTCCTTCAAGAGTCAAGCAGTCAGTCCACTTAAAATAATCAAGCGATTAGATAAGATAGAAAGATGCGCAGATCACTTTTTTTCAGCAGTTTCCACAAATTCAGTGAAGGATCAACAGTACAAACAGAAGCCGGGAAGGTAGACGCTTGGGTTCCTGCAGCAACGGTAATTGTGCTTCAGTTCTGGAAATGAGCAGGTTTACAACTACGAACCAGATCCTTGGAAAACAACACCACAGTTGAAAGCCTGCCTTGTAAAACCATTCCCTTAGCTCATGTTCTCTGTCCTTCTAGTGGATGTCAAATGATGGAAGCAGGCAAGAGAAACATAACCAGTATCTTCATCTTACTGTATCAGGACTCCAATTTATGAAAATAATTCTACTAAAGTAGATGTCTGGTGGTTTACTCTCTCAAACCCCATCCCAAACATGTTAGAATCTCAGCTGTAAGCATGACTGGGTTGTCAGGACTCCCACCACTATACTCACATAGAATTTCAGAGATAAATTCAGTAATCAGCATAGGAGGTAACAAACATTGATTGTTAGGTCAAATTAAAGTTGACCTACAGCTCTACCCCTCAACAATGGAGCCAGTCCTATGGTTTGGTTCTCTTTATCTGATAATGGTAATAGGATTGTCTTGATGGTCAAGAGCCTTATTATCAAGCAGAGCAGAACTGACTTTCTAATGGCAAACTTAAAATTAGAGTTACTGGGACCCGGCACAGTAGCCTAGTGGCTAAAGTTCTCACCTTGAATGTGCCTGGATCCCATATGGCTGCCTGTTGCAATCCTAGCTGCCCTGATTCCCATCCAGCTCCCTGCTGTGGCCTGACAAAGCAGTGGACAATGGTCCAAAGCCTTGGGACCCTGCATCCACGTGGGAGACCCAGAAGAGCTCCAGGCTCCTGGCTTTGGATCAGCTTAGCTCTGGCTGTTGCGGCTCTTTGATGAAGATTTTCCTCTCTGTCTCTCCTCTCTGTATATATGACTTTTCAATACAAATAAAATACATCTTTAAAAAAACAGAGTTACTGAACACATACAGTTTATTTATCTTTCATGTAGGAGTCCAAAGTAAGTGAGCCAATTGTGTGAAAGGCTGTTCACCAAACCACACTAGGGTGTGTATCAGTCTCCGTGGCCTCTTAGCTGAATCTCATTATTGCTTCCCTTCTGAAACAACAGTTGGTTTAGATATTTTCTAGCATATTTTTTCATGTGGGAGGAAACAACAAGGACACATTTCTCTTGCTTCCGTTTTACACTTTACAGTAAGGAACGGGGGAAAATTCATTTCTAAGCTATTGCTAGGTAACACTGCGAGTCAAGCAACCAACCTGCTTCTGCCTAGGCATGGCCTTTTTATTTGACTGGAAATGGGGAAAGCAGCCTCTTGCAGAGGGGAGCTAGGCCACTAGTCTACCGCTCTCCGTACTCAGTTACAGCATATAGTTGAAAGGGGGATGCAGAAATCGCTCACTTTTCCCTTCCACTCCTGTTTCCTTGCTTCAAACATATTCACGTGGCCATAAAGAAACATGAAGATAAAAATTGACATTTTTTAGCTAGGGATTCATTTGCCCACCTAAATCCTGAGGTTTTTTTTTGCAAAAGGCCTAGAAGAAAAAATGACTTCTTACAGATATTTTAACAATCTCTTTATATTACTGTTCAAATGGGGCAACCATGTTACTGTGCTATGTTAAACTATTAGTTTTTTTTACAGTTGCTTATTCCTGTCATTATTTTCCTTTATTTGTTCAAATTAAGTATTTTAACAAGTTAAATATATCCAAGAAAAATTAATTGCTCAAGTTCCTCAATAAATTTCTGTGATCTGTAATTCAAAAAAATCCCCAATTTATAACCATAAAAATTTCCTATATTTAAAGCAGAAATCTAACTTCCTACAATTTCATTTTGTTGGTCCTAGTTCTAATGTGTATATTTTAATAATATTTCATGTAAATGGCAGCTGGCATAGGCCTATTTCCCGTCAGAGTTGTTACTTTTGTGAATATGCACTAATATTTTCTGTCCGCCTATGCACCAAGGGTTTTAGTTCACACATGTTTAACACCTGTTTATCATTCCCAGATTCATCTTATCAACTGTAGGAGATCTGATAATAAGCAATCCTAATGGCCTTCATAACTAATAACTAGATGATTAAAGACTAATTTCTTACTTTGCACAGCTTGGGGAGCAATTCATAGGAGACGAGCCTGTGCCAGGCTGAGTGGTCGCTGTGAAGCTGAGTGCCTTAGCTTTGAAGTAAAGATCGGTGGCTGCAGAGCTGCGCTAACACCTTATTGCTGTCAAAAAATGAGGAAGAATTAAAAAAGTGAACATCAACTACAGGAATGAGAGAGATGAAAAGATGAGATACTCTGGGTGTAAAATCAATGAAGGCCTGGCGGTCAAAGTCCTCGACTTGCACGCGCCAGGGTCCCATATGGACGCCAGTTCTAATCCTGGCTGCCCTGCTTCCCATCCAGCTCCCTGCCTGAGGCCTGGGAAAGCAATCAAAGACAGCCCAATGCCTTGGGACCCTGCACCCACATGGGAGACCGAGAAGAGGCCCCTGGCTCCTGGTTTGGGATTGGCTCAGCTCTGGCCATTGTGGCCACTCGGGGAGTGAACCAACAGATGGTTCTTAACAGCTCAAGTTAATATTTGAGTGAAAGAGGAAGTTCAGACCAATTGCACAAAGAATGGACACATTTCCACATTCCTCTGTGATCACGTGATCTTTGTCCTTTCAAGGAAACATCCAGGATAAAATGAGACGTTTCTTCTAATTTACAAAAATGTGAATTCCAAGGAGAAGTCAAAATATTTTATAGATCACCTTAATCATATAAGATTTATAGCACATAATTTTACAACAAGAGAAACAAAACTCCCCGATTTGCTCTAGCGAATGCCTTTGCAAACTGAGTTTGAGATGCCACCCACGGCCGATGAACACGTCACCCTGAAGTCGTCAGAGCTCCACCCACGGCCGATGAACACGTCACCCTGAAGTCGTCAGAGCTTGTCTGAGCTCCAAAGCTGAGCAGCATCAAGCTGGCTGGTACTTGGAAGCAGAGATACCTTGTGGAGAGAGAAAAATAAAAGAGAGAAAAGTAGAAACTTTTCTGAAATGATATATATCTGAAGAGTTTTAAAATAAGAAATAAAATGTGTCTTGGAAAAGAAGTGCTGATTTTATTACATGTCTTTATTATGCCGCAACATTTTATTCTGGAAAGTATGGCAGGAGAAAATGCATGAATAAAATGATCTGTTCCAATGAAAAGAACAGACTCAGGTTTTGTGCTCGATCCAGAAAATCTTTAACAACTGCCTCCAATCAGACCAGCTGCTTATAACAACTCCCTCCAATCAGACCAGCCGCTTATAACAACTCCCTCCAATCAGACCAGCTGCTTATAACAACTCCCTCCAATCAGACCAGCTGCTTATAACAACGCCCTCCAATCAGACCAGCTGCTTATAACAACTCCCTCCAATCAGACCAGCTGCTTATAACAACGCCCTCCAATCAGACCAGCTGCTTATAACAACTCCCTCCAATCAGACCAGCTGCTTATAACAACTCCCTCCAATCAGACCAGCTGCTTATAACAACTCCCTCCAATCAGACCAGCTGCTTATAACAACGCCCTCCAATCAGACCAGCTGCTTATAACAACTCCCTCCAATCAGACCAGCTGCTTATAACAACGCCCTCCAATCAGACCAGCTGCTTATAACAACGCCCTCCAATCAGACCAGCTGCTTAAATGCATTCAGGACTTCGCCTGCCCTTCTCTCTCTCGTCTTGCTCCCCTTCAGTGCCAACTGCTTTGAAAGCAAGTGTTCGTTTGCCATCACTGCTGCCTTTCCATTCTTTCTGCCTTCGTCATAGCTCTGGAAATCAACGACACAAATTGTGACTTTTTAGAGACCTCTTGACCATGATTCTCTTCCTAAGATTCTAGGACTACCTATGATGAGCTGCAACTAAGACTGTTTTTTTTTTCTGAAACATTTTACAAGACAGTTCATCTCCTATTAATAATTTCTTCCCCTTTGCACAGGTGTTTTACATTTTGCTTCTTCCTTTCTACACAGTCCCCTTTGCTGATTCTTTCCAGTTCTTCTTGCTGGAATTCATGCATGTGTGTTTCACTCAACTTATTATACATTCTTTCTCAATAAAGCCACGATTCAAGTTGTCACCTGTAGAGAAATGTCTGGAAGCACTTCTTCCTCAGCTTCTCTGGGCTTTAAGCCTCTATACTTGTGTGGAGCACAAGAGAGATCATGCTAGACAACTCTAGGATATGTTAGGGAGTTGTTATCCAAGGTTGGTAATGGCAGTGCCCACTAGAAATTAGCAAATGAAAAGTCACTGTAGGGTCCAGCATCATGGTCTAGCGGCTAAATCCTTCTCTTGCATGCACCAGGAACCCATATGGGTGCCAGTTCATGCTCTGCATGTTTCACTTTCTATCTAACTCCCTGCTTGTGGCCTGGGAAAGCAGTCAAGAATGGCCCAAAGCCTTGGGACCCTGCAGCCACATGGGAGATCTGCAAGAAACTCCTGGCTTCTGGCTTGGGGCCGCTCAGCTCCGGCTGTTGTGGCCACTTGGGGAGTGAACCAGCAGAGGGAAGATCTTTCTCTCTATCTCTTCTTCTCTTAATAAATCCACCTTTCAAATAAGTAAGTAAATAAATAAAGCTTTTTAAAAAAGTTACTGTCTGAAGCCTTTCTTAACTGAGAACCTGTGAGACGCAAATGATCATGACTGTGAAATCCATCCATTACACTGAAGTGTTACGTCCCCAGCTTCCCCAGCAATGTCAGTCATCCTAGCAGATGCGCAGCAAGCAACCAAGACAGTACCAGTAAAGTTGCCAACATTCACCTTTTCCTGGCTTCTCTGTCCACATTCCATTATTGTTAGACCTCACCTCTCCTGGAACTCTCGAATGAATACAAATTAGAAATACAAGCATTGCATCTTCATTGACTCGTCCAAGCAGTGAATAAACGGTGAGAAATACAGATATTCTGAGACCATGTTCAGGGGCTACCTGTCCTCAGAGTCTGTCTGAGGGAAGCCAGAAAGCAAGCAGGTACCGGGAAGGCCTAGACTCAGAGTGTGAGAGTAACGGAAGCACTTGACCAAGAGACAGCCCCTCCCTACCGTGGGCCTCTATGGGTGCCTGAGTGGGCACTGGTAATGCAACAACTCAACACTGCCCTTCTCAGAGTCCAAGTGATGATATATGAGTGTCTTTGTTTACAGATGAGCAGAAAGAATTAAATAGGTAGGGAAGGCATGGCTTCCAAGCTCCTGACCCTGAACTAGTTGCCTAAGACTATGACATGCTCTACTCTGTCACTTTGTGCTGAGAATCAGAAAATTGCATTTGCCAGACTTCTTGGCCAGTTAGCTTCTTTGTAGTGCTTGTAATGGAAGATTCTACAGTGTAATAGCAAAACAGAGGAGAAGCATCCCCTGCTTTGGTCCCTAATTCCTGTGAGCAGAAGTCCAGTAGTATCCAGGGTTTGTCTCCATCTCCAAACCCTAGCTTCTGTTGGCTTTCTCAGCGAGCAGCAGCCGGGGGTAAAGAGGACCAGGGCCTGTGACGTGATTTGCTGTGTACTTTGGTCATCCCAGAACCTGTTTGACAACATCTCCTCTGCAGAAGTGTGAACTTTGGCTCCTATTTTGCTTGTGTAAACTCATCACAGGACATTCCTTCCTTAAAATTGTGAGCACCACTGTGTGGTGCAATTACTAAATGCACTGTCTCATTATCACAAACCATGCCAGAAGTAAGCAGCCCACTCCTTGTGTTGTTCATCTTCTGTGCCTTTGTAAACTTCCAGGGCCTAATTAACCAATCACTCCCATTAGTTTTCCTCAGTTTATCTTTTCTGCACTTGAGAGAGAGAATGAAATAAGAAGAGTGACTTACACAGAAACAGAGAGAGAGAGAAATTCTTATCTGCTGGTTCACTCCACAAGTATCTATCAGGACTTGATCCAGGTCTTCCAGTTGACTGATAGACACCCAAGTACCAGAGAAATCAGTTTCCTCAGGAGTTATAGTACCACGGGTGGGGTGGGGTGGGGGTAAGCAGGGCTATCAATAAATAAGCAAATAAATAGTTAGATGGATATCCCATCCAGGTACTCAAAATGTACCAGCAGTGTCTTCACTGGTGGCTTGATGGCTAAGTAAAACGTCTACATTTATCTGTTTCAAATACTCAGCACACTTTTGGTTTTTCTGAGTGGACCTTGTCTAACAAAACCTCCAAACTATATTTACAACTTCAGAATCTTTCAGAATCTCAACTGAATTTGAACTATGGAAATGCAACAAGGTGGAGCAATCCGCCGTGGGGGAGGGTGCGGGGAGGGGCGGGGGGATCCCAGTGCATAAAAAATGTATCATATAATGCAATGTAATTAATTAAAAAAAATGAAATGCAATAGAAATGTTTTAAAAAAAGAATCTTTCAAAAAATACTTAAGAATCCAATTTTCTCTATGTAATTTCTGATATGTATTTCCTAGATTACTTGACTTTATTGCATTATATTGCTTTGATTCCAAATCATCTTCATCCAATATTTTATAATAGATCTAGAAAAATAATCATTAGATAATTGTAAAAATTAGAGTTCAGCACTCCTATACCTCTAAATTGGATTTCTTAAGCTAACATTTTAAGTTTCAATTTTTTTCTGAAAATATTGTAGGATACATTGCAATGTTTGAACATGTGTACAGTGTTAGGTTGGGCAGATCAGACGTGACAGCCTTGTGAAACTGAAGCTGGTACTCCCATCCTGAATGCCGGATCGTCTAACCCTGTCTCTGCACAAAAAGTGATGAGTGCGTGCTACAGGTCACCCACAGGCAAACCCAGGGAGCTGCCTTTCCCACCCCATGCCCACATGTACAGCCCAGGGCTGTACACCCTGGGTGCTCAGTTCCCTCACATGGTCACCCACCATGAAGAAGCGATCATGGGCCAACTCCTGCCAGGGAGCTTCCTTCAGGTTCTCTCGCCCTGACTAATACAACTCTTGACCTGAAATAAAAGCCTCTCTCGCTTGCTCTCAGTTGCCCCTAAACCTAACACAGTGTGAGTCCGTCAGATCAAGCAAGCAGCCTTTGCGTTTGCACATGTGTTCACTGTGTTAGTCCATACCAGCTCCTGGCAAAGTTCAGACCGTTTCTTTAATGTACGCAAGTGATACGCAGTTATTTGTCCTCGTGTGCCTGTCTTATTTCACTTAACATACTAATTTTAAAATTGTATCCCTTTTTTCTTTTTAAATTTATTTTTTATTATTTTTCAAGATACATTTTGTAGGTATAGGGATTTTCCTCTCCCCCCTTTCCCCCCCCATACATCTTCTAGGAATAAAAATCCCATTCTTGTTACTGCCTGTGTCGGGATCTCCTTCTGTTTATCTGCCACCTAGTGGCGAAATGGAGGAAAAGTCCCTGGATGCAAAGAAAATAAATGGAATCAGAATTTCAGGAGAGTCAGGAACAAAATCGGATTAAGACTGGAAAAAAAATCCGTTAGCGCAGAGACAGTGTTGTCTGCCGGTAAGCACCAGGCCCTCTAACAAACAAAGTAAGGCTTTAGAAACCAAGAGAAAGTACACCTGTACGTCGAAATTCCTACTTAACGCCTCTATTTGTTTCTGTTTTTTTTTTTTTTTTAAATTTTTCATAGTATGGTTCAATAGGTACAGGGACCCCTCCTCAACTTTCCCCCATTTTACAATAGTATAATCCCTCCCCACAGTCACATGCTGTTGAAGTGTATCATGGCATTGTGGGTATAGATAATCGTAGAAGTCTAGTATTCTGTTGTCAGAGTATATTTAACAGTTTCATTGGAAGTATTCCCCGTATTCAGGAGTATAACTCATACCGCAATGTGTGCGAAATGCAAGACAAATAAATACATATATATATTTACATACACACACGTAACTACAGGTAAGTATGTATATACAGATATTCTCATAGATGGAGACTAGCACACCGGAAAGTGAAGAAGCCTCTATTGGTAATGCGAAAGATGGATAGCAACGGACACAACACTTACATTATATTGGAAATCTTAAAATAAATGTTATGGTCTAAGCAGCCAGTTTAGGGCCACGAGTTTGGAAGCCATGCCTCCCCCATCTTTAATGAGTACCCAGCTACTCATTAAAGAATACGTACCCATCATTACCTGAGAGAGTGGATGTTAAATCTGGGCCACACTACCACACCACACGCCAGGAAATGCATGAGATTTACTGCCAGTTGCCAGGGCCTACTGGCAAGGCTATTTCTCAGAGCTGGAGAGTAGCAGCCCACTGGTAAAGGATGAAGTAATATGAAAACAATCGAGAGAATGTTTTAGCTCAGGAAAAGAGTTTTATTACTAAAGAGAGATAGTCTCGACAGACCGCTCACTGGTGGGACCACTTCTACACGGCAGGGTGACCATGTGGGAGAAACGGCTGCCCAAGGTGTACAGCGTAGGGTTTGCAGGCATCTTAGGTGTGGGGGATGGGAGAGGGTAGTCAGTTGCTCCTCAGCGACTTCTGCCCACAGACAAGGTGAAGGTTATTCGCATTCCGAACATTCCTGAATGGCATTTTCTGCTTGACCTGGCAGCATGCTGGAGTCACGTCTGCTTGGCCCAACAGTGGGGGATTGTGTTGTTCCATAACCACTCTCTTTGGGGCCTCATAAAGCCTGTCCTGGGAAGGGCTCCCTCTCTGGGTCACGCACTTCCTGCATGCTTGTGCTTGGGCTCTTGGCCTGCTGAGTACCTGCTTGCTCTGTTGCTCCCCATGGACAGACTTTGAGGACCGGGGTAGCCCCTGAAAGTGGCCTATGTATGTCTATATTCCTCATCCTTCTCTGTTCATTGCTTAGCTGAGTCAGTGAATATGCAAATGCTAAGATGTTTTCTATTTCTAATTTGGCCAATCCTGGGGTAGCTAAAGCCATGAGTCAGAAGTTTCACAGGTCTTAATGTGGGGCCTGGAACTTGCACCAGCCTCCACTTCTTTTCTCAGACCATTAGCAGGGAACTGGATCAGAACTGAAGCGGCTAGGACATCAACCAAAAGGTAGTTATACACTGTTAGTATGATAATATGATTGCTTCTTTGTGGCATGGGAGTTGTTATGGGTTTTTTAATTATTATTTTTATTTGAAAGGCGGAGTTATAGAAAGGAGAGAGTGAAAGAGAGTGAGAGAGATGGTTTACACCCTAAATGGCCACAGTGCTGGAGCTGAGCTACTCTGAAACCACAGGCCAAGAGCTTCATCCGGCTTGCCCACGTGGGCACAGGGGCCCAAGGACTAGAGTCATCTTTCGCTGTTTTCCCAGGCCATAAGCACGGAGCTGGATCTGGAGTGGAGCAGCTGAGGTGCAAACCAGCGTACATATGGGATGCTGGTCACACTGGCAGGAGACATGCTATGTTGCCGCACCAATCCCCAATGCACTGTTTTTAATGAAAGGGTTGCAGCCATGGTGAACAAGTTGGTTAAGTATACTTAATACCACGCAGATCTTTCCAGAGAAAACCAAATTCAGGGCCTCTTCTCTGATATTTCTCTCTTTGAAAAAAATGTTTATATGAATGTAAAGAGAACATATTTATGCATATCATAGATACAGTTTCCAGAAGACAAGTCCACACCCTTACTCTTTCGCTCTGCACCCCTCAACCCACCTGTTGTAGAGGAGACCCTTCCCTCCAACAGCCTCAACAAAACTGAGACCAGAACCCTTTCCTAAGTACCCATAGAACCCAAGAAAAAGTCAAGCTACACTTAAATAGCAGAATGATGAGCCTCTGACTATTTTTGAATGAATATACTATTGTAATCATATAGGGGAAATCAATAAGGGGAGGTGAATTGAGGAGGGGGAAAAGAAAATCCCAGAGCCTATGAAGCCATATAATAAAATAAATTTAATAAAATAAATAAATAGTAAAGCTGGGAATGCAAAACTGGAGAGGTGATGCAAGGCCAATTTAGACACAGCTGGACTCCCCAGGACCCTCTGACTTGAAGAAACAGAGGAGGACTCGGTGCGAGGCCTGACGTCAGCCAGACTGGCAGAAACCAGGCTCCAGTGGATCACCAGGTGAGTGTGTCACAGTGGCAGGGGCTTGGCCGTGGGACATGGAGAACACACAGCAGGGGGAAGTGTTCTGAGTGCTCCGTTCATCCCACCAGACAGCTGTATTTCCTGAAACCAGGCAGGAGGATGAAGGCGGGGCATTGTGTGTGCAGAGGAGCTGTGGGAAGGACAAGAAATGGATCCGAGCCCAGAGAGAAGACCGGCAGATCCAAACACGGAGCAAAATTCCATTAAATCTTACACGTTAAACTGAGTGATCATTTTGAGTCACCAAGAATAAGACTGTAAGATTTTATTTCACAAAGCAAAAGTTACACAGCCCATTGTTTATGTGACTTCTACAGAACATTGTGAGCTAACCCCTTTCTTCCATAGGCAAGGAGAGACGCAGGATGGTGCTACAGTCACCGAGGCCACCGGTGCTGTCCTGGCCGTCAGCGCTTCGGCCGGCAGCAGAAGTAGTTCAGCTTGCAGCTCCCAGCAATCCGCTCCTTCTCCAAGCACGCCTTCCTGCACTTGCCCCGACCAAGCCGGCATGGCTCACAAACAGCAAACTCACCTGTGTTAAGAAGATGCTGCTAAGAGGGCTTGCCATGTGTGCTGCTGAAAAGTGGGACGCGACGGAGTCCACAACACGGGGAAAGCTTAGGTGGCTGATTACAGGCTGTTGTCAAGAACTTTCCCCAAGGTTTCAAAACACTCCTGCTTTTTTTCAGTATGGCATTTGAATGAATTCATATTTTAAGCAAGTGGTAATCACAGTTCCTACTTTCCAGGTGTTTATAACTGCATGAGTAGGTAAACCACAGAAAAACAAGATGGCTTGTAGAATGATACAAATACGTGAGGATACTGTTTGTTACATGAATATGGGAAGAGTATTTTATGATTCTGGAAAGATCTTTAAAAAAATGAAGTCAAGAGAATTAGTTTCAACTCTTGTTGGAACGAGTAATGCCATGTGTCTTTGATAAATTACCTAACTCAGTTTTTTCATTTGTCTGCTGGAAATTCTAGAACTCTCTCTCTGCATTATTAATTTGTTAGTGGACAAATACAGCATTTTATGTGTGGGTATTTGGGGTATAATACTGTCTACCTTATAGTGATATTTTGAGGCTTAAATAAAGCAGGCTGTGTAAAGTTGCTAGCACTGCCTGGTTATGCGGTAACCAGTCCGTGAGAGGTAATACCCTTCATGTTACTCATTCTGAAATTCTGTCTAAAAGTTTTGCCATTTTTGTTCACAACTATACAGAAGTATTTATTTTGGTTCTATTATAATGTACTGTGTCTCTGTATAAGATGACTTCACAGAAAAAGATGGATGGCATATCCACCGTACACAGATCTTCCGCAATGTAAGTGAGCTTTCACTAAGCAATCTTGTTGCCGCATCAGACTGAGTTCAGTGCCATGCTTTCGTGGCCGCCCTTAGTGTAACCAAAGCATAGCCTGTAACGGACGGACATCCTCGTTATCCGAGCAGTGCTAATTAACAACTATAACTTCTGTGTAATTAACATATTAGCTAATGGGAAAAAGTAAAGTCAACATCTCTATGAAAATATTAGAGTGCAGCAAGAAAGATTTTTTTTTTTTAATAAAATGGAAAAACCCAAATATCATGTCGGAAGCATGAGAGAAAAGACATTCCCAGGAGTTGTGCTTCCCACACTACATGCACTTCCTGGTCACCGCCAGAATCCAGACAGTAAAATGCAGAAAGTGAGAAATACATGCAAGGGATTTAACTTACCTGCTGGAAATGACTGGGAATAATCAAGTTCTGCCTGGCCCTCTAAATTCAAAACAAAATGTATTTCAGAAATTGAAGCCAAAACAGGGCATAACACCATGAAACAGTATTCCCAACCCAGCATGTAACATGGTCATCAAGGTACTGAGGAGGATAGAGACACAGTTCTTATTCTGTTTCTCAGGATGAGCACTGATCTGTAAAAACAAGTTAAACTTAAAAATTACAGCACCATATGCGGTGGACTCTGAGAATTCGATCGCAGCCGAGTCGCTGCCTATGAGTAACACGGTAGAGGTCACTTCACTCGGTTTTGTGGCTCTTCATCTGGGACTCTCCTAGCTTCATGGTGTTGGCCCATCAAAATCCCATCATTTCATATACCTGATGAAAAAGCCAAAATGAAGAAAGAAGCAAAGGCAAAGTAAAACGTCTTCCTGCTCATGACCGTCTCACAGGGAGGGCAATTCTGGGAAGAGAAGTCAGCAATGCATCTGAGAAGCTTGTAATTTCTTTAAGAGAGGGAAGACTCATTTATGTTTGAAAGTAATGAGGTATGGTTGTAACTGGTGAAGAGAAGCATTAGTCGAAGCATAATTTCATGCACTATTTCCCAGGATCAAGGGTTTGCATCCATAACCCTTGGCACCATGAAGCCTTGGCTCTGAATGAGTCTTATTGGCACAGGAGACAGAACACCAGGCTAGGAATTTGAAACTCTGGGGTCACACACAGCTCTGCCACAGCCATCAAGGCACAAGGAGTTCGTCATCCCCGTTACCTCTTTCAGCTTTAGTTTTCTGGAGGAAAACAAGGACTACCTCATGTGATCTTGTTAAACAGATCGTGATTTTGATACAAAAGCATAGTAATTCATTTCACTGTCGCAAGTTTAACTTTCTAATATGTAAGTATCATGACATGGCAAGCATAAGAAAAGGAGGAAAATAGAGTATCATAATCTGTAAGTGTAATTAAAAATCAAATGGAGGGCCCAGCACGATAGCCTAGTGGCTTAAGTCCATGTCTTGCATTCACTGGGACCTGATACAGGCACCAGTTCATATCCTAGCTGCTCCACTTCCCTTCCAGCTCCCTGCTTGTGGCCTGGAAAAGCAGTCGGGGATGGCCCAAAGCCTTGGGACCCTGTACTCAAGTGGGAGACCCGGAAGAAGCTCCTGGCTCCTGGCTTGGGATCAGCTCAGCTCTGGCTGTTGTGGCCACTTGGGGAGTGAAGTACCAGACAGAAGATCTCTCTCTGTGTCTCTCCTTCTCTCTGTCAATCTGCCTTTCCGTAAAAAAAAAAAAAAAAGATATTTAAGAGGATTTAAACCTCTACTTATATTTTCATAATCAAAATACTATACACATACTCAGTGAAATATCCAATATTTTAGCAAAATGCTATAAAAATACACATGCACTTTTGATGAAATATCCAATCTTGCAATTACATGAGAATATACTCGAGAATTAAAGGAGATCACGTATGTCACATTTAAAGCATGCAAAATTCACATTTGTGAATAATTAACAAAACACAAGTCTAGTTGAAGCACCTTTTGCCACATTTACTGGCGGCAGTGCAATAGTTAGAATCACCCTCACTGCACGTGAACCAGCCAGGGTTAGTGAGGACTGCTTGGAAGCCCAAGCAGGTCTTTCATTAGGCTGTTTTGTGTCTCTACACCTAGTCACCAACATCTGGGAACTTTCTAGAATCAGATAAAACAACACCGAGTGACACCGCAGGAGACCACACAGCAGAGTGGAGCACACACTGGCCTCCTGACAAGGCTCAGTGATCAAGACTGTGAGCAAGGCACTTTGTGGTCTGCGGGAAGGTATAAATGTGGGCGTCTGCTGGCCTTCTTCGTGGACGTGCTGCCAAGCTCTCGGGACTCTCCAAGTCATGAGGATGTTCCTCTTTCTCTTTGCTGTTTTCTTCTTTCTGACCCCAGGTAAAAGCATCCGCTTAGGGAAGGTGATTGGAAATGGAGGCCCAAAGAGAGAGTCCATTTTAGTGGACACTTGGGAGGAGTCAGTGCTCAATCGCACAGGGATGCTTGGTGGCATTGTGGGAGAGTATTCCGCAGAAGCCAGCCCTACTCGTGTCTCTTCCACATAGCTTTTGCCTCTCCCCCTGTTATACAGGAGGGTCTGTCCCAGGTTTGAAGAAATAAAGGAATGTTAGGAAAGATTCCTTTTGATGCCTGTTCTCATGCTTAATACAAAATTAGCGGGAAAAAAAGTTGAAAATCAAGAAGAGTAGTGTGTGATACTTTGAACATGTGCGGTTGTTGAGGATAAGACAGATAAGGAAGACTGACAGAAAATGGAATAAATGGATGGAGTTCAGAGCTGTCTACACATCCATGTCTGTGGGGATACTGGCTAAAGCAGCGTAACTTGGATCATCCCGTAATCACATGCTGTAATGTTGGATCCTGTGACAGAGTCCCACATGACACAGTGAATTCCATTCTCCAAAGCTAGTGCCTTACTTCCAGTAAGCAGTTGTCTCTGAAAGTGCATAGAGTGCTTCTGTGGATCCTTTAATGTTAACACACAATGAATTTTATTTTAAAAGATGATACCTATTTCCCAAAGTCCCCCTACAGCCTAGTCACAAATGTTGAAAGAAAACTTCGTTCTGGGTTCTCATTCTGTGTGGCAAAAATGCAAAAATGCCAAGCAGAAAATATTTCACCTGCCCCAGATGTGGGTCTAGGATAACTCGTAAAGATATCTTTACTAACTTGTTATATGATGTACCTGGTAAAATAGGCACGTATGAAAAGATGATTCAGATGGCTCCTTCCCTTATCTAGCCAAGAATGAATTTTTTAATGAAAGATGCAACAAGCTTAACGGAAAATGCTTGACAAGTTGTCATAAAAATGAAGAAATTGTTGGTCTCTGCAAGAAGTCAAAGATATGTTGCCTGGACCTTCAGCCTTGCGGGTAGAGTGAGGGCACAGATGAAGTATGAAGACAAAGGCATCGCAGAGAAGCATGAACAACACAGCCATTCTTTGTCCCTTTGCCTCTGCAGTAAGCACACATTTACTTCAATAAAAATAATCGGCTGAGCAGGTTTTCAAGTGCTTCATCTGGAAGAAAAAATGTGATTAGCTAATGCTGACTATCCCTGCCTCCTGGCCTGTATTTTAAAATTTACAGTAAAAGATTTGTCCTAGGTTATCTGAGCATGTGTCCATTTGAAATTAAAAATAAAGGAAGCCAGCAAGGGAGGAAGTAAAGAAGGAAGAAATGAGAGCAGCAAGTGAGGGGCAGGCTGTCCGGAGTTTCTATCCGGCATTTGGATGGCAGTACGAATTATAGGCGGTAAAGTGACAGGTGTGAGGCTACCTTAGAAGTTCATGCAAAATTCTTAGAAAAAATCTATGCATTGATTTCAACTATATTTGCCAAAATGAATTTACATTTCAATTGTTTTTCCAAAGGGAACTCTTCGAAACACCCTTGTAGGAAAACAATCTATTTATCAAGGCGACTCCTGGGTCACACACTTGTCTTGACACCAGCCCTTCCACTGATACTGCCTCTTTCCACGACCCTGGGTTTAAATTTGCTGATGAGTAAAGAATGGTAAAAACTGTTAGAAATACCGGTATTTCCAGCGACCTAGATCCTGTTTTTAAACTAATGTTTCTCAAACTAATTTTTTTTACTCCTTTGAGAAGAACTGGATAACCGCCGAATTGTCTTCTGACTCTAAACTCTAATCTGCCACGACTGTGATCTGACTGTATAACTCGAACATTCTTGTTGACATCTAACCCCTATTGTGGTGATATTAAGAGCAGGAACCTGTTGGGAACATATGTTTGCAGGAGAACTTCAACCTCATGAATGAGTTCATTACTCCTGGTGAAGAGAGTGAGGCAGATACCTGGCTCCTGTATCCCTGGAGGACACAGCAACACAACACGTCAACATATACTAAATGTTCTGGTACCTGGATCTTGGATCCACCAGCTCCAGGACAGTGAGCAATACAATATTTCTATTGCTTATACATTAACAAGCTTGAAGTGCTCTTGTTGCTGCACAGTGAACAGACTGAAACAATTACCTGGTTTAATCAAGAATCCCCTATCATGTTCCCTGGGACTGAGGCACAGATTTCACTCTGCTGTGTCAAAAATCATGCCATTCTTCTCTTAATCTGCCAAGGCCACTGTTATTAATTCTACTACAGTTAGTGACTGATGACAAGAACTTTAAATTACACTTTCTATTTTGAGAATCATCTGAAAAAAAAAATACAGTGTGACCTCTGCATCCTTTACTCAATTCCCCTTGCAATACTTTGCAGAGTCAAATACAAGAACAAAACCAGGATCTCAACACTGATACGCCAGGCTCCTCACCACGAACACCACACACTACCCTTTTAGAGTTAGACCATTAGTCCTCCCACCACCCCTTCCTAACTTGTTCTCGTTTCTACATTTTTATCCTAAAAGGTAGTGTTAGGGTCCGGTTTTGTCAATTTCCCATGAATGACAAACAGCCTCACTGACAATGCAAAAGCAAGCAGAGTTTATTGTGCCAGCATGCTGGGGTCAGACCGATCTTGGGGCACGCAGGCCAGCCAAGGAAGGGTCGGACCCTGAACTAGCAAAGGCTAGAGATTATATAGACCCCTTCAGTTGTTACATGCATCATAGCCCGCACAAATTCAAACACAGCAATCAGACACATCATCTTTAGGGCTTCCAGGTACAAACAGTCCACTTCGTTCCCAGACACATTATCTTTAAGGCCCCTGGGTCTAGACAGCTCAGTCCGTTCCCACACACATTATCTTTATGGCTTAGCTGTTCCTGGGACTGGATGATTGAGCCACTCCTGCGCCTGAGTGCATTCTATAGATAAGGCTTGTGACACTGTTCACAAGGTCACAGAGGGACAAGGAACACATTTATTGCTAAAGTGGAGTTTTCCAATGGTCCAGATGCATCCCAACCTAGCAAAGCAGCAGCTTCTTGGCATGAAGGTGCCTAACATTGCCTAACACTAACACTCTAACATCACACTAACACTCTAACATCATATTAACACTCTAACATCATACTAACATTCTAACATCACACTAACACTCTAACATCATACTAACACTCTAACATCACACTAACACTCTAACATCATATTAACACTCTAACATCACACTAACATTCTAACATCACACTAACACTCTAACATCATGCTAACATTCTAACATCATATTAACACTTTAACATCACACTAACACTCTAACATCATACTAACACTCTAACATCACACTAACACTCTAACATCATATTAACACTCTAACATCATACTAACACTCTAACATCACACTAACATTCTAACATCATGCTAACACTCTAACATCACACTAACACTCTAACATCATATTAACACTCTAACATCATACTAACATTCTAACATCACACTAACATTCTAGCATCATACTAACACTCTAACATCATACTAACATTCTAACATCACACTAACACTCTAACATCATACTAACACTCTAACATCACACTAACACTCTAACATCATACTAACACTCTAACATCATATTAACACTCTAACATCATACTAACATTCTAACATTATATTAACACTTTAACATCACACTAACATTCTAACATCACACTAACACTCTAACATCATATTAACACTTTAACATCATACTAACACTCTAACATCATATTAACACTTTAACATCACACTAACATTCTAGCATCATACTAACACTCTAACATCATACTAACATTCTAACATCACACTAACACTCTAACATCATACTAACACTCTAACATCACACTAACACTCTAACATCATACTAACACTCTAACATCATATTAACACTCTAACATCATACTAACACTCTAACATCATACTAACACTCTAACATCATACTAACATTTTAACATCACACTAACACTCTAACATCATACTAACACTCTAACATCACACTAACACTCTAACATCACACTAACAATCTAACATCACACTAACATTCTAACATCATACTAACACTCTAACATCATACTAACACTCTAACATCACGCTAACACTCTAACATCATATTAACACTCTAACATCATGCTAACATTCTAACATTACGCTAACACTCTAACATCACACTAACACTCTAACATCATACTAACATTCTAACATCACACTAACACTCTAACATCATACTAACACTCTAACATCATGCTAACACTCTAACATCATACTAACATCACACTAACATCATACTAACACTCTAACAGTAGCTCCTATAGACAGATTCTTACAGTCTACAATCTTTTTGGATTTGCTAGATTCTTCCAAGTAGTTGTGTTTATCAGTAGTTCTTTCCTTACGAATCTACCATGAGCAGATGCATACATCACAGGATATTTGGGCGATTTCTAACCTGATTCTACTGAAAATGAAGCAGCCATGGAAACTTATTTATGCTTCTAGACTCTATGTAAGCATGAATTTTCATGCTAAGAGCAGTGAAAAGAACTGCAATTGCTTAACAATATCTAGTTTTAAGATTTTTTTAAAAGGGAATTTAAAACTCTTTGGAATGTTTGTGCTACTTTACACCATCATCAACAGTGTAAAAATAATATAGTGGTAACAGTCTAACCCTATTATAAATCTGTAAAATAGTCATGTTGGGTTTGGAGGGGAAGTGTTAATCTAAGAAGCTTTAGAATCCACATCATGAGTTAAGCTGAGTGAAGAAAACTGTATAAAATATTGTGCTCAAAATCGTAAAGTGAGCATCATGGTTTAGCAAGTTGTTCAACAGATTTTAATGAATTGAATTTTTATTTTCACTTAACAAGTGAATCCCTTTCACCTAATTCAAAATATTGCTTTAACTTAAAATTTGTTCTCCAATCCATAGGTTATTTAGAACTTTTAAATTACACTATGATAACACTTGATCATGGTATTGTAATGTTGCTGGAATTAAATGAGATGTGCTCATTGAAGAGAGCTGCAGATTCCAAGCCAACTAGGTAGGAGATCTTCCGGAGCTCCTAAGTCGAGGTTCTGATTGGATGCACCCGCGGATGACAAGGGCGTCAGCTATGAAAGCATCTGCGACTCTTTCAGAGACATTAAAATAAATTCTGAAAGCCAGAAATGAAAAGGCAAATAATTCCATGTCTCAGAAAATAAGGCCTGGTTTTGAGAAATAAATCTGTAAAATATAAAAACTCTATTTTGGTTGAAAGGAAAGGGTACTTTTTTCTTAGAGTAAAATGATGAGTGTCCCTCAAGGAAACAAAGTTAAAGGACAAATAATTGAAGAAATAAAAAGTTTAGAAACTATTCATGGAAGATAAGTTTATAAAAATTTAATTTTAATATCAAAAGTACACCGACATGAAGCTAAAATTTAGTTCCTTTGATCTCTTATTAGTAAAAATTCACTTAACTTTTTAATATTTTATTTGAAATCTTTAAGATTATTTCAACTATCTTCTGAATTAATGTTTTTCCTCTTGTACAGTTTCTATGTAACTGAAAATTCTGTCCCTCAAACTCACAACTCCTGTAAGCACTTTTGGTTTGCCCCGGTTGTGACTCTAATGTGACCTGATACTAAAAATATTTATTCTTGAAAGATCCAGATATTCATAATCATAGATTTTCTCACTTGGCTTTTTTCATGCAGTTTCATAGTTTCCTTTTCTGGTGCTTCTGTCCTTTCTACTCACATTGTCTTGTTTGTGATCCAACACTAAGAGTACAGTACAATACCTGACTGTCTACTCATGGCTTTACAACCTGGTAACCGGCAAAAAAAAAAAAGAATTTTTGCTTTGATAGCATGATGTCTTCCATTCTCTGCTACCTTTTTGGATTTTGGCTGCTTTGGGAAGCTGAAAACAGTTTGATTTTAATATATATTACTTTAAAATATTAATGACCAGTTTGTAGCTCTGCATTAATATGGTAATCTACTGTTCTCATTAAATTACCTTGTTCTATGAATTACCTCACAATTACCTGGTATTCTGTTTTGATCAACTACCTCACAGCATGGCCAGTCATCACAAGGATGAGGTGCTGTGATGTAAACTAAGTGATGCCCTTTTAAAAACGTCCTGACATGGTGAGCAGAGGCTGAAGCTATCAGTTAGGGAAGCAGAAGAGACTGGGCGCAGGAGAGGTCGTTGCATGTGTGACCTCTGCCGCTCCTCCCTGATGCTCTCCGTAGTCCATGGCAGCCACCCAGCCCAGGGTCTGTGCCTTTTTGTCGAGGACACTGTTAACAATAACAATGACTTTTTCTCTTGTCTAGTGAGAGCTGTGCTTGAAGTGGACAGAATATGTGGTTATGGAACTGCTCGCTGCAGAAGAAAATGTAAGAAACTAGAATACAGAATTGAAAGATGTCCCAACAGCTATAAATGCTGTTTGAAGAAGTGGAGTGGCGAGTTACAGAAATACCATACTGGTTCTAACGTCAATAACAGCAGAGCCCAACGCATTTCCCTCCCGGGGCCTCACAACTCACATGGATAGGGTCTGATTATCCCACTTCCCTGGCCATCCACCCAAAGACAAGCCAATATAGGAGACTGTAGTAGAACGCTTGGAAGAGTTGGAAGCCCCAAGGAGCCTTCCTGATGGCAATAAGGGAAAATAGCCAAAGAAGTTAGAGTGTCAACACTTTAAAATCCAAGCACATTGTATCAAAAAGATGCTTATACCACAAAGTTTATAGTAGCACAGTTTACAATAGCCAAAATGTGGAACCCGTCATCTGATGGACATCAGAGGGTGTCCATCAGTAGATTGATAAAGAAAATGTGATATATACACAGAGAAGCATAAAATAAAATTTTCCATTGATTACCAGTGAATGAAGTCCTTGCTTTGCACACGCCAGGATCCTATACAGGTGTCGGTTCATATCCCGCAGTCCTGCTTCTGGCCCAGCCCCCTGCTTGTGGCCTGGGAAAGCAGTTGAGGACGGCCCAAAGCCTTGGGACCCTGCACCCACGCAGGAGACCCGCAAGAAGCTCCTGGCTCCTAGCTTCAGATCGACTCAGCTCCAGCTGTGGAGGTCACTTGGGGAGTGAATCAGCAGATGGAAGGTCCTCTGTCTCTGCTCTTCTCTGTATATCTACCTTTCCAATAAAAAGAAATAAATCTCTCTCTTAAAAAAGAAAGAATGAGATTCTTCAACTTATTTTAAAATAGTTGGAATTGGAGGGCATTGCATTGAAAGAGATTAGAAGAATGTATAAAGACAAATACCACACATTACACTTATTCATGAAAGCCAAGAGAAGCGCCTGCATGTGTCAGTTTTGCTGCAGATATGATATCCTCTCAAGTTTTGTTTAAAATCTTTGTCAAAATATTCATTAAGAATGTTACATATCACGGTTTTGTTGACCTGAATATCTTAAAGTTTGTTGTTTATGAGCAAAATCATTTTCTATGTGATTGCTGTTCATGGACAGCCCTTATCTACACTCCTGCGGAATTACGGTCTCTCCACTTTTTATTTGCTGAGCTCTTTATTTAGTGCAGCATTAGTCTTTGACTATAATGTAAATTGAAAATATGTAACCTGGAAAATGAAATGAATTTCTGAACCTCCAACAGTGAAAAATAAAAACTGAGCAAGAATGTACGTATCGGACCATTTCATCTTGAGACACTAACTTTCTCTTTTGATCAAAAGTTGTGCTCAGAAGTGAAATATTTTTATTCATTTAAGTAGACAATAAATCGATGTTAGGTGCAACATGTTCAGAATACAGTATATTTCGAAGCATAGACTCCTGGGGAGAAAAACTACAGGTTATTGTAATGAAAACATGAGGCGACTGCTTTACAACCTTCAGGACACATCAGAGTGGGTATCTGTGGAGTAAATCCAGCAGAGGGCAGCAGAGAGTCTGCAGGTGCGCCGTGTCACTTTGGCAGCTTCCCAACGTGACACCCCTGGTCAGAAAGAAATCATAGACATTCGGCCTGGCTTTCTATACAAAACACCAGAGTAGCCAAATGATTGCTAAGCAAAAGTTTCTATCTATAAAAGCAATCCAGCAGACAAATGAGCTGTGTAATCATCTTGCAAACTAGTAGAAAAATAATAATTTAGCCAATGACTATTAACAGGTCTTGAAATAAGCAAGGCAGTCTCCTGCCTGGGACACCCCAATCCACATGTGCTGAACCCTGCTTGAGTGAGCAGGCGTGGTGTGAGGCACAATCGTCTGTTACGTTTGGAAAGAACAATGGGTGGTTTGTTTTGTGCCAAAGCAGAGTCAAGGAATATACATGTAACCAGTAGCCAGCTTCAACAATGATTCTTACTTCCAGCCATTTTAAAGTTCCCCCCTCCTAAGTTATTTCAAAGATGCCAATCTAAACATAACATGGGATGTGTAACTCAGAGAAGGGGACTCCTTTTGAAAAACACCACAGTGGAAAGACACTAATTCCTTAGTACAGTGTGGTGGGCTCTCTGTTCAGAGGAGCCCGATGCCTCATAACCGCCTGTGTAAGAGTTTCTTAGAGTCAGAAACATGAAGGGTCCACATGGAGCCGGTGTCTGCTTGTTCCTAAGCCCCTGGCATAGGGGCCACAGGGCACTTGCTGTTCCAGAGTTAAGGCAACACACCTAAAACCCATGTCAATTTAAGCAAACCTCTTGATCTTCCAGCTGCAATTCCAAGCAAGAGGGATCGACAACCTTGAAGAATCTTCTAAGAGGAAGAACTGCCAATGCTAGATCTCCGGAGAGACCCAATTTCTATCATTATACTGAAATCATCATGTTTCCTTTCTTAATTTCAGTTTTATGCTTTGCCAAGAGAAAGACAACCTGGTATTTCCCCAATCTCACAACCAAGCAGAGCTAGCAAGTTAGGCCATGTGCAATCAACGCCACCAGAAGGAAAAGCCAGGGCGGCATTGTCTCCTGAGAGTTTTTCTCACAACACTAATGTCTCATCCCTCCACTTTCTAAAGGGCCTGATCATGAAATGCCAACCCCTCTATGATGGAACTGGGTTCCCCAGCAATTTATGTGTTGGAACATTCCTCCCCCAAGGTCTTATTTTAATGTCATCTGGTGGCCAGGGCCTTCACAAGCAATGAGGATTAGATGATGTCATCAGGGGGTGATTCCCTTATGAGGCAAGGAAGCAACACTTGTGTGACCCTAGACTGCACTGACGATGAAGCAAGAGGAACCTTCCAGAAGCCAGTGCTATGAGTCAGGACTTGCCAGTCTCCAGAATGATACGTTGAATCAATTACTATTCACAAGTTGCCTATAATTTTGTTATAAATACAAAAACATAAACTAAGCCAACTCCCTATGTATAATTCAAATAATCAACTTAGTGAACAATTACCATGAGTTTTAAAAGAATTAGAAATCACACCTTTTTATTTCCTCACTTCATACCAAGGTACAATGTACCAAGGTATAGTATTCTATTTTGAGAATTGGCCGAATATATCAAATGTCTTTTTACTTGATGTATTGCATGAATTATCAGAAGCTCAATCACATGCTAATGATATTTTTTTCTTACAAAGATAAGATAGAAATCTAAGGACGAGTGCTGACAGTGGAAGAAGTTAGTCAAATGAGAACTAATAGCAGGAAAGACAGCGTCTAGACATTTTCCACATAATTTATTCACTTTTATTAAGAGAGAAGAGAGAGGAGATGGGGAGGAGAGAGGTTGCTAGCCCATGTCTGAGAAGAATCGCTACTCAGATCCTTGCTAGAAAATGCAAGTGGGTAATGTGAAATTTTTCAGCCCAGTATTTTCAGCTTGCAGTGTGCTAACAATTGTGCAAAAAGCTCCGGGGCCTCATTACAGAGGTACAGATGCCCCTCCATGTAGAAGAAAGATCTGAACTCTCTCAGCAGCAGGCGTGGGCTCAGGAAGAGCAGACCTGGCACAAGTAGAGCAGTTTCATGCGTGAAAGTGGAGAAAAACCAACATGATCAGCTGAACAGGACGGCGCCTTGGGGTCAAATGCTTGAAACCTGTGAGAAATAAGATTAAAAAAATAAAAGCAGCCAGGAGAAGCACTATCATTCCTGTGAAAACTTACATTTGTTCCTATCTGTCACCAGTGAGATCGGCACTTTTCATTATTATTCCCTCCCCCTTTTGTTTTCTTTTCCACCGACTCCCAATGTTCAAACATTTTTGGTAGAGGTCTGTGTTCAGTTCATGTATGTAAGTTGTAATGACCTGTCAGGATAATTAGCATTACATTTCCTCAGGTAGTTATCGTTTATTTGTGTCTTCTCATCCATTTCTTTATATGAATGAAGTTACGGCAAGCCACAGCTGCTCCCCTGTGCTGGAGCACACCAGGACACCCCTCGTTTCCAGCTCTGCTTGGGCCCCTACAGCACCAACTCCATCCACCAGCTCTGCTTGGGCACCTACAGCACCAACTCCATCCACCAGCTCTGCTGGGCACCTACAGCACCAACTCCATCCACCAGCTCTGCTGGGCACCTACAGCACCAACTCCATCCACCAGCTGTGCTTGGGCACCTACAGCACCAACTCCATCCACCAGCTCTGCTTGGGCACCTACAGCACCAACTCCATCCACCAGCTCTGCTGGGCACCTACAGCACCAACTCCATCCACCAGCTGTGCTTGGGCACCTACAGCACCAACTCCATCCACCAGCTCTGCTGGGCACCTACAGCACCAACTCCATCCACCAGCTGTGCTTGGGCACCTACAGCACCAACACCATCCACCTGTTCTTCCTAGCCCCTTGCTGCCATTATTCCACACCTGCTTCGACAATCATGAAGTCCTACTCCTGTTCAAACATTGTTTCTTCCTTTTCCCTTCACTTTGACCCTCTCTTTGTCCATCCATAGTCTATTAACTATCACGGTGTGTGTCATGCACAGTTGGGTACAAGAGCTCTAGCTGATAACACACGTAGGTGGACACAATGCTTATTCACCCAACCTACTACATTCTAAAAGTTCACAATCATTTCACTAGAATTGTCAGCCTCAATACACCTGTGCAAAATTCTGACTGGGTTGGATTTTACTGCCCTGTAATTTATACAAGACTCATCACTGTGTTCTTTCACACACTGCTTTAAGAGCATCTATCGAATACTTGTAATGTCTACAGACCAAATTGACTTCTGAGGACACAATTCATATTGTTATTTCAATTAACAACAGCAACAACAAAAGCCAGCAAGCATTCTGGCCTCTGCCCAGTTCTCTAAGCCGATTTCTTTACTATTATCCAAAAGTAATTTTCTCTCATATCATGTAATTCTTCCTGATATTTTTCAAAGAAAGAGCTAATATTTATGTCACTTTTCTCATACACTCAATTCTTCTACTGGAGAGGCACTTTGTCTATATAGTGGGGCCCTAGACGTTTGTGCAGGGCTGGTTGGCACGTTGCCACCTAGGAATAAGGAACAACACATCAGCATCACTTCACTGTATCTCACCCAAAGATGAGACTCGCACGGACCATTTGGTAATGCAATAGAGTAGCCCAAATGTGATTCCACAGTAAATTCCCGACCTAAACATGGCCTCACTGTAGTTTCCCTTCACATTCTTATTTTCTAGACTCCATGGGCTGTCACTTGCAAGGCAAGAAAGAGGATGTGTTGATTTTGCATTTTCCATCAGGTCCTTCCTTAGTAATGAAGTGGTTATAGCTTCTGTCTACCCCGACTCCTTGGTTCAGATGAATGAACACGTCACATACTAAGCACCCTTTAAAAGCAATAACATTTATGCAATAAAAGGACTAAGGGTGTGCTCATGATTAGAATATTCAATAGCTTTGCCACAACCATCACCGCCCCTTAGGTTGGAAGTGGCCCTCAGTAGGTAAGCAGCCACAGGTTTTCTAGGACGCAAATTCAGGTAGAAGGGAACATTCCAAGGCCATGACTGATGCAGCCAGTGTTAACTGCCTTGCCTAGAGTTCACTAGTGGCGGAGGGAGCAACTTCATCCAAGACTAGTTACAGGAAGTGAAGTCCGCAAGGCAAATGATTGCAGTGAACTGTAGAGTAACTGGATCAGACCATCCAGATGCATCACATCTTGGTTCAATTCTTGATCCATCAACATTAACACTCGAAGAGGAAAATAGAGTTGTTTTGTGTTTTTTTTTAAACAGGGAAGAAAAAAATATGTAGTATTCCCTTTATACTCTACAATTTGTGTCAGCATTATAAAAGATTCAAATTTGACATTTGAACAGCTATGATTATCACCGTAAGAAATAGTTACTGAACCAGAGTGCGAAAGTGTAAAGCTTGCGTACGAGAGCAGGAATCACTCTCTGGGACAACAGAGGGCGGCATGCTTGTACAACTAACTGCTTCTAACTATCAGAAACTGGAGCAACGAGGAATTCACAGAAGCCATGAGCTTGTTCCCAGCGCAACAAGAGTCTTAATGTCTTCTCTGAGTTGGAGATCTCCCAGTTCCTTCAAACTGAAAGAACAGGCGTCATGTTTACGCTAGCCCTCTTGACGTACTTATTTATGCGTTTATTTAAAAGACACAGAGACAGTTTGCATTTGTGGATTCACTATCCAAATGTCTGACATAATTCAGGGGACTGGAGCTAGAGGTCTCCCCTGCAGGGAATCGGGATCTAAAACACTGAGCTTTCACTGCTGCCTCCGGGTCTGTAGTAGCAGAAAGCTGGAGATTAGAAGCTGACTCCGCCAGCTCCAACGTGGACATGAATGCCCTGCCTGGTGGCTCAGTTATTGGGCCATAGATCTGCTCTGCTAACATTGTTGTTGATTGGCATCTGTGTCCTGAGATATAAAAAGAATTGGCACATCTTTTGTGCACATACTTCTACAGTAACAAAATTCATATCTATTCATGGCTCTAATCCTGCACACACATGCCATGGCTCAGAATCTTCTGGACTTTCCTCAGTATCTCAGTCTCATTGTTGCAGCTGCTGCTTCTCCATCCAGTCATGTCTTTTTCCTGGATAGAATATAAATGTTTCCTTTTACAACAGTTATCTATGCTATCATCTCACATTGGACCACGATATGCATGTAAATGAAACATACGGAACAAACACTACCCTTGGCAGAGTCGCTGGCATTTCACTGCACATTGTATGATACTAAAATTCCTACGCTAGCATGGTTCAAGTTCAGAACTGTTTTATGCATGTCTCAGATGACACAGCAAAGCAAATCTCTGTGCCTGAAAAAGTGGAGAAAGAGAAACCAGGAGTGTGTGCTTAATTATCAATACAAAAGAAAATCCAAGAAAAAAAGCAGAATTGAACTGAACCCAATAACATGGACAAGAGTTGTCTGGGGACTAAAGCTGCGGCGGGAAATGCGGAAGGCTGGGTCAATTTAAAAATAAACAGATGGTGTGCAAAGAAATGAAGAGGCAGAGAGGCAAGTTTCAGGGCAGACAAAGAAAAGGAATGAGTGTTTGAATGGCTTCAAACTGCTGGCAGAAAATCACAAAATGACAGCTTTCAAAATCCAGTCATATTTGCATTAGTTTTTAAACCAAAGCAAATGTGTTCAGCAGTCAGGCTAGAGGCAATAGCGCAGCTGCATTTACCCCAGTTCCTCATGAACTGCAGAGCTACGGCAAAGACACTGAGAAGTGAGGGATTTTGTAATGGCGTATCTATTTCCCTTCCCTGTGACTTTCATCTTTCCATTAAGCTTCTCTTTTCCTGACTTGTATTAATTAAGCCTACAGAAAGCATTCACGCATATTATTCATTTCCTGAAAAAAAAGTGGCTCAAGTGTTTTTCTAATAAGATTGGGAATACAATATGTCTCTGCACGTCTTTTGTGGCTGGGAAACCATTTTAGAATGCAATCTTCCCATGCTTCCAGCCCACTCACCCAGCCCGTTTCCATAAGGGAACCCGCTGCTGCCCACCCGTCTCGGCATCGTCCAGGTTTGGGCTCCCTTGGAAGACATGGAGCTGGGCTTCTCCGCGTCCTTCGCCAGCCTGTTGCTTGCGGTTCTGCTGTTTCCAGGTACAACGCGGGGCCTAATCCTGGATGTCCATTCTCTCTACAGTTTGTGGGTGGAAACCTAGGCTAAGATACAGGAACACTTTTTTAAGACAGAGGGGTTCAGTTTATTTATTTAAAAGACAGAGGAGAGGGACACAGGGAAGCACAGAGAAGTGGAAAGGGAAGGAAGGGAAAGAGAGAGAATCTTCCATCCGTTGATTCACTGTCCAAGTAGCAGCAGTAGCCATGGCTGAGCCAAGCCAGAGCCAGGAGCCTGTAAGTACTTGAGCCTCGCTCTGTTGCCTTCAGAGGCACATTAATAGGAAGCTAGATTAGAAGCAGAGCAGGTAGGCCTCATTGGCAGACTGGTATGTCATGATGGCTTCACAGGCAGTGTTTTAATCTACTAGGCTGCAATGTCATCCATAGGGTGCATTTTGTTAACAGGGTTTTGGGGAAGGAGACTGAGTGGATTTGAAAATGACATTTTAGAATACTGGTGGCATAAGCTTACCAGAGAACGTGTTCATCACTGACCCCCCTCTCTGCCTTTGAGCGTTTCCCTTGTCCTTGCAGAGGAGTCACGCAGTCTCAAGAGCTCACCACAGCCACACTGAAGAGACCCAAAGCAAACGATCCTCTTGGCTGGGGGAGTTGTGTAGGCTCGTAGTCACATCACACAGCTTCTTACACACAGATGTACACACTCACGATTAAAACATCACCCCTTCCAACTGGGCCCTTCCCATCACCCTCAGGGATGCAAGTGCCTCTTCTTCACAGGTATGTCAAATGGAGAGCTCAGAGATCCTTATGCTATGCCTTATGCTCCTGCAGAACTGCCCCATTCCCAGGATGCAGACCACTTAGCCACTGAGCCTGCCACAGTAGCCCAGCAGCTACCTGCTGAACAAAAACATCCGCGGTCACCACGCCAAGGAAACTACCACAACATAGTCCCACGCACCCCACCTTTTTATGGTAAGTCAGGTGCCTAACTTTGGAACAATTTAGAGACAACATAGTCCCACGCACCCCACCTTTTTATGGTAAGTCAGGTGCCTAACTTTGGAACAATTTAGAGACAACATAGTCCCACGCACCCCACCTTTTTATGGTAAGTCAGGTGCCTAACTTTGGAACAATTTAGGTGCTCAAGAAACACTCAGTCTGCAAAGGAAAGGAAACTGTAGCAGATAGGAGTGAGCAGCAGTGGTTGGCAGAGACATGACATGATGGCTTGGCCTGCCCTGTCAGCCCTGCCATGTCAGGGAGACCGTGAGATTGTCACAGTGTCCTCTAGGTTTGCATTGCTGAGCTTCCCGTGAAACATGGAGTTGAGAGGAACCTGGAGAAAACTATCTGAAGCCACATTTATGATCTTGACATCAGCCAAACACAGTAACCAGAGGAGACGATACTGGTAGAACATTTTGCTTCTGTCATGTATGAGCCCTGCAAGCCACTGGCTCTAGCACAACTGACTGAATATTTGTGAAGTGCCAGGTGCCCAGGGAGATTGGTGGTGATTGCTGGGAATAAGGAAGATAGGTTATCACTTGGAATATGTTTATTACCTTTCTGTGTTTCTAAGTAACGTCTAATAAACAAGTTGTGGATAAAAGGGAAGGATTCCAAGACAGTCTGCTTGGATGAGGATAGGGGGAATGGCAAGCAGCAACGGACCAACAACTCCTCTTTAAGATGTTTTTAGCAGGGTTCAGACTCCTGATGAATCCCCAGACTCCTTCATAGGGCTTGCTTAAAATCAGGGCCTGGAGAACACAGCCATTAAAATATTTTTTGCTTAATTCAAATATAATCTCTGGCCCTGAAGCAAAAATAGGCCCCAAGTTCAGCAGCCTACATCGGGGAGGACAAGAGTGTTAGCCAATTAGAGTAAAATCCATCAAAGTCCTACCAACTATAGTGTCTGTTTTATCCCACCCAATTTTCCATCCTTATGGAATTGGCCTTCGTGTCAATGAACTTCCTAGTCTGATCTTCCTAAGGAAAAGGAAAAGCAAAGTGTCATTACCCCCATCCTAAATGTACAATAGCACAGCAGGGGTCAGGAGTCATTGTGTCTCCCAGTGTGTCCATGAACCTTGGGTATTACTCACATAGGTTCTTAAAAAGATGGACAAGTTTTCAAAGGACCAGAGCCGCACATTTGCAGTGATTTTAGTAGTTTAGAACACAAAATGTGACCTGTAGAAAGCTGCTTCTTATGCGTGTATGTGCCATTCCTTACCACGTCTCTAAGTGTGAAAATGGCCACTATTTAACTCTTGAAATGGTCCTACAAGAGTAACATTGGTTATTTCTTTATATAGACCCTGGAGATTATTTCAAAGTCGTTGACTGCAGGAGAACTGGAGGCGTCTGTCAAGAATTTTGTTATTATATGGAAACACAAATGGGCTACTGCTCGGAAAAGAAAGACTCGTGTTGCGTGCGTCACCAATGATGTCACTGAAGCAGAGGTGCGCACTCTGCGTGCCTCCCAGCTCCTAGGAGCCACAGTGCCAGCAGGCTTTTGGAGCAGGGACTGCTCAGGAGGAGCTCCGATGGCGTGTCCAGAGCCAGGCTGGCTTAACAGCTTATTCTAACAAAACATGTTTTAAAAATTGACTGCTCATGACCTTAGAGATGTCAGCTATCTAGAGATACAGATATAGAGAATCTTGAAAACCACACGGTTTGCACTGTAGATATGGATCTAGTAAATTCTCACAGGTAAGCACTAAACAATCAGCTCTTATACGTAACAATATGTTGAGAATCGACTTTTGTTCTAGGCTCTGAGAAAGTTAGTGGATTAGAAATCTGAGTAAGATTTGTGGGGAAATGTCTATGCAGAAAAACTGCTAAAATGTTGCATGTGCCATAATGTGGGCATTCCTTAGCACACTGTTGTTTTTTTGTTTTTGTAGCAAAGAAATAAAAAAGAATTAAGGCTCCAAGAAAAACTTGAGAAGAGCCATTAGTTTAGACAGGGATGGTGGGAGAGTCAGTGTTCCAGGAAGTTAAGGAACAGTAAGAGGAAGCCCTCAGGGCTGGGCCAATAAGGAACAGGGGCAGGGAGGGGCGCGAAGCCGGGGTGGTCACAAGGTCAAGTAATGAATAAGGAGGTGTGTTAGGTAAAGCTGCCACCTTTGACACCACCATCCCATTTGGGCACCAGTTCGAGTCCCAGCTGCTCCACTTCAAATCCATCCCCCGGCTAACATGCCTGAAAAAGAGCAGGGGGTGTCCCAAGTGCTTGGAATCATGCATGCAAGCTCCTGGCTCCTACCTTTGGCCTGACCCAGCCCTGGCCATTGCAGCCACCTGGGGAATAAGCCAGAAGATGAAAGATCTCTCTTCCTCTCCTTCACTCCCTGTCTCTGTATAACTCTTCCTTTCAAATGACTAAAATAAATCTTTAAAAGCACAGAGTAAGATTTGTGTTTTGATCTGAGGCATACATGATGACATTTAGAATGTATTTGAGAATTTGCATTTATAAGGGGAAGTTACTCACAATCCTCTTGGTAAAAATTGAACCATGACTGGGTTGTACAGAGAAGAAACTTTAAGTTTTGTTACAGAGTGCTGCCTTCTTTGAAAACAACTGAGCTGAAACACAATGCAGTGTCACCAGGGAAAGGGGCTGGACAGGGAAAGGGGCTGGACAGGGAAAGGGGCTGGACAGGGAAAGAGGCTGGACAGGCCTTGAAATTGCCTGGCCAGGATGACACAGAGACAGAGCGCAAAAATAATATTGCAACATCCTGACGTCAAGACACATGAAGGCCTCTGTGAGCTCAGCAACTGTGGCTTCTGTGTCTGAGGGCCAGGGATTGCGGGCGCAGGCTTAGCTGCCTGGCTTTGCGCAGGAGTTGGCAACACCACATGTGCTGCAGCTTCCGGTTCTTTGCACCAAGTGAAAGTCAACCCGGAAGCGAGGCATTCTATGGAACAGACGAGAATGTCACCTGAGACCCCTGCATTACATGTCAGAGTACCTGTAAACCTGGGCTTCACCCCTGATTCCAACTCCTTGGCAATGTGTCCCTTTGCAGACAGTACGTGTGGCTCAAGTGGCTGAGCCCATACTACACACATGGGAGATCCCCAGAGCACACAGCTGCACACGAGCTGCCACCGCGAGCCCTTCGCATGTGGCGTCGAGCACCGCTCTGTGCATTATGGGAGCGGCAGGACGGAGTGTGTGCTGGGCGGATGCTGTCAGTTATCACTGAAGTGAGAGCCAGTGCCCTCCTGGCTTCGCCTTGGCTCTGGGCCAGCCATTGCGGCCACCTGGGGGAGTGAATCAATGGATGGAAGATCTTCCTCTGTCTTTCCTCCTTTCTGTAAATCTGACTTTGTAATAAAAATAAATAAATATTTTAAAAAATAAAGTTACCATTATCATTATCAGTGAAAATGTAAACTAGTACAATCATGATGGAATACAGTATGGATATTCTTCAGGAATCTGAAAAAATGTCTACTATATTATCTAGCCATTGTGCTAGTGGTTATTTACCCAAACAAAACTAAATAAGCAATGAAAGTTACGTGTACCCCCGTGTTTATGCACAATAGGTAAGGTATGGGATCAATCCAGATATTCAACAACTGATGACTGGTTAAATATTATATCTCTACGTAAATACATATACATACACAGACACACACACACACTATGGAATACTACTCATCCATAGAATTTAATGAAACCCTGTGTTTTGCAACAAAATGAATGCAACCAGAAACCATTATGCTTAACAAAATAAGCCAATCCCCAAAAGATAAATATATGTTTTCTACGTAACAGCCAATACAGAAAAGTGTACAGGAATGAATATGATGTGCTTACATTCTGTGGTACTGTGAGCCCCTTACTTTTTATTTGCCAAATAAGCCTCTGTTTGCAAAGTGGATTATTGAAAGCACACCTTCGCAAAAATTAAGGAAAAAGAATAATGGAAAAAAGAGAAGAAAATGAAAGAGGAAAGGGAGGAGCAGGGGAATTATGGCTTTGTTCTTAGAACTGTACCTAGCAAATAAGTAAAACATATTTTTTAAATAAAGGGAAAAATATCCAATTTTATTTATCCATTCATCTGGTGATAGACATTCTGTTTGATATCATGGAAAGAAAGAAATCATGACTCCTTTGATAAAATGGATGAAATTGGAGGTCATTGTGTTAAGTGCAGTAAGTGGGACCCAGAAAGATAACTGCTGTTATTCTTGCTCTTTGTCTCCCCAAGGTGCCAATATGCACCTGCACTGATAGCTCTCACAAGCAGGTGAACATTCTATGGAGTGAGCTAGCAGAAGGAGTATTAGGAAGACTTTACAAGCCTTTTTTGAGTCCCTAAGAATTTCTGAGTCCTGTCAGCTCCCAGACGCAGGCTAACTAAAGACCCGGTGCACTGGGAGCAGCTAGGAAAGCCTGGATGTTAAGTCAAAATCATTCTGGGAAGAAACTGAATGTCGGGAATTTTCTCCTAATAGCTCGGCACAGAGCCTTGACGAGCAGCCACTGAAGGGCCCATGCAGTCATTTAAAACTAGTCTTTCAGGGAGAATATAGTTGTTAAACATTTTTCCATATTTGACATATAATCCATAGTGAAAATGTTAGTCAAAAGCAATAAATACACAAGTATTAACATTAATGGTGGTTTTGAATTATTTCATATTTATAAGCATACTGTCAAGTACAGTATTACATTTCAATTTTAAATGTGTACCTAAGGATAAGCAAATATAAATAAGGACATGCTTTGTTTATAGGCAAAACATTCTGTAGTCGACTTAGGTTACAAGAATTCCATAGGCTTTAAAATATAAAATATTCAAATATGTTACTCCAAAAGAGTTTAGAACTGATACTGGAATTCATTGGAAACAGATAAAACGTGACTTTTTTCCTACCAGGCTGTAATAGTTTCAGCATTTTTGCTTGGGGATAAGGAATAAAGATAATGGCTTTTCTGGATCATTCTGAGCCAGTCATCCCATTAGTCATGCTTTTTGATTCTTTTCACAAGGGGCTTTATGGACACTGGATGTACTCTCGTGGGAAGGGATCTTCAGTCAGGAAGCTGCCCTGGGCCACCTAGAGCCAGTTGTGACATGGCTGATTGCCTTGCCTCTGCACGCCCACTTTCCACACACAATGTCTCTCCCACTCTGCCCCTTGAAGCCATCCGTGGGCTTTGATCCCTCTACCCTATCCACCCCCATAATTTCTCTACGATCTAGAAGTCTATTTCCTTTTGAGCATAAAAAGTATGCTGCCATAGGGGGTGGAGTGGGCAAGTTAGTCAATTCCATCTAGAATTAGCTTTCTATGACTTAGCCGGGGACCATATCCAACACTTGTATTGCTGTCCAAAATGTGCTGCTCACTGCAGCCCTCCACCTTGGCCTACTGTGACCTGAATCACTCTTATAGCTTGGGTCGTGGAAATGGCCCTACTGTACACAGGGACTCTTACTTAATAATTAAAAAAAAAAAAGAGTTGCTAAATCTCAATAAATAAAACTGTGCCTATTAGCATAAATCCTGCTTTCTGAATATACCAGACAATATTTTCTTTCTGGAGTATCAACAGCTTCTGTGACAACGACAAGAAGGAAGAATTATTGTCAATCACAAGAATCACAGGGACTGAAACTTGCCCAGGCTGCAGGAACTAACAGATAGTCCTACAATGAGTATCCCCCTCTGAGCAACCTGGAAAATGGCTCTGTTGAGTCTGAGTGGTTTCCTCAGTACTATAGTGCGCCATGCAATCACTCCGTTTAAGCTTTCAACAGAGCAGTAGTCTTTCAACGAGCCTGTTCTTACTTCTCTGTGAGCTTCAAGTGGACCCGTTTTGCTCAAATTCTCCCCGTCCTCTGAGCTGTGATAGTCCTCCAGAGAATTCCAGAAATTTCCTAACTTCCAAAGCACCTGACATTGACCAGTTATCATGTCTGTTTCACTGTGAGGCAAATAAGGATTACGGGTTAGAGATCCAGACAACATGAAGACGTATGGCTGTGAGGGAGTCAGCAAGGAAAACGGGAAAGTCTTGAGTTCTAATCTTGATTCCAACACTTACATTGATGTCATACTCCTGATGAGCACAATGAACAAAAAATATCTTTTGACCACAAGCTGTTGTAACAATCACTGAGTTCCATTTGCGTGACTGAGAAATGCACCCAGAGAACAAGTAGTATGATGGCACTTGTGAAGAAAATCTGAACAGGTGTGTGTCCACCAGACCAAAATCACTGTTACTCAGCTGGTTAGGCAAAGGCCACCACTCTGCAGGGGTTTCCCACGGTCCTCCGTGCTGAGTTACACAGAACCTGGGCAAGCAGGAGAGGGATTTGGCATTGAACTATGAACAAATGATCACTAAATGCACTAGTCTTCTCCCTGGTTTGTCCAAATGTCTTGTGGTGGTTTGTTAGCACATGGAGATCATGCCACACAGTACCATAGGGTGGAACTGAAGAACTAAATTAGAGTGGTAAAAAAAAAAAACTAAGGAGTATCAAGGTTAAAGGAATTAGACTCATTTTTTAACTATAATAAAAAATCATCAAAGAAGAAAGGCTCAACAGCAACAACAACAAAAGAAATCACATGAAATTGAGAGATTTTTCAAAGGTAAATTGTAAGAATTCTTAGGCAAAAATGACGTTGTCCTCAACCAGCTCAGCTTCATCTATTTACTTTAAATTCAGGGTCTGTGTTTACATCATTCGAATGGCTAGGAATCCGATATTTGTTGAGACTCTAGTAAACCCAGAGCAAGTGGTGGACAATAAGGACACCCACGTGTGGTTTGCAGAGCCACGGGATGATTTCCTGAACTAGAGAAAGTTAGTTCTATTTCTGTCTGCAGGAAAGAAGATAGTGAAGTAAGAGATGCTTGAAAAAAGGTGAGGGGCAGCTTGGCCTGATGAACGTGTGACCAGACTCTGCGGAGGGATGGGTTAGTTCAGCCAAACACCAGGTACTTTCTTGCTGCAGTGTATGACGTCAGGAATCAACAGAGCTTCAAACTCATTCAGATTTAATGTTACAGGGCAGATGTGCGTGTTCTGTCCCCAGGACGCTGTGTAACCGTAGTAATAGGGTCACAAGGAAATGGGTCTTAGCATGGCACATTAAGGGAATAAATCGTGGTTTGCTTTTTCTCAGCATAAGGCAATGTGCTATTGTTAACAATAAATTTAAAAAATTTAAATATGGCATTTGGGAAAAATATATATAATGACATCAGGAGTATTTAACAATGACTTTTCTTTCACCGGGAGAACTAAATATGAAACCAATTCATTACAACACAATTTTTCATGTGAAAACTCAAATAAACCACATTTAGCATTTTGTATAAGGTAAAAGTCAGAGCCGCTTCTGTTTTGTTATAGGACGCCTGAGTCCTTTATTTTCCTCTTGTTTTGTACTTTGAAGGTTTCATTATGAAATGTCTAATTGCAACATTCATTTTATTGGTTTAATATGAACAAGACTGTTCTGATCATTGCATAACTCTGAAAACTAGCATTTGTATTTTAACATGAGTTATTTTTGGGGGCATTTCTGTTTTAATCTCAGAAATATTCAAATCTTCAGATTACTCACCTTCCTCTGTTATGTTTTACCTTCTAAAACTGTATTTTTTTTCTTCAAGTTTGTATTATTGGCTCAAGTTTGACCCTCACTTCACTATTTGGCTTCCAAAGTATCGTCTTTTCCTTGCCCTTAATATTTTCTTTATATTTCCAATTCCTTTTACATCGTCACCTGCCAATGTTTCATCTTCCCTTGTTTAATCTCCAAAAAAAATAATAATTCTCAGATGTAGTATTGCTTGTTTTGGTTATTTTTATTTGTTGGTTGATTTTTAAATATGTGAGACAAAATTTTCTTCTGATTCTTGCACATTACAATACTCTTTTGGGGTTTTTTCAAACTTTATTTTGTGGTGTTCATTCGTACAGTCTGTTGATTTGAGTTCTCCCTCTCTCTTAGCAATTAGGTTCACTAAATATTTACCGGTGACTTACTGCATGCTAAGCACTATTCTAGATAAAGACACGAGTGAAGTTGTGCACCTGGAGTGGGAAGGAGCGACTGTCTTCATTCAGTGGAACTTTTCCGAATCGCACGAACGGCAGGTAGATTGTTTCCTTGCCACTACACTGCAATGGATCAGACTGGCTTTGTACGTAAAGCCTCTACAGGATATGCGAGCAGAACTGCATTGAAGTTCTTCCAGGAACTCAAAATGCAAAGTAGCCATTTTCTCATTTTGCGGTGCAGAGTAGTACCAGGCTTTGGCAACCTGGGTCTCCTGTGTTTCTACAACTGTGGTTTTAGGAGAGTGACAGGAATGCTCTTAGAATACTGGGGTGTTCACAGGGTTGCTCCCAAGAGATGACGTCATCCACTAACTCCACGTTCGTGCAGACACTGTGCTTGGATTTAAGCATCCCTGGAAGCTACTTCTGTTGTTCTTGATCCTCAGGTACAGAAACCAAAGCTTGATTGAATGCCAAATCAGCTCTGGATGATTAAGCGAATGGGAATTTCAGGCTGTAAAATAGCAGAAAGCAGACTGGCTCTGAAGTCATACAAACTGGGCTAAGACTGCTGGAGCAGCTCACTGGGGAGGATTATCTGTTCATGCAGTAAATCGTGACAGCGGTCGGGCCCGTTCCAGTTTGTTATTCACACGGAGAGCTGCTGAGCTGCGATCGAGCTGCGATCTTTGTCCCAACACCATAAACAGTGATTGTGCTTCCAGTCTATGGCCTCAAGTTTAACGTTTGCTTAGACATGGTAGTTTTTTAATTTTTGAGATCATATTTTCATTTATATTATGATAAAAAGTTCAATGTTCCACTAAACAAAGAGCTCAACAAGTAAAAAGATCTTTGCAGTAGGAATATATTTCAGCAGAGATAGCCAAAGTTTATAAACAATCATCCAGTGAAAAGAGGTCAATTTCACTCATGTGATAAATTTTAAATTGTAGATTACAAAATACTATATTATTCTTAACAATTGGTTTGACTAAATATAAAAGTTTCACAAAACAATACTTGCAGCAGTAAAGGTACACAGGCATGTCTTTCTTTTCTGCCTTTCTGTTTTTATTAATATTAAAAGAACAGACTTTATGCATTCCGTAAATACGGCTCCAGAAGATAACCATGTTTCTTCTGCTTCCCTGTTTCTTCCCTCAATATCCTTCCTCTCTCTCCTCCGAGTTCACTCTGTAGTCATAGGCTTAACTTGCCACTAACCAAAGTAATCAATAAGTACAAATACCACAAGACCACATTTCCACTGGATTGTACACTAGGGCCAAAAATCACAGTCCTATCCCAAAGTAACCATTCTGTTCCTAAGCTCTAAAATGGGTCACATTCTTAGTGGGTAATAGATCATAAACATCAACAACCAATGGTTTACCTTCACTTGCTGGGAGTTCACAGATTTCAAGCATCAATACAAAAGATGTGCAGCTTGTATGAAGTGTTAGTATCATACGTATGATTAGTATGGATACAGATGCCTAGATTTTACACTACGACATTCCTAGATGGAGAACAAGAACATTGCATAAAGAACCAGGACACTCCATGCTAATTTTCATTTAGAATGTGTGAGCTTGTAATATTAGCCTGCTCAATACTTTTATTTTCTTAATTCTCAAAGCCAGTATAATTCTATGGTTATGCTGTTAAAGCTATACATATGAAATGCATGAAATTTGTTCCTTTCACATAAGCAATAAAGTAAAATAAGAAGGACAAAACTTGGGGAAGTTAATTCTTAAGTTAAATTATGGGGAAGCACAAGTTGCTAGTAAATGATTCTTTAAAATAAGGATCTCTCCACTTGGTCACTATCCTGTGACTTCCCTAGGAAGCCCTCCAAGAAATCCCAAAGCACAGAAGTGCAACCTCTCTGAGCCCACAAAAAAATTCATTAGAACCAACTTTTTCCAACAGTAGTGTCTCTGTTGGGTATTTTGACTCATTATCACCAATCATTATCAATGAGCTTTATTGATAGAATTAAAAAAGTTGAATAACCTTCACATTCATGTGTCTCAAAATCACAATGACTCATTCTAGGCAAAGAAAACTAAACCCCATAGGGCTGAGCTGTCGCCTTTCCCAGCTAGCTCATGTCCTGCCTGCTCTGCTCACAATTTAACTATGCTTATAGCCTGGGAAAGCAGCAGAGGATGTCTCAAATACGTGGGCCCTTGTAGTCATGTGCTAGACCCAGAAGAGACTCCTTCCTCCCAACTTCTGTGCGGCCATTTGGAGAGTGAACAAGTAGATGGAAGCACTCTCATCTCTCTCTCTCTCTCTCTCTCTCTCTCTCTCTCTCTCTCTCTCTCTCTCTCTCTCTCTCTCTCCCCTTCTCTCTGTAGCTCTGCCTTTCCAATAAAAAATATAATAAATCCGTGAGAATAAATAAATAAATGACTGAAACCATAAAGACTCAAAGAGTCAGGGTTCAGAGTCTTTAAAGTTTCTTTTTGCTTTATTTTGTTTTAATGTGGAGTAGCACACACACTTGACTTTAAAGAATTAGTAAAATAGTTTTAATTTTGTGACTAAAACATATTCCCTTTCATTACTTTTTAGGCAACTGTTCCAGGGAATAATTTGTCCTCAAGTGTGGTAATATACATTGCTACCTGCAGACATAAAGGTAGGGCTGAGGGTTTTACATGGATTTCACAAATACAACTGGAGCACAGTTCTATTTTGCATGGTGGTGGGTACAATTGTCTTTGGACATACACATGTACATTGCATTTTAACACACTGCATTGGTTGAACAGACAAAATTTACTTACAGTTAAACATTGTTTACTGAAACTTTTTCTAGAAAGAGAGAGATTTTTATAGCGTGATTGCTGATGGCTCATTCAGTGACAATGTGTGATTTCAGAACTGCTGAAGGTTTGTTTTGTTGTTATGGTAGAGTATACATAAGAAATGGACCGTTTTACAGTCCACTCGGTGGCACAGAGGACACTCAGAGTGCTGTGCAGGCATCATCATTGGTTAGTGCCCGGATGCTGGCATCTGCCCAGGAGAGAAGACCACTCCTGACAACAGACATCCCCGTTTATCCTGCTCCCCGACCATTCACTGATAACCGTTAGCTTGCTTCGTCAGATTCACACGTTGCAAAAAATAAACTCATACAATCTGCAGCATTTCACACCTGGATTCTCTCATGGAATCATAACTTCTGAAGTTTAATTCATTTTTCAAGCTCAACAATATTGTGTCATGTTGACATATTGCACTTCGTTGCTTCTCTGTTTGTCGATTGATCCACGTTTTCGCTGTCTGCACCTCTCATCTGCTGTGAATGATACTGACATCAATGTCCACAGATAAATTTCTCTTGGAGCATCTGTTCATTGATGATATGAATGAGGGTCCTTTGTTTATGAAGAGCAGGGGTTATGGTTCCCCATGCCAGCTCCTCTGCTTTGGATCCAGCCCATGGACAGCGCATCCTGGAAAGCAGATGATGGCTCCAGTGCCTTGGCTCTTGTCCCCAACTTGAGAGAATCAGATGGAATCATGGGCTCCTGATTTCAATCTGACACAGCCCCCAGGCTTTATGAACATTTGCAGAATAAACCAGCACCTGCAATTTCTCTCTCTTTCTCTCTCCTCTCTCCACCCCCACATCTCTCTTTCTTTCAAATAAATTTTAAAAATTAAATAATTTTTTAAAAAGATTTATTATTATTGGAAAGCCAGATATACAGAGTAGAGGAGGGACAGAGAGGAAGATCTTCCGTCCGATGATTCACACCCCAAGTGAGCCGCAAAGGGCCAATGCGCGCCAATCCGAAGCCGGGAACCAGGAACCTCTTCCGGGTCTCCCACGTGGGTGCAGGGTCCCAAAGCTTTGGGCCGTCCTCAGCTGCTTTCCCAGGCCACAAGCAGGGAGCTGGATGGGAAGTGGAGCTGCCGGGGTTAGAACCAGCACCCATATGGGATCCCGGCATGTTCAAGGTGAAGACTTTAGCCGCTAGGCCATGCCGCCGGGCCCAAAAATTAAATAATTTTTAAGTTCAAAAGTATTTACATTAAAAACAAGCTCATTGAAAAATATTTTTAAATTCAATCATAATTTTCATAGTATATACTTCCCTTGAATTTGTTGAAACTTTCTCATGCGCATGAATTTGAAAAAGCTGTTACACCAAAGCAATCTTCTATTTTTCCACAGGTTTGCAGAGTGGGGGGTCCCTTTTGGTGTAGGAATGGAGTAGATTTAAGGGTCAACCCCCTGCCAGTACAGCAGGCATCATTTTGAGTTCTGTAGCAAAGCCCCTGGGGCACAACAGTGAGTTGCACATGCGCTAAACCAAGGGAGAACTAACATCTGGCTCAACTCATTGCACTGTTCCCACCATGGAAATATCAACTTGGCGTCCCACAAGTTCCATCCAAAATAGATCCAGGATCCCCTGAGACCTAACTATTATCATGTTCTAGCAAGATGAGGGAAAATATTCATGAGATGGGTACCACTGACAGACCTGTGATGTAGTTTAAAGTCAAAGCCGGTGCTGCTCTAATCCTGCGAATTCCTAGAAAAATCCGAGCAGACAGTGATGCAGCCACACCATGGGAGCACAGGGGGCAGAGTGCGGTCTGTGGAAGTGATGACACTGAGCAGACAATGATGCAGCCCCACCATGGGAGAAGTGATAACAGAAACACACACGGGAGACTAGGGCTAAAACTCACTGGAGGGAGTGGCATGAGAGAGGCAGAGACCTAGGCACTGAATAGGATCAGTAAGTTCATCTGTAGGCCTATGAATGACACGGCTTAAACACTGGCCTCAAGAAGAAAACTCCACTAGTTTGGGGTGCAGTGACCAAGGACAAAAGAAGAGGCATAAGCACAACAAATGAGGTTACTAATGCCTTCCCTGCGAAGGAGCAAAAGGCTGTGCCAACCTCAGAGTTAAAGAAGGAAGGCATCAAGGAGCTTCCAGATACAAAGTTTTAAAAATTGGCATAAGACTCTTTAAAGACAGTGAAAAGCACAAAGAGGCATTCAAGAAATTTATATAATACATTATACAGGAAATAACAACATTAAAATGAAATCAGACCGATTTATTAGAGATGAAGGATATAACACAGTGAATTAACGATGCAGTGAATGTTTCAATAATGCAATGAATGAGGCAGAAGAAAAAGTTCAGAGTTGGACGCTACCATATGAAAAATGTCCAAGCAGTCAGAAATACGGAAGAGGAACGGAGTAAAGCTAAGAAAACCATACAAGAATTAAGTGATCCCATCCAAAGGCTCAACATAAGCATAATGGAAGTTCCTGAAGGTGTGAAAAGAGAAGTTGTGTTTAATGAAATAATAAGTGAGAAGTACCCAAAATGGAGGAAGAAAGGGAATCCAGACACAGCGAGGGCAGAGAACCCTGAGCAGAATTGACCGAGTGATCCTCACTGCAGCACCTCAAATTCAAGCTCTCTTCAGTTGAAAAATACACCAAGGAATATCAGATAACTTACAGAGGAACACCAATCAGGCTCACAGCTGGCTTCCCAGAGGAAATCCTACAGGCCTCGAGAGTGGAGTGACATATCCCGGGTTCTAAAAGAAAAAAAAAAAAGCCAGCCCAGAATAACATATCCAGCAAAGTTCTCATTTGTATTTGAAAATTAAATAAAGTACTTTCAAAGCAAGCAAAAAGTGAAAAATTTTACCCCTACCAGACCTTCCCTACAGATGTTTCTTACAGATGTGCTACAGACAGAAGGATAACATCCACCAAATCCAAAGGCAAAAGTAGAGAACATCTCAACTAATTCTCAAAATACCACCAAATCGAACAGTGAGAAACACAATGCTAAAATGACAGGACAAAATCCTGAACATAGCTGGCTTAAACTCATCAATCAAAATACATAGATTAGCAGAAGCCACCTATTTGTTGGCTACAGTAAACACACCTGTCCAACAAAAGTAAACGGAGATTGAAAGTGAAAGGTTTGAAAAGGATTTTCCAGGCCAATGAAAAAGAAAAACCAGCTGGTGTAGATATTCTAATAACTGGTCACACAGACTCCGACGTGAAAAGCATTAACAGAGATGAAGCAGCACACTACATAGTGACTAAGAGAGCCATTCAGCAACAAGGAAATTATCATAATAGACGTATCCTCATCCATTGCCAGGGCACCTAGCTATGTGAAACAAATACCAAGAAATTTAAAGGAAAAAACACAATAATAGTGGAGAATCTTAACACCCCACTAACGTCGGTGGACAGATTAAGGCGACAGAAACTCAGCAAGGAAACAACAGAGCTCGTCCAGACAATACAGCAAACGGACTTAACTGATACCTATGGAACCTTTCATTCTACAGGTACTTTTTCATCAGTACGTGGGACCTTCTCCCGCATACCTTCTGTGCCACAGAACAAACATCAGCAAACTAAAAATATATACATAAAGTTTTCTTATATGTATTAGGAACGGAATAAGTGACCTATATTGATAACTTGTCATTTAATTTATTGAGGGGTAATCTTACTTTCCACAAAGTGCACAGTTTTGCACTCTCACTAACAGTGTATAAAGTTCCCAAATCTTCTCTAAAACTTGAATTCTTCCAACTTTTGTTACTTTTTATTGCCACCAAAGTGGATGTGGAGTGATCTCACTCAAGGCTGAAACAGAAAGTGGATAATATTAACTCTTTGATAAAATGAATGTGATTCCCAAAAGTGTTGATGTTAAAACCTAACTCAGAGTTTCCAAGCAATATGGAATACTTTTCTTTTTAAAGATTTACTTATTTTGTTGGAAAGGTAGATCAGACTTACAGAGAGGAGAGACAGAGAGAACGAGCTGTCATGTGCCTCTTCACTCCCCAAATAGTCACAACAGCCAGAGCTGAATCGATCCAAAACCAGGAACTGGAAACTTCTTCTGGGTCTCCCGTGCAGGTACAGGGTCCCACGGCTTTTATCCTCTTTGGCTTTCCCAGGCTACAGGCAGGGAGCTGTACGAGAAGTGCAGCAATTGAGGCACGAATCAGTGCCCATACGGGATCCCGGCATGCGCAAGGTGAGGGTTTAGTCTGAGCCATCGCACTGGGCCCTATACAGAAAGCTTCGAACTATCATTTCACAGCTGGTTGGTCAGTTGCCCTGCAAAATGTGCAAAGTGCACAAACTACAAAACTACATATACAAACTGCATATTCTTTCTACCATTTTAATAGAGTGTTAAGTAGAAAGAATGCATATAAGGTATAAAACATGCACTTTATTGCTTCATTTACCAAGGCAACCTTTTAAGACGGGTCTATATACTGGGTACATAGACTCTAATGTTTTTAGCCATAACTTCTGTATCTTATCACTATATGTTATCTATGTCCAAAATACACTCAAAATTTGAATTACTGGTTGAATGCCTTGAACTTGCGGCATGATCTTGATATGGAAGCCAAACTCCTTGAAGGTCAAGCAGAATGGCTTGTGCTTCTTTACAGATTCCAAATATTTATTCATGACTATTCCATGCAGAAATATATCAAATGTTAATAGATTTACTATTACTGAATTTCATTGGCAAACATAAACATATTTCTTCATCTATTTTGTAACCACTTAGCTCATGACTAACATTCGGGGTAACTTATAAAATTATTTTTATTATTGTGTTATTTTATATTTTACTTCCTGGGCAAGAGAGGCAAAGGCAACGTGTAGTTCTCAGTCAATTTCCCCTGCACGCCTCTTCGCACAGAACCCCAGGCCTGTGGATCAGAGTGCACTCTGACCTGTCTCGCTGCCTCCATGGAATCTGCCCAGCTCTGGAACCTTCAGTACAAACAACAGACTGTCGGCTCTTGGTGCTAACGATACTGTCTAGAAACATCGCTATGTGGCAATATTGCTTTTTTGGTCACTCTTGTAATTAACCCACCGATGGCTGTGCTCTATCGACTATTAGGAACCGTGTAAGTGAGTTGGAGTGTGGCACGGTCTGTGTTTCAGTTGGGCATACACTCTGTGTGTGTCTGGGTGCAAGGCTGTCCGCGTGTTCACACCTGATGGGGTGAGTATCGACCGCAGACAGGGGCCATGTCTCACATCACTTTGTTGTCTAAGCCAATGCTGGTGCTGAGGTGCCGCCCCTCAGCTCTGCTCCTGTTCCTTTTCACGCTCCTGGCCACTCACTGCCTCTCTGAATGCCAAGAAACCTATTTTTAGGTAGAAAGTGAAGAGTCCCTGGCTCCCTCTGCCCACAGCCTTACTCAGCCGAGCAGATTAAAGTGCCCTATAAAGGCCCATCCTGTGCCTCCCCCATGCCATGCCTGCCACTCCCAAGAGGCAGGGAGTGCCGAGGGAATCTTCAAACATGAAGGCTCTCTTTCTTTTCGCTGTTTTCTTCTGCTCGATTCAAACAAGCTCAGGTAAAGTCCCCAAGGTGGCCCTGGGGAGCCCCATTTATGTGTAATCTGTGGATGGGGTATGTGGGTGGACAGACTGGGGCAGGGCTTGCAGGTGGGTGCTCTGTGGCTAAGTCCTGGACCATGGTGTTATCCTCTGTGAAGACCTGTCTAGCAGGTAAATATGAGATGCAAAAGGCATAACAGAAGAAAATAAGTATGCTAGCTCCGATGTAAGCAGGAACGGTGCAGGCTGAGGCAGTCACAGGAGGAAATTACAAACATCATAACGTCAGCCTGGAGCTGGAGAGATCAGCTGGTCTCTGGCAGCCCACACTCCCAGGAAAGCAACGTCCGAAGAAAGCATTTACCCCTGCACATTGAGTAACTACTCATCATAGGACTTCACACTTACAGCAGCATCCTCCCAGCTTTTACAGATTGTCCATTACACAGATCGAAAAACTGAGATGCAATCAGTTAACTGGATTGAAGGAGAGCTAGTGGATTGTTGAAGAAGTGGGATGAGGAGGATCTAGAGTCTCATATTGCTGGGTTCTTGGCTTCTCCGTCGTGGGGATGGAATTCACCCCTTCATCCTGTCTGTGGTGCATGGAGAGGCTGAGATGAGGTAGATCCCAAAGGCTTCAGGATATTGTGCAAGCTCACCATTGTGTAGTGACTAGTTTATGAAGTCAAGATGTGTAGCATTTGCAGAGGTGACACAAATAGGAACCTGCTTGCCACCACCTGTTGGCCACAATGCCTTCCTTAAGCAGCGTCAGGTATTTGGACTTGGCTGACAAGCCCACAAGTCATGAGGGAGAACTTTGTCTTCTGTCTTTCATCGTAGGACATAAAATTTAAACTCAGGCCCCACGTTCAGCATGAACTCTGTTTCCAGTTTTTGAAGCCCTCCCTCTGTCAGTGTGTTGTGTTTTCCATAGCCCCTCTGCTTTCCCCCAGGGACCCCGAGAACCCCGAGAGTAAGAACTGACACCATGTGGAACCTGGTGACCTCTCCAGCACCCAGCCAAGTGGTCCCCAACAGAGTTGTGACATGTAAATCACTTGAAAGTTCAGACACACAACTCAGTCAGACCAAGATCAGCCTAGCTTCACTAACAATGAAGGAAACTTCTGGAATCGGGCTGTGTGCTGGGGCCACTCACCGTGCCCATGCTGCATGGACGAACCAATTAAATATCAAATTTGTTCTGCTGTATCCATAGGAGATATTCCACCTGGAATTCGGAATAGCATCTGCTCCATGCAACATGGAACCTGCAGACTTTTTTTCTGCCGCTCTGGTGAGAAGAAGGGTGATATTTGCTCAGACCCCTGGAATAGATGCTGCATTTTAAACAGAGCAGAAGAAGGCAAGTCCAGGCTCCTGAGTGCAAGCCCCTGAGGGCAGATGCTGAGCTCCTGCAAGGCACAACTAACGTGTGGCTGCATGTGAGCTAATAAATGTTTGCTGAATGAATCCAGCACCAAACTTCCTTGTGACTGACTGTTTTCTTATTTGTTTGATTTTTTACGCAAGTCTCAGATTTGTGTAATATTCCACCTCCTTTCTGCGTTCCAGATAGTACCTTCCATCAAAAAGAGAAAGGTGCAGACAAGAACCTGAGCTCCAAGCACATTTCCAGAGGGAAGCACAGCCAGTTGTTTAGTGCAGAAAGTCCCTCTCATCACACTGAGTGGGAGCCCCTCCTTGCTGACCCCAGCTCTCACAGTCTTTGCTTCTTTCCTATGACCCTCTCGGAGAGTTTCAGCAACCAGTCACATTTAAATAAGATCTTGTTATGTTCAAACATTTGCTCTTGGGTTATCTCAACGGATTAGTAGCCACACTTGCAGACTGGTGTATTTCTAAGCAGGCTCGTTTTAGGAACAGCAGAGCAAAGGCCGAGGGCAGTGGAAGTGGCCCCAGGTTAGCCACTCCCCAGAGCAGCCAAGCCAGCTGTGCCTCCTCAGTCACGTCGCTGGGAGAGTGGAGCAAAGGAGGACCATGCTTAGGAAGGTGACCAATCACTCTGCTCTGTGATTTGTTCACATCAAATACCTCCGAGCCAGTCAATCCAAGAGCAGCATGGATTCACTTCAGGGGAAGAAGTTAAAGCAGTAAGAGGGAACGTGTTGGCATTTGAGGGAGCCGGAGCCTAGGGTCCACCACACGAGGAGCTTGGCCAGATAACAGTGTTCCCTCATTGCTGCTCACTGCCTTAATCCCATCTGCTCGTGCGTCAGTCAAACCTGCGTTCAGAGGCAGTAAGACTATGTACTTCTGGGTTCCAGTTTTAAATCCCACCTTGAGAATGGCATTTGGCATCATGCCTTTGGTTTCTACCAACCCCTTCTGAATCACAGCTGTTCTTGTGTTGTCTGAGTGGGGTCAGACTCCGTGGGGTATCCCCTGGGTGCAGGTTTCCCTACAGAGCCTCACCCCACCAGTGGCCTCGGGTGGGGATGTACTGCCTGTCCTGCTGTGTCTGCCCTGGGAATTGGGACGTGCTGGCCCCAAGGTGAGCTTCAATTCCCAGGTCAAAGCTCCATCCCTCGGAGCAGCAGGCATTTTCAGCCCAAGCCCATCGCACCTGTCCACCAGGAAGAGGTCCCCATGCCGATAACGTGGTGGGGGCGGGATCCCCCTCATCCTTTGCGCTGAGTACGTGCCTCAGCCTCCCAGGCTCTTCTCTGGGCCCTTTGCTCCTCAAAAATAGAAGAGAGACGCAGGGCTTTTCTCGGAATCCCAGCAGAGCCCACCAACCACCTGGTGCCACATTTCACTTCCTCGGTGGTCCTGAGCTGTCCTTCCTGCAGGTGTCAACCAGTCCAGGACCCCCTCCCTCCAGTAGAGACTGTGCCTGTGGCCTGAAACTGTCCTGCTCCTCATTTAAAGTAGGAACTGGGCTTGTCCTGGCCTACAGCATAGACAATGCTATTGTCCTTTAATGAAACATTTCTCCAGAAAGATTATGTGCATAACTTCCACGGAAACAAAAGCACCCGCAAAGCCTGCTGCAGCGCAGCTTCCCTCCCACCTTCCAACCTCTCGTTCCCAAGCGCCCCCACTCCCCCACTCCACCCACGTTCCCCGCACCCCCAGTGTTTGCTGAGGCCAGGGGAAAAGGCAAGGCTGAACTGTCAGCAAACGGCCTTGTGCGTGATTAGCGATACCAACAGTCTGCACCAGAGGGCGCCCTGCCACCGCCTGTGCCTGTAAAGGCTATGCCGTTGCCTTTGCCAGAGATCCAGGTATCCCAGTAAAGCAGAGCCTGCCTCTGCCTCTTCCGTCCCCTCTCAGCCTGCCCTCTGGAGCTGTGGCCACACTGATGCACCTGCACACAGGGAGGCAGCTCTGGGTCCTTGGTGGACTCCCTGCAGAATTAGATGGAAGTACCGAAAGAAGGCAGTGGAGCCTCAGCCCATCCTGCAGATCTGTTCTCTTCTCGGGGTTTACCTGCCTGCTCTTCACCCAGGTGCACTTCACACCATGGCTGCAAGCCTCTCCTCCCTTGTTGAAACCAGCGCTGGGAACTGTGTGCACCCCGAGACCTGGGGACATGGAGTGCTCCACCTGGGGGCTGCAGAGGGACCAGTCTGGGTGCAGCAGGGTCTGTGTGCATACTGGACAAGTCAGCATCCTTTCCCCTGGCTCTCACTTCACCTGGGATAACTGGATGAGCACGTTTAGTGGCAGAGCCATCCTGTCTCCACACTGCCCTGCTCCAATGTACCAACCTTTTCCAGGACCACTGGCCCTTACTCTGCTGCCCCTCAGTGTGCCCTGGCACAGAATGGATGGTCCTGTCTCTGGGTCCCTGGCCCTTTGGTGCACACCTGCTATGGGATGTGTCGTGTGTCTATCATTATCATATATGTGTAAATTTCCGTGCTGGACCTGGGCCTCCTCTGTAATGGTATTCTCACCTATGCCTCCCGTGCCCCTCCAAGAATGATGGACACATTACCAAATGAATGAATGAATGAATGAATGAATGAATGAATACGTCAGTCATCCCAAGCTCCTGGCACCGAGCATCCATCCGCTCTGATCCAAGGGCTGGGGTAGGTGTCCTCAGGGAATCTGGGACCTTCCGTTGTCCCTGTAGCCACATCTTCTGCAGCACAGCCTAAAGCCCACAGCTCTGTCTCGTATCTCATGACCTCGGGATTTCCCAGCCCCCTCCTCTTCTCAATCCCACACCCCCTTGGTTGAAATCTACCCAGAGGGACCGAGCTCCCATCGGCTCTTCCAAAGCACCACCGTGCAGCAGAGAAGTGGCCCACTCAGCGCCCAGGGCCTCGGCTGCCCACCCACAGGGGAAGCAGTGCAACCAAAGGCAGGTTAGGGAACTGCGGAAACCCCTCCTCTCTGGCATAGCATGTCGCTGCCCTCTGTCCCCCAGTCACAGACATCTAGGCAAAAGAGACCTGCGTGCTTTTTTCACAAAACTTGTGCCTGCTGAGCACCAAGTGTTGTGGAAAGAGTCCTGCAGCAGGAGTCAGAGCACCTGAGTGCGGAGGGCTGGTGTTGTGGCAGAACAGCTACAGTTGCTGCTGGAGAAGTCGGCACCCCATATGGGCACCACCCCCAGTTGTTCCTCTTCAATCCAGCCCCCATTAATGCACCTGGGAATGCCATAGAAGATGACCCAAATGTTTGGACCCCTGCACCTGCATGAGACCTCGAAGCTCCTGACTCCTGGCCCAGCCCTGGCTGTTGCTGTCATGCCCTCATTTAGAGTAACCCAGCAAATGGAAGGTCTCTGCTCTCCCTCTGTTTCTCTGTAACTCTGCCTTCAAAACTAATACAAGTAAGTTCTACCAAAAACAGACTCTTGAGTTTTCACCCCACGTTTGTGGTCCAGGTAAGTCCCAATGAAACGGAAGCCCTTGCTCTATAATTTGGGCATAAACTAACATTATTTTACTCATATAAAGTGGACACACTTTACATGTTTTGCAACTGCCTTAGCTGTACGGTGTAGTCATATTTGTTTAATTCAAATGACAAAGGATATGGGACCCACTCTGTGAGGATAGATTATGGGACTCTATGGGCAATCTCTCTTATTTCCAAAGTTGAAACCTCCCTGATTGATGTCTTATGGTACAGTTGTATTCTGAATGGACTTTTCCTTAAAAGATTTATTGTTTGAACTTGGAAGGCAGAAAGACAGAGACAGGGAGAGAATAAGAGGGGGGAGAGGAGAGAGAGAGAGACAGAGAGAGAGAGAGAGAGAGAGAGAATCTTCCAGCTAATGATTGACTTCCCTAACCACGGAAACGGCACGGGCCCGGCTTTTCCGGCGGGTCTCCTGTTTGTGGCAGAGACCCAGGCTCTTGGCCCGTCCTCTGCTGCTTTCTCAGGCACGTTAGCCAGACTGGGTCAGAAGCTGGGTCGTCAGACTGTGATATAGATGCTCATGGTGGTACCTTAACCCTGCTGGATCACAATGCGGCTCTCCCAGATGCACTTCAAACTGCCTGGACGTGAACCACTCCCTCTCTCAAGCTCCGTGACTGTAATGTTCTAGAACCATCTGGCACCTGTGGGAATGCTTGGGAGCAGACCAGGGCTCAGCCCCATCACTAGTCGTTGTTGAAACAGGCTTGTTACCACCAGCACCTGCTCCCTTAGCCACACTGAGGGACAAGAACGTGCTAACCCTGAGAGGTAAGGATGTGACTCGCAGCATAACTCCATTACAGAGGTTATTCGTCTGAAATCTATAATGATGAGGAAAAGGGATTAGATGAGTTTGTAACAAAACAAACTAGAAAAACTTCTGAAATCCTCATCTTAGGAAGGCCAGGCAACACACTTGTACAATATTAAAATCTCTTTAGGAATCACCCTCTCTATAGCGGTTCACACACGTCATACTGCCTTTTTGGCAAGAACCTGCTCTACCATGCTCACATGTTCCTTAGCTGGGGAACCACAGACACACCATGCTCCTCGCCCACATCCTCTGTCCAGAAAAAAGCAGTTGTTGGTTAAAGCCAGAACGTTACAGAGATCAGTCAGATCATGGGAGTCGCTAGGACAGCTGGACAGGCAGTGATAATGTGGTGAACAGGCCTCTTGCCCAGGAGACGCCAAGTGTGTGTGGAGCACCTGCCAGTTGCTCCTCAGGTGACTCCACCGGACCTCAGGCAGGATCCACACCTGCAGCGGGACACGTGCTACCCCGGCTCAGCCTGAGAATCCAGAGGTGTGGCCTGCCACAGGAACATGTCCGTGAGGGCTGGGGCAGTCACCATGGTTACTCAGGGAAGGGCGGGCAGTCTCTCATTAACCAGGGCCCAGGAGATGCTGCGCTCAGACCAGGCCTACCCAGCAGGCAGGTTCGCAGGGACGTACAGGTGTACAGCCAGTTGCACAAGGATGTAATCTCCAAAGGGCAGGGTTACTCCAACTCGCTGGTATGCCCTCCAGGACACCTGCTACTAAGGCCCTTGCTGAACTCTCTGGCTTTAGCTGTCACCTTAAGTTCCAAGTAAACAAGAGTATTTAAATCTCTGAACTCCCATGCTCTTTTCTACCTCCAAAATTTTGTACCTGTGTCTCCTGTGCCCAGAGCATCACTCAGCTCTCCCCACTCACCCTTTGGGTCTCACCCTGAGGCCATGTGGAGGACAAAGACCAAGCACCCCTCACAGCTTCCTCTTCGCCCAGTACACACCTGCAGCAGGTGCCCTCCTGGCAAACTGCTGGGCCACCCAGAGCCTGTGTCATGTACACCAGCCCTTCACTCCGCATTGACTTAGCGTTTGTGGGAAGGAGAAAGGCACGAGGGAAGGCAGGTGTGGAGGGAAGCATAGGCCGAGAGGCTGGAAGGAGCAGTAGAAGGGCAGGAGGAACAGCTAACTAACTGCGACGCTCTCTGACCCTGTGGAGTGCTGGGGTATGGGTTGAACTAAGAAGCAGGGGAAGTTTCTAGAGTGGAAGAAGTCCCGGAAGGCAGCGCTGGAGATCGTCAGTGGTGACTTCCGCACTCCACCTTCTTTCTCGCAGCAAGGTGTGCCTCCCTAATTCCTTTTCCAGGACTCATGTGTCCTCTGCCCTGGCGAGGGAGCCACTGTGGATGCCAGCATGACTGGCACTAGAGGTGGCAGGCAGGGCTTCCTCGGCAGACGCCAAGGGGCAGATTCACGCTCAGGACAGGAAACAGCAGGGACTGGTCTTTCCCAGCAGACGGAAGCCATTTGTGAGCCAATGAGGCTTTCTGGAATCCACAGCCAGGGTGACTCACAGCCCGGATGTCCTGAGTAACACTGGACGCTGGGTGCGGCACACATCACACTTCTCTGTGGTCACTGCATCGCTGCAGGGGGCAGACCTGAGAGTGGGCCTGTCGGGGACAGCAGGGCTGAGTCTAAGCCTTGAATTGCCAGGTCCATCTTGGCAGCATTTCAGACGACAGCTTTCCGAGGCAGCCGCTGTAGGGATCGCCGGGTCTCCGGTGCAGCTTTAGCCACTTGCAGCTGCTGAGCTGAGATCCACTGCTCGAGCTCCAAGTCGGTTCTTCCCTAGCCCTGTCTTCGTGGGATCCACCCAGGTGCCTGCAGCTTTCCACAGCATTGCGTGCCATGGACCCTGTCTGTGTGCATGCTCATATGCAGGCAGCAGGTGGGGACTGCTCCCCCAAAGCACCCAGGCAGCCATGAACCCCTTGGCCTTTCTGCTGATTTCAAAGTACATCCTGGTTCTAGACCTGTCCAGTGCAACCACAGTGTCTAACTTTCTTCAGGAAAGAAACCTTCTCTGCCTGCCCCCCATACACCTCCACTCCCCACCAAAAGGAAAGACATATTTGTTCAAGCACCACTTTTTTGCTGTTGTTGCCATTGTCATTTCAAAGACACAGAGACCTAGCTCCTATTCACCAGTGTACTTCAGGAATACTCCCAACCGCCAAAGCTTCACCAGACGGAAGCCAGCACAGGTGTGATGGAGATCCGATCGCTAGAGCCTACCACACGCACACGAGAAAGAAGCCAGAGTCAGGAGCACAGGCTACACGAGCACCTGGTCACTCTGTTGTAGGCTACAGAAATCCTCATCACTGGGCCACATGCCCTTCACTCCTCAAGCCCTCTGTGAGCCAGTCTTTCCCCAGTAGGCCTTCCTCCCTGCCACCTCAGTCTCTTGACTATGGTTTGTCCTTTATTTATTGCCTGGCTCTTCCATTTCCTTACCTCTAGGGAGCCCCCTCTTTAACCACCGTGTTCCCAAGTAGGGAAGTCATTCAGCTGATCCATCTTTCTGTGCTCGATTGAATGGGCTGACATGGTCTGTAAGAGGTGCCATTGGGCAGTTGCCAATTGGATGGTCCTCACGCTCCAGAGATTACCTAGCCAGGGAGGCTGAGCCTGCCATGCTGCCTGTTCAGGACCACCCAGGTGAGGCTGAGCCTGCCATGGTGCCCTGTTCAAGGACCATCCAGGTGAGGCTGAGCCTGCCATGGTGCCCTGTTTAGAACCATCCAGGTGAGGCTGAGCCTGCCATGGTGCCTTGTTTAGAACCATCCAGGTGAGGCTGAGCCTGCCATGGTGCCCTGTTTAGAACCATCCAGGTGAGGCTGAGCCTGCCATGGTGCCCTGTTTAGAACCATCCAGGTGAGGCTGAGCCTGCCATGGTGCCCTGTTCAGGACAGCAGTGCCCCCCCCCCCCTGCTCCCTCCATAGTGCTCCCAAGGCTAGGTGGGTGAATGTTTCTATAGCTGTTGAACCTGTCAGGTGGAACATCTGGACAATCCCCTGGGGCTGGTGCACGTTTTCAAGATGGCACATCTGAACCCAGAGTATGGGAAAAAATGTTTCCTGGATTACACCATTGTTTCCCTCTTCCCCATATGCTGGAATCTCCTTGTTGGGCAGAGCACACTGGCTTATTTCCTGCCTCACCTCATGTCTAAGGGAGTGACCAAGGTGCTTGGTCACCTCTCTGTGTCACAGGAGGGGCTGAAGCTGGATTCTTCCACACCAGTTGAGTGACTTGGTCTTCTTGGGAAGGGTGAGGAGGTTGGGCGGAAGTAGCTGAGGACTTCAAGACGGAACAAATGAAAGCTGGAGAAGGGAAGAAAATGGCTATCTCATTGATTTGGTCAACGAGCCAGCATAGGAAAAACAGCTCTTAATAAGGAGGGTCTTTTCCTTTGTTTTATTTTACTTCTTTTAAAAAAAGGATTTATTTGTTTTTATTGGAAAGGTAGATATACGGAGTCAAAGAGATGAGAAAGATCTTCTGTTCATTGGTTCACTTCCCAAGTGACCCCAAAGGCCAGATAAGTTGATCAAAAACAGGAACCAGGAGCTTCTGGGTTTCACATGCAGTGCTGGGTCCCAAGACTTTGGGCTGTCCTCAACTGCTTTCCCAGGCCACAAGCAGGGAGCTGGATGGAAGTGGAGAAGCTAGGACATGAACCAGCATCCATATGGGATCACAAGGAGAGGATTTTAGCCACTAGGGTATGGCTCTCGGCCCTTCATTTTACTTCTTTAAAGATTCATTTAATTTATTTGAAAGACAGAGTGACAGAGAGAGAAAGAGACAGTAAGACAGAGAGGGCTTAGCTGCTTCGTTCCCCAAAGGGCTGGGGTCGTCTGGACTTTTCAGACTGAAACCAGGAGCCTGGAACTCCATTCCCGCGAGTGACAGAGGCCCAAGCACTTAGGCTTGAATTCAAGTTCTTAGGGGGTGCTGGTGCCACAGGCAGTAATTTAACTCACAATGCCATCAGAACATCAGTACCCCTTTTAGTTTAAGATTTATTTCTCTGATGCTTACATTTCGGTATAGTAGATAAAGCTGCCACCTGTGGTGCTAGAATCCCATAGGACACAGGTTCCAATTTCAGCTGCTCTACTTCTGATCCAACTCCCTTAAAATGCACCTGTAATCGCAGCAGAGGATTACCAAAGTGCTTGGGCCCCTGCACCCATGTGGGAGACACGAAGATCCTTGCTCCTGACTCCCCGACTGGCCCAGCCCCACCATTTGGGAAATGATCTATGTATGTATGTATGTATGTATGTATGTATGTATCTATCTATCTCTGTCTCTCTCTCCCTTTGCTTCCTTTCAAATGAAATAGCTCTTAGAGACAAAGAGAGACAAAGGGCTTTTTCTTTCGGAAGAGTCTGTCCCAAAGATTGGCTGCTGCTGTTGACACCTCTGTGCTCAAGCTTGTGTGGGAAACAGATTCAAATGCATTTTAACAACTGAAGCACACTGTGACTTGCAGGAGTGCAGGGTAATGTGGAGTACTCCTAACGTGACTTCAAAAAACGTGTTGTGTGAAGATTGAATTAATGAACAAATATTCAACTCAAAATCAGCCCTTTAGAATGAGAAAAATAAGCACGCTGATATTATGAATAAAATGTCTCAGACTGTTGTGTGCTGCTAAAATGGAGCACAAGTTTGGAAATGGATGATGAGTATAGCTTGATTGAGTTTAGAGCTGTTGAGTTCATGGCGGAAGAGCCAAGATAGGTCATAGGACCAGGGAGTGTACAAGAGAGACCCAGAATGGCCACAAGAGAACTCAACTCCACCAACAAACCAGGAAAAGCCCCAAAGTTGTTTCTTTGAGAAGCTGACGTCACCTCAACTTGGAGAAATAATCTTCAGAAGTGCTCGATACCTGCATGGTGTCCCAACACAGGTCAGGAATATTTCACCATAGAATAGAACATCAAGTGTTGGGGATAAGAATAAGTCTAATTTTTAGAATAAAACAAATCATGGGATTTGTAGCTTTCATTTTCACTTTTGACTGATAAATGTATTGGTTTGAGATAGTGTATAAAAGAAGCAGAAGAGAGATGGGAAAATAAAGGGGTGGTAAGGATAGTAATATTAAAAAAACTCAGAAAACTCTGGTGGATTGAAACAAGGAAAGGTAAGATATTTGGACAAACTTGTGGCTTAACTGACTTCGTTTCTTTGTTGAGCAAATGCATATGGTTTTAGGAAATGCTTCCCTCCACACATCCTAAGGAACAGGGCCACATCCAAGGGGTTGGTGAAGCAAGACCAACAGAAACCCCAAGGAGCTGAGCAAGTTACCCAGTAACACCCAGCACCAGCGAACTGAAGAAAATGCAAACTGCAGAAGTGACAGAAAATTTCACTTCCACTCCACCTTGCTTCACTAGACCCTCTAGCTCAGCAGGCCCAGGACGCTCAGAACACCAGCCTGAGAGGGCGTTGGGGGGAGCACCAACTTCCAGGAGAGGTGTGGTCCAGGCCGTTACCAAAGTTATTTTTCTCTATTTGAAAGCATCTACATAGTTTGCAGATTTTTCTGTTTTTACAAACTGTCATCAAGAAGTCAGTTTCCAAAGCTTGGTGTACAGGTCTGAGCATACAATATGAGCTATGCCCAGTCTGTGCAACTGGAGAGCGAAAACCTGGATTTGGCACCGTGCCAGAGGGTTTCCTAAAACGTGCATGGTCTTGGGAAACACTTCTAATCAAAACATTGATATCTCCTCAAGTTGAACCTTAGGTCATAGTAGTTTAAATATCAAAGTACATTATGTGCATATGCGTACATATAGCATATGGACTATATCTTTCATGAGCCCGTAACATGCAGCACTTCTAACAATGAGAATCCTAAGGTGAACCTTGATTCATAGAGAAGGTGTATGTGATGTGATTAAAAGGCAGGAAGCAAGAAGAGGAAGCAGAAAGATGGACAAAATACAAGCATTAATCAATCAAGGATTCATAGAGACTAAAGGGTGAATTACATCGGGAAAGGGGGCAGTGGGGACCTGCAAGAGGTGAGGAAAGTATAGATTTATGTGGATTTCTTGGGCTCTGCTTAATACATACCAAGACCAAAGATAAGATTTAAGTTCTACCTAAACCAGAGTGAGTTCTGTAATCCTGAGTACTGAGCTGGAACAAACCACATCTTAGTGACGAGTGGGCTCCAACATGCCTCACTCTACATGCCATGAACTATAACCCAGCCTGAGGAGGTAACAGGCTGCAGTAAACTCCCTCAGCCAACAACTGGTCTCAGGCAATAACAGATGAGCTCCAAGCCAGGCAGTGGCTGAAAGCTGCCCAATGAGGCAATCAGCATGTTGCGCAAATCGAGTCATTTCTGTGTCATGCCTTGTCTTTGCAGCTCACCACATGCAAAGGCAGAAAGGAGAAATTGCAGAGCCATATTTGGTCTTCAGTGCTGCATAGCTCCACAGGATTTGCTTCCTTCAAGTAAACCTTATTAAATTGGACCAACTCCAGTCTTCTGATATGGGCACTCTGGTGTGGCTGTGAATATGGGTGTGTACATGGATGTGTGTGTAGCACAGTGGTATAGTAGGTTAAGCCTCAGCTGCTCCACTTCTGATCCAGTGCCCTGTTTATGGCCTGGGAAGGCAGTAGAGGATGGCGCAAAACCTTGGCACCCTGCATCCACATGAGAGACCCAGAAGAAAGAAATCCTAGGTTCCTGACTTCAAATGGCGCAATTCTGACCATTACAGCCATTTGGAGAATGTCTCTGCTTCTCTTTGTGACTCTGCCTTTCCAATAAACATAAATAAATCTTTTTTACAAAGGAAGGAAGACAGGAAGGAAGTGAGAGAGAGGAAAGTGTGTATCCTACCCAGACCCCACTTGTAGGATCTCCCTGCAGTCCCTGCTATAGAACTGTGAATTTAGGCCAGAGACACAACTGGACTGGAAAAGAATACCTTTTCTCTGTGTTATGGAAGACCTCAAGAAAGATCAAACAGTGTGGGAGTGCCTTGAAAGCTATCACTCAGAGCCAGATTGGGCAGAGCCAACAGGGTCCAGGCACTACAGGACATTCAAGAACCGGTGTTCTATGTGTAGAAATTGGAGTCCTGATAGACAAATCAATGAATTTTTATGAAAAAATAAAAAACCAGAAATCTACGGGCAGGTGTTGTAGCTGATGCTTGGGACACATCCCATATTGGAATGCCTGAGATCAAACGCCACCTCTGCGTATGAGCCAGCTTCCTGTTAATGCAGATAATGGCTCAAGTGCTTGGGTTCTTATCACCTACCATGGAGACCTGGACAGAGTTACAGCCTCCTGATTTTTGTCTGGCCCAAACTCAACTGTTTCCTGACACCTTCAATGTCTCAGGAATACAGGTCAGACATCAATAAGTTAGAGCCCACAGGTTAAATTCACCTGCCACTTGTTTCTATAAGTAAAGTCTTATTAGCAAAGCTGTGGCCTCTTGGTATGCTGTCGAGGGCTGCCCAGGGCGCCACAGAGCTGAAGCATTGCAGTCAAGGTCACTGAGCCAGCAAACCAAGGCATACCTGCTGTATAACCCATTACAAAGAGGCTTGCTGGTTCCTGCTGCAGGCAGTCATAAAACTTTTAAAGATGCCAAGTTCATCATCTGATTTAATTCTACTTGGATCATTGATAGCAGTGGTCTGTACTTCCATAACGCAGTTAGCTGGGAATTCTCAAGTTGCAATGAACATTAGGGTCCAGTTCCTGTGGGTAAGATTTGACTCCAATTCCCCAAATCATCTCTTACTCATTCTTCATGACATGTGGTCCTTTACCTTTCCACTGGGAATCCTAATCCCAAAACATTCAACACAAAACAGAGTTTAAAAGTCTTATTAGACACAAAATACAGCTACCTATAATAATGACTTCAAATAATGGAGTAGATACTTTAACATTGTAAGTTAACTTGCTACGCTCAGGCTCTGAATTTCAATTTTATACCGTTATGCACAACACCAGTTTCTTTATTCTTAAAATATGCATTGTACCACTCACCTCATGTGTTTTTTGAATAAATATGTATTGAAAACTTAACAACATTATAGGTGTTCAATAACTTTTCCATAGCCGATAAGTCAATAGGTCAGCTTCAATCATCAGATCTAATTAAGCGACAGCGGCACAAATCCTACAGAAAGAGGTTTCCTATGGACCTCCCTCTTGCCCTTAGATACGCCACCATGCCACACCTGTCCCCACTTCACTGACGAGCTCACCTTCTGATTGTTCGGTAGGAGGTGCCTACCCCTGGATCTCCCAGGGAGCAGGCAGCTGACTATGTAGGCTGGTCACCAGAATTGCTGCTGGATGAGTTTTCACTGGGATGGGCTTAACATATACTCAGAGAATCAGATTAGTGTGTCAGTGTAAACAGAAAGTAAGGCGTCATCAAGGACTTCATGCTGTTTGGAATGAAAATATTGTGCCATATGGGCAGGAGAATGTCTTCAGCATAGCCCTCTGTGAAATTTTTATGCACCCTTCAGGAGGCAGGCGAGTCGTTCCCCACCTGGTGGAGTGTGAATTTAGACTCTTGGAAGGTCATTTGACACCACTTCACTACTAAGGCATCAAATGCCTAGACCAGTTTGAGCCTGTTACAAGGTGCCTCTTTCAGGCTGACTCTCTGGGACAGATCATACTTCCCTCCAGGGCAGCTGCAGACCACTGCTTTGATGCTGGTATCTCCACTTCAATTCTGTAATCTTTAATTCTGCTTTATGTAGCACCACCTACTTGTTCGTAAGGAGAACCTGGCAGGCTTTCTGCCTGCTTCTGCCACCTGTTATCCTTGTCCACGCTCGTCACTGCCAGCTTTGATTCTATATTCCAGATGGCTCTAGCTCTCAGGTCTGGCTGCTCACCCACTGGCATTGCAAGCACAACATCTTTGAGTTTATATCTTAGACTCTGTTTCTCAACCCCCTAAGCCTCTAAACCATCCTCCCTATTATATCTGCTGTGGGTTTTTTTCTTGCTGAAATTTATTTATATTGTTCTCTTGTAAATCCTATGCTGACTTAACATGACTTGTCAAATTTCTGTCTCCACTTGCCTACCCTTCTAAAATTATTTCCCCTTTGTCCTATTTCTCCTTATAATTGTTATTTGGTAAAAGCAACACAGATCTTGAGTTTCTTCTTTCTTATTAACAAAATGGAACTATCTATACAGGTGATAGTAAATGTTTACAAACAATGTCAGGTAATTTGTCTCTTCCAAACCTGCCCTACAAAGGATGCTCCAAGATGTTCTCTTGACAGAGAACAGGAATAGCACCTACCAAAACCAAAGGCAAATGTGGAGAACATCCCAACAAAATGACAACAGAAGACTAAACCAATGAACAACCCGTTCCTAAAATGGCAGGACCAAAGTACCACCCATGCGTATTAACCCTGAAAATAAATGACTTAAGCTCAGCCAAACGTCATAGATTAGTAGACTGGATTAAAAAATAAAATCCGTCTATTTGTTGTCTAGAAGAGACACATTTCGCCAACAAAAATCAGCAGAAACTATATTGCATGAGTTTTGTTGTTTTCTGTTAGTTTCATCTCTTCAAAACACTTTCTTCTGATTAAATCATTCAATGACTCATAGATCATACAGTAGCATCATTTTCTTCAAGAAGGTTCTTTTTTTTTTTTTTATAAAGCAAAAATCAGCTCTAATTGGCTCAAGGACTTAAATCTACACCCAGAAACCATTAAACTACTAAAGGAAAACATAGGAAGCACACTCCAAGATATAGGAACAGGGAAAGACTTTTTAGAAAAGACGCCTAAAGCAACGGCGATCAAATCCAAAATGAACAGATGGGACTATATCAAACTAAAAAGTTTCTGTACAGCAAAAGAAACAATTAAAAAAGTGAAGAAACAACCTACAGAATGGAAAAAATTTTTGCATTCTACACAAGTGACAGGGGAGTAATATCTAGGATCTACAAAGAGCTTCAGAAACCCAAGGATAGTGAAAAAATAAACCCTGTAGCAAAATGGGCAAAGGAAATGAACAGACGTTTCTCAAAAGAACAGATACAAATAGCTAATAAATATATGAAAAGATGCTCAGGCTCTCTAGCCATCAGAGAGATACAAATGAAAACCACCTTGAGGTACCACCTAACTCCTGTGAGACTGGCCTACATTCAGAATTCGAAAAACAACACATGCTGGCGTGGATGTGGGGAAAAAGGTACCCTCCTTCACTGCTGGTGGGAGTGTAGGCTAGTACAATCATTGTGGAAATCCATATGGAGAGTGCTTGGAAAATTGCAAATAAACCTGCCATATGACCCAGCAATCCCGCTCTTAGGAATATATCCAACAGAAGTGAAATCTGCATACGAGAAGGGGATCTGTAATCCTATATTCACAGCAGCACAATCCACAATAGCAATGTCATGGAAACAAACCAGATGTGCGTCTAAGGAAGAATGGTTAAAAAAATTGTGGTACATCTATTCAATGGAATATTATTCAGCTGTCAAGAAGAACGATATTATTCTATTCAAAACCAGGTGGTCCCAACTAGAAACTATTATGCTCAGCGAAATGAGTCAATCACAAAAGAATAAATACCATATATTCTCTCTCATATAAGAAAGCCAACATGGAAAGGTAGAGTTCATCAAGTGCCCATGGAGTTCTGATCTAAATATAGATTGCTGCAAGTCAGGTCCCACGGCAAGAGATGGTGAAAATTCTCTGTTCTAGGCATGTTGGCATTTCATGGATGAAATAACAGCAGAGTATATTTAGCATGTTGTGAACATGAATATGGCAAATTGGCAGTTTCCGTCAGTTGCTGGCAATAGTTCAGAGTGATGACAAATATTATTTTGATTTTTTTGGGTGTTATTTAGTTATGAGGAAAGTGTATGGTAAGCAGTCCATTTGATGGTTTACTAATTTCCTTGTTGTTGAGAAGTCCGAGTTGATTATGTATTTAATATGATAACCATTTGTGTGCTGTGAATTGCATTAAGAGTTATGTAGGGCAGAGATGATGCTTACTAAATGTACAAAATGGATTGATGACATTAGCCAGTTAAATCTTTTCACCAGTAAGGCACTCAACAGCCCATGAGATATTTATTAAAAATCTCAAGTAAATCCTCTTATTTTTGTATCATAGTGTCAAATAGCAGTAAAATAAACATGTTAAGATCCTTAATCTACTGCTATGTTTCACTGTAAAATTTACCTTTATTAAAATTTGCTTCTGTTCAAATTTGTTGAGATCGCATGTAAAAGTATCCTAATATTACTTTGGCTGGTATTTTCTAATTACTGTATAATATTTTGGGAATGCAAATTTTATTTGAATGTCAACTACAGTTAAGCATGTGCCGTTTGTTTTTCTTGCTCAGGTTTTGTAAATTGATGGAATGTTTTTATTATAGTTTAAGAAGGTTCTTGATTTTCATTTCTTCAGCTACACATTAGTCATTTAGTAGCATGTTATTTAACTTCCTGGTGTTGTTAATTTCTTTTTTCTCCCTGATGTTGATTTTGTTTTGTGGCTCTTCATTTAAGGGGATGTATAGTAGCTGTGTAATGGAGACTATCATATCTAGTAACATGCCATTTAACTTCATGGCATTGTAAATTTCTACTTTTCTTTCTATTGTTGATTTTGTATTATGACTTTTCATTTAAGGGGATGTACAGTAGCTGTGAAATGGAGACTAACATCCAGATGTGAGGATACAATGTAGTATGCATTTCTACTTCCAGACAAAGATGGACTTACAATGAAACTGTTCACTACATCTTGACAATAGGATTCTGGACTCTGCCATTGTCCATGCCCGCAATGATGGACATATGACTGTGTATGAAGAACTATATTTTAGTAATGATATAGAAGAACTAGACAGGGGGGAAATGGGGCTGGGATAAGGTAAATACCAGGAGTCTATGGAACTGTATCATAAAATGATAATAATAAAAATAATAATAAAAATGGTAAAAAAAAATAAATAAAACATAGAAAAAAAATGCTGGGCCACACTGGAGTGCCTTGGTTCCAAACCTGGTATTGGCTCATGAGTCCTGCTTCCTTTTAGTGAGTCCCCTGGGAATAGCAGTGCTGCTGCAAGTGATCCTGTCCCTGTCATGAGAGACCTGGATAGAGATCCCAGCTCCTGGTTTCAGCCCAGTCGAGATACGGGTACTGGTGGCATTTGGGCAGTTATCCAGTGACGAGGCACTCCCAGAATCTCTCTGAGCCTCACACAAGTAAATACATTTTTAAAAGAAACATTCACAAATAATGCACGTCATTCAGTGTGGCATTGGACAAAAGCACCAAGTATGATGCAAAATATGCGTAAATGCAGGCTAGGGAAAGATCAGCCTCTGCGGATAGGATCCTGAATTGTTGGCATTTGGGGTGGGCTCAGTCAATTCACAAAATGAGCAGAGTGAGTTAGGATCCTGAATTGTTGGCATTTGGGTTGGGCTCAGTCAATTCACAAAATGAGCAGAGTGAGTTAGGATCCTGAATTGTTGGCATTTGGGGTGGGCTCAGTCAATTCACAAAATGAGCAGAGTGAGTTAGGATCCTGAATTGTTGGCATTTGGGGTGGGCTCAGTCAATTCACAAAATGAGCAGAGTGAGTTAGGATCCTGAATTGTTGGCATTTGGGGTGGGCTCAGTCAATTCACAAAATGAGCAGAGTGAAAAGAATTGGCCGAATTCAGTGTGTTATTGCAATTGATTAGGACAAGAGAAGAATAACAAAAAATCCAGTCTTTAGCCTATATTGTAGTGCAATTTGGCAAGGTGCTAGGTGCAGTCCAGACAGTGACCTCCCAGGGTATGTGAAGATCAGTCAGGAATATGGTCCAGATGAGAGAAAAAGATGAAGTCACCGGTGGTGGCGGTGAGGGGTGGGGGGCAACATAGATAGCCCACACCTTAAGGACTCTGGACCAAGAAGGAGGCCACGACTGGGAGTTACTCAAATAATTAGGACACGCGCACATTACCTGCCTTTCTGGATCTCAGTTTCTTCATCATTCCAGAAATACAAATAAGTCTGCTAACTTCACTTATTTCATTTCAAAAAGGAATAAAAGATGTCTTTTTGCTTTTCCCCAGCAAGAAAAACCTGAGCACGTCCACCTATGAAAGGATTGACTCCTCAAGTCCAGGAGTGAATGCTTATTAATGCTTAGTCAGCGGTGCGGGGCTGTCTCGTTAGTGATTTTCCATTCCCTTCCAGCATCACCCAGACACTGCACTCTCCATCAGACAAGCATCTTCCAGCTAACACAGGGTCCTCAGAGGCTCCACCCACCATGCGGCTTCCTGCAATGTGGCTGGTGCTTCCTGCATTGCTCTCCCAGATGACCTCAGGTAAGCGTGGTGTTCGCTGGAGAAAGAAGGGTGAGTCTAGGGCCTGAGCTTGATGTCTGAGACACTCTCCATGGAGTGTTAGCTCAGAATTTGGACAAGTGTTCATGCTACCAAGTCGCTCTTTTTCCCCATGCTGAGTGGTGTCTTTGAATCTGCTAGTCAAGTCCACACAGTTGTCCATCTCCAAGGGCAATGATGCAGCAGCACCAGAGGGCCAGCTGGGTCTCAGCGGCTCAGTTTTAGAACTTCGAGGAAAACAGGAGCTGAGTCGGGCATGGTGGGTCTGAAGAACCTTGCACAGCAACCTCTGCTGTGAAACACCATCTCTCAATCCATTATTCTCCCCTGTTAAGAATGAAGGACTAGGAATGGCAGTGTGTGGTGGCTACAATGTTAACCAATACTGAGCCTTGCTAGTTCAGTCAGACAGTAAGATTTGCCCAGTTGCTCTCTCCAACTGTCCCACAATGGTCATTTTCAAGGCCTTGACTCTGGGCAGAGAAAACAGGCAAGATCCTGCTGGGAGCCTCTTCCTTCCAGACCAAGTCCTCTTGCTCTAAGAACCACAGACAGGCAGGGAGCCCAAAACCCAGTTACTATCCCTGGCCATCAGCAGCCCATCCTAGGGAGATCCAGCCCTCAGAGTCACTGACTGTTACAACTGTCAAGAAAACTAGCAAGCTCCTTTTGAAAATACATTGGATTAGAACATGTGCAATTTTCTTAGCTGCCCTTAGCCTTGAAGGAATTGTCGTGGAGGTCAGAATTTCAGGTAATTTAAGACTTAGGTTTAGTTTTCCACAAATTCATAGTCCTCCCCCCAGTGAACTACCAAATCAGATGCAACCATGTTTGCTGGATTTCATCAGAGTAGACCGTCACTGTCTGAATCTGGTCCTGTGCTTTCCTGCCTCTGTGCTCTTGCTCCCAGAGAATTCTTATGTCTGTCTGCCTGCTGCACCAGGTCGGCCAGACCTTGAGTCCTACGGCTCATGCCGAGCCACGAGTCCATCGTGTGCAAACTCTCCTCCCTTGCCTCACCCTTCTATTGACATCTTCTCACTGCTCTTTCTCTGTGCAGTGGATGGATTGCAGTATCCCATCATGTGTTCAGAATTTGGGGGTGTCTGCAGGAAGCCAAAAGAACAACACTGTGCATACTTACCTGCAAGGTGCAGCAATGCAAAGAAAGTCTGCTGCCCAAGGAAGAAACGAAGCATTCGTTCACACACAGAAGGTTTGGTGGAAACATACGGCTCAGTTACCCAGTGTGAAATAAAGCCTGTGCTTCCTCTGGACCCAGCCCCCATAGCTGTGTGGTCTCTGACTTGGGTTTAAACGGAAATGGTATCCTCCAGAGCTGCATTGCTGATTCAGATGCTCGAAGATAGGCAAACATGGGCCAATAGAGCTAACTAGAAGAGCTGGCTCTGTGATTTCCTGGGTTAAGGTACTGCGTGCACCAGCATCCAGTACGAGCATCAGCTGAAATTCTCGCTGCTTCACTTCCAATCAAACTCTCCGCCAATGTCCCTGGGAAAACAACGAGATTGACACAAGTACTTGAGCCCCTGCGCCACATGGGAGATCCAGAAGACACTCACTTCTAAAATGCCCAAAACAGCTAGAGCTGGTTCAGATCCAAGCCTGGATCTGGTACTGCCTTTTGGGTCTCCAACATGGGTCAATGGGACTCAAGACCTTGATCTGGCTCTCCCACATAAGGAACTCGGACTCAAGTCCTTGATCCTAGTGTGTCTCAGAGCACTGCAAATGGAAGGGGAACCAAGACCGAATCCAAGGCTAGCCACTCCAGTGTGGCCTGTGGGAATCCTAACCGCTTCAGCAAAAGCCTGCCCTACCATGTCTACTTAACCTATGTAACTTACAACAACAGTGGTTATAAGATTAACACAGCTGCGAAAGAGAGTTGCTGAGCCACTCAGAGTATGAGAGAGAGAAAGAAAGAGAGAGAGAGAGAGAGAGAGGTAGGGTTGAAACCTGGGACTTCCCTGGTGGAAGTCACATGCTAGATATCTACATGGCCTTGATGTTGACACCGTTCAAGGAAATGATACATTTTCACATAGCTGCAGTTCAATTGCCTTGGGCTAAACAGGAAATGAATTGCTGTCTGTGAATTATTGTTGGAAGTATAGATGCTGGGAGAGCTTAGCTAATTTATTCAAGAAATCCACATAATCAAGAATAGGCTAAGAGTTAAACTTGTACCACCTCCCTCCAAAACTAATGTTTGAACCACCCACTCTGCCTTCAACCAAACCTATGTCAATCAAATTCACGTATTTTAAAGCAATTTCTTGAAAACAATATGTTGAAGGAAAATCTGATTTAAGCAAAAAACATAAATATAGCATGGTCTCCCCTTCAATTGAAAATCTGATTTAAGCAAAAAAGATAAATATAGCGTGGTCTCCCCTTCAATTGAAAATCAGGGCTCTGAGTGCATCTGGTACAATAGTTTCCACGATGTGCATTTCTGAGCCCTGTGATTCAAACTCGGTGGCAAGAAGGGGTAAGACACAGCTCTTATCAGTGCTGTGAGTTCATCTGCTCGTCTATCTGACAGTCCCAGTGTAACTGCTATCGCTTGAGATGCTGGAGTTACAACAAACCAAGAAGAAGGAATACAGCCTTCTAGTGCCTCCGTGGAGCAGAGTAGAAGCTAAGTACATCTCTACCTTCTGTCACATGGCATTTCATCCTAAACAAATACTACTCACTATGGCCTCAAAACACAGAGTTGCTTCACAAAGTTGGTGTTGTGATGGACTGTCCTAGCTCCAGCTTCCACAATATCCTGCCAGGAAAGGTGATTTTGATTTCCAGAACCTTTTACAAAATGGTGGTGATGCCTTCAAATGCCTCCCGGTGTTTGAACAAATATGTTGGTCTGGGATTTACGTCCCTGTTGTCTGTTCTCCCTGTAGAAAAGTCAGTCCCTTCCCGGGACTTGAACCCTGAACAAGGGCTGAGTGTGTTATAACCCTCCACAACCCAGTCAGCTGTGTTGCTTTTATCCTAAGAGACACAGCAACACTGCCAAGTGTACATGTACTGTGCCATAGGCACCTTCCTTTAGTATTTAAAAATACCTGCTATTGCCCATATCTCAAATTCTCAATAGAAGAGGATAGGTTGATTTTAAAAAGACGGAATGTTGGGCCCAGCACGGTGGCCTAGCAGCTAAAGTCCTCGCATTGCACACACCAGGATCCCATATGGGTGCCGGTTCTAATCCCGGCGGCCCTACTTCCCATCCAGCTCCCTGCGTATGGCCTGGGAAAGCAGTCAAGGATGGCCCAAATCCTTGGGACCCTGCACCCGTGTGGGAGACCTGGAGGAAGTTCCTGGCTCCTGACTTGGGATCAGTGCAGCACTGGCCATTGCACTTACTTGGGGAGTGAATCATCGGATGGAAAATCTTCCTCTCCTTCTCTCCTCCTCTTCATAGATCTACCTTTCCAATAACAATTAAATAAATCTTAAAAAAGATGGGATGTTTACAATTCCAGAGTTCCCTTACGTCTGTTGATTAATGCTCAGCCCTGCATTCAACTCTTCTGTGACACTTATCAGAATCCACCCTGTAATTATAACTTGACTGACTTCCAATTTGCCTAAAACAATGCGATACTTTTTGAGAGACAGAAAACCAGGACTAATCCCTCTGTGTGTCTCACCCTTCTTTTCTCACACACACTGAGTACGGGGAATCAGGTGCCCCAAGTGTGCCCACAGGATCCAGTCAGCCACAGAAAGCCTGAACGTACACCCAGGGTCTTGGTGGACCCCTTACAAGTGTAGTCACACATTACAATAGCCAGACAATGCCAGGGTGATCTTAACTCAATAGTCGATCAACAGACACAACCCACTGATCAGATTCATTGAAATATTAAGTCTATGTTTTTTTTAAGGTTTATTTTTAGTTTTAATTATGGAGTAAAATGAAAGTATTTTACTGTAAAAATTAAAAGTAAGACCTAACTATACCTAATGCTAATAAACTTGTTAAAAAAAATTAAAAGTTAGAGGGTCCAGTATAGTAGTCTAGGCTAAAATCCTTGCCTTGCATGCACCAGGACCCCATATGGGCACTGGTTCCAATCTTGGCAGCCCCGCTTCCCACCTGGCTCCCTGCTTGTGACTTGGGAAAACAGTTGAGTGCAGCCCAAAGCCTTGGGAATCTGCACCCGTGTGGGAGACCCAGAAGACCCAGAAGAGGCTCCTGGCTCTTGGCTTTTGGTTGGATCAACTCTGGCCATTGTGTCCACTTGGGGAGTGAACCAGTGGATGGAATATCTTCCTCTCTGTCTTTCCTCCTCTCTGTAAATCTGACTTGCTAACAAAATATTAATCTTTAACAAGAAGTCTATAAAACTAAATAAAAGAAAAAGGAAGAAGGGAAAGTGGGAGCAAGGAGGAAGGCGGGTGGAGTGGGAAGTATCTTTACACTATTAAAACTGCGTGGAATGCAAACGTTCACTCCTAATATAAATAAGTTAAAAATTTTAAAAAGTAATTGGAAGGCATAGTGAAGAGATAGGGAGAGAAAGGAAGAGGTCTTGGATCTGCTGGTTTACTCTTCAATTTTTTTTTGAAACAGTTAGGGCTGGCTAGGCCAGGCAGAAGCCAGGAACCACCACACTTAATTGGAGTCTTCCATGTGACAGTTACCCAAAGACTTGGACCATCATCTGATGCCTGTCTGGCACATCAGCAGGAAGCTGGTTCAGAATGTGGAGTAATTGAGATTCAAAACAAGTGCTCCAATATGGCACGTGTGTGAGCAGTAGCTTACCCCACTTTGCATTACCTGAATATTTTTGGTTTTCTGAATGCAGTTTTCCTAGTGGAAATCTGTAGCCAGTGGAAATCACGGAATGCCTGGACTTTGCTGAAACTACCTTAGATGCCTCTCATGAAGCACACTCTCCATAGGAAAGGGAGTGTCCCTGTAGGGTCAAGTCAACCTGCACGCTCTCTCCAAGGAAGCAATTGGACACCTGACTCACAAATGAGGCAACGATGAAGTGCAGGAGGTGCTTTTCCTAGCTCATAGCTCCTTTTCACTGGTCAGAGACCACGGGGTCAGTGATGCTAGAATGTAATCCATTTTCACAACTTTCTTCACTACCTACAAACCAGTCCTGTCTCCTGGTTCAGACTATGTCCAGGAATGGATGGATTTTGATTTCCAGGATGAGTGAGAAGTGCTATTAGAGTATAGGGTTGAAGCACTGGGAGTATTATAGAAAGAGGCTGAAAATTGAAACGCCCTACAGTGTTGGACAAGCTATCCCCAAATTACATGTCCTGGGACTTCTCTTAAAAGGACCAAGTGTTTCCCACAAAGGCATTGTCTGTATGGACACCCAGACTTGAGCCAGGTCTGGACACCCCAGAGGACACCAGGAGTGTCACACAGCCCTACCAGCCTTTGCTACATTCATGGGGTTTGTCATTAGCTCCTGGGTGAGCAGTGAGTGGGTGTGTGCTCAGACGCCGGTATGACGCATGGGAAGTATGTCAGTGTCATCACCGGACCATCACAACAATTGCAGCCATTGCTTGCTTCTGCCAGTGGCTGGGGCCTTTATAAAGCACGCACGCGCTTCTTGATCCAGTCTCGGCTTGCTGTGCAGCCTGTCGGCCATGCGGATCCATTACTTCCTGTTTGCCCTGCTCTTCCTCTGCTTGGTGCCTGTTCCGGGTAAGACGGGCTGGGCAATGAGGCTGAGGGAACTGGTCTGTGGAATTTGGCATTCTTCTGGGAGTTTTTTTTTTTTTAATTTGTATAAGGGGAATAGATTTTATATATTTCATATATACAGTTTTTTTAATCTTATTTGTTATTTTAATTGGAAAGTCAGATACACAGAGAGGAGGAGAAACAGAGAGGAAGATCTTCTGTCTGTTGATTCATTCCCCCAGCAGCCACAATGGCCGGAGCTGAGCCGATCGAAAGCCAGGAGCCCGGAGCTTCTTCTGGGTCTCCATGTGGGTGCAGGGTCCCAAGGCTTTGAGCCATGCTCATCTGCTTTCCCAGGCCACAAGCAGGGAACTGGATGGGAAGCAGGGCTGCCAGGATTAGAACCGGTACCCATATGGGATCCCGGCATGTGCAAAACAAGGACTTTAACTGCTAGGTTACCATGCCGGGCCCCATATATACAGTTTTAACAGCATAATGATACTTCCTACCCATCCTCCTTCCTTTATTCACTCCTTTTAATTTTTACAATGACATGCTTTCAATTTACAATCATAAGCTTAGCATTGCACTAAATAAAAAATGAACAAGTAGAGGATAAGGACTATGAACAATAATGAAATTTGGAAATGTCGATTTCATATATACACATCGCTCTTTGTACTTTGTATATTAGTTACAATGAATCGGGGTAAACATATTTGTGTTAGGGAATAGCTTATTTCACTAAGCATACTGTCTATCATTTGATTGTATTGCTTGAAAACGGGCATTTCTTTTTTTCCCTGAAGAAACCTAAAGCAAGCTTCCCACTTAATGCTGAACCACTCTTGAGATGAACTAGCTCACAAAGCTGTACTCTTCACGCAGACTATTTCAGACATGGGAGGACGTGGTATTAAAAAGCAAAATTGATGCACGAAGAAAGATGTGGTCTGGGAACAGAAGCACAGATTTCCATCTTGCTAAGCTGAGTGGCTGCAAAGCCCTCAGGCCGCCCGAGCAGCCAGCTCCCCCACACAGCCCTCTAGGGAGTCCCACTTACCTCCCTACTTCCTCCGCTCCTCAGCTGAACTTCCGCCCACACACACATTGCCTATAGGTTTAGTTTCACCTTTACCAACTCTTGTTTGTGTAGAGAAAGCAAGAGAAATGAAGACATAAAGGCACAGTCGAGTTCATTGAGGGTTTCCAAGAGCCTTGTATCTGCAGCACATCTTCCTGAAACTTTCTCAATTGCTCTATTTTCTCCATGCAGGCAATGGAGGGATCATAAGTGCGGCACAAAAATATCACTGCAAGTTGAGAAGGGGTCGATGTGCTGTGCTCGGCTGCCTGCCCAAGGAGGAGCAGATCGGCACCTGTTCTCTGAGTGGCCGAAAGTGCTGCCGAAGAAAGAAATAAAAAAAGAAAAATCCAGAGCTTGATGAAAGCCTGTGAAGTGGGAGAATGTCTTCTTCAAGTTTGTAAAAGTAAAATAAAATTAGAGTTTTTTAAAAAGAAAATTGCTGAAAGCTTGATGATCCTTGCAATTCTGGTCGCTGTGTAGACAATGAACCCGAGTGACTCATCTGTCATTGAAATGCAGTACATTCACCCAGAAATCGACACAGGAACTCAACTTGCTTACCTGAAGTTATCAGGTTCTCTTCCTCTTTTGTCAGTGTTGCGCATCGGGAAGTCAGATTCCTACTCTCCTGCCATCCTCTGCTTTCCTGTGTTCTGTCTCTTGGCGTTTGCTGGATCCTCTCCCCATGAACTCATCTCTTCATCATCTCTTCAAGTGCAGTGCATATCTAAGAGGCCTTCCCAAATCCCGAAAGCTACTCCTCAGAGAAACAGGCAGGTTGGCTGTTCCTCGGGTATCCCTTGCTTTCCCAGCACGTGACTCTGCTCTGCCATGGAATCACTTACACCTGACATGGAATCATCCCTCCATAGGTTTTTAATCATCCCAAGTGAGTTACAAATTCTGCCTCCTTCATAGAAACAGCTGATTGCCTAAGTAAATACAGATGATCTTTCTCACACATCACAGGGGTCTGGCTTCAGCTGTCCACTCAAAATCTTGCTGGGGTTCCATATTGTGTAATGCTTGGTGTCAATCTCCATATCGGATTGGAGGGACACAACGAGCGAGCACCTGCTGTGGTCAATTGCAAAGATGCTGCACGGGCACTTGTTGACACAAACCCACTTCATCTGGAGAGCCCAATGTTGACTGCCTGGCATTCTCTCAGTGTGGACATGGAATGATTCCAGCAGAGGATATGGGGACTGGTCATCCCTAAAACTAGTCTCCAACCCAGGCACTGGGGAGGAAAGGCCAGAGCTGGAGGGACCTCACTTTGCGTCACAATAGAGTTACCTGGTATGGGAACTGCCCCGACAGTACAGGAGGAGGAAACCAGTCGGAGGTGAAATGGCCGTTTTCAGACATTGGGCAACAGCTGGTGCAGGACTAGGGTTGCCAAATGTGGTGTCTATGCACAACAGACTCTGAAAACACTACCAGTAACAGAATTTTTTTAAAAAAATTTGAAAATCTGGAAATTAATGAATTTGTTTCTAATGTGTTGAAGTAGAAATCCTAAGATCAAATCAAGCATTTCTAACTGATCAAAAATGAAAGCACAACATACCAAATTGTGGAAAAATTTTAAGGCAATACTTAGATAAATTTTCTAACATTAAATGTTCATGCAATATAAATGAGAGAAAACAGCACAAACTTATTGTGGTTCCATCACAAGAGAACAGAAACATGACTACAGAAAATGGCACAGTCCTGTAGGAAAAAATTGTATGTTTTTGCTTGTCAAGAAGTGGCAAATGTTTTGCAAGAGATGTTTATTCCTATTTAAGGATTACACAACAAATACATGTTTGAAATATTACACACGGTGCGATTTTTAAAAATCTTCTAATTATTAAAAAAAACTAGAAGAGGAAGTTAAGCCCAAGTTAAATGAAAAGGATAAAAATGGATAAAAAGAAAATAGACACACAATTGCTTTTAAAAATAAAAACATGAGTCTCCAAAAGGATCAAACTGTTAGACTTATCGCCACCTTCATTAAAACAATTGCCAGAAGCCCCGGGTACACACACACTACCCTCGGCTAGCAGGAAAACCATGCTGATCTGTGCCGTGGGGACACAGGCTGGCAGCTGCCACCAGGCCGCCTTGTTTGCACTGTCACTTCTCACCTTCCCCAAGGCTGTACAAATTCTCCCTCCCCCACTGATCTCTGGTGATTAGTTGGAAGGCAGTCACGGAGAAGCTGGGTTTTAGCCAAGCTTGACTCTCACTTAAGTTATCAGAACATCAGTGACTGTGTGATGACAGGGGCTGATTTTGTTTCAAAGTACCAGTCCTGCCACTTAGTCACTAGAAGACCTTGGTCACATCTTTAACCATTTAGGGCCTGGTATCTTCATTTATGAAATTAGGAAACACCTCTCTGCGCAGGCTTTGCTGTTAAGGATTAGATTAAATCACTTGTTAAAAAGGGCAGGTGTTGTGGCACAGAGAATCAGGCTCCCACTTGGGACACCCGTGCCTCCTGTCAGAGTGATGGTTCCAGTCGTGGCTACTCTGCTTCCTGCTAGTCACCTAGGGAGGCAGTGCATGGTGGTCCAAGCACTTGGTCCCTCCCGCCCACACAGGAGACTGGGGTGGAATTCTGGCTTCACTGAGGTCCCGGTCTGGCTATTACAGACATCTGGGAAGTAAGCCAATTGATGGCATCTCTCTCTTTCAATCTCTCTCACTCTCCCACTCCACCAATTAAATAAACAAATGGTCATAAGCAAGTGCCCATGCAAAACAAAAACCCAGGATACCGGTTTCAAATGACAGGTGTTAAAATCGGAAATATTTTTTTTTAAGATTTTTATTATTATTGGAAAGGTAGATATATAGAGAGGAGGAGAGACAGAGAGGAAGATCTTCCATCCGATGTTTCACTCCCCAAGTGAGCACAACGGGCCGGTGCGCGCCAATCCGAAGCCGGGAACCAGGAACCTCTTCCGGGTCTCCCACACGGGTGCAGTGTCCCAAAGCTTTGGGTCGTCCTCGACTGCCTTCCCAGGCCTCAAGCAGGGAGCTGGATGGGAAGTGGAGCTGCCGGGATTAGGACCGGCGCCCATATGGGATCCCGGGGCGTTCAAGGCGAGGACTTTAGCCGCTAGGCCACGCCACCAGGCCCGGAAAAATTGTTAAGGTCTGAAAAATGTACAACTTTCCTCTTTACAAATACCTTCTCATTTATAGAATGTAATGGAAATAATCACAAAGGAACAATATAAGCTTATAAATTTCAGAAAATATTGCCAGTGCCATAATTTTATAGAATGACACTTTATTCACGGAATAACTTGCTTATTCATACAATTCTCCGGCCCACTTTTCTATAGACCTATCCACTAGACTTGAATAATTTCACTCTTAATTTTGAGAAGACTCACCTAATACAAGTGTTGCTGAAGCTATTTAGAGTAACCACATTGGGCGAAATTTCTTCAAACGTAAGTTCTAGTGAATCTAGTGAAATTTTTTTTATATATATATAAAAACCCTAAACAATTAAGTTTTATCTAGATTTGAATTTAATTTTCAGTGTAAATTTGTGCAATGGAACTTTAACATTTATTCTGCGTTTTCTCATAAGAAGGCAGGCCAGGGGCTGGCACAGGATCAGTAGGCTAATATGGCACCTGTAGCACCAGCATCCCACATGGGCACCAGCTCTTACCCACTGCTCCACTTTGAACCCAGCTTCCTGCTAATGATCTGGAAGGGCAGTGCCTCCACCGACAGCCCACGGCCTTGGGCCCCTGCACCCACCTGGCAGACCAGGAAGAAGCTGCTAGCTCCCAGCTTCAAACCAGTCCAGCTTTGGCCACTGTGGTCATTTGAAGAGTGAATCAACAAATGAAAGATTATCTCTCATTGTGTGTGTGTGTAACTCTTTCAAGTAAAATAAATATATGTTTTAAAATATATGATAAGGTGTTTTTCTCTCTCCCTGTAACTCTTTCAAGTAAAATAAATATATGTTTTAAAATATATGATAAGGTGTTTTTCTCTCTCCCTGTAACTCTTTCAAGTAAAATAAATAAATGTATGTTTTAAAACAGATTATGAGGCCCATAAAATACTGAAAATGCCTGCATGGTTTTAGCTCACTTCAATACTCTTTTTAAGCACTCTGTTCACCTGTCTTAATAAGAAAAAATTTAAATTGTACATGTTAATAATTGACTCATCTGAAACTGTGGAAACAGAGCATTCTTTCCTGTTGAATGCAAATGCCTTTTACGAACTTAATTTTTTGTGTCTGAGCCTGATCATGCTTCTTGAACAATTCTAAACCCTCTGAAGAATGTAACAATTCTGGCATGCTGCACTGTCACGCCCGCGGGTGCACGCTTCTTGTGCAATCCTTTGCTGGCAGCTCACTGCTGGAGCACTGTGTGTGTCCTGGGAGTGGATATCTGTGCAGAGGCCCTGGGGATGACTCATGAAGCACTGGCAAGAAGTCCAGTACCGCCCCATGTAGAAGCCCTGCTTTCTCTCCAGACGAGAGAAAGGAAGCAGCTGCACAGATCCTTCAGCTACCAACAGTCTCAGCCCCAAGGGGCTTGGGCTGCTCCAGGGAGGAGCGAATTTCAAGGGTCCATAGCAAACGTCCCATACAACCTGCTTTTATACACCACTTCTGTCCAGGTGTGTGCTCCACAGTCTCCCCAGGAAAATACAAGTCCAAAAAAAAACCCTTATGAGTCTGGCTGGCTACTGGGGAGCACTGCACCAAACACCTGGGCCCCGAGCTGTGAAGTCAGCCCGGACATGGTGTTAGTGAACACTGAGCAGCCCTGCTTTCTACAATCACTGGTGAGGAAGTCCTTGGTTTTCCAAAGCATACCCCAGGTGTGGGCCACTACTCTGGTCTGGGCCAGCTTCCCCACTGTGGCCCAGGGACAGCTTCCACTCCCTCCCCAGTGCAGGGAAGAGGCTTGGGGACAGCATTCATTTTTATTTCCCCCTTTAAGGAACTAAACCGTGGGTCTCGCTCAGTCCAGGTTTGGTTGTTTGTATGCATGCAGAGCCTTGCTTTGCTGTGAGCTTGTGAAATGAATTTGTGGATCACCTGAGCTGCACATGTCCCCACATCCAACAACCAGGCACCCGTGTTTGTGCTGACACAAGCTCTTCCTCCCTGGAGCAAGACAGTGACCCTCCTGTGCAAGACACAGCTGCCCCTCTGGTGATCTCTAAGCAGTAAGCTTTGTTGCCAGGATGAGTGCAAAGGTTCACCTGCCAGCAGGCCAGAGGGAAGCTGCAGCTGTAGTCTCAGGAATTCCTGAGGGACAACCAGCCTGGTCTTGTCACCTACTGCCGGGGGCACTAAAGCCCAGGTGCACAGTGTAAGGCGTTTTACAGAGATCGTGTCTGGGATCCACTGTGCCTCTTCGTCTAACAGGATCTTCCGCTATGCACTGAGAGGCAGGCAGGACAGAAAGTCTTTAGACAGAAATGCCCTTTATAGTTGCCTGGGTTGGAAGAGGAGTGGGAAACAGACACCCTCCTGGGAGTGAATGTGTGGGCCACTGTGTCAGCTTCGTAGCAACTTGAAACTTGTGAGTCATTAGAGACGTGCAAGTCAGGCTAGGTGCCAAATATGAGAAAAGCGGGTCTCCAAGTAGAGCAAGCTCTGCGCCTTCATGGAGCCCCTCAGCGGTATGGCAGCGTCTCTCAAACCCCGAGGAGACATAGCCCGATCCAACTTGGGACTTAGATGAAAAATGTACCAGGGAAAGTTTAAAAAAATTCAACAGGCGTAAAGTCCTGACTTAGAACAACTGGGCAGACATGGATAGCGAATGACAATGAGGAATTTTTCTTTTAATCCATATAAATGTATTGTGATTTGGGGGGAATTTTTCCTCATTCTTAGAAGATGCATGTTGCAATAACTAACATAAAGTGTTATGATTTTTGTCTTTCTGAAACGTTAGTGAAATTTAACGAACATAGCAAGCTTTCAGTTGTGTGTGGCATGGTGGTACAGCAGGTAAAGCTGGCACCTGAGCCACTTGGCACCGCATGTAGGCACCAGTTCATGTGTCGGCTGCTCCACTTCCCATCCAGCGCCCTGCTAATAAACCTGGAGAAATCAGCAGAGATGGCCCAAGTGTCTGCGCCCCTGCTACTGATGTGGAGTGTACGCCCCTGCTACTGATGTGGAGTCTACGCCCCTGCTACTGATGTGGAGTGTACGCCCCTGCTACTGATGTGGAGTCTACGCCCCTGCTACTGATGTGGAGTCTACGCCCCTGCTACTGATGTGGAGTCTACGCCCCTGCTACTGATGTGGAGGAACTGAACGATGAACTTGACTCCTGGCTTTCATGGTGGATATCTGGAAAGTGAACCAACACATGGAAGAATTTTGTGTCTCTGTATCTCCCTCTTTATAACTCTGACTTTAAAATAAATACATAATCACTTTTTAAGATATTTGCTGTTAATGCAGGCTGAGCATATACCAGCTTTTGTCACATCCCGTTTTTCCATTTGTAGCCTGGAGGAAATCAACATCAGGAATGAAAGCGCCTCCATCGAGAGTGCTCCCAGCATGGAGAAGCAAAGTCCCCAGGAATGCTGGCGACTGCAGGAACAGGCCCTGAACTAACGTGGCTCCTGACCCAGACCTCCCGTTTCTCCTCCATCACTGACTTCCTCTTTTGACAGAAAAGTCATTGCCAATCTTACCCACACAGTAGCATTGCCCGCTTCCTGTGCCAAAGTCTCTGAAGTCAAGGGTAGAATATTGGTTATCAGAGGTTGCGGAGGGGAAGTGGGAGAGAGAATGGTGACCCCAACACAAAAATGCTGGTAAACATTAGAGTGGATGAAAATGTAAATTACCGCGATTTAAACACTTCATGTTGTAGACGTGTTGAAATGGCACACTGTGTCTAACATGTAAGTACAGTTCCTGTGTGTTGGTTAAACACACATCTGGAGGAAGGCATTTGGTTTAGCAATGACTGATGATGCTGATGAAGATGTCTGTGTATCACTTCCAAGTACCTGGGTTCAATACCCGACTTCAGTTCCCTCTCTCCAGCGTCCTGCCAATGTGATAATAGCTCAAGAAGTTATGTCCCTATCTTTCATGGCGATGTCTGAGTTCCTGGTTCCCCATCATCACCTCCAGCAGCTCCAGTTGCGGACATGTTCGGGAATGAAACATGCCTGTCTCCGTGCCTGTGGCTGTCTTTTCTGCTTCTCAAATAAATTTGTATTTTTAAATTTTCTTTAAAAAGTCTTCACCTTGGGCAAACCATGGGTCTTGGACACACAAATTTAATGACAACATCAAACACATAGTGGCAAAATCCCTCGTGTCATTTCACAGCACTATCAAATTTGACTCTGAATTATGGATTTTTGCTGCTGCACCTCTGTCTTTCAAACTAAGGGGTAAGAACCACAATTAACACAGCTTGCTTTCCATCTGTTCATCCTGCCCTTGAACTTCTATCGGATGGGATCAATGCCCCTGTGAGCACTGCACACTCTGTGATGTAGAGTAAGGGGACGCTGTGAGACACTGCATGTGGCACTGGCTCCTAGGGAGCGGGGCTGTGCAGCAACAGGGAGCTCTGAAGATAGGACTTGGGAGCCTCAGTCTTTCTCCACAAACAGTAAGTGACCGAGGGGTGCCTCCGCACGTGTCCAGTGAAGGCGGAAAGGCCACAGACTTCACGCTGTTAGGGTGTGGTGGTGCTGCTGGCTGCCTGCGTGGCTGAGGGAGCCATTCACAGCTTTGTCATGCATGAACTCTAAGAATCATCTAACCGCAGCGGCACGCCCCCAGCTTCTCTCTGACAGAAAGACCGGCACACCTGTCGTTGACTCACAACCTGTCATACTGGGACAATGTTGAATTTTAGAATTTCACCATCTGATAAGCCAGGAGGTCCCTGCCTTTCTCTGCTCAACCTGCAAAACTCCCTTTGCTGTGGAAATCCTGACTTTCATTGGGGTTGGAGCAAAGCCAGCATCATGACCAGGAAGTGTGTAGGGATGGGTGCGACTGGATGAAACTCTTCTCACTTTGGCTCAAGATGGTCCTCCAGCCTTCAGGAAAAGCAGTCTGCCAATTTCATTTATTTATTTATTATTTATAATTTTATGTTACAATTAAGTAGGGTCTGGGATCCCACCCAGAATTCCCCCCCCCCCCCCGATTGATTTTCCCCATATTGTTACAATAGTATAGTCCTTCAAAACAAGGTACAGTTCCATCAGTCTGTTATTGAAGTGTACCCCGACATTGCTGGTACAAACAATGTCAGATGGTCCAGCATGCCATTATCTAGACATGTCCAACAGTTTCATTTTTAAAGTTTCACAAAGCAGGCAGGTGAGCTCCTGGTCACGGGTCCCTCATTTGTTTCCTGAAGAGACAGACCCAAACTCCTCAGCCAGTCCTTACCAGGCACTTAGAACGACAGGCAGAGAAGGCCCTCTTGCACATACGTAAAGGCAGCTGGGTGAGCGTTCTCCTCTGCAGGCCATTGCTCTGACACAGTGGGTGAGACTTTGTTTTAATCCCTCTGTAATTACAAGAATTACAGACAATACTGAACTCTACCCAGAAACCAGGTGCTTGGACTTGCGTAAGGCCGCTCCTTCCTCCCAGCCTCAGCTTCCTAAGCTCAGTGGGCAACGTCCGTGGGGATCTGTCACGTCCTCCTCGCAGTCCTGTTGGCATTGCTGGCACCTCTACAAGGAAGGGGCAGGGAAAGACCAAGTTACACAGTGAATGTGGTGGGAAGGCAATGTCTTTCTTCCTCTGGCTCTTCTGGCTCACTTCTTTTCTTCATCTCCCCTCTCCTCATCCTCTCCTTTCTTTCTTCGAAGCACAATTTTAGGACAAACAGCTTTGTGAATCAAACCATATCCTTAAAGTGGAAAGGAGTGAAGCCAATCAAAACCTGATACATTTTGTTGCTTTGTGATCCTCATGCCAAAACTGCTACATATGTGGTGGAAACCTCTCTTAACTTTCGTTTGATTAAGATCTGTTTGTTTGAAAATCAGATTACACAGAGAAAAAGAGACAGATATCCTCCACCATTGGTTAACTCTCCAGATGGCTGCAATGGCTGAGGCCGGAATAGGCAGAAGGCAGGAACCAGGAGCATGGAGCCAGGAGCCAGGAGCTGGGACTTGGGAGCTGGGTGCCAGGCCCTGGCAGTCAGGGGCCAGGAGCCAGGAGCCAGCCGGGAGTCAGGAGCCAGGAGTAGAGATTAAGGAGTTAAGAGCTGGGAACAGGGAGCTGGGAGCATGGAGCTTCTTCCAGACCCCCAGTTCTCTCTTGCAGTGTGTACCTTGCTCTCCTAGCTCCCTCCAATTGTGTGCCTTGGTCTCCCCACACTGTTCTAAAATTCGTGTCTCTTGCTTCCAGTCCTAACTCACACACTCTTGCCCTCGTGAAAACACACAGTTGTACTAAAGAACCCTGTTATCCCGTCTTCCTCACATGTGCTCGCATCTTCTGAGTTTCACTTCTTAGTCCACTGTGCACTTACCAACAAATTCAGTCTCTTTTTGGATATGACATCTCTGGGGGGACACTTTGTCTCACTGGTTTATCTGCTGCTCACTGAGAAGATAGGCTGCTTCTCAGATGACTAAATCAGATGGCAAATGAAGGACAAAGTGCTTCCTTAGCTGTAAACATTTTAGGATTCAAGCAAATCATGTGCGACCCAAGTCCTTATCGCAGGCACAATGCAGGAAGAAGAGCGTAGCACGGAACGCACAAGGGGGCAGTGAATCTGGAAGAGTCAACATGTAGGCAGGGAAAAGCAATAGAAAAACCACCTGAGCCCCGCTCTCAGCCCAGCCTGACTCTGGCAGCCAAGAGTGCACTGTGCTCTGTGTCCTGAAGGAGTGAACAGCCCTCATGTTTCCCCACGATGTCTTCACTAACTCTACATATCACTAGTTCTGAGTGAATGCACTACTGTCTCAAAGCGATCCCTTGGACTTCCCAGGACCTCAGAACTGAAATGAGTCTACACTGTCAGGGGTTTACTCTCGTGATTCCAGGTCTTATTCTCTGTTAATCCAGGACATAACTCCAACAGCTTATCCTAAGAAAAAAGCAAGTTCTGTCAGGCAAATTGCCAAGTGCCACAAATAAGCTTAAATGACCCCAGAGTTCTGTAGGTGTGGTCATAATCCACGAACAACCTGACATCACAAAGTACATTCTGAGGTTGCTTATTGCACAAAAGTATCAGAAACTCAAAGAAGGCAACAATCTGCCTGATCCCTCTGAAGATGAGAAATGGAAAGGCTGACCCCAATACATAACCCCTGTTGTACTTCACCAATGTTGGATTTAAGATACTTTTCACGTGAAATTTAATATTACATAGACTTCTAAGTGCCTGTAGAAGGAAACCTGCCATTATTGTCTTATCTCAGGACCCAGAATTAGCTAATTCTGTAATATCCAAATGTCAAAAGTATCGACTGAGACTAGTGTTGGCCGATGCTGACTGATGTCCAGTCTGTGATGAATTGAGTGGCATTCTAGCCTCATTCTGTATCCAGTCTCAGAGGAGAGAACAGGAAACTAGGAACAGACAAATCATTTAAAAAATGGATTACATCCAGTGGTCAATAGCAAATAGAGGCAACTCCCCTATCAGAAAGACTTCACCCATGGGTGAGGTCCCAAATGGGAAGACCAAAGAAAAATCAGTAGCGTGTACTTGATGACATGGTATGTTTCAGAAGAAAAGATACTGTTCTGTTGTTGCGTGTTTTACCATAATTACAAAGCGTGCTTCTGCCAGTACCCATGTCCTTTTAGTACCTAGAAACTGGAAACACCAGCTTGCCTTCATCCAAGCAGAGTCACTTTGTCACTCAACAGCTATGAGGACCTGTTATCTTTTCATCACCTTGTGGTCCTTATTTATACTGCTTGGCTCAGGTAAGACAGATCTGAGAAGGAAGAGAAGTGAAATATTTTGAAGATACACTGCAGTTTGTAACTCATTCTTCCTCCAGACTGAATCGGGTGGGTTACCTATTAAAACTGAGCACCCTTGCTGTGCCCGCGAAGGTGCATTGGGCCTGAGGGGGTCTCCGGGTTCGCTTGCTTTCCCCACAGCAAGCCAACTGACGTGATTTCCCTGCAGCCTGAGCTCAAAGTGTGGGCAAGGAGCCTTCTCAATTGGAAGTAGGAGGATTAATTCTACATGAAGAAATTCAGACTATCTTTTTACATTATTTGTTAATTAGATGATGGAGATGTGGTTCCCTGGAGACACAAATACCAAGACCTGGGCAACTCCTCAAGCATTTTGCAAACCTTTACTGTGGCTCTTCCCACCAGCAGCACTTGGGGTACCTGCTCTGGACAGACTGTTTTGCTTATTTAGGAATTTTAGCTTCATTTATTTTACCTTCTCCTGTTATTGACAATGAGGCATGAAAAAGAAAGAAAAAAAAAGCAAAGAACGGAAAGAGAGATAGGAAAGATGAAGGGAGGGAGAAAGGGAGGAGAAACTAAAGAATTTCAGAGAATAAAATATTATTGTGAATCTGTTTTTTCCTTAACTTCATTATGTTCACTTGCTAAATTCAAACAGTCAGCCAAATGAATTATAGGAAAGCAAGATACATGCGTGCCAATGCCTGCTGGGTATTCCAGAATGGGGGCACAATGACGTGCTTGGTAACCAACGGATTTTTGTCGTCCCTGCTTTATTTCCTTGCAGTGAAGAGTTTTACATTAAGTTTTTAACAGGTGCCCAAACACTCAGCAATGTTTCTTTGAGAACAGGTATTAATGGAGGCATAGAGCACAGGTCCCTCAGTCAGAAGCAGAGCTGCAGGAAATCACAGTTCCCTGTTTCCTCAACAAGTCACCCCACCCGTGGAAAAGAAACTCCCTCCCCAAGGACTTACTACAAGCAGTAACTGCTCATGCTTGAATCTTCACAAAACAGTGTTTGAGTGTCTTTCTACACTCTTTCCTTGCCAGGTTTCTCCACACAAGTTCATTTTCCTTTATCGTGTCTTGGCAACAGAGGCCTTTGTCTTCCCTTCAGATGCCTTGCTCAGTGGCAGGAGATTGGCTAATGTTTTCTGCCCACACAGAAATGTTGCTGAATGTGGAGGAGGACTGAGCAAAGCCCCGGGCTGAGAAGGCTGTGGAGAAAGAAACAATTTTCTTAGAATCTGTGTACAAATTATAAACCCAATTAAACTACTGTGTTAAATCTGAGAACCTTGACCTGTTGTAATTCTGATTATTTTGTGGGTTTTTGTGCCGTCAGGGATTCCTCTAATCTAATCCCTCCAAATGAAATGCATGACCTGTTAGTGCTCAACACCCACGAGACGCCGCGCCAGATGGAGGTTATCATGGTCCATTAGCCTTTATACATTTTAGGCTCCCAAGATTCCCACACATCCCCCTCGGTGCCTTTCTCTGCTGCTCCTCGGCCTGCACGCCACCTCTTCCACCCATCAGGTCACCTAAGTTTGACCCATCTTCTAGACCAGCTCGGCTCCCACTCATAATCCATTCAGTGGATAAAATACCCTCCTCTGAGAAGCACATGGTTCTGTTCAACAGATACTTCTTACTTTTTGCCTGTTCTTGCTTTAAATCTGCCACAGCAGATCTTATCTGCTCACCTGTCAGTCAAATAACCCCTTCCCTAGGATATACCTTCCCTGATCTGGGAGTAATGTCCTGGAACCATGCCCCTTTCCAAGCTCATAAGAGGGAGGGGCTCTCTCTTTGTGTGGACACAAAGGAGCAGGGTACTGAAAAATCCCTTTTCTTATCATTTCCCTTCCCTGACCAGACTCTTCCTGAACATGGCCCACTGCTTCTGAGACTTCCTCACCTTTTCAATAAATTCTATCACTTTATGAGTGGTATTTGTGCCTGTACTTAGAATCTTTCTAGGTAACATCAAAGAGCTTGGAACAGGGAATTTCAGAGCCCACATAGTCCACAAAACTTGTGGGTGAGGACCACTTCCAACTATGGCCATCGCATTATCTAAACATTGGAGAGCGACACCATCTTCACAAAAGCACACTAAAAGGAGATGACACGGTATGGGACTCAGGAATGGGACAGCGAAGTCAAAGAAACAAGAAGATGTTCTTGGGTTGTCACTCCATGAAGTTTAATAGTTACAAGATTCAGCTCTGTGGTTTTAAGTGTTTAAATATATATTTATATAGCTTTTCAGTTAATGCAAATGAGAATAATTTCAAACATTCATGAAAAATAGAATTGAAACTAGTTCATTTTGTTAAAAAATGTAATCCATGCATAGTATTTTTCATCATGTATAATTTCCATGAACTTTAACATATTTATTTGCGTATTTATGTATTCATTTTACAGGCAGAGCAAATGGCGGGTAGATAAAGGAAAAAGAAGCAGAGAGAAAACCTTCAAGCTGCTGTTTCACCTTCCAAATGGTAGCAATAGCCAGGGCAAAATCAGGCTGATGGCAGAGGCCAGGAATCTGTGTGGTTGGCAGGCACCCAAACACGTGGGCCATCCTCTGGGTGGCAGGCACCCACACACATGGGCTGCTTTTCCAGACTTGCCATCAAGAAGCTGAATGGAGCAGCCAGGACTCAGATCTGCACTCAGATATGGGATACCAACATTGCAAGTGGCAGCTCAACTTGATCTGCCACAACTGCTCCTCCACAGTTTCTTAAGGATGTATGTAATTATTCAAAACGCAGAGTTACAGAGAAAAAGAGGAAGAGATGAGACATAAAGAACATCTATTTTCAGATTCACTCCCCAAATGGCCACAGTGACCAGGGCAGGGCCAGGCTGAAGTCAGGAACATGAGCTTCTTCTGGGTCTCCCCCGTAAGAGCAGTGGCCCAGGAATGTGGGCCATCTCTATTGTCGTTCTAGGTCTTTAATCAGGGAACTGGATTGGAAGAGGAGTGGCTGGGGCTCTAACTGGCGGCCATTTGGAACATCAGCACTGCAGACCGTGCCACAACCGCACCCCTATCCACTAATCTTTGAAAGATACTTTATGTGCATGAATTTCAAATTTTTTGCTGCCAAAGTAAAGTTATATAAAGCCTTACAAACTTGGAAATGTGCTCATGCATAGTTTACTACTGGAGCAACCAAGTTCAAAATTCCATAATGATGTAAATTTTTGCTGATGGTATGTTGGAGCTTTTAATTGATCGGGATGATACTCTGCTGGCTCTGTCTTCAGACCAGAGAGGGTATACCTAAGAAGCCGTTGAACTTGACGGGACAATAAGATGCTGGACTCTATGTTTGGTATATGCTTGCAATGGGGGAATCTCAACTGAACTTGAACTGTGGTTATGCAACAAGGTGGAGGAATCCACCATGGTGGGAGGGTTTGGGGAGGGGTGGGGAGAATCCCAGTACCTATGAAACTGTGTCACATAATACAATGTAATTAATGAATTTAAAATAAAATTTAAAAAAAAAAAAGTAATCTTTTGAATTGTCTACAACTTCTCGGCAAGGAATTCAATCTGACACAAACCATAAAAGTCTTATCTAGGTGGAAACACAGGTCATCAGATCATGACGCTGGCAGCACACACACCTGACTGGCTGTCTTAGAGCGCACAGCATAGCAACTACAATTCTTTTTATTGCCAGAAGGACCTGTTTGGAGCAAATACTTGCTCATTGAATTTAGGATGGGACTAAATTCATTTCCTTATCGATAGTATTGAGTGAAAAAAAAATTCATTTTAACAGTTTCAGTAACTCCAGGAGTGAGTAGAGGTAGATTTATTTAGGGAGAAAGCTGATCTTTCTTAAACAACCAAAAACAACATTTGGCATAATATTTTTCCAGTTTTCAAAATTTTAACTTATGTATTGGAGAGGCAAAGAGATACCAACAACGATACACACATGGAGGGCGGAGGAGAGGGACTGTGGGGAGTGTTGGGGAGAGACAATGCCCCCACATGTGCTGCTTCAGTTGGAGGGCCAGTGTTTACAGTGGCTGAGAGGGTCGAAGTCACAGCAGGAACTTAGTTCAGGTTTCTCATTTGAGTGTTATGGAACCTGCTTGAGCCATCCCCACTGTCCTCCAGGGTTTGTGTTCCCAGGAAGTGATATCAGGAGTCAGAGCCCAGCGTCAAATCAGGTATTCCAATATAGGATGCAGGCGTTTTACCAATCATGTTAACTACTGTTTTGCTTTCAAAAATCTATCCATTTATTTGAAAAAGAGAAAAGGGTCTTGCATCAGCTCGTCCATCTCACACACGGCTACACTGGATCTCCTACGTGGTGGCAAGGACTCGAATACTCTTTGTCTTCCATGGACACATTAGCAGGAAGCTGAGTTGGAAGGCGAGCAGGCAGGACTCGAACCCAGGCTCAGTGATGCTGACATTGCAAATGCCAGATTATCATTCTGTGCTACAGACATTTGGTTTTGAAAGAGGAGGTGAAGAAAAGTGCTAAACAGAGCTACATTTTAAAAAAAGATTTATTTATTGCAAGATCAGTTATATATAGAGGAGGAGAGACAGAGAAATATATCTTCCGTCCAATGATTCCGTGCCCAAGTGACCACAACAGCTGGTGCTGCACTTACCCGAAGCCAGGAGCACAGAGCCTTTTCTGGGTCTCTCACGTGGGTGCAGGGTCCCAAGGCTTTGGGCCATCCTTGACTGCTTTCCCAGACTACAGGCAGGGAGCTGAATGGGAAGTGAGGCTGCTAGGATTAGAACTGGCACCCATGTAGGATCCCGGTGTGTTCAAGATGAGGACTTTAGCCATTAGACCACGGCGCCAGACCCAATAGAGCTACATTGTTAAATATAAAAATTTAGTTATTCCCCAGGCAGTTGTCATGGATGCTGTTAGGGATTTAGACCCCTGAGGAGTCTAAGGAAGAAATATATTCTCTACTTTTTGGAGACTCTGACTGAGTCTTGAAAACTCAACCAACCGACAGAATAATAATGGAAAAAAAAAAACATTTTTACTACGGGCAGCATGCACACATTCACATCAGTGATGAGCAACTGCTAGTAGTAATTACGGACCATGTTAGCAAAGGACAGAGGAAGGGTGTGTAGACTCAGGGGCGGTAAGGTAAACAGATAAGGCAAATGGTGAAGTTTGTTGTGTGAGTTTCCCAGTGCTTTCCTGGGAATGTTCAGAGTCAAGCGTTGTCTCCAGTGGTTAGGAATCTAAACCTGCCCTTAGCTAAACTACAGTGCGAGAGAGCAGAGAGTTGTTTGGCTTTGTTCAGTTTTGTTTTGTTTGCATTCTATTTGCTATCTGTCCATTTTCTGCAGTTTCCACTAACCCTAATGCCGAAGTCACATAGTCTCAATGGAATGTTCTGATCTCTTCCCAGAGACAACATAAAAATGGATGCCAGCTGGAATGTTCTAGAGGAGGAAATTATAGGGGTTATGGGATCCCATCACCAGGAACAGCTCTTGAGGCTACTCAGTGAGACATCCATACCCGTCCACTATGTCCAAAAGTTCACAAAGTCTTGTCATGTCCAAGAACCCATTCTTGTGGGATCCTAGCAGAGTTTAGGATGTTAAACTTCACTGCATGGAGCTGTGGGAAGAAGCTGCTCAGCAAAGTCAAGACTACAAGGCCAGAATTAGTCAGGTGACACTGGCATTTGGAGACAGAATCAGGCATGTATCAGCACACACTGAGAATCTTCCAAAGTGACGGGACGGGACTGACTCACTTGCATTCACTGGGATGGGATCTTCGGCTGCTGCATTTAGATGGAAGCACAAAGACCAGTCTTAGAGGAATGACTTTGACTTCCATTAGTTTATAGACACATTGGGTTGTCACCTGGAAAGTGCCAATCACCACTGGGGGCACTAACTATTGGCCAATAAATTATAGATGTTCTGTTATGACTGGTAGTATTAGCATGATATTCAACGTGGTCAAGAAAGGAGATAAAGTCACAAGTTACTTAAAATCTTCAAAAGCCAGTTTTTCTTTGTTAAGTGGATAAGATTTCAATTATTCCAGCTATTTACAAGTATGAAGAAAGAAAGTTTTAAAGACTGCAGCCAATTCTTGCTTTTATTAGATTTACTCAGCTACCATTTACAGAATCAGCGCTAAATGAAGCAAATTTACAATAGGATTGATGGGAAAGAGTCATTTAAGCTCTTACTTGACTTACATCTGCAGAGTAGATTGAGATATAAGAGCATAAACAGTAATTCCCTGGCTTGGAAAGTAAAACTGGGTCTGCAGTTACTCCCTGCCAGGCAGGGTTCATTCACCATTAGCCAAGTCATCTTGTTCCAGGGAGGTCAGAGCAAACTCCACATTCCCCAAGGCAGCAGAGCTGGCCTTGCATCGTTGGGAAGTCAGTTCCTGCCTCCTTTGTTTGGTGACTCACTGCAGGGCACATGTGACTCTGCTCTTCTGTTTGTGGATCGCTTTCCAGATGTGCACTCCTAGATTTACGCTGTTCTTTACAAAAAGAGTGGGAGGGGTCTGTGTGCCCACCCCGGGCCCTGGGCTGGGCTCTGTGATGGCATCAGTGGAGAGTGGTCAATTTGATGCGTGATGTCACAGAGAGTGGAAGCTCCATGGTGGCTCTAATCGAACACACCATGTGTGAAACCTGGCTTCCCTGAACTCATCAGGCTCAAGAGCCAGCAGGGAGAAGACACATGGAGAAAGATACATCACGGGTGTTGCAGCTGCTCCAGCCCCGGCCATTTGAGTCCCCCCAACCCTGTCGCCAGACACATACAGGTTTCCAGGCCATTTTGTGCTGGCTGCCATCTGGATGTCCTAGGCCGAGATGGATTGCAAGCGTGATTCAGTTTTTCTGTTTATTAAACATTTACTGTCTTCTTTATTGGAATTTTTCTTGAATATGAGTTTCATCCTATAAAACTTGCTTAGCGTTTAATTATCATAACATTTCAAAGTGTCTTATTGTGACTCTCCCGTGGGAGGAATACCATCCTGATTTCGGCACACTGAGGGACACTTCATGAATCAGAGTTGGTGAGTCAACAGAATTGCCTGTGCTGCAACCTGTGACCGACCTCCCACTGTGTCCTGGAGCCATCTCTCCTACTCTTGAAAGTAGCTCCAGAAATCCTTTCTCTCAATTCTCTTATCCCCCGTTGATAAATCAACACAAACTAAAACAAGTACATTTCATACTGTGTTACCCTTCAGTTATTGTTTCTTGTTGATCTGCTTTTTTTTATTAATTACATTGTATTACATGACACAATTTCATAGGTACTGGGATTTCCTCCCCCCTTTACCCCAAACCCTTCCCCCATGGTGAATTCCTTCACCATGATGCATAACCACAGCTCAGGTTCCGTTGGGATTCCCTAATCACAGGCTCACACCATACAGAGTCCAGCATCTCACTGTCCAGTCAAGTTCAACGGCCTCTTAGGGAGGCCCTCTCAGGTTTGAAGGCAGAGCCAGCAGAGCGTCACCTCTATCAATTAGAAGCTCCAACATATCATCAGCAACAGTCCAGGTACGATGAGGCTGGTGCAGAGTCCACTGACTGACAGTCTATCTTAGAGTTTCCCCTTGTCCAGTTTTCTGCTGGAAGCATATAGCTGAGGTGGTTGATTGATCTACTCCATCTTCCATCTTTGCTTGGTTAATGTTTTGATTTCTCCATTTTGTTCAGGGGAATCCCCAAAGAAACTTTGAGGCATTCCCAGTCCAGGCTCCTACACAGTGCCCGCCACAGTCCATCACTCTGATCAGCTGGTGGTTGTGACCCCTGGGTTGGATCTATTCTGAGCCCCAACCTCCATTGGAACCAATGAGTATCGCATCTCTCCCCGGCTCTGCCCATCACACACTCGTCCCTCTCCTAAACCAGTGGGAGGAGTGCTGGTTGGGTGCTGCATTCCCTACTGGCACAGGCCATTTCACCTTGGTGTTTTGTGTTTTGTACTATTTTTTTTTGCAACCAAACTTGGCCAGGCCCCCACACAGTTCCAGCGCTCGGGCTTGCCAGTGGATGACGTGAACTGACTCAGCCTGGTCTGCCCCAACCCGAGCCAAGTGTATGCCAGTGGGTCACTTTCCAAAGCCTCTTCTGGGTTGGTTACCTCCATGCTTCCTGCGTTTATTTGTAGGGTCAGTGTCCCGTCAGAGGAACTGTTCAGATTCCTCCATCAGACCCCTTCCTGGTGTCAGGCTTCACGCATACTAGCAGGTCCTTCGGCCAGCACCACTCTTCAATCCATTCTGGTTCCTGCTGTTGAGAGTTTCAGCCCAGCCACGGCTCGTCCATACCCATATATATCTCATATATGGCTCAGTTGGGGTTGAAACCTAGCCGAGTCCATCCCACATCTATCCTGGTCCTCCGGAGCACCAAACTGTGTTGTGGTCTAATCCGGCACGGTGCGTCAAGTCCGAATTGATATTTGTGCCAAGGGATTACATGACCCAACCAGAACTCAGCCTCCTTCCAGTTCCTGCGCCCCTTAGTGGTAAGCTCCACCCAGTCAAGGCCTCCCCCAAGCTCCCCAACCAGGCCTGTTCCCAGCCAGTGTTAAGTATGCCAGAGGTTGCTCTGGGTCAGCCCAGCGTGCCCCATAGACTGTCATGCCTCCTGCATAGACTCCACCGGCCCTTCTAAACCGTCCAATGGGGTCAGAGTTTCCATGGGATTGGTCCACGCATACCCGACACATTCTAGCCCCGAGTATGGTTCTCGAATGCCATTCAATGTCATAGTCCTGCCTTCTGTGACCCCTCTGATGATCCCTCATCCTATCAGGTAATGGGGTATCCTGCTGGACAAGCCAGGAATTTTGCCTTTTGTATGGACTGGTGTTGGCAGTCTGCAGTATAAAGTGATTACAGGTTCTTCAGAGGAAGATTAACTGCCATTGAGAATCTTAAGGACTAATACACATTCTCAGAGTACTGTGGGTTCAGCATGGAGCGACTCATGCAGCATATCAAAGAAACCAAATTCCAGAATTTCCTGGCTGGGCGGCCAGCAGGCACAGCCTGGCACCAAATGGCGCACTGGCCGCGTGAGAGCCACTCACCCCATGTACGTACGTACATGGTGGAAAGCTTGGCTGTGTGAGGCTGGAATCGTGGCGGGGGACCCGAGCACTCGGGCTGCATGACTGCCCGGGGTTGAGCCGCTCGGGCCCCGCCGTTGATCTGCTTTTTCAGCAAATCCTTTCAAAGCTTCGCCTACTGATTCCAACTTTCTCACATCCTTCTGCGCACTAGAGGCCACTCAAGCCTGACTGCTGTCCAGATGAGTCATAATGCAAACTGTGCACCCTCATTTGGCTCTGACTCTGGCCTGGGTTAGTGGGCAGCAGCCTCAGAGTCCCTGCTGAATGGACAGGGAGAACACAGCCTCTGGAGGGAAGAGGAAGAACTGTGCAGGTAGGTGTTCCAGAGTACAAAAGAACTGAATGAAGAAGGGGTGTGAGGCAGGAAGGAGGAATTAAAGTCTCAGGGGGAAACAGGAATGTGGATAAGTAGTTTCAGATTTTACTCATTTTCTATTATTAATATTGCTATTTGATCATGTCTGAAGATTCAACATATGAATTTTAATCCCAGCACAGAAGCAGTAAGAGGTGAGGTGCTTGGGAGTGATAAGATCGTGAAGCTGGGCCCTCAGGAATGAGATGGGTATCATTAGAAGGACGCTCAAGAGAACTCACATTCTCCATCAACACTCAAGAACACAGAAGGCCCATGGAGGAATCGCCTCTCCCCAGGCCAAGTGTGCTGATGATGCCTGTTCCCAGGCTTTCAGGGGACCAGAACTGTAGGTAGCACAAATCATCCATTCAGAGGTATTTCCTCAGAGCCACTTGAATGAACCCCGACACTATAATTGACAGTTTCGTTGTTCTCGTAAATACTGCCAACGAAGCCAGGTAACTCAAGGTACTCAAAACCAACACGCTAAAAACAGTTCTCTGCTTTGCCAAAGATTCAAATGCTGATTTGAAGTTCAGAAAGGAAAGACATTTTATTTCTAACTGGCTTCCAGACTGAAAAAAAAAGCCAGAGCTAAGAGTACCATAGAGTTGAGCTAACAAGAAGAGAGCAGGTGTGAGTAGATCTGGAATGGCTAGGACTGGGTGGGTGCATCGTGTGCTGAATAGAGGCTCTGAGGACAAGTAAGTGTGCTTACAAGTCGCTTCAAACTCAGGAAGTGATCATGGGGAAAACACTAAGGCAGTCATTTGTTGACACTGTCCATCACTTCAAAAATGATCTGATGTTAGCCTAGAAGGATTAGGATTTTCCTGACAGAAAATAGAACAAAATGTATACTCAGGAGCAAGTAGCCAGGAAAGCCCTCTCAGGAACTCCTCCAGGCTTCGTAACAGCTTGGGCCATTGCTTCCATATGAGAATGTGGTAGACTGGTTTGTGAAATAAGGACAGAGAAGGGTGGGTGGGAGTGTGGGCAACAGTGAGAGAAGGGTGGAAAGTATCACTGTACTTCTAAATCTGCATTGTGAAATATGTGAAATTTACCCACTTAATATAAAAAATAGCAAAATATGTTTAGAAGGAAGAGTGTCACTAACCTTTTATGTAAAATCAGAAGTGCATATTAGTTAAGGACATGACTACCAAGTGGAAAAAGGCATTACTTCCACGCTCAAGTCTTCTCATAATCTCTGGGGTAAGAGAAGAAATGAGCAAACAATAAATTAGAAAAAATAAGTTGACACCACTAATGACCACCATGTCCAGGTGGTCTTTATGGTCAGTTTAGCGGTGGTGACAGAACAGTGAAGAGAGAGTAACCAACCGCAACACTTTGGTCAGTTTACATCTTGGAAGTTAGTGATTATTAATGAAGATACCATCCACAATCTGTTCACATCTTAGACCCTTGAGCTCTAAATAGTCCTGCTGCCCGCACCCCAACCCTGACCCTGATCCTGGTATCAGTGATGAGTATTTGGGAACATCCTCCAGGGGGCACTCATCTTTACACAATCCCCCATACTTTATCACAGCTCTTCTTTTCCTCTTTGATAGGAGTTGGTAAATTAGTAACCTTTAATCATACATGCCCCTTTAGTCTCTAAATCTCTTGCTTTCAAATACTTGCACATACAAACACACACACACACAGAAGTACCAGCTTATGTCATTGTAGCTATGCCTCTTCATTTAGCCAATATTATTGTTTTTTTTTTTTTCAGTAAGAAATACTGCAACAATGTTTTGAGAATGAACAAATAGATTTAAATGCAGGTTAGTTGTATGACCTGTCCTGACTTGCTTACAGAATGTACCTATTTCAAATAATGAAGGCATCACTTAAGATGTTAAGATTCCTGGTACATAAAGGTGTGTGTGTGTGTGTGTGTGTGTGTGTGTGAGAGAGAGAGAGAGAGAGAGAGAGAGAGAGAGAGTGAGAGAGAGAGACTGAGCTCTTTCATCTCCTAGTTCACTCCCGGAGTAGCCAGAGCAGGCTAGCCAGGCTGATCTGAAACTGGGAGCCAGGAACTTCTTCCCCATCTCCCACATGGGTGCAGGGCCCCAAACAATGATGCCATCTTCCACTGTTTTCCAACACCATTATCATGAAGCTAGACCAGAAGTGAAGGCAGCCAGGACAAAGCTGGTACCCATATGGATGCTGGACCCACAGCCAGAGTCTTCTCACTATTTCAAAGCCTTGTGATGACTCTGTTTAAGGACTTCTTATTCCTGTATCAAACATGGTCAACATCTCATGACTCCCTTGAAGGTGGACATTTCAACTTATGAATTTGGAGGGGACAATATCATTCAAGTGTAGCACTTTAGTCCTGCAGTCTACCTTTTTCCATCCATCCATGTATTCATTCATGTGTTCATTCATGTGTTCATTCTTTCATACGAGACCTCACACTTTAAAAAAGAAACCTGAGAACCTTCACTTTACAGTTTTGCTTCAAAACATAGAGAATGTGAAATAGTGAAACAGTTAGCTGTCACTCTATAATCTCCCAGGATAGTAAAGGAGAGAGTTATAGAAGTAGTGTGAAATAAAACAGAAAGGAAGGAGGAAGAGGCGAAGGGGAATTTCAATGTCTTTGTTGAGTTGGTGCTTTTGATTCTTTTACTATAGGAATGAGTTATAATCCCTATGCTATACAATATATCTCACAAAGTGGTGAAGCATGCAATAGCTTTGCATGAAAAGAGCCTGTCGAGAATTGGCCTATCCGTGTAACTGGACAAAAAAGCTGTTATTAATCTATGAACTTCCTAGTTCTCCATGTGTGGCAGTATCAGAATTATTAACATGAACCATTATGAAAAAGAAATTATTATTAATTTTTATAGAGTTCCTTTGGTCTTCAATATTCCAGACTCCACTTATTTGAAGAATATTCAAACGGTAACATTCAAACACACCCATTGCAGGGTGATTGATTCATGCATGTATTTATAATATAGTAGGATATTCTGTCAGATCTGCATATTTCCTTTCTTTATAATCTAGTTTTATTTTTTATTCATAGACATTAAACTTCATTCTTTGTAATGGGCAAATGCATGTAATCGTGTGTGTACTATCAGAAAATTTCCCGTGGAATAGTTTATTATCATTAATCTCTCCCTGTGTTTCACCTGCTCCATTTTCATGCCTGCATCCTGAACCCCAGAGAACAAATGGTTATTTTCACCATTTCTAGAATTACATCTTTTCTAAAATGCCTTACAAATGGGATAGCAAAGATTTGCATCTCTTCTCCTGGTTTGATAACTCATTTTCCCGTTTGATGAGCAATATTCTAGTACATGTGTGTACTCAATGTGTTAATGGATTCAGCTATCACAAAACATTTCGTCGTTCCAAGTTTTTCATGATTGTACAAAATATGCTGAAAATATCCACATGCACGTCTTTGTGTGTAACCACGACCAGCAACGGAGTGAACGGGTTTAGAGGGAAGGGAGACATGTAGATGAGGAAATATGAAATGAGGCAAACACAAGATAAAGACAACAAAACTGGGGGACAGTCCGAGGCAAGCCCCCCTTTCTGAGGAAGGAGGTAGACCTAGAAGGCTCACTGCCTCAATCTGTTATTGAACTTGTGGAATCAACTTGTAAGAATTGCTATGGCACAAACTGTGACAGCTATGTTCCATGCTGATGTTACCCAGCCAACACCTGGCCATCAGGAAGCAACAGCATGCCCCAATCACAGACATCTCAGTGCGTGGCTGTCCCTTCAGGCACACGGCTCTGTGGCCTTGGACCTTGGCCCCGCTGGGGACTCGGTCTGCAGCCTTTGACCTTGGTCCCTCGCCCACTCACAGACCATTGCCTGCAGACTTTAAACTTGTCTCCAGCACGCAGTCTGTGAACTCAAGATTTCACAGTCTGTTCTTCCTTATTAAACCAGGCTTTCTTTTTTACACAAATTGTCTAGGCAGTGTTGATACGAATTTTCAAGATTTTTAAGTTACTTGTGTAAATACTTGAGGATACAATCACTAAATACTGTGGTCAGAGGATGTTTACATTTGTAAAGAACTGTTAAATATTCTTTCTTATTAAATTTATTTTTGTTATTTTATGATACAGTCCCATAAGATGCCCCATTCCAGTACTCTCCTGGCTTGGGATTCTCAGCAACAATGAGTAAGAGTCCATTTGGTATACTGTCTACTAAGTATTATCTATAGATTTTTGTATCTTAGTCACTAACAAAGTGTGCAGAAATGTATCATTTTTCAGCTTTAATCAATCATATATCTTTAAAAGTTTTACTAATACAAAGAGCAGAGATTTCTTGTATTTCATAGAATAATTCTGAAAAGATAAGCACATTTCCCTTCCTCTCTCTCTCAGGTCCCTCTCATTCCTTTATCCCCTTCCCTAATTTTGGAAAAGCATAATTTTAATCCACTCAGTAACAATTCCAGGCTTAATTCACTGCGAAATATAAAACTTAACAAGTAAAATGTAGAAAGACTACAGTTCTGCAGGAGCATGAAAGAGGCAAAAACAACAATTGAATAAAAAAATGCCCATTTCATTCACGTATATATTTTGTATTTTACTAAAATCCACTAAATATCAGAGTAAACATATCTATCTTTAAGTATTAGCTTATTTCACTAACAGAATGAATGATTTCCAGTTGTACTCCTTTTGTTGCAAAAGACAGGATATTAATTTTTTTATAGCTGAGAAGTATTCCAAGATGCATAAATACCTCCTTCCTTCATCACTCAGTGGACATGTGGGTTAAATCCGTACCCTAGCTATTATGAATTAAGATGCAATAATCATGGGGGAACAGATAACTCCTACATTTATTTCATCTTGTTTCTGTGTATTTCCATGAGTAGGATGGCTGGGTCATACGGAAGATCTGTTTTCAGATCTCTGAGGACTCCACATTCTCTTCCACAATGCTTGTATTAGCTTACATGCCGAATAACTTTTCCCCATGTCTTCACCACTGTTTATTATTATTTTTAGATTTTTGGATGATAACCACTCTAACTGGGGTGTGATGAAGCCTCATTTTGCTTTTTATTTTCGTTTTCTTGGTACGTAATGGTCCTTAACATTTTTTCATCTGTCTGCAGGCAATTTGAATTTCATCCTTGAAAAATTCCTGTTTGTGTCATTTGCTCCTTTTTCAATTGGATGCTTTGTTCCTACGTGTCAAGTCATTATCAGTTATATACTTTACACGTATTTCCCCTGTACTGTTAATTATCTCTCTTTTTCCCTTGAGTGCTTTCATTACAGTGCAGAAGCCTCTTAGCTTGATATATTCCTATTTGCCTATTTTTAAAATTTATTTTCCTGTGCTTCTGAGGTCTTTTCCAAGAAGTCTTTGCCTAAGACAATGTCTTACTGAGTTTCCCTAATATTTTCCTTTAGAAATATCATAATATCTGGTTGCAGATTTGGATCACTGATTCACGGTGAATGTATTTACGAAGAAGTTACAAATTAGGGCTCATGTTGCATACTTCAGTGTCTGCAGGTGCAATTTCCCAACACCGTTTGTTGAAGAAACTGTCCTTTGTCTAGGAACTGATTTCATTCGTCTGTCAAAGATTAGTTCATTGTAGGTGAAAGGAGTCATTTCTGGGGCTTCTATTCTGTTTAATTGGTCTAAATGTTTCTTTTTGTGCCAATGTCTGAAAATCTGACATTGTGATTCCCTTCCCCCAGAATTATTTTTGTTGTTTAAGCTTTAAGTATTTGGGTCTTGCATTTTCATGTGAGTATTAGCATATTTTTTCTAGATTTTAAAAGAAGGTCCTTTGTAATTTGATTGGGATAGTGTGGACATTTGATTGCAATAATTATAACGCAGGATCATGGAAGATTTGTTTCTGTTTTGTGTGTGTGTGTGTGTGTGTGCGCCTTCTATTTCTTTAATACTTTGTAATTTTCATTGTAATGATTGTTCACATCCTTGGCTAAATTTTTCCAAGCTGTTTAAAAATGTTTGTACCTATTGTGGATGAGTCTGATATTACATTTTTCTGTTTATGTTTATGGATTATTGACTTTGTGTGTTGATTTTACACTCTTCAACATGACCAAACTCTGTTATGAAATGGTAGAAGTTTCAGTGGAGTCTTTTGGTTTCCTGTAGGTAAGATCATGTCATGTGCCAAAAGGGATACTTCTTTTCTTCAAATTTGTATCCCTTTTATCTATTTTTCTTGCCTAATGGCTCTAGCTAAAACTTTGTGTCCCTGATGAACTTAGATGCAAAAATCCTCAACTAAATATTAATCAAATCCAGCAACACATGAGAAAAATTATTTACCTTCGCTAAGTAGTATTTATCTTTGTGTGGAGGGATGGTTCAACATACGCAGCTCAGTAAACGTGGCATATCACATTAATCAATTTGAAGAAGAAAAACCAATTATCTCAATAAATGCACAGGAGGCATTTGATAAAGCACATCATTCCATGATAGAAATCTTGAGTAAATTGGGTATGGAAGGAACATTGATCAACACAATCAAAGCAATAGATGAGAAGCCCCGGCCAGCATCAGAAGGAAAGGAGAAAGTTTGTAAGCATTTCCTCTAAGATCTGCTCTTCATTACAGCAAAGTATCAAACTGTAGGTAGAAACGAGAATTCAGTGGAAAATGATGACCTGTAATACTATTCTTGTGTGGCAACAGGAAACTTGAATGTGTCCAGAGATGAAACATTTTCAAACTTGAATGTGTCAAAAAGATGTCGCTAAGCCTTTTACCTCCAACTGAACTTTCCAAATTCTCTCCCAGATCACCTGCCCCCACTGGCGTGCACTGAAGACAGAGTCTTTTTCAGACAACATCAGAAGCTTCTCCAAGAACGCTCCTCCCATTATGAAGCTGCTCTTTCTTCTCTTTCTCCTACTAGTATGTCTAACCCAGACAGCATCAGGTGAGCTTCAAAGCTGCACACTCCAGGTTACAAAAGAGAGGGAAATTCCAACAGCGTCAGAAATCTTCCTAAAGTGAACTGTAGCTAGCGTTTGTGGGAGAGAGCACCTACAAAGTCATTGTGATAGGTATCATTTAAGTGGGTTTTACAAACAACACCATGTGAATAAAGATCACAGCAAAAGCACTAACAAACAGGAAGCAGGATGGACTTTCTCTCTTTATAAACACCATAGCAAGACTCTGAAGGTTCTATCTCACAGGCATTTCCATAGCCATGTTTATGGATAGGCTTATTTCACCCTGTGTCTTACAGATGGGACTAAGAAATGACCTAATTTGTTCTGAGCATTGTGGGTTACACCCAGTGACACCTAGACTTGAGTATAATCCAAAGACAATGTTCTTGTTAAAAGCTCAACAAATCCAAAACTGCATTTAAAAATTAAGCTATATGTAAACATTGAATGATCTAGCATGGATGTTTCCTGTACTATATTTGGGACAAATCGTTGTCTGAAATTCAAACCTGCCTAGGGATTTAGATTTAACCTGGTGACCTTTTTGCATGTGTTAGCTCAGTTCCAGTTATACTGTTGTTGACACATCCAAGTTGTGGCATGTTAAAATATCAAAGGCTTAATTCTTGCTCCTGATTGAAAGCCAACATGTGTAAGCATTCTGACACAATAGACAGAGTGTCCTCCACTGTGAGGGTCACTGATCACCACAAAATAAAGAAATCTGAGGAGTTTCACTTTGGCAATTAAGAGCTCCACTATGAAAGGATGTATTGCTTCTGTTCAAAATTCATTGACTAGTTTCTCAGAGAAAAATAGGCTGCCCATCCCTGCAGAGACAGACATGGATGAGGGATGGTGTCCCCTGAGTCCTGGCTGCACGCGCTTCTCCTCACACCTATAAGTCTATATTTTATCTGTATATTATAAAACCCATAGTCTCTCACAGAAATACATCTCATTCCTTGCTTCCTTAAGGTCATTTTCCACTTTCTTTATTGCCTTCTTGGCTGCACACATCATTCAATGCTGTTTTCACACTATTCTCTAAATTGCTGTAGTCAACCTTCCAACCTCCAAACATTTTCTTTCCAGCTAAGACTGCTGTGATTTCATGCCATGCATACGGCATGTGATGCTGCTCGGCCTGGGGTTAGACTCACAGTGCACAGAATACAGCAAAGAAGCTATTCAGTGTGATAGTTGGCTGTGCATCACTCGGCTGGTCATGCGCTAACACATCACTCACTGTGCTTACATAGTTGTCAAACTTGTTGAGGAAGACGATGCACTTTAGGAAATTTTCATGGGGAGCGTCTTAAGGCAAGCAGAAATCAGGGGATCACGCTCCAGCAGTCAGAAAGCTTTTTCTGTAAGGGACCTGATAACACTCTTCGGCAGTCTGCACCATATGTTCTTGCTCACAATTCATCTCTGTCTTTGGTGTAATAGCAGCCACTGAAATACAAAATGAAGGAGTGATACAGCTCTCTTCCTATAGAACTGAATTAATGGGCAATGAAATTTGAATTTCATGATTTCCATATATCTTTATATTATTCTGCTTTGGAAATTTCAACCAATGTAAGAATGTAAGAAGCACTCTGGGGCCTGGTGTGATAGCCTAGCAGCTAAAGCCCTTGCCTTGCATGTGCTGGGATCCCATCTGGGTGCCGGTTCATTTCCTGGCTGTTCCATTTCCATTCCTGCTCCCTGCTTGTGGCCTGAGAAAGCAGGTGAGGATGGCCCAAAGCACTGGGACCCTGCACTCACGTAGGAGACCTGGAGGAGGCTCCAGGCTCCTGGTTTCTGATCAGCTCAGCTCTAGCCATGCAGCTGCTTGGGGGAGTTGAACCAGTGAAAGCAAGATCTTCCTCTCTGTTTCTCCTCTCTGTATATCTGACTTTCCAATTAAATAAATACATCTTTAAAAAAATTGTAAGCCTACATGTCACACCTGAATAGGCAGTACGTTTTGACCTTGCTAGGTGGATTCCAGCTGCTTTTTGTAAGTAAGAATTTACTTCTCTGCTTCCTCACCCCTTCCTCCCCTCCAGGACATCAAAGGCAAAGGAAATTCCTTGCCTGTGAAAACATGGGTGGTGCCTGCAAGCACCAGAAAACACACGGGTGCTCCATCCTGCCCGCACAGTGCAAGAGTCGGAAGAAACACTGCTGCCGATTGTAAGTGCACAGCCCGCGAGCGCCCGAGAACGCGCGCGGCTGCCGGCTCCTGCTGCTGCTGCTGCTCAGTAAAGCTGCTGCCACCAACACAGGCCCGCGTCTGGTCTCTCTGAAGCTGTGCTGATGAGGCAGGCCCACGAATGAATGCATACTAGTTTGGACACACCACAAACTGAATGTGAACAAGGCCTTTGCCTGTCTTGTTTTCAGTTTCTTGCTTGATGGAGATAGCACAGAGATTTCATTGTTATTTTTCTATGTTCTTCACCTGGAATGACTCTTAATTGTTTCATTACCTTCTCATCACTGTAACAACTTAGAGGATCTATTTATGAGGGAAGGCAGTTTACCACATGGCTTTGGAGACTCGCCTCTTGGTTGGTTGTGAGACTCTGACTGCAGTGTTAGGGCACATGTGGAGTAACGATCATTCCAGGATCCAAATGTACTCCTCTACAATTTACAGTTTTCTCCTGGTTGATAAACATACCTACTTCATATACCACCTCCTCCCATGAGCGCTAAGCAATTTCTAAAGACACCAGTAGCAGAGTGTAGCACAGTATCAGATTAGTATCCACAAAAATGAGTTGTAAAGACCATTTTAGGTGGTTTTTGAAGCCCTGTTTTGGCTTTATTTTGGTTGGATAGCCATGCGTTGAGGTGCTTCTGATGGGTTTTTGAGTAGAACACTGCTTTGCTCAAGTAATTCCAGCCATGCAATGGGGAGTGCTTTTGGTCAGCCTGCCTGTCCTTTTGAATCCTAATGTCTTGTGTTTTAGTGCTTAATCCATTTGCCATCTTAGTAAAGTGCTTTTCTTACATAAATTGTCTCTTGATTAGGAGCTGTCTGGCAGATTTCTTCTCTACAAAGCTATTGTTTCTCTTTGAAATTATTAAGTGTATTTTGGGAAAAAAAATTGAGATTATATGAGCATCTTGCTTCTGCTTTCCCTCACTGGTGGGGGGGTCCTGCTTGCAACTGTTGGCATGGTTTCCTGCTACTGCTTTTCATTTACCTCCACACACTCATATTTATTAATCAAGTATAGGCCTCCGTTCTTTCTTTCTGTACTCTTCTTGGTATATATTTTGTCCTTTAGATTTTTTTTAACAAATAAATCTTTTCTTTTTTTTTTAAGATTTATTTATTTTTATTGCAAAGTCAGATATACAGAGAGAGGAGGAGAGACAGAGAGGAAGATCTTCTGTCCGATGATTCACTCCCCAAGTGAGCCGCAATGGGCCGGTGCGTGCCGATCCGAAGCCGGGAACCAGGAACCTCTTCCGGGTCTCCCAAGCGGGTGCAGTGTCCCAAAGCTTTGGGCCGTCTTCGACTGCTTTCCCAGGCCACAAGCAGGGCGCTGGATGGGAAGTGGAGCTGCCGGGATTAGAACCGGAGCCGATATGGGATCCCGGGGTGTTCAAGGTGAGGACTTTGGCCGCTAGGCCACGCTGCCGGGCCCTGTCCTTTAGATTTTAATTGTGTATTTTGCTATTTTATATGGTTATTTCATCTTTGGCCATTTGGAGCAATTTTGTTTTTTTTTGTTTTGGATTTTGTATTTTTTTGAGTACTTCTTCAGTCCCTGGCAGTATCTGGTACTCCAAACTCATCTTTCATTTCCCTTCCTAGTGCTAGAATCAGCGGTTCCTCAAGGACTCTTGTTCTATTGCTGGAAAATGCTTTTCGAAGCTGCACCTTGAGGCTAGCTGCACTCTTTGCTTCTGCAGTGGCTGGAGTTGTGAAACCACATCTGTAGATGTCTTCACCTACTCATGCACACACACGTCTCTGTTCATATTCTTCAAAAATCTGGATGAGGATGTGGGGAGGTAAGGCAAGGTGGGAGGCAGTGCTGTGCTCCTGTACCCGTATCATAAATCATGTCCACTTTCTATGAACAAATGCATCATCTGTTTTTAATATTGATTTCTGCAATTCCAATCAAGCCTAATGATTGCTGAGGGCATTTGGAATGTGAATTTGTGGACGGAAATCTCTGTCTCCCTCAATCTTTCCATTTTTCAGTCTCTATCCATGTGCCTTCCAAAATAAATAAACATTAGGAAAAAAGGTAATTAAGAAATGTTATGTGTTCCTAGTTCACAATGAGATATATTAAGTTACTGCCACATAATGAATTTTCCAAGAGTATCACAGGGTTTCTTCGATAAAATTCAAATCTTCTCTATGCTCAAAACCATTCCTTGGATAGTAAGAAAAATGGTTTTGAAGAAATCTGTGTTTGCAGATGTGTTCTTGAGAGAAACAGAAAGGAGTGCCCAGGTCTAGGTGTGGTTTTTACCAGCAATCCCGTTCATCCCAAGCACTGTTTTCCAAAGGCGCACACCACATTTAAGCACCACCTCTTTACAAGGCCCCCTTTCCAGACACAATAACTGGAGCCGGTTCCTGTCCTTTCAACACCATCAGTGTGGAACCTTATGCTGCCACTGTTCGCATGAGGTCTGGAGCCAAATCCTGTTGAAACCATAGCATTGTTTCCCACTTGACTATTTACCATAAAGTCCTGAATCTGGCATTGATCCAGACAATCCTGAAATCTACCCATTAGGCTTACAGAGTACCAAGATACCATCATTTGGTGATTATTTTCCAACTCAGATATTACTCTGTGTGTCTGTAAATTAGATAAACACTTAACTGTTATACTAATTAGCCATTGCATTACATAAATAGAGCAGTAGTTAATTTCATCCTTTTATATTTAATGGCCTAATTAAATAGACAATTAATTAAATAATATAAAAATGCATCATTGTATTTAAGAACAAATTCTTAAAAGTTGAGAAAGTAGGTAACTAAGTAACATCTTATGGCTAATTTATCAGGGAACAACAAATAAATCTTATAACTTTTAAAGAAAAATGAATGTTTAAAGATTATGAAAGAAGGGTAAGGGGTGTCATTGTTTTTGTCAATTCAGGTCCTCCAGCTCCTCTAGCAGATAAAGTTATAGAAATCAAGATTTATAATAGGTCAATTTATAGTAGGAAAATTTCATCTTCCATTAAGATAAGCACATCTGAAAAGAAAACTAAATGTAATTGTATTTACATATTAAAGATTTATTCTTAAAGTTTATTATGTTTTTAAGAAACTGTTCTACATTAATTTCCTTTTACCTTTCCTAGGGATGTGCTAAGAAAATGAGATTTAATGTATTGAGAAATCGATAAACACATGAAATTTTGTCACCTTGAGTTTAAATCATCCTAAGTGTATCTGATGAAGAACTAAGCATTCATTCATTAAGACTGAAATTACTGAAAATAAATTACAGATGATTTTCCATGAATAAATTAATAAAAGATGACTCTTTCATAGAGAACAATTACTAATCAATCATTCAGAATCTCCTCTTCCAAGAAGAGGGAGCCTAGCTTCTTCCCCTACATTGAGGGACTTGATTTGGAGGCGTGTAGCAAAGAGAAAGATTGTGCCTTTACAGAAGACACAGTCTTAGCTGTACCTAGAAGAGGAACCCGGCCTTAGTGAGGGCAGCAGCAGTGGCATCATGATGGTGACATCCACTTTCAAGGGTTTTGCATTTGTCTATGTTTTGAGAGGGCTGGCATTCCCATGTGGTGGTTCATTCTCCAAGTGTTCAGGCACCAGGTTTGGGCTAAGCCAAAGCCAAGTGCCAGAAACGCAGCTCTGCTCTTGTACATGGCTGACTAGATCCATTTGTCTGAGTCCACTGCTGTCTCCTAGGGTCTGCATTAGCAGGAAGCTTAAGCCAGGGGTTGAGGTGCTGACTTAAGGGACTGACCAATCCAAGTACTGGTGTAGGAAAGGTGCCTTACTCTGCACCTTAACTGCAAGGCTAAATACTGTTGCAACACTCTTGAATGTGCTGAATACAATCTTAATCTCTGTGGTCTGCCTCCTCCAGGTCCACCCCTTAGTCACAAAAAAATATCATAGAAGTAAAAGCTAGTGGCATTCCACAAAATTCTTAGAAAATGGAGGATTTGAGACAGCTGGTATCACAGTATGGAGACAAGTGCCAGTGAATACAAATTAGGAGACCTTTCTGCATGGTGTCTTTTTCACTACAATTGAAGACAGACAGTTTCAATTCTTTTCTTGAGATTTATTTTTTTATTGGAAAGGCAGATTTACAGAGAGAAGGAGAGGCAGACAGATTTTCTGACCACTGGTTCACTCCCACGTGGCTCCAATGGCCAGAGCTAAGCTGTTCCAAAGCCAGGAGCCAGGCGCCAGGAACTTCTTATGGGTCTCCGATGTGGATGCAGGGTTTCAAGGCCTTAGGGCATGTTCTACTGCTTTCCCAGATCACAAGCAGGGAGCTGGATGGGAAGTGGAACAGCAGGGTCACTAACTGGCCCCCAAATGGGACCCTAGCACTTGCAAAGTGAAGATTCGGCCACTAGGCCATGCACCAGGCCCAGTTTAATCTTTGTATGGGTAAACCAAGAAGGGCTGTGAGCTGAAAATAAGTGAATAAAATGAAAATGTATATGTTGAATCACCAGCCTTGTTTCCCCTTTCAGCCATGGATGAATGCTCACACTGAGTGTTCAGTCAATGTTCACACTAATGGATAGTCATTTGCTGCCCTGCAAAACTAGGGCCCGGAATCAACAATTCTTATGATTTCCATAGCAGAGTAAGTTAACTCCTGCACTTGGCATAACTTGTGTTTCTGAAAAGAATATGAGTCTACTCATAACCAAAGTAGAATCTACATCTCCACCACGGCTCAGTGGAAAGCATACAGCTTATCCAGAGGAAACAGGATCCCTTGCTATGGAAGCTCACTTCTCCCTTGACCTAACATGATACAGATTCCTTGCATTATAATGAATTTGATCCCAGAATATTAGTGGAACTCTTGAAATGATGGTGTTGCTAACATGAAAATGAAGTCTAGTTAGAATGGCTGCTCACAAAGCTAATAGCGGCTACATCCCAACCTGCTGGCTGCCAGCTCCCTCCACCGGATAGCTTCAGTTCTGGCTTCTAGCATGCTTCCCTTTTCCTCTCTGAGAGTTGCTTTTCAGTCTTGTGCTGAAGGCTGGACCAGGTTCAGGCTGGACTGTTCAGGCTGGATCAGTTCCCACCCTGCCTTCCTCTGCTTGTGCTCTCAGCTGTAAGTGAGGGCTTCACTTTCACCATGCGAGTGCTAAGGCTGATAAATTACAATCTCCTTCCTTGACTTCTTTTGAACTACAGACCAGAGCCCACAAGATTTTCTGGGAGTCTTCACCCACTAATTCAAATAATGAGGAATGTTTCTCTTGCATGTTTCCCACCAATAGCCATCAAAACCTCATGTTCCCACTTTCTGGGTGCAGAGTAAACAGTAATCCTCCACTCCAAGTCTTTAACACTGTCTGAATTTGCATTCTGTGACCAAAACCTTTGCAGATAGTTACTGAGTATTATCACATTCGCTTCTGTGTTTCCACTCTTTCTAACTTCTAGTCCTCCTTGATATCCCCACTTAAACTTCTTCAGAGTTTCCTTATAACTTAAGACAAGCTAGAGCATCCAGCTTGGCTTCTGAAGCGCCTGTCCATCAGTCATCTTTCCATTAGTTTCAGCTCTTCTCCTGAATCACACCTGAGCACCGAAGCAGACATGTTTAGAGCAGAATGTGTAACTTTTCCTCATATTTGGTGCATTTAGGCCACTCATACTGTTCCTGTGTAATTCTTCCCCATTTGTAAAGACTCCCTTCACCAGGAAGATACATTCAAGCAAAACAGCATGGACAAGATATGTGTGTCTACGTGCTTTGTAGCAAAAGTGACCTTGTATCATATCCCCATATACCAGCAAAAATCCCAACACAGAGCAGGTAGCCATGGACACAGACAAAGAAATGCATGAATAAACAATATAATGAGGTCACAGCTTTCCAGAAAAACATGCATAGGTAATCAAACATGAATTTCCGTGTCTACTGCATTCTTAAACAGCAGAAGCTCCTTCCAGGGCATATGCCTGGCATAGGAAAATGACAGTTTCTCTTCCTCCTCAGGCACACACTTGTTTGTGAGTCACAGTAACCAGCTTTGTTGTATTCATAGCCTGTAAAAAGAGCAAAAAGTCTTTGTTAGGGGTAGAAACGCATAAGCTCCACATATAGTATTGGTCTTTCAGAAGCAAAGCATTAAATTGTGTGTTTTCACTGACACCACAGAATTCTACTGAACACAAGTTGATCTTGTAGCCCTTTTCCTTAGAAAGAAGCTTCTACATGCATATATTTTTCAACTGAGTGGGCATACATTATGATCCCCAAACATTTGAAGATTGTGAGCAACCACTTCAATTTCATCCACAATTTTTAGGTTTACCAATTTTTAGTTTTGGAATTTACCAAACGTATCCTTAAAGCTAAGATTAGAGTGGTGGGCATTTGGCATAGACTGAGAAGCTATGGGGACACCTGAATGTCCCGTCACAATGCATGATTCAAGCCCCACCACTTGCTCAGCTTCTTGCTGATACTCATCAGCCCCAGACACCCATGTGGGAGATTTGGATTGAGGTACTGTCTCCTAGGTTCAGCCTGACTCCTCCCTCAGCTTTAGCTGCTGAAGGCATTTGGGAAGTGAATCAGCAAATGGAAGATGTCTGTCCCTCTATCTCTGCCTTTCCTTCTCTTCCTTTCTCCCTTCACCCCTTCCTCTCTCTCAAATACTGTTTAAAACTGAGATTGACTATTTAAAATTCTTGCCCAAAGGACAGAGACTCCAGAATATTGAGGAACATCAGCCATCTCAACTCTTTTAGAAGTCCCATCTTCCACAAAGCCACTTCTGCAAAGGGCTTCGTCTTCTGGCAGAAAGTGAGAGGGCAAGTCCAGCCGCTGCCAACAGGTGGGATGGCTGTAGTGATGCCTGAGGCCCAGCCCGGGTGCCATGAGTCAGCAGCATGTCTGTCAAAGCCCTGTCCATTTTTGTGCAAACCAACAGCAGAGCTGAAGCTAGCTCTCATTTAGCCTATTTCACCCTGTTTGTGGACCTTGGTCTGGTTTCTACTTTACTCAGCCAGTCCCACTCCGTCCATGACTGAGTGAGCAGTTTAAACTATGCTGTCAGCACACAGCTTCACAAACCTGCCATTCACTGGCTCCTGGATTCTCATCTTCATTCCCAAGGGTGGAGGATAGAATGAAAATATCTGTAATGACCAATCTGTGGTTCAGCACAGCTCTGGAAATGACCAAGGACCACGGATATCTGGGCCACCTATACCTGGGACACCAAGTATCTCATTGTGAGCAGTCATGAAAAGTCTCTCCCCATTCTTCCATAGAGTCCTGTAGGATGAACCCTGAGCTTTCCTTCTCTTCCGCTTAATTGGAAATTAGTTGAGTGAGGAATCCCTTGAGAGCACAATTTGGAGTGACACAACACAATCATTCGATGGGTCCAGTGGGTCACAGTCAAAAGGTTTTTGTTCACCCAAAGAAGACAGAAGGACCCTGGCTGAGGAAGCACTCAGCTCCCGTTTCCTTAGCTCCACAATCTATCGGTTTTGTGAATTGGTCCTCTTGGAAGCCTTCAACAATGAGAAGAGGCAGGGCATAGATGAGTCTATACATGTGTATATAAAGCAATATGCCATCCGATGGAGTTGAAGAACCGAGCTGGATGCATGACTTCTGACTTTTTGCAGGACACCAGGTTCAAACTTTCAGGAATCTGCCTAATTCACATGGACTCTTACCAATTGGTCAAAGGACTGGCCCTCTCACTCTGCTGTGACAGGCAACACAGCCATGAAAGGCAGTAAATGGACACCAGGCAGGAAAGTCCAACCTCTGTCAAACGTCTCATGCTTGCTGTCCTCTGAACAAAAACATGCCTCCTGGTTTTTCTCCAGAGTCATGGAGCAAACACATGAAATGCCTCCTTTCAATTAGCATCATTTCCTCTTTTACTGTTTCTAGAAGACCACAGATAAGAACTCGAGATTATAAATGCAACTTGTAAGAAAGGAGAGAAGTTTTGCCACAGCAGCACCAGACTGTTCAAGACAGCAAGTTCCCCTTTGTCCCCATTTCCCTCGTAGGTTTCGGTGGTTTTTCACAGGTTTCCCATGAAGACAGCCTGAAGATTTCATCTTTCATCCTTTGCTAGTTCTCGGTAACCAGAAGCATCCTTTTAAAACTGGAACATGCTGGAGGAAAAAACAAGGTTCAGATATGAAAAGAACTGTCCAAATCGGGCTTACCTTGTATGACCTGAGAGATGAAGAAGATGGCCAGGACGAAAAGGTAGAGCAGCTTCATTGCACCTGTTCAGTGGGTCCCTCTTTGCAGCTCCTAGAGAGAAGAAACCAGTGGCACAGTGATGTTGAGTGGAAACTAAAGCTTCCCCTTTAATAGGTTTCATGAAGGTGACTACCTGTAAAAGTAATGCCGCTTGTGATTATTTATGACAAAACACAATGAACAAGAACGGAGTAAGAACAATGCCTAACAGCGTCAATACACAACTCAAAGGATTGCTTTTTGTTAAAAGGTACTGAAGCAAGGCACACGAAAGAACCACAAAGCAAATAATAGATAGTGAGTGTATGGGCAACTAAAATTAATAAGGCAGGTCTTCCATGAAGGCCTCCGGTGGACCACTTATATTACCTTTCTGTTTCATTACCTTGCCACATGACTAGTATAATCTGCTCCTTCGCGGTGCAGATACACTCACCGTGAGATGTTTTGCTTTTCTGACCCCCTGTGCACTCTCAGGACACAGTAGAATGAGAGCCCTTGCCCTCTCTTGTGACCCACCTTCCGAGAATCTCTGTTCTTAAGGACTAGTTATGGTCTCCAAATCTAGAATCTATTCTACACTTAGCACTGTTGTGTCTCCTTGGTATTTGTTCTTGATGAAGACTGGACCAACCTGCTCCTCTATGGCCTTGCTGATGGAGCTGCCTGTTCAGTTCAGATTGGTTCTCATGACCAGTAGAATCTCATGGTTTCTGCTGTTGTATTGCCAAGTAAAATCAAGTTCTGGAGCAAGGAAAGGCCAGTGTGTGTGGGAGGGGAGTGTTTGCTTCTTTATCCACAGCCTCAATAAAATCCAGACAACAAAAGTTCTATGCCCAAAATCAGGCCTTTTGCTTCGAGGCTGAGGCTACAGAATAATCTAGCCCTTACATTTTACTTAACCTATCCAATTCTCTCTTCTTTCACTCAAGTTTGTCCCAGGCTACATAAAAGGTAGCATCTCAGAGAACTAAAGGTCAAGATTGTAATGTTTTTCTTATCCTCCAAATCTAGCATGCCTCAAAAAAAATGCTGCTTCTAGCCTGAGTGAGCCATTACCTGTACGACATGTCTTGGGTTCTTTCCTTACTTCTAGATAATAGGTGACTGCTAGTCATATTCTAATTACATAACTAGCTGGAACCAATTGTGAAGACTATATTAAGGCAATTACTTAGGCCTTTGTGTACCTACTGGCAAACTGGCCTTACTAGGTACTAATACCATGCCCGAGGAAGTAACAGGATAATGAGACTAGAGACACAAGCATGATGATAAATGTCGGGAATTTGGTCCCAGATCCTGAGCTCTGCATTACAATCACTGTTCACAGAGATTGGCTATTTTATGATCAAGTAGGAAACTGCCGCACAATTAGAAGCAGTGATAAACTGGCTAACAGTTTCCACAGACAAGGTGCAATTTAGAAATTGAGCTTAAAAATAGAGATTTGGGGACTGGTGCTGTATACTCCTGCCTGCCATACCTGGCATTTCATGTGAGTGTCAGTGCATGTCCTGAGTGCTACACTTCTGATTCAGCTCCCGGGTAATGTACCTGGGAAAAGTGACCAAGCGCTTTGACTCCCGAACTTGAGTTTCATATGGAAACTTGGCAAAGCTGCTGGTTCCTGGATTCAGCCTGGCCCAGCCCTGGCTTGTGATGCTTAGCGGAGTAAAGCAGCAGATGGGAGATTGTCTCTGTGTTTGTACATGTGTAACTCTACCTTTCAAAGAAATAAATAAAATATTTTTATGATTTAAGACTTTGGTGACATGATGAGCCTATTTTATGCCTTTTAAATATTTATTTGTCTTTATTAGAAAGGCAAATTTACAGGGAGAAGGAGATATGTAGAGAAAGATCTTACGCTCACTGGTTCACTCCCCAAGCAGCTGTCATGGTCGGGCCGAGCCAGTCACCTCTTCTGGGTCTCCCACATGGGTGCAGGGTCCCAAGGCTTTGGGCCATCATTTACTGCTTTCCCAGGCCACAAGCAGGGAGCTGGACGGGAAGTAAAGCAGCCAGGACACAAACCAGCATCCATGTGGGATCTCAGCATGTGTAAGATGAGGATTTTAGCCACTGAACCATCATTCTGGGACCATGATGAGCCTATTTTAGACTTAATTACATAAAGAAAATATGCAAACAATTTATAATTGATGCTGAAGCTTGATATTTGTAGCATTTGTACAGGAATAGGGAAAAACATTTCCCTGAGGCATGAAAGAGAAACCAGAAATAGACCCTGTAGATGCTAACAATTAGGTGGTGGAAATGCGCGCACTGTGGGAAGGGCAGGGACTGCTTCCTTAAGGCATCAAATAGGGCTTGTCAACTACTTAGAGAAAAATGGTCTTGTCTGAGTAGAGTATAGAGGAGGCTGCTATTCATTTATTTTTTATTCTATACAATTTAAATATTTTGAATGTTTTATGAAGGTAATTATGCTTTTGCCTGTGCAACAAAATGAATCCTAATATTTGTCATTGAAATTCATAAAATATCAAAAAGATAAAAAAAATTTTATATTATAAGCCATAATATATGCTGAAATATAAAATTTACAACAGCTATGTCATTAATGCAGGTGTTTGGATTTCTGGGATAGTTTGTAATACTTTCTTTACAAGTGCTCTAAATTGTGCTTAATTATTTTGAGAGCATTTTGTTAGCTGTCTACAAATTAAAATTTTTTCTAATTAAATAAAATGTTTATGTCATGTATTAACTCTTGATTTAATGATGTTTCTAATTTTTAAGCATATGGTATATTTTGGCTGATAAACAGCCAGCTTTCTCCAGTTGTGTCTGATTATGTCTCTCTAACAGTTAGTTCTAATCTAGGTGCTTAAACATCCTGCGTCTTCTAAAAAGCATGCTTGTGGTGAATTGTTTTATCCATTTGGATAATTTCTTCTAATTTCCAGGTTTTGTCTGTATTTATTATAATTATTCAGATATAGAAATTTGTTTCTAACATGTACTTTTTCTGGGTTTCGTCATTGAAATCTTTTTAAATTATTATGTTTGGAAGGATGGTTGACGCAAAGAGGCCATTGTGGCTGTGACTATGAGACGATTCATGTAAGCTTTCTGGTACCCTCAAAGAAATTATCTATGGAAAATGCACAAAAGAAAAGAAAAATCACGTCAGGTCAAAGCATTTCATTGAAAACAGCAGTGAATCACAAAGGCAAGAGTGGAAACAAGGCGAAGGAACTCCAAGACAGAGGCAGGACTTGCCGAGTGGCAGGTGACTTCAGTTGCTTGGGACGTCCCTCCCATGTCACAGTGCCTGGTCTGACTCTTGGCCACTCTGCGTTTCAGATCCATTTGCCTGCGGGGAGGCAGTGGCTCAATCACTTGGGCCCCCACTACCCACTTCAAAAATGCAGATCAAGCTCCCGGCCACTGGCTTCAGCTGGAACCAGCTGTGGCTGTTGTAGACATACAGCTTTGCATTGTAACCTTACAACAGCTCAGCGGTGTGAGGAAGAGTTTAGGGTGATGCACAGAGATGGGGATTTCTTTTGTGTCAGGACCGTGGGTTTTATCCTCTTCTTTGCCTCTTCCGCACACACCTCGCCTTGCTGTGTGGCCACAGGCAGCTTACTTAAGCTGAGTTGCTCTATGCTTCAGCAAAGCAAGGGTAAGCATAGCTATAACATGAGCTTTGGGGAAAGCTGTATCAACTATTGTCGTGAAAGAATCAGTGACGCAGCACCTGATACTAAAAGGTTAAGGGTCACCCGAGTCATGGAGAGACAGGTTGGCATGGTAGGCACACTCAGACTTCAGCTCAAGCCCATTTCCAGTTCATAATGTAATTTAAGCACCATTAGCACTGTCAATCCTCAGCTTTCTCATCTTTTAAAAATGTCAGTCTGCAATATTTTATTCATACAAAATAAAAATGTTCTTTCACTTTTGCTGACATTTCTTACTATGAAGAGAGCAGATTTTCTGCGTTCCAAAGGTGCAGTGCCAAGAAGCCAGCTGTACTTCCCTCCCTCTCTGCTCCCCCCAGTACCGCCCATCCCTGCCCTCTCTTCAAAGGGATTGATACACGGATGGTTTTCAGCGTCTCCTGTTCCTTAAACTAACTTCTAACTCTGAAAGATTTAAAACAGGAAATCATTAAGTAGCCATCCCCTTGCAGAGGTACAAAAGCAAAGCAGACTAATTTCAGTCAAGAACACAGGTGAGCGCATGACATGGTCGTCGGTGATCGGACATTCCATGCCTGCTGATGGGAAGGACCGAGGCACTGCAGCCAATTCCCAAAGCGAGATGGTGAGAGCAGCAATAGGTGGGCAGAACACAAACAGTGCGGCCAGGTGTTCACAGCCTCACCTGAAGTGTGACTGCGCTCTGCTTTCAGCACCAGCCAAGCAGGAGAACCCACGGAACCCACAGGCGGAGTTGTGCCAGCAGCTTCGAGAGAAGACGCTCTCTCTTGAGCAGGCGCAGAGCAGTTAGCAACTAGCTGGGAGGACAGCCAGGTCTTGTCCTCCCCGGTTCCGCTTCTGAAGATGACTCCAAGTAAATGACCCAATGTCTTATAAACATGAATCCTGCCGGGTTTGGAATGAATTACTGAGAGTCCACAGCACTGGGCTGGGAGGGATGGACACACCCACCATCAGGAGAAAGGTGCTACCTCTGTGAGGCTGGGGACACAGCCTGGAGGCCTCCAGGTGGTTTGTTTAATTGCGTATCAATCCTGTGCCGGTTTTTATGCCTTGTTTGTTGTTGTTGTTGTTTTGAAATAATGGCTGCTCTGATAACTCCCCGAGGAAGTGGACGGGAGGAGCCGCCATCCTCCTGGCCGATTGGGGAAGCTGGAGAAGGACCACTTTCTGACCCACTGTTCCTCTCCCTCTTCGCGAGCTCAGCTCCCGCCCTGTGCCTACTGCAGCTGCACGGGATGGCACAGATTTACTCAAGAGGCACTAATCACAAATAAATTATGTACTTCTGTGTGCTCTTCCTGTGCAGCTGTTTCCTTCCATCCTTATCATTCCCAGGAGTTTGAGTCACTTGGAATTTTTAGCTTTTCGGAATATTGAGTGAAAACTAGATAGTAAATGATTTCATGATCTCTCTCTATATACATTCATATACTGTATAATCTTATTTCTTCTCCTTTCCTGTAATCTTCTTCTTTCCTACTCAGAAAGTTATCTTGCCATAAGAATTGGCAAGATTTTGTGGACAACATATAAATGCAGGAAAAAATGCCTGCAACAGCCCAGGCTGCAGGCTAAAGCTGGTTTCTAGATATTGGGTTTGGATTTTCCACTTGGGTGGCAAGGACTCAAGTACTTGAGGCATCTCTGATGCCTCCCAGGACTGTATCAGCAGAAAACAAGTTAGTACTGGAGCTGTTGTCACATTCAGGCACACTGACATGGATTTAGGAATCCCTAATGGAGGCCTGACCTACTATACTGCAACACCCGATCCCAAAACATATTTTACGACAGGAACATATCAAAGGTGTGGATCTGGCACAAGAATATATAATTAAATTGAAATGGTTGAAAGCCTATAAAGAAATAATACATGTATACATACACACATAATATAGTTTACATTGGAATTGCAAAGTGGTATCAGAAGCAATTGCTGTCGTATTTCCCTCAAGCATACACTGAATGAAATATTTTTTAAAAGTATTCTTTATTGAACAAAGAAGAGCCTGAAGACGTCTCAGAAGAACCAGTGAGGAAATCCTGGGGCAGAAATGGAGAATCAGGAGGATAACTCACACTGCCTGGACTGGGTGGAGTGTGAAGCCCTGAGCTGCAAGCTCGCTCTCTCGTGTGACGTACTAACAGTCAGCGGGACCTTGTACAGGCGCCGTCGGTCTCCCGTGTGACGTACTAACAGTCAGCGGGACCTTGTACAGGCGCCGTCGGTCTCCCGTGTGACGGTACTAACAGTCAGAGGGACCTTGTACAGGCGCCGTCGGTCTCCCGTGTGATGGTACCAACAGTCAGAGGGACCTTGTGCAGGCGCCGTCGGTCTCCCGTGTGACTTACTAACAGTCAGAGGGACCTTGTACAGGCGCCGTCGGTCTCCCGTGTGACTTACTAACAGTCAGAGGGACCTTGTACAGGCGCCGTCGGTCTCCCGTGTGACGTACTAACAGTCAGAGGGACCTTGTACAGGCGCCGTCGGTCTCCCGTGTGACGTACTAACAGTCAGAGGGACCTTGTGCAGGCGCCGTCAGCTGGGCGGTCCCCGGGAGCACTGCCCTCAGATCCCACGAGGCTCCCGACTTACCTTCCACCAAATGGATCCTTACAGCAGAGCAAGGCTGGCCCTCCCCAGGCTTTTCTGGATTTCTGCTTCTTGATGTTATTCTTCTCCCCCCTCACCAAGCTCCACCTTATATGATGCACCCAGGGAGGGTGCTGGTGCTGGTTATGGTGTTTGGTCCAACAAAGTCAGCAAGAGCGTCCTACTGTCTCTCTCTTAAGCCTTTCTCTATCTCCTATGTATTTTTCCCGGTGGAGAGGGTTATTCAGCCTCTGCTTTGAATCTCCAACAAAAGAACAGAATTCTAAGAAAGTTACTGTCATCATCCTCTCCTCTGCCACATTCCTTCAGTCTTAGAGGGGTTTGAAAAATGAGGTACTTGTCAAGTTTTATGGAATCAGTGACCATGATGCTCTAGGTGCCTGGAAAGTCTACTGAAATGCCCCATGATCAGGATTGCTATAATTCACATCCACATGGTACCCTATAAATTCAGTCTCTGAGGGGAAGTCATCAGTACAAACCACCTATCCCTTTCCCCCTTTTTTCTGGAAATAAAATTTCCAGAACTTGTTGTGTTTTCTTAGCCATTTCCCTGGTAGAATTGCCATCGTTTATGTTGGCAAATCCTTCTCTCCTCTGTCCTTTGGAAAGCCAGTGGTTTCTGTGACAATTAACCCACCTTGTGTTGTCTGTCAGGAAGCTGTGGGCATACTGTTCCCCTCAAGCCTGATGAAGTTGTCTTAGATCCTAGATTCAGATCCTACTTGCCTCTTTTTCGCAGGTGAGAGTCCTCCCTAGAGGGGAGAACAGAGTGGAGGGGAGGGAATGTGGGGGAGGGGGAGGGGAGAGCCCACTGCCAGCTAAACTGCATCAAAAACAACAACAACAAAATACATATTTTAAAAAATAAAAAGTCTACTACATGATTTTTCTAAGATCAAAAGAGGTCTATTTCAAAGTGAATTTTTCTACTAGCATTATGGGAAACAGTTGCAAGACACCTGGCTGAGGAAACAGATTTCTAACTTAACAAGTATTTCATCAACTAAAAAAAAATTATTACAACCTGTTGAAGCAAATAAACTTATTATATTCAAGGATCAACTAACTTGTTATATATTAGTGACATTGCTTTATAAGGTAACTATCTATCTATAGACAGACATATAGACATATACATATGTATGTATGTATACATGTTGTAAACCTATGCTACAATTGCCAAAACTACTCAAAATCTTGGAAAATTCCTATCGGTAAATTATGTAGGAAATCAACATCAATGAAACAAGTTAAGAGACGCTAATGCTAGTACTTTTATCTGAATATCTTTACAAATATAGAATTACAGCTGATAATAGACCATCATTTACGAGCTAAATATCATCTAGTTATTAACTGGCTAATACCCAAGAAGCAGTTTGTCCAGCTTGTCGATCATTCCAACACCAGCCAAATCCCTTCTTTTCCCCTGTGATCACTGAGATTTTGGCAGAATAGGAATGCATCTTGTCTTTCCTCTTTGACCTCCAAATTCCTTCACGCCTTGTATCTTTTCCCATATCAGCACCCCGTCTCCACCACCCAAAGTTGTATCATAAATTATGAAAAACAAGGATAATTTTCACAATTACTTCCTTGAAGAGGCAGGACACTCAAACTTGTGAAGGAGAGATGAGCTATTCAGGACGCAAAAGCTGATGGCTGTAATTGAACCAAAGCAAATGACCAGCAAAGGCGTAAGATCACCACCTATGCCAGAAGTGGAAGCCTTGAGCTTCAGCTGAAATTGTTACCTTTCTCCAGGCTCATGCCCCCCATCTCCATATGTGGTTGATCTAGCCGGGTAACCTCACCGTACATGAACTTTTTCCTGTGTGTTCCATATCCCCTTGGCACTGTGTCGCCTCAGATGTTCCTCCTACTCAGCGCTGAGAAAGTGACTGTTCACAAATCACCCTCTGTCCTTACATCCTCTCACTCCACATTAGAGAAATGTGTTATGAGCAGCAGCAGCGACTGCACATTGAAAATGAAGGCCTCAGGTTATACTCCTCCATGTGTAAACTGTATTATCTTGGGAAAATTAAATTTAGCTGAAACATTTTTGTACTCATGAGAAACCAGGTTTATAAACCAAAATTGTTTCAATGATTAAACATGTCGAATGAATAAAAGTGCTTTGAATACTTGAAACTTAATTCTTATCAGTTTATCCCTCCCTTTTCATGAGGTTTAAATCTCCCTTGACTCAGTGCCATTGGTAAATAGGCCCAAGGAGTCCTGAATGTCACTTGTTTCCGTGTGGACAAGCAGAGCCATCCTTCAGAGCGCTCGCCGGTTCCTTGCTCCTTCCATCAGCTTCTCCTTATTTTGCAGCAAACAGTGAATGCTCGACAGGGTCCTTTGAAGGGCTCACAACTTGGGGTTCCTTGCTTCAGGCAGATTCCACCCCGAAGGTAGCAGGGTCTCTCAAAATGGAGTGTCCGAGCATAGCCTGGAAAACAAATGTTTGGTTCCAAGTAGAAGCTCCATGGGAAGACGGTCAAGATCCCTGCACAAATGGAACCCGTGGCTTTCTCAGCTCAACAGCTACAGAGAATGGGTTTGACTCAAAGACCTTCACCCTGTCATTCTGCCATGGCTGCAGAGCTAGTCCTCAGCTGCTTGCTGGAGCAGCTCATCACTCACCTCACGCCCATAGGCTGCAGAGCTAGTCGTCAGCTGCTTGCTGGAGCATCTCACCACCCACCTCACGCCTTTCTCACACGTGACCCTTCCAGCTCTCACGTTCTCATGAGACAAAAGCCTTGCCTAGATCAACTCAATGTCACCACTGTGCTGAGAAAGATAGAGATCTCTGGTCAGGGCCTATACAAAGTGTTGCCTCCAAGTTTATACTGGCCAGATGACTTCACTGTTCAAACATGTAGTGTACTTGGAGAGAGAGGTGAAGGGAGATGGAGTGGTTTTCCACTTAAACAGAACTTTTAATGTGAAGACTGAACAACTGAAGAAACTTTTTTTCTAACTCCAATAAGTTATTCTGGCACTCGGTGACAATTGAGAACATTCCTTCAGGTTTTACTTTCTAACACTTCTTGACTTAAGGAAAGAAAAAAATAAATAAAAGAAATGGCATAATGAATGGTATTTACCGGGCAGTCCCTGGAAGATGGCAAAGAGGATAGTGAGGAAGGTGTGGAGCCTCATAGCTGCAGAGGTGATGTTCCTGATGGTGAGAAGCAGAGAGCCGGGTTAGAAGGCTGAGGAGCCAAGAGCGGTCCACACATTGCTACATGGGTTAGTTTTGTTGCTGCTCCAAGATCCTGCTTGCCCATCAGCAAGGTGGCCACTCACAGCACTGTATTCATTCCTGCATTGGCTTTCAACACACGGATGGAGTGAGTCTTCTTGAGCCATGACCAGGAGACTGTATCGAAGTGCAGCAGAGGCCTGAGCACCTGAAGCTAAGGAGTATGGTTGAGGACCACACCGTTACAGAAGGAGTGCAAACGGGACTCTTCCAAGCAAGAAAGTTGACTGGAAAAGACATGGAGGCAAGTTTATGGGCTTTCCCAGGTTCCTTCTGAGTAATGCAAAATAGCACTGGGTTAAGGGAAGAAACCATGCTTGCTAAAGTCAGTGGGGAAGGGTCCAGTGCGATAGCACAGTTGGTTAAATCCTCACCTTGAACATCCCAGAGTCCCAGATGGCTCTGCTTCATGTCCTAGGTGCTCCACTTCCCATCCAGCCTCCCTGAGGACGGCCCAGAGCAGTGGGACTCTGCTCCCATGCTGGAGACCCAGAAGCAGCTCCCGGCTCCTGGCTTCAGGTCAGCTTAGCTCCAGCCATTGTGGCCACTTAGGGAGTGAACCAGCAGACAGAAGATCTTTCTGTCTGTCTCTCCTTCTCTCTGTAATCTGACTTTCCAATAAAAAAATAAATATTTTTAAAATTTAGTGGAAAAATATACCTACTTATTCCTAGGATATGAATTTCAATCATTTTAGTCATTTGTTTATTCTTTATTATGTTTTTAAAATTACACACTCCACATACCAGAAAATTTATGTTGACTCTTTTTAGGGACTGGCTTATTTCACTACGCGTAAGGTCTGCAATTGCAGCCACTTTGCTGATTTCATTCTTTAGTACGGATGGGTGGTGTTTTTTTATGTATATACACCACTCACTTTTTAGAGTCATTAGTTAATAAATATCCAGGTTGATTCCATACCTAATCTATTGTGAATGGAGTTGCTCTGAATATGGGGATACTTCAAATGCTGATATGGCTTCTCTGATATGTGGTAATTATGGAACACGGAAAAACGTATAAGCATTAAACTGAAATCTTACAATTTGGTTACTGTTTATAGCTGTCATCTATAGTCCTATGGAATACTGATATTTCTACTTTTTAGTTCTTTTACATTAATACTGTGATTTATAAAGTAAGTTGAAAGTACATTACTGCAAAAATTAAGGGGATCAAGAAGAAAGGAGGGTGCAATGAAATACATGAACTTATTCTAGGTATGCCAATACAATTTTCAATATATATTTCAAAATTAAAAATAATAGAAATTTAAAAATCAGAACTAAAAAAAATACATAGCTTCTCTGCAGTTGCAACTATTTACGATTCAGGAGTATTTGAGCTCTTCTCCTTTGACAATGGAACCATGGGAGTATTTTCCTTAAAATACAGAACCATACTTTACAACCACCTCCATTTAAATATCAAATTGAAGATCCTTTAATATTTATTCAAATATATTTGTATCATATATATGCGTGACTGAATGTATATTCAAAATATTACGTGATTGTAAGGAGTATTAACCATTATACATCTTTTATTATTTAATAATACTGTACAAGTGCCCACCATTTCACTATATCTTTTTTCCCCACAATATAGTTTATGAACATGACAGTTGCAACCCCTCTGTCCCTCCCTGACGCTTATCCCTCTTCTACTTGCTTCTTATTTCCCTTTCAATTTTTGCAAAGACACACATTCAATTGACTTTATATTCACAAACTTAACCATCCACTAAATAAAGTATTGAAAAGTAGTACTTGGTGTGTATGAAGGAACGCTAACTGTTTTAGTGAATAGTAGTATTTATGCTTGTCTTGATACACCTATAAAGCAAGCTGGACTTCTCTTAATACTCTGGCATTTTTGGTCTCTTCTCTACTGGTCTTTCTGTTGGGCCATTCATCTTTTCTCTCTGATTTCTAACTTCTCCATGAATACTCAGCTCATTAGTCCTTTATCATATATAATGTAAAAGTGGTTCCCTGTTTGATTTTGATGCTAACACTTTTTCATCCAGGAGCTGGAATTACCGACTGCTCTCCATTTTCACTTTTTATGCTATTCCTGCCTGCTTTTCTTTAAAGACGTTTGTGTGTTCTCCTAATTATATGCATATTTTTCAGCATTTAGATGGAATTTATTCTGGACATCCATGAGACAATTCTAACCACATTAAAGTGCTTCTTGCCCCATGCAGGAGTATGGAGCCTGATACAAAAGGCACATGCCTGGGCTCAGGGCTCTATGCCCATAGGAATTAGAATCTGGGTACAGAAGAAAAACGAAATTACACAGGATGCCAAAGAACTATCACAGGTCTCCTTGGCACACTGGGCACAGCAGGGTGCTGTGGAAAGGACCTGCATGCCCACAGCCCATAGCATTTCAGTGGCGCACAGTGCTATCCTCCCCAGCTATCAAATGGCATCATACAACACAGAGTAAACTTCTCTCCCCACGACTTCCTGCGCCAGATCGGTATGATTTTTTTTTTTATATCACATCACTATCGGCATTTCTTTAAAATTCTTGGCTACACCCAATGATTCACTTTTATAAAAGAACCTTAATTTTCTTGATCATGTTAAAAGTAAACTTACTGCTTTGGTAATTTGTGTTAATTCAAAATTACAGCTTTTGTTTAGGAAAACAACAATGCATGAACCATTGAGCCTCCCAAACAACAAGATTTTAATAGGTGTTTCAATTTAAATATTTCTTTGGGATACCCTTCAATAATTTCTTCATAGAGATTTAAAACATTTTCATAACATTATGCTAACCATAGTACTTTATGGTTTCTCTTTCTACTTGAGCCACATTACTCTTTATTACAATTTATAACTATCTATTGTTTTTATAAATAATTAATTTGTGTACTAATTTTATTATCAGCCCCCAGGTTAAACTTTTGTTGTTTTCCTATTGCTTCATGGTTACTTCTCAACAGCTTTTCAACTATAAAATCATAAATTTGTAATTAATTAATTTTTTGCCTCCTCATCTAATTGAAATGACATGCATTGGAGAATTCAGAAATGATCTGGTCCAATCCAAACATTTTTACAGATGAAAAAGCTTTGGCAAAATGAGAAAATTCAACATTACCGAGCAACCTGTATAGATGTCCTTTAGGTTTTCAGAAATCTTTCTCTGTACCACAATGAAAAATATTGCCTTATTTCAACCCCATTTTCTTTTTTCTTCTTTCTTGATTCTCTTAATCTTGTGTTCTCATGTCAAAGATAAACTTCCTTAATATCCCAGAACTAGGTAAGATCAATTTTTTTTAAATAAACGTCTCAGTAGCCTTTCAATACCGGTGATTTCTTGTGTAAAAGCCTTTGATTTTTCTTCCAGAACTTGATTAAGAATTTGAATTTATGCATTAAGCACAGGTTGTCATTTCAGCTCAGATGTCTTTGGAGATCAAAAATGAGTTTGTGCCTGGGAAAGAAATTGAGAGCCTTTTAATGACTGCAGTGCAACCCGGGGTCTCTGTGAACCTTGGACCCAGTCTGCCCTGCAGGCTGTAACATCACGGTGATTCAGTTCAAATCAGCATCTCCAATAAGTTACTGGCAAAAAATGCACTCAGGGTCTAAGAATATGAGGGTGGCTACCGTCTGTAAGCCCTAAGAGAATTCTGCAGAAGATGTTGAAAAATGGAAAAGCTTTAAACATGATGGTAGTTGACATGCGAAGGAAACAGAAATAGAAGGGAAGTAACGGACGGAAGAAAGAAGGAAAAGGGAGGGAGGAGCTGACACAGAGAGACAGACACACCGGTGTGAGCCTCTCCCAGAATTCTCAATCCCCCAGAGGCAGTCCATGCCCCGGCTTGAGTGGCCTCTGGAAGGGCAAGCACAGCTGCTCTTTCCTCCCCGCTGAGAAAGCAAAACGCTGGCTGTTGATTTCTCTTCCCAGCTCTGTGGCTCACAGAGGTCTGGCAAGACATCTCCTACTGGGCTGACCACCTCTCCCTAGAAAAGGCCCATGGGCTCCATTGAAGCAGTGGAGCCCTCCGTTATGTGGCAGTTGCCACCATGAACTGGTGGAGTCCTCCATTACATGAGCGGACATCATTGTTGATGCATGTCTGTATCACCTCCCTTGTTCTGAAGACCCTCAGAATGGTCATCTGTGCCTGATCCTGAATTCCTCTGTGTTTCTCACCAGTCCTGATATTCACTTAAGAGTAGTTTTTAAAAATTTCCAATGTCCTTAAAATGAGAACAAAAAAATGCATTTTACTTCAAATCACAGACACAGAATACATCCCCTGAGCACACCTGGGTAGAGGGCTCACAGCCTTTTGGAGCACAGCATAAACATGGGCATCCCACGTGCCCACTGACAAGTATCAGGGAAAGTACCTCACTATGAGCAAAGGATTGTGCTAAGCGCTCCACATATTGCTTCATTTAATCCTCAATCTTTACAATTAGGATAGAATAAACTGGAAACTAAAATCTTGACAGCCTGTCCTGGAGATGGTGCAATAGTGCTAAACCGTGATCAGGTGGCATCCCATTCAAGTTGAGTCCCATCTGTGCTCACAGCCATCATATATTGTTTCTTTTACAACAAGAGCCTAGGCTCTTCCACAGAAATAGTTCAGGGCCCTCAATAACACCACGCAGAAAATGTCAAAAATGCAGTGAAATTTGGGATACGTAGTTCCTGGCTGTGCCTCTGGATCATACATCACACAACCTCTCCAGGCTTGGTCGTCCCAAGGACAGGACGCAGTGAGGGGAAGTCACTGTTCCAGTGCTGATTCTACAAGCGTCTAAGCCTGGTGCTCACACCCACGGGAAGAGAGAGTGAAACACAAGACAGAACAAAACGCTCTCGCCACTTCAATTAGTTCTTCTGCCTGAGGGGACAGTCTCTAAAAATAAACCCTGGGGAACATACAGCCCGGTCCCACTTGGCAAACTGCTGGGCATCCACTCACCTCCTTCCCTTCTGTGGGCATAAGCTAATGTTTAGGCTCCTCTTCATTCTTCAGTGGTCATTTCTGAAGTGGTCCCTAATTACTTGCCCATGTTCTCACCACATTGGTTGCTAATGAACCAGAGAAACCACTGGGTCAACGATTTCACGAGTAGCACCACATGCCTGGCAGTGGCCCAGAGACTGCCACCAGGCATCCCAGTTAGCATTCATAAATGTGTTTTTCCCTGTGATGGCCTCGGATGACAGGCAAACGTTTCAGGGGACAGGGCATCACCACACGCTTAGTGTAGTGACTGCCTCTCAGAAGGGCAGTGAGAAAGCTACTGCTGACCACCACGTAATGAGCAAGCCCACAGCTCCCCGAAATGTGCACCTGCTCAAGTGCCACTTCTGGGCAGGAGTTGGAGCAGGCCCAGGCCAGAGCTTCACATTACAGATGGGGAAAAAAGACATCCTGAGAGCCAGATGGCATAGAAAGGATGAGAACACAGGAGACTGGGATTGCAGCTTCACTGAGGCTAAAAATGTAAACCTGCGGTAAGGTGAGACCCCTATATGGAGGTAGTAAAATAAAAGATGATATTCTTGAAACAACCATAAAAACATGGAGAAACATCTCTTGAAAAATGTCTAGGTTAGACAGATTATGAAACACAAACAGAACTATCCCTGGCTACAACTTTCAAATTAGCCATGAAGTAGGAAGGCTACGTAGAAGAAAATTATTCATACAATGAAGAGTTTTGTATCTTCTATTCTTGAGACTTAAAAAAATACATATGGAATAAGTTGATTTAAAATGTTTCTGGTTGGAAAGCACAAAATTAATTTGAGGGTGTTATTAGAACATGTTTCTAAAAAATAATATTCCTTAATTTCATATTTCCCTTTTTATTTTTATTTTTTTTTTTCAAAATTTAGCTGTTATTTACTTGAAGGGCAAAGTTACAGAAAGAAAAGGAAAGGCAGGTGGAGACCTTCCTTCCATCTGCTGGTTCACTTTCCAAATGGCTTCAGTGATCAGGAAGGAGCCAGCTAAGCCAGGAGCCCAGAGCTCATCTGGGTCCCCATGTGGAGAGCAGGAGTCCAGGCAGCTGGCCACTTTCTGCTGCTTTCTCAGGTACGTTAGCTGGATCAGAAGTGGAGCAAACCAGTGACGACATGGGATGTAGGCATCACAGGGGAGGGCTCAGCCCACCGAGTCACGGTGGCAGCTCCTTCAAGTTAATCAGAACAGTAAACTGTTTCTCAGCGAAAGAGCATTACTACTGATTCAAGAGTTTGGATTAACAAAATAATACTAATCTGAACCAGAACGTTTGAATTGCAGTTCTGGCAACACAATTTGTCTGTAAGTGTCTGGGAAAATTATTTTTGTTTGCGTTTCTAGACTTTGGTTTCCTCCTCTTAAAACAGCAGAATTAGGTGAGCTGATCTCAAAGGGTCTTTTGACTCAGCGGCTCTTGCTGGTAGCACTCAGCCTTAACGGGTGGGCTCATGGCAAAGACCTACCTCCCACACTAAGTAAGAGCCAAGTTATCTTCCTCCCACGCATACAAAGAAAAGTAAGTTATTCAAATGCAGACTTACATGCGTTTAGACACAGGTATGTATCTAACAGGCATCGGATTCACTCCTCTGTCTTCCTGTACTTTGGTGTTCCAGCCTGAGTGTAAATTTACAACTGTGTTCTCTCGAAGAATTGATTCCTTTTACGATTATACCAAGACATTTTTTTGTCTCACTTTATAGTTTTTGACTTGAGTCCATTTTGTCATGTCCTTTATGACTTCCATCTGCATATATCTGTCTTCCACTCTTCACTTCCCATCTGTGTGATCCTGTGCAAAACCGGAGCGAAGGGGAGCACTTCTGTGTTTTTTCAATCTGTTCAGCTACTCTGTGTCTGATGCCTGTACCGTCCAATCCACTTGCACTCCAAACAGGGACCTGTTACTGTGATAAAAACACCGACATTGAACATTGGGATAATTTAATTATAGAACTAAAGAGGAACTCATGAGATGATGACATTTGCAAAATACAATGTGTCTGGCCCAGCGGCGTGGCCTAGCGGCTAAAGTCCTCGCCTTGAAAGCCCCGGGATCCCATATGGGCGCTGGTTCTAATCCTGGCAGCTCCACTTCCCATCCAGCTCCCTGCTTGTGGCCTGGGAAAGCAGTCAAGGACGGCCCAATGCATTGGGACCCTGCACCCGCGTGGGAGACCCGGAAGAGGTTCCAGGTTCCTGGCTTCGGATCGGCGCGGACCAGCTGTTGCGGCTCACTTGGGGAGTGAATCATCGGATGGAAGATCTTCTTCTCTGTCTCTCCTCCTCTGTGTATATCTGGGTGTAATAAAATGAATAAATCTAAAAAAAAAAAAAAATACAGTGTATCACAAACTATTAAAATGCAAAATGAAGGGATAAAGTGGAAGAAATAGTGAAAATTATTTTTTTCATTTTTAAAAATTTATTTATTTTTTAATAATCTTACTTAGTTGATTAGGGTACAAAGGGTCAAGAGCTACAGGAAAGTAGATAATACCATTGTTTCCACACTAATAGCATCATTTTTTTTCCTAGTGTCTGCGGTCAGGGGAGAAACAAAGGGAGAAGCCCCACCCAGCCTCCCAACCATCCCTGGTCCCCGATGTGAGGCATGCTCTGAGGGTCCTGCTCAAGCAATTTTGATAGTTGAACTGATCTGAATTGCTGCCAATCTCTCCATTCCAATCGCGATGAACCCTACTCAGAATCCACTGGCTGACATAGTCTCTTCATGGTTGGGGTTCTGAGATCAGCAGTTCACTTGGAGGGATCTCCAAAGAAACTTCATCTGAGATTATCCCAAACCTGATTCTTGTGTGAGTTTTCCTCTTGTGTGAGTACAGGGTCTGGCACAGTCTTTTGTCCCAATCAGCTTATGCACATGCTGGTCATTGCAATTGCTGGGTCAGTTCTGTCTTGAGTTCTGTCTTCCGCTTGAACCAATGGATGCTGTAGTCCAGCTCGATCCTACCCACCTCATACTTGGTCCTCCCACAAACCAATGGGAGCTGCAGCCTAGTTGGGGTGACTCCTCAGAACCCCCATCAAGCCTGCTCCCTACCGTAGTTCCCTTGCATGCCAGTATGTACCGCAGGCTTGTTCAGACTGTCCCACATTCCATTTAGCTCTCATACATGTCAATGAGCATTGAAGCCTAGTTCAACCCAACCAACCTACTATCCAGCCCACACACATACTGGCAGGAGCCTTTCTGTCTAGTCACCCCTGCCCCTGTCCTGGTTTTCATGCTCTCCAGTGGAAGTGGTAACCCAGTAGGGAGGTGCCCACTATCTCCCCACTAGGCCCCTTCAACATCTGGATTATGCACTTTCCAGGTGGTACTGGCATTTAAGTTGACAGAATTAGCCTCCAGTGCTAGCCTCTGCCAGCTGATGCTGCAGCAAAGCCCATCCAACCCTCACCCACTCTAGTTTTTGCTTGTACCAGTCAGAACAGTCAGCCAATTCTTGTCCTTACCTATCTAGCTCACAGGAGACCCACAGGTGTTGTGCCTGGTGTGGTCTACCCCGTCCCAACTCATGCTCTCCAGTGGGAGTGGTTGTTCAGCAGGGGAGCCCATATTCCCCTGTCGGCTTTGCCTGCTCCCTTTCTGGTTCTCACGTGTGCTGTTTGGACACTGCAACCATATCTGGTGCGACTTACCTCACCTTGGCATTCCTTAATGCGCACTGCTTTGTGTTATGACCAAACCCGGGCCTGACCCACACTCTATGCTGTTGCTCGGGTTCACCAGAGGGTGATGTGAACGGGTTCAGCTTGCTCTGCCCCCCACCTATGCCATATGTATGATGGTGGGTATCTTCCTCTGGCCTGGTCTGGGTTGCTTCTTATCATGGTTCTTGTGCTCACCTGTAGGGGCTGTGTTCCGACAGAGGAGTTTCCCAAACTCCTCCATCAGAACCTCTCCCTATTCCAGGTCTTGCGCATACTGGTGGTTCCATGGGCCAGCCCTCATTGCTGGCTGTCAATCCACTCCAGTTCTTGGTGTTGGCTGTTTCACCCAGCCAAGGCTTGTCCATACCCAGAGACTGCTCACACATGGCTCAGTAGGGGCAGAGACCCAGCCTAGTCCATCCTACATCTACCCAGGTTCTCCAGAGCACCAGATGGTGTTGACATCTAGCCCAGCTTGGTGCACCCAGCCCCAGTCCACACTTGTGCCTAGGGAGATTGCAGCCATATCCAGAGCAGAACACAGCCCCCATTCCAGCCCCCGCTCCCTCCCGTGAGAATCCCAATCCAGCAAGTGTGTACTCTCACAGCTCCCCAACCGAGTCTATTCCCAGCCCTAGATTGTGCATGTGCCAGTGGTTGCTCTGACCCAGTTGGCTTAGCCCCTCACCTGTCTTGGCCTTTGCCTTTGATGCTGTGGCATGGTGTTCCTGCCTCATGAAGACCAGTTGGGGTAAGAGCCTAGGTTGGAATGACATGTAACTCCTTCCTGATTTCTTTCCTTTTTTGTGAGTTGAAGTTTGCTTGGCCCTGCCTGGTCTGCCCCGTTCTAGTTGCAGCTCGGCCCACCCCACTTCCTATTTAGGATGCATCTTTGGGTGGTGCTGCCTTGACCTGCCCAGATTGCCATGGGTTCCTTTACCCATAAGTGATGGCATGTGCCATGGTCACTCCTAGCTTAGCCCATCACCATCCCATCTTGTGAGCTAACCTGTTGGACTGAATCAGTCTGGCCCAAATAGATCTTATGGACACTCCCCTCCAAACCATCAGGTCTCAGTCCCCATGCTTGTCTGAAAGTTTCATGACCCTATTACTGGGAATCACCTAGAATTCACCTCTTACCTACACTAACACTGGCATTATTCATGATGGGTGTCCCTATGCAGCAATTACATATTGTAGAAACCCAGACTTTGCTGCCAGGCGGCCAGCAGGCAGAGCCTGGCACCACTTGGTGCACTGGCCGCCCAAAGCCAAGGACTTGTTCACTGCCTTTTGGCAGTGGGTTTGGCCTGAGTCCCCAGCATTGGGTCTGGCCCGGCAGGGGCACCCCTCACAGCTGCCACACTGCAGGGAGTTGCAAGCCACACCCAACGCCAAGGCCCAGACCCTTCCCAGACTCGTCCTGCTACAAGGTGTTAGTGGCGGGGCAGAGCTAGAACTTTAATCCAGTTCCCAAGTTTCCCTTATGGTGTACTTACCCTGAGGGAAGATCTCTCTTGGGCCTGGAGAAGGCTAAGGACTCATTCACTGCCTTTCGGCAGTGGCTTTGGCCTGAGTCCCCAGCATTGGATCTGGCCCGGCAGGGGCATCCCCCACAGCTGCCACACTGTGGGGAACTGCAAGCTGCCCCCAACCCTAAGGCCTGAACCAATAGTGAAAATTATTCCAAGTGATTCATTTCCCTCTGCTTTCACACTTGGAAAAATCCTTTAAACATACAAATCCATCGCCAAATACTCAAAAGTATTATCTATGACTAAAGTTGGGAGGAATAAGGAAGCAGAACTCACTATTCTATCATTGTTTACAGTAAGGAGCAAGTGGAGTGTGTTAAGCAAACCATTACAGTGGATAAAAACACCTTTTTAAATAGCAACAACTACAAAAATAAATAAAACACTTATTGATGGATTGACAAGAGTTATATAAATGTAACTTTAAAAATGTCTGAAGACAGGGTCTGGCGAGATAGCATAGCAGCTAAAGTCCTTGCCTTACACATGCCAGGATCACATATGGGCACTGATTCTAATCCCATCAACCTGCTTCCCATCCAGCTTCGTTCTTGTGGCCTGGGAAAGCAGTGGAGCAAAGCCCAAACCTTGGGACCCTGCAGACCTGGAGGAAGTTCCTGGCTCCTGGCTTTGGATTGGCTCAGCTCCAGCCACTGAAGTTGCTTGGGGAGTGAACCATTGGACAGAAGATCTTTTTCTCTGTCTTCTCCTCTCTGTATATCCACCTTTCCAAATAAATAAATATTTTTTTAAAAAAAATGTGTGAAGACAGAAAAGAAGTTTGAAACAAATATGAAGAAATACCACATTTGTAGACTAAGAGAGTTGAAATCATTTTTAAAAACAAGTTTTGCTGTATTTATTCTATAACTAATGAATCTATTTACCTAAAAACATATCTGTTGAATAGAAAGCCAATATAAAGGACCAACAAAATCATTATTTTTGTTCATGAGATAGTTGATTTGCTCAGGGTAAACCTGGAATCTGTGCCCTGGTCTGCAGTGCTCTTTCTGGCTGCCCTGGAATCTGGGTCTTTGCTGGTCTGCGCTTTCCGCCAGGGGCTCTGTGGATGACTTCTTCCACATTTCTGAGCCTGTAAAGTGCTTGCACCTGCACCCCAGGCCCTGTTATTTTATTGTTCTTAGCTGCATTTAGTAATGTGTAAATTGTGTCATCTCATGTTGTCTTCAGGATACCATGAACTGTGGGATTTAAACACTAGGAGTTATGTGGTTTAAACAATAAGAATTGTTTTTCTTACTGTTCTGTAAGCTGGAAGTTCCAGATCAAGGAGTCAACATGGTTGTTTTCATTCTCTGGTCTCTCTGACTGGTAGATGACGTGTTCTCGGCGCATTTTCTAATGGGTTTTCTTCCTTGAGCACATTCCCCTGTTGTCTCTTCCTCTTTCTTAAGCAGACCACCCCCATCAAATTAGCCCTCACCCTAACACTCTCATTTAATTTAATCCCTCCCCTGCTGGGAGGGTATTGGCCAAGCACTCAGTTAGGATTCCTGAATTCCCCATCAGAGTACTTAGCATCAGCTCAGGACTCGGGTTTCTGATTCCAACTTCCTAATGATTCAGGCCTATGGTAGGCAGTGGTGAGGCTCAAAGAGTTGGATTCCTACTACCCACATGAGAGACCTGAATGTGTTCCTGTCCCAAGACTTGCCTCTGCCCAGTCTCAGCCATTGTGGGAATTTTCGGAGCAAACTAGCGAAAGGGAGTTCCTTCCTTCTCTCCCTCACAAATTAAATACACATGCATACATACATACATATATACACACACACATAATCATGTAAAATACTGAATTTTGAAGTGCTAGAGATGAGGGCTTCAAACTACTCATCTAAGGAGACAGTGAATCCATAACGAAATCAAATTCCTGTAATGTAAAGCAGAACCCAACTTCTTGTCTGTATCCTTAGCCTAAGATGCCCTTGCTTGTCCTTTACCACAAAAATGGACTGATTGGAGGGAGTGACCCTGTGACGCTGCAAGGTGCTGGTAACAGGACTCAGGTAAGCATTTGCTTTTCTGATAGATAGGACCCTTGGTGACCGGGGGAATTCCAGGTCTGGGCAGAATGTAGCTGCCACCTTCACTTAGCCCTCAGAGCAGCTTGAGCCCAACGGCCATCATAAATCCTCTAAAACAGGCACTGGCCAATGACAAGAAGGTTGCGTGCCCCCCGATGAGCCAGGAACTTGGAAGAGCTGACCATGTACTCCTCAGCCTCAACTTCAGGCTAAAGGAACCTTCACGCCTTCTCTCTGGGGAGTCTGTGAACTAAACATCACTGAGCAGCTCCCCAGTGTCATTGCTTGACTCTCTGTGCAATGGGTGAACAGACCCGTTTGGGAGTTCCACAGCAATGCCTCCAAGTGCTTTGGACTGCTGTTAGATAACAATAAAACTTCGTGTCGAGTACTGAACTATTTTTTTTTCTTATCTCTATCTCAAATATTGGAGTACAGGCTCTGTGCTGACAGAAATTTTTATCTTAAGTTACCTTCTGCATTCCCAGCACTTAGAACAAAGCCTGGAACAGAGATGAGCCCAGTGAAGACACTTGTATAATTCCTGTTCTTAAGCTTGTCAAAAGTTAGACTTAAGATGATTTGTGTGTGTGTGTGCTTACTTTCCATGCAATAAAAATCTTCTAAACTTTATTTCTAAAAACTCTGGGGCTCAAATCATGTTATACCTGGGACAAAACTCACAGGCTAGAGGCTGATGTGACGTAGTGCTTCCTGCTTCCTGCGATGCTGGCGTCTCGTAAGGGTGCCATTTTCGATTCAACTGTTCACTTACACTCCAGCACCCTGCTAACGCAGCAGGGAAAGCAGCAAAAGATGGTCCCAGTGCTGGAGTCCCTGCACCCTCGTGGGAGGCCTAGAAAAAGCTCCTGAATCCTGGCTTTGAGAGTCCCTACACCCACATGGGAGACCTAGAAAAAGCTCCTGAATCCTGGCTTTGAATCAGCTCAGGTCCAGCTGTTGCGAGCATTTGGGGAATGACCCGGTATATGAAAGATCTCTCTCTCTCTCTCTCTCTCTCTTTCTCTCTCTCTCTCTCTCTCCTCTCTCTCTCTCTCACACACTTCTTGTCTTCCAGTGTGTAGGTGCGTGTGGATATGTCTTCTCTCTGTGCAACTCTGACTTTCAAATAGATTAAAAAAAAACCTTTTAAACAAACCCACAGGATAGTGCTCGATCTGTTGTACTAGATCTGAGTCCATGTCTTGGAAGCTGAGCTTTTCTCATAACTGCTGCTCATTCTTGGAAGCTCTGGGCCTGGCTTGACCGCCACTTGGCAACCAGCTTCCCATTGCTTGCCAAGGTAGAACTCAGATACTGACTTTTTGGCTTTCTCAACTGCAGTTTGCCTGAATTCCCCAAGGCTCTGTGGAGCTGACGTTGAATATCTATACGACCAGTGTCCTCAAGGCACTCTACGGCAAGGGTGGGGTGACTCAGATTCCAGCTCTCTCCAGGGACTTCCTGCATGGGGATGAACTGACCTTCCCTGGAGTTTAGATGCACACCACCAAAAGGAAGGTGGCATCGACAGCAGTGGCTGAAGAAGGCTAGGTTGAAAAGGAGAAAGCTGAAACGACCACCCCAGAGAGTTGGGACTTGGTCTGTCAAGACAAAGACCTCACTTCCCGGAGCTGGAGGCACGCCTCCCACCGTCTGGATTCTGCACTACATGAAGCTGGGGACGGTGCTGAAGGACCGATAGGAACAGAATCCACGTGTCCAGAGGCAAAGCAACTTAGCTTTCAGTGTAGTCAGAAACGAATGTGTGCCCTCATAATCTTGGTGTGGCACTGACTGCTTTGCTCTGTTATGTGGGATTTCTTCTATATTTGTTTGTTTCTCAAAACTGGGAGATATTTTGCTATTTTTCTTTCTGTTTTTATTTTAAGCAATCAGGTTTTTCTTAAGATTTAGGTTTTATTATTATTATTTATTATTGGAGAGTCAGAATTATAGAAAGAAGGAGAGACGGAGAGAAAGATCTGTCCACGGGTTCACTCCCCAAGCGGCTGCAATGCCCAAAGTTGAGCTGATTTGAAGCCAGGAGCTAGGATCTTCCTTCAGGTCTCCTATGCAGGTGCAGGGTCCTAAGACTTTGGGCCGTCCTTGACTGCTTTCCCCAGCCACAGCAGGGAGCTGGATGGGAAGCAGGGAGCTGGACGGGAAGCAGGGCTGTTGGGATTAGAACTGAGGCCCATTTGGAATCCCAGAGCGTTCAAGGCAAGGACTTTATAGCCGCTAGGCTATCACACCAGGCCTGGATTATAGGCAATTCTTAAAATCTTTTAATTGATACTTGCAATTTTCCCCTAATATTATATGTAAGCTGCTTTTGAAATAATTAATAATAATAAAAGAAACAATGAAAAAGACAGTGTCTGAAATACACTGTTCGAGTTCCGTCATCTCTTCTTCCTGCCTTGGTCAGGGCAGAAGTGTGCTCTGCTCAGTGTCTGGATGCGCAGGCCCTTGTATATGCGAGGATTACACCAAGGTTCTGACCAGTAACACACAGCCTCAGTGAAAACCTTCCCCTTTAAGTAGTACCTTAAATGTTTGCCTTTGATTTCCACTTATCCTTATGCTATTATTTTGTGTTTCTCTCCTACCTCTCGGTCCACACATAATGTTGGACTTGCAGAAGCTGTCTTTTAACCATGGAAAAGACTCTTCTGAACATGCGCTGTGGAGCAGGTCATTGCAAGAGTGCTTGGTCCTCGAGCAGTGGTGAAGCCCACTTCTCCCACACGCTGGCTTGCTTACATGGATACATACCGTGATTGGAAAACAGCATATCTAGACTTTTGAAAGCCCTAAGTAGTGCCTGACCTTGGTGCCTGAGTGCACTTGAACAGCTGGAGTGTCAGGCTTGAAGATCTATCCCTGTGTGATGGGTAAAAACCTATGGCCAATGAGAGTTTGCTCTGTTTTCCGTAAGAGTTACAGTGAGAAAATTTCATCCATCAGAAGTATTTTTATTTATTTTCTATAAAGTGTCTTTTTGGGGGATTTTTTAAGTCAATTTGTTTTTCTTGAATATGGGATTTCTTTGTAAATTCAAGAAATCAGTTTCTTATTGTATGTATTTTAGAATTTTCTCATTTCATAACTTTTTCTGCACATAAAAGTTTTTTTATGCACCTTTTCTTTTGTAATTCCTAGGATTTGAGTCTTTCTCATTTAAGTTTGTAAAATACAGTATCGAACTCCATCCTCTACTAAAGCACAGAGCTTGCTCTCCTAACTATCACTACTGTCTCAGATTCAGTCACACTTTTCCAAAGAGGTTTACCAGATGCTTATCATCCTCACACGGTAACAATACCTGTAGTTCAGTAAGAAAACAGGAAACATGGTCATGGACAGAGCCACTGGATCAGAGAAACAGCAGAGTCACCGTGGGCTAGCAGAGGTGTCCTGTGTGTTTATTCTATCCTCTGCTCTACCTTCTTCCTCACCTGAAAAGCCCACACGAGCACTGCATGGTAAACCCAGAGTCAGTATCCAGGGGCCCATTCTCCCTGATCCTACCCTTGGCCAAATGAAACACGTTGGTCATGGGCCTATTTATCATGGGCCTGCTTATCATCCTTCCTTCTAGACAATAAATTCCTGAGCTCCCAAGGTGGATCACAGCCTTGAGGATTTGTTTCTTCTTAGAGCTCACTTATACTAGAGACCTTGATGAGCTGATCTGGTAGGCCACCATGTTCAACTACAGGCTTTTCTGAGAATAGCTCAGTAGCTAGTCCCAGTCAACATTTTCTGGAAATAGTGAAATCTCTTTACTCAACAATGACGGTAGCCCATGACTCATCTGACTGATGATTCTGGTAATAGACTTCAACTCTTCAATGATGTAGAAACAATCAGGTCCCAGGAACTTCACATGAAATCAAGGAGGAGGGATTTACAGAGACATGTGAAGGAAGCACTTTGGAAACTTTGTGAGACATCAACCAGCAAATGTATACTGACATTCCGCAGCTGTCAGATCTCGGTGCAGAACACAGATAATTCTAGCAAGCTAGAGGCACTAGCTTTTTAGCATGTAGAAATAAATGAGTATATGGCAGCAGTTAATGATGCAGAATTTGTCATCAGCCTTGTTGCTTAAGCGTTCATAAATTTGAGCAAGGTAATCTTCACTTTCACACTTGCGAAAAAAGAATCTGGTTAATAATAGCACCTACTAAGCGGTATTGTTTTGAAAGCCCATTATAATGGATGACAAGCTTTTGGTAGTTAGCACATATTAGTTAACATTCATATTAGCAAATATCTTAATATAGTCTCAGAATACTATCTGATATGTATTAGTCACAGTTAAGATTGACTTCATAGCCTTATAAAAGGAAAAAAGTTAACAGTCTCATTTTAGGCAAGTAGATATTGAAGTTTCAAAGGACTGAAAAGTTGTATTAAGGGGAAATGCTGGTTACTACAATAAGCTTGGAAACACCTCAAGCTTTGTGTCACACTGGTAAGATCAGTTTATTATGCAACAAAGGCAGAAATATGAAGTCTGACAAACTGGAGGGCCCAATATCTTCACTGCTGAATCCTACCAAGTGTTTCAGGACAATGAATGCCAATATCCCAAACATACTGTACCAAGATAGCATGACTTGACCTTGAGGACAGAGGACACGAAGCAAGCAACACCAAGCGATAGGTCTGTATCACTGAGGAACATAAATGCAGAAGTCCTCAATGATTTTCTACCAAAACAAATTCCAAAGCACATAAAACACATTATAGAACATACGCCAGCAGGATACAATCAATGAATGTGATGGGTCACTTTTTATTGCTGAATGAATTTTCTCCCTCAAATAACACAAAATACAATCCTAAAATTCATATGTAATTATGAAAGATCTGAACAGTCAAAATAATGCTGACCAAAAAGAATTAAACAAGGAAACCTTACAATCCCTAACTTCAAAACATCTTGGTAATAGCATAAGAAAGAACTTATATAGCCATGTTAGCATTGTTGACTTAATATGAAGAAAGGGAAATTTACCATCCTGTTCTCTACTGCTTCACATACACACACAGGTGCTGGGGGTGCCTCCTGGCTGATCCTGTCCTTCTCTTCCCGTCCATCCCTGCTCTCCATCAGACACAGCATCTCTGGGGACCAGTAGGACACATGATGGCTAGTGCTGGAGTCATCTTCCTCTCTAGCCTCTCTTTTCCTCAGCCAGGTACCCAAGACCCCTTGGATACTTGTGTCCAGTGTTGGTACATGACCACAGAGCCCAGGATGAGGAGTCCAGGATGAGTTCCATTCTAGATCAAATAATCCTGGTTTTGTGGTTTCAGAACACAAGTCTGGAAAATGTAAGTTCTCCCATAGCTACTCTTACTGTACTCATGACTGGTAAAGCCTCCTAATCCATCTGAGGCTGAAAGAGACACTACAGTAGACAAAGAAAAGAAAATGTTTTCAATGGGGTTATTCAGGCCTGTATAAACAGTCTGATGAATCCAGACACCACGTGACAGCCAACACCCAACCACCCACACCAAGATCTCCAGGGAAGGGAACAGTTCTTCTCCATGTCCACTTCATTCTGACCCTGAGGTAGGTCACAGTCCTGGATTAAGGCAGCCCCTGTCTAAGAGCAGCATAGGAGCCCAGGTACCCCTCTGAGACACTTCATGGCTGGGAATCCACAGCCCAGATGCCAGGGAGGTCAGTGTGCATCTGTGGGTCTAAGAAGGACATCATCCCAGTTCCCCTGTCTGTAGTACACAGTAAGGTCATAGATGAGGACTTAAGTACATGAAAGTCAGAAATACATGGATTCCTGTCACTGTGAAAGATCTGATGTTATCTGTGGTTTTTAATTACTCTGTTGTAATGATGATTTATTCACTGAGCCAGACCAACCACACAATAGTTATTGAAACTTGAGCCCATCTGCCTCCCATATCTCCCCGTCTCTGCTGAAAATTCTGCTAGTGAGAGAAGTGTCCAGAACTTCCTGTTTGAAATTGCAACATGTTCCCCAGGAGGCTCTTTCCTCCTCTCATTCTTTGTTTTTCTTTGTAGAAAAATCAAATCATGTCTCACTTGTGTTTATTCATTTATTCTGTAGCATTTGTCTCCTTACACTAAAACAAGAGCCTCACATTCAGCTCACCAAAAAAACTCTACAGTTCCTAGGCAACTGCCAAACACAAGTGATATGTAAATCAAGGCAAGTAAAGTCACCAATTTGATCAAATTTCACTTAATAAAACAAAATTATAACATTATTTGCCAATCCACTTGGGATGCTGAACTTTCCATGAGTACATCATTTCATGTGCCCAGAATGTGTAGTAACACATCTTTGAACAACCGATTAGAAACATTTTGCACTAAAATTCAGAATATGAAAGGAAAGTAAGATCAGGAAGGTAAAGCAGAATTTCTGGTAGAAAGAACAGTGAAAGGGAAGGAGAAATCCAGTGTAAGAGACTAATTTTATCAGATTAGCAGGCAGTGATGTTGCAGGACACAGGGATGGAGTCAGTGTTAAGGATGTGTACTCAGAACCATCTGTCAGTTAACAGGAAGGGGACAATGGCACCCCTACCCATCTGTGTGGGTGCAGGAACACAGGGATCGGCTCATTTGTTGCTGTCCAGCATTCAAGCTTGGCAAAGATAGATGCCTTCCCAGCACAAACACAGGGGAAAGATGTGTAAGAGGTTCCAGCTTGCAGGCTCCTGCTCAGCCTCTGTCAGTGGGATACACACACACTGAGTGTGCAGTGAAAAGCCACTCACACTGAGTGTGCACTGAACAGCCACTCACAAGCTAAGCTGTTCATGTTCTATGATGAAGGGATGAAGAATAAGTCACTAGGAACCATCCTTTGGAGCTGTAATTGTTGAAGGACATATTACCCTATCTCTGGACAGTCAGCAGTCTAACTTCAGTTAGTGTAAATTAAGGAAAAAGAAGGGTTTATCACTGTTACTGATCTCCCTCCTAACCCACTGGAGGACCGTCCCAGCAGCTGGCTTTGTGCTTCCAGAATGCTGTTAATATGCCACGGGAGCTCAGTTCAACTCCTCTCTCTGTTACAATGCATTGATCCCCACAGCAAGTCCAAAAGATGCCTCACTGCGCTTTCAAAAAGGGGTCTGATATAATGTTGTTCACAGTAGCAGATACGGCCTTTTTCTTCTTTCCTGTTTTGGTGTTTGATTTTTGAACTCTGCTGTCAGCCAGAACCAGAGTGGAAGGGATAAAAGAGTCCTTTTCTGGACTTCTGTATTGTTTTTTGGTTTTCTAGTGGTGTACACACCAGAACTCATTCACCAATGGATCGCAAGGCAAGATCCTGCCCTGTGTGACCATAGGCAAGCTTCGCCCTAGCTTCTTTTCTCTTGATGATATCTGTGATTTGATCAACCACCTTCTCTCTCCTCTAAACAAGTGTGACCAAGTAGAACTTCCTGTAAGTCACAGGAATGTTTCCTTTGTTCCTAACAATTACTGCAATAACCAATCACATGTGAATAATAAGCACCTGTTGCAATGAGGCTAGAATGACTGGGGCTTCAATTATGTTTACTTTCAGTTATAGTTGATATATGCATTAGTGATTAACCTATTAGAAACTGCTAATGCAACTCTCTTTCTGCCACCAAGAAACAACCTTATATCAATGTAGAAAGATGAGGCACATGCAAAAAATGTTATCCAAACTGCCAAATATTGTCTATTACAGCTACCTCCTAGGTAAAAAAAAAATCATCTATTGGGTTGCCTATTATGCAGCTAGCCTGAACCCGAAGCCTTTTTAAGGTCCAAAGATCATCAGTCTCATAAACCATGCAATCAGGAAAGAGTTATCCTGTAATGACCAAGGTAAGCAGGAATGAAGCGGGGAGCAAAAGGAATTGGGCTTAATCTGCCCTTCGCCTTCCAAATGGATAACAGGTGAGATGCCATTCTGAGGATTCCAGACCTGGAAAACGTGAGGGCCACTCCATGCGTTTGAGGCACAGCGCATTTCATGCTAACTGTACATAACTAAACACATTTTCCTTTAAACTTCTTTCAGTCTTGCCTGATTTTTCTTCTCCTTAAATTTATCTTTCCCAAACCTGGGGTTAATTCAGGAGTAAGGTCAATTTCGCACACCGCACGACAGAAGCATACATGCATGCTCACATTACATGCAAATTCATCTTGCGGTGTCTTCCTCACTCATGTGGCTTCTGAAATACATCCAGGTTTCTGGTATAAGGAAATAACTTCTGATTTGGGTTTATTGCCCTAAGATTCTATTCTGCAAACATAAAGAATGAAGGTGAGGGGTGATAATAAGAGTTCAAAAACTTGAAGACTAGAAGTCATCCATCTTCACGCCATGTTTCAAGGACATAATTATTCCTAATTTATCTGACACAACCATTCACATCAGACATGTAATTCCTCTATGATTCTTTGTTTATCAGCTGCTCCCATCACATATTCTAGAGAACTTCTGCTTTTCTCCCCACAGGCCATAAGACATATTTTATAGAATGCTATAGAGAGGGGTTCAGTCTTTTGTAGAAATGTCTGTCTGCCTTGTACTTTAGGTTGGATACAGAGTTGAGAATCACCAAGTTCTGACACATGAAAGTGGAAGGTTGAGTTTCAGATCAGAAAGAAACTGGTTGTTATTCCGTAAAATGTTCCTTATTTCCTTCCTTCCTTCCTGCATGTGTTCTGCACTGGTTGTTCGTAGCAGGCATGTGTCCAACTGTGACTCCGACAGTCATGAGAAAGTTGGGAAGCTCCAACAGGCTAGACGTCAGACCAGTGGCTGATCAGCTGCCAGAACTGTTTGAGCTAAACTCGCTGAGAGTGAGTCCACAAACATATGTGGGTTAAGTTCTGCTCTGTTTGTAAGACCTCAAGGCAGGTTCAAAAATATTCCCTACACCTAAATATATTAAACTGGGTAATTGAGACACTTCCACTTAACATTTAATTGGATGTGAATAATCTATGGTATAATAAAACAGAAAGATAAATACCAAAAGAAGAATCTACTATAATGATATAAACAGCTTTCCAGAGATGCTTATGCACTCTTGAAGTCATATGTTGCTAGATTTCCATGAGTATTTTGCAGTATCTCTGAGGAGTGATTCGAACATCCCATCTTGGACCCTGGGCCATTCCTGTTTTCCCTTCCCCACAGCTCCCAAAATTTGCCCAGATCCAGTTATCCACCAATCAGGTGTACCCTGGTGCCTTACCTGAGAATCCCACCCCCCAATCTCACGGCCCCTCCCTTATTCCCCACTCGCCTACCTGTGGCTCAGATCATCTCAGTCACCAGTCCCTGGGGCCAGCACACAGCAGACACAGCCCTCCCTTCTTCCCCCTCTCTCTTCCCTGCTCTTCTTTTAGCTCTCTTCCATTCCCTCCATCCTGCCCCTTCCCTTGCCCTGGCAGCCCCCATCCTGCCACCACGGCAGGAAGCGTGTCCTTCCTGTCCCGGACACCCCTCCCGCTCCTGTCCCTACCCCCATTGGAATAAAAGACCTCCTAATGCTTCATCGTGTTCGGGGTTTTGGCTTGCGGTAAGCTGATCATGAAAACACTTGGCTGCGGGAATTAGCTGAGTGTAACAATCTAAGAACTTCAGCAACTTTAAGTGTGTTTAAAACCTAACAGTGTCTAGGTGAAAAACACATTTTCAAAGATAAAGTATGTATCACCATAAGTTACCAGATGAAGGCTTGTCATCTATTTTGACACTTGGAAAACATTCTGTTGCAACTGTCGCTTCAAAGATTTGCTGACCACCAGGGAGAGAATACCTCAGCTAATTATATAAGAAGAATTTAGATAGCCTTTTTTCCAGGGGACTACAGTCATGGGCTTCCCTACCCCATGTGGCAGAAACACAGACGCGGAGGAGAGAGCTGCAGAAGAAGAAAAGCCAGGATGTAACATGCAAGTTTTTAAACTCCCTCTAACAGGGAAGCAGAAATGGGGGGTCACTTCTGCCCCTCAGTGTTAGAGCCGTGATTTTACTGCTCCATCCTTCGGGGTTGCAAACTCAGCTCTCCTCCGGTTACCAGGGCAACCATCATTGCTAAGCAAAGTTAAGAAAGCCATTTGTTAGTACTATTCGCAAGATTTTTATTTTTGATCTAGAAAAAATGGTTGTATTTTTAAGGTCATTTGATAACTTAATGATTAGCCAAGAGACTTCTAACAAGGAAGAAAAACAAGGTGGCTAACCCTGGCAGATGTTAACGTGTATTGTAAGGCGGCACAAGCTTTCACAGTAGAGAATGACAGGTGAATAGTGAGATACGACGATGAAGAGATCAAGGTGACTGCCGTGGTTGGGATGCAATCTTCCCTCAAGGGCGCTTGGGTACGAACCTTGCACCTCAGTGTGGCAGCGTGGGATGTTAGAATCTGTTCAGAGCTTGGCCTAATGAAGGCTCTGGGGTCACTGAGGGCTCAGCCTCCAGAAAGTAATATTGGTCTCCTGGAGCTAGTCCATTTAACAGCAAGTTGCTACGAAGCCTGTTGTACATGTAAGCAAAAATTCACAAGTTAGCCAAGAATGGTTATTCTATAAATGGTGTTAGGACACCTGCTTAATAAGTCAGGAAAAGAGGCATGGCTCATATACACGTGCACACATACATATATACATGCAATTTTACAGAAAAAAGCAATTTTTGCGGTAGGAAAATTAAAAATTATGACAGAAAATCTTTAGTTACATAAGTAGGAAAAACAGACAATTTTAGAAACAATATAGCAAATTTGAAATTTCCAAGATTTCTATTTCTTGTTCTCGCTGGAAATCTGTGTTTCCAATATAAAATAAAAATAAATTTTAAAAAAGGAGTTAGGAACAAGTAAAAGAAAATGGGGAAAAATGGAGAATGAGAGAAACGAGAGAGTTACTGCATTAGCTGGTACACTCCACACTGAGCCACGGTGCCCGCAGCAGGACCTGCGTGAAGCCAGGAGTCAGGAGTTTGTTCTGGTTTCCCGTGTTGGTTGCAGGAAGCACCAAGCTCCCAAGCACCAGGGCTGCTCTCTGCTGCTTTCCCAGGCATGTTAGCAGGGAGCAACATCAGAAGTGGAGCAGCAGGGACCGAACTGCTCCCACGCGGGAGGTTAGCACTGCAGGCACTGGCTTTACCTGATGCATCGCAGTGCTGGCGCCATGTATGTGACATGTTGATTTTATTGTCATTTTTGTGGTAAAAACAATTAAAACAAAATTTATGCTCTGACTAGGTTTTAAGAGTAAAACACAATAACAGTAACTATAGGCTCAAAAGATATCTCTGGGCCCAGCGCTGTAGCCTAGTGGCTAACGTCCTTACCTTGCATGCACTGGTATCCCATTTGGGCACCAGCTTCTGTCCCAGTTGCTCCAGTTCCCTTGGGACCCTGCACCCGCATGGGAAACCCGGAAGAAGCTCCTAGCTCCTGGCTGCAGATAGGCTCAGCTCCGGCTTTTGCAGCCGCTTGGGGAGTACATCAACAAATGGAAGATCTTCTTTGTCTCCCGTGCTCTCTGTATATCCGCTTTTCCAATAAAAATAAATAAATCAAGCCTGATACAGTAGCCTAGTCGATAAAACCCTCACCTTGCTCACGCCCCGCTTCCCATCCAGCTCCCTGCTTGTGGCCTGGGAAAGCAGTGGAGGACAGCCTAAAGCCCTGGGACCCTGCACCCATGTGGGAGACCTAGAAGAAGCTCCAGGCTCCTAGCTTCAGACCAGCTCAGCTCCAGCCGTTGCAGCTACTTGGAGAGTGAATCAATGGATGGAAGATATTCCTCTCTGTATATCTGACGTGACAATAAAAATAGACACATCTTTTTAAAAAAGGATATCTCTAGGGCCCAGAAGCGTGGCCTAGTGGGTAAAGTCCTCTCCTTGAACGTCCCGGGATCCCATATGGACGCCGGTTCTAGTCCCGGCAGCTCCACTTCCCGTCTAGCTCCCTGCTTGTGGCCTGGGAAAGCAGTCAAGGACAGCCCAAAGCCTTGGGACCCTGCACCTGTGTGGAGACCCAAAGAAGCTCCTGGCTCCTGACTTCAGATCGGCACAGCACCGGTCGTTGTGCTCTCTTGGGGAGTGAATCATCGGACGGAAGATCTTCCTCTCTGTCTCTCCTCCTCTATGTATATCACACTTTCCAATAAAAATAAATAAATCTTTTTAAAAAAGATAAACATAATCACCTTCACAATGGGAGTTATATGCCCATAAACTGAAGGAAACAATGGAGCAACATAGCAATTTACTAAAGAAAAGGAAAACGTAACAAGCTACATTATGTGACCAAGATGTGTATTCAAGCAAAGGACCTGAATAGATGTCTCCCTACGGATGCCCTGCGGATCTCCAGCAGTAGGTGGGCTCACCACCAGAGATACGCCACCCACACCCACAGTGAGACATGGCCGGGAATGCCTTCTCAAAGCTCTGTGGCAGGGATGGCGGTTAGTGTTGGAACATCGTGTAGAGGAGATTTTGATAATAAATTCAGAATATACAAGGTTTGAAATTTGCCCCAGAAATTCAGCTTCTTGGTTCTAAGCACAAACTCATGTGTTTTTGTGTGTATATATGCATATATACGTAGATAAATAGGTGTTCACCAACGCTTCTTTTGTGATAGCAAAATTTGAAACACGAGTCTATAAATTATATCTGTGTAACAATGTGATCAGTAAAAATAGTTAAACACTTACAGCATGGGTGGATAGTTGGATATTATGCAGTTCTTCAAACCAGTGAGGCAACCTGTTGCATTGTGACTTTAAAAGATCTCTAAGAATACATAAGAAGCAAAAAGCAAACTGTAGAAGAATGTGGAATTCTCCACACTGGGAGTATTCCCAGGAAAATTGAACTTCAGGGATGGAGACAAGGGTAACTTTCACTTGAGAATGTTGTGTCAGATGAATGAGCTGACTTAAAGAAACATGAAGAAAAACCTCAAGATTTGTGATATTCCTAGGTATTTGATAAATCTCACGACGGAGACAGGAAGGGGACATAACATCAGTACTTCGAGCACCAGTCTATCCAGTTCCTTGGCCTATTCCTGACTGTTATATATTTTCTCACTATAGAAGTTATTTAAGTTTCTTACTCATTTTGAGTATTTTCTCTGAATGGCACATATGGTTTTGCAAACCCTTCCCTAGGTAGCCCTTTCACTCAGTTTATTCTTTCCGTTGCTGAGTAGAAGCTTTTATTTCATGTTGTCATATTCATTATTTTGTTGTCTATGGCAACCATGTTAAGTCTAAATGATATCTAAAATCTAAGAAATCATGGCCCATATCAACATCAAGACATTTTATTCCATATGTAATTTCAGTCCTGTTAAAATTTTAATTCTTACCTTTAGGTCTTTAATTGACCCTGATTTGCTTTTGTCTATGATTTAAGTGAGAACAAAATGTGCTCTTTTTTTAAAAAAGATTTATTTGTATTGCAAAGTCAGATATACAGAGAGGAGGAGAGAAAGAGAAAGCTCTTCCTTCTGATGATTCACTCTCCAAGTGATCACAGTGGCTGGAGCTGAGCCAATCCGAAGCCAGGAGCCAGGAGCTCTTCCGGGTCTCCCACGTAGGTGCAGGGTCCCAAGGCTTTGGGCCATCCTCCACTGCTTTCCCAGGCCACAAGCAGGGAGCTGGATGGGAAGCGGGTCTGCCAGGACACGAACCAGTGCCCGAATGGGATCCCAACCTGAGCAAGGTGAGGACTTCAGCCACTAGGCTATCACACTGGGCCCCCCAGTGTGCTCTTATATAATAACACCACCAGTCTGTACACATCAGACATACACCAACTTTAACTGTCACACATATCTCAGTCAAATGAGCCGTTCTGTTTTGGACATTTTCATTACATTCCAATGAACTCATCATCATGATCGTGTAGTCATTCGCCCCACAGGCATTCCAATAGGAACACACTCACCCCTTAACCTCAAAAACCTGCTTTACATGGAAGAATATTCTCCTGTATCCTGATTTATTAAAACTTATTTGAATGAGAGAGATAAAGGGGAGGAGAAGACAGAGAAATAGAGGCAGAGAAACAGGGAAGACAGAAAGAAGAGACTCGCCACCTGCTGGCTGCTGACAGAATGAAGTGGGGACCTCACCCCGTCTGGAGTTCACATTTGGGTAGAAGGAACTCAATTACTCATTGTTACTCTCCAGTGTCTGTACTGACAGAAAACTGGGGTAGACATCTGGGAAAAGACATTACATTATTTTAACAATTATTCTCTGGAACAAGGCTATCTTATTGCTGGACCAAATGCTAACTGCTGAAACCCGCATTGATTAATGTTCTACTCCATTGCCCTCCAACACTGGCCCAGGTTTCTAGCCTCCCAGGAGTATCAGGGTCTTTCTTCAGAAAATGATAAGCACTTACGTCCTTAACTTTTTACATGAAATAAGGAACAACACATTTAAATGATTAAAAGCATGCAGCAAAGACAAAATTCTTATTATTAATAAGGGAAGACTGCTATGGTTTCATTGTACTGGCCAGAGCTCTGTTGCAATCTTATTAGTAAAAGTGTCTTGGACGTGAAATATTTTAAGCGGAGCAAAGCAGGAATAAGAGATGGTAGGAGTTAGATAATAATGGAGCATTTAGAAGAATATTCCATGGCACATGGGAGTAGGTAGACAAATGAGTGTATTTTTCTAAGCAGTGTTGGGACAACCTCTATGGAAGGCAAAGTGGTCGTATCGCCAAAGTTAAAAGCGTGTGTTGCTTGACCCAACAAGTCTTCTAGTTTTATCCTGTGGTTATCATCAGTAACAGGAAAGTGCTTTCCTCGTTATCAAAGCACTCAAGGAAAACCATATTGTTAAAAACTAAACATTTCAACACGAAGGTAGTTAGATGGTAGCTTATGTAAAAAAGTACATTATTATACATTTCTTAAAATTGGTAATAGTTCTGTTTAGGTTTTAAGATACAAAGTGCTAAAGTTCTTGCATCATGGGAAAAGAGTGCAGGAAAGTGTGACGATTGCTAGTTTTAGATCTGGAGTAGAACTATAAGCTGAGAGCGAGGATAGAAGCTGCCGGGTATTTGTTGCTTTGGATTTCGGTAGAGGTTTTGAAAGTAAATATCTACAACCAAAACTAAATCATGAATCGTATAAAAGGACTGAAGGCATTTGGTCAAAGGTTTTATAATTTCTCAAAGCAGAGATACGTATCTGAGTCACATTTCATTTGATGTTTGGAAAGTGTTGATACAAAGAGGGTCTTTCGTCGATTTGCCCACCTCTACTCACAGTCACATTGAAGTACTGCCACCTGAAGCAGGGTGAGAACATTCAGCTCTTCACACTGGCCTCAAAAGAAGATACAACCCCAGAAACTCAACGTCTTCCCTGAGAGGGTAAAGACCTGGATATGAGTGTGAATTTGCATTCACTGCTTTAGGTTCAGGTCTCCCTGTGAGGTGTGGACATCCAGTATCAGTCTTCATGTTAAAAAATAAGAAGCCTTGTTCCCATAACCTGATAAACAGAATCATTCTTTTAATTTTATTATTCATCAGTAAACACTGGAGCATATGGCAAATAGGTCAATAGATCAAAGCCTTCATCTGGATTATCAACTTGAAACTAGAACTGTCAGTAAACACACAGACTCCTGCTGTGATGGAGCTGTGAGGACTGAGTAAATCAAAGGCACCTGGAGGCAACAGTAACCCTCCCCTCCCTGGTGAGTGCACGTCCCCTCTGACTGCCCTCCCCTCCCCTCCCTGGTGAGTGCACACCCCCTCTGACTGTCCTCCCCTCCCTGGTGAGTGCACACTCCCTCTGACTGTCCTCCCCTCCCTGGTGAGTGCACACCCCCTCTGACTGTCCTCCCCTCCCCTCCCTGGTGAGTGCACACTCCCTCTGACTGCCCTCCCCTCCCCTCCCTGGTGAGTGCACACCCCCTCTGACTGCCCTCCCCTCCCCTCCCTGGTGAGTGCACACCCCCTCTGACTGCCCTCCCCTCCCCTCCCTGGTGAGTGCACACCCCCTCTGACTGCCCTCCCCTCCCCTCCCTGGTGAATGCACACCCCCTCTGACTGCCCTCCCCTCCCCTCCCTGGTGAGTGCACACCCCCTCTGACTGCCCTCCCCTCCCTAGTGAGTGCACACCCCCTCTGACTACAGCCTTTGTCTCGAAGCCTCTTCCCAGAAATTACACATATACACTTACACCACATTGTGCACACACTCGGAATCCTGCTCTCCCCACATCCCAGGTGACTCCAGACAACATACCATGAGGCAGGAGTAATAATTTCTAGTGTCCCATAGTATAGCAGAATGGCTACATATCACAATGATCTATTATACCCTATAAAGATACCGGAGAAGATATTGTGGGTTTAAAACATAAAGGGATTGCAGAGACCTGTGACTTGTATGAAAATATGTCTCGTTTCTCCCTAATGTCTCCTCTTTCTTACCTAGTGGGAAATGTCTGTGGACTGCAGAGTGTGCTGTGAACAAAGAAACTGTGTTCATTATAACTTCCTTTGCCACTGGGAGTGCCACAAGCATGGAGCTCTCCCAAAGTGGACACAGCACCATTCCCATTTCGGCTCCACATACACAGCCGCAGAGTCCCGTATGTACTACAAAGTCTGTGAAAGTTAAAACCGTAACCTGGGTCATTGTTCCCCCAAGCTTGCTCACTTGCTGGGTTGAGACATGACCCCTTTTCCTCAAATGCTGATATTGCTGAGTCTGCCATAGCTCATGAACTCACTACTCTCTTTGGTGTGACACCTACCTGTGGACCTGACATCACAGGACAAGCCCTGAGATGCCTCATCCCTCCTCGGGATGGGCCTGTGGATGGTGCGGGTGTTCCTGTCTTACTGGGACCAGAATGGATCATCAGTCTAGCCAGAATTGGTTTAAATATCGTGTCTTTGAGTGCTCACCCTGAAAGCCTCTCTTTCAACTCTCATGCATCAATCTCATGGGTCCTTGTTTCAGTTTTATTCCTGATCCATTTATTACTGAAGCAAGAAGAATTTCATTTCTTTCACGTACAAGACAGTGTTCCCACGTCAACAGCCCAGAGTCCTGCAAAGTGTCACATCTCTTCACTGGTACGCCATCTACCCAGGTGGTCTCCAACATCATCACCCCACACAATGGATTTGACTTGTCCTTATTAGTAAGCATCAGTTCTACGGGAGGCTGATGGACAGCTGGATCCCAGGTCCTCTGTGTTGGCACTGATGTTTCCACCCTAATTGTTTGACAAGGTGGGTACTGTGAAAGATGGACCCATCCTTTACATATATTGATCTCCAATAGACTTTGATCTTTTTCCAGTAGACTTTGACACTTCCTTGATCAATGAGATGCACTAGAGTGACTAGTGATTGCTGCCCAAGCATGGGCAAGGATGACCAAGGCAGGCAAAAAAAATATCCTCTTTCTGAGGCCTGCTTTAACACAGCTTTATGCAAAACTGCCCAACGGTCCTGGTCCTGAATTGTTTGAATTACACAATAGGAAATTATCCTGAGACATTAGGACACTGTGTCCGTGGGGATCCTTAAATAGAGAAGTCCTACACTGCATGTGTGTGGTGACTGTTGCTCCAGACACCTGCCTCAGAGGACCGCTGCCTGCTCCTCTCTGGTCGTCCTGCACAGCCAGCGGGTCTGTAAGTGTTGAAAAGCTCTTAATTCTCATGTTAGGGTTTGTTACTGAAGCCCAGCCTCAATCTGCCCCTAAAGGTGAGTCTGTCCTTGAGGAATCCATGCATGTGGGCCCCTGCTGCAGCTCCTATGATGGGAACTAGTGACTGCTGAAGACAAGAACTGCAAGGTGAATTAATAGCGAAACTTGAAATGACCTGTTCAAACCACAAATATCCTACTAAAGATATCCGTGGAGACAATGGCTGCTCCAGATGGGCTTTGAGTTTTCTGATTATTGATTTAGAACCTTGGTATTTTTCTTAATCAGGTCACTGTTTTATGCTATCAGATGTTTTGCAGTTTTTCCATTATTTGGACAGTAAACCTTGTCAGACGATGTAGTCTGTAATTTCTGCTGTTTCCTAGTTTGCTTCTTGCTGTGCAGATTGCAATCTTCACTGCAATGCAACATCACTGATAAATTAACTTTTTTTTTTTGGCCAGGGACTTTATGCATGAGGCCACCACCCAGAGCCACACAAAGTTTTATTTGTATGTGACCACTAGGTAGTTGTATGATCTCTGTGTTTAAATGCATTCTGTTTAATTATGGTTTGATTTGAGATGAGGGTATAATTGTTAATAAATGAACACTTAATTCATGCACAATTTTTAATTCTCACTCTTGTTTCAATACAAGTAGCGGGGAAAGACAACACTCTTCTGGCTTTTGACAAGTTATGTTTGTGGTACTCACCAAGTTCATTTACCCTACCGCCCGATAAAATCATTGTCCTCTCCACATTCTCACTCACGGGAACCTGCCCACCTCGTGACCTTGAACTCCTCCCTTATGACATTGGAAATCAGTGCAGACCACTGCATGATCAGTGTTCTGCTCACAAGGATTTGGCACTGGGATCAGATTTCAGGCCTTCTGAAAGAAGCAGGACTTATCTTCCAAAAATAAGTATTTTTTTTCCCTAATCTTATTGAACCAATGCACTGATTCTTTTCTGACTTGAATATTAAAAGGCATCTAGTCAAACAAATACAAAATGGGAAATTCAGCTGAGCCTGTATAAAAGTGTTGATGCTAAACACAGAGACTTGTGTTACGATGGAGCTGCAAGAACAGAGGATTGTCATGGCACCTTGAGGGTACTGACAGCCTTAATTCTCCCTGTCAATACACAACTTCTCTAACTGCACACCTTGTGTCTGAGCCTCCTCTACAGACCCATAAATACAGACCAATCCCTCACTCCTCCACACTCAGGCTGCTGCTCTCCCATCCTGCAGGTGACTCCCAGCCATGAGGACCCTCGCTCTGCTGGCTGTCATTCTCCTGGTGGCCCTCCAAGCCCAGGCTGAGCTCCTCACAGTGAATGCTGATGAGGTTGTGGACCAGCAGCAGTCAGGGGCAGAGGACCAGGACATGGTTGTCTACTTTACAGAGGATGAAATCCCGGCTCCTGAGGCTGTAGGTGAGAGATGCCACAAAGCAGAACTGTAGAGACTCTGGGGAAATAGTAGGACACGGGCACTGGAATAGGCTGGGACAGTAGCTTAGAAGATGTAGCCTCCCTCACGGGTGATATTAAAATCTGTAAGCTGACCTCTGAAAGCCAAGTGCATCTGGAACTGTCTTTGGATAAGACTTTCATTCTGATATTTGCACATGATATTCCAAGCTATAAGGCATGAAGAGACACATGGACTAGTTTCTCTTCACTTAAACAAGTAGAATTAATTTTAAAGAGAATACTTAGCTGCCTATATGAAGTTTAGAATCTGGAATCATGAATAAAGTGTCGCTCATATGTATGTGTGGTGGGTCAGATCACACAGAAATGAATACCACGAGAATGTGCCCCAGGTTCCATGTGACTCCCCACTTGTTCTGTGTGTTTATTTCTATTATTTGGAGTTGCCCATCATACCAACTGCACTGCAGCCAGCGTAGTGATGAGTCTTAACCCACATGCAACTTCTCCAGCACACCTTTGCTACCCATCTGTTACCCCAATGTTCAATGCCTGGTGTTCGCCCTGTGTCCCCAGGTGTAAAAGGCCTCTGTACTTGCAGAAGAAACTTCTGTCCAAATTTGGAACGCCGTATTGGATCCTGCAGAAAGCATGGTGTCACTGGCTCACTCTGCTGCCGCAGAAGATGAAGAACAGAGAAAAACAAATACCTTATCTACTTTTACACCTTAGGGAAACCTGTTTTCACCCTTTTTTTGGTGCTTTTCTACACCAAATAAAATTCTTGTAGTGAGTATTCTGTTTGTGTTGCTTTGGTGCTCACATGTATCTTACTCTGGACTTCATAAAATGCAGGTACCGGAACTTTAAATCAAATTCTTTTAAGCAGAAGTATGGCTCCAAATCCTGGATTCTGCCTTGAGCTCAGGTTTCAGCATGAAGTGATCACAGTTCTGATCTGCCCACTATCTTCTATCATCCCTTCTTTCTGTGTCCACTGGGATGGCACACACTCCCAAAGACAAACAAAAAACAGAGAAACACCAAACTAATTAAATAGATAAATATATTAAATATGAAAATGTCTATGTATATGTGAACCTGGATTGTGCTCCATCAAGCAGATTTCATACACGAAGTGCACTTAATTCCTCCACTACACTTTGCAGCCCAGGCTTCCTACAGTCACTTCAGGCTAGAAGCAATCTGATACTGCCTGTCAGTTACAGCTTCAGAGGTGCACCAGGGTGAGAAGTGTGTGAATGGGTAGAAGAGTTCAGAGAAACAGGGGTTTGGTGAGAGCTGAGAGAACATTTTCAGGCATTTCTGCTAGATAAATGGAAAGGAATGTAGGAGGTAGGGTGAGAAACAGCGCAAGGCACAGTATAGGCTTTTATTATTATTATTATTTTATAAATTTATTCATCATTAAGTGATGTACATTTTTCACAGTGAAGTGAATGAATAAGCTGGTTGTTTGAAATGCAGGAGCAAGTGCCTGGGAGGATTGGCTCTGTTTGCTGGCTGGCAGCTACATGGCTGAGGTTTCTGTCTTCACTCCATCAGGGACAGAGCACATACAAGTGAGCACAGTGAGGAAGAGCCCCAGGTTCCATGTGATCAGCACTGGCTTTGTGTGTTCAGCCCTACTGCTTGGAATAGCACATATTTCTGGCTGCACAGCGGCTGGTGTGATGATCCCACTCATCCCTTAATAACACCTGCGGAACTTACTATGCCACTTAACTGTGTCCCCAGTGTTCAATGTGTGATGCTCATCGTGTGAGCCCATTCATAAATTCCTTCTGTGTTTGCAAAAGACTCTTCAGCCAAAATGTTGAATGCCATTCAGGGTTCTGCAGATTCAGTGGTATGAAGACAAATGAAGCCCATATTGGCAGTGCAACACAGAGAGGAAGTATTAGTACTGGGCCGTGTCCTATCCCTTCCTGGCCCAAGTAACACCTTTGTGGCCAGTGCTGTCCTTCGATGCACATATACAGCTTAGTCTGAATTCTTGGAAATGTGAGTCCCAAAATTTTTAATCAAACTCTAAACAGAAATCTGGGTGTCCATCTAGGCAGAAAATGATAAGCTGAAGCCAATCACAGTTCCAATCAATCAACCCCTGTTGTCTTCATTCTGAATTGTCAGGTGATACACACTCCACGGATGTTTTCCACAGTCAGTCTGAGAGAAGCAATCACGGCATCTGTATCTCTCAGGAAAACCACCATCCCCTTAAGCAATTTGTTGAAAATAGCTGAACTAGACACATGCCTCTTGGATTTGGGGATTCACAGTGCCATTGGACAACAATTCACATGGAAAAAAATAACCCTATGAGCACAAGAAGATGCACTGGAGCACTGCACTGACAGATCCCCGTCCACATCTGTTGGGAGCACTGCACGAGTGCCCTGCTCTAAAATCATGACTGGTTCAAGACCAGGAGGCAGCAGGAAGACAAGAGGTCACAGGTGAGGCGGATCTGCCTCCTTTCCAGGGCCTGGCCAGTCAGGTAGCACCCAGGGGACCCACAGGAATGCAAGTGATGGGAGTGAGAGCTGAAATTGCTATGGCAATAAGTATAGTTATTGTTATTTTATAGGCTGGCCTGTTTTTGCAATTTTTTGGAGCATAGAAAATGTAGCTGTTTTAGCTGCTTTTATAATTTTTAGCTAGAGGAATTAAGGATGCTTTTATTAAAGAAAAATGTTTTTGATTATTGTTTTATTTATGGGGTTGCAGGTCTATAGTTGTAGAGGGATTTAATATTTGTAATTTTTGTTTTTAGAATTATATTTTTTCCCCTTGTAAACTATTTTCCCATTGAATAATGGGCAAGTTGTAGAAATAGAAATGTGGTAGGAATGTACTACTGATTAGCAGGTAATTGCATGTGCCTTGGCCTTGGAGTCCTGGCTGCCGCTCCATGGCTACTGTTAAGGAATGAATAATGGCTTGCTTTGAAGAATATGAATACAGTGTTTTAAAGAATTATCTCTGGGGACACCTGCTTAGCCTTGAAGTGCGGACAGAGTGACCGAATGTCTGTATATGCCCCCTTAGTCTCGAAGCAAAAAAATAGAACAATTAGTTGCTTGTGCAGAAGCTTGTGAGGTTTTGAGTAAATAAAAAGGACAGCTTTTTCTTGGGCTGTTGTGAGAACGCACCAAGTGTCAGTGTCTGTGTCTTTCTTTATCGCCGACTCCACGCACCCTTCCCGAGCTCCGAACTCTCGGCTGGAGCTGGACTCCGGCACACATCATCTACTCAAATCTTGTTGAAGCTATTTTGCTACAAATAAAATTGGCTGTAAAAGACAACTTCAAAAGAGCAGCAGAGAAGAGTGATGAGAAGCAAGTGTGGGTCCCTCATGATGCTTCAGGAGGCTGGTGTGCAGTTCCCAACATTCTGTGCATCAGCGAGAGAAGTCCAGAAGCTATGTCTGAGCACAGAACAGCAGAAACAGTGCTGGCCCTGGGACACTGGTAGCATGCTCTGCTGCCCCACCGCCATGCTACCCCTATAGACATCCCACATACGAGGTAGCTTACTTCCTGAGCCTGTCTTCCTGTTCTCTCCCAAGAAGTCACACTCACTGAGGAGCACCCTCCCCAGAAGCCCAGGTCTCACAGCATGGTGGGATTTCATGTACTTATTCCTCCTCTTGGTCCCTCTGGCCCTGTAACCAGCCTCTGTCTCTTCCTTTTTATCCCTATAACTCTGCCTTTCAAATAAATAAAGTGAATCTTTAGCAAAGGAAAAAGGAAATACATATCACTAACAAAGACACACACAGAACAGACTTTTTAAACCAAAGCTTTAAAAAGATATTTCATAACAGAATCCAAAACGAGCAGAAGACACCCTACTATCAAAATAGGTTTTAGTACAAAAACTGTGAAAAAAAACGCAAAGATGGGCATTATGTAATGCTTAAAGAATCATATAACAAGACATGGTTATAGTAAATGTACATCCACCCAATGCCAGGGAACCCAGCAGTTTAGAAACAAAATCTCCATAGATATAAAGGGAAAATGGGAGACTCAACACCCCAATTTCTTCAATAAACAAATTAATTAGAATGAAAATAAAAAATTGTTAAAATTAGAAAAGAAACATTAAAACAGAAATGACGCAAAAGATCAGTGAAATGAAGAGCTGGCTTTCTGAAAAAATACAATTGATATTTCTAAAGCCCATAATTACCACTGAACAATGAGATTCTGTGGCAGCTCCTCATTTATGGAGCTTTTAGTGAACTTTGAGTTTTTGTAAACTCCTAAGATCTTGGAAAGAACCTTTGGCTGCAAATAGTATTATTTTACACCCAGAGAATAGTTGAAAACAACAGGGCAATCAGCACACAGTTGGTGGAGGCGAGAGAAGGTGAATTCCGCCCCAAACAGGATCATCCCAGGTGACTGAGCGTCCCCACAGCCGAGCCTCCAAGATGCAGGGGCAGAGGCTAAAAGTGTATGGATAAAACAGACCCCATGTCTATTAAAAGCTGGCAAATCACTTACAGACCAATGAGCAAAGAGCAGCCAGGGGCTAGGGAAGTGGGGAGGAGCGGTGCTCACAGCTGGTCTGCTACATAAGATGTCCACTTTCCCACAAAATCTAAAATAGCATGGAAAAATAACGAGGAAATTAGTGTTGATCCAAACAAGGAAACAAAGCAATAGAGAAGTACCCATGAGAACAACCATATGTGATACTCAGAGAGAAGAGGATGGCAGGTGGTGGTAAGACTAAGAGCAAGACGTTGTGTGGGAGCCAGAGCAGAGAGGGGAAGGTCATCGCTCCAAAGGAAGTGAGAGGACCGAGAGCAATATGGGGAGAGCTGGCAGCCGCAGGGTGTCAGATCCTTTTCTGGGATCTGAAATATTTTTCATTAAATCCTGGAATTGTTATGGCAGTAGGGGAAAAGAAATCTGGAAGTCTAGAATAAGAAAAATGTTTTAAAAATCTCCATGGAGGGTGCGGCGCGATAGCGTAGTAGTAAAAGTCCTCATCTTGAATGCACCAGGATCCCATATAGGCACCAGTTCTAATCCTGGCAGCCCCCTTTCCATCCAGCTCCCTGCTTGTGGCCTGGGAAAGCAGTTGAGGACGGCCCAAAGCCTTGGGATCCTGCACCCACGTGGGAGACTTGGAAGAAGCACCTAGTTCCCGGCTTTGGATTGGCTCAGGTCTGGTCATTGCAGCCACATGGGGAGTGGGCCTGAGGATAGATCTTTATCTCTGTCTCTCCTTCTCTCTGTAAATCTGACTTTCCAATAAAACAAATAAATCTTTTTGTTAAAAAAAATCTTCATTCTGGTCCTGGTTACCAGCAAAGTTGGAACACCAAAACAAGCCAAGGTCTATTGTTGTGGAAGCATTGCACCAGGCACTTCTCTAAAACAGCAGGATGGTTGCCCATGAGGATCAGGATACTGCCACAGGGCGGGGAGTTGAACTGAACTCTGGAAACAAAAGGCAGGAGGATTCTAATCCCAGAGCCAGTTGAGACAAAAGTTCTCCAAAGGGTTAGCAGGAACACTGGCAAGGTGGTTACACCATCACTGTTCCTTAATTTGCACTAACCAAAGTGAGTCTCCTAACTGCCCATGGAGACAGATGGGCTATGACCTTGGGCAATTACATCTCAAGGAGTGGTTCCTTGTGGCTTACTCCTCATCCCCCACCTTAGCACGTGAGCAGCTGAGTTACAGTAGAACGTGTCTTGTGGTTGTTCAGCATGTAGACAGTATCTCTGCATCCCACCAATGGGATTTGTAGCAGATGTGAAGCTAAGCAGGTGCTCTGGTTAGTGTAGCCCTTACACATCCCTCCCTGGCTGTCCCTGCATCTGCAACTGTCACTGCTCAGCCTGACAGTGTGATGCTCATGGTGTCCCTTCACTCACACAGCAGGCAGGAATGCCCTTCCCTCATTGGTCCCGCTAATTAACAGGTGATTCTGAGTACATTGACTTTAATCTGTTCAATCCTGCTCGTGTAGCACCAAATTCTAACGACCCACCATGACCCTACATGTGTTTGACTTGGCACCATTCTCTTTACCTACAATTCTGCTCTACCCATATCTCTCATAAACACCCGTGATGTTTCCGCTAAGGAATTAAATAAATTATTTCTATTTAAGATATCACTCGTGGTGACTCTACATCATGATAATTTCTTCTTTCTTTTCCAAATCTGAAGAGAATTTGAAGTCACTTATTCTATTATTTTCACCTCTATTTCAAGCTTAGATCTGTTTCAGGTGCTTAAAGGTCTGCTCTCACACGCACTGGATACGCAGACTGCTTTTCGTCTGTAAGTTATAGTTTCTTCTGTGCAGTTTAGGAATGACATGGTTTTATATCCCTGTTGTGTTGGGAACTGAGCCGCAGAGGGAGACACTGTCTTCCAGGGGGCGCCAACGTGGCCTTCATTTCCACACACCGGTTTTCACTTTATTCAGTGATGACCATGATATTTGAGTACCAGCACCTCATAAGACAGCTGCTCCCTCTCTCAGCACATTCCCCAAGTGCCTCTTCCAGAGCTGTTTTACAGGAATTACTAGGTTCTCAGCATCTTTATGAAACTCTAAGACAGCATACATCACCAAGTAGTAAACTTAGGTTTGTGCCTTTGGTGTGTGATAGCTATGTTTATAGGGAAAAAAATCCAGCTTTCACTGTGCACTGAAAGATGATATGGGTAAAGAATATATTATAGTTTGAGTGATCACCTAACCCTTTTGTTCTACTCATTATGTCTTTGCCAATAATCTGTTGTAATCTGAATTAAACTGAGAAGAAAACAGTTCTGTGAGGCAGCAGTGTGGTATGGGGCTCTTACACAACTGCAGCGTGTGACAAGGAGGATGCCTGCTTCTCCTGAGAAATGAACCTCTCAGAACCACACACGCTGGAGACTGACCATAACTGTTTAGTCTAGCAAGCAGTAAATGTGGTTGAGAGCCAGTTTCTCCACGAAGAAAGCATGGTAACTAACTTCATGTGTGCACTATTATTATGTGTCAAAACTAATAACAGGATTTTCTAACCCTAAGGGAAAATTCCACAAGGCATGGAAATTGAAGAATAATCTATTAGAATAATGCATGAAAATCAAGATTGTACAAGCATCATAAATCCAGAAAAGCCTTGAAGTACTTGGTGAGCAAGTGAAAAAAATTGGGAAGAAGTTGGTGAGAAGATGGGTCATTGTGATTAGAATATATATGTTTGCCAGATTACATAAATGGAAGTTAGATTCCTAACCACCCACAAAAGGAGGTGCTATGTCCTTGAACAGCGCATTTCAAAGAGATAGGCGCTTGTGACCTGCTCTTAATCTTCTTACCTTATTACACAACTAGGTTATATAAGGTGGAACATGACCCACATCCCATCTGGCTCTTGTGCACAACCATGGTTGGGGCTAGAGCATATTTCAAATGCTACAGAGCACAGATTGACTTTTATACCAAAAAGAAGCAAAGATAATGATCACCAGGAGGAACGTAGTGCAATTAGCAATAGGGAAGCCAGGACAGCCTTCCACGACAAGGTGACTGTGTGACAGAGATCTGGGAACTAGAGAAGAGAGCCACGGGCACTCTAGGATCAGTCCACGTGCCCTGAGATGGAATCGAGCAGGCCCAGTGGACAATTAAGGGACAATATTAGAGAGTGGAAAGGACAGAGAAGCTGTAAGACAGCGGCAACACGAGAAACTCAAAACAGCCTTGCTGGTCCTCACCACAAACCCCAGTGTTTGAGCATCACCAGTTATACAACGAGGAGGGATGGGCCCACTTTTGTGTTGGACTCACAGACAAGGTCTCTGACCTCCTTGGGACTGGCTTGTGAATGCCCAGTCCTGACTAGAAGCAGGGGAAGGCAAGGAGGCCTGCACTTGCATTCTCTCTCTCGCACAGACACGCCTGGGGCTGTGACCCATCTCGGGGTCAGGAGGGAGGGGCATGGAGAAGGTCTGTCCCTGCTCTGTGGTCTCAGCTGGTGCTGCTAGGCTGGCAGTCACACCAGTGTCTGAGCCCCTCCTGTGTCTTAGTCAAGAATGCTGAGGAATCCCCAGAAACTCTCTTCTCAGCACCCTCCAATCAGTCCCTCGTTCATAGTAGGTCTAGTGAGACTTGCTACAAGTGACCATCCCAATAAGGACTGCCATAGATTGAAATGACATCATTCTCCAGGCATGTGCACCAAATTTATCCTCTGAAAAATGAGATCCCAGATTTTATTATGTCTAAGCCACACCCTGGACACTTCACAGTGGTCTGTGATCACATCCTGTTTGACAGTAACAGTAGCATGGGTCCTTAAGATTCTATTGAAGGGAATAGGAAGTCAGACGAAGAGATAACACGAACAATGTCCTTTCTAGGTGTTGACTGACCCTTTGCAGACACTGTGCTTGTCAGTTAGAGGGAGCCCACCCCCATAGGGTCACAGGCATCACATGAGTGGTGTCAGCAGGGTGAGTGTCAGATGGGGACAGAGCAGCAGGGACACTGTGCTTGCTCAGGGCAGACTGCATCTGCGTGTCTAGACATGGATTCTGGGCCTCCTCATGGGCATGATATTTGTCATGAGAAACTCTGCATCCGTAGCTGCAACAGAAATGCCAGGTTCTGTGGAGAACTTTCTTTCTATTCTCTTCTCGCAAGTGCCTCTTTGAAGCCATAGTTTTCAGACACCAGCAGGCTCCCAGCAGCTTAAATTCACTCAAGAGAGCATGTGCCTCAAAGCACCTGAGGAGTGCTGCGTGCTCTCTTTGTGTAAAACTCACTTTCTATGTACAAAGCCACATGTGAAGCTAAGGGCGGGATGAGGGGATGAGTTCATCACAGTGTGCTGCCCCTGTTCTGCTCATTAGGTCTTCGTTAACAGTCCATTCCAAACCAAACTCAAGTCATTTCACAGTCTGTGAAACCACAAACACAAGACCACCAAGGGCTTATTTTTTGTGTCTTTTCAGGAAAGCTCCAACACTTTACAGAAGAGATGATGCTGTTCCAGAAAGCAAGCTGGTAACTATTGCTTGGCCTTGCATCTTAGTAATGTCTTGAGGGGAGGATCTGAACTGAATGAAGGCAGAGGCAGAAGCAAATAAAGATCAGGAGGGCTTTCTGTCCATGTCCCTCTACATGACACCTGAGTTCAAGTCAACTCAACCTAGAATTTCCAGCCAGAGTTTTGTTAAAAAGAGGGTGAGCTGTTGGGGCACACACTTCCAGGAATCCGGACTAAGGTACCCATGAGCATTAACAGAGCACAGACAATGAGTTTTTGCTGCAGGCTCTTTACTAGGGTTTGAAAGGAAAGGACATGGCAAAGGAGTCATAATATTTTCTGAAAAGCATTCAAAACAGAAAGAAGACTCTTCTCCGTTGTGCATGCTCAGACACGGCAGCAGAATTTGTCTTCATAAGGCCCACTGCCGCAGGGCCCAGTGTTGCGTTCCCAAGGCCAGCAAAACCATCTTGTGCATCTGCACCTATGAATTCCACCAGTGCTACCTAGAAACAGAAGAAGAATCAGGCACTGGAGTCAGAGGCAGGGTTAGCAACATTTGAAGAAGTTACCTGTGGGATGTTTTATGTTCATCAGGTTGCCTGAAATACAGCTGGCACAATGAACAACCAGCCAGTAGGATTGAATACAGGTACTGATGACAAACAACCTGAATCCCATCCCCTGTGTCTTTTCTTATGTGTCCTCTTTCCCCGTGCACAGCCTTGGTTCTCCCTTCAGTTTCTAATGTTTTAACCAGACTGAATTCTATGCATTGAGGTACAGAACAATAACCAGCGAATGTGTCTATGTCTTAGCCTAGAGAATACTCCCCAAATCCCAGAATCAGGTCTCTTTGCTGAAGAAGTCTTGCTCATTTGCCTTACATGGCTCAAGGCACAGATGAGGAAGTTGTGGCCAGGGAGCTGAAGCTAAATGTTTTAGGTTATCTCCCAGCCTATTGCAGAGCCCATGTCCTGTTCTTTTCCTGCAGTCACTGCAGCTCTGCTCTGCAGCTTCTCTCATCTAGGGCTTCAAGAGTGGAGCGGTCTTCCTCTTTAATGTACACGGCCACCCCCTGGTCATCTCCCCTGGCTGCCGCTGCTGCTCTGGAACCTCACCAGCTGCATCTTCAGTTTACAAGCCATTCGAGGAGACAGTGTCAAATGCTGTCCTTACAGCTGATTTGCCTGTGTGATCCTTGCTGACCTCACCCATAGGAATCCCCAAGCTTTAGACAAAGACATTTCACAGATGAGTAAACATGGCTAAGTGACCAAGGCCATCTAAGTCTGAATCTCAGAGCCTGCCTCCATCCAACCTCTCCTCATGAGTTTCCGCATTCTTGCATGTTGCAGTCTCTCACCTGGATCCTGAAGAGCACTTTCTTCATCCATTGACGCTGAGATGGCCATGAGTTGGTCCTCTGCCTCTGAGGGCTCCTGGCCTAAAGTGTCATGGTCTGTGGGTGGCACAGGCTCAGCCTTGGCCTGGAAGGTCACCAGGAGAATGGCAGTGAGGAGTACGAAGGTCCTCATGTCTAGAGCGTCTTCTAATGTGGGGAAAGCAGGATGCTGAGTGTGTGGGCACTAGCGAGTAGGTGTGTATATATAGGTCTAGGAAGAGGCTGTGAGACAAAGGCTGCAGTCAGAGAAGGTGTGCACTTGGTAGGGAGGGGAGGGCCGCTGCTGCCTCTGAGTGCCTTTGATGTTGCTCTGTCCTCACAGTTCCATCATGGCAGGAGCCTGTGTGTTTACTGATGGTGCTTGTTTCAAGTTGATAATTGAGATGAAGGCTTTGGTCTACTGACCTGTCTCCCATCTGTGCGGGTATTTGCTATTGAGTGATAAAACTGAAAGACAGAATGATTCCCTTTATCATGTTGTGGGAACAAAGCTTCTTGCTTTCTTAACATGTATGCTGATACACATCAATGCTAGGCCTCAAAATGGTCTTACCCACTTTCCTGTCGCCCTTGAGCCTTTGTACCCTAATCAACCAAGTGAGTTTATTAAAAAAAAGAGAGAGAGAGAGAGAGAAAGAGAGAGAGGGGTGAAAAAAGAAACCTCCCAGCAACCTCAAAAAGCCCAGGCCTGCCCTCCGCCCCGGGTCTGCATGTGCTGGCTTGTGCTAAGGCCTCTCCCTGTCCATCCCACATCCCATCTGGATCTTGTGCACACCCGTGGTGGGGGTGCTTAACTAGCTCAACTCATCCCCACACCCCACCCATATGTGTGCCAGTATGGTGCTGCTGTATTAACCAGTCTATCTCACACTGTGTGTACCCTAACCCTACCCCCACCTCATGCTCTCATGCTCATTCTCACCAACTGGAACTTCAGCCCAGCAACTTCAACCCCAACCATGAGGTGTGCTCATGGTTCTCCTGCCAAGCCTACTACCAGCCCTTCATCTGGGTCTTGTCAGGTGGTACTGCTGTGCATCTTAGCATGCTCGCACCTGGTCCTGGCACTTGCCAGAGGGTGCTGTGGCTTAGCCCAACTGCTCCACACATGTGTTTTGAACACATCCTATAAAATGAAATGTGATTCAGACACACGTCTCTGCTTTGAGAAATTGCTAAATGACCGACCCAATTTTCCATTTGTTTTACAAGATCCGTGACATGTTTTTCATTGAAAACTTCTGTAGACACAGAAATTCAAAGTTAGCAAGATTGGTGTACTCCAAACCCTGCTCTTAGTGCTGCTCTGAATCTAACATTATTTTTTTCTTAGATTTATTTTTATTGGACAGTCAGATGTACAGAGAGGAGCAAAAACAGAGAGGAAGATCTTCCATCCTTTGCTTCACTCTTAAGTTGCCACAATGGCTGAAGCTAAGCCTATCCAAAGCCAGTAGCCCAGAGCTTCTTCTGGGTCTCCCATAGGGTTGCAGGGTTCCAAGGCTTTGGGCAGTCCTCTAATGCTTTCCCAGGCCACAAGGAGGGAGTTGGATGGGAAGCAGGTCTGTCGGACTAGAACTGACATCCATATGGGATCCTGGCACTTGTGAGGTGAGGACTTTAGCCACTAGGCTACCACACTAGGCCCTAAATCTAGCATTATTAATGGTTATGCATTTTTTTCTCCTGACTTTTCTCGTAATGCAAGAACTTGAATGGTTTCTCTTTCACAACCTATAGAACTTTATTGTTGATTTTCACAACCTGAAGATGCAGCCAACATTGTGCTCAGATGGGACTGAGGAAGTCTGGAGTACAAAGTGAGGACAGATGAGACTAGGTCACTAACACTTGTTCTGGGAGCGGTGTTCTGTTGCAAGCTGCTCTGCATGCTGCTGGCTGTAATGTAGCCCATATGACACCCTCTCAACCCAGCATGTGGCTGTCCCTCATTTTTTTCTTTGCTCCCTTTTTTATTGCTCTGAATTCTAGGCTTGTGCAAAGTATTGGTTTGCAACAGCAAAAAGTTCTCCCTCCTTTTTTCCAGGAGGCAATGGTGGTCAACACAATATCGATGTTTGGGTCACACAAAGTGTTGCAGACTTGTGTGCTGAGGGAAAGTGGGAGTTCATAATTTTTCTCATGCAGGAAACAGAATGATTTTTATCTCCACTGACTTACCAACAACCTTCTTTCCTATTTCAAATAAATTTTTGGAGCAACTGCTGTGTGGGCATCTCTTTCATGCTTTCTTTGTGTCTTGGGTCACCTTGACAGGCCAGTGTCACAACCTGAAATCCAAAAAAGGCCAAACTAGTTCCACATGATATTCATTTCAAACTAACACATACTTCAACCAAAAATTATTAAGGCTTCAAGTGATGGTTTTGTGTCATCTGCTGACCTCTATTGTTTCTTAAATAAACCTATGTGTACATGCTTACCCTGTGTTAGGAAAAGCATCCATGTTAACTTCAAGATGACAGTCATAGCATCTCATGAGTCACCACCATTGTATCCTTCAAGGTATTGCTGACTGCACAGATTCCCATGGACAGTCTATGATCCCAGAAACACAACAGCTCCACTGAAATCCCTTTAATTCAGAAGGCAATCTGTTGTCCACATCGCCACTCAGTCTGGGACTGGACACAGTAAGCACTGAGACCACACTGTGATGGATGCATTTTGCCTATTCTCTCTCTGGGTCTAATAAAAATTGGGGATATTATGCACTGTGTAGGTCTCCTGGGTTACCTAAGGGGTGTGTTTGTGCCTAACAGTGTATGTAAAGCAGCTGGGAGGGGCCCCCAGGATATAAGAGGACAAGAGAAAGCAGATCTCCATGCCGCACAGAGTACAGTACTGATATTCTGGCAGCCAAAGTCATCAGGTGTATCCATGAGTGAGATCATGAGGATTAGCAGAACCAGGTGTTTCCTCAGTATGGTGACCCTATGAACCTCTTACATACAAACTGAGTCTGTGCTCAGCCATAGCATCCCCTAAGGCTTTCTCTCCAACACATACCCCCCGCCACCTGAGTCTCCCACATTGGTGCCAGAGAACCAAATGCTTGGGATATTACCTGCTATGTTCCCAGAGTATCCACTAGCACAAAGACAGATCAGAAGCAGAGGAGCTAGGACTGAATACAATCATGTCAATATGCATTACACAAATATACACACAGAAAGCAATGTCCTAATCATTGCTTCGAAGAAGATACAGCCAGATAAGTCGAGGTTCATGACAAGGTAATGACCTGTGATCCTGACAGCCTCTTAATAGGAGGTCACATGCACAGAGCAGGAGGGGACCCCAGTGTGGAGCAGGAGGACAGGAGGAGGCTTGTATCTTAAGCCCCGGAGACTCCCGATACCTGACCAAGGACTATCAGTATGGGCACCAAGGACTATATTCAAACTGCCTAGGAGATCACAGGAAATTGGAGTGCCCTCATAGGCCGAGAATTCTGAGGTCAACCATTCCCTGTTAGATGTCCCAAATGGGATGGAAGAAGCCCAAAACCCTCCTCACAGGATCCAATGTCATCAGAACAACAGCCAGGAGCCCTGAGTGGTCTGCAGAAACAGAAAAACAAACAACTTCCTTCGGGACTCAGGAGAGGGGATTTCTCTGGCCCTTACTTAGATCCAACTTTGGATCCCCACCCCTTCTTGCAATGACCATCAGGGTCGCTGCAGAGTCCCCAAAATTAAATCAAATAGACACGGAGAAACAAAAAGGAAAGCTTAGAACCAGACAGGAAACGGTCAGCGTGAACTCACACACACCTTACTGGGTAGGACACAAACATAAGTTAATCCTCACTAAGGTATTGAAGATTTCTCTGCACACCCCTCCTAAAACTGTTCTCCTCAATCATTAACTTATGTCTTGTAAGAGTTATAAGCCTGTTTGAACTATCCTAAAATTCACGAAGTTCAGTAAAAATCATTCTTGAATACTATAAGCTGCTAATATAAAAACAAAAGTAGACATGAGAAGCTGAATAGTACCCTATAGCCATTTTAAGGTTTATAGCAACCAGTTATGTATAAACTAAAATTGAGACGCCAATGAAGTAATTACAGGATATGTTTAAGAACTTAAATTTTCTAACGCATTGGGCATTCAGTACCATGTCAATTAACTTCATGATGTTGTAATTTTCCATGCTTCATCCTGCTGTGAAGTTGTGAAGTTGTGTTGTGGCTTTTTATTGGAGCAGATGATATTCCGCCAGCTCTACATTAAGACCAAGGATGGTGTTCCAATGAAACTGTTGAATTTAAATCGACGATAAGATGCTGCACTCTCTGCAGGGTCCATGCCCACAATGATGGAATCCTGACTGGATATGAGCTGTACTGCTGCAACAATATATAGGAAATCAATATGAGGGGAGGGCTTGGGGAGATGGTTGGGGGAATCCCAGAGCCTATGGAACTGTGTCATAAAATGAAATGAAAATAATAATAATAAAAAGTAAAGACCGAGGCCATGTGCATGAATCACTCCCCACATTTTGAATCCAGGCCTAGCATTGATGTGTATCAGCATACATGTTAAGAAAGCAAGAAGCTTTGTTCCCACAACATGATAAAGGGAATCATTCTGTCTTTCAGTTTTATCACTCAATAGCAAATACCCGCACAGATGGGAGACAGGTCAGTAGACCAAAGCCTTCATCTCAATTATCAACTTGAAACAAGCACCATCAGTAAACACACAGGCTCCTGCCATGATGGAACTGTGAGGACAGAGCAACATCAAAGGCACTCAGAGGCAGCAGCGGCCCTCCCCTCCCTACCAAGTGCACACCTTCTCTGACTGCAGCCTTTGTCTCACAGCCTCTTCCTAGACCTATATATACACACCTACTCGCTAGTGCCCACACACTCAGCATCCTGCTTTCCCCACATTAGAAGACGCTCTAGACATGAGGACCTTCGTACTCCTCACTGCCATTCTCCTGGTGACCTTCCAGGCCAAGGCTGAGCCTGTGCCACCCACAGACCATGACACTTTAGGCCAGGAGCCCTCAGAGGCAGAGGACCAACTCATGGCCATCTCAGCGTCAATGGATGAAGAAAGTGCTCTTCAGGATCCAGGTGAGAGACTGCAACATGCAAGAATGCGGAAACTCATGAGGAGAGGTTGGATGGAGGCAGGCTCTGAGATTCAGACTTAGATGGCCTTGGTCACTTAGCCATGTTTACTCATCTGTGAAATGTCTTTGTCTAAAGCTTGGGGATTCCTATGGGTGAGGTCAGCAAGGATCACACAGGCAAATCAGCTGTAAGGACAGCATTTGACACTGTCTCCTCGAATGGCTTGTAAACTGAAGATGCAGCTGGTGAGGTTCCAGAGCAGCAGCGGCAGCCAGGGGAGATGACCAGGGGGTGGCCGTGTACATTAAAGAGGAAGACCGCTCCACTCTTGAAGCCCTAGATGAGAGAAGCCGCAGAGCAGAGCTGCAGTGACTGCAGGAAAAGAACAGGACATGGGCTCTGCAATAGGCTGGGAGATAACCTAAATCATTTAGCTTCAGCTCCCTGGCCACAACTTCCTCATCTGTGCCTTGAGCCATGTAAGGCAAATGAGCAAGACTTCTTCAGCAAAGAGACCTGATTCTGGGATTTGGGGAGTATTCTCTAGGCTAAGACATAGACACATTCGCTGGTTATTGTTCTGTACCTCAATGCATAGAATTCAGTCTGGTTAAAACATTAGAAACTGAAGGGAGAACCAAGGCTGTGCACGGGGAAAGAGGACACATAAGAAAAGACACAGGGGATGGGATTCAGGTTGTTTGTCATCAGTACCTGTATTCAATCCTACTGGCTGGTTGTTCATTGTGCCAGCTGTATTTCAGGCAACCTGATGAACATAAAACATCCCACAGGTAACTTCTTCAAATGTTGCTAACCCTGCCTCTGACTCCAGTGCCTGATTCTTCTTCTGTGTCTGTAGGTCAGAATGCCCATTATGAGTGCATTTGCAAACCGAAATGCGATCCTTGGGAACGCCACTCTAGGCCCTGCTGGAATGGGCCTTTCAAAGAAGGGAAATTCTGCTGCCGTGGCTGAGCATGCACAACGGAGAAGAGTCTTCTTTCTGTTTTGAATGCTTTTCAGAAAATACTATGACTCCTTTGCCATGTCCTTTCCTTTCAAACCCTAGTAAAGAGCCTGCAGCAAAAACTCATTGTCTGTGCTCTGTTAATGCTCATGGGTACCTTAGTCCGGATTCCTGGAAGTGTGTGCCCCAACAGCTCACCCTCTTTTTAACAAAACTCTGGCTGGAAATTCTAGGTTGAGTTGACTTGAACTCAGGTGTCATGTAGAGGGACATGGACAGAAAGCCCTCCTGATCTTTATTTGCTTCTGCCTCTGCCTTCATTCAGTTCAGATCCTCCCCTCAAGACATTACTAAGATGCAAGGCCAAGCAATAGTTACCAGCTTGCTTTCTGGAACAGCATCATCTCTTCTGCAAAGTGTTGGAGCTTTCCTGAAAAGACACAAAAAATAAGCCTTTGGTGGTCTTGTGTTTGTGGTTTCACAGACTGTGAAATGACTTGAGTTTGGTTTGGAATGGACTGTTAACGAAGACCTAATGAGTAGAACAGGGGCAGCACACCATCGTGCAGGTGACTTGATTCGGGTGTAGATGGACTGGCTAATCAACTATACACACTGACTCATGCATGGGCCAGAGTAAGTGCAGGTTGATTGAACTTGGCCATTGCAGCAGCTGGCAATTGCTGGGACTGGGGAAAATCCTCTGTAGTTAGATCATAAAATACCTGTAAAGCACAAGATCCAGTGTAGAGATTGGGCCCAGGAGGGCAACTGTGGGCACCCCTCTGATATGCTATAGCTCCCACCCATGATCATGAGAACCAGTTCTGGGAGTGGACCTAGGTGGACAGGCAGTAGTAACCACCAGGTTAAATATGTGCTGGATAGTAGGGTATTTGGTTGAGCTAAGCTTCAGCAAGCACTGGTATGTGTAAAAGTTGAGTGGCATGTGAGAAAGACTGGACCAGTTGGCAGCACATACTGTAATGCGAAGGAACCAGGCCTGGGGTAGGTCCTGGTTGGGATATTAGGGGTTACTCCTACTGTGCTACTGTTTCCACTGATGTGCATGAGGGCCACGTGTGTGCTGGGCGGGATTGGATTGGGTCACAACATCCATTGCTTTGTGTAAGAGATGTTGCCAGAGACAGAACTGATCGAGCAACTGTAACCACCACAGTGTGTGCAGACTGATAAAGGTGATGGACTGAAACAAACCCAATGCTGGCCAGAACACACAAGAGTCAGGTTTTCTTAGGGACACTCTAAACTGAATCTACTGGACATAGAAGCCCAAGCATGAGGAGAATCACAGGATCTGTGATTTAATTGGCCGTGGAGTGTCTCTGTCAGAAATGGGCCTCTTCAGTTGCTAAGATGGTACAGGAGATGACATACCCAAATGTACATGGGGGATATTGCAGTTCATTAGGATCTACAGGGGTCATCTAGTACCATAGCATAGGGTGTAGAACAAAACAAATTGGACAACTTTCCCAGCCAAACATTGCCAGCAAGTAGCTGGGAAAATGGACGCTCTAACGTAAACAATGTCAGCCAATGAACCTTGGAAGGGTTTCTTCAACCTTGGAGCAATGAAATTAACAGCATTTCAGAACTATGGAAGCCACTTGAGCAAACCTGTGGAGCATATTTGAGTGGGATGCTAGGATGACATCGGGTGGCTATTTCCCATCCCCAGCTACTTATGTGATTAAGATGCTGGGTGAGGCTTCTCCCCCTTTCTTCTCCTTCCCACAAATACAGGAAGAAGAAAAAGAGCAATAGACACAATTGTCTCATCTACTTTTCCCTGGTCCTCAACCCTTCCCACCCTAATCAGTGGTCCACATGGGAATGCAACCTTCTCAACTGTGTAAGCAGCAGCAAAAATAAAATTAAATTAAAAACTTTTAAAAATGAAATGAAAAGTTGGGTTTAGTAGCAATGTGGAATGTGGAAAACTTGAAGTCCCAGAAAAATAAAAAGAACAGTTTCTAAAAGAACCTTTCAGAAAATACAGAGGAAACACCCCAAGACACGGGTGTAGGGGATGGCTTCTTGGATAAATCATCCAAAACACAGGCAACAAGCCAGTCTAAGCAAGTGGGACGATAATGAACTCATAAGATCTTCAAAGCAAAGCAAACAATCAGCAGAGAAGAGACATTCAACAGAATGGCAAAGCATTTTCAAACCACCTATCTGACAAATGACCAATATCTCAGATATATCAGAAACTTTAAAGATTCAACAACAGAAAAACCAATTCAGTTAAGAAATTGTGAGAATCCTTAAAGGAATAACTACAAATGGCCAACAAAGTCATGAAAACATACTCAACATCACAAAGCAAATGCACATCCAGGTATCACCTCATCCCTGGTAGAATGTTTAAAGCCCGATCCACAGTGAGCAGCAGATGCTGTGAGGATGTGGTGAAGGGAACACCTACACACCCTTGGTGAGAATGCGAGTGAGTGCAGCCACTGTGGAAATAGTAAAGAGACTTCTTCAAACACGACAAGTGGGCTTGCCATATGATCCCACAGTACATCTGCCGGGTATGTGCCAAACACACTTGAACACAATGAATTAAAGAGAAACCTGCACTTTCACGTTTACAGGAGTAATATTCACAATAGCCAAAAATTGGTATCATCCAGGTATCCATCATAACCTGAGTGCATAAAGAAAATTGGGATATATAAGATAGAATATTACTGAACTATAAAAAAGAATGAAATTTACCAGTTAAAGCAAAGTGAATTCAGCTGAAGGACAACATTTTGAGTGAAATAGGCCAAACTCAGAAAGAAAAAATGTCCTATGTTCTCTTTTATATGTAGAAACTAAAACATAAAAAGAACCAAAAAATAAAAAGAAATTTGTGTGACTCCGTATTGCGACAAATGCAGTTTTGTGAAACTGTGTTATATACCTTTGTCAAATCAATCATTAAGAATGCAACATACTACAGTGTAATGAATCATGATTAATCTGAAACTTACTGTATATGAGTGAAATGGCTGTTTTCATTTGAATTATTGCTTATAGTTATTATTTGCATTTCCCACAAAGTTGTGATCTTTTCATTTTTTACTACTCAAACTTCTTATTTGGTGAATTATAAAACCTTTTTATTGCTATACAAATTCAAAATACATTATCTCAAAAACTAAAACATAGGTATATAAAAAATAGAAGAGATGATGGGAGGGTTCATGATAGGGAGGCAAAGGTAATATCATAATGTCTTTAAAGTTGCATCTACATATTACAAGAAATCTGTTAAAAACTAAGTTAAAATTAAAATAAATAATAAATACAAATCCCTTCCATTCTGGTTCTGCCTGTTGTAGAGTTTGAACATTAAAAACGCCAAGGTCTATTATAGTGAAAGCATTGCACCAGACACTTTTCTAAAAGCAGGAAAGACCTTTTCAGGACTGGTGACTTGGGTGTCAAGATGTTGCCACAAGGAAGGGAGTTCAACTGAGCTCCCTGGAAGAAAATAGCAGGAGAATTTCTAAGCTTTGGACCAGGTGTTGGGAAAGTCCTCCAGGGGTTAGTGGGACGGTTGCAAAGGTGATTACACCATCAGTGTTCCTAATTTCCACCTAACTGAAGTGACCCCTAACTTCCCACAAAGACAGGGCTGCTGTGTGGGGGTAATTACTTCTTCAAGGGGTGGCTCCTTGTAACTTTTCCTTCATCTCCCTATTTTAGCACATGAGTAACTGATTTAAGGTAGACGCTATCTGGTGGGTGTTCAGAAGCTAGACACTGATTGTGCATCCCACTGATGCCATTGTGTCGTATGTGAAGTTCAGCAGGTGCTGTGGTCAGTGTAGCCTCTTACAACATGGACAAATTATAATAATGCTTGGCTGGATAAATAAAGTTTTTAGATAAATGTTTCTTTGTTTATAGAGATGAAGGTACTCCTTAACCTAAAAAAAAAACTGGAGAGTTGGGGGAGTTGGATGTGCATTAATGGTTTAATCACTAACTGCATGTACTTACATGGTTATTCATGGACTCTTATGTTCAAAGAACCAAAGGAACGCATCCTGGAAACTATGATGGCAATTGCTCACAAAACAGATCATGTTAAACAAATATTTCTAAGTTAGGGGAGACATGAAGTCACTGATACAAAACATACAACTAAAGGAAGGAATTTTCTCTGTAGGATCAGTAGTGGATGGGAATTTGGCAGAGGCAAGAATGGGCAAAGTGGAGGATACGGGGATGGATAGGTAACCCAAAGAACAAGGTAAGAAAAATAAGACCCCAGTAACAGTGGAGCACCACAAAGCACTCTCCCTGGTGTAACGGGATCCAGAGGACAAGAGAGCACTGAGTGCCCACACAGAACCCGATGCAAAGCCAGGGCAGGGTGCCCACCAAAGGACATTCAGAGCAGATCAGATGCTTCTGGGGAGGAGGGACACGTGTGAGAGCCTCCTTGTGTGCTGAGTAACCAGGAGGAAGGAGCGCGCAGGGAGAGACCTGAAGAACAGGGTGTAGTTAGGGACCAGGAGCTCTGCACGGGGTGTTCAGAGAACAACTGCAGGAGACGGCAAGGCCCGGGGTGAGGCTTTGAGCAGGAGCTGTGACAACAAGAAAGGAAAATGCTTGTTCCCAAGGAGGCCAAAGGGCCGAGAGTTTCGTGATTGAACTGGCATCCATGTGCAAGCCATAGCCTCCTCTTCCACCTGTAAATTCTTTTAATTCTTTGAAAATGGAGTTCTATGGTTTTGATGGCAATTGGTGGAAATAACCCTGGAAGCCCTGGAAGACAAAAACAACTGTTTTCTTTTTTATTAATTACATTGCATTATGTGACACAGTTTCACAGGCTCTGGGATTCACCCAATCCCTCCCCGTGCCCTCCTCCCATGGTGGATTCCTCCACCTTGTTGCAGTATTACAGTTCAAATTCAGTCAAGATTCTTTCTTTGCCTGCCTAATCAAGAATAGAGTCCAGCATCTTATTGTCCAGATAAATGCAACGATTTCTTGGGGAGACCATCTCTGGTCTGAAGGTAGAACGGGCAAAATATCCCGATCAATTGAAAGCCCCAACACATCATCAAGAACAATTCATACCATTATGGCATTAATTTACATGGTGTTGATTAACCAATATGCTAAAAAATGCAAGTTCTTAACCACATCCTGTGACTTCTTCATTAACATTTCAATTTCAGTTTATAGACAGAACCGGCTGCTATACACCTTGAAATGGCTATAGGGTACTATTCAGCTGTCTCGTGCCTATTTTCATTTTAGTATTTAGCAGTTTATAGTGTTGAAGCATAATTTTGCTGAACTTGGCAGATTTTAGGATAGTCTGAACTGGCTTGTAACTCTAACAAGGCATATGTCAACAGGTGAGGTGCAGAACAGTTTTAGGAGGGGTGTGCAAAGAAATCTTCAATACCCTAGTGAGGAGTAACTAATCTTTGTGTGCATCCATGCTGACTGTTTCCTGTCTGGTTCAAAGCTTTCCTTGAAAAATAACTGTTTTCAAAAGTCTCTTCCATCCTGGTTCTGGTGGACAGCTGAGGCTGAGCACCAAGAAAAGCCAAGTCCCACATCTATGACACTATGGCACTTAACACATTGTAAAAACAGCAGGGATGACTTCCTCAGGACTGTTACCCTGAGGGTTGACATATTGCAACAGGGAAAGGAGTTGAACCGAACTCTTTTGAAATAGATGCCAGGAGAGTTTCCAATCCCTGAGCAGTTGGTGGACAGGTTCTTAGCGGGAAGGTAATTACACCATCGCTGTTCCTTAATTTGCACTAACTGAAGAGAGACTGTAACTGCCAAAGAGACAGACAGGGATGCTATAGCCTTGGACAGTTACTTCTTCCATACATGGTTCCTTGTGGCTGATTCTCATCTCTCTGTCTTAGCACGGGGGCAGCCGACTTAGGGTAGAACATGTCTAGTGGGGTTGAGTCGACATGCATATGTGTGCATCCCACTGATGACATTTGTGTCACAGGAGGCTGAGCAGGCACCCTGGTTGATGAAGTTTGCTTCACATCCAAGTTATGATGAGAGGATGTGAGAGACACTCCCGCTACTGAGACACCTGCTCAGCCACAAAGCCAGCCTCAGTAATGCATTTTTATGCTGTGTGAACACCTGCTTGTGTCAGGCAAATACTAGGTCCCAGAATATGATGACCAGAAAAAATGTGAGGGTTACATTCTAGTGAGGGTGGACAAATGTCACAGCTGGTATATAAACAATATGTGCAGATTGTGAAATAGACTGATTTTATAAAATAAGAATAAAAACAATGAAGGGGGTTAGAACACCTTTGGGTGGGCCGCAGGATGGGGCATCTTGCTCTAATCCCAACTCCAGCCACCATGGGCACATGATGAGCTGTCTCTGGGCCTACCTGGGTTTGGGGGCTGTTCCCTTCATGGTGAGTACACTGAGGAGGGAAGGCTCCGTGACTGCATAGGTCCAGGGCCCACCCATCGCCCTCATTGGGCGGTGAACGGGATTGGGGAGGGGTGCGACCTTGGGTTTTGGGGGTTTAAACTTCCGGCAGCTTCCAGGTTGCTGGTGGGCCACAGGATGGGGTGTCTTGCTCGGATCCCGACTCCAGCCACCATGTGCACATGGTGAGCTGTCCCCTGGCGGCCAGTGCGCCGTTCGGTGCCAGGTTCTGCCTGCTGTCCGCCCGGCCAGGGAGCTCTGGGGTTTTTGTTCTTTGAATCTCTGCTTAGGTAGCTCTAGGTTGATCCCACTGTGCTTCTGGGATCTGAGTCAATCGTAAAGATTCCCAATGACAGGAACTCTTGCTTTGAAGAACTTGTAATCACTGAACAATGCTGAGCACTGATCACCAGTTAATGCAAAAGCTAAGGGTCGGGGCTTCTCCAGCAGGATATCCTTTTACCTGACATGATGATGGATCAGGAGAAGGGTCACATTAGGCAGGGCCATAACATTACCTAGCACGCAAGAACCATATCCAGGGGCAGATTCTGTGGGGAATGTGTGGGCCACACCCTGTGGAAATTCTAGCCCCACTGGTTAGCTCAAGAGTGTGGGTGATGAACTAAGCTAGGTATGACCAAGAAGCCTGCCATCAATCACAGGTAAAGGAACCCGCAATAGTCTGGACTGGTCGAGGCAGCAGCACCCGAATGTGCATCCTGAATAGGGTGTGGGGTCGGCCGGGCTGCAACATTCACCAGCTCATACATGGCCAAATGGAAGGCCAGACTGCGCTGGGCACTGGCCTAAAACCAATGGGCATGTATGAGAACTGGATGTGGGGAGGGACCAAGTGGAGGAACTTGAGAAACTCCCCTGGCGAGTCATAGCTCCCACTGGTGAGCATGTGGTCCAGACCTGGGGGTCGGACAAGCTGGGCAAAGTAGCTCCAACAGTTGGCTAATGTGTAAATTGGTAATGGAATAGGATGTACTGGGCAGGACTGAGCAAACCTTAGCCTACAAGCGAAACTGGAAACCAAGATGCAGCACTGGTCATACCGAGCTAGGCTCTTGCACCTACTGGTCTACATGAGTCAAGGACGCTAAGCCACAATGTCTAAGGCAGAGGCCAGGACGAGTAAGGAGCTGAGACAAGCTGAGTCAGAGCAGTCACTGGCAGGCGCGTGATCTACAGCTGGGAACAGGCCTGGTTGGGGAGCTAAGGGAACACCCTAACTGGGTTGAGATTCCCACCAAGGGGCGCGTGTACTGGAATGGGGGCTGCGTTCTAACCAGGAAACAGTCATACTCTCCCTTGCACTAGTGTGGACTGGGACTGGATGCACCAGGCTAGGCCAGACCCCAACACCGTCTGGTGTTCTGGAGGACCAGGGTAGATTTGGGACTGACTAGGCTAGGTCTCAACCCCCTACTGAGCCATATGTGAGCCGTATGTGGCTATGGACGAGCCATGGCTGGGCTGAAACATCCAACAGCATGAACCAAAATGGGTTGAAAGTCAAGAAAAGCCACTGTTCCTGCTAGGACAGGAGGTGAACTGAGTTGGGCTGGCTCATGGACCCCCTAGTATGCACAAAATCTGGCATTGGGAGGGGTTCTGATGGAGGAACCTGGGCAACTCCTCAGCCAGGACACAGTCCCTGCAGGTAAGCGCAAGAAGCATGATAGGAAACAGCCCAGAATAGGCCATGGAAAGTTTCCCACTGGCATACGTTTGGCATGGGTCGGGGACAGACCAGGCTGAATCAGTTCATGTCATCCACTGGCAAATCCGAACACCAGAACAGAGTGTGGGTCGAGCCAGGTTTGGTCGCGACAAAACCCAGTGCACAATATGGAATGCCAGGGTGAGGTTGCCTGTACTGGATGTGACTGCAGCACCCAACCAGACAACCAGGAAGGGTGGGGGCAGAGCCTGCAAGGGGATTAAAGGGGTGGTACCCTCACCGGACAGCTACTCCCACTGGAGAACGTGGGCTGGAATGGGGACAGACCAGACTAAGCAGGGCTACAACACCTGTGCACCTCATGTGTACCAGATTAGAGAAAAGCTAGGCTGGGCTGATTATTCCTACTGGTGCAAGCATAAATTAGAGTGGGTGAGGGTTGTTTGGGCTTAGCCGCAGCATCAGCTGGCAGAAGCTGGCACTGGGGACTAATTCTGTCAAGTCAAATCACAGAACCACCCGAAGAGTGCATAAACCGGGATTGAGAGAGACCTGGGAGGGAAATAGTGGGCTCCTCCCTCTTAGGTTACTACTCCTGTGGGAGGGCATGAAAACTGGGACAGGGGCTGGGGAGGCTAGACAGAGAGGCACTCAACAACATCTGTGAGGGCTGGATGGTTGAGTTGGTTAGATGGAACTAGGCTTATATACCCATTGACAAGTACGAAAGCCAAATAGGATGTGGGACAGACTGGACTAGTCTGCTACACATACTGGCAAATCAGGGTGGGGACGGGCCTGGTGGGGGTTATTTGGGTCGCTCTGACTAGGCTGCAGCTCCCACTGGTTCATGTGAGGGCCAAGCATGTGTTGGGCAGAAGCAGGCTGGACTGCAACTTTGGTTCCAGTGCAAGCTGGAACTGAAAGCAGAACCAACCCAGCAATTGCAACCACCAGACTGTGCCGGGCCCTGTACTTGCTAGAACATACAAGATTCTGGTCTGCGAATAACTCAAAGTTTCTTTGGGGATCTCCCCAATCAAAATGCGGACTCAGAATCCTAGCCAAGAAAAGAAAGAAGAAATAACAAGTCAACCACCTCAGCTATATGTTGGCAGCGAAATACTGGGCAAATGGAGACTCTATGATGAACTATGTTAACCAGTAGATTCTTCACGACCTCATCGTGCTTGGAGTGGCGAGACTGGCAGTGATTCATAACTGATGAGCTATCAAAACCACTTAAGCAAGTATCTCAGAGCATGCCCCACATCCGGGACTTGGGGTGGGTGGGAAACTGGGTGGGGCCTCTCCCTCAATATCCCCCTTTACCTCAGATACAAGAAGGAAACAATATGGAAATAATAGTCTTGCCCACTTCCCATAGCCCTTGAACCTTTTTACTGTAATTAGCTATGTAAAGATTGTAAAAAACATAATAATAAAAAAATGCACCAAAAAAAAAAAAACCAGAAAAAACAGCTTTTGGAGGATGTTGCAATTCTTCAAAGGAAAGTTCTGAAGAGTTCTCTAAGAAAGGGAGGTTTTAGCAGAGACCTGGTCCTATGGGAGCCAGAGGGGCTCTGGGCTCAGCACAGGTCTGCCACGGAGGAGTTCTTCTGGCTCAGTGAACGGTTTAAGAATACGACAGATGGGAAGTGGAACCTGCAACTTCAAGTCCTTTCCAGCCACAGAAACCCAAGTAGCTCCTGGAACTTCATAAGCTCAGTGCCCCTCTATGCCTTACTGTGTACCCACCAGAGGCCCTGGCACGATGTCTTTCAGATGTTCACTTCTCTGAGGTCCCACCATGTGTTGTTGGTGCAGTGGTCATACCAGTGACTATGCCCATCAGATTGTCTTAGCCAAGAATGGTGAATGATGCACCAACACTCTGTCTTTGTCTGTGCTCGTCAGCCTCTCCCCTCCCAGAGCAGTTGGCACATTCTGTGGAGGACCATCATGGTAACAATAGCCATGGAAGAACTTGCGTGTTCCTTTTGCAGACATGTTGCGAGTCACAAACAGGGCCTTTTTTTTTTTTAAACATAAAATAGATGTAAGGAGTATGGGATTTGCACTGGACTCCTCACCAGAACTTTGTGGTTAGTTTCACTGATACACAGGAGGGTGTCCAAGAGTCAAGGGTGAGCAGGGGAGTGAAGAAAAGGCCAGGCTGGAAGCTGACCACAGCCCAGTCAACAGGAGTCGGTCTAATGCTCATCGACACGTTGTTCGTGTGTGTGACATTTTGAGGGATTTGAAAGAAAACAGTGTTAATATGAGAAGTTCATGAATAAAGTGAGATTTAGACCCAAATTGACAAGAAAGCTCCTTTTAGTTACTTGTTCCTGACATGTAATACAATGTAATTGATAAGTAGAATAGCTAAAACTTTTGAAGGTTTTTTAATATAAAAACTATTTACTAGTCTAAGTGGAAATATTTTGGAAAGAGAGACAAACAGAGTGAGAGAGAAAAAGAGAACTTTCATGCTCTTGTTCACTGCCCAGGTGACCACCATGGTGAGGGTTGGACCATGCTGCAGTCAGGATCCGGGAGCTTCCGTTGAGTGAAGCTGCACAGGGGTGAAATGTCCAGTACCCAGGTCTGTATCTGCTGCGGTCCCGGGGAGTTGATTAAAAGTGGAGAAACTGGGATAGCAACTGGTGTTCTTATGGGATATCGGCTTCAGTGGAGACCCTGAACACACTAAACCAAAACACTGGCCCTGTGAAACGCTTCCTAAAAGAATAAAAAGACCATATTGGTTTGCAATGTCAAAGAGTGATAATCTGACAATTGCCACAAAATGGATAGAACTGTGAAGTAAGCCTGACCCAAAAATACAACCAATGCATGTTCTTCTCATATGTTAAAGCTAAAAGATGAATGCATGTTTGATATGAACATAAAGCAGTCATTAACAGAAGCTGAGAAGGGTGGGAGGTGGGTTGAAATTGGTCAATGGGAACTACACAGCAGGCCATTGAAGGTAAGGGTGCGGTGTTCCACAGAGCCCTGTGTCCAGTATAGGAGAAGTGACTCCAGGAATATCCCTGCCTCTAGTCAAGACAACGAGTCTACAGGAAGGACGCTAACATTGTGCTCCAAGAAAGGTGTCAGTGTGAGCTGTCACTGTCACACACGGCACCTGCCTGACCCCCATCCTTAGGTGCACACTACGCTGTGTGTCCAAGCTTTCCTCACTGTCAGATTGTGCATTCAGGTCATGCCCAGTGCCCACGTACGCCATAACTGCTGGAGGCATGGTAAGTGTAAGGTTATGGGAAAATAGCCTCATTTCTTCTAAAGTTCTCTTTAATTTCTCACCCTCTGCACAGGCTCACATACCCATTATATGAATATCTTCCCCAGGAAATGAACTCTTACATAATGGAGCCAACAGCTTTATGAATGTTGCAACTCAGGTATTGTGTGTGAATTCAGCCACACACAAGTGAAAAATGACCATCAGTGATTTTTTTTTGCTATGAATAACTTCCTGTGCACACCTTCTCTGACTGCAGCCTTTGTCTCACAGCCTCTTCCCAGAATTAGACATACACACTCACTCCCCACTGCACACACACTCATATCTGATCCTGGCATCAAAGTGACTCCAGACATGAGGACCTTAACCCTCCTCACTGCCATTCTGCTGGCCAAGGCTGAGCCTGTGCCACCAGCAGCCAATGAGGCTCCAGGCCAGGAGTGCTCAGAGGCAGAGGACTAACTCATGGCCGTCTTGGTGTTGATGAATAAAGAAAGTGCTCTTCAGGATCCAGGTGAGAGACTACAACTCATGAGAAGGGGTTGAGTGGAGGCAGACCCTGAGATTCAGACTTGGTTGGCCTTGATCACTTGGCCATATTTACTTATTTGTGAAATGTCTTCCTCTAAAGCTGGGGGAATTCTATGATTCAGGTCAGCAAGGATCACATGGGCAAATCCAGACAGAAGGACAGCATTTGACACTGTCTCCCAGGAAGATTTGTACACTGAAGATGGAACTGAAGTTGTGTTCAGATGTGTCTGATGAAGTCCAGAGCACAAAGAAGAGAAGACAGCTTTACGTAGGTCATTAATGTTTTGTGTGAGCAACACTTGTATTCTCTTGCAAACTGCTCTTCATGCCACTGACTGGAATGTAGCCCACGTGACACCCTATCAACCCAGCACGTAACTCTCCCTCATTTCTCTTGATCCCTTTTGCTACTGCTCTGTATTCTGTGTGTACATAAAGTACAGATTGCGATTACAAAAGGTTCTGTCTTTTCCCAGGAGGCAATCCTGGCAGCACAATACCGATGGCCAGGTGTGCCCAAAGTGCTGCGATCTTGTGAGTTCATTGTTCCCTCATGCAGGGGACAGAGTCACATGTCCAATGGCTTACCATCAACCCTCTTTCTCTTTCAAATACATTTTTGGAGCAACTTCTCTGTGAGCATCTCTCTCATGCTTTCTGTGTACCTTGTGTTACCTTGACATACCAGTGCCACAACGTGAAATCAAAATAAATTAAAAAGTAATAAATGAGCTAGCTTCAAATAATAGCCATTTCAGAGAGCAGCACATGCGTCAGGAAAAACATTGTTAAAGGTTCAAGTGATGCTTTTGATTAACTGCTGACCTCTACTGTGTCTTCAACAGGCCTGCATTTACATTTTACCATGTAGGAAGCAAAGCATTCATGTCAACTTCAGGCAGCTAGTCACAACACATTAACATCTCAGGAAATACCACCATCTTCTCCCTCAAGGTACTGGTGATGGCACAGGCCGCAGGAGCTGTCTGTGAAATCACAGAATTACAACAGCACCACAGAAATCACTTTTATTCAGGTAACAATGTGTTGTCCACAAAATTTGGGACTCAATTCAGTAAGCAAAAGCAGTCACATTGTGATGTTTGCATTGTGATAATTCTCCGTTTGTGTCTAATAAAAATTGAAAATATTATAGACATAATGTTGGTTTCCTGGATTACAGAAAACGTCTATGAGCCTGAGTATATGTAAAATAAACTAGGAGAGTCACACAGGAAATAAAAGGGCGAGAGAAAGCAGGTTTCCCAGCCATTCATAATACAATACTAATGTTCTGCTAACCAAAATCATCATGTGTATCAGTGAGGGAGGACGAGCGAAACCAGCACTGTCCTCAGGATAGTGATGGTGCAGATGTTAGACACAGAGTCTGTGCTCAGGCAGCCATAGCTCCCCCTGGAGCTCTCCCTGCAACTCCTACCACACCATCCTGGGCCTCCCACATGGATACCAGGGTATCACCTGCTACGTTCCCAGGTTATCCACCAGCACAAAGAAAGATCAGAAACAGAGAAGACAGGATTACAGGTTTACCAAGGATTGTCCTCGCCCCAAACAAAACATCTGTTACACAAATTAATCTCCTCACCACCGTCTTGGTAAGTCATTGCGTAGGCATCAAAACACAATGCTGTGAAAAACACATGCATTCGCTCTCACACAGACACACCTGGGGCTGTGACCCATCTAGAGGTCAGGAGGGAGGGGCATGGAGTTCTGTCCCTGCCGTGGGGTCTCAGCTGGTGCTGCTAGGCTGGCAGTCACACCAGTGTCTGAGCCCTCCGGAGTCTTAGTCAAGAAGTCTGAGGAATCCCCAGAAACACACTCTCCTTCTCAACACCCTTCAGTCCCTCCTCATTGATGGCAGGTCTGCCGAGGCTTGCTGCAAGCGACCAAGTGACCATCCCGGTAAGGACTGCCATAGATTGAAAAGACATTGTTCTCCAGGAATGTGCACCAGATTCCTCACCTGAAAGATGAGATCCCACTCAGAGACATGGTGGCTGGAGCACACCCTATACCCCTCACAGTGTTCTGTGACCACATCCTGAGAGACAGCTGACAGTAGCATGGGTCCATGAGCATCTAAAGGAGGGAATAGGAGGCCAGACAAAAAGAGGGCACAGACAATAGCTTATCTACGTGTTGACTGACACTTTGTAGATATTGTGCTTGTCAATCAAGATGCAAGAAAAGAAAGGCCCCAGAAGGACAAAAGCCACCACATGAGGGGCGGGCAGTGGGGTGAGCCGCAGATGGGGACAGAGCAGCAGAGCCACTATGAATGCCCAGTGCAAACTGCATCTGCTCGTCCAGACCTGGTGACCGAGCCTCCCTCATGTGCACGATATTTTACAGCAGAACCTCAGCACCTGTAGCTGCTCAGACGTGTACGGTTCTTGGCAGATTTTCCTTTTCTTCAATTTCGTTCTTTCCTTTGGTGTTTCTAAGAAGCCATGTTTTCTGACACCAGCAGACTCCCAGTGCCTTACACTAACCCAGAGATCACGTGATCAAAACACCCGAGGACTGGTGAGTGTGCCCTCTGTGCAAAAACTCACTCACTATGTACAAAGTCGCAGGTGAAGATAACTGCCTTCAGAGTTCAACATGGTGTGAGCTCCTGTTCTACTCATCAGGCCTTTGCTAATAGCCCATGTCAAACTGAACACATGTCGTTGCACAGGCTGTGAAACCCCAGACCGTCAGGGCCTTTTGCTGAATTTGGGTCTTTTCACAGAAACTCCTCCGCTTTACACCAGGGCATGGTGATGTTGCAGGAATGAAACTGGAGCCTATGGCTTGGCCTCCCACCTTGGAAATGTCCGTGGGGGAGGATGTCATCCGAATGAAGGCAGAGGCAAGAGCAAATAGAGATGCGTGGAGCTCTGATCACGTTCCTCTACCTGACACCCGAACTCAAGTCAACTCGAGCTAGATCTTCCAACCAGAGTTTTGTCTAAAACAGGTGAAGATGCTGGGACTCACACTTCCTGAGGTCCAGGCTAAGGTACCCAGGAGCATCAAAGGAACACAGACACCGAGCACTCGCTAAGGCTCTTTATTTGGGGTTGGAAGGAAAGGACACGGCACAGGAGTCATAACAGTTTCCATAAAGACCACAAAGCAGGAAGGAGCAGCTTTTCCCTGCTGTTCGTGCTCAGCGGCGACAGCAGAGTGGGAATCGGGCACGACGGGCTATGCAGACCCCAAAGCGGCGCTCCTGAGATGCACACACTCTTCTTCTGCAAGTGCAGACGACACCTGTGCTGACACCTGCAGACACATGAGAAGAGCAAGGAGCTGGGAGTCAGGAGCATTCTGAGGGAGTTACTTGTGGAATAATTGTGTTCATTAGGGTGTCTGAAGTATAGCTGGTACCACAACAAGCAGCCAGGTGGAATAAGGACAAGTACTGGCCACACACAAGCTGAATCCCCACGGTGTTTCCTTCTATCTGTTCTCTGCTCATCACACACACATCTGAGCTCACAGCCTTGGTCCTGTCTGCAGTTTAGAAACCTCCTTTTGCATGTAAAGTTCAATGTACAACTTTCAGAGAAATCTACCCATTTGGAAACTAAACATTAGTCCATGCGTCTCTTCATGTCTTTTTTTTTAAATTATTTATTATTTAACTTCAGTAATTACATTGTATTATGTGACACAGTTACATAGGTACTTGGGTTCTCCCCACCCCCTCTCCATGTCTTAAACACAAGGAAAACTATATTCAAACCTCAGAATCAGGACATTCTGCTAAAAAGAAAAGTCTCAGCTTCATTTGGCATTCAATTCTCAATTTGCTAGCAAGAGAATCGCTGGTCAAAGAGATGAGATAACATCATCTCAGTTACTCCCCCAAGCTATTCCACAGCCCATGTCCCCATTCTTTCCCTAAGTTGATACAGCTCTGCTCTGGAGTAACTCTCACCTAGAGCTTCAAGAATGGAGCTTTCTTCCGCTTTCATGTACACAGCCACGTCCTGGTCCTCTGCCCCTGACTGCTGCTGATCCGCAACTTCATCAGCATTCACTGTGAGGAGCTCAGCCTGGGCTTGGAGGGCCACCAGGAGAATGAGAGCCAGGAGAGCGAGGGTCTTCATCGCTGGGAGTCACCTGCAGGATGGGAGAGCAGCAGCCTGAGTGTGCGGAGCAAGATGTCAGCTGGTGTTCATGGGCCTGCTGGGTCTGCAGGCTCAAAGGCTGCCGTTAGAGAAGGAGTGTGTGGATAGGTAGGCTGGGGCCTGCCGTTGTGCTCAGAGCCCCTGATGCTCCTTCATTCTGGCACATTCATCATCGCATATTTCTCTGTGTTTACTGTCTCTTCCTGGCTGAAACTGATCATTTTGATGGAGACATGGCTGTCTTCTGTTGTTTGCCTTTTAATATTTAAGATGGGAAAGAGAAAGTGGTTTCATTCAAGAAGACCATGGAACAACTACCTCTCTATTTCTATAGATGGGTCCTGCTGCTCTGCAGATCTGTGATCCCTCAGCCTGTATGTGGACACCCGGTGAGTAGAGTTGCTCACTGCAGTGCCTAGGACACTGCTGTTACTGTGACTGAGAATTTTCAGGTGAAGATGTGAGTAGCCTTCCGCTGGAGTGACTGTGATGTGACATCAAACCTATCAAGCTATGGTGGAAATGCACTCAAATAACACTATGGAAATAATTGGTCTAAGGCCAAAAGACATTTGTCCCAGCTTTACTGAACATTGTGTGACCATTTTAATTGTGTACATCGAAAGCGACCAAATTGTTGACCTCACATACTTATGTAACTGGCTCCTCATCTCAAGGCAAGCCATAAAAGTTAAGCTAAAGCACATGGAAGTCTGAAGCCTTAGAAATATTAAACAACCAGGAGATAAAGCTGTTGACTTGGTGTGTCAAGGGTATCTTGTATGTGGTGCAATGGCACTTGGCGATGAAGACTTGACGGGATGCTGACGTGGGATATTTGTGCAAAGCAAGCCATCTACAGAGTGAGAAGCAAATCAGGAAACAGGTGGAAATAATCACAAACCATGAAGTTGCCACATGTTAGCATCCAAGTACACAAATAATTAGAAACAATTCAATAGCAAAAAATGATCTGACTTTAAAAGGAGGAAAGGATCAGACATTTGGCTCAGTGTTTAAGATTTCAGTTCGGGAAGCCAGCAACACCTGTTGGAGTGCCAGCGTCTGCTCTTCAGTGTCACCAATTCCAGTCCTGTTACCCAGACCCTAGGGAGCCACAGGTGACAGTCTGTGTTTGATGGCCCACTGCAAACTCATGTAGGAGACAGATTGAGTTTCTAACTCTAGTCCTTACCCAGGTCCAAACACAGCATTCACAAGCGTTTCAAGAGTTACCAGTGAATTAGGAAGCTTCTCTCACAGACAGAAGGGCCTCAGCAAGAATTTCACATGCCTGGATTCATCCACTGTAGTTCTCTTTAGGCATAGATTGTGGTTGGAGTTTAATGACATGAACCTAAAGTGAGAATTCAAAGCTTTTCAGTACTTACAGATGCTCAGGCTGTGCACGGTGACTGGAGAGCAGCCGCTGCAGTCCTCTGAGGCAGGTGTCTGGAGCAAAGCCACCACACACATGCAGTGTAGGACTGCTCCTATTTAAGGATCTCCTGGGGTGAGATGTCCTCATTTCAGGAGGACTTCTGATTGAGTAATTCCAACAACCCAGAAGCAAGGACCGTTGGTTAGTTTTCTGTGAAGCTTGGGTAGAACATGGCTCAATTGGGGACTTTGTATCTGCCTTGGTCAGCCTTGCTTATGGTCAGGAAGCAACCACTATTATTTCTCCTTTATTCCTAGGAAGACTGACTCTCTGGTGCCTAGGCTATTTCTCAGGGTGAGTCTCTTATAAAAAGGAAGATTAAAGCCTGCTACAAACGCTAGATCACACTTAATAAATTCTTTGTGGAAGAGACTAGGGTAAAAATACCAATGAACACTCATAGCATTTTCAATCCAATTCTCCATCACCTGCTTAATATTCAAAATCTATGCTCGAATGTTAATGAAATCCATTGTGCGAAGGAGGGATATTGGAGAAAACCTAGTAGACTGTATGATATGTTTGCTTGTGTATCTACACAGCACAAGTTTTGCTGGGCTGTCCTTGGATTATTGATATGCACATAGCCTGCAGTTTTTTAGATGAGAAAAATTTCTCCTTGTTTGATTAATATATGGACCATGGATAAGTGATATTCTAGCACCACTTGGTCTCAGGACCCATGAAATGATTCCATAGGAGTTTGTCACCTGGAATTCCTTCAGGGTGACTGCTACAGTGAGGTCTCAAAGACCTGGTACTCAAACCATTACCAGCCAAGCCGACATTATTAAATACGACTGGGATGATGGCTTGTTCCTGGTATGCACTGAATTGCCTGATGGGCTCCTTGAGGGTCATTTTGAATAGAAGCTCCAATGGCAGCAGTGTCGTCAGCGCTCACACTGTGCCACATACCAACATCTCCCTCCTTCTTGTTGTGTGTGTCTCTCACAGGTTTCAGGAAAAATAATAACGAATCACGTCATCACCAAGGCAATGAAACTGAGCATTCTCTCCAGCCAGTCGGTGTGACCAGGGGCATGGTCATATCATCTTCAGGCACGAAGGACATGGTCTCAGGACCATTAAAGCATCTATTTTAGAATGCAGCAAGTATCAGTGTATGAAGGATTGGGAGCAATTGAATGACAGAGCGTCCTCCCACAAACTGAGGAGATATGAGGTGTTGCGAAGCTTGTAACAGTGGTGGTTGTGTCAAATCTCTTCTTGTCAGTTTCCACTTCATTTGATATGGACATGCTATTTCTTCAGAAAAGCAAGCACTCTCTTCCCCAAGGTGTTGGATTATACTGCACAGCCCCACACCGCACAGCTGTCTTTTAAACTGGATGTTGTCTCAGTTCCACTGGAACAATCTGGATTCAGACTGAAGTCAATAGTCAAAAAAGACACAATGAGTAGGACTAGAGCCCAGGAGCAGCACATGGTGATATTGTTCCTACTGCCATTATATTCCTGTATCTCCAAAAGTTGGGCCATATCTGTTCAAAGTTGGTCTTCACATTCTAAATGTTCATGCATAATTTCTTGGCTTCACTTTGTGTCATGCACCCTCAGGTTCCCTTAAAACTTATGAGAATCTAATACTGCCCATAAGATAGCACCAGAAGAGGTTCTCAGACAATGAGACAGGAGACAAAGCAGCTCTCTCTCCAATGTGCGGTCTCCTTTGTGCAGGAGTGTAGAAGTTCTGGTAGCGAAAACATCACTCCTGCAAGTAAAACCAGAACACCAGACCTGAGGAAAGAAAGACAGCAATACTGCCCTTTGAGATCCACAGAGCCAGTGCTGGCAGCCACAGCTCCCCCTCCTACTCTTCTCCAACACAGACACTACATGCGAGAGTGGTGTCCTTTTTGAGCGCATCTTCCTCTTCCCTCCTGAGAAGTCAGACTCCCTGGGCAATGGCAGATGCAAACCCTAAGACAGAGATGGGCTGAAGGTGTCTGAGGTTTCCAGCAACCAGCACACCTGCCCACTCTCACATACGACACATGACTCACTAGTGGGATGCACACGCACTGGATCTATCCTAGCATAACTGATGGTTCAGATTCAAGGATATGGAAGCGAAGAACAAGTCACACGCAGTTGTCTCTTTCAAATGTAATTCTTCAGGATCCTGGCATCACTGTCTCTGACATCAGTTGGGAGTCCAGTTGAGACAGCGTGCAGTAACTGACCCAAGTGTTGTAATCACCTTTATACACCTCACCACTACTCCCCTCAGGGAACCTTCCCAGCAGCAGCAGGCCAGAGCCTAGAGACTGTCCTGACTTTCGCTTCAAGGCAGTTCAGTCTAATTCTTCTCCATCCTCCAGTCTTGATTCCTGTGGCAACAGAATCGTACAAGATCTATTTATACTCTTCAAAAAGTGCAAACGTTCCCCTAGAATACATGACATTACGGTTTTACCTCTGTGTTTGAGTTTCATTTTCAAACTGCTTACAATCAGATGCAGAATGGAGGAGAGTAACAAAGCCATGTTTCTCTTTCTAGACTTTGAGTTGTTTTTTTTATTATTACGATCAAAACGCAAAGACTCATTAAAAGCTTAGACAATAGACAACCCTGAAACGCAGTACTGTGCCCTGCTTGGAGACGGTGTCCCTCTTGGCCTCTGCTCCTCGTGCCTGCTTCTCTGTGCAGTTTCATTCACTTTGTCTCACACTGTCCCTCATTCTGTAGGTTGTACACCTCCCTCTCCCGCATCCTCCACTTTGTTCCTTTGCTGGTTCCTACCACTACTGAATCTCTTACAGGAAGTTCTTCCATTCAGCTCGTTTCCCAAATCACTCATTACACATTTCATCCTAACTTTGAAACATTACGTGGTGCTTCCTGTTTCGGGTGCTTCCAATGTCACGTGCATTTGTGCTCCTTTCCTTTAGTTTCTTGAAGGTAAATGCACGTGTCAGCCCATGTGATGCGGGTCACCAGCCTGTCAGGCAGCACAGATGCAGCTCCCCTCCCAAGGATTGGCCTCATCTCTGTGATGAGAGATTGATCTGTTCAGCCCAATGTTATCTATTGTAATCTGTCTATCAGGGAAAACATGTGCAGCAGGTCATCTTCCTTGCAACTAGCCTGGCATCGAAGCCTCACGGAGCTCAAAAGGCGTTAGTCTTGCAAACTAGGTGATCATAGAAGGCTATGTGGTAATGAACAAGATAAATGGAAGAGGAAAGGAGCAAAAGGAATTGGATTTAAATAACCTTTCATAATTCAAACAGATGACAGGTGAGCAGTCACACTGTGGATTGCAGACCTGAGGTACGTGGGGTCACACCCCATGTTGGACCCCAGCAGATTTCATGCTAAACTATCTTATCATTGACCACAATTTCACTTAAATTCTCAGCCTGTTATGCACCTCCCCTGAAGTGCGAGACTCAGGTCATGGCTGTTACTTGGCTGCACAGTTACACAGGAATACACCCTATGGGTGAATTTGCCTCAATGAGGGTATGTGTACACAAGCATCTGCTTTTCTTAGAAGGAAGAAAGCTAAGTCAGCTGTAGTCCTTGTGTGTAAAAGCCACAGGTAATCATTTGGGCATGCTTAGTGTGTGAGCATCAGAAGTTGTAATGGAGGCCCCAGCGTAATGGGATTGGGGTCATTTTGGAGCCAGCTGTAACTATATTTAGTATAGTTCCCACAAACACATGGGGCTTATAACTTTAATGATGAAGATGAAACTCAGCAACATGGACCAATGCTACGTGTGCTTTCTACCAAAGGCAGAAGGTTTTTACAAACACATGTAGGACATGTCCCAAATGACTGGAGGCATGACGGTCAGGGTGGAGTGTTTGGTAGCTAAAGGGGAACCTAGGGCCTCCTTCGGGCCAGATGCTGCCCAGAAACATTACAACTGAAGCTTAACCCTGGACTTTGTGTCGACTATGGCCTAGCCATGGTCTTGGAAGAAAACCATCATAACAGTTAGTGAGGTTGTGATTTCAAAGCAACCAAAGTGATGCTGACTTACTCCCTCAAGAAACCACAAAACCACTGTGATCAGGGCAGTGCCACAGTTCAGGGTCTAGATCAAACTGCATCAACTGCAGGTAGCTCAACTTATGGGCAATACAAAGCTATTCACACTGCCTATGACTACTTGTTACTTACAAATGTTAAAGCGAATGCACTGGAATTCCTCCATTGGGGAGTTGAATGCAACACATTGGATAAGTCAACTGCAGATGGAACTTGGCTTGCTCTGCTCTGACATAGCGTTTTAAATTCAACATACCGTATGATCCGGCAATAGCACTAGTAGGAATATATCCAGAACCACTTGTTTTATGAGAAACCAACATGCACTCCTATGTTCATAGCAGCACAATCAGTAATTGCAAAAACATGGAAGCAGGCAAAATGCCCATCAGCAGAGGATTGGATAAGAAAGCTATGGTTCATCTACTCCATGGAATACTACTCAGCTATTAAAAAAAACAAAATGCAGTCCTTTGTGGCCAAATGGGCCAAACTGGAAACCATAATGCTAAGGGAAATACCACATGTTTGCCTTAATTTAAGATGACACGATGTTATGTATAACATGTTATGTTAGGTTTGTTATATGTTGTGTATAAACTAAAATTGAAATGTCAATGAGATGGTCACAGAAGGTGGTTAAGAACTCACATTTACTTTTACAATATTGGTTACTCATTACTATGTCAATTAATTCCATAATGATGTAAATTTTTGCTGATGGTATGTTGGAGCTTTTATTTGATCGGGAGGATACTCTGCTGGCTCTGTCGTCAGACCAGAGAGGGTATACCTAAGAAGCCGTTGAACTTGACTGGACAACAAGATGATGGACTCTATGTTTGGTATATGCTTGCAATGGGGGAATCTCAACTGAACTTGAACTGTGGTTATGCAACAAGGTGGAGGAATCCACCATGGTGGGAGGGTTTGGGGAGGGGTGGGGAGAACCCAAGTACCTATGAAACTGTGTTACATAATACAATGTAATTAATGAATTAAAAATAATAAAAAAATAATAATAATAAATTTTTTAAAAAAGATGACACAGAAACATATCCATGCTGTTTTTCACTTTCAGTACAGAATTCAATACATTTCATGAGACATTGAGTAGTTTATTATAAACAAGATGATATTCATATTAGTTATTCATAGCATCTGGAATCACTGATGGTCATTTTTCACATGTGTGTGGCTGAATTCACACACAATACCTGAGTTGCAACATTCATAAAGCTGTTGGCTCCATTATGTAAGAGTTCATTTCCTGGGGAAGATATTCATATAATGGGTATGTGAGCCTGTGCAGAGGGTGAGAAATTGAAGAGAACTTTAGAAGAAATGAGGCTATTTTCCCATAACCTTACACTCACCATGCCTCCAGCAGTTATGGTGTACGTGGGCACTGGGCATGACCTGAATGCACAATCTGACAGTGAGGAAAGCTTGGACACACAGCGTAGTATGCACCTAAGGATGGGGGTCAGGCAGATGCCATGTGTGACAGTGACAGCTCACACTGACACCTTTCTCAGAGCACACTGTTAGTGTCCTTCCTGTAGACTCGTTGTCTTGACTAGAGGCAGGGATATTCCTGGAGTCACTTCTCCTATACTGGACACAGGGCTCTGTGGAACACCTCACCCTTACCTTCAATGGCCTGCTGTGTAGTTCCCATTGACCAATTTCAACCCACCTCCCACCCTTCTCAGCTTCTGTTAATGACTGCTTTATGTTCATATCAAACATGCATTCATCTTTTAGCTTTAACATATGAGAAGAACATGCATTGGTTGTATTTTTGGGTCAGGCTTACTTCACAGTTCTATCCATTTTGTGGCAATTGTCAGATTATCACTCTTTGACATTGCAAACCAATATGGTCTTTTTATTCTTTTAGGAAGCGTTTCACAGGGCCAGTGTTTTGGTTTAGTGTGTTCAGGGTCTCCACTGAAGCCGATATCCCATAAGAACACCAGTTGCTATCCCAGTCTCTCCACTTTTAATCAACTCCCCGGGACCGCAGCAGATACAGACCTGGGTACTGGACATTTCACCCCTGTGCAGCTTCACTCAACGGAAGCTCCCGGATCCTGACTGCAGCATGGTCCAGCCCTCACCATGGTGGTCACCTGGGCAGTGAACAAGAGCATGAAAGTTCTCTTTTTCTCTCTCACTCTGTTTGTCTCTCTTTCCAAAATATTTCCACTTAGACTAGTAAATAGTTTTTATATTAAAAAACCTTCAAAAGTTTTAGCTATTCTACTTATCAATTACATTGTATTACATGTCAGGAACAAGTAACTAAAAGGAGCTTTCTTGTCAATTTGGGTCTAAATCTCACTTTATTCATGAACTTCTCATATTAACACTGTTTTCTTTCAAATCCCTCAAAATGTCACACACACGAACAACGTGTCGATGAGCATTAGACCGACTCCTGTTGACTGGGCTGTGGTCAGCTTCCAGCCTGGCCTTTTCTTCACTCCCATGCTCACCCTTGACTCTTGGACACCCTCCTGTGTATCAGTGAAACTAACCACAAAGTTCTGGTGAGGAGTCCAGTGCAAATCCCATACTCCTTACATCTATTTTATGTTTAAAAAAAAAAAAGGCCCTGTTTGTGACTCGCAACATGTCTGCAAAAGGAACACGCAAGTTCTTCCATGGCTATTGTTACCATGATGGTCCTCCACAGAATGTGCCAACTGCTCTGGGAGGGGAGAGGCTGACGAGCACAGACAAAGACAGAGTGTTGGTGCATCATTCACCATTCTTGGCTAAGACAATCTGATGGGCATAGTCACTGGTATGACCACTGCACCAACAACACATGGTGGGACCTCAGAGAAGTGAACATCTGAAAGACATCGTGCCAGGGCCTCTGGTGGGTACACAGTAAGGCATAGAGGGGCACTGAGCTTATGAAGTTCCAGGAGCTACTTGGGTTTCTGTGGCTGGAAAGGACTTGAAGTTACAGGTTCCACTTCCCATCTGTCGCATTCTTAAACCGTTCACTGAGCCAGAAGAACTCCTCCGTGGCAGACCTGTGCTGAGCCCAGAGCCCCTCTGGCTCCCATAGGACCAGGTCTCTGCTAAAACCTCCCTTTCTTAGAGAACTCTTCAGAACTTTCCTTTGAAGAATTGCAACATCCTCCCAAAGGTGTTCTAACCCCCTTCATTGTTTTTATTTTTATTTTATAAAATCAGTCTATTTCACAATCTGCACATATTGTTTATATACCAGCTGTGACATTTGTCCACCCTCACTAGAATGTAACCCTCACATTTTTTCTGGTCATCATATTCTGGGACCCAGATATTTGCCTGATACAAGCAGGTGTTCACACAGCATAAAAATGCATTACTGAGGCTGGCTTTGTGGCTGAGCAGGTGTCTCAGTAGCGGGAGTGTCTCTCACATCCTCTCATCATAACTTGGATGTGAAGCAAACTTCATCAACCAGGGTGCCTGCTCAGCCTCCTGTGACACAAATGTCATCAGTGGGATGCACACATATGCATGTCGACTCAACCCCACTAGACATGTTCTACCCTAAGTCGGCTGCCCCCGTGCTAAGACAGAGAGATGAGAATCAGCCACAAGGAACCATGTATGGAAGAAGTAACTGTCCAAGGCTATAGCATCCCTGTCTGTCTCTTTGGCAGTTACAGTCTCACTTCAGTTAGTGCAAATTAAGGAACAGCGATGGTGTAATTACCTTCCCGCTAATCTGCAGAACCTGTCCACCAACTGCTCAGGGATTGGAAACTCTCCTGGCATCTATTTCAAAAGAGTTCGGTTCAACTCCTTTTCCTGTTGCAATATGTCAACCCTCAGGGTAACAGTCCTGAGGAAGTCATCCCTGCTGTTTTTACAATGTGTTAAGTGTCATAGTGTCATAGATGTGGGACTTGGCTTTTTCTTGGTGCTCAGCCTCAGCTGTCCACCAGAACCAGGATGGAAGAGACTTTTGAAAACAGTTGTTTTTGTCTCCCAGGGCTTCCAGGGTTATTTCCACCAATTGCCATCAAAACCATAGAACTCCATTTTCAAAGAATTAAAAGAATTTACAGGTGGAAGAAGAGGCTATGGCTTGCACATGGATGCCAGTTCAATCACGAAACTCTCGGCCCTTTGGCCTCCTTGGGAACAAGCATTTTCCTTTCTTGTTGTCACAGCTCCTGCTCAAAGCCTCACCCCGAGCCTTGCCGTCTCCTCCAGTTGTTCTCTGAACACCCCGTGCAGAGCTCCTGGTCCCTAACTACACCCTGTTCTTCCAGGTCTCTCCCTGCGCGCTCCTTCCTCCTGGTTACTCAGCACACAAGGAGGCTCTCACACGTGTCCCTCCTCCCCAGAAGCATCTGATCTGCTCTGAATGTCCTTTGGTGGGCACCCTGCCCTGGCTTTGCATCGGGTTCTGTGTGGGCACTCAGTGCTCTCTTGTCCTCTGGATCCCGTTACACCAGGGAGAGTGCTTTGTGGTGCTCCACTGTTACTGGGGTCTTATTTTTCTTACCTTGTTCTTTGGGTTACCTATCCATCCCCGTATCCTCCACTTTACCCATTCTTGCCTCTGCCAAATTCCCATCCACTACTGATCCTACAGAGAAAATTCCTTCCTTTAGTTGTATGTTTTGTATCAGTAATTTCATGTATCCCCTAACTTAGAAATATTTGTTTAACATGATCTGTTTTGTGAGCAATTGCCATCATAGTTTCCAGGATGCGTTCCTTTGGTTCTTTGAACATAAGAGTCCATGAATAACCATGCAAGTACATGCAGTTAGTGATTAAACCATTAATGCACATCCAACTCCCCCAACTCTCCAGTTTTTTTTAAGTCATGAATGCCTTCATCTCTATAAACAAAGAAAATTTATCTAAAAACTTCATTTATCCAGCCAAGCATTATTATAATTTGTCTATTGTGTGAGAAGCTACACTGACCAGAGCACCTGCTGAACTTCACTTATGACACAACGTCATCAGTGGGATGCACAATCAGTGTCTAGCTTCTGAACTAGATATCTTCTACCCTAAATCAGTTACTCATGTGCTAAAACAGGGAGATGAAGGAAAAGTTACAAGGAGCCACTCCTTGAAGAAGTAATTGCCTAAAGACACAGCAACCCTGTCTTTGTGGGAAGTTAGGAGTCTCACTTCAGTTAGGTGGAAATTAGGAACACTGATGGTGTAATCACCTTTGCAACCGTCCCACTAACCCCTGGAGGACTTTCCCAACAACTGGTCCAAAGCTTAGAAATTCTCCTGCTGTTTTCTTCCAGGGAGCTCAGTTTAACTCCCTTCCTTGTGGCAACATCTTGACACCCAAGTCACCAGTCCTGAAAAGGTCTTTCCTGCTTTTAGAAAAGTGTCTGGTACAATGCTTTCACTATAATAGACTTTGGCGTTTTTAATGTTCAAACTCTACAACAGGCAGAACCAGAATGGAAGGGATTTGTATTTATTATTTATTTTAATTTTAACTTAGTTTTTAACAGATTTGTTGTAATATGTAGATGCAACTTTAAAGACATTATGATATTACCTTTGCCCCCTCTTCTGGAAGCCTCCCCTTCTGTCTCTTCTACCTTTTCCTAAAGGTGTAGGTGTTCCCTTCACCACATCCTCGCAGCATCTGCTGCTCGCTGTGGATTGGGCTTTAAACATTCTACCAGGGATGAGGTGATACCTGGATGTGCATTTGCTTTGTCATGTTGAGTATGTTTTCATGACTTCGTTGGCCATCTGTAGTTATTCCTTTAAGGATTCTTGCAATTTCTTAACTGAATTGGTTTTTCTGTTGTTGAATCTTTAGAGTTTCTAATATATCTGAGATATTGGTCATTTGTCAGATAGGTGGTTTGAAAATACTTTGCAATTCTATTGAATGTCTCTTCTCTCTGCTGATCATTTCCTTTGCTTTGAAGTTCTTATGAGTTTACTATCATCCCACTTGCTTAGACTGGCTTTTGTTGCCTGTGTTTTGGAGGATTTATCCAAGAAGCCATCCCCTACACCCGTGTCTTGGGGTTTTTCCTCTATATTTTCTGAAAGGAACTTTTAGAAACTGCTCTTTTTATCTTTCTGGGACTTCAAGTGTTCCACATTCCACATTGCTACTAAACACAACGTTTCATTTTATTTTTAATTATTTCATTTTATTTTATTTTTGCTGCTGCTTACACAGTTGAGAAGGTTGCATTCCCATGTGGACCACTGATTAGGGTGGGCAGGGTTGAGGGCTAGGGGAGAGGAGATGAGACACTTTGTTTCCATTTTTACTTTTTTTTCTTCCTGTATCTGTGAGAAGGGAAAGAAAAGGGGAGAATCCTCACCCACCATCTTAACCACATAAGTAGCTGGGGATGGGAAATAGCCACCCGATATCATCCTAGCATCCCACTCAAATATGCTCCACAGGTTCTGCTCAAGTGGCTTCCATAGTTCTGAAATGCTGTTGATTTCATTGCTCCAAGGTTGAGGAAACCCTTCCAAGGTTCATTGACTGACATCATCCACCCTGGAGTGTCCATTTTCCCAGCTACTTGCTGGCAATGTTTGGCTGGGAAAGTTGTCCAATTTGTTTTGTTCTTCACCCTATGCTCTGGTACTAGATGACCCCTGTAGATCCTAATGGACTGCCGGGATGGTCTGCTCCCTCTGTCTTGGCCTTTGTGTGAGCTGGTACATGTTGCAGTCTGGCATGCCCCGCACCTTGCTCTTGGGTTTGCTTTGAGTGCTACAGCCTGAATCAGCCTGGCCTGCTCCCAACCCCAGTATCTATGAGTGTCAGGGAGTTCCATAGTCAAGTGTAATTCAGCCCATCACCGTCCCCAGCTCTTGAGCAAATGACCAGATATTGAAGTTTCCCAGAGATTAACCCAAATATCCCCCCACGAATCTGACCCCAGACCTGGTTTTTTCATGTGCTGGTTAGTGTCATGGCCCAGCCTAATGTTAACTGTCCCCTGTTCCGATACTCACTGGTGGGTACTGTGATCCAGCCCTGCCACGTAAGTCACTAGTCCGAGCTTCAGTGTGCATCAGTGGGTGGTAGTTGATGTTAACTAGTTCTGCTCAGGTCTCCTACATGGGTGTGTGCATCAGAAAGGTCCTCCAGCTTCCCTCCTCCAAAATGCTCAGACTCGGTGCCTTGGCTTATCTGCAAGTACAGTGGCCTTGTCAGTGGAGGTCTCCCAGAGGTCATTCCTCACCTGCAACATACTCAGCAGTCCTCCCTCCCACACATCCCATATCCTCTTCCCTGAGCAATCCACAGTCCCTATGCCTGGGAGCACATGGTTTGCCCAGTGTGTTTTCCCAAGTCCAATCTTCTGATGGTGTGGCATGTGGGCCTGGAACTCTGTCAGCTCACTAGGGACTTAAGCTCCTGGCACTTGTGCTGGCCTGGAACCTTACCCCTTTGCCCACCCAAGATCCAAGCACCTTCACAGTTCCCCAAGTCTGGTCCACCAGCACACCATGACAGCATGCTAACTTAGGGCTCCATCCCTTCCCACTCCTCCCCCCACTCCACTGTCTGGGATCAAGCAGGTGCAAAAATCCCCAGGCTCACTGTGCCTGCCTAGGTGTAGCCCTGAGTTCCCCACCTGCCCCCTTACCCACCCAGCACCGTTCCCATCCTCCAAACCCCCTTCAAGCCTGCACCTACCGCCTATACCAGCAGAAGCCCCAAGGTTTCATTTTAACAATGTACAGATTTCCAAAAAAAATTTGATCCTCCCTTGGCTGAAAGCTTACCCTATAAAACTCTGACTTTCTTGAGGGGCAATGACCCTCCTTTTTCTTTGCTCCATCCCTCACTGCACATCCACTCACTCACTGTCTCCTGCTGCTCCTCTTTCTTGAATGTCCAGTCCAGAACCCTTGGTCCCTAATCACACCCTTGTCCTCCAGGCCTCTCTGTATGCTCTCCCTCCTCCTGGCTGCTCAGCACCGTAAGAAGGCCCTTGCACTTGTCCCTGCCTAAAAGGTCCCTGGGCAGCCTCATGGCCAGGCTCATGTGGAAGTGCTCTGATCTGCTCTAAATTCCCATTTTTTTCGGTGCTCTCTTTACCTGGCTTTGCACCAAGTTCTCTGTGTGTCCCTCTATGTCTGGCCTGTGCTATCCTGTCCTCTTCACTCCATTAGCTCCAGCTAACATGCTTGGCGGCACCCTGCTCTTCTCTGGGGCTTTATTTCTTATTTGTTAAATTGCATAATGCCAATCCTGTTTCTATGGTTTACTCATTCTTTTCTCTACTAGTTCCCATGTATTGCTGATTTCCTATAGTGAACTCTTTCATTCAGATGTATTTCTCTCAATAGCTTCATGTTTTCCACTAACTTCTGTCATCATGGCTTTATTATTTAAATGATAGCTCCCCTTACTCCTCCTTCCTTTTCTTCTTCTTTTTAAATATTTGTTTTTTTTTTTTATTTGAAAGGCATGTCAGATTTACAGAGAGAAGGAGAGACAGAGAGAAAGATCTTTCATCTGCTAGTTCACTCCCCAAATGGCTAAAATAGCCAGAGTTGAGCTAACCTGAAGTCAGGAGCCAGAAGCCTCTTCCAGATTTTCCCACATGGCTGCAGGGTGTCAAGGCTTTGGGCCATCCTCCATGGCTTTCCCAGGCTCTAAGATGGTAGCTGTATGGAAAGTGGAGCAGCTGGGACACGAACTGCTACTCCTACGTGATCAAGGTGTTGCTAATGTGAGAATTTAGCCATTGCATCAGGCCCCTCTCATCCTTTTTGGAACATAAGTATACATATCACATATACTTTAAAGTTGCAGTTTATTAAATCGAGCATATGCTTTCTCATGGGAAGCTAATGTTATCTTCTTTTTTCTTTTTGATTAGCCCTAAATTCACAATTTTTCCAATCCTGTAAGTTCTAGTGGAAGGTGGATTTATAGGTAGCGTACAAACTGTGAGTTTGTTTGCTGTGAAGTTAGACTGACTGGTCTAATTGCTGGGAAATCTCAATTTTTTACCACTGCCCCTGCATCTCAGGGTCACAGCAGTGAGGATGCTTAGATTCTCCTTGAATGACAAAGTTCACAGCAGGACTCGCTTTGCTTTTTTCCCTGTCATTTTATGCCTTCAAAGTTGGAGTTTATTGTGTACATGGTACAAGATAAGCCTAATCAGATTGCACACTTCATATATAGATACATATGCATAATTGGAAAAGTAAATATTCTTGTAGACTTAGGCCAATTTATTTTGAGCTCATTTGTATACAGACTGATAAAGTCATTGTCGCCTCTTGGAGTCTTTCCGGTGGGGCCCTCTCAATGGTAATGCTCAAAACACTGCATTGAATTGGCTTTCTACTCCATGGGGACCATCTCCACCCTAGGGTCTAGACCTGCAGAGTAACTGGGCCTATCTTCTGAATTAAGAAGCTTTCACTTCCTGAACTTGGTGAATGGAGCATACTTTTGCTTATATTTTCAACACAATTATACATATTCCAATGGTAAGGAATAGGAAAAATATACATGGATCCTTATTGTCATTGTCAACACAGAACCAAACCCAGAGCCTTTTTTTTTTTATTAATTTCATTGCATTATGTGACACACACATTTTTTTTATGCACTGAAATTCCCCCTGCCCCTCCCCAAACCCTCCCCCCGCCCACGGTGGATTGCTCCACCCCGCTGTATTTCCATAGTTCAAACTCAGTTGAGATTCTTTCATTGGAGGTTTTGACCAATCATAAAGTCCAGCATCTAATTGTCCTGGCAAGTTCAATGGCTTCCTGGTGAGACCATCTCTGGTATTCACAAAAGCACAAGAGTAATGTAGACAGCTTCTTTGGAGCTTCTCAGAGTCTCGGGTGAGAGAGTGCATCAGGCCAGAGCTACAATTTCTAGTGGTGAAGGCCTTGAGTCAGGCTCTGACCTTGGGTCTGGGATTGTCACCTCTGCTTGGTGACTTTACCTAACTCTCAGGACCCTGAGTCCTCTTGGACAGTGGACACTAAGTGTGGTTGGATGAGGGTAATTGCTTATGGTGTTCCACAAAACAGGAGGGAACCTACAGTCTGTGATTAAGGACGTGATGAGCTATTGCTTGGTGTCTACCCTAATCATCTGTTAAAAATTGCGCTAGCCTGGAGCTGGCACCATGGCTTGATGGACTAATCCTCCTTGTACACATCAGCATCCCTTGTGGACTCTAGTTTCTGTCCTGGCTGCTCCATTTCCAATCCAACTTCCTGCTTATGAAATGGGAAAGCAGTAGAGGATGGCCCATGACCTTGGGACCCTGTACCTCTGTGAAAGATCTACTGAACGCTCCTATTTCCTGGTTTGTGGCTTTGGATCAGCTCAGCTCCAGCCAGTGGGGCCATTTAGGAAGTGAACCAGTATATGGAAGATCTTTCTCTCTGTTTTTCCTTCTCTCTGGAAATCCACTTTTCTATTTAAAAAAATCTTTAAAAAAATAAAGTATTGCACTACACATAAACAAAATATATAACTCTTCCATGTTGATAAAAAATTTAAAAACCAAATGAAAAACAAAACTCCATAGTTTAAAACAAGTGTTAGAGAACATGCTGGCAACAGAATTGTCTAAAGGCAAAAGTCATCCAGTGTTGTTTTTTTTTTTTGAAATTATTTATTATTTTTACTTCATTAATTACATTGTATTATGTGACACAGTTACATAGGTACTTGGGTTCTCCCAACCCCTCCCCAAACCCTCCCACCATTGTGGATTCCTCCACCTTGTTGCATAAACACAGCTCAAGTTCAGTAGAGATTCCCCCATTGCAAGCGTATACCAAACATAGAGTCCAGCATCTTATTGTCCAGTCAAGTTCAACGGCTTCTTAGGTATACCCTCTCTGGTCTGAAGACAGAGCCAGCAGAGTATCATCCCAGTCAATTGAAAGCTCCAACATACCATCAGCAAAAATTTACATCACTATACAATTAATTGACATAGTAATGAGTAACCAACATGTCGAGTCATCCAGTGTTAATGTTAGCTCCATCAAATATGAGGAAGCAGTGTTACAGGGGAAGGACAAAGCTGCCTTCAGTGGAGGAGTATGAACAGGCATCTATCGGCTAAATGGAAGTGGGCAGATGAGATCAGCGATATCCCCATCTACTCAGTGTGCATGAGGAAGGCAGGACACATACCACTGGTGTGTAACTGCTAAATCCAGGATGGGCAACGACATGCAAAACCCAGGGACAGAGATGGTGAGAAGATACATGAAAAGGAGCTGAAAGGACCAAGGCAACTGACCAACCTCACAAATGATTTAGATCTCATTAAATGTGACCATGTGCTCAAATGCTGAAGCTACTGAGTCTTCCACATTACAGGAACTCATTGCTGCCCCAGGGTGAGAGCCTACCCAAGAGGTTTGGCACAACCACCACTGTGACACGCAGGGACATCACCACATGCCACCTTAGGCTGTGCAGGGCACTTTGCTCTCACTCAGTTGCTCCCAGTTCATCACAGACTGACATCTCACAACTTCCAACGGAGCACCACAGACATCCTGAGGCTCTGTGCTTAAGAAGTGCTGAAGATGGTGTGAACATCCTCATGAACACATTGACAGGAGAACTAACACCTTTGGTTTTATTGCCTTGTTAGTAACCTACTAATTCCTGTTGTCCATAAATGTATGCCACTCACCTCACCGTCAGAGAGAGAAAGATGGTGAATTGTGGCACTTTGAAAAGTGCACTGGTAGCACTGGGACTTCTCTGCCAGATAACCCAGGGAGACCTCATGAGGTCAGGAACAAGTATTTAGTCATTCTGGCTGCAATTGGTTTGGTGACCAGACAATAGATCCCTCATCCTAACAGCCCTATCATTGTTATGATCCTTGGCAAATATGGTGCTAAAAACCCTTAGAGCCCTGCTTCATCCATTGTCCAAACAAGTTGACATTTCTTCACTTGAGGATGTTCCATGCTGTTTGCACATCAATAACTCAGGGACTGTAGAGAAAAGAACCAGGAGCTACATGTGAGAGGTAGTGCATAATCTATCCAGGTGTTCTCCAACAGGACCACCCTGCATAAAGAATTTGCTTCACTTCCATGAGCAGAGCCCAAGTCTTAGAGAAGTGACAGGGAACTGGATTGCAAATGCTATGAGTGTTGACTGGTATCTGCACCCTAGTTTACTTTACAAGGAATACTCTATGTAGTTTAGCCCAGGCAATTAATACTCCTGGCTTTAAGAGATTCATCCTGGAAAGGGGTCTAGACATCACGGGATCAGTCTCACTAGGAATAAGGGAGACACAATAGTGTTTGTCAGCTGCACATGGGCAAGGCTGACCAAGGCAGATACAAAGTCCCCAATTGAGCCATGTTCTACCCAAGCTTCACAGAAAACTAACCAACGGTCCTTGCTTCTGGGTTCTTGGAATTACTCAATCAGAAGTCCTCCTGAAATGAGGACATCTCACCCCAGGAGATCCTTAAATAGGAGAAGTTCTACACTGCATGTGTGTGGTGGCTTTGCTCCAGACACCTGCCTCAGAGGACTGCAGCGGCTGCTCTCCAGTCACCGTGCACAGCCTGAGCATCTGTAAGTACTGAAAAGCTTTGAATTCTCACTTTAGGTTCATGTCATTAAACTCCAACCACAATCTATGCCTAAAGAGAACTACAGTGGATGAATCCAGGCATCTGAAATTCTTGCTGAGGCCCTTCTGTCTGTGTGAGAAGCTTCCTAATTCACTGGTAACTCTTGAAACGCTTGTGAATGCTGTGTTTGGATCTGGGTAAGGACTAGAGTTAGAAACTCAATCTGTCTGCTACATGAGTTTGCAGTGGGCCATCAAACACAAACTGTCACCTGTGGCTCCCTAGGGTCTGGGTAGCAGGACTGGAATTGGTGACACTGAAGAGCAGACGCTGGCACTCCAACAGGTGTTGCTGGCTTCCCGAACTGAAATCTTAAACACTGAGCCAAATGTCTGATCCTTTCCTCCTTTTAAAGTCAGATCATTTTTTGCTATTGAATTGTTTCTAATTATTTGTGTACTTGGATGCTAACATGTGGCAACTTCATGGTTTGTGATTATTTCCACCTGTTTCCTGATTTGCTTCTCACTCTGTAGATGGCTTGCTTTGCACAAACATCCCACTTCGGCATCCCGTCAAGTCTTCATCGCCAAGTGCCATTGCACCACATACAAGATACCCTTGACACACCAAGTCAACAGCTTTATCTCCTGGTTGTTTAATATTTCTAAGGCTTCAGACTTTCATGTGCTTTAGCTTAACTTTTATGGCTTGCCTTGAGATGAGGAGCCAGTTACATAAGTATGTGAGGTCAACAATTTAGTCGCTTTCGATGTACACAATTAAAATGGTCACACAATGTTCAGTAAAGCTGGGGCAAATGTCTTTTGGCCTTAGATCAATTATTTCCATAGTGTTATTTGAGTGCATTACCACCATAGCTTGATAGGTTGGATGTCACATCACAGTCACTCCAGCGGAAGGCTACTCACATCTTCACCTGAAAATTCTCAGTCACAGTAACAGCAGTGTCCTAGGCACTGCAGTGAGCAACTCTACTCACCGGGTGTCCACATACAGGCTGAGGGATCACAGATCTGCAGAGCAGCAGGACCCATCTATAGAAATAGAGAGGCGGTTGTTCCATGGTCTTCTTGAATGAAACCACTTTCTCTTTCCCATCTTAAATATTAAAAGGCAAACAACAGAAGACAGCCATGTCTCCATCAAAATGATCAGTTTCAGCCAGGAAGAGACAGTAAACACAGAGAAATATGCGATGATGAATGTGCCAGAATGAAGGAGCATCAGGGGCTCTGAGCACGACGGCAGGCCCCAGCCTACCTATCCACACACTCCAACTCTAACGGCAGCCCTTGAGCCTGCAGACCCAGCAGGCCCATGAACGCCAGCTGACATCTTGCTCTGCACACTCAGGCTGCTGCTCTCCCATCCTGCAGGTGACTCCCAGCGATGAGGACCCTCGCTCTCCTGGCTCTCATTCTCCTGGTGGCCCTCCAAGCCCAGGCTGAGCTCCTCACAGTGAATGCTGATGAAGTTGCGGATCAGCAGCAGTCAGGGGCAGAGGACCAGGACGTGGCTGTGTACATGAAAGCGGAAGAAAGCTCCATTCTTGAAGCTCTAGGTGAGAGTTACTCCAGAGCAGAGCTGTATCAACTTAGAGAAAGAATGGGGACATGGGCTGTGGAATAGCTTGGGGGAGTAACTGAGATGATGTTATCTCATCTCTTTGACCAGCGATTCTCTTGCTAGCAAATTGAGAATTGAATGCCAAATGAAGCTGAGACTTCTTTTTAGCAGAAGGTCCTGATTCTGAGGTTTGAATATAGTTTTCCTTGTGTTTAAGACATGGAGAGACGCATGGACTAATGTTTAGTTTCCAAATGGGTAGATTTCTCTGAAAGTTGTACATTGAACTTTACATGCAAAAGGAGGTTTCTAAACTGCAGGCAGGACCAAGGCTGTGGGCTCAGATGTGTGTGTGATGAGCAGAGAGCAGATAGAAGGAAACACCGTGGGGATTCAGCTTGTGTGTGGCCAGTACTTGTCCTTATTCCACCTGGCTGCTTGTTGTGGTACCAGCTGTACTGCAGACACCCTAATGAACACAATTATTCCACAAGTAACTCCCTCAGAATGCTCCTGACCCCCTTCTGACCCCAGCACCTTGCTCTTCTCATGTGTCTGCAGGTGTCAGCACAGGTGTCGTCTGCACTTGCAGAAGAAGAGTGTGTGCATCTCAGGAGCGCCGCTTTGGGGTCTGCATAGCCCGTCGTGCCCGATTCCCACTCTGCTGTCGCCGCTGAGCACGAACAGAGGGAAAAGCTGCTCCTTCCTGCTTTGTGGTCTTTATGGAAACTGTTATGACTCCCGTGCCGTGTCCTTTCCTTCCAACCCCAAATAAAGAGTTTAGCGAGTGCTCGGTGTCTGTGTTCCTTTGATGCTCCTGGGCACCTTAGCCTGGACCTCAGGAAGTGTGAGTCCCAGCATCTTTACCTGTTTTAGACAAAACTCTGGTTGGAAGATCCAGCTCGAGTTGACTTGAGTTTGGGTGTCAGGTAGAGGAACGTGATCAGAGCTCCACGCATTTCTATTTGCTCTTGCCTCTGCCTTCATTCGGATGACATCCTCCCCCACGGACATTTCCAAGGTGGGAGGCCAAGCCATAGGCTCCAGTTTCATTCCTGCAACATCACCATGCCCTGGTGTAAAGTGGAGGAGTTTCTGTGAAAAGACCCAAATTCAGCAAAAGGCCCTGACGGTCTGGGGTTTCACAGCCTGTGCAACCACGTGTGTTCAGTTTGACATGGGCTGTTAGCAAAGGCCTGACGAGTAGAACAGGAGCTCACACCATGTTGAACTCTGAAGGCAGTTATCTTCACCTGTGACTTTGTACATAGTGAGTGAGTTTTTGCACAGAGGGCACACTCACCAGTCCTCTGGTGTTTTGATCACGTGATCTCTGGGTTAGTGTAAGGCACTGGGACTCTGCTGGTGTCTGTAAACTGCAGGTTGAATAGGACACTCAGGTAAATTGAAGAGCCTAACCCTGAGTCTTGCCATCTCCTGCAATTTCCCTTCTGTGGATATCCAGTCCAGAGTTCCTGGTCCCCACTGTACCCTTGTCCTTCCAGGAATCTGTCTGCGCTCTCCCTCCTCCCAGTTACTCAGCAGCCCGGGGATGCTCTCACACTGAAGCACTTTGATCTGCTCTGAATGTCCTTCTTCACGCACCGTATACCCTGGCTTTGCATGACGTTCCAAGTGGTGTTGCAGGCTAATCATACCCATGAAGTTCCAGCATCCCATTTGGATACCAATTTGTATCCTAGCTGCCTTACTTCATATCCCACTCCCTGCTTATGGCCTCAGAAAGCACCAGAGAATGGCCTTGTTCCTTGGCACTTTATACCCGCATAGGAGACCCAGATGTACTTACTGTCTCCTGACTTTGCCCCGTCCCAGACCTGGGACTTGGGGAAGTTACCAGCAGATAGAAAATCTTCTCTCTCTCTCTCTCTCTCTCTCTCTCTCTCTCTCTCTCTCTCTCTCTCTATCTCTATCTCTATCTCTCTCCCCTTTTTCCACTTTTGCTCTTGCTCTCTCTTTGTAACTCCTTCAAGAAAATAAATGAATCTGTTTTTTAAAACTATCTACAAATAATTAACAATTAGGGAAATATTTCACATCAAGTCATCTCCTAAGCTACTGACCAGATATCTGAAGCATCATTGAGGTCCAAAGGCCATCTGTCTTGGCAAATCAGATGATCAGGGAAGAAGTGCTACCTGGTACTGAAGAAGATAAAAGAATGAGGTTAGAAGCAAAGTGAACTGTTGTTAAATTGCCCTTCAACTCTCGGACAGATGACAAGATGCCATTGTAAGGATCCAGACCTGGGAAGTGTGGCTATCAACACCTGCATTGGGAGCTCTGCACATCACATGCCAACTGGACTAAACACTTTTTCACTTAAATTCCTTCAGTCTTGGCCTGGTACACTCATTCCGTAATGCCAGGGACCCAGGTGTCAGCTGTCACTTGGATGCACAGTAGCACAGGAGCATAACTTTTGGGTGTCATTGTTTCCCTGAGGGTACACATTCAAGCAAACCATGCACCCAGAAACCACTGGGAGTCGCAGGGAACATGGTCAATTCATAAGCTCCAGTAGGTATAATAGTTTGGATGGCCTTCACATAAATCTTCAAACGTGCCTAGGTCAGGAACAGGACCTGGAAGATGGCCTGAAGGAACAACAGAAACTAGGCCCTGGTGTGGTCCCAATAGTATGTGACGAATGTTCCCCTGATGGCAGAGATGAGCCTCAGCAACAGGTGACTTCTTCCACAGGAGAAATTCCCATCAGTATGCAGCAGGCCTGCAACACATTCTTTGAGAGCCTGATGGTCAGGATTGAGGGTTTGTTAGCTGCAAGGGAAACCCAGTGGCCTGCTCAGACTAGATGCTATCCAGAAACATTACAATGGAAGCTTAGCCCTGAACATTCTGTGTGCATGGCCTAGTCACATGCTTGCAGGGAAACTACCATGACAATTACCATGGCCTTGATTTCACAGTATACAAAATGATGCTGACTCGTCTCAAGAAGCTACTGAGCCAACTGTGATCAGGGCAGTGCCACAGGTGCAGGGTCCAAACCAAACTGCACCAGTTCCCGATAGATCAACTTGTAGATGATACCAAATTATAAGGTGACCCACGGCAACCTGACAAATGTGTATTCATTTCTTGCAAATGTGAAAGCAAATGCACTGAATCCCTCCGCTGTGGAATTGAAAGAACACATTGGACAAGTCTACCTCAGCTGGCCCCATCCTTCCATGCTTTGACTTAGGTTTCTCAACCTTAGTAAGATACATAGGGGCTGGAGTTGTGACCAGCGAATTCAGCAATGACCCAGAAAGCCAGCGTCCCTTATAAACAGCAATTCAAGTAATTGCCACTCCACTTCTGATCTGCTAGAGCTGGGAAGGCAGACAAAGAGGATGTGCCTACCTGGTCCCCTACCAACCATGTTGGAGACTCAGTTGGATTTCTGGTCTCCTAGCTGCAGCCTGGCCCACCTTGAACATTGTGGCCACTTGGGAGTGAAACTATGGATGAAGGATACCCCTCTCACTGGCAGCATGCCTGGCAGGGTGACTGTGGGCACTCTTCTGCTGGGCTGTGCCTCCCTTTGATCAGCACAAGAACCAGCACTGGGAGTGGACCTGGCTGGACAAAGTAGCCACACCTGTCAGCTATGTGGGCCATGTCTGGGGGCAGATCAGGCTATATAAGCCTTAGCACCCATGGGTGTGCGCAAGAGCTGGATGGGATGTGAGTTGTGCTGTGCTAACTAAGGCAGGTGCTGGCATGTGCAAAACCTGGGGCTGTGGGTGGGTCTGGGAGCAATTAATGGAATTTGCAACTAGGTCATGTTAATTGTCATGGCAGTTTCCCTGCAAGCATGTGACTAGGCCATGCACACAGAATGTTCAGGGCTAAGCCTCCATTGTAATGTTTCTGGATAGTATCTAGTCTGAGCAGGCCATTGGGTTTCCGTTGCAGCTAACAAACCCTCAATCCCGACCATCAGGCTCTCAAAGAATGTGTTGCAGGCCTGCTGCATACTGGTATGCATGAGGTCCTGGTTTGCAGTGGGCTGGCTGGACTGGGCTGCTGCACCCATCAGTTTATGTGAGATGTCGGGCTAGGGAGGACCTGACCAGACAGCTGTATCCACAGGTGTGTCTGTTGACTGGTTCTGGTGACATGTTAAATCTGATCCTACACTGGCTGGTGCACACAAGAGTCAAGTCTGGGATCACCCAGGTGAGGTTTCTTGAGGGACTCCCAACTACACCACTGGACTCAGAACCCAACATCCCAGAAGATCACAGGTTGTGTGGTTCAACCATTAAGTGTATGTGTTGTCATTGGGCCCCCTTAGATGCTGATGTCTGTACAGTGAACAGTATGTCCAGAAGCACACAGGGGACATGATAGCCAGCTCATCTGGGCCAGCAAGGAATGTCAACTGCCTTGTCAGAGGATGGAAAGCAGAACAAGTTGGACAATTCTCCTGGCCAAGCCAGCAGCATGTTCCTGGGTCTGTGGATGCACTAAGGTAAACTTTATCAACCAACAGGTCTTGGAAAGATGTTCTCAATCATGGAGCAACAAAACCAGTAACTTCTCAGAACTATCAAAAACATTCTCCCCCAGCTGTAGGCAATGGCTTAGTTTCATTGTACGTAGGCAATTGTTGCACTGCTAAAAGAAAAACAGCTAATAGCTGGCGGGCATCCGGAACCTGTTAATGCCAAATTTGTGTTAACTATACCATATGGAAGTATAGTCACCTATTCTGTGTGTGTGTGTTTAAGAAAATACGTGGATGGCAGATGCTGCCCTACCAACAGGGTCTGGGGAGCCATGTGTGAGTGTGCATGGGCTCTGGAAGGCAGGCAGGCCTCAGGCCAGCACAGCACAACACTGGAGGACTGGGCACAGGATGAGCACTTCCACTGCTCAGGGAAGTGAGTCTGGAGATGTGCAGGAGGGAGGACTGCTGAGGGAGAACATGACAAGTAGGGAGTGACTCCTGGTGGACTTCCACCAACCTGGTTACTGCACTTGCAGATCAATGAGAGGCTGACATTGGGTGGTTTAGAGGAGCAAAATTGGAGGACCTTTCCTAGTCAAATCAGTACACCTGCCCACGTGGGAGACCTGAGCTGAGATTGTTGGTTTCAACCACCATCTACCACCACCACCACAAAAAAAAAAAGCCATGGCTGGAGCCTGGCATGGTAGCCTAGCAGCTAAAGTCCTTGCTTTGCATGCACCAGGATCCCATAAGGGTACCAGTTCTAATCCCGGAAGCCGCACTTCCCATCCAGCTCCCTGCTCATGGCTTGGGAAAGCAGTTGAGGACGGCCCAAAGCCTTGGGACCCTGCACCTGGGACCCTGTACCAACGTTGAAGACTAGATGAAGCTCCAGGCTCCTAGCTTCGGATCGGTGCAGCTCTGGCCATTGAGGCCACTTGGGTAGTGAATCAACGGATGGAGTATATATATATATATTCCTCTCTGTCTCTCCTCCTCTCTGTATATATGACTTTGCTATATATATGTGTGTGTGTGTATATATATATATATGTATGTATATATATATGTATGTATATATGTATGTATATATATATGTGTGTGTGTGTATATATATATATATATATACACATATTTTTTTAAAAGCTATGGCTAGTGGACCTGCCTGTCAGGGCTCCACCATAGTACCCACCAAGGAGTATTGGGACAGGGGGGAGACCATGTCAGGTTAGGCCATGATACTAATCAATTCACAAGAGAACTGGCTCTGGGAGTAGATTCTGTGGGGGATCATGAACTTACACCAGTGGAAACGCCGTATCAGCTGATTTGTTTAAGGGCTGGAGGTAGTGATGTGCTGACCTACCTCTGACCATGGAAACCCCTCATATTCAAGGATACTGGGGTTGGGAGCAGACAAGGTTGATTCAGGCACACCCAAGAATTAGGTGTGAGGTGGGCCAGACTGAAACATCCACCAGCACACACAAAGGCAAACACTGGTTGGGGTGGGGGGAAGACTTCCACATAAGGGCCTAGCACTCCCCTGGCACACATGAGATCTGGACCTGGGAGTGAGCCTGATGGGGAACTTGGGGAATTCCCCTGGTGGGCCATCAATCCCACTGGGTCAGAGCAACCACTGGCATGTGCAAGACCTATGACTTGGAGCAAGCTCAGACAGGGAGCTAAGGAGATACCCTGGCTGGGCTGTGGTTCCCACGAGTGAGCATGAGAGCTAGAATGTGAGAGATGAGATGGGATGAACTGGGCTGCAGCATCCCTGGGCATGGGTGTAAACTGGGTCTGGGAGGTTGCCAGACTGGGCTAGGCTCCAGAACCTGCTATTGCTTACAAGAGCCAGGATAGGTGTAGGACAGCCTGGGCTAGGTCTCAGCACCTGCTGAACCATGATAGAGGTGGGTTTGAAGGTGGACCAGGCATGGCTGGGATATGCATCAAACAGTAGGAGTGAGAATGAGTGTGGCCTGCTCAGGCAAAGCTACTGTTGCTGACAAGGGTAGTTAACAGACTAAGTCATTCTGAGCTAAGGACCCACCAGTGTGTGCCAGATCTGCCAATGGGATGTGACCTGATAGAAGAACTTGAGATCTCTTATACTAGGATTCAGTCCCTGTAGTAAAGCTCAAGAAACAAGGCTGGGAGCAGCCGAGATCAAGCCGGATTGCAATACCTGCTGGTATACATGTGGGTCAGGCTGAATCAGTTCATAGCACCCATTGGAAGATGTGAGAACCAGGACAGGGTACAAAATGGGCCAGCTAGGACCATAACACCAGCCAGTTCACATTAAGTCCAGGAATGGGAGCTGGCTAGGCCGGGTTAGGCTGTAGTACCCACCAGCATGAGCTGGAATTGGGGGCATGCCAGGCCAAGCCAGCCTGAAGCACCAGCTGGTGGATGTCATGGTGAGGCAAGCCATGGCATTCTGGGCTGCAGCTCCCATCAATACACGTAAGACCTTGGACGGGAGGCAAGCCCTACAGAGGAGCTGCTGGGGCTATTCTGCTGGGCATTGTTTCTGCTGGTGAGGGTGGCAGCTGGGCCTTGGGAAAACCATGCTTGGCATGGCTACAAACCCATTGTCCTGCATGTGATCTGGGTTAGATGAAGTGACAGGCTGGGCTAAGTGACCTTATCTACTGATGCATGCATGAACCAGAGTAAGTGCAGGTTGGTTGGATTTTGCCGCAGCATCAGCTGGCAAGTGCTGGGACTAGAGGGCAAGTCCCATCAGGTTAGACCATAGAACCACCTGGAAAGTGCAAGATCTGGGAATGGGAGTGGGCCCAGGAGGGAAATTATGGGCACCCCTCTGATGCGCTGAAACTCACAGCAGTGAGCATGAGAACCAAGGCTGGGGGCTGGCCTGGTTATACAGGCAGTGAAACCCTCTGGCATGAGTGTGTGCTGGATAATGGAGTTGGTTGGCTTGAGCTAGACTCCAATGCCCACTGATGTGCAGGAGAGCTGAAAGGCATGTGGGACAGACTGGACCAATCAGCTGCACATGCCAGCATGCACAGGAACCAGGGCTCGGGGCAGGCCTAGTACAGGTTTTGGGAGATTGCTCTAACTAGTCTTCAGCTCCTGCTGATATGAATGAGGGCAAGTATGTGGTGGACAGGGTTAGGCTGGACTGCAGCATCCATTGATTTCCATGTGAGATGGGGCTGAGGACAGAATTGACCAGGTGATGCAACCACCAGTTGTAGGCTGATGTGGGAGGATTGAGCCATGCCCCATACTGGAAAGCATGCACAGGAGTCAGATTTGGGATCACCTCTAGTGATGTTTCTTTGGGGACCACCTCAACAGAACCACTGAACTCAGAACTCCAGCCATGGCAAAAATCACAACATCTGTGGTCTGACTGTGGAGTGCATGTCTCAGAACTAGGTCTCCACAGTTGCTGAAGCATGGACAGTATGCCCAGATGCACATGAGGGCATGACAACCAGTCAGTTGAGACTGGCAGAAGACATCTAGTGCCATGGAGGACAGAACAAATTGAACAGCTCCCCAACAAGTATCTGGGCAAATTGAGATTCTAAGATGAACTATGTCAGCCAATGAACCTTGGAAGGATTTCCTCAACTTAGAGCAATGAAACCAACAGCATCTCAGAACTATCAAAACCACTTTAGTATCCTCAGAACATGCTCCACATCAGGGACTTTGGGATGACATCGGTGGTCTTCCCCCATTCCTGGGTGCTGATGTGGTTGGGTTGCTGGGAACGGCCCTTTTCCCTTCTGCCTCCGCTTTCCCCATATATCAGATGAAAAAAGGAGTTGGAGGCAGTTGTCTCGTCCACTTTCCCCTATTTCTCCATCCTACCCACCCTAACTGTTGGTCCACATGGGCATATGTCCCTCTCAAATATGTGAACATCATCAAAAATAAAATGAATTTATTAGTAAAAACAAATAAATAAAATAACACCCTCAGAACACTCTTCCCCAGATCAGGGTCTGTAAAGCATCAAAAGACCACCCGCTCCCTGAGTGCTGATGTAGTTTGACAGCAAGGAGCAAACTCCTCCACACCATCCCCTATGAACACAGGTGGAAAGGGAAAAAGGTTGAAACGTGTGCCACCCACATTCCTCCATATCTCAGAGGCCAACACAGGCATGCACCTCTCTCAACTATGTAAACAGCTTTAAAAAGGAAATTCATATTTTTTAAAGGATGCACCTCTGTGTGTCTTTCCCTCTATCTGAAACTATGACTGTCAAATAATAACCAAATAAATGTCTTCAAACTGCATAGAAGTACCCATCCAACAGTTCCAATTCACACTTTCAGCAAATTACATGAGATACAGAACACTATTATAAGTTTTGTGGGACAGGTGTTATGGCACAATTAGTTAAACCACTGCCTGTGACAACAGCATCCTATATGTGCACCAGTTCATGTCCCAGACGCTCTGCTTCTTGGGAAAACAGAAGATGGGCCAAGTCCTCAGATCCATGCCACCCTCTTTGGAGAACTGGAGTTTCATAATGATTTTGTTCTTGTTGTTCCTTGTCTCAGGGATCCCCAATGTCTTCATCCTTAGGTCTAAGTTTGAGATGGTCTTTTGCTCATTTTAGAGGGAAACATTGATTTCCTCATTTTTATTGTTTGTTTCTCTGTTTCCTTTTCCTATGGACTTTCAGACCTGTGGACTTTCTTTTTCAAGCCAATTTTGTCTATGTTGTGTTTGTGGCTTCCGAATTTGTGGCTAAAGAGGCTTTGGCCTCAGGCGCCTCAGTCTTCTCTGCTGTTTTGCTTAACCACTTGGGTAGTATTCCTCTCTGCCCGCAGTCTGTGGAGCAAGTGGGTCTGCGGATTTACTGCTGAAGCTCATAAAGTTAGCTCTGCCAGTAGTTTCTAAGCTATAGAGTTACCAGGGGCTGCTCAGGCTCACCAATAGGTGGTTCCTGTGACTGGTATGAGCACCCCTAAACATCTTCACATTCCTGGTTTGGGATTTTGGATGCTGAGTCATTTAGTTAGTTGGTTATTATTTTATGTTACAGTTCCATAGGCATGGGATTTTCCTGACCAATTCCCTTTCCCCCACTGAGTTCCCCTATATTATTATAATAGTATCGTTCTTCATAAACAGTGGTAAGTCCATCATTGCAGGCATGGACAATGTCACAGAGTCCCGCATACCATTGTCAATATATATTCAACAGTTTCATTGGGAATCCATCTTTGATCTGAAAGTAGAGATGCATACTTCATTGCGTCCTCACATCTGGACATGATAGTCTCCATTACACAGTTACTATACATCCCCTGAAAGAAAAAGCCACAAAACAAAATCAACAACAGGAACAAAAATAGAAATTTACAATGCCATAAAGTTAAATTACATGCTACTGGATATGATGGTCTCCATTACACAGTTACTATACAACCCCTTAAATGCAAAGCCACAAAACAAAATCAGCAACAGGAGGGAAAAAAAGAAATTTACAGTGCTGTGAGGTTAAACATCATGCTACTGAATGACTAATGAGTTGCTGAAGAAGCAAAAAAGAAAATCAAGAACTTTTTGAAGAAAATGATGTCACTATATGACCTAAGTGTTAGTGGAAAACCTAATATGAGGGGGAAAAAAACCATTTTGAAGAAATGAAACTAAAATAAAAAAATATCGAAATCCATCATATAATTTCTGCTGATCTTTGTTGGTGAGATGTTTCTCCCATAGGCAACAAATAGACGGGTTTTGTTTTCAAACCCAGTCCACTAATCTATGATGTTTGACTGATGTAATATAAATAGGTGGCAATTTAGTCCTGTCATTTTAGCAATGCTTTAGTCTTTATTCATTGGTTTAGTCTTTTGTTGTTATTTTACTGGCATATGTTCTTCACATTGGCCTTTAGTTTTGCTGGATGCTATTTCTCTTCTCTGTCAAGAGAACATCTTTAAGTATCGTTTGTAGGACAGGTTTGCAAGAGGCATATTCTTTTAACTTTTCCTTACTGTTGAAGCATTTTACTTCATTTTCAAAGACAAAGGAAAGCTTTGCTGGCTGACGATTTTTTGCTTTTAGAATTTTTTATGCAAATATCTCTGTTACCTTTATTGACATGTTAGGGACACAATGGACAGCAACACAGCACAGTCTCAGTAGAGCAATAGTGGCTGTGGACAGGCTAACACTCCTCACCCTCATCTCCCTCAGCATGGTCTGCTCCCACCTCCTCATAATCCTCCTCCAAGGCAGCCATGTGCTCACGAGCCTCAGTCAACTCTCCTTCCTCATGCTCTCACCCACGTGCCAGTGCGTAAAGGCATGCTTGGCATGCATCAGATCAAACATGCGGTTAAGATGAGTGATATTTGCATATAAAAAGTTCTCAGGTGTGCCATGTGTCATGTCAAGTGAATTGTTTTAGAACTGAGTTGATGAAAATCCTAGGTCAGCAGGCTGGGTAAATATGCTGGAATTGAAAAGTGGTGACGGTGAGTCAACAGGTCTGGTACACTGGGCCAGGGCGTTTAGACGAAAATGTGTTTCAGTAAGTCATTACATAGCAGGTAAAGTTTTGTGGCACTCCTGGTTCCACCTGTAATCTAGGTTCCTATTGATATATATGGAAAGATAGCAGTTGATGGGCTAGGCACTTTGGTCCCTGTCACCCATATGAGAAATCTGCATGAACTTTCAGGATTCTGACATCAGTTTGACCCTGCTGCTTTACTGGGAACATTTAGAGAGTTGGGCTGATGGGAGGATGATCACTGTTCCCATGCCTTTCAAATAAAGCCTTTACAAATGAATATTCATTCAATATATTTTATATATATAAACGTAAATATATTTATTTATTATAAATATCTTTATTATATATAAATGTAAATATACTTATTTATTTACATTTATGTATATAAATGTAAATACATATATATATATATATATATATATATATATATATATATATACACACACACATAGCTTCTGGCCTGTAGAGTTTCCTGTAAATTTAACTGCTATTCCTCTATATGTCAATTGAATTTTTTTCATGAGCACATTTAAGGATCTTTTCCTTATGTTCAATTGAAGAGAGCTTGATTATCATATGTTGTGGTGAAAATCGCTTTTGGTCAACCCTACTGGGAATTCTGTGCCCCTTGTGGATGTTGTTTCCCAATTCTTACTCCAGATTAGAGAAGTTTTCCTTTACTACTTCATTAGATACATTTTTAAGCTCAGCTTTGCTTTCTGTACCTTCTGGACTCCCATTACTCTTATATTTGGCCTTTTAATAGTGTCTCTTAATTCTTGAATACTTTTTTTTAGCTTGACCCAGCTCTACTTCCAGCTTTTTGATTATTTCCCTATTGTGGCAAGAAATATCTTCCAATTCTGAGATCCTTTCTTCTGCCTCATGGACTCTGTTATGGAGACTTGCCAGTGAATTTTCAATTTGTTCTATTGCATCCTTCATTCCCAATCAGTTGGCCTGATTTTGTTTTAGTATTGCTATTTCCTGTGGGACATACTCCTTAAATTCCTTGAACTCTTGTATGTGCTTTTCATTGTTGATAAGAAGCTTTATAATGAATTTTCTGAATTCTGCATCCCCCATTTTCTCGATGTATTCCTTGGTTAACTCTGAGGTTGGCAAAGGCTTTTGCTCCTTTGCAGGGGAGTCTTCAGTAATATTCATTCTGCCTCTGTCTCTTCTTTTGTTCTTGATCGCTGTACTTTTGGTTAGAAGATTCCTCCTCTTAGGGCAAGTCTCTAAGCTATGTCATTCACAGGTCTACAATTCAATTTTACTTACTGTGGTTGGTACACGGTTCTTTGTTTGCACTCGCTTCTGCCACTCCATCCAGCAAGTAGTGACCAGTACAATGCACTGAGCTCAGTGAATTTGTTCCCACCTCAGTGCATGCACAGCTCATTGTTGTCCCTGCAATCTCAAAGCCTTTGCCACAGTGTACAAAATGGCACCTGATATGCCACTTGCAGAGTCCTTGATCTACTGGCTATTAGGTCTTGGAGCTATCTGCACCTATTTTGTGTAGAACTTGTAGGGTGTCACGTCATTGCAATTCACTGAGCCAGAAATGAGTTTATTTCCAGCTTAGTGCATATGCAGCCCTGTCCTGCCTTTACTTGCCTGCACAAAATTGCACCTGATTCAGCTTTGTTGGATGTCTGGGCTGTGAAATCCACCCTGTTCCCACACTGCATGTTTGGGATCTGCTGCTCTGTCTCTGCTCCTGGTTAAATCAAATAAACCAGGTAGGATGAGCAGTTCTTTGTCTGGGTTTTCCTCCTGAGCTTCCAGTGAACTCCCTTCCCACCTGGTTGCTGGTGGAGTTCTGGCCATTAGTGCAGTTCAGATCACTGCTGGCTGAATGCCACTGGGATATCTGGTCAGTGCAACACCACACTGTTGTTTCTGCTGATTTCCAATATCCATCAGTCTCCAAGTGCCCCTCTGCCTAGAGTGTGTTCTTCCTATTTCTTGGAATGTGCCCTCTCTGAGTTCACCCTGCCTAATGTTTCACCATCTGTTTAGATGTGTACTTACCCTATTCTACCATCTTGATTCCCTGGCTGCTGGGTTTTGATGTTCACCCAGGTGGAGCTTTCCTTGATTTTCACTCTAGGATTCTTGCAGTTGATCCTGATCCAGTCTCTGCTCTCTCCCCCACCCAGGGATCCAGTGTTTCCCTCTCACTTGACTCCAGCGTCTAGCTGAGGGGATTAGAGTACAATCCCTCTGGGTGTGGGGTAGGTACTGTTTTCCTTCTCTGAGTCCCACCCTTGGCTGGATCATCCTCCAGCAGCTCACTCAGTGGTATGTCTGCCCCATTCTGGAGTGAAATCCATCAGGTGGACCTGTGAGCTATTCTCAGCCTTGCTTCCCCTCACCAGAGTTTTGTCCTATAGTTTTTTGCCTTGCACTGTCTCTTGGGGGTGGGGAAAAGGAAGCAGAGAAGGGTAGGGCTCCTGCCAGGAGTTCGTTTGTGCGCTGGCTCCAGAATCACTGGTCCTTTGTTTGTGGATTGGGTTTACCCTCCTGTAGCTCTCCTGGGCTCACCTTCTCCCTGGGCTGTTGACTGCAACACCCTGCTTTTTCAACAGCTGTTCTTTGCACAGCTCAGCAGCTCCACTTCTCTCCCATGGCCTCAAGAGAGTGCCAATCACCCAGTCTGGTGATTTCTTTATCCAACTCTGTGCTCACCTGACCTTGTCTTTCAGCAGCTCTATTTGCTCTGTTTGCTTCCTACCCCAGCAGGCTATCTCTCACCACTTGGAGGATCTGAATAAAGCTAAGAGCTTCTGGATTCCACCTGGATAAGCCTGTCATCGCAGCTATCTGAAGTGTGAATCAACATATGGAAAATCTCTCTATCCCTCTTTCTGTTTCCCTCTCTCACCACTCTCCTTTTCCCTCTGTAACTCTGCCTTTTAAACAAGAAAGTAAACTTTTCTTTAGAAAAAAACTCGATTTAAAAATTTATATATATATAATGTTTACACTAGTCATTAGAAGAAATAAGGATATTTTCCTACACCCTTATTCTCATAGGTGACCTCAGCAGCCACATGTGCCTTGGTATTGGGCATGACCTGAGTACCTGGTCCACAAGGCAAAGAAGGCTTGGGATGTGCTAATGTGTATCTTGGGAAGGGGTCTAGGTGGGCTCCTTGTGGGAAGCAGGTGAGGCCATGGCAGTTCACAGTGCGACCTTCCTCAGCACACAGTGGCAGTTCACACTGTGACCTTCCTCACAGCACACAGTGGCAGTTCACACTGTGACCTTCCTCACAGAATACACAGTGGCAGTTCACACTGCGACCTTCCTCACAGCACACAGTGGCAGTTCACCCTGTGACCTTCCTCACAGCACAGTGCTCATGTCCCCGTGGAGTCTTTTTGTACTGGCATCAAGCAGGGATGTTCATAGAGTCTCTTCTTCTGCACTGGTACATATAGCCCTACTGAGCCACAGGGAAAGAAACAGAACCTCCATCTTCTCACCCATATTTTTGATGTTTGTTCTCTGCAGCAATTTTAAAACAAATGAGAATAGAAATAACTTCTTTCAGAAGTTTTAGACATAGTCCAGTCTTAGATGTTAAGTCCCAGAAACACAGACTAGGCCTTTTTTTTTTTTCTGTATCCAATTTCATGACGTCTTGATCAACCGATCATGCCCATTCTAGGCTTATGCAGCTTTCTGGGCCCAGGTCTTATAAAACTGTTCGTTTTCACTGTCCTTCCCTGGGATGTTGGCATGGTCTGAATATTTGTGTCATCAAAACTCATGCATTTAGATCTTGACATGCAAGATGAGGTCATGGAGAGACACATCTTTTAGATGAGTGATTGGGTTGGGTCCCGAGGATGGAGCCCCCAGGAATGGGCCTCCTGTCTCAGGTGGGGATGCAGCTCTCAGGCATGAACAGGAGAGCAGGTGGCCACCCGAAGCTGATGGTGCTGTCACCATGCCCCTGCGTGTCTCAACCTCTAGGGCTGTGAGAAACACATTTCTCTTGTTGATACCCACTCCGGCCGAATCTGTTTTTCCAAAGCAGCATGAGTAGACCTGGAAGGATGATTACTGTGGATCCTAGACATCTTGCTTTGTAGAAGCTGAAACATCCCACATGGGGAGGAACTGAGTCTGTTTGGACAGGCAGACTAGAGAAATTTCTCATCCAGTGTTCTGGGGCAAAATTGCATATTTGTAGTGTGTGTAATTTGCTTAAAATGCTACCGGCCATAGATGGTCACTAACTTCAGACCTGAGTGGGGATGGCTTGACTCCAGCTCATTTGCATGGCTCCTGGGCTACAGTGCTGTCTGAACTCCCCTGTGACTGCCAGCACCCACACGCACACCAGGGGGTGATGAGTCTGCACAGGGAAGGAACTCCTCAGGTCCGCACAGAACCACGCCTCCTGATGCCGCTTGGAGTGACACAAAGCATTTTTATTGTTTCTGTTATAAGCTTTGTTGAGGTTTCTTACACAGTCAGGTGAACAGGGGGTTCCCACAGCCTTGCATGGAATTTGAGGTGTATATCTCCCCTCTCCAAGATATTTGTGACTGAATCAGTTACATCTGATATTTAGGATCATTTCTTTGTAATAGGATGAAATAGCTAAGACTGATATTTAGCAATGAATGTTCTTGTCTTTCAAAAATATAACAAAAATCACATCAGGAAAATCACATGGAAAATATAATAAAGATCATAAATGTAAAGATAAATATATAACAAATTATAAAATATTTAATTTATTAAATTAATTTATTTCATTTGTCAGATTAAAATAAATTATAGAAATATTTATATAAAGATATAAATGTTTATATTTATATCTTTATATAAAGATAAAGATCACAACATAACAAAATCATAAGACTCTATAACATAAAATATCAGTCTTGAAATGGCTGGTGAAGTGCTTCTTAGTTTAGGGGGCCTCCCATTTGTTTGTTGCTGACACAACAATCCGGGCAGGGCAGCAGCAAGCAAATGGGATGCTGCCAGCCTTCCTCCGTGCACACAGGAGACGGGGATGTACCCTCCTCCATCTGCCACCTCCCATCAGCTGAAAGACTCCTGTGCACAGGGTTCTGTGGGTTCTCTGGCAACACAGCTCCCTCACATCTTACAGGGTCAACACTGACCCCAGCTGTCTCCTGCCCTTAGATGATTCTGCGTGCCTGGAGTTGGCTCTAGCCCCTCTTTTAATGTCTGCATTTTCCTTTTCTACTTTCATTATTTTTTTAACTTTCTGTTCATGTGAAAAATGGTTATTTATAGGGAATTGTGCAACGTTACAACAAATACACACATATAAATTAATTGTAACAAGCAGCTTGCCAGTCCATGTTCTCAGCCACAAACTATAGTTGCCCTCTGGCCCTGTGGAGCATTGCAACCCATTAATTTCACCTGCGCACAACGTGGTTCTCATCCCATCTCAACCCAGCTCCTACCCTTCCCAGCCTCTGCTAATGACTATTTTAAGTTCCCTTGAAAGTTCTTACATCAAATATATGTGTATTCTTTAATTTCCACAGATGAGAGAAAGCAAGCAATGTTTATCTTTCTGGGTCAGGCTTATTGCACTTAATAATCACTAGTTCTATCCACTTTTGTAACTGTCAGAATTTCATTCCTTTTCATAGCATATTAAAATTGCTATACTTTTCTTCTAAGATTCACCAAAAAGTCATTCATCGTCACTCTAAGACATAATGGTCTCCATCTTCCTTTAAAAGGTGCCTCTGAAGTCCCACTTATCTATTACATCCTCATATGTAAGAAGTATTTGTTAGATTTGCTGACCACCCATGAAAAGAAAACACCAGCAGAAGGTAAAAAAAAAAAAAATAGATGCACAAAGGCTTGGGTCTTTACCCCATGCAGCGGGAAAGGGAAGAAGAGACAGAGAGATCTGAGGAATTGCAAGGGAGCAAAGGCAAGCAGAGGGACATGGACATGTGGGAGGGCTTATATCCCTTCCAACATGCAAGCTGGCACAGGCTCTGTGTAAGTCCAGGTTAGGTTAGGAGTGTCAGCCTTTGCTCATCACTGGCCGGCTGGAGCCCTGCTAGTCCAATGATGTGTCTGGCTCCTGCGGCCCTTTCCGGTTCTGGGCTGAGGCCCAGTGACGTGTTGGGTCTGAAACAAGCTCAGCCCACTCCTGCACCTGCAGCAGCCATCAGTATTAAAGGGACATTGCGTGTGGAGCCCCGCTCCCGCACCTGCAGCAGCCATCAGTATTAAAGGGAGATTGCTTGTGGAGCTCCATCTGAATCTTATTTTAATTCTTGAATTTTCAATGTTTGGCTTACTGTTTTCTAGCTACACGTCAAACGCACAGACAGCACAATGTTGCTGAGGCCCAGACGGACTCCTGTTGTCTGCCTGAGGATCAGCTTCCAGCCTGGCCTTTCCTGCACTTCCCCACACACCCTCTCACTCTTGGTCATGCTCCCATGTATCAGTGAAACATAACCACAAAGTTCTGGTGAGGAGCACAGTGCGAGTCCCAGACTCTACATCTACTGTGGGTCAACAGGTCCCTGTTTGTGATTCCGCAACACATGTGTGCAACATGTGAGCTCCTTCCACAGCTACACTTACTGTGCTGCTCACTGGTCGACTCTTCCAGCACATCTGGGTGTGAGTGACGGAGCACAGCATGTAGAGGATGGAAGAGTGTTTGCAGTGAGCTTATCCACACAGCCACTAGTGTGACCAGCAGCACCAGAGACCCACTCTGTGCTCTCCAGGAAAGGAAAGGTCTTCTCCATGTGCACTCCATTGGACCCTGAAGTGGGTTACAGTTCTACACTGAGGGGCCGGGCACCCCTGATTGGTTCCCTTATTTCCCCACTGCAAGGTGAGGACCTTCTAAGCGAAGGAAAACAGGATGTGGGCAACCAGTCCCAGGCTGAACATCAGCCATCAGATCAAAGCAGGTTTTAGTTGGCCGTGCCCCTTTCCAGTTTCCCAGGGTGCAATGTGCTGTGCCCTCGTGACCTCTGGCCTAGGGCAGGAAGGCCCAGATCCATGGATGACAACCTCACCACTGGGACGCTACATGGATGAAGATTCATAGCCCAGACTCCAGGGAGGTCAGTGTGAGTCTGAACCTGGCAAAGACATTGCCACAGCGCCTCTCTAGTGTTCACAGTAAGATCATAGATGGAAGACTCAAAGTATGAAAGTCAGGCAGCTGTCTGGGGGCCCAGAGCTGCAAAGGCCCTGAGGTTTGGTAACTTGAGCAACCCTGTGGTACTCCTGAGCTGTCCACTGAGCCAGACCAACTCAGTTTGAGGGCGTCTACACTGAGCCTGGAACCAGGCTGAGCTCAGCTACTCCCACAACTCCAGGTCTCAGCTCAACTTCCCCTTGTTGGACAGCTGGGCAGATTTCCCTATCTGAAATTGTAACAGCTTCCCCTGTGGCAGCCCAGGAAACAGAAAACACTGACAATTAAACTGGATCCCCTAAAATATTCCGACATGCCCATAACTTGACCCTTGCCATGAACTCACGTTCTAGGGGAGTTCATTGCCCAAGAAAATACCTCATTCCAGGATGGGATCTCACTTTTCTTTGTCTGGCAGAGCCTCTGAAAGTCACACCGTTTTTGAACTGATCTGCACTCCAGAGAGATTACAGAGACACAGTAACATAACTGACCGTCTTACTGTTTCTCCTAATGGTACCCTGCAGTTGGGTTGCAGATGGACAACCTTCCCCTACCACTCAGACATAAAGTTTTCTCCTGACAGCCCAGACCAAAACACAAGTTTTGGTGGTTGGTTGTCGCCACCTTTAGTTCAGAGCTTGGGAGTTCTCTTGCATCCAGTAAGTCTCCAAGAGTAACCCTGGGAGGAAAAAGTGCACAGCCTTGGGATGATAAGAATTGCTGGCAGTTCCCCCTTTGTCACATCACACCAATGTTAGCACAGCTGATCGGATAGTCTTTTGTACCCACACCAATGTTAACTTCGTTCATTGGATAACACTCTTCCACATGCAGCGATAAGAGACATCCCCTGGCCATGCAGAAGGACTCCCCAGCTTCTAAGAGTATGTCTGACTCATTTTTAGGCTGGAATTGGTCAACTCACTACACATTCATGGTGTCTTCTATTTCCTTTCTCTGCTTTCTTTTACCCTAGACAAAATCAAATCCTCTTGCATATTGTTTGTATACTTGCTGTGACATTTGTCTCCCTTCTCTACAATGTAAGGCTCTCATTTTGTTGATCATTGTAACCATGCCCTGGACAACTGCCCAAGACATGCAGAGGCTCACATGAGGTAAAAATACATTATTATTGCTTCGCCACATGGAGTAAATCAGAGTTGGAGTTCGATCAGTCCATTTTTCCGGAGAATGTGATAATATATTTCTAAGTAGTGGATTTAAATCCCTTGAAATGAAGATATACAAGACAAATTTGGAAAAAGAAAAAAAAGATTTAAAGAAATGTCATCGCACCAACTATTTGTGGCTGGTGTCGGGGTGAAACCTAGCTCCCTAGCTGGGAATTCACAGTATCAGCTGCTCAAAGGTGGCTGAAGCCATCTTTTGCTCTGGCAGATGCCCGAATGGGACTTGCCATCCCACTGGCCGCTTTTGGCTGGTGGGAGGGATACAGCCTAGCTCCCTAGCTGGGAACTCACAGCATTGGCTGCTTAAAGACAGCTGAAATCATCTTGGCTCTGGCTGGGTACCCAAAGAGGACTTGCCACCCCACTGGCCGCTTTTGGCTAGTGGGAGGTGCAACCTAGCTCCTGAGCCAGGAACTCACAATGCCGGCTGCTTAACGGTAGCTGGTACCAGTTTGGCTCTGGCTGTTCACCTGAACATGATTTGCCACCCCACCAGCTGCTTTTGGTTGGTGAGGATGGAGGGGAAGGACACAGCCTAGCTCCCAAACCATGAACTCACAGCGTCAGTTCCTTAAAGGTCATTGGCATCATCTTGGCTGAGGCCTGAGTGCCAATGGTGCCTGGTAAAGCCTGCCTGCTGCAGTAAGCTCTGAGGACTTGCGGGTGAAAAATTACTGCCCAGAGACATCCATGGATTTGGCCACCATATGTGTAGTCAAGGAATGACTTCTGAGGGAAACCCAACTACAGGGCCACTTATTTGCAGATAAGCTAGGGGACCGAGACCTGGTGGTTTGGAGGGGGAGAGACCAGATCTATATGGGTCAAACCAAAGCCCCAGCCCACATGATATTCCTGAGTTGGGCTTGTTAGCATGGAATATTGCTGACCACCACGTGCCAACCTACATGATTGCTAGGGCTGGGGCCAGCCTGGAAGGGCTAGATCCCAGGACCTGACTGAACAGGGGACATTAGGCAAAGCCATGACATTTACCAAAACACAAGAGACCAGGTCTGAGGGTAGATTCTGTGGGGAATTTGGGGGTCCAGCCCTGTGGAAATACAAGTCCCACTCATTAGCTTAAGAGTTGGAGTGGTCCTGTGGAACTGTAATCTCCACTGGCATGCCCAAGACCTACGGATAGGAACAGGCCTGGCTGGGGAGCTAAGAGGACACCCTGGCTGGGTTTTGAGATACCCACTGTTGAGCATGAGAGCTAGAATGAGAGCAGCAGGCTGGGCTGGACACAGCTATAGCCTCCCTCAGCATGGGTATGGACTGGGTTGGGGGAGTGGCAGACTGGACTACACTTCAGTACCCACTGGTACTCATATGCAAAGGTGGGTGTAGAATAGCTGGGTTAGGCTTTGACTCCCACTGACCCATGTGAAAGCTGTGTCTGGGCATGGACCAGATATGGTTGGATTGTAATATCCAACATTAAGAACTAGAATGAGTGTGGGCTTGTTGAGCAAGGACACTGTTCCTGCCAGCACAAAGGTAGACAAAGCAACCTGGGCCAAGGACCCACTGGTGTGTGTGAACTCTGCCACTGGGAAGAAACCTGATGGAAATCTTAGGGAGCTCCTTTGTAGGGGTGCAGCCAATGGAGGTGAATGCAAGAACCAAGTCAAGGAGCAGCCCTGACCATGCCAGGTGACAGTACCCACAGGTATACATGTGAGTCAGGTCTGGGGACAGACCAGGGTGGGCCAGTTCATAACATCCACTGGCAGATCTGAGAACCAGGACAGGGTGCAGGAGCGGCCAGATCAGGTCATAACACCAGCCAGTTCACACTGCGGATGAGTCAGGGTTCTGGCTATACCGGGATAGACTGCAGCACACATCAGCAGAAGCTGAACCGAACCAGGTTGCGCAATGCGATAGTGGATGGTGAGGTAAGACAAACCATGGCAGCCTGGGGTCAGTGGGTGCTGGGTTCATGAGCCTCAGGAACAGGGGACCTGGCAGGGCTCAGTTTGCCTGACCTGGATCCTGGAGCCTACCTGTGAGGTGGGTTCCAGCTTCATTAGCCCTGGGGTGTGGGATCCACTAGAACTTGGGTCACCTGGCCTGGGTCCTGGGGCCCACCTACGAGGTGGGTGCCATGTTCATGAGCCCCATGGATGGGGCATTTAGCCAGGCTTGGGTTGCCTGGCCTGGGTCCTGATGCCCACATGTGAGGTGAGTGCCAGGTTCATGAGCCTCAGGGCTGGGGAATCCAGTGGGGCTCAGGCCACCTGGCACTGGTCCTTGGAGTGAAAAAGGCAAAATAGTGGACACAGACCCAGATGCACATGGAAAAGAAGACAGCCCATTTGGTACCATCCCAGAGGAAAGAGAACAGAGCAGATTGGACAACTACCCCAGCAAATGATGACAACAAAAATCTGGATGAATGGAGACTTGAGGTCAACTACGGCAGCCAATGGGCATTGGGAGGGTTGCCTCACCCTTGGATGGGTGAAATAGACAGCATTTCAGAACTATCCAAACCACTTGGTCAGAACCCTCAGAATATGCACTAGAGCAGGACCCTGTGTTGATATTGGATGGCAGTTCTCCGTCCCTGGATACTGGGACATTTAGGAGGCTGGTGTGGCTTCTGCAATTCCCCCAGAGACAAGAAGAAATTGGGAATTTGGAAACAAGGATTTCACCCACTTTTCCCTAACCCTCAGTCCATCCCACCCTGGTCAGCCAGGTAATCATCATTAAAAATAAAATGAATAAATGTCTTTTCTAATTACAAAAACATATTTCAAGAAAGCACCAGTAATTAAAAAAACCTAAAGAACATTTAGGCTTCACATGGCAAGAGTTTTTCATGGATTTCTAAACTTGAAACAAAAGATTATGAAAACTTAAGTAGAATAAACCAAGTCTAGAGAAGAATGCTAGGAAGCGTGGAATAATGGAAAGGGAAATCTAATGTCAGGCTAGTTACAAAAACTGATGTGTTGACACTGGGTGAAATCAATTTAAGCAGATGTAATGTGTTCAGAATCTTCTGCCACATAAAAGGAAGGGGACCCAATGAGGGAACGGGCATCCCTGTCTGCTGTGTGGATGAAGAGACACTGTGAGCATCACACTTGCTGTGGTTACTACAGTCCAGCCTGGGCAGTGACAGTTGCAAATCCAAGGACAGACAGAGGGGGATGTGTAAGAGGCTACACTGACCAGAGCACCTGCTGAACTTCACTTATGAGACAACGTCATCAGTGAGATGCACAATCAGTGTCTAGCTTCTGAACACCCACCAGATAGCGTCTACCTTAAATCAGTTACTCATGTGCTAAAACAGGGAGATGAAGAAAAAGTTAAAAGGAGCCACCCCTTGAAGAAGTAATTACCCACACACAGCAACCCTGTCTTTGTGGGAAGTTAGGAGTCACTTCAGTTAGGTGGAAATTAGGAACACTGATGGTGTAATCACCTTTACAACCGTCCCACTAACCCCTGGAGGACTTTCCCAACAACTGGTCCAAAGCTTAGAAATTCTCTTGCTGTTTTCTGCCAGAGAGTTCAGTTTAACTCCCTTCCTTGTGGCAACATCTTGACACCCAAGTCACCAGTCCTGAAAAGGTCTTTCCTGCTTTTAGAAAAGTGTCTGGTACAATGCTTTCACTATAATAGACTTTGACGTTTTTAATGTTCAAACTCTGTTAACAATCGCAACAAGAATGTGAAAAAAAAAGTTCTGGGCTCCCAGGTTTCTCCATGTTTCTATCAAAACTCCAGGACTCATTTCTTCTCAAAGTGGAGAACACTTTATTTTAGGAGGGGCAGAATGACTGGGGATAAGAGAGAGTGAATGGGGCCTGGTGCAATTGCTCAGTGGCTAAATCCTCACCTTGCATGTGTCAGGTGTTGGTTTTTGCCCAGGCTGCTTCACTCCCCACCCAGTTCCCTGCTTTTGACCTGGAAAAGGAGTAGAGGATGACTCGAAGCTTTGGGACTTTGCTCCAGTGTAGGCGACATGGAAGAAGCTACTGACTCCCGGCTTTGGACTGGCTCATTTCCGGCCATTGTGGCCACTTGGGAAGTGAGATAGCAGAAGGAAAATCTTTCTTTCTCGTTCTCCTTCTCTCTGTAAATCTGCCTTTCAAATAAAAATAAATCTTCCATAAAAGAGAGTTAGGGGGAGTTGGGGTGGAGCCTGCCTGGACAGAGGGTGGGAGGGTTGAAGCTAGGTTTCATTCCCTTTGAGCAACAGACGCAGCAGAGCAGCTTTTTGGGGGAAGGACAGAGCACCACTCGGAATCCGATAGGGCAGATTGGGCATATGCAGAAAGTTCACAGCACATCATCTCCACAGTGTGGAAATTCCCCAGGTACAAGGGTGCAAGGCTTTCTAGAGCAATCAGCATCCCACTAGCCTTCAGACTATCTGTACCCAGTTGCTTCAGGTCTGGGAATTCAGGTCCAGTGCTCCAAGAAACCCAGTGTTTTAATACATATATAGAAAGAAACCAAGAAGTTTTTGGTGTTACATAGACGAGAAACTGGGAATGGGGAAACTGACGTCTCCATGGCTGCTTCCTGCTAGGGGTGGGAGGTTTTCCCCTCCCAGAGCCGGCATTCATGGAGCCCAGGGTAACCGAATCCTTTGACGAGTTATTTTGGACATGGATGTGATCTCACATGGCTTCCAGTTCACCTACAAAACTATTTTTGTTTTGACATTCTTGAGGACAGTAACTCTCCCTTCTCTTTGCTCCAGACCTACCACATAACCATACTTTAATCATTTTCTGATGTCCTCTCTGCTCAGAATATCAAGCCCAAGGCTTCTGGTCCTTAACCTCTCTGTCACTCCAGGCCTCTCTCTGAGCTCTACCTCTTCCTGGTCCAGAATCATAAGGAGGTTTCACAGTCATCCTGGCCTTAGCAGCCACTGAAGAACCCCAGGCCAAACCCACAGACAAGTGCATCCTCCATGAGGCACCCCTCTCAGACCCGTGAACACAGGCTGACACCTCACTGCCCACACAATGAGCTCCCACTCTCCCAGCCTCCTGGGGACTCCCATCCGTGAGGATTCTCGCCTCTGTCACTGCCATTCTCCTGGCTGACACAATCCCGGCCTGGAAACGGGCAAGAATAAGAGAATAAAGAGAACACATTCTTCAGAGAGGCTACAGACTTTGTTCTGCGAGGGTTACATGAGAGCTTGCATCAGGCCAGAGCTACAGTTTCTGGTGAAGAAGAACGTGAGACAAGCTCTGATTTGGGGTCTGAGATTGGCTCCTTGCCTTAGTGACTTTATCTAGGCTCTTAGGGCCCTTATTTCTCTTCTGTAAGTGAATAATGAGAACTAAGGCTTCCCTTAGCTCATGCTCTTTCTGTCCCTTGCAGATGAGCCCAAAGATCTGTGCTTTCCTGAGACCCTATTTACCTTAATTGTAGCCCAATAACCTCTAACCTAACTGCAAGGACACCAAAGGAAAAATCAGATAGTGAAGCTTTCCTGAAAGTTGTACAAATGTGTCAACTTACTTCCCAAAGAGTCCCTTTCTCCTGCCTGGTAGACAAATGCCTATGGATGCAGTATATGCTGGGTGAAGACTGTAGCAGTTGAATTTAAATGGCCCACTGAGAGTTACATCAACCATGGGGCCTCCATGTTCATATACCTTCAACTGCTCATGATTCACACATCCACCAGGTCTCTACAGGTGATTAGCAAACACTTAGCCTAACACAAATATCTAGATCCCAATTCTCCTCAAATACCAAAAAATGTTACTGTGCTTGCCTGAGAGCATGCCAAAATATTGAATGCTGAGCTGCTGAGTCTCCCACATAACAGGAACTTGCTACTGTCCTAAGGTGACAGCCTACCCCACAGGTTTGGCAGAGCCACCACTGTGACACACAGGGAGATGACCACATGCTCCCTAGGTTGGTGGGACACTTGGCTCTCACTCAGTTGCTCCCAATCTGTCACAGACTGATACCTCATAACTTCCAAAACTCCATCACAGTCAACCTGAGCCTCTGTCCTTTGGTGGGAGCGTTCTCATGCCCATATCAATGGGTGGGCTGGCATACTTAGTGCCATTGCCTTTTGACTGACCCACTATTCTCTGTTTTGTCAAACCTATGACACACCTCACCATGAGAAGGAAGAATATGGAACTGCAGCACACTCTGAAAAGCACACTGGTTGCAGCAGGACTTCTCTGCCAGATGACCCAAGGGCACCTCCTGAGGTGACCCCTGTGCGTAGGCGCATGTGTCACCCAATGACCCAAGGGCACCTCCTGAGGTGACCCCTGTGCGTAGGCGCATGTGTCACCCAATGACCCAAGAGCACCTCCTGAGGTGACCCCTGTGCATAGGCGCATGTGTCACCCAATGACCCAAGAGCTCCTCCTGAGGTGACCCCTGTGGGTAGGTGCATGTGTCACCCAATGACCCAAGGGCACCTCCTGAGGTGACCCCTGTGGGTAGGTGCATGTGTCATCCAATGACCCAAGAGCACCTCCTGAGGTGACCCCTGTGCGTAGGCGCATGTGTCACCCAATGATTCTGGATATGCATCATTCTGGCTGCTCTTGGTTTCGTTACCAAGTCTGTGGGCCCTTGCCTTGGCTGTTTCCTGAGTAGACATAAATTATCTCGCATCAAACTCATGGGTCTTGGCACAAATAGTGCCAGAAAATCGTTTAGCCACATCCCATAAAATGGCTCCCAAGGAAACATTTGTTTGTTCCATGCTGTTTATACAATAATAACTCAGGGACTGTCCAGCAAACCCAGTGTTGTGTAGCTACATATGAGAGAGAGGTAACAATCTGCCCAGATTTGCTTCAACATCAACACTCCACACAATGGAATTAGTTTACCTGCATGACTAGATCCAAAGTCCTGAGAAGGTTATGGAGTGACGGGTGTGCCCCAGCACTTTCAGTTATGTCTCCTTCATAAGGGATGTAATTTAGAGTGTAGTGCAGAGTTTTCAACAGGCTTTAACGACTTTGTCCATGAGATTCAGCATTTACCAAGGCCTAAGCATCACAGGTCACTCTTGCTGGAAGTATTGAAGGCACAAGTGATTGCCAAGGATTCGACAAGGCTGAGCAAGGCAAATGCAAAGTATTCTGTTGAGCACTGCACAACTCCAGTTTCACAAAAATCTACCCAAAATTCTTTTCCCCAGAGTTGTTTGATTTTCCTCTTAGGAAAAGTGAGGACATCTCATCCCAGGGGATCCTTATATAGGAGAAGTCCTGGGCTGCATCTCAGTGGTGGCTCTTCCTCCAGGAATCAACTCCCAGGGCACCCACAGCTCCCCTCTGATCATCCTGCACACACTGAGGATCAGTAAGTACTGGGAAGCTCTGGCTTCTCCCTCTCTGGATGTGTCATTGTGGCCCAGCCTCTCTAGGACCACTCCAGGGGAACCTTCTACCATCACAACCCATGCCGATGGAGCCTCTGCTGGCTCCTGCTTCTGCGTCCCCGAGGGCTGCTTCACACCACAGCTGCCAGGAGGGAAAAGAAAGACACTCAAGAAATTTCTCTAAAGACACACACCTCCTTTGACATGTCCAGTGGAGATAATAGCTGCTTCTCCAAAACAGTTTTGAATTTGCAAAATACTGGTCAAACTTTTGTGAATTTTCCTGTGAGGTTGTATGCTTCAGCTACGGAGCTGTTTGAATTATTTCTGCTTTTGTCACGGGATTTTTCACCACATACACAGTTTGCAAATATCAGCTGTTCTTAATAGTTTACTACCCACACCCTTGGAATCTTGCTCCCCCATCCTGCAGGTGACTCCCAGCCATGAGGACCCTCGCTCTGCTGGGTGCCCTTCTCCTGGTGGCCCTCCAGGCCCACGCTGAGGCCCTCCCTGTGAGAGCTGATGTGGTTATGCACCAAGAGTAGCCATGGGCAAAAGTCCAGGGGGTGGATGTGTACATGAAAGAGGAAGAAAGGGTAACTTTGTAAGCGTTAGCTGAGAGATGTCACAACAGAGCCGCCGAAACTCCAGGAAAAGAACAGGACGTGGCTCTGGAATAGGCTCCGACAGTACCTTAGGCAGTTTCCTTTGATGTGCATGATCTGTGACACTCCCATCGGAGAAGGTTTCAAAAAAATGAGACTAGAACAAGGCTGTGCTCAGGTGTATGCATGTGATGGGGACAGAGCAACCAGCAGAGGAAATCCTGAGAGCAGGTTTCTTATTCTGCTTTATCAGAAATTGCTGTTCGGTCATTCCTGCTGGCCAGGTTTCCCACATGATTTGAAGGCTCACTCAACCCACAGGGAGTAGCCACACTTGCCCCTTAATCCCATCACTGGCCACACTGTCCAGTGTCTGATGTGTCACACGTATCCACAGGTGCAAACAGAAGTGCAACTACATTTGCAGAAGGTTCAGGTGTCACTCTTAAACGTGGCATGGGCCTTGCACGTTTGCTGAAGTCCGCTGATGCTGAATATAAACAAAACAGCATGTGCCTTCTGTGCTTTTAGATCTCCTGGGTAAATATCAGGACTTGTGGCCTATATTCTTTACTTTCAAGCTACAAGCAAAGACTTGGCAGTGAGTGCTTGGTTTTCATGTCTAATGAGGTCCTCTTGGAAATCTGTGTGAGGTCATAAAAGTGCAAATGCAACATCTTAAACTCTTAAACAAACTTCTGCCTCAAATTTCTAAGGTGAACTGAAAAAAGCTCAGACTCCAGGAAGAATGTGATCAGAAACCTGAGATCATGGTTCAGATCTCTACTGATCTCAGTTATCTCTTCCTCTCTTCCTACAATTATTTGAAATCCAATATCTGTCCACCTCACAATGATATTTGCGTGGGTAAGGTCAAACAATGCTTGTCAGCTTCGGTTTAGGAACAACCACCACACTCTTACCCAAACAGCTAGAATTCTATTGAAAAGACTGGAGCTATTCTTGTGCCTCTTCATCTCTGGTGTTTTCCACCGCACCGGATGGTTCTTCAGATCAGATCAGGTGATTTGCAAAAATATGAATAGAATTAAAGAAACAGGAGCATCACACTGGGATAAACTCTGTGTCTCTGTTAGCTGCACATGTCTGCTAAGGGCTGAGTTTGCAGACAGAAAACGCACACCAACAGTCCTCCACTGCCCTTTGTGATTTGCTCTCCTAATTAAATACAAGCAGCTGAGAACCTGTCACCTCTTGCACATCTCAAAGTGGGGCAGTAGAGTGAGTCTATGCTGAGGAACACAGAGATAGTTTTCCCTGGGGCAGCAATGGCATCCACATGCTGCTAAACCTCCACACCACAGCAATGCCTGCCCCACAAGGGGTGACACCTTCCTGAGCCTGTCTTCTGGTTTCCTTCCTGTACCCTGTGCTCTAACATTCCATGACACCAGCACCATCAACACATGCTCACAGCCCTGAGAGGAGCAGATCTCCAGGCCACTCCACTCTGAGCCTGAGCTGGGTCACAGCCCAACCCTGGGGCTGTGTGGCTTTGAGGAAGCCAGTGTATGGATGCAGGCATCCCTCTGAGACACACCAGGCATGGGGACTTACAGCCCATCACATGGAGATCAGAGTTGGTTTGTGATTTTGGTCTGGAAATGACCGGTTCTTCCCACTTGGCTCCTGCAAGCGTCAAGCACTAGGAAGAGTGGTGAGGCCCACAAGGGCTCTCTTGCATTCCTTCAATTTCCTCCAATTTGAAGTTTTGCTGCCATGGAACCAGTTCTCTCCTTTGTCCTAAGGCTTAGACTGGGTCTTACCAAATCCAAGGCAGAGAACCGGCTCTGCACCCAGAGTGCATGTGGAGCTGTAGCCCGGTCTTGGGTCTTGACACAAACTCAACAGGACACAGGACAATCCTGACTTCCCGTTTTCAATTCCGCCGTTTTCCTCATGCTGATTGTGAACCCTCTGCTTTCCTTTACTTTTCTGAGTAGTTTTCAGTCTATGCATATTCTTTATATTTGACATTGTCTCCCTACATGAGAAAATGAGCTCCATTTTGAACATTACAATACCTTCATTTCTATATTATTTCCAAACCTAAACTTGATGAAACTTTTGTTGAAGTTGAAGAAACTATTGTTCTTAATAGTACACACTGAACCATTATGACTTAAAAAATTATGCCATTAAGCATGAACTTAAAACCTTGAAAACTACAGAACCAACCAATCCATCTATCCACTGTGAGCTAGTATCACTTCAGCAACTGAAGAAAATCAATGAAAACTTAAACACAAGGGAGGATTACAAACAGAGTTTGCCTCCAGGAGACATGAAGACTTTAGAATGAAGGTAGATACTCATTTCATAATGAATTTCTAACTCGAACATAAATGAGGCTGAAAATGTGGATAGACTAAAAGACAGGTAGAACAGAATTTCCTCGGAGAGACTGGTGTAAGGGACAGAGACCTGCAGGACAAGGATCTGACTTCACTGGCTTTGCAAATGAGGTGGCAACCAGAGGAGGAAACAAAACCAAAGCACTGTGTCAACCAGAGAAAAGGAGCAGACACCCCTGGCTACTAAGGCAGGATGAAGGAACCTGGAAGCATCACACTGCCTGTGACCACTGCAGCGCGCACTGGACAAGCCCTGCACAGTGATGTGCGAGGATGTGTGAGTTTCCAGCAAGCAAGGACTTAGCCCCTGAGAAGACATGAAGCTCCTGGTGGGAAGCAAATGCATTTGCTGATTCTGTGCACACAGCCACTGAGCATTTCTCCCTGATGTCAACTGCTCAGGAGGATAAGTCTCAGTGAACCATCCCCTGGAAAATCACTTTTTCAAGACCATAGTGATGGTGCTTCTGTGGACACCTGGAAGTCGCTCTACGCTAAGTTCACATTAACAAACGCAAAAGGACTCATTGCAGTGGAGAACCTCCCACTGATGTCCTCCATCCTTTCCCACAACCTCAAACACTGTCCTCCCAGCATTCTCACTTCAGTTTCCCTCCTTCATTGGTAAGAAACAGCAGCAACAGGTGATTCTCACACTCGGATGAGCACCACAGGATGCCCACGCCACATCCAAACATCTCTGATGTGTTAATGTCCTACACTCAAACAACACAATATCTGTGTGTCTGTCCTCTTTGATGTTTTGGTGTGAAAGCTACCTGCTTCAATGGTATGAATTCAAAAGTCAAAAACTATGCATCTGAGTCCACAATTGGCTTCGCACACCTGCCAAATCAAGGCTTCCAGAGAGCTTCAGCCAAGGATCAAAGGATGAGCTCGAGTGGTGCTCTCAATATGTTGCTGTCTTTCTACTTCTTGATTTCTCCTGCAAATCGTCTTTTTTTGAAAAGATTTATTTATTTTTATTGGAAAGGTGGATTTGCAGAGAGAAGGAGATGCAGAGAAAAAGCTATTCAGTCTGTTGCTTCACTCCCCAAGTGGCCACATGGTCAGAGCTGAGGCCAGGATCCAGCAGCTTATTCTTGGTCTCCCACATGGGTACAGGGTCCCAAGGCTTTGGACTGTCCTCGACTGCTTTCCCAGATCACAGAAAGGGAGCTAGAAGGCAAGTGGAGCAGTCATGATCCCGGCTCATGAAAGACAAGGACTTGAGCCACTAGGCTACCACTCCAGGCCCTCCTACAACTGTTCTAATGTTTCAAAGTGAATCAATGGCAGCTCTGCATCATCTTTGTTGGGGAAATATCTGCCTCATTTCCAAAAGTTCCAGTAAACTCCCAGTTACAAGCATGCCACATCTGAAAGTGTCCTGAGCCGGAGGACCGGGTCATCCATGCACTCTTCACTGCCACTGGGGACATTCAGAACAGGAATGCATGGGCAGCACTTCCCCAGCCATCCATCAGCCATCCAAACCTGCGATGCCAGGGGTTCCCTAACCAGGCAGTGATCTTGGAAATAAGTTGAGAAAATCCAGGCCCATTCCATGAATACAGGGGAGAAACTGACCTTTACTTGCAAAAAAGACACACTCGACTACTCCTCAAATCCATGGAATTGCTGTCTTCACCTTCCTGTGTGTGTCAGACCAACACAAAACACGCTGGCTCGCAGCATCATGCACGCCAGACCAACACAAAACACGCTGGCCCACAGCATCACACATGCCAGACCAACACAAAACACGCTGGCTCGCAGCATCATGCACGCCAGACCAACACAAAACACGCTGGCTCACAGCATCACGCACATTCACCTCCCTCACACAGTATCAGGAGGAGGGACTGAACTCTCCAATGGGTCCCACAGACTTGCGTTACTGAATTGCTCAAACACACAGCCCGTCATGGGTGACCCTTGGGGTTAGAGAGACCTAACCTGGAAGCTTCTGATGACTGCAGCTTCACCTGCAAGGCTTTGGTGTAGATGACAGCACGTCAGACCAAAGCAACCAACCCCAGACATCCTCAAGCAAAGCAGTGTCCTCGCGGCAAGCGGAGGCACCATGAACCTCAGCATGACTGCCAGAAAGCTGGGCCTTGGCAAGCCAGTGATTCATGCGCAGAACCCCTGACTCGTACGATACTACCTTTAATTCATGTTCTCTATGTCCCTCACCGATGACCTCAGACATGGTTCTTCACTAAGATACATGTTTGTCTTGCTTATTCAATTGTCTCTAAACTCACTACAAAACGGCAGAGGACAAGCCCATTTGGGAGGCTTCCCTGTAAGTTGTGCAAACATGTGGGATTGTTTCCCTCAAAGGTCCCTCTCTGTGGCCTGGTGAAGAAATGCTTATGGATTGCAGTGCATGCTGTAAACAAAGAGACTGCGGCAGTTGAACTTCTGTTAGCCCACTGAGGACTGCTCCAACCATGGAACTCTCCATGCTCCCATGCCACCAACTGCTCCTGACCTGCACACACATCCACCAGGCCTCTACATGTCATTGCCAGGCATGTTAGCCTATACCAACAACTGTGTCCAATTCTCCTTAAGTACCAAAAATCGCACAGTAACCTAGCAGCTAAAGTCCTTGCCTTGCACGTGCTAGGATACCATATGGATGCTGGTTCATATTCTGGCAGCCCCACCTCCCTTCCAGCTCTCTACTTGTGGCCTGGGAAAGCAGTCAAAGACAGCCCAAAGCCTTGAGACCCTGCACCCATGTGGAAGACCTTGAAGAAGCTCCTGGCTTCAGATCGCTCAGCTCCAACATTGCAGCCACTTGGGGAGTAAATCAGCGGATGGAAGATTCTCCTCTCTCTCTATCCTCCTCTGTATATTTGACTTTCCGTGGCCTTGACCATGCTAATGTACTCAAATAAACTGAAGCTGCTGAGTCTTCCACATAACAGGAATACACTGCTGCCCGAGAGTGAGGGCCTACCCCAGAGGTTTGGCACAGCCACCACTGTGACACACATCTGCAGACACGTCATGCCTCCTTAGGCTGTGCAGGGCACTTGGCTCTCACTCTGTTGTTCCCAATCCATCACAAACTGACACCTCACAACTTCTGACAAAAACACCATAGCCATCCTGAGGTTCTGTCCTTAGTGTCAGACATGGTGTGAACCTGCTCATGAACACAATGACAGGTGGGCTGGCATACTTCCTGTCATTTCCAGGTGAGTGGCACATCATCCTTACTTTTCCCAATTCAATGCCACCAACTCAGTGATTTGTGACAAACTGTGGCAAGTGCACTGGCAGCCTTTGGAGTTCTCTGTTACATGAGCCAGAGACATCATGAGGTGCAGCCCATGCAGGCCAGCCGCATGTGTGAACAGAATCGTGGAGTGTATGGGTCGTTGTGCTGAGTCTGGTTGGTTTACCAAGTCTATGATCATTCTCCCTGGATGCCTCCCCACAGAGACAGAAGTTGTCATACAACACTCATTGATTTGGCATTTTAATTTTTTTCATGATTTTTACATACTTACCCGGATGATAAGGGCTACAGGAAGGAATGTGAAACCATTATCACCACATTCTCTTTTGTTTTTTTCTTTCCATATCTGGGGAAAGGAGGGAGACAAAAGGAGAAGCCACACCCAACCTCCAAAGCGCCTCTGTACTCTGGGATGGAAGACGGCCAGCCGACACCACACCGAGGTCCCTGATGTGGGGCATTCTCTGAGGGTCCTGCTCAAGGGGTTTGGATAGTTCAACAGTTCTGAGTTACTGTGAATCTCACCACTGCAAGCACAATAAAATCTCATGGAAATCTTTTATCCACATTCTATTAAATGGCTTCCAAGAAGATATTTGTTCCCTCTAGGATGCTCCATGCTGTGTGCACAAATAATCCCTCGAGGAAATTCCAGCAAACCTAGTGCCAGGCAACTACATTTGTAGATAGTGCAGAACCCATCAAGTAAATCTCTAACATCCCCAGGGTGCACCAAGGTTTGATTTACTTTCATCACTGCATACCAAGTCCTGGGATGTGATGGAGAAATGAACTGCGAATTTTTTAAGGATTTGTTTTATTTTTATTGGAAAGGCAGACTTACAGAGAGAAGAAAGAGAGGAAGATATAGAGAGGAAGACCTTCCATCCATTGATTCACTCCTCACATGGCTGCAATGGCTGGAGCTGGACCAATCCGAACATAAGAGCTAGAAGCCTCTTCCTGGTCTCCCACGGGGCTGTAGTCTCTCAAGGCTTTGGGCCAACCTCAGCTGCGTTCCCAAGCCACCTGCAAGGAGTTGGATGGGAAGTGGGGCTGCCAGAATTAGAACAGGAGCCCACATGGGAACTTGCGCATGCAAGGTGAGGACTTTAGCCACTAGACCACCACACAGGGCCCCTTGAACTGCAATTCTCTGGAATTTTCACCCAGGTCTCCTTCACAAGGAATGCATTACACAGTTTAGTCCAGGGTTCCGAGCACACATCAACATTCCTTGTCAAAGAGTTTCAGGACATGACAAGGCCTAAGCATCTCAGGGCCGCTCATGCTGGAAGTATTGAAGGCACAAGTGGTTGCCACCAGGGCTTGCTCAAGCTTGACTCAGGCAGATGCAAAGTCCTCTGCTTCCCCTAGTTCACCCAAGATTCACATCAAAGTGCCCCATAATTCTAACCCAGGCATGTTTGTATTGCCCAATGATAAAAGTGAGGACATCTCAACCCAGGAGACCTTTAAATAGAAGTCTTGGGCTGCATCTCAGTGGTGGCTCTTCCTCCAGGAATCAACTCCCAGGGCACCCACAGCTCCCCTCTGATCATCCTGCACACACTGAGGATCGGTAAGTACTGGGAAGCTCTGGCTTCTCCCTCTCTGGATGTGTCATTGTGGCCCAGCCTCTCTAGGACCACTCCAGGGGAACCTTCTACCATCACAACCCATGCCGATGGAGCCTCTGCTGGCTCCTGCTTCTGCGTCCCCGAGGGCTGCTTCACACCGCAGCTGCCAGGAGGGAAAAGAAAGACACTCAAGAACTTTGTCCAAACATACGTACAACATTTGTCCTCTCCAGTTGAGATAATAGCTGCTTCTCCAAAACAGCTTTGAATTTGCAAAATGTCTGCTCAAACCTTTGTGAATTTTCCCATCACGTTGTATGCTTCTGCTTTTGAGTTGTATGAACTATTTCTGCATTTTTACACTAAATTAATCTATTATATGTGCTACATTTCCAGGGCTATGGAATTTCCCATCTCTCTCTCCAAATCCTTACCCTTCCCACGTGTTTCCCCTACACATTACAATAGTATAATCCTTACTTATCAGTCGTAAGCCCATCATTCTGCTCCTTAAGTGCATGCTGTCATGGGATTTTCACCAGCTGTGCAGCTTGCAAGTATTTCCCTCCTCTTTCTAGTTGCTCACTCCCCACACCCTTGGCTCTTGCTCCCCCATCCTGCAGGTGACTCCCAGCCATGAGGACCCTCGCTCTGCTGGCTGCCTTTCTCCTGGTGGCCCTCCAGGCCCACGCTGAGCCCCTCCCTGTGAGAGCTGGAGAGGTTGTGGACCAGCAACAGCTGGCAGAAAAGGACTTGGAAGTAGCCATGTACATGAAAGAGCAAGAAAACCCTGCTCTGCAAGCTTTCGGTGAGAGATCTCCATAAGCAAAGCTTCAAAAATCCAGGATTAGAGAAAAAAAAGAACACAGGCTCTGGAATAAGCTGGGACAGTAACTTAGGTGGTGTTTGTTTGTTTGTTTGTTTGTTTGTTTTCAACTCCCTGGTCTGGAAAGTTCCCATGTATAGACCGAAGAGTGAAAATGAAATGGCCCTGAGACTTTCCGCAGACATTAGAATGTGAGAAATGTCTTTGGATTGTCTACGTTTGAGATATACACACATTCATTGGAACTCTGTGTCAATGTGTAGATTTCATTGTAAGGAAAATATTAAACCATACTATAATGTTTAGAAAACAGGAGACTGTAAAAAGTTGTGCTCGAGTATATACGATCCGGACAGAGCAGTTAGATGTGGGAATATTGACAATAGGCTTCAGGCTCTGTGTGATCAACAGTTGCTGTCTATTTTTACTGTTCGCTGGCTTGTCTGAAGTACTGACTCCAGTGCAGCCAGTTTGACAGACTCACTCAACCCAGAGTTAGCACCCACAGCTCGCCCTTGCTGTCATCTCTACCACACCGCTCAGTGCCTGCTGCACCCCGTGTTTCTACAGATGCAAAGCCAGGTAGAGACTGCATATGCAGAAGAGGATGGTTCTGTCCCGGCCCGAGGCGCTTCCGTGGCTACTGTGGATTCGGTGTCGCCCGCTGCTGCAGCTGAGAGTGAAGACCAGAGAACAGCATGTTCCTTCTTTGCTTTCACCTCGACAACAAATGTTATGACACTGAGTCATGCCCTGCTCTTTCCAGCTCCAATTAAAGACCTGGTTGTGAGTACTATGTGTGTGTGCTCCTTTGATGCTCGTGTGGATCTTAATCAGGCACCATGCAGCTGCGAGTCTGACATCTTAAACTTACACAATCTGCAAGCTGAACTCTGGCAAACTCAGGCAAAGAGTGATCAGAAAGCTCAGATGATTGTTCTGATCTTAATTTTCCCTTACTTTCTGCCTTCAGTTATATGAAATCCAATCCCATAGGACATTTCTGACATTTAAGCTCAAACAACGCTTCTCCATTTTTATTCAGGCACAATGACCACAGACACCAAGTACCCAAGTGCTGGGGTTCTATTGAAAAGACTTGGATTAATCATATGCCTCTTCATCTCTGGGGTCTTCCACTCCACTGCATCATTAGCTCAGATGAGACCAGCCTGTTTACAAAACCTTAGGAGCACAAAAACCTTAGGAGCATCACATGGGGACAATATCTGTGTCTCTGTTAGCTGCACATGTCTGCTAAGGGCTGAGTTTGCAGACAGAAAACGCACACCAACAGTCCTCCACTGCCCTTTGTGATTTGCTCTCCTAATTAAATACAAGCAGCTGAGAACCTGTCACCTCTTGCACATCTCAAAGTGGGGCAGTAGAGTGAGTCTATGCTGAGGAACACAGAGATAGTTTTCCCTGGGGCAGCAATGGCATCCACATGCTGCTAAACCTCCACACCACAGCAATGCCTGCCCCACAAGGGGTGACACCTTCCTGAGCCTGTCTTCTGGTTTCCTTCCTGTACCCTGTGCTCTAACATTCCATGACACCAGCACCATCAACACATGCTCACAGCCCTGAGAGGAGCAGATCTCCAGGCCACTCCACTCTGAGCCTGAGCTGGGTCACAGCCCAACCCTGGGGCTGTGTGGCTTTGAGGAAGCCAGTATATGGATACAGGCATCCCTCTGAGACACGCCAGGCATGGGGACTTACAGCCCATCACATGGAGATCAGAGTTGGTTTGTGATTTTGGTCTGGAAATGACCGGTTCTTCCCACTTGGCTCCTGCAAGCGTCAAGCACTAGGAAGAGTGGTGAGGCCCACAAGGGCTCTCTTGCATTCCTTCAATTTCCTCCAATTTGAAGTTTTGCTGCCATGGAACCAGTTCTCTCCTTTGTCCTAAGGCTTAGCCTGGGTCTTACCAAATCCAAGGCAGAGAACCGGCTCTGAACCCAGAGTGCATGTGGATCTGTAGCCTGGTCTTGGGTCTCAACACAAACTCAACGGGACACACAGGACAATCCTGACTTCCCTTTTTCAGTTTCACCGTTTTCCTCATGCTGATCGTGAACCCTCTGTTTTCCTTTACTTTTCTGAATAATTTTCAGTCTATGCATATTCTTTATATTTGACATTGTCTCCCTACATGAGAAAGTGAGTTTCATTCTGAACATTACAATACCTTTATTTCTACATTATTTCCAAATTTAAAGTTGATGAAACTTTCGTTGAAGTTGAAGAAACTATTGTTCTTAATAGTACACACTGAACCATTATGACTTAAAAAATTATGCTATTAAGTATGAACTTAAAACCTTGAAAACTATGGGACAAACCTATCCATCTATCCACTGTGTGTGGAAGTATAAAATACGGGTTTGTTTTGATTTGTTTTATTTTGGTTTTTTGGATATATTTGCGTAGTTGATCACAGTGAGAAGGATCATTAATCAAAGAAAAGTGGGTGTGATCATTGTTTCCCAGGTCTCCATTTTTTTCTCTATCTGGGGGGAGCTGGGCACAGGAGGAGAAGCCACATCCAGCCACACAACTGCCAAAATACCCAAGTATGTCGAAGAGCCACCCAATATCGACCCAGGGTGTTGATGTGGTATATACTCCAACGATCTACACAGATGGTTTTGATAGTTCTGAAACGTTATTGATCTCACCAATGGATCTCACCGATCCAAGGACTAGAGAACACGTTCAATGTCCATTGGCTGACATAGTTCACCTTAGACTCTCCATTCACCCAGCTATTCGCTGTCTTCATTGAGCTGGGGTAGTTGTCCAGTCTGTTCTGTTCTCCTTCTGCTTTGGTAACAGATGTCATGAGATGGCTCCAATGTGCTGGAATAACTCTACATGAATCTGGGCAAGCCATCCATTACTCCATCTTATCCACTGAGGAGAACCAGTTCCCACATGCAGGTCCAAGGGCCCAGACCTGCCAATCTGGATCTTGCCAGACTTCCATCGCCCAGGGCTCCAAACCTGACACCCACCACGTCAGTGAGCCCAACAACCCTGGGCCTGGAAACCTGGAAGCATCCAAACCCCATTCAACCTCAAGGGCTCACAGACCCAGCACCCATCACACATGCAGGCTCAAGGACCTGGGCCAGTCACTCCAGGCCCACCAGAACCCCTGTGCCCACAAGGCTGATGGAACCAATATCAACCAAACTGGGAGCCCAATCACCTGACACCCACTGCCCTCTCAAAGCTAGCATGGCTCGCTTCACCTCACCATTGACCAGCAGCTGCTTCAACCTGGATTGGTCCAGTCTGCTGCCAGTTACAGCTCTTGCTGGTTGGTGCTGAGGCCTATCCCAACACAGACAGGCCCCCGTCCCAGCCCCAGTGTCCAACCCGGCACCTCCTGCACAACATCCTAGTGCTCGGATTTGCCAATGGATGTTATGGACTGGCCCAACATGGCCTGCCTGCCTTATCTGGTCCACTTGTGTGCTGGTGGATACTGCAACCTGGCCTGGTCTAGGCTGCTCCTTGCCTTGGTTCTTGCACTCACCTGAATGGACTGCATCCTCACAAAGGAATTCCATGTAGAAACCACTGTAGAACTGATGCCTAACAGCAAAAAAAAAAAAAAAAAAATAAGGTTTCATAAGCATTGTGGTTAAATTTACTGGCTGTTCCTGCCACTGGTCCATGAGGCAAATCGACACACTGTTTCATAACAGAAGGATAACTTCCCATTATGAAATGCCAGAAGTTCACTTACACTGAGCATTCCATTTCCATTTCTCCCAGCTTTCTTAAGTTCTCTGTTCACGGGGCCAGAAGTCAGGATTAAATGAACAAACAACAAAAGGTGCTTAATGGACTTATCATTTTGTTTATGTACAGTTTGGCCATCATCTGCACTCACAGGATAGCACATTATTATGTAAGAATGCAGAGACTGTTATACCCCAACAGATCCAAGTGTCACACAAAAGCTTTCATGAACATTTATCTTGTATGAAACTACCAGTTCCTAGGACAGTATCTCTAATGTTACAAAAACTAAAACAACTAATGGAGAAGACACTAGCACAGCATCTTGGTGTACTTTGGTCTGTCATTTGCACCTCGGGGAAAACAGGAAGAAAATAAAACATTAGGACCAGGATGTTCTCTTCTGCTATCTTGAACCAGAGAAAACACAAAGCAGGGAGAACACTGGAATTCGGTCTGCCACTTGGGGTCCTGAGGTCAGTCCCAAACACAGGTGCTCTGCTCTGAGTAGGTCCCTCGCCCACCGATGCACTCAGCTCCTGAGGACTCCTGACGCATACAGCAATGTTTCCTCCCTCTTCATGTTTTCTCCATCACTCACTGATAACCTCAGAGGCCGGTCCTTCACTTCTAAGATATCTATTTGTCTTGCACATCCAATTTTCCCTTAACCAATACAGGAAACCAGAGGACTATCAGTTTGGAAGGCTTCCCTGTGAACTGTGCAAACATGCGGACCTGTATCCCCAAGGGGTCCCTCTATAACCCAGTGAAGAAATACCTATGGAGTGAAGTGCATGCTGTGAACAGAGATTCTGGCAGTTGAACTTTTGTTTGCCCACTGAGGATTGCTCCAACCATGAAGCTTCCCCAGGCTCACATACCACCAACTGACCTTCACACATCAACAAGACTCTAAAAATAATTAGCAAATTTCTTAACCTAACAGCAGCACATGGAATCAAATTCCCTTAAAATACCAACAGATGCCATGATGAGTGGCTGAGATCATACTCAGGTCACAAATGATGAAGCTGCTGAGTTTTCCACATTTCAGGAACCCATTGCAGCCCCAGGGTGAGAGCCCACACCAAGGATGGACACAGCCACAGCCGTGACACAGGGAGACACCTGCAGGCCTGCTTAGGCTGTGCGGGGCTCCCAATCCATCACAGACTGATACTGCACAGCTTCCAACAAAACACCACACCCGTATAACTTATCATGACCATAAAACTGATGGGCTGGCATAAGGGGTACCATTGGGTTATCTGGTTTTTCAAACAAATGACACTCATCTAACTTTGACAAGGAAGGAGACAAGATTGTGGAACGTTATGAAAACTACACTGCTTTCAGTAAGATTTCTCCTCCACATAGATTGAAGAGGCATTGTGAGGCAAAGCACATGCGTAGGCATATGGGTTCATCTTACCTTTGTTTGGATTGGTGAGCTTTCACCCTGGACAACTCAATGCAGAAAAAAAAACAGTCATACATCACACTCGTGGATCTTGGCACAGGTAGTGCCAAAAATTCTTTTAGCCACAACACATTTAACAGCTTCAAGGAGACAACTGTTCCCTCTAGGATGCTCCTGGCTCTGTGCAAAAATAACCTCTCAGGAAACTTCCAGCAAACCTACCTCCATGGAGCTACATGTGAGTGGTAGTGCACAACCTATCCAAAACTCTCTAACATCCCCACTTTGCAGCCAGGATTTGATTCACTTTCAGGAGAGGATCCCAAGTCCCGGGATGTGATAGAGCACTGAACTGAAAATGCTCAGGGTTTAAAAGGCATTTTCACCCACGTCTCCTTCACCAGGGATGTGTCACAGAGTGCAGACCACAGTCTATGCAGACCCTAATGTCATTGTCTATTGGATTCAGCACCTGCCGGTTTAAGTAGCTCAGGGCCGCTCATGCTAGAAGTTTTGGAAAAACATATGGTTACCACTAGGGTCTTCCACCAGGGCCTGCTCAAGCTTGACTCAGGCAGATGCAAAGTCCTCTGCTTCCCCTAGTTCACCCAAGATTCACATCAAAGTGCCCCATAATTCTAACCCAGACATGTTTGTATTGCCCAATGGTAAAAGTGAGGACATCTCAACCCAGGGGATCCTTATATAGGAGAAGTCCTGGGAGCATCTCAGTGGTGGCTCTTCCTCCAGGAATCAACTCCCAGGGCACCCACAGCTCCCCTCTGATCATCCTGCACACACTGAGGATCGGTAAGTACTGGGAAGCTCTGGCTTCTCCCTCTCTGGATGTGTCATTGCAGCCCAGCCTCTCTAGGACCACTCCAGGGGAACCTTCTACCATCACAACCCATGCCGATGGAGCCTCTGCTGGCTCCTGCTTCTGCGTCCCCGAGGGCTGCTTCACACCGCAGCTGCCAGGAGGGAAAAGAAAGACACTCAAGATATTTCTCTAAAGACACACACCTCCTTTGACATGTCCAGTGGAGATAATAGCGGCTTCTCCAAAACAGCTTTGAATTTGCAAAATGTCTGCTCAAACCTTTGTGAATTTTCCCATCACATTGTATGCTTCAGCTATTGAGCTGTTTGAGCTATTGCTGCATTTGCCATGGGATTTTCTCCAGATGTGTAATGTTTGACAAGTATTCCACTTCTGTTCCCAGTTGTTTACTCAACACACCCTTGGCTCTTGCTCCCCCATCCTGCAGGTGACTCCCAGCCATGAGGACCCTCGCTCTGCTGGCTGCCCTTCTCCTGGTGGCCCTCCAGGCCCACGCTGAGCCCCTCCCTATGAGAGCTGATGAGGCTGTGGACCGGCAGCTGCCAGAGGCAAGGGACCAGGATGCAGGAGTGCACGTGGCACAGGAAGAAAGGCCCGCTCTGCAGCCTTTAGGTGAGAGATCTCACACACTGGAGTGGCAGAGGCTCTGCGAATAAAACAGGACACGGGCTCTGGAATAGGCCGAGAGCAAGTTAGGTGGTTTTCTTTCGTCTCCCTGTTCTGGGATGTTCCCATCTATATAGACAGCACGAAGAACAACAGACAAAACTGAGACTTGTTGCAGACGTTACGATGTACAGTACTGGTGAATTCTCTAGGTTGGAAACAAAGAGAGGCACATTCACTGGCTTTTCTGTATCTCAATGTCGAGCACTTATTGTAAAGAAAATACTGAACTGTGAGAGGAGGTTTGGAACTATGAGAGCAGAGCAAGCTGTGCTCAGGCCAACGCATATAATGGGGACAGGGCATTTAGAAGTGGGGACACTGAGAGCAGGTCTCAGTGCTGTGTGACCAGCAGTCGCCGTGTGTTTATTCCTATTGGCTGAATTGCCCGTGTGATTTCACAGACACACTCCACCCACAGGCAGCACGTGCGTCTTGCCTGCCCCTTGCTACTGTCTCTGACCACAACGCTCACTGCCTGCTGTGTCCCTTGTGTCCACAGGTACAGATGGAGCTGCATTCTGCCTTTGCAGAAGATCGTGTGTGCCAGGTGAAAGACGTGTTGGGCGTTGCATACTCCATAGAGTGCGTTGCTGCCGCTGAGAACAGACAACAGTGAACAGCTCATTCCTTCTTGTTTCCAAACCTCGAGGGCCAATGTTATGACTCCTGCCCCATGTCCTTGCCCTTCAGACTCCAAATACAAACTTGGCAGTGAGTGTTCTGTGTCTGTGCTCCTTTGGTTTCACGTAATCTGTCGAAGTCTCACACCTTAAACCTTTAAAGAAAACTCCAGCTAAAATTTCTAAGTTGAACTGAGGCAAACTCTGATTTTCAGCAGAAAGTAATGAGAAAGCTCAGATCATGGCTCTAATCTCTGCTGGTCTCCAGGTTTGTTTGTTTGTTTGTTTGTTGTTTTGTTTTGGTTTTCTCTTGCTTCCTGCCTTCACTCAGATGAAATCTACCACCTCCTTCTACTCCCACCATAATTAAATGTCTAAGGGCAAATAATGCTGCTCAGCTTTTGCTCAGAAACAACCACAACACTCTAACCCAAAGATCTGGTGTTCCTTTAAAAGGACTGGGATCCGTCATGTGCCTCTTCAGCTCTGGGGTCTTCCACCACCCGGGCTCATCAGAGCGATTAGAGAAAACACGAGTCTCATATACATGAGCAGACCCGGAGACACAGAGCACCACACAGGGAAAGCTCTGTGTCCATGCTAACTGCACATGTCCAGTAAAGACTCAATCTGCAGACACACAGCACCACACAGGGAAAGCTCTGTGTCCATGCTAACTGCACATGTCCAGTAAAGACTCAATCTGCAGACACACAGCACCACACAGGGAAAGCTCTGTGTCCATGCTAACTGCACATGTCCAGTAAAGACTCAATCTGCAGACACACAGCACCACACAGGGAAAGCTCTGTGTCCATGCTAACTGCACATGTCCAGTAAAGACTCAATCTGCAGACACACAGCACCACACAGGGAAAGCTCTGTGTCCATGCTAACTGCACATGTCCAGTAAAGACTCAATCTGCAGACACACAGCACCACACAGGGAAAGCTCTGTGTCCATGCTAACTGCACATGTCCAGTAAAGACTCAATCTGCAGACACACAGCACCACACAGGGAAAGCTCTGTGTCCATGCTAACTGCACATGTCCAGTAAAGACTCAATCTGCAGACACACAGCACCACACAGGGAAAGCTCTGTGTCCATGCTAACTGCACATGTCCAGTAAAGACTCAATCTGCAGACACAGAAGCCACAATCACCATCATCCACAGCACACCAGCTCTGCTCTCCTAGTTGAACACAGCAGTTGGGAACCTGTTCCCTCATGCACATCCTGAAGTGCGCCAGTAAAGTGAGTCTATGCTTGGGACCATAGAGACAAGCTTTCCCTGCAGCAAGAGTGTCTCACACCTGCTGCTACACCTCCATGCCACCCCAGTCCCTGCACCCACATGGAACACCTCCGTCCTGAACCTGTCTTTCTGTTTCATTGCTTTCTCTAACACTCTATGACACCCACAGCTTCAGCACATGCTCTGACCCAGGTAAAGGGACAAGATCTACAGTCCCAGTCTATTCTGACCCTGAGGCGACTCTCAGCACTGACTCAGGGTGTGTGGATTTGAGGCATCCACACAGGGAACACGGCAGTCCTCTCTCTGTGAGCAATTGAAGTCTCACTTCACAAAGTTCAGGTCAGCAAACCCAGTTGAGCTCCTATAGACAGTCTCCCACTGTCCGCCACTGACCTTTCTAACAGGTCAGCTCCAGCTCTAACCACTCTAAGGCCCTTTGCCTCAAGACTAGGAGTCCAACCTCCTTCCTTACAGCAAAATGTTGACCCCTATGGCAATAATTAATAAATTCTGGCTTTCTATTTTTAAATGTCTGGTAGGAAGTTTAAACCTGCAACCATTACTATTCTAACCCACATTTAATAATTGTACAAATTTATGTGACACAATGTAAAGAGTGGCACATGCTAATCTTCTTTAAAGTTCAAATATGGATAATTAACATATCTATTACTTCCAATTTTTACCTTTGTTAGTCACAAAACATTCAAAATCCACATGTATCTCTTTTGAAATAAACAATGTTATTATGGATTATAGTCAAGCCCCTGTGAAATACAACATAATCTCCTCCTCCTTTCTGTACTCAACTATGGACCCACTGTTCACGTCCACCACCCTCCCACAGTCCAGGAATCACCACTGCTCTCCCCTCTTCTGTGGATGAACTTTTTTAGGTTTTCCGGATGAATGACATCCTGTGGTCTTTGTCTCTCTGCTTCTGGCTTGTTTCATTCATCCCCCTTGTCCATCCAAGTGATCTTCAATGACAGAATGTAGTACTTCAGTGGCTGAGCAGCCACCATGCAAATGGGCCGCATCTCCTCTCCTCCACTCAGTCCCCGAGAAACACCTAAGGCTCGTTACTGTGACTAGTGCTGCTGTAATATGGAAATGCTGGGAAAATCTTCGACACACTCACTTCCGTCTCTCTCTGTGTGTGTTTGGTTTTCCTTAGCCTGCTGACAGCCACAGTAGAATGTGAGTGAGGTGTGTGTTGGTTTTCCTTAGCCTGCTGACAGCCACAGTAGAATGTGAGTGAGGTGTGTGTTTGGTTTTCCTTAGCCTGCTGACAGCCACAGTAGAATGTGAGTGAGGTGTGTGTTTGGTTTTCCTTAGCCTGCTGACAGCCACAGTAGAATGTGAGTGAGGTGTGTGTTTGGTTTTCCTTAGCCTGCTGACAGCCACAGTAGAATGTGAGTGAGGTGTGTGTTTGGTTTTCCTTAGCCTGCTGACAGCCACAGTAGAATGTGAGTGAGGTGTGTGTTTGGTTTTCCTTAGCCTGCTGACAGCCACAGTAGAATGTGAGTGAGGTGTGTGTTTGGTTTTCCTTAGCCTGCTGACAGCCACAGTAGACTGCGAGGGATGAGAGCAGCACTTGCTTTCCTGGAGCTCCGTGCGTTCTCCTGTACGCCCATGAACAACCCCAGACTCACTGAGAAACCACCATGGAGCAAAGCTCTGCCCCAGTGCGATCTGTCGGCCCTTCAAAATCCCAAGTCCTTAACCTCATGGAGGAGAGTGACCCTCCCTCCCCACAATGATCATCTGGAAATCCCCCAGAACCTCAGTTCTGAATTCCCTGCTTCCCTGGTCTGACTCATTGTCTTTCGCTGTCCTTTCTTCCCTGGCAAGCAGCCAGCCAACGGTCCTCACACAGGGCTGAGTGTGGCAATCCCCTGAGGAAACGGCCCGCCACACCACACCCGGCACATCTATCACCTGCTTTCAATGTCCTCCCCTGCAAGGGGACGTCTGTGCATCACAGTCTTTGCCTTTGGTATTTTGGAGAACTATCCTGCCTATTACTTAGAGTTTTGGAATTAAATTTAATTAACCATGACCAGCAGAAACAACGTTTTGTCTCCCCTGGCTGGAACGGGAAGGAGGAATTCCGGCTTCACGGACTCTGATCCAAGGACTCCGGGGACGAGTTACCCGTTACTCTCCTCATGTTTTTGCAACTTTTCTTTTTTGATCTTCATTGGCACTCTTCTCCTGGAATAGCAAAGTGAATCAAAGGCCACTCTATTTCTTTTTATATAATTTTTACATAGTTGATGCGGGTAGGAATGGTCAAGGGCTACAGGAATGTGGGTGAGACCACCAATTCCACATTCTCTGTTTTCCTTTCTATATCTGGGGAAAGGCGAGAAATAAGGGGAGAAGCCACACCCAGCCTTCCAACCGCCTTCGTACCGTGAGATGGAGGACGATCACCCAATGCCATCCCAGGGTCCCCAGTGTGGGGCATGGGCCAGGAATCCTGCTCAAGTTGGTTTTGATACTTCAATAGTTCTAAATTACTATCAATTTCACCACTCCAGGCACGATGAAATCTCTCCAGAATCCACTGGCTGATATATTCCACCTTAGAGTCTCCATTTGCCCAGTTATTCATGGCCAACACTTGGCTGGGGTAGTTACTCAATTTGCTCTGTCCTCCATCCTCTGTTATGGTATCAGGTGTCCTCTGCAGGCTCAGGTGTACTGCCATATCCTCCATGTGCATCTGGACATGCTGTTCTAAGACACTGCTCTAAGACACTGAGGAGGCCCAGCTCTGGCACATGCACTTCACAGTCAGCCCATGGAACCTGCAATTCTCTCCATGGTTGGAGTTCTGTGTCCAGTGGTTCAGTTTTGGGGATCCCCAAAGAAACCTTATTGAGGTGATCCCAGACCTGATTCTTGTGTGTGCTTGCCAATACAGGGTCCAGCACAGTCTGTAGCCCAAACCAGCCTACGCACATGCTGATGGTTGCAATTGCTGGGTCAGTTCTGTCTCCAGCCCTGTCTCCTATGCAAGCCAACAGGGATTTTAGTCCAGCCCGATCCTGCCCACCACACACTCAGCCATCATGCAAACCAACAGGAATTACAGCCTAGTCAGAGTGATCCCCAGTAATCCACACCAGGCCCGGCCCCTGCCCTGGTTCCCGTGCTTGCCAGTATGTACAGCAAACTGGTCCAGTCTGTCCCACATCCCATTCGGTCCTCATTCATGTCAATGAGTGTTGTAGCCTAGTCCAACCCAACCAGCCTCACCGCCCCATCCACACTGGTGGCCATGTGTGTCAAAGGCCACTCTACCTGGCTTTAGTGGCAACATATCCTGGAGAGAGTACTTACTTCTTCCCCATTGTATTCCAGTGAAAATCCCAGGCCACATACTGGGAAGGTGCTCTAAAGTCCAGGGGGCTATACCTAAAGACTCACATAGCGTCCCTGCAGCCCCACTGCGGGAACCTGAACTAACACAGTGGTGAGCGGTAACTCACTGGCCAGTCAGAGCCTCCAGCACTCTATGTCACTCCTGCAATCTTTGTGACACTTTAGAAACAAAATGCAAAGATTCAGTCTCACTTTGTCAGCATCATGGAAGAACAAAACAGTACAAACATAAAACGTGCAGAAGTCCAACTTCTCCACCAGCAGGAAAATGCCAGGTTCACCTACTGCTGTGTAGAAACCCATCACAGAAATTAGTGAATTAAAACAATACCAAGTTTACCTCACTCCATGTGTCATCAGACAGAACAAATGGCTCTGCAAGGCCCCGAAGCACCAATTTTGGCCAAAGAGCCCACTCATCCTGTTGGCCAGTGAGTGCAGGCAAGACGTGAGGTTTGGAAACAGTACGAATCCGTTTCTCGCAGTCCGCATGCTGAAAAGTTGACTATGAGAAGCCCACGGATCGCTCACCGCCTGTTGAGAGCCTTTTCCCTGCTTGGGTCCAGCCCATATGGGCCTCTCCGGAACGGGAAGTAGTCCCACTCATTCAGGCCCCGGTCTGCACCCTCACCCTCACGCGTGTGTACAACAATGCCAAACATATGGCCTGGAGAAGGTAGATTCATTCCTGCTGGGTTGGTTTTCGGGTCGCGTAGAGAGATGAGTCTGTGCTTAGGCTGTGTGGAGGACAGCAGTGGTAGCAGGGCACCTGCCCACAGGAGCCAGGTCTGTGAGGTGAGGCAAGTGGCTCCACTCCCCAGCATTCTGTCTCACAAAGACGGCTCTGAGACCCAAATTTCTAAAATGCCCATTGAGCCATTTGTGGCCAGTAGACACTTTAATACAACTTACCTAATAAATATTTTGGATAATTTTATTAGAAAAATATCTACATGATACAAAAATGATGTACTGGTAATAAGTGTTACAAATTAGTTATTTATACATGTTGTAATGTATCTTGTAGCAATATACAATATAAGACATAGTATAAAATATTAATGTACACATTGTACACTATATATGTAATTTACATAAATTTATATATTTCTATAATAATGTATATGTACTTACACATTATAATAAGCATGGTACTCATTTACATGGTATGTATATGATTTGTAACAACAGACATAGAATTTTACCTAAAATAACTATTGTTGTATATGTGTATGTATTCAGATCTTTACTGCGTGTAACTCTTTCGTTTAAAACTTCCCCAAATGTAGGAAGCTGACAAATACTCCTTTAAATACACACAATTGAAGAAGCCTGTGGTGCACCCAAGGGATGAGTTACTGGACACGGAGATCCTCTTGAGCTGTCCCAGGTCAGCTCAGAGTATCCCAAGCCACCTGCAAGGGGTCTGAACCCTCAGCCCCAGCCTGGCCCACTGTGGAGAGTCCCAGCTGAGACGCAGGCCCACTGGGTCCTCACGGAGTCTCCCCCAGCCTGGCCCACTCTGGGGAGTCCCAGCTGAGACGCAGGCCCACTGGGTCCTCACGGAGTCTCCCCCAGCCTGGCCCACTCTGGGCAGTCCCAGCTGAGACACAGGCCCACTGGATCCTCACAGAGTCTCCCCCAGCTGAGACATAGGCCCACTGGGTCCTCACAGAGTCTCCCCTAGCTGAGACACAGGCCCTACTGGGTCCTCACAGAGTCTCCCCTAGCTGAGACACAGGCCCACTGGGTCCTCACGGAGTCTCCCCCAGCCTGGCCCACTCTGGGGAGTCCCAGCTGAGACACAGGCCCACTGGATCCTCACAGAGTCTCCCCTAGCTGAGACACAGGCCCTACTGGGTCCTCACAGAGTCTCCCCTAGCTGAGACACAGGCCCACTGGGTCCTCACAGAGTCTCCCCCAGCTGAGACACAGGCCCACTGGGTCCTCACAGAGTCTCCCCCAGCTGAGACACAGGCCCACTGGGTCCTCACGGAGTCTCCCCAACCTGGCCGATGGTGGGGAGTCCCAGCTGAGACACAGGCCCACTGGCTCCTCCAGTGGGAGTCCCCCCCAGCCTGGCCCACTGTGGGCAGTCCCAGCTGAGACACAGGTCCACTGGGTTCTCACGGAGGACCACGCCCTGCTCCTGGTCTGGCCTAGCATCCTCCATCCCTCGTACTCACCTGCCCCTTGGGAGTAACCTTAACTGTCCCCTGATCTCTTCAGGGTAAACCCCTGGTTCTGGGTCTCACCGTGAGGAAAAACCAGAGCTCAGGTTCAGGGAGTTAGAAAGCGCATCTTATTCATCTGAGTACTAACTTTGGCACAGATCTGCCAGATGAGGCCATGTTGCCACTGAATCTTCAGTTGCCAACTGTCCTCAAACATGTGGACACTTGCAATGAAACGTGTAAACACTCACAAACCGACTGACTTTATTCTTCTCATTAAATCACTTTGTTTTCCAAATGAAAACAAATGAATCCCCAATGTTATCTAAATGCTCTACTGATAACACAGGGTCGTGCTTATTTTTATGAACAGATAGCCTTTGTACCCTGAAAGCAGCTCTTGTGGGATATCCTTTACCTTTCCTTAGAACATCCGCTTTGGGGATCATGTTCTGAGAGTTACACGTGGAGTTCTGAAGACATGGATTTGCTCCGAGCCATCCGAGAACTTCTGGGATAACTAAGCTGGTTTTTTAATAGAGCAGGTGAGCCACCTGCTGGCCATGAGGTGTTACTGTAACGTTGTCAGCTTCAATACATGGTACCCAATGACCTGCCTCTGATGACTGAGGACATTTTTTTTTTTTTTTTGCATTTTTTTTTTATTGTTAATTATTTTGCATTATGTGACAGTTTCATAGGCTCTGGGAATCCCCCCCCTCCCTCCCCCTCCCCTCCCCCCGGTGGATTCCTCCACCTTGATGCAATATTACAGTTCAAATTCAATCAAGATTCTTTCATTGCAAACATATACCAAGCATAGAGTCCAGCTACTTATTGTCCAGATGGGTTGAACAGTTTCCTAGGGAGACCTTTTCTGGTCTGAAGTTTGAGCCGGCAGAATATCATCACAGTCAATTAAGAGTCCCAATATAACATCAACAGCAATTTGCAATGTTATGGAATTGACATGGTTTTGAGTAACCAGTGTATTAAAAAAAAAAAAAAAAGGAAAACAAGTCCTAGCCACAACCTATGATTAGCTCATTGACATTTCAATTTTAGTTCATATACAGGACCGGCTGTTCTATACCTTAAAATGGCCATAAGGCACCATTCAGCTGTTTCGTGTCCATTTCATCTTAGTATTTAGCCAGTTGTTGTGTTGAAGTAAAATTTTGCTGATCTTGGCAGATTTTAGGATAATCCAGACTGGCTTGTAACTCTAACAAGATATATATCAACATTTTAGGTGCAGAACATTTTTTGGGGGGGGGGGGTGTGCAGGAAAATCCTCAACACCATGGTGAGGACATTTTACTGTGAGAAAGAGCAGATGAGCTCATGGCCTGAACAGGCGGGAATTCTGAAGAACCTCCCAGATGCTTTGCTGTTGTGTGGGTTTGGACATGGGGTTGGGGTGGTGTTGAAAGAAAGAAAATGATCACAGGTTAAAATCCTCACAAAGGCAGGCACTCCTGGGGGTAATTAACTTTTTAGGAAGCTGATGGATGATGTGAGATCAACTGTCTGGTGTTTGTAACTGTTCATTGTAACCAGGGTCTGACTGCCTTAACCCTTTCACGACAGAGCCTGGACCTTAGTGTTTGTGAACATGTGAGAACAGGGGCAGGGAGAGGAGAGGAGGGAGCGCAGCAAACCACAAAAAGTCCTTTCTATATTTTGCTGATTGTAAGCCACGTTTTTGAGTTAAAATTTACATTCCATGCAAAACACCTACTCCATGTGTATAATTCAATAACTTGCTTTGCAGTCACAGATCAATGCAACAATAACACAATTTTGGCTATTGATAATCTCAAGAGCAGGCTCCCAAAGCCCTAAGCAAATGCCACCCTACCTTTCCCTCCCTAGGCTCTAAGCAAACTCTACTTCCCACCTCTCCAGATGTGCCTGTCGGCATGTTTGAATCAAGTGTGTCTCCTATACAAAGGGTTAGACTCTGTTAATCCACCCTGATAATTCCTTCCTTTTGACTAGATGTTTAACCCCACCACATGAAAAGTTAATTTTGAGAAACTTAGATATACACACTTTATTAACACATCTTCAAATTAGCCAATTCTTTAATTTTTCACTTGAGTAATTGTAATTCTTGATTCCAAAATTTCATACTGCCTTGTTCCACTAATTTCTCTTTATTTGATGATATATTATTATCATGATGTTGTTTATTTCCTGACAATTCACTTCGATTTTTTCAGCAGCCCCTTAGATCTTGCTATACTTAGAGTGGCTACCATGAAGGCTTCTTTAAGACTTACTTAACACAGAGTTACAGAGACAGGGAGAGACAAAGAGATCTTCCATCCACTGGTTCACCCCCACTTAGATGGTAAGGACCCAAACAGCTTAGCCATCTTCCACTGCCTTTGCCGGGTCATCAGCAGGAAGCTGGATCGGAAGTGGAGCAGATGTGACACGAGCCGAGGCTTATATGGTCAGCAATTAACTCGTGAAACAATGCATCTCTCACCTCTCCCCAAGAGATTACTTTCTCTCTCTCTGAGTAAAGCCTCACCTAAACACTGTAGGTTTGGCCCGTCCGCTATAACCTGCTGCTGTTAGCTGAGACTTGTGCGCCAAGTCACCTCCTGCACAGCTAGAGCAGAAGATTGTTTTTGTCCGAAGTCCTGGCTTAGTCCATCATCTGTTGTTACAACAAAATACTTGAGCCCAGGAGATTTGTGAGGAAAAGAGTTCTAGAGGGCCCGGTGTCATAGCGTAGTGGTTAAAGTCCTCGCCTTGCACGCACCAGGATCCCATATGGACGTTGGTTCTAATCCCGGCGGCCCCGCTTCCCAACCAGCTCCCTGCTTGTGGCCTGGGAAAGCAGTCGAGGACGGCCCAATGCATTGGGACCCTGCACCCGCATGGGAGACCCGGAAGAGCTCCTGGCTCCTGGCTTCAGATTGGCTCAGCTCCAGCCGTTGCGGCCACTTGGGGAGTGAACCATCAAAAGGAAGATCTTCCTCTCTGTCTCTCCTCCTCTCTGTGTATCTGCCTTTCCAATTTAAAAAAAGTATAATAAGAAAAGCGTTCTGGAGCTCGCAAATCTGGAGGTCCGGCAGCCGGGTCATGAGCTGCTCCCTGAACAAAGAGCACAAGAAAGTGGGTGAGTGGATAGATGTCACATGGCGACGGGGAAATTGAGAGCAGGACAGGAGATGATCATGTAGCAACTGCTCTTGTCTCAACCGTCCAGTCCCAAGAGAGCTAGACTGACTCGGGAAAAGCATTCATTACATTCTAATATTCAAGATCTAGGAAGTATTATAGTCAAATCATTTGCTTAATAAATTCATGATATCTCATACTTATCATAGTATTTCAGCCATGAAATCAGGCACTCATTGCAAGAGAAGTCAATGGCTCAGAGCACAGATTTGGTGAAAAGGGAGAAAGTTTATTTTGGTAGCTAGCAGAGAGAGAGGCAGTAGGCTGCTGGCTCAACATCTCATCTCCTAATGGAATTGATCAGGATTTATATAGAAAACACAAATGTAGTTTTATGCGACACCAATCATGCAAGAGGTGTGTAGCAGGTCGGCTCTCTCGATGTTCTAACTCCATCTGCGTTCTTACACTGGGACCAGATCTTGGTCCCTGTCTTGTGATCAGGTCATCAATGTCCAGGCTCCAGGGAAAAACAAGCAACATCATCAGAATACGTAGGTAGCCTTGGGTCTCTTAGGACTTTAAATTCTCAAAGTAGTTCATTGTTAGCCTCCATTTCCTTTTTAAGATACATTTGATTTTCTTTGAAAAGCAGAGTTACAGAGAGAAGATGAGAGAGATAAAAATCTTATGTCTGCTTCCCAAATGGCCACAAAGGCCAGAGTTGAGCCGATCCAAAGCCAGAAACTTCAAGCTTCTACTGGGTCTCCCACATGGGCACAAGGGCCCAAGGACTTGGACCAGTCTCTGCTGCTTTCCCAAGTCATAAGCAGAGCTGAATTAGAAGTGGAACAGCCCAAACTTGAACTGGTGCCCACATGGGATGCCAACACCACTGGTGGAAGCTTAGCCAAGACACTGCTCCTCCTTTGGGTATGTTCAACCTCAGCATGATTTACTGGTTACATGAATTCTTGCTGGTCAAGCCTATGGAACTGTATCATAAAACAATAAAACATATAAACTCAAACAAAAAGAAATAAATCACCCTGATCCACAGTTGGAGTCATTTTATTTTAACGGGGCTGTTGTTCTGACTCTCAGGGTGAAACAGACAGAAATGCCTACGAAAACCCTTTACATACCGATGCCTTAATTATATGCCTTATGGGGCATACTCAGCTTTGTTGTCTTAGGGGAATATTTCTGGTTTAACACTACAGTAACTTTTTAAAGTGTGTATTTATTTATTTATTTAAATAGTAACAGGAAAGGGTGAGAGAGATCTTCCATGCACTGACACACCGCATAAATGAACACAACAGCCTAGAGTTGAGCCAGGTCAGAGCCATGAGCCAAGACCTCTACCCGGGACTCCATATGGATGACGGAAACTCAAATTCTTACGCCATCACCCACTGTCTCTCAGGAACATTAGCAGGAAACTGCTTTAGAAGTACAGGGTTCTGGGGACTCCAACCAGGCATTCCAGCATGGAATCCAGGTGTTCCAAATGGCAGCTTACTCTGTTGTGCCACAATTCTCACCCCCAAAATTATAGTCCTTAAATTCTGTTCTAGAAGAATGAGAGTTGAGGTGAAGGGTGCCTGTGGGGAAAGGTAGGAAACAATATTTCAAAAAGACATCTGACATAGGAATTCAGGAAATGAGGGACTAGCACTCGGCCATCGAGGTCTCATTTGAGTTAGCGGGTTTGAGTATCCCTAGGCAATCTGATATGCCCTGAGCGCATATGACAGCTATAGTTAGCTCCTCTAGGATTATTCATTCAGTAGCTGCCCCCATTACAGGTACTAGGGAAGTGGTGCTGCTCTTCCCATAGGCAGCAGAATGTGCTTGGTGTGGTGCACGCCACAGTTTTACTATGAGGCATCAGGGTTGCAAGCGTATTTGAGGGTTTAAGCTCTTTAAAGATCAAGAGAAGCAGGGCTAAGCCCTGGAGCCTCCACCACTCTGAGGTCAAGACAAATGAGGCAATTATGCGGGGACAGTCACAGTGTATGAAGGAAACCATGTGTGCCCTGCACTTCCAGAGGCTGGTATTGCAGCCAGTAGAGCTGCTATCTGAGGCTCCAGGCTATGTCCCAGCTAGTCCCGTTCCCTTCCAGCTCCCTGGGGATGACCTGGAAAAGCATGGAAGATGTTCCAGATGTTGGGCCTTTGCACCCAAGGGGAGATCTGGAAGAGACCAGATTCCTGGCTCTGCCAAGCCCAGCCCCAGTCCGTGGTCTCTTGGGGAGTGAACAGGCAAATGAGGAATCTCAACATTAACACCTGTACATAGCAAGGTGAAATTGGAGGAAAACCAGACAGAACCCTGAATGAAGTGAACACAGACAATGGGCCACAAACATTTGAGACAACTCCTTGGAAGAGTGCCTTACGTAGAGAAGAAAATGTTAGGAAGAAGGATGGTGGGTAAAGAATGTTTGCTTTAAAGACAGAAGAAATATAGCATGGTTGCAAAATAGGAATGGAAACAACTCAGAAGAAAGAAGGACACACTGACTGTGTGGGGACTCGGGGGAGAGTGCTGCTGGAAAGATGCGGGTAGACCACAAAAGCGAGATGACAGAGCAGACAGGTGAAACGAGGAATGGTTCGCATAACTGAGGAATTCAGAGGTGGAAGAAGAGTTGCATTTATTGGCACAGATACAGAAACCTGGGTGTCGTCCTCTGGTTGGGGCGGGGCATAAAGACACAGCATAGAGAAGCCTGAGGAGAGGAGGTGCGCTGCTTGTCACCTGACTGCTTCCCTCTGGAGGCTTGGTCCCCAAAGCCGCATTGACTCGAAGAGGTGAGGCCCACACAGCAGGTCCCTCTGATCTCCCAGAGCAGGTTGTCATTAAGTGTGGGAGTGGCCTTTGGGTCCCTCTGGCCTCCAGTCTCACCATGTGGTCTGTCCTCCTGCCTGCGCCATTACTCAGCGAGAGGCCCCCACCAGAGGTGCCAGTCCACACTCTTGATGCTTCGGAAGTATCAGCTGAATCAGTCCTCTTCTTTATAAAGTTCCCCCAAAATTACTTCACAGCATCAGAAAACAGAATCAGCTGAGGGCAAGGTATGACAGGATTGTCCAGGAAAACATGGAGAGAAGAGAGTGTGCCTCCAAGGCTCCACGCAAGGAACTAAAGTTGGACCAGTTAGCGGGGTTCGTGGTTTTCTCAGCCACACCCAGCTCCAAGCACTGACACAAAGTGGGCTGACACCACTCAAAAAGTGGCCTGAGTGCTGGACTTAATCAGGCTAGAGTACTCCCCAGGCCAAGGTAAAAAGCAGACTTGGACAAGGGGGTTGAGAATGCCCTGAAAGAGATTAGTACACATACGATCACTACCAGACAGGGTCCATGACAACATGAGGATGTGAGATGCTAGGGGTACCATGAAAATGTGGCTGAATCAATGCATTATATGTAAAACTTAAGCAAACTTAATCAGTTCTAGGAATTGTAGGAGTTGGGCTTGCAACAATTAACCAGGACTCACAGGGGCTGCTGGCCAGACCACATGGCTTAGCTTTGAAATTAAAGTGGATTTGTGGATGTAGTTAAAACTCCACAGAACTATGCAGCATGTGGCTAACAAAGGTTTCCCAAACTATAAATCCAAGAAAATGATGTCCTGGAAACTCAGGTAACAGTAGTTTTTACAGCCTGACCGTATTTCTGCCAACAGGGTCGATGATAAGTGAGTAACCCAAGAACTACTGGGCACAGAGAGCCGGTGCGTCAGTGTGAAAGACTCTCACACCAATATCTTAGCAGAACTGTTTTCTAGAACAACTATCAATTAGGGCATGTTTCTGTTTAAAAATTAGAAACAAAAAATATCCCAAGAGAAATGAATTAATGTGTTCAATGGCAATGCCCTTAGTGATCATTTATGACATGCAATATTCTATGCGAAGCACTTCTCATGTATTAAGTAACGTCGTACTGACACTTGAGGTGAGTGTTCTAATCCCACCTCTAATTTTATAAGATTGGAAATTAAAGGATCAGGCACCATGGCAGAGTAGGCTAACCTGTGGCCCAGATCATCAGCATCCCATGTGGACACCTGTTCAAGTCCTGGCTGTTTCACTTCTGATCCAGCTGCCTGCTTATAACCTGGGAAAATAGATCAGGATAGCCCAAGCTCTTGGGCCCTGTATCAATGTGGGAGACCCAGAAGCAGTTCCTGGCTTCCAGCTTCACACCTGTCCAACACTGCCAATTGTGACCATTTGGGAGCAGACCAATGGATGTAAGAGCTCGCTCGCTCTCTCTCTCTCTCTCTCTCTCTCTCTCCCCCTTCCTGTGTCTCTCTTTATCTCTCTGTAACTCTGTCCTTCAGATATATAATCTTTTCCAAAAAGGAAGAAAGATGACGGCTTAGGAGTTGAAGGAGCTTGTCCAGGGCACAGCTACAGAGAAGAGAAAAAAGAAATTTAGTTCTGGTTCAAGTTCCACTATCATGACAGCTCTATAGTGAAGTCTGGCTTTTCCGTTTGCAGTGTTATCTGGAGGAGTAAAGACTAACAATATTGTGATCCTCATAAAACAATTCCATGCAGTGAGGACAAATATTATAGCAATCTGAACAGTGAGGAGCAGTAATTATTTAGTTGACAACGTAGTCAGGAACAAAAAGATAAATACTATGTGTTCTAACTCATTTGCAGAAGCCTGGAAAGTTAATATCATAAAGTAGAAAGTAGAATGATGAGGCTGGGGAGAGAAAAGTCAGGTAACAAGAAGGTAGTTGAAGGATACAGGGGGTAGTTTAAAAAGGAGCATAGGGGGCCAGCATTGTGGCACAATGGGTGAGCCTACACCTATGATGCCAGCATCCCTTATGCCCACCTGTTTGAGACCTGGCTGCTCCACTTCCTATCCAGCTCTGTACTACTGCACCTGAGAAAGCAGCGGAAGATAGCCCAAGTGCTTGGAGTCATGCATTCATGTGTGAGATTCAAAAGCTCTAGGTTCCTGGCTTTCAACTAACCCATCTCTGGTCACTGTGGCCATTTGGCAAGCTTGTGCTATGACAAAGCATGCTAAGCTACTGCCTGCTATGCCAACATCCCATCTGAGCATATCCCAGCTGTTCCATTTCTGATACAGCTCCCTGCTAATGCAGCTGGGAAAGCAGCAGAAGATGGCCCAAATGTTTGGTCCCTGCCACCTATGTGGGAGATTTTGATGGAAGTCTGGGCTCCTGCTTTAAGCCTAGCCCAGCCCTGGCTGTTGCAGTCATTTGGAAAACACATCAGCAGATAGTAGATCTCTCTCTCTCTCTCTCTCTCTCTCTCTCTCTCTCTCTCTCTCTCTCTCTCTCTCCCTCCCTCCCTCTCCTTCTCTCTCTCTAACTTTGCCTTTCAAATAAATAAATACTTTTTAAAAGATAGAGTCACAGAGAGCATGAGGCACATGTCATGAGAGTGAGCACAGACGGCAGTCTCAGAGACAGTGACCAACTCGGCTCTGACTGCTGAACCAAATACTTGAGTCAGGGCGGCTTCCACGCCAGAACTCACTTTCTTAAAGCTTTAGAGGTCAAACTGAAGGTCAGGTGTCTGCGGGGCTGCTCTCTCTGTGCTGGTGCCTTGTCCTGCTCCCCAGGTCTACCCTCTGCACACAACCAGACCCCAATTTCCTCTTTTTGCAAGGACGCTAGTCAGTCCATACTAGAACACGACATAATGTCCACATTTAGCTTTGCTGCTCTCGGTAAACATTTTGTCTACAAATACAATCCTACTATGAGGTACGGGGCTGGGACTTCAGTGTAGGAACTGGGGCAAGGCCAAACAGAGATACCATCCAGTGAGACACACAAGAGGACCTGAGACAGGTCCCAGACACTGAGGAAGACACACAAGAAAGAAGTAGCCACTGCCCGAACACGGAAGTCTGAGAGAAACAGCACATGGAGGCTGATTCATGTGGATGGCAGTGGTCACTTGGTCCATCCAGACTGCTTGAGGGGAAGCAGGGGACCTAGAGACAAGACACTGCTCCAGTCCCACTCTAGTTTCCATCAGCCCTAGCCTAGTATGTTGGCAATATTACTACTACCACATTTTGTCTTGCTTAGTACACAGAGCTCCCTCAAATATTGTATAAAATCCTACAGAATGCATGGTCATCCTAACTAGGCATTGACTACCCCATCCACTCACACAGTTTTCTCAGTGTCTCTACGTTGAGGAGAGGACAGGAAGTGTCTTTTTCTGTTTCTCTGCTTGGAAACTCCTGGGGACTCACCAGGAGTCCCCATTCACCTGGTGGAGTCCTGTTGGCTCCTGGCTCCTTATGACCCTTGCAGCTTCCCTTTAGGCCACTATGTTGGTCGTCAGCAACCTCCACAAACCTGCTGTTCCCTAGAACTGACTGTCCCCAAGCCACAGCCTCTATCTAAGTTCCCTTCAAAGAAGGAAGATGGTTAGCAACAGAGGAGTCATTTCCTGTCGATGTTTTCAATGTGCAGGTGTGACAGTGCCAACACATCTGGGGACAGCTGCCAGTGCCAAGAGCATTTGTCAAACTCAAAGTGATGGTCATGACATGCATTAGCCCCCACCCCAAACCCCACACATCTAGGGAATCACCAGGTAGGTTGTGAGGCATAAGAGTGAAGAGCCAGTGTGTGTAGCAGGTTTTACCACCAAGGTCTCTGCAGTCAGGGGCTGGCCAGAGAGAGCCAGAAGGCTAGCGCTGGGGTGGAGAATGTGACTAGTGTCAGCAGCACTCCAGACACAGCTTGTCTTGGTAAAAGAGCCCAATCAGGAGAGGTTGGGAGTGCACCTTGGGCTGCTTGGAGTGCACATGGAGCCTCTTGTCACAGGCCAAGATCCGTACTGCACTTAGGAAAGGCAGGCTGTCCAGATCAGCAAGATCCCAGAGGTCAAAGCATCAACTCCTAGAAGTGCAAAAGTTATCACAGTTCACTTTGCACATCACACATGAGATAACTAGCTCCCTTTGTGTGTTATCATGGAGGGTCTGCCCATGGGAAGAGGCTTTCACCTGTTCCCAGCCCCTTGTCTCCATGCACAGCATCCCCAGAGTCCTGAGTGCCATCCTGGCAGTACCACCATCCTGCATGCCCATTCACGGAGGCATCACCAGGAACCAAGTCCAGTAAATGGCAAAGCGCTTCTTTTTCCCCTTGTAGACTGCAGAGCTGTCAACTGAACAAAAACAGTGGAGATGCAACTCAGGACCTAGCTCAAGTCCAGCTGCAGCTCCTGTCTTCTGCCCCTGTGGGTGTGAGACACGTGGGGTCAGTCTCTGCAGCCAGGTGCTCCTTTCCCGTGTCTACAGCAGCAAGTTCCAGTTGCCCTCTCCCCCACACAGCATGAGTCACTACGGTAATAGGAAGCGCAACTCTGATTTTTCTTGTATTCAGGTGGGACCTGCAGCTGCTCTGCTGGAGGCTGGCAGTGGAGGGTGCGGCGGGGGGTGTGCACTGACCATGTGGTCAAGGTCAGTTCACAATCTGGCTGATTTATCCAGCTGGTCCAACTATGGTGAAAAGCCTAGAAACAGCTGGTCAGGAAGCCTGAATTTAGTTACATTTATTTATAATGGATAATCAGATGGCAGAATAGGGTAAGGGCACATTTAAACAGATGAGAAACATTAGCCGTGGTGAAATGGAGAAAGCACACTCCATGAAATAGAACAGGACAGATTAAAGGCAGAGGGGCACTTGGAGACTGAGACATGGAAATGCAGTAGAAACAATGATGTGGTATTTCAGTGACCAGATACCCCAGCTGCATTCAGCCAGTGGTGATCTGAACTACACCAACAGCTGGAATTCCACCAGCAACCAAGCAGGAAGGGGAGTTCACCAGAAGCTCAGGAGGTGACCAAAGACCTGCTCATCCTAGCTGGCTTGTTTGATTTGACCAGGAGCAGAGACAGAGCAGCAGATCTCAAACACGCAGTGTGGGAACAGGGTGGATTTCACAGCCCAACACACAACAGAGATGAATCAAGTGCCATTTTGTGCAGGGAGGCAAAGGTTATGGGACAGCTGCACATGCACTAAGCTAAGAGTGAACCAATGTTTTGGCTCAGGGAATTGCAACAACGTGGCATCCTACAGGTTCTACCCAAAACAGGTCCAAGTAGCCCTCAGACCTGATGGTCAGCAGATCAAAAAATCTAGCAGTGGCATCTCAGGTGCCATTTTGTATAGTGAACCACATGAGCCCCACATGTGCTGAACTGGGAGCAAAGTCCCCGAGCTCAGTGCATGGTACTGGTGACCGCTCACTGGAGGGACTGGCACAAGTGGCTGCAAGCAAAGAGCTGTGTACCAACTGCAGCAAGTAAAATTGAGTTGTAGACTTGTGGGTAACACAGCTTAGACCATAAGAAATTGCACTGTTAAATTCAAAATTAAAGAAAATAATCAAACTCATGGTTCAAACATTTTAAAAATTAAAACAAATGTTCAATTATTATACGAAGAAGAAAGAAAGAAAGAAAGAAAGAAAGAAAGAAAGAAAGAAAGAAAGAAAGAAAGAAAGAAAGAAAGAAACCTGCCCTAATGAGAAGGATCTTCTAACCAGAAGTACAATGATCAAAACAAAAGAAGAGACAGAGGCACAATGAATATTACTGATGATTCCCCTGCAAAGGAGCAAAAGCCTTTGCCAACCTCAGAGTTAACCGAGGAATACATCGAGAAAATGGGGGATGCACAACTCAGAAAACTCATTATAAAGCTTCTTATCAACAATGAAAAGCACATACAAGAGTTCAAGGAATTTAAGGAGTATGTCCCACAGGAAATAGCAATACTAAAACAAAATCAGGCCAACTGATTGGGAATGAAGGATGCAATAGAACAAATTGAAAATTCAGTGGCAAGTCTCCATAACAGAGTCCATGAGGCAGAAGAAAGGATCTCAGAATTGGAAGATATTTCTTGCCACAATAGGGAAACAATCAAAAAGCTGGAAGTAGAGCTGGGTCAAGCTAAAAAAAAAAGTATTCAAGAATTAAGAGACACTATTAAAACACCAAGCATACCACGTACAGATGCAAGGCAAATTCAGACAGAATCAATATTATAACCGACACAATCCAGAGGGAAAAAGAAAAGATAACAATGGACAGCTGGCCAAGTCCCTTTAAAGAAAAAAAAAGTATCCTGACACTAGAGCCATCAGGAGACGGTAGTCAAGACCTCTGCACTAGCAGAGAGAGATAGGCTGATGCTGGTTACTGCAAAGACAACTGCAGATCTGTTGCCAAGGCACAGGGTGAGGGGGTCAGTGGGTCAGTGGAGACCCCTCAAAGGAGACACAGGACACAGACATTCTCATCAAGGGTCAGAGTAGGGTAGAGGATGACCTGGCGTAATCCTCTGTTTATACCAGGTAGATTAGGCCAGAGACAGACTGGGCCAAAGTTCGGGCAAATTTGAGATAGGACCTCAGAAGAGCAAGTCCCAGGGCAGCTGTGTGGCCCAGTAGTTAAGCTGCCAGTCAAGACACTCACATCCCTTAGTGCAGTAAGTTCAAGTCCTCACTCCACAACTGACTCCAGCTTCCTGCTAAGGTTCACTCTGGAGGCCATAAGGGAAAGCTCCAGTTGTTGAGTCCCAGTCACTGGCATGGGAGATCTGGTAATGTTCACCCTGGAGGCCATAAGCAAAGGCTCCAGTTGTTGAGTCCCAGTCACTCGCATGGGAGGCCTGGATGGAGCTCCTAGTTTCCAACTGTTTCTCAGGCTTTTGGCTAAAATCAAGTACAGGACCTGATTTCCAGTTAATGAGCTGGCTGGCCAGAGGCTGGCAGACCTCCCCTAGTTCCTGCCCCAGAATTCCTCCCAGGAAATCCCCATCACCTGTGCTCAGCTCAGCTGAGGAGGCACATGTATTTTCTCATATAAGCATGTGATTGTACCATCCTCTGTTTTTGACAAATGAAAGGGGAAAAGAAAGTTCTACATCACAAGCTTCAAAGATTGTACCAAATTTTAACTGACAAAAGTATGCATCAAAATCAGTGATTTCCCAACAGCTGCCAGGGGATATAATTAGGGGTTGCCAAGTTATTCATTCAGCTGGAGAACAAGTACTAAGGCAACTCCTTGAAGGGGAGACAGCCCTATCTCCATCTCAACACCAGAGGGCATACACACATGCCCAGCCTCCTGGGCAGCCCTGAGCGTCCAGCGAAATGGCCTTTCCACCGGCACCACCCAAAGAGGCTGTTTGTTTTATGAAGGTCCCTGTTGAAGAGAAAGTAGTTGGCAGGGGTGGGGGTCAAATGGAAGGGGGTCAGGAAACAACATGATCTAAGTCCCAAGGGGAAAAGCTGGCCACACCATCCCACTGTCCTTGCTGAAAGAGCCAGCTTCTGCCAGCCTCTTTCTGAGGGCTTTAGGTCTTACTGGACAGATGAGCATGTTTGCAGGTGAAAGGCAGCCTGATCCCTGTCTGTAGCTGTGTTCCTGCCCCATCCCACTCCACCTGCTCAGTTTTCACACCAGGGCTGCTTGGTGCCCCTCAGTATTCTGCAGCAACTCAACACCTTCATTCAGAATTCCACTTCCCTTCCTCAGGGCTTCCCACAGATGTTCCCAGGGGGAGAGACAACCCAAGCCAGCTCAGGTGATCTGCATTCAGAAGCCACCTGCAAGTGCAATACCCTTCCACCTGCCTGAGTCCACACCGTGATCTCCAGCTCTCTCCCAAGCAACGCTGGGTTCTTTCCAGAGAAGCAGCTAACTCAGAATGTCTGCCACCTGCCCAGCCTCCATGACATCCACATTTGCAGGGCAACCACGACTCCGGCTACTGATCTGAGATCCCTGTTACACACAACGTCAAGACCAGAGCAGCTCTGCTGGAAGATAGCCCTGCCCTGATCCTTTAGCCTCTCTCCCAGACATTCCAAGCACATGTCCTCAAGTAACACAACTTTGGATCTACTGCCTGAATTTTTCCCAAGCTTTTCTCTCAATTTGGCTCTGGGGCTGTCTCCACCCAACCCAGCACATGACCAGTTGGCGTTCCAGATTAAATCATCAGCACAGGCAGATGGGAGATCCAGGCTTGTTCTCGGAGCAAGGCTCCCACCTCAGGCACGGTCACTCCAGCAAACCGTAATCTTTGCATTTTCTTCTGTTTTATGCTCGGTAGAAAGGATGATCCTAGCACTTATTCATGCCAGGTTTCAGTTAATACATTGCACGCACGAGTCCTTTCAATCCTCAGAGCGATCCTGTGATGCAGACACTGCGACTCTTTCATTTCACAGAGAAACTGACTCAGAAAGATCCAGTGAAACGCCCACGAACACATCTTGAAAGCAGTAGAGCCAGTGCTGGAAACCAAGCTTAGATGATCCCAGGCTCAGTTCATGCTGAAAGGCAGCCCTTTTTGGATGCAACCTGCTTTTCATCTGTTGGTTTCAAGAATTCTCAGAGCTGAACAAAGGGTATACTTCCTTTCCCAAAACACAAAGCACACATTTAAGGTCATCCTTCCAGGTAACGTTTTAATATCAACAAGCAGGTCTTGATTAGCTGGTTGGGGAGCGTTCTGGATGACTCCGTGTTCAGCTTTGAGCCCTCCCATGCTTCTGAGTCATTTGGCGCTCAACTCCTCCTCGGAGAAGGCCTCCCTTTGCAGAACCATTGGAAATACCAACTCCAAGGGGACACTTGATCAACTGCTTGATGTATTATGAAAAGGAAACCACTTCCCACTGCCCCAAAAATCACAATTAAACTGTTGGTTCATTAACTCTTTACTGCTTTGAGCCCAGAACGCCTCAAGGTTGTGAGGATAAAATAGTGAGTAATAGAGATGTTGAGAAATCTCCACCAGCAGCCTAGATTTGTTCAGCTCCATTTATTAAGCAAAACAGCCACAGAGTTTACCTCCTTTCTCCTACCCTCTTTCTAATCCATGTCCCACATACCTTTCTTCAACCAAACACTAACTGAATCCTTTCCAAAACCTCCAGGGGAATTTCAGTCTCCTTGAGAAACATTCCAAATGCTTTAAAATAGCCACAGAAGTGCCCGGCACCAGGCAACTGCAGCATCTGTCACACCACACACACACTGTGCTCACGAATCATCTTGTCCATAGTGTTCCCTCTCTCCCATCGGCTCCCCTGCACTTTTCTGCCCAAAGGCTGCTCAGCCAGCTGTCTGCTAGCCAAGCACCCAGCTCTCCGCCTTCACAGTGAAGCAGACATGAAGAACATGACCCCAGAGGAGGACTGTATCCTGTCACTCACACGCTGCAGAGAAGTCTACACATCTGAGCTACTTCAGAGTACAGGGTGGGGCAATTTGTCAGCCCTTTTCTCACAGTATCACTTCTCTGACCGAGGAGCGTGTGTTGACTAGCCGTGTGTGTGTACATGTGTGCTTGTGTGTGCATGTGTGTGTACGGTATAATCATAGTCACTGTACATTGTACAATGTTTACATAGTGCCTAGTAACTCTGCCAGCAAATTCTAGGCATTTTAATTACATTTTTCCTTGAATTTGACTTCTTACATTCCAACTCATTTTTCTTTACATAAAAAACTTTTCCCTATGATTTTGTTGCCAAGTCTGTTGTAATCAGCTTAAGACATTATTTTCTAAAATTCATTTATCTTTAATAGAAAGGCAGATTTTTACGGAGAGAGAAGGAGAAACAGAGAGAGAGAGGTCTTCCATCTGCTGGTTCACTCCCCAAATGGCTGCAATGGCCAGAGCTGAGCAGATCAGAAGCTGGGAGCTTCTTCCCAGTTGCCCATGTGGATGCAAGCACCCAAGGACTGCTTTCCCGGACCATCTTCAGCTGCTTTCCCAGGCCATAAGCAGAGAGCTGGATCAGAAGTGGAGAAGCTAGGATATGAGCCAGCACCCATAAGGGGTGCTTGCATGAGTATGTAAAAAATTAGCCTGCTGTGCCACTGAGCTGACCCTACCATAAGACATTTCTACCACTTATCCAGAGCTTCTTCGGGAGGGGAAGCAGGAACCCAGTCCAGTCGGTTTTACTGTTAGTTGTCTGTTTGCCCATCTCTCTCAGAACAAGATGGACACTGGAATCTACTCACCTTCAGGTCCCACAGAACCCAGAAGAGAATTCCATCTCTAGGAGTCTTGCTAAATACTTACAAATGAACTCAGCTGGACAAAGCGACAGGGGAGTTTTCAACAGGATTAACGGAACCAGACTGGAAGCTCTTCTGGCTCAGGCTCATGATCCGGACAGACTCCTCCTTCCATCACTGAAGCTGAGATCTGATGAGCAGAGGGCCACAGTGTTTCCTTCCAAGATCCCATGAGCAGCCCTCATGGGTGTGATGGGAAGCTGGGAGGAAATCCAAACTGTGTTTATTCACATTTTATTTGAAAGGCAAGGACGTGGAACAAAAGAGACAAAGACAGACAAATGAGATCTTCCATCCTCTATTTCAGATGCCAGAAACAACTGAAGCCAGCCCAAGCCAAAGCCAGGGATCAGGAATTCAATCTGGATATTGTATGTGGGTGGCAGGGAGCCAAGTATTTGAGCCACCACCTTCCACCTCACAGAGTATGCATTAAACGGAAGCTGGAATTAGAGCAGAGCTAGAACTAAAACCCAGGCCTTCCAGTATGGACTAACAATCACTCTACAAATATTTAAAGGGCCATACAGACAATTTTGTGTCAACTTTTCATGACATTGTATTCCTTCACTTTGTCTTGGCTCAATGTTTTTGGACTTGGGGTTCTGAAATGGACTAAGGAAATATATTCAAACTACCTAGAACATGAGGGATCTCTGACATCCCTCTTCTCTTCCCCTTCTTTCCTTGACTTTGAGTGCTTACTGCTAGAAAACAGCTGAAGACAGGTCTTCACCCTCTGCATTGCTCCCTAGGTGTCCTGCCTCAGTGCCCACACCTGCATGATGCAGCTATTTGCAGGTTCTGGAAGGCTTTGCAAGCATTAGTGATGGGTGGTGGAGATGGAGAAGGGGATCGTGGAAGCCCACAGGACACCTCTATCCCTGAGCCCCTAGACAGGTGGATGACCAGGATGAACAAGGCCCAGAGAGCAAGTTGGCTCCAGCCATTTCAGGTGTCTTAGCCAGACAATGGGCAAGACTGATTGCAGCCCTGCAGTTAAGCTGCACACTGCCTGGTAGCCTGCTCCTACTGTGCTCATAAACCGAGCACCTACTAAGTAAAAACTGCACAGAGCACAATGCGGGAAGCAGGGCCTGTTTCCTGCCACATCTGCACAGTATGCAGAGTGCTGGCTGAGCTCCCATTTCAGCCCCAACTTTGCATTCAGTAAAGCAGTTGCCCATGAATGGTTCCAGCTGGTCCTAGGCAGAGAAGGTACAGTTTCAGAGTTTAAAACAATGTCAACTGGGCAGTTACATGCTTGACATCACTCATAGAAATTTGGGACACGGTGTCCGAGACATGGAAAGTTCCAGGGGACCCATCTGGCCCAAGGGATGGAGGTACCACGGACACACAGGTTGTGTTGAGCCCTTGGCTCACTGAGTCACTGTAGCACAACCCTGCGGGTGCCCCGCTGCCCCTCTGCCTTAGAAGGAGAGAGAATGTAGGGAATCAATATGTCCTCTGCCTTCTCTGTCAGGCTCAGAATTAGGGGCCCCTGGAGAGCTGTGGCCAACAGACACCACAGGGTCTGAGTACTTGGACAAAGCTGGGGATATGAGGGAACTCCAGGCAGAATAGGATGTGTCTGCACTCAATGCCCTTGTATGGATTCGTATTGTGTGTACACATGTGCTCACATGCATGTATGTGCATGTCTCTCCCATATGTGTGTATTCACCATAGTGGTAGGCTATTTGTGGCACTCTCCTAACACCCTTCCCGAGCTCCTGCCCGCATTTTGTTCACGTCTGTGCTCAGATGTTCTCTTAGAGAAACTTCTCTGATGCCTGCAACTCACTGTTCCCCCATCCTTCTATCCTGCTTGATTTTCTTTACAACGTTTCCCCTGTTCACACACCACATGCATGTACACTCACACCCAGGCACACACAGCATGTGCATGCAGTTTGTGAATCTGCTGTTCATCTCTTCCTGGGTTAATCTCTCTCATCAAGCACAAGTTCTCAGTGGGAAAGAAGAACGGTGCATCCTAAGTAAAGACAGAAGGATTGAGCTACTGAGAGAGCAGTAGGGAACTGGAGCATTCACCAGAAAAAAAAAATGTAAAAGCTGGGGCAATATTGGCCTCAGACCCAGCCAAAGTCCCCGCTGCTGCTGTTACCCAAAGCCCACAGGTGGAAAACCCAGAGGGAGACTAAGAAATCAGGGACCCTCCCAGAAGTCACACTCTCAATTCCTGAAGCATCTTGACAATCTTCCATGAGCTTCACAGTGCCAAATTCTGCCAGATAGCAGTACCACATAAGGAAGGGGCTGGAGTACCAGTGCCAGCACCAAGACAGGCAGCACCTCCTGCTGACTCAGGAGCAGACACAAGGCAGGTGGCTGACCAATACCTCTGGGTGAATAGACAGATACATGAGGAACTGTGGTTGTTTAAACTGACTTCAAAATGCACTAGAAAGTTAAGATTGTGATTTTCAATTAGTGAACATCACAGCTGGCTGTTTACGGGCACTGCACAGCTGATTCCCTCAAACACCAGCTTGCTTTGAACATGGCACAATTTTGTGGCAGCCCAGGCCATTTGCACACCCAGGACTCCTCATATTTTTTTACCCCAAGTCTGACCATTGTTGCTCCAGAGCCAAGCAGGAACACCCTGCCCTTACCGCATCAGCTCTTATCTGCCAGCTGGCAGCTTCAGCTGCTTACCAGCAGGGACTGCTCCTCATCAGCTCCAAGGTCCCCGCCCAGCCCAGTCCCGCCCAGCCCCATCCAGCCCTGCCCTGCCCAGCCCCACCCAGCCCGCCCAGCCCAGACCTGCTCAGCCCAGCCCCGCCCAGCCGCGAGCCGAGATTGAGTAACTGTTTGCAGAGTGAGTCAAAGTACGAGATCCCTGCACCTTCCCTTTTTATCACTGGCTTCAACACCAACGCTCTGTGATAAGATCAAGCTCATTGTTTCCTCTGATCGCACACTGCAGCCTCTGCGGGAACCTAGGCATTCCTGGCACAGACAGATGGGCACTCTGAGGCTGTTAACGAGTGATAAAACAAATCCAGACAGAAGGCATAACCTGACTTCTTACCCAGGGTTCTCAGCCACAGCTCTGTGAGTCTGATAATCCCGGCAGGGGAGGCACCGTCCTGGGCTCGGCCGGAGGGTCCACAGCACCCTGAACTCCAGGTGCCCTCTGTAGCCACCACAAGGATCCCCAGGCATTGCCAGACGTCTACCAGCTGGACGGTAACAGTGAACCCAGCAGAATATCTCTGTTCTAATTAGCTAATGCAGACATTGCTCAGCACCGGAAATGAATCCAACTTTCACTTGACCAAGAAAACGATTTTTTTAAAGGAAGTTGATGTAAATGTGTTTGAAAGAGGATTTTCAAAGATGATTTAAAAGCGTCTGTTGAGCAAGATATGTTGGGTACCTGCTTCCAAGCTCTCAAACACTACAGCCAAATCCACTGAGGCTTAGCCCCGCCCTTGCACGGTGGAAGGAATTCTTGCGCTGATTCATGGATGGCAACTCCAGTTCCTTCATGGAGAACCTGTTACTGCTTCCCACTCTCCAGCTGAGGCCAGCCAGCAGAGCTCGGGGGGCAGCAAGCTGAGCAGCCAGGCTTGCCCTCAGCAAAGACCCTTGCATGCTCCCTCCAACCCCGCGTCAATGGTTCCAGGGGTCAGTGGGTTTCTGCAACCAGGGCTCATCTAGAGCCAGGTAAAGCCTCACATCAACGGACAGAAGTCGTTACCTTCCGCACACTGTTCTGAAACCCGAGCCCTTCCGTGTGCCTCAGGAGGAACTCCTCCCTCTGGGCGAATCCCGGGTACCCTGGGGAATGCTTCTGGATAGTCAAACGTCAGAAGAGGCCCACGTGTCCACTGACTGCTGACAAGATAGGCGGGCCTTCAAGATGCTTTGCTACCTGAACCAGGCCAGCCGCAGAACAACTAATGGTGTGAGAATTCATGTGTATATGGTCCCCTGAAAAGTCAAAGTCACGGAGAGCGAAAGTGGAACTGGGGTTACCATGGGGTGGGGGAGTGTGATGGATCAGGAAGGCACTGAAATCCTGTCTGGATTTCTTCTGCTGTCACCTCTGTCCCACCCCGGCCAAGTCCGTGCCACATAAAACATCCAGACAGCCTTCACACACTTGCTGCTTCCACCACCAGCTCAGCCTGTGTCTTACTGCTTCTTCCATGGCAGATGCCTTGCGCAAGGGCCTCTTGGCCACAGCCACACCCATACAGCGCCTGGGGCAGAGCCCACCCTCTCAGGACGCCCCTTCTCAGAAAACTCGCCCTACACACGCACAAAAACGCTTGGGTTGTTTGGAGAATGAGGAAAGGGCTTTCCTTCAAGCCAGACATAAGAAAGACCTAGAGCAGTGTAACCAGGAAAAATTTCAACTTTTTCAATAACTTTTAGGGCAGGATCCTCCGAAAGCTTCCCAGCTGTAGCCCTTTACCTTCAGGAGAGAACTTTTCTTGCCTCCCGAGGGGGCGCTGCAGTGTGGAGCCACAGCTTTGGCTGCAGGCTTGAACGCAGAGAAGACATTGTCATGCGCAGCCGCGGCTCTGGCTCCAGGCTTGTGTGCAGTGAGGAAGTGTGAAGCCCTGATTAGCTGCAGGCTTGTGCGCAGTAAGGAGGTGCTGCAGTGTGGGGCCGTGATTGGCTGCAGGCTTGTGTGCAGTGCGCAGGTGCTGCATTGTGAAGCCATGGCATTGGCTGCAGGCTTGTGTGCAGTGCGCAGGTGCTGCAGTGCGGAGCCGCGGTAATGGCTACAGACTTGTGCTGGGGTAAGTACTGTCGTTTGATTCAGCTGGCTGTCCTGCACAAGCTCAGTCTTCCACCAGTGAGCACTAACGTGTACGGAGACATGTTCAGTGCCGGCCTCTGAATCCTCTGTGTTGAACCTGGCGCTTTCTCGACCACCGCCGTGTAGGAATGAGGAGACTAACGTTCAGCAAGGCCAAATGACTGAACCGGCCTCTCGCAGCTGTTCAGCGGCAGGGCAGTCTTTAAACACGGCCTGTCTGAAAACCAATGGTTGGCTTGCCGGCTATGAGACATGCTCTCTTGCACAGCTTGACGCCACATGCAATGGTGTTGGGACTGAAAACCCTGCCCTAGACCAAATGATTTTGTCTTCCCCATAGCCGAAAAACCTTCCTGTGGCCCTAGCCCCGCTGGTCTAAATTCCTTTCAGTAAATGGGGCCAACAGAGACTTGGGAGCCCAGAGGAGCATGGGTCCAGCCCACCTGGAAATACGGAAGTGAGAGCAGGATGAAGGTGTGTGCGATCATGGTGTCCAGTCAGCCCACCCACTCTGTTTTGAAAATACAGACAGAGAACTGTAAGCACAGGACCACTAGCTCTGCCCTGCCATCAGCACCTTGCAGCAGGATGAGTCTGGGAGGGGTCCAGGCCTAGGGGTTGGGGGCAACTGCAGCTCCCTGCAGTGTGGCGGCTGTGGTGGGGGTGCCTCTGCTGGGGCGGCTCCAATGCTGGGGACTCAGGCCAAAGCCACTACTGAAAGGCAGTGAACTTGCCCTTGGCTTGGGGTGACCAGTGGAACAAATGGTGCCATGTTCTGCCTGCCTGCTGCCCAGCAGCGAGCTCTGGGGCTTTTAGGATATGAAATTGCTTCCTAGGGACACCCATGAATAAGGCCAGCTTTAGTGTAGGTGAGAGATTAATTTTGGGTGATTCCCAGTAACAGGGTCATGAAACTTTCAGGCAAGCATGGGGACTGAGACCTGATGGTTTGGAGGGGAGTGTCCATAAGATCCCTGTACCTGTGAGTGTGGCAGGTTCCATGGCCACACTTAGCTCAGCTCATCACCCCAACTCTTGTGCTAATTAGTGGGCCTTGCATTTCCACAGGGTTTGGCAAACACATACCCCACAGAACCTACCCCCGGATCTGGTTCTCTCGCATGCTGGTTAGTGTCATGGCCCTGCCTAATGTGACCCGTCCCCTATTCCAACATTCAGTCAAGTACTAGGATCTAGTCCTGCTGGACAGTTCCCCAGGCCTAGCTTTTGCATATACTGTCATGTTGTGGTCAGCAATGTTCCATGCTAACAAGCCCCACTCCAGATTCCCATGTGGGCTGGTGCATGAGTCTGACTCATACAGATCTTCCAGTCTCTCCCCTCCAAACCACCAGGTCTCAGTCCCCTCACTCAGTGGCCCTGTCATTGAGTGTTCCTCAGAATTCATTCTTTACCTATATGTACTGCTGCCTTATCCATTGATGTCCTTAGGAAGTAATTCCACACCCCCAACACCCCAGAGCTCGTTGCAGGGTGGCCAGAAGCAGATGCTTGGCTTCGTTGTCACTCTAAGTACCCACCAGCCCGGGATTCACCCACCACTTGGCAGCAACCACAGCCACATGGCTGGGAGATTCAGACACCCACACCTCTGAAGCACACCTCCTTCGTTTTTGTAATGAAATTGTGCTGAAAAAAGTAGCATTTATTTGGAACACAGAAGCAGGCAGTCAAGTGTAGCGCAGTGATCCCGTGGATCCAACAAAGATGAACATTCCCCGCCACTCTGGGATCAGCCATTGTGAGGCCCTAGCACTCCACATCACCCACGTGTCCACCCTGACACTGCCAGGTGTGAAAAAGCACAGCACACCCAGCCCTGTGCAGAACAGAACACAACACTCACCAGTCCCAACAAATGGGCTTGCCAACCTGTTTTCCAAAGCTCTCTGTGGCCTAGTGACCCCCTAGCTGTCATGAGGTCATGGAACAAGGCAATACATGACCACCCAAGTGGTGTGTACACACATGAGGATACTGTATAAATCACCCTTGCCTTGCCAGTCCTACAAACAATGGCACAAGCTCGAGTGATAAGAACAACAGTACCTGTATACACACTTGCCGCTCTGTTCAGTGTTGTTATGGAGTCAGCCCTGCTCACAAACACAGCTGACCATTAAGTGCGGGGCCCTATCCCCCCAGCACAGCCTCACCTACTGTGCCCCTGACGGACCCACCCACCCCGTTGGTGTAGTGCTTGCCACGGTGCTCCCACATGACAGAACACTTCCTAGAAGGTATCCCTGCTGTTTGTTTTTATATAAAAATGTATTTTAAGTGTACCTATTTATGAGACACAGTATGCAAATTCAATACAAGTGTTCAGTGTGATGATCAAATCAGCTTAACAATTCCATCTCCTTAAACATTCCTTCGTTTTTTGATAATCATTTGACATTTGTGTATAGTTAGGGGACAAAGTATGACATTTCAATAAACACATACAACCTGTGATCATCAACTCGGAGTAACTAACACTTCTCATTATCACTTCTTTATGTCTGGAGCCTTCAAGCTCCTCTCCTCTATTTGGTCATGAGACACAGTTTAGGTGACCTGAAGTTGAGCCACCCCACCACGACCTGCAGCCCCAGGTCTTATTTCGTCTGCCTGGGGTTTGGTGCCCGTTGTCTAACTACCCTCCTTTTGTCCTCCCACCTCCACCTCCCCAGACACTAGCCATGGATGTTCTGTGCTCAGACTGACTCTCCTTCAGCTTCTGCACGTGACAAGAAACATAGGCTGTTTGTCTTTCTATTTCTGGCTTATTTCACTCGGCAGACTGTTATTCACTAGTATGTATTTTGCTGTAGGTGGCAGGGTACCATTTCTTATGGCTGAGTAATAATTCATTGTGAATACACCCCATGTCTTCCACTTGCCCGTGTATGATCTGCTTATCACAATGATAAAAATTAAAAAGCAATAATTATTTAAGATGTGATATGTTGATTCATCTCCATTGGATATATCCTTGGGGGGAAATGCCTGGGACATCTTTAAGCCACCACAAAGCGGGGCTGACTCACCTTCCCACGAACAGCTCATGACAGTTCCCTGTTTTCCTCATGCTCGCCACCATTTGCTATTTCTGTCATGTCGGCAGTAGCCATCCCACCTGAAGGCTGCATTTACGTTTCTCCGAAAGCTAATGACATTGAGAATTTTTCATAAATTTGCTGGCCATGTGATTTTTCTTCCTTTTGAGAAGCGTCTATCCATACCATTTGCTCACTTTAATTTTTAACTTGTTTTTGAATGAATTTATTGAGCTTTTTACATATTCTGAATATTAATCCTTTTTGTATAAAGAGTTTATAGGAATTTTCTCCTACTCCATAGCTTGTCTCTTTGTTGATATTTGTCCTTTGCTTTTGCAGCAGCTTCTTAGACAAAATCCCATTTGTCTAATGTTTTCTTTGTTAACGGTGTCTTGGGAGTCTTAGCCAAAGGAAAAAAAAGCATTCCCCATGCTGAAGTTTTGAAGCGCGTCCTCTGCTTTTTCTAATATTTTTATAGTTCCATGTCTTACATTTAGATCTTTGGTCTGCTTTGAGTTGATTTCTTCTACAATGAGAGCTAGGATTAACCTTCAGCTCTCTGCATGTGGATACACATTTTGCCATGGCCATTCATTCCTTGCCCTAAAGAATGTTCCTGGTGCCCACATCAAAGACCAGCTGCTGTGAGTGTGGTCTTACACCAAGCTCATTAATTCCTGTTATATAATTTCTTCTCCACTTTTCTCAACCATCCTCTCTCTTACTACTCTGCTTAGTTCTTCATCTTTTGTTCCTGTCCTGCTTAGATTCATGCAAACATCGCTGGCCCAAAAAGCATGCACTTGGCATCTCTGGCCCCACTCCTCATCTGACACTGAAGGAAGGAAGACAACAGGGGTCTCGTGCTCATCTCAAAGATGGAGAGGATGATCACAGGGAAGCACAGGGCCCACAGAACTTCTCTGCACTGTGCAAACACATCAGGCCCATGAGCCGCAGCAGAGATGGCTGTTACAGAGCATTCCAGAAGTGAGTGGCTGTTTAATGAAAAGCTTTTCCCAATGAAATACCTGATTCATTATTGCAACAGTCCCCCTGGTGGGAGACCAGCTACCCAATAAACCAGTGTGTGAGCAAGTCAGAGACCGGTTAAGGTGCGAGCATGTAGAATCAGCAAAATCACTGGGCTTTTTTTTTTTAACTCTAGCAGTGTGTAGACCACATTTGGTCATGAGCTTATTTATGACTATCTTGTAGAATGGATCATCAAGTATCTTTCATTTAAAATGTAGAGAGACAGAAAGCACCCATTTGTTAGTTCACTCCCCCAAAAGCCTGTAATGGCCAGGGCCAAGCCAGAGCCAGGACTCAGAAACTCCACCGTAAGCCAGCAGAAGCCCAGTCACTTGAGCTTTCATCAGGACTTCCAGTGTAGATATTAACAGGAGCCAGAGTCAAGTCCCACAGTCCAAGTATGTGTATGCAGGATACAGATGGCTCACCAGTACCTTAACTGACAGACTAAATACTCGCCCCTAAGCTCACATTATGTGCCAGTCCTTGTCATGGGTTAGTTTGTTAGAAACACCAGGATTAAATCAGATATACATTCTAATACCAAGATAATAAAGAGACAAATAAATATATAAATATGATTCAAGACAAAGACACCAAAGTATCCAAAGGGTCATCAAAACTCATAAGAAGGAAAATACTACATTGCTGAGAAGTTCACAGGCCTTAAAGGCAGAATTTCAGTCTGAGCTGGGAGAAACCAGTGTCGCCAAGGGCACAGAGACAGTGTGGAAGGGAACAGACCAGAGCAATCATATAACTCAGCGGGTAGGGCAGAAGCTAGACCAGAACACTCGATTAGACCAAAAGAATAGACGACTGAGATTCTAGATTCATTCTCAGGGCACATTTTGGGTTCTTCCAGTGTTTGCCTGCTTAAATAGCTCCTTTTCCAAAAATAATAAGTGATCAGTTATGGCTGAAATAAATAGCTTCTTATCTAAAATAACTTACTGATACCTGACTAAAATACCGCTCCAACTGAGCAAGCTGCAAGCCCCAGAAACCCGAGTCTGATCACATCTCAAGTGGGATTAGCCATGCCCAGCTCACAGAGTTGTTAGGGAATTAACTGTGACAATAACTGTGTAAGTGTCTAACTTAGGAATTGAAACACACTTGTCCAGAAGACAACACAGCCCTTTCTGATCAACTAATGCACAGACACACCCACAATGAGGAAGCACGTTCCAGAAATATCAAGCTGAAGAAGACTGTGTAACAGTTAGGGAACATTGCCAAGGCCAGTCAGGTCTCCCCTCCCCTGCCAGCCAGCACCAAAGGGTGACTCAATGCACCTGAGCCGATTGCCTGCAGCTAAAGGTGACCTCTCGCTCATCCCCGCCTCCCTGTCCTCTTGTACAGACACAGATGTTGGGCAGAGTACTGACGGTGCGGGCCAGCTCTTCCGAGAATGTCTGTGGTTGCCTTGTATGGAGTGGGGAGAGCAGGGTTTAAGCCACGAAAGCCACAGGGTTGCCTTGCCTTACACTCTGCCCACGGCAGGCACATCCCCTCTGCCTACAGCCTAGACATGCACAGCTCCAGGGAGTTATAGTCAGTGGGTTGTTCATTAAGTATCAGCTTCCATTTTAGGAAGCAAAGGCTCTGAGAGGCTAAGCTCTGGACCAAGAACACCTCGATGTAACCAGGTAGGCTCAGTGCCTCAGGTTATGCAGTGTCTCAAGCCCTTTTCCGGCACATGCCCCACACCCCATGCACAGGGTTCACCGACACAGTCTCCTCTCGATGGCTGACACCAGCAAGCACTGCCTATGCTCACTCTGCTAATCACTTGTTTCCTGGAAGACTCTACCAGTCTGCCCCACCAGGTATGAGAACAGCAGGTGTGTGCAGAAAGGATGTCGCTGGTCGGAGCGTTGTCTGCATTTAGATTGCCAAAGACTTTTTGATTTTTTTTTCAGGAAGGATTTGAAGTAGAAATTTTCTTAAAATAGAATTTGTTTCTGACTAAAACCTGTTTTGGTATTAGAAAAGCAGAAAGCTGAAGAGGCGCAGTATAGATCTGACCTGGTTTCTTCACCGGTAAGATACACAACAACCCACACCACATGCTTCGGCATCTCAAATATGGCTACCAAAACAGCTATGAAATCCGGATTCTGTTGCTGGCCTGCTCTGGTACACACCCCAGTCACTCTGCCCTTGGACCCAAGGCTCACCCTTGGACCCATAATTTCTGCCCAGCAGGGACAGTGGTGACAGCATTCTGAGCGTTCCCACGAGGACTGAGCTAGGAAATCACTCTTAGATCATCACTTTCCAAGGCAGAGAGGGAGAACAGAATTTTGTGCTGTAAATGTTGACCCTTCATTGTCTTGGTCAGGGCAGCAGCAGGAGGATGAGAGTGTAGATGAATGTGAAGCCCTTACGTAGCAGAAGAGGAGTGCCCTCAGAGCAAACAGTGGTTGCCCAGCATCCGGGAGGGAGCAGTGATCTGCCTTGTTCACAGCTTCATCCTTCAACACCGTCAACACCAATAAGACACAGAGCCACCAGGAGCAGGCACAGCCACTGGTAGGCTGTTTGCAGCTTCACCTCCTGGTGGTGGAGGACAGGAGGCCTGGGTCAGAGCCAGTGTACGGGGCTGCTGCAAGGCAGAGCACACTGGCAACATGGTGATGGCAAAGGTATCTTTCAATATATATGTTAAATATATATATATATATATATATATATATATATATATATCATATTTGAAAAACCAAGTGACAGAGACAAGGGGTGATTTTTCACCTGCTGGTTCACGCTCCAAATGCTTGCAACAGCAAGGGGTTAAACCAGGCCAAAATCAGGAACTAGCATCTCCACCCAGGTCTCCCACGTAGATGGCGTGGACCCAAGTGGCTTGAGTCATCATTCACTCCCTTCCCAGGTGCATTTGCAGGAAGCTGGATTAAAAGGGTGGAGCATCCAGGACTGAGTCAGGCACTTCCGACAGGGATGCAGGCATCCCGCACAGTGGCTTGACATGCAACCTGCAACAGCTGCTCCAGTGATGGTAAGTGTATCTTCTCCCCAGAGAGGCTGATGCCATTGTAACAACTAGGGCCTCACAGGCAAGATATTTTGGATATTTTCATTGTTTCTGTTGATTAACAAGAGAACACATATTTATTGTAAAAAAAAAAAAAAGTTCAATGACTCAGCCAACTCCTGAGAAACTACGATGCATACACATGTGTATTTTTAACATAAATGGTTCTATTTTAAAGAGTAAGTTTTCTTTTGTTAATTGCAAAGTCATATATACAGGGAGGAGGAGAGATGGAAAGGAAGATCTTGCACCTGATGATTCACTCCCCAAGTGACTGCAATGGCCAGTGCTGCACTGATCTGAAGCCAGGAGCCAACAGCTTCTTCTGGGTCTCCCACACGGGTGCAGGGTCCTAAGGCTTTGGCTGATCCTCAACTGCTTTCCCAGGCCACAAGCAGGGAGCTGGATGGGAAGTGGGGCAGCTGGGATTAAAATCAGCACCCATTACTCACAGAGGCCATAAGACAAGAAAACGAAATAAAAGGAATTCAAATGGGAAATGAAGAAGTCAAGCTTTCACTATTCGCAGATGACATGACCCTTTACAAACAAGAACCAAGAGACTCAATACAGAGACTGCTAGAATTTATACGAGAGTTTGGTAGAGTGGCAGGGCACAAAATTAATGAACAAAAATCAACAGCCATAGTGTATGCAAGCAGCCCCAAGATGGAAAAAGATCTATCCAGTAAAGATACCATTCAAAATAACAGAGAAAAATATGAAGTACCTAGGAATAAATCTAACCAAAAATGTAGGAGACCTTTTTGAAGAAAATTATAAAATACTTGAAAAAATTTTTGAGCAAGACCTCAAAAGATGGAGCAAACATCCCATGCTCCTGGATAGGCAAAATTAATATCATTAAAATATCTATACTACCAAAAGCAATATAAACATTAAATGCAATCCCAATCAAATTACCCAAAACATTATTCATTGAACTGGAAAAAATGGTACAAAGGTTCATCTGGAAACACAAAAAAACATGAATAGCTAGAATAGGAAGTTAACAGGGGGAATCACAGTTCCGGACCTCTGGACATACTATAGGGCAGTGGTTATCAAAACAGCCTGGTACTGGCACAAAGATAGAGAGGAAGATCAATGGAACAGAATAGAAACACCAGAAGGAAACCCACACAGATACAGCCAAATAACCTTTGACAAAAAGACAGACGACAATCCAGGCAAATGGGAAGTTCTCTTCAATAAATGCTGTTGGGACAACTGGTTGATAGCCTGCAGAAACCAAAAAGATAGACCCACATCTCTCACCATACACTAAGATTAAATCTAAATGGATGAAAGACTTAAACCTACACCCAGAAACCTTCAAACTTCTGGAAGAAAGTGTTGGAAACACACTGCAAGATTTAGGTATAGGCCCTGACTTCCTAAAAACGACACCAAAAGCACTAGCAATCAAAACCAAAATAAACAAATGGGACTTCATCAAACTAAGAAGCTTCTGCACAGCAAGGGAAACAATCAACAAAGTAAAAAAGCAACCCACAGAATGGGAGAAGATCTTTGCACACTGCATAGGTGACAGAGGGCTAATCTCCAGAATATACAAAGATCTCCAGAGAAACCAAAACACCAAAACAAACAAACTGCTCAAGAAATGGGCACGGGAAATGGGCAGACATTTCACAAAGGAACAAACCCAAATGGCAAGCAAACATATGAAAAAATGCTCAAGTTCCCTGGCAATAAGGGAAATACAAATTAAGACAACAATGAGGTACCACCTAACGCCAGTAAGGATGGCACACATACAAAAAAACACCAACAACACTTGCTGGCTAGGATGCTGGCAAAGGGAACCCTACTCCACTGCTGGTGGGACTGCAGACTTGTACAGCCTCTATGGGAATCAGCATGGAGAACATTCAAACAACTGAAAATCTGCATACCATATGATCCAGCAATAGCACTCCTAGGAATATATCCAAAACACCTGTTACACCAGAAACCAACATGCACCCCTATGTTTATAGCAGCACAATCAATAATTGCAAAAACTTGGAAGCAGCCAAAATGCCCATCTACAGAAGACTGGATAAGAAAGCTACAGTTCATTTACTCCATGGAATACTACTCAGCTATTAGAAAAAAAAAAAAATGAAATGCAGCTTTTCGTGGCCAAATGGGCCCAACTGGAAACCACTATGCTAAGGGAAATGAGCCAATCCCAAAAGGTTAAATATCACATGTTTGCCTTAATATAGGGTGAAAGGATGTCAATCCGGAAAATAGTACCCATATGTTGTAATATTATTTTAAACTCAAACAGCCTGTATCTAATGCATTAAGATATTGTGATGTAATCAATGAACACACAGTTACTGTGAATCAGACTGCTTATGTTCTACACCAAAGAACTATAAAACCTAACATACTCTTGGGCCCGGCGGCATGGCCTAGCAGCTAAAGTCCTCGCCCTGAACGCCCCGGGATCCCATATGGGCGCCAGTTCTAATCCCGGCAGCTCCACTTCCCATCCAGCTCCCTGCTTGTGGCCTGGGAAAGCAGTCGAGGACGGCCCAATGCATTGGGACCCTGCACCCGCATGGGAGACCCGGAAGAGGTTCCTGGTTCCCAGCATCGGATCGGTGCAGCACCGGCCGTTGTGGTCACTTGGGGAGTGAATCATCAGATAGAGGATCTTCCTCTCTGTCTCTCCTCCTCTATGTATATCCGCCTTTCCAATAAAACAAATAAATCTGTAAAAAAAAAAAAAAAAAAACTAATATACTCTTAAGACCCTAGGCTACTTGGAAATGGGGTGGAAGAACAGGGAAATCTTCCATCTCCTTAGAATAAGTGAGGAAGACACAAAGTATAACCTATCAGAAACATAACAGGCAATTCATAGACAACAGACTCAAATCAGCATTAAACAACAGTTAAATTACGAAGACATATAGGGGGAACCAGAGCGACCCTGACAGCCTCTTAACAGAAGGTCATATGCACAGAGCAGGGGGGGACCCAGAGTGGAGCAGGAGGACAGGAGGAGGCTTGTATCCCAACCCTGAAAACTCAGATCCTCACCAAGGACTATCATATGGGCACCAAGGACTAAATCCCAACAGCCAAGGAGAACACGGGGAATTGGAGTGCCTTCAGAGGCCTAGAACTCCAAGGTCACCCAGCCCCATCTGGATCTACCACATGGGATGGAAGAGGCCCAAATCCTTCCTCACAGGACTCAAGGTCATCGGAACAACAGCCAGGAGCCCTGAGGGATCTGCAGAAATAGAAGAACAGCAAACTTCCTCCGGGACTCGGGAGGGGAGCTTCTTCTGGTCCTTACTTAGTTCCAACTATGGATCCCCACCCTCTCTTGCAATGACCATCAGGATCGCTCCGGAGCCCCACCCCAAAAAATAGAATAGATAGAGAAATACAAGGAAAGCTTAGAACCAAACAGGAAATGATCAGCGTGGATCCACATATACCTTACTAGATAGGACACAAAGATTAGTTACTCCTCACTAAGGTATTGAAGATTTCTCTGCACACCCCTGCTAAAACTGTTCTAGCACCTCAACTGTTCACAAAGGTCTTGTTAGATTTATAAGCCAGTTTAGATTATCCTAAAATCTGCCAAGTTCAGCAAAATTATACATCAACACAATAAACTGCTAAATACTAAAATGAAAACAGACGTGAGACAGCTGAATAGTACCCTATAGCCACTTTAAGGTGTATAGCAGCCGGTTCTGTGTACAAACAAAAATTGAAGGGTTAATGAAGTAGTCACAGGATATGATTAAGAACTTGCACTGTTATAACGTATTGATTACTTGATACCATGTCAATTAATTCCATAATGTTGTAAATTGTTGATGTTGTGCTGGGGCTTCTAATTGATCGGGATGATATTCTGCCAGCTCTGCCTTCAGACCAGAGATGGTTTCCCCAAGAGACTGTTGAGTTTATCTGGATAATAAGATGCTGGACTCTATGCTTGGTATATGTTTGCAACAAAAGAATCTCGACTTAATTTGAACTGTGATACTGCAACAAGGTGGAGGAATCCACCATGGAGGGAGGGCTTGGGGAGGGGATGGGGGAATCCCAGAGCCTATGAAACTGTGTCACATAATGCAACGTAATAATAATAAAAAAAAAAAAAAGGCACCCATATGGGATCCCAGTGCATTGAAGGCAAGTACTTTAGCCGTTAGGCTACCGGGCCAGGCCCCAGGGTAAGTTATGTTTAAACTTGGTATTGTGTCACATGTATAGTGGTTCCCTGGGTAGCATAACATCAATCTGTGTTTTCAGACAGCTCAGTTCTGAGCTCACAGGGCCATGATGCAGGGCCCAAAAGGCAGACGTGAGTGACCTTCAGTGATCCCCCATAGAGAGCTGCCGTGTATCCTTTGATCCTGAGCCTGGGGAGCAGAGCTGGGGCCCTCCCTGGTACACCTGAAGGAGAGGTCTGGAGACTGGCACAAGCCAGCAGCATCAGGAGGGTGACCCACAGCCTCCCTTCTCCTGGTCCTCGTTTCTTACCAAAGGCTCATTAATAACCATACCTTCAGATGAAGAGTCAAGGATGCAAAGAACAAGACAGAAGGAGAGGGAAGGAAGAACTGAACATTACCAGTCTCACAACACACAGCACACACGTTCAGACAAAATCCTTCAGGCACAGAAGAGTACATTGTTATCTGTTACAAAGTCCAGAAATCCACATGGAACTTTGGTTGAGAAAAGAAGCAGCCCTTTAAAAATGTAAACCCATAATGGATTATGCAGAAAAGATATTGAGAAAACTGGTTCCTATTTCTAAAATGAAAACAATGCTAATTCATACTTCATTCTTTGCAAAAATGAAAAAAGCACTTTAAATACTCCAAAGAAAAAATTTTACTGAGGGGCCAGCATGGTGGTGCAGCAAGCTAGTTATCCAGCCGCAAATGCTGGCATCCCATATGGGTACCAGTTCATGTCCCAGCTGCTCCACTTCCCATTCAGGCCCCTGTTTATGGCCTGAGAAAGCAGTGGAGGATGGCCCAAATCCTTGGAAGGCTGTTCCCACTTGGGGGGGGGGGGTGCGGCACCATGGCCTAGCGGCAAAAGTCCTTGCCTTGAATTTGCTGGGATCCCATATGGGTGCTGGTTTTAATCCCAAGCTGCCCCACTTACTTCCCATCCAGCTCTCTGCTTATGACCTGGGAAAGCAGTTGAGGACGGCCCAAAGCCTTGGGACCCTGCACCCACGTAGGAGACCTCGAGGAAGTTTCTGGCTCCTGGCTTCAGATCAGTGCAGCACCAGCCATTATGGTCACTTGGGAAGTGAATCATCAGACAGAGCATATTTGTCTCTGTCTCTCCTCCTCTCTGTATATCTTACTTTGCAATAAAGATAAATAAATCTTTAAAAAATAAATGAAATAGGGCCCGGCGGCGTAGCCTAGTGGCTAAAGTCCTCACCTTGAAAGCCCCGGGATCCCATATGGGCGCCGGTTCTAATCCTGGCAGCTCCACTTCCCATCCAGCTCCCTGCTTGTGGCCTGGGAAAGCAGTCGAGGACAGCCCAGAGCACTGGGACCCTGCACCTGTGTGGGAAACCCGGAAGAGGTTCCTGGCTCCTGGCTTCGGATCGGCGCACACCGACCGTTGCGGCTCACTTGGGGAGTGAAACATCAGACGGAAGATCTTCCTCTCTGTCTCTCCTCCTCTCTGTATATCTGACTTTGTAATGAAATGAATAAATCTTTAAAAAAAAAATAAATAAAATAAATCTTTTTTTTAAAGTGGTGAAAATTAAGCCATTATTGTAGAAGAAAATGGACTGGTGTTGTGGTGCCGTGGGTTAGGCTGCCACTTGGGACATCCACATTCCGTATCAAACAGCCAGTTCCAGTCCATCGTTGATGGGTTTCTGTCATCCGTGTCTGCGTTCATGTTCATATTCACAGCCTCCAATGAGAATCACAAATTCAGCTCTCCACCACACTGCATAATATGGGAATACTGATGGTAGATTGTCTAGGACCTGATCTACAGTTCTGGCCTGAGAACTCTGCTCTCTCCTGGGCCACAGTTCCTGAGCCTCGGCACAGCTGACATTTTGAGCTGGATGAGTCTCAGGTGTGAGAAGTTGGCCTGCACTGAAGTGTCCAGTGGTCATCTTGAGCTGTTACACATCGTCACTCCCTCTCCAGCAGATGGAAGATCTTGCTCTGACTCTCCTCTCTGTAAATCTGCCTTTCCAATAAAAAATAAATAAATCTTGAAGAAACACTCTACTTGTCATTGATATTATTTCCTTTGAATAAATGTGTAACGTCTATTTTTTGATCATACTATTTGTATTGGCTCAAAGCCTTGGGACACTGCACCCACGTAGGAGACCTGAAGGAGCTCCTGGTTCCTGACTTTAGATCGGCGCAGCATCAGTCATTGCAGTTACTTGGGGAATGAATCATCAGATGGAAGATCTTCTTCTCTGTCTCTCCTTCTCTCTGTATATCTGACTTTGCAATAAAAATAAATAAATCTTATTTTAAAAAAGGCTTTGATAGAGCTCCACTTTAAATCAGCAGAATAAAAATCATTGTATAATAATCATGCAAAAATCCTGCTCAGCATCACTAAGTCATCATGGAAATGCAAATCCTAATTACAATGATATTTCGCTTCAAGGTGTCTATGGTAAATAGCAAAACAAAACAGGGGCAGGTGTGTGGCACAGCAAGTTAAACCCTTGTATACTGGAAGTTTAAATGGAAATGATCATTTAAGTGCTGGCTTCTCCACTTTTTTCCCTTTCTGATAGAATTCTTGATTTTCCAAATGTCATCAACAGCTTCAAGAAATTTCTATACACTCACAAAAATATGCACAGAAGGTGACAATCAAGTCTCCGTGAAGCACACTATGTTGGCTTCCCCACTTTTTATTCGGCTTCCCAGTGGTGCTCCTGGAAAGGTAATGGAAGACAGCCCAAGTGCTTGGACACCTGCCTCCTGCATGGTAGTCCAGGGTGGAGTTCCTGGTTACTGCCTTCCACCTGGTCCAGACCTGCCTGTTGTGGCCATTTGGAGAGTAAATCAGCAAATGGAAGCTCGTTTTCTTTCTCTCTCTCTCTAGTTAATTAATTAACTACTTATGTAACACCAAAACAAGAACAAAGCAAGCATTTGTGGGGATGTGGAGGAACTGCGTTCTTTGTGTACTTCTGGTAGGAACAGGAAATGGTGCCCTGATGGAAAACATGGCAGTTCCTCCAAAATTTAAATACAGAAGACCAAATGAAACAATTCCATTTATAGACACAAAGAACTGGTGTGGGAAGGGTGAACAGATACGTGTACATCCGTGATTATAACAATATGGCAACATTGTTCACAATAGCCAAAACCCATAGGCAAATTACATCTCTACCAGTAAATCAATGAGCAAGCAAGGTGTCATTGCACCTGAATAGTATTGTGCCATAAAAAGGAAGAACTGTTTTTTTTTTTTTTAATGCTTGTAATGCCCAAACTAAAGCCGGAAACCTGGAATTCCTGTCCAGATCCCCCATGTGAGTGCAGATAAAGCTCTTGGGCCATCTTCTCCTGCCTTGCTAGGCCATTGGAAGACAGCTGGCTCAGGAGTAGAGCAGCATTTGCCATGCCAATGTTTAACCTCTTCTGCCCGAGTTTCATGCCCCTGTCTTCTAAGTTTTTCCAGCTTTATATTTTTATTTTGAGTTTTAGTTAATATTGAACAGGTTAGGTACAATTCCAAGAACATAATGGCATTCCCTTAGGAAGAAGATTCTGACATGCTGCGACTTGAATAAACCCGCATAATGATGCTAGGTGAAATAACACCAGCCACAAAAAGACAAATACTATACAACTCTGCTACATCTCGACACCGGAGTGATCAAACCCATAGAGACAGGAAACAGGAAGAAAGTGGCTGCGGCTGAGGCCAGAGGAGTGAAGGGAAGCTACTGTTTAACGGGTTCAGACTCTAGTTCTGCAAGATACAAGAAAGTTCGGCGGGTGGGTGGGGTGACAGTCGCACAACAATGGGAATGCACTGTGTCTGTGGAACCTACTCACACCTCCACGCAGAAGGAATGCCAATGTTGTGAACGGCACTGTCAACCCAAAGTTGGTCCAATGGCACAGACAGCTGCACAATTGTTCAATGGAGAAAAGCCCACTTCCTTGGGGGAAGTGGGCGCAGGACCGCCGCTTGGAGGTGGCCAGCACAGAAAGGAGGGGTGACCTGTGAGTGGCCTCCTGCTCACGCCGCCTGGAGGCCCCGCATTGCTCCACGCGCGGAGCGAAAAATAATAGCCAAAGATACTTCAGCACGAATAATGTGGCCCACTGCAAGAAAAATGAACAGTCCGTTGCCGGCAATGAGATTTCTGAGACTACTTCCAAGAGTCCAGAGACAGCAAAGGAAAATACAAAAAAAGACTAGTTGAGCATTATCAAGGGTATGAAAGTTGAACTGAGCGCAGCAAATGTACAGACAACAAGGCCATCCGGCCAAAGGCTGCCAAAAAGCGTGGAGGCCACAATCGGCAGGCCTCCACGGGCCGTGGATGAAGCCCCGAGGAAGAGAGCCAAGCCCCTGAGTCCTGAGTTGGTGGCAGCCGCATCCGCTGTTGCGGATTCTCTTCCCTTTGCTAAGCAGAAGAGCAAGTCAGACCTGCTCAGGCAGGTCCGGCCGCACGAGGAGGACCCGCGGGCACGGAGAGATGGGTCCAGACCGAAAATTAGTTTCGGTAACATAATATCAGATATGAAAGTTACCAGACCTGCTGCAGTTAGAGTTCCCCGAAGACCAGAGCACCAGATTCAATTTGATGAAGAGTCCGACAGCTCGCCTGAGCAGTCTGCCGATCCCAGGAAAAGTGTTAGGAGAGATTTATTCAAAGGGAAGAGACTTAATATTTTTGACATTGAGACATTTACTGAAGAAGCACCTAAAACAGAAGTGTCGCCTTCGCTCTGGGATATTGAATTTGCTAAGCAGTTGGCTGCAGTCAGTGCACAGCCCTTTCAGAATGGCTTTGAGGAGATGATCCAGTGGACCAAGGAGGGGAAGCTGTGGGAGTTTCCGATTGATAACGACGCAGGTTTTGATGATGATGGTTCAGAATTTCATGAACACATTTCCCTGGGTCAGCACCTGGAGGTGTGTTTTTTTATGCAAAAATAAAACTATCACCTGTATTGACACATATAGGGACACAATGGACAACCACACAGGACAGAACAGTAGAGCAACCAGCAGTTGCGGGCAGGCTAATACTCCTCTTCCTCATCCTCTCCCTACCACAGTCTGCTGCCACCTCTTCATAATCCTTCTCCAGGGCAGCCATGTCCTCACGAGCCTCAGTCAACTCTCCTTCCTCCATGCCCTCACCCATGTACCAGTGAACAAATGCACGTTTGGCATACATGAGGTCAAACTTGTGGTTCAGACGAGCCCAGGCCTGGGCAATGGCTGTGGTGTTGCTGAGCATACATGCAGCTCGCGGGACACTGGCCAGGTCTCCACCAGGCACCACAGTGGGAGGCTGGTAGTTAATGCCTACCTTAAAGCCAGTGGGGCACCAGTCCACAAACTGGATGCTCCGCTTGGTCTTGATGGTAGCAATGGCCGCGTTGACATCTTTGGGAACCACATCCCCACAGTACAACAGGCAGCAAGCCATGTATTTCCCGTGGTGAGGGTCACATTTTACCATTTGGTTAGCTGGCTCAAAGCAAGCATTGGTGAGCTCTGCTACAGAAAACTGTTCGTGGTAGGCTTTCTCAACGGAGATAACTGGGGCATAAGTGGCCAGAGGGAAGTGGATGCGAGGATAGGGGACCAAATTGGTCTAGAACTCCTGCAGGTCAACATTCAGGGCTCCTTGAAACTGCAGCGAGGCTGTGATGGAGGACACAACCTGGCTCATAAGGCGGTTCAGGTAAGTGTAACGGGGGCGCCCAATGTCGAGGTTTCTCCGACAAATGTCATAGATAACCTCATTGTCCACCATGAAGACACAGTCTGAGTGCTCCAGGGTGGTGTGCGTGGTGAGGATGGAGTTGTAGGGCTCCACCACAGCTGTGGAGACCTGAGGGGCCGGGTAGATGGAGAACTCCAGCTTGGACTTCTTGCTGTGATCGACAGAGAGGCGTTCCATCAGAAGCAAGGTGAACCCAGAACCGGTACCCCCACCAAAGCTGCGGCACACCAGGAAACCCTGCAGGCCCGAGCACTGCTCAGCCAGCTTGCGGATGTGCTCTTGGACAGGTTCAATGATCTCCCTGCCAACAGTGTAGTAGTCATGGGCATAGTTATTGGCTGCATCTTCCTTGCCACTAATGAACTGCTCGGGGTGGAACAGCTGGCGGTAGGTGCCAGTGCGAACTTCATCAATGACCGTGGGCTCCAGGTCTGCAAACACAGCCCTGGGCACATGCTTGCCAGTGCCTGTGTCGCTAAAGAAGATGACAAGGGACTGGTCTAATACCCCAATTGGCTCTTCGCTTGACATCTGGCCATCAGGTTGGATCCCGTGTTCCAGGCAGCAGAGCTCCCAGCAGGCATTGCCAATCTGGACACCAGCCTGACCAATGTGGATGGAGACGCACTCACGCATGTCGGAAACTTGCTGGGACAAGGGATGCCACAGGAGGAATAAAGCAGAAGGTCCCACAGGAGCTCACACTGGCAGACCAGCAGAGTCTACGAGAACTACCGATCTTTTTTTTTTAAGATTTATTTATTTTATTACAAAGTCAAATATTCAAGGAGGAGGAGAGACAGAGAGGAAGATCTTCCGTCCTATGATTCACTCCCCAAGTGAGTCGCAACGGCCGGCGCGCCGGTAGGAAGCCAGGAACCAGGAACCTCTTCCAGGTCTCCCATGCGGGTGCAGGGTCTCAAAGCTTTGGGCCGTCCTCGACTGCTTCCTCAGGCCACAAGCAGGGAGCTGGATGGGAAGTGGAGCTGCCGGGATTAGAACCAGCGCCCATATGGGGAACAATAGTTCAGCATGTTTCCTTTGTAGTCTTCACCCACAGAGGCACATGTAGTCACCTTAATGCATGTGGAGCAGAATGTTGTGAGCAAGGCAACACCGAATTACCCACAGTTTGATTATCTGCAAGAACCAGAATTCCCAGTGAGGCCCATCAGAACTGCATGGCAGTCCATCAGGGGTCTAGGATTGCTTCAAAATGCTTGCATTTCCTGGCTGTAGAAGCGAGGTTAACTGCTCATTAACTGCTCATGGCTCCAGCCCAACCTAGCTGTGCACTCGAGGCATGTAAAAAGGCCTCACGAAAGTTAGCATTGTAAGAACAAGCATCTATTCCAGGCCCGTGAGCTCTCTGCACAGACAAATGGACCCCTACACCCGTCTGGTGTTGGCACGATGAGAGTTTATCATTCTTGCCTCACAGAAGGTCATTTGAGCACCATGCCCAATAACCTTGCCTCTCCATGGAGGCTTAGCGTTGAATCCAGTCTGTCTGAGCAGAAACTTGCCCGAGTCCACTCTGCATGGCCTCTGCCACTGGTTTGGGGTATAAGACTTATTGCCCATGGCATCAGACCTGGCCAGGCTGTGTCCTCACTTTCCTTCCCTCTGGAAAGCAGCACCACTTCCAGCCTCTACAGTTCTAGCTGACTCTGAGGAGCCTCTGAGTAGGACTGAAATGAGCAGAATCCCACAGTGAAAGGGTCTTGTCTTAAAGCCTAACAGGTGCTGCCTGCACAGCGCCCACTCCAGCCTGCCCTTCGCCTCTGGGCTCTGGCGGTGTGATAGACACCTGATACCAACAGCTCCTGCTCCTCGAGGCAGCAGCACTGCGTCCTGGGAGACAGACGGCAGGAGCCAGGAATTCGACCTTTGCAGACCAAGCTAAGGTCCACTGTGGAATTACTCTTCTCCCAAAAGCAGAGAGCCTTCCATCCACTCAACCACTGAAACAGAATGTTACATTCACCAGTGACGATCAGCACGAAGTTTTATTACAACGAGAGGTAAGGCTCCCAGCTAGCTAACCAAAAGCAGCACCTCTTACGGAGTGTGAAACCACACAGCACATTCACAGGGTTTTTACAGGGGCAGTTTACAATAGTTTGTTGTGGCTGGACAGCCTGTGCCTATCTTTTCTCCAGTCCAGTAGTTAAGATAACCAGACTCAGGCCTTGGAGCCACCTGTGAGATAACCAGACTGGGATCTTGATTCCTGGAAACGAAATTATCTGTGCTAAAGATCACGTAGACAGTTTGGCCTGTGAGCTCACACAGTCTCACACACTTTCATAGCTAAGAACATCTCCCAAAGTGCCCCCCACTGCCTAAGCAGGAAACTGGCTCTCCAGGAGATATGTAAATGCATGGATGGGGCCCAGAGCGATGGCCTAGTGACTTAAGTCCTCACCTTGCATACACCAAGATCCCATATGGGTGCCAGCTCATGTCCCGGCAGCTCCACTCCCCATCCAGCTCCCTGCTTGTGGCCTGGGAAAGCAGTAGAGGACGGCCTAAAGCCTTGGGACCCTGCACCAGTGTGCAAGACCCGAAAGAAGCTCCTGGCTTCAGGTCGGACACTTGGGGACTGAATCAGCTGATGGAGAAACTTTGTCCCTCCTTCTCTCTGTAATTCTGCATTTCCAATAAAATAAATAAATATGATTATTTTTATTTTTATTTTTTTAATATTTCTTTTATTTTTATTACAAAGTCAGATGTACAGAGAGGAAGAGAGAGAGGAAGATCTTCAGACCGATGATTCACTCCCCAAGTGAGCACAACAGCCAGTGTTGCGATGATCCGGAGCCAAGATCCAGGAACCTCTTCCAGGTCTCCCACGCGGGTGCAGGGTCCCAAGGCTTTGGGCCGTCCTCGACTGCTTTCCCAGGCCACAAGCAGGGAGCTGGATGGGAAGTGGAGCTGCCAGGATTAGAACCGGCGCCCATATGGGATCCCGGCGTGTTCAAGGCAAGGACTTTAGCCGCTAGGCCACGCCACCGGGCCCTGTAAATATAATTATTTTTAAATGCATGTATATACACATGTGTTCAGGCATACAGCCACACCTCAAACCCCAGCACTGGCCCTTGCTGTGCTGGAAATGCCCTCCCACTGTATTCCTGTGCAGTTTCCAGCTGTTCCCACACCGCTTCTCAGGCACCTCCTTGAGACTGTCACCCACCCCAGCCCTGAGTCAACTTTGTCTGCCCCATCCTGGGGTTTCTGGAGGCAGGTGTTATACCTTATGAACTCTGAGTGATATGTCTAGGACATGAGGCCAGATCTCAGCCCATTCGGCCAATGCTTGGCACTGAAGCTGCCGCCACACTCTGCACGCATGTTCCTTGGGCACACTGTATTCCAGGGGCCTTCCTGCCCCTGCCCTGGGCGCCCCCTCAGGGACAGCCAAGGAAGCTCCTCCTTGCTGAGAGACCAGGGGGTCTCCTTCTCAGGGGTCCTGAGGGTGAGAGCAAAGCAAAGGCGCAAGGGCCAGCACCAGAAATGAAGCATCCGATAAGCCGACACCTGGCAGGCCTCACCTTCAACAGCAGTCAATCCTGAAATCGGGTCCCTCTTGCCTAGCTTTAGGTCCCGTTCACCCCCACATCCCTAGACACAAAGGAACTCACACTGTGACATTCTCACTCTGCTCTCTGACTTAATCCACACAGCACAGCATTTACAGAAGTCAACCACGGAGAACTGAAACACATGTCCCAAGGCCGAGTGGAAAGCCTGGCCCTGCTCTCCAAGCTAACTACACTCCCCAAGACCAGGAGTTCCCCCAGCAGGATGGGAAAGGAAGGAGCCAAAGGATGGGAATCCCGCTCCTGACCTGTTAGCTACATTTATGTAGATGCTAAATCCTTCGTTGTTGTTTCAAAGACATTTACACTATCTAACAGATGGAACAGATTCCATCAAAACGAAGCAACTTCTGGGGGGGACAGCACTGTGGTAGAATGGATTAAGCTGCCACTTGCATCCCTTATGGGTCCTGGTTCAAATCCCAAATGCTCCACTTCTGATCCAGTTCCCTGCTAATGCACCTTGGAAACCAACAGAAAATGGTCCAAGCCCTTGGGTCCCTGTACTCAGATGGGAGACTTTAATGAAACTCCAGACTCCGGGCTTTGGCCTGGCTCAGCCCTGACCACTTGGGCCACTTAAAGATTCCTCTCTTTCCCTTCCTTTCTCCTTGTTTTTTTCTTCTTCTTCTTCTCTCTCTCTTCCTCTCTCCCTCCTTCTGTAATTCTGCCTTTCAAATAAATAAAATACATCTTTCATTTTTTAAAAAAGCAACTGCTGGGGCCTATGTGATGGCTTCTCCGCTAATCCTTCGCCTGTGGCACCGGCATCCCATATGCAGGCTAATTTATGCCCCAGTGCTGCACTTCCTGTCCAGTTCACTGCTAATGTTCCTGGGAAAACGGCAGAGGACGGCTCAAGTGTCTCGGCCCCTGCACCCTTGAGGGAGTCCCAGTTCTTCCACTTCCAATCCAGCTCCCTGCCATTGCCTTGGGAAAGCAGCAGAGAATGACTCACGTGCCTGGGTTTCTGCACCCACGTGGGAGGCCTGGCCCGGGCTTTAGATCAGCCCAGCTGTGGCCGTTACAGCCACTGGGGAGCAAACAAGCATACAGAGAATTATATATATGTACAATTCTGTCTTTCAAATAAAGAATTTTTAAAACTCTCTAGAAATGTCTCTTTTAGAGTCCCTTGTCAGGAAACACACAGAACTAGACTCCAGAACATGTGGCTTCTTAGGGTCAGGCCGGCCCAGAACTCAGACTTGCTGTTCTCTGAGGGCTCTGCTGGGGCCAACTCCTGTGGAGACACAGCAAGAAACAGCCCAGGAACGCACATCCAGTTGAAAGAACGAAGTGTGCAGCTGTTAGGAGGCAGGGGACAAAGAAGAGCTTCTGGCCCGTGTGTTGAACAGAGCACAGCCACTGGGCTCTTCAATGGAAGAGGAAAAGGTGTGAGGTCAGCCTGGAGAACCACAGCTGAAAAGAGCCATGCCAGCCTAGAGCAGGGTAGCACCCACCAGACCGTCTGCACCCCTTCTCCACTGACCTGAGGGACTCCAGTGCTAGCCACCTTTTCAGGGACTCTCCCTGCCATATCCTCCAGCCAGAACTGTCCAGTCCAGAAAACAAAACAGGCCTGGCAGGAGGTGCCCACCCAGCTGGGCCCTGGGTCCAGCTGCCACCAGACAGGGACAATACGCCCATGTGACTTGCAAATGATCCAGGCCTGCAAAGTAGAATCTTCCGATAGATTGCGACACTCCCCTGGCTCTCCAGGAAGTTATGCAATCCTCTAGCTCTATAAAGACAGCCACAGCCGGTGTGGGAACCTCTGTCAGCCAGCCGCCCGGCAGCCTCCGGCCCCTCCTGCCACCATCCTCACCATGGCCACCATGCAGATCCACTACCTGCTGCTGCTGACATTCTGCTGCTTACTCTTCTTCCAGCCTGCCCAAGGTGAGCCGGGGCACCTGTAGGAGCTCAGGGACACGCAGACGGGCAGCATCCAAGGCCAGGCAGTGAGGCTGCAGGACCTCAAGATCCCGAGGGTCCCCAAACCCCCCAGGTCTACAAGCTGTACACGGGGCAGAGCAGCAAGCGCAGGGGGCCTCAGGCAGTGGCAGGCAGCTCCATCCTCCCCTCATCTCCGTCCCTGTTCAGCCGTCTCCAGCTCACCCTGGGTGGAGGGATGGCGGCTGCACCTGCTTGACAGCTCCTAGTCAGAGCCCTGACAGCCCTGTCCTCACCCCAGGTAACTGGGCGGCTACTCCTGTCCTGCTGCCTCGCCTGTGCCCAGGTCACCCAGGGATCTGGGGCCACCTTCCATCTGCCCCGGGAAACCCAGCCAGTGTCCTGCCTGCAAGTGCCCCTCTGCTCACCACGCCCCTGCAGGAGGATGCGATATCCCAGTCCTGTCCCTCACTCTCCATGACCTTGGGCAGGTCACAGCTTTCTAAGCCTTTGCTTCCTCGTTTGAGAAGTGAGGAGGCAGAGGCAGAGAGCTCAAAAAGTGTGGCAGTTCACAGATTCCCTGACAGAGTGTGCCTTTCTGTAGATATGCTTGGTTTATACATTTTGTGCCTCAGTTTTCCCATCTGAAAACTAGGTACAAAAGCACTGCAAATGCAAGAGTTTTCCATGTCGCCAGTTCAACCCTTTAGAGAGCTGGAGAAATCCACTTAATCCATCGCAACCATGTTGTTTTAAAGACAGAAAGGGGATATGCTGTTTCATAGTCATGCTCTCATTCAGTTCCCTGTGTGCACGTGTGTGCATGTGTGTGTTGTGCAGGGGTGTGTGTGCATGTGTGTGTTGTGCAGGTGTGTGTGTGTGTGTGTGTTGTGCATGTGTGTGTGTGCATGTGTGTGTTGTGCATGTGTGTGTGTGCATGTGTGTGTTGTGCATGTGTGTGTGTGCATGTGTGTGTTGTGCAGGTGTGTGTGTGTGTGTGCATGCCTTCACCACGTAGCAATGAGAAATTTCCTTCCTATAGTTGCTCACTTTACTAACACCAAGTGTTTTGTTGTCAGGCTGCCGCGTGCAAACCTGACCATGAATACCTCATTCAAAGCATTGAAAGTTAAGCAGTTTTTCCAAGGAAGTGCAAGAAAAAGTAAACTTATTAACACTCATTACATATTTCCTAATTTCTAATACTAATATTCACCACATACTTATTCATTTGGAATATCAATGTTGGTTAAATATGCGTTAACTTATCTTTTTCACTATAATACTAACAGCTGACACGGAACAAAAATTCCATGGAAACGCAAGCTAGGCTAGCTCATCTCACAAAACAAACTTCTGACTCTGTTTCCCGCGAACTTTCTGAAGGACTTCTGTGCACTGGGATAGGGTCAGTGACCCCAGCAAGGCCACTTTGTCCTGTGATGTGTAGGGGCAGAGTCTCTGCCACTGGGCTTGCCCCGCACCTGGCCATATACCATGGCCCCAGTTGGCCACATCTTGAAAGGGGAGCACAGGGGAGGGCACTGCCTGGTATGAGGGTCTGTGCTGGGGTGTCACTTGGGGCACCAACGTGGCTGTGTATCCCAAGTGGCTCATATGGTAGAAGCGCGCGGGTCTCGGGGTGTGCTGCAGGCAGTCCCCACATTCCCTCTGCCTCACTGTGGTGCTCACTGCTGCCCTCTAGTCACGGCAGCCTCATTCTACCCCACTGCCTGCCCAGCAAGGAACCCGGGAGGGCACTCCCATGTGGCACTGAGTCCGGCCTCAGCCCCCCCCTTCAGCGCATGCCCAATCTGCCCTAGGCATCTCCTTCATGAGTCAAGCACAGCCCACAGGCCTGAGATGCAGCCAAGGCCCAAGCCTCCAAGCAGTTTTCTTCTCTGCTGGCAGGGTGGAGGACTGTCTTACTCACTCTGCCATGCCAACAGTCCCGTGAACACAGAATGATGCCAAAATGGCAAGGCAGCCAGGTCCCTGGATTGGCTCCACAAGAATCAAGGTCTGTAGAATTCAAGGAAGTTCAAGGCCTTGTATTTGCAGATGACACAAACGTCTGTGTGCAGCCACCGCGTGCAGGCTTTCCCCGGGGAAGCAGGCAGAGTCAGGAAGCCCTCAGTCTCGCAACCTCCCTTTCTGGAGCAAAGCACAGTATGAGGAGCCGATCATATAATTAATGACCTAATTACAGAAGCCTTGTGGAATGCTCGTTAGGCTTGGGTGCCAAGCCAGCATGTGAACAGGAGCCGGCCTGGCACCGAGGCATGGGAAAAGGTGTTCTGAGGGAGACTGGCACATGACGGGGAAACGCACGGTATTTGATGCACAGAGTATTTAGAAAAATTAATTCCTTCCTGACCATTAAAATCCTGATATGTCACAGAAGTACTAGGTTTTTATATTCTGAAAACATGAAGGATGTGACCGCATCCCTGCCCAGACAGGGACCCGTGCCCCAAGGCTCGATGCCACTTTCTCCCGACTTCCTCCTGCCTTGATGCACCTCCATGACGGCTGTAAGTCATGCAAATCAACCAAAGGTGAGGGATGGGAAAACAGCAGGTGCATAAGTCCAGAGATGCACGTGAATCCATTTCAGCCCCTGCTAGGCCCGTGAAAGGAGCAAAGAATCTTGGCTCCGTTTTGTGGGCACACCTGGCAGGAAGCAGCCTAAGGATCATTCATCAGCCACTAGCTGGGACGGGGCCTTACACAGACTGGAGGCTCAGGATGCAAATAGTGAGGTGGGTGGTGCAGGCACCCCCAGAACAACACCCTGGAGCCAGACGAAGCGAGGCCTTGTGGGGCAGGACACACCAGTGGGTCAGGTGAGCTCCTATCAGATGGGAGGGTGAGAGCAGAATGGGACATGGCTCTTTAGTGATCCACCTGTCTGCAGCATGCAGGCTAATTGGAGGCAGCCTGGAGGACCTTCCCCCCAGAGCAGAGCTACTACTACAAGTGTGCAAAATGACCCCAACCCACTGACCCAGGAGCCAGTCCTTCCTCCCTTTTCCATGTGTCCCTACCAGCTCAGGCTCTTTGCTGGACTCTCAATGTGGGTGGCAGGCATTGGCTCCCCGCCCCCACCCCTGTGGTCCTCCCTTCCCAGCACCTGAGTGCCTCATCCGTAGGCCTCCCCCCAACCCGCTTGTTCTAATTCCTCCTGCCTTTCTGACCTCTGGCAGCAGCTACCAGCTCTGTGCCTGCCACAGCCTCTAGATCCATCCAAGAAAACACGCTCAGACTGGGCTCCTGCAGCCCTCGGCGCCACACCTGACAGAAGCCCCTGTCAGCAGCACGCAGGAGGTACCAAGTGCTCCAAACCACACTTTACAGCTGGAGAACGCAGCCGTGGGACTGTGGTCTTGTTAAGGGCCTCAGGATTCCCACATGCGGGACTAACTTCCGCAGGGTCATGGGTCCCTTCAGGACAATCTCAGAGGTTCCAGCACTCAGCCAGCCAGTGTCGAGGGCTGTATGCCAAAGGTTCTGAAGTGACTCCAAAGCCTGCTGCCTTCCACACACTCCCGAGACCTCTGCGTGGACTGCCAGCCACAGGGACAGAGTTCAAGAACAGTCGAGGCAGGAACTGCATTTGTGCTTTGTGAACTTGGTCAGAGGCACTGCTCATGCGAGCCACATGCCTCAGATTCTGGGTGACCAGGGCTTTAAGGCACCCTCAGTACAGGAGAGGCCTTGGCTTTGGCTGTGTTCCCACTAGGCTGCGAACCTTGGTGGTTTGTGAGAAGGGTTTGTTCCCTTGATTCTATGCCCAAATAACTTCAAAAGATTCATAGAAATGAAGTCAAACCATTTCTGGCCTATACTAGCTGTGTCCTCGAGGCTGATGGCAGTCATGTGTCAGTGTCACAGTGGATGAACTTGTGTATTCCTGGCTCCGCTGCCAACCAACCACCTTATCCTGACATCGGAAGCAGCTGTTGCTAACCCTGGCCCAGAAGGCTTTGACCATGGAATTCCTCAGATTCTTTTCTTTATGCTTATTTTTTTAATCTACTTGAAGAGCAGAGAGAGAGAGAGAAAGAGCTCTTCCATCCACTGATTTATTCAGCAGGCAGGGCTGGGCCTGGGTCAGGAACTCCATTGAGGTCTTCCAGGGGGCGTGGGGCCCATCCGTTCAGCTTCAGGAAAGCCCAGTTTTCCCACGAAGTGCTCTGTGCAAAGCTGCACTCCGTGGTCAATGAGAGTCATCTTTGCCCTTGTCCTTGTCAACTCAGGTCAATTTTGGTCATTTTTAAATTTTAGCCGTCTGGTGGCACATCACCATGGTATCATTGGAGTTTAATTTGCATCTCCCTGATCAACACTAAACTGAGGAATTTGATATAGAGTCCCTGGCTCCTGGGCACTTTGATAGATGCTTGTTGGTCCCTTGCAGCTGTTTTCCACTGGATGGTCTCCATCTTAGATGGTTGTTATATGTGTATCTCCAGCACGCGTGTCCTCTTGTGTGTTACGGCTATCTTCTCTTGCATGCATCACAACTTTCCTCTTAACGGAAACCTAGCTGAAACAGAGGGTTTTTTCACTATTTCAATGTAGATAAATGTGTCATGTCTTTTCCTTCCCGGTCAGTGCCGAGCCTGCATCCTTGTACTTGTCTCCCCAATTTTAAAATGCATATATACAAAGAATCTTCAAAAACCTCATGGAAAACACATATTATGAAAAAAATAAGCATGGATTTTAAATTGTTTTTACAACAAAATAAACTTACGTTTAATTTTGTTTTCCATGAACTTTTGGAAATACTTTGTATCATCTTCCAAAATTCTATTGTTATTCCTTTTACATTTGTGCTTATAATCCATCTGGTAATGATGTGTGTCTCTGTGTATCTGTCCATGTGTTTATGTGTGTTTGTGTGTGTGGTTTTGTGTGCATCTGTGCATGTCTGTAGGTGTCTTTGCCCATGTCTGTGTCAGTGTGTGAATATCTGTGTGTGTGATGAAATAAAGAGCCAGTAGAGTGTCCAGTTGTGCCACAAACACTGAGAGGTTCTCTCCACGAATCCACTGGTCCCCTGCCTTTGCACCTGTGCTCTCCAGGCAGAGGCTGTTTCTACACGCCCCGTTCTGCTGCATCGTGTGCCCATCTTCATGTCATCACACTGTCATTACAGTGGCCCCATCATTAGTCTGCAATCCAGGGAAGCAAGTCCTTCCACCTATTTCAAAATGCCTCAGCTATTCTTGTCCCTTTGAATTTCCAAATACGTGACAGAATCATTTTCTAAGTTTCACTGAAAGAATCTCTTGGGGTTTCCATGGCATTTGGGTTGGATTGATCTGGAGAATTATGGGGAAAAGTTAACACTTTAAAATAACCTTGAGGGACAGACACTTGACAGAGCAGTTCAGACAGCCTTCGGGGTGCCCGCACCCCATTTCAGAGCGCCTGGACTCAAGCTGCAGATCCACCAGGACTCCAGTTTCCTGATGATGGAGCCCACCCTGGGAGGGTACAAGCTGATGACTTAGGGACTTCAGTGCCTGCCACTCACAGGGAGTTCTAGATTGGATTCTAGAAGCTTCTAGAAGCTCCTGGCTTCAGCCTGGCAAGCCTCGACTGTTATGAACATTTTGGAATGCACCAGAAACAGGTGTTTTTCTCTGTCTGGATGATGCAGGGCAGACATTTGGAAGAGTGAACCAGCAGATGGAAGATAGTGTGTTTCTCTCTCTCTTTCTCTCTCTCTCTCTCTCCACCCTCTCTCTCTTTCTCTCTCTCTCTTTCATAAATTAGTAAAGCGAAAACCAAAAGGAGAGCTTCTTGATTTTAAAACATCTTCACTTCGTTACTCGCCTGACCTTCCTAGTGACAGACAGCCTCAAGGAGATTCCTTCTTGCCACAAGGGCTGGACAGAGCTGCCCCTCCAGCACCGAGAGCCTCTAGTGATGTCAGACAGACACTGTAACTGCAGCCTATTGCAGAGCTGGGTTGGCTGTGTTCTCACACAAGCCAACACAATCTTGGACCAGCCTGCACAATCTTGAACAGCATCAACAGGAGTCAACCTGATGCAGAGAAAGCAGAGACCATGTTTTTCCATGAGCCATTGTGTGGCCAGCCTTGGCCCAATATGCTTCATTGAGTAATGAGAGGGTGAAAAAGCAAGTCTCTTATCATTCTTCCATCGCCATGGCAATGCAGCTCCCTAAGAATGCTCTGTGACGTTAGAAATGTCCTAGCTCTGCATTGCCCAAAGCAGTGACCACCAATATCCACGGCTACCGAGTGCCTGCAGTGTGCCATATGTCGTTACCATGTACTTAGCTGTGAATGGCCACATCCAGCTAGTGGCTACCATGTGGGACAGCAAAGATTTACAGTGGACAAACGGGAAAATTAAGCCTTTTTTACCTTTGGGGGTAGGACTCAGTTAAGGAACTCGCATTTATTCCAAGCCTCATTACTGAGGAAGTCTACTGGAAGTCTTTACAGAGGAGGATGGACAGTATTGGGAGGGACCTCAGAACTAAACATTGAGAAAAACTGGAGATATATATATATATTCATATATATATAAACATGTATGTGCATTTATGTATATATAATAAATATATGTGCATTTTTATCTAAAAGAACTATATAATGCAGACTAGCATACCAAGAAGTGAAGACACATTGCAGCATGCGTCTCTACTCCTGAATAAAAGATGGACTCCCAATGAAACTGCTAAATACATAGTGAGACGTTGGACTTTCTCCTTTGTCTATATGTATATCAGAATACACTTAAATATCAGAGTAATGGACATGTGATTGTTGTTGAGATGTTATACTATTGTAATACTGTAGGGGAAATCAGTGAGGGTGGGGAGGGAGAAAGGGGAGCTGAGCGGGGAAATCCCTGAGAATCTGAAATGTATCATGAAAACGTTTTAATGGGGAAAAAGGAAGTGGAATCTGAAATGGGCTTGTGGCCCAGTGATTAAGATGCCAGCTGGGATTCCTGTCACCCAGACCAGAGTCTCTGGCTCTGAATCAGCTCTGTTTCTGGCAATGCACACACTAGTGGCCACAAGTGGTGGCCCAGGTTCCTGGTTCCCTCCACCCACAGGAGGGACCCGGACTGCATCCCAGGGTCCTGACTGCAGCCTGGTTCCCTGCCTCAACTCTTGAGGGGATCTGGAAGATGACCCAACAGGTAGAAGAGCTCTCTGCTCTTCCTATCTCTTTCTCTGTGTCAATCTCTTTGAAATAAATAAATAGATAGATAGATAGATAGATAGATAGATAGATAGATAGATAAATAAATAAATAAATAAAATCATGGGCTCGGAGTGGTAGCCTAGTGGCTAAAGTCCTTGCCTTGCACTCACTGGGATCCCATATGGGCACCAGTTCAGGTCCCAGTGGCCCCGCTTCCCATCCAGCTCCCTGCTTGTGGCCTGGGAAAGCAGTAGAGGATGGCCTTGGGACCCTGCACCTGCATGGGAAACCTGGAGGAGGCTTCTGGCTTCTGGATTTGGATCAGCTCAGTTCTGGTCATTGTGGCCACTTCGGGAGTGAATCAGAAGACAGAAGATCTTCCTCTCTGTCTCTCCTCCTCTCTGTATATCTGGCTTCCCAATAAGAAATAAATAAATCTTTAAAAAATGGAAATCACTAAAAACACAGCTGTCTGCTAAAGAAGTGATCAGACTTAAGTATAAAAAGCAGAAGAACAATTGGGTAAGAAGTTACTGGGATGAATGTCTCAAACACTATGACGCTGATCCTTCCAACAAGCCGACTGGCGTCTCCCGGGCAGAGTGATAGCCTGTCGTGTCAGGCTGCAAGTGTCCGGCACACAGCTGGGACTGAAACAACAGAACTTCTGGTGACTGGAAGTCTTGCAGTGGCATCAGCTCCTCCTGAAGTTCCCCTCCTAGCTTGTAGCTGGTCACCCTCTCCCTGTCTCATAGCACCTCTCCCCTGTGTGTGACTATGACTTTCCCTCTTTTGATAAGGATGCCGGTCATACTGAATCAGGGTCAACCCCAATAACTTCACCTCTGTCTCCAAGTAAGACCACTCTGAAGAGCTTGGAGTTAAGGGTTTGACACAGGAATTTCAAGAATACCCAATTCAACCAGTGACACCTGCCAACCAAAGCTGGCAAAACAGTGGCTTCATGGTCACTGATCAGGGGTATCGCAGAGCAATGGTGTTCTCTGCCGGACACAGTAGACTGGATCCAGTGCGTTGCAACTGTGAGACTGAAACAGGAGGAAGGTGGAGTTAATTGCAACTGGAGACAGCAGTGAATGCTTCCAGAGTAACTGCAATGCCAGCCCGACACTGAAACGTCACAGGTCCTAGCGGACACCGTGATGTGGCAGCTGGACTTCCAGTCCAAGGCAGCAGAATAAGCAAAGGCACAGTGGGAGGAAAGTTTAAGGTTGTGACATCTGCTTCAGCTTTTCATGAATAACAGTCTGAGGACCTGGAAAACCTAGTTGGGGAGCAACTTGACACCTGTGAATACCTGAACACTTCTAGCAGAAAAACCTGCTCAGAGCCCTGCTGTTCCCGGAGCCAGGGAGCTCCTCACACACACTGCACCTTATCAGCAGCCCTGACAAGCAGGTGCATGCAGGTTCCTGGGAAGGAAAACCCCCACCATGCTTCTCAGAGTTTGCTCTCCTGCCTTCCCCCTCAGTGCCCTGATATCCTGGAGCAACAAGCTATCAGGCTAAGTGTTTTCACTTCCTTGTTACAGGTTCTGATCTGCTCACCAGTCTCGGCCACAGATCTGATCAATACAAATGTCTCAAGAACGGAGGGATTTGTCGCTACTCTCCTTGCCCACTCTATTCCAGGGTTGAGGGCACCTGTTACAGTGGGCGCGCCAAGTGCTGCATGTGACCTGGGAGAAAACGCAAGAAACAACTCCGAAATCAAGAGAGATTTTCAGCATTGCTTTAATAAAGGAAAACATTGCAAAGCATTCCTTCTTTGTGTCTCAACTTAGAAGAGATTAAGAAGTGTGGGGAGAGTGTGTGGAGGAATGGGAAGCTGACCAAGCCACACAACTTGCCTGGACAAAGGGAATGATGGCCAAGACCTGAGCAAGGACAATGGGTGTACAGGACAGAGGGTCCATGTGAGATGGAGGATGTGTGATGAGCTAAGTGGATATACCTTGGGGACCTGACATAGCTCACCCCAAACTCAGGGATCTCAGCAACACCACCCAGCTGCAGAGGTAGGACTAAGGGAACAGGGTTTGTCCACCTCAGCCACTGAGAGTCACCATAGCAACCATAAACATAGTCTGCTCATCCACCAGGGCTAATGCCTGGGTTCCCACTTCATCATTTCTGATGCCACCCTAATTACACGCCCTAGCACTGACACAGCCAAGCCACGCTGTATTTTGTTCCTTCTTTACCACTGCGTGTGGAAACTGAGCCGAATGATGGTGTTTAAGAGGTGGGGCCCCTGGAAGATGACTGGGATGGGCTGAGTGATTAGTGGGGAGCCCCCCATGGAGGCCCTAGTGTGTTCCCAAGAAGAGGCACAGAGCAACACACATTCCCTGTCTCTGGGTGGGTGGATCTCTGCCAGCAAGAACACATCACAAGAGGCTGAACCAGTGGAAAGCGTAGGTGCTGTGGTGGACATGAACCTGACGCCGGTGCTCTTAGTAACCCAGACATAGCATATGGCTCACAAGGCACCAAGGCTGTTCTTTAACCTGGAAGAGACAACCCCAGGGCTGTCCCAGCTAGAGAGGCAATCTTGGGCATCTCTATGGCACTGAAGCCGTACTGGTGGCATTTCTCTGGATGCTAAGCTAAAGGGAGATTGCCACGGGATATCCCTTTAGCCTCTCAGTTTCCCAAAACCTGATTCTTAAAATGGAAAACAAGAAACACGAACCAGCTCTTCATCTCGCTTGCATTCATCCCTTGTCGAGGTGGTGGTTGTTTGGACTGTCCTGGCAGAAGCTCTTAAAGCTCCCCACAAGCACACTGTTCGGGATCCCCAGCCACATCACTGACTCAGCAGAGGAGGATGGTGAGCCACCAGCGCAGTGAGGCCAGAAAGACGGGTACATCTCTTCCAACCCACCCTATGCCAGGGCCGCGGCCTCCAGGGTCCACATTGGACTTACCCTGCTAGGCAACAAAGCTTTAAAAGGTTTCAGCTGCAGTGGCTCTTGTGTCTCTGTTCCACCCTGGCTCTCCTGAGCTCCTGCACTCACCCCTGCTGCCTCCCTGAGCTCCTGCACTCACCCCTACTGCCTCCCTGAGCTGCTGCACTCACCCCTGCTGCCTCCCTGAGCTCCCGCACTCACCCCTGCTGTCTCCCTGAGCTCCCGCACTCACCCCTGCTGCCTCCCTGAGCTCCCGCACTCACCCCTGCTGCCTCCCTGAGCTCCCGCACTCACCCCTGCTGCCTCCCTGAGCTCCCGCACTCACCCCTGCTGTCTCCCTGAGCTCCCGCACTCACCCCTGCAGCCTCCCTGAGCTCCCGCACTCACCCCTGCAGCCTCCCTGAGCTCCCGCACTCACCCCTGCTGCCTCCCTGAGCTCCCGCACTCACCCCTGCAGCCTCCCTGAGCTCCCGCACTCACCCCTGCTGCCTCCCTGAGCTCCCGCACTCACCCCTGCTGTCTCCCTGAGCTCCCGCACTCACCCCTGCTGCCTCCCTGAGCTCCCGCACTCACCCCTGCTGCCTCCCTGAGCTCCCGCACTCACCCCTGCTGCCTCCCTGAGCTCCCGCACTCACCCCTGCAGCCTCCCCAAGGCAACCTCAGGCTTGCACTTCAGCCAATAGCCTTCTTCCTCTTGAGGCCTTTGCAGCATCCCTCTCACTTTCCCCTCCTAGAGACAATAACCTCAACAGTTTCATTGTTTCTCCCCAGCTATAGACATGTGTTCCCCTGCTCACCACCAGCACCATGACAGCCGCTGCTGTGGCAGAATGGGCAGGCAGAAGATCTGGGTGAACTTGCTTGTAGGAAAGGTCTCTTTGGAGTCCAGGGAAGTGCTTCTCATGGCCTACAACCCACTTCCCTTCTGAGTGCTTGCAAGGCCAAGGTCATGGTTCTATGACAGCAGCTGCTGGGATGAGAAAGAATGCCTCAGGGTTGAGCTGTGGGGAGGCACTGCAGTGGAGAACATTAAGACCTCCCTTGGGACCCTACATCCCATAACAGAGTGCCTGGGTTTGAATCTTGCCTCCCCTTCTGCTCCAGCTTCCTGCTAATACCCACCCCACAAGGCAGCAGCTGACAGCTAGGTACCTGCATCCCTGCCAGCCACACAGAAGATCCAGCGAGGGTTTCTAACTCCCTGCTTCTGCCTAACCCACCCACCCCTGCGTAGTGCAGGCATTGGAGGAGTAAGCCAGCAGATAGCTGTCACTCAGCCTTTAAATAAATAAATAGACATTTTAAAAAGTATCACAATGATTTTAGCAATCTCAATAATTAGCTCTGGGCTGAAGATTTTATTATGGTGAGTGTCATTAAGAATGACTGAGTCACATACACATTTAGTTGTTATACATAGTGACTATCGCATCAAAGTTTCTCATCCCCTCCAAAAAAAAAAAAGTTTAGAGAAACATCCAGAAAATGCCTGGTCATGGTTTCCAACCAAGCGGACACCCCAAAACCAAGGAGCACAGCACCTCAATGGCATCTCAGAGACACCACCCTGCGGGGGGCTCCAGGTACCTATGCCTTAAAGCAAACATTTTACAGCAAGTGAAAAAGCCCTGTTTGTTTTGCCTTTAAAGCAGAGCTTTTTAGGACAACAGATCTCCCCACAGAAAAGTCAGGAAGCAAACCTTGCCTTTTCCTTCCTACGAATTGAGGCCAGGATGACAAGATGGCCAGCTTGGGACAGTATGAGCCATCAGAAGGGCCATCCTACAAGTTTTACAGCATACTGTCCCCATAAGGCTACCATAAAATAGAGAAGCCAAAGAAGAGGCCAGCCTTTAAAGAATTCCTGGCAAAACCAAAATTATTAAATAAAACCTGCAAGACAAATTTGAATAAAATGTCTTTGCTAAAAAATAGGAAACCGGAAGCATCTTGATGACACTCAGGAAGTCCTCTAAAAGCCTCACAGGAAAAGGAAAAAAATCTAAGGGAACTAAATTAACAAAAAAAAAAAGTAATGAAAGAAATTCTCCTGAAGACAGAAATATAAATTCTGGATTGGCAAAAGCCATCAAATGTAAACTATGTATTTAAAAGAAAAAAGTTTTCCAGAATGAGTGTACTTGCTTATTCTAGTTGCTTGGGGTACCACCATATTAGCCTCTCCTTAAAGGAAATTATTTCTTGAGGTTACTTGAATCACATAAACCATGTGGATTTGAGTTGAGACCTCTATAGAACACTTCTGTTTACAAATTCCACAAGATTTTTGTCTTCTATACCTGACAGGTACATTTTCTTGCTATACCTTCAATATGAAAGTTTCACCCTTTGCTTCCCCCAAGGTGGCACCTAGCCAGCCTCAGGATGCCTGTGGACTGAGGCTTGGAGCCAGCAGAACAAGGCGGGCCGGGAAACACCTGCACTTGTTTTGGTCCCATGCAGGTACGGGGTGGGATGGCGGGATGCTAGGGTCCCAGGCAGGTGTGGGGTGGGATGAGGGATGCTAGGGTCCCAGGCAGGTACGGGGTGGGATAGCGGAATGCTAGGGTCGCAGGCTAGCATGCTAGTGTGATATGCTGGTGGGCTGTACTTGGGGACTCATTAACATGCTTGAGTTCCAGCTGGGTGGAGGTGTGGGGTCCCACATGTGCCAGAGGACTGGCTCTGGGATCCCGGGTGGGCAGGCAGAGCTCCAGGTCAGCATGCCTCCCTGCCAGAAGACCAGGCAGGGGAACCCATGTGCTTGTGGGCACTGGAGTTGTGTTTTGAATAGGGAAGGGGGTATGGGATGTATGGGAGGGAGGGCTGCTGAGGAGTACACGGTAGCTGAGGCGTGACTTCTGGGGACATCCAACAATGCCACTGCACTTGCAGGCAAGCAAGAGGGCTGAGGCTGTGCAGTTTGAAGGAGGGAAGCTGGAGGACCTTTCTGGGTCAAGCAAGGCACCTGAGCTGGGCTAGTTAGCATCGACCAGCATATTAAAGTTAGGGCTGGGGGCCCACCCGGAAGGGCTAGATCATTGTACCTGCCACTGAGGGTTTGAGCAAGGGAAAGGTAGTGTTAGGCTGGTGAGCACATGAGTCAGTGCTGAGTGTTGGTCAGGCTGGGCAAAACTACTTCACTTGTCAACAGGTGCATGGATTGGTTCTCAGGGTAGGGCAGAGCAGACTGGTCATGGCCAGGCCAAGTCTTAGCACCCTGGCATGTGCAGGAACCAAGATGGAGTACAGGCCATGCTGGGCTAGACTGTCACAACTATCAATCCGCATGAAAGCCAGGAATGGGGGCAGACTGATCAGGGCTGGGCTGTAACACCTCCAGCGAGAATCGGGACTGGAGGTGGGCTGGCAGGCCAGGCTGCAACATCTGATAGCCGTGCTTGCAAGAGCCAGAGTGAGTGTAGGACAGGCTCAGCTAGGTCCCAGCACCCACTGAATCACACAAGAGCTGGGTCTGTAGGTGGACCAGGCGTGGCTGGCCTGTAGCATCCGGCAGTAAGAGCCGGAGTAGGGGTGGGGCAATGGGACAAAGCCACTGTCCCTGCCATGACAGAGGGTGGATAACAGCACACTCCCAGGAAGCAAGCAGAAGAAACTCAAGCCAGAGGCAGAGTTCTACAGTGAATTCCTGGGGGCACCAAAGAGCTCCACTTTTTGGGCGTATGATTAAAACACTGGGCAGTATTTCACAAAATAAGACTGTAGTACAAGAAGAAACATATTTAGAGCCTCCAGAACACATCTCTGGGACAAACTGGTGGTGCAAATGTCATATTATTTCTTATTTTTCAACCTTGAGAATCATCATTACATAGTATACAAAGAGCCGTGTTCTGGTTACATATTTGGAGAAGAATTGTGACTGATTTGACAATATCAAAGCTTGCTTGGGGCTGCCAGCAGGTGGATGGGGAAAGAGAGCTGGTGTGTGAGGTGGTGCTATGTCTTGTTACATGTGGTAGGTAAGCAGGAATATCATGTAAAGTGGTTGCACAAGACGCAGGTGGGTAAGCACAGTCACGCACCACGTCACCATGTTTCAGCAAGTGACACACCACATATGTCCCCTTGATCATATTGTCTAGTGATGTTGCAGCCATCGTAGTTTGTGTGATTGGAACCTAGGGTGTTTGCACGGTGATTTCTCAGACTGCATAGCCACTATTCGCGATTATGAGCGTGCAGTGCTTTAAGGTATAAAAGCCCATACGAGGGCTAAAAGCAGTGACTTACCTGCAAGCGTCAGGAAGTCAGCATCGGAGGAGGTGGGGCTGGGTAAAGTCTTCATCTGGGTCTTCTAACAGCAAACCCTGACGGCTGGGGAAGCTGCTTCCAAGTATGGCAGGGCTGCTTCCTGAGTCGCAGGCAGCACCTTGTTGCCTACATCTTCCACCTGGCAGAGGCCAAGGCGAGGCGCTGGGGCGTATTTCCTATGGGCACTATGGGAATCCCTCATTCAAGACAGCTCCACCCTCATGACCTGATCTCCTCCCAAAGGGCCCAGCATAGGACAGAGGCAGGACACGAGCATCTGTTCTGAGGATGCAGGGCGATCCCACCATCAGCCCATGGAAAGGGCGACGCCGTCTGACAGTGCTGGGGCCAGGGCCGCTCCTTGGAGCATCAGCCCATGGAAAGGGCGACGCCGTCTGACAGTGCTGGGGCCAGGGCCGCTCCTTGGAGCATCAGCAACATTTCTCAGACATGACCACTGCGTTGGAATTATCACTACAAAATTCTGACTTTTTACCTTAATTGCACCTTTTCTTAGCTTCTTCTTTTAAAACTGCAATGACAGTTCCAATAAAACATGCTCACAGGCTGTGATCTCAATACACTCCCAGGTTCTGGTCTCAAGATATTTTTTTTTCCTATGAAACAGAATTGGGGGCCCAGCACAGTAGCCTAGTGGTTAAAGTCCTTGTATTGCATATGCTAGGATCCTATATGGACATTAGTTCTAATTCCAGTGGCTCCACTTCCCATCCAGCTCCCTGCTTGTGGCCTGGGAAAGCAGTCAAGGATGACCCAAAGCCTTGGGACCCTGCACCCGTGTGGGAGACCCAGAAGCGGCTCATGGGTTCTGGCTTCAGATTGGCTCAGTTCCAGCTGTTGCGGCCACTTGGAGAGTGAATCAGCGAATAGAAGATCTTCCTCTCTGTCTCTCCTTCTCTCTTTGTATATCTGACTTTGCAATAAAAATGAATAAACCTTACACAGAGAGAGAGAGAGAGAATTGGAGTTTCACAATGATAGATTCCAGGTCTGGAGCAAAAGATGGACCCGAGACCCCAGAAGGCTTTATTGTGCAAGCCGGGCAGTCACGACAGACGGGGGGGTCACCCTGAAGGAACCCCAGCTCCCGAGCACCGGGCCTGCCACTGGCCATCCTCGCAAAGAATAATAGCTACAACTATCTAAAACACTTGTAATACATTAAAAAGCAGTACTGATTTTGTATTTGCCACTTGCAATAGAGGATTGAGCCTGTGGCTGTAAAGTAAACTGAAATATATTATCACGAAAATTAAAAGGGAAAAAAATGAAGGAAGGAAGGAGGGTGCAGGGAGGAAGGGTGGCAAGCATAAATTGTATATATAAAGTACATTTAATCTGTTCTCTAGCTATAAATAAATTTTTTTAATTTACTTCTTTTTATTATTATCATTTTATGATACAGTTCCATAGGCCTGGGATTTCCCTTAGCCCCTCCCCCAGCCCCTCCCCCTTCACCGAGTTCCCCTATCATTCCTACAGTATAGTTCTTCATCCACACATGCCCATCATTGTGGGCATGGACAATGGCAGAGAGTCAAGCATTCTATTGCCAAGATGTAGTAAACAGTTTTATCGGGAATAAATTTTTAAAGGAGAAAGTAATATTATTTGTAATTGCAGATTGTTAGTGCACAAACTCACACTGGGAATAAGTACATAAAAGACAAGACCAAGCATTTATCCTGTTACTCTGATCCAAATTTTATATATTTTAAAGTAAACCGTGATAAAATGGGAATTTCTAGCTAGCAAATAAAGAAGTGTGATGAAATGTTCAAATCAGCATCTGGCAATCCTGAATGAAATCATGGATCAAAGACACTCATCAACAGATTGCTTCAGACCCAGTCAGTGGAAAGTCCGGACAGAAGCAGAGGCTTAGGGTTGGCAGCGACTACACTCGCTAATCAATCCTGACTTCACTAAAAGTGACGCAACCAGGCAGTGGGGAACTTCCGGCTTTGAGCTAATGAGAAATGCACTACACCGCCTATAAAACACTCCTGCCCAAAGAAACTGAACCCGAAACTGAGTCCCTAAGTCTAACCACCAATTTACGGAACTATAGGAGTTGAACAAACAAGTATAGCAACATCACACGGAAGCCATCAATCAAACCCAGATTGTGAGACACTGCAGGAAAGTGACCTCATTTCCCTAACAAAGCAAGGCACACCATTGGAGAGAAGGAAAGAGAAGAGGGAAACCCCACGAGGCCTCGCCTGGATCTCCACGGCACAGGCTGCCTGTATCAATGGCCAATCACACTTCTATTCAACAACCAAGAAGTGTTGAAGCCTTAGCATCACCAGTGGCTAGCAGGTGTGATGAGGTGATCATGTCGTTGGGTCAGCCCATGGTCGAGCAAACACTTTTCTCTAAGGGTTCAGATAATCAATATTTTGTGAATCACACAGTGAGTGTCACGACCACTCAACTTCACCACTGTAGAGTGAACAAATCCAGACACTAATTCCCAATACACGAATACTTTATCACAGCTGCTTTATTGAGAAAATGATTAGACAATCCAAAATACAGAAAAATAACAGCAATCTTTAAAAATTGTAATAATATGAAGGTTTGGGAGAAATATCTAAGTTAGGCTGTTTTTGTTTCCCACTAGATCTGAGATTTAACATAGTTTATGAAGCAAATTCACCGAAGATTTTATTATAATTACTCTAAAACCTTGAAAGACCTCAAATTTTTCTTTTTACAAAGATATATTTATCTTTATTGGAAAGGCAGATTTGCCGAGAGAAAGAGAGACAAAGAGAAAGCTCTTCCGTCTGCAGGTTCATTCCTCAAGTGGCCACACATTCAGAGCTGAGCCGATCCGAAGCCAGGAGTCAGGAGCCTCTTTGGGTCTCCCACACGGGTGTAGGGACCCAAGCACTTGGGCCATCCTTGACTTCTTTCCCAAGCCATAAGCAGAGAGTTTGGTCAGAAGTAAAGTTGCTGGGACACAAACTGGCACCAGTACGGGAATGCTGGTGCTTGCAGGTGTTATATTCACCTGTTGAGTCATCATACCAGCCCCAACAAGTTTTTCTAAAACTTTAGTGAGCATCCAAGTGAGTGTACAGTTATTGTGTTCCAGACAGATCTGGAAGCTGACTTACAAAGTATTTGTGCCATAATCATTTTTAATCAAGCGTATTTTCTTACTCCATCACAGCCTAAGAATTCACAAGCATAAATAGAAAATTCTTTTCCTTTCACAATCAACAAAATTGCAAAATAATCATGAAACATAGAGGCTGCTCTTCCAGTATCATCTCCTGTGCCTTGTTTTTCCTCGCTTCCTTTTCCCATCCTGCTCGACAAGTATCCTTTTATGATGGAGTCCGCCGGGCATTCACGTTACGATGCTTGCCTGCCGTTCCTGTAGGTTAACCTCCTGCACTGTGATTCTCCCGAACGCCCAGCACAAGTACCATGGGGGCATCTCGAGGCCCCACCTCTTCCGCCTGTTGAGTGTTTTGAATCCTTAAGGAAAGCAAGAAGGAAAGTTTCCGTTGTGCAGTCCGTCCTAGACCACATCAACCCAATTGACCCCAACCAGCTGAAACTGACCAACAGCTCAGAACTCAGGGTGACGCCGCCCGCAGCACCTCATGTGATCAATGAGCAGCACGACTTGTTTTATCCCACAGGTGCAGACTGACCCTGGCATCCTGTACACAGAGTGCAGACCTCAATGGGCGCATGATCCCTGTGACCACCCACTTTGGTGTGGGAAATTTGGCCTTCCCGCCACAGCCCATGCGGGGACCTGATCAACGGGAGTCACTTCCCTTACTGACAGGTGCGAGGACTCAGGTGGTTGGCATTTTCAGGGTGGCACTGTCTTCAGGCACAGGATGGAGTCTCCCAGGCCAGGAGAGGAGCTGGGCTGGGAAGGAAGACAACAGTACCTCCATCCTGAGTTCACCCGGGTCCAGGAGGGAGAGCAGAGCACGGGCACTCCCCACCGCCCCCTCAGCCTTGGCATGCCCCTGGCTCCCATAGCACTCCCTTACTGCCCTGTATGCTGCTGGACACTCTCCTGAGAGATCCCAGGACAACCCCAGGAAAAGCACATTCTACTGGAAGACCCCAGCAGAGGTTGCCCTCCAGGGCCAGGCAGAGGGCTGCATGCTTGCAGCTGACAGCTCAGTGCACACAGAAAAGACGAGGCAGACACAAGATAGAAAGGGTCTACCAAGCTGAGAGTCTATTTTTTCATTTGTGTTCTCGCTTGATTTTACTGCCTTTAACAACCAGACTCACGAAATAAACACATGGTAATACTCGCCAGCACGTGTCCCTGGAGTAAGCGCGTATGACTCAGTCTCTTTCCAAGAACAAACCAGAACAGGCCTTCTGAAAGGGACAGATGGAGGCAGGGCAGGAGCTAGCCAGAAGCTGAGCTTGCCAGCCGCTCCCTGCAGCCCTGCCTGCACCACCAAGCATCCCCTACACATACAGGGAAACTGGCACCAGCTCCAAATAGCCAACGAGGCTGCCAGCTGCATTCCCACAAGGACCTGTAGTGGGCCTTTAGAAGACAGCAGGTGAGTGTTCCGGCCCAGACCTGAAGACTGCTGGGGCATGAGGAGACCACCAGTTCCTGCAGATTTCCTGTACTCAACAGTTAGAGCTGTCTGCATGGGTCCCCCATGCTGTAACTAATACCCCCAAGTTTCAGGCTCTTAAAACAAGGGCATCTACAGGCCCAGCATGGTAGCCTAGTGGCTAAAGTCCTCACTTCGCATGTGCCAGGATCCCATATGGCTGCTGGTTCTCATCCTGGCAGCCCTGCTTCCCATCCAGCTCCCTGCTTGTGGCCTGGGAAAGCAGTTGAGGACGGCCCAAAGCCTTGGGTTCCTGCACCGGCATGGGAGACCTGGAAGAAACTCTTGGCTCCTGGCTTCGAATCAATCAGCTCAGCTCCGGTCGCTGTGACCACTTGAGGAGTGAACCAGCAGTTGGAAGGTCTTCCTCTCTGGCTCTTCTCCTCTGTGTAAATCTGCCTTTCCAACAAAAATAAATAAATCTTAAACGAAACAGGGACCAAGGGCATGTGGTTGTCAACAAGTGTGTGTTTGGCAGCTGTATCCTCTCTGCTCTGGGCCATGTGTTGGGTCCAGCCCTGCCCTGTGTACGGCTCACCTCAGGACACGTGTTCAGTGGCAGTGCCTCCAGCACCCCGGCCCTGTGGAAGCCAAGGGCTCCAGGGCTAGCTGACACAGGTGACGTCCTGCAGGGCCAGGTGCACGGCCCCTTCCTCCCGTGGGTCAGCGTGATGGTCAGGGGAGAAGACCTGCTACTGAGGTGCAAAGCCAAGGCTCCGGCAGACATGTTGGGGCAGTACCTGCAGGACCACTCTGATGTTCTTGCACAGACGCCTCAAGCTGCCAGTCTTCCTGACCCTGCAGGTACTGTCCCAATCCCCAGAAGTGCTGATTCGAACAGGACCTCTCAGCTCCCACTCCTGAGCCAGACCCACACTCCCATAAGCAGCATCCCCTGGCCACATGGGCAGACCCAGAGGAGAGGCATCCAGGAGATCCAAGCAGCTCTGAGGTCACCAGAACCACAGAGAGACCTACAAGGGGGGACATGGGGTGACATTTCTTAAAGCAAGATCCCTTTGTCTGGGCTGCATCTAGTACCAAGATGGGAAAGCCCAGGGGGTTTCCAGTTGGCCCTGGACATGGATCCAACAAGTTGCCAGGTTAAGAAAGGGCGTCAAGGACTCGGATCAGCTCATCCAGCAAGGACAGCAGCAGATTCCTGTGGGAGGCAGGTGGCCAGGCATCACAGCCCATCTGCAGGGGGGTGGGGAAAGCAGAAACCCAAGGTGTGTGCGTGTGTGCACACGTATGAGTGTGTGTCTGCATGTGAGCATGGGGTGCCCATGTGCGGGAGTGCACACATGTAGCCGTGTAGTGTGTGCATTTGTGTGGCAGAAGGAGGAAGTGTGCTCGTGTGACCCAGGGCCCTGGCTGACTTCCCCTCCCAGTAGCCCACCCAGGGCTCCGACTTCTTGTTTAATTATTTATTACCAGTCATTCCTAGAATCTGAGTTTTGTAGCACAGATCCTTCACACTCACTTCCGAGTGAGGCTGCAGCTGGTTCTGTGCCGGGCCGTGCTCAAGGGCACCCACAAACTTCTGGGGAGAGGAGGTGACCTAATGTCTGTTTTTAGTCCTCTGTATTTACTAAATAAAGATGAAGCGCTTACAGGATTAGAGATCTGGCCCAACCGCTGGCCTCACAGCTGCCAGACCCCCAGCAGGTCCTGGCCCCAGGTCTGCCAGGCCCCCGCCACAGGGAGGGGGGAGCACGCTGCAGCCCCACATCTGTCTCTTGCTTCCTGCCCACTTCCTCTCCCAGATCTAAGATACCCATCCTGGGCTCTCTGTTGGCTGCTGGTATCCTCTGAAATTTTAACCCTGAATTTCTGAAATGTGTCACGTTTAATTGCGGCCAAACCCACGGCTTTACCCTGTACATCTGGGGCGAAGGAAATATAAATCATTAGTTTCCAGACTTTGGAATCAGACATATATGCGAGCCAAGCTTACCCATCTCTTACTTAAATGTGTTTCCTCAATGTACCTGCTGGACCATCAGTGCTGGTAAGACAAGTTGGCAAAACCCCAGCCATGTCAGTTGTTTATATGTCTTCATCTGCTGAAATGATGCCCGATTTGCCCACACTCCTTGGTCCACCCTCACCTGAGACTGAACCAGTGAGCTGCCAGTCTTGAACGGGGACTCCGCAGAGCCAGGGGCTCAAAGCAGCCTTCCTCTTACAAAGCTGCTTTCTTGGGCAGTTTGTTACAGTCTCTGAAGGCTGGCAAACGGAGAGGGGTCAGAAAGGAGACAGGGAGACGGGAGGGGACAGGGCAGGAGGGAGAGAAAAAGCAATCCCATGTGATCAGACCCCCACCCTACAGTCCCATTTAACCCTGCCACTCCCCCAGAGACCCCAGCTCCTGGCAGCTCAAGGATCCTTGCCTGGTTTAAGAAGTATGCTCCCCTGGGGTGGGGCACCCAGCCAGACCAGATCATGCAAGTGCTGGAAGGAGTCTCCCACTTGAGCTTCCCTAATCCGTCACTAACTCAGAGGCTGTTGCACCCTCCCTGTGCAGCCTGGATACTCACCCCAGCCCCCAGCTCTGCACCCCCGGACCCTGGGGCTGGTGGGCCAGTGCACAGGCAGCACTGGCTGGTCGGTGCACAGCTCGCTGCCACCACCTGGGACAAGCACACAGCTTGTGCCCACCAAGCTTGCATGGACCCTTAAAGAGACGCAGTCAGCCACACTTTCAGGCCTTCGCTCTGGTACCCTGTGGAAAGGGATCTCTCCAGGTGTGGGTGGCAATGCTGAGATGATGAAGATGGGATTGCCCTGCACTGTCCAGGGGACCCTGTCATGAGTGAGAGGTGGAGGGAGACACCACAGCCCAGCAGAGGAGGGGGCAGAGTTCCAAGGGCAGGGAACACAGCTGTGTGATGCAGGCAGAGGTGGGAACAACCTTCCCAGAGCCCCCAGAGTGCGTCCACGAGACCTGATGGTAGAGCTCTGGCCTCCCACACTCTGAGAGAACACATTTCTGTTTTTAGAAACCTTTGTAGCAACAGAACAGATCTGGCCAGGAACCATCACTGTCATCGCCACCTTTACTCAGGAAGGGCCTGCTCTCTCCCACTCATTCCCATGTGACTTCCCTGCCAAGAGGAGAGCAGGGGACACAGCAGAGGGCTCGACCCGGGAACTCCAGTCCCAGCTTGCTGTTCACTGACACCACTGGCCTAAGGCCAGGACTCAGGAAGGGCAATAAGGATGCTATTGCAGGGCTCCAGCTGCTGTTACCTGCTCTGCCCGCATCTCCTGTGACTTCTCCCCAAAGCCCCACCACAAGCCCCTGACGCCCGCTCCTCCTGAGGCTGACCGTGCGCATGTCCCCACATCCTGTCTCCTGTGTCTACCCGGACGTTCATGCTAGGAGCAGACAGCGGCCCGCGCTGGGAGCCATTGCCGCTATTCTAAAGCAGTGGCTATGTCCTTCTCTGACTCTGCCCAGTGTCTGTCCTTCCCCTGGGGCTGGAGGAGAAGGACAGCAGAGAGAGCCTGCCCTGGTTCAGGACCCCTACCCCCACACTACTTACTAACCATGTTTACTAGGAACACTGTGGGGTCATGCTCGGTGCAGTCAGGCGGGGTCAGGCTCCCTTCCTGGCTCTGCAACCCACAGCTAAGAAACTGGCCTGGCTGAGTCGGAGCCATTAAGTGCCCTGCTGACACTGTGGGCTCAAGGGCAGGTCCCAGTGAGTGCTATTGCATAGCATTTGGAAGTTACTTCTAGGTATTTATCATTTCAGTGTACTTCAAACACATTGTTTTCACCTCAAGCCCCAACATCCCAACGCTTTGTCTGAAGGTTGAGGTCTTCTGTTTGCTGTCTCCATTCAGAATCGGAGAGCTCTGCTGAAGGTGCTCTGAGGACAGGAGCACAACTTCCAGAATGGACATTTACCCTAGACCCAAGCCGGGCTGGGCTGTGGTACTTTCCTGCTCCTTTCTTTCATTCACATGCCTATTTGTTTATTCGCACATTTATGTATACAGCCAACATCCACGGAGAATACATCACACTTGCTGTATGTGTGGGAAGGGAGGGTGGGGACAGAGCTTTGAAATGTTCACCAACAATGGAATTAATTTGGTGTGCAAAATTTTGAAATCCATGCATACCCATGCAATTGCAAACTGGCTCTGCTAGTAAAGGCGTAGCTGGACTCTCAGAGGTGCTCTGGTCTTTGTGACGGGATGGAAACCGTGGTGGATAGCACGTGGCTCCCCTCCTGGCACCAGGGACAGGTTCTTAAAGGAGAGGAGCCCATCCTGGCGAGGAGTCCCCCAAGAACTGGAGCCTCCTGTTGGCGCAGAGAGGACAGCCGACTGCCTACAGGAGACTTGGATCACCTGTGTTTCAGTGTTGAGTCTCTGAAATGAGACGCGAATTAGATCACAACTTGGAGTTCTGAAAAGCAACCAGAAATGAGGTGAAAAGTGGGTGGAACACGCGAAGTAGCAGGTGGCTCCTGGGGTAAATTTTCTTCATTGAAACAATTTTTTTTTGTTTTCATTGGAAAGTCAGATTTACAGAGAGAGAGACAAAGAGAAAGATCTTCCATCTGCTGGTTCTCTCCCCAAGTGGCTGCACCAGCCAGAGTTGAGTTGAACTGAAGCCAGGATCCTCCTCTGGGCCTCCCATGTGGGTACAAGGCTTTGGGCCAGCCTCTGCTGCTTTCCCAGGACACAACAGGGAGCTGGATGGAAAGTGGAGCAGCTGGAACACAAACCAGCGCCCACATAGAATGCCAGTGCTTGGAGGTGGAGGATTAGCCAGTTGAGCTATTGTGCTGATCTCACACTGAAATCATTTCTAAGAATCATAGTAAAAGGCAGGCATTTGGCTCAGCAGGTAATATTCTGCTTAAAACACCCACATCTTTGGAACGCCTGGTTTGAACTCCAGCCCCACACCTGAGGCCAGCTTCCGGCTAATGCATATCCTGCAAAGCACTAAGTGATGATTCAAGTACTTGAGTCCCTCCAACTGGCATGGGAGACCCTGATGGAGTTCTAGGCTCCTTCTACAACCTGGCCCAGCCCCAGCTGTTGCAGGCACTGGGGAGTGAAGCAGGAGATGAAACCTCTCTCTCTATCCCCTTTAAATAAATAAAAATTGTTTTGAAAAGACAAAACAAGAGAGCCCGGCGGGGTGGCCTAGCAGCTAAAGTCCTCGCCTTGAACGTGCCAGGATCCCATATGGACGCTGGTTCTAATCCCGCCAGCTCCACTTCCCATCCAGCTCCCTGCTTGTGGCCTGGGAAATCAGTCGAGGACAGCCCAAAGCCTAGGGACTCTGCACCCGCATGAGAAACCTGGAAGAAGTACCTGGATCCTGGCTTCAGATCGGCACAGCACCGGCCATTGCAGCTCACTTGGGGAGTGAATCATCGGACGGAAAATCTTCCTCTCTGTCTCTCCTCCTCTCCATATATCTGACTTTCCAATAAACACAAAATAAATCTTTAAAAAAAAGAAAAGACAAAAAAGAATCACATTAAAACTGAAGGGTAAAATCAAAATATCCAACTTCTTAGTTTAATTATATTAGGATGCTAATCATTAGAGTTTCACGTTTACTTGCATCTTTCAAAATGGCAAGTTTCTCAACAGCAGGATTGTCTAGACAGGTATGCTATAGAACAGGAGGGGGCCTTCCCCCTAACTAAACATCAGTGACCAAGACAGCAGGATCCCACAGAGAGCAGAGAGCTTGGCTCAAGCTTCTCTGTGGAAAACCCCGCCACCACCTGCCCGATCCCAAAAATAAAACAGCAAAGGACCACCTGCTTCCGGAGTGAAAGTCCTCAACCGCATCATCACCATGACAAACACCTTCCCTCTTCATGCAAAAACTGAGGTGGGTGATTGATAGATAGATGACAGGTGCAGAGAGGTAGCAAATAGACCTATGACGGACAGGTGGTAGATGTGTGTGATTGACAGTTGACGGTTAACCCATAGATGTCAGGCAGATGGATGATGGGTTGACTGACGGTAGGTGCCAGATGATCGATGGATAATAGGTAGATGATTAGTAGATGAATAGATGCTAGATACCTGAATGCATGACACACACGGCCAAGACTCCATTCTTGACCAGCTGTAGTCTATCTCCACTGACCTCTCCGTTTCACTAGGTCCATCACTAAGTGGCTGAATTCTGTCCTCCAAGGCCATCTGGTGACCCTCCAGAGCTGATAAAATTCCTCATCCCTGCCACACTGCCCACCTTTGACCACCTGGGCCCTACCTCAGCTCTGTCTCCTCGGGTCAGGTGCCATTGTGTAGGCGTGCTTGGAGTCTCTTTGAGGGTCCACTGTGCCTGGAGGCATGGTCCCCAGGGCAATGTTCATGGGAGGTGGTGTGGCCCTTTAAGAGGCACAATCTAGTGGCAGAAGCTCAGGTCCCAGGGCCCTGCCCCACAGGTAGCTCCCCAAGGCCCAATGGCCCCACCAGCTCTCTGCCCCTCGGTGACGGGACCCCTTGTCCTGAGATGCACTCCTGACATACCACCAGCCATTCACCATGCAGTCCTCACCAAAATGGGTCCACACAGGCACTGCACTGCAAATCTGTGGGCTCAATGAACTCGGCGTCTTCCTAAGCAGGCTGCCCAGGCTTCATTGCAGCAATGCCCGAAGCTGACGGGCACCTCCCCCCAGCCGCCTAACACCTGATGATGCTCTCTGGTAGCAGCTCCCACCCACCTGCCCCTTGGCTATGGACCCCTGTTTCTCCTTCCCAGTTGAGCCTGATCTCGGCCCCATCACTGGCAAATTCCTTGACAGCCGAACGTCTGAGAAATCTGTCCTGAAGGTACCTCACCATTCTAACTGTCAGATAGCGGTTTCATATGCACAGACCCATGTGAAAGATGAAAAGGCAAGTTTGTTTTCGGAATTGTGTCTACTTTTCTCCCAACACAAGTGTTGCCCCAGCTTGTTGGAGTTCACTGGCACACAGGCACCCTGGACGGTTTCACCTTTTCACTTATTTTATTTGAAAGGCAGTGTTAGAGAAAGAGATGAGAGAGGGAGAGAAATCCTCCACCTGCAGGAAGCCCTCCAGGTGGCTGTGAGGGGTCCCAGGGAGGCAGGGGAGTCACCCAGGCATCCCAGCGGGGGCAGTGGCACACACACTTGCCTTTCCAGGCCATGAGGGAGCTGGATGGAAAGTGAAGCCTGCCTTCACAAGGACGCTGGGGTGCCTTTACCAACCCTCCAGTGCCTTTACCAACCCTCCAGTAAGTAGTTTTGTGGGGAACAGAGCCTGGGTGGGTTTTTGGATGCAGTGCACCCCAAGATTTCAAAAAGACTCTATTTGTCTATTCCTACTCCTTCCACTTAAAGGCCACTGCGTAGGAACTGAGAGGCCTCGCTTTTTGCAACCAGTGACATGGAACCATCCCGGACTTCCCACAGTGGTCCTAGCCAGCACCCTGCTCTGCAGCCTGGCATGGTGAGGGAATCACCAGGACAGCTTCACCTCCCCGCTCCCCGCCCCCCTCCGCCCCCGGCCTTTCCCGATTAGGAACTGGTGCAGCCCCCCTCCCTCTCCCGCCAGCCACTTGCAATTAGCCAGAGCCAAACAAGCGCGAGCCTAACGGTTCAGGACGAAAAGCTGCCTGCAGCAGGGGCTACGGCCGGAAGCCTCCCTGGTCTGGGGCGGCAGGAGGGCAGGGGGAGGAGGGGAAGCGGCGGGCGCAAGCGGCTGCCGGAACGGAGGATGCACAGCGGACTCCTGGGGCTCTCCGCCCTGCTGCAGGCGGCGGAGCAGAGCGCGCGTGAGTGAGGCGCACCCCGATGCCGGGCGCTAGCCGGGGACCTCCCCCGAGACCCGCACCCTCCCTCCCCTTCCCCGCGTGAGGTGGGCTGCTTCGGTCTGGGTCCAGCACCGCTGCATGCGCTAGGGAGTCCCAGCCCTCAGACCGAGCGGCCCGCCAGTCCTAGTGGATGCGCGCGGACGCGTAACTTCCCGCACCCACGTGGATGTCCCGCAAATGCATGGCACCCCGCATCCTATAGATGCATGATTTCCCTAACCCATCCACGCACGATTCCCCGGCCTGTGCCTGGTCCCCCCTGTGGATGCACGGTTCCGGCGAGCGCTGGATCCCCGCGTAACCCGGGAGCATTTCCCGCCCTTCCCTGCCACGCAAGTTTTACCAAGCGCGGCTCGCGCTAGTCCAGGGCCACCTCGCGCTGCGGGTGGTCGGAGAGGGGACCATAGGAAGGGCTTCGGGGTTTCAGATGCGGTCCGGAGCCTCTTGCTAGGAACACCTGGGCCCGCGCGGAGCCCAGCCCCCGCTCGCCCAGGCAAGATGGCCACGGTTTTCGCGCCTTTCTCGTCTCAACTTGCAACCGTCCGCGCCTCGGTAACTGCTGCCAGTAAAACAGTCCCGGGCCAGGTCACCAGGAGCTAGGGAAGCCGGAAGTGAGCGTCACGTAAGGGGGCTCCATCATCAACTCCTGCAGGCGCCGCGCCCCCTCCTCAATTCTAAGACCTGCAGGCACGGCGCCCCCTCCTCAATAAAAACTCCCTCTGAAACTCCAGCAGGACGCGCCCCCAGGAGAAGCCAACAGGTCCCGGGGCTCCGGGAAGGGCTGAGACTGCGCTGGGAGGTCCTGACTGGCCGAGCGAAGGTGGAGGATTGGGGCGGGGGGTGGGGGGAGGCTGCAGGGCCCCAGCCACCTCCGCTGGGCTGCCAAGGCCCAAGTTGTACCCCAGGTGGTAGCTTGTGCGATCTACGCACTATGGACTTAATATGTGCTGCCCGCGCCCCCGCCCCTCCGGATCACCCCGCACAGCGGCCAGAGCTGTTTGCAGGGGTGGCTGTTGAGCCAGGCACACGGCTGGAGATTGCACAGGGCAAGGACTCAGCCAGCTGGCTTCAACCCGCTTGGGGGCTAAAGGTGCTAACAGCCCGGCTATTCAGGGCGTGACGCCTGGAAGCTGGGCCGCTGGTTGCTCCCCAGTGCTCCTCAGCCTGGCTTGGATTGTCGGAAGAGCCCCCCCAGCCGTCTGGGTCTGAAGTGGAATGATGTTGACTTTGTGGGATCCCTGCCTGTGGGTGCCACAACCCTGGGTCAGCCCCTTACTTACCTGAGTTACTCTGTCCAGGCAAACTGCAAGCCGAAGGAGAGATGCTGAGCGGGCGGCACAGAGCCAGGCAGTGACTGACACACATCCCCACTGCGGCACTGCACCCTGCTCCGTACACACGGTCCCCAGAGAGGAGGCTCCGCCTTTGGGGCAGGCCCGGCTGCAGGGCCCTCAGCAGCTGGTCCCATGGCCTGAGGGCCTGCAGCTGGCCAGCTGGGGCTGCAGCACAGCTGGCCTGGGCTGTGTTTTGTTTATAATACAGTCAGTGACCACAGGAGAGCACACCCCATGAGCCTGAGGCCGAGGCCAGCAGGCTTTGCTGAGGTTCCCTGGGAAAGTGCACAGGGCGGGTGGGCTGCTGAGTGTGGGCCTCAGACTGCCAAGGCCCCCCACACTGCCTGGGCCTCAGACTGCCAAGGCCCCCCACACTGCCTGGGGCTCTGGACGGGCTGGTTTGTGTCTGAGCTCAGCACCTCATAGGGTGGAGAAAATCGGACTGTCGGCCCTGCCTGTCTCCTGGTCCATCACCCACCGGCCTCTTTCCTCCACAGGGCTCTGCACCACTGCTTACTACTTCACCACAGGGCAGCTCCTGTGGGGCTGGCTGGCCCTGTCTGTCCTCCTGCCAGGCGTCCTGGTCCAGAGCCTGAGCTACCTGTGGCTCCAAGCAGACGGGCACCCCAGGCACTGCTCACAGCTGTGTCTGCACCTCCTTCAGCTGGGCGTCTGGAAGAGGTAAGCACAGCCAGCCTCACATCGCCCAGGGGCGTGGTGGGCACAGTGCAGACCCCAGTGCAGGGGAGCTCAGAGTCCCATATCCCCACCTGCCCTCCTATCACCCAGGGGTGGTGTGGTGGGCACAGTGCAGACCCCAGAGCAGGGGAGCTCAGAGTCCCATATCCCCACCTGCCCTCCTACCACCCCGGGGTGTGGTGGGCACAGTGCAGACCCCAGTGCAGGGGAGCTCAGAGCCCCTGTCTCCTCTCCGACACTAGTTCAGCCAGTACTTCCAGAGCAGTTCTGACATGGGGGCTCCTTCTAGACACAGCTGCCACCTTTCTGAAGATGGGGAAGCTTTTGCATGTTGCTTCCGTCTGGGGGCAAGCCTCTACATCCACAGAAAACACCTTGTCAGAGGCAGCTCCGTTGCAGATGCCGCTTCCCTAGTCCAGGAAGTGTCCGCATTTAACCAACCACACACTGCACAGGGATGCCAACCCAGTGACACTGTCACAGGAAGAAATTATCCGAGGGCCAGGGCCATTGTTTTCCAAGAACTATCTGGCAAAGGACACGTCTGAGGCCCACTAGGTGGCCTGCCTGGGATCCCCAGACCACGTCCACCTGCAGTACCTGGGTACAGTGACTTGTCAGAAGGGAAGTGGTCCAGGCAGCAGCGTTTAGCTCTCAGCTCCTGGGTTGGAAGGAATTTTCCAAGGTGAAAAAGTGAAGCCCTCGCAGCTGCTGTGCAGCTACATCACCGAGTCAAAGCTGGGAGGTGTCAGGGTGGCAAGGCAGTGCTGCCGTCTGTTCTGGGGTCCGGGCCCCCAAGCCGCTGCATCCAGGCTGTGTGAGCAGAGAGGACATGCAACCCACCCCAGTCAGCTGCCTCGTCCCATGTCCTGGCCATGTGAGCCAAGGAGGACCCGGCCCCAACTCAGGCAGCTGGTGTACCCTGTGTCCTGGCCATGAGAGCAGAGAGGATGCGTGTCCCACCCAGGCAGCCGTTGCACCCCCGTCCTGGGCGTTTGAGCCAGGGAGGACACGGTCCCACCCAGGCAGCCCATCAGGCCCAGAGGAGACGGGAGGCGCCTCTGAGCAGGAGGTGCCTCCGCCACCCTGAGCTGGGCCCCGGGTACTAAGGCACTGAGTGCTCAGTTGCATCCCAGCGTCACCCACCCCTGGGGCTCTGTGTCCCCACAGTGCCGCTCCTTCGAAAAGGAGGGCCTTGCTCCCTGGGAGAAGGCAGAGCCTGGCCTTATCCTGGAGTGAGTGCCTCTGCTGAGCCCCTTCAACGTTCAGCCGCACTCGGTAATAAAACCAGAAGCCCCGGGTCCGTATGTGGCTTTGTCCACAACATACCATAAAGTAAGAGAACTCGGGGACAGGCAGCCTGTTGAAAGAGAATTGTAGCTTAAAACAGAGTCAGGTCAATGTCCCCTACTCCAGAGAGATTTTGAGAATAATTGGCAGGTACATCTGCTCTAATCTAGAGCCTCCCTTGGAGGTAGGGGTCCCTGGGACCCGAGCCTGTCCAAGGTTATGCTGTTGGCATTTCACTGTGTGCTCCATGCTCTTGTCTTCGTGGGTGCTCTCAAAACCTCTTCAGTGAAGCCGTGATTTCTTGTTTTGTAGCAAAAAGCTAGTACGGGTAAGTGAAGGCATGGCTTGTAGTGGCCAATCCAGCCTTACAAATTGCACTTAGCAAACGTGCCTGTAGGGGGAGCCAAAGCAATCGTATTGGGTACCATCCTGCGGCCTAGAAATGAACCGGGTGGACTTAGAAACCAAATGCAGAATTTAACAGCTAGAACACCAGTAAGACACAAGCTCTTGGAAGTACAGTTGTTGACAAAAACCGAAAGAACTTCAAATGCAGCTAGTTTCTTGTTTTACTTTTACATAATATAAACTACACTAATGTTTAGCCTACTGTTCAAGGGATCGTGGTACTTACAACTTGTTTAAACAGACAGTTACTGGACCCAATGCGGTAGCCTAGTGACTTAAGTCCTCGCCTTGAATGCACCAGGATCCCATATGGGCACAAGTTCATGTCCCAGCGGCCCCATTTCCCATCCAGCTCCCTGCTTGTGGCCTGGAAGGGCAGTCCCGAACGGCCCAAAGTCTTGGGACCCTGCACCTGTATGGGAGACCCAGAAGAGGCTCCTGGCTCCTGGCTCCAGATTGGCTCAGCTCTGGCTGTTGCAGCCACTTGAGGGGTGAATCAGCAGATGGAAGATGTTCCTCTCTGTCTCTGCTCCTCTCTGTGTATCTGACTTTCCAATAAAAAATTAAAAGTTTTTAAAAGATGATTACTTTCTGATGTTTCGGTTTTTCATTTTCATTCTGGTGCCATATGCTATCCACGTCTTTTTAATCTTAGCCTGAAAGTCCCATTGGAATGGCATTAGATGGTTGGAGATGCCTCTTCCTTGGCGTGTGTGCCTTGGCGCTATCCCCACTTAAAATGTATTTTATTGTAAAGGCAGGTCTGCCGAGAGAAGCATACAGAGGGTCTTCGGTTCACTGGTTCACTCCCCAAGCGGCCATTGTGAAGTTGAGCCAATCCAAAGCCAGGAGCCAGGAGGCTTCTCTGGTTCTCCCACACGAGTGCAGGGTCCCAAGGCTTTGGGCCGTCCTCCACTGCTCTGTCAAGCCACAAGCAGGGTGCTGGATGCGAAGTGGACCAGCCAGAACACAAACCAGCACCCACATGGGATCCTGGCAGTTGCAAGGCGAGGATCTAGCCACTGAGCCGTCGCACCGGAGCCTGGGCCAACAATATTAACATTGCCTGAGCATGTCCAGTTCACGAGAAACTTGGTGCCCGGGATCTCTGCTGTCCAGCCATGCCCCAGGTTATATCCTACAGCCTTGCGTTGCCACAGTGCCTGTCCTAGCCATCGCCCTCCCCTGAGCCCAGCTCATCATCCATCCCCCAGAGGTTTCCAGGCACTGCACCCACCCTCCCTTCTTTGCTTTGGAAAGATTCAAGGTCTCCCCCAACCAGGCACCTCTCTGTTGGCTTGCTCCTGGCGGCACATCACACATGATCTGGGTATATTGGCTTGAAACCTCAAGCAGCCTTGAGCCCCCGAGCGTCCCACTCAGGGCTCGTCTGTGACCAACAGCGTTACATGCAGGTGCCCCTTGCTCTCCACCCCGTGTGCTGCTCCAACCCAACCCTTCTCTAGTTACCAACTGACATGTTGCAGTGGCTTTCACGTGATGCTTCTGCCTCCTGGACGTACATGCACATGTATGTATATGTGCATATTTAGTATACATGTTTGTATACATACACATGTGAATGTACACATATGCTTCCTTCATGATATTCCTAACTCCTGGACACTGCACATGCATGCATGAGCCCATAAGCACATATGAATTATGCACTGTTCAAACATGTAGATACTACATGCATGCATTACACTTGTGTGTAAGCATGTGTTTGTACATGTACATAGATACAACACATATAACCACTCTGCACGCATGTGTGGATACAATGCATGAATGCTGTGTTGTGCACACACATGTGTACGCATGTGTGCCCATTTTCACAAAGCACCACTCTGTACACATGCTTGTGTGCACAGATGTGTCCGTGTGTCTGCATGCATGCATAAGCACCACACACATGCGTACATCAACACACACCCCAAGCAGCATACAGCCTCTGCCAAATCACCGGCCTGAAATCCCGGGCCCTGGGACACCTCACTGGGGCAGCTCATTTGACAACACCACTGGCTCTGCGGCTGGCGCTGGCAAAGCCCCCAGCACTGCTAAATGTCTGCTCTTGCGTGCTGCAGCTTTGCGGAGGGCCTGGGCAAGGCTTCCTCGTGTCCGTGCCCTGTAGAAGAGATCCCACACAGCACCTTGCAGAACACACCTGCACAAGGAACCAATTTCCATCCAAGGGGCTCTGCATGGGGTCACACGTCCAGGTTGGCCATGCTGGCTGCCCAAGTTCCTGGTCTCCAGCTACTCTGGCTCAGGGAAAGCTCCCCATATCCTGCCCACCCCACATCAAGTCCTGGCTTCAGTAGATCATGCGCACAAGGCTCAGGCACTGGACCTGACGTCCAAGACTCAGAGCCGGCCTCGCTGGGCCACCTGGTCACCCCAGCCAGTCCTTGGGGTGATCTTTAGTAGGCTGGCTCTGTGTCATGGCATCCTTGCTCTCCTGCAGACACTGGGATGCCGTGTGGGCTACTCGGTCAGAGGAAGGACAGGCTGCCGGCCGGAGCACGCCGTGGCTTCAGGAGGCTGACCTGTCCGCCCTGCGGCTCCTGGAGGCCCTGCTGCAGACCGGGCCCCATCTGCTGCTGCAAGCATACATTTTCCTGGACTCAGACTTCACAGACCCTGTGCCAGGTGAGTGACTTCCATCACAGAATCCAGACGCTGACTTCCTGAAGGAGCAGGCATCCTCACCTGCCATAGAAATGCTCCCTCCCAGCCTGGTGCCATCAACTTCCTCGAGCTTAGAGCCCAAGACGACTGGTGGTGTGTTCCTAGAGCCTTGACTTCCTTCTGAGACTGAGGCACCCAAATTAGCGCGTGAGAACTTGTGCAGAGTCTAAATTGCTCTGAAAGTAACCAGAGAAGACTGCCTGGCAGCAGAATGCCTGCACCTGTTTAACACCTCTCTCGTCTCCATCTCCTCCCCATTGAGTAGCCTCCAGCACCCCTGTTCCCTCTCCATACCATGTGACATTCTTCAGGCCGACCCAATAGCAGAATGCCCAGGGGACACAGTCATGCATGGAGTCCTAAGGCTCTGCTGGGTCCAAACAGGGCTCGGAGGGGCTGAGAACAGAGCACAGAAGGGCCCAGAACAGAACAGCCCAGCCAGCCCGTGCAGTGGAAATCCAGCCTGTATCTCCACATTTCTTCCTGGGCGTGATCATGTATGTCTGTGCCCACAGGTGCTAATGGGACCCGCAGTCAGTGTGCTTGGTGAGGGAACCACTACAGTCAGGTTCCAGGAAGGGACTGGACACGGTCCTCCCATGCTGATTGCCTTGGGAGCTGAGAGGCCACTCTATCTGCTTCCTTTCCAGGGGTGAGCGCTCTGCTGGCCTGGTCCTCGCTGGCCTGGGCCCTGGTGTGCTACACTCAGCTCCTGGGAGTTGTGAAGCCGGGCCGCCAGGCCGGGCCATGGGCCACGCTTTTCTGCCAGCAGCTCTGGCGGATGGGCATGCTGGGCTCCCGCGTCCTGAGTCTCGTTCTGTTCTGCAAGGTGCACCGTATTTGGGTTTTGGTGGTTGGAGGTAAGGAGAGCCTACCATCTGGTGCCCTGCTCTGTAACAAGACCCCAGTGAGTAACAACCCCCCACTAAGTAGCAAGACTGCCCCAGGTGCTTGCTCCGGGCCTCTTGTGGTTGGAAAAGGGAAGCAGGTGTCTAAGCAGGAGGCCTCAGGAGGCTGTGTGCACAAATGTCATCTTCATGCACATGTCTTCCCATCCCCAGTCCAGGGTTTCCCATGACCCCTCGCTTCAGAAAAGCAGGCTGCACTCAGCCTTGGCTGATGAACATCCCAAGCGAGAGGAAGTAGAAAGAGGCCCGTGGTTGACACAGCTCTAAGACGGCGTGCCTGAGAGCCTGCTGCAGGGTGTATTTCTGATCCGGCCTCCTGTTGGTGTGCACCCTGGGGAGGCAGCGGGAGATGGCTCAAGGAGCTGGGCCCTTGCCCCCACCCGGGAGCCCTGGCTTCAGCCAGGCCCACGCCCTGCTCTTGGCAAGCATATGGGGAGTTGACCAGCAGAGACAAGAGTTCTCACTGTTTCTGCTTTTCAAATGAAATACAAATAATAACTAAGAATTCTTTTCAAAGATGAGGCCCAGAGCTAGCTCAGCACAGCTTCTGCTGGTCAAAGGGTCATGCCAGCTCAGGTTTGGCATCACAGCGGAGTAACCTACAGCACACTGTGAGTGTCCAGGGCAGGAGGAATGCACGCTGGCTCTCCCCACTGCATTAGCCCCAGCCAGCTCTGCAGCCTGCCACCCTGCCAGCCTGCCACCCTGCACGAGACAGGCTGACTGATGCTATAGCATGCTGTCGCTGCAGAGGGAGTTGCAGGTGCCCACTTGCTGAGACCCCTACAAGCGAGTCCCAGTGCTGAGGTATGGGACACTGCCTGCAGCCTCGGACAGCTCCACACTTGCTTTGAATGCAGAGTCTCAGACATTGTTTTAATTTCCAAGAAGACAGCTCCCAGCTCCCTGTGCCCTGAGTGTACATGGATAGAGATGGGATGACAGGGAGCCTCCTGAGTGGGACCTGTGGGGCCCTGCCAAGGAGATGGGTCCACTGGGCCTGAAAGGACAGAGCCGCCTTGTGCTAGGTGGATTGGGGATTCGGTGAAACACTTGGCCCTGGGCTCTAGGGGAAATATTTACCACACTTACTGAGAGAAAGGAGAATTTTCTGGAGAAAAAAAAATAAAAGACCTGTGTTCCTCTAAAGAGAGATCAGCGATTTTTCATGCATTTTACAATTCAGTTTGAACTGCACAATGCTGTTCTTCATCTAAAACCATGGGACTGAAAACTGCAACCAGGCCACCTTCAGGTGTGGGAGTTCTAGTGCAGTTTTATTACTGCCTCCCTAATCACTTCCCAGAACCAAAAGGGCATAATCAGTATATCACAGGCGATGTGCGTTATTGATGCCAGTCAAAAGGGATGCCCCCAGCCCTGCCTTCTGCATGCCTGCTCCTCCCGCCAGCCCAGCTCAGCCCAGCCCAGCCCAGCCCAGCCCAGCCTGCCCAGCCTAGCCCAGCCCAGCCTGCCCAGCCCAGCCCAGCTCAGCCCAGCCCTGCCCAGCCCTGCCCAGCCCAGCCCAGCCCAGCCCAGCCCAGCCCAGCCTAGCCCAGCCCAGCCTGCCCAGCCCAGCCTGCCCAACCCAGCCCAGCTCAGCCCAGCCCAGCCTGCCCAGCCCAGCCCAGCCCAGCCCAGCCCAGCCCTGCCCAGCCCTGCCCAGCCCAGCCCAGCCTGCCCAGCCTAGCCCAGCCCAGCCTGCCCAGCCTAGCCCAGCCCAGCCTGCCCAGCCCAGCCCAGCCCAACTCAGCCCAGCCCAGCCCAGCCCAGCCAGCCCAGCCCAGCCCAGCCCAGCCCAGCCCAGCCCCCCTGCCCAGCCCAGCCCAACTCAGCCCTGCCCAGCTCAGCCGCCCCCAGCCCAGCCCAGCCTCCCCAGCCTTGCCCAACCCAGCCCAGCCCAGCCCAGCTTGCCCAGCCTAGCCCAGCCCAGCCCAGCCCAGCTCAGCCCAGCCCAGCCCAGCCCAGCCCAGCCCAGCCTGCCCAGCCTAGCCCAGCCCAGCCCAGCCCAGCCCAGCCCAGCCCAACCCAGCTCAGCCCAGCCCCCAAGCCCTGCCCTGCCCTGCCCTGCCCTGCCCAGCCCAGCCCAGCCCCCCTGCCCAGCCCAGCCCCCTGTGGGGCCCTAAGCTCTGTGTCCGGCCTTCCTCCAGGTGCACACTGGCTGGGGATGACGTTCTGGCTTGCGGCCCAGCAGAGTGACATCGCCGACAGCACCTGTCACTGGAGGCTCTTCAACCTGCTTGTGGGGGCCGTGTACATCTTCTGCTACCTCGACTTCTGGGCCAGCCCTTCCAGAAACAGGATGGTCACATTCTACCTGGCAAGTGTGGTCCTCCTAACTTTGATGGTGTCTCTAGCACATGAAGGGTGTATGTGAGAGTGGCTACCCTATTCTCGAGTTCAGACCTTGGGAATAACAGTAAAGCCACTATTCAGAACCCACATCAGACAGGGTCCCTGTGTGCCAGTCACTGTCAGCTAAAGCCCATGGTGCAGATGGGGAAACTGAGGCACACTTGACTCAGAAGGAGGGCGACTCAGATCCTGCTGGGCTGAGGTGACAGATGGTCCTTAGCCACCTGAGACCTGCCAGGCAGTTAATCCTCAGCCTGGCTGGTGGCAGAGGCACTGGGGCCTCTCAGAGCTCAGATTCCCAGGCCCCTTCTCGGAGATCCTGGCTCTGTGGGTGTGGGTGAGGCCGGGAATCTGGGTTTCCCAGGCCACTCAGGTGGCATTGCTTCCCAACCCAGGTGGAGGCAGGGCTGGGCACCTGCACCCTGCTCCCCCTGCGGGAAGTCAGTGCTTAAAAAGTAGAGCCGGTCCCCTGCATGGCTCTGAGAGTACAGGTCCCCTGCCTGGCTCTGAGAGTACAGGTCCCCTGCCTGGCTCTGAGAGTACGTAAGGCCTGACTGCTTCTGCTCACCAGGGGTTGCATCCTGCTTCTTCCTTGCCCAGAAATGGAATTAGATGCAGAGGAGAGAGGCAGCCAGGCTTGGGGGGCACAAAGACCCCCAGTGTGCAGCCTTTGTGATCAAAGGCAGGACATCCCACGGGAATGAAGAGGCAGGTGCAGGGCTGAGTCCGGGTGGGAGTGGGGAGGCTCTGCAAAGGGGACCTTGGAGATGAGGGGTGGAGTGAGCCAAGTTGGCCTGGGATCGGGCCATGCTACAGGAGCAGCCCGAGGGGCCGGGACGGGGCTGTGCCTGCAGTGACCCACCCCACATGCACAGGGGCTGAGAATGGGTCTCCTGCAGTGCCACTGCAGGGGGAGTCAGGTGCGAACTTGGGGAGAATGCCCCGGGGATGAAGAGGCAAGGGGCACAGAGGCAAGGCTTCAGCAGCAACAGGAAGGCACAGAGGGCATGTCATGGAGCGCCCCCCGACCCCAAGACTCCACCTGGCCAGCACCAGGCTTCGCTGAAACACATTCTCCCAACGGCTTTGGGCATTCTTGCTGCAGTCACAGGAGATTCCCTGGCACTCCTGCTCTTGGAGTGGGAGCTGACTGGACGGTCCTTGCCAAGGGTTTGCCATTCCCCATGGCCATGCTGAGGTCTCACCGGGAGGAGGATGGGAGAAGGCCGGTGAGGGCTGGGTCACGGGGAGACTTGGGGGCACGCGCTGGAAAGTGAGCCAGGAAGGGAAATTGGAGCTGAGTGGTCGGCGGTGCTCCCTGAGCTGGCCACTGAGGATCCCTGAGCTCAGAAGGGCTGTTTTAGGGTACACCGGGAGTGAGAACTCCCCCATGAGGGGTACAGGCCACCAGCTCGCCATGGCTGTTGGCTCTCACTGGCAGTGCAGTCTTCGGTGTTGGCAACTCAAGTCTTATAAAGTGGCTGGCAGGCAGCTCTGTCCCACAGTGGGATCCCACTCCAGCAGGCCCAGGCATCTGAATTGCACTTTCCATTTGTGAGGCTTTCAACTGACACCAGGTTTCATTGGGAGATAGCCCCATAGTAATAATTTTGAATTGTGTTAAGTTTTTATTGTTTATTTTAATTTTAAAAAAATTAACATTGGAGAGGGAAACTGGTAAGACAACATGGAAGGGGGTACCAGGCTGAGTAAAGAGCCTGCCCTTGTGGACCAACGCAAGGCAGGCGCCACCGCTGCCACCTGATGGCCACAGCACAGGTTCATCTTTGAAGGCACAAGTAGAGCATTGGAAGGGCAGACTCAAGGGCACCTCAGATCCTGCTGGCATGGCCCTGGTTGCGCCTGGCCCTGCCCCTGTCCACGCTCCGCATGAGAACAGAGGAACAGGGGGCCCAGGAAGCGAGGGAATAGTTGCTGGCAAGGGTGGGGAGGTCCAGGGCCTGCAGAGTTCTCTCGCCAGGTGTGGTGGCGACCCCCCTTGCTCCCTCAGGTCATGCTGCTGGAAAACGCCGCCCTTCTGCTGCTGGCCACTGACTTTGGCCCGAGGGAACCGCAGACCAGCCTGTGGACCGCGGTGGGGGCCATGTCTGGATTTCTGACTGGTAAGACCCAGTGTTGACTGCCTGTCCATGTCCCCTTCCCACGCTAGTTTTCCTCCAGGGATGGACACGAGAGGCAGGAAGCTGAGCTCAGAGTGGGATGGGAGCTTGCCACAGGCTGTCCCCACTGGGACACGACGTCCGGGGTGCAGTGTTCCTCCATGGCCTCTCTGTGGGTGAAGGCTGGGGCTCCTCTCCGCTTGAGCCTCAGTCTCCCCGGCAGGGAGCTGCTGCTGCTGATGGCACCGTGAGCTGCTCATCCACAGGCACCCTGGGCAGGGCGGGTACCCGCCAGCAGAGGAGGCACAGAGGAGGGTGAGTGGTGCCCACAGCACCAGACACTCAGTCAGTCGTGCCTGGGATGCGATTCAATGCAATGCAGGCATCGGCCCAGTGCCTCCAGCCCGGGGTCATTGTCACGACCCATGCATGGGAGATCCTGGGTACAGGCCACGCCTGCCAATCAGTGTGGGCTCGCCAGCCAAGTCCTCTGCTGCTGGTGCTGACATGCTGTTCCTGGCCCGGCAGACTCCACCTGCCCACCCCACCCACAGGCCTGCTTGGAACTGTCCAGGGCAGCCCCCAGCACACCCCCCACAGTCCTATGCCCCTGAAGCATGGCCCGGTGCCCGGTTCCCCAGGCTGTCTGTACCATCTCATGCCCGGAGCCCCAGCGCTCGGTCACTCACACTCTTGAGGCTGCTCCCAGAAGTGAACAAAATCCCAGGACAACCCCAGCCTCACCCACAGGTTGGCCTGGCCGGTGTGACCAGGGAAAGGAATGACCTGGAGAGAAGGTGCACAAATCCCGCTTCTGGCCCGTGCTGGAGCACCTCAAGGCAGCCTGGGGCTTCTGAGCCCTGTCCCCTCTCCCTCAGACGTCCTGGGTTTGCACCTGCTGGACCTCCGGGTGACTCGGCCAATTCTTCCTTTTCCAATCAAGCCTTTGCTTTGAGATAGCTGCAATTTTATTTTGTTTTCTAAGATCTATTTACTTATTCGAAAGGCACAGTGACAGAGAGCAAAGCAGAAACAGCAATCTTCTATCCACTGGTTCACTCCCCACGTGGCCACGGTGGATCCCAGGAATCCTTCCAGATCACCCGTGTGGTGCAGGAACTCGAGGCCTTGGGCCACCCTTCACTGCTTTTCCAGGTGTATTAGCAGGGAGCTCTATTGGAAATGGAGCAGGCAAGACTCGATCTAGTGTCCACGTGGAATGCCTGTGTTGCAAGTCCTGACATTACCTGCTATACTACAATGCCAGTGAGATAGTTGCATTTTCAAGAAATAGTGGAGGGTGCCTGTGCCCATCAGCCGCCTTGTCTGGTGGTATCGGCCTGAGAAGCTAGCGCGGCATCGCAAGCCAGTGATGTGATGTGGTCAGGACGGGAGAACAGGCATTCAGAGCCCATCACTGTCCCCACTTCCTCCCGCTCCCTCCGCCACTCTGCAGTTTCATCACACAGGGAGTGCTATATGGATGGGGCCAGTCCATCTGCAGCCCCTGGGGACTGGTTCTGTTCCCTCAGCCCAGTTCCCTGGGGCCGCCCACATCACTGTGTGCATCCAAAGCTCTGTCCTTTTCATGAATAAACCATGCTCAGTGTTTATACAGAAAACTGACCCACCTCAGGCTGACCTGGGTGCTCCCAGCCCACTTTGAGCAACCCTGAGAACTGCAAGGGGCTTGGGCTGAAGAGGCTCTGCCAAGAGCCAGGCCTCACTGCTTGTTCAGAGTCTAGGGTGCACAGGACAGGGAGTAACAGATGCGGGAGCACAATGATTGGAAAACAGAAATAGCCTCCTTTAGCAGGGCTCCAAAGGCCACCAGAGAGTGGAGCCTGCTGTTCCTTCACCTTCCAGTAGGTGGAGCTGGCTGCAGCCACTCAGCAGGCATGGGGCTGGTGGGAACTCTTGGCAGCAAGGTGCTAGGGCATGACCATGCCAGGGACACAGGCTCCAAGGCTGGCAGTGCCGGAAGCTTCCAGGGTCATCCTGGAGCTTCTCCTCACTGGTTTCCCTTGACCAACAGCTGCTGAGCACCCACCACCCGCTGACCTGGCCTTGGGGGGCTAGCCATCAGAGTAAGTGTATCCTGGGGTTCTCATAGCCACGTGCAATGCTGCGAGGGACACACAAGAGTTCACCACTGTATCCCCCTCAAGCCCTCACCGGCTGCATGCCATGGGTCTGCTCCTCCTCCCATTCCCAGCCCCTGCCCCCACACAGACACCCAGCGGTCCCCAGAGAGCCCCTGCCAGCCCAATGCCACCATCCTGTCCTGGCCCCCTCAGACTGCAAGATTCCAGCACTGACTCCAGGTCTGTACTGTTTATAATATGCCCCCTGCATGCAGGCACTTGATCCAGTGCAACAGGAAACTGGAAATAACGTGGGAGGCTTACTGGAATGCTCTGTTAAAGAAATTATTGCCGCAGTCAACACTTCTGATCAAAATAAATTAACTGACCACGACGTGATTAAGATGTTTATGCCCAAAGGAAGCGTTGCTGTTGCTCATGGAAAGTCCGTGGCCCGGGCTTTGGATGCTGCTGATTAACCTCTGCCTGCCTAGGTCTTGCTTGTTTTTCAGGCACTGTCTTACCTCTTCCCATCCCCCAGCCCTCACGCTGTGTGTGGGTGGTGGAATTCTGAGCTCTGGACTCAGACTTGGAGGAAGTAGGTCCATTTTTCCCAAAGCCCTCGCCCACGTGTGTGCACTCCCGCAGCCCAGGCCCTCGCCCCCGACCAGACCACCCAGCTGCTGCAGCTGCAGAGAGGCAGGCCCCAGGGCAGCGCAGGTACCAAGGAAGCACAGGCACCAGGGCAGCACACCAGGGCAGTGCAGGCCCCAGGGCAGCGCAGGCCCCAGGGCAGCGCACCAGGGCAGGGCAGGCACCAGGGCAGCGCAGGCCCCAGGGCAGCGCACCAGGGCAGGGCAGGCACCAGGGCAGCGCAGGCACCAGGGCAGAGCAGGCACCAGGGCAGCGCAGGCGGCGCCAGGGCAGCGCAGGCACCAGGGCAGGGCAGCGCAGGCACCAGGGCAGGGCAGCGCAGGCACCAGGGCAGCGCAGGCACCAGGGCAGCGCAGGCCCCAGGGCAGCGCAGGCCCCAGGGCAGCACACCTGAGCTCTGCTCTTCCACTTTCAGTTTGTAGCCATCTGATGCCGGCAGAAGTTAGAACCTGCCTAAATCCCCCCCCAAATTCCCAGCATTGAGGGCCCCACGGAAGTCCTATTTGGGATCCTATTTTATATAAGTGAATGGAAAATGCAATTAAAAGACTTTCATTTTGGTGCAAAAAAAAAAAAGAACCAACCTTGAAGCGATGCGTGCTCACCTTGCCATACGCTGGAGCCGAGGTGGAGTTTGCAGGGCAGTAAGACACACAACCTTCAGCTCTCCCCTTCTCCTTCGCAGGCAGTGTCTCCCTGGTCACTTATTACAGCCTGCTCCATCCCAGATCCTCATCCATCTGGCAAGGATTCGTCAGGAAGTGCTGCACCGTGGCAGCAAGCGACAAAGCCGAGACACCATCCCCACCTGGTGCTGCAGCCCTCGCTAGGGAGAGGTCAGGCTCCAGCCAAGGGGAGCCTAATGAGCTCAGAAGTCTGGCAGAGCCCCCCAGCCTGGAGACGGGCCCTTCCGAGGCTGGGCTGTGGGACCAGACTTCTGGGGTGGACTCGTTCCTCAGTGCCCACCACTGGCTGCTGCTGAAACTTGCCCTGAAAACAGGAGACGTGTCTAAAATCTACACGGTCTTTAGAGATGACCGGCCTGGCTGGCTCTGTGCCCCCACGTGGACATCGGGTCCACGCTGCAGTCCGCAGGGGAGGCCCCCTTGTTCCCAGCGAGAGTTCCCACCTGCCATCCGTGAGCCCTCATCTGGAGAGAACAGCTCGGAGTCTGAAGACGCCCCGAAGGAAGTGGCTGGCCCGTGGGAAGCCTCCAGTTATGTCTCTCTTGCCAGCGAGCATCGGGACACCGTGCCTATCCAGATGCCTTCAGCTGTTTGGCGGGAGGACAGTCAAATGGAGGCAGCCGAGGCTGAGCCTGGGAACCAAGGAGGGGGTTTGGGGGAGCAGCCAAGAGCAGGGGAAGGCCAGGACAGCACCACAGTGTACTTCAGCGCCACTGCAGAGGGGACTGTGTCCCAGGAAGGCAGCCTGGTGACTCCACAGATGTCCCACACTGGGAGGAGGCCAAGAGTGAGCATCCCTGTGCAGCCAGCCTCGCCCCAGCCCACTGCGGGGGCCTGCCCCATCACCGTGGCCAACATCAGCCCCATCCTAAGCGTGGGCCCATGTGGAAACGTCTGCTCCATTGCAGCCCATGCTGAGAGAGTCCCCCACGGCTCAGGGCGTGGAGAGCAGCAGCAGCCAGCAGGGGACCTAAATCATCCTGCCGCGGTCAGTGCGCATCAGTCACTGCCAAAGATGAGCCTCAGACCTGCCCACGAGCCCTTCCTCACATCCACACCGAAGTCTGAGTCCGTGCAAAAGGGTGGTGGCTGCAGGGCCTTGGCAAGGCACGAGGTGAGCCTGGTGGTGTGATGACAGTCCCGGTAGGTGGCAGGCTGGTGGCTGGGGGTGCTGGGAGGAGGCACCCCACTGCTGACACGTGCCTGCTGGGCGCACCTCTTCCCCTCTGGCTTCATTCTCCAACTACTTTATCTCCAAACTTCGTCCTTCATCTGTTTGATGTGGGATATAGTCCATGGGGGATTTTTATTATTTATTTGAAAGGCAAGAGTAATAGAAAAGAGATGGTCCACCTCTTGGTTCACTCCCCAAATGGTCTGAACAGCCAGGCCAAAGCCGGCAGCCTGGAGCTCCTTCCGGGACTCCCCTGCAGGTGTCAGGGCACAAATACTTTGAGGCATCTTCTGCTGCTTTCCTGGCACGTTAATAGGGAGCTGGATCAGAGGCAGTGCGGCCAAGACTCAAACCCGTACTCCGACATGAGCTGTTGGCAGCTCAGCTCACTGGGCCGTGCCGCCAGGCCCCAGCCCGTGTTGAAGTTCAGGGAATGAGGAGGGAAGCTGATGGGCGTTCCCCAACATTCTTTTCTCTCCAGCTCTTCTCCTTATTGATGTCATTTGTGAACAGGTCTCCCATATGGCTAAGGATGGGCAGTCATACACCATCAAACAGGAAGGCACACAGGCAGCTGCGTGGGGTGCGTGGGTTTTATGTCCACACACCTCTGGGTTCTGGGTCAGCCACTGCACCACTTGACTCCACCTTGTCTGTGCTGAAGGCAAGACACTGTGTGCATAAGCTCAGACTGCCGGCATCCATGAGCCGATCCGAGACAGCAGATGGGTTGTCAGAACTCTTGATACAACAGGTGGATGCGGGGTACAGCTGTGAGCAGAGCATTCCCTGTCGTGACACGTCACAATCCCCTATGCTCTCTGTCTCACCTGAACAGTGAAAAGCCACAGGCCTCGCCCTTGGTTCTGTTTATTTTTAAGATTTATTTATTTTTATTGGAAAGTCAGACATACAGAGAGGAGGATAGAGAGGAAGATCCTCCATCCGTTGACTCATTCTCTAAGTGGCTGCAATGGCCAGAGCTGAGCCGATCCAAAACTAGGAGCCTGGAGCTTCATCCGCGTCTCCCATGCAGGTACAGGGTCCCAAGACTTTGGGACTTCCTCGACTGCTTTCCCAGACCACAAGCAGGGAGCTAGATGGGAAACAGGGCTGCTGGAATTAGAACAGTGCCCGAATGGGATTCCGGTGTGTGCAAGGCGAGAACTCCAGCCACCAGCCCACCACGCCAGGCCCTGATCCTTGGTTCTTAACTGGACCCTCCTATTCGTGTGTGCCCCCAGACCTGGCTCTCGGATCCCCCCAGCCTTCCTGCCCCACCTCCCTCTGTCAGGGTGCCCTGTGGCTCCTTTTTCCACAACTTGAGTCCTTCCTGGAGAAAGTTAAAGACTGTCTTATGTTTAGAGCTCTGTATCTTCAAGGGCCAGCACAGGGCCTGGCGCAAATTGGGTCAAGAAGCTCACAGGCTGGCTTGGTGCCAGCAGAGTCACTGGTGGCGATCCAGTGCCCATCCTGACAGAAAGGCACTTGGGCTCTGGCTCTTGTCAAGTTTCAGTATGCCTCACAGGTGACACTAGGTCCCCCCCCAAAATGCTATGAATTGGACACACAGGCTTTCTCCACCATTTCTAGCCAAAGGCGTGCGTGGGTTAAGGAAAGCAAGAGGCCAGTGGAGCCGTCCCACTTGCTGACACTACCCTGAGGGGCAGGGAGAGGGGCTGTTGTCACACTGGGGCTGCCATGTGACCTGGGCAGCAGGGAAGCCCTGCCAGCCAGCCCGCCTTCCTCGGAGGAAGCCAAGGAAATGAACGCCCTGTACCACAAGTGCTGCCACAGCGGACCTAATCAAGGCCAGCTGCACCCTCGGCCCTGGCACTTATGCCCAGAGCAGGGCTGAACTGGACAGGAGGGGGCCATCTCTGGTGGCCACCCAGATATGCAGCAGAACTCGCCAGTCAGCTAGCGATACTGACCCATGTGACCCCCGGGAGGGGCATTTCACGGATATCCGCTGTGTGGAGTGCTCCAAACTCCTCATGCCCATGCCTCTGGCTGCCTAGATCTGGGTCCTGGGTCACACAGCACAAGGTCTTCACACACCTCCAGCGAGCTTCACACGCCCCAGGCCAGCCTACACACGCCCTAGGCCAGCCTATACACACCCAGATAGCTTCACACACGCCCCAGACCAGCTTACACACACCCAGACCAACCTACATACACACCCAGGCCAGCCTACACACACCCAGATAGCTTCACAAATGCCCCAGGCCAGCCTACAAACCCAGATAGCTTCACACACACCCCAGACCAGCTTACACACATCCTAGGCTGGCCTAAACATGCCCAGATAGCTTCACACACACCCCAGGCCAGCCTACACACACCCAGATAGCTTCACACACACCCCAGGCCAGCCTCCACACACCCAGATAGCTTCACACACACCCCAGACCAGCCTACACACACCCCAGACCAGCCTACATACATCTCCAACCAGCCAACACACACTTTCAGCTACCTTTAAAGACCCCCAGCCAGTTTCACACCCCAGGCCAGCCTACACACACCCAGGCCAGCCTACACACACCCAGGCCAGCCTACACACACCCAGGCCAGCCTACACACACCCTTTCCTCTGTGTCTCAGCGCAGAGGAAAGAAGGATCAGACCCTAGTCCAGTGGCCTGCAGCAGGGAGCGCCTTCCAGCCAGGCTTACACACTAGGAAATGGCTTGTTCCATCCATATCCTTGAAGGACTCTGGGATGGGTTTCTGGGGCCAGGGGCATGGTGAGACAGACCAGCGGTGTGGTTTTCTAGTGTGTTCCACCATAGCAAGACACATAGGTCCTTCTTGGGCCCGCCCCCAAATCCTTGCTCAAGCTAAACGCTGGTTACAACTAACGAATCTTAAGCACCAAGAAAGAATTTTGTGTAAGATTTAGTCTCATTACTGTCTTTATTTCTTTGGTTTTTTCAGGTTATTTGAAAAGCAGAGAGACCAAGATCTCTCATCCATTGTTTCATCCCCCAAATGCCCACAGCATCTGAGCCAGGCCGGGAGCCAGGAGCCAGCAGTTCCATCCAGGCCTCCCATGAGGTGGAAGAGATGTAGTCAGGCCATCGCCTGCCGCATCCCAGGATGCATTAGCAGGGAGCTGGACGGGAAGTGGAGCAGCCAGGATGCCGACTGGCCCCACTGACTTGGCTCCTGTGCCAAATGTCCACCCCTGGTTGTTCTTAAAAGAAACTGGCTGGTGTCCTGAAATTGAGTCTACTCTCCATAATTCCCAGGATCACTGACCGTCCTTACTACCCAAAGACTATCCCAGGAGTTTCCTGGACTGTGAGATTTTAATGCTAAAATCGGATACTCCCCAGCCGGGCAGGACCGCTAGGACTAACGTGGTCCAAGACGTTAGGCTGCCACTTGGTTTTCATCCGATATCTGAACCCTGGTGGAGTCCCAGCTGCTCCACCTCTGACGCAGCTTCCCACTGCACACCCGGCAAAGCAGCAGGGATGCTTCGCGCACGTCAGCCCCTGCCATCTGCATGGGACAGCAGGGAAATGTTCCTGGCTCCTGGCTTCCTCTCTGCTCAGCTACTGTTGTTGCGGCCATTTGGGAAGTGAACCAGAAGATTCCTGTGTGCCTTTCAAATAAACAAAATAAAGGCTGTTTGCCATCCCACCTCATCCCGATCCCGGTCAACCCTACTCAATTTTCCACTTTAACAGAAAATGCTTTCAGCTTAAAAATCTGAGAGACAGTGTAAGTTCACCACAGTCACTCCCCATACTCCCACCTCCCCCCAAGCACGCACGCGTGCCCGCTCACTACACATACACACACACTCCAACCTCCCCAGTCTTGCAAAAACAAATGTAAGTGCCATCCCCCTCGCTTCCCAGGACATCAATGCTGCGACCACAGGGGCGACCCTGCTCTAAAGTCAAAGGTGGGATCCCAAGCTGAGTTCTCTCCTCCCAGAGAGGATAACTCCTATGGAAAAGGCCATGGAAAAGCCCTGGGCCGTGACCACGGAGAGCCGTTCTCCCCAGCAGGACCGTAATCAGGGCAGGCTCTGACTCCTGGCACAGCACCATTCCTTCCAGCTGTTGTCAGCCACCGGCGGGTTCCTGGCCCACAGGGGACCCAGCTAATGTGTTTACAAACCGGCAAGGCTGGGACCAGGAAAACAGAAGACTGGGAATAGAACAATATGGATTTTCATTCAGCCATTTCAAGCGAGACTAGGAGGATGGAAACAAGAAAACAACGAGGGCTGGCATGGCACAGCGGGTTAGGCTGCCACATGCTGTGCTGGCATTCCATAGGAGTACCACTCCACTTCCAATCCCATTCATTGCTAGTGAGCCTGAGAAAGCTGTGGAAGATGGCCCAAGTGCTTGGGCCCACGCCACCCGCCACCCGCCACCCGCCACCCGCCACCCACGGGGGAGAACTCAGCTGACTCAGCCCTAAGCATCTTGGGCAGTGGTTAACATTTGGAAGTGCTGGCTTTCCCTTTAACTCTCCTCCCTAACACTGCTTTTCAAATAAGGCAAACAAATCGTTTTCCAAAAAGAGTCAGAGAGAGAGGAAGGAAGGACCTCTCACAGCCCGAGGCGAGGAAGCCTCAGCCAGAGTGCGAGAAGGGGGTACAGACCCTTCTCAGGAGAAGCCCCCCGGAGAGGCGGGAGGACTAATGGCAACATGACGTCTCTCCTGCTCGGTGGGAGCAGCCCACTGCGCGGCCCCTGACTGCCGCAGGAGTGGCCGACCTTGTGCAGGGATGTCACAGCCTCTGCCGAGTGATCTGGCGGCAGCAGCTCTCACACCCAACGTGGCCTTCTCAAGTGTCTGCGTATTCTGGAAGTCGGCAAACTTGTCTCCCCAGCGCCAAGGAATAAGAGTGATTAATTGGCGTAATGAAGTGAGGTGGGCTGGGGTCCAAGCTGAACTGTGGAAGGTTACGAAAACATCTGGGATTTTTAGTTACTTATTTTCAAGAACTGTCAGCTAAAAGCTGCCTTTTGCTTTGGGTCTGGAATGCAAGGCCAGCCGTCGTCTCGCCTTTCTTGACTCATGGCTACATGGAGCCATAATTCTACTTGCACAAAGCCCATTCCTTAGGCAAGTGGACAGCACGCTGACCAGCTAAGCCACTGTTACCACAGATCTTGTTGACATTCTGAGGTGACCATGGGGGCAGGCGCGCGTGAGGACCCTCGCCCGTGTGCCCCTGACCATCCCCAGGCCTGGGTGAGCGCAGGGCTGGGTGAGGCTGGCTCTGCCCGGAGCCTCGCGGCGCGGTCAGCAGGTGGCGCTCGCTGTCCTCGCGCGCCCGCCCAGAGCACCTGGAGCCGGAGCTGGTGGGCGCTGCACCTGCTCCTGCCAGTCTTCAGCCTACCCCTACCCTTGCACACAGGTGCGTGTGCGGGCCGCATCCCAGGGTGAGCAAAGCTTAGCGCCGCCGGACAGTGTGCGTTTTCCCGCTTGGCGCCGACCAGCACTGCTTGCAGTTGGTGTTTAACGGTTTACCACGATCATTCAGGCGCAATCACTGACGACCCTTGAAAAGGAGTATGACTGTTTCCATCTGCAGTACCAAGCTTGAGGGCAGCTTTGGTGCAAAACCTGCAAGTGGCAGAGCCAGGAAGCAAGGAATGCACCCCAGAGCAGGCGCCCACCCCATGGCGTGCCAAGCTCCCACCCTGGGCTCTCAACCCATGGACCCAGATAGCGCATTTCCCTTTGAGGAAGCGGAAAACGCACTCTCAGACCATTCGATGGTGAAGCAGAAGCAAGAAGTCAACCAGCCAAAGGGCGGGGGCAGCACCTGTGCCAGTGGCTAGGCCAGCACTTGGGGCCCCCAAATTCCACAGTGGAGTTCCTGCTTTCAGACCCAGCTGTGCTGCTTCCCACCAAGCTTCTTCTGGCCCCTGTCACCCACATGGGACATCTGGATTGAGTTGCTGGCTCCTGGCGCTGGCCTGGCCTGGCCTGGTCCCAGCCGCTGCAGACATGTGGGAGACCCAGCACAGGGAAGATCTGTGTCTCTCTGTCTTCATTCCCTGCGTTTCAAACAAAATGGGAAAATAACAATCTAAAAGTAAGAAAGACCTGAACGATGGAGCTGTGACAGAGTATGCTTGAAGGCTGCGTGCACTTTGCTAAGTGAAAGAAGCCGCTCAAGACCCCTGTTCAGGTGGGGCAGGCAGAGCTGGGAAGGGCACCCACAAGCTCTGTGGGACACTGTCTCGGTGATGGGTGTCCCCTGCGTTTGTCCAGGCACTCAGAACGTACAACACCCACAGGGATGCTGGGGAGCACCGTGGGTCTAGGGTAACAGGGATGTGACAGTGTGCTCCATCGACTGCAGCGAAGGCACCCTTTAGAAGGAGGGTTGTGGATACAGGGAGGCAGCGGGGTACCCTCTGCTCTGCTTTGCTGCGGACCTGGGCTCAGTGTGAAGCCCACAGTCACACTACATGGTGCTTTCTCAGCCGGGGCGCAGCAACCCAGGCATGCCCTCCCAGGGAGCTTCCGGGTCCAGGACGGAGTGCGGCAGGCTCACGTGAGCACCACACATGTGGGCCTGCTTGCAGCAGCTCCTGTAGCTGGTAGACGTGTGGCTGCGAGCACTAGTCTTGGCTTTCCTTCACCGGAACTCAGTTTCCCCTCCGTGTCAGACACGGCAGGCAAAGCTTCCCTTTTCCTAAAGCAAGGGTGACAGTCACAGCGTTGCAGGAGCGTGTGCGGGGTCAAGTGAGGCGAGAGCTGCAAGGTTTTGAGCTTAAAATCTGGCCCAGATGAAAACTCATGGCGTGGGTGAACCTGGCTTTGCCAGATGGCAGACCTGCGGGATGAGGTGAGCAAACAGAGAGGACTCTTTCCAGGCCGCCATGAAGCACACAGCTCAGCTCCAGGAGTTGGCGATCCCACAACCCGGAGCCTCTTTCTGTCCTGGACTTCCCAGGAGGGCTTCCACCCAGGAAAAAGAGGGACAGGAACAAAACCCAGGCTTCCTTCTGGCCTCCAGCTGGACACTGCATGAACCAGAGCCAGAAAGCTCAGAAACTCGGCCTGCATGTGGTGCAGTCGGTTAAGCTTCCGTGTGTGATGTCGGCATCCCATATGAGAACACCAGTTCTACCTCTGGTTGCTCCACCTCCAATCCAAATGGCTGCTAATGAGCCTGGGAAGGCAGCAGATGGTGACCTACATGCTTAGGCCCTTGCCACCCACCCGGGAGACCAAGACGGAGTTCCTGGTTCCCATCATCCTCCAATGAGGATCACTTAGCAATGAACCAGTTTATGGAAGAATCTGTCTCCCCACCCCCGTCTTTCCCCCACCCTGTCACTCTGCCTTTCCAATCAATAAAATAAATATTTTTCTAAATGCTCAGACTTTCCTTAAGCAAAGGGGAAATTCTCACGAGGTCTCTTTGGGTCAAAGACAAGCAAACGGAGTTTGGGACTTTCTTTAGAAGCAAAAACGGGGAGGTGCATACTTTTTTGCCTGTATGTTTTTCATGCTCCCTTTCCTATGAGGGGAATACGAAAGTGGCACGTGGCCTCCCCACAACTGCGGGGTACAAACCAGTGGGCCACGCTCTGCTTACTGAGAAATGCTTGATAAATAAACCAGTGCCCTGGTAAAGCAGCCGGTTCTCATGCGGGGCCCCCCAGTTACAAAACAGTTCTGTGTTCTCATGAGAATTTTATTAGAAATTGGAGACTCAAAATGCATCAGGCAGGAAATTTATGAGGTTACATGGGAAGTATCCTTTCATTTTGTCGTTCTGGCTTAATTTATTCTTTCATATTATGTTGATTTATTTGGTACATCTTGGTCGTAAACCATAACTCTGAATTTCTCAGCAAATTCAAACCAGTGAATTGGTTTCTTAAACTTTTCACTGTGCAGTTTTATGCTTAAACTCAGATGGATAACTAATGATAATCCCTAAAAGAAAATCTCAAAATCTGTGGGAACACCAAGGACAGATGACAAAGCTAGCCAAGCACGCCTCCCCATGCATCAAGCATCCACCCACGGCGTGGTGGAAACATCTGTATTACGCCTCCAACTTTTCCATTTAGTAGTTGCCCTCATTATTGTTTTAATTATGTTTTGCAAAGTGCTCCATTAAAATTTCATTCACCTCCAATTCCCTCACACACACACACACACAAACCTGTTGTTTATCATCATGTAACCCAACTTGGAAAAGAGCCCAAGCCCAGAATAGCTGTTTGTGCCGCAGTGGTGCAGGGGAAACACTGCTGGCATGATCCTGCCCTGGGCCTGCTCCAACATTCATTAGTCGCCTGTGTTAATGGGCTGAGGTCTGACGCCCCACAGGCCTTGGCTGCCACCGAGAGTGGCTGACATGACCCAGGCGCCAGCCCTCCGTCAAAGCTGCGCCCGCGCCGCCCCATGCGCTTGGATGCTGCCCGGGTTCCGTCCCAGTATTAGGGACTTCTTCACCTCTGTGATTCCCCAGGTGCCCGGTGGCTATTTCCCAGCTGGGCACTGTTCAGGCCTGCCAGGCTGCCACCAGGGCCCAGTTGGTTCAGTGCATTTCTGCCCACTGCCCCCAAGTTCCTGGGCACAGGTTCCAGAGCTAATCTGTGCAGTGACATGATGCGAGTGGACAGGCTCGCTGCTGGGCCTCAGCGAAGGGCAGTGACCGCCCTGCCTGGCTCAGTGCCCCTGCCGACTGCAGGCACCTGCACTCTCCCTGAGAATGCACAGGGAGTGATGACTGTCGCCATCCCCCAGGTTCTGCCAGGCTGCGACACTCCCTACTCACAGTCACTTTCATCACTGTAAGTCTTCCTGCTCTCCCCATTTCATGGGTGGAAAGCTGAGGGAGCCTTGATGTGATCACATGGGTGGACATGGATCTGACTCACCTGCTGAGCCCGCTCCCTGATTCTGGAGACACGACCCAGCCCCTAGCAGGAAGTGGTCACGGTGGTGTGCATGGCATTTGGGGAGCTGCTCCAGGCCCAGTCACAGGAATGTGCACCCTCCTGAGTGGATCCACCTGTCAGAGCAGGGACAGCAGCGCCAGCCTGTGGAGTGGCAAGGGCCCTCCCCTTGCACTGGTGGGGTCAGAGCAGCAGGGCGTATGCACTCACAACACTGCGCGGCCATCAAGTACCTTGGCATTGACGAAGCAGAACTGAGGTTGTCACAAGAGCCTGCCTGCAGTCACCCGCGTGGCCCCAGGAGGTGCCTAAGGGAGCACACTGTGGGCACCCTGACAACAGCAGAAGGGAGATGTGCTCTGGAGACCCACAGGGACGTGGAGGAGCCCGCGCCGCCGGGGAGAGAGGTGCATGTCAGAGTGCAGTTCTGCCTGGGCAGGGCAAAATGGGAGATGTGGGAAGACTCATGGCTGCCAGGAGGAAGGGGAAGGGGGCAGGGAGGATGCTAAGGCAGGTGCCCTACCCTGTGTGGCACTAGGAGGGTGGACTCAGGCCACTGTATGTTGGCCTAACCCACAGGACACGAGCAGCAGAGAGTGCTCATGAAAAGCCATGACCTCTAGGTGCTTGGGGCCACCAGGGCAGGTCCCTGTATTGTGACGAAGGTGCCACCCGATGGAGGGCACTGGGGTGGGGCAGGGGGGAAACTGATTGGGATTTCAGGATTGACGGAAACTCCCGGACCTTTAGCTTGACTCTTTCATGAACATCAAACTGCTAGAAAAAATTAAATTAAAAAATTGCCACCAAGTGCTCATGGTGCAGAGCCTCTGCTGCGGGGGCGTCACATCTCACCATGCCTGAGCACGCTCTGCAACGACCCCGCAGCTCGCCTGAAAGGGACAGCCAGGCAGGGCTCCTGCAGGCCTTGGCGGGCGTGGGCTGGGAGCCACCGCGGCTCTGCCTCCTGCAGCGCCTCCCCCGCTGGCCCCTCACACCAGAGAATTAGCAACCAATTGTTAGGCCTCTACTTTTGCCAGCTCTGTTTTAGTAGTAGCCCAAGAAAAATATCCTCTGGATACCCACCAGCCTCCCAGGAATGCCTTGTGGTGAGCGCTCTGTCTCCCCAGGCTCCCTGCGGCCTCTGGCACACTGCCCTCAGTCCCTGGGGGTGCCCCAGGGAGGGTGCCCCACTGCAGACAGGAAGACGTGGGTTGAAGGAGCAAATGCCTGCTGTGGAAGCTCTAACTCAGTGGCTGCCCCAACCCCAAGGGTGGGAATCACTTAGGCTCCAAGCTGGCACCCAAAGGGTGGCCTCACTGTCCTCTGGGGTCTTAGGCCCACCCCCTATCTGCCAGACAGCGCATTAGCAGCCCTCCAGCTCCAGGGTTCTGGTTGAAATACCAACCCCAGATTGCAATTGATAGGGGCTCTGGTGATCGAATTAGCACCCGCCCCCTCCAGGGAGGCCCAAGAAGCTGCCCAGTGCATCCACCTTGGCTGTGGGTGCCAGCTGCAAACTGGGACTGCCAGTGCCTTCTCCGTGGAGTCCAGCACCACAAGCAGGCAGCGCCTGGGTGGGCCCATCACCCCATGTCTCCTGCTTTGGCTGCTCGCCTTGGGAATCACAGCACCTTTCTTTCCCACCAAGAAAGGAAGAGAGAGCGAGCCTGCAGCATCTGACAAGCCCACCACTCGTCCAGTGGACAAGGACTTGAGGGCTGAGCCAGCCACTGCCCTCAGGTGACAGCCATGTCCCCAGTCCCAGGACAGGCCCTGCAGTGTGTGCACTGCGCTGCTTGGGAAGACAGCTGCATGTGGGAGGGCTTGGGTCAGAGCCCAGCTCGGGGACTCAGTCTACCACACTGCACGTGGGCCTCTCTGTGAAGTCCCACTGCTCACAGACACCCACAGGGCTCAGATCCCCCCACCTCAGCCCTCCTCTCTGCGTCTATCCTGTGTCCCATGCCCGGCCCCGTCAGGCTGCGCAGCCACACAGCCCAGGCAACCCTGAAAGAACCAGGCTGTCTATTCTCTAGACCTTGGAGCCTGGGGTCCCAGAGCCAGGCACCAGACGTAGTGTCTGCCAGGGCTATGTCCACTCAGGAAGCCCCTGTGTCTGTGGACTTCATCCCCACTCACAGGACAGCTCCTTGTCCAGGCCCCTCCTCCCACCCAGCACCTGCCGGCGCTGCACTCAGACTGCCTGTCTCCACACTCTCATCCCACCTGACCCTCATCATGGCCCTGTCCCTTGGGAGTCTTCCCAAACTGCATGGAGGGTACATTTGACCCACAAGCTTCAAGGAGCCCCTAGTGGGCTGGGGAAAATGAGTACAAAACCCAGAGCCCACTGGCCCCACAGCAGGCTCAGGCGCCCATGCCAGTCTCCCGCTCCCTACCAAGGATCAGGAACGCGTGCATGTAGAAGCAACGTGCTGTGCTGTTCCTGAACACACGGGCGAGGGTGGTGGGAAGGACTAGCAGGGGCCGGCAGGGTGGTGCACTGGGTCAAGATTGCACCTGTGGTGCAGGCATCCTGTATGGACTCCAGTTCGAGTCCTGGCTGGTCCACTTCCAATCCTTCTCCCTGCTAATGCATTGGAGAGGGAAGTGGAGGGTGGCCCAAGTGTTCAGGCCCCTGCCACTAATGTGGAGACCTGGATGGAATTCCTGCTTTCTGGTTTCAGACCAGCCCAGTCCCATCTGTTGTGGTCTTTTGTGCAATGATCCAGTGGATAGAAGACTCCTCTCTGTGTGTGCCACTCTGCCTTTAAAATAAACAAATATGGGGGAAAAAGATGTGATATTCAATCCATAACTTGTTACATATCAATATTTCCACACTCTCCTTTACACAAGCAGCTTCAAGGTGTGTCTCAAAGGTGGGGGAGCAGTATTGTGGCATAGAGTGTTAAATTACTGACTGAAGTGCTGGCATCCATGTGGGCACCGGTTTGAGTCCTGACTGCTCCACTTTGGAGCCAACTCCCTGCTAGTGGCCTGGGAAACCAGCAGAGGATGGCCCAACCCCTTGGGCTCCTGCAGCCACATAGGAGACCCTAAAGAAGCTCCCGGCTCACGGCTTCCAACTGAATGGCCCAGTTCCAGCCATTGTGGCTGTTTGGGGAGTAAACCAGGGCATGGAAGATTTCTCTCTGTCTCTCTCTCTATGTCTTGCAACTCTGCTTTTCAAATGAATTAAATCTTTTCTTTTTTATTTTCCATGACACAAGGAAACGTGCTAGCACAGCATCTAGCATATAAACCTCTCAGTAGATTTGTGTTTCCAAGTACAATTCTTACTTCAGGATCTTTTTTTTTTTTTTTTTTTTTTTTTAAGATTTATATGTTTTTATTGGAAAGTCAAATCTACAGAGAGGAGGAGAGATAGAGAGGAAGATGTGATCTCCCATCTGCTGATTCACTCCCCAAGTGACCACAGTGGCCAGAGCTGAGCCAATCTGGAGCCAGGAGCCAGGCGCTCTTGTGGGTCTCCCACGTGGGGTGCAGGGTCCCAATGCATTGGGCCGTCCTCGACTGCTTTCCCAGGCCACAAGCAGGGAGCTGGATGGGAAGCGGGGCTTTCAGGACTCGAACTGGCACAAGGGGACTCCGACGTATTCAAGGCGAGGACTTTAGCCACTAGGCTACTGTGCCAGGCCCAGGAACACTTTAAATGTGGAAAACTAAAGCTTTGAAGTAGGACGAGAGTTGCTACTCATCCCACACCGAGCTTCCCTCAGCGCTCATGTCTTGCTTTAGGATGACATGTTTGTCACAATGAATGCACCACACTCAGCTTTCCCTATCATTTTTTTTCCCCATCAAAACTCCCTCTATTAGCTTAGAAAACAACAAAACTGCTGAGTTCCAGGCCAAGTGAACATTTCTGCCCCAGCTTGGCTTCCCCTCTAGTTGGTCAAGCCCTCCAGAGCCGGCTCTGTTTCTTCCCCATAGCCCTGTTTCCTCCTCTCAGCACGGAGCAGGTGCTTAGAGCCAGCCTCCCCTGCTCCCGGTGCCCCTCGGTCCAAGCCAGGGACTCTCCTGCAACAGAGCCCCTCCTCGGTGGATTCGCGCATCCCGCAGGGCTTGTTCTCCGCAGGTAGGTAGTTTACCTGCAGGGTACAATTTTCCACCACACCCCCAGTGGGGAAGAGCTCCCTAGGGCCTGGGTTCTTGGCCAGAAATTCACACCCAGGACCTCGGTCTTCTCTCGGAAATGTTAACCCAAAGCTTCTCCTTGCCAGAGGTCTGGGCACTGGCGGGCAACAGCTGTGTCCACCGGGACGATGGTGGAACTCAGGGAGCATGGGACAAGCTAAGGGCAGCTGTCCTTGCGGCTCAGCTAGACACTGGCCCGAGGAGGAGCAGGCCTCGGCCAGAAGCTGAGTCAGCACGGAAGGCTGCCGCCGCCCGGGCTCCTGGGCCCTCCCGAGCGGCCCCTCGGCGTGCATCCTGTGTCTACCACCGGCAAGGCTGCCGACTTGCCGGAGTGTTTTGGAAGCTCTGTGCAGCCGCCTTGGCCTGTAGAATGGAAAACTGCAGCAGTGAAAACACTTCCTGAGGCCCTGCTCTGTGCACAAGAGAAGGCTGCTGGCCAAGATGGAGGTGGCCGCTGGCCAGAAGCCCACTGGAGCCTTCATGGCTCCCCGGGGGGAGGGACCGCCGAGCTGCTCCCACCGCCATGGGGTATTTGGGAGGTGGCTGCGGGCACCTTCAGACCCAGCATGGGCTGAGCTGCTCCCACTGCTGAGCCTGGCGCTCAGCTTAGTGCAGGCTGGGACGCATGCGTGGTTTCAGTGGATTTCTCAGGCTCTTCCTCACTTTACACACAAGGGATTCACCCAGCATCTCAAGGTGACAGCTGGTAGAGGGAGTGGTGTACCCTGCTGGCTCTGTTTCTTCCCAGACCTCAGGGGTCTCTGTAGGACTCCCTGCCCCCATTGCTGCCCACAAAGGCCTTTTTTTCTTTTTAAGATTTTTATTTATTTTTATTACAAAGTCAGATATACAGAGAGGAGGAAAAAAAACAGAGAGAGGAAGATCTTCTGTCCGATTATTCACTCCCCAAGTGGCCGCAACGGCCAGTACTGCGCCGATCCAAAGCCAGGAACCAGGAACCTCTTCCGGGTCTCCCACACGGGTGCAGGGTCCCAAAACTTTGGACCGTCCTCGACTGCTTTCCCAGGCCACAAGCAGGAAGCTAGATGGGAAGTGGAGCTGCTGGAATTAGAACTGGCGCCCACATGGGATCCCGGCGTGTTCAAGGCGAGGGCTTTAGCTCATTCAAGGCCCAATACAATGGCTCAATGGCTGAATCCTCAGCTTGCAAGCTCCGGGATCCCACATGGGTGCTGGTTCGTGTACCAGGTGACCCACTTCCCATCCAGCTCCCTGCTTATAACCTGGGAAAGCAGGAGAGGATGGCCCAAAGCCTTAGGACCTTGTACCTGCATGGGACACCCAGAAGAAGCTCCTGGCTTTGGCTCAGCTCAGCTCTGGTCATTGCAGCCATTCAGGGAATGAAGCAGCAGATGAAAGAACTGCTCTGTTTTTCCTTCTTTCTGTAAATCTGATCTGCCTTTCCAATAAAAATAAATAAATCTTTCAAAGAAAGGAAAGACTCATCCAACCCTCAAGCTTCCTTCACTCTTTCCTCTACAGCCTCCTGTCCCACCCTCTGCCTGTACTGACTTTTCTGATCCCTAGCAACTAGCCCAGGAACCAAGCCAACCCAGGACGCAGCACCTGATGGCCATAGAGGTAAGATGCTCTCGTTGTCATGGAAACAGCAGCCACCATGTTGCCTCTCCCTGAGCAGGAAAGAAAGACGACATCACCTGACTAGGCTTCCAACGCAGACTGCAAACCAGGTGTTGTGTATTTGGGATCTTAGAGAACCCGGGTTGCAGACAGATTGGATCCTGTGCACCCTGAACACCAACACATTTAGGCACAATATCCTCGTCTTGTAAGTGACCCCTGGTGCTCATTCTGGCTTCTTCTTCCAGGCCCATTGGACTTCCTGTCCTTGTTGAAGCTAGACGCAGCACATCAGCTGCAGGGAGTCCCCACAGCGCTGGTGGGAGCCGGTGTGGCAGGGTGGTTTCCACAGGCTGCTCCCTAAGGTGGCCAAGCAAAGACACATCCCAACCCTGTGGACACACAGTGCGAGCCATGTCTCGAGATGCCTGCTCTCTGTGGTCGTGTGTGACCATAGCATGACCTATCCCACATGGTTAGTACTTTCACATAAACACTTTCAATTGTAAGTCACAAAAGGCAGCCAGGAAGCAGGATATGAGGGAGGAAGAGGAGGCGGGGGTGGCAAGGGGGAGGAAAGGGCATTGTAGCGAGGTGGAGATGGGGAAGAACGCCTCTTCCCACTGCAGGTCCAGTTCTCGGATCTGGAGATTCCAGACGAGGCTGTGGCCAGTCGAGGTTACTGGGTGCATGGAAGATGGGTGCTGTGAGCTCAGGGTAGCACAGTGGCAGAAGTGTCAGAGGCCATGTGTGGTCAAGGAAGAAACATGGGCCTTCCATAGTTTCCATCTTGAATAATGGAAAATTCTGGAAATAATGGAAACTTCCATGCTGATTAGCATGAGAAAGGGTGCACATGTGAGTCTATCTTTATGGCATTTTGTAAAAGCCACATCATGGGGACATTAGAGGACTCAGTGGCATTAGGGAGGGGCAGAGGAGAGTGGACAGGCAGAGCACAGAGGACCTTCAGGACAGTGAAACCGTTCCACGTGACAGTTACACGCATGTCCAAGTCCAAAGGGTAGTTACATGCATGTGCAGACCAAGGTTGGTTACACGCATGTCCAAGCCCACAGGGTGGTTACGCATGTCCAGTCCTGCAGGGTGCTTACACACATGTCCAAGCCCACAGGGTGGTTACACATGTGTCCAAGCCCACAGGGTAGTCTTGGACCTGAAACAGCTCTTGGAACCTGAAGCAGTCTAAGAAGTAAGCTCTGCTCAGCAGAACAGGGAACTTGTTCTGAGGACGGGTAATCATGATATTTGTACAGTGGTGTGAATGATTTGCTGCAGAAAGCCACACACTGAAATGTGGGTAAAATGGTCCATTTGAAATTACGTGTGCTTTGTCACAAAGAAGAGAAGCTTTAAAATATACATATATATAAGTCAGGTTCGGCGCAGTAGCCTAGCAGCTAAAGTCCTCACCCTGAATGTGCCAGGATCCCATATGGCTGCTGGTTCTAATCCCAGCAGCCCCACTTCCCATCCAGCTCCCTACCTGTGGCCTGGGAAAGTAGTGGAGGACGGTCCAAAGCCTTGGAACCCTGCATCCACGTGGGAGACCTGGAAGAGGTTCCTGGCTTTGGATCGGCTCAGCTCCGGCCATTGCGGTCGCTTGGGCAGTGAATCAAGGGATGGAAGATCTTCTCTGTCTCTCCTCCTCTCTGTATATCCGACTTACCAATAAAAATAATATAAATCATATACATATATATATATGTCACTAGAAAAAGTCACAATATTTCTCTAGCTTCTCACATTTCAGAGTGAGATACTCATGCTTGGCAGCAGCCATACAGGTAAAGGGGCCACTTAACTGTTACCTTAGCTACATACAAGATCACTTGACATAGCTGTGGCATACGTGTTCGTGTGATGTCACTGCTTACAGTGTAGGTCAAGAGTGCTGTTCCCTCGGTGACATGTGTGTTCACATGATGTGGGCACTCCCTGCAGAGGCCGGGGCAGTGCTGTCACTCTGTTATTAGGCTCTCTGTGTCTCCTCTCATTCATCTCACCTAACCTCATCTTTCCGCCACCTCTTCAAGGAGGAAACCTGCATGGATCCTCTGCCCTCCTGAAGCCACACCTCTGCACACAGCAGCCAGTAGCAGAACTCAGGCCCCCACTCTCTCCCACCAGCCCCACACGCAGCGACAGCCCTGGCCTGCAGACAGACATGCGCAGTGCCCCCACCATGTCCCTGGCCTGGGCGGGGAGGGAATGAGGGCACAGCAGGACGACTGCCTGGCAGAGTGCAGGGCAGCCTGGTGGCCCCCCTGAGGCTCCCAGGCAATTCCTTCGAACTCACAGCCTTCTGTCTTGCCGATGTCTCTGCTGGTACATCTCCCACAATAGAAGAGTCCCAAGAGCCCCAGGGAGAAGCGGAAGAGCCACGCACAAGACAGAGAAGCTGCAGGACAGTGGAAGGCCAGGTACGTAGGAGTCCTTCCCACAAGACCCAAGAAGAAAGTGGCTCTGCGGCTGGGTGGCCAGTGTGCCATGAGTCAGGTTACATGGGCATGAAAAAATGGCACTGGCTTAGCACATAGGGACCTCTGCAGGTGGGGACTGCCCTCCTAGGGTTGGCTGTGAAAGCAGGGGAGAGATGAGGCCAGAGCTGGAAGCAGCCACTGGCACAGAGGGCAGAGGGGCCTCCTGGGCAATGCCCCAGGCAGACAGTAGCACACAGAGTGCTGGGTATGGCCAGGGCACAGGCAGATGGTCAGGAGTGCTGAGAGGCGGGTGAGAACACAGAGGGCAGGAGTGAGGCGAGAGTGGATGGAGGCGGGGGAGTGTCCCTAGCACTGTTGCAGCTGCAGGGTCATCTTGTGGGAGCCCAGGGTGGAAGACGGAGTGGCTGGGTAAGCCTAAGTTTCTGGGCATGCCCGGGAGGGTGCTGGCGGTGGAGGCCAGTATTTGAGCCAGAGCCATGGACGGTAGGAATTGAGCAGAAGCAGAGCGGCGGGGAATTCTCTCTCTGCCTAAGCCAGGGCTTGAGCTCCGGCCCTGACTACTGGAGCTGCCGCTTCTCGGGCTGTGGGTTTGGATGACACAGCACGGTCTTTCTGGGTTTACAACTTGCAGAAAGCAAAGCCAGGACTCCTCCGCATCCGGTCACTCAGGGCAATGACACAAGAAATCCTGTATGCCTCTCTCCACAGAATCCTGATGGACACACTCATGTGTGCCCGGAAAATAAAGCCCTGAACATCAGCAGGGCCTGAGGCATGGACAGGGTAGCTAGCAGGTCCACTTGGAGGAACTTCCAGCCAGATCTGTCCCCAAGGCTGCACTGCCCCTCCCCAGTCTGAGGAGTGGAGGGGATGTGGCACTTACAGCTGAGCCGGGGATAAAGCAGAGGACCCAGTGAGTGGGAGAGGTGTGAGGCAGTGTGTAGTGGCCAGGGACAGGGTACAGGCTGAGTGTCAGGGAGGGAACGTGGAAAGCTGAGGAGCAGCAGTGAGGAGGTCAGGTCAGCCGACTGGGGAGCCCATATGTCAAGGCTTCCTGGGATTGTCGTGCCAGAGGGAGTGAGCCAGAAAGGAGGAGGATGTGGAAACATGGGCTGCTGAAGCTGGGCGGGGGACTGAGTGGGATGCAGGAAGAGGGGGCAGGACTGGGTGAGGGGAGGGAAGCCGGCTCCATCTCCTGCGGCTCTTGCACTCAGGCATGCTCCGTGATTTGCTTGCTGGCATGCTTGTCCTTGTTTCTGACTGAACGGTAAGACCGGAAGTCCTTGAGGACAGGGGCCAGGTCGGCTTGCTGCATTCCCAAGTAGTCCAGTGTCTAACACATGAAGGGCTCAGTAAACAGTTGTTGATTCAAGGACCAAAAGCCAAACACACAGTTAGACAGGTGGGAGGCAGTGGCTACTCCCCTCCCCAAGGCCCGTGCTGTAATTCCCACGTCACAGTCATTACAAATCATGAACTTGCAAGCCAGTTGTGGTGCAGTGAGTTAGGCTGCCCCTTACAACTTCAGCATCCCGTATCAGAGAGCTGGTTCCAGTCTTGGTGGCTCCACTTCCAATCCAGCTCCCTGCTAATGCTCCTGGAAAGGCAGTAGAAGGTGGTCCAGGTTCTTGGAGCCCCGTCACCCACCTAGGAGACTCAGAGGGAGTTCCCAGCACCTGCCACCACCCTAGGCCTTGTGCTATATGGGGAATCAGTAAATGGAAGATTCTCTCTCTAGTCTCTGTCACTTTGAAACAAATGAGTAAGTTAAGAGTGGGGTCCACGTCTTGGTATAGCACATGAAGCTTCCACCAGCAGCACTGGCATCCCAAACAGACACCAATTCAAGTCCTGACTGCCCCACCTTTGATCCAGCTCCCAGCTGTACGTGCCTAGGGAAGCAGAGGCAGATTGCCCAAGCCCTTTGAACATGGCACCCACATGCGAGAACCAGGAAAAGCTCTTTTCTTCACACTAGTCCAGCTCCGGGGGTTGCGGCCATTGCAGGGAGTAAACGAGCAGATGAATGATCCCTCTCTCTCTGTCTCCCCTTCTTTCTATAACTCAGTCTCTCAAATAAATAAATAACTTTTTAAAAAAGGATTAATTAACCCTCATAAAAACTGCCAATGATAGAGCATGTGAGTGTGAGAGAATCAAGATAGCAGAATAGGATAAGGACACACTTAAACATTTGCCAGATGGAGAAACATTTGCCAGTGTGAAGCAGAGAGGGCACATTCCAGGACATAGGAGAGGACAGAACAACAGCAGAGGGGCATCTGGAGACTGACAGACATGGGAAAGCAGCGGACGCAATGGTGTGGTGTTGCAGTGACTGATACCCCAGTGCCATTCAGCAAGCGGTGATCTGAATTATACCAGCAGTGGGAACTCCACCAGCAACAATGTGGGAAGGGACATTCACCAGGGGCTCAGGAGGTGAACCCAGATAAAGGACTGCCCGTCCTGCTGCTCTGTTTGATTTGACCAGAGGCAGAGACAGAGCAGCAGGTCCCAGACAGGCAGTGTGGGAACAGAGTGGATTTCACAGCCCAATCTGCCCCTAGAGCTGAATTGGGTGCCATTTTGTATAGGAAGGCAAAGGCTATGGACAGTATTGCGCATGCACTGAGCTGGGAGTGATCTCATTTCTGACTCAGTAAACTGCAACAACGTGGCATCCTACAGGTTCCATCCAAGATAGGTCTGGGTAGCCCTCAGACTTGATGGCCAGCATATCAAGAACTCTAGCAGTGGCATGTCAGGTGTCATTTTGTACAGTGTGGCAAGGACTTTAATACTGCAGGGACAACAGTGAGTTGTACATACACTGAGCTGTGAGCGAACTCACTGAGCTCAGTGCATTACACTTGGTCCCACAGAGAAAATAATACCAACTATGGCATCACACAGGTCAAAATAGGTCCATGTGGCCCTTAGACCTAACAGTCAACAGGTTCTGGCAAGATCAGCACCACCAACAACCTAGCTATATAGGACACCTGGTGTCTCCCTAATCCTGGAAACTGCTCTAACAGGAAGGGGGAGAAAGGTTGTACAGACAACACTACAGTCTCAGCACGGTACCACAGGAGGTGGAGACGGGTGAGCCAGGAGCTGGGGCTATGGAGACCATGGTGGAAGTCTAACATAAGAACCCAGACCTGGAACTCACTGGAGGGAGTGGCACTAGTGATTGCAAATAAAGAGCTGTGTGCCAACCTCAGTAAGTAAAATCGAATTTAGACCTGTGGGTGACACAGCTTAGGAAACTGCCCCCAAGGAGAAGAATCTGATAATTAGAAGTACAATGACTAAAAACAAAAGAGGAGACACGGGCACAATGAATAGTACTGAATACTCCCCTGCAAAGGAGCAAAAAAGTCTTTACCAACTTCAGAGTTAACTGAGGAATACATTGAGAAAATGGGGGATACAGAATTCAAAGCACTTATTATAAAGCTTCTTAACAACAACAAAAAGCATGTAAAGCAGGCATTCAAGGAATATGTCACACTGCAAATGAATCAAATGAAAGCTGATATATCAGAAATGAAGAATATAGTAGAGCAAATTAAAAGCACAGTGGAGAGTCTTCAACATAGAATGAAGGAGGCAGAAGAAAGAATCTCAGAATTAGAAGACATTTCCTGTCACCAGGGGAAAACAAACAAAAAGCTGGAAGCAGAGCTGGGGCAAGCTAAGTATTCAAGAAGTGAAAGACACAATTAAAAGGGCAACTATCAGAGTTATGAGAGTCCCAGAAGGTGCAGAAAGAGAAGCTGAGATTAAAGGTGTATTCAAAGAAATAAAGGTGTATTCAATGAAATAATAAGGGAAAATTTCCCTAATCTGGAGAAAGAATTGGAAAACAACATCCAGGAGGGGCACAGAACTCCCAACAGGGTTGGCCAAAAACAGTCTTCGCCAAAACACATGATCATCAAGCTCTCTTCAATTGAACCTAAAGATCCTTAATTTTGTATGTGAAAAAAATAAATTGATGTATAAAGGGATGCCAATTAAACTCACAGGAGACCTCTCACAGGAAACTCTACCGGCCAGAAAAGAATGGAGCAACATATTCCAGATTCTAAAAGCAAAAAATTATTTGTCCAGGATAACGCATCATGCAAAGTTTTCCTTTGTCTTTGAAAACGAAACAAAATTCTTCCACAGTGAAGAAAAGTTCAAAGAATATGCCTCTTCCAACCATTCCCCACAAAGAATACTAAAGATGCTCTCTTGACAGAGTAGAGGAATAGAGCACATGAGTGTGAGTGCATCAGGGTGATGGACGTGTGTGCGTGTGTGTGTGTGCGTGTGGCAGACAGCGAGCATGGATTTGGGTGTGCTGAGTGTGTCAGAGTATGTGTGACTGGGACTGTGTGGGTTTAAGTGTGTTGAGCGTGTGTGTGAATGAGTGTGGGGTGGGGGTGGCAGGGTTTGAGTGTGAACGTGGGTGTGCGTCTGTGTGCTCCAGCATGCGGGCTGGACACAATTCAAAGGCCGGCCCGGGAGTCAGAGAAGCGGAGGACTGGGTGGGCGGGGAAACCTGCTGGTGCAGCCCAGAAGGCAGCGCAGGGTGGAGACAAAGGAAGACTAAGCTGGTGAAGCCGCTCTAACCTGAGATGCGGGAGGGAGGCGATGGGCTCATGCAGAGCAGCTGCTGTGACCGGCACAGAGGTGGGAGCAGGAGAGCAAACGTGAGCTGTGGTGCTGAGCACTTTCCAAGAGCCTCAGCATGCAGATGCAGGGTGCTGGCACTGTGCAGGCCTGAATCCAGGTGTGCCTGCGAGACCAGGCATGCCCACTGAAGGTCAGGTGTGCCCACTGCAGGCCAAGTGTGCCCACTAGGTCAGGAATGCCCACTGCAGGCTAGATGTGTCCACTCCAGGCCAGGTATGCCTACTTCAGGCCAAGTGTGCCCACAAGGCCAGGTGTGCCCACAAGGCCAGGAATGCCCACTGCAGGCCAGGTGTGTCCACTCCAGGCCAGGTATGCCCTGAAGCTCTCTCTGTCAAGATCACCATTCTTGAAAATCATTGCAGCCTGGCACAGTAGCCTAGTGGCTAAAGTCCTCTCCTTGCACCTGCCAGGATCCCATATGAGCGAGGGTTTGTGTCCCAGCAGCCCCACTTCCCATCCAGCTCCCTGCTTGTGGCCTGAGAAAGCAGTTTAGGACAGCCCGAAGCTTTGGGACCCTGCACCCATGTGGGAGATCTGGAGGAAGCTCCTGGCTCCTGATTTCAGATCAGCTCAGCTCTGGCAGTTAAGGCCACTTAGGGAGTGAATCAGCAGACGGAAGATCTTCCTCTCTGTCTCTCTTCCTCTTTGTAGATATGACTTTCCAATAAAAATAAATAAATCTTTCAAAAGAGAGAGAGAAAAAATGAGGCATCAGGGTTGGTGTCCTGGTTCTGTGGGTTACACCACCATATGCAACGCCAACACCCCATGTCGGGGTACCAGCTGCCTTACTTCTCCATCAGCTCCCTGCTAAAGAGCTCGGGAACGCAGCAGAGCATGGTCCAAGTCCTTGAGCCCCTGCGCCCGCTCAGGAGACCCAGGTGGAGCTCCTGGCTCTTGGCGTCAGTCTGGCCTAGCCCTGGGTGTTGCAGCTCTCTGGGGAGTGAAAAAATAAACAGAAAATCACTGTCTCTCCTCTCTGTCATTCAAATAAATAAAATGAATCCTTAAAGTCTGATGTGTGAAAACTTTCAGACACTGGACATATTTAGGAAACTGGTACTGAAGGTGTTTGGCATTTGTTCGCAAATGCTCTGGGTGTGTTCCTGCGTCCTCCACAAGCCTTTCAAATAAACCACTGCAGGATGTCAGCTTGTCCCTCCCACAAGTTACATCTAGAAGTATCTGTAACTCAAGCATGCACCAAAAAACCTCTGTAACTCGTTTCCATGAATACGCACAGGCTGAAAAAGCTCTTTCCCAGACTCACTCGTACAGTTTGCAGGATTCCATGAGCCCTGTTGCCTGCACAAAGGATCACTTCTACCCATGCCCCGAGTGATGGAGGCCACTGTTCCGAAGAGTGGGCTCCCCACCAACAAAGCTTTCCAACTGAGTCAAATGGCTGGGGCTGCACAAAATTCCAGTTTTACCAGACTCACATTCACAATTTCTACACAGTCAATCCCGTGTTTGGAATCTGGGGACATGAACTGGCTTGCCCCTGGCAACCATGAGATGCTGAGGCCCCACAGCCATGTTCTTTCCCATCAGGTGGGGCTTTCCACATGGAAAGAAAGCTGTCATCCCAACACAGGCCAGAGGTCACGGCGGGCGTCCTCGCAGCGGGGCACACAGCACAGGTGGGAGGGTGTGCTCCAGCCATCCCAGGCTGTGAGCCGTACCCTCACCCCGCCCCCAGAGATGCCTCCAGCTGAACCACTCCCTGTGGCTGTAAATTTCCTCGTGTTCACTTGCTTGTTGCACTTGGAAAGGTACTGTGTTTAATGAAAACCTTGCTGTGGGCCTAAAGCTGAAAGTTTCCCATGCACAGAAAAATCTGATTTACAACTAAATGGTTAAGCAGGAAAAACTTGCTTAAAATCTGCCCTGGTTTCTTCGGACTTGTTTGAATGAACTGCGGTCCTCAGATAACCACCACAAACTTCACTGAGTCACTGCATGCCAGCCAAGGTGCCCAGGCTGGCATCCACAGAGGGATGGCTACCCTCTCCCCATTTCGCAAATGAGAAAACCCAGACTCCTGGCCGCTCTTCCCCAGTTCAGCTCGTGTGGGCCTAGCACGCTCCTGACTGCCCGCTGAGGCAGCCCAGGAATGAGCACACTTCAGCAGGCAGCCTGAGAACAGTGCTCTGCTGCACGAAGTCATCTGTAGACCGGAAACACGTGTGAGTGTATAGATCTGTGGGATCGTACGTGTGTGTGGCCGTGGACCTCCGTGTGTGCATACATGAGTGTGATCATGAGAATCCACACGTGTGTGCAGATCTGTGACTAACATGTTGTGTACGTACAGACCTGTCTGTGCACGTGTTTATGTGTGCATGTATGGATCTGTGCAACCATACACATGTGTATTACGTGTCTATGTGACTGTACACATGTGTATGTATGTATGTGGATGTGTGACTGCACTTGTGCATGTGTCCATGTGACTGCACAGATGTATGGTTCTGTGTGACTGCACATGTATGTACCAGCCCATGGAAATGATGCTTGAATATCTATCAAGGGACGGCACATGTGTGTAGACCCATGAAGTTGTATGTAGATCAGTGGGGCTATTCCTGTATGTAAAGACCATGGGGCTGTGCGCATACATCCACAGACTGCATGCACACACAGATTCATGAGATTAGTTTCACACATGGTCCTAAGCATGCTGCAGTGACAATCCGCCACGCACTGCTCCGCGCCTTCCTGCAGGCTGGCCACGCGCACTCAGGGCAGAGTTCTTTCTCCTCTGAAGGCAGAGGAGCAGATGGGCAGGGGAGTTTCCACAGGGTGCTCCTCCATGTCTCCCAGCCTCTGAAGTCCCCGTGTAGCCCAAGACCACAGGCCAGGGCCCTGCCCCCGCTTGCCCCCGCCTGCAGCTCTTGAAAACAGTCCCTGGCTGTGCGTCGCACTGCCGCCTCCCCCTGCCGTGTAAATGAAAGCAGAACCACGAGCTGTTGTGCAGCATGAGAAGACCCTCCCCACCTGCCGGGCTGGCCGTAGCCGGGAGTCACTGGGCTGTGTTGAGAACAGGGAGGCCCAAGCCCTCGCAGAGTCATCTCTCGACGGGGAGAACTAGCCTCAGGCTCCCAATGTGCACCACTCTGCCCACGAGGAGCTCAGCAACACTCCAAACACCACCACTCACCAGCTCCGGCCAGCCGTCCTCCAGTGGCTCAGTCCTGTCTCCTGTGTCAGACTCACCTGGCAGGGACACTGAAGGAAACTCACACAGCTGGCACACCTGCAGTGGTAACAGCTGCGCTCTCCTGCAGAGGAGAAAGCCTTGGGAATTCACGGTCTCGCAGCAGCTCCAGGCAGGCAGGGCCTGGGCAGGTGGATGACCCTTGGGCAGTGGGTCACAGCTTCTCATTCTACACAGGTCCCGGGATGGAACCCAACACTCACCCAGAATGGGCCTGGCCAGGACTGTGACGTCATGCTGTTGCTGCATCTGTCTCGCTCTTTGGTCTCTATGTGTAAACTCCTGGCTTAGTAACTTGGACGAACACCCAGCTACTCCAAAGTAAACTCGGGGAGGCGGAGGGTGCTTCCCATAGCACTAACACACTACTTCGGCACTCGTGTCCCACATAGGAGCACCGGGCTCTCAGTGCAGCCTAACCTTCCTTTCAGCTTCCCTAAGAGGCATGTGGGAATGCAGGACTTGTGTCCCTGGCTTCCGACTTTGATCTGGCCCTGACCCGTCTGTTGTGTTTACGGAAAGGAAAAGGAGGAAAAAAGGCGCTCTCTCTCTCTCTCCTCTCCTATCCTCACTTAGCAAATAAAAAACTTAAAATTTAAACATTTTAAAGTAAGAACCTAAACCGGTCATTTTTGCTCACCGCTAGGTGGTGCCAAATCCCTGGTCCGGGAACTTCAGCCGCGGGAGGAACCCAGGGCAGAGCTGGAAAGGAAATGCAAAGAAAATTTGAAAAGGAGAAAAGGGCCAATGGGGAGAGTGTGACCTCGGGGCAGCAGTCCAGGGGAAAGGACAGAACGGCCGGGCCAGAGGCTGAGAAGTGTCGGGGAGAATCGGCACCGGGGTCCCCAAGGAGGTGAAAAGAGCCCAGGGAGACCCAGTGTCTCCGGGGAAGGCCACCAGACCAGGAAACAGCCGCTACCTGGCCCCCTGGGCTGCACTCCCAGAAGTCCCTGGCTTCTGTCTTCGCAGGCCCTGTCCCTGCAGGAGCCACCCAGTGGCCTTTTCCCACGGGACAGGTCCCAAAAGAGCAGGCGCTGCCGAGGCTGGACCTGCGCTGGCCAGCCAGATCCCCGCCCCGGGGAGCGCACGCTGAGCTCACTGCCTTTGTGGCCTTAAAGGCCAGTGTGCAGTGGGAATGGCAGCGGGTGACATGGCACCCTCAGGACCCCAAGAACTGCGGGGGGTCAGCAGAGATGACACAGCAGAGGGAGCAGTGGTCAGGGAGACACGATGCGGCTCCAGCAACAGACACAGGCTTCTTCTCTGGAGCCCAGGAGCAGGTGTGAGCGGGACCGGCTTCTCCTTGACTCGTGCCTGGCACCTCCCCGAGCCACATGGCTCTGCATGTAGCTGTCACTCTCTGTGGCCCTCGTGTCTTCTTACAGAGACCCCAGGGAGAGGGCTACAGGGCCACCCTTGTCACCCCTCCACAGGCTGGCTCTCCAAGCACACTCAGATTCCAAGTGGGCTGGGAGTGAGGACAGCAGTGCCTGACAGTCTTCATGCCGGCAGGACCACACGCGATCCCCTGGTCCAACTCGCCCACAGCCACACACAGTCCTATCAGAATTCTCGGAGACAGAGAGATGTGGAATGGCACGTTAATATTCAAGGCACTGGTTCCAGCCCAGGGTGTTCCCTGCTAACGCTCCTGGGAAGCCAAGAGCTGATGCTTAAATACCTGGGTCTCTGCCACCAGAGCAGGAGGGGGGCTCCGACTGCTGGCTCAGCCCAGGGCCAGCCCCGACTGCTGCAGCCATTCTGGGGAAGTGAACCAATGCATGTAAGCTCTCTCTCTCTCTCCTGGTCTGCCTTTGTAGTAAATAGATAAATCTTAAACAAGAAAAACAGTGACCTACTTCCGAGGAAGGGAAAGTAACGAAATGGCTAAATCTTCCCCCTGCTCAGCACAGGCCGCGGGCAGGCCTGCAGCTGGGTGCTCAGGGCGGACCTGGGCGAACGAGGCGACCACACAACCAGGCTGCAAGGAGGAGCATCCTTAGGGGCTCACAGTCTGCTGCCTGCCTCCGGTGGGGCTACACCACTTGACCCCAGCGCCCCTGCTGAGATGCAGGTTTGAGTCCCAGCTGGGTCGCCTCCAATCTGCATCTGGGAGGGAACAGGAGGGCTTGGAGCCAGCTCCCATGTGGGAGACCAGGAGTCCCAGCGCCTGGCTTTGGAGTGACCTGGGGCTGGCTGCCTCAGCTTTACCTACCTTTCTGCCTTTCAAATAAATCACAAATGAAATAGAACTGAGAGCTACTTCCGCCTTCTAAACAAGGGCCTCACGTGCAGCTGGGAGTTACTTTTTTTAAACTATACTTGATGGGCAAATTTTGTACATACTTCAATTTTTATTAAGTGACAATCTAGTTAGATCATTTGACTTAAGTAGACCTATTTAGGAAATAGAATTATAAACCATGTAATTTGACAATGGGAAAAATAGAGCTCACAATAATATGAATAAAGGAAAACTGGTACTACTCTAAATGGGAAAAAAAGCTCACTGAAATGAAACATGTGAAAGAAACTACTAGATTATTAGTATTTTTAAAACTTAATCTGGCTTGCAGGAGGCCCAGTATGATGGCTCCACTGGCTAATCCTCCCCTTGCAAGTACCAAGTCCCATCTGGGCACTGTTCTGTGGTCCCAGCTGCCCCACTTCCCCTCCAGCTCTCTGTTCATGGGCTGAAAGCAGCAGAGGACGGCCCACAGCCTTGGGACCTGAAGCCATGTGGGAGACTCTGAAGAAGCCCCTGGCTCCTGGCTCTGGGTCAGCTCAGCTCCAGCTGCTGTGGCCATTTGGGGAGTGGAGCATCGATGAAGATCTTTCTCTCTGCCTCTCTTCTCTCTTAAATTTTTGTTTCCAGTAATGATGATGATGATAATTCCTTTAAAAAAATCACCTGGCCTGTTACTCTTCCTCACCGGCCTGACCTGCCTCGCTGAGCTCTCGAGATAACCTCCAAACTGCCAAGCAGTCTGTACTCCCCACGCTCTCTCTGGGTTATGGACACAAGTTTGCAATCCAACTACTGTACTGCCTCACAGCTGCAGGTCATTCAAACCTCTGCTCCATAGTTAGGAAACAATGTGATTTTAAAAAGTTTGAGTGCAAGACCATTTTCTGAAGGCCTATTTTGTGTAGTAGAAAACTGGTGATGAATTTTTGGGTCATAAAATATGAAACAGCACAGAGAACAGACAGTGGAGAATTTTATTTTCTTCAACTTTTATCCAAACACACCCCTTTCTGAAAAAAACATAAAGGCATGCACGCTGATAGCTTTCTAACTAAGAAAAACCAAAGCGCAACTAACTGCAAATCGACAGTGAGATCACACGGCGTTATGCGGAACATCGACAGGTAGGCACCCAGTGCTGAATCTTAGAAAATAATTAATTCAAGTCAAAAATCAACACAGATTAAAGGAAAGCTTCTAATTTTCCAGCCTTCGTAGACCTTTTGTGAGAAGCACCCAAGCCCCAGCCTGAGACACGGCACTGAGGGCTCCGACACAGGCCACGCCGCCACACGATTCCAGGGGTTCTCTTAGAACACACCCATGACACTTCAAGTTCTAAAACTTCTTGTTTGCTTGTAGGAAACAAGTTCTAAATTTAAATGGACTTAAACTAAAACATGTGATCAAACTAAATTTCGCTTTACGGAAAACAGAAAGTTGTAATTCGGCATTCAGAACTCTTCATGAATTTCACCCTGTCCCCATTCATAATTAGGCCAACTCGGCCCCGGGGATTATACTACCCGAGCGGGAGCAGGCATACAGAACAGAAGATGGAAACCAACGCACACCACGTGGCCCTGCAGCAGCTGCTTGAAATGCCTTACTCTCTGCTTCTGAACAAGCAGTGTGGCAAAGTCAGAAATTCCCTTTTTAAAAATTTTAACATGATTCAATTGGTGAGATTCATCTGGACCACTGGTATTTTTTTGTAACAAAAATCAGCTAGCAGTGAGCAGGCCGTCAAGTTCAAAGGGTAACACAGAAACAGAGCAGCTCACACGGGACACAGCAGTCCACACCTGCGCACTGCACGCGGTTCCTGCAACTCCGCTCCTGTCCCCAGCGAGCCACCTGACGGCGGCTCCGTTCAACAATGGGAAATGCCGAGTTTATTCATGAAGTCTGTCCGTTGTGGCAGGAAGAAGGTGAATTTCTTGACACGAGACAAAGCTCCAATGCCTCTGCGGTAGCTGGGGAAGCGTTCAGAGTCCACCTGGCACCAGGGCACACTGGCTGGCTCTGCGTCCCTCTGCGCCCGCCGGGCCAGCCCGGGCAGCACCGCTGGCGGGAAGCCCCAGGAGCAAGTCTGCCATGGTGAGACAGCACTCGCTTTGGGTCACAGATTCCAGGAGACCAAGCAGAGACAGATAAAAGGTCTGTCGGCTCCTGCCCCTTCCAGGATCGGAGGACTCGGAGTCCCTCAGGTCCACAGTGATTATTCTGACATAAGAAACCAACAGGAAACTTGAATGTTTGCAAGCACTTGTGGCACACTGTTGCAAGGTACAGATAGCATGGCTTCACTTTTCAAGCAGCTGGGCAGTTTCAAGTTCTACTACAATGAACTAGTCACCATGTTAAACTCCATCTCGTGTTGAATACATTACTCTTCTGTGAGTAGTATCAGGTGCAGAAGGTAACCAACTTAAACAAGTGGTAGGAATGGGACTCACTCTGTAAATACAAGGTAAAACCAGACAGTAATGTGAAACAACAAGAGCCTCTCCCAGGAGCAGCTGCCCCACTGCTTGAATGTCTCAGGGCATTCTCACCCATCCACAGAGACGAAGCAAACAGCCAACAGACAGCTGCAAGGTGAAGCCCGCGAGAGGTGAGTGCGGAGCTGCGAGCAGCAAGTATGAAATAACCAATCAGTGTGGCAAAGGCTGCAAATGAATGTTTAGCACACCGCAGCCACAGAGAAGCACACATCCCCACTCGTCTTCCCGGGTGCACGAGCTCAGAACTGGGAAGACCAGCAGTCTCGAGCAGCCTTGACCTCACCCGCACCTCCAGCACCCAAGTAAAACCGTGTGATTGCCCAATCACCTATTCGTTTTAGTCACGAATTCTGTCTTATCCAATGTTTGACCAATAAGGTAAATTCAGGAAACAACTTGGTACTGTGTGCAGCCACGCAGACAGGAGACAGCTACCTGTTCAGGCTTTGATAACCACCAAGAGGAAGCCAAGCAGGGTTCCGTATATCCACGTGTTGACATACAGCTTCCGCCCAGTCTCGCTCACAAGCATGCCAACAGTCAAACCACTCAAGACCAACACTGATGGCAAAGTCTTCTTGAGACTTAATTTGGAATGAACACTCTTCCCAGGAAATCTGTCTCTTCTTTCAGGATCTGGCGAATCATAAAATTCTAAAAGCAACCTAGAGTCAGAATGAAAACAAAATTTAAGCTTCCATTTCACTCATTTCAATATTTCAACTTAACAAATATTAACTGGATACCTAGGCATACCTAGGCTGTGCTGAAAAAAAGAAAAAGTTCTAGACCCTTGGAAAGCAAAGATGCACTGTTCACAGATTTTCAGGACTTTCGAAACAGCTGTTTTCAGTCATGTGATGCAAACGCTCCACTGGTAAGCTTGGCAGCAGCTGACTCAGGCGGGGCTAACGCGGCTCCCAACCCAGCAGCCACCGAGGCTCGACCCTGCTCGTATGACATCGCCTGTCTGTGGGATTACAAAGCAGCTCAAAGAAGAACAATAAGGCAGTGGACTGATTTTCCCAAATGTACTCCTAAAAAGAGTGAAATTATAATGGAAGATAGAATATGTTCAATGTAATGATCTCGAACAGGGAAATGCCTGCCGTGGCCTCATCCATCGCACTCCCAGAGCTAACACTTCCACAGGGCAGGCCGAGCCACACGCGGGCTCAGCAAGCCCAGCCTTCCCTCCGAGAAAACACTTTCATGTTAAACGTCCTTTAACCAAAGTGGCCCTGAGTAGATGTCTTCATGAGTTATGTCAAACAAAGCTAGGGGAAACGAAATGGAGAAAACTCAGTTTCACCGTCAGACTACTACCCTTCTGGAATCAAGCCCTAGTGCAATACAAGGAAAAGAACAGCCTACTGGAGGAACAGGGCGGCTGCATTACATCTGTGAACAGGAGTGGAATCTGGGAAGTAGTTAAAATCTTCAATAAGTAAAGCTTATTAATACACTTTTTTCAAAAAGAAAAAATGCACATAAGTTAAAAGACATTAAAAAAAAAAGACCGTCATGCAACAAAATTCAATTTTCAAACAGCAGATCTAAATCTAAAACTCACTTTTTATAAAGAAAATTATAAAATGTCTTTCTTGTATTCAAAGTTACTAATATATTCTACTCGCTGGGGCAAGGCTGCTAAGCGGCAACACTAGCCGAGTTCCACTTCAAGCTACGCTTCAGCTGAGAAGAACCTCCATACGCCTGCGCAGGTGTTCAGCAGGCGCCACACACGGCCTTCCGCCAGCTCGGCTACAGCCAAGAAACTGCTGAGCCTGAACACGAACAAGAGAGCCACGTTCCGCTGCAGAAATGACGTGACACGGGCAACAGGACATTCTGCTTGGACAAATGACACGACAGCCAGCTCCCATCTCCCCGGCCCAGGAAGGCTGAGCTGCCATCAGAAAACCCGCTTTGTTGTTTTTTTCTTCTTCTTACTAAGTTTTATATCCTACCACACAGGCCACCTAACAAGTTCTTCCATGGTGATTTGTAAAGTAAAGCTTAAACATGAATAGATAAGCATGGAATAAGATTCGACCCAGTTTGTGAAAGGGACTCTTGAGATAACAGGCTGTTTAAAGTGTTTACAACAGTGAAATTCAGCTGTGGCTTTGGAAGTGCTGGCGCGGCTTGTACTCACTTATCTTTGATCTCAAAACGCTCCTGGAGCCACCTTTTCATGCACGCCTCTCCTCCTGGGACATCCTTTTTGTCTATACGATCTATGTGTATATGAATTGTTGGGCATTCCTTGCAGAGGAATTCTAATAAAGAAAAAATTTTCACTTTTTAGTATTTTAGAATTAGCATATATTCTTTATTTAGCATTGTATAAATACATGTTTTTTTTAAAGAACAAAACTGGCAGTTTGGGGGATTCAAGCTGAAGCTTGAATGAAGAACATACTGTAGCTTCCATAATTACCACAATTACATAAGCCAGTAAAGTTAGATAAATAGTAACAAATGTTATTTCTCATATAATGACTTTTAATTTTTTTAATTGGAAAGACAGATATATAGAGAGAAGGAGATACTGAGAGAAAGATCTTCCATCCACTGGTTCACTCCCCACATGGCCTTAATTGGCAGAGCTGAGCCGATCTGAAGCCAGGAGCCAGGAGCTTCTTCCAGGTCTCCCACGTGGGTGCAGGGACCCAAGGTCTTGAGCCATCCTCTATTCCATTCCCAGGCCACCAGCAGGGAGCTGGATGGGCAGTGGAGCAGCCTATACATGAGCCGGTACACATACGGGGTCCTGGTGGATGCAAGGTGAGGATTTAGCCACTAGGCTATCGCTCTGGGGCCATAACTTTTCATTCTACTGGTAGCCCAGGAATAGAAGCTGCAACCTGCTACAAGTCCTACCCATGCCTCTGAAGGAATCCCCAAGTGCCTACCACCATCAGCTCCACTGCACTCAGATCCCCAGCCCCTCCCAGGGCAGCCCGCAGCTCACAGGGTCACTGCAGTTCCCCCAACAGACCACGTGCTCCCACAGGGCTTACCCGGAGTCCATCTGGCTCTCTACTGGCCTTCCAACCCTGGCACAGAACTGTGCACCTGAAGGTATTTACCAATGCACAGGTCAGAATGGCACTTAGCACAGCGGTTAAGATGCCCCTTGGGAAGCCCGCATCCGTGTGGCAGTGGCCGGGATGAGTCCAGCTCTGCTTCAGACTCTAACTTCCTGCTCATGTGCCTCTTGCGGGGCAGTACTTAAGTCCTTGACCCCCACATGGAAAACCCAGGCTAACTCCCACGGCTGGTTTTCGCCTGTGCTGACCTGCCTTTCGTAGGCTTACAAGGAGTGAACCAGGCATGGAGAGCTCAGCCTGTCCCTTAGACTTTCAAAAACATAAAAATCAATCAATAAAATTAAAAATACTCAATTCTTAGTTCCTGTGCTGACAGACCAGCTCCTACCACTGACCTCGGGGCTGCAGCCGATTCCGCAGGACAGCGGCCTTGTCTCAGGCACACTTCCTGGGTCCTAGTCCCCAGCGCCCCTGGCAGCTCTCTCACCATGAGGCCTGAAATAACTGGGCCGCACAGCAAGGAGGTGAGTGCCTACTGCAGGACAAGGAAGAAGGCTGGAACTCCCTGCTTTTCTCTGAAAAAGCAAGCATGTCACATATTTTAAGTTCCTTGGAAAGCAACAAAATATCCCAAGGAGATTTAAAAGATCCCCTTCCCTAGGCAGGCAGCAAGAAGGAGGCCAAGAACTTCAGTCTCCAACAGAAAGTGCCTGAAGATGCCCTCTAAAAGTGACTCTTCTACCCTACAGTTCAAGAAGAGTGAGCTTATCCTTAAGGACACGCTTGTTCTGACAAGCAAGCGCACACTCAGGGCCACCACACGGAAGACCCCGCCACATGCAGTGTCCAGCACAGTCCTAAGTGCTGAGTGTCAGCTGTCACCGTGGGGGCCACGCGATCCTCCTACATCTCCCTTCATACTCAAAAAGACAGATTCTGCACTGTGGCGAAGCAAGGTAGCCCTCGGCCTGTGACATCAGCATCCTATGTGGGCGCTAGTTCCAGGCCTGGCTGCTCCACTTCCGACCTAGCTGCTGGGCCTGGGAAGCCGCAGAGGACGGCCCATGTGTGTGCCCCTGCACCCTAAGAGAGGCCCAGAAGAAGCTGCAGGCTCCTGAGGGAGTCCGTCGACGAAGCTCTCTGTGTCTGGGATTCTCCCTTCTCCGGGACGCCGCCTGTCAGACAAACGGTGACAGCAACAACAGAAGATTCTCACCGCAGTTTTCCTACTTTCTCTCAGTTATATTTCTACCCCCAGCATTTCCTCCGACAGCCACGCAGTCAGTGTGTGCTCACCCTTGACTCAAGTGCTGAAGCAGAGCCTGGACCTTGGGAAGCCCTGCCGACTCGCACAGGCACACACGGACTGAGGCACTGAGACACGCTTCTGAAGGAGGCGGCGCTGCAGTGGGGCAAGAGGGCTCAAACGTGTGCAAGTGCTCCTGCCCGTCTTCCCCCTAAACTGTCCTGTTCATAGCACATTTCCATACACGATTTCAACCGCACTTCACAACTGCACACAGACAAGCACTATGGTCTCCTGGGATGGACGGAGCAGCTGAGGGCCAGACAGGACAAAGTGGAATGCCACTCAATGTAAAATGACACTTGGGAAATTTCAATTCTGAAGATAGGAAATAACTGACAAATCTTTTTCTAAATACTTAACAAAGCTGTTACTATGCTCATAAGCAGAAAGCTGGACTGGAGGTTGAGCAGCTAGAACACGAAGTGGCATTGACACAGGTGTCGCAGGTGGAAGATTAGCTTGCTACACCACTCTGTTGACCCTCCATCTACAACTTCCCTTGGACGGACTGGGGCTAGTGCACACTGGGTTGCAGGTGCGTACACCTGACAGAGACCAGTGCTGGAGAGCTGCACTTATTCTCAAGGAGCACACGGTGTCAGGTGCAGAGGGCCCGACCCCAAGCCATCACACAGCCTGCTGTCTGCGAGCCCGCCATGCGTTCCTCTGGGGGGAAACAAACAAGGCCTGCACCCTGTAGGAAACCTCACCATTGTAGATTCACACAAATTAACATTATGTAACACCTTCAAGGAACGGCGGAAATGTCTTTACTGCCATGCAAAGCTGAGCAACACATTTAAAGTAACAGAAAATAAAGGTCACACATGCCTACTTGTGTAAAAAACCTCATTCAACATAAATGTTTATATGAATATAATCATATAAATTAAATTACATACTGATGATTTATACATTATATTAATATGCATGGATTTTGAAATATTTTTGCACTCAAATGAATATAATTTGTTTTTTACTTACATGACAGAGCTCCAAATAAAGTGGTTCATGCCACACAAGGCCACAAAAGCTGGGACTGAAGCTAGGAGCCAGGAGCTTTCTGTGCGTCTCCTACATGGGTGCAGAGGCCCAAGCACTTCAGCCATCTTCCTGCTGCTTGCCTAACTGCATCAGCAGGGAGCTAGCTGGGTTCGAAGCAGAACAGCTGGGAACAAATCAGTACCCATATGGGATACTGGTGGTGGCTTGACCCACTGCACTACAAAACCAGCCCCAAGACCTTATCCTTTAATCGCATTTTCCACAAATTAAAAAGAAAATCATTAAGATAATGATTTCACATATCTCACAATGCAGACTTAGAAGCATGAGGGATCCTCTCTCTCTCCTTCCACTTTTCTAACACCCCTTCCCATACCTCTGCTCCGACTAATTCTTATTTTTCTTCTGTTTTTATTACTATTTTATGATCCAGTGCAATAGGCTCTGGGATTTCCCCTCCTCCTTCTCCAGGACCCCTTGTCGCATTGATCTTCCCTATATTATTACAACAGTCATCAGTCCATCATTCTGCTATTAAAGTGTATCCTGACACTGTAGGTATGGACAATGACAGACAGCCCAGCATCCTGTTGTCAAGATAGGGATTCCGGGCCCAGCACGATAGCGTAGTGGTTAGGATCCTCGCCTTGCACGCCCAGGATCCCATATGGGCGCCGATTCTAATCCCTGCAAGCCTCACTTCCCATCCAGCCTCTTGCTTGTGGCCTGGGAAAGCAGTCGAGGACGGCTCAAAGCTTTGGGACCCTGCACCCGTGTGGGAGACCAGGAAGAAGCTCCTAGTATCTGGCTTCGGACTGGCTTAGCTCCAGCCGTTGTGGCCACTTGGGGAGTGAACCATCGGTTGGAAGATGTTCCTCTCTGTCTCTCCTCCTCTGTGTATCTGCCTTTTCCTCTTTGATTTGCAAGTAGAGACGCATACTGCATTGTTACCTTTACATCCTATGACCGTCTCTACTACACAGTTACTGTACATCTCCTCAAATGAAAAGCCAGGAAACAAAATCAACAGAAAAAAAATTGGAAAATTTACAACAACATGAAGTTAAATAACATGTTACTGAATGACCAATGTGTCGCTGCAGAAATGAAAAAGGAAATAAAAAACCTTAATGAAGAAATGATGCTGCTGTGTGACCTGTGTGTCACTGAAGGAATAACCAGGGAAAGAAAGGCTTTTCTTAAGAAATGAAAATACAAACAAAAATATCAAAACCCATGAGATACAGCAAAAACAATATTTAGAGGGACGGTCATAGCATCAGGTGCTTACAAAAAGTCAAGATATCTCAAGTAAATGATCTAATGATGCATCTCAAGGACTTACTAAAAAAAAAAAAAAAACAGGAAGCAAGAAATGACAAAAATTACAGCAAAAATAAATGGAATTAAAAATAAAAAACTGGGCCCGGCAGCGTGGCCTAGTGGCTAAAGTCCTCACCTTGAATGCGCCCCGGGATCCCATATGGGCGCCGGTTCTAATCCCGGCAGCTCCACTTCCCATCCAGCTCCCTGCTTGTGGCCTGAGAAAGCAGTCAAGGATGGCCCAATGCTTTGGGACCCTGCACCCGCGTGGGAGACCCGGAGGAGGTTCCTGGTTCCCGGCTTCGGATCGGCACAGCACCAGCCGTTGCGCTCACTTGGGGAGTGAATCATCGGACAGAAGATCTTCCTCTCTGTCTCTCTCTCCTCCTCTCTGTATATCTGACTTTGTAATAAAAATAAATAAATCTTTAAAAAAATTTAAAAATTAAAAAATAAAAATGGCAACAAGAGCCATTTTTAAGCAAATGAGCAAAACAACATTTTAGCTAGACTAACAAAGAAAAACAAGAGAGAAAAACCAAGTAAAATTAGAAATAAAAAAGAAAACATCCTAAGAAACTAGTAAGATGATTTCTTCTTGCTGAACAGATCCTTGGATCATTATGTTGTGCCCTTCTTCATCTTTTTAAATATGTTTCCCATCAAAATTTATGTTATCCAATACTGCAATGGCTACACCAGCTCACTTTCCCTCCCCACTAGCCTGGTGTGTCTTTCCATCCTTTCACTTCCAGCCCCACGTGTCTGCTGGTGAGATGTGAAGGCAACAGATAAGTGGGTTTTGTTTTTAAAACCCAGTCTACTAATCTATGGCATCTGACTGATGAGTTTAAGCCATTTACATTCAGGGTTAATACAGATAGGAATTAATTTGGTCCTGTCACTTTAGCAATCATTTCTTCACTGACTTAGTCTTCTGTTGTTGTTTCATTGGGATGTTCTCCACATTGGCCTTTCATTTTTGTAGGTGCTATTCTTTTCCTTTTAGAACATCTTTTAAGTATCTTTCGCAGGGCAGGTCTGGAACAGGCATATTCCCTGTGCTTTTCTTTACCGTGGAAGATTTTCTTTCATTCTCAAAGGAAAGCTTTGCTGGGTAAGTAATTCTGGCTGACAATTTTCTTCCTTTTAGAATATGAACTATGTTACTCCATTCTCTTCTGGCCTGTAGAGTTTCCTCAGAGAGGCCAACAGTGAGTCTGATTGAGGTTCCTCTGTATTTTAGCAGACTTTTTCACATGTATATTTAAGGATCTTTTCCTTGTGTTCAACTAAAGGGAGCTTGATTATCACGTTATGGCCAAGACTGCTTTTGGTCAACCATAACTGGGAGTACTATGTACCTCCTGTATTTTGTTTCCCAGTTCTTTCTCCAGATTAGACAAGTTTTCCTTTATTATTTCTTTTTTTTTTTGTAAGATAATTTTAGGTTTTTTAAAGATTTATTTTATTTTTATTACAAAGTCAGATATACAGAGAGGAGGGGAGAGAGACAGAGAGGAAGATCTTCTGTCCGATGATTCACTCCCCAAGTGAGCGCAACGGCTGGTGCTGTGCCGATCCGAAGCCGGGAACCAGGAACCTCCTCCGGGTCTCCCACGCGGATGCAGTGTCCCAAGGCTTTGGGCCGTCCTCGACTGCTTTCCCAGGCCACAAGCAGGGAGCTGGATGGGAAGTGGAGCTGCCAGGATTAGAACCGGCGCCCATATGGGATCCCGGGGCGCATTCAAGGCGAGGACTTTAGCCACTAGGCCATGCCGCTGGGCCCTCCTTTATTTTTTCATTGGATATATTTTTAAATCCAGCTTCTCTTTCTGTGCCTTCTGAAATTCCTATAACTCTAATATTTGGCCTTTTAATAGTGTCTTTCAATTCTTGAATACTTTTTAAAGTTTGATTCAGTTCCTCTTCCAGATTTTTGGTTCCCACCCCTACCCTGCCATTGTTGAAGGAAATGTTTTCCAATTCAAAAATTCTTTCTCCTGCCTCGCTCATCCTATTATTGAGGCTTTCCATTAAATTGTTTAATTTGCTTCATTGTGTCCTTTATTGCTAATAATTTGGCTTGATTTTGTTTCAGTGTTGCCATTTCCTGTGTGGCATTTGCTTAAATTCCTTGAATTTCTCTATGTGCTTCTCATTGTTTTTAAGAAGCTTCATAACAAGTTTTTAAAATTCTGTATCCATCATTTCCTCGATGTCTCCCTCAATTAAGTCTGGGGTCGACAAAGTTTTTTAGTCCTTTACAGAGGAGGCACCAGTAGCATTCATTGTGCCTGTCTCTGCTTTTGCCTTGATCACTGCTATTCTGGTTAGCAGATTCCCACCTTCGGGCGTTTTTAACATGTGTCGCCCACTGGTCTACAGGTAGATTTTCCTGACTGCACTCAGTGCCTGGTTCTTTGCTTGCAGTCACTTGAGCCACTCCCTCCAGCAAGTTTCGGTCCTGGGTTCTTGTGCTAGGCTTTCCACCATGGTCTCTGGAGCCCCAGCTCCTGGCTCACCACTTTCCACCCTGTGATCCTGTGCTGTAGCCACACCACTGCCTGCACAGTCTTTCTCCCTCTCCTGGTTTTAACAGTGACTGGGATTAGGGAGACATCAGCTGTCCTAAATCACTGGGCTGTCAGCAGTGCTGGTTTTGCTGGAACATGCTGACCGTTAGGTCTGAGGTCCTCCTGGACCTATTTTGGGTGGAACCTGCAGGATTCCAAATTGGTACTACTTCTCTGTAAGACAAGTGTAATGCATTGAGTGAGAAGTGAGTTCTCTCCTGGCTCAGCGCCTTTCAGCTCGTTATTGTTTGTGCAGCCCCACAGCCTTTTCCTTAGTACACAAAATGGCACCCGACGTGGTACTGGTGAGGGTGTAGACTGCTGTCTGTTAGGTCTGGGGGCCACCAGGACCTATTTTGAGTGGAACCTATAGGATACTAAATTGGTACTGTATTCCCTATGGGACCAGTGAAATGCGTTCAGCTGGACATGGCTTCTCTTTTAGCTCAGCACATGTGGAGGTCACTGTTGTTCCACCAGCAAAACCACCTTTTCCTCAGTACACAAAATGGCACCCTATGTGGCACTATGAAATCTACCCTGTTCCCGTACCTCTGTGCTTGCGCTCTGCCACTCGGACTTTGTGGCCCAATTAAGCACATGAGCAGGATGGGCAGCTCTAAGCCTGGGCTCAGCTCCTGAGCTCTCGGTGAACTCCCCTTTCTACCTGGCCATGGTCGAGTTCTGACTGCTGATCACCACTGGGTATCTGGCCACTGCACACCCTCCACTGTCTCTACTGCTTCCCCATGTCCAGGAGTGTCCAGCTGTCCCTCTGGTGTTGGAATAGCCTCTCCTACTGCCCAGGGTCATTGTCTCTCTGCTTCACCCTGGTAATGCTTCTCCATCTGTTTGGTGCCCCCCATCCACTAATTATTAAAATGGCTTCTTTTCTTTTCTCTTTACAATCACAAGCTTAACATTCCAACAGGTAGATATCAAGACACAGAAGTAAAAGATAAAAGAAAATGCAAATCTGTTACTCAAGAGTACAGGCCAAAAAAAAAAAAAATCCAATTCTAGAATGTTAATCTTGTATGTAAATGTTACATTGTTTCATATGCTAGGTATTAGCTGCCACAGATCAGAGAATACAGACTATATTTGTCTTTTGGGAACTGGCTTACTTCACAAAGCATAATGGTTTCCAACTTGTGGATCCATTTAGTTGCAAAAGACAAGCTTTCATTCATTTTCTGTGGCGGAGTAGCATTCCAGTGTCTGCACTATGCTAATTTCCATGCAATTGCAATTTTAGTGTATGCGCTGCCGAAGTGAGCTCACGTTTTTTGAAGTGGTTTGTAGTCGAAGAAAATTACAAGTATCTCAAAGGAAAAAAAAACCTTTCTAAGCTCATTTGCTTAAACACAACGCCAATTAACAACTGGATAATTGTCCTTCAGTCTTTTTTTTATAATGTCTACATGTTGAAGGGTCCACCTTTCATGTATTTCCATAAAAAAATTCTTATTTTTGAATTCTATTTTCTAGAAGCATTTTGAAGTATTCTTGTTTTTTGAAATATGAAATAGGAAATACTAGGATCATATACAATGCTAGCAAAATATTAAATGTTGTCCTTAAGCACAAGATTTATGAAGATATACCACTGATTTTACAAACAGAATTTTGAGAGGCAGGCATTACACCGTTATCAGAGTGCCAGCTTGCATTCTGCTGCTGCCTCCTGGCACTGGTCTCACCCAGCCCCGGATGCTGAGGCCCTGTGACGAATGCAGCTGGGGATGGAAGATCTCCATCTCTCCCTTCCTTAGTCACTGCCTTACAAATAAACCAACTTTTTTTTTTTTTTTAAGATTTACTGATTTTTGTTGGAAAGACAGATTTATAGAGAGAAAGAGAGACAGAGAGAAAAATTTTCCATCCACTGGTTCACTCCCCAGGTAGCCACAACAGCCAGAGCTGAGCCAATCTGAAGCCAGACGCCAGGAGCTGCTTCCTGGTCTCCCAAGAGGGTGCAGGTTTCCCAGGCTTTGGGCCGTTCTCTACTGTTTTCTTGGCCAGAAGCAGAGAGCTGGATGGGAAGTAGAGCAACCTGGACACAAACCAGCACCCATATGGGTTCCTGACATGTGGAAGGCAAGGATTTAGCCACTAGACCATTGCACTGGGCCCAAAATAATCTTTTTTTTTTTTTTTTTTAAGTATATGACAGCAACCATATTGACATGGTTTGTGTCCCAGCTGCTCTACTTCCAGTCCCGCTCCCTGCTAATGCCTGGGGAAAACAGCAGAGGATGGTCTAAGTGTTCAGGCCCTGCCACCCACATGAGATTCCTGAATGAAGCTCCTGGCTTCGGGCTGGCCCAGCCCTCACCACTGTGGCCACTTGGAGAGCGAATTCAAAAATGGAAGGCTTCTTCTAATTTCCAAATAAATTCTTTTAAATGTAATCTTAGCCATTAAGCCTGCTATGAAATATTGGGACTCCTTTGATCGATGAAGTATTATCTCGCAGTAGCTCTGCTTTGCATCTGTCTTACCATGAATGAGACTGAACTTTGTTTTTCCTCCTGTGAATTTTTTCTTCTAATCCTTTATTCACTTTTCTTTTAACTAACCACTTTCTTTTCAACCTGTAGAAGCACTTTAAGGAAAGCAAACCCTTGTCTGTAATTCAAGTTGCAAACATTTTCCCAGTTTGTCTTCAGTCTCGATTTTACACTGGTATATTTTTCCTTGAGGAAATATTTTTCTCTTTAATTGGCCAGAATGAGATTTATTTCCTGTACCATTCAAGTGTTACAGTTAACAAGCTGAAGCTTTTCAAAAGGAGATGAGTTACAGTGGACACAGCCAGGAGGCTCCCAAGCCCTGGTGAACACGGGGAGCAACGGGAGACAGGGTGGACTCGGAACCCAGGCGACAGGCCACCTCCAACACGGTGATTTACTCTCTGAGGGCACTGAACTCCTCGGTGGGCTGGATGGCCACAGTGCAGTGACCGCAGTGTATCCTGGCACCCTGGGAGCGAGCTGTGAGCTGGGAAGCCTTCCCCGAGGGCCACCTGAGGGCTACGAGACTGAGATGAGGGCAACCAAAGGGAAGGGATTTGTCTGCAAAGAGGGCTAGTGCCCAGCAAGCCTTCCACTTGTAGAAGCTGCCCAGAGGCGCTGGACTTAGGTGTGGTCACCACAGCGAGGCTCTGGGCACGGTAGCCAGCCCAGGGGAGCTGAGCACTGCGCGACAGAAAGATCAATGGAGAACGACACCCACACTGCACTTTGGAAAACCCCTTGGCAGCTGAAGAACCGATGGGGAACTACGTGGTTTCCCAGTGCACACTATTACATCCAGACAAGCTTAACCTGGGCAAAATCCTTGCAATCCTTGCTAACATACAAGTTCTTTAAAATGTTTATTTCTGAAAATGTTGCACTGTAGGTAAGAATATTATTCCATACAATTTCTAAGATACATCAAGCTCAGGAATGCTTTGGGAACAGGTCTATACTCCTGGCGGTTCACACCGCTGAACAGCCACCTCCAAGAGACACAAGCACACTGGTGAGCCGGTTAGCTCAAGTCCAAAAAGCTGCCATGGAGAAGATAAAAACCCAGTGTTCTCCCCATCCCAGCTTAAGCGAATACTCTGGAAACAGCCATGTTCCATGCTTCCTTGTCTGCCTATCCCCAGATTTAAATTTACCTAAAAGTCAACAGTGTCTTTGATTAAAATACACCACATCATTCTGCTTATTTGAAATTTTCTCAGGGTCGGCTTGGTGGACTCGCCAGTAAAGCTGCCTTCTGCAGCGTTGGCATCACATATGGGTGCCAACCGTTTGTCAGGTGCTCCACATCTGCTCCATCCCTACTCACGCCTGGAAAAGCAACAACAGATAACGCAGGCTTCTGGGCCCTGCTGCCCACATGGGAGGCCAGACAAAGCTCTTGGCTCCTGGCCTTGTCCTGGCCCAGCCCCAGCCTTTGTGGCCAACGGGGAGTGAACCAACCGATGGAAGCTATTGTTCATTCTTTCTGACTTTCAAAATAAACAAATGAGTATTTCCCTTGTTAGTTCTGACAAACACTGACCACAGCTCAAACGTCTTTAAAACACAGATTTTTGAAAAAAGAAAGTCACATGCTCTCCTTGTCAACCGACACTAAAGCTCATATATACCTTAAGTATATTTAAAGATTAGCACTGATCGTTAATGCGCACCTCAGTTTGGTTCTCCCCTAACTCCTTCCTTTCCGTAGTGGAGTATCTGTGTGTGTGTGTGTGTGTGTGTGTGTGTGTGTGTGTGTGTGTGTGTGTGTAAATTTTGGGCAGGTTAAAGACTCCCAAAAGACTCACACAGCAGCCAAGAAATATCTAACTTAGCAGAACGAGTTATATTTCAACTGTTACAGATTAAGCACATCTTGAAAAACAAATGAAATCAATGTAAAGAAAAGCAGAATGGACTTCCATAAAGCCCGCTACCCGTACGTGCCACGTTTTAGGCCATGTGTGGTGTCAGGGGTGCCAGTGTTAGAGCATACAGCTTCCGGTGCACAGAAAGGTAACTCACCAGTCATGGAGGGCGACTCTTTCCGCTGCCCTTTATCAGTTTTGCCCTCATAAACCACTGTAACATCATAAATTGCATCTAAGTAATTCTTCAGAGAATCAAAAGCGATATGAGTTGCCTTTATTCTTGGTGTTAGCACATGCTTTAATGCTGGGAGACCTAGAAAAGAAGTTGGTCAGTGTGGCCATAGATCAACAATATATTTGACTTCTGACCTGGTTAAATTTCTACAAATAAACCTACCGTCCTAATTGCATAGGGCTTTGGGTGCAAACAGCACTCTCCCTTGCCTTTTCCTACTTAAACCACGTTTTTCTTGAACATCTCCATATACAAGACACTGTGGAAAGCTGTCAGAAAACCAGCCATCAGGAACCTTCCAGCCCGTGGGGAACTCTTCCAGGTGGTAAAGCCCCCCAGCTCCTCTTACCTTCATGCATACCAGACATTCCCTAGTGCTGCGCAATGTTAGCATTTATCCTTCTCTGCTACCCGGGTTTTGGTACCTTCGACTAACCTGCTGCTCCATACACATTCCTGCGCACCCCTGAGACCTCAGGTACTTGGTGCTATTCACTCAGGTCAATTTTTTTTTTTTTAGCTTCTACATGACAGAAAATATGTAGTACTTGTCTGCATTTGACTTATCCAGCACAATGCCTTCCAGTTCCATCTACTTTGCGGCCAAGTAATACCCTTATATGTAAATACATCGCATTCTTTATTCATTCATCTACTGATGGGCAACCAAGTTGAGGCCATCTTAGCAACCGTAAAGAGGGCAGTAATGAACACACATGGGCAGGTATCTTTTTGGTATGCTGAGTACAATGTCTTTGGAATACAAGAGTGGGAAAGTGGATACTATAGAGCTACTTTCAGTTTTTGGGGAACCTCTGTCATATTTTCTGTAGTACCTGGGCTAATTTGCATTTCCACCAACAGTAGATACATTTTCTTTTCTCCATATTCTCACCAGTATCTGTTATTTTGGCTCTTTTTTACAATTCTAACTGGGATGAAATATCATCTCACTGTTGTGCTAACAATGTTGAGAATTCTTTCATTACTCCACTGGCTGGTGTATTTTCTTTCCAGAACTGTGTTCATATCATTTACTCAGTTTCAAAAGGATTATCTGCTTTTTGTTGATAAGTTTTTTGAATTCCTTATATATCCCGGACATTCAGTCTTCTGTTCGGCAGTTTGTAGAAACAAGCTCCCACTGCGTAGGCTACTCCTCACACTGCTGTTTCCTTCGCCGCAGAGAAACGTCTTAGCTTGTTGTTACTCCTTTGCTAAATTTCACTTTGGTTGCCTGTGCTTTAGAGGTCTTATTTGAAAAATCACCACCTCTATCAATGACATGAAGTATTTCTATGCATTTTCCCATAGTTTTATAATTTCAGGTCTTACATTTCGAACTCTGGTCCACTCTGAGTGGGTGGTTATATAGGGAGAGGCGCAGATGGACAGGACACATTGTTTCTCCACTCACCAGCTGACAGGCATCTGGCTTGCCTTAGCATGCTTTGAAGCTAAGAATCACACTGCCATGAACGTGCACATAAACTACATGATAGTAGAAATGAACAAATTTTGGCACAAACCTATTATTTCAATCCTTACATGTATCTTAAAATACTTGTAAAAGCTTCCTAAACTGAGACAATATCGCAACATGGAAAGCTCCTTGTACATTCTCTAGCTCTCTCGCTGGCAGCAATTTCTGCCTCTCTCGCCCTCCTGGTCCCTTCCACCTCCCTCTGACTTGGTCATAGGAGCTGCTGATTTTGACAGAAAACAGTAGCTCTCTAGACATGACGTGAAAACAACTAGAAAACACAAACCTGATTTGGATTTTTGCTGCCTCTCTCCAGGGAAAAGCAGCTACATGGGGAAGAATAGCTATAATATGGTAGGGCTGTCCCATAAAAGAATTTTTTAAATGCTGGATGGTGTGGGAAAGAAAAAGATTCCCACAACCACATATCAGGCTTAAGTCCCCAGGGCAGGACCAGTTTAATTTATTCATAAAGTTATAACATAAATCTCAACAGTATACAAGCTGAAAAACATCTGTCAATTCAGTTAACATTTCCTTCTTTACCATTACAGTTCATATAGTATTGTGACTGTATCATCATACAGTCCAAAGTGTGATGTTCAACACAAACAAGTAATTACAGAATCTAAGTTAATGAGGAAGTAAATACAAATGTATTTCTGGAAAGAAAGGAGACAGGAGAGCAGAGAAGAGGAGGCGGAAGGGAGGGAGGTAGGAAGGAGTAAGGGAAGGGGGGAAGTGAGTGAGTTACAATGAGGGTTTGGAAAAGTCAACTTTGTGACATTCATCTAAGAACTGGTCATTAGGGATGTGCATGTGGCCTAGTAATTAGCATGCCAGTTAGGATAACTGTCTCCTATGAAAGTGCCTGGGTTGGAATTTCAGCTCCATGTCTGATTCCAGCATCCCACTGATGTGTTCCCTGAGTGGTAGATGACAGCACAGTTGAGCCTCATGACCAAGCCGTGGGCCTGGATTGAGTTCCAGTTCCCAGATCCAGCCGTAGCCCAGCCCAGGCTGCGCTAGGGCATTTGGGGAGTAGATGGATTTCAGTGGATGGAATCACTCCTGTTTCTCAAATAAATAAAAATTAAACAGAAAAGCCATTACAGGGCAGCAAATCAAGCCACTGTGTGGGGCACACACATCTCATGTGGGAAGTGTGGGATCAGGTTTGGCTTCATGACAATGCACACCTTGGGACACAGCAGACGCTGGCTTGAGTTCTGGGGCCCCTGTCACACATCTGCAGATGCAAAAACTGGCCCCTGGCTTCAGCCTGGCCTGCCCCAGCTGTTTCGGCATTTGGGGAAGCGACCCAGCAGATAGAGAAATATCTTTCTTTCCAGGACTTTCAAATAAAAATGAAAATACGCTTTAAAAACAGCCATTAATAACGTGCAAACAAAACTAATTCTAACAATCTTCCACTTGAGAAATCCACTGAGAGCAGCTCAGATTACTGTAAACATGTTTTTCTGTATTTAATTCTCTATATTAAATCCATATTCTGCATGTTTTATTTTCCAGCTCTAGAAAATGAACAGCTAGGCGTTTTGCAGCAGCAGGCTTGCAGGGAGCCTGCAGGATGACACCAGCCAGCCCGAGGGAAGCCTGGGGGATGACACCAGTGGAGGTGTGCAGGGAAGTGGGGGCTCATGTTCAGGCAGGCGGAATAAGCCTGGGGATTTCCCCATGTCCTTGGTCCCAGGCAGGGTAGGGGAAGGGGAGAGTAGAGCTCAAGCTTAGCATGCTGGCCTGGTGTACCAGTAAGCTGGGTTTGGGAAACTTTGAACAGGCCTGGATCTTGTGTGTGCACAGGGGTAAAATTCCAGGTCAGCAGATGAGCCAGGAGTTTGAGACACTAGTAGACACGCAGAGCTCCAGGCCAGCAGACCTCCCCACTGGAAGACTAGACTTAGGAAGGCTGGGCTGGGGGACATATCGGCTCCCTGGCGTGAGGAATGTGGATTGGTCAGGGAAGGGGATAAGGAAATAGTTGGGAGAGAGGACCACTGAGGAAATATGTTGCAGCGGAGGAATGATGTTTCAGAGACTTCCACTGACAGGGCCACTGTACTTGCAGGTAAACGAGGGGGCTGACACCCAGCAGATTGGAGGGGGGGAAGCTGGAAGATCTTTATGGACCAGACTGATTCACCAGCCCACTTGGGAGACCTGAGCTGGGATAGCCAGCGCGGATCACTGCGGACTACGATTCACTGACACACACTACAGCTAGGACTTGGACTGCACACGGCAGGGCTGCATCGCAGTATCCGCCAATGAAAGCTGGAACAGAGGATGGGTAATTTTGACAGGACCATGAGCTTAACCAGCACACAAAAGAACCAACTCTGGGGGCAGATTCTGTAGAGGATAATTAGGCCCAAGCTGTGGAACTGTGATTTCTGCCGGTTGAAGAGCTGGCGGTGGTGAAGGGCGAACCAGGCATAACCATGGAACCAAATGACACCCATGGATACTGAGTTTGGGAACAGCCGGGTTGGTTCTGGCTGCAGTACCCACAGGTGCACCCAAGAATGGTGTACCAGGTGGTCTGGGACACAGCATCCACCAGCTCATACAAAGGCCAGGACAGAGGGGGCAGACCTTGCCAGGTAAAGGCCTAGCACCTGCTGACACTTGGGAGATCTGGGTCTGGGAGTGGGAAACTACCCTAGTGGACATAGCTCCTGCCTGTGAGCATGTCATCAGGCCTGGGTGTTGGTCGGGCCTGGCAAGGTAGCTCCACCCACCAGCACGTGTGTGGGTTGGTTCTGGAGGGGGTGGATAGAGCAGGGCTAAGCCAACCTCAGCCCACTGGCATGTACAGGAGCCAGGCTGGAGTGCGACTCACGCCAGGCTAGGCTATCACACTAACTGGTTTGCATGAGCCAAGGATGTGAGCAAACTGGGTAGTGCTGTGCTGCAGCATCCAGCAGTGAGAGCTGGGACTGGGGGCGGGCTATGACAGGACAGGTTGTAGCACCCGATGGCAAAGGCCAAGACAGGGCATGAGCTGTACTGAGCTAGGTCACAGCAACCACTGTCACATGCAAGTTCTGGGGCTGGAAACAGGCCTAGTTGAAGAGTTAAGGGGTTGCTGGGATGCCTCAAGTGGGTTGTGGTTCCCACTGGTGAGCAGAGGAACTAGAATAGGGGGCAGCTGTCTGGGCTGGACATGACTGCAGTGTCACTCAGTATGGAAGTGCACTGGGTCTGGGGTGTGCCACATGGTCTAGATTCTAGCCTGCATTGCCACTCATAAGAGCCAGGGTGGGTGTAGGACAGACTGGACAAGGTCTCAGCACTTGCTGAACCATGCGAGAGTTGTGTCTGGGCACAGATTGGGTGTGGCTGCACTGTAGCACCCAACAGTAAGAATCAGAACGGGTGTGGGCTAGATGGGCGGGTCCACTGTTCCACGTAGGACAGGAGGTGGATTAACTCAATCTGGGACAAGGACCCACAGGTGAGCCTAACTACTGAACCTGGAACTGGCACAGACCAGGCCACACAAGGCCACAACTCTTGTTAACCTGCATGCGAACTGGGTTAGGGGGAAGACAGGCTGGGCTGACCAGCTGTTTCCACTGGTGCATGCATGAGTCACAGTAAGTTCATGTTGGTTGGGTTTTGCCACAACAGTAACTGCCAAGTGTTGGGACTGGGGGCAAGTCCTGTCAAACTAGACTGCAGAACCAGCTGAAAAGTGCAAGTTCAAGTGTGTCCAACAGGGAGACTGTGAGCACCTCTCTGAAGGGCTGCAACGCCCACTGGTGAGCATGAGTACCAGGGATTGGGGCAGACCCGGCTACACAGGCGGTGGCACCTGGAGGCATGAGTGTAGGCTGGATAGTAGGGTCAGTTGGGTTGAGCTAGGCTTCAATACCCATTGATGTATATGGGAGATGAATGGGATGTGGGACAGACTGGACCAGTCTGCTGCACATACTGGCAAGAACAGGAACCAGGACTGGGGGTGGGCCTGGTTGGAGTTATCAGAGTTGCTTGGCTGCAGTTCCCACTGGTGTGTGTGAGGGCTGAGTGTGTGATGGGCAGGGTTGGGCTACACCATAGCACCCATTCATTAGTTTATGTAAGAGAAGGGGCTTCAGACACAACTGACCCAGCAATTGCAACTACCAATGTGCGCATAGGCTGGTGGGGTGAGGGACTGAGCAGGAGATGACACCAACAACTACACACGAGTTATGTCTGGGATCACGTCAGAAAAGGTTTCCTTGGAAATCCCCCCAGCTAAACTGCTGAACTCAGAATTCCAACCCTGGGGAGAACTGTAGGATCTCTGGTCTGACCATGGAGTGCATGAGCCAGACCTCGGCTTCAGTGGCTATGACAGAACAGTGGATTGAATACCCAGATGCACACGGAGAATATGGCAGTCCATTGGGGCCTACAGAGCACATCTGGAACCATAGTAGGGGAAGGGGGGCAGAACTCTCAAAACCACCTGAGCAGAACCCATGGATCATGCTATACATTGGGGACCCTGGGATGACACTGGGTGGCCATACCCAAACTCAGGTGCTGAGGTGGTTGGGGGGCTGGGTGTGGCTTCTCCCCTTCTCTCCCCACTTCCTCCAGATACAGGAAGAAGAAATAGAAATTTTGGAAACAATGGTCTTACCTTCCCATAATCCTTGACCCTTCCCACTTTAATCAACCTTGTAAACATCATCAAATATTTAAGGCAGGAGAGAAAGAAAGAAAGAAGAAAGGAAGAAAGGGAGGGAGGGAGGAAGTAAGGAAAAAAGAAAGAAAGAGAATAGCTACTAAGGAACGAAAGAAATCAGGAGATACTGGTGACATGGTGCCCCGGAAGGAAAATACCTGGGGAAGCAGGACATGTCAACAAAAATTTACCCCAAAGGCACTGAAAGGTCAAGAACTGAGAGGTGACCACTGGTGGTCTTGGCTACCTTCATTAGCACCTTTGGTGGAGTGGGTTACCTAAGGAGATGAGGTGGGGCGGGGTGGTGGGAATACAGCTAATTCTTTCCTGGCTGTAGTAACACATGGTTCATATAATCCTTACCATGGAAACAGATACAACGTGGTCCTTGTCTGACAACTCCAAGTAACCTCCTCATCCAACATCAGAGCCCTCAATTTGCTCTGCTCACAGAAATGTTTTACATTCTCTGGACAGGCATTTCAAACTCTCCACAGGGATGCAGCGATCCAGAAACCCTTGGTATTATCACAAAGCAATCTCCTAATACTGAAAGAGATTAGAGTTGGTGGGAAGGGACACTCAGTAGGCGGTGTCACAGCAGTGGCCATGCTGGGATTTAACTCTGCCCTGAGCAGAGCCATGGAGCTCACAAGGCTGACCCTTGCAGGCTGACATCTAGATGGATCAAGAACCTGCCTTCCCTTGCTTCTGCCCCACGCCTCCTCAATGGGTACACCACTAAAGACAACCTGTTCTCTGCTGAAGCATCACTTATGTGGGCTGGGTACGATCTTTACACTGTACATCTTTACATTGTATTTTGGAAACATAAATAAATAATAAAATATTGGGCACGAAAGTAAAGAGCTGTGAATGCAGGAAATTTAACAGTTACGTCATTTATATGCTGACCCGCAATACTGTCAGTGAGGTCACGCACCTGTGACATCTCCCATGAGCATCTCCTAACTGTTACAGAGCAGGTGTGTGCACACATGCACGCACATACACATAAAAACAGCAAAAACAACAACAAAAAAACACTTTAAATATGAGGAAACTGAAGTTTGGTACCATTAGGCCCTTGCGACTAAACAGCTAGTGAAAGTCAGAGTTCAGGCCGCAACTCGTGTCTGCCTGAACTTTTAAACACACCACCCACACCGTGGAAAGGCTGCACCCACATAACTGTGTACTTAGGTTTTACGGCACTGGGTTTGTACCAAAGAAAGCGCCTGGATTGTTATGTATCTAATATGGAAATCAATTACAGAGGACATTTTATTTCCTAAGGAAAATACATAACACTCCTAACAGTCACTTGTAATAAAACATCAATGTCTCTTCCAGGAAGAAAATCTAAAAAGGCAAAACAATTTCTTCAATCAATGATGACTTACCTTGCTGAGCAGCAAATGTCTGACTAGCCAAAAGGACTTCACTTTGCTCTGGATTATATCTTGTTCCCTCTGGAAATATCACAAGATACATCTGTGGGGCATAAAGAAAGTTTGTTTTGTTTTGTGCCAGCCCTGTTATCACTGTTGACTTACCAACAATGCCGTTCACATTGGATACTGTTGCCTATGTCACAGCATATTTTTTTCAAGTAGAGCAATCAAAACGTAACAACTCTAATTAAGGCTAATTATGACACAGGTCATATTTAAAATGTGGTATTACAATCACTGGCAACTCAGTGATAAAGAATCTAAAAACACTCAATCACATGCTGATGCACTACTCAGAAATGTGATCCTGAAACACCGACCTACACAGATTCAACCAGGAACACAGCCCTTCCCCCAAGATGCTGCAACATGACATTTAACAAGATGCAGACTTCAGAAATCATTTGAGGAAAATTATATAAACTACCAACATTTCTACCATATACAATATGTTTGTATTTCAAAAGCTTCATGCAGTGGGCCCTTTAATGCATTTTGTATGGCTGAACTTTAAGGCGATCCCGTATTTGTTTTATAAATCAAGACACTGCAATACTTATAAGTCAAGATGAGCATCACGCTGAATGTGATGATTAATCTGAGCTTTCATACTTACATACTCGGGGAAGTAAAAACATCCACATCAAAACAATAAACACTCCTAACTTGAGAACTAACCTTAAAAAAACACACTAATATTTTTAATTGGAGCAGGGAAAGACAATAAAAAAGACAGTCATACTAGATCTTGTCAAATACAGACAGGATAAAGGAAGCAACACCAGGTCCTACACGCCCTGACACATGTGTGCACAGCATGGCCGTCCTCACCAGGTCCTACACGCCCTGACACATGTGTGCACAGCATGGCCGTCCTCACCAGGTCCTACACGCCCTGACACATGTGTGCACAGCACGGCTGTCCTCACTAGGTCCTACACGCCCTGACACATGTGTGCACAGCACGGCCGTCCTCACCAGGTCCTACATGCCCACCACACGGCTGCACACAGCACGGCCGTCCTCACTAGGTCCTACACGCCCACCACACGGCTGTGCACAAGCTTTCCTGTAACTCCCACACGATGAACAGAAGGAAGACCTGTACCTTCTCATTAGATAATTTTCTATTTCTAAAATTTTGTCTGAAATATTAGTGTAGTGTATAATTGAATCTCTAATTTTGCATTTTCAGCTTCTAAATATAAAAGCCTTTTACTCATCACAATGATAGTTTTGAGAAGTTATTTTTGTCTAGCTTACAAAATCAAAATTTTTAGTTATTGTCAAAGTCATAAATTCATTTTTATCATAATATGTTTAAATCAGTAATCTGCTATATTCAAGCACAGGAAAGGAGTTATCGATAATAGTTTTCCGTTCAGTCTCTTACAAATTATTCATGATTTCAATGACTAACAGCTCATGTTATTATTTTCTGTGTCTTAATGTCTAATTTAAAAGCTCAGTGATGCTCCAAAGGAAAGCGAGAGTGAACTATTCATTATGGTGCATTCAGGAAACAGTTCTTACACACTGTTGTGTCAGGCCCATGCCGTACAGAGGGTTACAGGAAAGATACGGCCCTTCCTTCATGGCCCTTGTAGACAAGTGAGAAAAAAATACACTACACAAAAAACCACAAATGTAATTACAGATCATGCTACGTTGTAAAGAAAAATGCAGGGGCCCAGCGCAATGGCCTAGCGGCTAAAGTTCTCACCTAGAATGCGCCCCGGGATCCCATGTGGGCGCTGGTTCTAACCCTGGCAGCTCCACTTCCCATCCAGCTCCCTGCTTGTGGCCTGGGAAAGCAGTCGAGGACGGCCCAAAGCCTTGGGACCCTGCACCCGCGTGGGAGACCTGGAAGAGGTACCTGGTTCCTGGCTTCGGATTGGCACAGCACCGGCCGCTGAGGCTCACTTGGGGAGTGAATCATCGGACAGAAGATCTTTCTCTCTGTCTCTCCTCCTCTCTGTATATCTGACTTTGTAGTAAAAATAAATAAATCTTTAAAAAAAAAAATGCAGGACACCATGAAGCAAAATGTCGAGAGAACTTAAGAGGGGTTGTGAAGCCAAGACCTAAACACGGGGAAAGGAGTGCTTCCTGCAGGAGCGACGGAAGGATGCCCAGGCTGATTCAGCTGGGTTCTGCTTCTTGATTAAAGAAAGAAAAAGCTAAACTTAGATATTGTCAAAGTCTTACAAGCCTATTTCATGGAAGCAATGACGAGAAAAGAAGCCAAAGCTAATTAAAAAAATAGTGATTTATCTGAAAGGCAGTAACAGAGTTGGTGAGAAAGAAGCAAGAGGTATTCCATGCTCTGGTTGGCTTCCCAAAGCTGGCAACAGTTAGGCCTGGGCCAGGCCAACGCCAGGACGCTCATGTTGTTGGCAGAAAGCCAAGTAACTTAGACACAGATATGGCAACAATTGTGTAAAAATATCTATACCCTGAAGAACTCCAAAACACTGCCGAGAACATTAAAGACCTAAGCAAGCCCTGTGAGCTCTGCTCATGAAGCCAAAGCTCAGTACAACTCAATCATAAGATGAATAAGCAGCAGCCGCCAGGCTAATGTGCAGGTGCACGGTCGGCACAGGGCCTCGGTACCCACGCAAGCTGGAAAACCAAGCACACACGCAGACGGCAACTGTGCTGCATGTCAAAACTCTGGGAGTAATGAACAGGGTGTAGCACTGGTACAGGTAAACACAATTAGATCAATGAAACAAAATCAACTGTTCACCAAGCTGTAGATAAGACCTGTCCCTCTCTACACACACACACACACACACACACACGTTACATGGAGTCAATTTTACACAGTGGGGAAAATGACAGCTTTCTCAATAAGTGGCAATGAACAGCAATATTTAAAAACATAAACTTGACTTGCTTTATATACAAACAATAACCTGAAATGCATCACAGATCTAAACATAAAACTACAAGACCTCTGGAAGAAAAATTCTTAGCATTGTTGAGTTTCACAAAAACATCTAAAAATAGTATACCAAATAGCAGAAATCAGAGAAAGAATAACAAATTTGGCTTAAAATTAAAACTTTCTACTCTTCAGAAGACATTGATTTGAACATGGAAAGGCAAGTTACAGATTAAATACTTGCACAGAAATTGTCCTGGGGTTACATTTCCAACAATTATCCCAAAGTGGAAAAGGAGATGAGCACACAAGCTGTAGTGCTGTCCACAGAATCACATATCGCTTATCTGTCAAAGTAAACATCTTCACACACACAATGAATGTATCCTAATACAACTACGCTACGCTGAAGAAGCTAGACCCACCTCCCCAGGAAAGCACGTACTACATGCCTCCAAGGAGACTGTCTGGCACAGGAGCTAAGGTGCCATTTTGGAACCTCCACCCATCTCAGAGTGCCTGCTTCTGATGGCAGCTTCTTGCTACAATCACGTTGAAACAGCAGGTGAGGACTGGGGACTGGTCTCTGCCCCCCCGGGGAGGCCCAGCAGGTGAGGACTGGGGACTGGCCTCTGCCCTCCGCGGGAGGCCTAGGAGGTGAGGACTGGCCTCTGTCCCCATGGGAGGCCCAGCAGGTGAGGACTGGCCTCTGCCCGCCCCCCGTGGGAGGCCCAGCAAGTGAGGACTGAGCCTCTGCCAGCCCCCCGCGGGAGGCCCAGCAGGTGAGGACTGGCCTCTGCCCCCCGCGGGAGGCCCAGCAGGTGAGGACTGGCCTCTGTCCCCATGGGAGGCCTGCATTGGACCCCAGACCCCCAGCTTTGCCTTTGGGTCGGCCAAGCTCTGTTTACTGTACGCATTTATCTGGAGAAGGAACCAGCAGATGACAGATCTCTGTGACGGTACCTCTGTTTTTCAAACAAAATGGAAGGAAACAAACAATAAAAAATTCTAGAAAATAAAAGTATAAAGCGACTTCTGGAGGGAATAGCTATGTTCATTTATGTTGATACAAGTGAGGCAACAGAGAGCAGACATGTCACGCACAACAGGCTCCGCCGTGGGAGGAACTGGAGGTGTGGCAGGACTAAGCGGTCAGGGTAACCAGATCAGGAAGCCAGAGCCTCTTCAGCATTAGGAAGACACCTGGTGCTCCTGCGGGCACAGGATGAGGCGGGGCACACTAACCACTGTGAGGCCTGTCTGTGGGGCCATGCCAAGGGTCTGCAAGTCATAACGCTGACGGCTGCACAAGATGCACTTAAAGGCCACTGAACTATCCAACTTAGAATGGCAACTTGTATGCTACATGAATTAAATCTCAAATGTTAAAACCAAAAAAAAAAAAAAAAAATCACCTCTACTTTCCATAAGTTAGCAAGTCCAGCTGCAAAAACTAACTGTACACATTGAAGGAAATAAAATAGTTTATCAAGTATGTTCAGTCATGAAAAAATACTTTAAAATGTGATTTTATGGCTATTACTTCACAAAGCTGGTGCTCTCCCCTAGCGGATCTCATGTACAGAGTTTGACCAGGGAGCGCATGGCAGTGGAGTGCTGGCTTGACAGCCCAGGCATCCTGGGGACGCTTGTCCTCGCTGCTTTAGGTCTCCTCACCCAGAACATGAAAGTTACAGCAATGCCACCTACGCCTCACAGACGGAATACAGACCGAAAAGGTGATCCCAAGCAAAATCTACCTAATGCAGTGTTTGGCGCAAAATAACACTGCAACTTGCTGCTGCTTTAATTAAAAACATGCATCTGCTTTAGAGATCTGAAGCCAGCTGTTGGGCAGAAGAGCGCACGACGGTGTGCAGCTGGCAGCCTGGCCCAGGCAGGCGCCAGAACAGGAGAAGCCTTTTTAGCGCAGACACGGGAGTGCTGCTCTCAGTTCTCACACGGCAGCCGAGCTCGGCAGGCAGCACAGGTACAGGTAGCATTTCCTCTCCCAGGTGCTCTCACAAGTCCAATCTGCTGAAGAAAAGGCAGCCATCTTCTGTTACCCGGAAACAGGGAACATGACCTCAGAGGAGGGCAAGACCAAGACCAGAGCAGGCCTCCTCTCCATGAAGGATAATTCAAATGAAACCCTGCTCAAGGACAAGGAGGAAAAGGCACTTTAAGGGAGGGACTGGGGACAAACACATGTAACACCAACAAATTATAAATTTGTGTTACAGTACAGCACTGGGAGACCCAGACGGAGCCCCCCACCCCTAGCTTTGACCTCCCCTAGTCCCAGCTGGTGCAGGCATTTGACAGGTGAACCAATACATGGGAGACCTTGCTTTCTGCCTTTCAAAAGGGGGAACACAAACAACTGTGTAAGAAGAGTGCCGTCAGGTTAAACCACAAACCACTTGCAGCGCCGGCACTGGTCTGAGTCCCGGCTACTCCATGACCAATCCTCCCTGCTAATATCCCTGGGAAAGCAACAGATGATGGCCTAAATACCTGGGTCCCTGTTACACAGGGGACAGAACCAGGCTGAGCTACGGGCTCCTAGCTTCAGCCTGGCCCTGCCCTGCCACTGTGGCCATCTGGACACTGAACCAACAGAAGGAAGATTCTCTCTCTCTGTAACTCTGCCTTCAAAATAAATAAAATTACCCTACTGAAAAAAAAAGTTACCACAGAGCTGACAAGATCACAAAACCAAAATCAGGCAAAGCGCAAAGCAGAAGTAGGTAGAGAACACAACTTTGTTCCAAGGAAGTTCAAAAGGAAGAACAGAAACGACTCTGGGGCGCGGAAAGGGGAGCCTGGTGTTGGGGTGCAGTTTGTTAAGCGGCTTTTGCAACACTGGCACTGCTGGAGTGCTGGTTGGAGTCCCAGCTGCTTTGCTGCCAACGCAGCTCCCTGTTACTTGGGAGGACGGGGGGCGCCTCATGTGCGTGGGCCGCCATCACTCACAGGACAGATTCGGATGGAGTTTTGGCTCCTAGCTTTGTCCAAGCCCAAGCCTCAACAGTCATGACCAGTCGGGAAGTGAACCAGCAGTTGGAAAGACCTCTGATCTCTTTCCTTGTCTTTCTGCCCCTCCGCCTGTCAAATGAGTAAAATAATTTTTTTAGAAGAGAAATCTAAGCTATGGACCTTCTGTGGAAAGTCAGAGAAAACTGGAAGTGCAGGAAACACTGAAGCGACACAGTGGGATAAAAGCCAGAGGCGAGCCAGAGGTCGGGCATCTGCATGCGGGCGCACTGCCCGAGGCGCACCTAACCTCCAGCTCAGACCCGGCTGGTGGGGGGCCAAACGGGAGCAGCCACGAGAGCCCACCTAGGCTTGCACAAACATTCTCCGCAGGAAGGGACTTCCACTGCAGGCTTCAGCGCATTTCCAGAGAAAACTCCCCAAACACAACCAGCAGCAAACACAATCAAGCACATACGCAAGAACCTGCAGAAACAGCACAAGCAGTATCTCAGCTACTAAAATAATAAAGTCTATCCTTTAAATCAAGCTTTCAATTCTTAAAGAAACAAAGAGAATCTTGGAGCTTTAAAAAAACCAGATTTGACAAAAAAAATACATCACTTCATACAATGGCAACATGCAATCACAAAGGGCAAAGACCAAAGGATTAAAACAATGGAAGTTCAAATGGATTTTTGGCACACTGGATTGTTGCTCGGAACAGAAAAGTTTCAGGGGAAAAACTGACTAACCCTAAATGACGTTTGTAGCTAAGCCGCACGGTCCCAGTCTTGAATTCTTAGCCCTGACAAAGGCGCCGCGGTTACGTAAGAGGTCAACACTGGATGCTACCATCAGAGCAAGGCCAAGAATAGATGGGAACTCTCGGCACTTTCCTTGCAGCATTTTCAGAAAACCAGAATCATTCCAAGCTTTAAATTTATTAACAAAAAATAAAAAAGAGGAAGCTTTCATTTGTAGAGTCATGCGAGTACAGATCTCAATCTGGTAACAATACTGAGACTGAACATTTCTCTGAAAGGTTCTAAGATAACCAACCAAATCAAAAATGCTGGGAAAGCGGAAGCTGGAGAGAGAAGCTGCAACACTGTTTCCTCGAGGCAAATGCTAACATGCCAATAAAGGGAAATGAGCTAAAATTAACAGTTTGCCAAGGGGCCTACAAACACAGGAAGAATTCCCAACCAAGGGCTAGGATATACAGACCTCACCAAGACTCACAGGAGAAAATGAAAAACATCAACATCAGGGGAAAACTAGCTAGACACTGCCCTCAGTCTTCCCTGGGGACAGCCTCATACTGCTTCCCATCCTTTGGACACAGACAGAAACCCAAAGAGGCTAGGTGAAGTCAAGGACAAAACCCCGGCCACGGGAGGGGATCCCAGGTAGGGTCAGGCGGCTCCGTCCTGAGGGGCTTCTCCTCCTGTTCTCCTCCTGCAGCACCCAACCAAGCAGAGTTCAGGCCAAGCTGCAGAGGAGAGAGCCCAGCAGGTGGGAACAGGCCAGCACTGCGGGCACACAGGGAAGAACACTGCAGCAATGTTCCCACCCGAAACACAAGGTCACAAATATTAGTTACCGTGAGAATTCTAGAGCAATGGCAAAAGACAAGCCCAGTGAAACTCCTGCCTCCAGCACAGGGAGCAAGGCCTCACAAAAAGAACGTGACCCCCGTTGCTGGTATCAGTGCGATCTGGGAGTTTCTCCTGAACTGCACAAAACACTCAATTCACAACAAAATCCGGGGGAACATGGAAAAGACAAATCACCACCTGAAGCGCCAAAGACCAACACTACAGACTCAGATGCAGCACGACAGGACTGAGCAGGCCAGGCATTTCCAACCACGAGTGACACGACCAAGCTTCCAGCGGAAAGCAGCACTGACAATCTTCAGGCAGAAACTTTAAACACGCCAACGGAAACAGAATTGAAGGAATATGGCCAGGAATGAAAAAAAAAACAGAAATAAGCAGTTTTACACTCCTGAGTACTGGGGTACAAAACAGGCCAGGCTGTTCCAGGCTGCAGTACCCACAGGTGCACCCAAGAATGGTGTACCAGGTGGTCTGGGACACAGCATCCACCAGCTCATACAAAGGCCAGGACAGAGGGGGCAGACCTTGCCAGGTAAAGGCCTAGCACCTGCTGACACTTGGGAGATCTGGGTCTGGGAGTGGGAAACTACCCTAGTGGACATAGCTCCTGCCTGTGAGCATGTCATCAGGCCTGGGTGTTGGTCGGGCCTGGCAAGGTAGCTCCACCCACCAGCACGTGTGTGGGTTGGTTCTGGAGGGGGTGGATAGAGCAGGGCTAAGCCAACCTCAGCCCACTGGCATGTACAGGAGCCAGGCTGGAGTGCGACTCACGCCAGGCTAGGCTATCACACTAACTGGTTTGCATGAGCCAAGGATGTGAGCAAACTGGGTAGTGCTGTGCTGCAGCATCCAGCAGTGAGAGCTGGGACTGGGGGCGGGCTATGACAGGACAGGTTGTAGCACCCGATGGCAAAGGCCAAGACAGGGCATGAGCTGTACTGAGCTAGGTCACAGCAACCACTGTCACATGCAAGTTCTGGGGCTGGAAACAGGCCTAGTTGAAGAGTTAAGGGGTTGCTGGGATGCCTCAAGTGGGTTGTGGTTTCCACTGGTGAGCAGAGGAACTAGAATAGGGGGCAGCTGTCTGGGCTGGACATGACTGCAGTGTCACTCAGTATGGAAGTGCACTGGGTCTGGGGTGTGCCACATGGTCTAGATTCTAGTCTGCATTGCCACTCATAAGAGCCAGGGTGGGTGTAGGACAGACTGGACAAGGTCTCAGCACTTGCTGAACCATGCGAGAGTTGTGTCTGGGCACAGATTGGGTGTGGCTGCACTGTAGCACCCAACAGTAAGAATCAGAACGGGTGTGGGCTAGATGGGCGGGTCCACTGTTCCACGTAGGACAGGAGGTGGATTAACTCAATCTGGGACAAGGACCCACAGGTGAGCCTAACTACTGAACCTGGAACTGGCACAGACCAGGCCACACAAGGCCACAACTCTTGTTAACCTGCATGCGAACTGGGTTAGGGGGAAGACAGGCTGGGCTGACCAGCTGTTTCCACTGGTGCATGCATGAGTCACAGTAAGTTCATGTTGGTTGGGTTTTGCCACAACAGTAACTGCCAAGTGTTGGGACTGGGGGCAAGTCCTGTCAAACTAGACTGCAGAACCAGCTGAAAAGTGCAAGTTCAAGTGTGTCCAACAGGGAGACTGTGAGCACCTCTCTGAAGGGCTGCAACGCCCACTGGTGAGCATGAGTACCAGGGATTGGGGCAGACCCGGCTACACAGGCGGTGGCACCTGGAGGCATGAGTGTAGGCTGGATAGTAGGGTCAGTTGGGTTGAGCTAGGCTTCAATACCCATTGATGTATATGGGAGATGAATGGGATGTGGGACAGACTGGACCAGTCTGCTGCACATACTGGCAAGAACAGGAACCAGGACTGGGGGTGGGCCTGGTTGGAGTTATCAGAGTTGCTTGGCTGCAGTTCCCACTGGTGTGTGTGAGGGCTGAGTGTGTGATGGGCAGGGTTGGGCTATACCATAGCACCCATTAGTTTATGTAAGAGATGGGGCTTCAGACACAACTGACCCAGCAATTGCAACTACCAATGTGCGCATAGGCTGGTGGGGTGAGGGACTGAGCAGGAGATGACACCAACAACTACACACGAGTTATGTCTGGGATCACGTCAGAAAAGGTTTCCTTGGAAATCCCCCCAGCTAAACTGCTGAACTCAGAATTCCAACCCTGGGGAGAACTGTAGGATCTCTGGTCTGACCATGGAGTGCATGAGCCAGACCTCGGCTTCAGTGGCTATGACAGAACAGTGGATTGAATACCCAGATGCACATGGAGAATATGGCAGTCCATTGGGGCCTACAGAGCACATCTGGAACCATAGTAGGGGAAGGGGGGTAGAACATATTGGTCAACTACCCAAGCCAAGCATTGACAGCAAATATTTGGGCAAATGGAGACTCTAAGGTGGACTATGGCAGCCAGCGAACCTTGGAAAAACTTCCTCATCCTTGCATCAGAGAGACTGACAGCATTTCAGAACTCTCAAAACCACCTGAGCAGAACCCATGGATCATGCTACACACTGGGGACCCTGGGATGACACTGGGTGGCCATTCCCAAATTCAGGTGCTGAGGTGGTTGGGGGGCTGGGCGTGGCTTCTCCCCTTCTCCCCACATCCTCCAGATACAAGAAGAACAAAAAGAAAATTCGGAACAATGTTCTCACCCACTTTCCCCTAATCCTTGACCCCTCCACTCTAATCAACTACGTAAACATCATCAAATAAAATTTATAAGGAAAAAAACAGCCACTTTAACTGGCTCTTCTACAGTCAAAGGAGCAATCAACGAATCTGGAAGACAAGTCAGCAGAAATTACACAGAGTTTAACACAAGTAACAGAAGAGGAGAACAAACAGCCAGCAGCTGTGGAAGTGCAGCGATGACTCACCGTATCAGTGCCTGGGAGGTAAAGGAAAACACATTCATGTTTTCAGATTTTAAACTGCTCAACAAGTGACTACACACATATCCAGCTACCTTTCAACAACGATGCCCATTTCTGCCACAAGTCACCACACTGTCACAGACTGAAGAGATCCTGTGCACTGTGTCCGTCACCCCTAACAGAAGGCGCTTCCCCAGAGTAACACTGTGAGAAACAATATTCACTCTCAGTATGAGCTCTGGCTGCTGCGGAGCAGCCCTGGGAGAGGGGAGGCAGGAGGAAGGCAGACAAGACGGGGAGAGCAAAGGACGGCGAACTTGAGCTAAGGATCTGAGCACTTAGCCTGTCCTCCAGGAGAAAAGGCAAGTCGCTGAGATCCTGGGCTCTTCTCCTAGGGAGCCCTGGGAGAGTCATCCGGCCGCAACAGCTCTCCAAGCACGACACTGAAACTCCCTTTTAGGGCTGGGGTGGGCAGAACAAGGTTAATATTCACAGTGAATGATTCTCCTTTGTAGATAATAATACTCCTTTGTTTTGTCAGATATACCCACGCAAGAAATCCAAACTTATACAAAGAGAAAAGCTGTTTCTTTGAAAACTAAATCTGATACTAAAGACCCAGATCACCTCCTGGCACAGCTGAAGTGCAGGGTTACAAGTTCAGGTCGCCATCAAGCGGCCTCTTCATCCTTCATATAGTCAGCTTTGATGAGCACTGGGAAGGGACCAGGTACCTTCCCGGCATCGACACCCACCTCTCTTCCGGGGGCACTGTGCCCTCAAAACCCCACCCAGCCATGGAGAAACACTATGTCCAATCAGACTCAACAAGGAAAGAGCAAGAATGCAAGGTCTTACTGGAGTTCCTGCGGCCACGTGGCTCTGCAGCTTGCTTCTCATCTCTTTCTCGTTGAATTTGGCACTTCGCTTTACATAGATTCCTCCATGCTGGCACACACAAAAACCGGGGAGAAAAAGTATTTACTTTCAAAATAATCAATGGTGATAGTAATTCAAAAGGCAACTTTATTCCAAGAGTAAACAGTAAAACTCCATTTCAGAATTTAAATTACATTTAACACATTCAAATACTAGTGTCTAAAGCACAAATTGTTTCAAATAATTAAAATAAAACAGCATGTCACAGAAATTAAAAGAACTATGAAATTTAGCTTCTTAAAAATCTTTACTTAATTCCATTTATTTCAATAGAGAAAGAGATCTGCTGGTTCATTCCCCAAAGGCTTTCAACAGCCAGGACCGGGCCCTCAGGCTGGAGCCAGGACCGGGCCCTCAGGCTGCAGCCAGGACCGGGCCCTCAGGCTGCAGCCAGGACCGGGCCCTCAGGCTGCAGCCAGGACCGGGCCCTCAGGCTGCAGCCAGGACCGGGCCCTCAGGCTGCAGCCAGGACCGGGCCCTCAGGCTGCAGCCAGGACCGGGCCCTCAGGCTGCAGCCAGGACCGGGCCCTCAGGCTGGAGCCAGGACCGGGCCCTCAGGCTGCAGCCAGGACCGGGCCCTCAGGCTGCAGCCAGGACCGGGCCCTCAGGCTGCAGCCAGGACCGGGCCCTCAGGCTGGAGCCAGGACCGGGCCCTCAGGCTGGAGCCAGGACCGGGCCCTCAGGCTGCAGCCAGGACCGGGCCCTCAGGCTGCAGCCAGGACCGGGCCCTCAGGCTGGAGCCAGGACCGGGCCCTCAGGCTGGAGCCAGGACCGGGCCCTCAGGCTGCAGCCAGGACCAGGCCCTCAGGCTGCAGCCAGGACCGGGCCCTCAGGCTGGAGCCAGGAGCTCCATCCACCTGAGCCATCGCCTGTGCCTCCAAGGTGTACATTACAGCAAGTTGGATCAGAAACAGACAGGTCTTCAACCCAGGCAGGTGTCTCAAGCAGCAGCTTAACCACTACCACAAAACTCAATGTAGCAGTTAGCTTTGCTAGCAACTGAAAATGTTCTTCTTATAAACGTTTTATCAAAAACTTGATCAGATGGATTTTTAGCTCCCAATCTTCCATTATTATAATCATTTTCAAGGCCCTTAAAATGTCAATACTCATCACCAATCCAGCTCTAAGTATTTATGTAGTACTGCAGCGTGTTCTCCCATACCCATACACTAAAGCCCTAACTGTTATCTCCCGTGACTGTGTTTAGTGGGATTTAAGGACATCGCCAAGGCAAAACAGTCATACAGGAGGTCCCCAACTCAATGTGACTGGTGTCCTTTTAAGAAAGACTATGCAGGGGCCCGGTAGCGTGGCCTAGCGGCTAAAGTCCTCGCCTTGAACGCCCCGGGATCCCATATGGGCGCCGGTTCTAATCCCGGCAGCTCCACTTCCCATCCAGCTCCCTGCTTGTGGCCTGGGAAAGCAGTGGAGGACGGCCCAATGCCTTGGGACCCTGCTCCCGCGTGGGAGACCCGGAAGAGGTTCCTGGTTCCCGGCTTCAAATTGGCGCAGCACCGGCCGTTGCGGCTCACTTGGGGAGTGAATCATCGGACGGAAGATCTTCCTCTCTGTCTCTCCTCCTCTCTGTATATCTGACTTTGTAATAAAAATACATAAATCTTTAAAAAAAGAAAGATCACAATGCTGTCGGTCTTGGTTTTCCCAAGGGCTCTCTCCTGGGCTTGTGGACATAGCCTTCCCTGTATCCGCACATGGTTCTTTCTTTTTTCTTTCTGTTTCCTCCCTCCTTCCTCCCTCCATCCCTCCATCTCTCCCTCCCTCCCTCCTTCCTTCCTTCTTCTTCTTTTTAGATTTACTTATTGCAGAGGAGGAGAGACAGAGAGAAACATCTTCCATCTGCTGATTCACTCCCCATGTGACCACAACGGCCAGAGCTGGGCTGGTCCGAAGCTAGGAGCCAGGAGCTTCCCCCAGGTCTCAGGCGGGTGCAGCTTCCCCAGGCTTTGGGCCGTCCTCCACTGCTTTCCCAGGCCACAAGCAGGGAGCTGGATGGAAAGTGGAGCTGCCGGGATTAGAACCGGCGCCCATATGGGATCCCGGGGCGTTCAAGGCGAGGACTTTAGCCGCTAGGCCACGTTGCCAGGCCCAGCATTGTGATCTTTAACTGCCAATCTCACACTGTGAGAAAAGTTTTCTCATGCTAAACACTAAATTTACAGCTTGCTACTTTTTCATATCCTACAGATCACTAATCTTACCATTAGAGTTGTAAGGTAGTGTTCATTGAATTCTATAGCCTAAGCTTTCTAATTAAAAAAAAACTATTGTACATCTGCATTTGTTATTTTGCTTAACAACATGGTTAACTAAACATGTCTGAGTATAGATACATATCATTAACAATATGAAACGAGGGGTGAGCAACTGGCCTAACGGTCAGGTCACCATTAGGACGCTCCTGTCGTCTTGCCGGTTCAATTCCTGACTCTGGCTCCTGATACCAGCTTCTTGTTCATGTGCACCCCAAGTCCAGTGTTGATGGCTAAAAGGACCAGGAGACCTGGACTGCATTCCAGCTGCTGAATTCAGTTTGCCCACCCAGCAGCTGAAGGCATCTGAGAAGTGACCCAGCAAATGGTGAAGGCACCTGAGAAGTGACCCAGCAAATGGTGAAGGCACCTGAGAAGTGACCCAGCAAATGGTGAAGGCATCTGAGAAGTGACCCAGCAAATGGTGAAGGCACCTGAGAAGTGACCCAGCAAATGGTGAAGGCACCTGAGAAGTGACCCAGCAAATGGTGAAGGCATCTGAGAAGTGACCCAGCAAATGGTGAAGGCACCTGAGAAGTGACCCAGCAAATGGTGAAGGCACCTGAGAAGTGACCCAGCAAATGGTGAAGGCACCTGAGAAGTGACCCAGCAAATGGTGAAGGCACCTGAGAAGTGACCCAGCAAATGGTGAAGGCACCTGAGAAGTGACCCAGCAAATGGTGAAGGCACCTGAGAAGTGACTCAGCAAATGGTGAAGGCATCTGAGAAGTGACTCAGCAAATGGTGAAGGCATCTGAGAAGTGACCCAGCAAATGGTGAAGGCACCTGAGAAGTGACCCAGCAAATGGGAGCTTGTGCATGTATGCATGCAGTCTCTCTCTCTCTCTCTCTCTCTCTCTCTCTGCAATGTCAAAAACAGAATCCAAAATACCACACCCATTAAAAATCCATCTTCTTAGATAAGTATGTTACATTTTAACATGTTGAGTCACAATTTGCGATATCCATTTCCTGTATTCCAGTACTAGTTTGTCTTGAATTTAGGAGTGGGTGATGGCACAAGTATCTCAGTCCATGTCACTCATGTGGGAGGCACTGGATGGAGCTCCTGGCCCCCAGCCTCAGGCCCACTCAGTCCCAGCTGCTGCAGTTCCTGGCCCCCGGCCTCAGCCCCCCTCAGTCCCAGCTGCTGCAGTTCCTGGCCCCCGGCCTCAGCCCCCCTCAGTCCCAGCTGCTGCAGTTCCTGGCCTCAGCCCCCCTCAGTCCCAGCTGCTGCAGTTCCTGGCCTCAGCCCCCCTCAGTCCCAGCTGCTGCAGTTCCTGGCCTCAGCCCCCCTCAGTCCCAGCTGCTGCAGTTCCTGGCCCCCGGCCTCAGCCCCCCTCAGTCCCAGCTGCTGCAGTTCCTGGCCCCCAGCCTCAGCCCCCCTCAGTCCCAGCTGCTGCAGTTCCTGGCCCCCAGCCTCAGCCCCCCTCAGTCCCAGCTGCTGCAGTTCCTGGCCTCAGCCCCCCTCAGTCCCAGCTGCTGCAGTTCCCGGCCCCTGGCCTCAGTCCGGCTCAGTTCTAGCTGCTGTAGCTGTCTGTGTAGTAATCCAACAGATGAAGAGCTCCATCCATCACCCTGCCTTCCAAATAAATAAATAGATCTTTTTCAAAAATACAAACTTGGGGGTTAGCACTGTGGCACCAAGGCTTAGCCATAGCTTGTGGCACCAGCACACCACATCTGAGCACCATTTCTGCTCTGCTGTTCTGCTTGTAATCCAGCTTCCTTCTGGAGCACCCAGGAAGGCAAGGGAAGATGGCTCCTAGCATACCTATGTGGGAGACCAGGACGGAGCTTCTGGCTCCTGGCTTTGGACCAACCCAGATAAAGCTACTGTGGCCACTGGGGAGTAATTAGCAGACAGAAGACTTTTTTTCTCTTCCTCTCTATTTCTTTTTCAAATAATTGAACAAACCTTTTAAAAAATTTTTCTAGACTATACATATAAAGAAAAAGCAGCAAGGGAACGTTACCTGAGACAAGTAGCACCCGTACAGTGGAAGCCATTTCAAGCCATCTTTGAGCACGTACCGCACATGTCCAAGAGCATTCTGCCTGATGGCCAACATATCAGCAATGATCCAGTCAACTGCAGAAACAGAACCCAGTCAGTGAACTCAGTCCGTGCCTGCCCCAGCAGGCCCTTCACAGAGCAGGCCACCACACTACAGGGATCTGCTCCGAACACACTATGGAATCGATTCTACGTGAGGAAGACAAATTCCATGAGGCTGTGGTTTATTTTTTTTTTTTTCTGAAAAGCCATTTATTTCAAGCATAACGCATAAAATTTACAAAATCCCCAAGCAATCTAATAGTAGCATACACAAGGGATAAAATGAGCTTCTTTAACTTTCCAGTCTAGAAAACATTTTTTTTTCATGAGAAAAGAAAAAGACATACAAACTGTTAGGAGCCACAGACCAAAACTCTGGTAACAAAATCAACTTACCTTCAAATGCATTTTCCATGACCCATTCAAACAGCCTTCATATAAAATGTCGTCATGGGGGGAAACTTAAGAGAAAGGGTCACAGTTCTCAATATGCTATTACTGAAAAATCCTGTGATTCTGAAATTATTTACAAAGTTTTAAGATGCCTTAACTTAATTTAAAATACATACTGCACTATATTGGAGACCAGCCTTCCGTGATCTCTCTGATAGAATAGCAAACCATAAACAAACCAGACACATCTGAAGAGGGAAATGACACAGCCACGGGCAATGAACACTGTGACCGCGAGATGAGAACAACCAGCTTGCAGCTCAACAAACGAACACACAGAATACATGTCCCTTCTGACTCAGCAAGTCTACTGGTAGTGATGCAGCTTATAAAAACAACCAATAGACACTGAAAGGTATTCAAAGAAACAGAAACAATGAAAGAATATAGCTTAACACCATCAGAAGAAGCTCAGAACAATGCACAGCTTTCACATCTTGCTTTCAAAAAGCAAAATCACAAAAAATACAAACAAAAAAGGACAGGTAGAACATTTGCATAACAAATGTCATGATTTAACAAGCTGCCTTATTTAACCAGACAAGGACATTGTTTTGAATGTCCATGTACCATTTGTAGAAACACCTAAAAGTCATACAAACCTGTGCTTCGATGATTTGCTAAATATATTATATTTTCTTTATTTTTTGGCAAATCTCCATATAGGATTATCTAAAAGATAAAACAAAAAGAAACAATACTTTAATATTTTAAAACTGTACTACTAAAATATGCAAAGTAAGACAACGTGGAAAAAAAATCACAAAAATAACTAATGAATACTCCCTTTTTAAAATATGTGTGTGTGTGCATTTGAGAATTCTTTTTTTTTTTTTAAAGATTTATTTATTTTTATTACAAAGTCAGATATACAGAGAGGAGGAGAGACAGAGAGGAAGATCTTCCGTCCGATGATTCACTCCCCAAGTGAGCCGCAACGGCTGGTGCTGTGCCGATCCGAAGCCGGGAACCAGGAACCTCTTCCAGGTCTCCCACGCGGGTGCAGGGTCCCAAAGCATTGGGCCGTCCTCAACTGCTTTCCCAGGCCACAAGCAGGGAGCTGGATGGGAAGTGGAGCTGCCGGGATTAGAACTGGTGCCCATATGGGATCCCGGGGCGTTCAAGGCGAGGACTTTAGCCGCTAGGCCACGCTGCCGGGCCCAACTCCCACTTTTTTTTAAGATCTTCCATCTGCTGGTTCATTCCCCAAGTAGATGCCAACAGACAAAGCTGATCCGATCCAAAGCCAGAAGCTTCTGCTGAGTCTCCCACACGGGTGCAGGGTCCCAAGGCCTTGGGCCGTCCTCCACTGCTTTCCCAGGCCACAAGCAGGGAGCTGGATGGGAAGTTGAGCAGCGGGGACACAAACTAATGCCAATATGGCATCTCAGTACATGCACGGCAAGGACTTTAACCACTAGGCTACTAGGCCAGGCCCATTCCTATCTATTAACAGAATGTTTGACTTCTCCTTATGACCTAACATATCATAAATACCTCAGGTTATCTAAGTTTAGACACGTTTATGACCATAAAACAGAATTCAGTCAACAGCATTCTCATGAAAAAAACTACAGTATTTACACAGTAGAAGACACAGACCTGTGCAGAAAAAACCGTAACAAGACATAAGACGCTTCACTACAAAGAGTACCGAGGGCAGGAGGAGCAGTCAGTCAGTGTGATTCTGATGGATGGGTGAAGCGGAGAGGCTCACCAAGACCAAAGCAAGTGGAAACCTGCAGGACTGTCTGGTACTGCCAGGCCACGCAGGCCGGGGGCTGGGGAACTAAAGCAAGATCAGCAGGATGGCCTTGTCCAGAGTGTTCTAACCACCACCACAAGGATCAAAACCCGACTCTGACAGTGCCAGGAGAGGGTCTGTGGTCAGACCTGCTTCTCCCTCTCGAACAGAGACGAGGAAAAGAACAGCGTCCAGTCCCTGTGCGCTCTGAGTCCGGCTCTCTCCCACTGGACGGTGGCTAGGCAGGCGTTCAGCAGTCTCTCCACTGCAGCAGCGTCTGCGACCGTTCACATTTAGTGAAAGAATGGGGGGTAAAATAATAAAGACTCCGAGGGAGTGACTGCTTATGGTGGTAGCTCTTCCAGGACATTCTGTTTCTGTGCTGTGTCATCTCAAATTGTGCAGATTATAAACTAGCCAAGGATTTTTACATTTTTCTTATTCACAGGATTATCTTTTAGTCATGACACTAAGAGAGAAAAGGACATTAACTCAAAATCGTCCACATAAATACAGCCAGGAGATATGAAGTAACGGAGGCCAGGGATTCAAAGTTCTCTTCCTTAGAAAGTGGAAAATGTTGTGTACACTGTGTGTTAAAATATATGTATAATGATTTTTATTAGTAAAGTTATTTATGATATAAATTAATAACTCCAAGCCTGACTGGTACAGGGTTATAACTGGACTGCTTATGAAAAGCCCAGCTCTCACCAAGGAGCTCGCCCCTGCCCAGCACTGAGGCCACACCGAGTTCACAGCACTGCAGACACGGCGGAGTGCCTGGAACTAACACTTCTGGACAGGCTCCCAAGCTGAAGAGAGCAGCCACACGAGCCAGCTGAGAGACTGACTGACGCAGGCTCAGCTACGCTACTGCCAGGAAGCAGCCCTGGAGGTACACGGTTTTAAAAAAGTCGTGAAAAGGCATTTTGTTTTTACAAAAATTATAGTGTCAATCAAAGAAAATATAGCACTGCAAATTCTGTGTTTTATAAAGCCATATCTCATTTTAAGATAAAAATAAGCATGGCAAAAAGGGACAGAAAAGCACAGATTAAACACAATCATTAACGCCACGAGAAGACAATTTCCAGCAGTGAGCAGTCCGTACACACACAGGCACCAGCAGCATGTAAGCGAAAGCAAAGACCACCAAGTTCCTTCTCCAAAGACCAGAGTAACAGCGACATCTTCTTCAGAAGACTGGACACCTACAGGCCAGCATCACGGGGCAGCAGGGGAAGCTACCGGCTGCAGTGCTAGCATCCCACATGGGCATGCCGTATTTCCCAGCTCTTCCACTTGCAATCCAGCTCCCTGCTAATGCCCTGGGAAAAGCAGCGAAAGATGGCCCAAGTGTTTGGGCCCCTGCTACCCAAGTGGGAGATCCCAAAGCAGCCCCTGGCTTCAGCCTGGCCCAGTGCTGGTTGTCACGGCCATCTGGGACCAGTGAATGGAAGACCTTTTTCTGCCCCTATCTCAGCTTTTCAAATAAATCAATAAATCTTACAAATGAAAAGAAAGTCATTCATAGTAGATATCCTCACTTCTCCCAGTGAATTGTCTCTGAAGTTTCGTTAAGGATTTATACAGTGCAAAAGGAGCTCAGTTGACCCATTAATGCCACAAAGTACTCACATTGAGTTAAATGCCAGCTCTGCAACCCCCAGAAGACTAATTTTCCTCACCACCTCAATGGCTTCTAAACTAGTATCTCACTATTTCATTTGAATTAGTTCAACAACAAAGTTAAATTTACTCAGCATGTGAAAATACATCTCCAGTGCTAGCAAGAGAAAGTCTAAGCAACGAATTCACCTGATCCACTGGGCCGAGGAAAAGGCAGTTCACCCATGAGTTCTCTTACAGGTACAAAAGGGGTAGGACCGGAAAACCTCATGTAACCCTTGAAGAGATGATAAACTGCTATATACCCAATAAACGCTATTTCCAACTGAAATGCAAAGCAGACAAGCTCCTGCCAAACCATGTGTTAGCATCTCAAGCAGGTATCTGGATGACAGACATCAAACCACAACTCTTGAATTTCAGTAGAAATAAGAACACAAAGCCACTCTTCACATTATAACGCCGTAAAGTCTGGGGATGGGCACAGCGGCCTAGCAGCTAAAGACCTCGCCTGGCATCTGGCGGCATCCAATAACCAGTTTGTGTCCTGGACGCTCCACTTTCGTAGCCTGGGAAAGCAGCAGAGAACAGTCCAAAGCCTTGAGACCCTGTACCGGCCTGGCAGAACCAGAGGCTCCAGACTTTAAACCGGCTCAGCTCCATCAGGAGTGAAACAGCAAACGAAGATCCTTCTCTCTGTGTATCTGCCTTTCCAATAAAAATAAATAAATCTTAAAAAAAACTAATAAAATCTGAAAGCAATGCGGATGATGAACTGCAAATCTTTTTATAAATACTTTAGATAGGCACTGCTTAACCAAAGAAGGGATACATTTTACAAAGTTTCCACTGATAAGTGCACAGTTTTTAGGGTTTTTTACTTCCAATGTTCCAAGTATAAACACACACACACTTCTGTGGGGAGTGGGATGCTAAAGCCGCACCTGGGATTGGGAGGGGCCAGCGCAAGATGGCGACTGGCCCAGGGCCAGGAGGTGGAGTTGGTCTCACCAGCAGGTGAACAGGAAGTCACAGGGATAGGCTGATGCCCTCGCTGTGATTATGTCATTGCTACTGGCCTATCACATAGCGCCAAGTGGACCCACGGGGAGAAGTGATTGGTGGAGAACGATATAAAAGCAGCCGGTAAAAGCTAGACAATGACAACAGACGGACGGACTGGGACAACTACAACAGATGGACGGACGGAGGAAGACAGGACGAGGGAGGAGGACAGGCGGGAGGAAGGGTGGCGGAGAGAAGCAGGGAGGGAAGCTTAGACCAATAGGGACAGAAGCAGGACGGAGAGAAGGTTTTAAATGGAGCCGCTTTAGGCAGTGAAGCGTCCAGATGCAGTTCCAGCTTTTCCCAGACCCTCAAGAAAATGACTCAGCGTTTTAGTGTAGCCGCTGCTGGGCGGCGGCGACACACTTCACTCTAAAATTTCTCAAATTTCTTCCACTCACTGAAAAGTTATTCGATTTAAATTTTTTTAAAATTTTTCATGATATAGTTCTGATGGTTCAAGGATTTCTTCTACCACATTCCCCATTCTCCTCTAGCCCCCACTGAATTCCTCTATATTTTCACAATAGCACCTTTCTTCAACAGTCACATGTCCATCATTCTTCTATTTAAGTGTGTCTTGATACAGAGACAGTGGTATAAAGCCCAGTATCCTATTGTCAAGATACATTTAACAGTTTCATTGGGAATCCATCCTTGATTCAGGAGTAGAGACGCATACTGCAATGTATCTTCACTTCTTGGTATGCTAGTCTCCACTATAGAGTTCCTCTAGATGAAGATATCTATTGATCTAGTATTAAGTTCACTAATATGGAAAGGAAGAAAAATTTTCACTTAAGAATATAGGATTTCAAAATACCTGAAATTTTTTAAGAAGTTCTTAAAAAGTTACAAAATATCCAGGCATACACATTATTAAATCATTGTGCAATTGCTATATAAATCTTCCTGTATTACCTCACTATAATAATCTCTAAATCAGTTTTTCCTTGTATGTATTTTTTAAAGTATTTCTTTTATTGGAAATGCAGACTTACAAAAAGGAGAGACAGAGACAAAGATCCTTCGGTCACTGGTTCACTCCCCAAAGGGGAACTATGCCCAGAGCTGCGCTGATCCAAAATTAGGAGCCAGGAGCACCCTTCAGGCCTCCCATGTAGGTGCAGGGTCCCAAGGCTGATTGCTTCCCCAGGCCACAGGCAGGGAGCTGAGCTGGATGGGAAGCGGAGCAGCTGGGACAGAAACCTGCACCCACTTCGGATGCTAGTGTTTGCAGACAGAGGATCAGCGGGTCGAGCCACCACATCGCCTCTTCCTCAGAACTCATGGCTTCACACTGAACCTTTTCCACCTTCCAATCCAGACCCTGAGTACTGACGCCCACCTCTGCACCATGCCCTGGTGACCCTCCTATCTAAACACCAATGCCTGCCTGATATTGTACCAGCAGTGTTGGGGTACACTGATGGGATCATGACTCCTTGTGAAGGACTATACTACTGTCGCAACGCAGGGAAAATTTGTCAGGGAGTGGGAGTTTGGGGGGGGGGGGAAACCCAGTCTCTATGACATTGTACCATAAAACTCAAAATAAATATTTAACAACAACAGTAAACAAGGAATGAAGGTACAAGAGTCAGAACAGAGAGACGGGAATTGAGCACCGAGGAAGGCCGCATATTCCAATAAGGTAACTGCAAATCACAGGTGGTTATTAAGCAGCTAAATTTTCATTTGCTAGTGCAAATGGGATGTTCTATTTTGAAGATGTAAGAAAGAACACATTTTGTTAGTACTTTGTTTTCTACTGATTATGGTAGATATTTCACACTAGAATATCTTGAACACAGTGTAGAAAATAAATATATTATTAATTTGGGAAGAAAAATAAAAGCACACACCAATGACAGAGCATGCTCCCTGCCACGCCGTATTCCCCTCTGGCCTAGTAGCTCTCCTTGGCAGGGACTTCCCACCTGCACAGCCTGGTGCCCAGATGACTTTAACAGATGTTTACTGAATCATTCTGTCTGCAATTTTATACTCAAGTAGGCAAAGCTATAGCTCACTCTCAGTGTAAAGATACTTCAGAATGCTCATGAATAAAATATTAAAAACACACCAGTGACTTTTAAAAGTATCCATTTGTCCATTATCCTTCTAGGGCTCACACCAATTACATCTGTCACTCCATAACATCAGTTTCATAGCTTTTTCCTTCAAAACAAGATACATGCACACAAAAACCTTTCTGTTTCCATTTTTCATAATTCTTTCTTTATATAAGCTTAGTCACTGTACTTTAAAAAAAATCTTTTGAAAATTTTTATTGGAAAGTCAGATATATAGAGAGACAGAGAGGAAGATCTTCTGTCAGCTGATTCACTCCCCAAGCAGCTGCAACAGCCAGAGCTGAGCGGATCTGAAGTCAGGAGGCAGGAGCCTCTTCCAGGTCTCCCATGTTGGTGCAGGGTCCCAAGGCTTTGGGCTTTCCCAGGGAGCTGGATAGGAAGTGGAGCCGCTGGGATTAGAATCAGCACCCTATGAGATCCTGGTACGTGCAAGGCAAGGGCTTTAGGCACTAGGCTACTGCGCCAGGACCCACTGTACTTTTTTTCAGAATAGTTTTAGATTCATTAAAAAAAAATTCACCCAAATCTCTTCAGAGAAAAAGAATAATTTTCTCTTAGCTTATTAAGTCAGTCAGCTGGCCCACATCCCACCAGCAACCTAGCCCATCCCAACCCAGACCTCCTGCTCTTGGGCACACAGGCCCGTACCACAGCCTCACAGGGATATCCTCAAAGATGCCCCCCCAGGACCACCCCAGTCCTAGTTCTCACATGTGACCTCAGTTGGCCTGCCCCAACACTGCACTCGCTGTCCGAGTTCCCATCAGTGGGTGCTACAACCTAGTGCAACCCAGACAGCCCTCAGCCCTGGCTCTTGCACATACCAGCAGGTACTGCAGCCTCACAGGGGAGTCCCCAGAGATTCCTTACAGGCATACCTCCAACCCTGCTTCCTACACATGCCAGCAGGTGCTGCAGCCCAGCCCTGGCATGGCACATTCCCTGGGTGACTCTCCTGACTCTAGCCTAGCCAACCTACCTCCAGTCTTGCTCATGCTGTGTCCTTGCACAGCTCGGCCCGCCTGTACCCAGCCACAGCTCTCACTTGCACAGGCAGCTTCTACTTAACAGTGGGGTCCCCAAAATCCCTTATTAGACCAAGTGCCATTGGCACATTGAGCCTAGCCTACCTGGTGCACCCCCAGCATTATCTGTATTGCACACGCCTTGGCCTAACCCAGGAAGGCCCTCATATTCCTCCCTCTGATCCAGCCCATTGCAACCCCCTGGATCACCTGCATGTGCAGCGGCCTGGTCTGTGGAAGCCCCCAGACGTCACTGCACACATGACAAACAAGCCTCGGTGCACTACATTCCAATTTGCCCCCCGACTCCATTCCCGGGGAAATGCACGCCCCCACCATGGGGCTTGCATGGTGTTGGGGGCTGAGGAGCACAATGGAAGCCACTGGCGAGGAGCTCATCCCACCCTACCCCAATCCCACCCCTTAGCTTCTCTTCTCTGCACTGTGATGTTAAGTCACTAACAGCATAGGTTTCAAAGTGTCAGATTTGAATTAAGACTTGAATTTCAGGAGTTGGCATTACAGAGGGTAAAGTGGCTGTCTGCAGCACTGCCATCCCATGCAGGCACCCACTCCTGTCCTGGCTGGTCCACTTCTGATCCGGTTCCCTGCGAACAAGCAGAGAAAAGCAGCAGCAGGCAAGTGTTAGAATCCCTGCCACCCACAGGAGACCTGGAAGAGCTCTGCTATCTGGGTTTGACCTGGCCTAGCACTGCAGCGGAGAAGCAAACCAACAGAGTGCAGGTCCGTCCACTCCTCTCCTTCTGTAACTGCTACGAACAAATTAAAAGCATTTGACTTGGGCTCGGCAGCGTGGCCTAGTGGCTAAGGTCCTCGCCTTGATCCCATATGGCCGCTGGTTCTAATCCCGGCAGCTCCACTTCCTCTCTATCTCTCCTCCTCTCAGTATATCTGACTTGGTAATAAAAATAAAATAAATCTTAAAAAAAAAAAAGCATTTGACTTTTAACAGCAGTCCATCGCCCTATCAGGAGAACATGAAGGAAAGCCTGCAGCCTCTCTCTGTGGAGTACAATCCCATTTCTCAGGGGGTTCTGGTGAAACACAGAGACTATGCAGATGATCTCACGTAACGCCTGGAACTGGTCTGTCAGGGTTTCTATCCACTAACGTGCACTGTCATTCAAGTCTTCAGTGACTAACAGAATGAAAAAAGAAATGACTGCCTTGTCTGTTCACCATTATCCCCACAGTCTCTGATTACACAGAAATACAGTTACACAGAATTTCACTAAGAATTATATATACAATTTATGCTTAAACTATGTTTAAGATCGTTTGAAACAAAACCTTTAAACCTATGTCATGAAAGGCAGAGCCACGTAACAGCTGTTTGGTGAGAGACCACATCACATACACAAGCAGTCCCATCACAGAACAACAAAGCAGAAAACGCCCATGGCCTAGTGACCTCAGCATCATGCCATCGTGGGGCGATGCCACAACGCAGGACAGCACCTTCGTGTGGGGTGGTGCTTGTTTAAGTCACCCAGCGTGCTGCCTGGTACACAAGGAAAGCGCTTTTCCGCACAGTACGTAATACCGGAGCATGACAACAAACAACTGCTCCTGCAGCACCGTGCGTCCCTTTACTCACAGGAACAGTTTACTGTGAATGTGTGCTGTCTCTCTGGATTGCATCAGTAACTGACCTAAACCACACGGACCTGCTTAAATGCAGGTGATGATGATCCCAAAAAGACAAAATCACACACCTACACATTTCTCAACTTCTCCATTGTTAGGTGACGCCTGACCGACTGCTAGTCAACAAGTACAAGTTCTCCACAGAAAATGCACAAAAACGATGGTCCTCTTCTGGCCACTGAAACATTCCATTGACCAGCTAAGTCACAAAACCAAAATAAATAAACAAAACCAAAATAATAAGCAGTCATTTGCCTAATAACCAAAATACAAAAATTAAATCAACCTTACCATATTCAACCAAGTCTTGGAGGTCACACAGCACGGCTTGTGCCGCACATGTCACCACCCTGTCCCAACACAGATGTCATTCGGCACAAGCAGAATGGACCAATCATGGACCTAAGCAGTTCTGCAAACTATCTTATTGAGTCTTCAAAACGCTGACTAAGAAATAACTCCATTTAAGTACATGAATATTGACCTTGAAATGTCAACTTAATCAAGCTGACACACAAAATGGCAAAGGTGTAAGTATTATACCCAGTTTCTCATATGCAAATCTCAAAATGTTTCTGATTGCGACAAAACTAGTTTCTATAAAAATTCTAGATGAAAAAGTCAAAGGAAAAGGCTTCCCCTACATTACAGGTTTGCATAATTTTTAAACTCCGAATATAAGAAACTCAAGAGAAAAACTAAAAAAAAAAAAAAACAAAAAACAAAAAAACTCACAGTATTTTTATTACAGTACTGCAAATTAACAGGTGCAAAGCAGTACATGAGTGCACAAAGGCCTGGCAGTCACACACATAGACACATACACACAACAAAAGATAGTTTATCTCACTGAGCATCAGGATTGGCCCCTGTGCTTGCTACCTTTGTGCAGTGGTGACCGAGGTCTTATTTCAGGGTGGAGATTTCCGTCAGCCTGAGGCGCTGGCACCTGCGATGCAGCCCACACCAACCCGTGGCTGAACCCTACAACTTCCTCCTCAGGAGCTGTCACCCCCACTCCTCTGTCCTCGCTCTAGAAAGCTCATCCTGAGACAGAACAGGGTAGCCATCTCCCAAATATCACACATCAGCCCTCTACAAGGCACACACAACACTTTATTATCTGGGGTTGTCACTGCCATTACCTACAGACAACCAAGGGAAACAGAGGGAAGTGCACAGGTTGTAAAGTGACCAAAGGTACCGGCCTCAAAGCTGTCCTGCTTGCACAGCTGCCCTGGAACATTCCTCACACGACACCTTTGACATTACTCATCCTGTCTCACTCCTCAGGGTACTGTTCATGTTCCTTCTCCTTTACTTAAAGAACAAGTTAGTGTGCTTGGCACGATGGCCTAGTAGCTAAGCCCTTGGCTTGCACCTACCAGGATCCCATATGGGTGAAGCTTCATGTCCTGGCTGTTCCACTTCCCATCCAGGTCCCTGGGAAAGCAGTAGAGGGCGGCCCAGAGCCTTGGGACCCTACACTCACTTGGAAGGGTCAGAGGAGGCTCCTGGCTCCAGATCGGCTCAGCTGCAGCCACTGCGGCCACTTGGACAGTGAACCAGCAGACGGAAGAGCTTTTTCTCTGTCTCTCCTTCTCTCTGTAGATCTGCCTTTTCAATTAAAAAAAAAGACTTTCTTTTTTTTAAATATTTTTTTATTGGACACTCAGATATACAGAGAGGAGGAGACAGAGAGGAAGATTGTCTGTCCATTGATTCACTCCCCAAGTGAGCGCAATGCCTGGAGCTGCACTGATCTGAAGCCAGGAGTCAGGAGCTTCCTCCAGGTCTCCCACGCAGGTGCAGGGTCCTAAGACTTTGGGCTGTCCTCAACTGCTTTCCCAGGCCACAAGCAGGGAGCTGGATGGGAAGCGGGGCTGCTGGGATTAGAACTGGAGCCCATATGGGCTCCCAATGCATTCAAGGCGAGGAGTTTATCTGCTAGGCCACCATGCCGGGCCCTATTTTTTTTTTTTAAGAAATGAGTTGGAACCACTAAATCTATAGATCCTTTTAAACTAAATCTCATCAAATAGTTAAGTCATTTCATTCAAGAATCCCCTCTACTTCAAAGTGAGATTCAGGGGCATTATGCACACTGAGTAAAATCACTGCCCATAAAACTAGCATCCCACATGAATGCAAGTTCAAGTCCTGGCTGCTCCACTTCCAATCCACACCACCCAGCTAATGCACCTGGGAAGGCAGCAGCAGATGACCCGGGAGCTAGGGCCTCTGCACCCACATGGGGAGAGGAAGACGCTCCTGGCTTCGGCCTGATCGGCCCCAGATACTGCAGCCATTTGAAGCGTCTCTATTCTCCGTCTTGCCCTCTGCAGATCTGCTTTTCAAATAAATTTTTTTTTAAAGAGATTGATCCTAATTTGCACAAACTGAGTCTTCTGCTTTGCTAAAAGGCAGAAAAGTCATTCATCCTTCCCTTTATTGCCTTTTGTAAGAGGCTGCAATCTGTAGAGGCTGCACTCGCACCGTAACGTGTTCATGGTTAATGTTAGGGAACAGCAGCCCCGATACCGGCATGGACCAGGCCACAACACATGCGCACCAGCTGGGTCTGACTTGGACTGGTGAGCACTGAGCACTCCACAGGCGGGCTCACGAGAAGACACTGGGAAGCAGGGCAGCAGGGGCTGGGGGAGAGTGACACCAGCTAAAGAAAAGTCGGCCAGGGCAGGGATCAGGAACCTGGAATGCCAAGCTCCCACATTTTTGTATTTTTTTCTGTTATCAGTTGAGGATCTCTTTCTCCTAAACAGACTATGCAGGAAGTAAAGATCCAAAGTGGTCCCTAACAACAGAATTTTCTGGAATAATCAAGTGGAGTTAGTTCAAAGAGTTGCTTTACTTCTGTATCACAAATCTAATAAACATACAGCTTTCATTTCGAAGCTGTCCAATGCTTTTTAGCATGAACAACTGGGGAGCAAAGATCTCCTTTCATCCAATATAACCGTATCACCTGGCAGAGCACCCTCCGCAAATGAACACCGACACTCAACTGCCTTAGACGCCCTGGCTTCACTGCTACAGCTGTCGTCATCCTCGTGTGCCTCTGTCTCCTCACCTGTGAAAGGTAAAGGATGGTATCTAACTTGCAAGAACAAAGCCATTTACGTGGCAGAACAATTGCACACGGCAGGACTTAGCACAGCGCTGAGTTGGCTACGCTTCCCACTTGTTTCTGTTCTCTGCACGGCTACAGTTCATCAGTCTCCAAACAGACCTGGAATTCTCACTCTCTCGGCCAACATGCACTCATCCCACTACCCTGATGTCACCCCCCCACCAAGCACCGTCTGAGAACCGGCCCTTCCAAGCCACACAAATGTCATCTGCTCAGATCTTTTCAAGCCACCCACCTCTACTCACTGGGCTAACTAACTTCATGAGGCTTCTCTTGTTCACCGTTGTCGTCCCTACTAGAAAATGGCATCCAGAAGGGCAAGTATCTTGCCATTTTTCTTCATGTGTGTTCCTCGGAAAGCAGCCTAGCAGGCCAGGCTGGACAAGGCAGCACCCAGTGTCACACATGTGGGCCAGGTCAGGGGCGGGTTGGGCTAAGCTAAGCTGCCATGGGTGTGTGTGACAATCAAATGGGATGAGCAGGGGCTGGACTAGTCTCGTATCCATGCAGGCACACACAGGAACCAGGGCTGGGGGTGGGCCTGGCTGGGGTTACTGGAGGTCACACTAACTAGGCTGCAGTTCCCGTTAGTGTCCGTGAGGAACAGGTTTGCAGCAGGCTGGACTGGGCTGTCCTGCAGCACCCGTCAGTTCACATGGGAGGTGAGCCTGGGGCAGAGCTGGCCCGGCAGCCATGTGCACCAGTGTGTGGGTGCGTGCACAGGCTGATGAGGGTGTAGGACTGAATGGGACCTGCATTGGCTGGGGCACACAGGAGCTGGATCTGGGCTCATTCCATGCAAGGTTTCTTGGGGGAACTCCCCAGTAGGACTGTTGGACTCAGATTCTGGCCACAGGGGAAGTCTCAGTTGCTGGTGCCTGGGCAGTAGATAGCATGCCCAGAGGCACATATCTGGTCCAGCGCCAGATCACCTAGGCCAGCAGAGGACGTCAAGTATCAACACTGGATGGAAAGCAGAGCAGGTTGGACAACTCTATGGCCTAGCTTTGGCGGCAGGTGTCCAGGTGTGTGGAGGCACTAAGAGGGACTTTCAACCAATGGACCTTGGAAAAATTTTCTCCACCCTGGAACAACGAAATCAACAGCTTCTCCAACTATCAAAACCACTCAAGCAACATTCTCAAAACATTCTTCCCCACACTGAGGTCTCTAAGATGACATCAGGTGGCTGTTCCCCATCCGCAGGTGATGTGGTCTGGCAGCAAGGAGCACCCCTCCATTCCCCTCAGAGGGATACCAGAGAGAAAACGAAATTGGAAACATTTTTTCCCACCCACCTGCCTCCTTGCCTAAATCCTCTCCTCTCTCTCCACATGAGTATGCATCCTTCTCAACTATGTAGACAAAATTTTTTTAAAAGGTAGGTATTTAGGCTTGTGGTTAAGGTGTTGGCTGAGAAGTCCTTGTAGTATGTTGGAGTACCCCGGTTTGATCCTACATCCCAGCTCCTAATTCCAGCTTCCTACTGACCAAGACCTGGGAGGCAGGCTCAAGGAACTGGGTTCACGCCTGGGAGGCAGGTGACGGCTCCAGAAACTGGGTTCACGCCTGGGAGGCAGGTGACGGCTCCAGGATCTGGGTTCACGCCTGGGAGGCAGGTGACGGCTCCAGGATCTGGGTTCACACCTGGGAGGCAGGTGACGGCTCCAGGAACTGGGTTCACACCTGGGAGGCAGGTGACGGCTCAAGAAACCGACTGATGCCTGGGAGGCAGGTGACATCTGGAGGAACTGGGCTGATGCCAGCCAAACGGGCAATGTGGTCTCACTTTGTGCTCCCAGATTCAGCCTGGCCCAGCCCTGATCGTTTTAGGCATTTGGTGAGTGAACTGTCAGATGATGCGCGCTTTCTCTCTCTCTGCCTCACAGATAAATGTATTTTTAAAAAGACTTTTTTTTTTTTTTTTACTAGAAAGGCAGATTTACAGAGAAGTAGAGACAGAGAGAAAGATCTTTCAGCCACTGGCTCACATCCCAAGTGGCCACAATGGCAGAATAGCAGCCGATCTGAAGCCAAAAGCCAGGAGCCTCTTCCTGGTCTCCCATGCAGGTGCAGGGTCCCAAGGCTTTGGGCTGTCCTTGACTGCTTTCCTAGGCCACAAGCAGGGAGCTGGAAGGGACATGGAATAGCCAAGACACAAACTAGGACCCATACAGGATTCTGGCACTCGTAAAGGGAGGAGGATTAGCCAACAGAGCCATTGTGCCGTGCCCATCACAAATATTGTTTAAAGGCAGAAATGAAGAGAATTCTAACATTTTAAAAACTTCATTAACTCTCTGAAATTTTTATTATTATGTTCCATGATACAGTTTTGCAGGTATAGGGATTCCTCCCTCCGCTATATCCCCCTAGTATCACAGCAACACAGTCCATTAGTAAAGTTTAACTTTCTGCTATTTAATTGCATCATGGCACTCTAGGTATAAACAGAGATAGAAAATCTACTACCATACTGCCAAGGTCTACTGAAATGTTTCATCGTGAACTCGAACCTGGGAGTACAGACGTGTGCTGAGACCCATCTTTACTTCCAGGTACGCTAGTCTCCATTGTACAGTTCATCTAAGAAAAAAAAAAGTGTGTGTGTATATATGCTTATCTGTATATCTATTTATTTTATACTCTGCATGAATGCTATCTTATATCAGAGAAAACATGATATTTGTCCTTTTGGGACCTTAACTTTCATCAACTTCACAAAACATGCTAAGCAACCATCTCAATCTCTGGAGTACATATAGAACTCTAGGACAAAGCCAGGAAAACTCCACTTTCACCTCAACTAGAGATTAGAGCAGCAAAATCGCCTCCCCCTCTGGCCATGTGCTGACCACTGCACACTCAGCATTCCTCCAACTGTCCAGCTTCTAACCATCGCCTCGCACCATGGACACACGCTCTCTCAAGTCTCCAAGCTCTCCACATTCAAGTTCCGTCCTCTCCCCTCTGGTTTTTTAAGTGGTAAACGAAACCAAAGGCCAATGTATTCACAGAGCCAAAAGACAAAGTCTCCGCTCAGAACTTCAGCAGGTGTGGGAGTGACGTAGGTGTATGCTACCACAATAGTAATTTTAGAATCAATTAAGAATTAAAAAACATCACAACATGAGCAAGAAGCTGGTTATTATATAGAATGTAGACTAACTCAGAAAATGAGAAAAATCAATCAGATACTCTATTTAAAGGCTATGTGAAGGCAAATTTATAAGAAAACTAAAAGATTTGGGGAATTAGCTTAAAACTAACCTCAGCATACAGAATCATGCTTATTTTAGCATGGTGAAATCAAAAGTGAAACTGCTGTAAAAATCTAAAGAAATAGGGCAAAGTTAAACTAAGAAATAACAAAGCACTGAATAAGCAGAACTATGGAGTGTATTATTATAATGACTTGAATGGTGGTCCACCCAAAAACGTATCTACTTCCTAAGCCTGGAGCCTGTGGATATTCCCAAAGAACCTAAAATAAGGAAATGGGCCACAACACTCATGAGAGGAGAGGGTGACTTGGGATGGAGTGAAGAGGCAATGGCATTGACTACAAGGCAAACACTGGAGTGAAGTAGCCCAAGTCAGAGTGTTGTCCTGCCAGCCATGCCACCCCACCTCAGACAAGGGCAGGGCCTGGGGACAGGAAGGCAGTGGTCAGCTACCAAGGACCAGGATGGAGTCACAGCCATTAGCACTGACTGGACATTCTCCAACTTGTGGGACAGACCCATGACTTGACACAGGGAGAGACTTTCGATCCCAGGCCAGGCAAGGCCAACGCCACTCATCAGCGAGAATTAGGTTAAAAACTGTGCTACATCTGCACCCTTTAGCAACCATTCAGACTGAGGGGCAGAACCTCCAAGACAGCAACGACGGAGCCGGGCAGCTAGCTCAGGGGCACCAGTTGGAAGCCACACACCCCCATCCCCCCCCCCCCCCGCTGCAATCCTACTTGCCCACCTGTCAATCAAATGACCTTCCCCAGGACTCTGGATGTGGCTCCACGCAACTGTCTCCTCCCTTGGCACGTAAGAAGCCTGACAACAGGGAGAGGGGCTCTCTCTCTTCCCACGGACATAGGACAGGAGGTTCCTATCAACCATGGAACCTGCAGTCAGACCCAAGTAAGCTGGCCTAGACCCAGGACACATCAACACAGCCAGACATGCTGCAGTGCTCAGCCGTGCCAGACTCCCCGATCACGGCCTGGGCAAACAGCAGAAGATGGCCCACGTACGCGGGCCCCTGCCAGCATGGGTCACTCAGACCAGCTCCTGACTCCCCCAGCCTGGCCCAGCCCTGGACGTGGTGGCCATCTGCAGAGTAGACAGATGAAACACTACCCCACCCACAGTAACTCATTCAAAAACAAAAAAAATTTCCAGCTCCTGGCCTAGCCCCAGCTGTTGTGGGAACCTGGGGAGCAAATTTCTGATGGGGGATCTTTGTCTCTCTGCCTTTAAAATGAAATAGATTTAAAATAAATAAACAAGAATACTGTAACCACAAGCTAAAACCTTAGTCTCTGGGAGCCTCCAGAAGTGAAGTCTCATCCCACAGGGCAGCAGGCCTGTCCCCCTCGGGCACTAAGGGGAGGGGAGGTACCACTCAGCCTCCAGCAGGGCAGCAGGCCTGTCCCCCTCGGGCACTAAGGGGAGGGGAGGTACCACTCAGCCTCCAGCAGGGCAGCAGGCCTGTCTCCCTCGGGCACTAAGGGGAGGGGAGGTACCACTCAGCCACCAGCAGGGCAGCAGGCCTGTCCCCCTCGGGCACTAAGGGGCAGGTAAGGCCTTAGATAAAAACCAACAGTTACCCGAATCAATGTCCCATACAAGAATAGAAACTCTTGATGAATTTTAGCGGGACCTCAGTTTAAGTGAAACATACAATACTTTTAGAATTCTTACTACTGGGACTCAGCGGAGTTTCAGTAGTAATGAGATATGGAAGACTCAAAAAGGATGAGCAAATTGTAATGAATTATTTTAGCAACACTGCTTCGTATTTTTTCCTCTCTCAGAGATACATTCGAAAAAGCAGTAAGAGCAGACAGGAGCAGCTGTTACGTGGCATCCAATGGAACATCCAAATAACTTCTTAGAAGCAGGTGTACTGGCCAAGCACCGAACATGAACTTTACGGGCTGACTGCTCTTCCACAAAATTCTACTCAGAACACTCTGCAACAACAAGGAACCATTTGCTCTTAAATCCAGAGTTAAGACACAAAAATGACACTTAAAAAACTTTTCCAATATATGATAAACTTCTTTCATTAAAAAAAAAAAACACACCCTTGAGGTCGGGCAGCGGTGCACAGGCCAACCCTCTTGCCTGGGGCACTGGTTCCTGTCCCAGCTGCTCCATTTCCAATCCAGCTCTCTGCCTGGGCTGGGACAGCAGCAGAGGACGGCCCAGGTCCTTGGGCCCCTGCACCCACACAGGAATGAACTAGGGCACAGAGAATCTCGTCTCCTCTCGGTGTAAAATCTTTCAAATAAAATAAATAACTCTAAAAACAGACAAACAACTGTTAAATTACTAAAGTGTCCTTTCCAAATGAGCCAAAAAAATCACTATATTTTATTCAGAACAGGCTGGGGGATCATCACCAGCCTTGTGAATGCAAGCTAATTAAGCAATTTAAGTGAAAAATTACCTAGACAAATGACAATACATACAATTTTAAGACACAATGGACAAAATCAATGATGAAAAAGACAAAAACTGAGGAGAGAGGATGTCCTTATAACAATGTTTCTCTGAGCCCTTTTGCCTTGCAGCAGACCCCACAAAGACTTGGCCTGGGTTCTGGCCCTGGCCCAGTGTGCTCCAACCAGCATGGCCCGACCGCCCGGGTTCCGGCCCTGGCCCAGTGTGCTCCAACCAGCATGGCCCAACCGCCCGGGTTCCGGCCCTGGACCGGTGTGCTCCACCCAGCACGGCCCCACTGCCCGGTTTCTGGCCCTGGCCCGGTGTGCTCCAACCAGCATGGCCCGACCGCCCGGGTTCCGGCCCTGGCCCAGTGTGCTCCAACCAGCATGGCCCGACCGCCCGGGTTCCGGCCCTGGCCCAGTGTGCTCCACCCAGCACGGCCTGATCCGGAAGAACGGCCTGACTGCCCGGGTTCCGGCCCTGGCCCGGTGTGCTCCAACCAGCACGGCCTGATCTGGAGGGACACTGAGTTGGATTAAGACATTTTCCCTAAATGAATGCTCCCAGACATCAACACTTTGGGAAATCACGCTAGCTGCTTGTACATAAAATAAAGAACTTCAGTTTCAAATAACAACAATAAATTAATTAACTTTAAAAAACGCTTCTTGCTATCACTGTTTGCCAAATCTTGGTCACCAGAGCAAAACTCTGGGTGAATGGCGACTCTAAGATGGACGATGTCAACCAGTGGACACTGGAAGAGGTAACTTGGCCTTGGCTCAGCGGGATGGAGAGCGTTTCAGAAATACCAAAGCCATCTGGGAAGAAGCCCCCGCAGGTGCAGCCTATGGGGCCCACACAGATACTGGGTGTCTCCCATTTCGGGTACCATGTGGTCGGGAGGCTGGGCGTGGCTCCTCCCCTTACCTCCTCCCTTCCTCCAGAAACAGGAAGGAGAAACAGAAAGTGTGGAAACAATGATCACACCCACTTTTCCCTAATCCTTGAACCTTTCCACCCTGATCAACTATATAAATCATCAAAATTAAAAATTTCTTGGGCCCGGCGGCGTGGCCTAGCGGCTAAAGTCCTCGCCTTGAAAGCCCCGGGATCCCATATGGGCGCCGGTTCTAATCCCGGCAGCTCCACTTCCCATCCAGCTCCCTGCTTGTGGCCTGGGAAAGCAGTCGAGGACGGCCCAATGCATTGGGACACTGCACCCGCGTGGGAGACCCGGAAGAGGTTCCAGGTTCCTGGCTTCGGATCGGCGCACATCGGCCCGTTGCGGCTCACTTGGGGAGTGAATCATCGGACGGAAGATCTTCCTCTCTGTCTCTCCTCTGTATATATCTGGCTGTAATAAATCTTTATAAAAAAAAAAAAAATTTCTTTTACATTAAAAAAGCAAATAAAAATAAAGTTTCTTTTGGGTTTATAGCTATTTATCCCTCTATTCATTATAAGAGACAAAACCAAAATTATTGCAAGGCAGCCTTGTCTACACAGGAACCCCTGATCAGAAAGAGAACACATTAAAAAGACATTGCTGTCGGTCCGGCGGCGTGGCCTAGCGGCTGGAGTCCTCGTCTTCAACGCGCCGGGATCCCATATGGGCGCAGGTTCTGGTCCCGGCGGCTCCACTTCCTGTCCAGCTCCCTGCTTGTGGCCTGGGAAAGCAGTCGAGGACGGCCCAATGCATTGGGACCCTGCGCCCCCGTGGGAGACCCGGGGGAGGTTCCTGGTTCCTGGTTCCCGGCTTTGGATCGGCGCGCACCGGCCCGTTGCGGCTCACTTGGGGAGTGAATCATCGGACGGAGGATCTTTCTCTCTGTCTCTCCTCCTCTCTGTGTGTCTGGCTTTGTAATAGAAAAAAATAAATCTTTAAAAAAAAAAAAGACATTGCTGTCAATTGCTCAACTCTTTGTAACAGTAAGGCAGAAACAAGAAACCTTGGGGCAGGGATGTCTATATTCTTCATTAACTGCCTGCACCCCTCACCTGATGGGCAGTGCGCAGTTGATTCTCAGATTCCTAAGAAACATCATCAAGCAATCCACATCACACCAATTACTGAATTATACCTGAGGGTCCTCACCCATGGATCCTTTGCATGCAAGAACCGAGAGCAGGGGGCCCGGTGGCGTGGCCTAGCAGCTAAAGTCCTCGCCTTGAATATCTCGGGATCCCATATGGGCGCCGGTTCTAATCCCAGCAGCTCCACTTCCCATCCAGCTCCCTGCTTGTGGCCTGGGAAAGCAGTCGAGGACGGCCCAAAGCTTTGGGGCCCTGCACCCGCGTGGGAGACCCGGAGGAGGTTCCTGGTTCCCGGCATCGGATCGGCGCCCACCGGCCCGTTGCGGCTCACTTGGGGAGTGAAACATTGGATGGAAGATCTTCCTCTCTGTCTCTCCCCTCTGTATATCCGGCTTTCAAATGATAATAGAATCTTGAAAGAATTCCCGCTCTCGGTTCTTTTTTTTTTCTTTTTTTTTTTTTCAAGATTTATTCATTTTGGGCCCGGCGGCGTGGCCTCGCGGCTAAAGTCCTCGCCTTGAATGCGCCCCAGGATCCATGTGGGCGCAGGTTCTGGTCCCGGCAGCTCCACTTCCCATCCAGCTCTCTGCTTGTGCCCTGGGAAAGCAGTCCAGGATGGCCCAAAGCTTTGGGACCCTGCACCCGCGTGGGAGACCTGGAAGAGGTTCCTGGTTCCTGGCTTCGGATCGGCACAGCACCGGCCGTTGTGGCTCACTTGGGGAGTGAATCATGGGACGGAAGATCTTCCTCTCTGTCTCTCCTCCTCTCTGTATATCTGACTTTGTAATAAAACAAATAAATCTTAAAAAAAAAAACACTATTTTTTTTTTCTTTGCTGGGAAAGACAAGATACTGGTTTAAACACGCGCCAACTGGAGCGCTGGGTAGCGCAAGCAGAAACTCAATACAGTAGCTGGCTAGCCACAGGGCGAACACAGCTGCTCTAGGTGGAAAGAAAGAACAGAAAGGCTGAAAGAGAAGGCGGCATTGTGCCATCCGCAGCAGCCCTCCCCAGCAGAGGAAGCCGACGGGCGCAACAGCCATGGCCAGGCTGCTCTCTGGGAGAAACGGCCAACAGTGCACAGCTGCCTCTCCCGAGACCCCCGGGGGCTACGGAAGGCGCAGAGAAGCACTGTTCCCTCCATCTGCAGGTGGAAAACGCACCTGGGGTCTGCAGCAAGCAGCAGGGCAGACCTCCGCCTCCCCAGCTCCCCTGGCTCTGACCGCCGTCCTTCCTAAACCGACGGCCGCGAGCATCTCCGCTCTGCACCGCCGCACATGCTCAGCCCACCCACTCCCCCAAGCCGGTCGGGCCGCTCCGAAGGGCGACCCCAGAACGGCCCCCGACTGCGCCTGTCCGGGGACGTCCCGGGGGACCCGCGAGCAGGCCTGGGGCCGCCGCCCGGGCAGCGAGGACCTGGGTGCCCGCGGCACGTGTTCCCGCAGCGGGCCCTGCAGGCACGCGCCGACCTCACCTGCACCCCGGTGTAGTTCTCGAAGAAGAAGAGCACCATGCTCTGATAGACGCAGTAGAGCCGGTCGTCCATCCGCTGGTAGAAGCGTGCGGGCAGCAAGGCGGACACCAGCCGCAGGAACCCCCAGGCCAGCACGTAGGTGGGCGCCGTGCCCAGCAGCACGACACCCGGCAGCAGGTAGCGCATCGAGTACGAATGGAGCACCAGCGACAGCAGCATCTTCCCGGGTGGGCGGCCCGCGGCGCCGCGCGCTCTGCTCGCCCTCGGGGCGCTGCTGCCGGCCGCTGGCCACCGGGACGCCGCAGCCGCCGGGGTCGGCTCCTGGGCAGCGCCTCAACAACCCATGACCCCGGCCCGTCCGCAGAGGGCCCCTGCCGGGGGCGGGGCTCTGCGGCAACAAGGCGCCTCCTGACTGGCCGCCCGTCACCATGGTGCCCGCTCCGTCGGGCCAGTAATGCGCCTCCTGAGTGGTGAAGGCCGCCTGGGGCGCCGGCGCGCAGGGGCGGGCTGCGGCGCTGCGCGTGCGCCCCGGGCAAAGGCCGGAGCCGGCGGGAAGGTGCGTCCCGGCCGGCTGTGGGTGCTGCGAGCGCCCCTGGGTGCCGGGGTGCTCCCCCTGCGTCTCCCGAGAGGGCTTGGCTCCTGGCGGTGCCGCACAGGGCCCACCTCGCTGTGAGGAGGCAGCCCGAGCGCGCGGCCAGTTCCTCGTGGCTAGGTAGACCCTTGCATCCCTACCCAGACCCTTCCTGGCTGCCTGGGGTCTTCTTTGCTTTTTAAATAAGGGGCCTCGAATGTGTGTGGTGTCTGAAGTGTGTGCCTGTCCTGACTATCAAACAGCTCACTTTTGTGACCTTGATGCGCTGGGAAGGCAGAATATCCTTCCATCGGACTGGGGCTAGGGTCACTGGTTTTCTTTGTAACCCCTAACCCAAGGATGGGCACCTACTGGAAGAACACCCAGCGCTTTCATTGGAAACAATGGACTTTCTGAAATGGAAGCCTGTGGGGTGGCTTGAGGCAGGAAGGCATTGCAGTGGAAACAGCGATGCGGTGCTGGCTGCATTGTTCTTGGCTGTTAGGTGACCTGTGGGTAGCAGGCACCTCAGCAGGTCCTGGGTGACAAGGGCGAGCGATGCTCCTCCAGGCGTTCTCACGTGGCAGCCACGAGTGTAGAGGGAGCCACCCGTGGGCTGTGGCTGCTGCACACGCCCGTGCTGCTTACACTAGCTTTGAGAGAGAACAGGAGGAAACTTGTTTTGTGTTCACATTAGGATCTGCACATGGGTGGTCTTCACATGAGTTCATGGGAAATGCCTGCTATTAAAAACTGCATAGATGTAACTGAATAATTTTCTGCCGAAATGAGCTCATTACAGCTTGTCTGAACAGGGGCTTCTCGAGGCACCATCAGGTGGAAGAATGGCAGGATCATTGATGCTCTGAGCTGAGTGCATGGGCGCAGCGCTCTGAAGCGGCCGGCAGCTCAGAGACAAGCACCTCGCTTTCAGAAGGCCCGAGCCGGTGTTGCAGACAAGCCCACAGTGGCAGACCATCTACATCGGAGTGCGTGGAAGAGGTGAGTCGTGCCCTGATGGGTAGCAGGAAGGGAAGCCATCTCCCTGTGCGTGTCAGCAGGCGCAGCTAATGAGGCAGCTCCGCCGAAAGGTTCAGATGGTGCATGCACAGAGTTGTCAATGGAAATTAAACCCGCGAAACCAAGATCCTGAAGTGTTCGAAAAATTGTAGCAGGAAGTGAAATGGTTTATCAGTGCAATTCTGAAGTCAAGGTCCAGGCAGACCAAGAGGTGGAAGCGGTTTGGGCCACAGAGACCGAGTCAGGAGCAGAGGTTGTGTGACACTGTAGGGGATGCTCAAGGCATTCTGGATGACCAAAAATGACAAATTCTGCTTACTGTGAAAGTGACTTGAGAACGCTGGCTGAAACTTTACCTGAGAAACGCCGAAGGTCGGTGCGGCAGAGAGCGCCCGCGCCTGCAGTGGGCCTCAGCGCTCTGGCCACTGGCCCTACAGCAGGAGTGATTAGGTCCTCACAGGCCTGATTCGCTGCATTTCTCCCTCTGTCTCTGAGCTTTCTGCTCTGGAAAGTTGGGTTTTGGGGTTTTTTTAGGATTGCATTTACTTGGCCTTAAGTGGCTGGTATCATTATAAAAACATCTTGAACTTAATGGCGCTTACATTGGGCAATGCATGTTTACTTTCCATTTTATCTTTCAGTTCCCTTGTTAGGAACTGTGGTTGAAGTCTCTGTAAAGTCAGTGTATATGAGGACATGTCCTGTGATTTATTCCATGTTACCAAGTGGGATGTTTTGGCATGGAGACACTGAGAATTTAAGCTTCTCCCGTCCCCTGCTTATCTCTAACCCCAGCCCCTTTCTCAGTCATTCTCTAGGTCATACCTATGTCCTATTGTTAAAACAATCACATTTTCACCCTCATTTTGGCTGCCATGCCTTCTTTTTCCATTTCCTGCCTTCTCCAATCATATCTTCTTTTTTTTAAAGATTTATTTATTTTTATTACAAAGTCAGATATACAGAGAGGAGGAGAGACAGAGAGGAAGATCTTCCATCCGATGATTCACTCCCCAAGTGAGCGCAACAGCTGGTGCTGCGCCAGTCAAAAGCCGGGAACCAGGAACCCCTTTGGGTCTCCCACACGAGTGCAGGGTCCCAAAGCTTTGGGCCATCCTGGACTGCTTTCCCAGGCCACCAGCAGGGAGCTGGATGGGAAGTGGAGCTGCTGGGATTAGAACCGGCATCCACATGGGATCCCGGGGCATTCAAGGCGAGGACTTCAGCCCCTAGGCCACGCCACCAGGCCCTGCAATCATATCTTCTAAGTCATAAGTCCCGCCACCATCTGCCTCTGTTGCCCTCTGTCCAGGCGTGGACGCCTGCTGACTCTGCTAGGCACTAGCATGTTAACAGTGAAATGTAGCTGTCTCTGATGGGAAGTTACAAGTAGGTTGCAAAAGGGAAGTGTGTAGTATGGTGGGAACTTGTGTGGAGATGTGCTTACCATGGAGAACACGTGGCTGCCTGGGCGAAGTGATACTTAGGAGGAAGGGGCGGTGAGAGAAGAGGAGGAGGCCCTCCCTGTGTGAGGGTGAGAGATGAGGAGAGAGGTGCCCTCCCTGTGTGAGGAGTGCTGGGCACTGCTGAGGAAAGTGCAGATTCCGCTCGATCCCCCTTTAACACATCCTTATCTAAAATTTTCCATCCATTATGAAAGAAGTAGCTTCTGATGAGGATTGTAAATGGTCCTTCAAACCTTGAGCATTTAATGCCCACCATCATCCATTCTAAGAACAGTTGATCCTTTACCAGTTGGAAGTTTTATTTGGCTCATCTCTCCTTGAAAACATTTTAACACTTGTACATCAGGATTCTGTGTTAATAGAATATGCCTTTGTGGTTCTGGCGATGAGACTGTATCATAAGGGCTCTTCAGAGTTAAAAATTTGCAGGTGCCAACATTGCAGTGCAGTGGGTTATGTCACTGCGTGCAGTGTAGCATGAAATATGGTGTCAGTTCAAATCCAAGGTATTCCACTTCAGATCCAGCTCCCTGTTAATGGGCCTGGGAAAGTGGCAGAGGATGGCCCAAGTGCTTGTACCCCTACCGCCCACACAGATGGAACTGCTGGGTTTAGGCTGGCCCAGTAGTGGCTGTTGCAACCATCTGGGAAGTGAGCCAGTGGATGGAAGATTGACTCTATAACTCTGCCTTTCAGGTATTTTTTAAGTGTTAAAATTTCTTCCAAATTGAGCTATTATTGTCATTATTATGCATCCCACAAGTTATAACACAATGCATACCGCAAGTTATAACCTCAAAAGTTTAACTCTTAAGTTACTTTAATTAAAATAAACTTGCAAATTATCCTTTGCTGTCCTCAAAGTTGTTACACCTGTGTTTCTGTGTGTAGTGCAGCACATTAAAGTGACATGTGAGCTGTGCCAGGTGGGAGAAGGGCCGTTGTGAAGTGCAAGGCCTGGGCTCCAGAAGCACTCTTGGACAAATTGAACCCCTTATAAATGATTAGTCACATTTCAGGGATACTTGGTCCCCAGTTTGAATATTGCAGAGTAACAATGGGCAAGGCAAGAAGGGAAGAATAATAGAAACTGGGTGTGGAAGGATGAGCATCGGTAGAAGGCTGCGTGAAGCGTGGTGATGCGGGGCATGCAATGGAGCAGTTACGTAGGCAGACCTAGGCGCCAGTGTACGGCACAGCCAGCTAAGCCCCGCGAGTCACTGGCTTGAGTCCCAACTTTCTGCTAAGGTCCCTGGGACACGGCCTATGGTGGTTCAAGTACTTGGTTCCTGCCACCCACGTGGGAAACTTGGACAAAGTTCCTGGCATGTGGAGGCTGCAGCCGGTCCTGGACCTGGCTGGTGCGGGTGAGACTTTGGGTCGTACGCCAGCAAATGGAGCTGCTCTACTCAGGCCTACACCCCACCTTGCTGCAAGTAAATCCTCTTTGAGAAAGTCACCAACCCTATGCCTTAAAGTTAATATATCTGAATGTTTAGTCATGAAAAAGTCTATGTTATATTGAAGAAAGTTTCCAATATGCTGTTCCTGTAAAAATTAAACATTTCTAAATGCAATTGTCCAAAAAATATTGGAAGATATATTGATGATTGGTTGTCTCCCAGTTACAGCAGTGAGATCAGATCAAAGTCAACTATATTTCAGTATGGTATCAAATTATAGGAGGAAACGCTGATTGACAGGCATATACCTGTCTCTCTTAGATACCCCACAGCATGGAATATGGGTCAGGAATGCTTTCTGGAATCAATGCTTTCCTTCAGGGAGAAGGAAAAGGCCATGAGGCAACCTTTTGTAAGAAATAAAAGATAGCTAAAGGTGTGATCTGTGGGCATTAACTCAGCTGGCAGTGATAAAGAGAGGAATGAAGAACGCCTTTCAGACTTCAGGCTTGAGCAACCACAGAAAGTTGGCTTTTAACCACGGAGAGTGGAGGAAAGGTTTGTGGGTCATCATGATTAACTCAGTTGCATAAAATCAGTTTTGAACATAGATATTTAAAGTTTTTTCATAAGCTGATATTCCACCATTAGAAAACAAAATTCCAACAAATTAAGCTTTAAAGATCTAACTATCACCAGTTTGTGATCAGGGACATCCCCACCCCCGTAAGCTAGAAGGAGTTTTCATGGACTGAGCATTGGGGGGGGGGGGGTTTACAGGCAGAGGGCTCAAGATGCGAATGAAATGAAAGCCTCCCAGTCATCTCAGACTTACTCTCCCTAAAAGGTTACAGCAGAGAGGACGTGCTTTTCTGTGGGCTCAGGTGGCCTGGAGCCCTGCTGTTTGGCTGCCATAAATCTGTCCTTTGGAAAACTAGCTCGTCTTTTTTTTTGTTGTTAAGATTTATTTATTTTATTACAAAGTCAGATATACAGAGGGGAGGAGAGACAGAGAGGAAGATCTTCGGTCCGATGATTCACTCCCCAGGTGAGCCGCAACGGCTGGTGCGCGCCGATCCCAAGCCGGGAACCAGGAACCTCTTCTGGGTCTCCCACACAGGTGCAGGGTCCCAATGCATTGGGCCGTCCTCGACTGCTTTCCCAGGCCACAAGCAGGGAGCTGGATGGGAAGTGGAGCTGCTGGGATTAGAACTGGCGCCCATATGGGATCCTGGGGCGTTCAAGGCGAGGACTTTAGCTGCTAGGCCACGCCGCCAAGCCTGGAAAACTAGCTCGTCTTAAAGCTTGGGTTGCTTGGGTGCCAGTTCCATCAGTGGCCCCATTCTGGTTTGAGCTGAGCTGCTGAGTCCGGTATGCAGCAGCTCAGAACAGTTGACTCCATAATTTTTTTTTATTGCCACAAGGAGGAAATTATCAAGGGAAAAAATGTCTTATGTGTCTTCCATCTGTAAGATGGCATACTTCTCACTTGATTAGGAACCTGTAGTACTTTGTATAGAGAAAAGCAGTCATCTTTCTGCTAACATAGTAAATGGAAATTTGCTTTTATCACTGATTATCGGGAAGTATAAGATACCCAACTTTACTGTATTGTGGTCATACATACTGACTGGAGAGTAGCAGGATATGATAGGAGTTCTAGAAAGCTTTCCAAAACCAAGGGGAAAACAGCTCAAGATTTTTCTTAAAGACTTATTTATTTTTATTTCAAAGTCAGATATATAGAGAGAAGAGGAGATACGGAAAGGAAGATCTTCCATCCGATAATTCACTCCCCAAGTGACCACAACGGCCGAAACTGTGCTGATCCGAAGCCAGGAGCCAGGAGCTCTTCCAGGTCTCCCATGGGGGTGCAGGGGCCCAAGGCTTTTGGCTGTCCTTGACTGCTTTGCCTTGCCATAAGCAGGGAACTGGATGGGAAGTGGGGCTGCCAGGATTAGAACTGGTGCCCTTATGGGAATCCTGGTGTGTTCAAGGCGAGGACTTTAGCCACTAGGCCACCGCACCGGGCCCAAGAAATTAAAATTACTGCGTTTGCCAAGCAGTGTGCTGGCCATTTGAAGATGGTCACATAATTTCTGGAGCTAGGAATAGCTTAGGTTGCATGGCAGAGGAGAATTCAGAGCGTAGGTGGATCTGGCCTTGCTCATCAGCTAACCTTAAAAAGAAGTTTGACCTGAATTATCTCCCAGGTCCAGTGTAAACATGAGGGTTCTCGAAGTGGAAGGAGTAAGCAGAAACGGTGGCACAGTGTCAGAAGATACAACCTGTGTTGGCTGGCTTTGAGCATAAGGAAGATGCCGGAGCCAAGAGTCAGAGCAGCAGGTGTGGAAGTCGGGAAAGGTCCAGGAGTGTGGCCACTTGGCATGCCAGCTTCAGCATAGTAGGACCGTTCTGACCTGCAGAACCGTGTACTTTGTTTGAGATCCTAAATTCATGAGAGTTGGTTAACATCTTCCATAGAAAAATTGGTGCACTGGGTAAGGGCTTCTCCCAGCGGGCATCAGAGCATAGGAGTGGTGTTACCAGTGCCAAAATGGTGGATCACGGAACAGCCTGCGTACCGTGATGTGTAACTTGCATCGTGTTTTATCACAGAGGCACTTAAAATTAGAGCAGAAGGGGAGAATTAGTCAAAAATGTGTTGTTAGTGCAAATGTACTTTAAAATGTAGCATCACAGCCTACACCAAACTATGAGTCAGGTGGCACTCAACTGTGAAAATACAAACAACTGAAATACACCAGAAGAAACCGAGGACATTGGCTTTATAGTGTGGAGGCAAAAAGCGGACTTATTTGGTTTGATACCAAAGTCAGCAATGATAAAATCGTGTTGCCCGGGAGCTCTTGGCCCCTCTGCAGGGCCGTGTGACAAAGCAGAGCTGAGGAAACTTCTGTTTCGGTCCAACAAGGGGATTCAGTTACTGAGCTGTCCTGCTGTCGCTGGGGCCTCAAAGAACACCACAGAGTCCACAGGAACTCCAGCTTGGGGTACAATTATAGAAAGCTGTAACCTCATCAGTCACATTGTGAACTGATAGCCCTGCCTGGTGGCAGGAGGCGGTGCTGGACTGCCAGCTGCAGTGCGAGAGAACGCAAAGACCTGGTACTCAAATACCTGCCGTCCGCTCACTAGCAACTTTAAATGTCGCCTGCGAAATACGCCAAGAATCATCACCTCTAAGGGACCATGCTCATCCAAGTCGCCATCTTTTCTGACCTGAACAGCTGTGCCTGGTGTTGTCCACGCAGCAGATGTTAGGGGTTGAATTGTGCACCCCTCAAATTCAACGGCTGAAGTCCTTTCCACCCTCCCTGGTTCCAGACCCGTATGTGAACACAAGCTGAGCAGCCATCGGGGTGAGCTCTGCTGCTTTGAAGGAACGATATTTGGACACAGATGTGCACGTTGGAAGACGGCAGCCAGCTCCAGGCAGGGCAGGGGGCATCAGCACCAGGCCTCTGCCCTGAGCACACAGTGGGGCCGCTAGCCCATGCTGAGGACGGATCGTGTGTGAGCCACTCCAGGCTGCGGTGCGGATGCAAGAGCCCAGCAGTCTTTTGTCACCGAGTTAAATATGAATAAATCCACTTCATGGCCTGCAAAGCTGTCCATGAGCCATGTCCCAGCTTCAGGGACCACAGCTCTGCTCAGACGCTTGGCTTAGGCATGCCCTCAACCCGCCTCACTCTTCCACAAAGTTTGTGCCCATGATAAACCAGCAAATAGTTTCTTGAGGCATCTCTCAAAATTCCATTCTTCCACAAGGGGCTGCCTGGCGGCCCTCGCTCGGCACAGCAGATGGCTTGTTGGAGTTAACCATGCTGGCAGGACAGTACCTCCTCGACACGTTTGCTGTGTCACCCCTGTGCCTGCAGTCAGCCATCCTGACCTCTGGCTGTCTCCAGCACCTGGAGTAGGACGGAAGTTCCCTGTTTCCGCAGTGTTCTTAACCCAAACACAGGCACATCAGCACTCACTTCTTTCCCGGACTCAACTGCGTAAGAAACTGTGCCTGAGCACCTTCGGTGGCCCCTGAATACTCTGGTATGTATTACTGCCCTGCTGAGACCTGATCTGCCCCCCGCAGCCACACTCTCCTACTGTAATCACTAGATCTCTTATTTTAGTGAGACTCCTTACTGTCCAAAGAGCATGCCTTCCAGAGTCGCCTGCAATTAGCGGGCCTGCCCACGTCATACAGTGCCCAAGGCAGTGTGCTGATATGACGCACAGATAAGCCATTCTCTTTGCTCTTGGGTGTATGTACAGGTGAGCTCAGGTGGCCATATTGGCAGCCACACATGGCACGACAGTGATACAAAAGGAACATGATTTCCTGACATCATGAGGCATTGCGTCCACCTTGTCAGACTTGCCACCTTTGGACAAAGTGAAAAAAAAAATGTATTTAAGCATGTTCTAGGCTTTTGGTTCTTTTTTTTTGGAAATGCAATGCATAGTGATATGTGATATAACCCCCTAACCCTGCTTTGTATCAAATTGCACCTATTTAGCGAGAGCATGTGAATTTATCATTACCTATCTCTTCCTTAATTGAAAGGTAGCCTGCTTGAGGGGAGAGGAAGATCTTTTTTTTTTTTGCTGTATTTCTGCAGCCTGAAGCAATGCCCAGCAAACAGCAGGAGTTTGACAGAAGTGGACCAAGTAAATGAGAGGACATGTGCAGCCAGTGAGATACACACGGGGCTGCCTTCCCAGGCCATGCGCCCATTAACGAGCTGCTCCCCTAAGTAAGACAGAGCTCCAGGCATGGAATACCCTAGGGAATCCCTCCCCTCCAGCCCCTGCCAATGGGGTCCTTTGTCATGTCACATACCACCGGAGTCACAGATGACAGCCAAGCATGGGAGCCTGGAGCTGTGGGGACCAGTAGCGGGATCATGTGATGCTGTGGGGGAGGGGAACACGTGACCCTGTGGTGCGGCACGTCCCCAGCCTACGTGACTGCAGAAAGGGGCCCAGGGCAAGGCGGTTGCCAAAGGGTTCACCTCAGCTCACTTTCAGCACCTGAGTCTTCAGAGTTAACTCCCTTTTCGTGGACACTGCCCAGCAGTGGGTTTGTGTGCTTCATGAGGTTGATGCCCCTGTCTTCCTGGGATATGTGCTCCCGAGGACAGCACACAGGGTCTCCCCTGCCAGACCCAGGCCTCCTTTCTGACATCACGTCCTCTGGCTAACCAAAGTGCTGCTACCTGAGGCTCTGCTTCACACCGGCCATTGCAATTCCTGGAAGAGCCAGGCTCTCTGGTTCCATAGGGCATTTCTGTCATCATATGTACTGGGATTGTCCTCCCCAATTCACCCACTGGGACCTCACTCACATCTCGCTGCTAAAAGCATCCCTGGGCATTGTCTACTTTCCCCAGCAGGGCCGAACACTCCCTCTTCTGTCCTGCATAGTGCCTGGTTTTCTGTCTGCTGGTGCACTCGTGAAATGCCCAGGAGTTGTGGCCGGGTAAGGCTGAAGCCAGGAGCTGGGAATTCAGTTGACATCTCCCTCCTGGATGGCAGGGACCCAACCGCTGCACCGTCACTGCTGCCTCCCGGGATGCACATGAGTAGGGTCAGAACTTGAACCCCAGTAATTGGGTTCCAAGCAGGGTGGTACCTACTGTGCCACATGCCCCACCCACTGGACCTCTGTTTTCTGGAGCCAGTCCAGTGGCACCTATGGCTTCTCTGCTACGTGCTGATGATCTTCACTTCTGAGCAGCTGGCATTCTATTTTTATCTGCCTCATTGACATCCAAGTCCTGAGATTGCGTAGGAATTTTAAACATCCTCAGTAGAATGTGTCCCTCTCACCCCCACCAGCAACCCTGCTGGTTCCCAGGCTCTTCCCACTTTGGAACCCTGTACCGTCACCCATGGGCAGCCACCATTCCTGTTTGTTTCTCTACTGGCTGGTGGAGTCTGCCAGCTCCTGTCTGAGGGGACGCCTGCGCCTTCTCCAGACTTCACCAAGCATGCACCATGGACTCCATGAGAGCTTTCTTGCCTCTCTGGGATACTGCTCCCCTCTCAGCTTTCCTCTCCCCTGATGACTTCTCATCCAAGAGTGAGGTCAGATCCTCTTCATGCCACGCGAGGCCCTTCACAGGACAGCTCAGCATGTCCTACAGCAGGTGCCCGTGGGAAAGTGGGCTGCTCACAGGCTACTGCAGGAAGGCTGGCTCCTCCACTTCATCCTGCCCACGGCTCTCCTGGAGCTCACAATCACATTACCCCCTTCCGATTCATCCTTGTTGGTAGCTTGACATGTTAAGCCCCAACATAGGCTCCCAGGGAGAGGACTTAAGCTATCAGAAATCGATAAAATTTTAAAAATATGCTTACTCAGGCTCGGCAGCATGGCCTGGTGGCTAAGGTCCTCGCCTTGATCCCATATGGCCGCTGGTTCTAATCCCGGCAGCTCCACTTCCTCTCTATCTCTCCTCCTCTCAGTATATCTGACTTGGTAATAAAAATAAAATAAATAAATAAATAAAAATATGCTTACTCCACCTAAGCTCGACAACTGTATTAGCAAAAAGTTATTTCTTAAGTACTTTCTTTCTGGATTCATGCCCTCTTTTTCTTTTTAAAAATATATATTTTTTGAACCATGCACAATAGCCTAGTGGCTAAATCCTTGCCTTGTGTGCACTGGGATCCCACACAGACACTTCATGTCCCGGCTGCTCCACTTCCCGTTCAGCTCCCTGCCTCTGGCCCGGGAAGCAGTGGAAGTGGCCCAAAGCCTTCCACACATGGGAGACCTGGAAAAAGCTCCTGGCTTCAGACTGGCTCAGTTCTGGCCAGCGCAGGCACTTGGGGCGTGAACCAGCATTGCACCTCTGTATCTTGTTCTCTGTAAATCTGCATTTTTAATAAACACAATCTTTTTAAAATATTTTTAAATTTTATTTTGAAACAGTTAAAGAGAAAAGGGGAGAGACACACATACACAGCGAGAGAGATGCTCCATCCATTGGTTTACCCCTCGAGTGCAGTGGTCAGAGCTAGCAGTCAGGAGTCTCTTCCGATTCTCCCATGTGGCTACAGATTCTCAGAGATTTGAGCCCTCATTGACTGCCTTTCCAGGCCATTAGCAGGGAGCTGGATAAAAAAGTGGAGCTGCTGGGAGTCAAACCAGAGCCTAGATGGGATCCTAGTGCTGCAGGCAGAGGCTTAGTGTGTTGTGCCACAGCACCGGCCCTGGTGCACTCTTTCATACTTACTAGAGCTGTTTCCCCTCTTTTGGTCCCTTCATTAGACATACAAAGGCTCTGCAACTTCAAGTTTTTTCAGAGAACCAACATTTGGCTTCATTAATTATTGTTTGTCCATTTTATCTTCTCTCTCTTTTTAATGTATTTATGAATTTCAGAGGCAGAAAGAGAGAGAACAAGGTCCCAACTGCTGGCTCACTCTGCAAATGCCCACCTGGGTGGAGCTGGACAAAGACCCAAGCCAGGATCAGGCACTTAGCCCAGGCCTCTCACGTGGGTGCAGGGAACCCGTGATTTGAACCATCCTTCTGGCTCCCAGGGTATGCTGTAGCAGGAAGCAGTAATGAAAGTGTAGCTAGGGGGCCCGGCACAATAGCTTCACGTGCATCAGGATCCCGCGTGGGCAAGGGTTCTAGTCCTGGCGGCCCCACTTCCCATCCAGCTCCCTGATTGTGGCCTAGAAAAGCAGTCCAGGACAGTCCAAGGCTTTGAGACCCTGCACCTGCATGGGAGACCCAGAGGAAGCTCCAGACTCCTGGCTTCAGTTTGGTGCAGCTCCAGCCGTTGTGGCCGCTTGGGGAGTGAATTAGCAGATGGAGGATCTTCCTCTCCTGTTGTATCTGACTGTCCATTAAAAATAAATCTTAAAAAAAAAAAGGTTGCAGCTGGAAGTCAAACCCAAGCACTCAACGTGAGCCGGGAGGATTTCAAGCACAGCCTGAACAGTTGCACCAAACTCCCATCTGCACTCTTCGCCTGCATTCAATTTTAATCAAGTGGTTTCTTAACAGTTCTTTCATAACCTAGTTCCTTATAGTTGCATAAAAGAATAAGATAACATGCTATGTGTAATTTTAGCAAGAAAGGAGTTACAATTTGGGAAGTACTTAGCAACAACCACAGCTTCTATTTTAAGAATATTGACCTCTGGCTTGCCCTTCCGGTGGTGGGGAGGTGCAGGACCAGTATTCATCACGTTTGCTCTTTATGTCAGGAAGATGTGCCGTGCTTTTCATAGCTTCCATTGAGCACAGAAGAGGCGGGAGCAGCCTGGAGGGCTGGTGACTGGCAGTGACCCCTGGCTTGACCTCTCGGACAGTGAGTCTTGTGGTGCAAATTTCAATTCAACCTCGCACAAAATGACCTCAATATGACTGCATTGAACTGTGGAAGAAAAAAATCAGAGTTTAGAGGGAGTGCTTTGGTCTCAGTCTTCGCGCTAACTTCAGTTTAGTTATGACACACCCAGTAGGACGGAAATCACACAGAAAGGCTGGATCTCAGGTGAAGCCAGCAACTCGCAAACCGAGGTGTAGAATCCTCGCTGGAATGGCCTTTCACAGGCCAGCTGGCACAGTGAGAGCACAACAGCTTTCTGGTAGATGCCAGGGGTTGGGGGCTCTGCCAGGAGGAGCCCTCTCTGCCCTCACTCCATCTCCCCAGTCCCCTGCCCACCGTCCTTCCTTGCAGTGCCAGGCCTAACGATGTCCCCCAGGCTGGGGGCAGTGCCAGGAGCCACACCAAGCCACCACACTGCTTGCCCTCCTCACAGGTGTTAGCTGGAGCCACTGTGGTTTCTTTCGGCTGCTTTGAGCACAATACAGAGTTGCTATGCGCAGGTGTAAGGCCTTTCGTGCTTTGCAACTAGTGCAGAAAGCCATTTTATTTTTCCAAAGCCTTCCTTTATAAATTGCTTTGAGAGTTCTGAAATAATACGGCTGTTATCTAATCATCTTGTCATTTAGATAAACCATTCTCTTCTGATGAAAGATGGCTCTTCTGGAAGCATTCCTGTCTTTTCCTGTGAAGAAAACAATCCCATTGAGAGAGGCCCTTTGAGCGAGTCCTGGCCATTTGTGACTGCACAGCAGGCGGACTTGCCTTCTGCCAGAGAATCCCCTCGGTAATCCCCCTTGCCATCTGCCAAGACGTGTCAACAGCCCTCAACAGGACGTTGCTGCCGCCGGCACACATGACCCTGCGTGTGTCGCTGGCCTTGGCCCGTGACCGTGCTATTGCCCAGCTTCTGTCTCCTGATGGCTTCCCCGGGAGGGCGCTGGTGCCCGAGGAGCAGGGCGGCGGGCCGGCTGCCCTGGGCTCTGGCTTCCCAGCCCCTCTGCGCGGCGTCTCACCTTCACTCTCAGAGCACGGTCTGTTACGATTTTTGTTCTCAGAACTTCAAGCCTAGATTTTAAAAGTGCTTTTCTTCTTTTGAAAATCCACCCCAATCTCTGTTGCTTTCTGCACACTGTATCATTTTCAGATTTATCTGCTCTGCTAAGAGGATTTTTTAATTTTAATGTTATAAGTTGGGGGAACCTGCTTCCATTTAAATCTCTCAAAACCTCAATGTGTCTACAGAGTTTTTGCTGTTAATTCCAAGATTTAAGAATATATGTCACTCTGACAAAATCATCTCACATTTAGACTTGCTACATGTATTCTAAGTTCAATTCTCTTTGTGAGGGTCCGGCGCTGCGACACAGCTGGTAACGCTGCTGTCTGCGGTGCCGGCATCACGCAGGGTGTGAATGCCAGCTGTTCCACTTTTGACCCAGCTCCCTGCTAATGCACCTGGGAAAGCCACGGAAGGTGGGCCAAGCGCTCGAGCCCCTGCATCCAGGTGGGACCGCCAAGGGAAGCCGCTGCTGCCAGCTCCCGGCTTAGGCCCGGCTCTGACAGGGTGCCGTTCGAGGGGTGACCCAGCAGAAGGAAGACCTCACCCTCTGACTCCTCTGTCATTTCATATTTTAAACAAATAAATAAAAATTCTTTTTAAAAACATTGTTTTACTAAATTAACATTTTACCATTTCATCTTTCACTCTGTCCAGTGCGAGTTTGCTCACCACTTACCTAAACTTCACCAGGCGTCGTTTTGGACCAAGCACCAATAGGAGCCAGCTGGAGAAGAGGGAAGACCTCACACTCGTAGCGCCAAAAGCCCGATAAAGGACCAGAACAGCAAACAGCTGTTCATGCTGAACTTTTTTCGCTAAGAATGCCAAGAACACCTGCTTCTATAAAGACACCAGCAGGCAGGTGGAGACAGGATGGAAAACCTCGAAAATGATGAGTATACCGAGCTGCCAAAGATCTCTTGTTTTGTCCTTTGACTCCTTCCCCTCTCCCAAAAGTGTCCCGGCATCCTGGGTCATACCATTACACCGTAGGAACAGGGAACAGCAAAGAACCCCGGTGAAGCTCCTCCTGATTGGAGAACCAAGCCCCAGTGATCTGAACACCACGGCCGGTGCAAGGCCAGGTTCTCACCTCTTCACTGCTCGCTGTCCTGGCCCACCTTGCAGAGCTCCTCTGCGTCAGTGCAGGCCTGGACGGCTAAAGCCCAGGCAGAAAACCCCATCTAACCACGGGGTTGGGTAGGCAGCTGTTGCGGGGGCGATCCCAGCTTGGGGGGCTTGGGGGAGAGCCATGCTCGGCTTCTGAGTCGGAGAGCACCCGAGTGTGAGTGCAGAGGACGCCCAGCAAGGCAGAAGGGAGGCCTGGGGAAGTGAGCTAGGGACCTGGAGCCGGCCTGGTGGGACAGACGCAGCGGCGGGCCCACGGCTGACGCCGGAGTGCCCAGGCCCAGAGCTGCTTCTCATCCCAGCTCCCTGCTTCTCTGCCTCTTGGGAAGCAGCAGCTGTTTGCTCTCTCTCTGTAAACCTGTCTTTCAAATAAAAATAAATCTTCGAAAAGACGTACAGATTAAAAAAAAAAAAAAAGCAAAAAATATGGAGTAAAATGGGAAGGTCAGAAATGTTTAAATGTTTCAGAATTTAAGCTGGGGTAGGAGGAGTGAGGCAGAAAGGAAGGCTAGGAAAGGCGCGTTCAGAAACAAAACGAAAGGAAATGAATGGACAGCCAGCGGCAGAGGCAGCCACGTGGATGAGGCGCGACTGAGCGCACGCGGGTTGTCGGGGCAGGTGATAGGATCAGAGCACGAAGTCCTGCGCAAGCTTAAGGGGCGTGTGAAAATTCTAGAAATCAATCTCAGAAGGAAATTTAGCATGAGTACAGGGTGTGTTCACCAAGTAGAAATAAAAGCAGCCGTACATGTACACGCCCCTCGTGCAGGAGACAGCAACGGGCAAAGCCCGAAGGACGGACGCGGAAGCCCCCACACTCCTCGCCCACCTGCTGGGCCGGAGTAACGTCCCGGCCAAAGCAACAGTGTCCCCCAGCCTCTCTGCCTCTCAATCTTCATTTTTAAAAATGAGGGGACATGGAGGGGGTAGGAGCGGTCAGTTACATGGGAACTGCCTTTTCTGCTCGGTATTTTCTGTAAAATAGAAACTTTTTAAACAGTCTTTATAGCACTTGTTTTTCTTGTTCAGGATTCTTTTTTCTTGTTATTATTTTCCGTAATACAGTTTTGTAGGCATAGGGTTCCACCCTTCCCTCGCCGTCCCCCCCGTGTTACTACAGTATTACAGTACTACAGTAACACAGTAATACAGTCCTTCAGCTGCAGTCACAAGTTTAAGTGCATCGTGGCCGATTCTTCCTCCCTTCCGTCTTGGCCCTGAGTCCCAGCAGCCTGCCGGCAGGGGCTGCTAAAACGCAGGCTGCGGGGCCCCTCCGGGGGATGCCGGGAAAGCGGGCTGACCGTCACAGCTCCTTTCCTGGGTGTGCGGGTGTGCGGGGGTAGGACTCCTGCCGAGGTGGGCTTCTCTCACCTTGCAGCCGCCAACCCACTCAATCCAGATTCCCAGGGAAACTGCAATACGTTTTGTTTCATTAAGAACTGGGAAGGCTAGGGCAGGGCTTGCCTTGATTTTATGTTTTAGAAGCAAATTCCGACGAAAATGTTAAGGGCTTACTTTAAATGTGCTTTTGTCAGAAAATTGTGTCTGAAGCGGCACCTATTGGTGCACATCTGTTGCTTTAGGTACCCGAGGAACATTTAAAACCGCCAATAGGCTCATTGAAAGTTTTGCGAAAGTCCCTCCATGGGATTCTCAGTGGACCTCGCTTCAGTCCCAGAGGTTATCCAAGAAAGGAAGTGGAGAATGTTCCTTGAGAAAGCATGAAGTGGGAAAATGTTTAAGACTATTTATAGCAGCACTTACTGTGGAAATCCCAGACTTCACCATCTATTTATAGTTAGTCTTCGGGTTAAAAGGGTGAAACCAGAAATCTTGAAAATGCTGCGTGCTTTTATCCAGCAGTTAAAACTAATAAGCTGCCTCTCTGTGGTTATGGTAACCAGATACTTAGAACAATTCTGAACTTGACAATACACACATTTTGGTTATGAAAACAAGACAAAGACGATGTTTGAAAGAGCCACGTTTTCTCTGAGTGATTCCTGTTTGGATTTCTTAGGTTTTCTGTCTGTAGCACGTGGGGTTTCTAATAACAAGAGGAGGGCTGTGGGTTTGCAAAACTTGCTCTTGGGCTGGTGGATCTGAATGTAGAGGTGGAAACGCCTAGCACACGGAGCCGACTGGAAGCTTCCTGCAGGAACACTGACCTATGGAAATCCCAGCAGGCTCTCCCAGGCAGGCCTACAACGCGCACGTGCGGACCCGGGCAGGCTGTGGCTCCCGCCTGGGACCTCACTGCGTCCAATGAACGTTTTCTGTTTGGGAGGCAAAAGGGCCGACGGGAGGCTGCCGTGGTCATCTGTTCGGAGCTTGGGAGAGTTAGGACCAGGGCCACATGCTGAGACCTTGCTGGGGGAGACTGTCTTAAGAATGAGATCCTTGTGAGAGAAGACGTTTTGCACCAATGGTAACGTGACCTCTGTCTAAAGATTTGACTGTGGTGAAGACTGGATGCTTGAGGGCTGGCGCTGGCAGGCTCATCTGCCGCCTGGATGCTGGAATTCCATACATTTCCCAGCTGCCCCACTTCCTATCCAGGTAATCACTAAAACACCTGGGAAGACGGTGCAAGACGGCCTGAATATTTGGGTCTCTGCCACCCATTTGGGAGACCTGAATGGAAATGCCGGGTTCGTGGCTTTGCCTGGGCCAATGCAACCATCTGGAGAGTGAACTAGTGGATGGAAGATCTTTGTCTCTCCTTTTCTCTCTCTCTAACTTTTCCTGTCAAATAAGTCTAAAAGTGCATCAATAAAGCAGTGGGAAAATGCGATCATGCCTTAGCTACTGGTCCTTCCTCCTGCCCCACTCCACATGCAGGAGTTCTCACCTGTCGTTGGATGCAAGGCGGTCCCCAGAACCTGTGGAACCCAGGTTGCCTTGGCAAGTGCCAGCTTAGACACCAGAACTCAGGCGTCAGCTGCCCCTGCAGAGCACACGGGGCCTTTCCACCCACAGGCCCCACCATCTGGCAAGCTTCGCAAAGGCACAGCTGCTGACCAGTCGTGCCCTTCGAGCTGGAGGGCATGGCTTTTTCTACAACTTCTGCCCGCGATCGCTCCTTTCCCACCCGCCCTGCTGGGGCTGCGTGGGCAGGCCTGATTCCGTGCTGCCGCCACCTTTGACACGGCCGTCCTTCCTGTGGCTCCTGCAGCATGAGTTTCCTGTGGCTTCCGCGGGGTGGTTGAGGCATGGCCAGCCTCTTGACGTGCTCATGTCCTCAGACAGCCCTCGTGCAGCGTGAACCCGGAGGGACCTGGGGTGAGGCTGGAGGGCTCCCCAGGCCCACCCTGCTTCTGCTCTCCATTTCCAGTGACTCCGGGCGATCACTTCACCTCACCAGCTTCTGTTTCCTCTGCTGTGAAATGAAAGATGGGCCGGACGTCATCCCAGTTCCGTGGCTCTAAGTAGCCCCATCCCTTCACGCCCCTTCCCCACGCCTCTGCCCACAGTTCCTCCCTGGCTAGCCCTAAACCTGCTTTCCTGTCTGCCACCCTGCTTCCTCCCACCACAGCAGTTCTGAGAAAGCTCTGACAGCATCCAAAGCGGTTGGTGAAGACGTGGCCGGTTGGTGAAGATGTGGCCGGCTGCTGTCACTCGGAAGCCATGGGCTGCCTCAGGAGAGCCTGGGGGTCAGCAGCGCCAGCAGTTCACAGGTGGACATGGCCTCCGTGGAAGCCGACCCTGTGTGATGTCCTGCCTGCTGCCCAGGAGCAGGCACGTGCAGAGAGCCTTCCTGGCCTTCTGGCCCTGGGAGCTCAGCAGAGACACGTCTCGGGGAGTCTGAGCAACAGTCTAGGAAGTAAGCAGCAGTCCAGGGAAAGCCACTGAGTTGAAACCAAGACAAAAAAACAAATGGGCAACTGTGTTTGTCCCTGGCCTCCCTCAACCCAATCTCCCACCGAATCTTGTTTTGCACTGGGTGACTTTTTCTGTGTATTCAGCATTGGCGGCTGCGTGGCAGAATTTGTGAAGGAATAAGATTGCTCCTTGTAGCTCAGATCGAACTGGCCCAACAGCACAACCACAGCGCAGGGAAGCCATCCCCCTGCATTGAATGGTGAATGCGATTACACATGCAGCTGAAATCCGTGTGTGCGTGTTCAGATAAGAGCGCTGAGTTCTTGAACCATGGTCAAGGCACTGAGAGCTGAGATGCCCAGCTGCGTGGGAGAGAGGACTTGGTGGGGACAGTGCCACATGCCTGAACACAGAAGGCACTGTGGGAAGGTATGGGGGCAGAGGCTGTGCTCTGAGGCGTTGGCACCTGGGCTGGGACCTGCTGCTGGTCAGCACCAGAGAAGACAGAAAAAGGTGACTGCTAAACAGGATGCTTAGCCATCATACATACACACACACATAACATACACACATAGAATATGTATATACACACACACACATTCTTTTTTTCATGGAAAGAGAAAGAATTCCTTCATAAGGAATCCACATATCTGGGAGGTCAGCTGGAGCCAAGAAATGTGGTCATTTCTTGAGGCTCTCCTTGGGCACCCTCAGAGGGTCATGGGAGCTTAGTGGTCAGGGGAAACTGAGGCCTGCCTCACACGCCAAGCGTGTACATCTTCACACTCCACGGGAAATGCTGAGTGGGCTTTGTGTCCTGCTATCCATTTGCCCTTGTATTTTCTTGGTGTTGAATATGTGTGCCATCTCATGGCGTCTGCCATTAGACTTACCCCAGTCATTGAACGTGGTATATGAGGTTTTTTGAGGGGTAATTCAGTCATGCGGTAACTCATCCAGCTGCCTCTTAGGGGCTTCATTTGGACTCTGCCAGGGTCCTCAGATACATCAAGTGCACATTCCAATTCATGATCTTTCCTTTAAGCCTAGCAAATATTGCTGTATTCATCTAGAGTCCCAGTAACTAACCTAGGCAATCCATAAGTCCTAATGATCCTGCATCCCCAATACCACAGCTTCCAGCCCAGACCCTCACTCCAAGCACCTGAAGAGCCTCCTGCAGCCACCTTCAGAGAGCCTGCATTTTTGCCCCACTTGAATTGTCCACTCTCTGTCATTAGAACAACCTTCACCCAACACAAATGGGATCTCACTGTTCTACTGAAAAAGGTCTGAAGGCCTTTGAGTGCTTACAAGATGCAGGCAAGCTATGGTAGCACAAGACCACCCCCTTTCTGCTAGCTCATTCAGTCCCACAGCCTGCTGCAAGACTGCCTGGTCTGCCTCTGGCCCCACAGGCTAGGCCGCCCAGGCGGGCAAGGGCCCTCAGGTCTTCGCAGTGCTGTTTCCTATTCTGAAAGGCCCTCTTCAGCTGCTTACCTCTGTCCAGAAATCCCTTACACATTTTTAAGGAGTAATTTCAGTACCATATCCCCATTTCTCTTCTTCATTCCTCCTTCTTAATCCTCGGCCACTTTAATTCCCAACCCTCTGCGTTGAGTTGAGATTTATTTTTATGTGACACACTCAATCCATTCTGGTGCCTTATTTATCTTTCTACTGCCAGCTTCTCTAGTGCTCGAATTGTCAGTATTTTTGTTAAGATTCATTCATTCATCCATCTGAAAGGCAGAGAGAGAGTTCTTGCGTCTTCTGGTTTACTCCCCAAATGCCTGAGCAGGCAGGGCTGGTCCAGGCGGAAGCCAGGGGCCAAGCATTTTACCCAGATCCCTCCCAGGACTGGCAGGGACCCAGGTACTTGGGCCATCAACTGCTGCCTCATACGAGCCTTGAGAAGAAGCTGTACCGGAAGCAGAGGAGCCAGACCTTGAGCAGCATTCACGTAGAACTTGGCCATCCAAGCACTGACTCTGCCTCGCAGTCTCAGCATTCTCTCATATTTGAGGCCCTTGTGTCAAACAGGTGCTTAGGAAGTGTGCTTTAGTGAAGTAAGCCACACGGACCTTCACTGAGATGAAACTCATTGAAACTTCCAGGGGACCCCTGGCTTAACTTCCCACAAAGGTCACTTACAAAAGTTTATTTCCAGTTCTTATTCCCAGTCCGCTGAGTTCCTGCCCATTATCAGCGCAGCAAGTGGCTGCTTTCCAGCACTCCATCTCATAGGCTTCCCATAAGCATGGCATGGGACTATGACGCTGAGGGTCTGGAATCAACCTCCTCTGCTTACCAGGACAAGAAAACGAAGACAAATTTTTGAGAGATTTTCAAAAGGAAGAACTGAACTCAAAAAAAGCGTTTCTGGTTAACCATATTAACCAGGGAATTCAGAGAATGATGAAGTTCCTGTCTCTGGAGCTCATGGTGAGCTGAAGGCTTATTGGATCTGAAAGCAATAAACAACGTGGTGGATTTTTTAGTAGGTTGTAGAGTTCCAGTTGTGAGATTCCAAACTCCATTTTCCTCTCAGACCCCACTGCTTTGCTTTATTGTATTAACATAATTCAATTTAGATGGGATACTTATTTTTTGACATGATTTTGACTTTTCTCAATTCTATCTGTGGTGGTTAGAAAATTTTTTTTGGCCTGTAGTCATGACTTTGAGCATCTAAACCATTTCATAAAAACGTGTGCAATCATGACACTCCATTTGTTATTTTTATTCCTGAGAGAAACTTGTCTTGCTTGGCAGAGGTATCATTATTAGTGAATTCTAAGCACCCGCCAAGGTAGCGCTTTTGTTTGGGAACATTCACATGGCAGAACTAAATGCATGGAGTTGATCTAAACCCTGCTGCTCTCCCTTTCCAAGCTGCAGAAGCTGTTATTAGTTACTGTGGCATAATTGGTACCTGCTGGCAAGTCAGCCTATGTGGATATTTTAAAAAGGAAACAGCCTACTAACCAGGATGTGGCAACTGCTCAGGGCTGGCACAGCTCAATTTGCGATTGTTCCGTTCTTGAGCCAACCCATGTTCCCTCCCCCAAGCAGTTGCTGTGTTACTGAGATTCCCCCTGGGGTGCCAGGGAGCCGGGTGGCGGCAACCCTAATCCCTGGCTGGGTTTTGCTGGGGACCTGGGGAGCTGGAGGCAAAACACTACGAGCCTGAAGTAACCGATCCCGAAGGCGGCTTTCCGTCCTGGAGGGGAGTTCTAGCACATTGTCTGTCTTGGAACTCTGGTTGGAAAGAACATAGACTTTGGGATCACATGGATGCAATTGTAATCTCCTCTCTGCCACTTGGACATGGGTGACTTAAGCCTTGGCATAGCCGTCAGCGGCTCTTGTGTGTTCAGGGCAATTAACACACACATTGCTGCTCACAGGAAGGGCTGCTCAGTGTTAACTCTTGCCTTCACTTGTGTTCTTGACCTCACTTCAGCTCACGCTGGTTCTGCGTGTGCAGCACTGCCCCTCTCGCTCATGGCTTCGCTTTCCTGGGTTGTAGTTACCTGGAGTCAACCTTAGCCTGAAAGTATTATGTAGGAATTTCCAGCAGTAAGAACTCCTGTACTTTAAACTGATGCCATTCAGAGTAAGATGAAGCTCTGGCCTCCATGCTGCAGCCCACCTGTGATGAGAGCCTCCCTCTGCACACACCGTCCGTTGAGGTTTGGGAAACAGTCTGGGGGCCTCACGAAGACCCTGTGTTACGGGCTGCATCCATAGTTTCAGGTTACTGTAGGATGGATGGAAGTTCCGTCCTGGTGTCAGAGACAGGCTCTTGGAAAGTTACTGTACCGTCCTGGGTTGTTAGGCTAGAGCGCTGTGAGGTCATGGTGTCTTGGTCAGGGCAAACCAGACACGGCACAAGCACGCTGTCTCTGCTTCTGGCTCACGAACTGGTCCTTCCTCTGCCTGTGTTCCGCCATCTCTACTGCCTTTGTCGGACACCAGACTACTGGGACTGCAGGACCTTGCACTGTGACTCTCTGAAACCTTTACTTCCTTCTGGAGGAGCTTTGTTTGGGTGCTGGTCTAGTGAAGAAAAGTTGATGAGCACACCAGGCCAGTGACCCAACATCACCTGGACAGAAGGTCTCCTTATGAGTGACAGATCAACAGTAGCCTAATACTCATCACTTGGGCACTGAGTTATCTCACATCACCACAGAACTTGGGGGAGAAAACTCAGGCATAAGAAGAGGGAAACAGACCACTTTCACTACAATAAATATAGAAAGAGCAAAGGAGGTTGGGGGTCCACTCTCCTTCCTGGAAAACCCTGAGAACCGGGATGGGCTCTGCAGATGGGGCGTGAGACCCAAGGCTTGGCCCCTCAAGCCAGCCATAGCCTTGCCATCTATGGTCTGTTGTTGGCCCCCAGGAATCAAGGACACCCCAGCCTGGGCCACTCTCTGGCTTACAAGGCTACAGGAGCCCCAACTCCAACCACGTCGGCCTCGTCTACTCTCTTCCCACATCTTTCTCCATTGCTCTATTCCCACTGTTGTCTTTCTCTATTTCTGAATCCCCTAATGTCTTAGTGTCCCCAGGTGGTGCTCTTCCAAAACAGGACTGACTTCGGCTCTGCAAGTGTTTGACTAGAAACTTCGTATCACACAGGGAGGCTGATGCTGGAGAGGGAGCCAGGAAGAATGGAGCAGGGGCCATGCTGAGTCCTGCCAGCATTCCTGTCCTTGGAGGACCTGCTGTCACCCGGTGCGACCTGCCTCCCTCACCTTCCACCCACTGCTCTTCAAAGCCAGGGCTGAGGTCAGCCGAGGCTCCCCGTGCCCCAGGCCTCTTCCACATACTTCCGCAGAGTGAGCAGGGCTGTAGAGAGGAGTGTCCCTCCCTGGACACAGCATCCTCCTTTGGAGCAGATTCTCTGGTTTCCACATCCTCCTTCCGGGGTGAGTGAACATGACTTCTAGGGCTCTGTGGGTTGCACCCGCCCTGGGAAATGATTCTGAAAACTAGGTAATAGCATTTGTTCTATGATGTATTTCTAATCCACAATAGCACAATTATGCTATGGGTAATAGTTATGTAATGGTCAGGCTGAGAAGCAAGTACCAGCTGAGGCCATTTCTGTGGAACTGGGACTGCGCGGCTCATTAACTTACGTAACACGCTGTCATTTGGGAACCCCTGGCATGTTGTAACCAGGAAGGGGACAGATATGACTGATTTCTTTCAATTGCTCTTCATTCTAGGAGCAGTTCAAAGCCACTCTGGCAACAACTGAAGTGTGCAGCTCAACAGAGAGACTCGGGGATTTACAGTGACTGTGGTCGCTGTGCGGAACCCAAGACCTCTTGGTAAAACCAAGAGATACAAATTGTCCACCAAAATTGTGATGGAAGATTAAAGACAACAGATAACCGTGTAAAGTGTGCGTGTGCAAACACACACACACATAGGAGTCAGTCTGATGAATGGGGAAAAGTGCTGAGGGCGAGAGACCCCTGTGCTGTCACCAGTAGAACTCATCATCACTGCAGAACTCCGCCTTCAGGACGCTGAGTGCCAGAGCCGCGGCTGGCCCAGCAGGCCCAGCCCGTGCACAGGGACATCTTCCTGACAGGCCATCCGGTCCTGGTCCTCCCACGAGCTTGCCTCAGCAGTGAGGCTTAGTGGGGGCGCCGCAGGGTGGGAGGTGGGGCAGCTGCGCGAGGGGTTAAAGCAGTGAACCAAGGCCAGCACTATGTGGAAGAAGTTCATTTTCCTTGTCAGGGCTACCCCTGGAGCTATCAGATTGAGTGTGGGTCCAAATTAATTCAAACAGTTTAATGACCAGGCAATTATCAAATATTCATAAGTTGCAGATCCAAGTAGGAAAGCCTGAGGAACTGTTCCTTTCACTTCATTTTCATCTGAGTCCATAAAATAGACAGCCACGTGCTTTGTCTGGACAGTCTAATTCCACCGTAAGCCCCCACTGCAAATCTCAACCAACTTGTTGATTTACTAATTCCAAAGCCGCATTTGCCTAAAGCACAGCTCACTTCAGCTCTGCATGTACTTTTTCACCCCATTTCTTTCTCTTTATACAGGTTTCTGGCCTTTTAGTGGTTATTTTGAAGAGTCTCTATATGCAGTTACAGTGTAAAGTTCATGACTATTTTACCACTCTTCTGAATGACACAAATATGCCAGAGTGCTTTTGTGGCACCGTCTGCTACCTCCAGAATTCATACAACTGGGACATGACATTTGGAATCAATCTCGGTTTTTAACCTCACAAATTATGTAATTATTATAATTTACTCAATGTGAATTTACATTTATCCATGCATCTATCATTGGGTTTACTTCCCAACCCTTCTCACACCTCACACTTCTGGGATCATGTCATTCATTCTGAAGCACATTCTTTGAATCCGCCATCACCAAGGTTTTGGGGATAAACATTTCCAATTTATGTTTATTTGAAAGTGTTTTCATCTCATTTTTGGAAATTAATTTCACTGGATATGTAATTTTGGAATAGATCGCTCTTGCACACTGATGGTATTCTACTTCTAGTTTCTTTTGTTACTAGGTAAGAAGACTGTTGTTAGTCTAATTTACCTCTCCAGAACCTATCTTTTCTCTTTGGCTTCTTTATTAATCTTCTCTTTGCCTACATAATACATAGTATGACTAAACTATATATGCACAAATTTATTTTCACTTATCTTGATTGTTAAAAGTGTCTCCTCAATCCTAAGAAAATTTAGCTATTTTTTTTAAAGTAGTCAGGTACATATTCCTTATATGCCATTGCTGTGCCATCACTGTCATTTAAATCTCAAACTCAAAATGGCCATATACTGTATTTCCTTTTTCACTTTTTCTACTTGCCCTTAGGCGTAGCATTCTTAGCCATTTCTTTGGATATATTTTCCAAATTACCAATTCTCTCTTGAGCTGTGTCCAATTTGATTATACTTGTATTAAATACTATGTTTTCTCATAAGAAAAAATGTTATGTCTTTAGCTCTTCAAAAAACTGACATCTTTCTCCATTTGCCTTCATTACAGTAATCTAGTTTATCTTCTGAAAGGCCAAGTCATTTAGTTAGTCTGTAACTTTTCCCATCCTGTGAATTTTGAGTTGCAAACTCATGCATAAATCCTGTGTGATCCTTAGTGCATTTTCTTTTGGAAAAAAATACTTATTTATTTGAAAGACAGAATTAGAGAGATAAAGAGAGAAATCTTGCATCAGCTAGTTCACACCTAAAATGGCCTGTGTTCGCGAAGGGATCCAGTTCCTTGGGCCGTCCTTCCTTGCTTTCCCAGGTCATGAGAAGGAAGCTGGACTGGAAGCGGCACATGGGATGCGGGCACTGCAGGTGACAATTTAACCTACAACATTGTTTCCTTTGTACATTTCCTAAAAATTATTGCTGAATCCACTGACTGCATCAAAGTCAAGATTCAGTCCCTTTGTTGTAACTATTGGTGGCGTATGATGTCTAATTGTCTTTCTTTGGCTGATGACCTTATAGTCAAGTTGATATTTAATGTCTACAAGGGTAACTTGCTATCATTTTTTTATCATCATTGGCTGGAATATAAAAAGATTTATTTATTTTTGTGGAAAGGCAGATTTATAGAGAGGAGATACAGAAGAAAGAACTTCAGTCTGTTGGTTCACTCCCCAGGTAGCTGCAGTGGCTGGAGCTGGCCGAGCTGATCTGAATGCAGGAGTCAGGAGCCTCTTCCAGGTCTCCCACATGGGTGTAGAGTCCCAAGGCTTTGGGCCATCCTCCACTGCTTTCTCAGGTCACACGCAGGGAGCAAGATGGGAAGAGGAGCAGCTGGGATACAAACTGGCACCCATATAGGATCCTGGTGCATTCAAGGTGAGGACTTCAGCCGCTAGACCACCATGCCAGGCCCCGGAATATACTTGTCTAAAATACGTATTGGTGAAACAAAACAAAACAAACAAACAACAAAAAAAAAATTAGAAGAGACAGAGAACTACCAGGAAAACTTAGAACTAGACAGGAAACAATCAGTGGGGACTTACACTTACCTTACTAGGTAGGACACGAAAATAAACTACTCCTAACTAGGGTATGGAGGATTTCTCTGCACACCCCTCCCAACGGTGTCCTATGCCTCAATGGGTGTCACATGCCTTGCTAAAGGTATAAGCCAGTTTAGACTACTCTGAAATCTGCCAAGTTCAGTAAAAATCATGCTTCAACACAATAAACTGCTAAATACTAAAATGAAAATAGACATGAGATAGCTGAATAGTACCCTATAGCCAATTTAAGGTAGATAGAAGCCAGTTGTACACAAACTATAATTGAAATGTTAATGAAGTAGTCTTAGAATGTGGTTAAGATCTCGCATTATTTAACATATCAGTCAGTGAATACAATGTTAATTAACCCCACAACGTTGGAAACTGTTGTTGATGTTATGTTATGGCTTTTAATTATGTTATGGCATTATTCTGCCAGCTATGTCTTCAGACCAGAGATGGTCTCCCCAAGAAACTGTTGGATTGATCTGGACAATAAGATGCTGGACTCCATGCATGGCACATGCTTGCATTGAAAGAAACAAGACAAGATTTGAACCGTAATACTGCAACAAGGTGGAGCAATCCACCATGGGGGGAGGACGGGGGAGGGGATGGGGGAACCTCAGAGCCTGCGAAACGTTGTTACAAAATGAAATGCAAAAAAAAAAATATGTCAAAAAACATACTGGTGGTGTGACAAGGTGTTACAGATTCACTCATACTTTTTCTTTTGTGAATCCAGCTGTTTGTCCAAGAGGCTTTGAAATCCAGCTGTTTGTCCAAGAGGCTTTGAAATCCAGCTGTTTGTCCAAGAGGCTCTGAAACGTACCGTCTGTTGATCTATCTGACATCTCTGTTCCATTCAAATTACACTCTTCGGGCCCGGCGGCGTGGCCTAGCGGCTAAAGTCCTCACCTTGAACGCCCCGGGATCCCATATGGGCGCCGGTCCTAAACCCGGCAGCTCCACTTCCCATCCAGCTCCCTGCTTGTGGCCTGGGAAAGCAGTCGAGGACGGCCTAATGCTTTGCTACCCTGCACCCGTGTGGGAGACCCGGAAGAGGTTCCTGGTTCCCGGCTTGGGATCGGCGCAGCACCGGCCTGTTGCGGCTCACTTGGGGAGTGAATCATTGGATGGAAGATCTTCCTCTGTCTCTCCTCCTCTCTGTATATCTGACTTTGTAACAAAATAAATAAATCTTTAAAAAAAAAATCACACTCTTCAGAACTTGTCCTTATCTTGATTCGTTTGCTATCTTTTTGTATCCATACCTCTGAAGCTAAATTTCAAAGACAATAGGAGACGACAGAATTTGAATATTACATAAAACGACTTACTTTATGCCACATTATATCACAGCAACTTCAGAATAATAATGTTAAATCCACCACTAATATTGCTGAAAACAGGTTTTCCTACTCCCACCCCATCCAGATTTAAAATATTTGGTCTGTCCAAATTGTTGGACCGTCGCCTAGGACCAGGATACACTATGCTGCTCCCTCTTCCACTCATGCATATGAGTGTGTGTGTGTCCTTCAGACACCACCATGGTGTAAGTCAACTTCCTGCCCACCGCTCTGATTGTGTGAAGATTAAGCTAGGCTCACGCCCCGGCACGGGCTCAGGTGACTTCCGGCACGCTGATAATAGCTCATCTCTGTCTTTCCTACTTCAAAGTTAGTTTTGCTGGATATAAAATTCTTGGCTTACACATTCTTTCCTTCAGTAGCTTAGAACTATTACCTCATTTTGTTGCTGTTGTTATTTTTCTGGCATAAAACCTTACAGTGAAAAAGGCTGATAATATAATTTTCTTTTCCAAACTCACTTTGACTAACTCTAAGACTTAAAAAGTGGAATTTGGCCCTCCACCAGCTTTTGCCTGGGCTGTGAGCTAACAATGGTGTTTATGGGTTAAATGGTTCAAACCAACCTCAAAAGAAAACTATTTTTGTGATACGTGACAATTGTACACGTCAGATCTCAGCATCCGTCAACGGCCGTGTCCATCACTGACGTGTTAGCTACAGCTGCTTCTGCACCCTAAGCGCAAAGCCCGTCCGTCATGAGACCGTCTGCTGGATTCACTCGGATCGTTTAGAAGGACTCGCCGAATCTGGTCTCGACTTTTCCTTCCATCTCAGTCACTGCTGTCTTGATTGATCTTGGTTAAGTTTACCAGAAAGTCTCTGCAGCGTAGGGCCCTAGCCTGCAGGGGCAGTTGTTCTGCTTCTTATGGGAGATGGGTCTCCTTGGGACTCTCCAGGCCTTCGCAGAGTGTGCTTCTGGTGCCCACAGGTCCTGTGTCTAACCACAGCTGCTGTGTGCCCCCTGACAACTCCGCATCCTGCCCTTCCCAGGCCCAAGAGTCTCTGCCCACAGCTTCCTTGCTCCTTCTCTCGGATACACACTGGTGACACATGGGGCTTGTGTCATGGCTCACAGGGTTTTGTATCCACTCATTTATGTTTTGAAGCTCACGAGAATATGCTTTGGCCTGATTTTGCGCTCCAGCTCATCAGCTTTTATCTGGGCATTCAGAAAAATGTAAACACTATTAATTTTTAGGTTTTATGACTTTAAAATCTCTAAAGTTCTATCTGGTTCTTTTAAAACTTGATCTTATCGTTTGGGGGGCATTCTGGCTCCTTCCTTGTATTCTGTGGCCTTTTATTTCGTTTTTACATGCTGAACATTCTACCTTATCATCTAAGTCTGCTGATGCCAACGTCTGAAGTTTGGTCCATCTGGTTCTAGTTTGCTCCACTCTAACAGTATCATGGTTTATTTGGATCCTCTCTCTCTCTCTCCTTTCTGCGCCCTGTGTGTGTGTGTGTGTGTGTGTGTGTGTGCATTCACATTTACGGCTGTTCATTTGTTGACAGGCACTCCTTCTGGAAGACACACGTTATCTTCCCCCAGGGATATAAGAAGCTTGCGCGTCAGGACCAGCTCCTTCCAGTTTGCCTTCCTAGGGAAGTAGCCTTCCCCGTTCCCTCGGAAGAGTGGCCCTCCTGGGAGCGCATTTCTTCAGGGTGGGCTCTGTTCGCAGCCCTGCCCACCCCTAGATGTTTCCCTCCCTTCTCTCCCTGCATTTCCGGTTTTAGAGTATTTCTCCAACCTTCTTGCAGGACATCACTCAAAAGGAAATCCTCTGCACTTCATTCTGTATGTATAAAGTTCACGGTCCTGCTCATTAAAACTCTCCCGGCAGCTTCTGCGCTACCTCATGCCTCAACTCCAGTACAGAGCACAGAGTTTTGCATGAACTACCTCATGCTTGTGCCCAACACCTCCAGCTCCGAGAGCTTCCTCCCTCCTGCCCAGTGTGTGTGCACATACGCTTTCTCCCCTGAGCTTGGGAAAGGATTGCTATCAAAACACAGAGCCTCCAGACAATGCTACTCCTTCAGGCCTGGACCTCAGACTCAGCCTCACTCCTGTCAAGCTCCCTCTGCTGCCTGTCCGGCAAGGCCCCGCCCTGCCATCGCCCAGGCAACGCTTAGCTCCACCTCCTCCTCAGTCTGCAGAAGCTGTTTGTCCAGCCCTGCAACACATCTCACCTGGAAACTGAGCGCAAAGCCCTCCTCACCACCCGCTGGGTTCCTGCCAAAGCCTTCCTCTCAGACACAGTTGGGACTGCTCGAGCCCCCTCCTGGTCTCTTCCCTGTCCAAAATGGCCTCTCCTGTGAGCCTTCCACACTGCAGCTAACTTGCTGTCCAAGTTTGCTCCCTTCCAGGCACTCAGATCACTGAGTGCACGTGCCCTGTCTCACTTCTTGTGGCTCTTGGGCCTGGAGCAGTAACTGACACAGAATAGATGCCCGATATGTATGTTGGTGTTTTTGGCTACTTCTCCTGGGTGTAAGTAAACCTCAGAACATTTCCTGGAGGTGTTGGTGGCAGGAAGAGCAGGCAGGCACCGTGACTTCAGAGAGCAGATGGGACAGGCCTTCAGAAAGATGAAGCTGGGGGCCGGCACTGTGGCACAGTGGGCAGCACAGCATCCCATACGAGCCCTGGTTCGTGTCCCGGCTGCTCCACTTCTGGTCCAGCTCTCTGCCAATGCCCCTGGGAAAGCAGCAAAAGACAGCCCAAGCACCTGGGCCACTGCTGCCCACATGTGAGATCTGCAGCAAAGATCTGGTTCCAAGCTTTGGGTGAGTCTAGCCCTGCCATTTTGATCATTTGGGCAGTGAACTGGTGTTTGGAAGATCTCTGCCTCTCTCTGATTTTCAAATAAATAAATAATATTTTTTGAAAAAGAGGAAGCTGTCAAATTCTTGCTTTGAGTAACCGAAACAAAGACCACCTCAAGGGCAGAGGCTGCCCCCCATGGTTTCAGCTAACCCATCCACAGAGGTCTGCAAGTGCTAAACGGAGAGCTGCAGAAGCAGTTCCTAAGCTGCAAGCTGAGTGCCTTCCATGCAGCCCGGGACACCTGGCCCACTCCATTGCAGCCTGGTTGTAAGGCGAGTCACCTCTTCACCCAACACGGACATGCTCTGCCCACTTCCCGTACACGAGCCGTGCAGCAGCTGTCTGGACTCCACACTGGCTATGGCTGGACTGTAACTCGTGTACAAACAACTCCCGGTTCACTTTCCCAGGGGCTCCACAGCCAGGGAGTGCAGCTGCAAAGGAGGCACTGGGGCATAACTGGGCTGGCACTGTGCAGTGCTGTAGGGCAGCCAGGAGCAGCACACACAGCACTTGGCACTCCCAGAAGTTCCAGGCAGCTGCCAGGGGCTGCAGAACATCCTCCTCCTGGAGACCACAGTACTTCCCTTCTCCCCAGGGGAGGCTAAAACCAAGGACCAGGTCGGTGTTGTAGCACAGTGAATTAAGTTGCCACTTGCAGCACTGGTTCAAGCCCCAGCTGCTCCACTTTCGATCCAGCTCCCCGCTGAGGTGTTCTTGCAAAGCATGGGAAGTTGGCTCAGGTATGTGGGCCCTTGCCACCCGTGTGGGAGACCTGGCTGGAACCCCTGGTTCCTGGCTTTGGCAATCATTTGGGGAGTGAACGGGTGGATGGAAGAGAGCCCTTCCTCACATGCACTGACCATTATTCTGCCTTTGAAATGAATAAATATTAAAAGGTTAAGGACCAGGCCCAGTGCAGTAGCCTTGTGGCTCAAGTCCTTGACTTGCATGTACCAGAATCCCATATGGGCACCAGTTCATGTCCCGACAGCCCCACTTCCCATCCAGCTCCCTGCTTGCGGCCTGGGAAAGCAGTTGAGGACGGCCCAAAGCTTTGGGACCCTGCACCTGCGTGTGGAGATCCGGAAGATGCTCCTGGCATTGGATCAGCTCAGCTCTAGCCATTGTGGATGCTTGGGGGTTGAGTCATCAGACAGAAGATCTTCCTCTCTGTTTCTCCTCCAATCTGTGTATCTGACTTTCCAATAAAAATGAGTAAATCTTTATTTTTTTTTAGGGTTAAGGATCACAGAGGATCCTGTTTCCCAGTCTGTCCCCTCAGTGAGGGAGTGAGCCTCGAACTGGAGCAGATAAGTGCTCAAATGTAAGCTAGCTGAAATGACATTAGAAGGTGGCTGTTGAACCCTATAAGTCTTTAAGAAGGGGTGGGTTGGGACTCAGGAGGAGTAAAACCCAGAAGATTTCAGAATTTTCTTTTTTTTTTTAAAGATTTATTTATTTTTATTGCAAAGTCAGATACACAGAGAGGAAGATCCTCCGTCCGATGATTCACTCCCCAAGTGGGCGCAACGGGGCAGGTGCGGTGGAACCTCTTCCGGGTCTCCCACATGGGTGCAGGGTCCCAAGGCTTTGGGCCATCCGTCCTTGACTGCTTTCCCAGGGCAAGAGCAGGGAGCTGGAACCTCTTCCGGGTCTCCCATGCTGGTGCAGGGTCCCAAGGCTTTGGGCCATCCGTCCTTGGCCACAAGCAGGACTTGGATGGGAAGTGGAGCTGCCAGGATTAGAACTGGCGCCAATATGGGATCCTGGGGTGTTCAAGGCGAGGACTTTAGCCGCCGGGCCCGAGATTTCAGAATTTTCAAATCCCTATTCAAGTCTGACCATGCCGGAGGACCAGCTCCACAGCCCCTTCTGGGCTCGGTGCCCACGGAGGACCTGAGTCCTTCATCACCTGACCTGAGGTCAGTCTTGAGCCCCTGCCTCCCTACCGTGGCGTAGCCCACCCCATGCAGCATCCCCAGTTCTGTGTTTGGAACAAAGCATGTGGCCTCCTGAGTCACAACCCGGTCTCCGCCCCCCACTATCCACAGTGTCACACAATTGGGACAAAGAGTCCTTTCTCCTCTCTGACCGCTTCCCAATGACCCAATAGCTGCTGGCTGAGAGCAGGCTCTGGCTGATAAGGACTCTCCCTGCCAAGCTCTGAGGCCTGGCAGTCCCTGCCTTCCCCGCGCCCCTGGCCGCAGTCACCTTGAGCTGCTAGGCTGCTAACTCACCCCAGTCCAGCCTCCTCCCCCTTGACAGAAGGAAGGACGGCCCACCTCTGCGCTCTCCTTGGCTGCGGCTGGGATTTCACTAGCTGGCTTGCAGGACAGGACCCTAAAAGAACTTTTTCATTGAAATCTTCTCTCTTGGATAAAGAAGACTGAGCAGTGATTTGTTCCCTGAGATAAGCTATGAAGCCAAACATGTAAAAAATTGAAAGCAGACTAACAAAGTGACAGTGCCTGCCAGGACATGAGCCTGGGGCAGGGCGTTGAGGAGCCCAGTCCCCAGAAGGCCTCCAGGCTTTGGGCATTGAAGAAGCTGCAAGCTTGGAGCAGATGGTGCCCCTGCAGAGTCAAAGAATGATGGCCCCAAGAACAGACGACTAGTGCATCTGTCTTGGATTTGGTGTGCAAAACCCAGCAATGTTCCCATCCTAACCAGGAACTATGTTACCTGGTAAGGCAAGGGGGACTTAAGGCTGTGGATGGGAAAGTTTACTAATATGCTTTTTTTTTTTTTTTTTTTAAGATTTATTTATTTTTATTGGAAAGTCAGATATGCAGAGACGAGGAGAAAGAGAGAGGAAGATCTTCCATCCACTGGTTCACTCCACAAGTGGCCACAATGGCCAGAGCTGAGTCTGTCCAAAGCCAGGAGCCAGGAGCTTCTTCCAGATCTTCCACACGGGTGCAGAGTCCCAAGGCTTTGGGCCTCCTTGACTGCTTTCCCAGGCCACAAGCAGGGAGCTGGATGGGAAGTGGAGCTGCCGGGATTAGAACCGGCGTCCGCATGGGATCCCGGGGCGTTCAAGGCGAGGACTTTAGCCGCTAGGCCATGCCACCGGGCCCAAGTATTTAGTTTTTAAAAAGTCATCAGAGGGCCCAGCTGTAGCCTAGCTGCTAAAGTCTTCGCCTTGCACCCACCAGGATCACTAAAATGAAAGACAATCGATGAACAGTTTCTTTGAGAAGACTGATAAAACGGGCAACTATCTGAAAAATTTGGTCAACTGTTAGGACAAAGAAGGAACAAAGCAACATTAGGCATGAAGAGCAAATCCAGGTTTCCAAATTTTGAAGTGTTTGAAAAGTCATCCTGGGCCCGGCGGTCCTCGCCTTGAACGCCTCAAGATCCCACATGGTTGCCAGTTCCCTGCTTGTGGCCTGGGAAAGCAGTGGAGGATGGCCCAAAGCTTTGGGACCCTGCACCCGCGTGGGAGACCTGGAGGAGGTTCCTGGTTCCCGGCTTCGGATCCGGGCACAGCACCGGCCGTTGCGGCTCACTTGGGGAGTGAATCATCGGAGGGAAGATCTTCCTCTGTGTCTCTCCTCCTCTCTGTGTATCTGACTTTGTAATAAAAATTAATAAATCTTTAAAAAAAAAAAGAAAAGTCATCCTGGTATGAGATGAATGACAAACAGCTGAGAGCAGCATGGTGCAGACAAGGCTCTGTGACCGGCAGCACAAACAGCAAGGACTCTGACCGAGTGGTGGATGGCCAGCCTGGACCACTGTGCTCCTGGCTCTGGGGAGAAGCAGGGGAGGCCAAGGCAAGGAGGCACTTTCTAAGGCCCAAAAAGGAAGGTTACATAAGCTGCTTTGATAGTTATTTTTGGCAGTAGGGCCCAAGTAACAAGTGTAACACCCGTCCAAGTCACTAGGGGCAGACGTCCTCACAGAGCACGCTGAGTGTCGTGGCCATGTCCTCATGTGGGTGGTGGCTTTCCAAGAATCCTTATCACCATTTTGGTTCTGGGCAGCAGTGCTTGAAAATCTCCTCTATAGCCCCTTGACTGCACTTGGCTTGCATCTGGTTTAAGTGGCTTCATGTTGATTCTAACACGGCTTCTCTCAGAAATAAACCTGGCATTCAGCAAAACCAGGCTTAAACTTCAAACTTACAGTCAAGTAGGGTGAAGTCTAGGAGGGAGCCAGCACATGCCATACTCAGGGACCTCCAGGTGCTGTCCACTCCCGCTCGACCCGCCCGGGCAGTCGGTATGGGGGTGTCCTAAGGTAGGTGTGGTTGATTGTGCTTTTGTTTGGCTGACCTCTAGTCCTCCACTCCAGCTGCACCGAGCAGAGGTCACGACCACCCAGTTCCAGCCTGCTGAAGCTGTCTCTGGCGCTGGGAGGGATCCGTGAGGCCCTGCACGTGCCCCTGGCGTTCGCTGGAACAGCTGCTTCGGGAATCGCTGGTAATACAACGTATTCCTCCTTCCTCTGCACCACGACTCCCTCAGCCCCCCTTTTAATGAAATTAATGACATGTAACTCAGTAGTTAACACACCAGTTAAGATGCCAACGTCGCTATCAGACTTCCTGGACTGCACACCTGCCTGCAGCTCCCCACTGCACCTCCCTAACACAGAGACCGCAGGCCCACAGGAGACCAGGGCTGTGCTCAGCTGGGTCACCAAGGGAGTGAGCAGGAGATGGGGGCGCTCTCTCACTCTCTCCCTTTCAAATCATTTATTTTAAAAAGTATTTTACTTTAAAAATTAGAGTTGGAGGGAGAAGCAGTGAAACAGAGCTACGGCCTACTGGTTCCCTCCCCAGGTGGCTGCAGTGCCCAGCGCTGGGTTGCGGGAGTCTGGCTTCTTCAGCAACCGGCCAAACCGAGCCTGTTCTGCGCGCCTTTGGGACTGATGCTCTAGGCAGGTGACTCAGCACCAGTGCTACTCACTTCTCGCAGACCCCAGCCTCCCTGCAGACCCCGACTCCCGGGAGTCCACCTCCAGACTCAACGCCTGGGGCTGCTGCTTCTGTATCAGGACTGCTGCAGCACGCTGAAAAGCAAATCTGAATATTTTTCCTACTATTCCTAGCTATATGGTAGCAGAAGCACGCTTAGGTCACTGCGTCAACTCTGCTTCTCGTCAGTGTTTGCAAGTGAAAGCCTTGGCATCATGCTTGTTTTCCCTTTGCACCCTCTACACAAAATCCAGCTTCTCACTAACGCAAACACACTAACACACTGCATGGCTCCAAGTGAGCACTCTGCATGAACGTAACGCATGATCCAGAATGGTAAACTGTGCAGCAGAGCTATTTCACGGTCGCACAGATTTTCATACATGTTGCTTTTATTTCATGCTTTCAAATCCATCATTTTAACTCTCTGCTTTTCCAAGACTAGCTGCGGAATGTTGACTTTGCCCCTGTAGGCCTGGGTGTGACTGTCCCCAGGAGCCCGGGTCGTGGTGCTTTCCCCATGGGGAGCAGAGCTGGGACGCCCCGAACTCAGAATGCACTGTTCAAAGGACATTGCCCCAGGGGTCAGGACACACCGAGGTGGTCCTGTGTGGCTGGCACTGCTGCTGCTTCTGCACAGGGAAGTTTTTGACCAAAAAGCATTAATTTATGCTCACTGGTACAGGTAGGCACTGGCATGCGGCAGCGGATTAAGCCATTGCCTGTGACATTGCATCTCACATTGTCACTCTAGTTGGAGCTGTGTTGCTCTGCTTCCAGTCCAGCTTTCTGCTAATGCACCTGGGAAAGCAGAAGATGATCCCAGGGCTTTGACCCTGATGCCCACATGGGAGACCGAGAGGAAGCTCCAGGCTCCTGGCCCCTTCCTGGCCATTGTGGCCATCCGGGAGCGAGCCAGTGGGTATGAATTTCTCTCTCTTCTGCCTTGGCTGTGAGGTTAAAGCTTCCTCGTTGTCCCAAATCCCAGTTATCCAAATCACAGGTTGGCAAGCAGCCACAGGCCCCTTCTCAGCTGCTCTGTGTTCTCCCTGATTATTCACCCCGTATTGTTGTTTCTGCTGGCACAGGAGTGACGCTTGTGCCCTCTGAAATGCATGCCGAGAAGAGTGGTGCCATGAGGAGTCAGGAATTGGGCTCCGCTGGCCGCTTTGCAGAACTGCCGCCATGCTTGCTAGGTGGGCAGTGGGCTGTCAGAACGCAAGGCTGTCCCTGTGCTTGCTGATTGGCCCAGGGCTGCGTGCGCACCTGGACGCTGTGAGCACACACAGCTGTCACGCTCTCAGCTGCCAACCTTCACAACCCATCCAATCTAAGGATCTTCCTGCAGCAGCAGCAGCCGACAGCTTGAGCCGACAACCCGGTGACGCCCACGCCTTGTTGAGCCTCGCGGTGCGCACTGTTGTATCGTAGGAGGTGAGCAGTGCAGCAGTGGCTGATGGCAGTGAGGTCAACCTGCTCTGATCCCACCATACGGTGGGGGAGACCTGAGTCTGCCAACAGATTCCACTGCACCTCACCTCTCTCTCTGCTACACCTGCCTCTGTCTGATGCCCCCCTGCCCCTGCTGTGGACTGGTCCTACTGTCCATGCCAGACAGGGAGCTATCTCCTAAGGGTGTGTCCCACCTAGCCTGTCCTGAGGGGCAGGGGAAGGCTGAACAATGCGCAGCGGCTGGGAAGTCCTGGCTCAAGGTGCTGGCAGCTCTGCAGCCTGCCGGGGACCTGCCTGCAAGTGTGGCAGGGGAAGCAAGCTCTATCAGGACGCATAGTCACCTAGCAAAGACCAGCAACTTGGGGGTAAAGGGTCACAGGCAACGAAGTTGGGCAGGGGAAGGTGGGTGCCGCACAACGTGAGACTGCAAGAGGGAAGGATGGCAAACTGTGCCCCTCCCCTCCCCCCACGAACATCTGCTCCACCTCTGCTGAGATGCTTAGAGTTCAAAATTGCCCACCACAATACACCACCACATCCTTGGCTTCCACAAAGGAAGCTCCTGCCCTGTGGGTCAGAACCAAGTGTTGGCAAACACTGAACCATTCCACACGAGGAGGTGGCATTGTGCATTGGCTTTGCCCTGTTTGAGAAGTGGGTGGTTACGCGAATTCTCCCGGCTCCACACTGTGGAATACTGCTCAGCAATGAAAAGGTGACGAACAGCTGACATACCCAATGTGGGTGACTCACCAGAGAATTATGCCAACTTCAAAGGTATTATACTGTGTGGTTCCACAGGAATGGCCGCCTCAAAATGAGACGATTACAGAGGAGAGGACAGACGGCAGCCAGGAGTCCAGGAAAGGGGGAGCCGGCAGGGATGGATCGTGGCTGTCAGAGGCCCCACAGGGATCTGATGCCGTGGAAACAGAGCTGTTGGGTGTTCACTGTGGGGTGGAAACACAGACAGACACATGGGGCAAGCCATGTCCCCAGGGAGTGGGGGTGGGGCTGCCGGCTGCATAGACTTAACCTCACAGTTCATCCCAAGGTCCTGTGAAGGAGTGTCATTGCCCGAGCCATTCTCAAGCAGCTTGAGAAGCATTCCACAACATGTTATCAGCACAAGGCTAGCAACAACAGTTTGGTTTAAGGATGACACTAAGCTCCCGAACCATTCATTATAGCTCAGACCTAAGCGGAAAGTCGAGTAGTGTAAGTCCCCGCTACCCTCATAGCATTACCATCAACCGCGCGCTGGCTCCAGATCCGATCTGCTGAACTAAGGATCTACCTAGGAACCACAGGCCTGGTGATCGAACACACACTGAAGTCTCAGAAGCGCTTGCTGAAATCCTTTATTCAATTGTAAGGGAGTATGACTGCAAACAGTTACCTAGAAATGTTCTCTCCTAAGGCCCTAAATGGCATTTCCAAAAGCCTGACATCATCACACACGCACTGCTACAATGCACACCCCGAGTTGTCTTGGATGCAGGGAGCAGAAATGGTGAGCTGCAAGTTCTGCTCGTTTGCTGTGTAACTTGAGAGGTCTTGGCTTTGTTAGTAAGGCATGGATGGGGTGAGGTGGATGCCTCCCAAATCTCCTGGGAAGTACCCACAGAGGAGCTGTGCAGGCTGTCCTGGGGAAGGGTGAGCTCCCGGGGGGCCGGAAACCCCACACCACCATGGCCCGACCTTGAGGCCGTGCTGCTGGATCCTTTCTCACCCACTGAACCTCATCTGGACAAAAGAGCGCAACGGCTGCTTAACGAAAGCCGGTAACAAGCCGCACGGCACTGCTCAGATTCCGAGCGTAACGGCCATGCCGAAGTCTCGGGCACGGAACACACATGCGTGTAGCACTCCTTAGAGCGACTCCAGTGAGCCTTGTAAAATCAATGATGACTTAGCCTATCCACTGTTTTCATGGCTGCCCTGTAAGGGCGAACCAGCTTGCGGTGTAGTATGGAGAATGGAGCGCATACCCTGGAGCTAGCACTTGGCCAGGAACACTGGTTCCGCCACTGCCTAGCTCCTGTGATCATGAAAGCTGCCTATTCCTGAAAAATTCAGCAACCTTACTCAATGATACAGCCCCACCGTCCTTAATCTACAATTGCAAGATGCAAAACACTGAAGATCAGAATGCTTTTGTAGATGAATTTCTGTATAGCTTTCCCCGTCTGTAATTTACACACCATAAAGTTCGTTGCCCAAAACGTCTGCTTGCCCAGCTATGGGAAGCCCTGACGGTAACACTCTGTCCCTGCCCTACAGGCTTGTCTGTTCCAGGGGTGCCATTCAGCGGAACACACAGCATTGAGTCCTGACTGGCTTCCTGCACACGCTGTGCGGGACCATGCGTGCGGTCTTGGTCTCTGCCGTCGGCTCTATTTGTGAGTAGCCGTCTATAGACGCAGGTGCTGTCTGTTTACCTGTTTGCCAGCTGACAAACTGCCTTGGTTGTAGCTGTTATTATTAATCCTTTTATGAATTTTTTTGTAAATAAGAGCTAATGTAGACAAGATATTTTTAGGCTTCTTGGTTAGTGGCCGATACAGTAAATGTAGGTTTAACGTTATTTTACAGCAAAAGCAGGCACGTACGAAGTCTAATTTCCCCACATCCTGGCCCATTCTTGGTTTAGTGCCATCCCAATGGGTGTTCCACACAGACCTCAGCACAGGGCTATCTTCAATGTGGCCACTGTGGGTCATGATGCTGATCCACGTCAGAGGCGGCCACCTGGCGGGTACAGCCTGCCATCACGCAACGCTCCTCGCGCCTGTCTTGACCAGGTCCTTCCAGAGGACGCCAGGGACATCGCAGCCAGACTGTGGTGAATGGCTTTCATTTCTAGCATGTGACCCATTCACAAACACCTCAGAGCCCATGCCAGGAAACTCAGGGGGCTCTGCTCTCCATATCAGAACAATTCCGATGACTTTCCACACTTTAATTAGCAGCACTTTAATGACAGAAGTCCAGTGATCCACGAATCACAGTCCTTGCTACGATTCACAGACTGGCATCACAAACCAGGGCTGCCGACGCTGATGACAGCAAGCTTGGTCAACAGGGAGGCGGAGAGAGGAGGCCTCATCGCAGCACACACAGGCAGACGCGACCAGAGCACATGGCACGCTAGGCCTGTCTTCTCACAGCTGTTTCTCGCTTCAGGGTCCTACGCCATCCATGTGGCTTTGCCAGCAGCCATGTGCGTAATGTCCTGGTCACTGTGGCAAGAGGTAGTTGTCGGAGGTGCAGAGTTTGTGCTGCGTGATGGAATCTAAAGAGAGAGAGAGAAAGCAGTATGGCGTTACAAGTGCAGTGACTCGGGGAAGGATGTCTTTTCACGCACACTCAGCCAAGTTCAGAAAACCCCAGGAGAGTCAGAGCCGTGTTATCCGTATAGCACACAGTGGGGAGGGTGGAATTTAGAATAAAGGCAGCATTAGATCTTCAGGCACACTGGCCCTGGGGCCGATGCTCAACAGCACCTCTCACAACACTGTGTCCATCCCAGTGAAATGTTCTGTGGGCAAGGTGCTGTGTGGGACCCAGCAGACCCCAGCTCCGACCCCAGCTCGTGACCTCACACATGCCTGTTGACATAAGGCATGACACTAATGACAACGCCCAGTCTGTGTCACCCCGTCTCCTGAGCCAGGTTTTCCATCTGGAGTTTGAAGCTAATAGGCACAGTCTAAAAGTTCGTTCTTCGGTGACTTCAGAGATTTCAGGTAGTTCCTGGTCCCGGAGAGCATTGCAGGCGCAGCCAACCACCAGCACGGTTGCACGCAGCAGCTGGCTGGACAGAATCCCTCATTATTTCTTCAAGCCTGGATTGTCTCCTGTCCCGACTAGCAGAATGAAAGAGGCGCACGCACGCCCAGCACTGCAGGCTTCCACAGTGGGCTAGACTGACTGCGTTTGTTGTCCAGTTGTCTGTTCCACGTGAAGGCCCTGTCACGCTGTGGAGTGGTGGAAGATGGACAACCACCGTGGCTGTGTGGTACAAGGGCTCATCCCACCTGAGCTCCATCCAGGCAGTGCCCCAGGGATGTCACTGCAACCTCCCAGCACAAGTGTGCTTCCCAATGTCTGCTTGGGGGGGATCTCTCAGAGGAACTCCAGATGGGAGGAAGACTAAGACTTCCAGAGGCAACACTAGATGAAGAGTCACCTATGCACACACTGAAGTTACAGTCCAGATTACAGAACTCTAACAATGATCAAGAGTCAGGAGCACTGCCTAATTCCCCGTGACAGCCAAGTGGGCTAACTCATGTTTGTATATTAGTCTTTACTTTTGATATGGCTTCTGTATGTTTTAGACCTGTCATTTGTCTTTTGACTCTTCTTCTGCAAGCTTCTACTTTTTATGTTTTAAAAAATATACATTTTTTTTTTTTTACTGCCATCAGTTGTGGAGTCGCGGGGGGCAGCTCACTCTTAATGTCCAGATCATAAAGTAATTTAGCCATATTGCTTGACAGGTTGTGAAAACTCTATAGATTTGATTTTTACATTCAGATTTCCGACTGGATATAATTTCTGAAAATCAGATACACTGTGGAGAGCATGGTCTTTCCTATTAATCCAAGAATGCAATATAATCTCAAAGTTTTAAACTTGAAGTTTTATTTGAATGACAGACTCTCTCACACACAGGGAGACAGAGTGAGAAGGGGGTGGGAAAAAGAGAGAGAGAGAGAGAGAGAGAGAATATCTTCCTTCCACTGGCTTGCTCCTCAAATGGCCAACGAGGCTGGGGCTGGGCCGGGCTGAGGCAGGAACCTAGAACTCCATCAGGTTCTCCCACGTGGTGGCAGGGCCCAAGCACCTGGGCCATCACACACCACTACCATGTATTTGAGATGCTAGAGCTTTAACCTACAATACCACAAACTGGCTTCAAGTTTTAAGCCTTTTATAAAAAGATTTTTATTTATTTTTATTGCAAAGTCAGATATACAGAGAGGAATATCTTCTGTCCGATGGTTCACTCCTCAAGTGACCGCAATGGCTGGAGCTGAGCCAATCCGAAGCCAGGAGCCAGGAGCTCCTGCAGGTCTCCCACGCGGGTGCAGGGTCTCAAGGCTTTGGGCAGTCCTCGACTGCTTTCCCAGGCCACAAGCAGGGAGCTGGATGGGAAGCAGGGCTGCTGGGATTAGAACTGGTGCCCATATGGGGTCCTGGCACATGCTAGGAGAGGACCTTAACCACTAAGCCATAGCGCTGGGCCCAAGTTTTTAAACTTCTAAAAAAGAAAATTTGATATGTTTATTTTAATGTTTCTGCAAAAGGGAAAACGCACAAAGCGGTCGTGGAAAAGGGGAATGACGAGAGGGAATGTGACATGCAGACACAAAGGCAACCACGGCCCGCACTACAACGCAACAGTCTCAGCAGTCAAATGGCACGTCACGAGCCCAGGGCAGACAGGTCAGTGGGAGAGAAGATCCAGAACACAGCCATGCAGATAGCGGGATTAAGGACATGAGTCGGAGCGGCATTTTAAGTTGGTGGGAAACGGCTGAGCTTATTAAAATGGCCCTCTTGGATCACTCAGTAAGTAAACTAAAAACGAACTGAAGCACCAAAGTTAAAACAAAACCAAACCAAAGGAAAAACCCACCATAAACAGGAGGCTTACGAGACTGTTTGTGAACCTCTGGGGCTGGGGACCAGCTTCCTGACCAAACCAATAAATGTAGATTCCATGTAGGTTTCTGGGTTTATTAAAAACCAATAATCAAAAAAACTTAAAAGTTCTGCCATGCTGAAGACACTGTGAACAAGATACAGATGGAATCTTATGACGTCTATAACAAGATACTCTCCGCACCGTTCAAGTACTGCTGGCAAACAATGCGAAACAAAAATAATAATGAACAAAAAACAATGTAAAAATGGGCAAGAAATAGACACAACTAAATGAAATATTAACCCCAGGACAGCCACGCCGGTGAGTGGCTTAGTCATCAGGGAATGCCTGACTCACCCATGAGATCCTTCTAAACACATCAGACGGAACGTGGCTGGTGCCCGGCCTGGCAAATGCTAGGGGAAAACAGGAATCCACACCCTGGTGCGAGAGGCGGTGAGCGACCCAGGCAGCCTCCCGCAGACACAGCCCCGGGCACAGAAATTCCTCCTCTGTGAGTCTCCTACATGGAACCAGTCACAAGCCTGTGACTGCGCTAACAATAATTATAGCTCAAACAAATGAATCTAATTTGTTCCAATTAGAACAGATACAACATTTAAAATATATGGGCCAGTTAGACTAACCCAAATGTTCAAATATAGGGGATGCATAAATTCAACAGTTAAAAAGACTAAAACGTGTGAGATAAATAAATAAAAACTGGAAACATACATGAACTGCCTCTCACATGCAAACAAATCTCCTAAACAATTCCCATGTTCATATGTTTACGAAAGGGCAGAATGAGAAGCGAGCATGTGACAGGCGGTCAGCACCGCTTCTGATGTCAGCATCCCACGGGAGCACCAGCGCTGGACGCTCTGCCTCTGGTCCACCCCCTGCTAACGCGCCTGGGAAAGCGGTGCAGGACGGTGCAAGTGCCTGGGCCCTTGGCGTTGACATGGATGAGGCTCCTGGCTGTTGGACTCAGCCTTGCCCAGCCCTGGCCACTGAAGCCCTTTGGGGAGTGACCTACTGGATGGGAGATCTCTTTCTCTCAGTCTGCCTTTCAAATAAATAAAACACACTTTAAAAGGGTAAACCAATTGGGGTCTCCATGCATTTCTCAGCTGTTTGAAGTAGGACTGCATTTGGTCCCCATTTCTCCTCCTGCGTCCATGATTCGATAGGCGCCAAGCACAGCGTCACTTCAGCGGAGACAGAGTCTGGGCACCGAGCAGGGACCATATTGACAAGCTGGCTCTGAGCCAGCAGTGAGTGTGGAAGAGCAGGGCTCACGGCCGGATGCTGAGCCCTGCTGGGTGGCTCTGTGGGCCCGCTCCCTTGCCCAGGCCAACACCTGGCACAGCCCGGCAGAGGTGGTAAGGACTTCTGATACACAGAAAACCCAGAAGAAAAAACTATTATGTCTGTGAATGCTGGGTGGTTGATTTTGAGAGGAGACACAGAATGATGAGAGGGACCCCCGTGTGGCTCCTGGAGGCCCTGGGAAGAGACACAGCTGTTGTGGTGCCTAGCTTTGCTTCCACAAAGTGAAAAGAAATCCTAATGGTTTAAAAAACAAACCTTTTCTGGTCTAGCTCTTGTGACTTTATTATAACCCCCTCCAAAAGCACATAAAGTAATAGGAAAAAATCAAAGCCATTAAAAAGTGACCAAACCAGGAATGGTACTGTGGTGTGGCAGCTAAAGTTGCCCCCTAGCACGAGCATCCAGTGGGAGCCAATTCAGCCCTGGCTCTTCACCTGCTAATGTGCCTGGGAAAGCAACAAAAGACGGCCCACGTGCTTGGATCCCAGGAAGCACGGGGGAGACCCGGATGAAGCTCCTGAATCCTGGCTTCTGTCTGACCCAGCCCTGGCCACTGTGGCCATCTGAGCAGTGAACCCATGGATGCGAGACCTCTTTTCCTCTCTCTACCTCTGCCTTTCCCTCCCTCCACCAATTCCTTTCAAAAAAACTGAGTAAATCTATTTTTTTTAAAAGGCAAGCCAACACCAAAACAGCCACACAACGGTGACATTTTCATTTTGCAGTGAATTACAAATCTGCAAGTGGTCATCACAGGATGATTCCATGACTTTTAACAAACTGTTCCGTCCAAGCAACCTTGAAGAGCTTGCCTCCCACAACAGCCCCTTGGAATTCACTTCCTTTACACATTCAAGTAGGGCCTTTCATTCCCTCCCACTAAGTGACTGCTTTCCTTTTACAACAGCTCGAGATGCTGCTGTTTAACTTCACAGTGTTTAACGCAGCATCCTGCAGACAGGCTCTGGCGGGACTGGCTGTCCAGATGTCCACGTCCCGTACCCGGGGGGCTGCGTTCAGTTCCCGCCTCCACTCCTGACCCCAGCTTCTGCTAATGCAGACCCCGGGAGGCAGTGCTGATGGCTCCGGTGGCTGGGTCCCTCCAGCATGTGGGAGACCTGGGTTGAGCTTCTGGCTTCTGGCTTCACAACCTCCCCGGGCGTACCTTTAACAGGTGTCTGGGGAGTAAAACAGCAGACTAGAACAGAGAGCATGCTTTTCTCTCTCCACCAAATATAAAAAGAAAATGTTCGAGATGTGTTTGTCTCTAAGGATTAGTAGGACAAAGGCACCCACAACCACTGTGCTGCTGTGTCCTGGGCTCATTGCACTCCTCAGCGACCCTCGAAGATGCCTGCTGAAGACAGGTGCCACCACGTACCATGCACAGGCTGGGGGTCTTAACTCTGTGGATGAAGGACCTGAGAGAACGGGGCATCCACTTCAGGTCCAAGAAGAGACCAGTGCCAGAGGCTGGGGAGACAGCAGGTGGTCTGGCCCTATGTTTGATGGCATGTGCATGTGTAAAGTAAAACCCTCCACATTTGCACACAGTTGGGCTACTGGATTGCAATTTCATTCGAGAAAAGCAAAATATGAACTAATAAATATTCAAAACATCTATGGTGTTATGTCCAAGGTCTGGCTGGGGGTGTGGGGAGGAGGTGCCCAGGAGTTGGGGGATTTCATGAAGGAGGGCTGCTGTCACGCACAATACCCCGATGTTACCCTGACACACAGGTTTTCCACCGGGAGATCAGACTGGGACACAAGGCACAGCAGAGAAGAGGAGCCCAGTGGGGGCTGCAAACCCAGCCCCGAAACTCAAACTGCCAACAGAATGGGCAGGTGGTGACCGTGGTAGGAACAGGGAGCCACCAGTAGTCACCCAGCCTTGACGTGGCAGGATAAGTGCGGCTGGGCACCTGGGCCTCTCTGCCTGGCACATGGTCCCCAGGTCAGGGAGCACTGGAGTGGACAGTGACTATGTGCCCAGACCCGGGCACAGATCTGTGAGCTAAACCAAAGCCTGCTGTGCAGGCAGCGTCATTCTGAAGCACACAGGAGTTGCTTTGTGAAAGAACAAAGCCAAAACGTTGGGCCTGACACAGTAGCCTAGCGGCTAAAGTCCTCACCTTGCGTGCACCGGGATCCCACATGGGCACCAGTTCTAATTCCGGTGGCCCTAGTTCCAATCCAGCTCCCTGCTTGTGCCCCAGGAAAGCAGTCGAGGACGGCCCAAAGCCCTGAGACCCTGCTCCCACCTGGGAGACCTAGAAGAAGCTCCTGGCTTCGGATCGGCTCAGCTCTGGCTGTTGTGGCCGCCTGGGGAGTGAATCAGCAGACATAAGATCTTCCTCTCTGTCTCTCCTCTTCTCTGTATACCTGCCTTTCCAATAAAAAAAAAAAAAGTTAAAAAAAGAAAAAAAACCCAACCCTGAATGTTTCAGAACATGAGATGTCCTCGAGGTTATATTCTTGGCATCTGAGGAGTGAACAGTCTTCCGGCTTTCACACGGCAGTTAAGATTGGTTTGTCTTTTTTTTTTAGTAAGTTTCCAGGCAAAAGATAAATTACCCTGTGCCACACAGTTAAAAAAAAAAAGCCTTCTGATTGCCATACTTTAAAAACACATCCAAGGAAGTGCATCAATCACTTAGAGAATTGCACGCAGCCTCCGTGGCTCCGTGTGGCTGCAGCTCGGACAAACACGGCACCCGCTCATCTGCTGAGGGGAAAGGCGCAGCAGGGCTGGGAAGCAGCAGAGGTGTGGGACGCAGGGACGAGGGGGCACAGGGCACGACAGGGAGGCAGGGAGAGCCGGGGCGGGAGTGAAGATGGAGAAAAATCTCCCTGAGGAAGCCACGCGTGGCTCTGGGCCTGGCCTGGACTATCCGGAACGAGCTGTGTCCCCAGCTGTGTCTGCTCAGCCTGACCGCTGCACCTCACAAGTGGGCTCTCACTGCAGACAAGGTCCTGCAGGGGATGAGCAAGGTGGCCCGAGGTCCCCAGAGGTCCTGATCGGTGTGCTGTGGCTACTGTGTGACGAGATCAGGGACCGGTGCCGCGGCACACTGGGCCAGGCCGGCATCCCACATGAGCGCTGCTTCCAGTGCTCCGACCCAGCTCCCTAGTAACCTACCAGGCAGACAGCGGAAGGCGGCCACATGCTTGGGGCCCTGCCACCCACAGGGGAGGCCCTGACGGAGCTGCAGCCTCCGGATACTGGCTTGGCCCAGGCCATTCTGGCCATGTGAGGAGTAAACCGGCAAGCGGAAGTAGTTTATCCCTTTCTGTTACTCGGTCCTTCAAATAAATAAATCAGTCTGTCTTTTAAAAGGCGAGCAGCCTAGGGCCCAGCATGAGATGGCAGGCCCACACACACAGGGACAAAACCACGGGAGGGCACAGCAAGAAGGCAGTGACTGGCAGCCCTGGAGAAAGGCCTTGGGAGGAACCCATACTGCTGTCCCCGACCATGGACTTGCAACTTATGGAACTGAGGAAATGCCACGTGCCACAGCACAGCCTGTGGCATGCTGCTGCAGTGGCTGGAGCAGACGAGGGTGATTGCCAAGCCTAGGTCTGTCCCTAGAGAGGCCCCTGTCCAGGGCCAAAGCTCCGGCACAAACCCTGCAGTGCCACCTTGGCTGCATACCCACATCCCGACCGTGCTGGCTCCAACGCTCATTTCCCTGGCAGCCACAGGGCAGCTCCCGGAGCCAACACAGCAGATCGTGGCCGGCGGCGGCTCCTGAGCCAGTCTCTCTGGGGGCACGGGGACAGGTGTAGCTCTGTCGCGCCCGTCACGAGTGCTCCCCAGTGACCGTTACTGCCATCTCTAAGCCTTCACTATCACTGGAGCCAGAGAGAGGAGTGTGACAGGGACCCCGGGTGGGAACAAGGCAGGTGGGCAGGCAGGGTGACTCCGAGCACAGCATGCCTGGGCCTGCAGTGTGGGAAGGTGGGAAAGGCAGGCGTCTGCTAAGATGTCCCTTTCGCGCGGAGCTGTCCTCTAGCCGTCAAGGACAATGGGATCGGGCTCCAGGTTTCCTTCTCATGACCCCTGGCCATGTGGGTGAGGTCCCACAACAGAGGCCCTGAAGCAAACATGGAGCATTCACCGCCACCCACTGGTGCCATCCCCTCGCTCCCACAGACCCATCCGTTTCCACACCCGCCTTCCTACCTAAGACCCATTTCTCTGACAGGTACTTGACTGTTTCTTTCTTCTTCCCGCTGTAAGGCCCAATACAGATGCTGGCCTGGCCAGGAGCTCGGCTGACCTGACCGCCACACAGCTGCACCAGTTCACACAGCTTGGCCCAGGGAGGGCTGCTGGCTGGCGAGATGAACATGGGAGGCTGAGCAGCGAAGAGGGTCCCCTGGTACTGTCCCAGGGCCAAGTGACGCTCGCGACGGCAGACCTGGAGGGGGAAAGAGGGACAGGGTGAGGCACAGAATCGGCTCAGTCCTTGCTTAGCCTGGGTGAGCTGTGCAGCTCGTGTCACCCTTCTTGGGACAACAGCAGCCTACATGTAAGGTGTTTGAATTCTGAGGACCTGGGAAGATGGTACAACACTGGCACAAAACTGAGATTTCCTGAAGTGGCCATTAGTACAATTCCAAGCAGATAACTTACTAGGCAAAGCTATCCATACACCCTTGAACTCTCACACATCATACAACCAAGAGTTGAGAGTGACTGAGGGTTGAACAAGGTGAGAACACAGTGACAGTACTGCACATCCTCACCAGTCCCCAGGGCAAAGGGTAACTGGGGGTTTCGTAGACAGACCCAGCATTTCAAAGGCTCCTGGCACCTGCCTGGCGTCAGCAAGCCCTGGAGCCCCAAAGCGGCGGGCGGCAATGCCGCACTTCCAACCTGGTGTTCTGCATGGGCAGAGCAAGGATTCCCGTTGGCGGCAACACGACGGGATGTTACTGGAATGGGCGTGATGACAGGAGTAGGCATCAAACTGTGCTCCTGCTCACTCAGGGCACTGCGTCTCTCCAAGGAACAGCAAGAAGGCCTGTCAGTCTGAGTACACACACAGTTTACCAAGTACTAATCCATAAAGGCTCCTGCCTTAGAGCGGACGTGATGATTATTTGTCACTTGTACTTTGAGATTTTCACTTCCATAAAATCTGAGCTCAGTGCCTCAGAAACATCAGTGGCTTTGAGGGGTCTGGGGACTTGCAGGAGTGGATGTGGGGAGCTGGCAGGAACCAGATCCCAGAGTGGCTGATGAGCTCCCCGTCTGTGCCGCTCACAGAACTGCACAGTGACTTGTGCCCCTCTGCTCTTAAAAAAAAAAGACCAAACAGTGAGGAGAAAACCGCTCCAGTGCCAGTGCCATGGATCCAGTACACTCTTCCCCCACCAGGGGTTTTTATCCTTTACCCCTTCCCTGTCCCTTCTATCCCTGACCCCTGCAGCTGAGCACTGCACGCTAGTGCCAATGATTCTACCTGTGTGCTAACTGTGCCTATTCCTGGTGGAAAGATGATTAAGTTTATCTTGCAAATAAAAGCACTGAGCTGAAGCATGCCAAGTGCTTTGCTTTGGCTGAATGGTGAGGCAAGTTGCAGCAAACCCCTCCGGGCCAGGGTTTCCTGGATGAAATCAAGAAAGGCAGTCTTTTCTGCCAGAGTAGCATATGACTGCATATTTCAAACTGTGGATTCAAACAGTGATTGGCAATGGAAGCAACACACGTCTATGAAGTACTGCGACTTCCTGTGCAGATATGGTGGTGTTACTCCAGTCTCTCCTGTGTGCAGTGTGTGCATACACAAATGTGTATGAACATGCATGTATAAATACTAGTGTGTATGAATGTATTTGCACATGTGGGCACACGTGCATATATTTATGTGTGTGCATTTGTGTGTGTGTGTGTGTGTGTGTGCACACACATGGCGGATAGGAACTTAGAGGCTGTCTCTAGACAATCAGTTCTGAGGCTGCAGCCTGATTACCCAGTCCTCTGCCACCCTACCTGGACCAATGTTGAACAATGATGCCTACGCAATGGCTCCTCTGGATAAACCAATCTCTCCATGTGGCACTTGTTTCTCATATTGCCTTGGTTACCTAATCCTTAAATGATTTCTCCCTCCAGTTGTATGCTTAATTCTGTAATGACTCTCATGTCTACCTCCTCTGTATCCTTCTGTCCCTAGCGGCTGAAGGATGCAGGGCGAGTGCTGGCATGGGCTGCAGGAGAGAACATGTTGAGATCTCAGCTCTGCCACTTAGCAAATGCATGGCCCTGCTGAGTCCTAAACGCTGAAGTCTCAGCTTCTGCAAATGTATATTTAAAAAAAACCCAATGTTACGTATACCCAGCAAAAATACTGAGAGTTAGGATGAAAACCTATGCAAGCACAATGCCTGACTGCTAGGAAGGAGCTAAATGAACGCCAGCCACTACCTTGGTGCAGACGCCTTCTGCTGGTGTGGCTGCATGCCAGAGTCCCACGCGTCAGGAGGACCAAGGGGGCGGCACAAGTTAGCATGGAAGTCAACAGTTGTAGATTGCACAAGTATTAATATTTAGTGAATATCTGCATGCGCAGTATTAGTTGTCAAACTAGCTACTTTCTGCGAAAAATCCAATGTTAGTAGCCACAAAAGTCCTGTAAGGCCAAAACTCTCATTATACCCATTTTAGAGTTGATAAAACCCAAGGCTGGACTAATTTGACCACGATGCCAACTGGGGTGCTGTGGGACAGGTGTTCAACATGGATGTGTGGCTCAGCACACTCACGAGCATCATTTCCTTGACAGTAGCTATCTGAGGATACTCACGTCTGCTAGGACCATCTTTCACTTTCTGTTTTTTGTTTTTAATTTAGGATTTACTTATTGTTATTTTTATTTCAAAGGCAGAGAGTTATAGAGAGAAGAAGAAAAAGAGACAGATATTGTATCCGCTGATTCATTCCCTAAATAAATGATCATGCCTGGTGATGGGCTGTACTTCAATGCTTTTCCAAGGCCATCAGCAGGGAGTTGGACCAGAAGTGAAACAGCTGGGACACAAGGCAGCACCCAGACAGGATGCCGGTACGGCGGGCAGGGCTTAGCACGATATACCACAGTGCTGGCCCCCATCTTCCTCTTTCAAATAGGCCTGAGTCCACTGAATTTCTGTCTGACTTGAAGCTGGTTCTCCTTTGCTGATTTGGGACCTGAACTTGTGCTGTCTATAAATACGGTGTCCTGGATCTTCCTCATCTCCCAGTTACGTTATCTTGCACTACACAACCTGGGTACCTTCCCGTCTCCTTCGAGACCTGATATGGACAACAACCGCTGGTGCTTCTGCAGTGTCTTCTCGTCCTGGTGTTCGTGGACGCCAGGCACGTGACTAACACTGCCATATACCAGAGTGCTCCTGCACTGGGTCCTAACTGGAGCAGGGATGAGGAATTCTTTTTGTCGGCCAAGGCCATCTGGACATTTATAACACCATTTGTAGATTACACAAAGTCATCAACTTAAAATACCAACCTGCTGCAGATCATTGAATTTTGAGACCCACCTGTGCTGCCCTGGCAAGGCCAGACTCAGTGATTTCACAAGTCTCACATGCTGGCAGGTGGGATGTTCCCTGCCTCTGCTCTGGTAGGAGGGCCACACAGCTACCTGGCTCTTTGCTGTGTAGCAGGTATAGAGCCCATGTTCAGGGAGAAGTAGGGCATCTTTGTGGGGCGTGGGGGCCTATCTGTAGGGCTGAAGACTTCTCACACAACACTCAGATTAGCCCATGGAGGACAATGTAGACCCTAGATCCCAGGCCCCCCTTGTTCCCCGACCAGCCCATCTCCCAGCATGCCCTGGGCCTGAGCTCCAAGTGTCCCCATCCCAGCTCTTCTTAAGGAGCGGACCAGGAGGAGCCCAGTGGCGCCTCAGCTGCACACATCTGCATCTGTTTAGGAGAACTGGAAGCACAGAACATTTCACAGGCTGACAATGGGGAGAAGAGGACATGTCAAAGCAGAAGACTCACAAAACCCGTAAAGGAGTGCAGACGATTAAAAACCTCATGGCTCTTGGCAGCAAGTTCTCAGGCGAAAACATGTGTTGTCAACCATGGGAGTATGGTTTTTGTAATCAGCCTGTTTTAATGCCATGGCATTTTAGAATTTTCCAAAAGTAGAAAGAAATCCCAAAGAACTTCTCTGAGGAAGAGGGGCAGACATGATTGGGTGAGGGCAGCGAAGGGGCGTATGAAGGCAAGTGGGGGCTGCTGGTGGACACCTATCCTGGAAGCGTTGCGTAGCATAACCTTGATAAGGAAAACCCGCAATGGAATGAAGTCGTTGACACGGTCCAAGCAGACGAAAGGGAAGGGTTTGTGTTTTGTGTTTCTGAGACGCTGTCTTTAAGGAAAAGCTCTCATGGCTTAGCTTGTCCAGAGCTTACCTGTGAGCGAGCGTTCTCCTCCCGGGGACAGAGCATCGTGAAGCAGGGGCCAAAGGCATTCTCCCCCCTTCTGCTCAGTGCCCCTCGCGACCAACGCGGGGCTCAGTGAGTGCCAAATATGTCTCTTTTTTTTCTTAAAACGTCCTTTGAGTTTTTAAAAGGCTACATAAGTGATGGGAACACAATCGTCTTGGGAATCCACAAATAACTGTTTAAAAAGTCATAAATCTGGATTTCATGCCTCATAGTTTTCAACAACTACAAGAAGTATGTCAAAACTCCAAGCCAGCGTGCTCTGTCGCTGCAGCGGTCTGCAGGCTGGTGGCGCTGGGTCTTTTCCAGGCCCGTCGGTGACAACAACAGGGACTGCCCTGCAGTGTTTGGTTCGGAATTGCCGATGACTGGTTTAACTCTCATTTAAAAAACAAACAAAACCATGATAAACTGCAAGGAAATGAGCCCTTTTACATGTTGATGTGACTTATGTATGTGTAGGAATGGTTGTTTGACCCTTTATCAAGTGCTTGGTGGCAAGAAGTTTGCAAACCTTATAAAAATGCTATGTACATTCATGGTATAATTGCAATGGTTTAACTGCAAGTTCTAAGAGGAATTCTGGTTGTACCCCAATAACCCTAGGGTGTTCTGCAAGCTTCAGAGGAGGGCTCACTAAAATCTGCTGAAGCCTGGCACAGCCATGTTCGAGCTCTCCAGCTCAACCGACTGAGCTGTATAGGCAGAAAAAGCAGTTTAACAGGGGGCTCGCTAACACGAGCTCCATGACAGCCACGTGGGCCCCAGCCCAGAAGGACTTACAAAGACCGGAAGTGGCTGGGCATGCAGGAGGTCAGAAAAATCTTTCCATGCGAGACAAAGGAAAAGACTGGAAGCAAAGAGGTGCAGAAGAGACAGGTTGTGCTGTGACTCTGGGGTCCCCTGTCACCGCACACCTCCCTGAGGGCAGAGAGGGAGAACAATGGGCCCCAGCCCCTTCCAGATGGTGGAGACGGCCGTCAAGCATCTCTTACTGGCTGGTAAGGGCTGCCTAATGGGGTCTCAACACCGCTAGGAATCCAAGAGGTCCACGTGAGCTTCTCTATCCCCACAAGCTTCTAGGGTGACCGGGTGTTCTTTGGTCACACACAGCCCAGACCTTGCTACGATCACAGCAAAAGTCAGAGTTATCAGACAAAAGCACACCTATGCATTCAATGTAGATTTTAGGTGACACGGAAGCTTTCAGAAGAAAACCGAGGATCCAATGAAACGGGCAAATTTGGGTATTTTTGTGAAGAAGTGGGAAGAGTCGTGTGATTGCACAAATGGGATGCGACCGAATGGCACTGCCTGTCCCATTCTTCTTCGTGGCGTTATGTTCTCAGAGCAGGGGGAGAACTCCGCAGGGCTCCCCTTGAACGGGGGTCCTCTCGGGGAAGGTGAGGCGGCCTGCCTGCTCCCGTGGCTTTTTCAAGTGCCCAGAGCCCTCTCTGGGACAGCCAATCCTCCCTTCCTTCCGGCTGCCACACTGCAGAGGGTAGCTCCCTGTGGCAGCGATGGAAGGGACATCCCCACAGCCCTTGTCCTCAACTGGCAATCACAGGTTTCAGCTGCAGAGTCGGAATAGTCTCTCCAGTCCTCATGGATCTTCTTTTAACAGAAAATGGCCAAATGCTTTATGCAGTTCAGGGTTTTTTTTTGTTTGTTTGTTTGTTTTGTCTTGCTCTTTTTAATACTTTGTTTGAGCAATGGAAAGATAGCTCCTCTTCGCTGGTTCACGCCCCATATGCCCACAGCCGAAGGCAGGAGCCAAGAATTCCAGGCAGGTCCCCCACGCAGGTGGCAGGGACCTAGGTACTTGGGCCGTCATCAACTGCCTCCCAGCAGCGTTAGGAAAGAGCTGGATCCGACGCGGAGGGGCCAAGACCTGAACTGGTGCACATGCGGCATTTGCGCATCCCAAGGGGTGTCTTATTCACTCAGCCACATGCCTGGCCCTAACTCAGGATTTTCAAAGAAGCTGCTATTCAAAGCCATGCTGCTGGTTCAAGATTAAAAAACGTAACTTGTAAATTTTCAAGTATGAATTGGGATGAATTGTATTTAAGCGTTGCAAATGTTCTGCTTTCGTTCTACGTATAAGTCAATAGAATCAATCACTTCAAGCTTTTCCTTAGGCCAGGAAGGCTTGTCAAAGCACTCCAGAATCCTCACCGTGCTCCGGTCTTACCAATTTACTGCTGCTTAGAGGAGTTTCCAAACTGACTGAAGCCTGACAAACTTCCTCACAAGTTTTTCATTAAGATAAAATATACCAACTTGTATTTTAAAATTTTTCTCCTAAAAATTATTTTCACGGCTGGCACAGTGGCAAGAGGCTATTCCTCCACAGTGGTGCCACTATCCCATATGGGCAGCAGTTCATTTTCTAGCTTCTCCATTTCCCATCTAGTTCTCTATTCATGGCCTGGGAAAGTAGCAGAGGATGGCCCAAGGCCTTGGGCCCTGTGCTGTGGGGAAGACCTGGAGGAAGCTCCTGGCTCCTGGCTTCGCATCAGGTCAGCTCCAGCTGTTACAGCCACTTGGTGAGTGAACCAGTGGATCAAAGTCCTTCTCTATCTTTCCTTCTCTTTCTGTAAAATATGCCTGTCCACTCAGAACTCTGGGCTATTATTCTATAAGATAAATTAGGAAGATATCACTTTGTCTTGGTTTAAAAAGAAGTGAAAGGCACAGAAGTGAAACGTCACAGAAAAATGAAATCAAAAGATAAATTAATTTTGATGCAAAATCTTAAAATCTTTTTAATTTCCATGCAATGCCTTTTCTGTGAACTTGTTGAACACTCCGTGTATGCTGTTCGGTTCCACCACTTCCTTCTGTAGAGCCCAAATTTAGCTCCAGCAGAAAAAGGGTCAATAGGATGCCTGCAGGCAGAAGACCTTGTGAGATAAGGAGCGGCAGAAGACCTTGCAAGATAGAGAGCTAGGAGCCGTTGGGTGCTTTCCAAGAGCTTGGAACAGTAAGTTTCAGTTTCCCAAGTTTCTATTTTACAAAAGAGAGATAAGTTTCCATTTCTCAGACATTGAGCCATTCTTAAAGACTGCTTTAAGCAGGGGCAGCTCCTGTACCAATCATAGCCTTGTGTGACTTAAAGGTGCCAATGGGATCCCTGCAACTATGCATCTGCTTCTGTAACCCCGCTTCCTGCTTCCCATATCCTATAAAAAGACCCAACTTGTGTGACTCGGGGCGACTCCTTACTCGAACGAGCGGGAGCGCCCACGAGCCCGTGTGAAATAAACCTTGCCTCATGCGTGATTGCATCTCTTGGTCTCCTGTCTCGTGTCTGCCGGAGGCCTCCATTCGTTGAGGGGCGAGGGCCCCTGGCCCCTGCCCACTCAGGTTTAACATTTGGAGGTTCCACCGAGATTTGGGGACCCTCTGCCGCACCCACGGACAGCTGGCCAACAGGAGGTAAGGCTGTGACTGCAGTCAATCGCTTTCTGTTGTCTCTTATTGTTGTTTCTCTTTGTGATATTGTGAGACTTGGTTTTTGGAGATCTCTTTGTGATATTGTGAGACTTGGTTTTTGGTGATCTCTTTGTGATATTGAGAGACTTGGTCTTTGGTGTTTTCCTGACGGATCCGTGTGGCCTCTGATGAGGCGTGTGGGGGAGACTTGAGAAGGAGTTGACGGACTCAGACTTCTCTCTCCCCACTCCGGGGGGCGCCCCGTGGGAGTGGAAGCCTTCGGGCTTTGTGTGGAAGCCTTTGGAGCTTCATGTGGAAGCCTTCGAGCTTCGTGTGGAAGCCTTTGGAGCTTCGTGTGGTGGCCGTGTGGCCTCTGATGAGGCGTGTGGGGGGGACTTGAGAAGGAGTTGAAGAACTCGGACTTCTCTCTCCCCACCCCGGGGGACGCCCCGTGGGAGTGGAAGCCTTCGGGCTTCGTGTGGAAGCCTTTGGAGCTTCGTGTGGTGGCCACATCTTTTTTTTCCTTTTCTTTTTTCCTTGTTGTTGTTGTTTTTGGGTGCATTTATTATCCAGGGGTTAAGTCTGGTTGAACTCCCCGTGTGTTCTGTAGAGGCACCAGCGCTGTGTGAGTAAGCACGCTGTGTGTGTGTGTGTGAAGAAGACTTGTGTATGTTGCCTGTAAGGTGTAAAGTTTAATCAGTAAGTAGTGTATATGTGTTAAAATAAACCAAAGGGTCACAACTCCCCTGAGTCTCTCCCTAGATCACTGGAGTGAGGTCCGTGACCAGAGTCACAGCCTCTCCGTGGATGTGAAAAAGAAGAAATGGATGACCCTCTGTGTGACTGAATGGCCATCATTCGATGTCGGATGGCCACGAGAGAGAACTTTTCATCTACCCATCATTTTACAGGTTAAAGATCCAAATCTAGAAGAGTGGTAAATGTGTAGGAAAGTGTGTAAGGTGGACAGGTCCAAGTGAAAATTAATTTGCTGTGAAAATTTGTATATTTGCGGGCCTAAATTGGATGTATACTGTGTGTCCTTGTTTTGTAGCCCTGTTTTTATTTTAGGCTTGAATTAAATGCCTGAGAAGGCTCCCACAGTTTTGGAGTACTGCTGGTTGGCCAAGGTGTGGCTTCTAGACAACAAGACCTGGGCGGGAGCAAGCTCTTCAGTTAATTTAACTCTTTCTAGTCTGAGAGATTTTGGTTCCTTTTCTAGGGTGGTCTCTGCCTCTAACTAGGAGTGTAAAATCCTATGTGCCTTTTGTAATATATTTTACTAACATTAATAATGGGTTCATGTGCCTTATCAGAGTTTTTATATTATGGCAAGTGATTTCAGTAATAAACTCTCAAGATTTTACAATGTTCTTTGCTACTTTTTGGTCTTAAAAGTTAGCACTGGCTTCTAGTGTTGTAACTCAGATCAGATCTGACCTACTTGTCAGCATGCTCAGTTCTCCCGACTTTGGGAATTCCATAGGATCCATGGAACTCTCAAAGAAAGAGACAAAATTTGGATAATTCAGTTCCTATTTGAAACAACCTGGATTATATTCTTACAATGTTATAAAATTATGCAAAGTTGGTTGCTTCATATGTTCTATACAGTAATGGATATTTACATGGTTACAAAGAATGTGTATTGATGTTTATGTCCATTGGTCAAAATGTTTTTGATCACAAAATTGATTCAAGTTATAAGTTATCTGTGCTCTTATTTATGAAAAAGTACTGTTTTTAAAATTTTGCCTTACAAGAAAACAAGGAGTTTTTAAAGGATGTGTAATAAAGTTGTCTATATCGTACATAATCTTCTAAGTATTTAACCTTTTTAAAGCAACAGAATCGAAACAAAAATCAAAAGTTCTTGTCAGAAGTTCTTCAGTGCCCTTGACTTCAGTAAAACAGAAGATAAAAAGATAGTCCAGGCCAATCAGCCCAAGAAAAAAAGAAGGGGCATGCTTGGAGCCTGGCCTTTGAAGAAATTGAGACTTTAGAACCTTGACCTTGTCTCTGCCTTCATTTAAAAAGAGAAAAGTTCCCAAATCAACTAAAAGGAGGTAACCGCTTCTGGTTCTGAAGCGGGTTTGGGTTTTAAAATGTGTTCATGAGTTGGTTATATATAAAAAAATAATTAAAGATTGCCTAAAGCAATTGTATTTAAAGGTTAACCTGTTTTTGTTTAGAAAATGTTTTAGTTTAGAGTTTTAAATGTTTCAAAATGTAGATCCAGAGAATTGCCAGATGAAAGCTGGTTGTGAATCTGAGAATGTGTTCTTGGTAAGAAGGTTATGAAAAGAGAGTACTTTTGTTAAAGAAAGAGCATAGTTTGTAGAATTTTTTTGTCCTACAGAATGGCTAAAAAAAAAAAAAAAAAGAAGAAGAGCTGGGACAAAATACTTAAAGGTTTAAGCACGTTAAGAAAGAGTTGGGAAGTCAGAAAAGTTGAAATGTGAGTCTTGTAAATTTTATATAATTGGCTATAATTTTTGAGATACTATGACAGTATTGTTTAAACTTTTAACACTAATATCTAAGGTATATTGATATTAGATACAAATGTGTTCTTGATGAAAAATGTTATAAAGAAAAGGTTTTTTTGGAAAAAAATAAAACATTTGCAGAATAAAGTTTGCTGAAGAAAGAATGGAGAAGCCGTGAAAAATGTGAGAAGGATACATCTTATATGATTTGTATGCAATATAATTAATCATAGTCTCTAAATACTATTTACAACATTTCCTAGGTAGTCTGTTTAATTAGTGAAATTGTGAGATGATTTTATACATTAATTTCTGTCTTTAATGTTATAGTTTCCTTTTTGGTGACCGATTAAGGAAATATACATTTTGCCTTCCAGTTAGGTAACTTTTGAGTTCTCTATATTGTCTTTGTTAAGTTCGCATAACTTAAAAAGAACAGTGTTTTCAAGAGTATTTTCTGATATGTATTTAATTTAAAATATCTGCATAATTACTTTATAAGTAAAAAAATGATCTGGTACTGCTTAAATCAGCTTGACTAAATATTACTTGATAATAATGAGAAATCTCTAATTAGATCCTTTAAGACCTCTTGGTATATTTAACAGGTTTAACTCTTGTGTTTTGGAATTTCCAAATGGGCCCTGGAGGTCTGAAAGTCAAAAGAATGTGTGTCAAAGTCTCTATCTTTCTTTTAGTAAAGGTAATAACTTAGTTTGAATATTTGGATTATATGCAAAATATTGTAAAATGTGAGATTATGTTAAATTTCAAGTTCTCTCGTATTGTTATTAGTCATGATGGTTAGGCTCCTAAGCCTAAAAAGTACAACCATGTGTAAAATCCTACAGGTGATTTCACAACGCTAAATGAAACATAGGTGTCTCTACCTATTTAGTGTTTTATAATTCTAATCATGGCTACTGTATTTTCTAAGTTCTGACAGACCTATTGTATCCATTAAAACTATGATTTATTCAGATTACTAAGAGCAAGATATAATTCTAAATAACTGGTCACTTTAAAACACTTCAGAGAATTCTCAAGTAACTGTTATAAAAGCTGTTTTGTTTTATAATGTGTTTTATCTGATATGCATGTGCACGTTTATGTGGAAAACTATGAAGTCTATTTTAATTGGCTTATAAATGAAAATGTTCATAAATGAAAATTGTTAAGCTGAATCCTTTTGAAAATAATGTATGGATGCATAATTAAATTCTTGGAGAATTATGTCTGTTCCTGTTTTCTCAGGACCTACGAAGTCTGTTCAACTATATAGTTCTGCATGCATTCAAATAGACTTTCTGCTAAAGGCACAGTTTCAAAACGTCATGGAATGCCAGATCCCCATGAACTAAGTGGTAAAATGCATGACTGTATATATATATAAAAGTGTTCAATGATAACTCAGATGTCAGGTAGTGTTAAAAATGCTCCAACATGGGAAACGGTTCTTACAGCAGACTCATAGACTGACAATCTTGAGTAACACTCAGTGGCCTCAGAATCAGCCCAAAGGCATTCTGGTCTGACAGAAGAGCCAGCATGAGAACAAGCATATCAGGTGTGGAAAGCCAGGACACTGCTGCAAAGACTGTCCCTCTGCGAAGAACCTCAGTGGTCCACGCCCCAGTGCAAAGAAGCAGCCATCGAAGATGGTTGTGCTCTTCTCTCAATAGAGGAGAGAACTTCCACTTTGTATATGGCCTTGTCTAAAGAATCCTGAAAGTGTTGTGAATTGAAGAAGCTTCCACAGCCTAAGCATTGTGTGACAAGAGCCTCAGGTGATCACTGATGTCACACATAAGAGTGTTAATTTGTTAAACTCGTTAGAATCACTGTGTACTGACTTCCCATGCAGGACCTCTATCTTCAGAGTTACACTAGAAAGATATATTATTAATATTCATAGATTCTTTTAAGTAGTGATTTGTGAATTTCAAAAAACCTTTTTAGACTCCGCTTGGCATAAAAGCTAAAATAAAGGTCGCCTCGGCCCTTGTTTAGTAGAGTAATGTGGGTTGGTGCCCCTCATTAGTGCTACAGTGGTTTCACAACCTAAGAGAGGCCCCACCAGAGTTCTGCCATGCATTCCAGGTTTAATTAGAGGTAAACTCTACCTTCCTCTGATAACTGTGGTAGACATTACCTATGCAATAATTTCCAAAAAGTCAGCTTGCATTTACCTGTCCTGTAGCGGGCTTATATCCAGATGCTACATGCTAATCCTTACATTGTTACTGTGCCTTCTAATTAATCTAGGTCAACTATTTATACAGCTCAAAAAAGAGTTTCATAATTTAGTAAAACAAAGGTTAAAACCTAACAATTCTCTTACATCTAAGCTTTGGAGCTCAAGTATTAAAACTAATGTTATGTTTTGTTATCTAGATTTCAACAAGAAAAAGATTTTCATGTGCCAGGCTGTGCATCAAGCATCTGATGACTTCTGCCTTCTATCAGGAACCGTTAGATAGACCCCCCCACTATTACTGTTACTCGACTGCGCCCATTCTCAGCAGGAAGTAGTCAAGAGCGGAAGACGACGTCCCCTTTCCCTAAACAGTTGACAATTAAGGTCTCTGGTTCCTGACAGAACTGTGTTGTATACATGTAACATCTTAACACTAAAAGATTCTTAAATATTAGTATTTTCAACGATGCTTGTACATTGTTAATTGTATTAATAGTGTTATTAAATCAGATATTTAATTAGCTACTAAAATGAAAAATGAAGAACCTAAATGTTCTCTGCCTTTTGTGATTCTGCCCTAATGGCTTGGCTGAAGACTGTGTAAACTCCAGGCCTGACAGTCTACGTGACACCCGACAGAACGCCTGGCAAGTCACGTAAGCAGACCACTCCTCAAAAAGAAAGATTGTGCGCTGCCCTAAAGGAAAAGTGTTGTTTTCATGCGGATCAAACAGGCGTAGTTACTGAGACATTAGATAAACTGAGAGAAAGACTGGACCAGAGACAGAGAGAATTTGAGGCCCAACAGGGCTGGTTCGAAGGAGTGTTTAACCGCTCACCCTGGCTGACTATCTTAATTTCTTCGCTACTGGGACCACTCATCATTTCGTTTTTGCTCCTAACCATTGGGCCATACGTTATCAATAGACTAGTATGGTTCATGAGAAAAAGATTGTCAGTGATCCAGACTTCTATACTAACAAACCAGTATCAAGCCCTCAGGCCAGAACAAGAAGCAACTTGAGTCAATGATTTGCCTCATGCCCAAAAGAAAAGGGGGGAATGTAGAGCCCAAATTTAGCTCCAGCAGAAAAAGGGTCAATAGGATGCCTGCAGGCAGAAGACCTTGTGAGATAAGGAGGGCAGAAGACCTTGCAAGATAGAGAGCTAGGAGCTTTGAGCAAGGGCAGCTCCTGTACCAATCATAGCCTTGTGTGACTTAAAGGTGCCAATGGGATCCCTGTAACTATGCATCTGCTTCTGTAACCCCGCTTCCTGCTTCCCATATCCTATAAAAAGACCCAACTTGTGTGACTCGGGGCGACTCCTTACTCGAACGAGCGGGAGAGCCCACGAGCCCGTGTGAAATAAACCTTGCCTCATGCGTGACTGCATCTCTTGGTCTCCTGTCTCGTGTCTGCCGGAGGGCTCCATTCGTTGAGGGGCGAGGGCCCCTGGCCCCTGCCCACTCGGGTTTAACACTTCCTGCTGAACCTTTGGTCAGAAATGCAAGGCCATTTCTGGTGCCTTCCTGCTGATGGGCCTTTCCGAGGTGCTTGGGGAGGGGTGTGGGCAGAGATGAATGAAAGGCAGGGAGTCTGTGCTCACGGGGAGCAAGCCCTTGTAGGCCCAGCCCACGGGGAGCGTGCCCTCCTACGTCCAGCCCACGGGGAGCGAGCGCTCGTATACCCAGCCCACGGGGAGCGAGCGCTCGTATGCCCAGCCCACGGGGAGCGAGCCCTCGTATACCCAGCCCACGGGGAGCGTGCCCTCCTACGTCCAGCCCACAGGGAGCGAGCCCTCGTATGCCCAGCCCACAGGGAGCGAGCCCTGGTACGCCCAGCCCACGGGGAGCGAGCCCTCGTATACCCAGCCCACGGGGAGCGAGCGCTCGTACGACCAGAGGCTACACGTCACAGGCCTGGGTTCCCACAGGGCAGCATGATGAGGAGGGACTTTTCTCTTGCTAGCGATGTGGGCAGCCCACCCTAGTTTTACTGCATTCTCTGGTCCTTAACCGTCCACCCACAAAGGGGATGGACCAGCTTGTTTTCTTTGCCTTCTGCTTGAGTACTGTTGGTTTGGTGGTTCCTTCTTAGCTGTTGTCTCACTCCGTGGAACTGACTGTAAAATCTAGCACTGCTCTCAGCTCGGTCAGTCCCAGAATCCTTGCCCGCCCCTCAACTGGCTCCATGTGCCACTGTCTTCAGCCAACAGTCCAGGGGTTCCGAGGGTTTCTGTTGGTCTTTTTGTTTCAGTGCCTAAGTAGAGCACCAAAGCCTCAAACAGAGACGTGAAGGGCAGGTCTGCTTTCCGCCTCTTTCTAGCCACAGAAGCAGGAGAGCAGGAGTGGTGAAACACCTGGCTGGCTCCTCTTGGAGGGACTGCTTGTCCCCGGGGGAGGCCAAGTGGGGAAGCACTGTGACCCCAGAAAGCAACTTTCCTGGGAGCCCAATCTCGCAAGAGGGACCAAGCCAGCCAAAGGCAAAGGCTAGGCTCTCACGGCTGCTGCCCACTCAGCACCAGGTGCTACGACCTGCTGACCCTGATTCTCAGTATAGAGTGGAGTACTTATGTAAAAACTATATAAACGAGAGCAAATAGTGAAATACTGACGTGTAATCCCATGAATGTCACTGATATTTTCACCAAATTACTTAAAAAAACTGACATGCACATCAAGAGCCATTAAAAAAGTACATCCGGGTCTGGTACAGTAGCCTAGCAGCCGAAGTCCTTGCCTTGCACGTGCTATATTGCATATGGGTGTTGGGTCATGTCCCAGCTGCTCTACTTCCCATCCAGCTCCCTGCTTGTGGCCTGGGAAAGCAGTAGAGGACTTCCCAAAGCCTTGGGACCCTGCATGAGCATGGGAGACCCAGAAGAAGCTCCTGGCTTTGGATCAGAGCTCAGCTGTGGCCCTTGTGACTGCCTGGGGAGTGAACCGTGGACAGAAGATCCTTCTCTCGGTCTCTACTTCGCTCTGTAATTCTGACTTCCCAATAATAAATAAATAAATCTTTTTAAAAATCACTTTTACTGAGTTTCATTTATAAGCAATAAAATGTGCCCATTTTAAACACACTGTGGCATTTTAAGCTAAACCTCTGCCTGTGGTGACAGCACCCCACATGTGTGTTAGTTCATGTTCCAGCTGCTCCACTTCCATCCAGCGCTCTGGCCTTGGGACGGCAACGGAAGGAGACTTGAGTCCTCGGGATGCTCGGAGGAGGCTCCTCATTCTGGACTGGCTCAGCTCTGGCCACGGCGGCCATCGAGGAGTGCATAACCCAAAACAAGACCCTCTATTTCGGTTTCTTCCTCTCCCTGTAACTCAGCATTTCAAAGAAAAATAAATGTTTAAAATATATAAATGCGAAAAGGTTGATGATTTTGACAAGTTGAAGTAGTAACAGCTCAAAGAAAATGCAGAATTTCTCTGCTACTCCAAGAAATTCACTCATATTCCTTTGCGTGACCCCCCACATGACCACTCGAGGAAGGCAAATTACAGCCGGCCTCCTGAAAGCTGTTGAGCTGGAAATCCTGGCTGGGACCAAAGGAACCACCTCCTGCCCTATTAATTCTACTTGCTTATCTGAGAGAAGAACACAGAGCGCTACCACCCATGGTTCACCTTCCAAATGCTAGCAGTGGCCAGGGTCACATGCAGAGGCAAGAACACCATCCACCTTTTCTGCACCTGCTTGAGCCACTGCCGCTCCTCCCAGGGTCTGCACTCCCAGCAGCCTGGAGTCAGGAACCAGGGCAGGGCACGGAACCCAGGCATGCCAGTGTGTAATGTGGGCATCTTAACAGGTATATCAACTACTAGACTAAAAACACCTGCTCCTCTGAAAAAAAGAAAAAGAAAAAAGGAGTATGGATTACCTCCTCGGGAAACCGGGGGAATGCAGACAGGAGGTGGATGCGTGAGGAAGAGTGGCAGCGAGGTCAGGGAGTGCTCTCAGGGGGCTGGGGCCCTGGGATCCAGTAGCCTCACAAACACATAAATATAATTTATTTTTTCCTATCATAAGTCCATGCTTGCCAAGTCATATTTAGTTTATTGCATCTCTTAAAATAGTCAAAATAGAATAACATCTGAAAATACAAAGCAATTATGCTTTAGAGAGTGGCGAGAGGTCAGAGTTTAAAACAGTGAAACACAGGGAGCTGGGCCAAGAGGTGACTCAGAGGGAAGGAGATAAGATCTGTCTGCAAATACCTGGAGGTGGTAAACAACAAGGAACAAACCCGCCAGGCCACAGCAGGGGCTGGCCAGGAAATGATCGGCAGGCAGGAGTCCCACGCGTGCGCACACAGCCTCCTCTGCAGGCACTGCGGCCCTTCCTGCCAATCGCTCTAAGAGCTGGTCCTGATGATGTCTGTGCTGCTGGGCCCCCTCCCTTCAGGAGGCTGAGTTCTGCTGCCACCTGCCTTCCCTCCTCACAGAGGGACCTGCCACGGACCACCTTCCCTGGCAGAGTGCCTGCTGGAACCTTGTGCACAGGGAGCTCTGGCTTTCTAGACACGCATGCCTGGCCTCTAACCACACACAGGAGGCAGCCTGAGATGCACACAGGTGCAGCGGGCTACAGAGAGGAAACACGCAGGCCCAGCTTTCATGCCACTGCACCTCCTCCAAATGACACTGGCAGACCAATGAAGCTGTGGTACCTTAATATCCTAGTCCTAGGTATTCATCCTGGGGAATTCAAGATGCTGCTGCTGAAGTCATGCAATGGACCTCTCCGGGAGGTGTGGAAGTGGTCCCCAGGAACGCTTGTCCTTCGGCTAAGTAGGAAAACGTGTGTGTGTATGTGTGTGTGTGCACATGTGCTGAGTTGTGTGTGCTTGCACACACTGTGCACCGTGTTGTTTGTGTGGAGCGCACATGTTGCGTGCTGAGTGTGTGAGGGAGGCCAGGCATCATGAGGCTGGCACACATGGCTGGATGGCAGCAGCGACAGGGACACCTGCTGGGGAGACAGGCAGGGAAGCTCGAGGCGGCTGGCTTCACACTGAGGCTGGGAACTGCACTGAGCCAGCAGAGTGGGAACTGCTGCCATCTGAGGGCAGAATGTCACTGGCCAGGGTCTCCGCTGCTGCTCCTGGGGCTCCGGTCCCCATGCCAAGTGGCTGGCTTGGCATGGCCAACTCAGCATTCCCAGCCGAGGTGCTGTTTCACCCATGCCCTCAGCAGCGCCGAGCGGCAGCCGCCCATCTTGGATTCGCTTTGTGACTCTGTCATTCAGAGGTGCAGATGTCCTCTCAGACCCAGTCCCTTCCTGTCATGGGGACACTGCTCTGCTCATTGTTATTCAGTCAAAACACTGACATGGTGCCCGGGCTTCCTCCAGGGCAGACGGGCCAGTGTGCTGCCCACTCCATCTGAGACTTCCCGGCTCTCCAGGGCAGGGCGGGCTGCCCTGTGTCAGCCGGCCTGATTTCAGAAGTGGGTCCCCCAGGGGCAGGTGACGGAAGACTGGCTTGAAGCAGCACCTGTGTCCAAACGAGGCCCTGGCAGGAAGAGCCAATATACTTCCACCTGGAGCACAGGGGTTCTGGGGCCAGGCTGGGGTCTCACAGAAAGCAGACATGGGCCGTGTCCCTCCTGGGCTGCTTCCATGTGAATCTGAGGCACTGTTTGACTAGCCTGTTAGCTGACCAGCACCTGTTTAAACCTCTGACCTCTCTCTTGTCTGCACATCTTAAGGCTACGTTCTGGATGAAACGTTCAGAGCAGAACAGGCATCTCCAAGAGGACTGCTGTGCTAAGGACAACTCCATGGTGCTTCTGCCACTTCTTAATGCCAAGAATCAAAGTGAGCTATCTACTGCTGTGGCAGCTTACTTTACCAACCTCCTAACAGCAGGCAGAGTGTAAGAAGCTAAGTCACAACACTTCCTAACCATCTGCAAAACCACTCCCTGAGGCTCATGATCTACCAGTTTCACTCTTCTTCTAGTTCCCACACAGGTAATTCCGTAACAGCGTCTACTTACTGAAGAAGAGAATTCCTGCGTGTTTTATGTGCCTGACCTGAATGGCAGATAATATATGTTGCCAAACGCACACAATCTCTGTGTTTCTATGCAGTTTCCTACCCCTACCTGACTCCCACTACTTCCCAAAAACAAAACACAGATAAGTCAGCAGAGGGGAAAACTCCCAGGCGCCCATTTCCAACAACAGATGACTCAACGCGCACCTGAGAATTTGTTGTGCCTGTGTGTACTAAGGTTCTGAACTTCCTGTTTCAATAAAATACCAAACAAGTTGTGTTTCCTTTACAAATAGGCTGTTACATCAAGCCCTGTTCCTATCATTTCGGGTTTTTGTCTCCCTTCCAACATTTTCTTTGGCAAATGTAGAAACATTCTAATTAAAGTGGGGAGGAAAACACGCATCATTCATCACGCTGAGAATAATGCACAAAGGCACATCCTCGCTTGCCTTCTTTCACTGAGTTCTGCCCTGCTTTAAACAGCGGGGGCCTGGCGGCACGCAGCCCCCGACACGTTCCTACGCAGTGGCCTGCACAGAGCCTGAGTCACTTGAGGAAAAATTCCAAATGTATCAATGATTCCTGTCACAAGCTCCACATTCTCGGAGAAATATCCTTCCGGTCCTTTCAGGTAATCATGTGACCGCGGCGAGGTCTGAGATCACAGACTTCCGATGTGCAGGCACGGGGCTGACGTGGGGGGCGGATTCTCCCTTTCTGGGTGGTTTACACGTTGCTTTTTCCTGCCCTGCATGGGACCAGCTCCCTGGAAGTCACAAGGACCTGTTCCCTTGCCCACCCAATCGAGCAAGGAATGTGTGCATACGTGTGTGTGCGCACACGTGCGTGGCAGGATTGAGCTTGTGAGAACAAATGCTTATTGCTTTTCCTCTGAAGCCACCTTGGAAAGTCACTTTCTGAATGTGGAAGGCTCTCTGGTTCAGGTCATGGCTCTCCCAGCCTGACGGACCAGCGCAGCACAGCTGCCCATCTCACCAGCCATGACCTGGGCTAAATGGGAAATGCAGGGCCACCCGGGGCATGTTTGCTTCAGCTGAGGATGTCATGGGAGACAGAGCCACATGGAGAGACAACAACTGCCCTGCCTCCACCGCTGAGGCGCTCAGCCAGGTGTGGCCCAGCAGGCACAGAGCTCCTGGCTTCTCTTGGTGTGGCCAAAGCCTAGGCCCCGGCTTTGCTCCTCTCCAAGCTCCGACTCAGGCACCCGCACTGCTACTGCTTCGGCTCCCGCATTGCCCGCACTGATTCCGACTGTGGGATTCTGGAGTGTTCACTCTCCGGACTCTCCCGACCCCAACTCCTGAAGCCCAGGAAAAGTGCGGGCCAAGTCTCCGGTGACTTCCTATCATTGTCCAACTTGGTGTCTCCGAGCTGTCTCATACCTTCCTCTTCACCTGTGCACACGGACCTTCTCCTCCCTTAGGGGAGGACGAGATGCAGTTCTACACAGATGAGCGCTAAGGCTGACTGGTAGAGCACACAGCCTGCGAATGTGGCTGTTGAGCAGCAGGCACGACTGGCACTGGCTCTGTGACGCATGCTGGGGGCACAGAGATGAAAGCACAGCTGTGGCTTTGCCTTCAGGGAGCTGGCATCCCTGCGGCGCACAGGTGATGAAGGAGAAGCACTTCTATACTGTGGGGTGCTGCCTATGGGTGTTCTAGGATGGCAGAGGGAGGAAGGTCGCACGGGCTCAATGAAGGACAACATTCTTAGGTGGTAGAGGAGTTCAGCAGTAGCCCAGCAGAGCTGGAGGCTGAGAAATGCAGGGTTCCCATGAAGTTAGTCAACAGAAGGGGACCACGCATCCCTGCTCCCCTTCTAGCACGGACACTCAGCCTGCTGGTCTCCTGAGCACCGCAGCCATAGCCCCTCAAGTGGGCCCGGAACTCCTAGCTGGGCTGAGCTGTGTGAACGCTTAGCTGAGACCCCAGAACTGTCAGTCCTTATCTCTGCCCTATCAGTGTCACTTGGCACTGGAACAAAAACACCATCCTCCAAGAAACTCAGGCCACCAGTCAAGGAGCTGACACTGGCGCATGAGTCTTGGCTTAGCAAGGACTCCCCCAGACTGTCAATGTCTACCCAAGGCTAAACAGAAAACTCTGCGTCTCACTTGCTTCCTTCTAGACTGGCTTTATCTTGATGGAGAGGATGACAAAGATGAGCACCCAGGCTCCCTGCTCAGGAGGAACGCCATTGCATCTGCTCACTTGTACAACCAGCTCATCTTCAGTGACCGGCACCACCATCACCAAGGCTCCGAGAAGTTCCCTACAGTGATGCAATCACACCCAGTGAATAGAGAGGGCCTGTCTGACCTGGGCCATGGACCCGACTGCTGTACCTGACTGCTCCTTCTCCACCTTAAAGTCATATCTACACGACTGTTACATCCCCTGTTGATGCCACAAACTTGCAGAACTGCTTGGCTGCTAGGCCTCACGATGCAGATTCCTCATTGGGGCCCAGCACGATGGCTCCGTGGCTCAATCCTTGCCTAGGGCTGGCATCCCATGTGGGCACCAGTTTGTGTCCTGGCTGCCGCACTTCCTGTCCAGTTCCCTGCTTGTGGCCTGGGAAAACAGTCGAGGACGTCCTGCTGTGTGCCCCATGTGGCCTTAATATATAGAATTCTTTCTCTTTCATAGGCTCCATTTTGTAAACTGAAAATCATCAAAACTACTGTTTTAAGGATGTCAAGAGCCTTTACTGGTGCCTCCCTCACTATTCTAGAACTTTCTGGAATGTTCCTGGTCGTGCTTCCCCTGCCTCTTCCCTACACAGCAGCAACAGGGGCAGAGATGCTCCTGTTCTCAGACTTGTGTCCCCACATCTCAGAGCAGGGCTCCACTGCCTGTATCTGGGCCAGCTCCCCGTATTGGCAGCCCCTTGCTGGGGGTACTTTTGCTCCACACAGCTGCCCGTTGGTGATCTCGCTGGCTCACACTCTCTCCTTGGACCTTCTTGAGAGGTCATCACACTGTCCACCTGAGAGAGTTCCCACTCCTGGCCCATCGGGCAGGGTTGTGCCTTTGGTTTCTGCCACACTATTCCTGCTTGCCCACTCCGGATCCCTCCCCCTCAGGTAGGACACACCCTCCAAGAGGGCAGGATCCCTACTTCCTTTGCCCTGTGACATTGCCCCAGGTCTGGATGGTGCCTCCTGAGATGTGAGTGCCCAGCATGGGCTTTGCAACCCATGAATCCCTTCTGTTTCACAGACCAGGGACTAAGGATTAGAGGATAAAGTGATTTGTCTGAAGCCACTAAGCTAGTGACACACCCCACCTTGAGTTGCCTGTTCTTGATGCCTACACTCATGTCGCCATAAGATCTAGAGAAGTTCTATATGTCAGATGGGATAGACATTGAAAGTCATCCAGAAAAGCTTCCATCCTAAGGGACAGTTCAAGCCCACATAGAGGCCACGAGGAGCCAGTGAGCCGCTGACCCCGACCCTCGGGGCCTGCTCTGCTTGACTCTGCAGGATGCCCACAGTGGGAGCTTGTCGGTGTTTACAGCTTTCCTTGCCTGTCAGCCTGAGAGATGAGACTGCTGGGTTTGAGGCGAATCCCAGTGTCCTCTACAGTGCCCTGCAAAGGTACAGGTAGGTGTTGGGTAGTGCTGCTGCCAGAGAAGAGAGTCGTTGGCGACGGCGGGATGAGGGCTCTCTGCAGGTACCTGGCCTGAGGGCACTACATGCTGGACACCATGGGCAACAAGGAGAGCCAGGTCCTGTTCCTTTGCTCTTCCTAAATGGACTCAACTGGATCCCTGACCTTTCACTGATGCCCTAGAGGCTTTTATGGGGCACTCACATGGGTGTTTGAGAAGCATGACCTGGCCCACAGGAATGGAAGCCCTCTCTACCCTACCACACTGGCATCTTTGACCATGCTTCTCATGGTCATGTGCCACCATACTCATCCAGTGCCATGAGCTGGCTTACAGGCACTTGGTTAGGTGCTGGAGAGAACTGTCTTACAACATGGAATCTTGTACTGCAGCTTTCCAGGGTCTTGCTGGAGAGCTGCACCTGCTACAGCCAGTCTCTGGGGAGCAGTGACTTGAAGCTGCAAAGCAGCAGCCAGCCTGGCCAGAGAAGCCGTGGAGGGAGGCGGTCCCTGGGGGGCAAGGGGTGGTGGGAGAGCCACCTGTGCCTTTTCTCACCACAAATGTGCTCCCCTGAGGACTGGATAGAGCTGAGCCAGCTGGGCACTTCCTCCTGAAGACAAAAGGACGGCAAGGGGGCAAGGGAGAGGCCATCTGCTCTGGCACTCTGGTGTGGCAGTCACAGCCTTACCTCTACACACTGGGGGCATTCTCTGCCCACAGGGACTTCCTGTAGCCCAAGCAAGCGCCCAAATCCCCCAGTGAACAACAGTCTCTGGATAGGACAGCTTCAAAGCAACAATGTGACTTGGAGGGAGAGAATAAAGAAACAAAACAACAGAAGAAAACAAGGGCCCAAATCCGTTAAACAAAAGCAGCCTAAGCACTAGTCTGAATGTGATTTAAAAGAAGAGGCTGGTTCTGAGGTGCAGCATGCCAAGTCTCCACCTGCACTGCTGACATCCCATATGGGTACCAGTTCAAGTCCCAGTGGCTCCAATTTTGATCCAGTTCCTTGCCAATGGCCTGAGAAAGCAGCAGAGGAGGGCTCAGGTTCTTGGGCTCCTGCACGCATGTGCGAGACATGGAAGAAGCTTCTGGCTCCTGGTTCCATTGTGGCCATCTGGAAAGTGAACCAGCAGATGGAAGATCTCTGCTTCTCTAACTCCATCATTCCAAGAAAAACAAATACATCTTTTTTAAAAAGAGAGAGAAGACAAATGAACTCATGCTGGAAAGCCATGTTGTAAATCCCAATAGGATTTACAACGAATGTATAGGGGAGTGCAGTGTAAGCTGGAAGCAGATACCTGCTGGAGTGTGCCTTCCTGGAGGGCCAGGGAGCCGGCTGTCACCAGAGGTCTCGGGTTGCTTGCAGCTCTGGAATTCTACAGGCAGTCCAAAGGGGCATCATCATGAGGTTTCTCTGAAATGACTTCAGATGCACACAGAGCTCTGAACTGCCACTCTTTCCAGGTGCTACTCGTCAGCCAGGGGCTGCCTGAAGTGCGTCACTGGGTACTCACTGTAACCCCAAAGCATGAGAGTTACATCCTCCAGGAAGGGGCAGTCCGTTCTTCTCCTCTGACATCTAGCTCATGTCCAGTGTCTTTCGCCCCAGTGCATTCCCCTTGCTTTAGTGAAGTGTCACATAAAACTCCCAGGAGGGGCAAGGCTGATCCTCCACTTGTTAGCACCAGCATCCCATATGCGTGCCGGTTCATGTCCCAGCTGCTCCACTTCCAATCTAGGGCTCTGCTTACAGCTTGGTAAAGGAGCCGGAGGTAGCAAGTCCTTGGGCCCCTGTACCCACACGAGAGTCTTGGAAGAAGCTCCTGGTTCCTAGCTTAGGACTGGCCAGTTCTGGCCATTGCAGCCATTTGGGGAGTGAACCAGTGAATGGAAGACTGACCTCTCTCTCCCTCTCTGTCCCTCCTCTGTAAAAATCTTTAAAACAAACAAAAAGCAAAGCAAGCAAACAAAAAAACAAAAACCCTTTACAGAATAACTGTGACCACAAATTCGGGACCACTATTAACCGTATAAATTCTGTAATATTTTACTTGTGAAAAGCAAATGGAAAGGGATTGAAAACAGAAGTGTGGACACAGGTTATGTGTGGAGCGCATGGATTACAGTGAGCTTGCTCTTGCCATGAACTACAGGCATGAAGGACACGAGCTCTCAGGGATGATGCCCTGCCACAGCACCCCGGTTTCCCTCGTGGAATTTTCCCCCTACTTCTGTCCCAGAGACTTGCCCCAGCATTTTATTTGGAAAATTTTAAAGCACACAGCAAGGCTGAAAAAATTTTACTGTGAACAAGATAAATCCATGACCTAGACAAATGCTTAGAGTCACTTTCAACTCTCCCCCCTTTAAATTTTTTAATAAATGTAGAGTTTGTTGCGATCAAAATGGTCAATTGTGTGGATTTTAGACGGAGCTGCCCTGGGAGAGTCTGAATATCCTTCTAGTTCAATACAAATACTGAAGCTGTGGTGCTTGCCCGACGCCCGGCCCGACACCCAACCCTCCGCCTGCAGCAAGAAGTGGCAGCACTCTTCCCCAAGGAACGTGCCCTGGCACACAGAAGCCATCTACAGCCCCTACTGCACCCCAGGACTGAGCACGCTGGGCAGACACGTGCAGGAGGCCCCTGCAGGGTTCTTACCCACTGTACCCTCAGGGCATGGCAGCAGGACAAAGGGCTCTGGGTCCCACCAACACGGAGACTTCCATAGGAAAATTCCCATTATTTCTGCCCAGGCAGCAGAGGAATCTCTGGGCCTGGTTTATCTCTCAGCATCTGATAATCTGCAAACACCATGTGAGGTCAAGACCTTCAAAAACAATAGCCCTCCAGTTCAGCTATGATGTAACCAAAAGAGAGCAAGTGTGGCCACTATAGGAAGCAGGCAGGTGGCCAGTGTGCGTGACCTTAACTCCTCACGGCGGACAGCGGTGCTCAGTGTGGTACAAAGAGGCAGAGGCCACCGTGAATGCGAGAGCTGGAAAACGTGGCCCAGGGGAATGAGCTCAGAAACTCTCAATGGCTCTTTCAGGTTTATCTTCCATACTTTATTGCTAGTATTATTCTGCATATTTTGCCTTAAGTTTCCTGGTTGTGTTATAAGCATGTGTAACCAAAAGCTAGGCCTTGGATAAGCCTGAAGGTGGAGCTTGGGTGGGAATTTAGAGCAGTAAGGGGCTTCCTCAGCCCACGGCCACCAGAAGATATATCAGTGACTGGGTTCGGGTGGGCCCGAGGCTCAACCTGGGGCCTGCTCCAAAGCAGTTTTTGTTGTCCAATATATTCGGTTGCCACTCTGTGTTACTGAGACACTGTCACAGCCACAGCTTTACGAGAAAGACCAGCAAAACATGCAGGATAATAACAGCATCCACAGAGGCAGGCACTGTCTCAGTCTACGAACCTGTACTGCCTCCACTGCCTCTCGCTGCTTTACCAGCTGCCAGGCCAGCTCTCCTGCTCACTCTTATTTCTGTGTATGACTATTAGATAGCAGGAGCCCGAATGTTTTTAAACTTAACATTAGAAGAGTCTCTAACACAATAGAATCCACTGAAAAAATATTTTTTCTTGTTTGTACCATTTTCCCCACCATTCTTCGAAAACAGGGCACTGTGCCTCACTCCTTCGTGCGCTGCTGTCACAGGGAACTGTCTGACACACCAAGTCTGACGAGCAGGGCCACACTAGGGGTGCTTCACGGCGCGATAATTTGTGCAGGATAAGATGCACCTTTTCGTGCTAGACTTTTAGATCTTCAAGGAAAATACTTCTTTTAAGAAGAGGCTTCTCTTTTGAATTATTCTCTTATCAGGAAGCAGAGAACTGTCCCTTGGACAGTGCTGCAACTCCTTGCCTCCCTGGTTGTCTGATGGAGTCCAGAAGCATCCAAACAGCCACCATGCCCTGGGCACTTCAGATGCACCTGCCTGCCACAGGCGCTGAGGAGCAGGGTACACGCTTGGACTGGCGGGGCCCTTGGTTTTCGTTGCACAACACAGTGGGACATTACCGAGAGGAAGGCTGGACACACCACCACGCGGCAGGTACCCATGCCCTTCCCACTGACTTGTCTTCCTGAACGTGAAGTTGTTGTTCCGGATTTCATCATTTCCGGCTGCCGGCTCTTCAAATGGTAGCCAGGCAGGCCTCACTGATGTCATCAGGGCTGGAATTTCTGGTGGGAAATCGGCAGTAGATGAACTCATTGGAGACAGAGATCCTGTTTTCATGTCAATATCCTTAGCAATAAATATGAGGAAAGAGGAAGTTGAACATATAAATACTCTCCACTCACTGGCAGCGTTCAATCTGTGCTGGGAAACATTCCCACGGACTGAGGGGGCGGCTGTTCTTCAAGGAAAATACGGAAATGCAAAGGGTGTCCTTGGAAGGTAGAAACAGCGCCATGAAGGCCTGTGCGCCACGGCATTCCTCAGCCACTAACCCTCCAGCACAGAGCAACCCTGCCTCCCCGACAGCATGGCAGCAGCGAGCTCTGGGAGATTTCTGATGTCGATTTGTTACCAGGGAGGTTGGGGTTTTTAGAATCCAGTTATCACACAGGGAGTCTCTATTTGTAAAAACAAAAGAATGTTTCCAATGGCTGCCATGCCATTCCAGCCCTGTTTACTTCCTTCCCTTCTACCTGGCTGACTGTCATCTGTTCTGACCTGGAAGCCACAGCTGCCTTATGAACAGGAAAAGCCCTTGCTGGCACCGCGGGGTTCCTGCGCATCTGTTGTGGCCCTGGCAGACAATGCAAGGCACTGGTGGGAGATGGGCACATAAAGCACAGGGGCCCACGGGGTAAGATCCGAGTGCTGGGCACAGGCTGAGCACCCAGCAGCACGTGCAGGGGTGCACGGGGTAAGATCTGGAGTGCTGGGCACAGGCTGAGCGCCCAGCAGAACGTGCAGGGGTCCACGGGGTAGGATCTGGAGTGCTGGGCACAGGCTGAGCGCCCAGCAGCACGTGCAGGGGTCCACGGGGTAAGATCCGAGTGCTGGGCACAGGCTGAGCGCCCAGCAGCACGTGCAGGGGTCCACGGGGTAAGATCTGGAGTGCTGGGCACAGGCTGAGCGCCCAGCAGCACGTGCAGAGGCCTATGTGGATTCCGTCGCTGCTGTATGAGAGGGCAGGTGAGAGCTGGCAGGCAGGGAGGTCCCAGGGACATGGACAGTCCTGGGTACTGTGGTCCTCTGAGCTCAGCAGTGACCCAGACACACACAGTCTACTCCCCAAAGCCACCTGGACCTACTCTGTGTGCAAGAGGAGGGGGCCATCTCCTCTCTGGGAGGAGGGGTCCCACCCTCCCCCACTGGCAAGCTCACTTTTCAAGGGCATTCTAATGATGTGAGTTCCTTTCTGTTGCTGCCCATTTCCCCCTTACAACATTGGAAGTGGACTTTGGAGGTCCTGCTCCATCCCAGGCGTGCCTTCACAGGTGAGCTGGCACTATTTGAGCGTGGAGCAGGATGGGTGTATTCATCCTGCCAACATATCTGCCAGGGACTGCTTGCCTGACAAGCCCAGGCAGTGCCACTCACTCCTGAGCGTTTGCTGCAAGCCATCTGTCCAGGCTCTGTGTTAAGTACTAGCTTTCCTAGCAACCTACCAAAGCACCTGCAAGTAACAGTCCTTCCCTGAGAGGATACGCCGGGCAGCATGCTCATCCTGGGGAACTTCCTGACACCACGGGCCACTTGCCAGGCCCCAAGCTCACTGTGGACCTGAAAGATCATCAAGGGGCTGATCATACATACAACTGTGGCCAGAAACTGGAGGTGACTCAAACGGCCTGCAGCCATCATGAGCAATGCATGGTGTGCCAACTCTGGAGTTCTGTCAAAGCTAGCTGTCCACACAGTACAAGTGGGGAGTCGCACTGTGTGGGAATCCTGCACCAATGAAGCCGTGGACTCACAGTCCTGAGCTGACGTATGTGGAACACAACAGGACCAAAGTTAGAAGCTGACCCACTGATAGCAAAGCCTGAGGCACACAGCTGGAATGCAGTGTGGTCCAGCTAGCAGTCCAATCGGAGGCTCACGATCTGCCAGGGAATCATGTTTCCTAGCTCATCAGCATTATCATTTTTTTTTGTATACAAGATGCATCATACTGGCCATGAGCCTGTGAGATGTCACAGCAAGTCAGCACACAGTACCAATGACAGGGACACATCTAGGAAATCAAGGGCCCCCAGGGGCTGGGGCACGGCCAGATGCCCTGTACCAACGGCAGGGACACATCTAGAAACACAAGGGCCCCCAGGGGCTGGGGCACGGCCAGATGCCCTGTACCAACGGCAGGGACACATCTAGGAACACAAGGGCCCCCAGGGGCTGGGGCACGGCCAGATGCCCTCCCTGGCAGCAGGAGGATTCCCAGCAAACAGCAGCTACTCTCCCAGGTCAGGTCAGGTCAGGGTGAAAACATGAGTGAGACAGCTCCTCTAGCCAAATGAAGATCAGCCTGACGCGTGCTCACTCCTAGCAGCAAAGCTGCTGTGCCCACAAATGAATGACTCGCGCTCAGCACCCAGTCTCCCCTGCTGGTTGCACTTCTGTTCCCAATGCACAATGGGGTGCTCATGGTGTCTTCTTCAGGTCCTGAGGCCTGTCGTTCATGTTGTCACAAATACTTCTCATTATGTATGTTCTCATGCCTCAGGGAAGACTACAGCAGATACACAGTAACTGCTGGCTGAGAGAGGGTCTCCTCTCCAAGAAAGGTGACCACATGCAGGCTGGGAGGCGGCAGCGTGGCCAGTAGATGCGCCCCTGTGTCTGGACAGATCACCAGCAGCAGGCTGCTTTAAATGAAAGAAGTTTACTTCGAGAAGAACTTAAAGGACTTGTGTTGACATGAAGGCATGCAGTGGGAAAATCTACACCATCATTTCCCCATGGGCCGGCTTCCGTGCTGGAGAAACCAGAGCCCCTGCACTCAAGCCTTCTGCCCACAGTGCCATAGCTGGTCGGCAGCATGAAGTACTAGTCAAGTTTTCCAGCCACCAGGATGTGTTTTATAAAAAGGAGAAAGAAAGCAGTTACATGGAATTTTGTTGTGTTTTTATGGACAACACAGAAGGATAAGTACTTGATTTTGTATGGAAATCAAACAAAAACATCTAAGCAAGTCATTCGTTCGTGGGCACGCTGCAAACACATTCCGGTAAGAGAATTAGAGATCTATAATATTCTCATTTATGACCAGTTGAAAGCAAACTCGTGGAGGCTTCCTGCCACCCTCACGCTCATCTCAGGGCTTAAAGCAGAATCTAGGCAGCTAACGGGGCGAGAGCGGGGTGAGAGCGGGGTTCCGGTGGCCACGGGCCGGGCCTCTGTGCTCAGGAGGCAGCTCTCAGCAGTGGCACAGCCAGACCACATCTCCAGCCGAGCAGACCACTCGCAGAGGCGCCTTCCCTGCTGTAGCCACCCAAACCAGCTCGCCGAGACAGGAAGCTCACGGGACAGTGACAGTGGGGAGACCCAGTCCTCTCACCACGGGGGACACAGAGCACACCTCTGCTTGGTGGGGCTCCACGGAATCCCACACCCCCTCCCGAGGGGAAGGACTATCTTTGTGTGTAGATAAAGCCTCTGTTTGTCAGACACACAGAGAGAGACCCATTGTGTACTATTCTGAAAAGCTTAGAAACACAGTGTAGTGCCCAACATTCAAACTGCATTACTGGAGAATAGTTTGTGCTTAGAAAACATCACCCACTGTGCTGCCAAGACATGCTGGCACCACAGTGGGAGAGGGCGTCGTTTGTCTGCCTACTCAGTGATTGCTACTCCAAGCTGGACAATGTGGAGCAGACTCGACAGGAAGTCTCCTGTATTTTATTTGGGTTTTTAGGCCCATGGATACGTGCAAGAGTGTTTCCATTTTGCTATTTCTTAATAAAATATTGGATAACTTGTAGAATTGGGAGACACGGTCTGAAATGACATGGTTAGTGACGCTATTGGTAGGTAAGCACTCCCACAAATAGCCACATTTTGCAATATCATCACTGGAGTTAGAGAACGCATGTCCAACGGGGCCACTTTATTGTACAGTTGCTTCAAAAAGTCACTAAAGACTGCTTGATGTAGTTTAGATTTTGGAAACGTGTAAGGGAAGTTGTAGCCAGCACCGATGCCGGCCCCCGTTATGACGGTCTGAGAGCAAGGGCTGCGATGAACTGCCTTCTGCTCACGCGTCGGCCTGCAGGGCTGCACGCAGCTGCAAGGACCGGCGTGAGCCGAGGTTAAAACAGAAACAGCATGAGGTTGGTAAGAATTTGTTCCCCAGTAATCTCCATCTGCCGTGTCTCTTTGAAGCCAGTTGAAATACGATTTTGGCGGGGGGTGACATTTGTTTGCATTTGTGCTCACTTTTATGATTCACTAAGCCCTGGATTGTGATGTGAAGACAAACGCTTCCAGAGAGGAAAAGAATGAGCACTTGAGCCGGGCAGTGCACACGTGAACCTGCCCTGTGAGAGCCGCCTCCGTGGACCGAGGCCCTGCCCTTCTGGGGCTCCTAACTCAGAAGCTCATTTTTAAGGTCTGTATCAACTGTGGAGATCTCCATGTACACATCCAAGGCCCACAACCGCAGCTGAGCTTGACAGCTTCTCAGAAGTGGCCACTGCCAAAGAAACACAAAGAAAAGGCCCAGAGCTGGCATCTTTGCCAGCCCACATCTCCAACCGGCCAGGTAATAGTGTCCAAGTATGAATCAGCTTCTACAACGACCCTGGGAAGTGCCACCTGAAAGCAGCAGCACCTTAAATGTTAGGACCACACAAAGTGCACATGTGTGCCACTCCAAGAGGCAGCCGGAAAATACACCTGCCAAGGAGCCGACAAATGCCACCGAGCAGAGGAGATGGGACTCCACAGCAGCTCCAGGCAGGTGCCCGTTGCTGGGGCTGTTCACAGAGCACAGGCAGGGCTGAGCTAAGACTCCAAAGCTGCACTTCCTATCATCACCTCACCTAAGTCACGTGTTCCCAGGCACTCAGACACCGTTTCCTTCATTTGGGTGTCTTATCAGAGAGCCACATCTTGGCTGTGCTATAGAAACCAGGTGCTGTAACTGTGGCCAGCTTCATGTTACTGCTAGGCTTTTCGATCTCTCTGTCTCTCTCCACTGCACATGCACGCACACCCCCTCAGGGGGTTTGTGCCCTTATTCCTCACTATACAGTCAGTGCATGGAAGTCACATGGAAAGCATCTGAGACCGATTCCTGTGTGTTTGGGTGTATCTGTAACAGCCACGCACTTGCACAGCACGGTTACTAGGACTGCACTGGCCACGGCTCAGTTCACTCCTACCATGCACCAGCAAAGCAAAGAATTTCAGAGCAGAGAGAAACATCCCTCTGGGAATTACGGCCTTTTTAGAAGACTTTATGGACCTTCAAGGACGGGATGACTTTTCTCACTTGTAGCAAATGACTTGAGGGAGAATCAGTCTGATGAAATCCCAAAGGGTCCTGCGAACGGTGTTTGTGATGCAGAAAAGTTAGGGAAAGACAAAAAGAAGGAGCTATGCTGCGGATGGACTTCAGGAACAGGATTCCTGCTGAGGCCCAGGGAGCATGCGCAGAGGCCCAGCATCTGTCACATTACTAAAAGAAACAGTGCCGCTGAAGGACAGACAAGGGCCGGGCACGGGCAGCAAGAGCGCAAGAGCTGAGTAAAGGAGTGTGGTGTAAACAGGCTACACAGCAGTGGGCTGCGGCTCCGGAGCTTGGGGGGAAGCTTGTGATACCCACGTCCCATACGGGACCATACGGGACCCTGCCACTGTGCTTCCGCTCTGGCTTCCTGCTAATGCATTCTGGGAAGCAAGGGATGAAGGCTCGAGTACTTGCGTCTCTGCCACTTATGTGAGAGACCCAGATAGAGTCTGTGGGTTTCTGGGAGGTGAACCAACTCAAGGAAGATCGATTGATTCTCTTGCATTCTGCCTTTAAAATAAATATAAACAAACAAACAGTGCTAAAAATGGGAAATGGGTAGACAGGTGGATGAAGTAAGTGCTCTGAGCTTGGACTGGGGTTTGAACTTGAGCCCTGCCACACAGGGCTACACCCTAGTTTCCTCAATGCTAGCGCTGGGCGGCCTTGCAGGGTTACTGTGATGCCCACAGAGACGGCGGGAGCAGAGGGCAGCAACAGCAGGCGTTTATGAACACTTTATTACTCAGACACTGCGTTAAGCCTCACTGAGATGGTGCTCTTTCTCCTACACAAAAGCCAACCCTGCCTTCCCAAGGGAAAGCTGAATGTTACCAAACACACAGGACTCAGACCACAGGCAATGCTGGCCATCTGTGCCTCCCCCAACGTGATGGCCTTGGGAGGCGATGCGATTATGAGTGTGGTACCCTCATGAGAGAATTCACTTGCCCCTTCCATTCTGTTACACCTTCTTCAGGACTTCTGAAGTCAGGAACATGACATTTAAGCACTCATGGTCTGGATGTCTTCTTGTCGCTGGATGTAACTTTGTTTTTGGCAGGAGACCCTGATGGTAAAGTTAGGTGCCAGCTAACCATCAGAAAAGCAAGAGAACAGGGCAGGCTGCTTTTATCTCAGATCCTGGGCTCTGCCTGACCGCACCCTCCACACAGTTCCGGAACTCCTCACAGTTTCACAAGCTCCTTGCAGCACAGGGTGTGGGGCTTCTGCTGGAAGGTCCATGCTAACAGTGAGTCTACCCCCACCAGGACAGTCAGATGGTGGCGGATTCAGAATCAGGAACATTCAAGCTACAGAATCCTTAAACTCACAGCACTTATATGAAATCAAATTAGGCACTGCACACTGAGCAGCATCAGGACCTTGCCTAGGCTTGTGTTTCCCATCCGTGATACGAGGCATCCTTTTGAGTCCCTGCAACTCCAAGATCGCCACAGCTGAATGCAATGTGGGCAACGGCTAAATCCAAAAGGTGCCAGCTAGCAGCCGTCGTCTGGATCACACGGCGATTTAAGAGGGAAACTGCTAACACCTTGTTGCTTGCACAGGGATGCTTCACCTTGCACACGGCTTCCCAGCGCCTTCAGGGGAGCAGGTTCCCATCTGGGCTGAGCCTGGCAATCTGTCCTCCTAGGAGCTGGGCTCTGGTGACAGAAGCTGATTCCAGGGAGAGGAACCTGTTGGCTGCAGAGCCCATCCAGTGTGACGGAGCTACAGGCAGAAGTTACACCTGCAGGCCAGTGTGGGGGAGACGTGCATGACCGTGTCACTGTAACCTCTTTATTACTGCTCTTCCAAGCGATCTAGCATCTTTTCAGAAAGCTTGTATACAAATTACAGAGCACCTGTCAACCACTCTGGCTTGTACCGAGGAGCCGGTCCATGACTGCTGTGGGTGTCTGCGGGAATCTAAGGCACAGCCGGGCGGACTCTGCTCGTGTTGCTTTTCCAATCCCATGGCATTACTTAGTCATCTGTACTAGGTGCAAACCAGTTAGAAGAAAAGCATCAGGCATTCAGTTAGTGTTAGGCTCAAGTCAGCAACGGCATGTCTAAGCAGAATGTCCACAGCTGACATGTCAGCCAGACTCCTATCCCCTGCTCCTACACAAGCTCTTACAGACCACTTCTAACACAGTACAGGGACATGGCCACCTTCCGAATGCACGTGACCTAGTCAGAGGACTGCCAACACCTTGGCCTCACCAACACAAGAACACGAGTTTTGCCGTGTCTAGTGCTGACTGGGTGGAGGAGTGCTTCCTGGTGCCTCTTCCTAAGGCACTCGCTCTAAAACGGCTGAAGGATCCTTCCACGATAATTACTCAAACGGACACTGACAAAGGGAACACACTAGGAACTGCACCTCCTGCCTGGTCAAGGTCACTTAACTCTCCAAATAACCCCACCAATTATTCCCATTTAACAGAGGAAGAAGGTAGGGGCTGAGGTGGCGAAGGCTGAGACGACGGAGGCACTCCCTGGCCTGGGGAGCCTCAGCGCACAGTCCCATCTGGAATGTCCCTAGTGCACTGAGTTCCTCTGCTTGTCCTGGATGGCTAGCCCAAGGCCAGGACTTCTAGGCCATCTCTGTTTATGAGCAACGGTGTAGCTGGTCCTGTGGCATAGTAAAGAAAGCTGCTGCCTACGATGCCAGCACCCTGCCAATGACTTTAACAGCAGTGGAAGATACAGACAAAGTTCCTGGCTCCTGAGTTTGGCCTGTTCAAGCTCTGGCTCTTGTGGCTATCTGGGGAATTAGCCAGAAGATGGAAGATCTCTCTCTCTTCATTTCTCTCTAATGCTTTGAAATAAATACATCTTTAAAAACCAAAGGCTGTGGACTCGCCTGCCTGCCCTGCGAAGTAACTCCAGAGTAACAGAATCTCCAGCCCAAAGAAGCCACACTGTGGTCCTGATCCCCAGCCCGTCCCAAGCAGCTGGATGTGGGTCTACCAAGATGGGTATCTGAGACTGGACCATGTGCCCAGTGCTGTCCTGTCCACCTCTGTCCGTATCAGCTCACACCTGCTGTGAGCCTGTACCCTTACGTGGAGCACTGAGGAACTTGGGAAGCCCAGTCTGCTCTCCACAGAGGTCTCAGAGTACTGCCCCTCCCAGGCAAAACTGCTCACAGCACCAGCTCCCACCTCGTTCTACTCATTTGGCGTTTTCCAAATTACTGGCATTTCAGTGTTCATGAAATGAATAGTCTGCGTTGAGAGAAAAGGGAAACCCAACTGCACAGGGAGATGTAAGCACAAGTACAGAAAATGATCAGGTGTTCTGAGAGATTAAGGCACTTCACATGCACTCAAAATAAATACACGAGCATGGAAAAACTGGACAGTAGCTTTTGTCTTGAAAACAGGTGTATTTCTAAGTGGGAAAATCAGTCCCAATATAAAACCCACCCCATTACTGGAATCCCTGTGTCCCATCTGTGTCCTGCTGATGGTACCTCTTAAACAGCTGTCAGTCCGGCATGTGTACTGTTAGCCCAGGCCACCACACTACCTGAGCTGTCAGTCCGGCATGTGTACTGTTAGCCCAGGCCACCACACTACCTGAGCTGTCAGTCCGGCATGTGTTCTGTTAGCCCAGGCCACCACACTACCTGAGCTGAATGATCCCAGTGGCTCCCGTCTGACTCCCTGCACCGCACCTCACCTGTCCTGGGGCTCTTGGCCACACAACACCAAAGGCCATTCCAGATCAGCCCATGCCCTGGCCATCCCACGGGTGGAAGAGCTCCTTTGTGCATTGGTAAACAACTCAGCTCCAGTTGAACCTTGCAGGCCTTCCAGCTGTTCCCTGAGCCTGCACCTGCCCGATCCACCAGCTCTGTGTGCAGGGAGGGGCAGGCCCCCGGGAGTGGCTGTCCTTTCACACTGCTGACCTGCAGGACCCCATCGCTCAAGTCCATGGCTACTGAGACAGAGAGAACAGACCATTCTCTGGGCTTGCAGAGAGAGCACCTAGCTGCTTATGCTCAATGGATACCTGAAAATATTTCTTCCTGTCCTTTTTTTAAAATATGGAACGCTTCATGAATTTGTGTGTCACCCTTGCGCAGGGGCTATGCTAATCTTCTCTGTATCATTCCAATTTTAGTGTATTTGTTGCCCAAGTGAGCACAATGCCTGGAAATATTGCTTCAGCATGTGAGTGCGTGCGTGTACCTGTTTTGCACTAAAATGAAAACAAAAACACTCACTGTAAACAGTATATAGTTTGCTATCATTTCTCTTCATGACTAATAAGTAGATAGGGTAGCCTGCACTGACTATGAGACCAGCAGAGGGAGCAAGTGAGTACCACAAGTGGAGTTGGCAACTGAATCTAATAGGAATCAGATCTTGCAGCTTTTTATTTTGTTACTGTAGGGGCTGACTTTGTGGGGCAGCACATTATGCCACCATCTGCAACACTGAAGTCCCGTGTGGGCACCAACTCGAGCTCCACTTTCAATCCAGCTGCCTACAAATGCGCCTGTGAAAGCAATGGAGGTCGGCTTCAACACCATGTGGGAGACCAAGACCGGGGTTGCAGGCTCCTGGCTTGCGCCTGGCCCAGCCATGGCCACTGCAGCCTTTCGGGGACAGAATCAGGGATGGAAGAGCTCTTTTTCTAACCCTGCCTTTCAATTAAAATGAACATATTCTCAAGAGTTTTATCTATTTATTTGGAAGGCAGAATTGAGAGAGAGGAGAGAGAGCCCTTCCATCAACTGGTTCACTCTCCAAGTGGTCACAGTGGTCAGAGCTGGGCTGGGGCAGTCTGAAGCCAGCAGCCAGGAGCTTCTTAAGTCTCCCAGCTGTGCGCAGGGCCCCAAGCACGTAGGACACCTTTCGCTGGGCCAGAAGTGGAACAGCCAGGACTCGAAGCAGCGTGCATTGCGGCTTTTACGTGTTCTACCAAGCTCTGGTCCCAAAATCAATCTTAAAACCTTTTTAGTCAAGGAAGACTTTTTGACCTATAAACTTGAAGAGAAACTGACATGCACAGCATAATTTAATTTTTTTCCTTCTTGAAAGAAGCAGATATCATGAGTTGGCTCCTCAGCCCTGCCACATTCATTTCCTTTTCTTTTTTTCTGTCAAACTTTCTCTGGCATGAGACCCTTTCCTTGAAAGGGAACATTCTGAGGGAGGGAGACTGTTACCAGTGGAGAGTTACGCCAGTCCCAAGAGAAAGAGCTGACAGGGTGCGTACCAGGAGGCTGGGCCGGGCTTTGCTGACCCCGGCACCCAAGCCTCGACAGGAGAGAGGTGGAGCAGTCTGATACATTTAAACAGGAACATCACTTCCTTATAAGCACAACTATTTATCCTAATTCCAATATAACCTCAAACACCACTCGTGCATATGACGCGGCCACCCCGCCGCATTTCCCACAGGAAGATTCCTCTGCAGCACGCTGGCCAGATGCGTGAGAACCCCAAGGAGAGGTCGTGGGCTTTAGTTTTCCTCCTCTGACAAGCAATTTTATTTATGCTAACCTACAACCAAGAGGCATCATAGATCTTCATGTAAATAGCACATGTGACATTTTTATCTCTGTACTTTAAAAAGGTCTCTCAGTAATTAAGATAAAAATTTTATAAATTTACATTCAATGAAGATTAATCTAGATGGCCTCCAGCCACTTTCAAGAGAGAATTAACTGTGACAAACAGACAGGTCTTCACAGAGAGCCCAGGCACGTGGTGGGGAGGCAAGAGCTGGGAGTTTCTACTGCTCCTGTGAAGTGGATCCAGGAGCATGTAACATAAAATTACAATTAAGAAATGCATTTTGAACTCTCTAATGAAATACTCTGTGAAAGGAAAGCTTTTATTTGACTTAACGTAGGTCATGCGCAACACATGTAATCACCAACATCAACCCACCGGGAAAGAAAAAAGGTTTCGCATGTCTGCCGGCATGGAGAAAACAGGACACAGAATTACTGGAAAAATATTATCAGGCGAACGCACTCATCCATTGTGCGCGGTTTCATCTACTACCTTTTTAAAGTGGTGGCTCGTACCTTGACCTTTTTGGCATTTTTTTTTCTTTCAGTGGAGATAAAACACTCCATAAAAATATCAAGAGAATCAAAATATTTAAAAATCAAACAGCATTTGGGATAACTATGTGGCAGCAGAACTATTCAAACTAAAATATTCCTAAAAATTCTTGGAATTTATGGTGAAATCTTGAAAAAAAAAAGTGACTTGGAAGTTTCCCAAGTTTCTAGTAAATACAAAGTTCTTCCTTTCTGCGTCCTGAAACTTGCCTGGCACACAGCGCGGCTGCCGAGCGGCCAAGCTCTCTAGTTGAGGCTACTCCGCTTGGTTCAGCAGAAGCTCTAAGAGGTTCCAGGATTTTTGTTACTTAAAAAAAATCAAAGATCGTTTACACGTGATTCCACTGGGCAACACTCAGGTAAGTTGGCACCTTCTCCGGGTAAGGAGCCGAGCACGGCAGCTCAGTATGCCGGAGGAGCCACTTGAACCATGGCTACTTCTCTCATGTGATTCACTCCGACACCACCCCCCATCGTGCAAACAGTTTCTGTGGTCCTGTGTCAGACAGAAGTTGCACAGCTGCAGGCAGAAAGATAACTGAGATGGGGGGGGGGCTGCTGTGGGGCTGTCCTCTCAACTGGCCGCACCCCCCCAGCCCCCCCCCCCCCCCGCCCGGCGAACGAAAACACACTGGTGAGGCAGGGGAAACGACTGTTTCTCAGGAAAGGAAACGGCCTGAAAACACATCTGGCAAAGGGCTTTTCCTTCTCCTTTAACAGCTGGATATATTACCCATATACAGGCTTCCTCACCTTTCTCAGAGGAGAATTCTACCGTCTGAAATACAAGCAGAAGATACTTAGCCCAGGGCTACATGTGTGTATGCACTGATTACACAGACACCTTTAATCGCACCTGGGACGGGAAACTGCGAATGCAGGCCTTGGACTTCACTTCAGAGCCGGTTCCTACTCTAAAAGACCCTCCATGACCGTTTCCCTATCTGCATCAGGCGAAGAAGTGAGCAGGCTGTTGTAGGTGCCACAAAAAGTGAGCGTCTAGCCGCCTACAGAATGTATTTGCAGAGCTTAACAGATGCATTTAGAAACGCTGAGCTTTCCAAGACTCCGGTCTGTTAGTGAAATGCTATGTGCTCTCACATTGGGATGGCCCTTGTTCACAGGGCCCACTGAGGGCCAGCAAGGGTCAGCAAGCCAGCTGGACGCACTGCTGGGCGGAGTGTGCGGGGCGCAGGGGCACGGCTGGCAGTAGAGCGCTGTTCTCCAGCACCTGGAAGCAGACTGGCTCTGGACACGCTACAACTGGGGAGGAGATCCTTGCGTCAACACCCTGTGATCCATCACCGCAGAGGGAGAGCACTGCTGGAACGCGTGCCTCCTCGCCTCGCCGAGCCCGTTTCCTGGTCTGTGACACAGCAAAGCCACCTTGCACACTCAGGTGTACATGTCCAGGCTGCTTTTCCTGTTCGTCCATGTTTATGGGAACCTGAGGGGGTTTTCCTTTGGTATTCTGCCCAAACCCCACGGCTCGGAATGAACTTTCACAGCATTCCAGACTGGGTTTCATGGGCGCCCCAGAGCAGGGGGCCCTGCGCAGTGCTGACACCTGCCGCTGTTCCGGCAAAGCCGTGTGGATGGCATTTACAGCTCCTCAAACGCAGCTCAAGCCCAGCACGACGCGCAGAGCAGGTGCCCTGGCAGGAGGCATCATAAGAAATTGCTCTAGAGGTCTCTGCTCTGAGGAGGTTAGAGAAGTTTTTTTATTCTTTGTCGGTGGGGGCTACTTTTTAAAGTTCTCGTTTATTATCGTGTAGAAGTTTGGGGAGTAGTGAAAATAGATTTCTCTCACTAATGGTTTCGTATCCAGTGAACTCACTCAGTGTAGTTTTCCCCTGTGCACTGAACATTACGATGGACTTATAAACATGCTGACTGCTTTTATTTAGACAAGGAGAGGGAGGGAGGCGAGATGGCCAAGATGTCTGTGCAGTGCCCGATGGGCGCATCGTGCCAGATGCCTGACAGTCCCAAGTATGCCCGTCTGGCTACAAATGGCTACAATCAAACCGTAGCATCCGGCTTCATCTCTTAGGCCATTTCAGCACTCCAAGTTCCTCATGGAGGAACACAGCATCTTCCAAGATTTCAGGCCGTGCTGGCCAAAGAAGCGGAGCCAGTCACCACCTCGGAGTCGTGCAGGCAGCGATGACGTGAGGGAAACTGATTCCGGCTGGGTGGGGTGAGGCTGCAGACAGCAGCCTGGCTCAAGAGGGGCTGCCCGGCCCTGTGGAAATCAAGTCCAGCCTGGCTGTGCTGTGACAGAGGCCCCGGTGGAATCGACGCAGACTCCCAACCACCAGGGCTTTTGCAAAGCGACAATGGCTGTCTCCTGGGATTCTATCCATGGGGGCGCAGCAGTAACACCTCTCCCTGTTCCCCCAGGTCAGATTCCAGGTGCCAGTCCACACCTGGCTCTGTCCAACGATAGAACTCCCCAGGGAAATCCTGAACACAAATAAACTGGCTCCTCAGAGCACAGCAGAGGCCATGTGCACATTCCTCTTGGCACTGATAGCTAGGACTGCCACACCGGGTGTTGACCTAAAGCTGGCACCTGTAGGTGTTTCTGGTTCCCTGTGACACTGTGCAAGCACAGCAAAATGGCCAGTCGGACAGATAGTCCTGGACGGCTTGGAGGCCAGGCAAGGGTGTGCACCTGTCACTGACACAGGGGGCTGAGAGCAAAGACTAGAGAGTGTCCCTGATTCTGGACCTTGCTTAACAGGCACATGAGCAAGGGCCAATAGCTGTGGTTCTTTGTTATACTGGCCTCTGTCCCTGGAATGTTACAGTGACCACATACATACCTTAGGGTACTTAAAAGGGGAACAGGAGCCCCTGCTAGTACTCCACGCGGGCGGGGACCAAGGTTATTAAGAAAACAAGCAGCACTGTGCACAAGTGCTTGGCACAGAAGTATGGGGACGACGGACTGGGCAGCTGGGGGCGCTCACCTACCTGGAACAACCACTCTCACTCCTCCTTGCCTGCCACCCTGGCAGCAAGGCACAGTGGGAAGCCCTCAACTCCTGCCACACGGTGCTTCTTAAACGGCCATGGCAGGCTGTGGTCTGGAGGAGCCAACAGACACTTTCCCAAGGCACCACGTGCTGTGAGGATGGCAGGGGCAGGCGTGCAGTGTGGAGCACGTACTACAGCGCTGAGGACAGCGCATCCCACCCCAGGAGACACAGGTCACAGCGAAGGCCTGAGGCCGCTTTCCGGTGTGCATTTGGGCCAGGCAGCCAGTAAATCGGTAACTGCTTAGTTTTCAGCTTTAAAGAAAGCATCTCAGAGGACTTCTAGGGCCAGAGAACAAACACCCTCAAAGTTAGAGAAACTTCTGAATTCCACAGACGAAGCCATCAGAGGTTAATTAGGAAGGGGAAGTGATTTGCTGGAGTCTGACATCGGATGGAACTAATTTAACTGAGACTGCACCAGAAAATGATGAGATCTGAGGGAATTTCAACTTGACGAAGAAGTTCACACGTTTTTCTCTCAACACAATCTTACCTAAATTCTGATTTCTCTGACTTTCGATTGTAAGTTAATAATCCACTCATTGGTACAGTACATTTAAAGTCAATTTTGAATATCAAAATGAACGTTTCATTTAAAAGAAACAACAAAGTGAACTTAGCAAATGATCTCTGCCACAGGATTTGATAGTGGGACTCTCCCAGTCAACTTGTTTTAAAATGAAAACCATGCATCGCTTAGCTAGATGGCACAAAAGCCAAGTAATGTGGAGGAAACAATCTTCCCTGTGAAACAGCACACGGTTTATATGAGCCAAATTTCTCTCTTTATTTGCAATAACAAAAATAAGCCGAAGCCTTGACATAGCGGTAGTATTTTTATTCCTAGAGGGAAAAACAGGAACTTCATTGTACTTTAAAGTTAAAGTTCTTACCTCAGATACTCTGCCAGCTGAGCACAGCAAAATGAGTTTCAGACAAAAGAGCCCGAGTGCTCTCTCTAGGAAATACTTAATCAGGGTGGGGCCTGGGCTGTGCCCAGGGGTGCTGTAACCGATCAGCTTTCCCAGGGGGCTTCTGCAGCCTACAGCCCAAGCCGGCCGCCCAGCACGCACCAGGCTCCGGGTTTTCCTGTTCCCGGGCTGCTGACCCCCCTACAGGAAGATAGCGGAAAAGCCAGGAGGGCGGAGCAGCTGGCCGCACATGTCTGGCTGCTCTTATCAACTTATCATATAAGGAAAGGAAAGTGATTGATTCGGACACTGACACGGTAGAATCTGGGGGAAAGAGAAAACAAAGCCGCGGGAAGGCTGCTCGGCGAGGCTGCTCCTCCGGCTCTGCACAGCCGGCAGGGACAGGGGTATTAAAGCCGGCTCTGCCCCCGGGGAGGGAGGAAGAAGACAGACTTTCCTGGATGGACCCAGCCATGGCAGCATAGCTCAGCGTTTCAGACGACAGCTCAGGACGCTGGACTCGCGAGTGCCAGACGCTTGCTAAGCCGGTGGTTTATTGCCCAAAGCAAAGGGAGAATGTGGCGGATTGTTTTCTTTACCCTGAGCTGTGATCTTGTCGTGGCCACAGCCTACAGCAACTTTCGGAAGAGCATGGACAGCGTGGGGAGGAAGCAGTACCAGGTCCAGCACGGCTCTTGCAGCTACACGTTCCTACTGCCCGAGACGGACAACTGCCGCTCTTCCTCCAGCCCCTACGTGTCCAACGCCGTGCAGAGGGACGCGCCCCTCGACTATGACGACTCAGTGCACAGGCTGCAAGTGCTGGAGAGCATCATGGAGAACAACACGCAGTGGCTGATGAAGGTAGGAGAGCCCATCTGGGACAAGGAGCTGCAGCCGTCAGCTCAGGTGCAGAGGGAGAGTGTGCAGGAGCAGGCGGCCTGGAACGCAGGAGTGTTTCTTTTTCTCAAGCAACGGTGGGGTGAAACGTGGGCAGGCTTCTCTGAAGAGAGTGCAGGAGTCAAGACAGAAAGTCTCTGCTGACCAAGGAGAGGAAATGTGCTTGTGTGTAAAACTGGTGTGTGGTGGTGTCTGGGCTCCAAACAGCCCAGGGGAGGGCGCCGCACTCAGGCTGCAGGGGAGGCTGTGTGGCAGGGCATGTGCGGAGGGCCAGTGAAAAATGCCGCAGTCACGCTCACTGCTGACACAGGAGGCATGGAGTCAAGGGCTTTCCTAATCTCCTGGGCTGATTTACCAATGTGGATTGTGACTCCTGCTAAATGCGGCCAGACTCCCCACGGCAGCCAGGGCTCTGCCCCCAGGGACCCCAGTGCTCAGGTGATGCCAGGCCAGCGTGGTCTGACAGCTTGTCTTCTGAACTGTGATCAGCCAACTGTTCACAGAGCTGTTCACAGAGAGCGTAACTCAAAGTTCTGTGTTCTCGTTCACGAATCATCATGTCAGAAAACCTCAAATGACCCTGGAATTTGCTTTATACGGACCATATGTACTCTAAGAAGTCTCAACAAAGCCAATGAATAGATCAGTTGTTAAATATTATAATGACGACAGCACACGAGGAGGCTCACACAGCGAGTCTTTCAAGCCACATAAAACCTTTTATGAGCTGTTGAGCCTCACGCAGCACTCCCCCCCCAGAGCAGTGGGATTGTGTCCTCTGGCTTTCGTTTCTCCCTAAACTGTGTCTTCGGGCACCTTATCTCAGTCACAGAATAGGACTGGGTTCCTAATCTGTGTTTCTCATTAACTCTCCCACCTTCAGAGAGGAAGCGCCTAAATTGCGCCCAAGTCTAAATGAATGAGTGTTCCCAGCACAGCCGCTTATTGTGATGAGAGGGATGGCTCCCGGAGAGCAAGAACGTACCTAAAGACGCACTGGGCATGGCCAGTGCTGCAGAAGTCATTAGCAGTGCGGGCAAAGTTGCCAGAGAGGGTCTTTTGAAATTCATGGCTGTGCCAGTTCACTGTGTTAACCAGCAGCACAGGTTTCCACATGTGGCAGGCGCGCTGCGTCCAAACTTCTGGCAACTGCAGCTCTCTGCTGTGACCTCACACTCACCGGCTCTCCCCACGGTTACCGGGGCACGCGATGCTACAAAGGACAGCGGCTCCTGGGGGGTGACTGCAGTAAACATTAGATCTGCCTGCCTGCCTGCCTGCCTGCCAGGTGGTCTCCGAAAAGCAACAGTCACAAAACATAAAGGAGTGTGGCCAAGTGCTGGGGAGCCCACAGCAGTGTAGACACGCCAGCCCCCAGGCAAAGTGGGGGCTTCCTCCTCAGATAACACTCCGCTGGCACCACCATTTCTCTTCCTTCCCAGGCTCAGTGAGTCAATATTTGAATAGTTGGGCTCTGGTATTTCCAAAGTCTGTCTTTGGTCATTCGGCTAAATATCACCAAGAGTGACTTCATGTTTATCTGGCCGCAGGCCCAGCCTATCCTGGAGATGTGCACCTGAGCAGTGCAATTCGGGCTCCGGCTCACTGCCTTCAGGGGCTCCGCTTGGACAGGAGCGCAAACAAACATAAAAGCCGCTTGCAGCCACTAAACGGGCCCTCTGTGCTTGCTTTCCACGCCCGTGTTTTCTCACCTGCGCTAACAAACGCGGCTTCTCTCGTAAGGCAGAAGGAACACCCACGGGAATGACAGACAGACCACACACTTGAAGCATCAACATCACTGCCTCGTGAACCACGGCAGTCTCTCGGGAGGACAGGCACACCGTCCTGTGGCTTTCATTATTTCGCATATTTTCTTTTAGGCTTTTTTTTTCATGCTTCCGTATCTCCTTTCCCCTGATCAACACAGAAAACATTAGAGACATAAAAAAAAAAACCCAAAAAAACAACCCATAAAAACTCTACACACCTGTCAAAATGACCTTTGTGCTCCCCCTACCCCCTCAAAAAAATTAGAAATGGAAGGGCAAGGCTCTGGTTCATTTTCGGGCAGACGAGGCACGGAGAGGCAAGCCGGAGCGAGCTGCCGGGCACACCATCAGGATCTCCTGCCGCCGCTTTAATCTGCAGGCAAAGGAAGTGTCCGATTCTGAATGAATGCAGAGCAGTGGGAGCGGAGCCCGACAGCGGGGCCTGATGTTGCACAGTGCTTCAACAGGGATGAGCAAACCCATACCAGACACAAGAGCGGGACTGCAGGGACCACGTCCCCTGTACCTCTGTCCCAGGGACACTATACACTGGACAACTCGCCCATACGGCTTAGTGAGATGCACTTTCTTCTGCTGAGTGACCAAGCAGATTTTTTCCCTCTGATAAGAGGAAATATGAAAAGGAAATAATCAACTATTTCACACTGATGAGTGCTTCATATTTTATAAACAACCGCAAACCTCACAGCCAGGGTAGAACAGAAATTTGAAAAACAGAGCTAATGCCTATTAAGTTGATGTAAACATTTCCTCTGCCACCTTACTTAGAAAACAAAACAAAACAATGCAAGTCCAGGCTGGGAAACAAGCTTGAACTGAAATCCTTTCCTTGCTTTAGAAGTAACAAGAAACGAGAGCTAACGCTCCCCATTCGCTGAAGCGCGACGTGTGAAGCACCACGCTGCCTACTGCGTGCTTTGACCTGTGCTACAGCAAGTGCTTACTAGATGAGGCACCCAGAGTTCACTGATAACAAACTTATCTTTTTTTTTTTAAAGATTTATTCATTTTATTACAGCCAGATATACACAGAGGAGGAGAGACAGAGAGGAAGATCTTCCCTCCGATGATTCACTCCCCAAGTGAGCCGCAACGGCCGGTGCTGCGCCGATCTGATGCCGGGAACCTGGAACCTCTTCCGGGTCTCCCACACGGGTGCAGGGTCACAAAGCTTTGGGCCGTCCTCAACTGCTTTCCCAGGCCACAAGCAGGGAGCTGGATGGGAAGTGGAGCTGCCGGGATTAGAACCGGCGCCCATATGGGATCCCGGGGCTTTCAAGGCGAGGACTTTAGCCTCTAGGCCACGCCGCCGGGCCCCAAACTTATCTTTTAATTCCATTTTTTCCACAAACCTTTTGAAGTGCCCTGCGCACAGTTCAGAAAAGATAACAAATGTGTTCTCTATGCAGATGCATGTGCTTCCTGTGGCCAAGTGGTCCCTGCTTGTCAAACAGGCTGCTGGAACCCTCGGCTAGCTATCCAGCCATTACACTACAGGGACTGCCAAGTCCAGAACTAGGAGATGGACTCCTGTTATTTTGCTTCCTGCTGAGACAATAGACCACTGATATTTTTTCAATGCTGAAAACTGGTGATTGGTTGATTTTTAATCAATAGGTCACAGCTGACAAACAGCTTGTGCTCCCAGAGTTTATCTGTGTAACAGGTGCCCTACGCAGTGGTGGAAGGATCATGACCTTGTAAATGAAGTCAGGTGCTGACGGAAATGCTTTAAATCACTGGGATTTTCTAACTGTGTAATCAGACAACAACAGTGTAAAGCAAAACCTGCCACCATGTGGATCACTTCAAACAAAACAAAAATATTACAGAGCTGAGAAATGAGCACTGCTAACAGAAAGCAGGCTCTCCTTCCCCTGGCCTCCAGTCAGGTTTTTGGTGAGACTGGCATGCAGGAGCTACCTAACAGTTCACTGGGACAGATCGCATCCAAACACACGACTCTCCTTCTTCAAGCATGTACAGCAGCATTGTTCCTTGACCAAATGCTCTTCCGGAAGTAGCAAGGACAGAGGTCAGAAGGAAGTTTGTGTGGAAGAAAAGAGCACTATCTGCGAGGAGTAGTGGATTAAAGGTTGGATGTGTGTGTGTCTGGGCTGTGCGTACATGTGTGTGGAATGTGGGAGTATGTGTGTGGGGATATGCGTGTATGTGCGTGGGATGTGTGTATACATGTGTGGGATGTATGTATATATGTGTGTTTATGCATGGTACCTTCATGTATGTGGAATGCACGTGTATACATGTGTGGTATGTGTGCGATGCATGTGGCATGCATGTGACAGATCATGCACTCACACCAGCACACCTCCGTCAAGCTGAGGAACATGGGCAGGATGCGGCGTGACTGCTTTTAAAGAAAGTCATTTCACATCTGTTCATAAAATAACAGAGCCTGTACAAGCTTCATGCTCTCCTCATTGAGATCAAGGGAGGACAGACACCAATGGACTGAATGCAGGGCAGAGGAGAAAACTCGCAGAATATTTGAATACAATTCAACAGCAACACTAACTGAGCAAACGACCCTCCTTCCTACCCATGAGAACAGGCTTGATCGGGTTGCCCCGCAGGCTGTAATGAAATAGGACCCATCTGGGGACACAATGTCTGCTCTCTTTCTACTGTGCACCCCCTGGGCAATGGAACATCCTCCTGCCCTGCTAGGTTATTCTGGAATTACCTCCGACACAGAGAACGCGCTCTCTGCTCCGGCCATGCTACAATCTTCACTCTATAGCAGTGACGACACCACATGGGAGGGGAGAGAAGCCATGGCAGGGATTCTTTTATGCATTTTGTACACCTTGCCCCTTCTTGGCCCCAAGAACACCTCTGCTTGCAGGTGATGGGGGTGGGATTCCATGTACCTCAGTAAGTCCCAGCAACAGCCTGGCATGCTCTGACGTCACACAGCTCAGAAAGGTGTGCAGGAATATGGATGTGAACTCAAGTACATGCTATGTCCCTGTTACATGGATGAGTGATTACACGGTACTCCCACCACCTTTGGCAGGACGGGAGGGAGCGTAATCCTGGTTCAGTGTAGGAACCAGTGAGCTTTATTTATTTACTCAAAAAATATTTATGGTGGACCTACGCATGCCCAAGGCGGTGTTTGCTACGGGTGCATGGAGTAAGTTGGTGGGGAAGAAACTCCTGAGTCTTGCCCAGGGGAGACACATGCGCTCACAGACCACATGCTGTCCTCAGCATGGGCATTTGGCAGGAGCTGACAGCTGCCACTTGGGGGCCAGGAGCTCTGCAGACCACAGATCCTTTGGCCAGCACGCTGAGCCTTCCTGTACACGAAGGAAATCTCCCACAGCTCTGCTGGTGTGCTTTGTCTACCCACACAACGCACGCAGTCATTGCAGAAGCGTGGGCGTACAAAGGACATGTATGGTCTGTTATGTATAAATCCACCATGCTGAATAAGCACTGAGTAGATGAATATATAAACAGATGTGTATTATCTCTATGGAGAAATCTGTCATGCTGAATAACTTCAAAAGATTGGTTGGTTGATTTGGAAGCCATAGTTACAAAGAGATGGAAAAACAGTGAGAGATCTTTCACCATCCTTTCACTTCCCAAACAGCTGCAATGGTGCTCAAGCAGAAGCCAGGAGCCAGGAACTCCACGCAGTTGTCTCATGGGTGCAGGGGCCCATCAAAGACATGGGTGGCACCTGAGCACAGAGCTGGAAAGGAAGCAGAGCAGCCAGAACTTGAGCCAGTGCTTACATGAGATGCCGTTGTCACAGGAGGTGGCTTAACCTGCCACGTCGCAACGTCATCCCCAGTCAACGTGTATGTGTAGCTTTAAGACATGCTGCAGACCGTGATACTGACATACACACAGAGGTTGCCACGTGATGACTTCACTAAACATAAGAAGGCACTCAGGAGCTTGAGGAGCTTTCTCAGCATCCCTAGCTGGTGACAGCAGGGGTTCCCACCACACACAGGGCTCACGTCCTTAGAACAGGCCTGCATGAGCAACTGGAGCAGGTGGCTTTGGCAGGTACAGCACCCGAAGGCTATCAGGGGAGCCCCACGGTCCTCTCCAAGGGAGGATGGTGCCAGAGCCGCTAAGAAAGGACTCAGCTGTGGGAAGACCTGGTGTAGGGGGCAGTGGCACAAAATCCTGACAGCAGCTCCCCTCCCTTCCGGGGAGTACAGCCAAGACTCCCCAGGGATGTTCAGAATCAAGGACAGGACTGACTGTGTGGCCAAAGACACAAGGCACAGCAGAAAGTTTACAATAATAATTACTAGTAATAAAACAAGAATAATAACTTATGAGACCAAGCGAGCTCGATGTGATACCTGAGACAACTGTGGTCTGAACAATGAGTGGCTAGGACATCCTGCCAGAACACACGAGACATAGAGGGGACTCCTGTGTCTCAGGCAGGCGGTGCAATATGGCAGATTCCATCATGCAACCGGAATTTAAAACTCATCAACTCTTTACTTCTGGAATTTTCCATCTAATGGTTTTTGGACTGTGGCTGCTCATGGATAAGTGGGACTATAGAAAGGAAAAATAAGGACTGCAGGGTGGTGGCTGGGGCGGCCAGGACTGTCATATAGGGTCACCAAGAAAAATGATCACAAACCACACATTTGCTCACACCTCCTCTGGAAGTTGGCAGATGGAGAGCTCTTGAATCCTGGGAAGTTAGGCCAAGAAAATCCAGTCTCAGGAAGGTGATGGGTGGCCTCCCCTTTCTACCACTCAGGTGTGAGAACTAGCTGGACATGTCTCCCACCGACACCCAACAGTAGTTTGCCTCCACAGTAGTGTTACGCTAATGTTCGGGATGGGAAATGAGGCGCTGCTGTTCATTAGGCCAGCAACCAGCTGAGCTCCCCACTGCAGTATCAGGCTGAGGTTCCCAGCTGAGCTCCCCACTGCAGTTCAGGCTTCTGTTCCCAGCGGCGTCTCCCCAGTGCACCTTCAGTCCCGGCGGGGTTGTGTGCAACATGTGGGAGAGAAGCGGCAGATAAGGGCTCTCTCCACGGTGGCTTGTTTTCTTTTTCCTCTTCTATAAAGTTTTAAAAAATGAGTAAAGTAGAAAGATTTGATGTAAATAAAAATAGTGGGAAAAAAAGTCATGGAAAATGTTTTAGAATAAAAAAACCTCAACAATTAATTAGGATTAAAACGATTTTTTTTTCAAATAAGGGAAGGGCTCCTGTCCTCCATATCCTGAGCCTACAGGTCAGGTGTGCTAGTCAGCTGTCTTTAAATTAACATTTTAATTAGACACTTCCCTATGAAATTGCCTCTCTTTCATGTCCGAATCCTGACCTGCACCAGCTGACAACAGATGTGTGACCTGGGAAAACCTCCTGAGAAGTGGCCTAATCCTTTTACAGCAGGCTAAAACCATTATCTCCGCCACTCCACTAAAAGCTAATTAAAACTCTGCCTTTCCCCTCCCCTGCCCCCAAGTGCACCTCGGAAGGTAATTACCTTCCCACAAAAATAGGCCTAGTTTCTCCCTTTCAGCAACCTTTCGCCCATTGGGGAGAAATTTCTTTTGGAGTATTTACATCCACCTGCCACAAAGCAACAGATCAATGTTTCATCATTTAAAAAACGTCAAGCCTCTTGCAAATTAAAAATACACATAAAAATACTTAATGTGCTATTTTAATGTGCAGTTTCCTAATTTTCCATGGAAAATGGGGTTTATTTCAAAGGCGACAATGCTGAGCTGCAGCAGCCTTGGGAGACGCGATTTCACTGGACAGGTGCGTCATTCCCTTCTCTCTGCTGAGTCCCTGGCGTCTAGGGAGAGGATGCTTCAATGAAGCAGTGGAAGGCAGCGCACCTCCCTCAGCACTGCCTCACTCAGCCCAGACACACTGTGCACCTGCCAACACCTGCTCACATCCAAACACGCCTGCTGACAGGGAGCTGCAGCAGCCTGCCAGGTGGCTGCCATGGTCATGACCCCACCGATAAACGCCCGAGTCTCAGTATCCCAGGACATATATCAGCACCTTCATGGTGATCATTCCAGCGAATTCCCTGGATGAAGGTTAGGCTTAGACTGTGGGTTTTTCTCAATGTCAGCAGTATCCTGAATGTGCTCTACACTGAGGATTTCTACTTGGGCTGCACAAACCAAACCTTCATGATTATGTGCGAACAAAAGCTTTCTCAGGAGATCCTCCTGCTCACACACGCTCAGCAGAGCGCCCGTGCTCCTCAGCGTTAACTGGCTGTGCTGCGTATAACCAACGGGAGAGTGAGTTGGATGTTAGCTTTTCTGGGAGACTACCTGAGCTGCTCTGCCTAAGGGTCCTGTGCTCCAAGGGTGCCAAGGCCACCAGCCAGGAGAAACAAGAGGTCAAATCACAGAGACCACTTCAGAGACTGTCTCAAGCTGGCTACAAGATTTTGTCCAAACTGGAGCAGAGGGTGTGGCGCGTCCCTCACTCTCATACTGAGTGGAGGCATTCTACACGTCTCAATAGAATAGGAATCATGTTTACAAGCAAAGTCAATGCTATTCTCATTAGGCAAGCATGCCTTTGAAGTCATCTTCCAGGATGCTGGTGCCTGCACAGCCAATAACCTGGACGAGAACTGGACACCTTTCATGGTATAACCTGAACCTGAAAAAAAATCATTTGCCATTATTTACTCCTTTCGTAAGTGATATACTACCTTAAAAAACAAAAAATGATTTTTAGAGCAATTTTTTATGTTGCCAACTGAACTGAGAACAGTTTCCAATATGTTCCCCGACCCTACATACATATAGCTTCTTCCATTATCAGCACATCTTGCCAGAGAGGCCCACTTGTTACACTGATGAACCCCTGTGGACACATCGTTATCGCCTGCAGGTTTTGGCTCACACGGGTTTCACTCTTAGTGTTCACATTCTGTGGGTTTAGCACACCTGCAGACAGGCATCCACATCACGACCTCATCCACAGTGACTGCACTGCCCTAATGACCCCTGGCCAACACCGACTGCTTAGCTGTCCCCATAGGTCTGCCCTTTCCAGAACTGCACAGCTGGCATCACCAATTTATTTGGTATTCATTTACTACTTTCATCTACCTTTATAGCTCTAGAAAGCGGCAGAGACACCTTCCATCTGTTGGTTCATTCTTCCAATGTCTGCGATCGACAGGGCAGGGCTGGACTGAAGTCAGAAGCCTCACATTCCTTCTGGGTGTCCACGCTGGGCAGTAGGGGTCAGGCACTCGGGTCATAATCAGCTGCCTCCCAGAAGCATTAGCAAGAAGCTAGCTGGAAAGCTGGGTAGCTGGACTCCCACTGCCCTCTGACACACAGTGTGGCTCTTCAATACAGACGCAGCACCCCAAGCAGCAGCTTAACCTGCTCTGCCACCATGCCTGCTCCTCGATAACTTCCTGAAAAAACAGGTGTAACTGCATTCAACCAAGTGAAGTGCAAAAACTACCATGTGCATTTCACAAACAGTGCAGTCTTGGTTTCCCACCTTGGTGATCTCGCAGGACATTCTGTTTCAAGTAGGACGGTGAATTATCAAAGCACTCAGGAACCTGAAAACTGCTTCCCAGTTTGTGTCCTGTTTGTGACTGAGGAGGAGTGGAGGCCAGGCCTGCACGGCCCTCAGGTCCTCCCCACCCTGCAGGCTCTGAGTGCCTGTGAGTGCACACGCCCAGCGTCACAGGAGCACATCACGTGACGGCCACAGCCTCTCTCTCCGGAGACCGGCACTGTACCTCCTCACCTCCAGTCAAGTTCTCAAGGAACACACTGCCACTGTGCTCTCATCACTTCCGGGTTCTGTGATTTTTTTTTTTTAATCAGCAGGACTGGTCTCTTGTGAGCTCTTCTTTTATATTAGAAGAAAAAGCGAATCTAAAAGAATATTAGAAGTTATTCCCAAATGGCTTTCTGAGTGGGCATTTCAGAGTTAGCCGAGGCTTTCTGAGTGGGCATTTCAGAGTTAGCCGAGGCTTTCTGAGTGGGCATTTCAGAGTTAGCCGATCAAGCCGCCTATCTTGGTAGAAAAGATTCAGAATTCCTAAGAGGTTCTGTTTCCTCTACGTTTCAGAAGAAATTTTCTCTGCCATTAGGTTTCTGGAATTAACAGATAAGTATCATTTCTTTTGTTATCTACTGTATAATTACAAACATTAGTCTGAAGATAACTGAAGTATTATTTTGAATGCCCCTGGACGTTGGAATCTTGAAAATTTATTCAGTTCAGATGTTGCTTACAATTTTCCCCAAGAAAATGGTCTTGAGGAAGACCATGTGGGAAGGTTTCATGCAAAAATGCAGCTAGAGAGACTATTTTTCTGAGTAAAACCATCAAATTCCAATCATGAGCTAATTGTCTATGCTTAATATGTGGAACATGCTTATGAAATTTCTTATCATGGTTAACCAGTAAGGAGTAGATTATTCAATTTGCTTTGCTTTTTAAAGATCTGCCTTTAAGATAATCAAAGTTAACAGGAATCCCTGACCAGAGTTATTTTTTAACTATAACAGTGGAATCTTCTAGAAAGCGGTGATGAGTGGGGATAAAATGAAGCAGAAGTGCAGGTTGTGCAATCAGTCTGTGGAGAGGTGCGATTCTCGGTCCGTATCCTCACACATGGTGGTCGTGTGAGCACTCACACAGTGAACTCGTGTGTGAGCTCCCCACCCGTTGGGGGGCTTTTAACACAGACACCTTAACTACCACGCTGTCACCAGCGGGTCCCGTGGCACGCAGGTTTAACAGCCTCACTGTCTGGGGTTGACGGGGGACTGAGTGCTCCCTTACTTCAAACTCTGTGACCCTGGGCAGCAAACGAAAAGCAGGGAGAAAAAAACCTTGCACGGCACCTTTTGCCGCTTGGCTTTATTGGAACCTTTCTTTGTCCACTGCAGCCTTAAACAACTGACAGGTGCGGGTCAGGGGTGAAGGTCACACCAGAATCAGGTCTCAAAGACAGGACAAAGGAACATCTGTGAGTTCTTGCAGAAAAGAAACTGCTCCACGTGCTGGCAGCTGGGGGAGGGGCAGTGGGCGGGCGAGAGCTGTCGCTGCCCAGGGATGGGGTGATGGCAGGGCTCTCAGTGGCCGCAGGGGTTCCCCAGGTGCACGCTTGTGGCCACGCAGTCTCGGTGAACTCCACACTGTTCTCTCTCAACTTCCTCTTGAGCAGAACAGAGCAGGGCACAAAGAGGCATCAGGACACGCATGCCCGACAAAACAATAAACCTTCTTCATTTTAGAGTTTCTTAAAAGATTTAAATCTTTAAGAAAAAATCTGCATGATTCCTCCAGCCCCTTCCATAGTGACTCCTAAGAGCTCGCATGCAAGGAAAGCCTGATCCAGGACACAGGACCTGTTCTCCTGAGAGCTCTGAAGTGGCCTGCAGGTGCACATCTGGGATCTATGCCCACAGATGTCCAAGTCAAGCCCTGCTGCCGCCCTTGTGCCATCTCCAAATGCTGAGGCACCACGGCAGCACACAGCAGCCAGGGAGGTCTGAGAATGACAGTGTTCTGGGGACAACTGAGCAGTGAGTCAGCAAAGCTGAGATGTAGCGCCGTTGGAGACAGCACTGCAGCAAGAAGCGGTGGGCTCGGCAATCTTAGAGCAGGCTTTCGCGGCACGTGTTTTTATCTTTTTTTAAAGAAAAACTCAGTAATTTATTGAAGGGCAGAGAGAGAAATCTTGCCCACCGGTTCACTGCCCACATGTTGACAAAAGCCAAACTGGAAACTCAAGCTGGGTCTTGATGTGTATGGCAAGAATGCAAATACCAGGGCCATTGCCTGCTGCCACTTAGGTGTGTAACTGCAGGAACCTGGAATGGTGAGTGGACCCCAGACTCAAATCCTGGCACTCTGATAGGGGATGTGGCAACATCTGTTGTGTCAAATGCACACCCCAGTCTGGCTTCTTGATCAGCTACTGCAGTCAGGGGGACACCCAACACAGGTACCGCGGCTGGAGTGAACAGAGCTCCTGGTGCAGCATGGCTGAGCAAGGGGCTCTCAGAAAGGCATGGAGGATATGTGGATCAAAACATTGACTTAGGTGCTAACTCTGGACTCCTAATGCCAAGATGTTGGCAGAACCAGTACTCATAATTTGAGTCCCAACAAGGAGCTAAAACTCTAGTGTGGGTCTAGCCGCTGGGTGGGCTCGAGAAAGATGCTCAGCCACAGTTTTAGCTGGCACTTGGGCGACCTTCATTTGAAACTCCATTTCTACAACTGAGGCAGCTTTCAAGAATTTGCCACCAGTGATATAAAAAACAACAGAACTGGCTTGTAAGAGTCAAGACCAAATTACAGACTGAACCACAGTGAGCTCTGGTTAAAAACCCAGGGGGTGAGATGACTCACGCTTTGATAGAAACAAACAAACCCACCTAACAATAGACTCCCCTGTCACTGCTCCCTGGCCTCAGGACCTGCCCAGTTAGCCAGCGAGGGTGGCCGTCTCCAGGGACATGTGTGCACCAGGATGACTGCCTTCCCCAAGCCCAGGCCCTGCCCAGTGAGTCAGTGGGGGTGCGTGTCTCCAGGGACCCATGTGTACCAGGATCACTGTCTTGGCAAGAAGGGTGCGCTTAGAATGCCCTCTGGCATGTCTACCCCACAGAGCAGACGGGTGCCATCGGTAAGGAGGGGACCGCCTTGTGAAGTGGCAGTTCTCCTTCAAGTGGGGGAGTAAGAATTCCAGTGGCAGAAGGAGTTGGATCTCAATGGCACGCTTTCTCGGCTCATGGCGCTGCTGTGAAAGGGGACAGGAATTTTCCACTAGAACAGCCACACTGGTGAGGCTGGCGGGCTGGGAACTGAAACTAATTATGGGATTGTGATTCAGGTTCTCTGTATTTTTTACCACAAGCATTGACTTCCCAGATTGCTGGGGTGTTCAAGTGCATTTGGCTTTTCTGTGAAACTTCATCTTAGAACACGTGAGGATGGTGAGTACGCCAAGGTTAAATCATAAGCAGAAACGGGCCATGCTGTCTTCCTAAGACTGGCACACACTCCATAGCTCCGCTGACCACCCAAGTCATAGCAGCCTTGGGCAGCCTTGCCATTCCACAGGACACTGCAGGCAGCCTGGGAACATTCCACTGGGGACCTCTTGGTCACTAAAAGTCAGAGGAGACACAGTGTTGACTGATTGATTCCCTTGAAAGGCACAGGGCTCTTTTTCTTAATGGGTTCAGAAAATAGGAAAATATCTGCGTGTATTTAAATGTATAAAATGTGCTGGTTCTTTTCAATTTACCAATTTTTAAATAAATACATTAAAACAGAGGGAACAATTAAATATAGTGTCTGGACGGGGCATGAGAGGGAACAGGCTTGACTGAACTTGCTTCCTATCAAATGCAAGGTTCTTTGCTTGACGCTCTCAAACCATCTCAGCCCACGGTACCCGTGGTGCCTCATTAATTATTTTTCAGAGCATATAAAGACCAAAAGAAATCCCTAACATTTATCAAGCACTTAGTCTTCAACAACTTAGTCTTTTTGTCCAAGTAGTGGCCATTTGGAAACACAAATACATATAAATTGAAAGATGGGAAAAAAATCACTACTTTTCTCCTTAAGCAAACTCAGTGACTTCAAAATGGAATAAACTGGCCCTCACACTGTGAAATCAGACCCCCATCCTCTTCCAGCTGCCGACAGGAGGGGGCATTACGAGCTTCCAGTGGGCACCTGAGCTCCCACCGCGTTGATCGTGTGCCCGGAGACCAGGGGTGTTTTGGCTCATAGTTTGGGAAATGTGCAAATCCACTTACATTTTCGTATGAACATGGCTTGTACATGTTGGTTTCATCAGCAAGTGCAAGGTTAAAACAAGTGAATCTGGAAACTTGAGTGGAACAGAGATGAATTCACACCCAGATGTATCTAATTCTAAAATCAGTGCTAAAAATGACTCAAGAGCTTTAAAAATCAGCAATATAACTTCTCCTCTAACTCAGTTCAACACGAAAAAAAAGGTACTTTATCTACAAATCTGCATTACTGCTCAAGTCAGAAACATTTTACCTTGGAGGAATTCAGAATCAAATCCTGTTTATTTCACATTTCTCACAGTGATTTGTGTTCACGCAGTAGGAGCAATGGACAGAACAGCTTTTCAGAACTTAAATGATTGTCTTCCTACACTTGAAGCCAAGCCACTGAATGCAACAAAATGCAATACATGACTCAGACATTTATTTATTTATTACTTATTTTTAGGCTAATGGGAACGGCATGAATTCTCTCTTGGTCTTCCAAGAGCAAATGCCTTTTTTGCTTGATCTGGAAAGAATCATGGTGCGGAATGTTAAGTGACTGATTTACCTAACTGATCTTCTAACCCCCTCTGGGGTCTGGGACAGCATGAGCAGGGTGCTCTGCAGTCCCTTTAGAGTTACTTTCTCTAGGTGCAGCTGCGTAGGCGTTGTTTGGACAGGCCCAGATGGCACCTATGGCCGGAGTATCAGATCTATCAGCACTAGGCCCACGGTGCTGAATCTTTCTCAGCCTCCCCTCAACTACTCCTACCTGGAAGATCTCATTCTGATTTCCATCACTACTAATGCGTTTGCTCTATACCCTTGAACTTCATGCAAACGGAAAGATCCTCTATGGTGCAGTGTTAACTCCAGGTGCCATATCCATGCCTTTAGGTAAGGACATTACTTTTTCGAGTAGAACTTCATGAAACGGAAGTGCACCTGGAACAGTGACACTGTCATTTTATGGCCAAATTTCGAATCTCTCCTACTACTCAGCCATTGGAGCACCAATGGCCCCTAAAACCGACAATTGACACATCATGAAACAGAAATTTGATAAACTGTTTCTAAATATGAATCAGAAGCAGCAGCATCCCCAGAACTGTACTTGTAACAAGAAGTTTGAAGCAAAATCTAGTTTGTGGTGAGATGCTTTCTTATTTGGGGTCAGGAGGAGGCCTTGGAAGACATAATTAGAAGCTCCATGATTTGACCAAAGTCATAATCACCATTTGCAGTTCCCAGCCAAGCCTCTCTTCTCAGAGTCAAGCTACAACCATCCGGAAAGCACAGTCCATGTGGTTTCCGGAATCTCTCTGCTGGACTATGAGCCACAGGCCAAGTAGAGCGTACTCAAGTGAATGGCAATCCCAGGTTAACTATCAACATCTCAAATGGCCAAGAGTAAATGTGTTGATATTTTTGTAGCACATTGCCTATCAAATTTCAGATCGAAAAACACAAGTTGTAATCAGTAGAACATCATAATATTCTAGATGTTGCTAGTTCTGGGGCAATGAATACTGTCTGTCTTCATTTTAAAAACTGCATCAGATTTTACAGATGTTTGTTAAATTTCTAAAATGCATTACAGTTTTAAAGATTAATGTTCAAAAGTGCAGTTAAGTAACTTGTGTTTCCAGTGGGAGTTATGAAAAGAGTGGTCATGTTTAACTTCTGTGAAGCCCAGGTGGTTGTAGAATCTCTTAAAATACACACACAAGGAGACTGAAATTATGTAAATAAATATGAAAATCCGAAAAAAACCCAGCCTTGTAGCCTCATACACTTGGGAGAAGAACTGAACCAGAGGTCAAAGGAGAGACAGTCTAATCAAACAAAGAGCTTGAGTTTTCCCTCCTACACTGTCAAGACGACACAAACTGCAGCTGTGATAAATGACTGAATTAAAGGGAAATGAAAAAGCTTTAGCCGTAGTCCCTTGAACAACAATGCCAAAGAACAGGGTTTGTTGTCGTTTGGGGGATGTGGTGGGAGGGAGCTCCTAAAAACCCCCCTCTGTCTTGTTGGGCATGAGTCTTGCCCCGTGACCTGCCTGGTGGCCCTCTGCACACAACTCAAGGCGGCAGCAGCCTCCTGCTTGCGTGCCCTCACTGCGTTGGTGGGCACACGTGCACACAGGGTTTGGGAGACAGAGCGGGGCTTCAGTAGCTGGCAGCAGAGCTGGCATCCACACTGAGAACAGCCTGACAAAGCAAGCTGAGGGAGTGTGGCTGTTCTTGCACATCTGTCCTGGGGACTTTGAGCATCTCTCAGCTGTATCTCAGAAAATCCTACTCTGGCTGCCAACGGGAGGAGTTAAAGCAATAGGAAAGCCTGTCCGGGCATGTCTAGGAACAGTGGCAACCCGAGGGGCACACGTGACCCAATTCAGAGATTTCTCAGGCATTCCTTTCTGCATTCCCAAGTCCACTCCCCACCTGTCTTAAAAAGGAAATGACAAGGCCTCCTGCTATCCATGCGAAGGGTAAAAGGCATTCATGTTGCTTTAGTATTTCCCCTCTCCTAGCCATCTCGGGTACTCGCTGTGACCACATACATCTAAAATTCAACAAACAACACAATATAAAGCCATGTTTCCGAGATGGTCACCTGGCTTTCCCTCTGGAGTCCGGCCAGGACTGGAGTAAAGCCACGCAGCACGGGGAGAGTGGAGCGAGCACGCCCTCACAGAGGTGTGGCGGCACACTTTGTGCAGTCTGTCAGCGCAGCGGGGAGGGCGCCAGAGGATGTGAATGGAGATGAGATCTTACTCTACACTCTGCCACAGGCTTGCACTGAGCCCCAGGCCCCAGCACTTTCATTCAGACAATGAGTTCAACGTCACTGGTTCCTACCTGGAGTGTCTGAATGCCTATGACTGCAGGGAAGTGCACCGTGGACAGATACAGAAAGTCTACTGCGCAAAAGATGCTGAGCCCTTGTTCACTTTCTGTGCCTTTCCTTTGGTGTACCTTAAATTCAGCAAGGGAAGAGACTTCAGTTTCATTTAAAAAAGGAAATTCCTCGCATATTATACTGTGGCCTAATTTCACCCATGTCATTCTCAGGGCTGAATTTTAATTGTTTGCCCTTGTAATCATTTATAACTCAGTGCATTACTAAAACAAGAACAGTGCTACATTTTTTCTTTCTACTTCCGTAGGAAACATCACTGGTTTCTCCTAAGCTGAGGATCTAAACTGTCCCTAGGAACAAAGGAAACAGCAGAAAGCTGACCGGGCTTAGGAGGGAACTTTGGCTGCTCTGTCCTGGCCGGGCTTACCCTCTGCCCTCCCTGGCTCGTGAATACAGCCTTGGCTTCCTGTCTCCAGCCTGGTGCTTTCCCTCACTGCAGGAAACACTGTCACCTTCAGAGCGTGACAGTCCCCAATTGGCTCTCCCCTCCTTAGAGCACGCAGCAGCAAGCCACTGGCGCCCCATGTGTCCCAGCAGCTCCATGCCCAGCCTGCCTCCCAGGCCTGCAGCCCTGCTCCAGCGGACTCAAGTGTTTGAACCCTGGTCGCTCCTTTATAATAAAAGGGTCAGATAGTCTGAGGGAACATCAAAAAATGGAAAGAAATGTTCTAGTGCAAATTAAACAAATAAACATGAGATGCATGCAGTCTTTTCATGACAGGCATTTTCCATGAGTGTTCTTTGTATGTAAGGATTTCAATTTTTTTTTGCATTAAAATGAATTTTTCCTACAGGTCCACATCCCATGACCTCTCTGAACTACCCCCTGTATTCCTCTGCTTTCCTGCAGCTGCTTCCCATCCCCAGGCCCCACCTTTTCTCACCCTGGACTTGTTGCAGACCCTCAGCACCCTGCCCAGGACAAGTGGACTTCACGTCCCTTGGGACGTAAAGTTCCCTTGGGTGGGAACTTCCTTGGTATGGTGCCCGGCTATGCTCACTGGGGGTGGAACTCTTCCTGACACTCAGTGAAGGGCTCCTCCAAAGGTCCATGGCTTCTCCCAGCAGCTGCAGTGGTGGGGACCCAGGCCACGTGCTAAGCCCAGTCCCCCTCCTTCTTTGTCATCCTTGGCCACTCTCTGGGACCACTTCCTAAACAAACTTCCTGCATGCCTCTGCTGGTCTCAGGCCCTGCGCCTGGGTAAACCTGGGCTAAGGCAGTGTGAGCAGCCAAGGGCTCTATGGACACACACAGAGGGACTCAAAACGGTCATGAAGAAGGGCAGTCCGCAAAACGGCCTCGAGTTGCAGCTGTTCTGAATCCAAATGGACTTAGCTTTCAATAACATTTTCCACAAACCTTCTGAAGTATCTTTGTACTAAATTATATTAAAGTATGCATCTATAAACTGTCATAACCACTCATGTAAATATATATATGTGTACGTAAGTATGTATATGTGCCTTTCTTACAGCTGCGATGTTGTACTCACCGCTATCGGTACAAATGCCAGGAACCTGCAAGGTGCTCTAACAAATGTGTGTGTAAATATACATGTGTGCCAACCTTGTTTGTTCCAATGTGACACCTTTTGAAATAGGACAATATTATACAATTTATATGAGGATACTATATGTAGCCTCATTAAATCCGCATACAATCAAAATGGTTGTTATTGACTAGAAAAAAATTTGCCAGTAGAAAAAGTTTAGAATGTTTGGATAGGAAAATTATCTTTCTTTGAAGATTTTGAGGGATGCTGTGGGAAAGATGAAAAGAGGCAGGGAGAATGACATGGGAGAAGCAAAGAAAGGAATGTGGAGTTAGGCACACACACAGAAGACACTCAGGGGAGCAGGGACACTGGTATATCCACAGCACTTTGAACTATCAGAACATCAAATTATGCAGTAATATTTAAATAAGGAGAAGACCAACTTGAGTTTGCTGTAAACTGGGCTTGTGCCTCTATTCATTGCTGTGTCATGCTGTTAGCTGTGGTTTGTATACAAGCAGTAGGGGAGGATGGGAGAGGGTTCCCTAAAGGTTTAAATGAACAAGGCCTGGTCCCCAGGGAGTACTCCTCGGGGTGGGACCTTGAGTGGGTGGGTCCAGGGCAGGTCCTCAGGCCAGTGATGGCCCTTGGAAGGCAGCTGTGTTGGTGTTGGGTTCTCCAGCGAGGATTGCTACGAAAGCCTGAGTCTGGCCCAACTACACACTCTCAGGATCCCAGCTCCCCCAGCTCTCATGTGCACTGCCACCCACCTCTGTCCCAGCACCAAGCTGTTTGTACTCGGAAACTCCAGAACTGTAAACTGAATAGGCCTCTACTTCCATGGGCAGCCCGTCTCAGGCATTTCACTGCAGCAGCAGCAAAGAGCTGTCATCCATAGGAGGGCGTGAATGGAGGAACAGCGCTGGTTATGTAGACAATGGCACATAATCAGTAACAGAAATTCACTCACAATGACCAAACAGAACAAAAAGGACCTTTCTGAACAAACTAGAAGTTTGAAGTGCTTGGAAGATTGTGGGGAGCAGGGTGCTGAAGCTGCTCCGGGATTGGGAGGGGCCAATGCAAGATGGCGGCTGGCCCAGGGTCAGGAGGAGTTGGTCTCACCAGCAGGTAAACAGGAAGTCACAGGGATAGGCTAATGCCCTCGCTGTGATTACTGACCTATCAGGTAGCGCCAAGTGGACCCACGGGGAGAAGTGTTTGGTGGAGAACGATATAAGAGTAGCCAGAAAAAGCTAGACAACAGATGACAGATGACAGACGGTGGACTGAGAAAGACGGGATGAGGGAGAAGAAGGACGGGCGGGAGGAAGGGTGGCGGAGAGAGAGCTGGAAAAGAGGGATACAGACAGAAGCAGTAAAAGCAGAATGGAGAGTTGGGACAAGAATGGAGAAATGCAGCAGAAAGTACGGGAAGAAATATGGGCAGAAGGGTGGTGGAGAGAGGGCCTGAGAAGCGGCAGAGGAAAGCTAAGGCCAATGGGAACAGGAGCAGCGGAAAGAAGGATTTAAACACAGTCGCTTTTGGCAGTGAGGGGTCCGGTTGCGGTTCTGGCTTTTCCCAGTCCCTCAAGAGCGTGCCTCGTCATTTTAGTGCCGCTGCAGGGCGACGGTGACAGATCCTATGAGGGAGTTAGAACCCCGTGGTTGGGTGGGGTGAGGTCAGGGCTGCAAAGGAAGAAGTCCTAAAAAACCACTTGCAACAAGGCAAGCCTCCCTTGCTGTGTCCTCACTGGGCCTTCCTATGTTGCCTTGGACAAAATTACAAAGGGTGGGAAGAAAGGACAAAATTACAAAGCCCATTAGTGCAAGGCAAGTGGCCTTGACATGCACTTGTCTAGGTTAAATAAACCCCAGCCTGGCATCAATACAAAGACAAAATGGAACACCCCCTCCTCACTCCAGCTACACGTGAGCATGATCTCTGCCCCATGCATCCATCCTGAGGCTCCGGCAGGCATCTGGAGAAGACAAAGGTTTGTCCGAGCCATGCATCTCCTAGGCTCATCTCCTTTCATCTCAGCATCTCCCATGCAGTGCTGCTGAGTGCCCAACTGCTGAGGCAGCACAGTCTTTGAATTAACACACACACACACACACACACACACACACACACACACACACGAAACAAATCTACAAGGAGGGTCGGGAGGCCCAGTTTGGCCACTTTTCTGTCTACAGACGTTAAAAGGAGGCTTCCAAGTTTCCTCAAAACAGGGAACCAAGAACATTAATTCCAAAACTTTCTTTCTTTTTTTTTTTTTTTTAATTTTATTGTTATTGGAAAGCCGGATATACAGAGAGGAGGAGAGACAGAGAGGAAGATCTTCCATCCGATGTTTCACTCCCCAAGTGAGCCGCAACGGCCGGTACGCGCCAATCCGAAGCCGGGAACCAGGAACCTCTTCCGGGTCTCCCACGCGGGTGCAGGGTCCCAAAGCATTGGGCCATCCTTGACTGCTTTCCCAGGCCACAAGCAGGGACCTGGATGGGAAGTGGAGCTGCCGGGATTAGAACCGGCGCCCATATGGGATCCCAGGGCTTTCAAGGCGAGGACTTTAGCCTCTAGGCCACGCCGCCGGGCCCAATTCCAAAGCTTTCTAAACTGAGTGTCTTTGGATCCAATAATCTTGTGACTCCTTATGTTGTAGCCACATCTGACCCACTACCTGGAGACATGCGGGGCAGCAAATGGGGTGTAATTTTTCCCTTCTATTTGCATGATTTATAGGGACAGATATTCAATAAATTTAATTTAGCTGGTAAGTACTAAAAGGTTATACCTTCTTGTTTATACCAGTTTATAAAGCATGCTCTTTGCATACAGACTAGAGCTAAGCTGTAGCTTGGGAACATCTTTATGGAAATCTTTCTAAATATGAACTTTGCTGGGTGTTAATGGAAGCAAGCTACTAAGACAACTTCTCTGGTTGCCACACATCTCCAGCCTCAGGAATTCCACCACTCCTGTGGTGATGTGGGAGGTGACGAGCTACAAATCTCTCTTCATGGTTGAAACAGTGCATTTTAATCCTGAAAGTTTGTGTTTTAAGGGGAAGAGGGTCAAGAAAAGCAGAAATCAGGAGAGATCACACAGAGCATCACTTTGATCTGGAGGCGGGTGTTATGGCACAGTGGGTGAGGGGCTATTTGGAATTCCCACATCCATATAGGATTGCCTGGTTCCAGTTCCTGGCTGCTCCGCCTCCAGTCCAGCTCCTTGCTAATGCACCTGGGAATCAGGAGACAGGGGCTCAAACATCTGGGTTCCTGCCACTCACATGGGAAGCCAGAAACGAGGATGGAGTCCCTGGTCCCTGGCTTTGGCCCGGTTCAACCCTGACCACTGATGACATTTGCAATAGACGGACAATCTCTGTCTTTCTCTGTTCCTGGATCTTTTAAATAAATAGATGAATCCTTTTAAAAATAAGTAAAAAGCCTAAGCCAGATTTTATGTAGAGTTAACAAAGGATATCAAATTCTTTAAATTTCATGAAGCCAATATTAGTGATAGTTGTTAGAATCCAACTAATAGTATATGGTCTTTTATATGTTTATATACACACCATACACATATTTCCACACACACACACACACACACACTCACATTGGTCTAATCTGTTTTGATTCATATGGAGAATTGACAGCTTCAATTATATGACTTTACAAAGGACCACAGCTCTAATCCCAGTCACAGTTTATGCACACTTGATCATTCCAGCAGCAAGGGAAGAAGTCGGGGAGAGATACGCAATCCCAAGACAGCTAGGGTGGAGGGAGAAGCAGAGCAGAAAGGAGCAGGGCCAGAGGTGATGGTAGACTGGAAAATGGATGCAGTAAGCTTACAGCCGCACACAACTCTAATCACGAGGCACAGCTTACAAAATGCACCAACAGGGAATCCTTCAACTGTGAGAAACTGCACTTCCTTCTGCTGTCTTACTCGGAGGTTCAGGTACAGAATTATTATCAGGTAACATTTTAGAAGACATTACGTTTGATGACTGACTCAATGAATGATCAGTAGTAAATGTCAAATTTGAAAGAAAGACACTAGATTAGGGGACAGTGTTTGGCAAGATGGTTACATCAGCCCACTGGACACCTGCATCCTATATCAAAACGTCCCGTTTAAGATTCAGCTCCACTGGCTGCAGTTTAGCTTGCTGCTCATCCAGATACTGGGAGGCAGCAGAGGATGGCTCATGTTCTAGAGGGCTCTCATGTGGTGCCACACCGTGGTGGAGAGGCAGAGGGAACGTGCGTGGCACACACCTGTATTCTGCTCGTGAGCTAACTGTCAGGCCTCAGGAGCCTAACCCACAGCCCTTCTGAGGGTGGATACCTCATGACCCAATGATCTCCCACCAACCCCCTTGTACCATGACTGAGGACCCCACTCCAGCATGGCTTCTGCAGGACAAACCTCTCCAAACCACAGCAGCTAGTCCTAGTGCTGCTTGACAGGTAGATGGAGCTGGGTAGGCTCAAAGGCTTATGTGAGCAGTGAAAAGTGTATGCATGTCAGGGCCAAGTGAACTGGCTAATACACTCAACCAGAAGGAAGGTGGGAGTGTGGAACTCAATGGTGACTGTTGGTTACGGAGAAAATCACGTTTTCAGGCTTCCACAGTCAGCCTTGAGTAAGGTAGTCTAGACTGTGGCAGACACAGCGATGTTTCTCAGTGAGAGATTGTCATTTACTGTCCAATGTAAACAGGGCTGCAGGATGGCAGATCAGACACAACACCAGGCAGCAAAACCCCAGGAGTCCTACCCACTGACCCCCACGCTGCAGGGCCCAGCATGGGTGAACTCCCACAGGTGCACTGAGACAATACACAGCTCGTCTCTGATCTGCGCTGTTCCTGTTGCTTGATTTCAAACAGGAATACACTAATACGATATTCTACTGCTAGTGATAAAAGCAAAATCAAAACCCACCAGCAAGATATTAAAGCCAGGACAAGGCACAGTCCCTCGCTGCACTTTCGTAAAGCACAGGGAGGTGACACAGACTGGGACCAGGTTTCTGATCCCCGGACTGGTGGCCTTTTCCAGCTGGAGAACTACGTCCAGGACAATATGAAGAAGGAGATGGCGGAGATGCGGCAGCATGCGGTGCAGAACCAGACGGCGCTGATGGTAGAGATAGGCACCAGCCTGCTCAACCAGACAGCCGCGCAGACGCGGAAGCTGACAGACGTGGAAGCCCAAGTAAGTGAGAGGACGCAGGGCAGGCTTGTGAAATAACGGCAAACTGAAAGGTGTCTGGCTGAGAGAGTGGACGAGTTGACACAAAGCTAACAATGTGTGGCACGGTATAAACTTAAAGCGGATGGGTATGTTTTCATCTGCAGCACTGAGATCAAATTGGATTCATCCTAGAAGGGCTTTATTTCAAAGGCTTGTATTTAAATGAAAAGAACTGAGGTAGACAGCTAGACATTTTTGTTCTTAAATCGAATGTCCTGGGAGAAAAAAAATTTTACACAACTGTTAAAACAAGTCATGAGTGAATGACAGAGCAAGAGGCCAGACAGCAGCTACACTGCACAGATGAGCCGAGATCTGGAGTCAGTCGCGGCTCGGGTTTGCCTGCTGGCCACATGAACACCCCTGAGCACGGCCCCTGCCTCGCCCAAACCTCAGTGGTGTGGGCGATGGGAGGAAAGGCTGCCTAGTTCCCTTTGATCTCCACCGGCCTGTGAGCTGATTAACAGCAGTAAGGAGGTCCCAGAAATGGTGTACACTGTCCTGGAGGGGATATGAAGCAAGAGAAGCCAGCGGGCAACCCCGCTGAGAAGAACCTTTTAGCAAGGAAGGGGAGACGTTTCATGTCTCTACAACTGCAGGATGAGAAAGAAGAAACAGTATAAGAGTGGGATAATAAAAGACTTCTATGGGAGAACACAATAATAAACTATTGATTACAACGCATTTTATCAATAAAGATAGCAATCAGGTTCATTAATGGCTAAAAATTTGATCACAAGAGGTTACAAAAGGCATGATATGAAAATGAAAAGGTATGGCAACTTAAAAATACCTGAGTACCTCCACAGTCAATGACCAAGGTGACTACAGTATGACTAGTCCCAGTCCCCCACCTTCCACAGCGAGCCTGCTGGACAACACGGCTCACTCAAAACCTGTCTGATGAGCAGCACTAACTACATTTTCAGGGATAACAAAAAAGCGTGAAGACACACACTGTGCTGCAATTCTCTACAACATCCTGTGTCACACTCATTTGTGTGACTGTACTTTGATGTTTTTGCTGGGTTACATTTTTTGTAAGCCTTCTACCAAATAAGACACCAAATCATCCAGGAAAAGATGACAGTAGGAAAATGACCTGAAAACTCTAAATATGTACATTGAATTGGCTGAGTCAAAGGAAGGGCATGAAGAAACTCAATTATGTGATCCAATGGATACAATGCACTTGAAGGCAGGTATCAGCAGTTACTGATTAGGAAATAATTTCAGGTTGAAATGTAAAAGTTTCTCACTAGATGCAAGATTATTCTAGTGTATCATAGCAGAAGGCCAGTGCGAAGAGGCTGTGACCAGTGGCTGGAGGACTGAGATGTTACAAGAGCGGAAAGCAGACAGTGACTGACCTGGCTAATCCAGGCTGTCACATGTGTAAACCAGATGGGAATCTTGAGGCCCATGTCCCAGTACCGCACTCTACAGAAGAGTGAGGTTCTAAGTTACTGCAGTTACCCCTGGCCTCAAACACCACCCTTCCGCGCTGCTCTCTCAAATTCTCCTCATTTTATAACCCTCATGACCCCAACAGGAGCCTCAATCTTCCAGCTCCTTTTAGAGGTTAAAAGAGAATGCTTACATCCATGGAAGGTGCAGGCTAAGTCCACATTGCAGTTAGTAACATTGAAACTGAAACCTGCGGTTGCCCGACACCTTTGTTCATTTACAGAAAGACATTTCAAATGAATGTAACTGGCCTTCTGACTGAAGCCTGGCCACCCCTAGAGACAGGCTGTGGGCCAGGCCTTGGTTTTTGAGAATGACAAAGACCTGGAGCAAACAATGATTCTTTCAAGGCCCCCAAATTCCTTGGCAACAATTGGGACTTAGATTCACATGTGACATCACATCCTGAACAAGCAGGATCTGCAGGATGTGACTAATCCATCTTCCTGCGGGCTGAAGGCAGCCAGAGGCTCAGGAATCCGTCTTTTAAGTTGCATGAGCACAGAGGAAAAGTCATGCCGCACATGCCACACATCAGAAGAGCCTCCGGAGCAAACCCCGTTACCATGTTAAATTGCTATTTTATTGTTTTCAATTGGTTGAAACGAATTTTAAAATGGGAGTAAGAAAAATAGTGGAGAAAGGATAAAAGGCTACATGTGGACACAAACTAGGAAATACCAAGCTAAAAATATGCTGTATTTGTATATAATGGAAGCATGTGACTGACTTCTAGTCCTTTTGTCTACTCAGAAACAAACAAATAGGAGAATAGCATTTTGTTTTCAGCAGAGCAAAAATATTTTTCATTCATTAACAACTTTTGATCTCTGAAATGTGACTATTCTATACTCCCACTAGTCTGTGTGAAAGGCAGTGGCAGAAACGGAAACATAACTACTATTTCACACAAATGTTGGCGCTATTGACACCTTCCAACATAAAGACATGATGGGGAAGAATGGTTTAACATACACAAACGTAACCCAAGACACCAAACCTTTTCTGAAAACAAACAAAAAAATGAAATTATTAAAGTTCTATTCCATCTTTTCTACATTTTGAATGACTTAATTGAGATAAGTCTCAACTAAGGAGTTTCATTTTGTTACACTTAGGTATTAAACCAGACAACAAGACTTGAGCTTCAGCTTCTAGAACACTCCCTGTCGACAAACAAACTGGAAAAACAGATTTTGGATCAGACCACTGAAATAAATAAACTGCAAGACAAAAACAGGTAATACGCAAATATCTGCGATTGAGAGTTGTACACCTGCTATATACAAAAGTCTGGCGCATGACTTTTAGGTATGGCTTCCAGAATTTTTTTAAAATTTTACTTCTTTTTATTATTATCATTTCATGATACAGTTCCACAGGCCTGGGATTTCCCTTTTCCCCTCTCCAATTCTCTCCCCCAGACTTTTAGGTATGGCTTCCAGAATTTTTGTTTTTAAATCATGCCCAATGTAAGTGGGGTGGCAGGGACACAACCACTTGTGCCATCACCCACCGCCTCCCAGGTCTGCATTAGCAGGAAGCTGGACTCAGAAGCAGAGCTGCGCTGCCAACCTAAACACTCTGATGGAGCGGCACCTTGACTGCCACACCAAATGCCTGCCTCCTTTACTTTACATAAATGCCACACCCGCATTTCTCCAACTTAATGGCTACTTGCACAATTATTTGGGAAGACTTCGTCACACGTATGCATTTTGAAAAGCCAGTATTTTTTAAGAACTTATTTTTATTCAGAGGCAGACAAATAGACACACAAACAGAAATAGAGAGAGAGAGATCTTCCATAGCTTGTTCTCAGCCACATTCGCCCGCAATAGCCAGGGCTGGGCTGGGCTGAACTTGGGAGTCAGAACCCAGTTGTCTCACACAGCAGTCTACAGGAACCAAAGCACTTGAGTCACGCATGACCTGCTGCCTTCCAGGATGTTTATCAACAGGAAGCTGGAATTGGAAGCAGAGGTGGGATGGAACCCAGACTCAGCAATGGATGCAGGTGGTCCAAAGTGGGGACTTCACTACTGTACTAGCTGGCAACCTCCTCTGCTCTCCTCTTCCCTCCTCACCGTCCCCTTCATTTCCTGCCTCACCTGTCTCTTTCCTTCCCTTACTTCTTAGTTCGGCCACACCACTTAGAACAAGCAGACTGCTGTACAAAGCCACTTAGTGAGGTGCTTTGAAACACACCCAACAAGTTTCACAACTTTTTTCTCCCCTCCAGCGTCCGGTGACTTGGTAAAAATCTGTGTGTCAAAGCTTTTCGATGTACGAGACTACTCCAAAAGTCTATGGGAAGAAGAATTAAAAGAGCGTGTGTGTTTTTTATTTTGAAGCACAAAATCTTTGAAATCCTTGTGGGGGCTACTGTGGGTGAAGTCACACTTAGGGTACTGGCATTTCACACTGGAGTGGTGGTTTGAGTCCCAGTAGCTTGGTGTCCAATCCAGCTCGCCGTCAATCTACCAGGGAGGGCAGTAGAAGATGGCCCCAAGTGTTCAGTTCCTGTTACCCAGGTGGGAGGCCAGGATGGAATTCCTGGGTCCTGGCCTGTCCAGCCCAGGCTACTGTGATTAATTGGGAAGTGGATACAGATCAATTCTCGCTGACTCTCTGTTGTTCTACCTTTCAAATAGCTAAGCAAACACTGTTCAAAAAAATTGACATAGTCTCTGAAGAAATGTTCCAAAACTTGCTAAGAAATGTGCATTATGGAAACCCACGTCCGGATGTTGTATTGGTGGGACTCCATCCACAGGCAGCTGGCTGTGTTTTCTGGTCACTCTGGCCTACACACTCCTTCCAGGGTTTTTGTTTTTGTTTTGTTTTTTAATCTTAGTCTTCCACCTTTCCTATTAGTTTAACTCCCATTATCAATAATACACATTTTCTGTAACTCAAATGTAGTTTCATATGAGACTAAGTTAAAAAATACCTGTGAATCATACCAAAGAGGAGTAATAACTGTACGTGGCATGCAGCAAGTGCGCATGGCAACCTGAGCGGCAGAACATTGGCCTCCATGGCTGAATAGCAGCCAGCACTCCATCATCTCCCAGCTGGCTACCTGTGGAAACCACCAGTGCTGAGCCTGGACCTGCAGGAAGCATGGTCCTTCCAGCAGCGGAAGAAGCCATCTTCTTGTTTATCAGGAACACAGAATAATGCCAAGATTTTCTTTATCAGGAGCTCCAAATACTAGGAAATTTGCATTGATGATGTTCTATCTTTCAATGAGCTTGGCTTGCTATTGTTTCTGACGTGAACTTTGACCCAAGAAATTATTTGCAAGACCACCACCCAAATGTGCAAATGGTGTTTGACCTTCCAAGGACCACATTTTATTTATTTTTATTTTTTTAATATTCATTTATTCATTAATTACATTGTATTACATGACACAATTTCATGGGTACTGGGATTCCCCCCCCCCTTCACCCCAAATCCTTCCCCCATGGTGAATTCCTTCACCTTGATGCATAACCACAGCTCAAGTTCCGTTGAGATTCCCTAATTAAAAGTTCACACCATACAGAGTCCAGCATCCCACTTGTCCAGTTCAAGTTCAACGGCCTCTTAGGGAGACCCTCTCAGGTTTGTAGGCAGAGCCAGCAGAACGTCACCTCGATCAATTAGAAGCTCCAACATATCATCAGCAACAGTCCAGGTATGATGAGGCTGGTGCAGAGTCCACTGATTGACATAATCCATCTTAGAGTTTCCCCTTGTCCAGTTTTCCGCTGGAAGCACATAGCTGAGGTGGTTGATTGATCTACTCCATTTTCCATCTTTTGTTGGTTAATGCTTTGATTCCTCCATTTTGTTCAGGGGAATCCCCTAAAAAACTTTGAGGCATTCCCAGTCCAGGCTCCTACATGTACTACTAGTAAGCACAGTGCCCGCCGATATGGTTTTTAAATCTTCAATAGTACTTTAAAGGTACTCTTTACACAATGGTTGCTAAGTCAAAATCTCAGGGTAGGCCTTTCCCCTGAAACTGCCCCCGTTACGCATTCAGATTCGCCGACTGAAGTTAGCACTACCATGTGTCTCTGCAGCCCATTATTTTTCTTCCTTCTAAAACTAACTAATGTGTGGAGGGACTGTGTGCCCATTCAGCTAAGCTGTGAGCACTGCCCTCCTCCACAGTGATGCAAACTCGGGAGAACCGAGGTTCAAATGATCTGCACTTTGCAAAAGTGTGAGCCCTCCAACTCCTCCAGCTGTAAGAGCCAAGAGCTGTGCTACTGAGCGCACCACACGCGCTGCCCAAGCTCGGAGCCAGCCTGCTCTGACGCTCGCTCGAGTGCCGGGCTACCTCCTCAACTGCATGCTCATGTTCCACCTCGTGCTTCATTTGAGATCAGGATACGAGTGCCCTCTGGAGCTATACTGGCACAGGATTAGGAAGAAGACATGAAAACTGTTTAGGACTGATCCGCGAACGTTGGCCTCCGTCCCCTGCTCCAGACTGTGACATCCTTCTGTCAAGCTTCTCCCATAGATTATTAGGAACACCCAAAGAGGGTGGGCCCAGAAACGTCAGCAACATTATTCTGTGGACAGCACAGACTGATGTCCTAAGGTGTCCCACGCATTTTATATTAATTCTTTAGGTCAGGCCTTACAGGAATGTCCCCTATAGCATACTACCTAGTACGTTGGTGGTATTCAAAATGATCCTAGGCAGAACAAAAATGAAAAATATTCATTTCAGGTTTCCGTCTGCTAATGTCATGTCTTTATAAATTTGCAAAACTAACACAAATTTTCTTTCAAATGAAATAAAATTTCAAATAACTCAGCTGACATAAAGGAAACTATTAAAAACCTGCGGAATAAGATGGATGTGGTAAACGCATGACAGTCTTAGATGACTGCATTACGGTGACATACTTATGGTCACATACTGACTTGCAATCACAGGGCTGTGATGAACTGAATTATTAATACTGATTACTGTTAGTCACAGGAAACACTTGTAAATTATAGTTAGTTCCTTGCCTAGTTGGTATCGTCAAGCATTTCAATTCTCAGCAGCTTAAAAATATGGTTTCTGATTTTGTTTTTTAATTCCTGATTACTCTGCAAAACCCTAGAACTTCTCATGGGTATGGCTCGGTAGATGCTCTATACATTGGAAAGATTTTAACAACAGATACCAAGTTAAGATGTGTTGCAAACTTGATGAGTCAACTTGTCCACTCAGGGAAACCTGCACCCTGATTTCTCTCCCCATAAAAATAACTGCAAGGGATCCAGGAGGTTTTAAATAATTCAAGGCGGGACTAAATATCTGGTTCAAGTTTGCCTCCATCAAGCAAGTGGAGAGAATAATGTTTTTCTCTCCATAAAGCTTTTTTTTTTTAAAAGGATTTGTTTATATATTTTGAACATCAGAATTACACAGAAACAGAGAAACATTCCATCAACAGGATGACCACAGCGACCAGGCCTGGGCCAGGCTGAAACCAGCACCTGGGAGCTTCATTATTCAGGTCTCCCACAAGATGCAGGGACCCAAAGCCTTGGGTCATGCTCTGCGGCTCTTCCCAGGCCACTAGCAAGAAGACGGATTAGATTTGGAACAGCCAGGATAGAAAAGGGAACCCGTACGGGACACTGGTGTTACAACGGTGGCTTTATCCACTACAGCACAATGTTGCCCCGTTCACTCCCTCTCCCAAACTCCTAACAGCTTGTGGGAGCACCTCATTAGTGCCTAGACAGCCAACAGTGGAGGCTGTGGAAATCCACTAGCGGCTTCAAAGGACTGTGAGTGGAAGGAGCCATCAGCTGTACACCTGACCTAGAGAAGTCAGTGATGTCAGCTGGCTCCAAAAGGCAGAAGAGATGCTGTAATGGGTAAATTCACTTCCACTAAATTTGAAACTGGGAGGAAATGTCAGAGATAGGATTTGACATCTGGTTTACTGTTTCTCCTTTTTCTTTTTTAAAGTGTCTGTACCTTGAAAGCTTTATTTACCAGCCTTGAAGGGCCCTTGGTTGCTGCATTTCCCGCAGTTATCAGAGGAAGCCCCTTAAGTACTTCATAAAGCAGTGACGAAACAGCAAGATCTATCATTAAGTGCCAGGCGACCCAGGGTTCCTCTGTGTCTTACTTAAAAACAACAGCAACCTGCCAAAGTACCTTTCCCATGTATGTCTTTGAGTCTGTGTTGGAAAACAGACCGCTCTTAACCCGTGCAGTGTTTACGCAGGCCACACACCAGGAATCCTTTTCTCTAGCTTAATGGAAAACAGCCATTTCCACTTCAGATTTCATGAATTCTTAAGTGAACATACTTACAAGTAGCAACTTATCTTCATGATACAAAGAGAAACAAATAAAATAAATAGAGTTACCATTAAAGACAACCTTGAGACTTTTAGGGTTAAGTGTATCAGCTACCAAAATAATTTCCAAAAGGTTTTTATGAGATAGGATATGCTTTCTCAAGTGGAAATGAATGCTTTTGAAGGGACTAGCTCACATTTGAAGAGTTAAGTATTAAGTATATGAGACAATGCTCATTAAATTTCTCAAAGAAAAAAGGGATCAATATTATAACAAAGAGTGGACTCCATTGTCAGAAAGACCTGGGTTTGAATTCTGTTCTGCTACCTGCTTTGTGAGTGACCATCTGAGAGCTCTACCTCGAAGCTACCATTGGTTTGCTGGAACTGAGGGTAATAATAACAACATCCATCGTGTCAGGAACTAGCCTAAGCATTTAGACTTTAAGATGCATTTCCTTCTCAGACCAACCGCATGAAGCAGGTGATACTGCCCACTTAACAGATGGATGATGGAATATTGATTGGATAGCTTAGAGCCATGGGGCTGATGAACCAGGATTTGAATCTGAGCAAAGACTTCAATCCCCTCATTCAGGATTTGCCACGGGGCAAACAAAGAATGCCTGCAAGTAGTCTCCAAAAAATCAGTACTAAATATATATAGATGAGGAGAAAGCTAAGATCCAACAGTCCACCCCTGCTAACAAAGCATTTCATGAACACTGTTAACTGGAACAGTATCACCCAGAATGAGATAACATCCTGTGTTGTCTGATTGTGCAAGCATGTGCACAGATACACAAACACATGCAGCCTTCCGGAAGTATCTAATCTTCATTGCAAGACAGAGATTTTTAGGGCTGTGCAAGATTATTAACGCTGCGAGTTAATAGCCCAGATAACATCTTGACAGAGTGCAGCGGAGAAGTAGAAATTCCGTAAAAATACAAAGTTACTCTAGAATCATGAAAATGAGTAGAGATTTTGCCAAGCGTTTGGTGTTGATGGGAATCAGATCATTACAATGTCTTATCATAACAATGGTTTTGACTTCAAGTTTCCTAGAAAAGAAAGTGCTGGACATGGAAGACAAGCACATCGTCCAGCTGCAGTCCATCAAAGCAGAGAAGGACCAGCTCCAGGTGTTGGTGTCCAGGCAGAATTCCATCATCGAAGAGCTCGAGCGGCAGCTAGTGACGGCCACGGTCAACAACTCGGCCCTTCAGAAGCAGCAGCACGATCTCACCGAGACGGTCCACAGCCTGCTGACCATGATAGCAACCTCCACCTGTGAGTCAGCGCATGCGCTCTGTTCTCTTCTGCCTACACCACCTTTTGCCAGTGACAGTCGGGTTCTAAAACATTCTCACCTTTTAGGAAAGACACTATTTCTCTTGTACATTTCATGGGAAAGTTCCAGGGTTCTCAATTCAGAATCAACTCAAGAGAAGGTGGAAGGGGGAAAACATACGCTCTGCTAGTTGCTGATTGGGAGAGAAATCTCCTACAAACATGGTCTGAGTGCAGGAATATCCTGTTTCAAGTCATTTTTGCCATCAAGGTTGGGTTAGGCACCTAACTGCTGGTGGAATAAGCTTCTTCTTATTAATTTATTTTTAAGATTTAATTATTTTTATTGGAAAGTTAGATTTTGCAGAGAGGAGGGGATATAGAGAGAGAGATCTTCCATCCGCTGAGTCACTCCCCAAGTGGCCACAGCTGAACTGGAGTTGAGTTGATTCGTAGCCAGGAGCTAAGAGCTTCTTCTAGCTCTCCCACATGGATGCAGGGCCCCAAGGCTTTGGGCCGTCCTCCACTGCTTTCCCAGGCCACAGGCAGGGAGCTGGAAGGGAAGTGGAGTAGCCGGGACATGAATCAGTTCCCATATGGGATCCCGGGAGTGCCAGGTGAGGATTTAGCCACTAGGCTAGCATGCCATGCCTAAGCTTCTTTATTTTTCAAAGCAGAAAAAACAGTAGGAGGCCCAGGAGACTGTGGTGCAAACAGGCCATCTTCCCTTTGTCACCAGGCCCCTGGAGACTGGGATATTCTGCCTTCTGCGTGAGTGCTTTACTTTCAGCTCCTCTTTGATACTGGCAGAAGGATTATGCCTTTGACCACTGATTAGAGATTGATGTATAAAGAATTCAAACATTTCATGGAAAAGTGTGATTGAAAAATAACATGAATTTTTCATGAACCTTGTGGCATTTCTGTTTCCGGGTTTTCTGAGTTGAGTCTAGTGCTGGTTGTTCTTTGCCGATAGCTTCCCAACCTGCACTCTACCCGAGGTGGTTTACACGCGAGCCATGTAGACGACTTCCTTACTCCACAATCAAGAAGCCCCCCATTTTCCTTGCGTCAAGCAGTCACTGCAGTGTCAACAGCAACACCTCAATTAGGTTTCTACTGGATCCAGCACAGACAGGCAGGAAGAGTCAACGGCACAATCCTGACAGATGAGGCCCTGGGTTGCCAGTCGGCAGGGCATACTTTCCAACTAGAGCTTCATCACCCTATATTTAAAATCTCCCTGTTTACAAAGAAAGTGCAATCATCTAAGGCTGTCTGCTGGGTGGAGATTATAGATGGGACTGTACTGATAAAAGGAAGAGCACAGGAGAGGGCGCTCAGGCCAGGCTTTCCTGTCCTGGGTGCCTTCAGTGTGCCCTGGCAGCTGGCAAGGCCCGCAGGCTGCTGCTCCACGGGTAGTGTACAGCACAGACACGCACATTACACCCCTTGCTAATGGACATTTCCATGCTACAATGGCAGAGGTTCCAGACAACTCAATGTCTCCACCCAATAGCGTAAAGAAAATTACTGACTTGGCTCAAGCTACAAAACAAGCGGGGATGGGGTGGGAATACAGGTTAATGGCACAAAGGGATCTCTGCGGTGCCAGAGCTGACGATGTGCTTCAGCCACTTCTCTGCCTACCCTTCTGCTGCAAGGCCACTGATTCTGCTCTGGGCAGCAGGCTTCCAAGATGTAGTAGTTTATCAGAACCAACCACAAAGTCCTGCACTACATAAGTAGAAGACTCGAAAACAGAAGTGTGGATTGTTTGTAACACCTTGAGAATCAACTCTGAGCATGAAAGTAACTTTTTTCAAAAAGGCAGAAAAATGGCATCTCTCGCATACCACAAGTATAAGAACTCAAATAACAAACTGAGCAAATGACTTGGTCTTCAAACAATCACCTTTGATCCATTCGTGAACTCCATTTAAATGTATCCTTTTATTTTTAAGCAGCTAAGAACTCCCTCGGGACTAAGGAGGAGCAGGTTACATTCAGGGACTGTGCAGAGGTGTTCCGATCGGGACTGACCACCAGCGGCGTCTACACATTAACGTTCCCTAACTCCACGGAAGAGACGAAGGTAAGCGGTCAGTTTCCTGCGAGGATTCGCGGTGCCATGCAGGTCACCTCAGAGGGCGAGACTCCACAGAGCAGAACTCCCCATGCCAACCTGGAAAATCAGTTAACATCCCAGGTGGCATGGAAGCAGTGTGTGGGAGTGGGGAGGGGTGGGGAGGACAAGGCACTGCAGGTGAGAAAACAGCTAGAAGCCAAGATACAGCCTTCAGCCTCCTTTCAGTTATCTGGTTAGGATGGCAGTTCCTTGCGTGTTACTGTCTGCTGCCAGATGCTGGTGGGTTCTGAGCCCCCATGAGGACAGATGTGCCTCTGGGGAGCGATGTGAGCATGGCAGATACTAGGCACACAGCACTGTGGGGTGGCCCCAGGCTCACCGGCCTCCACATTGCCACAGCAATGCCTTGCCCAGTGCAGCATCCCAGCTCTGGTGCCCCCACACACGGCCCCAGACTGACTAAAGCTCTCCGCCACAAGGTGAAAACAGCTAAGGCTCGGGGATGATATGAATTACAGAGCTTGGAAACATCACAGTTTATACTCTCCTTAAACATCTGCAGTGAAAATAAATTCATTTACACAGCAGGAAACAATAATCTTTCAAACCTCAATTTTCTTATTTCTAAAGTAAATGGTTGAGATCAAGTTACCACTAAGTTTCCTTCAAGAAGTAAGACTCTAACTCACCCTCTGATCTGGGGGAGAGAGTCCCAACGACTTGGGCTGAAATCCCAGCTCTGTGAGACTGCAGTTCTGGGCAAGGCTTCTTGCCCTCCGAGCATCCAGGTTCCTTATCTACACCAGGCAAGGCGACCCCTGCCTGGGGGCTGTGCCAGCAGGACAACATGCGCCATGTGAGTGGCTGTTTTGACTGCCCTCAGGGATGTCGGTTTCTCTGCGGGTGGTGCAGCCTCCTCGCTTGGTTCCTCTACCTTGGCCAGAGACCATCCAGGGGCCTTAGGCTGGATCTCCTTGCAGAAGGCCAAACACTGCAGCTTCACTCTGGAACAGTCTCGTGTTTCTGTAGGATGGTGCTAGTCAGAGGCATGAGAGCATGCTCTTGCTAGCGGCAGACATAAAAGTTTCGTTCCCTAAATTTCACAGGACACTTGGCTCCAGATTCTATCTGTGTATCCTTGAATCAGTTACTTAACCGAGGCTTCAGAGTCAGAGCACAACATGCAAATCAAGCATTATTTGTAAGAAAACATCAAGCTTTACAGCGGGCAAGTCCCTGAACCATGCAACACTGCGCAAACAAAAGTATTAACTGCCCTCAGGTTTACTGTATTTGGTCTTGCACGTTATCTGATTATTTCTGTTCCTCTGATCTCGGTATAATCTCTATTGAATCATTTTCACTCAGTATCTCCTGGCTATGTGGATAACTCATTTTGAACACTCTTTCTCTTCAAGTTTCATGACCCAATGAATGCTTCAGTTTTTATAATCTTCTGCTCTTTGCTTGAAAATATCTGGATAAAGTAGTAAGAAAATAACTTTACCATGGCCACTAATGGAGTCAGCCAAAATAGTGACCTGGCATTTCAGTTCTGGCAGTCACTCTTGACATCTGAGAGTCTTGCCTTGACTTCTGTAGCAGATAACTTTCCCTTCGATAGGACAGCATGCATTGAAATAGTAGCTTTAAGAAGGCAATATTCTTGCAGCAAGAATGGGCTCAGCAGGAACCACGGTTATTCTTTCAATCCACCAATGCATCATTTAAGAAACAGAAGAAATAAATTCTAAATATACATGTGAATCCACAAACCAATGTGGCTTATTAGTTAGGTTACTAAGTAGGTTTTTCAAAAGACACACACATTCTTGGAAGCAGGCGGCACTGACCACTTTGCTGCCCACAGGCAAATAAAGGACAGTATTATTCATGAACTGATTTCAGCTTGGAGCTGTGCTGAGCCTTTTGGCCTATTAACAAAAGGGTAAGGTTTCTCTGTGTTTGGCAGAATAGTGTAGAGGAAGAAAAATGGCACCATGAGGAATTAAAGAGAACTTGGTCAAATCTTATGTACCACTTATGAGCTGAAGAGGTTTGGATTGAACTGATATAATTTCATTGGATCTTTCTCAAAAGTGGAGTTATGATCTCACAGTTGGCTGCTGTGAGATTACACATCCCAACTGCAGAGTAGCTGGCATCCTGTTTGCAAGGGAGGTGTGTGACAAAGGCAACATCACCACCAGTATTATGAGCACCGACAGAGGGTTCATCAGAGCAGTTTAACTTGACATCTCTTACTCAACTCAAGGGAGAAATAGTTCTCTTACCAATAAGTACAGTTTTGTTTGATGGTCGTTTGTCTTTCTGGGCACGAGTTTCACTGGGGAGGGTAGGAGAAGCCCTGTGGGCTTCCTGGAGAGACGGAGACAGAAATGATGGCAGAAAAGAGTTCCAGGAAAGCAGGGCATTCCAAGCAGCGCTGTCGGCTCAGTTCTGCCCCGCTGGCCGTGAGATGAGGCAGCCCAGGTATGTGCACAAATGAAGGCAAAGCCTAGTGCCAGGTGCTCTCCTGGCTCCCTCCGAGCTCCTTAGCACAACATCTGCTCACGGAATAGTCAAATTTCCAGTTGATGATGCCAGAACCTCTGTGTTATATTCCCCAAGATTGTAGGAAACGAGGGGATGAACAGGTCCTACCCTGTAAGCTAGGCTGTAGGGAAAGGGCCTTACTCTCTGGAAAACTTCCTCATCCTCCCAGAATCTGATTATTTAAAACTGTTTATAAGATCTTATGTGCAGGGGTCTTTAAATTCTTAACTAAACTCCAGCTGAGCTGAAACTGGGCATGCATCCTCCTAGCCCGAGAAACAATTCTGTATTTGGGACAACACTGAAACCCACTGAGTCAGTTTAATAGCAGAAATAAAGGGTTGGGTGGAGAAAGACCATGGTGGTGAGGAAAGCGCTTAGGAGCCTTGAGCTAGCCTCACACATGATAACACAAATCCATATTTTCATTAATGCCTCACATTGTATTACTGTCTTTTTCATTCATTTAAAAAAAAAACCCTTTCAATTACAATTAATGCTGCTACACAGCCACACCCCCCCCCACACACACACTGTCCAGGTCTAACCCCACTGAACCCTGTTGTCTGAGCTGTGCAACAGGTATCCATGTCCACACTGTTTCTGGCACTGAGGGCAAAGCCTTGGTCGCCAGGGCAGAGCCCGCGGCAGTAACATGCACATCTCCTGGCAGGCCTACTGTGACATGGAGACGGGCGGCGGCGGATGGACAACCATACAGCGGCGGGAAGATGGCAGTGTGGATTTCCAGAGGACGTGGAAAGAATATAAAACGGTACAGATATTTCTTAAGCTTTCTGGAAAGAAATCATTTCTCTTATGTGAAAAATCACTTTCAAGATCCTCAGGGCCTTAGCTGCAAATCCAAAAGTAACTGAAGATTTGGGTGCAGTGTTTGCAACAGAGGTTTCCCCAGCCTGGAGTGTCAGTAGCATAGCATGTGCCCTTTGCTGTAGGCCCAGTGCAGTGGGGGTTTGGTAAGCAGCTCTCCATGGTGGCCTTTGCTGTAGGCCCAGTGCAGCGGGGGTTTGGTAAGCAGCTCTCCATGGTGGCCTTTGCTGTAGGCCCAGTGCAGCGGGGGTTTGGTAAGCAGCTCTCCATGGTGGCCTTTGCTGTAGGCCCAGTGCAGTGGGGGTTTGGTAAGCAGCTCTCCATGGTGGCCTTTGCTGTAGGGCCTAGTGCAGCGGGGGTTTTAAGCAGCTCTCCATGGTGGCCTTTGCTGTAGGCCCAGTGCAGCGGGGGTTTGGTAAGCAGCTCTCCATGGTGCTCTGTGCACCTGGTAGGGTAGCTGCTCATGCTCAGGTTTTCATGTACCCTCCCCAAGAAGCTATAATTATGCTAATACTAACTTCCTTCAAGCACACCCTAGTTGCTGAAAACAGACCTTTTACAATGTAACCTATGTTCCTATGCAAAAAGCCCAAGATTTTCACAGCATAAAAAGTAATTCCCACCATCTGATCTTACTTCATGCTGAACTGCTGAAATGTTGGTTTCAAACACCTAAACAAGAAAATATAAGTGACTTTCACAACTTGCATTATAGGGATTTGGTAACCCTTCAGGAGAACACTGGCTGGGAAATGAGTTTGTTTCCCAGCTGACTAATCAGCAACGCTATGTGCTTAAAATCCACCTGAAGGACTGGGAAGGGAACGAAGCTTACTCACTGTATGAACACTTCTACCTCTCAAGCGAGGAATTTAACTACAGGTAAGCAAATGATATTTGGTGTGGGGTGGGTGGAGGGATTCTCTGGGTAATTGTTCCAGAGAGTGAGTACCATATTCACTTAACCATGATGTAAATTACTCTGAGAGTAACTCTAAGGAAAAAAAAAAAGGCCTATGTCTTAGAACAACTGAACTCATTAGCTAAGTTTCTCTAAGTTTCAGAAATTCTAACTTTGTCTATAAACACATAAGGGAAACTTCATGAGGATTATTTCTGCTTTTCTGTTGTGCTTGGTGTGTTCTCCAGTATTAGCAAAGCTCTGGTAAAGCACTGCTGCTCATAACCACCTGCAGAATGGCAACTGGTGGCTGAGCCCACGAGGGTACTTCGCTAAACTCATGCAACAGTGCATATAAACGATACATTTACTTCAACACAAACAGTGGACACACAGCAAGTGCAGCTCCATGAGTTTTTACTGACCCTTCACACGCATGGATTTGTACTAAGACAACCTTATCTTTTAAGCCCATTTGCCTCGAGTGTCCTGAAGTATCTTTGTTTACTTCCAAGAGGTTTTTAAAGTTACATTTCAAGTTTAAACAATTTGACTGCATTCAGTACCCAATTCAAGATTTGTTGCTGAGCTTAAAAATGGCTACATTAAGTAGGGAAGGCTCATCAGTTCCTCTACTCTTTGTTCTGGGACAACATCAGACTCAGCACTCCATAGCAACCAACCAGGCATTTGTTTTCTGGTTCTAAAATGCTGCAAGAGTTGAGACAGAGAGCATAAAAGGAACATGACAATCTACATGCAAGAAAAGTGTCATGCAGCCACACACATACGGAGGCACTGCGAACTGTACGCAGGGGAAGGAAGCATGGGAAAGTGTGTCAGAGGGCACCAAATGCAGTCTCAGAATGGCTAGGAGCGACAGCAGCTCAGAGAACACAGGCTGTTGGTGCTTGCGGAGGGGAGAACACACATGGTCAGACACCGACCCCTAGCAAGAAGGCAGCAGAGTCAGGTTCAACGAGAACATCCCAGAAACATTCCATCTCTGGTCTGCAATCCCTCCTAAGCTCCTTCATGCCCAACTCAGATCCCCTGCTCAACAGAAACCCCAAGATGTGAACTCTGGGAAAAAGTAAAGGGCATTCCCATGTCTTGGGCTGACTTCCCACAGGAGACGCACAAGGGACAGCACGGGAAAGCAGGCTTTCCCAGACAGGACACCTGAGCCTGCGGAGAACTACATGGGACCAGTGTGTCCTGCTTGACACATGAGGCATAAAACCTGCTGAACACCAAGGTGACTGTTCCAAGGCCTGCTGCCTCGGTTCTTATCTTAGAACAAGCACGGCTCGCTTGGAGAGGCAGCAGCCAAGATGAATGGGAAGATAGGTGCTTGGACTTCACAGCAGGTCCAGCGTAACCCCAAAACATCAGAACTTCAATGAATTTGAAGTGCTTGGTCATTGTTTTCCTTCCAAGCTAAATATTTTCTCAACTGGTAACAGTTAGGAATCTAACAGAGGAATTAAAAGGAAAGAAACACAAAATTAAGGATTAGACTGTTTGCATAAGAAGATTTTGCAAAATGGGTCATTACCCTTATACTCTGACATTATAAAAATATTTTAAGCTGTGATGATTCTTAACAGACATTTCCTTTGGAAATTTAATCAATTTGGAGGTATGCCATTGAAAAAATGTAGTGTTTTAAAGCCCAATTTAGCTGCCAATATAAAGACGATAGTTCATGAAAAATTACTATACTAATAAAACATGATGTCAGTGTGTTAAGGAAACTGTGATATGACTAAAACTCTTCATCACTTCTCCATGTGTTAGAAGCCCAACTATATGCAGCAGTTTCTCCCTAGGAATACTGGGAACTGAACAGCACATGTCATAAGAAATGCACAGAGCATCAAGGAGACATGCTTCTTTTGTAAAAAACAGACAAAAACTATAAGCTATTCGTCTGTACAACCTAAAATACTGGCCACCTTCCATCAGCATTCTGAAAGTTTATTCCGCTGTTACATAAGATCAAGACAACCCATTTAAAGCAATGTCAGGAATGTAGCCATTTAGCTACACGTTAAAAGAAAGCAGTAAGCCACAAAATGATCTAAAATTATACAACCAACGTAATACTGGCTAATGAAAGCTCGTGGTCTGCTCTATTTTGTTTGCCTTTGGGGAAACGGAATGGCTTCCATGAGAACTGAAACTGCTCAAGAGGGGGGTCAGCAAGGCAGCTCCTCTGTAGGACACGAATCATGAGCAGAGGCTGGAGGAAGAGCCATGTGTTAGAAACCATGGGGAAGGGGAGCCGTGCGTGAGAGACAGAGCTGGGCTCAGCTTTGTTTTAGACAGTCTAGGAAAAAAACACTGAAATCCAGCTGATTCATCAGTGCCTTGTCAGGAAACTTCTAGGGCCATTAAAAAATATGTCAAAATCCAAGTCAGTAGTATCACAGTTACTCAGGACCCAGGCCTGGGAAACTCCACCTGCCGCATTCCTTAGATTGAACTCTACCCAACTTTTTCCTCGCTTCCGAGACACCTGGCTTAAGGCATGACCAGAGTGCAAAGAACTGCAGAGTGAGGCACGTCTGAGCAATCCTCGCCTCACAACGTTAGCTCAGGTGGGCTCCCATCTCTGAACCTCCACACTGCCCCCTTCCAAGGGCTGCCATGTCCACCGAGGACACATCTGTGAGCAAGCTGAACCGGGGCCCTTCCCCATGTCCTCTGCACTCTGGTGCAGCAGGCATCTTGGAAACTACTACTGTAGTGGTCAGCAGATGCCAGCAGCAGTCACAAAAGCCAAACGTGGTCAGATAGGCCCACAGGGCACTTCTCTTCCCAACACTAGAGCAGTAAGCTGCATGGGATTCTTTTAGGTTGTGGGCACGGGTGCGCCAGGCCCCATGAGCCAGCACTGTGACACACTGCCCATGGCTGTCCACACTGCAGGAGAGCAGGCTCGCCCATCCTGAGCCATCTGCCAAGGGGCTTTGTGATGGCAGTGACTTAAGCATCGTTACGGGAAAACAATAATCTAAAAGGCACATTCTTCTCCCTGACACACAGACCCTGGAGATGAGCAGCATTCTGGAGGACTGGGCTACCGTTATCTGGTGGTTTCCTGCGGCACGCGTTCCTCTCTGCACACAGAAAAAGGCCTGCACAATGCAGTGTGGTAATCATGGCAAAGGAACTGCAGGCTTTGTTCTCTGCACAGCTCCAGATTTCGACACCAATCTCAATGATCATTCTTTGCTGATTGTCACCCTCCCCGCCCTTGAGCCATCCCTGTAGAAAACAATGGTGTCTGGGTTGTCCAGTCACTGAGGACCGAGGACATGGGTGGGGGGTCCCCCTCTGGCTATATCTCCTTGCCCCGCCTCCTCTGTTTATGAGAAGGGAGCAGGAACATAAATTGCAGGGCCCTGCAGTCCCTGCAAATGATATGTGTTGACGTTTTCCTGAAAACATCCCTGTCTACACGGGTTTGATGATAAGTTGGTTCCTGTTTATAGCAGTGCAAAATATTTTGTCCAGGGTAGGCATCCGCGCATGTGGACCAAACAACACAACAGGAGCTTGTGCAGAATGGAGTTCTTCATTAGGAAAACTTTCCGCAACGTAAATCAACACCCTGAGCCCATGACAGCTTTTATTTTTTCCTTTGCTTCCAGGATTCACCTTAAAGGACTCACAGGGACTGCCGGCAAAATCAGCAGCATTAGCCAACCAGGAAATGATTTTAGCACAAAGGATGCAGACAACGACAAATGCATCTGCAAATGCTCACAGATGCTCACAGGAGGTAGGGATGGCTTTTCTGTCTTCCTACTTGTGTGACCAGGAACAGCTTCCCAGAGGGGAGGTGAACAACACACACTTCAGACTATGAGTGGTGACTGCCCAACACTTTGTAACTGCACACAGGTGAACATGCCTTCACTTTCCTACACTATGTTTTAACTCAAGGTATGTGACCCAGAGCTGGAATCAGCAAACCAACAGTGCTTCCTCAGGACGACCCTGGCAAGGGGCCCCCGATGCTCTGTGAGCTCTCCTGAGTTTGTGTCTGCTGAATAGCAGACTTGACTCCATTCTGCATTATTAAAAGTAAAAATTCAAAATTGCAACCACAGTGATGACACAAAATTATTACTATAGGAGCATTTCCAATCAACGGTGTAAGGTTTAAGTGAGTGACTTTCAGCTGTCTTTTAAGGATCACTGATACTCAGCCAACATCCCTAAACACAGAGGAACAAACTAACTACCACATTTTCTGGCTCATCAAATCAAAGCAAATTGCATTATGGTCTTTCTTTTCAGGACTCTCTTGTGTTCCAACTGCAGTATCAGATTGCTTTCAAATTAGAGAATGGCAAGTGTACTTTAAATCAACAGATTGTGATAGCATGCCTTGATGGTGGTTGGCATGGTACTCAGAAACACCGAAGGAGTTCAACGGTGAATCTGCCATTAGAAAACTTACCCTTCTAATATTTACAAGTTCAGAAGTTGGGCAATGGGAGGCAGTGCCCAGTGACTGGCACAAGAAGTCTGGCGAGTGCTGCCAAGTTAGTTCTTAAATATACTGGGCGATATAAGACAGCAATAAAAACTCCATCATGAGTGTAGACAGGAATCGGTAGGGCTTGATTCGGTGAGAACATAAAAGATGGAAAACCAAAGGTCATGGCGTGTGGTCAAAATATTTTATAAATATCAATTACTGCATGCAAATGTAAAAGATGTAAGCTTAGAGTGTATTTAGATTTCAGCTAAGAATAATAAAAAGGGAGGATTTACTTATGAAAATATTCTGAAATTCAGTAGTTTTCATATCTTTGATAAAATGGAAGGAACTGGGCTCCACTAAAAAGAAAAGGCATTATTCCTGCACGCACTCAGGCTGTCCCCCTCCCTCCTGCACTGGACCCTGCACACACTCAGGCTGTCTCCCTCCTGCACACTCAGGCTGTCCCCCTCCTGTACTGGATCCTGCACACACTCAGGCTGTCCCCCTCCTGTACTGGATCCTGCACACACTCAGGCTGTCTCCCCTCCCTCCTGTACTGGATCCTGCACACACGCAGACACTTCTAATAGGCTTCTCCTGGGTGACTTAGGAGAGCAGGAGAACTACCACTGGCAACCTAGGGAACTTAATGTATTTATTTACTGACAATGGCACTGGAAAGAGGCCTAGGGAGCTAACGCAGCCCAAGAGGGAAAGTGGAGTGGTCTCGATTGTAAAGCTGCCAAATTCCTTGTAGTATTTGGGCCAGGAATGACATGGCCTGATGAGCAGCTAGGATCTGGCATGGACACTGGGTTCTCACGTGAGGTCAGACAATAGGCTCCAGAGGCGGCTGAGCTGAGGCTCGGAGCAACCCTGTGCCATACAAACATCAGCACGTTTGTATCAACCCAGACCATGGGAACTCATGGGCAGACATCGAGAGCAGAGATGCAGGCAGCTGGGGAAAGTGACTGACACACTCCATAGTGCAAACCTTGACCATTTCTCTCTAAAGTCAGACGAGGCAGAAGCTGCCCTACTGATATCATCCCCTACCTGCCACAGGGGGTGAGCAGGGAGGGCACAAGGTTCTTCTGCTTTATTTTATTACTTACGATGACATCAACAGTGATTTTGTTGCTGTTTTCTGCATCTTAAAAATAGGTGATCAAGGCTGTCAGGCAGGATGTTTGTCCTTAAAGCATGGAGTTTATAAGATTTTGTGGGGAGCAGGGTGCTGAAGCTGCTCCGGGATTGGGAGTGGCCAACGCAAGATGGCAGCTGGCCCAGGGTCAGGAGGAGGAGTTGGTCTCACCAGCAGGTAAACAGGAAGTCACAGGGATAGGCTAATGCCCTCGCTGTGATTACTGACCTATCAGATAGCACCAAGGGGACCAACTGGGAGAAGTGATTGGTGGAAAACGATATAAAAGTAGCCAGAAAAAGCTAGGCAGGGATGACAGGCGGACGGACAGAACCAAAGAGGACAGATGACAGATGGATGGACAGCGGACGGAGAAAGACGGGATGAAGGAGAAGAAGGATGGGCGGGAGGAAGGGTGGCGGAGAGAGAGCTGGAAAAGAGGGATACAGACAGAAGCAGTAAAAGCAGAATGGAGAGATGGGACAAGAACGGAGAAATGCAGCAGAAAGTACGGGAAGAAATATGGGCAGAAGGGTGGTGGAGAGAGGGCCTGAGAAGCGGCAGAGGAAAGCTAAGGCCAATGGGAACAGGAGCAGCGGAAAGAAGGATTTAAACACAGTCGCTTTTGGCAGTGAGGGGTCCGGTTGCGGTTCTGGCTTTTCCCAGACCCTAAAGAGTATGCCTCGTCATTTTAGCGCCGCTGCCGGGCGGCGGCAACAAGATTTACTCAGACTCCACACCTGCAGTCAATACAGGTCACTCTTTCTCTGGACACCCTGCCCCTGGCAGGCTCCTGCTTCTAGGTCTTTGGGATGAAGCCGTGCAGAGACCTACCAGGGTCTAACCTGCAGCCTAGCAAGCCCTGTACTCCAGCCTGAAGTTCCGTTTTATCTAACACCCTTGAGCACTTACCATGCTAATCATCATTCAACCAAAACAACTCCTGCTTAAGGAAGGGACGTCTGAACTGGTGCAGGCCCAGCTGCGTAGGCCACTGAATGTTCTCCAGCAGTGCTGGATTTTGTTCATTCGCAATTATGATCACGGAGGACTTCACCAAATCTGGACTGGAGCATGTGTGCATGTATTCCTTTCCATATAGCTTAAGCAAAAAGAAGCCAGACAGCTGTGGCGACACTTGCCAAGGTAGCACTCCAGTTGCCTGGGCAGACTTGGAGTGCCACACTTCTGCCAGAGCAGTGCCTTAGGCATGTGTGAGAGCAGCACAGGATATGCCTATGGTGCGGCTCCCAGCCTCCAGGGCAGGAGCTGTCCTCACCCCCTTCCTAATGCCTGCTGTGTTTTACTTTCACAGGCTGGTGGTTTGATGCATGTGGTCCTTCCAACTTGAACGGAATGTACTATCCACAAAGGCAGAACACAAATAAGTTCAATGGTATTAAATGGTACTACTGGAAAGGGTCAGGCTACTCGCTCAAAGCCACAACCATGATGATCCGACCTGCAGACTTCTAAACGCCTGCACACACCTGGGGAAACTGCGCACAGCATGTCCAGATCGACCCCAGGGCACTGGCAGGCAGGGGTGCTCGTGCCCCCTCGGCCACCTGGGCCACACACTCCCGGAGCCTGGGGGACGCCTGTCCTCAGACTAGCACTCCTGGAGCATCGTCACTTAACGAACCCAAACAAAACTCAAGACGGGCCATGACCTGGCCCTGTGAAGCGGCGGATACCTAAGACGAGTTCCAGGTTGAGAGAGTGACAACTTACAGACTCTGCTGTCACAAGTGAGAAAGCTGTGTGTGAGTTTATCAGTAAATAACTGGAAAACAGAACACTTATGCTATACAGTACAGATCATCTTGGAACTGTATTCTTGTAAGCACTGTTTATAGACTGTGTAAATATCCTTATTCCTCAACTCAGCTTCACCATCACAATTAAAAGGAAGGAAACACCCTCTGGGCCCCGGGGATATCTCTCCAGGGAGAAGGCAGACACGGCTCCAGCTGTTGAATATTCGGAATAGCAGAGTCAGTGCCGTCCACTCCTCCTTCTAGGGGCTTCAAGTCTTCTTTGTGGAAACTGCATACTTACACATGTTTTGACAGCTTAGTTTTAAGTTGATGCTTAAGTATATATTTCAAGTTTATAAAAGTGAACATTCCCAGGCTCTCTGATAGCACCAATGGAAATGTGTACCCTTTTAGTTCATATGAAGATTGTACTATGTTTTTTTCTGCTTGGCTGTTAAATATGAAGGTATTTTTTAGTAATTAAATATAACTTATTAGGTAAGAAGATTGTTTAAATTTGACAATTATATTTGCAATTTTGTAGTTTTGTTATGAAATGGCTGACTGTGCCTCATGAGGAAAACCTTGATTTTATTGATGACGAACATTACACATTTAATTTTGAGACAAAGAGACTGTAACGTGTTTTCCTAGTCCAATACAGAGATCTATATTCTCTTCTAGTAAAACATACTTTACAGAATTAACACGGCGTCAAGTTTAAAAAAATCATCTCATAACAAGAAAACCCAAAGCTTCAGAGACAACATTGACTTTCTGATACCTCAGAGGCCACAGTGCTGGAGATGGAGCTATGCTAAAGGCAGCATGGAGCAAAGTGGCAACGACACGCTCATTTCTGTCAGTTCTCCATGCAGAAAGCGAGACTGAGCGCAAAGGCAAGCCTGCTTCTGTCACCAAGCGTCCCACACAGAAACTCACTGCCACAGGGGAGGGCAGGGCTTTGGGTTTCACTTTACACTTCAATTCCTCCACAGTTTTCAAACACATACTTTACCTGGCAGAAAATTTTCTCTTCTGAGAAAACATTTACAAAGTTGAAGAGAATTCAAAACAGTAACTTGAAAAATGAAAACAGAAACAACCCGACAAGGTAGGTGACCAGCGATCCGCGGCAGAGGCCGGCTTCTAGCTGCGCTATCACTGACGGCTAGTCACATGATCAACGGGGGCGGGGCACAGGGGACCAGCCTGCAACCAAGAGCTTCACTTATCTTTCTGATAGGACGCTTCTTCAAGAACAAGTCCTGTCACAAGCCAGTTCACATTTCTCAAAACGTAAGCCAACTTCTGCAAATTCCTGCTTCCAGCCAGATCTTAAAACTTCTACACTGCATCGTTACTGAATCCTTTAAAAAACTAAAACCTGGAACTTTTCCATTAGGCATTGGAAATACTTAAAAGTCAGTGGTAAACCTGAAGTGAAGCCGAGAAAACATATCAACATATAGATACTATATAAGATACTATACTATCTATAAGATACTATATAATGATACTATCAGAAGGCTGGCAAGTCGTCCTGCTCACACCCATCAGCTCTGTCCACATCCACAGCAAAGCGTTAGTTTTTAAATAGCAAATAAGACATGATAGTTTTAAGAAAATCTTTTTTTCCTACATTTGTGTTTCTCAATCCTGACAGCAATTACAACATTTCTTGAACCTTCATTACTCACTACTTTTCTCACTTTGTATTAAGTTTGTTGCACATCTTTTTGTTTAACGGCATTATTACTTTTTCCTAAAAAGATGAGTTTATCCTTATAAGCATGGTTATTTCTTGAGAACACCAATGTGTCATGAGTCATAAAACATCTGACTTACAGGAGCTGCAGGAAAGTAGTTAGACAGTTCAAACGGTTCCTCAGAAATCCAATGACCCAGTTCCAAAGACCACAGAACCTACAAGTAATAAAACACACAGAACAAGTATAGGTGTGTTAGGGTGTTGGTGGCAACAACCAAAAGGCGCTTCAATGACAGCGCGCACATAAACTTCCTCGCAGTGACAGACTCCATACATCTGAAATAGACATAACAAGCACAAACAGGCAGAGTCTTCATGCTGCATAAATACTCTATACATTAATAAACAGCTAATCCAAAGTCTTACTATCACTAGGAATCCGGCTCATTATCATAATGAGGTCTAATATTTAAATATCAACCTGAAATCATGTTTACATATAAAACACTGTCATTTTTTTAAAGTTTCAAGTTTCCAATTTATGGAGCACTTGTAAATCAGCCCCTGTAAATATGCCAGGATTCTTTTTTTATGAAACAAAAAGAAGCTGGAGATGGAACACACACGTAAACTCAGAAGCCGGGCATTTGGCCCTGACTTTGCTTCTAACACTGCCTGACCTGCTCAATACAGGTCCTGGTCGTCACTCCTACAAATCTCCTCTGGACTGGAAGAGTCAACATGTTCCATAAATGAACTTACGGCTTCCTCCTCATGATCAGCACCTTATAATCATTTAAACCCATGCATTTTTAAATGATTAAAGCAATACAACATCTTTAGGTCAACAATATTCGTGATTCTGCAGTAATCTCCCTTTGTGACCAAACTCGCTAAAAAAGTGTTTCCATACACCAGGAGACCTTTACAGTTGAAATAACCAAACTGAACATACTAATGTTTATAAACATACCTTACATTCAGTGAATCTGTAACCTTTTTCCCAGAGTTGCTACCCAATGCTGAGGCTCTGTCTGCTGAATGAGCAGATGAGGTAATTCCTAAGACATATAGGTCTTAAATGTTTCCTTCTCTCTCGAGTAAAGCTAATACTGTTCAACATGAGACAGCATGTTTTCTCCCTAAGGACTAGACACGACACTGGGATAAACATGGAACAGGATGTAAAAGCTGAATGGGGAGTCTCAGCAATGACAGGGCTTCTGTTTTAAACAGAAGTGTTGATTTATCCAAGAACCATATTATATTCCTGTTCATTCCGTGAGCATCTATGAACAACCTGGTCAAAGCTCACCATGTCTGAACACTGATGATCCACCCTCTGGAGGCAGGCACAAAAGGTGAACCTCAAATGATGCTGCTACTCAAGCAGGAGGAAGGAATGACCCCGACCTAGGAGCAGCCAGGGAAGCTGCCAACGTGGGCTGGAGTGAGAGGACTGGGCTGGAGGGCACAAGGCAGGGCACAGGGTAATGTTCTGGAAAGTGGTGAAACAATAGGCTTGGTTAGAGCACAAGACGGGCAGAGAGGTCGGGCTCTGTCCTGGTGAGCTGAGGGGCTGGAGCACAGGGCAGGGGCACCAGGCAGGAGCGATGGAAGCCAAGCCCAGTAGGACAGGCTCTAACAGCCACAGGGACTGACGCGGGGAAATCTGTCTCCATCAGAGACGGAGAACACAGCTGTGTTCCCAAGGAGCCCTGTTCCACCGAACTACGTAACGTTCAACCAGATCTGTGTGTACAAAAGCACTTTGGCATCTCCGTCTCTTCGTTTTCCCACAATTATTGTTGCACTAACAATATCACAAATCCATATTAGTAGGTTCAGTGAAAGAAGCTGTTAAAAAATTGGAGACTCTGAGAGCATACTTTTCTCTGGCTTTTTAAAGGTAGTTAAAAACAGTGAAGTAACAGGGCCCAGCACAGTAGTCTAGTGACTAAAGTCCTCGCCTTGCATGCGATGGGATTCCATATGGGCACCTGTTCAAATCCTGGCTTTTATACTTCCCATCCAGCTCCCTGCTTGTGGCCTGGGAAAGCAGTTGAGGACAGCCCAAAGCCCACAAGCAGGGAACTGGATGGGAAGTGGGGCTGCCAGGATTTGAACCAGTGCCCATATAGGATCCCGGGTGTGCAAGGTGAGGACTTTAGTCATTAGGCTACCATGCCAGGCCCTGCTGTAGAACTGTATTAAGAAGCCGCATCCCAGTAAGTAACTTAGTATAGCGGTGGCAGAAAGCACTATTGGATTGTACCAAGATCCATCCAATCAGACAAACTTTGTCTTAGCATGGTGCTCCAACAGGACAATCTACTCTGGAGGATCGTATGAAGGGCCATGAGTGAACTTGAAAACAAAAAGTTGGCTCAACAGACTTCCTATAAAAACAGCCGACAAAACATGACTAAGGAGCAAAGCAAAGCCCATCTCAGGTTAATGACCCTTAAAAAGAACGCAGTTAATTGGGCATCCACTGCGAAAGAAACCTAGCACCCCACACAATACAATCCGCCTGTATTTTTTGTTTTTACAATTTTTAAGTTTTCACTGATTAATTCAAAAGGAAGCATTCCCAGGCTTTATTGGATGAACAGCTAGAAAAAGCCAGCTCACATCTGGGCTCTGCTTTTGCACATGCAAAGCCATATACCACTAGTTAGAATACTCAGAAAACACAGACAGATCAAGAGGATCATCAAACGCCACGGTCTCACCCAGGACCAATCAAATGAACTTCATTCTCGGCATTCACCGAATTTCTTCATTGGCTAAGAAATTTCTAAAGTTGTTGAAAAATAACATCGGATTAGCAAAAACACTAAACAAGGTATCCACCTTTGACTTCTCAAAAAAAAAATGTTTAAGGAATAAAAAAGAATATGTTAATGTTCAAGTGAGGAGTTTAGACTTTGAGGAAAAAGGGAACTATCAAAAGTATTTTAGATAGGGCTTGGAAAGCGGAACGATCCAATTTGTTTGTTTTTTGAAGAACTTGCTATGGGCCTGGCATGATGGCTCCGTGGCTAAATCCTCACCCTGGATGTTCTTCTCCATATCTCCTTCTCTTTGCAAATCTGTCTTTCCAATAATTTTTAAAAACTTATTTATTTGAAAGGCAGAATGACTAACAGAAATGATTTGCACAGAAAGGAAAGACATTTTCCACTTGCCAGTTCACTCCACAAATGGCCACAGAAGTCAGGGCTGGGCTGAGCTGAAGCCAGGAGCGAGGCCCTTTCCATGTGGGAAATTAGGCAAACACTGCTGCCTTCCTTGGTGCAACAGCATGGATCCGCATCAGAAGTGGAGCAGCTGGGATTTGAACCAGTGCTCTTATGGGATGCTGGTGTGTAGGCATTGGCTTGATCCACTGTGCCAAGGTTGGCCCCATGGTCCCATTAATAATAATGAATCTCTACTGAATGATAAATGTTAAGCATAACATGAAGCTAATTTCATTTACTCACTGGAGACACCATTGACCATGCTGTAAACTTCTTAAAATTCAGCTTTTGGGGACTGGCATGATGGATCAACAGGCTAACCCTTCACCTTGAAGCATCAACATCCAACAAAGGCAACACTCTGTGGCTGCTCCACTTATGCTCCATCTTCCTGTATGGCCTAGCAAAATGGTGGAGAATGACCCTGTGGGACCCTGTGGGAGCCAGGAAAAAGCTCCTGGCTCCCACTTCAGACTGGCTTAGCTCTAGTCGTTGCAATCATTTGAGAAATAAACCAGCAGATGGAAGATCCTTCTCTGTCTCTCCTCTCTGTAAATCTGCCTTTCAAATAAAAAATAAATCTTAAAATCAGCTTTTGATAAGCATCCTATACAGGCAATGGTGTGAATCTCCACTGCTCCACCTCTGGTTCAGTGCTCTGCTAATGTGGCTGGGAAAGCAGTGGAAGATACCCCAAGTCCTTGAGCTCTTTTACCCACGTCAGGGACTGGGAGGATGCTCTGGGGTCCCAGCAGCAGCCCAGCACAATCCTGGCTGCGGTGGCCACTGGGGAGAGAATCAGCGATGGAAGAATGGGCTCTAGTTCCCTGTGTCACCCCTCCATTCTCTCTGCCACTCTGCCTTCCAAATCAAGAAAAAAATGATTCTTTAATGAGTAAATAAAGGCACAGAATCCAGGCAAGAGGACTTGAGTCAATCTCCATCTCTTTGGAACTGCTGCGTGAGTGCAATCTACATCATTTATGGACTAATGTGCAACAGTGGGACAATGCGGCAATAAAGTTGTTTCTAGGTTACATCAAACCCTGGGAGCAAACAATTGGGGATGTCAACATTACAGTTTTTTAATAAGAAAATAATAGGGCACATATGTCCCAAGCACTTTGGAGCCAGAAAACACAGGAGGTCTGGTCTTCTCAAGAAACCAACTTAAGCTGGCAGAGTTTCAAGGCAATAATGTTTGTTCCAAAATAAGCCATTCCTCTGCATTTCCAACACATAACATCGAGAAATGCTTCCTGCAATTCCGCAAAATCCCTTCAAAACTGGAGAGCTCTTTAGCAGATGCAATGACTGTTCCAATCAAGCAAGTCCCCACAGGACATGTATTTAACTGAAGGTGAAACTTAACACAACGTACCGCTTTAGAAGAGACAACTCAGCGGCACATGGCACATTCACCGTAGCGCATGATCCCCTTCCGCTCTGGTTTCAAAATGTGCTCATTACCCAGGAAAACACACTGGACTCATTAGGTGAGCACTGCCCTTCTCTCTCTGCTCCACCCCCTGGTCGCTACGAATCACCTCTCCTGTCCCTGGATTTACCTCTCAGGGTACAGCAGTCCTGTATATAAATTAAAATCGAAATGTCAATGAGCTAATCATAGGTTGTGGTTAGGACTTGCTTTTTTTTTTATTTTATTTTTTTTTAACATGTCAATTCCATAATATTGCAAATTGCTGTTGATGTTATATTGGGACTCTTAATTGACTGTGATGATATTCTACCAGCTCTAACTTCGGACCAGAAATGGTCTCCCCAAGAAACTGTTCAACCCATCTGGACAATAAGTAGCTGGACTCTATGCTTGGTATACGTTTGCAAGGAAAGAATCTTGATTGAATTTGAACTGTAATACTGCATCAAGGTGGAGGAATCCACCGGGGGGAGGGGAGGGGGAGGGTGCGGGGATTCCCAGAGCCTATGAAACTGTCACATAATGCAAAATAATTAATAAAAAAAGAAACAATTAAACAGGTGCCCTTCGGCATCTACTTTTTTCATTTGGTATGTTTTTCAAAAATTTTAAGTTTATTTATTTTTCATTTCATTGGAACAACTGGTTAACTTCCAATGCATACAATCATCCAGGGCTGACTAGGCCGAGTCCCGAGCCAGGAATCCAATATGGTCTCCCACATGGGTGGCAGGAATTGAAGCGCTGGAGCCATGGCCAGCCACCTTAGCCCACAGTGCACCTTAGCTGGAAGCCAGCAAGGAATTTGAGCTGTGCCTCAAACTAGCGCTTCAGCTACAGCACAGTGTCCCAAGTGGTGACTTCATTGCTGAGCCAAACGCCAGCCCTTAACGTAATTATTTAAGGTCCATTTAAGTGTCATTGTTAAGGAAAACAAGTTACAAGCATCAAAAATGCTGTGGAAAGCAATCAGTACTTTATGCTCAGAATGCCACTGGGCAGTTCACTCAGATGACTTTCCCGTCACTGCCCACATGAGGCCCTGAGCTTCAAGGCCACTCAGCTGGCAGAGGCCAGGTAAGCACAGAATCTGCTACCTTGTCCCTGCTGTTTCAAGACACACAAGGCCATGTGTGAGCACAGCATAACTACACCTCAAAGTCCATGACCATGAACAAGATCCTCAAGACTGCCTCTGGAAGTAGGTGCTAGAAAAACACCAGATATGGACAAAGAAGTGCAAATTCAACTCAAAGTGTCAACAACAGTATGACTAAGGATTTCCTGAGTGCTGAAACAACAGTCCCCAGGACCCCATCTCCAACTGAACACATGGTTCCCCAGCTCCTTTGGATCCAACACAGGCTGCAGGACCAGCAGTGCCAACCTTGCCTGGCAGCAAACAATTCGATTCTTCATTTTAATTAGCTCTCACAGCCCCTTCCATGGGTCAACAGTCTACAAAGCAGTACCTTTGAGGCCAGGGCTGGCTGCATAAAGGGTTAAGCTACTGCTTGCAGTGCCAGCATCCTGTATGTTGCTGGTTTGAGTCCTGGCTGCTCTATTTCCTGTCCAGTTCCTGTACTGCCCATGTGGGAGACCCAGAAGAAGCTTCCAGCTTTCACTTTGGTCATTTGGGGAGTGAACCAGTAGATGGAAGAATTCTCTCTCAGCAGCCTTGCCTTTCAAATAAACAAGGTCCTTTTTTTAAAAAAAAACAAGGGGGGGCAAACAAATGAGGGTACAATCCTAGCCATTTCATTACGAAAGTGGTTAGAGAAGAATTTAACACAACCTATTCAACCATAACAAAAGAAATAAGCAACAAAGAGCCAAAGATAAGAACTTGATTCCCTTTTAAAGGTGGACTGTGAGACGGCAGGAGGACAGCCAGGCTGCTGCAGAAGCGTGCCTGCTCTCCCTAACCTCTGCCCACCACCCTAGGGCATGAAAGCTGCATTCATTCTGCTGGTATCCTGTCCCACCTCTCCCAGCTTCTAAGTTGAAAAGGGCTCATTCCCAGATGTACAGTCTTGAGGGTTCAGTCACAAGCACTTGTTAAATTCTGCTGAGCACTGACCAAGGTGACCTTACATTTCACCACTGTGCTTAAATGTGCAGTCCAAACATCTTTATAAATAACACAAGTGCGTACCGTTCTTATCAGAATAAAAACAAAGAAATGAATATAACAAATTCCAATGTAACTAAAATAAACAGCAGAAACTTTGCTGTATGAAAACAAAGCAAAAACTATTATCAACAGACAATCAACCAAATATGGCTTCCAAGGGTAACACTGGTATTGGTCCTTCTTTCCAGACATTTGGATTGTAAAGCTGTTTTTTCTTAAATGGATATTAGGTCATCCTATTTTAATGAATCTCAATGAGAAAAGCATGAACTCTATGGATACTTCTTTCATTCAGAATGTGTACCACATATTCACATGCCATTCTGAATGCCCCAGAGGGAGTAAGCCATCCATCTTGGCATTTACCTACTCCCAGTTCATGTAGACCAACCAAGCTACCAACCACCAGACATGTTCCTCGTGTCTGCCGGCAATGCTGGAGCATCTTGAGTCTCACGTCACGTGGCACTGGCCACTTCCAACCTGGCCCCAGACACCTGTCTAGAAACAGCCTCCACATTTGCAGCTTCTCTGGCTTTCTGTTCCAGCAGCTCACCATCTTTGCAAGGTCTCTGCTGCCAAGCTCCTAGCCAAGTGCTGGTCACTCCAGCTCCCAGGCCTCGCCTTTCAGCCGCACTCAGCCCAGCCTGACAGGCCCCTCCTCCCTGTACCCCCCACTTGATACTGTCCCTGCATTCATGGGACGTTGGGTTCCTGCCTGCCCCTCCTCTTTCACTCTGCAGTCCTGGCATAGCCTGGGCTTTCTCTCTTCTCCACATCACTCCCCAGGAACCCTGGCTGTAAGGGTTATACACACACTCACGGTTCCAGGCTACACATTTACAGCTCCAGCCTTCACCCTCCACATACATGTGTGAATGAATGGGCCTCCAGCTCAACACACCTATGCCAGCACGAGCTATACCCCACTGCCCACACTGTTCTCTGCTAGGCTCCCCACCTCAGAAAACAAAGCCACCATCTATAAACTCGGTTGCACTGGGAAAAACTTAAGGTACGAGCAATCTGGCTTTACAATTTGACATTATTGAATCCCACCATTTCTTTCAAAGATGTTCATGACCCTTCTTCTTCCCTCCACCTTAACCCCTCACTGCCCTGGCCACAGAGTCTCCAAGAGATCCTAACAGCCCCCTGGTGGCCGCTGTAATGCTGCCGGACTGCCGGCCGTCCAGCTATGCAGAGAGGCCGCTGTAATGCTGCCTGACTCCCCCGCTGTCCATCTATGCGGAGTGGCCGCTATAATGCTGCCGGACTGCCGACCGTCCCTCTATGCAGAGAGGCCGCTGTAATGCTACCTGACACCCCCGCTGTCCTCAAGGAAGGCAGCCACAGAGTCCTCAATCACAGACTCCAGCGGGGGAATCCAGAGGCTCCAATGTCGGGAAAGCACCCTACTCCACGCTGGGCCAGGGTCTTGCCAAAACGAAAAGGAGCCCAGTGGGAGAGAATGGAGGACTCCAGACAGAACCAGCTGCTCCCAGTGCTCCCAGCAGCTAGTTCTACGACGGAGAAAGAGTGTGAGCCCTGCTTGGTAAGCACCTCAAGTGAAGAAGGCAGTCAAGGCCCACAGCTTGTAGACTCAGCAACAAAAATGTAACCATCGTGTGAACACTGCCTCACTGAGACTTTCCGACACCCACACTCAGGAAGGGCAGCAGCTGCTGCCCGTACTGCCAATACTGCACAGTGTTCTCCCTATGCAGACACGTCAGCATTAGAGATGAAGACCACCTGTGAAAGGTACAGTTGTTACCGAGGTGTAACCTGTGACAGCATGAAACAAATTCCGATGAAGTCTCTGGAGTTCAAAGACCCAAGTGAGATGCTGGCTGGCCCACTGTGGCTGCAGTCCCTGCCTCGCACGTGCCAACAGCCCGTACGGGTGTTAGTTCATGTCCTGGCTGTTCTACTTCTTTTCCAGTTCCCTGCATGTGGCCTGGGAGGGCCTTGGGACCCTGCATCTGCATGGGAGACCCGGAGTAAGTTCCTGGCTCCTGGCTTTGGATTGGTTCAGCTCTGGCTGTTGCAACTACTTGGGGAGTGAACCAACAGATGGAAGATCTTTCCCTCTGCCTCCTTTTTACTCTGTAAATCTTCTTTTCCAATGAAACAAAAAAAAAAATATATATATATATATATATATATATATATATATATATATAAATCTTTCAAAAATCTGGGCCCCGCACAGTAGCCTAGGGGCTACAGTCCTAACCTTGCATGAGCTGGGATTCCATATGGATGCTGGTTCATATCCTGGCTGCTTCATTTCCCTTCCCGTCCCTGCTTATGACCTGGGAAAGCAGTAGAGGACGGCCCAAAGCCTTGGGACCCCGTACCTACACAGAAACCCAGAAGACGCTCCCGGCTGTGGTTCAGCAAAGTTCTGGCTTTTGTGGCCACTCGGGGAGCGAACCAGTAGACACAAGATCTTTCTCTGTGTATCTCCTTTTCTCTGTATATCAGCCTTTCCAATAAAAAATAAATCTTAAAAAAAAACCCAGAACAATTTGTCTATTTTCTAGAAAGAGTTATAGACGGGGACAGAGGGAGAGCCACAGTGGGAGAGAGATCTTCTACTTGCTAGCTCACTCCCCAAATGGCCTCAAAGGCTGGGACTGAGCCAAGTTGAAGTCAGAAGACTGCAGCTCCATCTGGGTCTCCCACAAAGGCAGTTTGAGCCCAGGTTCTTAGCCAACCTCCATTGCCTTCCCAGGAGAGTTAGCAGGGAGCTGGTCAGAAGTGGAGCAGCTGGGACTTATACTGGCAGCGGTAGGAGGTGCTGGCATTGCATGCAGTGGCTTCATCCTCTGTGCCACAATGTGGGCCCTGACAATGACTTGAGACGACAATGACCTGACAATAATCTTGAGATGGCTACACGGTGTGCTAACATGAGCCAGATATGAGAACTCCAGGTCTGCGTCTTCCACGGTGCTGCTCCTTGGTGTAAAATGAAAGGCACACCTTGCAGGAACTGCTTACTCTATTCTGATGATACTGGCGGCCACGCTCCCCACCGACCACACACACGTTAATCATTCACTGTTGGCTGAACTCAGTGTGAGAAAGCCAAGCCTGGATCGTGTTGCGTCATGAACACTGACTCAGTGACACCACATGTGATTTATGACACACTTGGTGATTTGCTAGGAGTTAACTTCCCTGATTTAGCTGATTTAGCTTTTAGACCCTGCTCTCAAGATTTATTTAGAATCAACATTCTATAATCTGAATTCAGGCTGAATGGTTCCTCACTGCTGTGCTGCACCTTGGACAGGAAGATACAGTGATAAGGGAGGAGAGAAGTGGGGGAAGTGAGTCTAGGACACTCCACTGGCCCTCTGTTGACCATAAAGACTTACAGACAAAGCACAACTGTAGACACGCCATAGGAAAAGGCAAGAATCACCCAAGAACTGAGGAGGAAGACAAAGAGAAGAGAACATTGGAAGATTCAAGTAGCAAGACTCGAATCAACCCGAACACCTTGAGTCTAACTTGCTTTCTTTTCTGCTCTCTTTCTGCTGGCGCCCCATGAATAGCAAACAGAGCCATCCTCTATGTGGTTTTTCTTTCTGGGGATCTACCAGACACTGGGTTCTCTTTCATGAAAACAGCAGAATTAACACTGGAACCATGAGCTGCTGTAAACATGCAGAAATTGCCAACCAAGTTCTCAAGAGAAAATGGTCAAGTAAAAAGTTCACACTGCATTTTGTTATAAAATCAGCATAATTTTTTTTTCATATGACTAAACGGGCCACATTACAACCATCTAATTTTGAAGAACTGCTAACAACTCTACTTTACAAGACATTTCCAGAGAATACTACACAAACCCTGAAATAAAAACATTCTCAGCCCTGTTTTCCTTGGAGGCAAGTTTTTACTGCTAGCCAAAGAGAATATTTTAAGAATCCCCCATTGCACTGGAGACAGGGTCAGGAGAAGGGGCACAGCAGACAGCTTCCACGGGACCCTTCAAGTAATGTGACTTCAAAAAGTTCCTAGCAAAGGGGAATTCACAAACAACTTCATGCAGAAACTTTAGAACTCAAGCATATGTTTGTCTTCTCAAAACACACACACACACACACACACACACAGCTATTTATTTATTTGAAAAGCAAAGTTTCAGAGAAGGCAGGGAAAGAAAGACACCTTCCATCTGCTGGTTCACTCTCCAAATGACCAGAAGTGGGGCTATGTTAGGCTGAAGCAGGAGGGATATCTCCACTGCCTTCCCAGAATGAACTGGCATTCCTATGGGATGCTGGTGCCCCAGGTGGTGGCTTAAAGTCCTGTGCCACAATGCCAAACCATCCAATTTTCATCTATACTTTCCATACTTTTAAGATTCCTTATGTGAATGGAAATCAACATTTTCTTTTTTTTTTTTTTTTACCAAAAAATAACCTTTTAATCCTGTTTTCTTTAAAATACTTCATATATCAATACAGATACTTTATATCTTGATCCCGAAGAAAAAGCAAACCCCGTTGAGTTCTTTCCAAAGTTATACACAAGTTGTAGAAGAGTTTCACATTAGGTTGACAGCATTAGAACTGTGGGAAGTGGCTTATTAACAATGGTGGCAAGAGCGATCTCTTAAAACACATACCGTGTACTACCGAATTCTGAAAATCCAATGAGGGAAGCCACGCAAGAAAAAGCAACATCCACCAAACGGCTGGAACAGGAGGACACCCTGTTGACTGAAATAAGCCAGACACAGAAAAACACTGTGTATTCGCCCTTACTTGGGGGCACTAAAACTAAGAAGGCAAATAGGACAGAGGAAATGACCGTGGGCCAGTTTTGCTGCAAATGCAGTGTTTGGACAAATTTTCCTTTAACTTTTTATTGTCAAAAAGTGAAGACAGATATCACTATAATTTCAATGATTTTGCAACTACTTTAAAAGTTACTTTTATGAGGGAAACTGAATATCTTTCAATGTGATTACTGTGTATACACCTTGTCTATTTTCCTGTTGGACTTTCATCAGCTGAACTATTCTTTAGTGAAACACTATGCTTTTGACTAGAATGTAAATTAAAAACACATTAGCTAGAAGTAAGTAAAATTTTAAAGAAGAAAAAAAGTGGAAAAAGAAATTAAAAACAGAATAAACAAGTGGCTTTGTCTTCTTCAATCTGAGAGAACAGTGAGCTCATTTGTAACCTCTTCCGGTTTTGAATGCGTGTCAGCAACAACCTATCAATGCGCCATTGCTTAAATCAAGTTGTACCTTCTTCTTTTTTTAATTTAGAGGAACTCCTTTCCTTTTGTCTGTACCCACAATGATGGTAGGTAGCAACTAATTTTACGCCTGTTTTCAGGGAGCAGTTATTAAGCTGCTATTTTGGTTGAAAGGTTAACATTAGTTCAGCTGTTTTCTTCTGCTAGTCACCAGTGTAAGCCCTGTGCATGGTGAACCCAAGACTGCTCGCAGTCCTAACGGGAGGGCTGGTGTCAGCTCCGTGTCACAGACAAGGAGACTGCAGGTCTGTGAGCTTGAGTCTCCAGCCCAGAGCTGTTGAGCCACAAAGGCACCCAGTATGCAGGAAGCTCACATGTTAACTCCACAGGTTCCAAGTCTATGAAATTCCCAAAGGTCATGGGTGCCATGCAGTATAGTATACCATACCATGAGGGCGGGGAGCGCCTGGCTCGAGGCTCCACAAAGGCCCGTGAAATCATTTGGTCTGGTGCTGCCAAGACAACTGCACTTGAAAGTCCACGCATCTATAGCAGCCTAATTGCCTAGATGATGATTTTATATGGTCCATGAATGATGTTAGAAATATCCAGATGGCCTCGTGGCAGAAAAAACGTTTCTTATCCCTGCTGCATTAGATTTTTATAACTTTCATTTACTTATCAGAGAAGCACACAGAGAGGTCCCCTTCGCTGTTTTACTCCCCAGAGGCCCGCAATGGGCCAAAGCTGGGAGGCAGGAACTAAACTCTGGTCTCCTACATGTGCAGCAAGGACCCAAGCCCTGGCGTCATTGCCTGCTGTCAGTGTGACACAGTACCCTGAATGGGGCAGACACCAAGACACAAAGACCTTCATCAGCTGGTTCACTCTCCAAATGGCTATGACAGCTGGGCAAGGCCAAAGTCAGGAATTCTAACTATGGCAGGGCCCCAAGTCCTCTGGCTGTTGTCCACCGCGTTCCCGGGTACACTGGCAGGGATCTGGAGAGGGGGACAGCAGGGACACAAACTGTGCCCACACAGCATGCAGGCAGCTGTCGTCCACCGCGTTCCCGGGTACACTGGCAGGGATCTGGAGAGGGGGACAGCAGGGACACAAACTGTGCCCACACAGCATGCAGGCATCACAGGCCGTGGCTTAACTTGCTGCGTCATAATGCTGGCATCAACAAACATCTCCCCTGGTGTTTAACTGCTAGGTTGGATGCCTGTCCCTGGAATCATGTTCTTGCTTCAGGTTTTCAATCTACCAACTTTGAAAACACCTGAAGCTTAATTTCATATTATAATTTTATCAATCATACTTCAGAATAATCTTTACATAAATGTTTTATTGACTAGGATATTCCAAACAACCACAATGAAGTGTCTGGGAACCTCTCAACAGAATATGTATGCCTGCAGTCGCGTAAGTGCCTTCATCCCTTAAACAAATAATTTGTTGATTTTTATCTTCTTAGTGGAAGGAACTGGCCATACAGGTAAGAAACTATCAGTTACATAAAGCCCATGCACTTGTTGGAAGCTGTATCTTAAAAATCTCGGGTTTCATGAGTAGTTCAGTAAACAAGAAATGATGATAGTACATTTTGAAGCTGTCCCTTATCACTACTTAAAATCACTGTATTAGTATGCAAAATGTGTTCTTGGGAAATACTGACTGAGGTTCTCCACACACATCTTCTGCTCCCAGGTACTCCCTGAGGCAGGCTGTCTCTGGGGTCCAGCTACTTGGGTTGCTTCCGCACTGGCCCAGCCCAGCAAGCGGCAGCAGCAGCTGGGCCGCAGCGGGAGATCCCGAGCCAGCTCCTCCTCCTCTGTTTTTTCTGTGGTTTCTCTAAGCTGCCTTCCTTCTCGTTTTGTGATAGACAAGGCTGGTTCCAAAGGCCGCATGCCCAAGCTCCAGGTGCAGGCAGGGCTGAGGAGGAAGGGTCTGTCCCAGGCCCCTGTCCCAGCTTCTTGGGGGCGCGAGACCGTCAGTGTTCCTGCTGGTCGACACTCTGTTCACATGGCCCTTTTCCCTGTGCAAAGCTTCTCCCCATGGAACTAAACCATGTTAAAACCCGTTATCCTGCCCCACAATGAACCCTGTGACACAAATCTAATGGAATTAATTTCTATGTGTGGGAGTAGGCAAAACAGTGTCCCCAAAAGGGGATTACATCTGAAACGTTGGAGCCTCACACAGTGAAAGACTTCATGAACAGGACTGAGTGGAGCAACCTGCAAGGAAGACAGCCTGGAAGACTCAAGGCTCAACGGCATCAGGTGGGCTCCTGCACGTCAATGATGGAGGCAGAAGCCGGAGGACGTGTGAAGGCGATGGAGGAGGCGGCGCCCAGCAATGCAGCGGCCTCCCGCAGCATGAGACAGAACAGAGCCTGCGTGGCACTTGACGGAAGCCTGAGAAGTGCTGCCCAGGGCTTCTGGCCTTCAGGAACAAAAGGTAATTCATATACACTGTTTTAATTTGTAGCCGTTTGTGACCCCAATCACAGGAAACTACTGTAGTGCAGTGGACCACCTACCAGAAGCAATGATCTGCAGTGATGGGACAGAGTAGAGCATCTCAGAGTGTTCTGTTAAGGGGCTGGTGTGATGGCTCAACTTGCTAAGCCTTAACCTGCAAGCACTGGTATCCTAGATGGGACCAGTTTGTGTCCTGACTGACCCCTTCCCATCCAACTCCCTGCTTGTGGCCTGGGAAAACAGATGACCTAAAGCCTCGGGACCTTGTATCTGTGTGGGAGACCCCAAAATGCTCCTGGCTTCAGATCAACTCACCTCTGGCTTTTGTGGCCATTTGGGGAGTGAATCAGTAGATGGAAGACATTTCTTTCTGTCTCTCTCTAAATCTGCCTTTTCAATAAAAAGTAAATAAATTTTTAAAGAAAAATAAAGAAAAAATAAAGTGCTCTGTAAGGAGTGCCTACCCCACAGCTCCGGCTTTTATCTGGTGTCCTCCTATTGGGGAGCACATTATCACCATGAGGTTTGAGTGGCAGCTGCGCTTCGGTGTACTGCTGGGCTCTCTACTCATGGTTGCACACCAGAGTTCACCCAACCTATGGGAAAATTTACACCGAGCGCCCTGTGGTGACCAGTAGGAATACATCCTGGAGCCTGTGATGTGGGGCAAGAATTCAAGCCATTGCCTACCATACTGGAATCCCACAGGAAGGCCAGTTCAATTCCTAGCTGCTCCACTTCCGATCCAGCTTCCTACTAATTATTCCTGGGTAAGCAAGAGAAGATGGTCCAAGTGTCTGGGCCCTACCGCCCAAAGGGGAGATGCAGACGGGACTGCAGGCTTCTTGCATTACCCTGTCCAGCCGTCTCTTATGACCACTTGGAGAGTGAACCAAGAGAGTTAAGACCTCTCTCTCTCATTCTGCCTTTTAAATAATTAGATTAAAAACAAACAAAACATCGTAAGGACTACAGTACTTTACTGTAACATATAGATGATTTAAAGTTTTCAGAAGGATGTGTGTAGGTTACATGTAAGTACTGCACTATGTTCTGTCACAGCCAGCCATCTGCAGCTTTGGATCACAGATCATATCTTCAACCATCTGCTTACAAATGCTGGCATTTTGTCAGGTGGCTGACCTTGCTAACCCAGTGAGTCAATTCAGAAATCTTGCTAGTGTTTAACACACACCCCGTAACCATCCTAGGCTCCCCGTCTGTGACCACTGCTCAGCCTTTCGCCCCAACATGAGGCAGGCACAGCGAGAGGGCACAGGCACCCAGAGGGACCTGAGGCTGCCCTGTATCTGACAGTCACGGATAAGCAGGGCAGAAAGGGCAGCGATGTCAGTACAGCAGAGAAGGCCTGCACAGTGATCAAAACCAGGGATGCCCTCAGCTTCTCACAATGCTGCTGAAATGTCTAGGAAGGGCAGCACGAGTGTTCAGTAATGAAACAAAATGAAACATGTGTCCAAAGAAGCCAGGCACCAATGAGGTTAAACCTCGTGGGGCTCCGCAGGTCCCGGATGGCCTGATCCTATGCCTGTGGGAGCTAAGGACAAGCAATGGAGCAGGCTCACTGGGGAAAGGGAAGACAGCAGGCTGCACAAGGACCAAAGGGGCCTGAGGAGGGGCACAGGAAGAAGCTGTGCAGACGGAGAACGCTGTGCCCATCACCTCTCTCCTAGCAGAAGGCACTCCTGTCCTGTGCCCCGTCCCCCCAGCATCTGGAAGAAGGCCAGTGGGCAAGTGGACACAGCCAAGGGTGGATCTGGAGTGCTACCCTACATGATCTCCTGGGGAACCCAGGAACAAGAAGAGGCGTGTGGTGCGAGCTCAGCTCAGGGCACCCCTGCACAGGACAAGAGATCCCACCTTCCCTGGACTCCTGGCTCACAGACAGGAAGACTACAGAAAGAACAGAATCACTTTTTGACAACTGCACTCATTTTAACTTTCATATAACTCTATTAAAAAAAAAAGGCATAGAAAAGTAGCAGCTACTTTTCCAAATGCTAACTCTAGTGTTGCTTACCATAAAAGGGAACACGGGGAGTTCCTTTAAAGGGACAGATCGAGGTACATCTGGACGTTCCAAAGGCTAGCTGACACTGCTTTGCTCAGTCTCAGTGCAGTCACAAGATGCTGGCTGCATAATATTCTGTCAATGCTTAGTTAATGGAAGTACTCGGTGGATACTGGCGGCCTTTGCAAGGAGATGATCAGTATACTGGATCAGGCCATGCCCAGCTGGAATGCTTGGAAGGCTACACAGGAAGCCAGGGACTGGGCACGGGCAGAGAAAGGTAGTTGTGAGGCTTTGCTGGTAGCAGAGAAGGAAAGGGCAGTGCAGAAGGCAAAGAGAAACCCAGCATACATTATTCTTTTTAACTCAACATATTTTCAAACATAGCAGGGAAACTAAACTCCAATGCTGGCAGAAGTCCTGAGGGCAGAGATGGAAGGAAAAGGCTGCCCATTGCCCACTGTGAACCTGCGGAGCCCAGCCTTGCTGGAAGATGGCGGGCACTTTCCACATGCCTCTAACATAACGATTCTAACCACTTTTCCTGGGCTTACTGCCATCCGTGGTAAAAAGTCTCCAATTTTGGGTTTTTCAAAGTATAAGAATAAACAGGGGGCGGGCAGTGCCATGGCACAGCAAGTTAAGCCTCTGACTATGGTGCCAGTTCATGTTCCAGCTCCCTGTTTACAGCCTGGGAGAGCAGCCAAGGGTGGCCAAATGCTTGGCCCCTTATGGGAGACCTAGGCGAGGGTCCTGGCTCCTGGCTTCAGTTCGGGCCAGATCCAGACGTGGAGAGTGATCCAGCAGATGGAACGTCTCTCTCTCTAACTCTGACTTTCAAATAAAAATAAATGAATTTTAAAAGAACAAATAAAACTGTCATATTATGATTTGGCTATTTTTTTTCAGCCCATGGGAAAAGGTCTTTCTTCCTTTGATTTGTTGAATATTATAGGTAGTGATACATTAAGCCTAAATTTATAATGTAAATTCAAATTGCATTTTTGCCAAAAAAAAGTTTAAAGGAAAGATGTATTGAGAGAGGCATGTGCTCACCCTCTTAGAATATTATCTATGAAATACATAAAATCTGCTCCTAAAGTTTTGTTTTGTTTTTATGATCTATCTATTTTTATTGGAAAGGTGGATCAGATTTAGAAAGAGAAGGAGACACAGAAAGGTTCTCCATCTGCTGGCTCACTCTTGAAGTGGCCACAATGGCTGGAGCTGAGCCAATCTGAAGCCAGGAGCCAGGAGCCCCCTCCAGGTCCCCCACATGAGTGCAGGGGCACAAAGACTTGAGCCATGTTCTCCTGCTTTCCCAGGCCACAAGCAGGGAGCCGGTTTCCTTGCTAAGCTGCTGCTTATGCCCTAAGAACTAATCTCTTTGCAGCAGCGTTAAATTATTACACAGGAAAAAGACCACAGCCATTCTTAGGAGTACAGCTGTAGCTTGTTTGCATATTACAATCCCACTGGTTCTAATTTGCATATTAACACAATACATTCTTGGGGAAAGAGGTGGGAGGGCAGATACTCAGACATACTAACACAAGCAACACTAAACAGAAAGCTGCACGGTAAGCTTAGGTTGGGAAGCAAACAACAACAAAAATAGATCAAATAACGGTTAATTCCAACATTCATGAATAATCAAAATTTTAAGGACCACGTTTAACGCACAGAAATAAGAGTAACGTTAGCGACAGATGTGTAGCATAAGAGAAAACACATCCAAATGGGATTCAGTGAGCATGTTTCATCCTAACTCACTCCATCTGTAACAACAATCCCTGAATTCCTTTGGCTTTCCAAACCATCGTTAGCGTGGGTCACATTATTTCTTGGTCAAACACAGGGTCAGCTCATCTGACTGTGAGAACACGCATTGCGCGTGCTCACTCCAAGTCTTTCCTGATCCGCTCCCTGCCAAAGGCGACGGGCAGCTCACGGTCCGCAGTCCACCTGAGGGCTGAGCGCCAGCCAGAGAGGAAGAACACACCATCAAACGGCGTCCCTGCGGACCCACGAGGGCCCACTGCGCCCTGACTGTGGCCTGCTCACCCCGGGAAGAGGTCACAGCACATGGGCTGGGCACAAGGCTTACCCACTCATAGGAGAGAATCCAGCAGCCACGCGCGATGCCCAGTAGCACGTTGAGGGTGCGGAGGGGCTGCCCGGCCAGCACGTGGGTTGTGGTGGCACAGACCTCAGCTGTCACTGTGAAACCTTTCAGCTTTCTCACGACCTGGATGATGACATTCTGTTGCCTGCCACATGGGAGGGAAAACAAACCAACAAGATGAGTTTGTTTCGCTGTACGGAAACATCAGCGTGACTGCACTAAGGGATGAAACAATATCAAAAAGGCAAAAAATTCTGATTATGATTACCCTACTCATGTCTTTTTTTTCCCCCCAAATTTATTTATTTTTATCAGAAGGGCAGATTTAGAGAGACAGAGAGAAAGATCTTCCATCTGATGCTTCATTCTCCAAATGACTGCAAAGCCTGGAGCTAAGCCAGGAGTCAGGAGCCTCTTCCAGGTCTCCAAATGGGTGCAGCTTTCCAAGGACTTGGGCTGTCCTCCACTGCTTTCTCAGGCCACTAGCAGGGAGCTGGACTGGAAGTGGAGCAGCCGGGACACGAACTGGCATCCATCTGTGAACAGGCACTGCAAGGCAGACAATGAGCCAGTTGTGCTATTGCTCCTGCCCCTCACGTCTTGATTTCTTTACAAGTAAGGGTTTTAAATTTGGAGGGAAAAAGAAAAATAAACTGGAGAAAAAAAAATGACAGTGAGCTCTGGACTTTGCCTAATCTATTTTAATGACTGAGAAGGCAGGCCAAGAGGCTATAAACGGCTACCCTGGGGGCTTCTGGGCTGGCCAGGGCTGGAGCCAAAGGCAGAAACCGGAGCCCTGACAACAGCCCAGCGCCCTTCCCACTGCACCAGTGATCTATCACAGGCAGGCATGGGCCCATAGGCATGGTCAGGACCCAAATTCCATCTGCTTACTGACTTCTGAAAACAGCATTCTCTGAGTGTCACACACACAGCTTTCCTTCTAAGGGACCCAAAGAGATAATCTGTTAACTCGCTAACTCTCAGGCAGATCTGTCAGAGCCTCCTTAACTTTACAAAGCTCCTAAATATTTATCTGCTGGTCATTCTCTTGTTGTCTTCAGTATCTTTATAAAAAGCAAACCCAAACAAAAAACCTATGCCTCAATTCCTTCCCCAAAACTCTTTATTTTTCTCTCCTTTCGATAGCCCACGACATACACTATGGCTTTGATGCAATACTTGTGTTTCCCAGCCAGTTCTGGACATTCCTGCTGAAACACAAAGGCTATGGAGAGCTTCCTCACCGCACGTGGAGGTCCACCCTGAGGAGACCAACAACTCTCCCCCAGAGGTCACACACAAAGGAAGGCAGGCTGGCCCAGGGGTCCCTGCCATGTGTCTGCCAGTCACAGGTGCTGCTCAGCTCCCACTCTGCTAATCCCGAGACTATGGCTGGCTGAAGACCTCAGTTTCCCTATCTGTAAAATGGGGAGATGGCTGGTTTGAAATCCCTAGAGACCCATAAGGAACAGATGCGTGGAACAATAGGCCAGGCCCCGACCATCTCATCCAGGGTGTACAGGCTCAGTGGAGGCGATGAAAATCACACATTTGGAATAAAAATACAGAAAAGCCAACTGAAAATCCAAAGCAAGAAGAAGCCAAAGTGTTCATGTGAAATGAACCCTACAATTCTGTCCTCCTGGCGGCTGCCAGCTGTCTGCGGGGCATGCTATGTGCAATAACTAGTGGGGGGTCAGAACAAAGACCTAGACAAGAATCCAGCCTTAAACACACACACCTGGGTCTTTTTCAACTCCTGAATGGGGAATTAAGTAGCTATGGATGTTCACTTCAATTGAGCGGGCACATCCAGCTCCCTGCCAATGTGCCTGGGAAAGCAGTGGAAGGTGGCCCCAGTGCTTGGGTCCCAGGGCCACTGCGTGGGAGATCCAGATGGAGTTTCAGCTTCTTGGCTTCAGTCTGGCCCAGCCCTGGCCGATGAGGCCACGTGGCGAGTGGGTCAGGGATGGGGGAGCAGATGGGAGAGTGACCTTCCGTAACTGCCTTACGAATAAATAAATCAATGGATCTAAAAAGAAAAGCTTTGGCTGGAGCTGGCCATCCTACTGGCCATGGGTTTGTTTCTTTCCCCACCATCCTCGGTTTATTGAAAGGCGGGGTGTCTGCCACATCGTAGATAAGATAATCAAGAGGGCGAGAAAGCAGGAAGTCAGGAATTATGAACATATTTCACCTTGAAACGCACAGTTCTTCACAAAGGAACCACATGAACACGTTCATATGTCCCGGGGAATGGGAATTACTACAAGGAAGTTCACTGGTAAAGTCCTGAGCAGATAATACTCAATTTTGTTCAACAGGCCTATCTTGAACTTGGTACATTATTTCAGATGGACTACCCTTATCAAAATGCTATTTACCACTTTCATAAACTTCCTTCCCTGTCTGCACAAAAACAACCAAATATTCTGATCTGCACAGTTGATATAGCAAATACAATAATTTTGTTCATTCAGGCATCCTAAAACCTTGTTGTTCCTGAGTAATCATAAATAAGCTGGAATCAAGATTTAACTTTCATTTGAGTTTCCAGAGTAAACTTAGGCTGGAAATAAAATGACTGATGGATAAGAGAAACCAACCAACTTAGGGAGAAAATACAGACCTTAAAAATATGTCCCTATTCACCAGCCATCTCTTTATTGGACGATTTGTAATGTACCGTCCCCACCAGCCCTGTGCTGCTTACTGAACATTCCCGAAGTGCAGACGGTGGAGAAGCGTTAAGGATGGGGCCACCAAGGGGCAGGGAAGACAGCCCGAGAGCTCCTTTTGAGCCTAAAGGGTCACAGGGTGTCTTTAGCAATGAGCTCTACACTGAAACACATTCTTCATTTTCAGTCATCTTTGAAGTGAGATATTAAGGATTTGGAATAAAAGCAACAAGGTGGGCCCGGCGGCGTGGCCTAGAGGCTAAAGTCCTCGCCTCAAAAGCTCCAGGATCCCATATGGGCGCTGGTTCTAATCCCGGCAGCTCCACTTCCCATCCAGCTCCCTGCTTGTGGCCTGGGAAAGCAGCTGAGGACGGCCCAATGCATTGGGACACTGCGCCTGCGTGGAAGACCCGGAAGAAGTTCTTGGTTCCCAGCTTCGGATCGGCACGTACCGGCCCATTGCGGCTCACTTGGGAAGTGAAACATCGGATAGAAGATCTTCCTCTCTGTCTCTCCTCCTCTCTGTATATCTAGCTGTAATAAAATGAATAAATCTTTTTTAAAAAAAAAAAGCAACAAGGTTCAGAACTAGGAATGGCCTGCAAGTCCACAGTATGACAGGACATGAGAGAATAATACAAAGTTATCAAAACAGCGATACTTACTCAGATGGCATGCTTGTCATGACTAATGTTCTTGTTGGCTAGAGTTTTCAAAAGAGAAAGAACAAAAAACAGTCAGACATATGAAAAATATTTTTCCCACAGAAATAAACTTTATTTTCAAATTTTTTGAAAAGCTATCATCACTTAAAAATAAATATTTAAGCATATATCAAAGAAAAAAAAAACCTTTATACTCCTGTAAAAAAAGCACAAGAGATAGAAATCCAGATACTAGCACCAAACCAATCTAAAATAACACAGACATGTGCCCAGAGAGCAAACACACACTGCCCTCCAGAGCTCTGCTCCGCCCGCCACCCACCGGCCCACTGGCCCACCGGCCCACCGGCCGGCTCCTCCTGTCTGTGGCCCTTCACGGAGAGTCCAGAGTGGCAGTCCTGCAGGTGGAACTCCACACTTGACACGCTCTGGGCAGCCACAGGCTCACTCCAGACGCCAGGGCACAGGCAGTGCCTCTTGCCTTAGGCACAAAGGCCAAGCAGGCCCTCACACACAGAAGCATCCAATCTACTTCACCGGGAATCACAAACACCTATGTGACTAAAAGGTGACTTCACTTATGTAACAGACGCGCTGATGTTAGAAAATGTAAATGTTATAAAAAAACCAAAATAACAGTATGAATGCCCTCTACTTCTATCAGTCAGAAATGATTAGTTTTTAACAATCTGGTCATATAAAATATGCTCATTCTTTGAATATATGCATTTATGTGTATATACATATTTATTTAAAAGCAAAACTGAACCATATTACTCATGTGCTTTAGTATTTCACAGGATACTTCAATGCAGCTCACTGTACACCAGCACTATGAACCACTGCATGCTCACTCCTGTCTTGAACACACAACATGAGGCGAAGGAGAACAGGCATTCAGAGGGCTAGAGACTAAGAATGTGGTGGACATGAACGGGATTGTATACCACGTGTCAAGAGGCAAGGCCCTTCCTTATGTGGGAATCTCCCATCATCATGTAAGATTCTCACTGAAACCTAATCCAGTTCTCCAACCTCATCCTAGCCTGATGACGTGATCCACCTCAGCATGTTCTGCAGAACCTTCCTAAGAACCTTGTTGGGTTCCACATGGAGAAGTTATCCATCCCTAGGAAGAAGGCATGCAGGCAGAAAAATCACCCTGACTGCAACTGGACTTCTCGGATACTAGCTGTCTTCTCCAGGACTCGGGGCTGCTTCTCTTTGACCTGTTCTCATCCCCAGTCTGATCCCTCATGAAACCTCGTGGCTTTAAATTCCAGACACGGTAGAACCGGGTCTCCTCGGCTGCTGAAGCCTGCGCAGTGCACAGCATGCCCGGACGCACAAGGGGACATGACAGATCACTGAGGCCTGCAGGGGACACCAAGTACCACGGATGGCAGAACAAACTGGACAACACTCCCAGCCAACCTTTGACAGCAAGTGTCTGGGTGAGCGGAAACTCTAGGGTGGATGATGCCAGCCAATGAACCTTGGAAGGATTTCCTCAAGCCTGCAGCAATGAAATCAACAGCATCTCTATGGAATCCACTTAAGCAGCACCCTGGGAACATACTCCACAGCGGGGACCCAGGGATGATGTCGAGTGACCTTGCGCCGTTTCTGGGTACTCATGTGGTTAGGCTGCTGGGAGCAGTCTTCTCCCCTTCATTTCCCTTCCCCCAGATACAGGAGGAAAACAAAGGTTGGGAGCAACTGTTTCACCTGCTTCCCCCCTTCCTCGACCCTCCCCGCCCTAATCAGTGGTCCGCATGTGTACACATCCTTCTCCATTATGCAAACATGAATAAAATAAGTTTATATTAAAAAATTCCAGACATACACTGGCAATTTCCAATTTCATTTCATTACACAAACCTAAAGCTTGACCTTCAGACTCCAATACTCGGCCTACTTGTCATCGGAAGTCTAATAAGGATCTTAAAACTAACATGTCCCAAACCAAACAAAAATAAACAAACAAGACTCAAATTGGAACAGAAATAGTAAAACTATTTTCATGAGAAGACTTCATACACAGAAATCCCTAGGGCAGCTAACAAACATCTAGAAGTAATAAATTTAACAAAGTTGTGAATATAAGATCAACACAAAAATCAGATTTATTTGTATAAGTTAGGAATGAACAACCTAAAAACAAAACTAACAGTAACAGCAAGGAATGACGAACGATCAAGGAGGTAAGATCTGTGCGCTGACAGTGATCCACGTTGCCGAGGGATACGCAGTTGGAGCCGTGTGCTAAGCCAGCCACTGCAGCGCCTGCGTCTCTACAGAGCTCAGGCCTTTGCTTTTCCACTGCCATCCTAACGCACTCTGGAAAGGCATGAGTGACAGCCCAGGCACCTGGGTTCCTCCCCCTCCCCCGGCCATGCCAGGAGACTGGAGTGAAGCTGCAGATCTCAGGTTGGGGGAGGCCAGAACCAACTGTACTGGGCACTTGGGAGTGAACATGGAAGGGAGGTTCTCTCTGTAAAACAGACTTTTTAAAAAAAAATTGCTGAAATAACCTTTTCTAAAAACAAAGAAATGCTAAATAACCTAAATAAATGGAAGGGTACCCAGTGTTCATGTGTTAGAAGACACAATATTATTAAGATGACTGTACTATCTAAAACAAATACAAATTAAATAAAATCTTTATTGAATAATCAGTGTGTTTGTTGGGTAGAAATGAAGAAACTCTAAAACTCATATGAAATCCCATGGAATTCAGAATAGTCAAAACAATCTGAAAAAAGGAACAATTTTGAGGACTCATAATCTTCAACTTGAAAGTTGTTTGGCCCAGGCATAAGGAAAAGATTCATAGCCCGATTCAATAGCACTGCGTCCAGAAATGGACACTCAAGCTATGGTCACCATCAGTGCATGGGCACACAGGCACAGGCCAGCTGGACATCCCACGTGCAGAAGAGTGAACACAGGCTATCGTCTTATATGATATATAAAAGTTCACTAGAAATATATCAAAGATATAAATAGAAAGTGTTGAAAAGGACATAGAAAAGTTGGAAACCTTGTGTACTAATGGGGGGGGGATGTAATACGGAACAACTGTCATGGCAAACCACTTGGTAGTTCTTCAAGAAGCTAAAACTAGAACTTCATATGATGACCAATTCTGGGCCTAAATAACAGAAAGAACTGAAACCAGGGACGCAGATGAGTTTTAATAGGCATGTTAGTAACAGGAGTCAAACTGGTTGGGTTCATTTTGTGCTAACATAACTGATTACCAAAGCCTTTTTAAGTCATAAAGAAATTTATTTCTCTTCGTTCCAGAGGATGGTATGACCAACATCAAATTATAGGCCTTGATGAATCAAGGAGGGCCCTACAACCACATTCATTCATATCGCAGCATGTGGAGAAACGAAATTTTTTGAAAAAAAAATTGGACAGTTGATGAAGGAAGACATAGATGGATATATGAGAAATATAGCAAGAAAGATAAAAGTTATAAAGTCAGGGCTGTAGGGAAAAACTGCAATGTGAGTACTTCCACTCTCTCATATACTGAAAGATTATCTGACTTGGGGTGACGTCTGGGCTATTTTACAAAGCTCAGTAGCAGAAAGTTGATAGTAGTGATTCTTGCTTATAGAAATACAAATTCTGTCTGGGGAAAATTAAACTGATTTCCCTTTCTCACTAGGGAAAAAAGCCAGTTCTGAATTTATTAACAAAGCTATTTCAGCACTCCTGACAATCTACCAGAGTGGCCAGCCGTTTCTCATCTCCCTTGAACAGAACTGCCTTCCAGTTCCTTCTATGAGGATCATAAAATATTTAACACATAATAATCTTGCATTAATCAGAGAATGTGATTATACCTTGAAGAAATCATTTTTGCACAGTTCTGAGGGCCTTCTCCCGAGCAGCCGATCTGTCACTGAGAAGCACACTTCGCAAACAGCACAAGCTTGTATATAGCCTTTGTTGGTTTCTTGAAGTTCCCAGAAGTACAGAACCTCTCCAACTTCCTTTCTCTGTAATTTCAATCTCCACCTCTACCACAGTTTTGCTTTGTTTCATTTCTGGATGAACCGTTCCCATTTCTGGAAACGCTGCTGCGGAGTCTTGCTGGAAGCTCTGATCATCGGGTGTTCAATGTCAATGAACAGATTCCAGCGATGAAGGTGCCCCGTGGGTAAGACAGAACACACAACCTACTTTGTTGGTCTGGTTTTATTTTATAGTTGTTAAATTCCACTAGAATCGGCCTGAGAATACTTCGGAATTTTGAATCCTTATGTAATGAACTACAATCTAACTTAGTATGTAAATTAACTGAAAGATACACATTTTTTTAAAAATTTATTTGAAAGACTAAGAGTTACAGAGAGGAGAGGAGAGGAGAGGAGAGACAGAGAGAGACAGAGAGAGAGAGAGAGAGAGAGAGAGAGAGAGAGAGAGAAATCTCTATTTGCTGTTTCACTTCACAAACGGCCGCAACAGCAGATGCTGGGCCAGGCTGATGCCAGGAACCTGAACTCCATCCAGTAGGCAGCAAGAGCTGCTTTTCAGGCACATTAGCAGGGTGCAGGGCTAGAAACGGAAAACCAGGACTGGAACTGGCACTCATACGAGCAGCTGGGAACTCAGGCAGAGGCTTACCCCACGGTGCTACAACACCATCCCAAGAAGTACAGTTTTTAAAAAAAACACTTAAGTCTCAAACAAACTAGCCAAGCTTCAGTGAATCAGAGGTGGACAACCGAACAGGTCATGCTCAAAGAAGGCAAATGTGGAGCTGTAACCACATTTCCATCCATAAATGCTGTTTGTCCACGTTACAGAGCAGAGTGTCTCATGGTTCTGAAGGCTACCTGTTGCACAGTTTGGCGTCAGAAGCAGGTACCATTTGCCTTGCCCCCGGGAGCACCAAGATATTAAGTGAAGGTGACAGCCAGGATCCGCTGCGCCCTGTGATGGCTCACGGCAGCTGAGTCCTGGGAAAGATGTTTCTTGGATTTGAGCTGCATGAATCTGTGTTCTGAAAACTATTTAGCCTAGGTTGGGTTCAGGGTTGGAACCAGTTAGAGGCCTCGGGTGTCTCAGTCACAGGAAATGGACTTGGTTCAGTTGGTAAGGTCAGAAAGCCACAGGGAAGGGCTGGCTTATGTGACCTGGGCTCCCTTACTCTGGGAATCTGTGCTTTTTGAGATAAGGGGTCAACCTTATTTTAAAACCAAACCAGCAACAACAACAACAAACTTGAGTTAACAGTGGTCTCAATTAGGAAGCTTTAACCAAAGCAAAACTGCTCGTCTGTGGGATGCATTAAGGAAAATGTAAGGCCATGCCAAATGCCCCAGGAACAATGGGATGTCTTTTAATTCTAAAACACTAAATACAAGCTTAAGCAACTTACTGATGCTGAAAATATTCTACATTGACTGACAAATCTCAGCGGATTTTCTCTTTTTCTACCATCCTTGACCTACTTTTCATTTAGTATATCTTCCACAGCAAAGATGGGGGAAAGTTCTTGTAGAAGTTAAGTGGCAGACCAAGAGTCAGCTTTAGCTACGAATGTCAAGTTTGTCCAAATCTGAAGCTCCGGACAATGACACACTATGATGTTTTGTGTGTCCATTGCTCTCTGAGAACCACTCTGCTCTCCATATCCTAACTAAAGCTCTATAATCCAACAAAATTCCATAACAAAATGGACTCTTTACAGCTATTTTGAGTCATTTCGTAAAAACAAACAAACAAAAAACACCTGACATTTTCCATGGAAATCTCAATTCCACAATTTCTAACAGTGTCTCGTCTGCATCTTAATCAGGCCATGCTTTCAATGAAGGGGCCAAGTCTTGACTGGGCTTCCTATTTAGCAGTACCTCCATTCAACAGATAATGGTATGCAGACCCGAAACCTAAGCTTTGTGGTTTTCAGAGGTAAGTGTTCCACTTGGTGATGCCTGAATCATCACATTAGAAATGAAATTTCAGAGTGAAAAAAAAATGCTACATGGTTAAAAGTCAGATGAATAAAAGTGGAGCGATGGGGCCAATTCAAAGGCATTTACCCAACACGACAGGAGGCTAGCTAGACGTACTTGATACGCTAAATCATATGGGAAGCATTGTTTAAAAACAAGTGAGGCTGAAACTTCTTCAATCTGTAAGCACAGGTTAGCACCATCTGTTCCAGAAATTGCATGAAATTCCTATAAATCTTATCACATTTTTGGATTGGGTATGATTTCCCAGAACTCTAATGAAGAAACTAACTGGTTTTATAAAGCCAACCAAGCAGAACAAGAATGAACTGAATACCAAGGAAATGTTTGGGCAGATTTTCATGCTAAGTCAGCCAGTGCTGAAACTGGGAAGATACATAATTGGAATGATCTTCATAAAATGATCCAAGTCAGCACCAAGTCTGTGGTGATAAAACTCCACCGGCGGCAGCACTACCATCCTCTCTGGCCGTCGGCGGAGTCCCAGATGTCCCGCTTCCCACCCAGCTCCCTGCTCACATCTTGGGAAAGTAGCAGAGGATGGCCCAAGCGCCCGAGCCCCTGCACCCACGCGGGAGAACCAGAAGCAGCTCCAGGCTCCTGGATTCAGCTTGGTCCAGCCCCAGGGACTGAGGGCATGTGGGGAGTGAATTAGCTGATGGAAAACCTCTCCCTCATTCTCTCCCTCCACCCCTCTCTCGAATTCTGCCTTTATAACATATGACATAAATCTTAAGAGAAAAGTATCCAACTCAAGCTACCAAGGACAACCTATTTTTAAAATAGCCCTATGTAGCTGGATTACAGCAACTGTTGTGTAAAAGATTGAATCATCATTAAACACAAGCTCAGGGAGGGTTTAGACGGACACTAGGTCCTTCCTGAATCCTTAACGTTTGTTATTAAATGTCATTTATTTTGTTACTCTTTAGGAAGCAGAACAAATAACTCAAATTATGAAAGAACATGCTGTGGTGACTGTTCTAAAACTGCTGAGATGGTTTATAACCAATGTCTGGTTTGCCAAACTTGTAATCCTAAGAAACAATCAAAATCTGTTGCTACACTTTTGCTTTTGATGATCCATTTGCATATTTGCAGGGGAACTTCAGTAAATCGCCACATTCCTGATATAAATTAGTTCCTGTAATAATTCATATTTTATGCTTTCATAGAAGCCTTCCATGCAGGATGCTAACACAGTAGCATTGGTAAAAGGTTACTCAAAAGTCGGTTCCTCTTATGGGTCCGATTGTAACTGGACAAGTTAGGAAGCAGTTAAGGTGTAACAAGCACCCATGTGTGAATCACCATTAGGTCTTCATTTCCTTATGAAGAGTCTCAAGGCACAGCAAACTGAAATTAATCTCTAGACTCCCTTTAATCTGTATTTATCAGTTTAATCTTTAGACATACTCATAGACCCAAAGATGACCAAGGAAAACATTTCTCCCATACATTAGCTAGCCAAGGTATAATAAGGAAAACAGCTACACAGACAGGCCCGCACACAGTGGCGCATCTGAGACGGAGGGTCAGTTAATCACATTTATGAAGGTCACCTGGAAGAATCTGAGCATGAGTTCAACTAGGGAGCCTGTGCTTAGAAATTTCTCCTGGACAGCTGGCCTGCCACCGCCTCAGAGTCCCAGCCTTCATAGCTGCTGACGCATCCCACAGAGCTCAACAACAGAAATGCACTCAAACTGACAGAAGCAGCAGGTGAAGTGGGGTGTAGGGTTGTTGAACTTAGTCCTCAGCCTTAAGACAATCAACCAACAAAACAAAACAAAAACTAGGGTTCTAGAAGTCCTCACTGTAATTACTAATGACAGGACACAAGTTAATTCTGTAGTTGTCTGACACTGGATGACAGAAAATCTATACAATGAGAATTCTCGAGGACACGTGAGGCTGTGGCAGCGAAAGGCAAGAGGAGCCACAAGCGTGGAAGATGCCGCAGGCTCCGAGCACCAGCCACGGTGAGGCCAGGGATGCAGCAAAGCCAGCTTCCAGTCCTCTGGTGTACCTTTAAAAAGAAGCATCAAGGGCCTGGCATTTGGCCAGCGGCTTTACGTTGCCTGGTTCAGATGCCAGAATCCTGTGTCAGAGTAGCAGGTCATGTTCTGACTACCCTGAGTCTAACCTAACTCCCTGTCAACACGCCGGGCAGAGGGATGGTCCAAGTGCTTGGGTCACTGCCACCCACACAGAAGACCAGGATGGAGCCCTTGGCTACTGGTTCTGCGTTGGCCCAACTCTGACAGATCCAGCCACGGGGGGTAAAGAACTAAATGGGGGACCTCTTTCTGTGTGCCACTCTACCTTTCAAATACGTAAACAAAGCTTTGAACAAATAAAGAAAGCCTTCATAATCAACTGTTCAAATTGTCCGTGTTCAGGGGACAGCAGACGCACTAAACGACTCTGCGAATAAGCTCAAACTCACGGAACCAAACTCGGGAGAGGGAGCAGGCACAGCCAGTTACTGGTATTGGGGCAGCAGGGACGTGGCCCAACTCCCTAGCGTCTCTCAGTGGCACCCCAGTTCACCCTACAAACCGTTTCTGACTCCCACTTCTCTCGTCCACAATCCCTCCATGCTGCTAAAAGTTAACTCAAGCAACGTAGTAAAAAAACATCAACATGAAAAAGAAAAAAAAAATGACACAACCGCATAACCGTAACAATGCTGAGACTGGCTTCACTGCTTTTCTTTTGAATAAAATTAAATCATCATAATAAATACACTGACAAAGATAAAATCAGAACATATTCCCATAGAAAAATAAAAGGGCATGACTGCAAGAAAAAGAGCTGCTGAAACGGGCCATGAGCAGCATGCAGGCAGGGTGAGGCGTGCCCACGCCGGGCCTCCGGGATCCGGCAGCCGCCAGCACTGTGCCATTTCCTTACACACTCACGAGTGATTTATGAACTGAATCTTAAGTCACATTTAAAAGCCACAAAAGCATCTGCCAACTATTTGTTTGAATTGCCTCATATTCTGCTTTTTTTTTTCTTTTTAAATGACTCCCTAAACATGCTTCATTGACTTTGAATTACATGTTCTATCACTCCTCGGTTTTAACCCCTTTCCTTCAGAAGAAAACTGTCTTTACTCTTCGTAAAAGCAGAAATTTTCCTGGAGTTAATACCCAACCATTTCCTAAATCTATGAAAACACTCAGGAGTGTTGTGGAGATTTCAGCAAAGCCTGTCGCAAATGCCTCACGATGGGGAAGCAGACAGCTGCTCGGGGAAGAAGCCGGGATGACGGGGCTGCCACCACGGCTGGAAGGGACCACGGCTGGAGGGGACCCCGCCTGTCCACAAGGATGTGCTTAGATATCTACATATCTACGCGCACACGTAGGGTCCCAGCCCGGCAGCCCTCGGGGAGCACCTCTGATGTCAGGGGAAACAGGCCATCTCCCCTCCCTCGCTGTCCTTTCCTCCACTTCCCGGCCTTGGCTTCGTGTTTGAACTGTAGCCGTTCCAGGACACACATCCAGCCCTGCTTCCCAGAGCTATCTCCAGTGAGACAACGCTTTTTCCAGAAACCTCCCAGGACTTCACATCATATGGACACAAGTGAGTCATGTTCCCAGACCAGCTGCTGGTAACAGCAACAGCACGGACACTGGGGTCTGCAGGGGTGCTGCGGGCGGGGCAGATGACTGTGGTGGGATGAACAGTTCCCTGGAGAACAGACCTTTGCGCTGGGGAAGCCTGACCTTGAGTGTTTTTAAAAATTATATATGTGTATTTATTTTTACAGAGAGAAATCCTCCATCTACTGGTTCACCCCTCAAACGTGACAACTGCTGGCATTGGACCAGGAGTCTAGAGCTTCACCTGGGTCTGCGCCATGGGTGCAGGGGCTCAAGGACATGGGTCCTCCATTGCTTTTCCAGGCCACAGGCAGGGAGCTGGACAGGAAGTGGGGCATGCAGGAATCCGACTGGAGGATTACTCTGCCGTGCCACTGCACCAGCCCCAGGATTGAGCCTTTCATGTATCAGCTCTCTCACTCACTCCCCATGAACACAAGCATTCAAGTTGAGTCTGCAAAGCTGAGATCATTTCTAAATCAAGTTACCACGACTTACTATCATTTAGTTAACATGCTTCAAATAATGTGTTTAATAAGCATCACCTCAAAAACCAGCAGCAGTTCCTATTAATGTCTGTGAGGCAGCAGGTGCGGAAGACATGGATGGACACACTGGTTTTGCCTGGCCCCGCCCTGACTATTGCAGATATTTGAAGAGTGAACCAGGAGATAAAGGCTCTCCTGTTTTACTTTCAAATAAATTTATCAATATACCACAAGGAGAGAAACACACATACACATGAGACCAGCAGCTGAATCTATTGAAGTGGGTCTGCACACGTCTCCTTGGCCAGAAGCAAGGGAGCTGCAGGTCTTAGAGAGGCCCTCTTTCATGGCTCTCTCGCAGTGGTTAGTCTGCACTACCGCTGGCCGCAGCGGGCCAAGACGACCACCAAGGGCACCAGAGGATCCACCCCGACTTCTCTCACGCCCACCACCTCCAGCCCAAGCAGGTGTGATGACGTCGGAACCATACACTTTATAACAGATACAGAATCCAGCATTCTGTACTAAATACAGAAAACTTACTTAACTTGGGACTCCATTTACCATTTTCTGTAAACCTATTTTCCCCAATAAGTAACAAAAAAAGAAATAATATACTAATGGGAGCTGAACGCACCTGACGCAGGGCGAGGCGGCTGGTTGTTCAACGGCTTCTCGGGCGCAGCTATCTGCCAGCTGACCCCACACCTGTCACAACAAGCTCGCCCTCCCATAGCTAGGTCTGGGTGCTTTGCCAAGAGACAATTCTGCAATGGATTTTGGATCACTAAATGGCTGTCAAGGGCACATTAGTCAAGTGAGGCCACCTGAAGGGGCCTATCTCACAGCACATAGCAGATCCCCACAAGGAAAATTATTTAAATGGGCGATTGTGAGGGGTGTTGTTCTCAAGAAAGTGTTGCAATTCCCCTAAGTGTGTAACAACAACAAGCTCACACTGTTTCCAAGAAAAATAAATATCACCTGGCATTTGGCAATCTCAACTGGAAGGCTAAATTTAAAATCAAAACCACAAGAGTATACATCTCCAGTCAAATGTATTATCTAATGGCGACAGCCCAAATCCTAGAATTACTGAAAACTGTAAACCCATTTCGACAAAATATTAGTGACTTGGTTATCCTAGCGAACTTCTCATTCCACGACCTGCTTCTTGGGAGGGCAAACAGCTTGCGAAATAACCTACTGTAACCAAAGCGTGGCTTGACTTGCCCATTTTCCTTCTTCAAGAAGGCTTCAACATCCACCCATTTCTTCTTACGAGCCCACAGCTGGCCATCCCAGGCTGCACCTGTCTGGCAGCTTTCTCTCCTCCTGGCCATAGCACCAGGACACTTTTGTGTCTTTTCCAACACAGCACTTCTCCCTCGTGGAAGTCAGACTCCAGTTAGTTGCAGTTCCCACTGGCTCTCTCACAGTACAGACAGAGCTGGCACTCTCTGTAAATGTTTTCTTTCCAGCATCTCCATGCACCTGAGGCATAGAAAACTCACTCTGGGGGGACAGGGAGCTGAGCAAACAACAGCTGTGCGCACACGGCTCCAGACTCCTAAAGGCCCATGGTTCTGATGATGTTAAAGGTGATGAAAACACCACAGGGGAGGCCCCAGCAAGGCCCCAGCAAGGCCCAGCAAGGCCCCAGCAAGGCCCCAGCAAGGCGGCAGCAAGGCCCAGCAAGGCCCCAGCAAGGCGGCAGCAAGGCGGCAGCAAGGCAGCAGCAAGGCCCCAGCAAGGCGGCAGCAAGGCGGCAGCAAGGCCCCAGCAAGGCCCCAGCAAGGCCCAGCAAGGCGGCAGCAAGGCCCCAGCAAGGCAGCAGCAAGGCGGCAGCAAGGCCCAGCAAGGCCCCAGCAAGGCCCCAGCAAGGCCCCAGCAAGGCGGCCCAGCAAAGCGGCCCAGCAAGGCCCCAGCAAGGCGGCAGCAAGGCGGCAGCAAGGCCCCAGCAAGGCCCCAGCAAGGCCCCAGCAAGGCCCAGCAAGGCGGCAGCAAGGCCCCAGGGGCTTTCGGGGCCTGGAACACGCACAGCCTTACCTGCTGATGGGAAGCAGGGCACAGACCGCACATCCACAACACAGACTCCAACCAGCAGGATGAGCACTCATCCTCTAAGACCAGCTCCCTGCCCTCCTCGTCCTGTGCCCAGGCGTGATGGTGGCCAATAAACCCAGGCAGAGACATAGTTGGGACTATCTGTTGTCACTGAAGGCACCTAGCAATCCTTGGGGAGGAACAGGGACAGGCAGAGACACAGTTCACTTTGATGGACAGCTGTAAAACAAAGGGCCGTCAACACATGGACATGACCTTCATTCACATTTTAGAAACTTGGCGGCACTGTCCTCACAAACACCCTGGGAGGAGTCTCTGATGTCAGCAGTTTCCGGTCCGAGCTTCACCATCGATTTGGCGTGCTTGTTCTTGTGGTCGGTAGCAGGGCTCATGGTGCTTGGGTTGGGCCTGCTCCTAAAGACACTTTGTCATCAGTGTCTCAAGCTGAGCCCTGCTCAGAGCTGCTGTGACAGCTTGGGAGGAAGTTCTCAGTCCCAGCCTCCACTTGAAATCCATGCAGTTTTTATGTGAAAATATATATATAAATAAAACGCTTTCTATGTGTATTTTAAAGTTTCTCCTCAAATGTCTTTTCAGAGGGAGAAATATAAAATGTTATCACAAGTTTTTACCTATTTTCTGTGTTACCAGACACAGAATCCAAAAAAGGGCAATGTAGGATCAATGCTAGTTTTGTCCAAATTCTTCTGTGTATTCTATTCCTGTTTGCTGTTCTAAATATTGATTATTGTCCTCAGCAAAATTTTTAGCATTTGAGAGCCCAGTGTGGTAGTCTAGTGGCTAAAGTCCTCACCTTGCATTTGCCAGGATCCCATAAGGGCACTGGTTCTAATCCCAGTGGCTCCACTTCCCATCCAGCTCCCTGCTTCTGGCCTGGGAAAGCAGTCAAGAACAGCCCAAAGCCTTAGGACCCTGCACCTGCATGGGAGACCTGGAAGAGACTCCTGGCTCCTGGTTTTGGATCAGCTCAGCTCTGGCCATTGTGGCTGCTTAACAGAGTGAATCAGCACATGGAAGCTCTTCCTATCTCTTTCCTCCTCTCTGTATATCTGACTTTCCAATAAAAATTAAATAAATCTTTCAAGAAGCTTTTTTAGCATTTGCTCTCAACTGGGTACATTTTCATAAGTGCCTAAGTTTTCTTCTCTTTGTTCTTTTAAGATTCATTTATTTACTTTTTTTTGGAAAGGCAGATCAGATTGACAGAGAATGAGAGACAGAGAAAGATCCTCCATCTGATGGTTCACTCCCCAAATGGCAGCAACAGCCAGAGCTGAGCAGATCTGAAGCCAGACCTCGGGGCCTCCCACGTAAGTGAAAGGGCCCAAGGGCTTGGGCCGTCCTCCACTGCTCTCCCTGACCATGCACAGGGAACTGGATGGGAAGCAGAACAGTCAGGATGTGGACCAGCACCCATGTGGACGCAGGTGCTGCAAAGACGAGGATTTGGTAATTGAGCCATGGCCTAGGCCAGCGCCTAAGTTTTAAAGTCTCATTTCAGAAACATAGCTGTCAATCCAGATTCTTCTATGGGAGGATGAGCTTGGGTCAGAGCAGAGATGTTCACAGAGGGCTTGCATAAGCTTGGGGGCCTACAGTGATGTGAAGGACCAAATTCAGTATACTTCTTTCAAACTTCTTTCAGTATACTTCTTTTAAAAATGGAATATGAGAGCCTGGTGCAGTGGCCTAGCAGCTAAATTCCTCTCCTTGAACGCATCAGGCTTGGGGAGCCAATTCTGATGCCAGCGGCCCCGCTTCCCATCCAGCTCCCTGCTTGTGACCTGGGAAAGCAGTTGAGGACGGCCCAAAGCCTTGGGATCCTGCACCTATGTGAGAGACCCGGAGGAAGCTCAGATCGGCTCAGCAGTGGCCATTGCTGTCACTTGGGGAGTGAATCAATGGACAGAGGATCTTCTCCTCCTCTCTGTACATCTGACTTTGCAAGAAAAATAAACCTTTAAAAAATGGAATATGAAACTCTAGACCAGACAGAATGTTTAAATTCTACAAATGTTTCAAATGACTGTTGCTTCTTGGTTCTATCGTACTGAACATGTTACTGAACGATCCATGTCTGTGCTTCGTCTGTGCTTCCTTGTGCATGGCACAGATAAAGATACTATCAGTCTCAAAGATTTCACCAGTTAAACGACATGAACCCCACTAGATAAACAGCAGTGCTCAAAACACACTAGCTGAACAAGCAAGAACGAGCACACCAAATGGACAGAGAGGCTCAGACAGAGAACTGCTGACACCAGACGCTTCACAGGAAGCTTATGAGGACAACGCAAGTTTCTAGATGGATATCTTGTTTTAAGAAGCAGTGAGACAACACTGAAGATGAAGCCTACAGTGGGAGACTAGCTCAGATTTTGAGAAAATAATTAGTCTTGGTGATTCCTTAATTTAAGAGGACCACAGTTATCAACAGAAACATAAAGCAATGCCCTGGCACTTTAACTGGTCCAGCTGAAATGATACAATGGAGTGAACTCTCTGCTGTGCTCCTGACAGCTGCAGACCAGGGCAGGACTGTCACTGGGATCAAGATCAGGGCATTTCTTCAAAATTGCAAGCTGGGATGAGATGTGGCTTCATCAGTGAACAACCAGAGCCAGGGCTACAGAAAGCTGCAAACAGTATTGTCAGGACAAACGCTGTGTCAACCTCTTGTAGGGACACTCAAAGAATGGTAACTTCTGCTTCTTGGCTCTGGTCTTTGAGGGAATTAGCCAAAACTTTAGCCAAAACAAGCAAACACAACAACAACCAGAGAGCCCTTCTTGAACTCAGCAACGGCCCTTCTTACTCCTCTCATGAAAGAGGGCAACAGGGTAGCCACTGCACAGTTTTCATTTGTCTTGGAAGGACTTCTTACCTAATCCTTAAAATGAAAAATCTTTAAAGGACACACATTTTTCTTAGGAAAATAATGTATAAATCCCAGGAGTCTCAGTTCTCTAGGGATGTACCAAATGGCTGGAATCCACACTTAGAGAAGAGTTTATGGGGTGAGGGTTAAGGCATGGTGGGTTGAACTACAAGTCTCAGATCAGAATGCCAGTTCCAATCCAGCTCACTGCTAATGCAGCTGAAGATGGCCCAGGTATACTTTGGGGCCCTGCCACCCATGTGGGAGACCCGGACGGAGTTCAGACTCCTGCCTTTAGCCTGGCCCCATTCTTACTGCTGCAGGTATCTGAGAAGGCAATCAAAGGATGAAGATTTCTCTCTTCTTCCTTCTTTCCCTTTCCCTCCTTTCAAATAACAAGTGTTTAGATTGATCTTTTAATTCCATTTCCATGAAATTTTTGAAGTTTCCTTTCCTAACCAGTGACCTACTTACAGAAGTAACTGGAGCCTCACTAGATCTTTTTTTTTTTTTTTAAATCTTACTTAGTTGATTAGGGAACAAAGTGTCAAGGGCTACAGGGTGAAAGTGGGTAATACCATTGTTTCCACATCAATATCATTTTACCCTGTATCTGGGGTCAGGGAAAAAAACAAAGGGAAAAGCCCCACCCAACCTCCCACCCATCCCAGATCCCCAACGGGAGGCACGCTCTGAGGGTCCTGCTCATACAGTTTTGATTGTTCATCAGTTCTGGATTGCTGCCAATATCTCAGTTCCAATCGCAACGAACCCTATTCAGAGTCCACTGGCTAACAGTCTCTTCTTCATGGTTGGGGTTCTAAGATCAGCAGTTCAGTTGGAGGGATCTCCAAAGAAACTTCGTCTGAGATGATCCCAGGCCTGATTCTTGCGCGAGTTGGCTACTCACTAGATCTTTTAATGTGTACTTACAACAACTTCTAAGATGGCTGATTCCTCTTTCCCTCTGGTTTACAGAACTGCAGGACTCAAGGCTAGCCTGGCCACGGAGGGCATCTGGGGAGTGGACCAGCAGGTACAATCTGTCTGTCTTCTTGTCACTCTGCCTTCCAATCGACAAATGAATCTCCTAAAACATCTTCTCTTGCGGTAGCCATTTAACCTAGTGTCTAGGGTGCCACTTCAGACGCCAGCATCTGACCATGGAATATTCACATTTCATTCCCAGCTTTGGAAACTCCGGTTTTCCACTAATTTAGATCTGGAGAAAAGCAGTGATGGCTCAAACCAACATGACGTGGGGTCTGAAATCCTGGCCCTACTCCAGAGGCTGTGAACAGTAGACAGGAGCTTTCGTTACCTCCCTGCCGCTCAAATAAAGAAAGAATTCATTTTCTTAATGGTGTGATGTCCTATTACTCTATTCTCAAGAAATATTCATCCCAGGAACCTTTTATACAACCTGCTGACTCAAGGAGAAAAGGGAATGATTGAAGTGATCATACAATCCTCAACACCAATGCTGTGTTTGGTCTTTTTTTTTTAGTGGTTCCATTTTTTTGAATTATTATTATTTTATGATACAGTTTCATGGGCTCGGGATCTCCCCTCTAGTATTACAACGGGTAGTGCTTCATGAGTAGACATACGTCCATCATTCTGCTATTCGAGTGCTTCCCGACACTGCACGCATGGACCGTGGCAGAGAGTCCAGCATCCTACTGTCGGATATTTTCCACAGTTTCACTAGGAGTCCTTCTTTGGTCTGGATCTGGAGATGTATACTGCACTGTGTCTTCACATCTAGACATGTCAGTCTCTGCTACACTTCTAGTACACATCCCCTTAAATACAGGGCCAGGAAACACAGTCCACAACAGGGAGAAAAACAGAAAATTCACATCAACCTGAAGTTAAACAACATGCTACAGAACGACCAATGCACTGCTAAAGTGATGGAAAGGAAAATCAAAAACCTTCTTATAGAAAATTCTGTTGCTGCATGACCCATGTGGCACTGAAAAAAACCTTTTTTTTTTTTAAAGAAATGACAATAAAAACAAAACTATCAATGCTCACGAGATGCAGCAAAAACAGTGTTGAAAGGACACTGACAACATCAGGTACTTAGAAACAATCAGAACGTCTCATAAGAATGATCTAGCAATGAATCACAGGGACTTACTGTGAGACACAAATGCGAAAAGGTGAAAGTCACAGCAAAAATAATTGGATTTGAAGGCAAAACAGTACAAATTGAAACAGAAAGAGCCATTTGCTAAGAAGATGAGCAAAACAACCATCAGCCGTATTAACAGAGCCAAAACTGTCTATGTAAGTTATAGGTCAAACCCCTTTAACTCACCAAGTGAATCCTAATCCTCCATGGGTTTTCAATACTGGAGAATTTAGTGTTTGCGTGCACATAAGATGTCCACGTGAACGCCTCTTATCTCCACATTAAACAGATCCCCAAGTATCAGGAAGCTTTGCTGCTTTTCTGCTCTGTGATCTAAGATTGTGTTTTAACAATCAGGTATAATTCATCTTTCATCTTCTGAAGTGCTAAGCCATGACCTCTCTCTATTGTTCTGTACATTTTTGCTTTTGGGGTCGGTGGGTGGTGTAGCTAACCAAAGCCACTCCCTGTGGCACCTGTACCTCACACGGGTGCCAGTTCATGTCCCAGCTGCTCCATTTGCGATCCAGCCCCCTTCTTGTGGCCTGGACAGCAGCAGAGGACGGCTCTCATCCTTGGGCCCCGGCACCCATTTGGGAGACCTGAAGAAGCTCCTGGCTCCTGGTGTCAGACCAGCTTGGCTTTAGCTGTGGTGGTAATTTGGAGAGTGAACCAGCAGAGTATCCCTCGCTTTCTGTCTCCAATTCTCTCTGTAACTCTGCCTTTCAGAGAAAAATAAACCTTTTTCCCCCATGTCCTTTTAAAATACTGAATCTGTAAGCAAACAAATCTGGATTTTTATTTTCACTTTTAAAGTCTTAAATGAAATAAATGAAATAAATGTTTATGAGGAGTTTGGGGAAACAAACATTTCTTCCAGGATAAACTATTCGTTAACATTATACTTTAGGGCCCAGTGTGGTGGCCTAGCGGGTGAAGTCCTCACCCTGAACACGCTGGGATCCCATAAGGGCACCAGTTTTAATCCCGACAGCTCCACTTCCCATCTAGCTCCCTGCTTGTGGCCTGGGAAAGCAGTCAAGGACGGCCCAAAGCCTTGGGATCCTGCACCTGCATGGAGACCTGGAGGAGGTTCCTGGTTCCTGGTTTTGGATCAGCACAGCACTGGCCATTGCGGTCACTTGCGGAGTGAATCAATGGACAGAAGGTCTTCCTCTCTGTCTCTCCTCCTCTCTGTATATTTGACTATGGAATAAAAAATAAATCTTAAAACAAACAAAAAATTACACTTCAATCCCTAAAGCAGTGGATGATCACCTTTGCTGCACATCAGAATCACCTCTGTAAGTTTATTTTGCTTTTAAAGTCCTATTGGCCAGGGTCTACTCCAAGTTAAGGAGTTTAGGAAGTGTGGGATGTGGGCCAGGGATCAGTGTGTCTTACTTATTTTTATTCCAGGCAATTTCAAGTGCAACCTGGCTGATAGACTCTACCCTGGAGAGTGCTGGATTCTCTAGACTGTATGGTGGACGAGTGTAAGACACACCAGGAAGCAAGGCAGGGGTAGGAGTGAACTCCAGGTCTCATGCCCTCTGCTGGCAAGACACTACACCTAATGAGATGACCCACTCCTGCTGGAGAGCTTCCTCCCTGTTGGCAGGAGGCTTCCTGTAGGCCCAGGGAGTCTGCGTACTCAGCAAGCCATCTCTTTAAGAAGCAAGCAAGGGAGATACGTGAAGGTATGTGTACATCCTGTCCTTGCCTCTCTGAGCTGCTTTGTGCTAATATGCATAAGCACGGCAGCACAGCCTTTCGTGTGTTACACCGATCACTTGATCCACAGCATTGCCACCCCACCCAGGAAGCCCAGGGCTACCCCCAGGCAGGTCGCTGTCAGACACATAATTCCCACTGTGAACCAATGAAGAAGTAAAATTTCATGCTTTAAAAAACAAAAACAAAAACACATTTATTTACTTATTTGAAAGGTATAGTTATAGGGGAAAGGGGAAGGAATGAAATGAAGAATGGGGGAGGAGAGAGAGAAAGTGGGAGGTAGGGAGAGAATCCTCAATCTGCTACGACAGGCGGGGATGGGTCAGCCGAAGCCAGGATCTTGAAACTTGATCCAGCGTTCCAACACTGGTGTGGAGTCCAGCCACTCGGGTCGTCTTCTACTGCCCTCCCAGGCACATTAGCAGGGAACAATTTCTGAATAACAGAGATACATCAGACATCTCCACTCTGTCAAGAAGAAACCCACAGAGGGCAGCAAGCAGACACTCGAGAATGGCAAACGGGAGGGTCTTAGGCAGCGCTGTGGACAGGCAGTCACGGAGCGAGCAGAGACACACGCTGAGCAGAGCATCTCTGCTCATCCCACAGGCCTTTATCCTTCCTACCCAAAGAAGGAGCCACACGGCAACACGCCAGACTGCAAACAGGGCAACGAAGCAGGAGCTCGGCTGCAGGCATCAACAGAGTTCTCGAGAGCGCACAGCCCGGTCAGCCTGCCGGAGTTGCTCACACTAATGTGCTGTGGGCCTAGACCATTTCTCTCCCTGTAGGCTTTAGCTTGGCTGCTTTCCAGTCTGTGCTTCATTTCCGCTAAGACACAACAGAAAGCCCCAGAAAGACACCTAGCATGTTTCTACAAGGACAGCAGATGCTCCGGCACTCTGTAACTAACCGTGAGCGCTCGAGTGAAGGCCCTGCAGCTCCCGCCCAGGCTGTGCCAGCCCTGCTCAGCTCTCGTTTCAAGCCTGATGTCCGTTTACAGAAATTGTTGTTCCTTCCACTTCTTGATCCTTAGCACTAGTTTTACACTTGATCTTAGCCGAAAGGCCGAGAAGTGATTAGCACTAATTTTATCTCAGCATCTTTCAGTGGGACCCAGGTCCCACTACATGGCTTCATGAAAACGAGACACAAGATAGTAATGGTAAATTTTGAATTTAAACAATGGAGCAAATGTTGGAGAACCAAAAACATCCTAAATCGTTGCTACGTTATTCATGTGAGCATACCCTGGGACAAGAGAATTTTCATTGCTGTTTAGAGAAAGGGCTAAGTTTTAAAGCCGAAACCACAAAGGAAAGTGTGCCCCCAAGCGTTAATACAGAAAGCTTTCACTTGGTGGCTGGAGGTCTGACCTTGTTGATACTTCACTTCCTACCTAGTAAATATTTATTCAATTACAAAATGGCAACAAACACTGACACAACCACCATTCTCAGTGTGAGACACAGCAGGGATTTAGAAGCCAGAAACTGCACTGGAGAAGCAACATGAGTGCATTCTGTTAGCAGCAACCAGGTCCTGACTGCAACAGCCAACGAGTTTTCTATTCCGAGTTTTCCAACTTCACCCATAACCAATTTTTAAAGTTAAGCACAAACAGGGGAGGCTATTTGGTTTCCTTGGCTCAGAGTCACACACTCTGTGTGTAGCAGCTTTTAAAAGGCTAACATGTTTCCACACTGACCTTCTTGCTTTTGCCACTTGTCTTCAACTCCTCCTGAGGTCTGATGAGGAGCTCAGAGCCTACACACGATGAGGGATTGTGTCTTGTTGGCCCATTGTTGACACCTGAAACCCAAGTGAATTCAAGGTTAGAGTATTGCATGACCTGAACATGAACAAAACTACTAAACACAAAATTTAACTATGCATGATGGCAAAAGGAAAAGCACAGGTATCCCTCCTGAACTCTGAGATCTACTCAAAACTTCCAGGTCTACACTTCAGTATCCCAACTAGCTCATTTAGCTCAATGTTTAGGAACAATTTTGCCTGCCAATCTGATGATGCAACAAAAACGTGCCCGTACACGATGCACTGGCAGCAGCCGGGAGGCCCCGCCACAACCACAAACAATGCCTAGCTACGTGGCACACTCCACACCCCCCGCCTCACTGCCCAATCGGAAGGGCAATCTGGCCTACCACCCAAAGGACGTGCAGAACTCATCCTAGCTACAACCCAACACAAAATGCTGATGAAAACACATACATTACCAAGCAAAAATGACACCACAGTCCTTAAACATTTAACATTAAACCCTATCATAAATATTGGTTACAGAAATCAGAGAACAGGAAGTTTGGGCAAGCTGATTTAACCAAAAGGGAAAAAAGGAAAAAAAAATGGAAATATTTTCTTGACTCAGAATTATTTGTAACCTGGCCTAAAATATATTTTAAGATCAGGTTCCAACCCACAAGCCAACCATCTGCTCTAAGTCCCATGACAGGATCCCACGAAAACTGGAGAGCAGTCATACTGACCCCACACCACCTCGCTCTCGCCTCTCCTTCTCAATCAGTCCCAGACGCTCCTCCCATCACAATAAGCTCGTTTAGGGAGACTGAGACACCCGGACAGCAGCAGGTGAGCGAGCAGCCATGCAAAAGGGTATGACACAGTTGACATTATGTTCCAAGTCTGGCAATTTTACTCAAGGTATCAGTTATGTATTAATTTTCTCATAGATTTCTTAAAAATGTGAGTACTCCTAGCCGTCTATCATAAGAAAGACTTGCCATTTTTAAAGCCAAAGACTAAAAGGAATTAGTTAATATTCACTGGAGGACAACAGTGCGGTAGAGTCCTAAGCTGAGTAAGCTATGCAAGTTGAGAACCTGAAGGAGACACCTGGCACCCCTCCATGCTTTGCCCATAACACCACAGTGTCTAAAAAGCTCTGCTTTCCAACATCGATCTCCAAGCAAAGTCTGTTACTTCCAATCATATCGTTAACAATACTGGTAATGACAATGCAGTTTAAAAGCATTGGCACAGGACAATCTGCAAGAATTGAACACTTGGGGCTTTAAAGACTTCTGAAGGGGGCAAGCATTTGGCACAATGGTTTAGATGTCAGAGCAGCTACCATCAGCCCAAGCTCAGCTTCCAATCTGGGCAGACTGTGCACCTAAGATACAGACGTGATGTTTCAAACACTCAGGTGCCTGTCATTTACATCAAAGGCCAGATTAGTCCTAGCTGCGGCCTTTAGTCTGGCCCTGCCCCAGCTAAAGTAGGCGCTCGGGGAGTGAACCAACAGATGTGAGGTCATCCTCTGATTGTCAAATAAAAATGCAAAACACTGGTAACCCTTCCGAAGGCCAGCGTTGTGGCACAGCAGGTTAAATTTCTACCTGCGAGACAGACATCCCACACGGGCACTGGTTTGAGACCGAGCTGCTCCAGCTTTGTATGGCTTCGTGCAATGTGCCTGGGTCAGCAATAGAGGACTATCTGATATTTCAGGCCTCATAGCCACGTGAAAGAATGAAGCTCCTGGCACTGCCTTCGATCTGGCCCAGCCCCGCCCAGTTAAGCCATGTGGCTGGATCTCTCTAACTCTGCCTTTTTTTTTTTTTTTTTAATATGGCCTTTTTTTTTTTTAAGATTTATTTATTTTTTTATTTTTATTACAAAGTCAGATGTACTGAGAGGAGGAGATAGAGAGGAAGTGGAGCTGCTGGGATTAGAACCAGCGGCCATATGGGATCAAGGCGAGGACCTTAACCACTAGGCCACGCCGCCGAGCCCTAACTCTGCCTTTTAAATAATTACACCTTTTATTAAATGAAATAATAGCTTCATCACATCAGCAAAGCTTCCCCAAAATATCAAGTCTAACATGCATACATTTTACTATTAACTCAATTCCTTAAACCTGAGAAATAAATTAAGAATAAGCTACAATGTAAAATCTGAAGACAGAACTTTAAAATATACCTGAAAACAACACCCTACACACTAGTAGGATACAGACACGTTTTTCACAGACCCCAAGTGGGCTAGTGTTGTGGCACAGCACATTAGGGTGCTGCCAGCAACGTCAGGATCTCATCTGAGAGCCAGTTCCAGTCCTGGAGCTTCCATTTCTGAACCAGTTTCACGCTCCTGTGCCTGGGAAAGCAGTGGAGAACGGCCCAAGGGCTTGGTCCCTGCTACCTACACGGGAAGACTGGATGAAATTCTGGCTCCTGGTTTAGCTGGCCCCGCTTGCGCCACTGCAGCCATTTGGGGAATGACTAGTGAAAGGAAGCTCTGTCTGCACCTCTACTTTTCAAATATATAAATCTTCAAAACAGAAAACACCTGACACGAGACAATCACACTCATCTGTTAAAAACAAAGAAAGCAAAATTTAATGACCTTCAATAGATACGCATGCTTCTATCATTGTAAGGATAATAAACTATGGCCTTTGCTATAGAAAATTAGGCTGAATAACCACACATAATAAATTAAGCAAGTTTTAATAGTATGTAATTTTCCCGTTGGGTGTCGTCTGCATCACCTTCATTGTTTGCCCCTAATTGCTTAGGAACCTCTAGGGGAGGGACAAGGCTGTGAGGAACACCCCCTTTTGTTTGCCTGAGTACCTCACACACAGCACATGCACAGTAAGCATCTGCTTAATGAGAAATGAATAAATGGCAAAGAGCTTTCCAAGTCCTCACCAGGGAGTTCGGACGCCGCTCCCCTGGTAGCAAGGGCTATGGGAACAACGATGGAGAATACTCCTTCCAGTAACTCAAAGTTTCTTCAAATTGCCCAAAAGTACAGTAAATATTCTTACCCTAATGCATACTCCTTCTTGAGGTATTCATAATCCATAAAACATTGGCTATCAAATAAAATTATCCAAAGGTCACATGGTAATGGGCTTAGTTCATATGAAGTACAGAAAGCATTGTTCATGGACCCCATTTTGATGACACTGCCTTTTGATAATTTCAGTGAGAATGGATCAAAACATCAGGATTTCCAAGTTATCTCATAGTGTTGCAGTCCAGACAGATTATCAGCACAAAATTTTATGCTTTAGGATTATGAATTAGAAAATATATAGGTTCGGGCCTTGGGTTTGGGGGCAAGTGCCGGTCCTCACAGTGTGGCGGCTGTGGGGGGTGCCCCTGATGGGTCGGACCCAATGCTGGGGGCTCATGCCAAAGACACTGCCGCAAGGCAGTGAACGAGTCCTCGGCCTCCCCCAGGGCGGCCAGTGCACCATGTGGTGCCAGGCTTTGCCTGCTGGCCACCCGGCGGCCTGCTTTGGGATTTTTTAAGATATGTTTGCTGCCTGGGCTCACCCATGACTAAGTCCAATTTTAGTGTAGGTGAGTAGTGAATCTTGGGTGATTCCCAGTGACAGGGTCATGGAAGTTTTAGGCATGCGTGGGGACTGAGACCTGGTGGTTTGGAGGGAAGTACCCAGGAGACAATTACAGTTAGTCAGATACACCAACCCAATTCGGAACACAGAAATGGCCTGTTTGCCTAGAACATCACTGATCGTCACACACCAGCCCACACCAATGCTATGGATGGGGGCCTCTTTGGCAGTGATGGGTACCATTACCCAACTGTTTGGTGGAGTTGGGGAGTGGTCACATCTGGCAGGGTCAAGACTGTATCCAGCACGCGAGAGAACTTGGTCTGGGGGTACTCTAGAGGGTTGTGTGGGCCCAACCCTGTGGAAATACAAGTTCCCCTAGTTGGACACCCTAACAGGGTTGAGGTTCCCACCAAGGGGCACGTGTGCTGGAATGGGGGCTGTGTTCTATCTAGAAAACAGTTGCAGTCATCCGAGGCACTAGTGTGGGCTGGGATTGGATGCACCAGGCCAGTTCAGACCCCAACACCAACTGGTGTCATGGAGAACCAGGGTAGATGTGGGACTGACTAGGCTGAGCCATATGTGAGCTGTATGTGGGTATGGACGAGCCATGGCTGGGCTGAAACATCCAACAAGAACCAGAATGGGGTGAAAGCCAGCCAGCCAGGTTAAGCCACTGTTCCTGCTAGGACAGGAGGTGAACTGAGTAGGGCTGGCTCAAGGACCCCCTGGTATGCGCAAAATCTGGCACTGGGAGGGGTTCTGATGGAGGAGCCTGGGCAACTCCTCTGGTAGGACACAGTCCCTGCAGGTAAACGCAAGAAGCATGATAGGAAACAGCCCAGAATAGGCCATGGAAAGTTTCCCACTGGCACACATTTGGCATGGGTCAGGGGCAGACCAGGCTCAATCAGTTCATGTCATCCACTGGCAAATCCGAACACCAGAACAGCGTGTGGATCAGGCCGAGACTGGTCGCGACAAAACCAGTGCACACTATGGAACGCTAGGGTGAGGTTGCCTGTACTGGATTTGACTGCAGCACCCAACCAGCACACGTGAGATCCAGGAAGGGAGGGGCAGAGCTGGCGGGGGGATTAAGGGGCTGGTCCCCTCGCCGGACAGCTACTCCCACTGGAGAGTGTGAGCTGGGATGAGGACAGACCAGGCTAAGCAAGGCTGCAACACCTGTGCGCAGCATGTGAACTAGATCAGGGAAAAGCCAGGCTGGGCTGATTATTCCTGTGGGTGCAAGCATAAATTAGAGAAGGTGAGGGATGTTGGGGCTTGGCCGCAGCATCAGCTGGCAGAAGCTGGCACTGGGGGCTAATTCTGTCAAGTCAAATCACAGAACCACCTAAAGAGTGCATAAACCGGGACTGAGAGAGACCTGGGAGGGAAATAGTGGGTTCCCCCTTCCTGGGTCACTAGTCCCGTGGGAGGGCATGAAAACTAGGATGGGGGCTGGGGTGGTTAGACAGAGAGGCACTCAACAACATCCGTGAGGGCTGGATGGTTGAGTTGGTTAGATGGAATTAAGCTTTAATACCCATTGACAAGTACAAGAGCTAAATGGGATGGGGGACAGACTGGTCTTCTGCTAAACATACTGGCAAACCAGGGTAGGGGGCGGGCCTGGTGGGGGTTATTGTGGGTCGCCCAGACTAGGCTGCAGCTCCCACTGGTTGATGTAAGGGTCGAGTACGTGCTGGGCAGAACCAGACTGGACTGCAACACCCATTGGTTCCAGTGCAACTCGGGACTGAAAACAGAACCAACCCAGCAATTGCAACCACCAGCTGATCGGGGTGATGGACTGTGCCGGGCCCTGTGCTTGCTAGAACATACAAGAATCTGGTCTGGGAATACCTCAAGGTTTCTTTGGAGATCTCCCCAATCGAACTGCTGGACTCAGAACTCTAACCAAGAAAAGACAGAAGACAGAGCAAGTCAATCATTCATCTCAGCTATATGTTGGCAGCCAAATATGGGGCAAACAGAGACTTTATGATGGACCATAGCAATCAGTGAACGACCTCATCGAGTAAAACTGGCAGCGATTCATAACTGAAGAACTATTAAAACCACTTGAGCAAATATCTCAAAGCATGCCCCACATCCGGGACTTGGGGTGGGTGGGAAACCAGGTGGGGCTTCTCCCTCAATATCCCCCTTTACCTCAGATACATGATGGAAACAATATGGACATAATAGTATTACCCACTTCCCTATACCCCCTGAACTATTTTTTTAACCACAATTAACTATGTAAAGATTGTCAACAACAATACAATAAAAGAAAAAAAAAGAAAATATATAAAGCATGTCCTTTACACTTATTATAGCACTTCGGCCTCGTTTGGAACCAAAGTAAATGGCATCTTGACACACACCAGACACTTTTCAAAGCCATGGGCACCCTGGAACCCTCCCCATCAGCTGCAGGCAGTGGCCACCGACCAATGAGTCAGCACAGGCACAGTTCCCTGTCACTTCCATCAATGTCCAAGCTACGCGAAAACACCATCGGGTTGTAAAAGCTTGGAACATAGCTTAAAACGCTTCAGCATGGACCGAATGAGCACTTCACAAAATCTGTAAAATCCATGCATGCACGGGATGTATAAAAAGTTAAAGGCAAATGAACTTTGATGCAAAATCTACCCCAAAGACTTGAAATTTACTGGTACCAAAATAAACATCTTTCGTTTTCCCATGAACTGTCTGTCTCCTAAAGTACAAGTTACCTCACCATACTCCAGAGGTTCTCAGTGACCAGGCTCCTGAAAAATTAACACAAACCCTTCAGCTCAACACAAGAACAGATGACCTCAATGATTACATCATCTACTTGGTAATCAGCGGAATGTACATCTGAAACAGTCTTTCACTAGCCGAATTAAGACTAAAAAAAATGGTTTGGCTTAATGGGGCACACAAATCTATAGGCTTTAGCTGGGATCCACAGGGATCCCAGGACCCTGGATCCTGACACTCACCCCAGTTGACAGTAACCTGCGTCCAGTTAACCTCAGGCAAGTTATAGGCAGTCAACCCTATGTCAAGAGGGCAGGGCCGCAGCACATGGGCCTTCTTGTTGGCCACTTCCTCTGGCTGCCTACATAAGTGTTTAGTAGACGTCTTTGAAATTTGTCTCCAGTAAGAGATGTTAGAAGTGGCAGACCAATGACTAACCAACACTGACATTCAGCAATTGGTGACAACCCTCTGAGATAAAGATTCTGATGGCTGGATAGCTAAGCTCACAACACACGTGCACGTATGACATTTCATCATGCAGAGCGAGGAGAATCTCTGCTCAATCGGTGGACACGACTGGATGGGCCTGTGCCGCTCACCGCATGATGTCCATGGGACCTTGGATCTCTGCAGCACTGCAAAGCAAGCAGGAGCCACACTGCACCCTGGGCCAGACCAACCAACGTGCTTTAGATACTTCGCAACACAAACCGAGTTCAGGTGGCTGAATGGTTGAATCAGCAGTACCAGACAGTCAACACATCATCTCAACACCTGAACTCCCACTTAAGAGATGTGTTTATTCTTCCCCTCAAAAAAGTAAATCTACTCTCATTTGTGGGCATCATTATAAAAGAACGCACTTTTTTTTTTAATGTTTTGAGTATAAAAATTTCACAAAATTACCTTTCATCAATTAGCCACATAACTACATATATATTAACTGTGACCCACTACAGAAAATTTTGCTGACTCTTGCATTAAACATTAAAGGTTACTGATATCAATACAGAAATATATCAGACATACTGAGGGGCACGGGGAAAGTACATGTTAAGCCAGTAATGTAATTCTGGGTACAAAAAAAAAATCCACATTTTCAGAAAGCATCTACCTGCTTTTTTATGTTGCACACCCATGTACAGTCTACAAAAGAACTGTTGCCAATGATTGCTTTTAGCAGATAAACACTGTGAGCCACAGTTTGTTTTCCATAAAGTATCCAAGGTTACGTTTAAAACACACACCAGAACTGGTTATCCCCCTACTCAAATCCCCAATGGCTGCTCATCACAATGAGAAACAAAAACAACCGCACATTCTGGCAGCGATTTACAGCCCTATCATCCTGACATCTGGCCCTCTTTCCAATTTCCTTTCTCTCTAAAGATTACTTGAAATGTAGAGAAGACAGAGACAGCCAGACGTTCCCCCTGCTGGACCGCAATGGCCCAGGCCTCCCACACAGGTGGCAGGGCCCAACTTCCGAGCCATTCCCTCCTACCTTCCCGAGCACATTAGCAGGCAGCCCGATTTGTAGCAGAGCAGCCAAGACTCAGAGAGGGGATGCTGGAGTTCCCAATGCCACCCCTCCAGCCTCCTATCTTACCAGCCCTCATGTAGTTCAGTAAGTTGTTGCTGCATGGACCAGGCATTCGTGTTGCTGTGCAAACATTTCTCCACTCCAGGGCATTCATCCTTGCTGTTGTTTTGGACTGGCACATATTCTGGCAAGCGGCACCACGGCTCCCTTCAACACCTCCCTCCCACAGGCACTGGCTGAACGGGACTCCTCAGAGAACCCTACCTTGCTGCTTTACCTAACCCCCTGCCACTTCCCATCTGCCACTTGCTTCTCTAGATAATCCCATGCTGCACATTCCTTTACTCTCTCTCTTCCTCATGCAGTTTGTTATAAGAAAGGGGCATGTCACTCCATCCTCCACCATCTCACCAATCAGGTAAAGGCCTGGAATACAACAGATGCACCACTTTCAATAGCTATTAATTCACTTTTGTAAACTTGAAAAAGTTTAACCATATCAGCAATCTCTGTTATGACGGATGTGTACTGTTTTAAAATTTTAATTTAAAAACGCAAAGCCATGACTTAAAAATTGTTTAAAAACAACATTGTTTCCTTTTTAGCTTTTAATATTCATTACTGAATCTCTTAGCTTATTCTTGAATGCTTTATTAAATTCTTTAGACATCAACAACAGGAAGTGAAACTGAGCTGAACACAGCTTTTATTTAATCAGAAAGGACATGGAGAGACACGCTCAGATATACACAGTCCTCCTGCTCCGGCTCTGCTCGTGCAGGGCCCATTCACCCCAAAGGACCAAGCACACAGGAGGCTCGGAAACATATCTGACCATAACTTAAATGTAATAAAACAAAAGGATTATTTAGGCTGGACAAGTCTTTTCTTCTCTTGGAACCACATGATTTCCCATCCCTTCAGGAAGAGGTAAAATGGAGTAGATGACTCGGAAGTGACACTCTAGGAGGTTATGTTTCCAACTGTGTCAAACTGGGCCACACCTGCCCAGCCTAGAGTGCTGTGCAACAGCCAACAGCCATCTTCAGCCACCCCCCAAGCCTCACTAAGCCAGCCAGCGCCCCGCCTCCTCTTCTATCCTTCCCATTACCTCCTGGAAGCTTAGAGTGTGTCGACCTTCTGAAGTCAGGCTTTCCCCCACTTACTATGTATTTGCATATCATTAAATATTGTGAAAAACGTTAGAAGTGTGTATCATTATTTTCCATGTTAAATAAGAACAAGTATCTGGGCTTTAAGACAGAATGTTCCTAGGTACTAGAAACTACACATCTTCTCTGGTATTTAGTTAACTTGATTTTTCTTTTGAAAATCCATGTTAGGGAGAAATCAAGATGGCGGAATAGAGTAAGGACACGTTTATACAGACAGAAAAACATTTAATCAGGATGAAGCAGAGAGGACATATTTCAGGTTGTAGGAAAGGACAGAACAACAGCAGAGGGTACCTGGAGACTGACAGACACAGGAAAGCAGTGGACACAACGGTGTGGTGTTGCAGAGACTGATACTGCAGCACGGTGATCTGAACTCCACAGCAGCCGGAACTCTACCAGCAACCAGGTGGGAAGGGACTTTCACTGGGAGATTGGGTGGTGAACCCACACAAAGAACTGTCCGTTCTGCTGGTCCGTTTGATTTGACCAGGAGCAGAGGCAGAGCAGCAGATCCCAGATGGGCAGTGCGAGAACAGAGTGGATTCCACAGCCCAGTCAGCCCCCTAGAGCTGAATTGGGCGCCATTTTGCGTAAGCAGGAAAGGGTAAGGGAAGGGATTGAGCATACGCTGAGCTGGGAGTGAGCTCATTTCTGACTCAGTGAACTGCAAGGATGTGGCATTCTACAGGTTCCACCCGGGGCAGGTCTGGGATAGCCCTTGGATTTGATGGCCAGCAAATCAAGAACCTTAGTGGTTGTACATCAGGCGCCATTTTGGGCAATGTGGCAATAGCTTTGGGACTGCAGGGGACAATAGTGAACTGCGCAAGTGCTGATCTTGCGAGAACTTGCTGAGGTCCGTGATTGCACTGGTTCCGCAGGAAAATTATACCAACTGTGGCATCGTACCAGCCAAAATAGGTCCGTGTGGCACACAGACCTAACATCCAACAGGTTCCGAAAAGATCAGCACCACCAACAACCTAATTATATAGGACACCTGGCGTCTCTCTAATCCTGGGACCTGCTCCAACCAGAAGTGGGAGAAAGGTTGCAGGGACAACAGTGCAGCCTCAGCACGGTATCACAGGAGGTGGAGAGTGGTGAGCCAAGAGCTGGGGCTGTGGAGACCATGGTGGAAATCTAACATAAGAACCCAGACCTGGAACTTGCTGGAGGTTGTGGCACAATTGGCTGCACGCAAAAAGGTGTGTACCAACTGCAATAAGTAAAATTGCATTGTAGCCCTGTGGGTGACACAGCTTAGAAACCTGAGCGAAGGAGAAGGCTCTGCTAACCAGAAGTACAATGATCAAGAGCAAAAGAAGAGATAAAGGCACAATGAATATTACCGAAGACTCCCCGGCAAGGGAGCAAAACCCACTGCCAACCTCAGAATTAACTGAGGAAGACATTGAGAAAATGGGGCACACAGAATCCATAAGACTCATTTTAAAGATTCTGATCAACAATGAGAAGCTCATGCAAGAGTTCAAAGAATTTAAGGAAGCAATAAAGCAAATCAAGGCTGGTATATCAGAAATCAAGAACACAGTGGAGCAAATTGAGAGTACAGTGGAGAGTCTCCAAAACAGAATGAAGCAAGAAGAAGAAAGAATCTCAGAATTGGAAGATATTTCCTGTCATCAGGGGGAAGCAAACAAAAAGCTGGCAGCAGAGCTGGATCAGGCCCAAAAAAGTATTCAAGAATTGAAAGACACTATAAAGAGGCCAAATATAAGAGTTATGGGGGCCTGGTGGCGGGGCCTAGCGGCTAAAGTCCTCGCCTTGAAAGCCCCGGGATCCCATATGGGCGCCGGTTCTAATCCCAGCAGCTCCACTTCCCATCCAGCTCCCTGCTTGTGGCCTGGGAAAGCAGGAGAGGACGGCCCAATGCATTGGGACCCTGCACCCGCGTGGGAGACCTGGAAGAGGTTCCAGGTTCCCGGCTTCAGATCGGCGTGCTGGCCCATTGTGGCTCACTTGGGGAGTGAAACATCGATGGAACATCTTCCTCTCTGTCTCTCCTCCTCTGTGTATATCTGGCTGTAATAAAATGAATAATTCTTTAAAAAAAAAAAGTTATGGGAGTCCCAGAAGGTGCAGAAAGAGAAGCTGAGTTTGCAAATGTATTTAATGAAATAATAAAGGAAAATTTCCCTAATCTAGAGGAAGAATTGGGAAACAAGTTCCAGGAGGGGCACAGAACTCCCAACAGGCTTGATCAAAAACAATCTTCACCAAGACATATGATCTTCAAGTTGTCTTCAATTGAACATAAGGAAAAGATCCTGAAATGTGCACATGAAAAAAATCAATTGACATATAAAGGAAAGCCAATTAAGCTCACAGGCGATCTCTCACAGGAAACTCTACAGGCAAGAAGAGAATGGAGTGATATATTCCAGATTCTGAAAGAAAAAAAATGTCGGCCCAGGATAACATATACAGCAAAGCTTTCTTTTGTCTTTGAAAATGAAATAAAATTCTTCCACTGTAAAGAAAAGCTAAAGGAATTTGCCTCTTCCAAACCTGCCCTACAAGGGATACTTCAAGATGTTCTCTTCACAGAGGAATAGCACCTACCAAAACCAAAGGCAAACAGGAAGAACATCCCACTAAATTGACAACAGAAGACTAAACCAATGAACAACCCATTCCTAAAATGACAGGACCAAAGTACCACCCATACATATTAAACCCTGAATGTAAATGGCTTAAGCTCAATCAAACGTCATAGATTAGTACACTGGATTAAAAATCAAAACCCATCTTTTTATTGTCTGGAGGAGACACACTTCAACAAAGATCAGCAGAAACTATATCACATGGGTTTTGTTGTTTTCTGTCAGTTTCATCTCTTCAAAACACTTCCTTTTGATTAAATCATTCAATGACTCGTAGATCATGCAGTGACATCATTTTCTTCAAGAAGTTTCTTGATTTTCACTTCAGCTACACATTAGTCATTTAATAGCATGTTATTTAACTTCTTGGTGTTGTTAATTTTTTTTCTCCCAGATGTTGATTATGTTTTGTGGCTTTTCATTTAATGAGATGTGTAGTAGCTGTGTAATGGAGACCGTCATATCTAGTAACATATCATTTAGCTTCAGGCATTGTAAATTTCTATTTTTCTTTTCATTGTTGATTTTGTATTACGACTTTTTTTTAAGGGGATGTACAGTAATTGTGTAATGGACACTGTCATATCTAGTAACATGTCATTTAACTTCATGGCATTGTAAATTTCTACTTTTCTTCCTATTGTTGATTTTGAATAATGACTTTTCATTTAAGGGGATGTACAGTAGCTGTGAAATGGAGAAGACTAACAATCAGATGTGAGGATGTAGTGTTGTATGCATTTCTGCTTCCAGACAAAGGACTTACGATGAAACTGTTTACTATATCTTGACAATAGGATTCTGGACTCTCTGCCATTGTCTAGGCCCGCAATGATGGACATAAGACTGAGTATGGTGGGGGCAACGGAGCCCCCAGGTTAGCAGCAATGGGGGCCACCTCAGAGCTGGACTAAAGTCTGAGCTCCGCCCTGCTCCCATTAGTTGGGAGCAGGCAACTTAGATGAGTTCCATTCACCAAACCCGCAGCAGGGAGCCTGAGGGCAAGTCCTCTGTTCTGGGCAGCCAGTGCACCAAGTGGTGCCAGGCTCTGCCTGCTGGCTGCCCAGCAGCGGCGAGCTCAGAGATTTTTACATATGGAAAGCTATTTGGGGACACCCATCAATAGGCCCAACTTTGGTATAGGGGAGACAGGATTCCTTGCAGTGTCCAGGAACAGAGGCTTGAATCTCTAGGACAACACACCTACCGCCCACGTTGGATGGTAAATGGGATTGAAAATGGCGCGATCTAGAGCTCGGGGGTTCAAACCTCCGGCAACTGGGAAGTTGCCGGGGGGCCGCAGGATAGGGAGTCTTGCTCAGACCCTGACTCCAGCCACCAGGTGCCCAAGGCGAACTGTGCCCGGGCCTGCCAGGATAGAACACAGGTCAAGCTGAGTTGGGCCATTACACCTGCTACTCTGCTTGAATCAAGGATGTGAAGCCACAATGTCTAATGCTGAGGCTAGGACAAATGAGGGACTGCAACAAGCTGAGTCAGAGCAACCACTGGCTGGCATATGATGTACGGCTAGTAACAGGCCCAGTCTGGGAGCCAAGGGGATACGCTAACTGGGTTGAGGCTCCCTCCAAGGGGAACGTGTGCGGGAATGGGGGCTGTGTCCTAACCTAGAAATAGTTGTAGTCTCCCAAGGCACTAGTATGGGCTGGGATTGGATGCACCCGACTGTGCCGGACCCCAATACCATCTGGTGTCCTGGATAACCAGGGTAAACATGAGACTGGCTAGGCTTGGTCTTGACCGCCCACTGAGCCACTTGTGAACTGTACGTGGGTATAGACAAGCCACAGCTCGGCTGAAACATCCTATAACAAGAACCAGAATGGGGTAAAAGCCAGCCAGGTTAAGCCACTGTTCCTGCTAGGACAGGAGGTGAACTGAGAAGAGCTGGCTCAAAAACCCCCTGGTATGCGCATAACTTGGCAAAGGGAGAGGTTCAGAGTGCGGTGCCTGGGCAACTCCTCTGGCAAGATACAGACCCTCCAGGTTAGCGCAAGAAGCACAATAGGTAACAGCCCAGAATAGGCCATGGAAAATTTCCCACGGGCATACATTTGGCACGGGACAGGGGCAGACCAGGCTGAATCAGTGCATGTTGTCCACTGGCAAATCCAAACACCAGAACAGAGTGTGGGCTGGGCCGGGTTTGATTGCGACAAAACCAGCGTACAATGTGGAATGTCAGGGCGAGGTTACCGGTACTGGATTTGACTGCAGCGCCCAACCAGCACACGTGAGAACCAGGAGGGGCAGAGCTGGCATGGGAATTTAGGGGCTGGTCCCCTCACCGGACAGCTACTCCCACTGGAGAGTGTGGGCTGGTTTGGGGACAGACCACAGTAAGCAGGGCTACAACACCTGTGCGCAGCATGGGAACTAGACCAGGGAAAAGCCAGACTGAACAAATTATCCCCTACTGGTGCAAGCATAAATTAGAATGGATGAGGGTTGTAAGGACTTAGCCGCTACACCAGCTGGCAGAAGCTGGCTCTGGAGACTAATTCTGTTAAGTCAAATCGCGGAACCACCTGAAAAGTGCATAAACTGGGACAGTGAACGACCCAGGAGGGAAACAATGGGTTCCCCCCTCCTGGGTCACTGCTCCCGCGGGAGGACATGATAATTTGGAAGGGGGCTGGGGTGGCTAGAAAGAGAGGAACTCAACAACATCTGTGGGGGCTGGATGGCTGAGCTGGTTAGTTAAAACTAAGCTTTAAAACCCAGGGACAGGGCCCGGCAGCATGGCCTAGCGGCTAAAGTCCTCGCCTCAAAAGCCCTGGGATCCCATATGGGCACCGGTTCTAATCCCAGCAGCTCCACTTCCCATCCAGCTCCCTGCTTGTGGCCTGGGAAAGCAGGAGAGGACGGCCCAAAGCTTTGGGACCCTGCACCCGCGTGGGAGACCCGGAGAGGTTCCAGGTTCCCGGATTGGCGCGCACTGGCCCATTGCGGCGCACTTGGGGAGTGAAACATTGGACGGAAGATCTTCCTCTCTGTCTCTCCTCCTCTCTGTATATCCGGCTTTCCAATAATAATAAAATCTTTAAAAAAAAACAACCCAGGGACAAACACAAGAGCTAAATGGGATGTGGGACAGACTGGACTAGTCTGTTATACACATAGGCAAACGAGGATAGGGGGCGGACTTAGTGGGGGTTATTGTGGGTTGCCCCGACTAGGCTGCAGCCCTCACTGGTTGACGCAAATGCTGAGTACGTGCTAGGCAGAACCAACCTAGTTTGCAACACCCACTGGTTCCAGAGCAACTCCAGTCCGAAAACAAACCAGCCCAGGAATTGCACCTACAAGCTGATTGTGGCTATGACCAGTTGGACTCAGAACCCCAGCCATGAAAAGACAGAGGACAGAACGGGTCAATCAACCATCTAAGATATATGTTGGCAGCGAAAACTGGGCGAATGAAGACTCTATGATGGACAGTGTCAACCAGTGAACTCTGCAACGACCTGATCGAGCTGGGAGTGGCGAGACTGGCAGTGATTCATAACTAGAGAAATACTAAAACCACTAGGGGTTGATTGCAGCTAAATAGTCTCCCCAAGAAGCTGTTCAATCCATCTGGACAATGAGCAGCTGGACTATGTGCTTGGCATGTGTTTGCAAGCGAAGAATCTTGATTGAATTTGAACTATAATGCTGCAATGGGGTGGGGGTGTCCATCGTGAGGGAGGGGTATGGGTAGGGGTGGGGGGGAATCCCAGAGCCTATGAAACTGTCAAATAATGCAAAATAATTAATAAAAAAAAAAAGACTGAGTATGAAGAACTATATGTTAGTAATGATATAGAGGAACTGGGGGGAGGGAACTGGGGAGGGGATAAGTGAATATGAAACTGTATTATAAAATAAAAACAATAATAATAAAATGTATTTAAAAAAAGAGTGGAGGCAATAAAAGCAGGCCTCGAGAGAGGCCAGAGAGAGACATTTCCACCCAAAAAAAAAAAAAAAAAAGAAAACCCCTGTTCGGACTGATACAACCAGTAGATTCTTGCAGAATTTCACATGTCCAGAAAGTTGAGAGATAAAGTCACTTCTGAACATACTAGTTAACTCTTCGTGAGAACAGAATGCAACCGACCGCAAGGAACAGACCCGGGCAATGGCTGTCAGGACTGCACCCCGTACCACAGCTTATCCATGAAGATCTAGGTAAGATCAAGAGCAAAACTTGGCTGTCCTTAAATTTTGACCAAATCTTTTAGGTAAATATAGTCAAACCTCAAGACTTCTTCAATTATGAATACTAGAATCCAATTGTGATTATAAAGTAAAAATACTTCTCTTGCTCCTACTTTTGCTACAAATTACTAAATATAATTCATTATGCCATTTGCTGTAGAACTCTCATGGTTACAGTTAAATTACAGATAGCAACAAATCTGATTAAATGATACGCTTGATGCAAATAAGAAATCCAATGAGACCTGCTATAAATGAGCTTTTTACCTGAGGGAAAGGGCTAAGTTTTAATTTTCTTTCTCAAGAGCCTCACCAGTACGAATCTAGATTTTTTTAAAGGCTAATTTAGTATGCCTCATTGTAGCATAATCACATCATGGAAAAGCCCATGACTGAACAATAAAGCAGCATGCCGCAGTCCCTGACTCCCAGCAGGGAAGCACCTCTGCTTCGGGCCTGAAAGCAGGAAAGGCAGACAGAGGTACTCCGGAAACAGACTGCCCAGTAAGCGGGGAAATGCTGCAGATGGCAGGTCCTCCACTCCTCAAGAAATTTTATTACTTGAAAATATTATTAAATACACATTCTTAAATTAAAAGCGGGGAGGAAAATAATTATGAAAATCTGACAAACCTAGCATACAGACAAGCTGTCACACACTCAAGCAACAAGGCACCTGGAAATGGTTTGTCACATACTTTCACTGTATCCTCTGGACATGTTTTCCTTTTCCTCCGTAGACTTCTCCACCTTACAAGCATCTATCACATTTAGCTCACGCTCGCTCTGCACACCAGCAGCACAGGAGCTCAGCCTCCTGGAACTGACACCTTGCTTCTGCATGCTTGGAGGGTCAGTCGGCTGTCTGTCCATGGAGGTCAGCTTGCCGCCATGTCCTCCGGGACGTGCAGTGTCATCAGGGTGAGAGGAGCTGTCCCTGCGTGGGCACACGGGGTCCTGTCCCTGCTGCAGGCCTGCCTGGCTGTCACCTCCGGAGTTTTCTGGAGCAGCTGTCTCCTTGGAAGCCGGGAAATTTAAGGCTGTACTGTCTTCAAGTTCGTCTGTGGAGTTCTGACGACTGAAGCTAAGTTTCCCTACTAAACTGGTAAAGTCAGCTGCCCTGGGCTCTTCACCAATGCAGGAAAAGTCAGACATCCCTAAGATGCTTGCTCTCTCCCTCTTGGAAAGACTTGAGCCGTGGATCGGCACAGGCTGTGATGGCAGTGGAGACTCAGACAGAAGCCTCTCCGAGTCCCTTTCCTTGAGGTTACCAGGGGAAAAGTAATCCTCGTAGGAGGCCTCGGCGTCGTCCAGGGCCTCAGCGGTAGGGCTGGCCAAGAACCGCGGGCTGCTGCCCGAGCTACACAGCGGCAAGACTAATGTCCTCCTGGACCGTTTCTTTGGGTTATCACCTGGAGCCAGTGTTCTTTTTCTCTTTGTTGAGAAATTCCTAGGTCTTGAAGTCAGACAGCCGTGGGCTGCAGAAGGCACCAGCGACCCTATCTTTTTAGATATACCTTCAGCTTGCTTTCTGTCAGAGGTGGCTACATCACCGACAGGGTCTTCTGGCCCATCTATTTTTTTCTCTGAGTGATTATTCACAGGTTTTGGAGGACTTGTGTGACTCACGCAAGCAGAGGAGGCTAACTGAATGCTTTTTATTTCCAATTCAGGTGAATCAATGCATTTGTCATTTTTCACTTCATTTGTAGGTACTCCCAATATAGTCTTCTGATTTCCACATTCTGAGTTTCCAAAAATTTCATCAAAGGATGAGTGTAAATCCCCAGCAAAGGATTCACCTGGAAAATATTAATGAAGCGTTTAACTTTTAAAAAATGGTTTACATTATTATAAATTTAATTTTAAGTTCACCAATAAAATCACCCTTTTTAAACATAGCCCTTAGGAAGAGCAGTGAGCACAATCTGGTTCTTCTTTTATTTATGTGAAAGGCAGAATTAGAGACCTTGGGAGAGAAAGAGAGAGAGGAGGGGGGAGAGTGACAGAGAGAGAAGGAAGAAAGGGAGTGAGTGAGGGAGGAAAGAAGGAAGGGAAAACATGAAAGAGAAGGTGAGGGAAAGGGAAGAGGAAGGCAGGAAGGGAGAGAGAGAGAGGAAGATGTCTCTCCGACTTGCTGGTTCCCTCCTCAGGTAGCCACAATGGCACAGGCTCAGGATGGGCCAGGTCAAGGCAGAGCCCGGAGTTTCTTCTGGGTCGCCCCTGTGGGTCCAGGATCCCAAGCACATGGTCCATCCTCCACTGCACATCCCAGGCACTTTAGCAGGGAGCTGGATCAGAAGTGGACCTGCCATAAATCAAACTGACACACACATGGACACCCACCACTGCAGAACACAACTAAAATACCAACCCCTGGTCCTCGTTTCCACCTCAGCAAACTCCGAAGGCAGGATTTTTAACCAGGAAAGCTGGCTTGGGGGACAGGCTGGGAAGAGGGAGATAGCACTTTCTTCGAGAACGCACCTTTGGGAGACCAGAAATTGCCAAGTTCACTAACCACTGCCTAAGTCATACCATACCAGTGCACTGGTCCAGTCTCTGTCATTCCACCATCTCCAGCTCACTGTTTCACGCATCTGGGAGGCATGGCTGACGGCACACGGCTTTGGCCTGCCCCAGTCCCAACTGTGGTGAGCATCTGGGAGGCATGGCTGACGGCACACGGCTTTGGCCTGCCCCAGTCCCAACTGTGGTGAGCATCTGGGAGGCATGGCTGACGGCACACGGCTTTGGCCTGCCCCAGTCCCAACTGTGGTGAGCATCTGGGAGGTATGGCTGATGGCACACGGCTTTGGCCTGCCCCAGTCCCAACTGTGGTGAGCATCTGGGAGGCATGGCTGACGGCACACGGCTTTGGCCTGCCCCAGTCCCAACTGTGGTGAGCATCTGGGAGGCATGGCTGACGGCACACGGCTTTGGCCTGCCCCAGTCCCAACTGTGGTGAGCATCTGGGAGGCATGGCTGACGGCACACGGCTTTGGCCTGCCCCAGTCCCAACTGTGGTGAGCATCTGGGAGGTATGGCTGACGGCACACGGCTTTGGCCTGCCCCAGTCCCAACTGTGGTGAGCATCTGGGAGGTATGGCTGACGGCACACGGCTTTGGCCTGCCCCAGTCCCAACTGTGGTGAGCATCTGGGAGGCATGGCTGACGGCAAACGGCTTTGGCCTGCCCCAGTCCCAACTGTGGTGAGCATCTGGGAGGCATGGCTGATGGCACACGGCTTTGGCCTGCCCCAGTCCCAACTGTGGTGAGCATCTGGGAGGTATGGCTGACGGCACACGGCTTTGGCCTGCCCCAGTCCCAACTGTGGTGAGCATCTGGGAGGTATGGCTGACGGCACACGGCTTTGGCCTGCCCCAGTCCCAACTGTGGTGAGCATCTGGGAGGTATGGCTGACGGCACACGGCTTTGGCCTGCCCCAGTCCCAACTGTGGTGAGCATCTGGGAGGTATGGCTGACGGCACACGGCTTTGGCCTGCCCCAGTCCCAACTGTGGTGAGCATTTGGGGAGCAACCAGCACACAGATCTCAACTATCTAAGTAAACCAGTGGATGGAAGTCTCTCTCCCCAGTTCTTACAAAACAAATCTTAGCAAAAAAAAAAAGATTAGGTTAGCTATCAGAACTTTACTCTAATTTCAGGAAACAAGCGTATCCAACATAAATAGAAGGACTAAAAGTATTTAAATTACTTAAGGCAAATAGACAAATAATTGCAACACAAAAGCAACAAAAAAGAATGGATTGCCAAGAAGCTATGATGTTGTCCTCCATTGTTTCACGCCGTTCCTGCCGTGGAACGCGCTTACTAAGACAGGTCGTCAGGGATCACAACTGCTCAGGACCTACGGTGGGTCAGGCAACAAAACCTGCTGCAGTCAAAGCAAAGCAAAGAATGTGGGAATTATTCTAACTCAAGCAAGGGCTCAAGACCAAACTTCATTTCTCACTGACGTTCTTTCTGCTCCTAATTAGAAGTCCTCTACTTGTTTCCTGAATTATTGATAACTTCTCTATACTCCACTGACCCCACTCAACAACACGTTCTTTATGTTTATTGCACACTGTGTGAAACCATTTTTCCTTAGCTCTGCCTCTTCTCCAAGGGGAATCTACGACTGGTGTACCGCCCAGCAGAAGCCAGGCCCCAGGGAGGCAGGCCCAGGGCAGGGCAGGGACACAGCCAGCCCAGCCATCCCTTGCTCCCTCTTAGACCACATCAGCACACAGCTGCACTCACAGCTGAGGCTCAAACCCAGCCACCGTGACGGGGATGCGCGTGCTCCAAGAGGGGTCTTAATAACTGTATGAGCTCCAGTTTCATCCCCGAAACATTAGAACCCTAAATAAGAGAACCACACAAGATCAGAGAAAACAGCGAGTTTTACCTGTAAGCGAAGTACTCTGCAAGTCGCTCAGCGGCACGTCACACACTGAGCGACCCGGCTTCTCATCAGACTGCTCAAACCTCTGGGAAGCTAAAAACAGAATCACATTTCATTCCATCAAACTTCAATATTTTCAACAGATGAAGGTATACAACCTTATAACAAACACAGGTGAGGTGTAAAAGAAAGTGTTCTAAAAAATTTTAAAGAGAACATAAACTGGTATGGGCCGGGGGCAACAACTCGGGGACTAAATCCCCGCCTTACAAGCGCTGGGATCCCAGAGGGTGCTGGTTTATTGTCCCAGCTGCTCCACTGCCCATCCAGCTCCCTGTTCGTGACCTGAGAAGACAGTGCAGGGTGGCCCAACACCTCACGAGTGTCCTACACTTAGGAGACATTGAAGAAGCTCCTGGCTTTGGATCAGCTCAGCTCCAGCAACTGCGGCCACCTGGGAGTGAACCAGCGGTTGGAGAATATTTCTCTCTGTCTCTCCCTCTCTCTGTAAATCTGCTTATCCAATACAAATAATAAATTTTAAAACATAAACAAATGCATTGCTTGATTGTTCTACCTGAACAGCTTCACAATACAGACTATAGACGATTACCTACTTTAAAGCAATTTCCTACCCAAAAATCTGATTAATTTTTAAAAAGGAAAAATATCCAAAGATGCTAGAAATAACAAAGGAGCTGCAACCAGTAGGAATTTAAACCTGGAAAACACCGTACAATCAATATATGCTTTGCAGTGTGAATCTTCTAGAAGAAAGCACTAACAATGGCTGCCATAAAACTTTAACAAAGGCTAGCGCACGGCCCTTAGACTCGGAGACATTAACTAACATCTAGATGACAACAATTTTTCTTCACCAAAGTTAATCCATGACTATAACCACTCACAAGTAGGGGAAAGGTTTTCTCTCTTCTCTTTCATTGCCTGGAGCCTCTTCTCCATCGCAGAGTGGTGACTGTAGCTATGAACGGTCGAACTGTACGTGAGCACACCATTAGGTTCAAACAAAAGAACAGGGATATTATCTGAAAACAAACAGATTGAATTTTGAGCTCAAAAACGCTCATGACTTCCTTCAAGAAATCTTCCCTGCACTTGTAGTGTCCTCTTTTTAACATCAGTCCCTCGCCCTCTGGAACATTCTACCACCAGCTTAGTGGCCAGCAACGTAACTGCTAAGGGCCATCGGTTAAGCCACCACTTGGAAACCATGCCATCCCATGCTGGGGTGCTGGGTCATGTCCTGGCCGCTCTGCAAGTGGACGGGCCACTGCCACTCTCGTGTGAGACCCGGACAGAGTTCTGCGCTCCGGCCTTCCCCTAAGCCAGCCATTTGGGGAGCGAACCAGCTTACATAAGATCTTTTTGTCCTCCTCTCTGCTTTGCAAATAAATACATTAATTTTTTTTTAAGATGAGCATAATAAAACAGAGGAGTTCAATAACTTATCTGTAATCAAACTACACTGCCAAATTGCAGAGCAAGAATGTGATCTGACTGCTAAAAGCGATTTTGCTTAGTTTCAGCTTGTCTATGTGCGAAGCAAGGATTATGACTGTTGTCTGTGCCAAAAAAATATGGATTTTTGTCGTATGTGGATACATACTTGTACATTTTTCTAGAACTTAACTGCATATGCTCAAAGTTTAGCATTTTGGCAATAACCATCCAGTCCCATCTCCTCAGTAACTTTCAGAACACTCGTTGTAGTCTACTAATCCACAGGTACACATCAATGCAGTCATTAATGTCTTACATTTATGATTTCTAAAAGGCAATTTCTGGGACTAGCATGCAGGTGCAGCTAGCTTACTCCTCTACACTACGGCAGCAGTATCCCACGTGGGCACCACTTCGTGTCCCAGCTCTCTGCTTGGGACCTGGAAAGGCTGCGGAAGACGGCCCGGGGTCCGAGGGACCCTGCATCCGCAGAGGCCTGAAAAGGGCTTCTGGCTCCCAGCTTCAGATCAGCTCAGCTTTGATTCATCTGGGGAATGAATCAGAGGAAGAAAGACCCCTCTCTCCTTCTAAGACCTGCTTTTCAAATTATAATAAAATAGAAACTTGAAGAGCAATTTCTACTAATCTAAAAAGGAGATTTTTGTATTTATTTCTTCCCTCTTGTTCAATTATTTTCAAACATACTATCTGGTATAAGTAACAAGGCCAAAAGTTGCAGGGGAAGGTATAGCATTGACTTGAGGCCAGGCAAAGTGTCGCATCACACAGGTTCCAGGACATCAGCCACGGCCAGCAAGGCATTTTGTCCTCAACCGTCGTCTTTGGGAGGACACCGGGGAACTGTAGAGCAGGATGGGGGCATCTGTCGGACCCAGGCAGGACGGACAGGGCAGCTCTGACCCAGGCAGGACGGGCAGGGCAGCTCTGACCCACGGAGGACGGGCAGGGCAACTCTGACCCAGGGAGGACGGACAGGGCAGCTCTGACCCACGGAGGACGGGCAGGGCAGCTCTGACCCAGGCAGGACGGACAGGGCAGCTCTGACCCAGGCAGGACGGACAGGGCAGCTCTGACCCAGGCAGGACGGACAGGGCAGCTCTGACCCAGGCAGGACGGGCAGGGCAGCTCTGTGAAGGCTGAATGTCTGATCCCTTCTGTCATGCTGTAGAGGCTTCAACAAAGCTTGATTGTTTGACCTGAACAGCGTCGCAATACAGACTGCAGAATCTGACACAGTAATACAGATGAAAAAAAGCGTTGAACGAACGCGTCCTGTGTTTGCATCACGCACGATCGAGTCGGCTTCTGGGCCATGCACATTTTGTGCTCCTTTCTCGGGCCTCAAACTCGTGCAGACGTTGTCAGAGACCCACACCTGCCCACCACGGCCAACAGGAAACGCGGCCAAACGCATGGACACACACAGGTTTCTACAGTGCCGTGGCTGACCTTGAGTAGTTTTCTGCCTCTGTAGCTCTTGAGCCATTCTGTCAAATTTCTTTTGAAGTCTTTTATCATTATCTGGTGTTCTGGGAAGAAAATCCTTGGGCTGCATGCATTTACGCTGTACAAAAAATACAAAAGTACTGTAAGTGTTTAACGGGGGAAGGAATCTTCCCCAAATACTTCTGATCTTTCATAACACCAATTAAACTTACTGAAAGTTTCTTTCTTGCATTGTCAATTGCAGCATTTCTTTTCGTACAATTATTTTTTTTAAAAAAGAATGTAATTTAAAAGACCAAATAAAAGATTCTATATTATGCTGTTTCTCAGACACTTTCAGGATCTCAACATTCCTGATTTCACGAGAATTCTTACCAGAAGTAAAATCTCTTACGTTTTACTACTGTCAAACCAGCTTGCCCTCAAAGTCGCAGCACTGAAACACAAAGGCGGACCTGCCTGCACACTCTCACTGTCTCTGTGTCCCAGGAACTCCACAGGAGGCTGCAGTGTAACAGCCACGGGCCACGCCCTGGTTAACTAGACATTCTCATCGTCCTCAAGCAAAGTGGACACCGCCTGAACACAGACTCACAATGCTCCCACGCTCACTGCTTCGGGCTACCCCACTGGGCCCATCTTCTACCCAACTTTCACCAGAGACAAACTGTACTTTGCACAAGTGTTACTCCTCCATGGCAAAGTTCTTTCTATAGAACCCTAGCTCTGCATGAGTTCTCTCGGTTCTAGGTTGCAGCTAAGTCCCAGCCTGGCTCACATGGGGTCCTGGTCTGACTTCTTTCGTTACAGGCTTTGTTTGAGCGATGTGTGGCTCCCGATCTAGCCCACCCGTCACTCGCTCACTCCTGGACAAGCCCTGCTCTTAGAACCCAGAAAGGTCCCTGCCACGATGGAACTTGCACTCTAGTAAGGAATGGCAGGAAACAATCGTAAAAATACAAGCCTTGTTCCAGCCCAGCAATCTCATTTCCAGACACCTAACTCAGAAAATTATGTCACAAAAAAGTACTCAGCAAAACTGGCAGGGTATGAATACAGGAAAATTAACCCACACTACAAAATACAACAGAGAGAGAGAGTAGGCAGCAACATCACCACAGGACATGGGCAAAAATAAACTGTTAGGTGGGGAAGAAAGAGCAGGTCTCCCAATTCACACTCGGCATGCAGAGCCTGGCAGGCACCTCGAGAGCAGATGTACGGAGGCTTAACAATGACCAAGACAAGAGGCTTCCTTCGCCCTACTGCACGGCTTCAATGAAACAAGCATGGACCGCGATGGTTCAGCTCATCACGCCAGAGGCGGCTCTGCTCAACTCCCTTCTCGCTGAGGTCAGAAAACAAGGTCGGGTGGAAGCTGGTCCATCCCCGGCCGGCCCGCAGGCTGGCCGACCGCAGATGAGATGTGATGGGGGCTGGACACAGCTGTCTTGGTCAGGTCTCTCGCAGCATCCCCCGCATTGCTGGGGGCAGGTGGCTCGACTGTCTGTCCATGTTCCTGGGCCCAGGACACAGCAGGCCCAGGGCAAGGCACATGGAATGAGTAGTAACTGAGCAACATCAAGCAGAAACCCAAGCATGCTGGCTGGTGTCACGCTCACTGCGCCAAGAAGAAGACGCTCTCAGTGGGACTTCCCTTAAATTTCCCTGCCTTGCCTCACCCAGCACCGTTTCAGGCAAAGCAGATCAGTGAGAACTCCAACATGAGGAGGAGGAAGTGGAAGCCGGACTTTCCCCAGCTCTCTGCTCCACTTTCCTATTACAAGGCATTTCAAACACTGGCAACAGTCCACAAAAGTGCAGGGAAGGTGGCCCTGCGCACTCAGCCCCCCTGGCTCACTCAGCACTCCTGGCTCACTCAGCCCCTCTGGCTCACTCAGCCCCCCTGGCTCACTCAGCCCACCCTGGCTCACTCAGCCCCCCTGGCTCACTCAGCCCACCCTGGCTCACTCAGCCCAACCTGGCTCACTCAGCCCAACCTGGCTCACCGTTAGGCAACTCTCAGCTACCGGGTGCTTTGCTTTTATTTGCATACATTTCAAAATGTGTCTAAGATAAGGCCTCTTCAGAACATACAAAAAACTTATCATACTGTCCAGTCACCAGTGATCCCAAAACATCAGAAAATGTCAATTCAAAGCTTGAATAGCCTCCCCGCCCCCAAAAAAAGGCAGCAAGAGTGGGATCATTTACTGTCTTCTGATCGCGAACACAGCCTCACACAGATTCTCAGATCACGCACAGCAAGCGTGCAGTTTTCTCCACCTAATTCAGTTCAGTGAGGAGAGAGTTCTGCCGAGATTTTCACAGGAAGACAGAGTAGTGTACAAGTGGGCCCAGCGCAACAGCCTAATGGCTAAATCCTCGTCTTGCATGTGCCAGGATCCCATATGGACACTGGTTTGTGCCCCAGCAGCTCCACTTGCCATCCGACTCCCAGGTTAAGGCCTGGGAAAGCAGTACAGGATGGCCCAAGGCCTAAGGACCCTGCACCCACGAGGGAGACCCACAGGAAATTCCTAGCTTCGGACTGGCTCAGTTCCGGCTGCTGCGACCACTTGGAATCAGTGGATGGAAGATCTTTCTCCGTCTCTCCTTCTCTCTGTACATCTGCCTGTCCAATAAAAATAAAATAACTTGGGCCCGGTGCAACAGCCTAGCAGCTTAAGTTCTCACCTTGCATGCACTATATAGGATTCCATATGGGCGCCGGTTCTAATCCCAGCAGCCCCGCTTCCCATCCAGCTCCCGGCTTATGGCCTGGGAAAGCCGTGGAGGATGGCTCAAGTCCTGGGCCCCTGCAACCCACGTGGGAGACCCAGAGAAAGCTCCTGGCTCCTGAGTTCAGATTGGTCCAGCTCTGGCCATTACGATCATTTGGGGGAGGAAATCAACAGATGGAAGATTTCTCTTTCTCTCCTTCTCTCTGTATTTGTTTTTCAAATAAACATAAATCTTAAAAAAACAAAAAGCCTACAATGTGCATAAGAGCTTAGATCAAAGCAATAACTTGACCACCTTTTACTGTTTGCAGCCAGATTCTCCGCAGCTGGGCAGCTCAGCCTGCAGCCCGAGTGACCGAGCCAAGAGCAGGAGGGCTCTCCCCGCACACAGCAGGCCGGACCCCACAACACCACAATTCCTGCACACCAGCCACACGCACCTCTGCCACGCCTTACCATTATATCAACGCACTCCTAGGAGAAAATGTCTATAATTCATCAAAAAAGGTTACTTGAAATGAACCTTACCAATATCAAACTTAATACAACTTTTAAATATATTTCTACAAGAACAGAAAATAGGAGTAAATTCGTAACCGCCACAGCGCAGACTGACAGCACCTCTTACCTTCTTCCTCAGGCTTGGCAAGTGCTCCGTGGTGTTGGGCGCAGGGAACAGCGACTCATCCACGTGCGCTCCCACTGTCCTGCACCTGCGCGGGAATACAAGCAGAGAATTAACTCGGCCGTACGTCAGTGAGCAACGTAACAAACCTACACTTGGGGCATTTTTGTAGACATTTCTTTGTAGTTATTTCTGTAGACACAGAAGTCAGAAAAAATTAAATTTTCCAAAGTATTCTCTCTATATTATTTTTTTAAGTATTTGAGAAGCAAGTGGCAGGTAAGGAATCACAATTTTAGCAAACTTTGGACTTGTGATACGTCAGGACTAGCAGCCACGGAGCGTCGCCGGAAGCAGCCAGCCAGGGCGGCTCAGTGGCTGGCCGTCGAGCCCACGGCCAGTGCCCTCTGCACTGCTCTCATCTCCAGCCAACGCACAGTCCAAACCCTCGTCTATTCTAGTGCTCACGGGATAATCTCACGCACATGTTTAAGTCTTTTCTAACATGGCCCGAAACAAGCTCAGGCTGGCTTTAGTAACACGGTCACTGTTCAACATCTAATATGCAAAGAGACATTTCAGAAAAAACTGAATATGGCGCATATTCAGCGTGGTCATGCGACACCCTCGGTGCTGACAGCCATGAGCGTCTGCAGTGTAACCACTTCTGTAACAGAAAGGCTGCTTGTGTTTTTCGCCAACCCCAATAAATCAACCAGAGATGCAGGTGAGAATGCAACCGTGTTCTGCTACGGGAGACATGAACAGTTAACAGAAAGCAGTGCAGGACTGTCACAGGAGAAACCCAGCTAGGTCAGCAGAGGCAAGGAGGAGCCTAAGAGACGTGCAAGTGCCAACCCAGTGCCAGCCCCAGCTCCCGGTGTGGCGCTGCGGGGAGTCAAAACTGTCCATCCGGAAGCGGGGCAGCAGAGCGTGCTCCTGGGCAGCTCAGAGCAGATGGAATGAGGAGATCCAAGACAAAGAATTCAGGTTGTCCTGAGGGCCATAGTTGCCAAGCTTGAACACACTGTGTGGGCTCCAGAAGGTTACGAAAGGTGCAAGTGGGCCCAGTACGATGGCTCAGTGGCTAAATCCTTGCCTTGACCACTGGGATCCCATATGCGGCCGGCTCATGTCCCAGCTGCTCTGCTTCCCATCCGGCTCCCTGCTTGTGGTCTGGGAAAGCAGTCGAGGACGGCCCAAAGCCCTGGAACCCTGCACCCACCCGCATGGGAGACCCAGAAGAGCTTCTGGCTCCTAGCTTCAGATTGGCTCAGCTCCAGCCACTGTGGGCTGAACCGGAAGTAAAGTTGTCTCTGTCTCTCCTTTTTGCTGTAAATCTGCCTTCCCAATAAAAATACATAAAACTTTAAAAAACAAAACAGAAACCTTTTGGCTTGGGTTGTCGAAGGCAAGTGATCCCTGGCACAGGAGGTTATTTTAAAAAGAAAGGCACAAGAGAGGGCCAGGTCACGGGTCGGGCAGGAGACTGGCTGGCCTACAGCAGTGACTGAGGCCAAGGTGAAGGGCGTGGGCGGGGATCCTGAATAAGCAGAACCAAGAACATGTACTTTACTCATGCCCCTCAAAACCCCAGTAAGAGGACTGCAAAGGAAAACAAAGTTATAAACCAACAAAAAATGAAAATAAATAGTACTCCTTGGGAAAATGAGAAGGAAAGCAGCGGGCGTGGCAGGCAGAGGCAGCGAGCAGACGCCCCTCCAGCTGCGGCCCCGGGGCCCAGGGACCCCAGGGGCAGGGGTCTCCCCGCAGCAGCTGCGGGCCCTGCTCACCACCACAGGAGCAGTGTTCAGTTTAGATGGCTAGAGCCTGGCCAGCTCTGAATTGATGGCCAAATTCAAGGAAACCGAAATTCTCACTCAAAATATCCTTTAAAATTCTGTTCAACACAGCTACTGACTTGCCCCAAATGTACTATGCACCCTGGGAAATGAAGCCCGAGGGTAAGCGCCCAGCAGACATGTACACAGGGAACAGAGCGCCCGAGAGGAGACAGGCTCCATCAAGTTCCCATCCCGTGCTAGCAAGGCCCAGGCCAGCGCGCAGACACGCAGGACGCGCACACCCACAGAGGCCCTGCGTGCATACCGGACGGGCTGCCTCCACCCACAGGTCTCGTGAGCTCTCACTGTGGGGCTTACACCTTTGGCCGTGTGTGTGTGTGTACACGTACATCCACACAAGGGAACATTACTTGAGCACAAGAAGGAATGAAATTCTGATACACACATTAATGGGTGTCGCTGGGAGAAAGAAGTGAAGTTGAAGTCCGAGTACTGTGGGGTTAGCATTGAAATCACAGCCCTGGAAGCCTCTACAGAAGGCAAACTAGTGGCTGCGTTGAGTTGGGAGGACTGGCTAAAGGATCTAAGTTTTCATTTTAAATATTTCCATCAGAATGTTTAAACACACACACCACCAACTACATTTGCTGGAATGGCTAAAACTCCAAAGAGGGAGAGGCTCTAAGTGGTGACACACACAGGCCCTGCTGGAGAGAACTCAACACCAAGACCACGGAGAAGTGTGGGTCACAGCTCGCGAGCAAGGTAACCACACCAAGACACAAACACGACGTCCACGGCAACTTAATCCGAACACTGCCCCCGAGTCCACCACCGGTGAGCGGCAGACACAGCGACAGAGTGCGACACAGCTACAAAAAGGAATGACAACACGGGATACACTCCCTGGCAGAACCTTACAAACACACCGCTGAGGGAAAAGCAGCCAGCCAGGAACAGCCCCTGCACCCAGCGAGGCCCTGCAGCGCCAGGCCGGAGCCTGAGCACGGTGAGCACCTGCAGCGCCAGGCCGGAGCCTGAGCACGGTGAGCACCTGCAGCACCAGGCCAGAGCCTGAGCACGGTGAGCACCTGCGGCGCCAGGCCAGAGCCTGAGCACGGTGAGCACCTGCGGCGCCAGGCCGGAGCCTGAGCACGGTGAGCACCTGCGGCGCCAGGCCGGAGCCTGAGCACAGTGAGCACCTGCAGCACCAGGCCGAGCTCTGGTGAGCGACACCGGGGACCGGGCCGTGGATACCAGCTGCACACAACAGCTCATGTCTGGATGTGACGGAATTCTTGAAATTATGGCCATGGTGGCGACAAGACATGTCCTTTATCAAAATACACTTTGAGTACAACTACTTAAATCATATTTTTATATAAACTTGCTTAAAAACACCAATTGCCTATGAGTGTGGAAAGCCCACAGGAATGGGAAAAAAGGAGCCAGGACCTAAGACACAGATGGGAAAGTGGGAGCAAGAGAAAGGAGCTTATTGGGAGCACCTTTCTCAAAGGGGCCCCTAGGCACCAGTTTTAACCCTGAATAGCGTCCACCAGGTTGTCTAACTCACCTGACCTACCTCTTTACACATAATGAAGCAGCAGCAGGTGGCTGCACGCGGCACTCACACCCCTCAGCACGGAGCTGGCCCAACACCCGCCCACACACAGGGGGCTCAGCTGACCCTGGGGGGCAGTCAGGTCCTCGAGGGCTAGCAGTCCGGGCATAGCTGGACTCGGTGGAGCAGAACGCGTGTCTGCTGTACAAGCGCACTGCCCATGCCCATCCAGCACAGGGTGAGGCTGCAGACCCCCACGGCACTCGGTCAGCTTGGGCTTCACTGCTACTTTTCACAAGGAAAGGGCACCAAATGCAGCGGATCGAGCAGCTCAGAAGCTGTTCTGGAAAATTCTAAACTGCTACATCGAAACACACACCTGCCAGGTACACAATCAAAATTCTATGCAATGGCCTGTCCAAAAAAGTTCCCAATTAGACTTCTTTCTGCTGAAATGTAAAGTGTTGACACTGTCCCCATCTAGTGGCCAAGAAGAGCAGTGCTTGAGAAAGTGCCTCTGAAAACAGGCCACACTCACTGCACCTGCCGTTCCAGGATGGCTCTGCAAGACCGCCCTGCTGCTTCTCCCTGCTGCTCACCAAACCCAGTGTGTACAAGGATGGGACTGTGTTAGGCATTGGCTGCCATCTTTGTGAAGGCTCCAGCCTGCCAGCACCCGATCCTGGACACAGAGAAACTCAGCGCTAGGGGCTCAGAAGCGGGGATACCACCGCTCCCCAAGCAAGCAGCAGCTGCTGTGGCCCAGCCACCGGACAGCCCACTGCTCCCAGTGAGGCTGCGCCGCTGCAGGAGGCCGGCCTGAGCTGGAGCAAGGCCACAGGACCCGCAGTGCTCCTGCCCACCTGGCCCCGCAGTGCTCCTGCCCGCCTGGCCCCGCAGCACTCTGGCCCGCCTGGCCCGCAGCCTACCTCCGCAGTCCACAAGCTGCTTCCTTAGAAAGCTGAGAGAGAGTTCTGAAGCAAGCCTCAGGGAGGAAAAAGCCTAGTAACTGTATGTAGGGTAAGAACATCTGAGGAAAACAGCCAATGACGAAGGGAAACTACAAGGCCCCAGAGATGCGCCTCACCTACAGCCGACACATCATTCCTTTCTTTGTGGACGCACACGCGGTCAGACAGCTCTTCACTCTGCACACATCGGCTTGACGCACGTAGGTCGGCCCTGCATGCCCAGGAGGGACCCTGCACGTGACCTTCAAGCTGGACAATGCACACACCACAGAGGCAGAACCAGACTGGGACAGCTCTAAGGAAACATTTCTGGATGACCAACTTCAGTGAAGTGCTCCTTTTAAGTTACAGCACTGTGGTTTCCTGAAAGCACCACAGTCCCCTGGAGTCTCTTCCCTGGGCCACGGCCCCTCAGCACCTGCAACACCGACTCCCCAGGACCCCTCAACCAGCAGCCCCAGCTCTGCCACACGGCCTCTGAACTTGCCACAAAAAGGCTGCCCAGCTCCACAATGAATTCATTCATTCCCAGAGTGCGGTGATCCTTCTTGAATGACGTGTCAGATGCCACAGCCTGCTGGTTTTACCATAAATACTGACACGTGACTACAGCTGGTGCCGAGATGGCAACCAGCTGTGGAGCAGGACCAAGGGCCTCTGCTGTCTCTTCCAACCACTGCCAAATACTCACATCTGGAGAGAGCACCGCGGCAGCCGAGCAGTGCCCACACAGCAGCTGACCAGTTTGCTCCCGCAATGCATGCTGAGTTGGACAGACCCAACGCAGACAAGCAGATGCCTCTGGACCCTTCTGTCATTTAAACCTTGTCTGACTGGCACTGCTTCTAACCCCAGCTGACGGTGAGGTTCGCGCAGGCCGTGCGGGAGCAAGGCAAGGCTCCAGGGACAGGCTCCCTCAGGTGGCAGAGGGAGACCGTGGGACCCAGAGCTGCCAGCAGGATCAGTGAAACCACAGAAAACAAACCAATACACCAAACCTGAAAGCAATGCTTCTCAAACTTCATGGACAGGAAATCTCACACTCTAAAAACACTGAGGCGCCCAAAGTCTTCTATTGGCTAGCAGATACTAAACTCATTACCACAGCGTCTATGAAAAGGAACCCCACTGCCCAAGCAAGACAAGCTGGGAGCAAAGTGGCTGGGCTCACACAGTCCTGCAAAGATCACCAGTGGGCTCCTGCGTGGCAGACTTCTGAGAGCTGACTCAGGACGAGTGCCTGCCTTCCTGATGCCTCCAAGCACCGTGGCTCGAGCAGGGCCAGGCACCAGGCCACCCCCACTGAGGGAGTAGTGGGTGGCATGTCATCTCAGTCAAGCTTGCTGTTGGAAACAGAAAGTGGGTCTCTCTCTGTCGCGCTGATGTACTAATTAAAGAGTATGTTTCCATCTACTTGAAAGGCAGAAGGAGAGAGAAACCACCCATCCCGCCTTCCCCAAAGGCCAGCAACAGTCAGGGTCTTGGATTCCCCGGAAGTGGCAGAGGACCACTGCCTCCAAGGACACATCAACAGGAAGTGTGATCGGAAGCAGAGCAGCCCAGATAGGCCGAGGGTCCAACACTCCTCTCCAGCTCCCAACTGCAGCTTCCTGACAGCACACACCATGAGACACAGCGGGCGGTAGTTCACGCGCTAGGTCCCCGCCGCTCATGCGCAAGGACTGGACCGAGTTCCAGCCTCCGGCTTTTGCCCGTCTGGGCCTGTTATGGCACTCGGGCAGTAAAACAACAGACATAGATCTCTGTCTTTCCAAGAAACATCAAAAGAAAAAGTTGTCAATATTCTTCAAGAAAATTTAGAGGTGGTAGGCAAGCAACTTTTATTTTTCCTTTCTTCAATGTATTTCCACGGCACAAAGTAAATATGGTAACTTTATCAGACTGTTATGCAGTCTGGTTAACGAGAACTCGCCCCAACAAGCCCAGTAAAATGGGATCTGCTGCCACCTAGTGGTCATTCATCTTCTCAGTGGCAGCATGCGCAATGGCCCCAGACAGGAAGCGGAGAGGCAGGCGTGATGTGTCAACTTACCAGTAAGTTCTGATGAACAAAGTTCAACCTCATTAAGACCCAAGAGAATGCAAATGCTACCTCTCACCTATAAGCTGGCTAAGACTAACTCAGGACTCACAGTGTAAAGCACCAAGAGGCAGGTATTCTTGTACCCTGCTAGAAAGACTAGAAATTAGGACCCTCTTTCCAGAAGACGATTGCAGGAAATCTGTCTAAATGCACAAAGGTTTCGAGCAGCAATCTCCCCTTCTGGAACGTGAACTGGCAGAGCCCGTTCACGCTCACACACTGCATTTAGAAGCTTGACAGACAACTGTTGACAGAAAAAAAGGAAATGAAAACTCCCCACGAGCCGACCCGTTACATCAGCCACCGGGCAGCTGGGGAGCCTGGAGCTGTCCTCCACTCACCCACGGCTCAGGCAGAGCGAGCAGGCAAGAGGTATGGGCAGGAAGAACTTGCCACTGTGACACTACACACATATTCACACAAAAACAGGCTTCTCTAAAATAGCGGATACCTAACATTCAGTGATTATAATGATTAAAATGGGACTGGCTTATAATAGTTACCAAACAAGAAAGGAAAAATTCTGTATTTCGAATGCCCAGGTTTAAGTGCATTTTTAAAGTTATTTATGTGGAACACAGACCTCACAGTGAAGAGCTAAGCCTTGCATCCTGCTGCTGCACCGAAAAACCGGCAGCAAGGCCACAGCTGAGCTGGTCCGCGGCTGGGAGCCAGGAGCCCCTTCCAGGTCCCCCAAATGGGCACAGGGTCCCAAGAAGTGCAGCAGATGGAACACAAACTGGAGCCCAGAGAGAGGGCCACCCTTCACTGCTTTCCAGGGCACACAGGGAGCTGCACGGGAAGTTCAGCAGTGGGACACAAACCAGCGCCCACATGGCATCCTGGCACTTGAAGGGGAGGGATTAGCCAATCAAGGCACTGCATTGGGTCCCGTGAAAGAGAAAAACTTCCAGGGGCTAGCACGGTGGCGCAGTGAATTAATCCTCCAAGTGATGCACCAGCACTCCTTATGGACGCCAGTTCAAGTCCCATATGCTCTGCTTCCAGTCAGCGCCCTGCTTACGGCGTGCGACAGCAGCACAGGATGGCCCAAGGCGTCGGGTCCTAAACCCAGGTGGAAGACCTGGAAGAAGCTCCTGGCTCCCAACGTTAGTCAGCTCAGCGCTGGCTGCTGTGGCCATTTGGGGAGTAAAACAACAGATAGAAATCTGTGTCCCTCTCTCTGTATTTAACTCTTTCAAGTAAAATAAATAAATCTTTTAAAAAGAAATAGAAAAAAAACATCCACCCAAGAAAAGAATAGTCAGGGAAGCTATTTTTTAAAGTGAAGGGGAAAATGCCAAGACTGGCAGCAGGCCGCCTCAGGAGCCTGGCAGGGGAACTTCAGGGACTCTCTTCTGGGTGCTGCTTCCGCTAGTGAGTGGGAGAGCTGAAAATGGGGGCGGGCCAGGCTGGCCGAGGCTGCATACCATCTGACACGCACAAGAGCAAGAATGGGTGCCAGCCAGCCTGGCTAGACCGCAGTACCCACTGGTAAGTGCCGGGACTGGGTGTTAACTGTGTCAGGCTGCACTGGGTACCCACCCTGGCAGGCACAAGACCTGGGCGGAGGGCATGAGTGGCAGACGAACCTACTAGGCTGTAGTTATTGCTGGTGAGCACAAAGCCCAGCGCTGGGAGTGGATCAGGTGGCACAAGGCGACAGCATCTGCGGGCACATGTAAGGGCTGGTTGGTTTGGGCTAAGAGAGGCCACAGCACCCACGGGTGTGCAAGAGAGCCGGCTCGGGTACGGGCTGGGCCAAGCTAGGTTGTAGCAGAGACTGGCATGCACAAACACTAGGGCTGGAACCGGGCTTGGTGGGGGCTGTTTGAGGTAGCCCCAACTCAACTGTGGCACCGCTGGCATGCATGAGGACTGGGTCTTTGGTGGGCTGGCTAGGCCGGGTTTCACGAGATACAGGGCTGCGTGGAACTGACCAGGAGCCCAGACCTGTCCTGGCTGGGATAGAGTCAGATCTGATCTCACCCAGACGATGTTTCTTGGGAGACTTCCCGACTAGGCCACTGGAGTCAGACCCTGGTCACAGAGAAAATCACAGGATGTGAGGCCCGACCTTGGAGAGTGCATGTCAAGACCAAACTTGCTTGGCCGCTGATGCCAGTGAGCTGGACAGCACGTCCAGGCCACAGGAGGGAAGTGACATCTGACTCACCCAGGCCAGCAGGGGTTGCTGACCACCTCACCAGAGGATGGAAAGCAGAACAGGCTGGACAGCTCTGGGCCAAGCTTTGCAGCACGCTCCTGGACCTGAGAAAGCACTACACTGGACTTTGTCAACCAACAGACCCTAGAAAAATTTTCTCAAGCCCAGGGCAGCAAAACCAGCAACTTCCCAGAATGGTCAAAACCACTCAAGTCACACCTCAGAATGCTCTTCCCCACACTGGGGTCTCTATGTCTACGGCATCATCCAGGGGCCATCCCCTACCCCCAGGTGCTGAGATTATGAAGTTCCTCAAAGCAAATATAAGGGGAGCACTCTAAGATACCAGTTAGGGGACGACCTCCTGATGGAGGTCTAACCAAACTAACCAAACGGAACTAAATCAGACCCAGTAAGGAAAAGAGAGTGAGCCAATCAAGACACAATCCAACCGGAAGGGAAAAACTACAAGCCACCTATTTGATAAAGGATTCATAGTTCAAAAATATCACCAGTCCCCTATCTGAGACACCAGCATCCCATATGGAAATCTGTTCTAATTCCAGCTGCTCTACTTCCAATCCTGCTAATGTGCCTGAAAAAGTAACAGAGGATGGCTCAAGGCTTTGGGACCCTACTCCAGGTACTGGTGGCCGTGGCCGTGCCGTCACAGGCCTGCTCTGGGTGCTGGTGGCCATGGCCATGCTGTCACAGGCCTGCTCTCTGGTGCAGGCTGTCCACAGTGATGAAGGCTCAGGAATGTATGTGTGGCTGACAGCAGAAGAGGTGTCATGCAGAACTTCCAGAGAGTCAATTTTGCTCTATCTAGATATGATCTAAAACCCCAAGTCCCTTCCACAGAGCTCCTAAACCTCTTAGAGTCCTGTAGGAGTCTGTGTACTCCTAACGAGTCCCTCTCCTGCGGCCTGAACCGATGGTAACGGCGTGTAGTAGGCTGGGTCCTGGATAACCTGGGAAGAGGTGATCACTGGGGCCGGCAAAGGGAGGGGCTGCAGGCAGTGCTGTGAGAGCTGAGCCGCTCGGTGCCCATCCTGGAGAGGCAGAAGAGGCTGGACCTGCTGACACAGCAGACCTGCCCCACGCCAGCCCTGCTACTCTTGCAATTGGCCATCCCGAGCTGGAGCAGGAAAGCGTCTCCCGGAGTTCCGTGAGCTGTTCTAGCAATGATTAAACCCAAGGAGGGACCTTGGGCTCAGTTTATAGCTGGTCAGTGGGTAGCGACAGAACCCTGGGGCTGTGGCTGGCACTGCAAGTGGGCACTTGCAGTTAGATGTTGTCAGAAGTGAATCAAAGCATAGGAATCTGGATGGGATCTCTCCCTACCCCTCAGTGGGCAGCCTGGGCGCCAGTGGCACCAGGCGAAGTCCTCGGGCTGCCTGACAGCATGCTCTGGGGACTTGAGAGTGCCACCAGGGATCTGGGAGATGACACAGAGGGAGGCCAGCGGGGAGCTGAGGGTTCATGTCCAGGTGAGCAGTTACTGTACGTGCAGGTAAGCAGGGGCTGAGAGCAGGAGGGTTGGACAGGGAGAATGGGAAGACCTTTAAGCGGCAGACTGAAGTACCAGCACATGTGGGAGACCTGAGCTGCGGTTCTCAGCATCAGCCATCACTGGCACCACACGCTGCCACACACCAAAGCCAGGACTAGGGGCCTACCTAGCAGGGCTAGGTCACGGTACCTGCTGGGTGTGGAGAACAGGAGGGTGTGAGGACAGCCACCCCACTGCAGGCAAGGCAAACACCTCAAGGCAGCTCCACCCCTTTGCTCGGACACCTGACCACCCTGCTGAGAATTGTGTAATCTATTTAGGCATTGTTTGCCACTGTGGAGTTGGCTTTTTCTATCTATGCGAGCTTGGAACTTGATGTTGCTGATAACGTCTTGGCAAAAGGGCTTTAAAGTTTCTTTGGAGATCCCTCCAACTGAACTGCTGATCTTAGAACCCCAACCATGAAGAGACTGTTAGCCAGTGGATTCTGAATAGGGTTCACTGCGATTGGAAAGGCGAGATTGGCAGAAATCCAGAACTGATGAACTATCAAAACTGTATGAGCAGGACCCTCAGAGCGCGCCTCCCGTTGGGGATCTGGGATGGGTGGGAGGTTGGGTGGGGCTTTTCCCTTTGTTTTTTTCCCTGACCCCAGATACAGGGTAAAATGATATTGATGTGGAAACAATGGTATTACCCACTTTCACCCTGTAGCCCTTGACACTTTGTTCCCTAATCAACTAAGTAAGATTATTAAAAAATAACTTAATAAAAAAAAAAAAAAAAAACAATTCCTGCTGTCTCTACTGCTCCTTCTGACCACAGGGGTGGAAGGGAAGGCTTACACTAACATTGGGTGTTAAGTTATGGCTATAGTGGGAATCTGTGTTTAGGGTTTTTTCCTTTTTTTCCTTATTCTTTAGGTCCCTCCTTCTGTGATGCATTTCCTCCCTTAACTGATTCAAGATTAAGTCATAGAATGAGGATGGTAGTAGGAATGTGTTACTGATTGATATGCACCATCTACTGAGAACTTCTAGATGACAGGGTCAGGATGGACAACATCCCACCTCCAGGTGAAACAACTGGCAGATTATCTTTAGAAACACCCACTGGACTGTGGTGTAAAAAATCGTGCAAGAGTTTGTGATGGCTTCTGTATAAATAAAGGACACCTTTCTTGCACGGTCCGTTATGATCCTGAAATCGTAGTGGTCCATTTCTTTTCTTTACACCTACTCCACATATCCTTAGTACCCCCCAGTGCGAACTGGAACAGGGGACAAGCGACTTTAGGCTGGGCCACGGCAATAACCAGCCTGTGAAAATCAGGCCTGGAGGCAGAATCTGTGGGGGCCATGTGGGCTCACCCTTGTGGAACTGCAATCTGTTGACATGAGCAAGAGCTGTGGCTGGCAACAGGCCTGGCTGGGGAGCTATGGGAATGCCCCGGCTGGGTTGGGGTTCATACTGGTGAGTGCAAGAGCCAGAATGGGGGGAGGAAATGGGCTGGACATGGCTGCAGTCTCCCTCAGCACGGGTGTGGACTGGGCCTGGGGAGCACTAGGCTGGGCAGGACTCCAGCACCCACAGGTGCTCATGAGAATCGGGGTAGGAGCAGAATGCGCTGGCTAGGTCTCAGCTCCCACTGAACCACACAAGAGCTGTGTCTGGATGTGGACCAGGTGTGGCTGGGCTGCAATACCCAACAGTGAGAACTAGAATGGGTGTGGGCCAGTTTGGCAAGGACACTATTCTTGCCAGAACAAGAGGTAGACAAAGGCAACCTGGGCCAAGGACCCACTGGGGTACGTGAGATCTCCCACTGAAGGCCTGATAGAGGAGCTTTGGAACCTCCTTTGTCAGGATGCAGTCCCTGCACGTGAGCACAAGAAGCAAGGCAAAGAGCAGACCAGACCAGGCCAGGTTACAGTACCCGCCAGCATAGATGTGGTTAGGTCTAGGGGCAGACGAGGTTGGGCCACACAACCAGCCAGTTCACATTAGGGCCTGGCTGGGCCTGGCTGGGTTGCAGCACCCACCAGCAGGAGCTGGAACTGCAGGCAGGCTGGACCGAGCCAGGCTGAGCAACGCTCTGGTGGATACCAAGGTGAGGCAAGCCATGCCAGTATGGGAGCAGTGGGTGCCAGCTCTGTGAGCTCCAGGGGCAGGGAGGTCCAGCGGGTCCCAAGTCTCCTGGCCTAGGTCCTTGAGCCCACCTGCACGGTGGGTATCAGGTTCGTAAGCCCTGGGACATGGGGTCCAGTAGAACCTGGGACTCCTGGCCTGGGTCTTTGGGTCTGCCTGGGAGAACAAGTCCTCCTCAGTGGGAAAGACCAGCAGCAGACGGCAGGCCCTGACGCACAGAGCGAACGTGGCAGCCCAGAGAACATCCGCTACCATAGCAGAGGAAGGACAACAGAACAAACTGAACAACTGTCCCAGTCAAGTGGTGACAGCAAAAATCTGGGCAAATGGAGACTCTGAGGTCGACTATGTCAGCCAGTGCACATTGGAAGGTTTCCTCATCCTTGGACAGGTGAGGTCGAGAGCATTTCAGAACTATCGAAACCACCTGGGCAGAACCTTCGGCGCATGCACCACAATGGCACCCCGGGTTGATACTGGGTGGCCATTCCCCACCCCATCCGGGTACTGGGATGGTTGGAAGGGTGTGAATGGCTTCTCCCCTTTTCTCCACACTTTCCCCAGAAACAGAAAGGAGAAACAGAAAATTTGAAGACAACGATCACACCCACTTTCCGCTAACCCTCAATCCTTCCCACCCTGATCAACTATGTAAACACAATCAATACTAAAAATTTTAAAAATAAACTTTAGGAATCACTGGTGTTCAGAGAGCTGGAAAATCACTCGGTGTGAAAAAACCCACATGGTGTCAGGTGTGGTATGAGAGTGCAGAGAACAACTGTGTTTTCCCAGAAGTTGCCTGCTAACTTGGAAAGCTAACAGCAAGGCATGGCCACTCAACACCAAGCCTGCAGGCTGATGTCTCGCTGCAGTGGGAGTGGGCTTCCTGGAGCTGCAGTCACATGACTCTCACCACCCCACCCTGGAGCTCTGCCAGCCCCCACACCGAGTTATGCACTGTTGCAGCTGTAGTTCTTGTGGAGCACCAAGCAGGGACCTGTTTTTTGTGCAACTGAGTAAAAGACTTACGCAAGTGCAAAAGACACTGAAATGGGAGGGGCGCTACGGCTGTGACGCACCTGCTTAAGGGACTCCCCTCTATCTGCTTCAAGCACCACCCTCTCCGGTTAACCTCTGTCTTGGACACGTGAGCTCCCTGGCCCTCTCACTTCAGGGCAAGCTAAGCTGCCTGCAAAATCCCAACCTGGGCACAGGGGCGGGGGGTTGGAGGTTGTTGGTATTGATGTCTCACTGGCTAATCCTCCACCTTCAGGTGTCAGCATCTCATGTGTGTCCCGGCTGCTCCACCTCTCACCCAGCTCCCTGCTTGTGGCCTGGGAAAGCGGTGGAGGACGGCCCAAGTCCTTGGGACCAAGCATCCACATAGGAGATCTGGAAGAACCTACTGGCTCTTGGCTTCAGATCCCCTCAGCTCTGGCTGTTGCGGCCATCTGGGGATGGACCAGCACACGGTTTTCTGTAAATCTGCCTTTCCAACCAACCAACCAACCAATCCTTAAAAACAAAAAAAACCTGATTAAATCAGCACGGCCCCTTCTCTAACCCGGACACTCTGCCCCTTCTTACACCCTCTCGGGCCTTCTCCAACCTCCAGATTTGACTTCCATGTCATTCTCAAGAGGCAGTCTTGCTCCTCTCACTGTGACAGAGGACAAACTTCCAAAAGAACTTCCACATGGCCTGACTGCCAGATCTACTCACTTATAACCACCCCTGGAAACAGCACTCCTGCTACCCTTGAGCCTATCTGGCTCAGCTGTCCACTGGGGCCTGACCCACAGCCGCCTGTCCCAGGGAGTGTCTCCTCATTCCGGGCATCCCCGCTTCCCTCCCACGGGAGTCCAAGGCTGACATCTCTCCTTCTCACAGACCCTTCCGGTACTGCCCAGCTGTCCTCTTCAAAGAGGCCTACCTGGAGTTCCCAACGCCTTTCCTCCCAACTTCTGCTCTGTCACACAGCCTCTCTCCTGCCTCCCCTCTACCAACAGCACTTGTTGAGATGCCCAGCGGGGCCCGGCGTGATAGTGCAGTGGTTAAAGTCCTCGCCTTGCACGCACCGGTTCTAACCCCAGCAGTCCCGCTTCCCATCCAGCACCCTGCTTGTGGCCAGGTAAAGCACTTGAGGACGGCCCAAAGCCTTGGGACCCTGCATCTGCGTGGGAGACCCAGAAGAGCTCCTGGCTCCTGGCTTTGGATTGGCTCAACTCCAGCCGTTGCGGCCGCTTGGGGAGTGAACCATGAGTCAGAAGATCTTCTCTGTCTCTCCTCCTCTGCACCTCTGACTTTGCCATAAAAATAAATAAATCTTAAAAAAAAAAAAAAAGAGAGAGAGATGTCCAGCGACTGATTCCGAAAAAAACCTTTTAAACCCTACCTCTCCCTCAAACTTTTAAAATATAAAAATAAAGAAATAGTTCCACGCCATCCAGGCCATTGGACCTGAAGACACTGTCGGGGCCCACAAAGTAGGATGGACCGATGGACAGATAAACAGCTCTAGGCCATCTGGGCCATTGGACCCCAAGAGACCACTGCCCGGGGAGTAGGGGTTGGGGAGGTGTGACAGCCAGGCAGCCAAAGGAGTGTCTGACAGGTGGAGAATCACTTCTGGGGGAGCCCCAGGATTGGGCCACTGCACTCACATGAGAGAAATAAGTTCAGGGGGCTTCCATGTTTCAGGACACTATACTTGGAGGTAAATGAGGAAGCTGATGGCTGATTCAGAAGGGAAATTTGAAGGCATGTGTGGGTCAGACCAAGGCACGCACCAATGCGAGAGAGCCAGGCTGGCCTAAGTAGCATCACCCACCACCCTCCAGCAGACAGGAAAGCTAGCTTTGTTCTGCCTGGCCGCACCATGCAGCGAGTCTCAGAACATGGGCTGGACATGCGAGCTGGGCCATGGCAACAACCAGCTCGTGAGGGAACTCGGTCTGGTGGCAGATTCTGTAGGGCACTTGTGGGATCCCCCTGTGGGACTCTAATACATGCCAGTTGCATGAGAGCTGGGGTGGTGATGGGTAGTCAGGCATGACCTCACCAACACTCAGGGGAGCCGGCATTGAGAACAGGCCGTGCTGGGGCAGGACACAGCAGCCGCCAGCACAGAGGCCAGGACTCGGGGCAGAGTATGCCAACAAGTGAGCCAACACCTGCGACACACCTGAGAGCTGAGGCTCGGAGTGGACCTTGTAGGCGAACTTGGGGACTTCCTTACTAGGCCACAGTTCCTGTTGGTGAGCCTAACAGCTGGGACTGGGCAAACTGAGCTAAGCTGCAGTACCAGTCAGCATGCGCAGGGGCTGAGTCTAGAAGAGCTGGGCTGGGCCAGGCTATATCCCCTGCTGGGTCACATGGGGGGTACCAGGCTAGGCAGCCATGGCCAGCGGTTCCCAGAGTCAGGACTGGGGCCACGCTGTACCACCAGCTGGTTCATGTGGGGGCACCAGGCTAGGCAGCCATAGCCAGCGGTTCCCAGGAGTCAGGACTGGGGCCAGGCTAGGCCAGGCCAGGCTGCAGCATCCACTGGCAAGCACTGAGACCGGGGATGGGCCATGCACGCTGGGTTAAAGCAACCACAGGCAAGTGTAATGCTTCTTGTGTGACCTGATAAAGAGCGGGAAGACAGTTGTGTAAAATCTTGAGTTCACAGACTGTTGGTGCCAGAGACCGAGGTAAACTTTGCAGGCAACAGTCCACAAGTGGGCAAAAAAAGTCTGAAACCAAGGTCAAGGCCTGTGGACAAGTGTCCACAACCGGGTAATCGTTCAAGGCCACACAGACTGTGTGCTTTGGGATACCCTTGAGACAGGCAGGAACTGACAGGTTCATGTAGGTCACACTGCTGCTCCCCGATCATCAAGCACTGACTGGTTAACACTGAAATGTGATGTAACTGTCAAAGTTTGTGCCACATTAACACCTGTCATTGACTCCCCAGCGAGTCTCCTAGGTCGACCATCCTCAAAGAAGCGGGCCTTCCCCTCTGGCTGCCCGTGTTTGAAATCTTTAGCTTGTACCTGCCTCATTTCTTATTTTCTCAACAGCACGGCCTCCTCTCCGACTCCATCCGTGCCACGCACAGGATGTGAGATACAGAGATCACCAAGTGAGGACACAAGAAAGACCTGCGGGCAAGGAGAGTCCCCAGGGGAAACAACACTGCCAGGCGCCGGACCCTGCACTGCCAGCTTCCACAGTGCGGAGGAAAGATGCTATTTTAAGCTTTCCATCTTGGGCTTGTGGAATCCCATCACTGATTCCTAATGCAAGCTGCTCTCAGGTCCTTCCGGAGCATTGAAGGCACACCAGTGCCTCAGGGCCCCTGGGTTTATTTCTCCCCTTGGCAGAGACAGCTGCAGAAACTGAAGTTTAAAGATGTTAAACTTATAACTCACTGGGTGGGACACAAAGATTAGTTATTCCTCACTGGGGTATTGAAGATTTCTCTGCACACCCCTCCTAAAACTGTTCACCTAAACTGTTGACATATGTCTTGTTAGAGTTATAGAGTTAGACTACCCGAAAAACAGCCAGGTTCAGCAAAATCATGCTTCACCACTATGAACTGCTAAATACTAAAATTAAAATAGACATGAGACAGCTGAATAGTAATCTATAGCCATTTTAAGGTGTATAGAACCTGGTTGTGTATAAACTAATAATTGAAACGTCAATGTAGAAGTCACAGGATGTGGTTCAGAACTTGGCATTCTTTTTTTTTTCTCTTTTAACATACTGGTTACTCAATACCATGTCAACTAATTCCATAACGTTATAAATTGTTACCGATGTAATGTGGGGGCTTTTCATTGATCGGGATGATACTCTGCTGGCTCTACCTTCAGACCAGAGATGGTCTCCCCAAGAAACCGTTGAACTTATCTGGACAATAAGATGCTGGACTTTATGCTTGGTAGATGCTTGCAATGAAAGAATCTCAACTGAATTTGAACTGTGGTAATGCAACAAGGTGGCGGAATCCACCATGGGGGGAGGTTTGAGGAGGGGTAGGGGGAACCCTAGTGCCTATAAAACTGTGTCACGTAATGCAACGTAATCAATAAAAAAAAAAGATGTTCAACCAAATGCCTTGGCAACAAGACGCGAGCAGACAAAGTCAGAGGGAGCCAAACAGTGGCACTCACTTTTCCACCCAGAGAACAGACACGAGCTTCACTCCTCTCTTCTGGGCTTTGTCCCACGTGCTCTGATAACCATCTTTGAAAACAACGTGCGTTACTTGTTTGTTAAAAGTTTTTGAAACCTGCAAATAAAATGCAGAAAACAAGATGCACATTATCATTACATATACATCTAAGAACAATTAATCAACAAGGCTGCTTCACTCATTATTTTTCAAATTGAAGATGCTCAAAATCCCCATTCCAGAAATCCCATTTCTTAGGATCTGTTAGAAACAAGCTGCTAAAGGCCATGTCTCCAGCTGCTATCGTGGCACACTGGGGTGAGCTGTCCCCTGCAACACCATCACAGCGCTGCATCCACTCGAGGTCCAGCTGCTTGCTAACGTGCTTGGGAAGACGCCCATGCTCCCAGCGCCTGGGCCCCAGGTGTCTGTGAGGAAGATCAGGATGGAGTTTCAGGCAACTGGCTTCACCCATAAGTAATAAATCACAAAAGAAAAGTACCTGAATTAGAACTGCATATCACAGAACTTAATCTCCACACAATTCTCCAAACCTCTACACAGCTCAGACAAGAGTGTGAAAGTTACTAAGCTACATTCCCGTCCTACAAGAATAAAAGACCCTGGCCAAGTTCAGGTGCCACATTTTTAAATATGCAAAGAGTGATAAATGAACTACCTCAGTACATTGCACAGAGCTGTGAAACAAACAGAAACAATAAAGGAATACTCAGAGTGAGTAAGGTTTGCAGAGGTGAGTCACATTCAAAGAAACACGGGGCTGCCCCAGAACAAGCAACAGGAAGCACAGAGCGAACTGCCATTTTTTCCTCGATTTCAATATGACCTTCATGGCACCACCCTTTAATTGTTTTAAACAACATCCATTTACTGCTTTATAAAAGGCCCTGGAAGCCCATTAAGCAGCTAAAAACTATTGGTTTCAGATTGGGAGCCAAATGTGATACTTGGAGAGATGGCCACTTCCCCCAAACTAGGCTGTCAGCATAGTCAGCAGACACTGAAGCAGCACTTTTAAACGCATCTCAGAACAAAGGGGGCAAAAGGAGGCTGAAGCCTCAGAAGAAGTGTTGAAGATGAACTATTATCCTGATCCCACACAGGTCGCAGGGCAATTTTGTATCATCTCAGACCCCAAAGAACAATCTCAGCACTCCTGGACTGCGAGGACCACAAACATTCTATAAATGTGAGTATCTTGAAATGACAATTTGGGGGCATGTGGTGGTTTAGTGTTCAAGCCGCCACCATGCCAATGGCACCCATGTGAGCACAGTTAGGAATTCTGCCAGCTTCCCTTCACACAGCTCCCTGTTACAAAGATGCCAATGGCACCCATGTGAGCACAGTTAGGAATTCCGCCAGCTTCCCTTCACACAGCTCCCTGTTACACAGAAGATTCAACATGCATAATATGCACGTTAAAAAAAAAGTCAGAAAGCCAAGCATCCAAGGAAACAACACAAGGACAAAATGCACTGAATTAAACAAAAGTAGAAGCAGTTACAGCTGCTGCCATCTGCCAGACTTCTGGAGAAAGGCAGCTTAAGTTCTGGTTGTGGAAACCCATGACCCAAAACGCATCCCTAGCTGGCCCCGTGGCGTAACTGACAAATGCAGCAGTCTGACAACCCACGCACGCATTTCAGAAAGCTGGAGGAACAGAGCTAGCCGACACCCGAGAGACAGTTCACCAATATCAAAGGCCAGAACTAACAAAACAGCAAGTCACATGAAAAGGGGGGCTCTGAACAGCAAGAGCTGGATCCCTGCAGAGACTTCAATAAAATCAGCAAAACCCAGGTACGTTAATACACACCCAAATACACATTCAAATATACAATCAAGAAAAAAGAAAAAAGGCACGAATAACCACCATCAGAAAGGGAGAGCCATTACTACAGATCCTAAAGACATTCAAGACACCTGAGGCAAAGCCTAACAAAATTCACATTTTTTTAAAATGAGCACTTTTTTGAAAACAGCTCAATTTTCAAAAAATGCTCATATAAGATGCAGCACTCCACATTATTAAGTGAATTACAACTGTAATAAAGATTTTACGCCCAAGGCAAGTCCTGTGTAGTTGAAGAGAACCAATGCCACAGAAACTCAGAAAACAAGCAATGTTTCTAAATTCCATCTTCCGAGTTCTCCCCTCCTGATGTACACATTTGTTTTTCCCAGCCCTGCTGGAAAGCACTCTCTGCTTCGCCCTGGCACTGCCCTCGGCACTCTTCCCTCTGACCCTCCCCAGGTGGGCTCCCCACATCTGCAAACCCACCTGTGCTAGCAGCCTCGCGCAGGTGTTACAGGATCCTAGCGCCCCTTCCTTAGCTTAAGGGAGCAGCACAGCTGACCCTATCTCAACACTTGCCTCTGTCCTAAGACCCCTTGCAAGAACTCACAGGAAGAATTCCTTTACCCCCCACAGATAAGGTCCTGCTACATGTTTTTTCACAGACTTCAAAACCCCAATCGAGTAACACCCAATCTACTTTCAGACTCACACTGTTGCAGTCCACCTTTGTCATTCTAAAGCAAAGCACTGTCCCCCACCCCGCCTACATCTGACAAAGGAAGCCCGTGTACATGATGGCAAATCAGAGGCCCACACGAGACGGTCATCCACTGCTCGTCCCCAGATCTGGACATGACTTGGGACAGGGACTTAGCAACAGCTGCCTGACCGCTTGCTGGGTGCATGACCGATGTCAGTGGTTACCTTACTACACGGCAGGCCTGAGGACGCAGGCCTGGGGGCTCTACACCAATACCTTCCTGCAGCTCTGGGGGCTGTTCCAAGGCACAGCTGGGGCCTCACCCAACTCCTTGGTGAGCGACTAGGCTGGACAGCCTTGGCCACCTCAAGTTCCAGACTCGTGGATTCAACATCTTCCAGATATTTCCACTGAGTCCCACTTTACAAGCTGTCCTTTGAAGTCTGTTCCTTTTCTTGGGCTGACTTTCAATAACAGCATCAATGTCAGAATCCAGTTTGCACCTCAAATTCCAGCTCTTCATATTCTCCAAGTCCTAGTATTCTAAGTTTTTCATGTTTGTTTTTCCACCACCTACCCACTGCTTCGCCCTTCCTGTCTTAAATTACTTGGAAGACACGAAGATGGAAACAAAGGACAATAATGCGTCAATGGCAACATCTCTTACCTTTGCTCCCATATCTGCAAGCTGGTTTGTAAAAGTCTTTGAGTAATTTTCAGTTCTCTTGGAGGACCACACTTCAACATAGGCCACCACATCTGAAAGCAAGAGTATCAGCAGGAAATTGACATTTGTACTTCCGGTATCTCCTGCCCAAGGGATTTTTCGTATATTTTACTTACATTAAAAAGCCAACCTAAGGGCCCAGCACTACAGTACAAGAAGACACTATTTGTAGCACCACCATCCTATATGGTAGTAGGTTCAAGTCCTGGAAGTTCCACTTCCAATCCAGCTCTCTGGGAATGACTTGAGAAAGCAGTGGATAAGATACCAAGAGCTGGGCCGCAGCACAAACGTGGGAGACCCAGATGGCACCCCTGGCCTCAGCCGGCGGTCGTAGCCGAGCGGGGAGTAACCCAGTAGATGAAAGAGTTTCTTTTTGTCTCTATAACTCTTTCAAATAAATATTTTTAAAAGCCAATTTAAAATCTCTTCTATTAAGGACCTACTCAAAACAGCACCAGTGCAATTTATGATTCTTAAAATATTAAGCAAACAACGTTATTCATACCATGTCACAATCTTCGTTCCTAACACTTAACGCTCCTTCAGACTCCTACGTTAGCCCGGATGCAGCCGGCAGAGGCCTGTGCCACGAAGGGACAGCACACACTCTGGCTTTCCAAGTCACACAGCAGCCTCACCACCACTAGATGCTTCTACAGTATTTACTTTTCTTTTAAAAAAACAGATTTACAGAGAGGAGAGACAGATCTTTCATCAAGTTTGTTTGCTCCCCAAATGGTCACAGCAGCTGGAGCTGAGCCAGTCAGAAGCCAAGTGCCTGGAGCTTCCTCTGGGTCTCACACATGGGCACAGAGATCAAGGGCTCGGTCACCTTCGCTGTCCTCACAAGCTTAACGTCACAGGGAGGGCCCAGGGACCACCAGCAACGAGCCAGCAGCGCAGCGCTCACATACAACTCACAATGTTACTGACTCCCTCCGGCAGTCACTCCCACAGGTGCAGCACAGCCTGAAGGCCCTAGGGAGGGGCAGGATGTGGCTCAAGGGTGGCAGAAGCAGTTTGCGCACCAAACTGAGGGTTGTCATCTTATTAAAATGAAAGCACCGCGTTCTAAAGGATTTCCAGGTGCGCACAGCAATAGGGAATGTCTGCAAACTGTCGCCAACTGCGGAGAAAGGCGCAGCTGGGACGGGAGTTAGGAGATCGGGGTGTTTCTCCCAGCTGTAAGGGCTCTATCTCACCCCAAACATCCCTAGACACGCACCCAGCTCCGCCAAGCCGGCAGACGCGGGGCCGAAGCGTCCGCATGGAGGGGCAGGCGGCCCTCTCCCGAACCCCACAGCTGCCCGCGCCCCTGAACTCACAGGGACACCAAGGAGCGTGGGGCTGCCGGGAGAGCCGAGAACCCAGGGGCCCCGGGCCGGACGGCCGTCCCCAGCAGGAGGCTCGGCCGTGGCCTCCGCGTTCCGGGAGCCGTGTCCGCTGGGGCTCGGGCCGGAGCCGGGGGACCCCACGTCTCCACGGGCAGCTCCGGGGTGCAGAGGGGCGGGGGCTGCTGCCACCAAGTGCCGAGGCGCGCCCGCCACCACAGGTGTCCACAGGTGTCTCTCCTGACGCGGCGCGCCCCTCCCGCCCGGGGTGCAGCCAGTCGCCTCACCTTTCAGTATGGAAGCCGCGGCGCCGCCGGGGGCCGCCATGACTCGCGCGCCTCCGGACCGCGTCCCGCCGCACGAGACTGACGGAGCGGGCGCCGACGGGGCATGCGCACAGTGCGTGCCCCTTCCGCGCGCGCCGCCCCTTCCGCGCGCGCCGCCGCTTCCCGGGCGGCTCCGAGCTGGGCGTCTCGGTGCTGGCGCGAGATCACCCCGGCTGTCCCCACAGCGTGTGCGGCCGCTCCCGCCGCCTCAGGGCCGGCCCTCCGACCGGGGGCAGTCACTGGGCGCGGGCCCCGAGGGCCACAGGCGACACGCGCGCCCTTCGCCGCCCGAGGGCCACACAGGTGGTCCGCGCGCGCCCTGCGCTCGGCAGGGTCCAGGTGTGGCCCGGGCCTCCAAGGGATGGAGGAGGGTCCCGCCCGACCCCACAGGGGCAGCCCGTCGGCCGCCAGGACGGTGCAGCCCTGCGCGCCGGGATCCCGCCTCTTCAAACTTGCCGCGCTTGGGAGCCGGTCCGAAGGCCCTGGCGGGGAGGGCCGAGCTGTGCGTGGATAAGGGTCGCTGAAGCATGATGGTTACCAGGAGGTGGACCCCACGTGTGTGCCCGGCCCCTCTGGGGCTCCCAGGGGCACCCGTCCCAGAGCTGCGGGGCACTGTGCGGGAGGAGTCACTGGGAATAGTAGGCAGTTAGGGTTTTTCTGGTCCCTGGTGGAGTTATTCTTTTCAAAAATATGAAATTCTGTTTCTCCCCCATGTCTTAATTTCCCCAGAGCACGTTTCTCCCCGGGACACCCTCTTTGCCTTGAAAGACACAGGGGTAGAATTAACACCCATTAGCACCCAGGGTGACCCGCCTAATCTCACGGCCTCCAGCTTGTTGGAGCGGGAGGAGGAAGTTAACCAGTCCCACCCTTCCGAGGTTTGATTTCTGTTACCAGAAATGCCCGGTGGGTTCTTTCCTCAGCTTAGTATAGAAATAAAAAGCGTGGAATCTGTTGCAGACAGAAACGTTTGTTTGCGAAGGGACCAGGTGAGCAGGGCAGGGGAACGCACCTTCGGAGAGAAACCCAGGAGGCGGGGGGAGAGACCAAAGCGGACACATCAGAGGGGAGAGAGACACCAGAGGGGTGAGAGACACCAGAGGGGAGAGAGACACCAAAGCGGAGAGAGACACCAAAGCGGAGAGAGACACCAAAGCGGAGAGAGACACCAAAGGCTTGAGGAAGGGTCTTGGGATTTTAAGCATTCCCTGACCCCTGGTTTTTAGGCGGGGACCTACAGTTGAGATGTTCCCCATTGGGTGGTCCTCTTAATCAGGTAAGGCCAACAGCTGCACTGACAGGGCTGGAGCTGCCAGAGCCCTCAGCTGCTTCTCCTGTTCCCAAGCTGCTGTGTTTGTCCTGCAGAACCAGCTCGAGCTCAGGTTGTGGTGTCTCCACAGGTGCTACTGGCCAAACACAAAACCACAACTACTTGCTTGTTTTCGTAATTCATGAGTGGAAACAGCCTGCATTATACAAAATTGAATGAAACAGTGGTTTTGTTTGAAGGAGGGAACAGAGAAACAGTAGGGGCAGGCAGTGATAGCTGGTTAACATTGGCTTACTTTTTATTCACTCATTTTTAATAGTTGTCTGAAACAGAGACCTGCAGCGACGAAGAGGCCTCCCATCTGCCGGTTCACGTCGCAGACGACCTTACCACGGTGGCTGGGCCAGGCTGCAGCAGGGAGCCCAGAGCTTCCTCCGTGTCTGCTGTGTGAGTGGTAGAAACCCAAGCGTGTGGGCAGTGGGGCGCTGCTTTTCCCAGGCCGCAGGCAGAGCTGGCTCCGAAGCCAGGACAGGAGCCCATGCCACGTGGGAGTTGAGGTAACAGACCTCTGCCTTACCAGCTATGCCACAACACTGAGCACCTACCTTTTATTTTTACAAATAGCAAATCAGAGGGGACTGACCACTGCTTTTAGAACAACATGTTGTCTTTGGGAGCCTTCTGCTTCGTTACAGCTGCAGTTTGACAAGATGGCCTTTCCCCTAAGTGACTGCCTTCGGCGTGGCCAATCAGAAGCCAGAGCAGCCTCCCATCCCCAACCTTGGGCAGGCTCTCCCACCAGGCTGACTGAGTGACCTAAACTTGAGAGATTCTCGTTCTCACTTGGTTTCAGTGTAGATGTCTGGTTCCAACATGGGGCTCTGGAGAGATTTCCAGTTCTCTGGAAGGAGTCCCTGAAGGTCTAAACTCCTCAGTAAAATCAGGCCAGCAAGCAAGGAAGGGGAGAGGGGCGGAGAGCAGGCACTGGATCAGTGTACTTGGAGGCCCCACTCCATTTTCCGCTAATCCCCAGCCTGGGAAGCAGAAGATGAAGGGTTAAGTCCTATCACCAGTGTCGGAGGCTTCCAGTGTGGCAACGCTTCTATGGCTTAAACTGCGGGCTGAAGGTGTAGCACCTGTAAGCCACTCATAAAGGCTGCAGCTGCAAAAGCATCAAGCAGGACAGCGCTTACCTGTGGACAGCACTACTGAGGACGGTCAGCTGGAGGAGAAGCACCTCAGGTCATAGGTGTCCCAGCCAGTGGCACTGGCTGCTTCTAGACAAAGACCTGACCCTTTGTGCACCCCCCCCAGCGCCCCCCAACAGCAGAAAACCACGGCAGGGGGGGGGGAGAAAGTCGGCTTTCCAAAGCCGGACTCCTGGGGGCACAAACCCAGAGGGGAGGACTCTTTCTACTCCATGGGTCCCCAGAGCACCTCTCCAGAGCAACACCAGGGGTCATCCCTGTGTTGGTGCAGTGAGTGAAGCCACTGCCTGAAACGCTAGCTTCCCAGCTGGATGCCTGTTCAAGTCCTGGCTACTCCATTTCAAATCCAGCTCCCTGCTAATGACAAAGGAAATGTGGCCAAGCTAGCCTGAGTCCTTGGGTTTCTGTACCCACATGGGAAACCAGGAATTAACTCCTGACTCCTGGCTTCGGTCCAGCACAGCCCTGGATGTGACAACTGGCGAATGAATGAGGGGACTTGATCACTTTTTTTCTTTCTCTGTGTCTCTCCTCTCTGTAACTATACCTTTAAAAATATTCTTACAGAGTAATACCGGACACACAACAAGTCACGACATCCAAGGCACTGTTGTAGGACATTCGATGAGAAAACACGGTGGTAACCTTGTTTCTTGCCTCACACGAAAGAATTTTCATGTCGACAATTCCAGCTTGCAAAGCAGGATTTATTTAGGAACTTGAGCTAGTTTAATTTGATATGCCATGATGCCACAAATTTGATTGAGATTTTAAGGTGAAACAGGATAGTTTCACGTTTTCAAAATTTCCCCCAAGATATGTGTGAATTATAAAGGCAGAAGTCACTTTATAGTGGAGCACTGGGTTTTTTCTTTATATATTTATTTATATTTATTGGAAGGGTAGAGTCATAGAGAGGAGAGACAGAGGGAAAGTTATTTCATTCACTGGTTCATTCCTCAAACAGCTACAACAACAAGGCTTGGTTGAGTAACGAATCCAGGTCTCCGATGTGGGTGCAGGGGCCCAAGGAGTCGGGCCACAAGCATGTAGCTGGGTGGGCTGGAAGTAGAGCAAACAGACATTAACTAACGCCCACATGGGGTGCTGGGAACCAAATGTGGAGGACTAGCCTGCTGAGCCATAACTCCTGCTTGGGTACCATCTCTAAAAAGTGACTACAAGTGGCCAGTGAGGGGACAAAGGCCGATGTTGAGACTGTCCAAGCCCAAGGTATTGACCACATCCTCAATGAGTGACATGAGAATTGCCCAGCTAGTTTCTAACTAGTTGAGTGACCACCGGGGGGAATGTCTTCCCCTCAGGTTCCTGTCCCGACAAGGAAGAGTCAGTGACCGTTCAAAATCCCAAGATCCTTCCAAAAACCTAAGTGTTTCTCCCTCGTTCCTTTCTCTCTTTTATTTCAGTTTGTTTTTCTAGTTTATTTTATTGTATTTTGAATGTTGAAGAATATAGTGTTTGGGCCTGATGCAATAGCTGTATTTGCTAATCCTCCTGCTTCAGGTGCCAGGATCCTGTACGGGTGCCGGTTCATGTCCCGGCTGTTCCACTTCCCATCCAGCTCCTTGCTTGTGGCCTGGGAAAGCAGAGGAGGATGGCTCTGCAGGGGCCCCTGCACCCAGATAAGAGATCTGGAAGAGGCTTCTGGCTCCTGGCTTCAGATCCATTCAGCTCTAGCTGGTGTGGCCATATACGGAGTGAACCTGCAGATGGAAGCTCTTTTTGTCTCTCCTTCTCTCTGTAGATTTAACTTTTCAATAAAAATACATACATCTTGAAAAGAAAGAATTAAGGGTTCCTTCCCATAGCATACCCTCAACCCTGCCCCTGGCTCAGCTGGGCTCACACCGGGGCTGATGTGCCCCATGCTGCCACTTCTGTTGTGACATGTGAGTCCTGGCCCTGAACCTGTCTTCGCGGTGGACTTCCAGGCACAAGCAGAGCAACAAGCAACATGGTGTCAGTTCTGAAGTGGAGCATCTCTCAGTCCTGAGGCTCACACTCTGAGGAACTTCAAGAATGCACAGACGCTCAGTGTCCCAGAGGGCCTCTAGAATGCCTTGTCCATTTGTACTCTCTGCACTGGGCTGGCCACAAGAAAAAGATGCGTGATGGTAAGAGCCCTTGATCCCTTAGGGTGGAAACGTGTGGAGTCCCATCTTGCTGGCGCCTCTCAGCGGTGCATGGATGCCTCCTGGGACCACACAGTTCCCCTGAAGCGGGTGGTGGTAGCCCTTCGGCACCAGAGGAAACCGCACAAGCTTCTCTGAGGGGGAAAAGCTCATCCCTAAACTGCTGCTGTTGGACAGCAGTGCAGCCAAGAGGCGAGCCCTGGTGTGCCCTGCTCGGCCAGCCCACTAGCACTGCTGCAGTAGGCTCGTCCTGAAGGCAGGGTCCACGGGGAAGGGAGAGGGCACCTGAGAGCCAAGGACAAAGCCGCCTGGACAAAGCAGACTGGATTTACCTCCCTACCTCCAGGGCTGCCCCTCTAGCTGAATCCCTGCTTCTCCTAATCCTGACTTAGGGAGACTCTCTGATGCTTCCCAACCCAGCTCCTTTCCCTCCCTCTGGGGGATGCACTGCAGGGCAGCCCCACCCTTACTCTCTCCTGTTGCCCATTTGTAGGGAGCTGGTTACCACCCCGGGGAGCCGGACTTTCCTGGAGCAGCCCTGGGGTGGGGCGCTGTTCCTCTCCCAGCTCTAAAGAGCAGGAACTGTCTCTAAGTCCTTGTTGCTGTGCCTCAGTTTGTGGCCAGCAGGTATGGACAGCTTCTGAGGCACAGACTTGAGACCATTGAGGTAGGGAGGGACCCAGCAGGTGACAGAACTGAGAACGGTTCCGGGTTCCCAAGCTGCTGATGGGACAGAGACGCTGAGGGTCCTCTGGCAAGGCATGCGCTTTGCTGGGACCACCAGCAGGCACAGCAGGCTTCTCATCTCCTGAGTGAGTCCTGAGTTTGGCCCTGCACGACTGCTCTGTCCCATGCTACTCCTTTGCTGTTTTATTTATTTATTTTTTTAATTTTATTTTTTTCTTTATTTTTGACAATCTTTACATAGTTAATTAGGGCAAAAAAGGTTCAAGGGCTACAGGAAAGTGGGTAAGACTATTTTTTCCACATTTTTTCCTGTATCTGTGGTAAAGGGGGAGACAAAGGGAGAAGCCCCACCCAGTCTCCCACCCATCCCAGGTCCCTGATGTAGGGTATGCTCCGAGGGTCTTGCTCAAGTGGTTTTGATAGTTCAACAGTTCTGAATTGTTGCCAGTCTCGCCATTCCAAGCACAGTGAGGTCGCTGCAGAAACCACTGGTTGACATAGTCCATCATAGAGTCTCTGTTTGCCCAGTTTTTCACTGCCAACATATGGCTGGGGTAGTTGACTGACTTGTTCTGTCCTCTGTCTTTTCTTGGTCCTTTGCTGTTTTAAAGACAACATAAGGCCTTGTGTAGCTTCAGCACAAAATGCCTGCTTTAAGACCCTCTACTCTATTTAATTTTTAAACATATATTTTTATTGCATTTCATTTTTTTAAATTAATTACATTGCATTATGTGATACATTTTTTTATGCACTGGGATTTCCCCCGTCCCTCTCCATACCCTCCCCCCCACGGCAGATTGCTCCACTTTGTTGCCTTTCCATAGTTCAAATTCAGTTGACATTCTTTCATTGGAGGTATTTACCAAGCATAAAGTCCAGCATCTTATTGTCCTGGTAAGTTCAGTGGTTTCTTGGTGAGACCATCTCTGGTCTGAAGGTAGAGCCGGCAGAGTATCATCCCAATCAATTAAAAGCCCCAACATAATATTTCCAACCATTTACAACATTGTGGCATTAATTGACATGGTATTAATTAACCAACGTGTTAATAGGAAAATGCAGGTTCTCAAGCACAACCTGTGACTTCTTCATAGACATTTCAATTTTGGTTTATATTCAACCGTGTTCTATACACCTTAAAATGGCTTAGATTGCTATTCAGCTGTCTCGTGCCTATTTTAATTTTAGTCTTATAGCAGTTTATAGCTTTGAAGCATGTTTTCGCTGAACCTGGCTGTTTTTCAGGTGGTCTAACTATAATTCTAACAGGATATATGTCAACAGTTTAGGTGAGCATGTTTAGGAGGGGTGTGCAGTGAAATCTTCCATACCCCAGTGAGGAGTAACTAATCTTTGTGTCCCAGCCAGTGAGTTATAAGTGCATCCCCGCTGACCGTTTCCTGTCTGTTTCTAAGCTTTCCTTGTTGTTCTCTGTCTATCTATTCTAGTTTTGTTTGTTTGTCTGTTTGTTTTGAGGGGTTTCTGGAGCGCTCCTGATGGTTATTACGAGAGGGGGTGGGGACCCAAAGTTGGAAGCAGACAAGGACCAGAGAAAGCTCCTCTCCCTAGTCCCGAAGGAAGTTTACTGTTCTTCTGTTTCTGCAGACCGCTCAGGGATCCTGGTTGTTCCAATGACCCTGGATCCTGCAAGGCAGGATTTGGGCTTCTTCCATCCCATGTGGTAGATCCAATTGGGGGTGGGTGGCCTCAGAGTTCTTGAAGACCCTCTACTCTAAATGCAAGGAGCTCTGGACCGCTTTCTGTGAAGGACACCCCCCCCCGCCCCCCCCGGAACCAGCAGAGCCTTTATTCACTTACTGTTTCTCAAGTCATATTCACTTTTTCTTTTTAGATTTTTAAAAAAGATTTATTTTATTTTTATTGGAAAGTCAGATATACAAAGAGGAAGAGAGGCAGAGAGGAAGATCTTCTGTTTGATGATTCACTCCCCAGGTTGCCCATCCAGACCCATCCAAAGCCAGCAGCCAGGAGCCTGGAGCCTCTTCCAGGACTCCCACACGGGTGCAGGCTCCCAAGGCTTTGGACCGTCCTCCACTGCTTTCCCAGGCCACAAGCAGGGAGCTGGATGGGAAGTGGAGCTGCTGGGATACAAACCGGCACCCAAATGGGATCCCAGGGTGTGCAAGGCGAGGACTTTAGCTGCTAGGCTACCACTCTGGTTCCATAGATGTTCTTTAAAATCTTTATTTTTGATGATGTTTACATAGTTGAGAAGGATGTGTGCCCATGTGAACCACTGATTAGCATGGGAAGGGTCAAGAAATAGGGGAAAATAGATGAGGCCATTGTTTCCAATTTTCTTTTTCTTTTTGCTGTATCTGGGGGAAGTGGAGGAGGGTAGAGAGGGGGAGAAGCCATACCCAGCATCCCAACCGCATCAGAACCTGCTACCCCATGACATGACATCACAGGTTCCCAGATGTAGAGCATGGTCCGAGGGTTCTGCTCACATGGTATCAATAGTTCTGAAATGCTGTCAATCTCACTGATCCAAGGATGAGGAAGTCCTTCCAAGGTCCATTGGCTGACATAGTCCACCTGAGAGTCTCCATTTGCCCAGATCTTTGCTGTCATTGCTTGGTTGGGGTAGTTGTCCAATTTGTTCTGCCATCTTTCCTCTGCTGTGGTACCTGATGTCCTCTGCAGGCCCCAATGGACTGCCATATCTTCCATGTGCATCTGTGCCTGCTATCCACTGCTCTATTGTAGCCACTGAGGAGGCCCAATTCTGACACATGCACTCATTGGTCAGATCACACATCCTACGACTCTCCCCATGGTTGGGGTTATGAGTCCAGCAGTTCAGTTGATGGGATCCCCAAAGAAACTTTTTCTGAGGTGATCCCATACCTGACTCTTGTGTGTGCTTGTCAGTACAAGGTCTGGCTCAGTCTGTCACCCATATATGCCTAAATACACACTGATGGTTGCAGTTGCTGGTTCAGTTCTATCTCCAGCCCCATCTCTTTTGCAAATCAGTGGCTGCTGTAGCTCAGCTCAGCCCTGCCCACCACACACTCGGCCCTCGCAGACACCAGCAGGCACTGTAACGTTGGAGTGACCACCAATAGGCCCGCTTCCAGTCCTGGTTTCTGTGCATGCCAGTATGTGCAGTAGACTGGTCCAGTCTGTTCCACATCCCGTTCAGCTCTCATATACATCAGTGGTCACTGGAGCGTAGATCAATCCAACCGACCCCATTATCCAGCCCACACTCATGCCAGCAGGTACCACTGCCTGTCCAGCCAGGTCCTCCCCAAGCCCTGATTCTCATGCTCACTAGTGGGAGCTGCCCATCAGAGAGGTGCCAACAGTTTCCCTACCAGGCCCACTGCCAGTTCCAGATCTTGCACTTTGCAGGTGGTTCTGCAGTCTTGCCTGACAGGATTGGTCCCTAGTCCCAGCACTTGCCAGCTGATGCTGCGACAAAGCCAACAAGCCTGCACTTAATTTGGTTCATGCATGCACCAATGGATAAAGTCAGTTAGCCCAGCCTGGCTTGCTCCCAACCCAGCTCAAATGCAGGCCGATAGGTGTTGTAGCCTTATCCAGCCTAGTCTGTCCCCAGTCCTAGTTCTCATGTTCACTAGTGGGAACAGTGACCTGCCCTGCCCCCTTACTGGGTTCACACCACCTCCCTGCCCCCACAGGTCTCACATGTGATAGTGGGTGCTGTGGCCCAGTTTGGCATGACCCACCTCACCTTGGCATTTGCCAGTGGGTGCTGTGACCTGGCCCAGCCCAGTCTGTCCCTAGTTCCCACTCGCACTGGTGGGTGCTGCAGCCCAACCCAGCACAGCCAGCCTCCAGTCCAAGCCCTAATGTGAACTGTTGGTGTTGTACCTGATCCACCTCTCCTATGCTCTGTCCTGGTCCTCAGATCTGCCAGAGGGTGTTATGAACTGGCCCAGCCCGGCCTGCCCCTAGATAACAAACCTGGCCTGCTCTGGGCTTCTCCCAGCCCTGCTTCTTGCATTCACCTGCAGGGACTGCATCCTGACAGAGAAGTTCTCCAAGCTCCTTTATCAGGTCTCCTCCCAGTGGGAGTCTCCTCCCAGTGGGTCCTTGGCCTGGACTGACTTAGTCCATTTGCTGTCCTGGCAGGAGTGGCCTTGGTGAAGGGTGCACTTTTGTCCAGCGAGTGTGGAGCAAGTGATGGTACAGAAAATGCACCAGACTGTCTGGGCTGATACGGGCGTATCTGTGTGGTGAGGCCTGTGAATCCCTGGAGGAGGATCACTCTCTCCTGTCACCAGGCACCCCATCTTCCAGCTGCCTTATCCTTCTTCTTTTCCATGTTGCCTGTTCATTTTGCAAATAAAACTCTATCTGCAACCAATTCCAACATTTTCATTTCTATACCAAGTGGAGGAAAGCATCCACCCGACCTTGCTAGTTACCGATCTGATGCCTTGAGGAGTCCAATAATATTCCCGGTGTTCCTGCCAATGATGCAAGTCCAAACCCAGGATTTTCCTATAAAATCACTGGCTACAAAATAAAAAATGCGAAGGTTACAAAAGACAAAGAAATGTGAGCAGTTCCATTACATTAAAGGAAATTGAAGAGGCTGCAACTAAATACAATGTATATTATGGGTCAGACCATGAACTGCATACAATTTTTAAATATTTTCTGTAAACAATATCAATCAAAAATTGATGTGGTTTAGAAAAGATCTCTGAATTGGATAAGATAATTAAAAGTATTTAATTATTTTTGTAGAAAATGCAGATCAGGTTTACAGAGAGAAGAAGATATGGAGAGAAAGATCTTCAGTCCTTTGGTTCACTCCCCAAGTGGACACCATGGCTGGAGCTAAACCAACTGAAGCCAGGAACCAGGTGCTTTTTTTGGTTCTCCTGCCTGGGTGCAGGGGCCCAAGGCCTTGGGCCGTCCTCAACTGCTTTCCCAGAACACAGACAAGGAACTGGATGGGAAGTGGAGCAAGCAGGACATGAACCGGTGCCCATACAGGATCCTGACACTTGAAAGGTGACAATTTCTACATTGAGCCATCACAATAGGCCCCTTTGGTAAGATTTTGGTCATCACACTATGGTTAGAATTATATAGGATATCTTATTCTAATGCAATGCATACTGAAGCATTTACATGTAAGTGGCATAACTGCGATTTCCTTCCGTATGTCTGAGGGTGAAGCCCGGAAGCACTCGCACATGCATTCTTAATGCAAGAGCAAATGTGGTGATATCGCACTATGTGGGAATCTGGGGCAATGGCTTGTGTGCATTCATTTCACTAGTTTTGTTATTTTCTTATAAATCTGAAATTCTGTCATAATAAGATTTTTTTAAAAAGTCTGGCAGGAAAAAACTGGCTTGTATTAGAGCCTTATTAGTCCTAGCAGGTAGAAGCCACGCACCGCGGCTGTCACAGCACACCCAGCCAGACACCAGTTCTGATGGACGTGCACAAAGCAACAGCGCTCCAGGACAGCCAAGAACTGTGTTACTGTAGTAGTCATTTACCATATCACCGTGTCTGTTTCTTTAATTTTTTTTTTACTCCAGCAGTAGGCAACTGCCTAGTTTGCCTTGTTCTCAGGCAAGTATTAAATTGTTGAGAGAAAAGCAGCTGGTAGCTGGCAGACATTCAGGAGCTGGTTAATGCCAAATGTGTGTTGATTATACTGGTATGCCAGCATAGTTGCTTAATTCTTTTCTTTTTTCTAAATTAAAAAAAAATTTTTTTAATGATACGTGGGGACAATGAGGAAGTCAGGACTGGGACACTCCACCCCAGTCTCCAGGCAGGGAGGTCGCAAATTGCCCAAAGGGGGCGGTCTAGGGACATTTTCTAGTGGGAGCAGCTGAGGGCATGTTTTGCAGCAGAGAAATGACTTCTGGACTCTTCCATACACTGTGCCACTGCACTTTCAGGGAACTGAGATGGAGTGGTTTAGAGAAGGAGAATCAGAGTGCATGTCCGGGTCGGGCCAAGGCAGCTGCCCATGCGGGAGACCGGGGTAGGCCAAGGAGCATCGCCTGCCACCCACTAGTACACGGAAAGGCTGGGGTGGCGATGGGAGTCTGTCCGGCTGGGCTAGGCTGCAATACCCGTCCACAGGGTCAGAACAGTGGAGAGGAATGTCAGGCTGGGGACAGCACCCACCAGAGAGAACAGGATCTGGGGGGGTGCAGATTCTGTAGGGGGCTTCTGGGCTTTCTCTGGGGACCATAGCATCTGCCAGAGAGCTGGGAGTGGTGACTGCCCAAGCCAGCAGATTCTGTAGGGGACTTCTGGGCTTTCTCTGGGGACTATAGCATCTGCCAGAGAGCTGGGAGTGGTGACTGCCCAAGCCAGCAGATTCTGTAGGGGACTTCTGGGCTTTCTCTGGGGACTATAGCATCTGCCAGAGAGCTGGGAGTGGTGACTGCCCAAGCCAGCAGATTCTGTAGGGGACTTCTGGGCTTTCTCTGGGGACTATAGCATCTGCCAGAGAGCTGGGAGTGGTGACTGCCCAAGCCAGCAGATTCTGTAGGGGACTTCTGGGCTTTCTCTGGGGACTATAGCATCTGCCAGAGAGCTGGGGGGGTGAACGGGCAACCCAGAATAGACCACAGAACTCACTTGACAGGAACCAGCCTGACCCTCTCAGGAGTTGGGTCTGGGAGGAGGCTGGATGCGTCCAGGCTGCAGCACCCACCAGGGCACGCAAAGGCTGGGACTGAGGGAGGAAATGCCGATCAGAGAGCTGCCCTGGTAGAGGAACTTGGGAAACTGCTTCTAGGCTGCAGCTCCCACTGGTGGATGTGACGGTTGGGACTGTGGACAGGTCAGACCAAGTTGGGCTGCAACACTCATTAGCATGCGCATGGCCTGCATCTGGAGGCAGATTAAGATAAGTTCACGGCACACACTGGCATGAGCGAGAGCCAGGATGGAGTGCAGGCCAGGTCTGGTTGAACCACAACAACCACAAGTTTACAGGAGGACCAGTGCTAGGAGTAGGCCAGGCTGCTGCACCTGCTGGCGAGAGCTAGACTAGGGGCAGGCTGGGCTGAGCTAGGCTACAGCACTTGTAACTGAATGCAGAAACTGGGAGCATGCTTTTTTAGACTGGTGCACAGCACCTTTGGCATGTGCAGGACCCAGGGCTGGGAGTGGGTCTAGTTGGGGAACCTCTGGGACTCCCCTGCTGGACCACTGTTTCCATGGGTGAACGTGAGGGCTGGAACTGGGGACAGGCCAAGCTGGGCTTAGCTGCTGCACTCACAAGGATGCACAAGGGCCAGATTATATGCAGGACAACCAGACTATGTCAGAATACCAGCTGGCAAGTGCCAGGAATGAATGTGAGTACCCCCTGGCAGGCTCAAGATATGGGGCTGGGAACATGCCTGGTAGGGCAGCTATGGGCTGTACAAACTGCTGGCGAGCCTGAGAACCAGGGCTGGGAGCAGGCCAGGCTGAGCAAGGTGGTAACATCTGTTGGCATATAAGCCTAGGATCCCATGTGGACACTGGTTCTAATCCCAGCTGTCCCACTTCCCATCCAGCTCCCTGCTTATGGCCTGGGAAAGCAGTTGAGGATGGCCAAAGCCTTGGGAGCCTGCACCCATACAGGAGACCCGGAAGAAGCTCATGGCTTCGGATGGGCTCAGCTCCAACTGTTGTGGCAACTTGGGGAGTGAATCATTGGACAGAAGATCTTCCTTTCTGTCTCTCTTCTCTGTATATCTGAATTTCCAATAAGAATAAAATAACAAAGCTGAAAAAAATTAAAAACAGGCAGCACAGTAGCTCCATTTGTGAATCTTCCACTGTTAAGCAAGGACATCCCATATGGGCGCTGGTTCAAGTCCCGGCTGCTCCACTTCCCATCCAGCTCCCTGTTTCTGGCCTGGGAAAGTAGTTGAGAATGCCCATAAAAAGCCTTGGCACTCTACCCATGTGGGAGGCCTGGAAGAGGCTCCTGTCCTGGGGAGTGAACCAGCAACTGGAAGATCTTTCCCTCTCTGTAACTCCTTCTCTCTGTAAATTTGCCTTTCCAATAAAACTAAATACATTTAAAAAATCAGTCCTTTTTGAAAAAGACCCGTCCCTGGCTGAATAAAATGCCAAATGCAGGTGATGGTAGTGTCCGAGGCAGCTCATCTGGGAACCAAGGCCAAGAGCTCAGGGCACAGAACCCCCTCGATGAGCACCCAAGCTGCACTGCTTCCTGTCAGCCTCATGTGTTCGCTTCTCATTCCGTGGTTTTTCCCCCGGATCCCCCTTGAGCCCTCGTGTGTTTCAGGAGTTGCACCGGACACTGGACATGCTGTGAGGAACCTCTTCTCATTTGACTTCTATCCTCCACCTCTGAGGGACACGCCCACTGACGCCTAAAACCTCCTTGTCCGGAACAAAGTGCGTGACAACTCCGGGAGCCCGCTCAGAGCTCAGCTAATGCAGTCGGAGTTGCCTTGTTTTGTTGCCTTTCTCTTCAGGGTGTTTAATAAACTAATTCCATGCAAAGGCAGAAGCCTGTCAAGGCCCACGGAGAGCCTCCCGGCTGCATCTTGCATTTCCTGCAGAAGCCTGAAAGATGAAAGCCATTTCCCCAACCAGTGCTCGCTGGGCATGAAAGGGAGCGATGCTAGAAAGCCTTTAAAACACACTCAGGCCATAGTGGAAGCTGGCTTTGCTGCGGCCCCACTCGGGCTCAGTGGGTGGCTTTCAGACACTTCTTCCCATTTCTTCCTGACAGCGCTCGCACAGGACTCAGGAGGGGAAGGACTGTGAGAAGCCGTGGCAAACCAGTCAGATAAAAGGTCTGGCACTTCAGAAGAAAAATCCCGCGCCCTGGAGTCTGGGCTGCCTGCGGAATGTGCCATTCTCAACAGCACGGCGGAAGCACGGAAGCCAGCAGTGGAGCTGGGTTTCTGAGGAGTTCATGAATTTCAAAGGTGAAGCGCAGATCACTCAGGTACATTTTTCCTGTGGGGTGTTTCTGTAAAACCAAAACAAAGGCAAGAAAGACAGTGACTAGCATACATTCAATCTAATAGAGAACCTCATTTCTTGGCAAAAATAGAGTTCTCTCATTATCTGAGAAGCTAATCTTCCTGGAATATTGGTAGCAAAATACTCTTGTTTCTCTTCAACGGTTTGTTATTTACTGAAAGCATAGTCACTGAGAGAGAGAGAGATGGAGAGACAGAGCGACACCTTCCAACTGCTGATTCATTCCTCAGGTCGTTGCAACCGCCACGCTGGGCTGGGCAGAGGCCAGGGGTTCCCTCCAGGCCTCCTATGTGGCTGACAGAGCACATCGGCCATTTTCCGCAGTTTTTCCCAGGCGTTAGTAGGGAACGAGACCAGAAGTAGAGCAGGCAGGACATGAACTGGCGCCGATGTAGGATTCCAGTTGTGCAGGCAGCGGGCTTACCTGCTGTACCACAACCCTGGCCCTCCCAAATACTCTCAAACTTAAACTTCCTTTCAAATAAATTGTCTTCAACAAATTTACTAAAATGTGTACTGTGAAAAAACTGTGCATGAATATAAAAATGTTTACACCAAAAGAAGCTATCTTTTAACACTATTTTCCATGAAGTTTCTTCATAAATTGTAAAATAAGGATATTATTTGATGACATAGAATAACTAACATCAAGCATTCATAAAAACTGTAAGTACCTGAATTGAGAGAGTAATGAGAAGGGCACCAAGCAGAAGTGGGCATAAGACACTGGATGGCAAAAATAGTCAATTTTTTATTTGTATCTTGTGTGTTACATCAACAAAAGTGAAATTTAGTGGCTAGCTGAGGAAACGTAGAACAATGAACTCAAACGTGAGTCTAAGTAAGATAAGACGTTAAATTGATTTGAGCAAGAACTCCCACCTGCGGGTTTGTTCCCCAGAGGCTGGGCAGCCTAAAGCCAGCAGCTAGGAATCCATGTGAGGTCCTGCAGGTGGCTGGGCACCATCACCCCTGCCTCCCACGGTGGCCCTCGGCAGCAAGCTGGGGTTGGGAGCCTGAGCAGTGTGTTGGACTCCAGCACTCTGACACGGCGCCTGTGCCCCTCCATCTGCTGAATGCTCAACCAGGATTTCTCACCAGGGACGCCTTCACTTTGACATCACATTTTACTCAACTGAAGATTCACAATAAATGCCCATAATTGCTATCCCTGCTAGGATCTACATAAACATCACTCAGCAAACCCAAAACGGTTACCCATTTATATGCTGAATAAATGAAACTGTTAAGACAAATTTCCAGGGGACTGGTCCTGTTGTAGGTTCCGGCTTGCAGCTACTGCAGTTACTAAGACACCTACATGTGCCGCTCCCCCCTTGGCAGCGCCCTCTGTGTGGGCCTCCTCCCTCTGCTCCAGAAGCTGTCTTGCCGCCTCGGGGGGTCCAGCTCCTGGAGGACCCACAGGCACGGCAGGGAACCCAACAAAAGTCCCATGCAGAAAAGAGGGAGAACACACTGTAATCACTGTGCTGGTGGATGGCATTCTAAATGCCCATGGATCATTGCAACTAGCTGTCATTCTGAGCTAGCCCAGTCTGGCTGCCCCAGTGCCCTCTCCCCTGCCCTTACTCCTGCCTGGCTTCAATGTGACCAGTCATGGACGTGTGCACACTGGCTAAGCGGCCTGCTCCAGCACTCAGCCCCACATCCTCTCTTCTGGAGGGTTGTAGCCTGTGCCATGCTCTATGTTGAATATTGTTCCTAATTTTTCATGTTTATATGCAGAGATAACTTTATGAAAGCTGACTGCAATACTCTTGCTCCTTAAGAGAGATTTTTGAGAAAGTGTGGGGTGTAGTGTGCTATTTTGCTACTTGCATACAATGTAAATAATGAATAAGCCATGGTAACTAGTGTATTCATTTATCATATCTTTGTGGTGAGAATGTTCACGATTTCCTCAGCTAGCTGTTTTGAAACAGACTCTACCATAGTGTTAGCCACAATTACACCTCTGGTAACAGTTCACGATGTCCTCAGGCTTTATGCATTTGGCAGCACTGTGCAAGTATCACTTTGTTTTTTCTTTCTTTTTCTTTTTTTTTTTTTTTTTTAAAGATTTTATTATTATTGGAAAGCCAGATATACAGAGAGGAGGAGAGACAGAGAGGAAGATCTTCCATCCGATGTTTCACTCCCCAAGTGAGCTGCAACGGTCGGTGCGCGCCGATCCGATGCCGGGAACCAGGAACCTCTTCCGGGTCTCCCACGCGGGTGCAGGGTCCCAATGCATTGGGCCATCCTCGACTGCCTTCCCAGGCCACAAGCAGGGAGCTGGATGGGAAGTGGAGCTGCCGGGATTAGAACCGGCGCCCATATGGGATCCCGGGGCGTTCAAGGCGAGGACTTTAGCCGCTAGGCCACGCCGCCGGGCCCTGTTTTTTCTTTCTTAAAGACCCTGAGAACCTCACAAAGTCATGAAGTCCATGGGCTTGAACCTGCGTATCCAGTGTAAGAACACCCAAGAGACTGCCCAGGCCATCAAGGGCCTGTGTGTGGCTCTTAAAGAGAAATGCTGTTTTTATATAGACATTAGGAGAAGCAGGGATGATTTGAATCCTGGTTTAACCAGTCCCCGTGGTTATTAATGCTTTTAATTTTTGGACCCTTTATTCTCAATCATTTAGTCACTTTTATTAAAGAAAGAATTAGTGCGGTGCATGTTCCTATGTTATGACAACAGTATCAGTCCATCAGCCCCAATGATGTGGATACTGAAATCCCATCATTGGGATTTAGTTACAAGAAAAAAAGGGGGGAATGAAAGGGAACATTTGGGATTGGAAGGACAGTATAGGGCAGTGAAACATTTCATGATAGAGCCTGGGGGCCTGAGAGATAAGGGGCACCTGCAACTAGCCTCCGCCCCTAATTGCATGGCCCCCTCCCTGATTATGTTAGTGATTCCCCCTCCCTGCTTATGTTAATGGTTCCCCTCCCTGTTTATGGTTCCCCCTTCCTGTTCATGGTTATGGTTTTATGATTTTAGCCTTAGCTTAGCCTTTAAAAGAACCTCTGTACAATGATTCGGGGTCAATGCCTAGCCTCCTGCGTGAGGAACTGGCCTCAGCCCCAGCGCGCTGGTAATCGAATAAAGCCTCTTGCTTTTGCATCAAGTCTCGTCTTCGGTGGTCATTGGGGAAACTCACTCCCTCGAAACAATTGGTAAGGTTTTTTTCCCTGCTGGGGGGCCTTACACCACCACCTCGGTGTTCCCTCTTGCCCACCTGTGATGCTCACCTATCATCACCTAGAACCTGAGAGGGGGTGGTGCTGTATTGTGTAACCACTCCCCTCACAAGCTGCTATAAAGGCTCATGATAGGGAGGGGCTCTCTCTTGGCAATAGACCTCATTCGCTCTGGCACTCTGGCTCTTGGCCTTCCCAGTACCTGCTTGCTCTCTGGCTTCCCAAGGACAGACTGAGGACAAGTATTCCCTGAACATGGCCTCTGTAGTCCTCACCTTCTGTTCACCGCTTGGGCGGGGCAGTGAAGATAACAATGCTAAGATGCTTTGTATTTCTAATGTGTGTACTATCAGGAGTTCCAGGAGAGGTGAAGCCTAGCAGTAGTGGAATGTGGGCAGAAAAGCCAGGGAAAGGTGAATGTCTGCAGCTTTGTGAGTGTGTCCAGTTCATTCGTTGCCAGTCTCTTAGGATAATCTATATTATTGGGGAAGCTGGGACATAGGTCTTCAGCTTAACGGATGGACTTCAGGGTAATGACTGTTCCTCTTGGGGTTATGATTGACTGGATTGCTATATGGACTTGTGATTTGCTAATTTCAAGTGGGTCCTGTTGTCGTCAAGTTTGGTTAATAAAGACTCCTTAATAAATTCTAGGCTTGTCTGGTGTGACCTTGGTCACACCCCACAACAATTAGACCACAGAAAATGCATGGTTTGAGAACCAAAGTAATTTTATCAGAACATTTGGCCATCTTATCAATTGCATTGAATCAGAAGTGACGCAGAAGTGAAGGCTGAGGCTCCTGCAGTTTGAGATCAGACAATGCATATGTGGCTCCTAGAATTACCTGTTAGGAAGCAACCTTTCTCTCAGTCTGCAAGGTTATACAGCTCCTGGGAGTCGAGACACATGGACTACAAGACCAGCTGTTCTTAGCAGAGTGGCTGATCCAGGGTGAAGAGTGTTAGATTTGGAGGCAATTAAAACAAAGAAGCTTTTAGTTCAGGCAAAAAATTTTATTAGTAAAGAGAGAGTCTGACAGACTTCTCTCTGGTGGGAGATGGCCTGGGGACCACTTTTACATGGTGAGGTGACCGCGTGAGGAAAATGGCTGCCCAGTGCAACACTGAGCTTTTATACATGTTAGCTGTGGGGGATGGGAGAAGGTGGCAGCGCCTGTGTTTGTGCAAGGGAGTGAACTGTGCAGGGTACTAGTGCGTTGGGCTGAGACACGGTCTGAGTGGTTGCTGCAGGCCATTCCAGACATTCCTGAGGAGATAAGGCCAAGATGATCCAGCTCAGGCCCACTGGGCTCAGGCCAGCATCCTGCTCTGCCCATCCAAAGAGCTGGTTCAGTAAGGAAACCATCTGGCTGCCATGTGAGGAGTCAGATGGGCTAACAGGCAGAGTCTACGGTCACTGGTGAAGTTACTTTCTGGGAACATAAGATCTTGCTTCTCCTCCATTGTACCCTTCCTAGGGCACATTCTTTCTGGCTTTCCCCCAACTTGGCCCTGAAGGAGAGCAAAGGGACAAGCTGAGAACATCAATTCCTATTACTTGGAGTTGTTGTCATGTCAAAAGCAGCGGCTGTGGGGAGGACACCACCAGCCACACCCTTCTGACAGGCTAGGCTGTCGGTGAGGTCCACGCTCCTCCTTGACTCATTTGTCTCCCTCCCTGAGCCGGTGCATAAAGGATACCACTTGCACCATTTTCTTGGGGTTTCCTCCCTTGGAGCCCCACTTCTGTTACTATGGCGGAGACCTCTCTTTCTTAGATAAATATTGCTTCGTACGCTGAAATTTTCTGCATGAAATGATTCTTTCATGTGAGACAAGAACCAAGTTTGCTGTCATCTTTTGCATTAAATTTCCTGCAACAACAATTGTCTTCCCAAGTCAGTGTTTTGTGTGATGGACCAGAGGCTGGTAGCACTTGAATATTTCACAGGGAAGTCTTAAGGTAAGCCAGGAGCAGCACAAACCTCAAAGTCATAGGCTAAAGTGTTGTGCGTTGACCAAATTCATCCCCCCAAATGAGTCAGAGGCAGACACTTAGAAGCTCAGGAGTCTTTGTTGCCTGGCTGGTGTTGACCGGTAGACTGCCCCATTGTATCCCATGTAGAGGAGGGAAGCACCCAGCCAGCTGTACTCAGGGGGTTTTAACTAGTAATCATTCAATCAACTAAGAGACCATAGGTATATGGTAGGAATTATTCAATCAACCGGAGTGGTGCAGGACACCCAATCAGTTTAAACATTGGGTACCCTAGACTATCCAGTCAGTAAGGGCTGCATCCCATCTGGTAGGAACAGCAGGACTAAGCAAGCAGGTCCTTCCCAATCTGTTCACAGAAAACAATTTGGATCAATCGGCTTACTGCTAACTGCCTGAGCTGTAAAAGATCTCATCCTGGGATGAGATAGGCATGCTCACTTCTCTTTCGGGACATTTCAAGAATCCAAGGTTATGGCAAAAGTCAGGTTATGGACATGTCCCGGAAGTATTTCAGAAACCTAGCCTTGTGTTGCCATTTTCTATTGTCTGGGCTGTCACATAAAGGAGAGTGTTAAGGGGCAGTTGTTATGAACTGAACTGTGTCTCCTTAAAACACATACGTTGAGGCTCTCAGGTTCATGCAAGGGAAATTGAAAACACAAACTGGAGAGGTGACTAAGATAAAAGATTCTTGTGAAGAATGGGCCTTATTCCAACACGACTGTCACTCAGAACTCTGTCCCTGAAAGCCACACACAAGAGCCCTCGTGAGGATGGCTCCAAGCCAGGGCAGAGCCCCCATGAGCAGCTGCTGCACCTGCTGGCTCCTCCCCTGAGCTCTGACTTTGTGTTAAGTCATCCAGGCTCTGTTGTTGTTATGGCCCAAGAAGACTAAACGAGCATCGTACTCAATGCACACCAGATCTTTTCTCAACTTCCATAATGTGCTTCACATTTGAACACAATGGCTCCTAAAAAAAATCCAGGACTTCATTAAATGACAAGGACACTATGATCTGCCCTGTAAGAGCTGCCAGTGCCAGCGTAGCCACAGGTGTCTTGGTCCCGATGGGATTATATGACAGGCACACACTGACCCGGAAATACAGAGAAAATAGACCATATTTTGGTCTTCCTTGAGAGAGAAGGAAGTGTTCTACAGGCTGTTTGCTATCGTTGTAACATCTTGCTGTTGCTCCTGCAATAATTTATCATAAATCCAGTGTTTAAAGAAAAATATTGCAAAAAGAAAAAAAGAAAAGCCTGGGCCCAGATGATGACTCATTGGCTGCACCCTCCCCTTGCCAGCGCCAGGATCTCATAAGCACGCCAGTTCATGTCCCGGCTGCTCCCCTTTCCATCCAGCTCCCTGCTTGTGGCCTGGGAAAGCAGTCGAGGACGGCCCAAAGCCTTGGGACCCTGCACTCAGTGTGGGACACCTGGAAGAAGCTCCGGGCTCCTGGCTTTGGATTGGCTCAGCTCTGGCCATTGCAGTCACCTGGGGAGTGAACCAGGGATGGTAGATTTTTCTTTGTAGCTCCTTTCCATTAAAATCAACAAATCTTAAAAAGAAAGAAAGAAAGAAAGAAAGAAAGAAAAGCAAAGCACAATGTACTGCCTTATGTGACTGCAGAGGTAAGTTCAGTTCAGGAGTTTGTGATTGTCCCTGGTTTCAGTGAGGATGTCAGGACTGGATTTTCTCTGGAAGCTCTAGGAGAAGGTCTCTGTTGCCTTCCAGATGCTGCCCACATGCCTTGGCTTGTTTGTCACATCACTCCAACCTCTACTTCTATCGTCGCATCTTCTAACTCTAGCCTTCCTGTCTCCCTTATTTATTTATTTATTTATTTATTTATTTATTTTTTTTTTTTTAATTATTTATTACTTTTAATTCATTAATTACATTGTATTATGTGACACAGTTTCATAGGTACTTGGGTTCTCCCCACCCCTCCCCAAACCCTCCCACCATGGTGGATTCCTCCACCTTGTTGCATAACCACAGCTCAAGTTCAGTTGAGATTCCCCCATTGCAAGCATATACCAAACATAGAGTCCAGCATCTTATTGTCCGGTCAAGTTCAATGGCTTCTTAGGTATACCCTTTCTGGTCTGAAGACAGAGCCAGCAGAGTATCATCCCGATCAAATAAAAGCTCCAACATACCATCAGCAAAAATTTACATCATTATGGAATTAATTGACATAGTAATGAGTAACCAATATGCTAAAAGTAAATGCGAGTTCCCAGCCACCTTCTGTGACCACCTCATTGACATTTCAATTTTAGTTTATACACAACATATAACATTCATAACATAACATGTTATACATAACATCATATCATCTTAAATTAAGGCAAACATGTGGTATTTAACCTTTGGGGATTGGCTCATTTCCCTTAGCATTATGGTTTCCAGTTTGGCCCATTTGGCCACAAAGAACCGCATTTTGTTTTTTTTAATAGCTGAGTAGTATTCCATGGAGTAGATGAACCATAGCTTTCTTATCCAATCCTCTGCTGATGGGCATTTTGGCTGCTTCCATGTTTTTGCAATTACTGATTGTGCTGCTATGAACATAGGAGTGCATGTTGGTTTCTCATAAAACAAGTGTTCTGGATATATTCCTAGGAGTGCTATTGCTGGATCATACGGTATGTTGATTTTGAGTTGTTTGAATATTTTCCATACTGATTTCCATAGAGGCTGTACCAGCCTTATTTATTTTTTTAAAGAGTTTTATTGCAAAGTCAGATATACAGAGAGGAAGAGATACAGAGAGGAAGATCTTCCATCTGATGATACACTCCCCAAGTGACCACAACAGCCAGAACTGAGCTGATCCAAAGCCAAGAGCCCAGAGCCTTTTCTGGTTCTCCCACAAGGGTGCAGCGTCTCAAAGCTTTGGGCCATGCTCAACTGCTTTCCCAAGCCACAAGCAGGGAGTTGGATGGGGAGCGAGGCCCCTGGGATTGGAACTGGTGCCCATATGGGATCCAGGTGCGTGGGAGGCAAGAGCTTTAGCCGCTAGCCTACTGCGTTGGACTTTCTTGTGCTGTTCTTAAACCCACTCAGTGAGTTCAGCATTATCTTCCCGTCTCATAATCTTTAGTTCTATTATGCCAAGTCTGTTTTGTCATGGATCTAACAGATGTGTTTGTTCCAGTAGTTAGAAAGTGAGTCTCTTTATGGAGTATCTGACTTACCAGTTCTACGCCTAATATGGCTAAAGATTTGAAAAGATTTAGGAAAGCAAGACAGTAAGGTATTTTACCTGTTAGAAGGGAATAATCTTTAAAATCCCCCAAATAATTAGTTTATTCATGTAATGAATACTTTAATCAATTATTTTAGACACTGGATTGATGGATTATTTTACGATAGCATTATTTTTCTCAGTACAAGGTATACATTTTTTTATTTCACAGCAATTAGCATACTATCATTATGTAGGTGAAGACTTTGTGGTCAATCCAACCCTGGCTATAGAATGCAGTCTTGTTCATATTATCCAAACTCTTTGGCTCCAGGTTCCCCACCTATTTATTTTATTTATTTTTTAATTTATTCACTTTTTAATCATCTTTCCCTGTCTATTTAAATAGTGATGCTAAGACCCATAGTAGGATTTTTTGAGCTGTTAAATGACTTCAAGCATGTTATGTGCAACTTAGAGTTCCTGGCACACTGTGAACAATCAAGAAATGGGTGTTTCTTCTTATAGTCACCAGCTTTCTACTCATGGTACCTACTATATTCTGTGCCACCATTTTGCTTACCATGTTACGTCACCACTTCACTTATAAAATAGGTAGGTAGAATTATCTCACTTTTGCCTAATTTTCAGCATTGTTAGCACAATCAAATTCTATGGGAAGGTGCTTTGTAAACATTAAGGTGCCATAAAATGCAGCATTTTGAACCCTTTTTATTGCAAAAGATGTCTCATGCTCACACAAATATGAGACATGCATATGAACTGCTTCACACCCTTTAGGAGAACCATAAAAAAGAGACAAGACCAAGCGCTGAGGAGGATTGCAGCAACAGGATCATGGCTGAGAGTGTGAAATTGTCTGCAAACTTGAACATAAATCTTCCACATGACTCAGCAAGTCAACTCCAAGATGCTCAATAAAACAAAAATATGTGGCAGACTTGGCACATGAGTGTTCCTTCTGTCTTTATTCATAATGGTCAAAAGTTAGAAGGAAACTCAATGTTGATCAAATGGAAAATAGACAAAGCAAATTTCCATACAATATACTACCCACCAATATGAAGGAGCTGCTAGGAACAAGTTCATGAGCACATGCTATGGTGTTCATGAACTTTAGAAGTCTTGTGCTCTAGATAACTGTAGAAACTGTGATACTCTAAATAGCGTCTCTTTGATAAAAACAACAAAGACACCAGCAAAAGTTGTCAAAATTAACTTCCTTCAGAACTTCTGATATCGACCAGACTTGCAACAATATGGGGCATATATGCTCAAGAAAAACAGCTGAACCTTCCCAAACCAGTAAGCAACGTAAAAACTTTACATTGTAACTGGTTCTATTCTTCCACAGCTTCTTCTTTTTTTTTTAAGATTTGTTTTACCTATTTATTTGAAAGGGAGAGATTCCATTTTCTACTTCACTCTAAAAATGGCTGCAATAGCAGAGGCTTGGCCATTCCAAAGCCAGGAGCCAGGAACTCCAACTGGGTCTCCCATGAGTGTGGCAGGAACCCAGTCACTAGGATCATCTTCCTCTGCCTTCCAGGGTGCGTTCTCAGGAAGCTGCGTTGAGCAGCCAGGATTGGAACTGGCACTCCGATATGCAATGCTGATATTGCAGGTGGTGCAATGGGTGTTTAACCTGCTGGGTCCAGTTCAATTTTTATGCGCCTCTTTCCAGCTTGCAATAACTTTAAAAACCACTGACTCCATCAGGTTAAAACAGAAGCATAAGTATAGCATCCAGTAGAGCAGAATGGAATTCCCTGCTGTGCTCAGCTGGAGCTCCACAGGCGGGGCGCCTCTCAACAGTCTGCCTACCCGGGCAGAGGCGCAGGCAAGCGGGGACACAGCAGCGTGCCTCCCAACAGGGGATCACCTTTGGAAAAAAGTGTAACAGGGAGAGGAGCGGTGCACTAGGGCAGGGCCGCAGAACTCCCCGACCCAGCTCGGGGCTGCGGACTCTGAGCAGCAAGCAGCAGGAGACTCAGGTGGAATTCCCTGCTATACTCAGCTAGAGCCCCAGAGGCGGGGCGTCTCCCAACAGAGTCTGCCTACCCAGGCAGAGGCGCAGGCAAGCGGGGACACAGCAGCGTGCCTCCCAACAGGGGAACACCTTTGAGAAAGTGTAACAGGAAGAGGAGCCCACACTGGGATCGGGCTGCAGAGCTCCTGACCCAGCTCAGGGCTGTGGACTCTGAGCAGCGAGCCACTGGAATCGCGGGTAAACAAGCCTTGAGTAGAATTTTTGCCCAAGAAAATCCGCTGGACCTAAGGACAAAAGTTTAACCAGCTATTTAAAATATGTTCCAGGGACAGTCATGTGGTGCAGTGTGTTCAGCTGCTTCTTGGGGTGCCACATCCCACACGAGAACGTTGTTCTAGTCCCAGTTACTCGGCTTCAGTCTGGTTCCGAGTAATACATCACGGGAGGAAGAAAACAGTGGCCAAAGTGCTTGGGCTTCTGCCAGAGTCGAGGGAGTCCTGGAGAGACTCTGGTCGCTTAGTTCCAGCCTGGGCCAGGCTGGCGATTGCCACCATGTTTCCAGTGGATGGAAGGTGGATGGAGGGTCTCTCTCTTCTTACTTTGACTCCCAAATAGATGAAAATAAACAAACATAAAAAAAATGTTCAAAGAACCAAAGTCTACACAATCAAATACACAACTAAATAAGAATGTTTTCTTTTTTTTTAAAAAAAATATTTATTTATTTTTATTGGAAAGTCAGATATAAAGAGAGGAGGAAAGGCAGAAGGAAGTTCTTCTGTCTGATGATTTACTCCCCAAGTGGCCACAATGGCTGGAGCTGTGCTGATTCTTAGCCAGGAGCCAGGAACTTCCTCCAGGTCTCCCACAGGGGTGCAGGGTCCCAAGGTGTTGGGCCATCCTCTACTGCTTTCCCAGGCCACAAGCAGGGATCTGGATGGGAAGTGAAACAGCTGGGGTTAGAAACAGCGCCCATATGAGATCCCAGTGCGTTCAAGGCGAGGAGTTCAGCTGCTAGGCCACAACACCAGGCCCAGAATGTTTTCTTATAAAAGAGAAGATACTATAAAGAACAAAAAGAGGCTGGTGTCACTGTCATCGTTTGTTGGGGGTAGTTGTCCAGTTAGTTCTATTCTTCTCCCACTACAGCACCAAATGAGCTGCCATATTCTCCTTTTACAACAGGTTCTATGTCCACTGCTCCGAATTCTTCATTAAGTAGGACATGTTCTTGTAGGCAAGTCCAAGTACCTGGGTCAGGCACCCCAAGCATTGCCAGATTCCCCATCCCTGGAGCTCACAAACCTGGCACCCACCTAGTAGGTGGACCCCAAGACATAGATCAGGCAGCCCACGCCCCGCCAGATCTCCCACCCATGGGGCTCATGAACCCGACATCCACGTAGTAGACCGTGACCCACATCCTCAGATCAGTGAAACTGGCAGCATTTCAGAAGTATCCAAACCATGTGGACAGAACCCTCGGAATATGGACACATTGAAACTCTGGGTTCGTGTGAGGTGGTGGCTCCTCATCCTCAGGTACTAGGACATGTAGAAAGTCATGAGTGGTTTCCTCTTTTGTCTCTCCCCTTCCCCTAGGAACAATTTTCCCCAAATCTCAATCCTTCCCACCTTGATCAACCATATAATCATTATTTTAAAAAATATATAAATATATAACAAAAAAATGAAGTCTAGGGTTGGAAACATAATAAAGAGGGCCTAGCACAAGTGCTCAGTGACCAAGTCCTCACTCATCTTGCACACTCCAGGACCTGATGTAGGCACTGGTTGCTCTACTTCCCATCCAGCTCCCTGCCTGTGGCCTGGGAAAGCAGCAGAGGATGGCCCAAGTTTGGGGCCCTGCACCCATGTGGGAGACCTGGAAGAAGCTCCTGGCTTCAGATCGGTGCAGCTCTAGCTGTTGTGGCCGTTTGGGGAGTGAACCAGCAGATGGAAGCTCTTTCTCTCTGTCTCTCTCTTTACAGAGCTGCCATTCCAATAAAAGTAAATGAATCTTTTATTGTTATCTATTTTTGAAATTATTTATTTTTGATGATACAGTTCCTTAGGCTCAGGAATTTCCCCATGCACCTTCCCCCCACCCTCTTACCCCACTATTTTCCTCTATATTGTAACAATAGTTTAACCCCTCAGGAGCAGTCACAAGTACATCATTCTGCATTTTTTCCCCTTAAATTTCAGGTATAGAGAATGATACAGTGTCCAGCATTCTATTGTCAAGATGTCTTTAACAGTTTCATTGGAAGTCCACCTTTTATGCAGAAGTAAAGATGTGTACTGCGATGTTTCTCCAATTCATGGCATACTTGTCTCCATTATACAGATCCTCTAGATAAATACATGTATATACATGCTTACCTATATATCTATTGGTCTTGTGTTTTGCATGAAGGTTGCCTTATATGAGACAGAGCATATGGTATTTGTCCTTTTAGACAAGCTAAGTGTAATAGTCTCTAGTTGGAACCATTTTTGTTGCAAATGCTAGAATTTCATTCTTTTTAATAGCTAAGTAGCATTCTGTGAAGTAGACATGCCACAGTTTCCTAATTTCTCTTTTGATGAGCATCTGGGTTGTTTCCATGTCTTTGCTATTGTCGATTATGCTGCTGTAACTGTAGGATTACAAATCACTTTCTCATAGGCAACTCTCATTTCCTTTGTGTATATCCCCAGAAGTAGGATAGTGGGGTCACACAGCAGCTCAATTTTTAATTCTCTTAGCACTCTGCATACTGACTGCCATAGTGGTAGTACCAGCCTACACTCCCACCAACAGTGAAGGAGGGTACCTTTCTCCTCGAATCCTTGCCAGCAAGTTCTGTTAGCAGAGTTCTGAATGTAGGCCAGTCTCATTGGAATTAAGTGGAACCTCAATGTGGTTTTTATTTGTATTTCCGTGATAGCTGGGGAGCCTGAACATTTTTCCATATGTGTGTTAACCATTTGAATGTGTTCTTTTGAAAACATCTGTTCATTTATTTTGCTGGTGTCTTCACAGTTATTTGTTTTGCTGTCTTTGAGTTTCTGAAGTTTTTTGTAAATCCTGGATGTTTTTCCCCTTTCGGTTGTGTAGTGTGCAAAGATTTCCTCCCATTCTGTTGGTTACTTCACTTTGTTGATCTTTTTTTTTTTTCCTGTACAGAAACTTCTTAGTTTGTTGAGATTCCATTTGTTTATTTTGGCTTTGACTGCCTGTGCTTTTGCTGACTTTTCCAATTCCTATATCTTAGAGAGTGCGCCCCATGCTTTCCTCTATCTGTTCGCTGGTTTCTGGGTGCAGCTTCAGGTTCTTGATTCATTTAGAGCCGATTTTTGTATAAGGTGACAGGTGGGGGTCTTGCTTCTTACCTCTGCAGGTTACTATCCAATTGTCCCAACAGCATTTGTTGAAGAGATAAGACATTTCTCTTGAATTATTTTCAGTTCTTTTGTCAAAGATTAATTGGCTATGCATGTGTGGTCTCCTGGAGTTTCTGTTCTGTTCCACTGATCTTCTCTGTTTCTGTACCAGTGCCAGACTGTTTCGATGACTGCTGCTCTGTAGTATGTCTTGAGATCTGGATTGTGATTCCTTCCGCTTGATTTTTATTCTTCAGGATAGCTTTGGCTATTCGTGGTTGCTTGTGTTTCCAGATGAACTTTTGTACCATCTTATCTATTTCTGAGAAGAATGTTTTTGTGATTTTGATTGGGTTCACATTAAATCTTTATATTTCTTTTGGTAATATGGACATTTTGATGATATTGATCCGGCCAATCTGGGAACATGATAGATTTCTCCATTTTTCAATGTTTTCTTCTATTTCTTTTTCCAATGTTCTACAATTTTCTTCATAGAGTTCTTCCACATCTTTGGTAAAGTTAATTCCTAGGTAGTCAGAATTCCTCCCCAGTATTTCAGAGGGAACCAGCAGATGGAAGAACTTTCTATCTTTCCTTCTCTTCTCTCCTTAGATCTGCCTTTCCAATAAAAATAAATAAATCCCTTTTCTAAGATATATTTTTATTGGACAGTCAGATATACAGAGAGGAGGAGAGACAGAAAGGAAGATTTTCCATCTGGTGATTCACTCCCCAAGCGGCCACAATGGCAAGAGCTGAGGCAATCAGAAGCCGGGAGCCAGGAGCTCTTCCAGGTCTCCCACGCAGGTGCGGGGTCTCAAAGCTTTGGGCCATCCTGGATTGCTTTCCCAGGCCACAAGCAGGGAGCTGGATGGGAAGCAGGGCCTCTGGGATTAGAACCGGTGTCCATATGAGATCTCAGTGCATGTGAAGTAAGGAGTTTAGCCACTAGGCTGCCGTGCCAGGCTCAATAACCCCCCTTTTATTTTTTTAGGAAAAGAATAAAGGAAATGAAAATTCACCAGCAGAGCCTGCCTGCAGACCTAAACAGTCAAAACCAATCCTAGAAATTAAAGATCATTTGAGAGTATTCATCTGAGAGAGAGCGAGAGAGAAAAAACAACTAAAGAGAAATGAACAGAATCTTAGAAAACTGGGGCTCCAGGAAGTGTACCAACATTGGGTAATGGGAATACCAGAAGAGAACGCACACAGAGAAGCCAGAAAGAGTCCATGAAGGCAAAGTCACTGGAAATAAGCCTGGTTTCATAAAATACATTGCACAATGCATCCAGGAAGATCACCAAGTTCCGATGGCTCAAACTCAAAAGGATCCATACTTAACCTGATTATAATGAGACTGTCCAATGCTGAAGATGGAGTTCGAGTCCTAAAAGCAGAAAGAGGGAAGGAATTTGTCATATGCAAGAGATCTTCAATAACAGTTGACCACTCACGTGAAATCAGAAAGCAAAGAAACATCATAGGCAAAGTCCTCCTGCAACCCCAAATCAACCCCAAATCCTGCAAATGGCAAAACTCTTCTTCAAAAACAAACAAACAAAAATTTGTACTATATTTTCTTGTAACCCAAGCCTTCCTTTATGTAATAGTATGTTACAAAATTTGTGGGAAACTTTATAAAAAGATAAACATGTTCTACTATGAGCTGAATAACTCATTGAATTTTGATACTGCACAAAAGGTTTTGTTATGTCGCCAGTCTAACGTAGATGTATCTTTTGCAAAGTATGATATAATCGCCAAAATTATTTCAAGTCATAGAAGAAAAAATTTAAATATTTAACCACCAATGCTTTGCGTAAATGCTCCAAGCAGTGGAATATGATCACTGTTCCAAATATTTCTGCCCGGAACCGGAATCAGATTTCTTATTCTTGGTACTCTAATGTAATTCCATCAAAAATGTCTTTGAATATGTATTTATGTACTGACATATTCTGCAAATTCCTTATGAGAAGTCTTCGCTAATGTTGTTGGAATTGTTCATGTTTCGTGCACAGAGCATGCCTATATTCATTGTCTGTGCTGTTTTCTGTCACTTTCTAAGATGCAGAGCATCTTGTTCTGATTATAAGATAGCTGACACGCTTACAAAATAAAACCCTGAGCCCCCGTTGACTTAGGTCTGTTCTATAGCACAATATGTTTAAATGAGGATGTAGAACTAGACTGTAACGGCCATTCGCATTTATGGAAGGTCTCCGCGAGCTGTAGTGTCTGTCATTCCTCATTCCTGCAGTGATCCAGCTGGTGCATGTGACAGAGGAGTCACATAAGGAGTAAGAGGGTTGAAGTCCAGGCTTGCTGCATGGTAGCTACCTCAGAGTCACCACATTCCTCCAGATGAAGGCGTCAATCCTACAATTTGCCTTTCAAGCCCCTCACTCGCCTGAATCTGCTCTTAATGTCCCCAGGGGTCTCCCTGCCTCAACTTTTGTCCTTCCCTTCACTGACATCCTGAACTCTCTCTCTGAATCAGCACCGTGTTTTGCCTTCCTCAGCACTCAAACTCTTTGAATGTGTTTGACTACTTTCTCTCCTGCTATCACCAGCTCATCTGGGATCACCTACTGTCACCTGCTCATCTGGGATCACCTGCTGTCACCTGTTCCTCTGGGATCACCTGCTGTCACCTGTTCCTCTGGGATCACCTGCTGTCACCTGTTCCTCTGGGATCACCTGCTGTCACCTGTTCCTCTGGGATCACCTGCTGTCACCTGTTCCTCTGGGATCAGCTGATGTCATTTGTTCATCTGGAAGCCCAACAGAGCTTCATCTTCAGCACCTTTGCTTTTCTATCTCCTTTCCTCTCCTCTCCCTCCCCATCCCCTGTTTTCTCTCCCCCATTTTCTCTTTTCCCTTCCCTTTCCTATATTATTTTCCTCTTTTCTTTTCAGATTTATTTTATTTTTTTAATTGGAAGGTTAGGTTTACAGAGAGAAGGAGATACAGAGAGAAAGCTCTTCCATCTGTTGGTTCACTCCCTAAGTGGCCACAATGGCCAGAACTGAACCATTCTGAAGCCAAGAGTGCAGGGTCCCAAGGCTTTGGGCCATCCTTTGCTGCTTTCCCAGGCCACAAGCAGGGAGCTGGATGGGAAGTTGAGCAGCTGGGACACAAAACACTCGAAGGGGGAGGATTGGCTAGTTGAGCCACTGTGCTGGGCACTGCTTTGGTTTTTTTTCACCATCTGTTTCCAGGCTGGACCTCCACCATCTTCTGTGACTGTGAGCCCCTCAGCAGTGAGCACCATCCATCTGTAAGCCGTCATTGAAACATCCTTCAATACATCAGATGCAGTGCTAAACTCAGGATATGAAGATGGATACATTCACAGCTTAGATTACCAAAACATAGTCTGCCAGAGGGAAAATCATTTCAATATAACATTTGAAAATATTTTGGAGATGTTGTTCAGCTTATTAATTAACAGTGAAAATAGTAAGATATTCACACTACTTCAAAGGTCATTGGAGGAGCTACCTACTTATTTCTGACCAATTATTGGAAACCTGCTGGAATAAGATAACTTGGTGTGACATAAAACTTGCTGCTTTGCAGGGCAATGAACTAATATTTTTGTGGTTATAGGGACAGAAATTATTTTCATTTCTATCAGAAAAGAAATCTATGGGCCCGGCGGCGTGGCCTAGCAGCTAAAGTCCTCGCCTTGAACGCCCCGGGATCCCATATGGGTGCCAGTTCTAATCCCGGCAGCTCCACTTCCCATCCAGCTCCCTGCTTGTGGCCTGGGAAAGCAGTCGAGGACGGCCCAATGCATTGGGACACTGCACCCGCGTGGGAGACCCGGAAGAGGTTCCTGGTTCCCGGCTTCGGATCGGCGCGCACCGGCCCTTGCGGCTCACTTGGGTAGTGAATCATCGGACGAAAGATATTCCTCTCTGTCTCTCCTCCTCTCTGTATATCTGGCTTTGTAATAAAAGATAACTCTTTAAATAAAAAAAAAGAAAAGAAATCTATGTTTTTTTCAACATTCTTATTTTTTTAAACATATATTTTTATTGCATTTCATTTTTTTAAAATTAATTACATTGCATTATGTGATACATTTTTTATGCACTGGGATTTCCCCCGTCCCTCTCCATACCCTCCCCCCCACGGCAGATTGCTCCACTTTGTTGCCTTTCCATAGTTCAAATTCAGTTGACATTCTTTCATTGGAGGTATTTACCAAGCATAAAGTCCAGCATCTTATTGTCCTGGTAAGTTCAATGGTTTCTTGGGGAGACCATCTCTGGTCTGAAGGTAGAGCCAGCAGAGTATCATCCCAATTAAAAGCCCCAACATAATATTTCCAACCATTTACAACATTGTGGCATTAATTGACATGGTACTGAGTAACCAATATGTTAGTAGGAAAATGCAGGTTCTCAAGCACAACCTGTGACTTCTTCATAGACATTTCAATTTTGGTTTATATTCAACCGTGTTCTATACACCTTAAAATGGCTTAGATTGCTATTCAGCTGTCTCGTGCCTATTTTAATTTTAGTCTTATAGCAGTTTATAGCATTGAAGCATGATTTTGCTGAACCTGGCTGTTTTTCAGGTGGTCTAACTATAATTCTAACAGGACATATGTCAACAGTTTAGGTGAGCATGTTTAGGAGGGGTGTGCAGAGAAATCTTCCATACCCCAGTGAGGAGTAACTAATCTTTGTGTCCCACCCAGTGAGTTATAAGTGCATCCCCGCTGACCGTTTCCTGTCTGATTCTAAGCTTTCCTTGTTGTTCCTTGTCTATCTATTCTATGTTAATATGTATATTCACCAAGTCTGGGACTTTCATCGACCGTGAAGTTAACCCAGTCCTGTGGGCTTTCAGCCCCACTTGCTAAACAAGTGCCTGTTCACTTCTGTCTTGCGTCCCAGTGCTGAGGAACCTTGTGAACACTTTGCTCCGGCTGGTGACTTCTGGATTACAAACAGAGAACACATAGTTACAGTCCAAAGTGGCAGATTCACAGCACAATGTGGAGTTTTCTGGCACAGAATACAACCGTAAAAACCAGTTTCATATTATTCTGGAAACTGAGAAAAGAGTCAAGAGAGATTTTGAGAAAAAAAAAAAAAGATGTTTGAAATCCATTCCGCGATTGCTGATTTTGCCAACATCAACGAATTTTGTGAAAAGGTCTGGGAGGTTACTGTGAATTGCAGTTCTGACTTTTGCTGCTAGATGGTGCTGCTCTGCTTCTGAAACGCGAAGGAGCGCCAAGCCCTCGGAGCGCGCCCGTGTCCGGAACAGCCGCGGAGCCCGGGGGCTGCCTGCGGAAGCGTGTGCAGGGCAACCTGTCGCTTGGCAGCTGTGTAAGCCCCACACGAGGGGGCAGCTGTCTTGGGAAAGCGTCTCCCAAGTACACACGATAGTTACTGTGCGCCCAGATGATCTACTCTCTGGGTGTAGATTGCATTAGCAAGGCGGACCTTCCTGGAACAAAACGGCGTCCAATCACGCAACACCGCTTGGAAATTCTCTTACACATCGCAGTTATGATCATGGCCAACCAGAATCAATCTAGGAGTATTAGAAGACACAGAAAAGCAAAACGACAGTAAAATGGGACTCTCTGGGCCTCATTTCCCCAGAAGCAAGGCTGGCGGACTGTCTCTGGATACCTCGGGGATCGAGCACACCACAGGCAGTATGAATTTGACCCCGCCAGCCCTGCACTGGGTCCCGTGGCAGTCTCCGCAGCGCGGCCCTTCTCTCTGCCCCAATGCGGGATTCGGCGGTGCTGCGCTGCAGCCTGGCTCGGCGTGCACCTGTGCCGTCTTACCGTCGGCAGCCAGGTGGCGGTCACGCTGTGGCCCTTGAGGAGGGCAGGAGAGCCCTGTCAAACTGCTTCTTTGACGTTTAGAAGAAGGTGGGAACACTGCCACGGCAGGTGTGTTCGCCTACAGCTGTTCTCCTCACACGCTGGGCGGGCGTACAAGCCCAGCAATGAGAGGCTCTAGATGAATTACGCTGTCTTTGGGCCAGACTGCTACACCAACCGTTTAAACTATGTGAAGGATGCTATTTTGGGGGTGAAAAAAAATATGTTGACTGTATCTCTGAGAAGTGTTTCAGGATTGGACTGGAGCACAAAAAGGTTTTGGGAAGCACTAAGTATTTTGTTCGTGTTTCTCTAATCTATAAAATTAATATATGAAGCAATCTTTTTCCAGTGAAGCCTGTGTAAGTTATTTTTTCCAAGAATTACACATGCCTGTTCTGTTATTACTGTGTCTTAGTTTATTTATTTATTTTTAAAAATTAATTAATTTTTAATTAATTACGTTGCATTATGTGACACAGTTTTATAGGTACTGGGTTCCCCCCACCCCCCCCCATGGTGGATTCCTCCACCTTGTTGCATTACCACAGTTCAAATTCAGTTGAGATTCTTTCATTGCAAGCATCTACCAAGCATAAAGTCCAGCATCTTATTGTCCAGATAAGTTCAACGGTTTCTTGGGGAGACCATCTCTGGTCTGAAGGTAGAGCCAGCAGAGTATCATCCCGATCAATGAAAAGCCCCCACATTACATCGGTAACAATTTATAACGTTATGGAATTAGTTGACATGGTATTGAGTAACCAGTATGTTAAAAGAGAAAAAAAAAAGAATGCCAAGTTCTGAACCACATCCTGTGACTTCTACATTGACATTTCAATTATTAGTTTATACACAACCAGGTTCTATACACCTTAAAATGGCTATAGATTACTATTCAGCTGTCTCATGTCTATTTTAATTTTAGTATTTAGCAGTTCATAGTGGTGAAGCATGATTTTGTTGAACCTGGCTGTTTTTCGGGTAGTCTAACTCTATGTGTGTTAGTTTAAATAGAAAGATTTTCTTCTCTCTTAGGGCAACAATGGACCTTAGGATCAATGAGATTTTCAGTTAGTTATAAGAGTGATAAGAACCATAAAGTGTTTACCCTGACAGTGATTCAGTGTCAGTGTTTTGGCTAATTCTCACCAGCTTTAGTGTTCCCAAACTTGCGAATGACATTATTACCTGCTTTGAGCACATTTCCCACTCCACTTGTGGAAAGGGGAAGATGCCTGGGTTTGTCTCTTCATGTAAGTTAAGATGATTCCACACACAGTGGACAGCCAGGAGGTGCTAACAACTGCCACAATTAGGCATCATGGCACATGGGTTTTAGGAGAAATCATAATTTATTCTAACTTTCGGGTCACTGGCAAAGAGTCAACAATGACTGAGGGCCCTGGGATTCAAGGGGCCTGCTGAGGGCTCCAGCAAAAGGGCCCCTTTGCACCCACTGCTTCCGTTGTGACACTCAAGCTGTGGAGAGCTAATAAACGTTGGACATGCTCTAGCTCAACCTCCATGGCTGCATTGCTGCTATAATCTCGGAAGTATTTTCTCATTTTCACCTCCCTAGTCTCCGGAGAACTTCTGACCCCCTTTTCACTTCTTCCAGGAGACCAACAAGGCTTTAATTGTTGTCATTTCCCTTTTTGTGTCCTATGCCTCCACTGCCTTGATTTTGTATCTGGATTTCACCTACCCCAAGTCGAAGGTTGGAATGCATTACATAAAATCAAGCGAAATTCATAGGGAAGACACTATGTCAATCAAAATAGCTTGTTGCCACTAACAAAGTGCAGATGCTGACAAAGGAGAATTTAACTTTTTCTTCTTTGATTCAACAGAGTGAGTTCAGTTAATTATGTCCGCTTCTTTGTCACCTCTACTTAAGTACAAATATATAATTTGAAAGGGAAGGAAAGAATGATATATAGACAATCTCCATCTGCTAGTTAATTCTCCAAATGTTTACAACAGTCCAGAACTCAGTGCAGCTCCCTCCCACGTAGGGGGCGGGACCCACGGGCTTGAGGCTTCCCTTGCTGTCTCCCAGAAAGGACAGAGGCAGGAAGCCGGTGTCAGGAGTGGAGCTAGGACTACGATGTGGGTGGAATCAGGCACCACATCGATTCCCTGGGGATGTCCATTCGATGTCATCTGAGAAAGTCTGACGTGGAGAGAAATGTGGTTTTGACAGTTTTGAGATGCTGTTGGTTTCATTGCTCCAAGACTGAGAAAATCCTTCGGCTCCAGCCAAGCAGCGTCTTAACTACTGAGCCAAATGCTTCCCCCAAACACAAAGACTGAGGTTGTTTATGTAACTAGCCTGAAATGAGAGTTTTCAGTGTTTGCAAAGGGAGCTAAAGTTATCTGAAATTATTTAGCATTGATTTAATTGCAAACACAGGTAAGCCAAGTTATCTCACAGGTGGTGCTGTTGCCTTTTGTAACTGGGACTCCCACTTCACTATTTGGTCTGTTGTGTGGCACTTTCATCACCATGAAAGGCAGGCACTCTGGCAGGAGAGACGAGCTGTGTTCTCTCCTCCAGGGGGCAGAGGAGTTAGCTCTGGAAGCATTCGCAGGAGACAGAGCTTCCAGGCAAGCAGACAGAGCCTTCTGGGAGAAAGGTCAATCAAGTGACAGGAGAGTTTGCAGTACTGGAGAGGGAATGGTTTAAGCGACAGACCCAACAAAACTGCACCAAATGTTAGCAAAATGAACATTTATTTTTTCTTTGTATGAACATAAAATGTTACTTGGTATTAGTCATCTTCTTTGTTGGATGATTTTAAAAAGATTTATTCACAAGGCAAAACAGCTCCCCCCGCCCCCACTCCACACACAGATATCCTCCATCCACTGGCTGCAACACCCACATCTCGGCCAGGCTGTTAGCAGGAGCTAGGAATTCTACTCTGTTCCCCATATGGTTGGAAGGAACCCCCAAGGCTTTGAGCCATGCTTTGCTGCCCTCCCAGAGTGTGACCTAGCAGACACTTGGCCTGAAAGTGGAGTAATTGAAACTTGAATTAGTACTTGGACATATGATGCAGGCGTTGTAAGATTAGCTCACTGAGTTACAACACTGATTGGTGCTATTTTTTAAAAAAGAATTTATGAGCCTGATGCAATAGCCTACTGGCTAAAGTCCTCGCCTTGCGTCTGCCAGGATCCCATTTGGGTGTCAGTTCATGTCCCAGGTGCTCCACTTCCCATCCAGCTCCCTGCCTGTGGCCTGGGAAAGCAGTCGAGGATGGTCCAAAGCCTTGGGAGACCCGGAAGAAACTCCTGCATTCTGGCATTGGATTGGCTCAGCTCTGACCACTGCAGCCACTTGGGGAGTTAGGCAGCAGACAGAGGCTCTTTCTGTTTGCTTCTCCTTCTCTCTGTAAATCTGCCTTTCCAATAACAATGATAAAACAAGTCTTAAAAATGAAAAATAAACACTTTGTGCTTAGCATGTATTACTCACATGGTGATTCTGTTCTTTGGTTGACAAAGTGACTTCAGTGCTTAGGGGAGGCTGGAGGAGTAACAGGGAGGTGTGAGGTTGGTGTCTCGGAGAGGGGGAGATCTGTGTGTGTGAGAGCTGGGGTGGGCATTGCAGGGGGGGCTTCTGTAACGGCCAGCAAGAAGATGAATGAGTGCCTCGTGGTGCAGACAAGCATGTGACTGCCGGCAGAGGTACGCTCACGCCTCGGTGTGGGCAGAGGCTGCGGTGGGAGCAGAGTCGGAGTGTGTCCTTGTTTGGAGCTGTTGCTTCCACTTTCGCAGTATCTCAGAGCCACAAGGACAGCTGGGAATGCAGGTGAGCATGTGGAGCTGGGTGTGGGAGAGCAGCGCTATCCGAGTTTGGGGTACATTAAAAGTATACATGAATGATGTACTATAACCAGTATTCTTAATCAAAGAACAAAACTTTTATGTATATTATAACTGCTGTCTTCAAATTTTAAGCAAAGTTAATCACTAAGAAATACTCCATTTTCTTAAGAGCACTGTCTACGTGGATACAAAAATTTGCTTGGTAATAACATTTTTTAAAACATAATTTTTATTGGAAGGTTAGATTTACAGAGAAAAGGAGATACAGAGAGAAAGATCTTCCATCCAATGGTTCACTCCCCAAGTGGCTGCAACAGCCAGAGCTGAGTGGATTCAAGCCTGGAGCCAGGAGCTTCCTTGGGGTCTCTCACATGAGTGCAGGGTCCAAAGGCATTAGGCTCTCCTCTACTGCTTTCCCAGGACACAAGCAAGGAGCTTAATGGGAAGTTGAGCAGCCAGGACTTAAAATTGGTGCCCATATGGGATATGGGCATTGCAGGCAGAGGTTTAGCCTGACAATTCATGTCTCTCCTTCCCCATCTTTTTTTTTTTTGTTGTTGTGCTCACCATGGTCTTTCTCCACTGAGCTAAAGTGGTATAATAGGAAACCTTCTGGGGGATGACAATAAAATATGCAAGTGGGAATTTTTTCCTTGGGGAATGTGTATAAAGTTTTCATCTTCTTTTTTTTTTTTTTTTTAAGATTTATTCATTTTTATTGGAAAGCCGGATATACAGAGAGGAGGAGAGACAGAGAGGAAGATCTTCCGTCTGATGATTCACTCCCCAAGTGAGCCGCAAGGGCCGGTGCTGCGCCGATCCGAAGCCGGGAACCAGGAACCTCTTCCAGGTCTCCCACACGGGTTCAGGGTCCCAAAGCCTTGGGCCGTCCTCGACTGCTCTCCCAGGCCACAAGCAGGGAGCTGGATGGGAAGTGGAGCTGTCGGGATTAGAACCGGCGCCCATATGGGATCCCGGGGCGTTCAAGGCCACACCACCGGGCCCAAGCTTTCATCTTCTAACTTCAGCCAGACAATACCTCGGCATTGAACTCTGGGTTCTGTCTGCAGGGGTCTGTGCCACCTTTGTGAGCATTTATTGCTCGAGGCCCAGTTAGATCTCCTGGTGGAGGAACCTTCATTCCCTGTAAGTCCACACTCACCAAGCTGGTGCCTCATGGTTTGTTTTCTGTGTGCCTAGCCTTCCACAAACTGCCGGCTGGTAGTTGACCAAAATTGTCCTTAAGGTAAGCATGGGCATTTTTTGGTGTGATCATAGCTGGTCCCTGCTCCCACTTTTGTTAATAATAAACTCACTTTATATTTAATGATGTTTCCATAGTTAAGAGGGATACATGCCCATGTGGACCACTGATTAGGGTAGGGGGGTTGAGGAAAAGTGAATGAGATGCCTGTCCACAATCTCCTTTTTCTTCCTATATCTGGGGCAAGTGGGAGGGCTGTTCCCGGTAACCCAACCACATCAGTACCCAGGGATGGAGAAAAGCCCATCAGAGGGAAACCTACAATTTCCCTACTAGGCTCACTCCCAGCCCCAGGGCTTGCACTTTGCAGGTGGCTCAATAGCCTTGCCTGGCAGTATTTGCCCCCAGGTGCAGCGCTTGCTAGCCAACGCTATGGCAAAACCCAAAGAGCCTGCACTTATTCTGGGTCATGCATGCGTCTGTTGATATGGTCACTAGTCCAGCCTGGTCTGCCCCCATCCCTAGCTCTCACACTCACCAGCAGAAGCAGTGGCCCAGCAGGGGAAGCCCCCACAGTTCCCTGCTGGCCTGGCCCCCACCCCTATCCTGGGTCTTGCATGTGGCCCAGATTGGCTTTGCCTCACTTCAGCATTCACCAGCAGGTGCTTCAGCCTGGACCTGCCCCCAGTTCCAGCTCATGCTGGCTGGTGCTGCAGCCTAGCCTAGCCTAGCCCAGCCAGCCCAGCCAGCACAGCCCAGCCCAGCCCAGCCTGCCCAGCCTAGCCAGTTCAGCCCAGCCAACCCAGCTAGCCCAGCCCAGCCCAGCTCAGCCAGCCCAGACCAGCCCAGCCAAGCCAGCCTAGCCCAGCCCAGCTCAGCCAGCCCAGACCAGCTCAGCCCAGCTCAGCCCAGCTCAGCCCAACCAGACCGCCCAGCCCAGCCCAGCCCAGCTCAGCCAGTGCAGACCAGCTCAGCCCAGCTCAGCTCAACCAGACCAGCCAGCCCAGCCCAGCCCAGACCAGCTCAGCCCAGCCCAGCCTAGCCAGCCCAGCCCAGCCGGCCCAGCTGGTCCAGCCAGCCCAGCCCAGCCCCTAGTCCTAGTCCTAATGTGAACCGGCTGGTGTTGTAGCCCAGTGTGGTCTGTCCTGCACCCTGTCTTGGCTCTGACATCTGCCAAAGGGTGCTATGAACTGGCTCAGCCTGGCCCACCCCTAGACCTGACTCAAATGTATGCTGATGGGCACTGTAGCCTGGCTTAGTTTGGGCTGCTCCCAGCCTTGGTTCTTTTTTTTTTATTAATTATTTTGCATTATGTGACATTTTCATAGGCTCTGGGAATCCCCCCACCCCTCCCCCTCCCCTCCCCCCTGGTGGATTCCTCCACCTTGATGCAGTATTACAGTTCAAATTCAATCAAGATTCTTTCCTTGCAAACATATACCAAGCATAGAGTCCAGCTACTTATTGTCCAGATGGGTTGAACAGTTTCTTGGGGAGACCATTTCTGGTCCGAAGTTAGAGCTGGTAGAATATCATCACAGTCAATTAAGAGTCCCAATATAACATCAACAGCAATTTGCAATATTATGGAATTGACATGGTTTTGAGTAACCAGTATGTTAAAAAAAAAAAAAAAGCAAGTCTTAACCACAACCTATGATTAGCTCATTGACATTTCAATTTTAGTTTACATACAGGACCGGCTGCTATATACCTTAAAATGGCTATAAGGTACCATTCAGCTGTCTCGTGTCTATTTCATTTTAGTATTTAGCCATTTGTTGTGTTGAAGTATAATTTTGCTGATCTTGGCAGATTTTAGGATAATCTAGACTGGCTTGTAACTCTAACAAGATATTTGTCGACATTTAAGGTGCAGAACATTTTTTTTGGGGGGGGGGTGTGCAGGAAAATCCTCAACACCATGGTGAAGAGTAACTAATCTTTGTGTCCCACCCAGCGAGGCATGAGCCAATCCACGCCAGCTCTTTCCTGTCAGATTTCAAGCTCTACTTTCTGTTGTTTGTCTATTTATTTTAGGTTTTTTTTAGTTTGTATGATTGTTTGCTGTGAGGGGTTTTCAAAGTGATCCTGATGGTCATTGCGAGGGAGGGCGGGGGTCCAGAGGTGGAGCCAGGCTCTCGGACCAGAGAAAGCTCTCCTCCCTGGTCCTGAAGGACATTTATTGTTCTTCTGTTTCTGCGGACTGCTCAGCCAGCCTTGGTTCTTATGCTCTCCCGCAGAATCTGTGAGGCCACCTCTCAGTGGCAGATTGTGCAGACACTGGCGGACTTGTGGTGCAACCTGACTTGCCGCCTGCTTTTACTTCTTCACTGCACCAAGGCTGGGTTTGTGGGTGTTTCCTAGTCCCCTTTACCAGCCACCTCTCACAGGCTGGCTGGCTTCTTGTCTGCTCAGGACAGCCTGGCTTGCATGTCATGACATCTACCAAGCAGCAGCAATGGTGTTAGACTTTGTTGCTGCTTGGTTTGGTCCTCTGTCCTTGTCTGGCCCTGGACAGCTCCACAGAGTCCTGGTGGGATGAGGGTGCTGCCCAAAGGATAATGAGGAAGGAACTGGGAAGTCTAGAGCTGTGGCAGCACTGTGTCCACCCTGTCATCATGGTACAGACCAATGTGCAAACAAACATTTCTTGAGATGCTTTCATTCACATGACATGGTGGTGAGAAGGCTTTCAGTGGCCTGTCAGAGCAGGTAACTGGAGTTTGGGGGAGACAGACTTGGGGCAGTGAATGGAGTCAATGGAAAGACTGTGTCTCCTACAAGTTATGTTTTGGCTGGCATTGCTCCAGGACTGTAGGAGAAGCACACACAAGAAGATCATGCTGCACTCTGTATGATGGTGGAAAGGCTCCTGTGGTCACCGTGTGTAAGTGCCAGTGTGTGCCGTCACAGGCACATGCAAGCATGTGCAGCACCCTGCAGAGGAGGACCCTGCTACATGGTTTCCTTTTGCATTATGCATTCTGTATTGAGCTAAAACATCTTTGTAAGAATGAAAGATTTTGATTGTTCATCACTTAATACATACAGTTGAGGCACCTTTAAAATCTCCATGGAAAATGTGGAGTATGAAGAAACTGCATTTATTTCAAAACATTTTGCACTCAAATAAGTTTTCCCTTAAACTCCATTTTCTGTGAATCTTTTGAAGTATTTCACACTGTTTGAATCGATGTTTATCAGATATTTGGAGTGCGCTGTGTGAGTGCATCTTGGTGGAGGGAAGACCTCAGGTGCCTCATTTTTATTCATTAAAATAGGGCTAAAAGGAGCAGGCAGTGGGTTAAGTCGTCACTTGGGATAGCAGCACCCCATATCAGAGTGCCAGTGTGAATCATGCCAGCTCAGCTTCTGGTCTAGCTCCCTGTTGATGCACTTGAAAAACAGTGGGTGGTAGCCCACCAGGGAGACCCAGATGGAATTCCTGGCTCTGACTTCAGCCTGGCTTGGGCTCTTCCTCTTGCTTAGAGAAGTGAACCAGTGGGTGGATGAGCTTTCTCTCTCTCTCTCTCTCTCTCTCTCTCTCTCTCTGTCACTGTGCTGTTCAAATAAGTAAATCTTAAAATAAAATGGTAATAATAAATACTATGGTTAAAGTGCTTAAATGAGATGTAGACTCAAAAGGCAAAACATTTATCATCTAATCAGAAACAACCCTTCAGAGGTAAAACTTTGCAGCCCTACTTTCTGGAGAGAGAATCTTCTGTGTCCTGGACTTACGGACTGGATCTCTCTCTCTCCCTCTTAGTAGCCTTCCCCCCTTTCTCTCTGTTACATACATACACACACACCCTCAACTCTCTGCTTCACTCCTGCAATGGCCAGGGCTGGGCCAGGCCAAGGTTAGCGCTGGTGCCCAGCAGCGGTGGCACTAAAACGCCGAGTCATACTCTTGGGGGTCCGGGAAAAGCTGGAACCACAACCGGACACTTCACTGCCAAAAGCGGCTACGTTTAAAACCTTCTCTCCACTGCTCCTGTCCCTGTCTCTCCATACTGCTTTTACTGCTTCTGCATCCCTCTTTTCTACTTCCTCTCCGGCACCCTTCCTCCCGCCCGTTCTCCTTCTCCCTCGTCCCGTCTTCTGTCCCTCCGTCCCAGTCCGTCCGTCCATCATCCCAGTCCTTCGTGGTCCCCTGCCTAGCTTTTACCGGCTACTTTTATATCATTCTCCACCAATCATTTCTCCCCATGGGTCCACTTGGCGCTACGTGATAGGCCAGTAATCACAGCCAGGACATTAGCCTATCCTTGTGACTTCCTGTTTACCTGCTGGTGAGACCGACTCTGCCTCCTGGCCCTTGACCAGCCACCATCTTGCAACGGCCCCTACCAATTCCAGGAGTGGCTACAGCACCCCGCTCCCCACAGGTTAGGCCAAAGTCAGGTCAAATCTAGGGGTCTAAAACTTAGTCTGGGTTTCTCATGTCTGGTGGTAGAGGTCCAAGTACTTGACCCATGGCTTGCTGCCTCCCAGGGTGCACCTGAGTTCGAACCAGAGGAACTGGGACTTGCTGCAGGCACTGCGCTATGGGATGTAGATTCTCTAAGCAGTGTCTTGACTGCTGTGGCAAATGCTCACCCCTGGGCATTGGAACTTAATCTGCAAGCAGATCCAAAGCCAACATATATTTCTGTGGATTATAATTTGCTGCAGCAAATGACAGGGAGGGGATGGAGGAGCTTTGGGGAGTCTTCCCACAGCTGTAAGGCCCGCCGTTCCTGTGGAGGTTGTATGAGAGTTTAGAAAGACTTGTCGAATGTCGCCTGCTTGTTTCTCCTCTTGTTGGCACCTGCCTGTCTCAATGTCTGCCTTTGCCTTTTGTTTTGGTTTTGTCCGTGATGGCCTGTCATGCTTCTTGGTCCTGTATTCCATACATTCTGCCATCGGCCTGTTATTTCCATGCTTGTGTGTGTTTTGACGTTATGTGGAAAGGCAGGGAAAAAGGTCTTGGGGTGTCCCTCAAGCTGCAAACACATTCTCAGGGTCTGTGTTTAACAAGAAAGCTGGCATGATTCAGTAGCACATGGAAAATAAAGTAGAATATACAATTACCCATGAGTACACAGAAAAATGAAATCAAAAGATACTGAAGAATAAAGAGTAAATTCAACTTTTTTGTTTGGCTTCTGGCTTTAAAGTTTTTCATTTATAAGAAAGCTTTGTTTTTGTTTTATTGTGTGTTTGCTAGGATTTAACATTGACATCCACTTCAAAGGCAGCTTCTCCCGTAATACACCAGCATTTGCTTTACTTTTCTGGCTCTACTACTATTTGATGTGTTTAGCAGACATTGACTGCCCACTTAGACATGCTTGTCTGCTTTCACCAAGTACAGACAATTCAAGCAGGTGATTGGGTCTGCACTGAGTCTTCTAAGTCCATGACTGCTTTGGAATTAAGCTTTGCAACTTTGCAGCTTAAAATAGGTTAAAAAAGTTAAGATGACATGAAATATAAGGAAGCAACTCGTAACTTTACTTTCTTTTATTTTTTTTATACAACATTTTTTTCTTTATTTTTGACATTCTTTACATAGTTAATTAGGGCAAAAAAGGTTCAAGGGCGACAGGAAAGTGGGTAAGACTATTTTTTTCCGCATTTTTTCCTGTATCTGTGGCAAAGGAGGAGATAAAGGGAGAAGCCCCACCCAGTCTCCCACCCATCCCAGGTCCTTGATGTGAGGCATGCTCCGAGAATCTTGCTCAAGTGGTTTTGATAGTTGAACAGTTATGAATTGTTGCCAATCTCACCATTCCAAGCATGATGAGGTCGCTGCAGAATCCACTGGTTGACATAGTCCATCATAGAGTCTCTGTTTGCCCAGTTTTTCACTGCCAACATATGGCTGGGGTAGTGACTCACTTGTTCTGTCCTCTGTCTTTTCATGGTTAGGGTTCTGAGTCCAGCATTTCGATTGGGGAAATCTCCAAAGAAACTTTGAGGTGTTCCCAGACCATATTCTTGTGTGTACTTGCAAGCACAGGGCCCGGCACAGTCCATCGCCCCGATCAGCTGGTGGTTGCAATTCCTGGGTCGGTTCTGTTTCCAGCCCTATCTTCCACTGGAACCAATGGGTGTTTCAGCCCAGCCTGATTCTGCCCAGCACACACTCAGTCCTCACATAAACCAGTGGGAGCAGCAGCCTAGTTGGAGTGACCCACAATAACCCCCACCAGGCCTGCCCCCTATTCTGGTTTGCCAGTATGAGCAGCTGACTAGTCCAGTCTGTCCCACATCCCATTTAGCTCTAGTACATGCTAGTGCATGACAATGGGCATTAAAGCCTAGTTCAACCAAACCAGCCCGACTATCCAGCCCTCATGTTTGTTGTTGGGTGCCTTTTTGTCTAGCCACCCTAGCCCCTGTCCTGGTTTTTGTGCCCTCCAGTGGGAGTGGTAACCCAAGAGGGAGGAGCCCACTATTTCCCTTCTAGGCCACTCCCACTCCCGGATTTTGCACTCTCCAGGTGGTTCTGCAGTATAACTTGACAGATTTAGCCCCCAGTGCCAGCTTCTGCCGGCTGATGCTGCAACTAAGCCCAACCAACCCTCACCTACTCTAATTTTTATTCGCACCAGTAGGAACAATTAGCCCAGCCTGGCTTTTCCCTGATCTAGTCCACATGAGGCCCACAGGTGTTGTAGTCCTGCCCAGTCTGGTGTGCCCATCCCAGCTCACACTCTCTGGTGGGAATAGCTGTCCAGCAGGGGGGCCCCCCACATTCCCCATGCAGGCTCTGCCCCCTCCCTCCCTGGTTCTCACATGTGCTGGTTGGGTGCTGTGGTCACATTTGGTACAGGTCACTTCACCTTGGCATTCCTTAATGTGCACTGGTATGTGTCGTGACCGAACCTGGCTTGACCCACACTCTGCTCTGGTGCTCAGATTCATCAGTGGGTGATGTGAATGGGTTCAGCCTGGTCTGCCTTCGACTCATGTCAAATGTATGCCAGTGTGAAACTTCCCATGGCCTGTTCTGGGCTGTTTCCTATTATGCTTCTTGCGCTTACCTGCAGGGACTGTGTTCTGTTAGAGGAGTTGCCCAGGCTCCTCCATCAGAACCTCTCCCAGTGCCAGATTTCGCGCATACCAGGGGGTCCATGAGCCAGCCCTACTCAATTCACCTTCTGTCCTAGCAGGAACAGTGACTTCTCCTGACTGGCCTTCAACCCAATCTGATTCTTACTGTTTGATGTTTCAGCCCAGTCACAGCTTGTCCATAGCCACATACAGCTCACATATGGCTCAGTAGGGGCCAAGACCTAGCTTTGTCCATCCCATATCTCCCCTGATCCTCCAGAGCACCAGATGGTGTTGGAATCTAGCCTGGCTTGGTGCATCCAGTCCCAGCCCACACTTGTGCCAAGGGAAACTACAGTTATATCCAGATCAGAACGCAGCCCCCATTTTAGCCCACGAGCCCCTTGGTGGGAACCTCAACCCAGCTAGAATGTCCCCTTAGCTCCCTAACTGGGCCTGTTCCCAGCCATAGATTACACGCATGCCAGTGGTTGCTCTAACTCAGCTTGGCACAGTCCCTCACCTGTCCCAGCCCCTACCCTAGATGCTGTGGTTTAGCATCTCTGGCTCAAGCAGACCAGTAGATGCAGGAGCCTAGGTCAGCATGACCTGTGCTCCATCCTGATTTCTAATTTTGCTTGTGGGCTAAGGTTAGCTCAGTCCTGCCTGGTACACCCCATTCCATTACCAACCCACACATTAGCCAGCCATTGGGGCTACTTTGCCCAGTTGGCTGACCCCCAGGTCTGGACCATGTGTTCACCAGCAGGAGCTATGACCCGCCAGGGTTTCCCCAAGTTTTTCTACTTGACATACTTCCAGACCTAGTTCTCACACATGCCAGTGGGTGTTAGGTCAGTGTCCGGCATAGTCTGGCCTTCCATTTGGCCTTGTATGAATGAGCTGGTGAACATTGCAGCCCGGCCCACCTCACAACCTATTCAGAATGCACATTCGGGTGCTGCTGCCTTGACCAGTCCAGATTGTTGTGGGTTCCTTTATCTGTGAGTGATGGCAGGCTCCTTGGTCACACCTAGCTTAGTCCATCACCACCCCAACTCTTGAGCTAACCAGTGGGGCTAGTATTTCCATAGGGTTTGGCCACCCCTCCCCGCCACAGAATCTACCCCTGGATATGGTCCCCTTGTGTGCTAGTTAATGTCACGGCCCTGCCTAATGAGACATGTCTCCTGATCCATCATCATGTCAGGTAATAGGATATGATCATGCTAGACAAGCCCTGAGCCTTAGCTTTTGCAGGGACTGGTGTTCGGTGCTCAGCTTTGTTCAGTGAATGCAAGTTCTACACAGGATTGATAGGAAGTTGGTATATCAGACTTTTCCATAAAGATCATCTGGTCCCTCTCCTCAAACCTACCAGGTCTCATTACCCTTGTCTACCTTCAAAGGAAAAGTTACTCTGTCGTTGGGAGTCTTCAGGAGTGACTGACATCCCAGAAGTACAGTGGGCTTAACATGGAGCTACCTAAGCAGCAATTCAAAGCCCCCAAACCCCAGAGCTGACCAACGGACAGCCAGCAGGTGGAGCCTGGCACCAAATGGTGCACTTGTTGCCCAGGGACAGGTCACTGTGTGAACATGGTGGCTGGAATCGGGGCTCCACACATGCAGATGATCCCGGCCTGGCACCCACTAGCAGCCAACAGGCTGCTGGAAGTTTTAATCTAAGTTTACTTTCAAAATGAAACATTGTGGTGAGAAATGATGGTTTTGGCATAGGTTGTACTCAAAGTAGCATTAGGATTTGCAAATTGAGGAGTGTCCACAGGATAATTCATGCGCGTGCTCATATCCTGCTTGCTGGTTATTAGCCAGGGCTATAGGGCAGCACATGGAGCTGAAGACAAGGGAATGACATTAGGGATGAGCAACTGCATTCACATCCAATTCTCAGCCCATCCGCCTTTCCAGGAGTGGGTTGGCTGTGCGTGAGGCAGCGCCTGCACAGGGAAGCGGAAGGATCCCCCTGGCAGGGGAGTTTTCGACAGCACAGCCCTCAGTCCAGAGGGCAGCTGACTTGGCAGTGATGGTTGGTTTTCAGGAGAGGGAGTGGATGTGGTTTCACTAATCTTGCTGCTCTTTCAACTAAAACCCTCAAATGTTACAGGAGAGTTCCTCAAAAAAGTGCAAGAGAAAATGCATGTTATGAAGAAATTGTCAGTGGATTTCAAAACTTAAATTATGTGAATGGAACAGACAGACACACACATGCACAGACACACTTCCCATCTTCTGGTTCACTCTGCAAATCCCTACAATGGCTAGAAAATTGCTGGGCTGATGCCTGAAGGCAGGAGCTCCATCAAGGTGTCCCACATGGGTTGCAGAAGACTCATGTAGTTGAGCCATCCCTGCTGCCTCCCAGGGTCTGCATTAGCAGGAAGCTGGAGTCGGGAGCTTGAGACTTCAGCCCAGCTATTCTAAAGTGAGATGTGCAGATCCCCAGTGCCAGATACCCTTCCCAGGTTTCAAGTTTTTAATTTCAGTTTTGAAGTACCCTTATTTATGCAACAGACAGGAGACAATTAACAGGAAGATTAAGGAAGACAGATAGCAAGGGGCCAGTGGCACTGAGTAACATAATGCTGGAGGAGCTGTCAGAGGAGGTCCTATGAAGGACTGGAGCTCCCAATACTCTAGTTAGAAGTCATGCTTTGGGGAGTCAACAGAGACAGAGTCTGGAGCCCAGGCATCTCCCCTCATTTGGAAGTAACAAGATGACATTCTCCTGGTTCCAAGCAGCATTTTGCTCCTTTGGGACAGATTTAGATTTTTTTAATGTAATTGTACTTGATACTCTCCATAGTATTTTCTGCATCAGAATTCTGCATCAGGACAACTTCTGGTGATTTGTGATTTTGTGAGAAGGAGCTGTAAGCTTCTGTCTTAGACTGTGGCTTCCTTGAGGCAAAGATGGACTCTAATTCATCCAGGAGTTAACAAACCTTAGGCTCAGGTCCTATGTTTGGGTAGGAAGGTACTTGGTCTCCATTGTATCAATTCTTTATGGAGGTGTGGAAGGCATGAGCACTTTACACTAACCAAAGTGACGGGTCTGTAGACTAACGCAGACAACCCTGGTGCTGGGATCACACTGTTACCAAGCTGAATCTGCAGGGAGATGCCAGGGCTGCCCCAGGGGCAAGCTCTCAGAGGCCCTCAAACTCTGCTTTTCTGGGGAACACCCACATTCGGGAGACCGGCTCTAACCAAGCTGGCAAGAAGGTTGGGGATGAACCACAATGATAACTTATTAGATGGCAGCTTTTTGAGCAAGGGTGTTGAGATGGTTGGATCCTTTACTGCTGGATGCATGCAAGAGGGGTGAGCTGATGCTTGGAAATCAGGACAGGTGATGACCTCATGGCTGGCACTTTCTGGACAGGGCAACTTGCAGACTCCCATAGTGGCACTTCACTTGCGGAAAAAAGTCTTTGTTGATAAACATTCACTCTTGCATTGGCTCAGATTTGTAATACATGTTCTATAATACTGGTCATATTCACAGTTTTCACACTAAGAATATTTTCCTACAAGCAGTCTGGCTTGAGAGTCATTTTCAAAGGGAGCCAGCATCCACTGCTTAGAGTGGCTTCCTCCAGACAGTGTTTAAATCACACAAACCCTGAGTCTTCTGTTGAGAGAGTGTAAGATTTTGAGTTAGATTCTGAGCCAAATCTCACTTTCATGCTTTTGGGGGAAATTGTGTCACGTTTCTGCATGTTCATCTCCCCTGTAAAGGAGAGGTGCAGAATTGTTGGCGAGTCCAAGACAAAGGACACAAAAAAGAGTCTGGCATGGTGCTTGTCACCTGCTATGGTCTAGGCCTTGCTGTCTCCTGATGCTATGTTCTTCAAACATGGCACAAGGATCCTAAGACTTCCTTGATGACAGATCCAGGTCCAGTCCCTGCCCACCACTCACATGGACTATGGGCCTGTTTTTGCAGACTCTTTGTTTACATATTAATTGAGAAAACAGCTCTTAACTTCAAGATCACAAGATTTGCCATGCAATGCGCCCATGGATATGTGTATTTGAAATAAATAACAAAAGATAATACATTCAATAATTGGCCAGTCTTTATTTCAATTAATGCATAAATAGAATAAACAGAAAATTCCCATTTGTAAGAAACTATCTTTCCTCCAGGCAGGAAATCACTCTCCTTTTTAGCATGCTCATATCACTTCTCTGAAGATGTTGAATTCTGTATGAGGTCAAACAGCTCTCGTCTATGTATTTATCTCCATAGCTTTTCTCCTCTTCAGCTTTTTATTGCAAAGACCTGGAGTTCAGCTACCAGCTATAAGCAACCACCATGCGATAGCGGGAAGACCACAGATAGGTGAACGGGATAGCTGAATGACCACACGCCATTAGTCAATTCATGATCAGCCCTGAGGTGAGTGGAGAAGCTTTTCAGTGTTGAGCATAGAGTCAAGTTTACTTCCTTGTGTCTTGAGAGAGCACACAATTTTGGCTTTGACCTGCCCTTGGAACATGTCTCCGAATCTTGCCATCTTAGTTGCTTTGCACAGCTTGTTCTCAGTGCTCTCCTTCCTTTGTGAAAATAATAAAAATAGATAATGTTTGTTGGTGTCTACTGTGAACAGGTTTGCAATTCATAGTTTGTGCACGTGCCACATGTAGGAACTCTTCAGAGTCCCTATAAGCTTAGAATTGGTGTCACTCATTCTCAGAAGAAAAAACTAAAACCCAGAGAGATGGAAAAGCTGGTCCTAGGTCTCACCACTTGTAAATTGTAGATTAGAATGAACTCCAGTCTTTCTGGCTCTGAAAATTCTATCCTAAAACAGGATCACTCTGTTTCATTTGCAAAACTGACAAAAATATCAACCTTAAAGGGATTTAAAATGAAGCAGTAACGCATGCAAAATTTCCAAAGCAGAGTCCAGCTCAGGAGAATACACTGAGTCAAGGTGGTTCAAATTCTGTCCTTTGGAAAAAATCATGAGAAAGATTTGCAGAAAACACGGAACAAAATCCCGCTGTTGTTTGTGAAGGACAATATGTGCTCAGCTCCCTGTTGGATGATTGTGTGTGCACTTTTATATTTATTGTTCATAAAATCGACTACCCAGATATTTCTGAGCCCTTTCTTAAATGGAAATCACCTTAGAGAGGTCCAGTGCCCCATCCACAGTGACTCTAGCTGCAGGATCCTAAGTCATGTTACACAGTGACTCTAGCTGCAAAGCTTGTCTTTTGTGTTTGTTTGTTTAGATTTTTAACTATTTTGCTAAATGGCTTCCTAAGGAACTCAAGCTTCCAATCCCCTCAAACGGGCTAGAGTTTTGAGAAAGGCATGGATCAATGTGCGTCAGAGCACCCACCCGGGGAGAGCAGGCTCCTTGGTAATGGAAGGCGAGAAATAAAAGCAGCTTCAGAGATCAGAATGCTGAGCAGGAAAGCAAATGTTTGAAGCCCAGAAATGGCAAATTAATTCATCTGGGGGAAAATAACTGAGCATATATATGCCGAAAAACAGAAGCTGAAAAGCAGCACAGTGAATCTTGTTAGAAAGATTGATTCTGGCTTCCTCCTGTTCATTACACCTGGATAATCACTGCAATCTAATCCATAAGTGGTAAAATTCCCAAATCAGCTGGGACCTCTGTCTCTATTTCATAAACTCTGAATTAATTCTGGGAGACACTTGAGTGCCATGCAAAGCTACTGGCTTTGTGTCTACTTCTCTTCAGTTTCTCCATCAACCAGTGTTCTTTTTGCCCCTAGACAGAGAAGCCACTGTGAGTGTTCAGGACACAACAGGTTTTGCTCAGGGCATCACTGGAGGTTGTCACCCGGTGACTCAATGCACTTCCGGGGTTTCAGCCTGTAGCCCCCACACCCGGCCTCTGCGCAGTTCACAGGAGCCCAGTGTCGGTCCTTGGCACAGACGTGGTCTCTGAACAACCCCTGACTGAAAGCTCCTTGGACGCCCTCCCAGGGCAGAGTACCACAGGGTTGGCCCCTGGCCAGAGGCACCAGGTCAGCTGTCTGTTTTTCACGGCCTGGTCAAGGGCTGTGTCAGCTTTGCTCTCTGGCTCATTGCCACTGACTGGCCAGCTATATTTATGGTGAAGTGCATGAAATGGCCACTGCTTGACGGCCTACAAGGCTAACAACCTGCATGGTTCAACCAGATGCCTAGCATCAACTGGGTGCTTCAGGAATATTTCCAGTGTCACTTTCCAGCTTGTGGCTTGAAGCCACGTAAGGTAGCCAGTAATTTCGGCAAATCCCATGAGAGTTGGTCAAATTGACCTGATGCTGGAGCCAGGCAGGCACCTCATTAAAGCATAAGGTGATTAAGTGACTGTGGCCGAGGCTTTCCACTGCTGTGAGCTGCGTGAAGTAGATGACTGACCCCACATCCTTCATACCTTCAGTAACTGACTCCCTCCCCCGCTCTGCCAGCTTCTTCTGATCCATGGAAACTTGAGCAGTATTCAGGAGTGACTCTCCTCTCGCTGCACTCAGCACAACGCACCCCACAACAGGCAGGGAGCCAAGGTCAGGGAAGGGCACAGCTCGGTTCCGGGGACGTGAGGACTGGGGCCTAATCATGATTTCAAAGGGGCCTGCAACTTCAATCAATTTTGGGTCCTGCAAAGCCAAGGGAGGCAGATGACTTCTGGAAAACAGTAACAGTAAAAGTGGGAGGACGCTCCTCTCTGAAGTGTGCTGGCATTCTGAGACCAAACTTGTCCAAAGCCAAGCAAATAAAGCACACAAAAAAGTTTCTTTAGTTGTTAGTTTTTGAGATAGTTTCTTTTAACATTTATTATTTTTCTATATGAAGACAGAGTTACACACACAGGGAGAGATAGATCCACTGGTTCACTCTCCAGATGGCTATAGCCAGGACAGGAGTATAGAACTCCAGGTCTCCCCCTTGGACGCAGGGCTCCAAGTAGTTGGGTGATTTTCTGCTGTTTTTTCAGGTGCATTGACAGGGAGCTGAATCGTAAGTAGAGCATCTGGGAATTGAATGGTTGCCCATGATGGATGCTTGTGTTGCAAACTGTGCCTTGATCCGTTGTGTCACAATGCAGACCCCAAGATAGTAAAATTTTTATTTACATTACAGATTAAGGCTCCACTAAATGAAAGATTCTTTAAGTAAAAATTTAAAGGACAGTGGTTCACTAGGAATATAGGTAGCAGCTGTAATTGATAATCAAGTGATAAAATGCCCACTGCACTCATATACAGTACATTTTATTTATTTTTCAAGATTTATTTTATTTGTATTGGAAACACAGGTTTTAAGAGAGAAGAAGAGACAGAGAGAAAGATCTTTTGTCTGCTGGTTTACTCCCCAAGTGGCCACAACAGTAGAGCTGAGCCGATCTGAAATCAGGAGCCAGGAGCATCTTTGGGGTCTCTCTATGCAGGTGCAGGGTCCCAAAGCTTTGAGCTGCTTTCTATTGCTTTCCCAGGCCACAAGCAGGGAGCTGAATGGGAAGTGGTGCAGCTGGGAAACAAACTGGCACTCATATGGGATCCTGGCATGTACAAGGCATGGATTTGGCCACCGAGCCATCATGCCAGGCTATACAGTAAAATTTAAAATAATCACAATTTATTAAACCTCTGGTAGTGTATCTATGTATAGTAACTATCACAAATAAAAGAAAAGGAGGTATTTTTATTTTTTGAACTAGCTTGTTTCATTCAACATAATGATCTCCAGTTGTATCTATTTTGTTGCAAATACCAGAATTTCATCTTTTTTTGTATGGCTATGTCATTGTATAGTATTACACATTTTCTTTATCTAAACATCAGCGGATTTCTATATTCATTCCCTATCTTAGCTGTTATGAACGGAGCTGCTGTGGACACGGGAGTGTGGGTAGCTATTCCATATGCTGCTTTCATCTGCTTTGGCTACATTCCCACAGGTAGGATAGCTGGGTTACATAGTGGCTCTATTTTCAGTTTTCCGAGGAATTTCCACACTCTTTTCCATACAGGTTAGACCAAGACCATACAACTTTACTGCTATAAATGATCAAATTAGACAAGATTTTAAAGGACAAAAGTTTTCAAGTTTAACTAGCAATGCCACATAATGGAGGGTAGACACATTTAAAAGACAAAATATTTGTCATTTATATCTCAGAGAAGCTAAAAGAAAGGAAGTTAGTTCGATGAGTTTCTATGCAGTGTGAACTTTTTCACATGTTGGTATCTCATGTGTTAGGAGCAATATTTGACTCTAAAATCATTTTTTAAATTTAGAATACAGAGGCAGAATAGAGATATCTTTCAGCTGTTAGCTCACGGCCCTAGTGCCTGCAACAGTTGGGACAGGCCAGGCTGAAGGCAGGAGCCCAGCACTTCACCCACATCTTCCAGTGGGAGACAGATATCCAACTACTTGATACACCACCGTCTGCCTCCCACACGTGCTTTAGGAGGAAGCAAGAATTCAGAATGGAGCAGGACTTGAATCAAAGGGCCAAGTGTTGGGCTAACTACCGCACGAAACACCTGCCCCATGCACTTTACATACAGATGACCACTGCGGTTCCATTCAGGGAAACAATCTACACAAACATCCCCTTGCTATTTCTTTTCTATGTAAAGTGCTTCCACATTGTGTTTACTTATTTGTTATCATCACTCAACATTTCCCCTCCTTCCTAGCTACTTTCACACTCCCTTTTGGGGAGTCAGCCCCCTTTGGTGCAGTCATGGGGTACTGTGAGGTCTCTTCCCACTGTTGAAACTGAACTGTCCAGGTCCTTTCCTGCTGGCCACGTGCAGCTCTAGAAGAACGGCACCAGTGGTTGGCCACTGGACAGTCTCGTGAGCGCTTACTCCTTGAAGAGCTACTCGAGCAAACAGCAAGGCCCTGCAGCAGAGCTGTTGCTATGTGGGTGGCCTGCTGGGCTCTGGCATGTCACCCTTATTGGTAGGCTACCTGGTTCTTTAGCCTCCCAGGGTTTTTACAAGCCAGCCCCAAGCTCCTAATAACTACCCTTTGTAGGTTTCTGGTGTTTCTAACCGAAGCACTGTCCCAGGACACTCACACATGGGTAGGAACTTGTCAACTTGGAACCTGTGGTTTGATACCCCAGATTCTCCTGGGGAGGGCTGTGGAAGGGTTTTCACTAAGCTTTGGCTAACGTTCAATGTCTGCAGGCTGAGGAGTGTGTGTCCCCTTTCCTGAAGTCCATTTGAGAAGTGATGCTAACATGGCATAAAAGCAGTCTCTTTGTCTGGTGTTGTTGGAAAAGCTGAAATGCTTCATATGAGTGTGATGAGCCTGGGAGCTCAGACGCGTTGCAGTTGAGCTACCTGAATTTCCGGAGCTGGACGCTGGCCACGTCCTGAGCCTTCCCTGACAGCCCAGGGCCCCAGAGAGATGCTGACCATGTTCAATTTTTCGTTTGTTCCAGGAACAGATACTCGGCTGGCATCTCCTGCATGCCAGTAACTGTTGGGTAGACAAAGGTGAAAGAGATACAGTGTTGTGTTTGAAAGGCCTAAGAAAAGAGGTGGAAATGTACATGGAAGATGGCAGTTCAAAGCCATTGGCAGCGCCGGCATCCAGCAGCTGTCGGAAAGGAGGAATTGTTTATTAGGTTTGCAGGGCCAGGAACCCTTGGGCTGGGTCTTAGAGAAGAAGAGCTTTCCGGTAGCTGGGTAGCAGGACTGGCCTTGCAGGCAGAGGGCACAGCACGGCACGGTGATGTCACAGGCTGAAGGGTGGGGTGCACTGGGCTGTGAGTGGGATTCCCAGGGCTTGTGGCACTGCAGGCAGTACGTGGGGACAGTGCCTGGATCACGGCAGGAAGGGCCATGCAGCAGCACCCAGTGGGTGACCTCTGTGTGTTGGCCCCAGTGTGCTTCCGCCCCTTCATGCATGGTAGCCTGGGTGTGTTGAGGCACCACGTACCTACAGCAAAGGGATTAGACTCACCCGCCAGAGTGGCTTGTCTCACTCGTCCAAAGGAAGAGACATTTTTACACACAATTTTGCTTTCAGCAAGGATTGCTTTCACGCTGAGAATTCAATAGAACCAAATTCCAGCGTAACAGCCTAAGCAAATCAACAAACAAGCCTGGGATTAGAAGTGATGGTGAGGCGCTGCACAGAAGGTGCTGGAATGTGAAGGAAGGGAGAGAAAGCACAGTAGCCTGGATACACTGGCCCTCCTGTCTTTGCTGTTCTGTTTCCTTCTCCTTCTGCTCTATTGTTCACTTTCTTTGCATCATTCCTATGTCTTCATTTCCCCTCTAAGGCGCTAGGAAAGGAGTATTCCGGGCATTTGTCACTGGTTGGGGATTTTGACTTGTCTGGACAAATACTGGCCTTTCCAAAGACCCCCACTTGTCCCAGAAGACCTTCCCTGGCTTACATCATCTGAATTCATTAGGTTCATGGACTCCTTAACACCTCAGTGATTTTATTCATGGTCTTTGTGGACTCAAAAATACATCTAATAGTTCTATTTGTTAAGAAGAGAAATAATAGCACATTCACACATACTTATGGCCTCCTAATCTAACAGTTGCTTGAAAAAAATGCAAATTGAACCTGAGCTAACAGATGTGGTTCTTAGCTCCTGGGCGGGATCAGTGGGCCACAGCCACTGCCCCTGCAGGGTTTTCTGCCAACAGAATCATCCTTGACACTACCGCCCTCCTCTCCTGGTCCATCTGATGAGCCTGTGTGCTGCGGCAGATATAATGTCACCAGATGCTCTATGTCTTAAATCTTTTCTTCTTGCTGTTTCTTTCAATATAGAGTAAATCTTGGCCTGTGGATCAAATTGAGCTTATCACCTGCTTTGAAGGACCTGTGAGCTAAGAATTTTTAGTTTGTTTTTAAATGACTGAAAAAACTTTAAGAAGACAACTAGCATTTTGTGACCTGTGGAAATGCACTGGACTGCACACTCATGGCCATGAGCAGTTTCAGTGGTACAAAGCCCATTCATGCAGGCACGCGTGTGCTTCCTCTGTTGCTTTAGGTCCATGACAGCCGAGCTGCTGTGGCGAAGCACTCACAGCAGCTGTTGCTGCTTCGCACCCCTGCTCGGCACCTTGTCCGTCAGGTGACTCATTCCCAGTGGGCTCGTGATTTCATCAAGAGGCTCTGGCATGTTATTTACTTATTTGATTTACTCACTTCTTCATTATGTTAAAACAATGTGAAAGAATAAAGATGGAAAAGAGGACTTCAGATGTCATCCTTTGAAGGCATATTAGGGCATTGGTTATTTTGTTATTGAGCTAGTGAGCCAAAGATTGTACTTCAGTTAGAATCGTAGTACAGTTGTGCCTAAAACCCAATATGTATCACTCAAAATCGACATACTGTATGATCCAGCAATAGCACTCCTAGGAATATATCCAGAACACTTGTTTTATGAGAAACCAACATGCACTCCTATGTTCATAGCCGCACAATCAGTAATTGCATAAACATGGAAACAACCAAAATGCCCATCAGCAGAGGATTGGATAAGAAAGCTATGGTTCATCTACTCCATGGAATACTACTCAGCTATTAGAAAAAACAAAATGCGGTTCTTTGTGGCCAAATGGGCCAAACTGGAAACCATAATGCTAAGGGAAATGAGCCAATCCCAATGGGTTAGATACCACAAGTTTGTCTTAATTTAAGAAGATATGATGTTATGCATAACATGTTATGTTATGGATGTTATGTCATATGTCGTAGATAAACTAAAATGGAAATGTGAAGGGGTGGTCACAGAATGTGGTTAAGAAATCGCATTTATTTTTAACATATTGGCTGCTCAATACTATGTCAATTAATTCCATACCGATGTTAATTGTTGCTGATAATATGTTAGTGCTTTTATTTGATCGGGATGATACTCTGCTGGCTCTGCCCTCAGACCAGAGAGGGTCTCCCCAATAAGTAGTTGGACTTGACTGGACTATAAGATGCTGGACTCTGCTTGGCATATGCTTGCTAAGAGGGAATCTCAACTGAACTTGAACTATGGTTATGCAACAGGGTGGTGGAACCCACCATGGGGGGAGGGTGTGGAGAAGTGGGGGGAGAATCCCAGTTCCTATGAAATTACAACACAATGTAATTAATGAATAAATTTAATAAAAAAAAAATAAAATAAATATAAAAAAAAACACCCCTCAATATGTATCATCCCAAGCAGGCTCACTCCTCTAACAATGTCCCTGACTGTCGCCGCCGCCCAGCAGCGGTGACATTAAAACAACGCCGAGGTAAACTCTTGAGGGTCCGGGAAAAGCTGGCAACTAGACCCTACACTGCCAAAAGCGGCTGCGTTTAAAACCTTCTCTCCGCTGCTCCTGTACCCATTGGTCTAAGCTTTCCTACCCGCTTTTTCCGCCACCCTTCTTCCCACATTTCTTCCTGTACTCTCTGCTTCATTCCCCAGTCTTTCTCCTCGTCGCCCCCTACTCTCCTTGTCACCCCCCAGTCTGTCTCCGCGTCTCCCCCCGTCTTTTTTTGGTGTCGTTGTCTGTTCCATCCGTCCATCCTCGTCCGTCGTCCCAGTCCTTCGTCCAGCTGTTACCGGCTACTTTTATATCGTTCTCCACCAATCACTTCTCCCCGTGGGTCCACTTGGCGCTACATGATAGGTCAGTAATCACAGCGAGGGCATTAACCTATCCCTGTGACTTCCTGTTTACCTCCTGGTGAGACCAGCTCCGCCTCCTGACCCTGGGTCAGCTGCCATCTTGCGTTGGCCCCTCCCAATCCCAGGAGCAGCTTTAGCACCCCGCTCCCCACACCTGACTTACAGAAAGCAATGGCTTAAACAAGAAGAAACTTACAATAGAAAAATCTCTTGGAGTCAGACTTGTGGCATAATGAGTTGCTGCCTGTGACACTGGCATCCTGTATGGGTGCTGGCTCAAGGTGCTCTGCTTCTCATCCAGCTCACTGCCCATGTGCCTGGGAAAGCAGCAGACGATGGCCTCAGTGCTTACCCTCTGCACCCATATTAAGGTCAGAAGCCAGCAGCTTTTTCCAGGTCTCCCAAGCAGGTGCAGGGTTCCAAGGCTTTGGGCCATCCTTGATTATTTTCCCAGGCCACATGCAGGGAGCTGGATGGGAAGTAGAGCAGCAGGGACATGAACTGGTGCCCGTGTGGGATTCTAGCACTTGCAGGACGATAATTAGCCACTTGAGCAATTGTGCCAGGCCCTGTAATTTTTTCAAATTTCATTTTTGATGATGTTCACATAGTTGAGAAGAGTGCACGCCCATGTGGACAACTTACTAGGATTGGAAGGGTTGAAGAATAAGGGGAAGTGGATGAAAACATTGTTTCCAAATTTCTTTCTTTTTTTTTTTTCTTCCTGCATCTGGGGGAAGGAAGGAGAGAAGAGGAGGTGGCCATTCCCAGCAGCCCAACCACATCAGTACCTGGGGATGAGGAATGACTATCTGATGTCATCCCAGGGTCCCCAGAGCAGAACATGCTTTGAGGGCACTGCTCATGTGGTTTTGATGTTCTGAAATGCTGCTGATTTTGTTGTTCCAAGGATGAGAAAATCCTTCCATGGTCCGCTGGCTGACATAGACCTCCTTAGAGTTTCCATTTTTTAAAATACATTTTTATTATTGTTATTATTTTATAATACAGTTTCATATTCCCTTATCCCCTCCCCAGTCCCCTCCCCCCAGTTCCTCTATATCATTACTAACATAAAGTTCTTCATACTCAGTCATATGTCCATCATAGCGGCCACGGACAATGGCAGAGAGTCCAGAATCCTATTGTCAAGATATAGTAAACAGCTTCATTGTAAGTCCATCTTTGTCTGGAAGTAGAAATGCATACCACACTACATCCTCACATCTGAATGTTAGTCTCCATTTCACAGCTACTGTACATCCCCTTAAATGAAAAGTCATGATTCAAAATCAACAATAGAAAGAAAAATAGAAATTTACAATGCCATGAAGTTAAATGACACGTTACTAGATATGACAGTCTCCATTACACAACTGCTGTACATTCCCTTAAATGAAAAGTCGTGATACAAAATCAACAATGAAAAGAAAAATAGAAATTTACAATGCCTGAAGTTAAATGACATATTACTAGATATGACAGTCTCCATTACACAGCTACTACACACCCCCTTAAATGAAGAGCCACAAAACAAAATCAACATCTGGGAGAAAAAAGAAATTAACAACATCAAGAAGTTAAATAACATGCTATTAAATGACTAATGTGTAGCTGAAGAAATGAAAATCAAGAACCTTCTTGAAGAAAATGATGCCACTGCATGATCTACGAGTCATTGAATGATTTACTCAGAAGTAAGTGTTTTGAAGAGATGAAACTGACAGAAAACAACAAAACCCATGTGATATAGTTTCTGCTGATCTTTGTTGAAGTGAGTCTCCTTCAGACAATAAAAAGATGGGTTTTGATTTTTAATCCAGTGTACTAATCTATGACGTTTGATTGAGCTTAAGCCATTTACATTCAGAGTTTAATATACATGGGTGGTACTTTGGTCCTGTCATTTTAGCAATGGGTTGTTCGTTGATTTAGTCTTCTGTTGTCATTTTAGTGGGATGTTCTTCCTGTTTGTCTTTGGTTTTGGTAGGTGCTATTGCTCTTCTCTGTGAAGAGAACATCTTGAAGTATCCCTTGTAGGGCAGGTTTGGAAGAGGCAAATTCTTTTAACTTTTCTTTACTGTGGAAGAATTTTATTTCATTTTCAAAGACAAAAGAAAGCTTTGCTGGATATGTTATCCTGGGCCAAAAATTCTTTTCTTTTAGAATCTGGAATATGTCACTCCATTCTCTTCTGGGCTGTAGAGTTTCCTGTGAGAGATCTCCTGTGAGTTTAATTGGCATTCCTTTATATGTCAATTGATTTTTTTCACGTGCACATTTCAGGATCTTTTCCTTATGTTCAATTGAAGAGAGCTTGAAGATCATATGTCTTGGTGAAGAATGTTTTTGATCAAGCCTGTTGGGAGTTCTGTGCCCCTCCTGGATCTTGTTTCCCAATTCTTCCTCTAGATTAGGGAAGTTTTCCTTTATTATATCATTAAATACATTTGCAAACTCAGCGTCTCTTTCTGCACCTTCTGGGACTCCCATAACTCTTATATTTGGCCTCTTTATAGTGTCTTTCAATTCTTGAATACTTTGTTTGGCCTGATCCAGCTCTGCTTCCAGCTTTTTATTTGCTTCCCCCTGATGACGGGAAATACCTTCCAATTTTGAGATTCTTTCTTCTGCTTGCTTCATTCTGTTTTGGAGACTCTCCACTGTACTCTCAATTTGCTCCACTGTGTTCTTGATTTCTGATATACCAGCCTTGATTTGCTTTATTGCTTCCTTAAATTCTTTGAACTCTTGCATGAGCTTCTCATTGTTGATTAGAATCTTTAAAATGAGTCTTATGGATTCTGTATCCCCCATTTTCTCGATGTCTTCCTCAGTTAACTCTGAGGTTGGCAATGGGTTTTGCTCCTTTGCAGGGGAGTTTTCTGGAATATTCATTGTGCCTTTGTCTCTTCTTTTGCTCTTGATCATTGTACTTCTGGTTAGCAGAGTCTTCTCCTTGGGGTAGGTTTTTAAGCTGTGTCACCCACAGGGCTACAATGCGATTTTACTTATTGCAGTTGGTACACACCTTTTTCCTTGCAGCCACTTGTGCTACAACCTCCAGCGAGTTCCAGGTCTGGGTCCTTATGTCAGATTTCCACCATGGTCTCCATAGCCCCAGCTCTTGGCTCACCACTCTCCACCTCCTGTGATACCGTGGTGAGGTTTCAACGTTGTCTCTGCAACCTTTCTCCCACTTTCAGTTGGAGCAGGTCCCAGGATTAGAGAGACGCCAGGTGTCCTATAAAGCTAGGTTGTTGGTGGTGCTGATCTTTTCGGAACCTGTTGAATGTTAGGTCTGGGTGCCACACGGACCTATTTTGGGTGGTACGATGCCACAGTCAGTATTATTTTCCTGCGGAACCAGTGCAATCACGGACCTCAGCAAGTTCTCGCGAGATGAGCACATGCGCAGTTCACTATTGTCCCCTGCAGTCCCAAAGCTATTGCCACAGTGCCCAAAATGGCACCTGATGTACAACCACTAAGGTTCTTGATTTGCTGGCCATCAAATCCGAGGGCTATCCCAGATCTGCCCTGGGTGGAACCCGTAGAATGCCACGTCATTGCAGTTCACTGAGTCAGAAATGAGCTCACTCCCAGCTCAGCACATGCTCCGTCCTCTCCCTTCCCTTACCCTTTCCTGCTTACGCAAAATGGCGCCCAGTTCAGCTCTAGGGGACTGACTGCGCTGTGAAATCCACTCTGTTCTCGTACTGCCCGTCTGAGATCTGCTGCTCTGCCTCTGCTCCTGGTCAAATCAAATGGACCAGCAGAACGGACAGTTCTTTGTTTGGGGTCACCTCCCAAGCTCCCAGTGAAAGTCCCTTCCCACCTGGTTGCTGGTGGAGTTCCGGCTGCTGTGGAGTTCAGATCACCGTGCTGGAATATGAATCTCTGCAACACCACACTGTTGTGTCCACTGCTTTCCTGTGTCTGTCAGTCTCCAGGTACCCCTCTGCTGTTGTTCTGTCCTTTCCTACAACCTGAAATATGTCCTCTCTGCTTCATCCCGATTGAATGTTTTTCTGTCTGTATAAACGTGTCCTTACCCTATTCCGCCATCTTGATTTCTCCCCAGAGTTTCCATTTCTGAGATACTTGCTGCCAACACTTGGCTGGGATAGTTGTCCAATTTGTTCTGTCCTGTATCTTCTGCTGTGGCACTAGATGTCCTCTGCAGGCCCCAGCTTTTTCTTGATTTTAAGTAAAAATTATTTATTTTAGTTTTGTTTGAAAGGCAGACAGATGCAAAGATCTCTTCCGCCCACTGATTCACTGCCCAGATGTTTGCAACTGCTGGTGTAGAGTCAGGCTGAGGTCAGGATTTGGGAACTCTGTCTGAATCTCCACGTGCCTGGCAGTGACCCAGTTAGTGAAGGCAGGGATGCATTAGCAGGAAGCTCAGTTGGAAACAGAGTGGTGCTTGAAGCAGGCTGTTACCAGATGTGGCTTCACCACTGCACCAAAGGCCAGCCCTTCATTTGCTCTTGGAAACTTAGCCAAGCTTTGGAGTCAATATTAAATTTTGTTTTTCTGAATGATAACTGTTGTCTGCTATTACTAAACATTGCCTGACTCTAGACAGTATTAATTTTCAGAAAAGTATTCATTTATTTTTATGTATGTCGGAAAGAGCTAAGGGATAGAGAGAGAGAGAGAGAGAAAGAGAGAGAGAGAGAGAGAGAAGAAAAAAAGAGGGAGATATCCACCTCTTGATTTACTGCCCAAATGCCCACAATAGCTATGCCTGGGTTAGACTGAAGTCAGGAACTGGGTATTCAGTTCTGGTCTGGCAAGTGGGTGGCAGTGACTCAGGCATTTGAACTAACACCCACCATCCCTTCCACTGTGCACGTTTGCAGGAAGCTGTGATCAGAAGCAGAGCCAGGGCTCAACCAGCCCTGGTGTGAGGGGGTCTAAACCATTGCATCAAGAGACCTGTACTAGAAGTTAGTTGCTGCTACAGGTTTGCAGAAATGAAACCTAATTTTGCACAGGAAAACATTGCTTCTGTGTGGATCTTACATTGCTGTGAGGTAATTTTGACAGCTAACATGATTCAACCATAGATAGCATCAAGCTGCTCTGTATTCTTGCACTGATGTCAAAAATTAAAATCAGTGGCAGGACTTCTATTTCTGTAAGTTTCTAAGCACAAATTACAAATCCAGCTGTATCTTTGGGATCTCAGCGCAAGAGCAAATGTTCCTGTTTCAAAGGGAATTTGGCTATGCAATGGGGAGCCTCCCTCTCTGCTTCACTGTAGTGATTCAACCATAGATGGTGATGTGTAAAAATCACAGAGACTGTTCTGAAGTATTGTTTCTCAGAACATCTTCAGTTAAAGTCTCATATGTTCATGGATTTATATCAACCATGTGAAGACAGCATCAATTGACTATACCAAGTCTGACTGCCAATCAGTGTTTAATAGAAGACCATTTGCAATTAATTTCCAGGATAGGAACAAAGAATTTAATTCCGAATTAAATGAAACATTACCCACTCCTAAAAAAACTTTCATTTTTCTCAATACTAGATCTATATTGTGAAAATTTTTATTCAATTATTACATTTTTAATTTTATCCCTAACCAGTTTAGACTTTTTTTTGTTGTTGTCAGAAACTATAAAATATCAGTGTGGCAGGGTGAGTTTGGGAGGTGTTCGGGCCTTGGGATTGGGGGCAAGTGCCGCTCCTCACAGTGTGGCGGCCGTGGGGGGTGCCCCTGCCGGGTCGGACCCAATGCTGGGGGCTCACGCCAAAGACACTGCCGCAAGGCAGTGAACGAGTCCTCGGCCTCCCCCAGGACCCAAGAGAGCTCTTCCCTCAGGGTAAGTACGCCATGAGGGAACTTGGGAACTGGGTTAAAATTCCTAACTCCGCCCAGCTGCTAATATCTTGTGGCAGGATGAGTTTGGGGGGGGTTCGGGCCTTGGGATGGGGGGCAAGTGCCGGTCCTCACAGTGTGGCAGCTGTGGGGGTGCCCCTGCCGGCTTGGACCCAATGCTGGGGGCTCACGCCAAAGATACTGCCGCAAGGCAGTAAACAAGTCCTCGGCCTCCCCCAGGGCGGCCAGTGTACCACGTGGTGCCAGGTTCTGCCTGCTGGCCACCTGGCCAGGGAGCTCTGGGGTATTGGTTGTCTGAATCGCTGCTTAGGTAGCTACTTGAGTCAAGGACACTAAGTCACACTGTCTAAGGTAGAGGCCAGGACAAGTGAGGGACTGAGACAAGCTGAGTCAGAGCAACCACTGGCAGGCGCATGATCTACAGCTAGGAACAGGTCCAGTTGGGGAGGTAAGGGGACACCTTAACTGGGTTGAGGTTCCCACCAAGGGGTGCGTGTGCTGGAATGGGGGCTGCATTCTATCTAGGAGACAGTTGCGGTCTCCCGAGGCACTAGTGTCGGCTGGGATTGGATGCATCGGGCCAGGCCAGACCCCAACACCATCTGGTGTCCTGGAAAACCGGGGTGGATGTGGGACTGGCTAGGATGGGTCTCAACCCCATACTGAGCCATGTGTGAGCTGTACGTGGGTATGGACGAGCCATGGCTGGGCTGAAACATCCAACAACAAGAACTAGAACAGGGTGAAAGCAAGCCAGGAAAAGCCATTGTTCCTGCTAGGACATGAGAACTGAGTAGGGCTGGCTCAAGGACCCCCTGGTATGCGCAAAATCTGGCATTGGGAGGGGTTCTGATGGAGGAGCCTGGGCAACTCCTCTGGCAGGACACAGTCCCTGCAGGTAAACGCAAGAAGCATGATAGGAAACAGCCCAGAACAGGCCATGGAAAGTTTCCCACTGGCATACATTTGGCATGGGTCAGGGGCAGACCAGGCTGAATCAGTTCATGTCATCCACTGGCAAATCCGAGCACCAGAACAGCGTGTGGATCAGGCCGAGACTGGTCGCGACAAAACCAGTGCACACTATGGAACGCTAGGGTGAGGTTGCCTGTACTGGATTTGACTGCAGCACCCAACCAGCACACGTGAGATCCAGGAAGGGAGGGGCAGAGCCGGCGTGGGGATTAAGGGGCTGGTCCCCTCGCCAGACAGCTACTCCCACTGGAGAGTGTGAGCTGGGATGAGGACAGACCAGACTAAGCAAGGCTGCAACACCTGTGTGATGCACGTGGACTAGATCAGGAAAAAGCCAGGCTGGGCTGATTATTCCTGCTGGTGCAAACAAAAATTAGAGTGGGTGAGGGATGTTTGGGCTTAACCGCAGCATCAGCTGGCAGAAGCTGGCACTGGGGACTAATTCTGTCAAGTCAAACCACAGAACCACCCAAAGAGTGCATAAACCGGGACTGAGAGAGACCTGGGAGGGAAATAGTGGGTTCCCCCCTCTTGGGTCACTACTCCCGCGGGAGGGTATGAAAACTTAGATGGGGGCTGGAGTGGCTAGACAGAGAGGCACTCAACAACATCTGTGAGTGCTGGAGAGTTGAGTTGGTTAGATGGAACTAAGCTTTAATACCCACTGACAAGTACAAGAGCCAAGTTGGATGGGGGACAGACTGGACTAGTCTGCTATACATACTGGCAAACCAGGGTAGGGGGCGGGCCTGGTGGGGGTTATTGTGGGTCGCCCAGACTAGGCTGCAGCTCTCACTGGTTGATGTGGGGGCCGAGTGTGTGCTGGGCAGGGCCAGGCTGGACTGCAACACCCATTGGTTCCAGTGGAAATCAGGACTGAAAACAGAACCAACCCAGCGATTGAAACTACCGGCTGATCGTGGTGACGGACTGTGCCGGGCCCTGTGCTTTCTGGAGCATACAAGAATCTGGTCTGGGAATACTTCAAGGTTTCTTTGGAGATCTCCCCAATCGAACTGCTGGACTCAGAGCCCTACCCAGGAAAAGACAGAGGACAGAGCAAGTCAATCAACCACCTCAGGTATATGTTGGCAGTGAAATACTGGGCAAATGAGGACTCTATGATGGACTGTGTCAATCAGTGGACAACCTCATCGAGTAAAACTGGCAGCGATTCATAACTCGAGAACTATTAAAACCATTTGAGCAAGGATCTCAGAGCATGCCCCACATCCGGGACTTGGGGTGGGTGGGAAACTAGGTGGGGCTTATCCCTCAATATCCCCCTTTACCTCAGATACATGATGGAAACAATATGGACATAATACTGTTACCCACTTCCCTGTACCCCCTGAACCTTTTTTTTTTTTTTACCATAATTAACTATGTAAAGATTGTCAACAAAAATACGATAAAAAGTATATTAAAAAAAAAGACACTATAAAATATCTTTGATTTTGCCCCTTGGCTTGCAGGCTCGCAAGTCTAAGACATTTACTAACTGTATCTTCACAGAACTTTGCAATTTATCAAGGATATGAGAGAATGGCAAGTTATATTTGGTTTATTATTCTTGGAGTGGAAAGCTGCAATATCAGGTTAATCACCTTAACATCGGTTCGTCCCCTGTTACTGGAATTTTGCAAACCTTCCTGTCAGAGCCGGCTAACTAGATTAGTAAAACGTGTGTTCTGAATCCAAAGTCAGGCAGTCTTCAGGCAGGAAGTGTGTAAGAAGCAGAGAGAGCAGCCTGATGCAGTTGGCTGGAGACTCAGGTTCCAGGAGCCAGGTCCCATTACACAGCAAATCAGAAACCCCAGCATGAGAGTTAGATTGTATGGGGCCAAGGCTTTGATTTTTGAGCCAACCCTTGACTTGGTGGTGGGAGCTGGAGAGGGTATGAACAAGTCCAGGGTTACAAGTTAGAAGATAGGATTGCTAGCTGGAGTGGGGAAATAGGTGGTTGGGAAGGAGTGAGGGAGAAAGTTTGTAGCTACAACACCTGGTCCTGGTAAAGAACAAATGGAAGAAGTGTGCATTGATTTTAGGCAAAGCAAACTCAAGCTTGTACCAGCAGCAAGATGACTTAAGTAAAGCTCCACAGTCTAATTGTGTCTTAATTTAGTTCAAGAATCATAAAGGCTAGCAGTTTTTTCATTTCCCTCTTGTTCCTATTTTTTTTCACAGTAGGAAGATAACTAGGATCGATAAAAGAAAACCAGCATCTTTCCACTGTAGCTCCTTGTATGTTAGTTCACCACATCATCTAGCATTGCATCTTGTGCTCATCTTACGCTCTGTGTCCTGCATCGGGGCCTTTTGAGTCCAGATTCTGCTGTGGAGATGTGTTGGACAGGACCTAGGGGACTGGGAGTACCATGTGCAATGGGAAGTCCTGAGTGTGAGCAAGGAGGGACCAACTCCAAAACCAGAAGAGGCAGAGGTCACAGAGACAAAGTCAGCGCCAGATGAAAAGAGCACGTGGAGGACACAAAGTGCAACTGGCAGAAAGATTCAAAGGTTGGAGAGACGGTTGAGGCGAGAAGAAAATGGCACAGTTGCAGGCACGGTGAGATTAAAAACAGCAGCCCTGGATTCCCCGCATTGCTAAACTCTTGGTTCCTGGGAAAGAAATCAACAATGTATCTGAAAGCATTCACCTCTCCTGGAAAGCATGGAACGAAGGTGCTTCTTGTGCCTCCTGACGTTCTTGGTAAGAAAATGAAAGTATATAAGCATATATTTCCTCAAAAAGTACATTGAATCAACATTTTAGGAACATGTAAAACTTTGAGCCCTTTGCCGCATCTTCTTGTCCCAAGAATAACATGTCTAGCTTCTGCTTATTGCTTAGGAGTAAGCCAATCCTTCTATAGGCGAAGTGGCCAATAGGTTGCCACCATGGTGTAGCAGTGTATGTTGTTCCAAGCAAAATGATACAATTGTAGCTACAAAAATCTGCAGGCAACACCTAAACTAAATAATCAAGCTTAACAAGCTGACCTTGTGGGTCTCCCACTGTAAGGGCCTTTATTAAAAACCTGTTCTGCTGCTAAAACCCATTTGTGTGAGTTGAATCGTAAGGAAACAAATTGAAACAGAGAGGGTGTTTTGTAAAGAACTGATCTGAAAAAAAATCTAAATTTTCTGAGGTTCCTAGGGGTTCAGCTTTTTCATAATCTCTACCCTGTGGTTGGAAGAAACACACTGTGGCTTTGGAGGCAATCTGAGCATGGTTGGAGTGGCATTAACACTAATTTTCCCAAGTTTAGTCATTTATGGTGGTTTGCAGAAGAACCTTGTGTTTAAGAAAGATGCTAAAGCATATTTGGGTGAAATGCCCTGGGGTGGAGGAGGGGAGTGGGACCGAGAGAGGGAAGTGGAAGCCCATACAGAGAAACGTGAACCATTGGTGAATGCAGATGAATGGTACGTGGAATTCACATATCTATGGCTACAATTTTTTTCTGTAGGTTTATCATTTTTCTAATTAAAGAGCTCAGTGCAGTAATTCACACAATAATTCTACTTGTAGGAATTTGTCCTCAGGAAATATTACAAAGTTGCATAAAGATGAATATGCGAGTACATTAGCCTTGTCTATTAGATGAAACGCTGAAAATGATCTAAGTTTTGAACAGCGGAGGAATTACTAAAGTAAGCTATGGTGCTACTTTTTAAAAGTGTACCATCAAGAATACTATGTATTATGGCAGTACTTAACGTATACTACTACTTGACATGGAAGCTATAATGGATTGCTGAGAAAAATATTAACAAAACAGGACAGCTCTAAAGTGGATATACACATAAATACATAAACTGCATATTCAAACACATGAAGACATTGTAAGGACATACACTGAAATACAATGTTTTAAATTTTTTTCATTTATTATTATTATTATCATTTTATGATATAGTTCCATAAGCCCTGGGATTTGCTCTTCCTCCCTCATCTAATCCTCTCTGTCATATTGAGTTCTCCCATATCATTACAACAGTGTAGTTCCTCATAAACAGTCATAATCCCATCATTGTGGGCATGGACAATGGCAGAGAGTCCAGCACCCCATTGTCAAGACGCATCCAACAGCTTCCCTGGGAATTCATCCTTGATCTGGAAGTAGAATTTCACATTGTACCATATCTTCACATCTGGACATGTCAGTCTCCACTACAGAGTCACCATAAATTCCCCCATATGAAAAGCCACAAAGCAAAATCAACATCAGGAAAAAAAATAGAAATTTACAACGCCATGAAGTTAAATAACATGCAACTATGCTACTGAATGACTGATGTGTCGCTGAGGAAATGAAAAAGGAAATCAAGAATCTGCTAGAATAATGTGACTGATCTATGAGTCACTGAAGAATTCAATGAGAAAAAAAGCATTTTGAAGAAAAGAAACTAAAAACAAAAACATCAAAATCCATGAGATATAGTTTCTGCGGATCTTTGTTGGTGAGATGTATCTCCTGTAGGCAACAAATAGATGGGTTTCATGTTTTTAATCCAGTCTACTAATCTATGAGATTTCATTGATGAGTTTAACCCATTTACATTCAGGATTAATACAAATAGGTGGTTATTTGTTCCTGTTATTTAGCAATGGATTGTTCATTGATTTAGTCTTCCATTGCTATTTTACTGGGATATTCTTCACATTTGCCTTTGGTTTTGTTGAGTACTATTCCTTTTCTCTGTCAAGAGAACATCTTTAATTATCTTTCTATTATTGAGAATTTCCACTGAATTTTTAATTTGCTCTCTTGTTCCTTCATTTTCAATAATTTGGCTTGATTTTGTTTTAGTGTTGCTATTTGCTGTGTGACACATTCCTTAAATTCCTGCATGTGTTTCTCATTGTAGACAAGAAGCTTTATGACAAATGTTTTGAATTCTGTACCCCTCATTTTCTCGATATATTTCTCTGTTATCTTTGAGGTTAACAAAGACTTTTCCTGTTTTGCAGGGGAGTCTTCAGTAATATTCATTGTGCCTTTGTCTCTACTTTTGCTCTTGGTCATTGTACTTCTGGTTAGCAGATTCTTCTTAGGGCAGGTTTCCAATCTGTGTCACACACAGGTCTGCAATTTGACTTTACTTATTGTGGTTGGTACACGGTTCTTTGTAGTCACTGGTGTCACTCTCTCCAGGGACTTTGAGATCTGGGCTCTTACGTTAGATTTCCACCATGGTCTCCATAGCCCAGCTTCTGCTTCAGCACTCTACCTCCTGTGATCCTGTGCTGTTGCTGCACCATTGTTTGTACAACATTTCTCCCTCTTTCAGTTCACGCAGTTCCCAGGATTAGGGAGATACCAGGAGTCCTATATAGATAGGTTGTTGTTGTTGGTGACCTCCTGGAACCCGCTGGCTGTTGGGTCTGAGGATTACATAGACCTATTTTGAGTTGTAAGATGCCAAAGTTGGGGCCAGTGCAAGGTCCTGAGCTCAGTGAGTTTGCTCCCAGCTCAGCATATGTGCAACTCACTGTTGCACTACAGTCTCAAAGCCTTTGTCACACTCTAAAAAATAGAACTTGATGTGCCACTTGAGTTTCTGATCTGCTGGCCATTGCCTCTGGGGGCTACCCAAATCTATTTTAGGTAGAACCTGTAGGATGCCATGTCTTCGCAATTCACTGAACCAGAAATGAGTTTGTTCTTAGCTTAGTGTCGTATAGCCTTTGCCTCCCTGCACAAGATGGCACCTGATTCAGCTCTACTGGGGGTTTGGGCTGTGAAATCCAGCCTGTTCCTGCCCTGCCAATTTGGGATCTGCTGCTTTGTCTCTGCTCCTGGTCAAATCAAACAAACCAGAAGGACAGGCAGTTCTTTGTCTGGGTTTACCTCCTGAGCTCTCAGTGAACTCTACTTCCCATATGGTTGCTGGTGGAGTTCTGGCCACTGGTGCATTCAGATCACTGTTCACTAAAAGCAGAGACCAACAATACTTTTTAGGGAGTGAGTTTCTGTGTTGATTATATTTTTAATATTGAATATATATTGCTATTCAATTCAGGAGATGATTCCTATACATAGGACTAAAATCTTCCTTTCACATTGTCTGCTCTCAGTTGTAGATATTCGGGATTTCTTTCCTATTTGGAAAAGTAATTTTGCAGGCTCAAATCCCCTAATATTTATTTGAAATATCACAATGTGAATTATCTTTCTCCATTGCTCTGTGCTTTTCCTGAAGATCCTGGTTGGGTAACTAAGGGCCCAGGAGTGTTCTTGTTGATGCTGTGGTTGTTCGTGAACAAAGCGCTGTTCAACAGTTGCCTACCTGCCTTCTCTGCCTGGCCAAGAAGAGAAGATGTGTGATGTTGAAGTGAGCTGGTTTTCGTAAACAAGACAGACCCTCCTGTTACAAAGGATTTTGTCCAGCACAGAGGAGATCCTGATGCTGGAGTAGGAACTCATTTGTACAGGTATAGCATCCTCCACCCCTGGTGTGCATGTGGTCATGTGTGGATCCCCACAACCTTTTCATCCAGAGATGTCAGAAAGCACTGCAATGACATAATAGACCATTTCTGATGATAGGGATGCTAATATCAAACAATGGAGACAGCAACTACACTCATTTGCAATCTTGTTTTGCCTTCTGGAACAAGAAAAGGTGATATCAAGACAAAGTTATTTCCATGATTGCTCTTTCCCTCCTCTGCCTCACCCCAACAGAGTCCAAGAGGAAGGCTTTATCACCTTTCAGAGGAAAGTAGGCTGTGGTGAGGAATGTGCCCTTTCCAGGTTGGCAGTATGAACTAGGCAATAAGAAAGTCCTTGTTTTTGCAAAAACATGGAAGCAACCAAAATGCCCATCAACAGAGGATTGGATAAGAAAGCTATGGTTCATCTACTCCATGGAATACTACTCAGCTATTAAAAAAAACAAAATGCAGTTCTTTGTGGCCAAATGGGCCAAACTGGAAACCATAATGCTAAGGGAAATGAGCCAATCCCCAAAGGTTAAATACCACATGTTTGCCTTAATTTAAGATGATATGATGTTATGTATAACATGTTATGTTTTGAATGTTATATGTTGTGTATAAACTAAAATTGAAGTATAGGTGAGGTGGTCACAGAAGGTGGCTGGGAACTCGCATTTATCTTTAACATATTGGTTACTCATTACTATGTCAATTAATTCCATAATGATGTAAATTTTTGCTGATAGTATGTTGGAGCTTTCAATTGACTGGGATGATACTCTGCTGGCTCTGTCTTCAGACCAGAGAGGGTATACCTAAGAAGCCGTTGAACTTGACTGGACAATAAGATGCTGGACTCTATGTTTGGTATACGCTTGCAATGGGGGAATCTCAACTGAACTTGAACTGTGGTTATGCAACAAGGTGGAGGAATCCACCATGGTGGGAGGGTTTGGGGAGGGGTGGGGAGAACCCAAGTATCTATGTAACTGTGTCACATAATACAATGTAATTAATGAAGTTAAATAATAAATAATTAAAAAAAAAGAAAGTCCTTGTTAATGTCATTTCCTATGTGTGGTCTAAGAAGAGATTTTGCATGTATGTTTTTCGGGGAAACACTGAATTAATATACCACCTCAAAGACTCAAATTTGAAGCGAATGTTGCATCTATCACAGAAGGTGACAAATCTGTCTTGGTTGACGATGTGCCTTCATCGCTCCCTGCTCTGGTACAACCCAAATCTGTCTTGGTTGACAATGTGCCTTCATCGCTCCCTGCTCTGGTACAACCCAAATCTGTCTTGGTTGACGATGTGCTTTCATCGCTCCCATCGCCCTGGTACAACCCAAACCTGACATGGCTGAAAATGTGTCTTCATGGCTCCCTGCTCTGGTACAACCCAAATCTGTCTTGGTTGACAATGTGCCTTCATCGCTCCCATTGCCCTGGTACAACCCAAACCTGACGTGGTTGAAAATGTGCCTTCATCACTCCCTGCTCTGGTACAACACTTCTTCACAAAGAACAGCTTGGATGAATAGACAGTGATATACACAGGTTGCACGGATGGTTGGCTACTGGATTGGGCAGCTTCTCTGGCCCTCATTTCAATATGCTAGTCAATCTGGCTTTATAGGAGCAGGGAACACTGTTCCTTCCAGACACTGTTCTACTGGCTTGTCCTCCAAGTGTGCCATTGAGTGCCCATTGCAGTTTATGAGGGAAAGGAAGGTGCCTGAACAATGGTGACTGATGGAGGCCACCCTCCCTTTAGACAAGAATTGCTTACATAAGGTCTTCTGTCCTATCTGACATACACCAGAAATCAGGTAGTCACTCTGAACTGAGGTACTGACATCTTGATTTTTTTTCAATGTGATAAAATACACATAGGAAGTTTACCCGTTAGGCCTTTTCATGTGTATTGGTCAGTGACATTCACACCAATGTCAGTGACATTCATCACCAACGTCTGTCTCCAGAGTTCTTGGGTCCCAGAGGGACTCAGTGCCCATGAAACACGATCTACTCACTTGTTCTTGTGCCATCTCTTTTCACTGAGTGCAATGCCTTTAATGTGCAGCTGTGTACTGCTGTGTGTTATAATTCCCTTCCTTTGGAAGGCTGAATAACCTTCCACCAGAAGGATAGACCTCGTCTGTGGAAGGACTGCTGGGGAAGCTTGTGCCTTGTGGTTGCCAAGAGTGTGATGCAGTGAACCCAGCTGAGCCCAGGCATGTGAGGGCGCATTTGCCAAGAGTGTGATGCAGTGAACCCAGCTGAGCCCAGGCATGTGAGGGCGCATTTGCCAAGAGTGTGATGCAGTGAACCCAGCTGAGCCCAGGCATGTGAGGGCGCATTTGCCAAGAGTGTGATGCAGTGAACCCAGCTGAGCCCAGGCATGTGAGGGCGCATTTGCCAAGAGTGTGATGCAGTGAACCCAGCTGAGCCCAGGCATGTGAGGGCGCATTTGCCAAGAGTGTGATGCAGTGAACCCAGCTGAGCCCAGGCATGTGAGGGCGCATTTGCCAAGAGTGTGATGCAGTGAACCCAGCTGAGCCCAGGCATGTGAGGGCGCATTTGCCAAGAGTGTGATGCAGTGAACCCAGCTGAGCCCAGGTATGTGAGCGTGCATTTGCCATGCTGTGGGGACATGTAGCCAGGAACAGTGTTATTGGGTCTGTGGAAATGTCATGGATATATATTTTAATTTTAAGGTCCACTTATTCACTCAAAAGGTATAGTGACAGAAGGACACAGAAGGAGAGAAAACTTTCATTTGTTGGTTTGCAGCCTAGATGGCTGCATCCAGAATCTTGGAACTCCATCTGGATTTTCACATGGGTGTCAGGGGTTAAGTACTTGGGTCATCAGTCACTCCCTTCCCAGGAAAATGAATTTCAGGAGGAATCAGTTCCTGCCCTATCACTCAGCTAGGAACTTAGGAAAGACGAGCAGGATCATGGTGCAGTCAGGGCTGGAGAGAGGCCCAGGATGGGGTAGGTGGTTAGGACTGGGGCAGGTGAGCACCTACACCTGACCTCTTGGACTAGCTGGCTTCTAGACTGCTGCCTTGAGCAGGAGTGGGAGAGACCAACTTCAGATAAAATCATAGTCCCAGTCACCTTTGTAGTGAAGAGAGCTGTCTCCAGAGAGCTACCCATACAAGTGTCTGTATGTTGGTGACATGCTAAATTCTCAATGTGAGTTTCATTTTTCTTTAAGATGGAAACAATAAGCCACAGGCTTTTCAGAATGAAAAATTGTGATACTTCAATCAGAAAAATTATGAAATGTTTTAAACAGAAACACCAAAAGGATAATTATAAAACTATTATTTATGCTTAAAAGACACATTAATAATGTGCTTCTACTCTGTCCTTCCTGTTTAGGGAAAGAAAAAGTTTATGCCAGGCGCTGGTGTCTGTTTCTCTTCCCACCCCTCTTTCATCTTCCTAAGTCCCTGCCCACATGAATGATGCTGCTGCTGCTGCACCTCCCAAATGTGAGTAGACTTATAAATGACATTTCTGCTAACACGCATGCATGTTATCCTACTGTGTGAGGATGTCAACATATGCACTTAATTGCTTTTGACATTTTTTATGTTGTATTTGATCATTTAAACTGCCAGTGCACTCTTGTATCAATTTGTTTATCCATTTTCCTACTTAGGGACACTCCAGTGGTCTCCGGATTGTCATTTTGTTTTTTTATTTTGAGAAAGTATTCCCAATAGATTCTTTAAAATCTTTAGCCTCCCTGGGGTTATTCAATTGTTCTCTTACATGATTTTAATGACTTATATTCATACCAGCTGCTGTACATGAGGCAACATTTTTTCACATTTCTTGTAAACACTTGTTATCAGCAGGTTTTACTGTTTTCAGACATGGTGATGCATTGAGATTTGGAGACTACTGTCACTGGAAAGATGGTTTGTAACCCTCTCCAAACCCCTCCCCAAGGAGAGGAGATGCCTTGGGGGCTGTGTGGGGAGGCCCCAGTGTAGGCAGGGAGAGTGAGGGAATGGCTTGGGTAAGAGTCTTTCTTGTGGTTTACTGCAAATAGTCAAGGCAAGGTAGGTTAGTGGGTTTCAGTTTGGTTGATTAGTGCAATTTTAATTTAAGAGGTATTTATCTGAGAAGCAAGGGGGGGAGAGAAAGAGAAAGACAGAAAGAGATATAAAAAGAGAGAGGAGAGAGGGAGAGAGATAAAAAGAAAAAATAAATTTTAAAATTTATTTATTTATTTTTATTGGAAAATCATACACACAGAGAAGAGGAGAGATAGAGAGAAACATCTTTCATTCACTGGTTCACTCCCCAAGTGGCCATAACAGCCAGAACTGAACTGATCTGAAGCCAGGAGCTTCTTCCAGGTTTCTGATGTGGGTACAGGGTCCCAAGGCTTTGGGCCGTCCTCCACTGCTTTCCCAGGCCACAAGCAGGGAGCTGGATGGGAAGTGGGGCTGCCAGGACAGGAAATGGTGCCCATATGGGATCCTGGCACATGTAAAGTGAGGACATTAGTCCCTAGGCTACTGCGCAAGGCCCCAGTTAGTTCTTTTTTAAAATGTAATATGTTTATCTGTTGCCATATTAGGATTCCATCAGGTAATGATATCAACACTTGGCAAGGAAAAAAAAAAAACGATAAAAACAGAGAATAACAACGACCAAACACCAAGCAAACAAGAAAGCAAAACGCTTACTATTGCTTGGGAGGTGGAGAGCCAATTCTATCACCATTTGTAAAAGGCTGCATCTTTAATGCATTCGCTATCAACAATCCATTGAAAGTCCTAACTGATAGTCTTTTGTTGGGTAAATATTTCAAGGACACTTAAAACTCATTTCCTGTTATTAGGATATAGAACATGAATCAGGATGGTGGAATAGGGTAAGGACATGTTTAAACAGATGGAGAAACATTTGACCAGTATGAAGCAGAGAGGGCACATTCCAGAAAATAGGAGAGGACAGAACAACAGCAGAGGGGTGCCTGGAGGCTGACAGGACAGAGGAAAGCAGCGAAAACAATGGTGTGGTGTTGCAGTGACTGATACTCCAGAGGCATTCAGCTAACAGCGATCTGAACTCCACCAGCAGCCAGGTGGCAAGGGACTTTCACTGGGAGCTTGGCAGGTGAACCCGAAGAACTGCCTGTCCTGCTGGTCTGTTTGATTTGACCAGGAGCAGAGACAGAGCGGCAGATCCCAGATGGGCAGTGTGAGAACAGGGTGGATTTCACAACCCAGTCAGCCCCCTAGAGCCAAACTGGGTGCCATTTTGCATAATGAGGCAAAGGCAAGGGAAAGGACTGAGCATATGCTGAGTTGGGAGTGAACTCAGTTCTGGCTAGGTGAACTGCAGCAATGTGGCATCCTACAGGTTCCACCCAAGATAGGTCTGAGTAGCCCTCAGATCTGATGGCCAGCAGATCAAGAACTCTAGTAGTGGTACATCAGGTGCCATTTTGTACACTGTGGCAAAAGTTTTAGGACTACAGGGGACAACAGTGAACTGTGCATGTGCTGAGCTCATGAGAACTCAATGAGTTCCATGGATTGCACTGGTCCCACAGGAAAACAATACTGACTGTGGCATTGTACCAGCCAAAATAGGTCTGTGTGGCACCCAGACCTAACATCCAACAGGTTTCAGCAAGATCAGCGCCTCCAACAACCTAGCTTTATAGGACACCTGGTGTCTCTAATCCTGGGACCTGCTCCAACCGGACGTGGGGGAAAGACTGTAGAGACAGCCTCAGCATGGTATCACAGGAGGTGGAGAGTGGTGAGCCAGGAGCTGGGGCTGTGGACACCATGGTGGAAATCTAACATAAGAACCCAGACCTGTAACTTGCTGGAGGTTGTGGCACAATTGGCTGCAAGCAAAGAGCTGTGTACCAACTGCAATACGTAAAATCGCATTGTAGACCTGTGGGTGACACAGCTTAGAAACCTGCCCCAAGTAGAAGAATTTGATAACCAGAAGTACAATGATCAAGAGCAAAAGAAAACACAAAGGCACAATGAATATCACTGAAGACTCCCCTGCAAAGGAACAAAACCCATTGCCGACCTCAGAGTTAACTGAGGAAGACATCGAGAAAATGGGGGACACAGAACTCAGAAAACTCGTTATAAAGCTTCTGATCAACAGTGAGAAACACATACAGGAGTTCAAAGAATTTAAAGAATATGTTACACAAGAAATAGCAGCAATAAAGCAAATCAAGGCTGATATAACAGGAATTAAGACCACAGTAGAGGGCCCGGCGGAGTTGCCTAGTGGCCAAAGTCCTTGCCTTGATCGCCCCGGGATCCCATATGGGCGCCGGTTCTAATCCCGGCAGTTCCACTTCCCATCCAGCTCCCTGCTTGTGGCCTGGGAAAGCAGTGGAGGACGGCCCAAAGCTTTGGGACCCTGCACCCACATGGGAGACCTGGAAGAGGTTCCAGGTTCCTGGCTTCGGATTGGCGCAGCACTGGCTGTTGCGCTCACTTGGGGAATGAATCACCGGATGGAAGATCTTCCTCTCTGTCTCTCTTCTCTGTATATCTGACTTTGTAATAAAAGTAAATAAATCATAAAAAAAGACCACAGTAGAGCAAATTAAGAGCACAGTGGAGACTCTCCAAGATAGAATGAAGCAAGCAGAAGAAAGAATCTCAAAATTGGAAGATACTTCCTGTCACCAGGGGGAAGCAAATAAAAGTTGGAAGCAGAGCTGGATCAGGCCAAAAAAAGTATTCAAGAATTGAAAGACACTATTAAGAGGCCAAATATAAGAGTTATGGGAGTCCCAGAAGGTGCAGAAAGAGAAGCTGAGTTTGTAAAGGTATTTAATGAAATTTATTAATAAGGGAAAATTTTCGTAACTTAGGGAAAGAATTGGGAAACAAGATCCAGGAGGGGCACAGAACTCCCAACAGGCTTGATCAAAAGCAATCTTCACTAAGACACATGATAATCAAGCTCTCTTCAATTGAACATAAGGAAAAGATCCTGAAATGTGCACATGAAAAAAATCAATTGACATATAAAGGAATGCCAATTAACCTCACAGGAGATCTCTCACAGGAAACTCTACAGGCAAGAAGAGAATGGAGTGACATGTTCCAGATTCTAAAAGAAAAAGATTGTCGGCCTAGGATAACATATCCAGCAAAGCTTTCTTTTGTCTTTGAAAATGAAACAAAATTCTTCCACAGTAAAGAAAAGCTAAAAGAATTTGCCTCTTCCAAACCTGCCCTACAAATGATACTTCAAGATATTCTCTTCACAGAGAAGAGCAATAGCACCAAACAAAACCAAAGGCAAACAGGAAGAACATCCCACTAAAATGACAACAGAAGACTAAACCAATGAACAACCCATTGCTAAAATGACAGGACCAAAGTACCACCCATACATTTTAACCCTGAATGTAAGTGGCTTAAGCTCAATCAAACGTCATAGATGAGTAGGCACGGTTAAGAAACAAAACCCATCTATTTGTTGCTTAGAAGAGACATATTTCACCAACAAAAATCAGCAGAAAGTGTATCGCATGAATTTTGAAGTTTTTGTTTTTTGTTAGTTTCATCTCTTTTTTTTTTTTTTAAAGATTTTATTATTACTGGGAAGCCGGATATACAGAGAGGAGGAGAGACAGAGAGGAAGATCTTTCGTCCGATGTTTCACTCCCCAAGTGAGCTGCAACCGGCCGGTACACGCCAATCCGATGCCGGGACCAGGAACCTCTTCCGGGTCTCCCACGCGGGTGCAGGGTCCCAATGCATTGGGCCGTCCTCGACTGCTTTCCCAGGCCACAGCAGGGAGCTGGATGGGAAGTGGAGCTGCCGGGATTAGAACCGGCGCCCATATGGGATCCCGGGGCGTTCAAGGCGAGGACTTTAGCTGCTAGGCCACGCCGCCGGGCCCAGTTTCATCTCTTTAAAACAGTTTCTTCTGATTAAATTCTTCAGTGACTCATAGTCACTGAGTGGCATTGGTTTCTTCAAGAAGGTTCTTGCTTTTCTTTTTTCATTTCTTCAGTGACACATTAATCATTCAGTAGCATGGTGTTATTAATTTCTTTTTTTTCCCCTGTTGTTGATTTTGTTTTGTGGCTTTTCATTTAAGCGGGTGCATAGTAACCGTGTAATGGAGACCGTCATATCTAGCAACGTCTTATTTAACTTCATAGCATTGTAAATTTCTATTTTTCTTCCTATTGCTGGTTTTGTATTGTGACTTTTCATTTGAGGGGATATACAGTAACTGTGAAACAGAGACTAACATATCCAGATGTGAGGATACAACGTATTATGCATGTCTACCTCCAAACAAAGATGGACTTACAATGAAACTGTTCACTATATGTTGACAATAGGATTCTGGACTCTGCCATTGTCCGTGCCGGCAATGATGGACATATGGCTGAGTATGAAGAACTATGCTTCAGTAATGATATAGGGGACCTCAGTGGGGGGGAATGGGGGATAAGGGAATTGCCAGGAGCCTATCATAAAATGATAATAATAATTATCAACAAATAAAAGATAAAAAAAGAAAAAAGGATATAGAACATTAAATTTATCGATAAGATTTTCCTTACTAACTACATAACTTGTTTTCCTATATCCATTACTAGCACCTTGGTTATGTTTGATGCTTCATCCGTTGAGAGGGATAAAGTTTGCCACATCTACTATTTCTGTCTGTGTTTCCTGGCATTTACTTTTACTTGATTTTGGTTGCCACTTTATTGCTTGGCACCTGTAGCCTCAATAGCTGTATCTTCATTGTCTGTTTTACCCCATACCAGTTGCAATGTGTCCTTTGATCATTGATTTAGTAGTTTGTCATTATTTGAATATTATCTTTTGGATACAGGATTGGTGCCTCTGTATTGCATTCTTGATGTAGCCTTCTTGGCTTTACTTTGTGATCCACTCTGAGAATCGTTTTTTTTCTTCTAATTAATAGGTGAGTGAAACTTGCATTCAGGTTTATTAATATTAGAATGATGCTCGATCTTATTTGTGTCATTATATGATGTCTTGTAATACTTTTAAAATTAGTTATTTAATTTATTTTCTTGTTTAAGGACTTATTTATTTGAAAGGTAGATTCACAGAGAGGAGAGACAGAGAGAGGAGATCTTCCATCTGCTCGTTCACTCTCTAAATGGCCACGATGACCAGAGTTGAGCCAATCCAGAGCTTCCTTTGGGGCTCCCACACGGGTGCTGGGGCCCAAGGACTTGACACATTCTCTGCTTCTTCCCAAGGCTACTAACAGGGAGCTGGATAGTAAGTGGAACAGCCAACAGGTGAATTGGTGCCCATAATAGGAAAACTGATTTTGAAGGTGGAGGACTATTCATTTGAGCCACTGCCCTGACTCTGCTTTTAAAACATTTTTAAGACTGTTTGGCAATTTCTTGCAAAATCAAGTGCTCTCCTATATATTATCCAGCTATTGTGCATAATACTCAAAGGGATTGATAAACTGTGTCCTTAAGAGCCTGCACATAAATGTTACTAGCAGTATTATTCAGAATTTCCAGAACTTGGATGTCATCAAGATGCCTTTCAATAGTGTGTGAATAGATAGATAACCTGAGGTACATCCAGACAACAGAATGTTACTCTCTAATAGTAAGAAATGAGCTGTTGAGGTATGAAAAGCCTCAGAGAAGCCCTAAGTGAGAGAAACCAATCTGAGAAGGATAAATACTGTATGATTGCAACCATCTGGCATTCTGGAAGCATCAGCTGCTGCCAGGTATTAGGAGACCACAAGGTGGAGGGGGGTGAGCAAGTAGCTCACAAAGGCCTTTCAGGGCAATGGCACGGTGCTGTGTGCCACTTGAGTGATGAACACCCAGGGACATTCGTCTGAACTCTCATGATGTACGGCAGAAAGGGTGGACCCTAATGTAAAGCACGAATTTCGGGTGCCGGTGATGTACGGTTGGATTTGCCTTGAGTGTCACAAATGTTCGAGTCTGGTACAGTGATGTAGGGAGACTGTGTGTGGAGGCTGGAACGATACTGGGCATCTATTTTACAGTGTTGTGATGAACCTAAAACTGCTCTAAAAAGTAAGCCTATTAGCTACGTTAGTAACCATGTGAACCTATTGTTTGTTTCTTTGCTTAATTCGTTCGAGAGTGAGTAAAGGTGTGATTTGTATTCCAAGGCTGCTTTTATGCCATCACATAATTACCTCAGAACCCAATTTCCTTAAAGAATATTTATGAGTTCCTTTCTAATAACAATCGTAACATTAGCTTATTGGCTTTTTCTCTCCAGTTGTATTCCTTAACCACCTATTTTTGCATATCATGAATGTTTATATCTTAATTACACAGTGAGCTGTAAACGATATTTTAACACTATCAGTTGTTTTGGATTAAACATTCAATGGACTTAGATTTTGAAGATTGCTACTTGCTGTATTTCTGCTAACTGAGTTTGTCCTCCATTGTTGGGGTACAGAACATCCCTGTCAATCTGCCAGCCTTAGTTCTATATGCACCCATCACACACAAATATGTTGTTGTTATTGTTTTTGGTGCTGTTATTTTCCCAGCTTCGTGGACTGAGATTCATCCTTGATTAATTTTCTCAAGCCCTGGGAACAGTGTTCCTGAGCTCCCGAGTGTTTCTGTTTGTAGTTTTCATCCTTGGAAGACACTTTGTGGTTGAGGTAGAAATAAGTGCCACTTCTCTGGGTGAGTCCAATGTCCTCCTTTACCGAGCCATACAGCAACCCAGGAGTCCTGGCCAGCTTCCACACTCACTGTTGCAGAAGTCATCGTGGTTGCCTGCTTCCCCAAGCCTGTTGCCCTTTGGAAGTATGTCTTCAGTGGAGGTTTTCTACAGGTGAACTGCTTCTGTGCTCCCTTCTCTGCTGGCTTTCCTGAGTGGCTGTTGGCAGCTTCCACGTGTGATTTGTACTCTGTGGGCTCTGTCTTCTCTGTTCCCAGAGAACACGGAGTTTGCAAGCTGACTTTGTTTCTTCTTATTGCTTTGTGATGACCTCCAGGAGAAGGCAGTGTGCTGACACACAGAGCTTTGTTTGTACTTAGGTTCAGGAACTTCGGGGTGTTGAGTCTACGCTTTATTTTCTGAGTACTTTTGGATACTTTCCTCTAATTTTATTGCTGTCTCGTCGGCGAACATGGTCAAAATGATAGCGATTCAATCATATTGGCTTGCAATTCCCACACGGATTAGTGCGTGATGTGTTTCTGTAAATATGCCATGCATACAGAAGAGGAAGATCTGTCCTCAAATGTGGGGTGCAGAGCGCTATAGATGTTCACTATGTTAGATTTGTTCAGTGTTTTGTTGATACTTTTTGGTATCTTTAAATTGTTTTTTTCTGCTCATCTTATCATTTGCTAAGTGATATATTAAACTATTATGTAGTTGGAACATCTTTTTTGGAATTAAAAAGATAAAAAATGTAGTATAGGCTTTGTGATTATTTACTTTTGAAAATTTAAAATATTCTTAAATTTATTTTATTTTTGATATTGTTTACATAGTTGAGACAGATGATTGTCCATGTGGGTCTCCAGTTAGGGTGGGAGGGTCGAGGTATGGAGGAAAATGGGGGGATAAATGTTTCAATTTTCTTTCTCCTGTGTCCACAGCAGAAGGGGAGGGGGCTACTCCTTGCTGTCAAACTACATCAGCGCCTGGGGACGGGAGTGGTCCTCTAGTGACGCCTGAGAGAGTCTGGTACGGGGAAGCGTGGTCTGAGGCTGTTACTTGAGTGGTGTTGATGGCTCTGAGACATTGATGGCTTTGATTGCACCAGGGTTGAGAAAATCTTTCCAGAGTCTGTTGGCTGACCAAGTCCACTTTAGTACAACCACAGGCCCAGGAACACGTTGCAAAGCTTGGCTAGAAGAGTGGTTCCAATGGTTCTGCTTACTATCCTCTGATGAGGCGCTTGATGTCCTCTGCTGGCATCAGCAAATGATGAAGCCCAGTCCGAACACAGGCACTCCAAGGATGGACCACATATACCACATGTATTGTGATTTTCCCTGTGGCTAGGGTTTGAGTCTAGCTGTCTAGTTGGGGTTCCCCTCAAGAAACCTCACCTGGAGTGACTTCCAGCTTGATTCTTATGTGCTCTACCTAGTGCAGGATCAGGTGCCGCTGTCACCAGCACGAGCCACCACACACATACCAGTGGGTGCAGCTGCCCGATCAGTTCCATCTCTGTATCTCACACAAACAACAGGCACTGTTGCCTGGCCCAACCATCTCACCACAGACCTGGTCCTCAGACATACCAGCGGTGCTGCAGCCTAGTTGGGAAAACCCTCAATAACTCCCACTGGATCCACCCCTAGCTCTGTTTTTTGCATATACCAGCGTGTGCTGTGGTCTAGCTTGGATCATTCTGCATCCTATCTGGCTTTTGTGTACACCCATAGGTGCTATAGCTTAACTCAGCCCTCCTGGCCCCTAGACCTGACCTGACCCACATACAGGTCAATGGGTGCTGCTACCTTGGCAGCCTGGCCTGGCTCCAGTTCCCGGCCCTGGCTCTCATGTTCACCAGTGGTAGGTACAGTCCAGCAAGGGAGTGCCCATAGTTTCCCTACCAGGCCTGCTCCTAGCTCCAGATCTATCCCTGCCAAGGTGTACTGTGGTCAAGCTGTATATGAATTGCACTCAGTCTTGGCACTTGCCAGTGGGTACTGTAGACTGGCTTGGCCTGGCCTGCCCCAGGCCCATCTGTTCCCAGTGGGTGCAGCAGCCTCATCCAGCCTGACCCATCCCCAGCCCTCATGTGAACTGATGGGCATTGAGGTCCAATCCATCTCGACTCTTGATTCTGTCAGTATGTGCTGTGGATTGACCAAGCCTGGTCTACCTCAGGCCTGAAATGTATCTATATTTATACTTGGGTCATGTAGTCCCTGATATAAATATTCAACTCAGCTGCTTAGCACTCCTGGGTAATATGTAAACTTGTTGACATGTGGCTGTCCAGTAAGATTTTCTGACAAAGACTAGTGACAGATGGGTTTGGTGTGTGGGCCATCATTTGCTAGTTCTCACTTGTTTCCTATATATTTAAATTTTCAATTCTGATGGAAAACTTTCTAAAATCAGAGCTCCTTAAGAGATAAATGTCACTGCTGCATATTCTGATGGCTGTGGTTTTAACTGAAATTTCATTTAGTGTTTGTCCCTTTGAAAGTTTTCTGGATTTGTTCAAGAGCCTCTTCTACAGCCCCATGCTTCCCTCTGGACTCAATTCTCATTGCTTATTAGAGCAGGGGTTGGGTACACAAGTTTTGATCTGTATGTGGGATGCTCTCAAGTGTTCATGAGGCATTGAAAATAATACAGTGAAACAAAAAAGTCAGTAGTTCTACATTTCTTTCCATATTCATTTTAAAAATCACTTAAGATAAATGACTGCATTGCCCCTGTGAATGGAACATGGCTTTGGAAATTATGGGTATCCTGAATTATGCTGAGTAAATTACTTTGCACACTAGCTCCTGCTGGTGCATGTTTTACAACTCACCAGGAAGCGGTTAGCCTTATGGTTTTTATTGGGTAACATGGTTATCAAGCAGGATGCTCCACTACTCCTTAATGAGCACAGATTTTACTGGGGAATTATGTATTGAGTCCCAAATATTTTGTTTTTGGTCCTATTCCCTACTAACGCGCACCCTAGGAATACTGGAGATAATGGCTCATGCACTTGGCTTCTGTTATCCATGTGGGAAACTGGGATGGAGTACTGGGTTCCTAGCTTCGGTCTGGGCCAGCCTAACTCTGGCTGTTGCAAGCACTAGAGGAGTGGAGCAGTAGATTGAAGATCTTTCTTCATTTCTCTCTCTATTGGCCTTTTAGGTAAGAGTCAGTGAATAAAAACAAACATTTTGACTGAGAAAATCATTGATCAATTGGGCCCATCCTCTATTGTCTCTCCCTCCCCTGGAGGTTGGGTAGTGAAAGGTGCAATACTTACATCAAGAGCTCTATCTTCCTGGTTCCTAACACCTGTCCTGAACATATGGGCAAGCTAATCATCTACTATTTTAGCACAACAAAGACTCTCGTATCACCAGGAAAGGTCACAGGCTCTGGTAGATGTCATATGAACTGTAGCCAAATGCCAGAATTATTCTTTATTATAACACAGGCTACTTGGAGCATTCCCTGGATTCTTATTCTCGATTTCCTCTCATTCTTTCTTTTTAAACAAATTATTCATTCATTCATCCATTTGTTCATTTATTTTATTTAAAAGGGAGACAGGAAAGAGAGAGAGAGAGAGAGAGAGAGAGAGAGAGAGAGAGAAAGGTGGGTGAGATCATCATTTCCACCTTCTGTTTTTTTCCTTCCTGTATTTGGAGGAAGGGGGTAGACAAGGGAGAAGCCACACCCAGCCTCCCAAATGCCTCTGCACCCTGGGATGGAGACAGCCGCCTGACACCACCCCATGGTCTCTGATGCGGGGCATGCTCTGAGGTTCCTGTTGATGAGGTTTCAATAGTTCAACATTTCCAAAATATTGCCAATCTCACCATTCAAGCACTACAAAATCTCTCCAGAATCCACAGGTTGACATAGTCCATCTTAGAGTCTCCTCTGTTTGCCCATTCATTCACTGTCAACACTTGACTGGGGTAGTTGATCAATTTATGCTGTTCTCTGTCCTCTGTTGTGGTACCAGGTGTCCTTTGCAGACTCCACTGTACTGCCATATCCTCTGTGTGCACCTGGATATGCTGTCCACTGCTCCATCTAAGCCACTGAGGAGGCCCAGCTCTGACACATGCACTCCATGGTCATACCATGAAACCTGTGATTCTCTCCAAGGCTGAGATTCTGAGTCCAGCAATTCAGTTGAGGTCAGGGATCCCCAGAGAAACTTCACCTGAGGTGATCGCAGACCTGAATCTTGTGTGTCCATCGACCCAATCAGCAAATGCACATGCTGGTGGTTGCAATTGCTGGGTCAGTTCTGTCTCCAGCCCTGTCTTTTACACAAACTAACGGATGTTGCAGCCCAGCCTGATCCTGCCCACCACACACTCGGCCTTCACATTTGCTAGTGGGAGCTGCATCCTAATTGGAGTGACCCGCAATAACCCCCATCAGACTCATCCCCAGCCCTGGTTCACGTGCTTGCCAGTATGTACAGCACATTGGTCCAGTCCGTCCCACATACCATGTCAGATCACATACATGTCAATGGGCATTGAAGCCTAGTTCAGCCCAACCAGTCCCACTATCCAGCCCATATACATGCCAGCGGGTGCTACTGTCTATCTAGTCATGTCTGCCCCAGTCCTGGTTTTCATGCTCACCAGTCAGAGTGGCAACTGAACAGGGAGGTGTCTACTGTTTCCCTACCAGGCCCAGTCCCATTCCCGGATCTTGCACTCTCCAGGTGGTTCTACAGTTTACTTTGACAGAATTTGCCCTCTATGCCAGCATCTGCCAGCTGCTGCTGTGGCAAAGCCGAAGCAACCCATACTCACTCTGACTTAGGCATTTACCAGTAGGAAGAGTCAACCCAGCCTGACTTTCACCTGATCCAGCCCAGATGAGGCCAATAGATATTGTAGCCTTGCCTGGCCTGGTCTGTGCCCATCCCAACTCTCATGCTCTGTAATGGGAGTGGTGGTCCATCAGGAGAGCCTTCCATGTGCCCCCTACTGGCTTCAACCCTTAACACATTCCCAGGTTTCATGTGTGCTTGTTGGGTGCTGTGGCCCAGTCTGGTATGGCCCGCCTCTCCTCGACATTTGCCAGTAGGTTTCTGTAGCCTGGCCTGTCCCACCCCCAATTCCAACTGATGCTGGTGGGGGTTACAGCCCAGCCCAACACAGCCAGCCCCCAGGCCTGACCGTCATGTGAACTGGTTTGTGTTGTGACCCATCACAGCCTGACTCACACTCCATTCTGGTGTTTGGCTTTGCCAGTAGGTGATATGAACTGGCCCAGCCTGTGCCAGTTCATATCACCCAGCCTCCGACCTGTGCCAAACGTATGCCACTGGCTACCATTCCCTGGCCTGGTCTGGGCTGTTCCTTGGTGTGGTTCTTGTTCTCACCTGCAGGGACTGTGTCCCGACAGAGCAGTTCCCCAAGCTCCTCCATCAGAATCTCTCCCAAAGCCAAATCTTGCATACACACACTGGTGGATCCATGGGCCAGCACTAATTAGTCTACCTCCTATTCTAGCAGGAACAGTGGCCTTTCCTGAGTGGTCTTCAACCCATTCCAGTTTTTACTATTGGGTGTTACAGCCCAGCCAAGCGTGGTCCAAATGCAGACACAGCTCACATCTGGCTCAGCAGGGGCAGAGACCTAGCCTAGCCTGTCTTACACCAACACTGGTTCTCATGAGTACCAGTGGGTATTGGAGTCTAGCCCAGTCTGGTGCACCCCAGACCCAGTCCAGACTTGTGCCGAGAAACAGTGTACTCATGCCCGGACTAGACAGCAGCCCCCACTCTGGCCTTTATTTTCACCAGTGTGAACCACATCCCAGACAGGTCATCCCCTTGGCTTCTGAACCAGGCCTGTTCTCAGCCACAGATCTCAGCTGTGCCATTGGTTGTGCTGACCCAGCTTGGTATAGCCCCTCACCTGACATCGCCTTTGCATTGGATGTTGTACCCTGGCCTGACCTGGCCTGCCTGCAGTCCCAACTCTCACTGGTGCATGCTGCAACCTGGCCCTGCTCATGTACTCCCATCCTTTGCTCATGCAAACCAGTAAATGTGACAACCTAGCCCAGCATGACCTGTATTCCGGCCTGGTTTCTGCTCTTGTTGGTGAACTAAGGTTTGCTTGGTCCTGTCCGATACACCCCCTTCCAAAAAGAACTCACACATTATCCAGCAGTTGGAGTTACCTTGCCCAGCCTGCCTGACTTCCAGGCCTGGACCATGTGCTCACCAGTAGGAGCTATGACCCACTAGGGGAGTTTACCAAGATCCCCTATTTGGCCCACTCTCAGACCCAGATCTCATGCATACCAGTGGGTGCTAGGTCTTTGCCCAGCATTGTCTGCTTCTTCATCTTGGCCTTGTATGAACTGGTGAATGTTGTGGCCCACCCTGCCCCACACCCTGTTTTAGGATGCACATGCAGGTGCTGAAGCCTGGACCTGCCCAGACTATTTTTCATCCCTGTTGACAGGTTCAATGATCACATCTAGCTCAGCCCATCACCACCCCAACTCTTGTGCTAACCAGTGGAACTTGCATTTCCACAGGGTTGGGCCCACATATCCCCAACAAAATCTACCACTGGACCTGGTTCTCTTGAGTGCTTGTTAATGTCATGGCCCTGCCTGATGTGACCCGGCCCCTGTTCTGACATTCTGTCTGGAACTGGGATCTAGTCCTGCTAGACAGGTCCCCAGGCCTAGCTTTCACATGGACTGGAGTGTGGTGGTCAACAGTGTTCCATGCTAACAAGCCCAATTCTGGATTCCCATATGGGGTGGTACACGAGTCTGACTCTTACAGAACTTTGGGTCTCTCCCATCCAAACCACCAGGTCTCAGTCTCTTTGCTTACCTGCAGGTATACTGGCCCTGTTGTTGAGTGTCCCTCAGGATTCGTTCCTCACCTACATGTACTGTGGTCTTATCCATGGATGTCCCTAGGAAGTAATTCCAGACCCCAGAGCTCACCGCCAGGATCCACAAACCCAGGATTCACCCACCAATTGGCAGCACTAGATAGGGAGCTAAGATCACCAGCTGGAAACCTGGCTCATCATGGGTTTTCCCAGTCACAGCCACGTAGCTGGGATATTCAGACACCCACACCTCTGAGCAGGCTTACCTGAACTCCTGGTTCACTTCTTAAATGCATAACTAACAGCAAGGACTTTTATTCAGGTCTCCCATGTGGGTATGCATGGAAACAGGCTGACACCCATTCACTTGAGCCACCGTGGGAATGTGTTAGGAAACTGGAGTCAGGAGGGGAGCTGGGATTCAAACCCAGGTACTCCGGCACGAGATGTGCTGCCCCCAATGACATCTTAATTGCTGCACTGAATGCCCACTCTTCTTGATGACGTAAGCAGGGCCTGGACTTGTACTTGGAGGAAATACTTTCCTGAAATGAAAAAATAAGAAAAGGAAATTCCAGAGACAGAAGCTGGCACGAAGTCATTTATCTTTATTGATCCTTGTTCAGTGCAGACAAAAGCATGTTTTGAGTGCCTACGGTCAGTTTACCCTGCTCTAGACTGTGAGTGCTGCCTGGTAACCAGGGTCTTGGTTGTACACTGAGAGAGAATTGAAATGTGAGGGGGACAGTAGTGAATAGTAAGCAGGGAGAACAAATGGGCATCCCCCCAGTCAGCACGTGGACCTCCTCAGGGCGACGGTGCTGTCTCTGACCTGTGTTTAACAGTACTTGGAATGGGAGCTATATTCTAATAAGGGAGAAGAATAGTCATGATGCCTGGGAAACAGGTGGAGGTTTCCTGGAATTTGGTTGCTCGCTCCTTCCTTCCTTCCCTCCTTCCTTCCTTCCTTCCTTCCTTCCTTCCTTCCCTCCTTCCTTCCTTCCTTCCTTCCTTCCTTCCTTCCTTCCTTCCTTCCTTCCTTCCTTCCTTCTTTCCTTCTTTCCTTCTTTCCTTCTTTCCTTCCTTCCTCTCTCTCTCTCTCTTTCTCTCTCTCCCTTTCTTTCTCTTTTCTTTTTATTTTCGTTTTTTTTTAAACTTGGAGAGTCAGATTTGCAGAGAGAATGAGACAGAGAGAGAAAGATCTTCCATTTGCTGATTCACTCCCCAGGTGGCTGCAATGGCTAGAGTTGAGCCAATCTGATCCGAGCCTGGGAGCCAGGAGCTTCTTCTGGGTCTGCTGTGCAGGCAGGGTCTCAAGGTTTTGGGCCATCCTTGACTATTGTCCCATGCCACAAGCAAGGAGCTGGAAGGGAAGAGGAGCTAACCGTTACAAGACAACGATTTAGGCTTTAGGCCTTTACACTGGGCCTGTCTCATCCCTTTCTTATTTTGATGTTTCTGTAATGGTGGCTGGCAGGTGTGTCATGTAGCTTGCAACACATCATAATGAAGGTCGACCTAGGGCATCTGCCCTTTAAAATGGGTGTGAACCTGGTCCCCACTGGGTCTGCCTCTCTCCTGAGCTGCAAGAGAACCCAGCCAATGTTTGACAGGCTTTGAGACCACAAGAGCCATTCCCAGCTTGTTCAGCTGCTCCATAGGGTGGGCACAGAGCATGCAGCTGACAGGGCAGCTTCTTGCATGCACTGGGGTCTACAGAAAGGGTGCACCTGCGGCACTCCAACAGGTAGGATCCAGAGTCAGATCTGAAAGACTTACACACGATTGGAGATACTTTCCTCATATTCTCCACTTCCTCCCAAGAAGCTTCATTTTTGTAGATTGGTGTATTTTCTCCATTTCTTTGGATGTAATTTTCCTGTCCCAGTTCTTGCCTCTTTCAGATTGTATCTCTCTTCACTACTTCTTTCTGAGATCTTCCAAAGTTTCAAATAAAAGTGCATGTATTTATGTGAAGCGAATAATGCATGAATCCATTCCTTCCATTGTATGAAATTGTGTTTCATGCCTTGTCACACATTAATCTATATGGCAAACACAGTGGGTGAGGGTTGATATGACTAAAGATAATTAGCAATTGATTAGCAGCTGAGAAGCCAAATAGAAAGATACATCCCCCCTGCGATGACCTGAGTTGATACAAACAAGAATTTTGTTCGTGGCAAGTCATGTTGTTCAGGACTGTGATGTAGAAAATTGCTTGCATTAATGTGGACATGAATCAAGGTAAACATTGATTTGAGCAAAGACACAGGAAACATTCCTAAATATTCATTGTAGTGTATTTTGTTAAAGACTATCTGTCACCAGAAATCTAAAATCTGATAAACATTTAGTGATGTAAATTTGAAATGCTGATATTGCAACACCAATTAAGCCAACTGTTTTCCTCCAAAGTGTGCAATCATGTAAAGGAGGTTGCTTCTCTTCCTGACCTTTCTCAGGCAGACTTTCACAGAAATAGCTCTTTGGGGAATGGATCTATGTCCTGGATGGTGTGGGATGCTGACAGCTGATGCAGGGTCTGTTCTCCTGAGGCTGCCAGAGCTAGAGTGCGGAGACAGTGCCCTTCCAATTTGTTTCCCTCCAGGGCCTTTTTTTATTACGTTGCATTATGTGACACAGTTTCATAGGCTCTGGGATTCCCCCATCCCCTCCCCGTGCCCTCCCCCCATGGTGGATTCCTCCACCTTGTTGCGGTATTACAGTTCAAATTAAGTCGAGATTCTTTCATTGCAAACATATTCCAAGCATAGAGTCCAGCATCTTATTGTCCAGATAAGTTCAACGGCTTGTTGGGGAGACCATCTCTGATCTGAAGGCAGAGCTGGCAGAATATCATCCCGATGAATTAGAAGCCCCAGCACAACATCAACAATTTACAATATTATGGAATTAATTGACATGGTATCAAGTAATCAATACGTTATAACAGTGCAAGTTCTTAATCACATCCTGTGACTACTTCATTGACCCTTCAATTTTTGTTTGTACACAGAACCGGCTGCTATACACCTTAAAGTGGCTGTAGGGTACTATTCAGCTGTCTCACGTCTGTTTTCATTTTAGTATTTAGCAGTTTATGGTGTTGACACATAATTTTGCTGAACTTGGCAGATTTTAGGATAATCTAAACTGGCTTATAACTCTAACAAGGCATATGTCAACAGTTGAGGTGCAGAACAGTTTTAGGAGGGGTGTGCAGAGAAATCTTCAATACCTTAGTGAGGAGTAACTAATCTTTGTGTCCTATCTAGTAAGATATATGTGGATCCACGCTGATCATTTCCTGTTTGGTTCTAAGCTTTCCTTGTATTTCTCTGACTGTCAATCCTATTTTTTTTGCAGGGGCGGGGGGGGCTCCAGGGCGATCCTGATGGTCACTGCAAGAGAGGGTGGGGATCCATAGTTGGAACTAAGTAAGGACCAGAAGAAGCTCCCCTCCCTAGTCCCGGAGGAAGTTTGCTGTTCTTCTATTTCTGCAGATCCCTCAGGGCTCCTGGCTGTTGTTCCGATGACCTTGGGTCCTGTGAGGAAGGATTTGGGCCTCTTCCATCCCATGTGGTAGATCCAGATGGGGCTGGGTGACCTCGGAGTTCTAGGCCTCTGAAGGCACTCCAATTCCCCATGTTCTCCTTGTCTGTTGGGATGTAGTCCTTGGTGCCCATATGATAGTCCTTGGTGGGGATCCAGGAGTCTTCAGGGTTGGGATACAAGCCTCCTCCTGTCCACCTGCTCCACTCTGGGGTCCCCCCCTGCTCTGTGCATATGACCTCCTGTTAAGAGGTTGTCAGGATTGCTCCTGGTTCCCCCTGTATGCCTTTGTAATTTAGCTCTTGTTTAATGCTAATTCGAGTCTGTTGTCTATGAATTACTCGTTATGTTTCTGATAGGTTATACTTTACGTCTTCCTCACACATTTTTTTTAAAGATTTATTTATTTTATTACAAAGTCAGATATACACAGAGGAGGAGAGACAGAGAGGAAGATCTTTCGTCCGATGATTCACTCCTCAAGTGAGCTGCAACGGCCGGTGCTACGCCGATCCGAAGCCGGGAACCAGGAACCTCTTCCGGGTCTCCCACACGGGTGCAGGGTCCCAATGCATTGGACTGTCCTCGACTGCTTTCCCAGGCCACAAGCAGGGAGCTGGATGGAAGTGGAGATGCCGGGATTAGAGCCGGTGGCCATATGGGATCCCGGGGCATTCAAGGTGAGGACTTTAGCCGCTAGGCCACACCGCTGGGTCCTTCCTCACACATTCTAAGGAGATGGAAGATTTCTCTACCCTCCCGCCCCATTTCCGAATAGCTTAGGGTCTTAAGAGTATATTAGGTTTTTTTTTTTTTTTTTTTTTTTTTTTTTTTTTTTTTTTAAAGATTTATTTTATTTTTATTACAAAGTCAGATATACTGAGAGGAGGAGAGATAGAGAGAAAGTGGAGCCGCCGGGATTAGAACCAGCGGCCATATGGGATCAAGGCGAGGACCTTAGCCACTAGGCCACGCTGCCAAGCCCAAGAGTATATTAGGTTTTACAGTTATTTGATATTGAACATAAGCAGTTTGATTCACAGTAATTGTGTGTTCATTGATTACATCACAATATCTTAATGCATTAGATACAGGCTGTTTGAGGTTAAAATAATATTACAATATATGGGTACTATCTTCTGGATTGACATCCTTTCATCTTATAATAAGGCAAACATGTGGTATTTAACCTTTTGGGAATGGCTCATTTCCCTTAGCATAGTGGTTTCCAGTTGGGCATTTGGGTTGCTTCCATGTTGTTGCAATTATTGATTGTGCTGTTATGAATATAGGGGTGCATGTTGGCTTCTCGTGTAACAGGTGTTTTGGATATATCCTAGGAGTGCTATTGCTGGATCATATGGTATGCAGATTTTGAGTTGTTTGAGTGTTTTCCATACTGATTTCCATATAGGCTGTACAAGTCTGCAGCCCCACCAGCAGTGGAGTAGGGTTCCCTTTTCCCCACATCCTTGCCAGCAAGTGTTGTTGGTGTTTTTTTGTATGTGTGCCATCCTTACTGGTGTTAGGTGGTACCTCATTGTTGTCTTAATTTGGATTTCCCTTACTGCCAGGGAACTTGAACATTTTTTCATATGTTTGTTTGGCATTTGGGTTTGTTCCTTTGTGAAATGTCTGTCCATTTCCCATGCCTATTTCTTGAGTGGTTTGTTTGTTTTGGTGCTTTGGTTGTCCTGGAGATCTTTGCACACCTATGTAGCGTGGAAAGATCTTCTCCTATTCTGTGGGTTGCTTTTTTACTTTGTTGATTGTTTCCCTTGCTGTGCAGAAGGTTCTTAGTTTGATGAAGTCCCATTTGTTTATTTTGGCCTTGATTGCTAGTGCTTTTGGTGTCCTTTTTAGGAAGTCAGGGCCTACACCTAAATCTTGTAGTGTGTTTCCAACAATTTCTTCCAGAATTTTGAAGGTTTCTGGGTGTAGGTTTAAGCCTTTCATCTATTTAGATTTAATCTTAGTGTATGGTGAGAGATGTGGGTCTATCTTTTTGGTTTCTGCAGGCTATCAACCAGTTGTCCCAACAGCATTTATTGAAGAGATCTTCCCATTTGCTTGGATTGTCATCTGTCTTTTTGTCAAAGGTTATTTGGCTGTATCCGTGTGGGTTTCCTTCTGTTGTTTCAATTCTGTTCCATTAATCCTCCTCTCTATCTTTGTGCCAGTACCAGGCTGTTTTGATAACCACTGCCCTATAGTATGTCCAGAGGTCCGGAACTGTGATTCCCCCTGTTAAGTTCCTATTCTTCAGAATGGTTCTAGCTATTTGTGGTTTTTTGTGTTTCCAGATGAACGTTTGTATCATTTTATCCACATCATTGAAGAATGTTTTGGGTAATTTGATTGGGATTGCATTGAACGTATATATTGCTTTTGGTAGTATAGACATTTTAATGATATTGATTTTACCTATCCAGGAGCATGGGATGTTCTTCATCTTTTGAGGTCTTGTTCAAATTCTTTTTTAAGTATTTTGTAGTTTTCTTCAAAAAGTTCTCCTACATTTTTGGTTAGATTTATTCCTAGATATTTCATACTTTTCTCTGTTATTTTGAATGATATCTTGCTGGTTAGATCTTTTTCTATCTTGGGGTTGTTTGCATGCACTATGGCTGTTGATTTTTGTTCATTAATTTTGTGCCCTGCCACTCTACCAAACTTCGTATAAGTTCTAGCAGTCTCTGTATTGAGTCTCTTGGTTCTTGTTTGTAAAGGATCATGTCATCTGCGAATAGTGAAAGCTTGACTTCTTCATTTCTAATTTGAATTCCTTTTACTTCTTTTTCTTGTCTTATGGACTCAGGAAGTACCTCTAGGACTATGTTGAATAGCAGTGGTGATACTGGACATCCTTGTCTTGTTCCAGATCTCAGTGGGAAGGAAAGTGACCCAGTTTTTCTCCATTCAGCATGATGCTGGCATTGGGTTTTTCATATATTGCTTCGATTATGTTGTGGATTGTTCTTTCTATGTCTACGCTGGTTAGGGTTTTTAATATAAAGTGAATTTGGATCTTGTTGAAGGCTTTTTCTGCAACTACTGAAACTATTATATGATTTGTGTCCTTAGTTTTTGGATGTGGTGTATCACATTTATGGATTTCTTTATGTTGAACCATCCCTGCATTCCAGGGATGAGTCCTATTTGATCCGGTTGAATGATTTGTCTGATGTTTTTTTGAATTCTATTGGCTAGGATTTTGTTGAGAATCTTAACATCAGTGTTCATCAGGGAGATCGGTCTGTAGTTTTCCTTCTCTGTTAATTCTCTATCTGGTTTTGGGATTAAAGTGATGTTGGCTTTATAGAATGAGTTTGGCAGGGTTGCTTCCTTTTCTATTGTTTTGAACAGCTTGTGGAGGATTGGGGTTATCTCTGTTTGGAATGTTTTGTAGAATTCTGTAGTGAAGCCATCTGGGCCTGGGCTTTTCTTTGTTGGGAGATCTTTAATCACTGACTCTGTCTCTGCTTCGGTTATGGGTTTATTCAGGTCTTTTGTTGCTTCTGAGGTAAGTTTTGGTAAGTGGTGGGAGTCTAGGAACCTTTCCATTTCCTGGTGGTTTTCTGATTTCTTGGAGTACAGTTCTTTGTAGTAATTTCTAATTATTTTCTTAATGGTTGCAGTGTCTGTTGTTATGTTGCCTTTTTCATCTTTGACGTTGCTTATTCTCGCTTTCTCTTGTTTTTTAATTTGTCAATCGAGCTAGTGAGGTGTCTATTTTATTTATCTTCTCAAGAAACCAGCTTTTTGATTCATTGATTTTGTGTATAGTTTTTTTGATTTCTATCTGATTTATTTCCTCCCTCGTTTTGGTAATTTCTTGTTTCCTATTGATTGTGGAGTCCTTTTTCTGCTGTTTTTCCAATTCTTGGAGGTGTGTGGTTAGTTCCTGTATTTGATACCTTTCTTGGGCCTTGACATGAGCACCAATTGCAATAAGCTTACCATGTAACACTGCTTTGGCGGTGTCCCACAAGTTTGGACTGTTGTATCTGAGCTTTCATTGGTTTCCATTAATTTTTTGATCTTGTTTTTAATTTCTTCTCTAACCCATTGTTCGTTTAATAGCATATTGTTCAACCTCCAAGAGTTTCTGTATTTCCTGGGGCATTTTGAATTGTTGATTTCCAGTTTCATTCCGTGGTGGTCTTAAAAGGTACATGGTATGATTCCGATTTTTTTTTTAAAGTTTGTTAGATTTGCATTGTGTCCTATCATGTGGTCTATCCTTGAGACGGTGCCATGCACTGCCGAAAAAAATGTATAATCTATGGCCTTAGGATGAAATGATCTGTAGATATCTGCTAAGTCCAGTTGTTCTATTGTTTGTGTGAGCTCTGTAGCTTCTCTGTTGAGCTTTTGTCTCATTGATCTATCTATTTGTGTTAATGGGGTGTTCAGATCTCCCAGGATTATCGTATGCTCATCTATATCCCCATTTAAGTCTATAAGTAATTGTTTCATGTATCTGGTGCATCTGGACTTGGAGCCTAAATATTAAGGATGGTAATCACTTCCTGATGGATCTTTCCTTTCAACAATGTAAAATGCCCTTGTGTGTCTTGATGTTTGTCACGTTGAATTCTATATCATCTGAAATTAGGCCTGCTACACCAGTCTTTTTTTCTCGTCTGTTGGCGTGAAACATCTTTTTCCATCCCTTCACTTTCAATTTCTTAGCATCTTTTCTAGTTAGATGTGTCTCTTGTAGGCAACAGACAGTTGGGTCCTGTATGTTGATCCAATCTGTTAATCTATGTTTTAGACTGATGAATTTAGGCCATTTGTGTTTTGGGTTAATATTGAGAGATTGCAATTTTGTCCTGCCATACTCGTGTGTTTTTGAGGTTCTTAGTATCTAATTGCCAGCCTTGCGTGGAGTTTAGTGGGTAGGTCTTCCCATTTGCCATCCTTGCTCATTGTTTGCTTCCTTTTTCTCTGGGAGTAGCGCATTTCTAAGGAGATTTTGTAGAGCTGGTTTTGTGCTGGCATATTCTTCTAATTTCTCCTTGCTATGGAAGTATCTAATTTCATTCTCAAATACAAATGAGATCTTTGCTGGGTACATTATCCTTGGTTGACAGTTGTTCTGTTTCAGGATTTGAAAGACTATTCCACTCCCTTGTTGCTTGGAGTGCTGTTCTTCTTTTTTTTTAATGATTTATTTATTTTTATTACAAAATCAGATATACAGAGAAGAGAGACAGAGGGGAAGATCTTCTGTCTGATGATTCACTCCCCAAGTGAGCGCAACGGCTGGTGCTGTGCCGATCTGAAGCCAGGAACCAGGAACTTCTTTCCAGGTCTCCCAAGGGAATGCAGGGTACCAAAGCATTGGGCCGTCCTCGACTGCTCTCCCAGGCCACAAGCAGGGAGCTGGATGGGAAGTGGAGCTGCCGGGATTAGAACTGGTGCCCATATGGGATCCCGGTGCATTCAAGGCAAGGACTTTAGCCACTTAAGCCATGCCGCCGGGCCCTGGAGCGTCTGTTCCGAGAAGTCAGTGGTGATCCTGATGGACCTGCCTCTAAATGTAAACTTGTCTCTGCCTCGTGCTAGCCTCAGGATTCTTTCTTTGTATTCGTTGGGGGGGAGCTTGATTACCACGTGTCTGGGTGAAGCTTTCTTGGGGTCCAATCTGTGGGGCGTTCTTTGGCCTTCCTGGATTTGGACTGGGCTCATGTTCCAAGTGTTTTGGAAGTTCTCCTGTATAATTTCATGGAGCACCGGTTGTATACTTGTCTCTCTTTCCACTCCTTCTGGAAGGCCTATAATTCTGATATTCGACTTCTTGATGTTGTCGTTGATTTCCTGTATTGCCTCATTTGCCTTTTTCAAATGTATCTCCAGTTGATTAATAATCTGCCTGCTTTCATTCTAAGAACCTTCCAATTCAGATATCCTGTCTTCTGCAATAATTCTGTTGGCTAATCTCTCAACTCTGTGCTTCAGGTCAAGGATCTCATTTTTGGCTAATTTTGTTTCTGTGATTATGCGGCTTTTGAATTCCTTAATTTCCTCCCATCGTTTTTCATTGTCCCTGAAGAGTTTCATAATTATTTTTCTGAACTTCTTATCTGATAGATCTTCAATTTCTTCATCTGTAATCTCTGTGATTGACCAGGCCTTTTGGTGACTTTTTGGGGTGGCACTGGCTCCTTCCTCTGACTCATTTATTTTCCTGTGACCTCACCCCATGTCTATGTGATATAAGGTATTGCTGGCTTCAAACCCTTGACCTCCGCTGCCACCTAGTGGGTGACCTGAGGTCTTGCTGACCTAGATTTTTTTTTTCTTCTTTGTGGCGCCTCCCCCTACTTCTTCAGTCTGCGGTCTTGTGGATTCTTTAAAACCGGGCGATATTTATGGTAGCTTTTGAGTGTCCCTTCTGTGGAGTTCTTGCGGCACTGGGATTGGCGCCGCCCAGTGCTGGGGAGCTCCAGTTCCCAGGATCGCTCAGGCTCTTTGTTTCTGAGTCTAGTTATCCTCTCCTGCCAGATCCAAGCCTGCCCAGGTCAGAGCCAACAGCTCCAGCCCCTTTCACTGCGTTTTGTCCCAAGTTCCTCCTGCTAGGGGCCGGCACTTCCCTGTGTTAGCGGCTCATTGAAGTTCGTTCCCAGAATTTCGCTCACCCGATTTTGCTTGAGTCTCTGCAGCCCAAGGCTCCCTCTTTGTCCTTCTCAGGTTGCTGATCCCAGTATTTTGCGTTTGTTTTTTCTGCCATGTGCACCTTTCTCAGTCCTGTCGGGACTGGGGAATTTCCCGCAGTGTTCCCCGCGGTTCTTTTCCTCTCTGGCTCACTTCAGACTGCCCCCGTCCCTAACTTTTAGGACCTTCGGTTACATGGGTCTAACCCCGTCGGCCATCTTGACCTCTCCCCACTCCCACTCCGGCTTTTCAGAATCTAAACATCATGTGTAGTGAAGAGTCCTCATTGAGAAGAGAAAGCTAGAGGTTAAGATGGGCTCCTTAGCGCTAGCTCTTGATTTCAGTTATGGACTCTGAGGAGCAGTTATGATGGTTCAAGCAGTGGGATTCCTGTCTCCCCCATGGAGGAGCTGGACTGGATTCCCAGCTCTAGCAATACCCCAGGCCGGGTCCCAAATGTTGCAGGCATTTGGCGTGAACCAATCGGTGGGAATTCTCTCTCTGCCTTTCAAAAATATATGCATAAACTTTAAATAGATGTAAATGATGCCACCTTTTCCTTTTATGTTTTATGTTTTCTGTTACCTTCATTGCTTTCTGCCTCTACAGCCAGCTCCAATCATGAGTTGAAAATTGCATCTGTCATGAGTACATAGACATTTTTTTATTGTCACCATTCCCGAAACAATACAGTGTAACTATTTCCATGGCATTTCCAGTGCACCAGATGGCACAGGCTCTAGGGATGATGTGGAGAATGGGGAGGCGGCACATAGACGGGTTCTGTGTGAACAATGCCAGGGAATGAGCTCCTGCAGACTTAGAGTTCACAGAGGGGCCTGTCACCGCTCACCGATAGCTCCTGAAGGGGGACTGCCTTATGGCTCTTTCTTCTTGCACGTAGTAGGAGGGACCTGTGAGAGTTGTTTCTTCAACTGCAGTGAGAAAGGAAGGAGGGTCAGAGGCTGTAGCTCTTCTCAGTCTAAAAGTACTTTAGTTTCAGAGAGGAAATGAGACACTTACTGCAAATTGTGAGGCACACACCACCCATATCCTTCATGTTTGATTGTTACAAATGCTTTATCAGAGGCACTTCATGTTGTTGCTGTAAAGGCATTTTTGCTTTTCTTAATCTATGTGGTGTGTGGCAGGGAAAGTTTATGTAACAAATAACAGACATATGCAGACCCTGGAGCAAGAGGATAAGACGTGTTCCTCTTAACGTTGTTCTTGTGAGGCATCTGTAGCAGGATCCATGCCTCAGGCTGGTGGCTGACAAAGAAATGTACCTCAGACAGAGGTCATGGGAAGCATACAGGCAACCAGGACCAGACGAACTGGAGGCACTTAGCTTCCCCCATGTCTCTCCGTTCTCTGCCAATCTATGAGTTATTATAATGCAGTTCTTTTAAGTGGGTAAATGCTTAATAATTCTACCATTTCACCTAATTAGACAGTATTTTATGATAATTTTTAGGGTGCTTGAGCACTGGCGTAAAAACCTTAGGGTCTTATAACATCAACTGGTTTTATTTTACTGTTGTTCTCATTGGTGTATGTACTGACATAGGAGACATGATTTGGTCACCTCATAGTTCAGCATTCGTTTGTGGAATACCCCATCATGCCTCGGTCCTTCTATGGACACTGTGGATGCTGGAGGTTAATAGTGTAGCTCCGCAGTGATGATGGTGTAACATGACCCCCAGCAAAATATAATAACTGATTCCATTTAGTGTTAATACCCTTCACAAGGTTCATGGGTCATCCTGAGGCTCTTCTGACAGGGGCAGGGCATGATGCATGTGGAGGGGCTGCCTATCCAAGCCATTAAGTGGTGGCAAGAGTATGCTTCACTTCTCTGACTGCATATCAACCTTTATAGAAGTCATATCTGACTGCTTCTTATCTTTGGAGTTGCAAGTGTGGGGACCAGGCTAGAGACTCTTACTAAGAAGTTAACAAAAGTATCTTGTTGCCATGAAATAATCCAACAAGACTTCTCCAGTCCCAATTTCCTCTGTTCAGTAGGCTCATTGCTCACAAGCCCATTTTCAGGTGGGCATTCCAATCAGCGGGAAGATTCTGTTCACTGCTCAAGCCTCTGTGATAGCCTGCTAGTCAAGGAGAGGGAGATTGGATTCATTACAAATGGAGTTTGGAGGCTTGATGAGGTTCGGAGGTGACTGCCAAGTCAGTGGGCCGAGCCAACATTCAAAAGCCATGGCAGTGTTGCTCAGTTTAGGCTGTGTCTGTTTGTGGGGGTGTCTGGGATGGTGGGCTTAGGACAGCACTACTGGTTTGAAGGTGTTGGTCAGTGATGACATTTGAAATGAGACAGCTTCCTGTTGCAGTTGTCTTGAGCACTGTCAGCCTTGGAAGATAACGGTGATGGTTTTGTCTGTGTCTCAGTTGGCTACCTGATTGAGCTATGATCTGGGTGTGACTGTCCAAGTGTTTCTGGAAAAGACTATGATCGGTGAACAGATGAAGGACAGCACATCTGCTATTACCAGGTGAATGGGCCTCAGCCAGCCACGGAAGGCCTGAGCAGGACAAGAAGCAGATGAAGGGGAAGACTTTCTTCTTTGCTACAATGGGAGCAGGATCTACCCGTGGACATGAGCCCTTGGTTCCTGGACCTTCGGACGCACACCATTGACTCCACTGGTTTTCAGGCTATTGCCCTATGCTTCTCCGGCCCACCAGGCTGCAGAGGGAAGATTGTGGGGCTTCTCCGCCTTCATAGTCTCTGACGGCAATCTCTTAAGGTAAACTTCTTTCCATATATCTCTACTTTTCCTATGGCTTCCTTTCTCCCTTTCTATGGAAAATCCATGCTAATACAAGCGCCTTAGCCATATCTTGCAAAAATTTTGGGATCCTGAGAAGCGGAGGCTCTGGCACAGTTTTGGGGTTCTAACTCCAGAAAGTATGGGTGGATGGACTAACCTGAGCTATGTTTATATTAGGGGTCCTGTCCACACTCATTAACGTTGAAAAAAAGAAAAAGAGAACTCCTGTGGCAGGCTTGATTAACTATGAGGGGAAGAGGAGAAGGTGGCAGCCCCTCAGTTGTGTGAACACCCAGAGGCTTCTGCTGCCAGCCCGCCACTTGGATCACCAAGGCCAATTCCTGGCACCCACCTCCTGGTGAGAAGGGGATTCCTCTCTGTGCCAGCTGTCAAAGATGACCTTGGCATAGGGGCAGCCGTGAGTTTGTAAACTAGTCACCACTGTCCACAGCACAGTGACAGCGCAAGGGCAGCCAGGAGGTATAGACATTGTCCGGTGGGTTCAGAACAGACTCACTATACATTTCCATGAGCTGAGTGAGCTCCCCTGGAGCAAGCCTTCACATGCCTTTGCTTGAAATACTGCAAATGGAAATCTGGCCAACAGATTACACCAAGCTTGGGGGATGTGGTGAAGAGAGGGCTGTTCAAACCCTATCCAAAAGAATTAATTCACTATGCCTCTTTGTAGAAAGTGAGGTTTTTTCCCCCTCAAGAGCTATTGATATTCTGTTCATTTTCCCCTTTGAATCTACTGTGCTGTTTTAGATAAGAAGTTACCAGCGAGTTTCTGTGTCGCTCATGAATCTTAAAACACACACAGGAGACTTATAGTAGACTGTACAATCACAAGAAAGGAAACATGCCTCATTAGAAAGTATTAGTTTTATGTGGCATCTGGCTATATTTTTTTTTCCTTTTCTTCTTCTTTTGTAAGCTACATTGCCTTTCTTTGGGAAGACATAGCATTTCATTTTAAAGATTATTTATCCCAAAGCAGAGTGACAGAGAGAAGGAGAGACAAAGAAGGAGAAAGAGCAAGAGAGATCTCTGTCCAGTGATTCATTTCCCAAAGGACGGTGGCAGTAGGTACTTAGCCAGGCTGAAGCCAGGCCCTGGCTTCGCGCGTGGAGGCAGGGACCGAAGCACTTGTTTCGCCTTTTGCTAACACTCTCATAACATTAGCAGAAAATAGATTGGAAGTGGAGCAGCCAGGATGTGAAGAGACACTCCAAATGATATAGAATGCCAAAGTCCCAAGCACAGGGGTAATCTGCTACCCTACAATACTGACCGCTGACATAAGCTCTCTCTTTTGAGAAAGCTCCCAGAATGTCCTGGCCTACAGTCAAATAGCCCATATTTAAGCTAGCCTGCTGATTCTGGAGTAGGAAGCTTGGGATGGGAGAAAGATTACCTAGAGGTGACAATGGCTAAAATCAGCAGTGTTGAGGAGGACAGAGGAAGACTGGCAATGAGTGCATGTATGTGACTTGTCTTGATCTACAAGTGCTTAGCACAAGGGTTAGCCCATAAGATCAGTTTGTTGCAACTTTTAAAAACATGTGAGCAAATTCAGTACCATAGGATCAAAATCCCAGTATATTTCTGTGGTTTGCATCTTTTTTAAAAATTTATTTTTAATTTTATTTCATCCCATGTGAGATCCCAGTGCTTGAAGGAGGAGGAACAGTGAATGGTGTTGGGCCCTGAAATCCTTTGTTTTTTTAAAATTTTATTTTTGATGATATTTACATAGTTGAGAAGGATGTATACCCATGTGGACCACTGATTAGGGTGGGAAGGATTGAGGAATAGGGGAAAATGGACGAAGTCATTGTTTCTAATTTTTTTTCCTGTATCTGGGGGAGGGGGAAAGAGGAGAGGGCCGCTCCCAGCAGCCCAACCTTATCAATACCTGGGGCTGGGGGACGGCCACCTGATGACATCACAGGGTCTCCAACGTGGAGCATGTTCTCAGGGTACTGCTCAAGTGGTTTCAATAGTTCTGAAATGCTGAAGATCTTGTCAATCAAGGGATGAGGTAATCCTTCCAAGATCCATTGGCTGACATAGTCTACCTTAGCGTCTCCGTTCATCCAGATATCTGCTGTCAACACTTGGTTGGGAGAGTTGTCCAATTTGTTTTGACCTGCACCCTCTGCATGGTACCAAACATCCTCTGCAGGCTCCAAAGGACTGCCACATCCTCCATGTGCATCTGGGCATGCTGTCCACTGGACTGTCTTCAACAACTGAAGAGGCCCAGTTCTGAAACATGCACTCCATGGCCAGACCATAGATCTTGCAATTCCCCCCCATGGTTGGAGTTCTGAATACAGTGGTTCAGTTTTTTTTTTTTGGGGGGGGGGGCGGGCGTCCATAAAGAAACCTTCACTAAGATGACCTCAGACCTGACCCCTGCATGTCCCAGTCAGTGTGGGGTCTGGCTGTCTATTACCCACATTAGCCTACATATACAATGCTGATGGTTGTAGTTGCCTGGTTAGTTCTGTCTCCAGCTCCATCTCTTATGCAAACCAATGGATGCTGTGGCCGAGCTCAACCCTGTCCCCACACACTTGACCCTCACACACACACCAGTGGGAACTGCAGCCCAGTTGGAATGACTTCCAATAACTCCCTGGCCCCAGGTTCACCTCCATCTCTGACTCCTGTGCACGACAGTGTGTGTAGCATACTTGTCCCAACCAGGACTCAAGCATGTTGAGTCCCCAATCACAATTCCCCTGCACACCATGCCAGCATGCCAGCCTGGGGCCCTAACACTCGATGTCTCCTACCTGCCTGAGACCCAAACATGTTGGGGAGTTCCCCACTCCACTGGCCCCCAGGGTGACTTCCCCAGGCCCCCAGTGCTGCCTAGGGCCCTAACACTCGATGTCTCCTACCTGCCTGAGACCCAAACATGTTGGGGAGTTCCCCACTCCACTGGCCCCCAGGGTGACTTCCCCAGGCCCCCAGTGCTGCCTAGGTGCCCAGAAGAAGGAAGGTGCCCAGGTGCCTGCTGTGGTCTGCAGCTTCTTCACACCTGCTTGAAATGGCCAGATATTTCATGATCTGTTTCTGGAATGGTATATCCTGTAATGGACTCCTTTTGGTATTTGAAGGTCTACTATCCTTTCTTTAGGAAAGATTCCCCTGCAAGGCTTCATTGCAAGGAATTTTTGAAATTTAGAACTAAAATTGTTCTGGTTTGCTATCGCTGAATCCCAAACTACCCCAAAATCATTTGTTTCAAAAGATGACTTTGTTGTATCTGAGGATTCCATGTGTCAGGGATTTGGGTAGTGACACTGGTGTTGCAGGTGACCTTGACTATGTTTCCTTAGCCTGGAGGGTCCAGTGGCCTGCTGTATGTGGTTGGCCTGGAGGGTCCAGTGGCCTGCTGTATGTGGTTGGCCTGGAGGGTCCAGTGGCCTGCTGTATGTGGTTGGCCTGGAGGGTCCGGTGGCCTGCTGTATGTGGTTGGCCTGGAGGGTCCGGTGGCCTGCTGTATGTGGTTGGCATATTGGCCAGGATGGTGGCAAGGCAAGCCTCAGCTGTCACAGGGCACAGGGTGCTGACATGTGGTCCTTCCAACATGGTTCCCTAAGCGAGCTGGGTAAATAGGCAGTTGATGTTTAAGTCTGGGCACAGATGCCGGTGTAATTTACTTCTGATCTATCTTGACCACCCAATGATCATGGAACTCACCACATGGAACTCCCTTTGGATGGGAGAAGTGCCAAATAATTTGTGTCCATCTTTATTTGACAACAAAGATGCACAGGTAAAAAATGTGGTCACAGGTCAAAAATGAAAGGCACAAACAGCCCATGTGTCTATCAGTGGTCATAAGCACCCCCCGTTGGGGGCTACTCATACAATGGAATGTTATTCAATTTTAGAAGGGATGACACTTTGATGCATGGCATGACATCGGCGGCCTTCAGGTTATTGTGCTAAGTGAAATAGGCTGATCTCAAATAGACAAATATTGTATGGTTCCATAAAACATGAGTCACCTGTAATACTTGGTTCAAGGAGACAGAATGAAACAATGGTCACTAGGAGTAAGAGATAGGCGAAATGGGAGATAGCGTTCACTGGGCCTGAGTTTTGTTTTTGCAAGATGAAAACAGTTCGGGCGATGGATAGCGAAGATGTTTACACATCAGTGTCCATGTTTCTCTTGCAGCTGAAATATGCTCTGCGTCACGGTCAAGATGCAAAATGCACAAATCCAATACAATGTATTATTTTGGAAAAAAAATGTGAAGTTTAGTTTTTTTTCCAACTCCATTAGTGATTGATTTTTCTGAAGGGCAAAAAGATTCAAGTAAATTTGTTTTTATGGTCGTCTCTTCTGTTTGCCTCCTGCCAAGGTTCTGGCATTTAAGCCTGGTCTACTTTTATTCACTTAATTTTGAGTTTGAGAGATAGAGAGATAAAGACAGAAACACACAGAGAAAGAGAAACTTCCACCTCTGGCTTACTCTCCAAATCCCTGGTTTATTGTTCCAAACTGTGGGATAAAGCCAGGATCTGGGAAGTCAATCCAGGTCTTCTAAATGGGCAGCAGCAACCCAGTTGGTGGATCCATCATTGCTGCTTCCTGCGTCTGTGTTAGCAGAGAGCTGAAGCCAGGGACTATTGTGATGTGAGACACAGATATCTCAACACAGGTCTTGGCCTCTGGTCTAAGTGGCTGCTTGGGAAACTTGTCCCCTATTACAAATAGGATTAACTGGACTGGACTAACTGGAAGCACCAGGATTTTCACTCTTGGTGCTAGCTGGCATAAAATGATAAGGTGTTTTGTGAGTGTCACTTAAAAAATTACATCTTTTGAGGACTTTCTTGTCTTTAGGAAAATTTACTGCAGATAAATTTGCTGATGTTATTTTGTTGCTGTATTGAAATAAATAGAGTAAAATAGAGTTGCTAAGAAGTATTTCCACTCACATGTTAGTATCAACCTATAAAGTTAGTATTCAACATATAATGCATCACCAATCTTTCCTATTGTTTATATGCAAAGCAATTCCATTTTACTTAGCATTGTAATGGCTACATGATAGAATAACAGACCTGGTTCCTATAAGAAATGAATAATTGTTCTCTGCCTCAAATTTTTGTTGTTTCCTTGCAACATGCTTTTTTTATTGCCCTGTATTTTTCAACGATACTTGTATTGATAAGTTTACACAAAAATTAAGAGTAAAACATGTTCAGAAAAATGTGTGAATCAGCCTTGCTCTTGATTTTTTTCTTAAAAAGATAAATTTTATTTGACAGGAAGATTTACAGAGAGAAGGAGAGACAGCAAAAATATCTTCCATTCGCTGGTTCACACTCCAAATGGCCTCCGTGGCTGGAGCTGAGCTGATCTAAAGCCAGGAGCCAGAAGCCTTCTCCGGGTCTTACACATGTGCTCAGGGTTCCAGGGCTTTGGGTTATTCTCCACTGCTTTCTCAGGCTATGAGTAGGGAGCTGGATCGTAAGTGGAGCAGCTGGGACACGAACCAGCACCCATAATCCTGTACTCATGCAGGAAGAGCATTAGCCTGTGGAGCCGTTGTGCCAGCCCCATGCTCTTGATTTTCTTACCAAGATCCATTTTCTCTGCTTTTGAGTATTTTATAAAGGAGAATGCAATGGTAACTTGATTTTGTTCACTCAAATTTACATTTGTGAGATTCACCCACATGGTGCCTGTGCTGTGAGCCTTTTTTCTTTCTTCCTTGTTGGACTACAGCATGATTTACATCTACATTCTATTGCTAGATGTTTAGATTAGTTCCGGGTTTTAGTTAATATGATGTAGGTGGCCATGAATGTTCTTTTTCAAATGCCCATAGTGGTCAAGGCTGGCCTAAGTCTAAAGCTGAGAGCTGGGATTCAATCCCTGTCTCCTGATGGGCAGCAGGGGTGTGGTCACTTGTGCTGCTGCATCCCAGGGTCCATCAGCAGGAATCTGGAGTTAGGAGCTGGAGATGAGCACTGAACCAGACACCCTGAAGTCTTAAGCCAGCCTCTTAACTGGCAGACCAAACACCTTCTCTTTAATCAATATTCTACAAATACTTCTTTACAGACATGCCTATCTATCTGTTGATTTATATTAAATTGAAATTCCTGTCACAGGAAAAACAAATTTAGTTTAGGCTAAAATCCTCAAATATATAATATTGCATGACATAACTGTAAACATTGAAATCCTGAAAGTTCAAAATGCCTAAAGTTTAAAATCCTGAAATATCAAAACCCCGAAAACACAACTCTGGAAAAAATAATAAAATTATTTCAAGGACACTTATTTATATTTTGAAAAGAAGATTCATTTAAGAAACATAAAAATTCAGTAGAATGATTCATTAAGCCATGGTAGTTTTTAAAATAGATTTATAGTTTTACAAGTAACACTCAGGTGTGCGAATGATGGTTTTTAAAGAGATAAGAGTTAGAATCAGATGAACTGTATTTGTAAACGGACAAAAACCACAGTACACCAAAATATTCTAAGGTGGTTGGCAGTTGCATACCCCACCTTCAAAGTGGAGTCATTTGAAGAACTGTAGTGACCAGCCCATCTCTCCTAAGATTAATCAAGAGCCATGGGGCATGTAGTGAGTTCCAACTCCACAGCGTGTGCCGTTGTCCAAAGGGCTGAGTTCCTAGGAAGTCTTAGCCATCACAAATGCAGATGTACAAGAAGGGTCGCTCTTCACTTTGTGAGGAAGCGTCAGCATGGGAACGATGTGTTGCAATTTATTTGGCATTTGTTTTACACCTTTAGTGATGTGCCTTTTCAAGTATATTGACAATTTTTTTCTTCCATAAGATTGACTGAGTTTTCTTACTGACTCACAGATATTTTAGCAATCTTGTCTGGATAGGAGTACGAGCTTGGATATATTTATTTATAGGTATATTCTCCCTTTTAGTGTCTTATCTTTTCATTCTGTTATAGTGGCTTTTGAGGGATAAAGGTTCTTGCTTTAAACATCCAGTAATATAATTTTCAATATCATTCTGTTTCGTAGCACTTTGTCAGTGTGTGACTTTGATGATTATTTTGGCTCACGATTTGAAGGTTCATAGTCCGAGCCTTGGTGCTTCTGCTGGTGTGAAGTCCGATGAGGGTGGAGGGTGGCAGTGGTGGAGACGTGCAGAGGAGCCATCCCACCAGGAACCAGAAAGCTCTGAACTCAGCTTCCTGCTAAGATCCACTTCCAGGGCACACCCCAGTGACCTAAGGAACACCCATGAGGCTGGCCTCTTACATGCTACCTTTAGAGCAAAGCCCCACTGCTAGCCTTAACCATTGAGATTAATCCAATAGCTGTTCACACAGACTTCAGGGTTTACAGGTCTGCATCCAACAAAGGGGTGCTGATGCTGAGAACTGGGTAAAACACTGGACCAGCCATGCGTACAGAGGGTGAGGGGACATTGGAGAAGAATATCAGGGGGCAAAGAGGAGCCCCAAAAGCTGTTGTGCTATAAAAGAATCTGGAAACAACGACTAGGTGCCATGACCAGGGAATGGAGCTGAGTGCTGCCTGAGGGCCCCCAGCAGGGACTCAGCCGCACTCAGGTTCTGCGAATCTAACTCCGTTAGACCTCCTTTCCCTGGTAGTCTTTGCTTACTTTGCCGTGAATAAAAGATTCCACATGGAATGCAGGGCTGTTTCTGAGACGTAAGCTTACTCAAACAGAAGTGAGTTGGAGGAAGAGGCAGAACAGGAGGCATTCAGGGTCCCTTGGACTCCTTGGTACCTACTTATGCACAAACCTGCCCTTTAGAGCCTGTGGGCGCCTGAGGGAAAACTATGATATCAGGTCATGAATTTTTATTGCCCTTTATCTGGCACCTGAGCTTTCTCATTGTGTCTGTGCTTTATGATGCACACTGGGCTCCAGTTCTTGTGGATCTATTGACCGTGAGAAATAGACTTTGTGTGATGCGCACTGTGGCGGGTTCTGCTCTGTGAGAGGTATTGGAAGGCTGGAGAGAGCTTCTTTTAGGATTAATTCAGCCAAGGAGTAGATTGGTATGTGCACGACTGTGATGAAATTTCCCATGGAGGACAGTATATGAAGTACATTCTTGAGTAAGATACTGCAATTCACATATGCACTTGCTCCTTGAAGGGCAATTACTCTGCTGGATTAGAATGTTAGTCAAGTATTCTTTAAGTAAAGAAAACTTTTTTTTTTTTGCCTAAGTAACCCAGTGCTGATTAAGATGATGCTGAAGACTGTCTAATTACATTCTTTAACACTTCATTTTATGTATGACATGCATTTAGCCCAATTTAGGAAAGGTGTATTTATTTTTGGTTACATATGAAAGATACTTAATATGTATTTGCAGGTTGAATGAACAAAAATTATAAATATTATTTTTAAAATAATGTGTTGCATTTGAACTCTACTTTCCCAGAGTGTTCAGCCAAGGAAAAGTGATCCCTTTAGTGAAGCCTAATGGTTGGTGCTTGCATTCTGTCACCATTATAATCAACACATCATTCTTGCTGTAATTCAAGTACATGACCTCAAAACCCTGCTTACACTAATGGAAGTGCATCCAATTGTTACTATAACTACCAAAAAGCCAAGACAAGACAAAATTAAAACAGAAACAAAATGTTCTCTCAAAGCATCAGTGCTGGACAAGTCATTGAAGTGCTGTAACTCTGGCTGCCAGCATCTCCAGTTATTTTAGGGGGTCCCTTTCCTCTGACCCCACTTCGCTGGACAGGACTGTCTGATTCCCCGTGAACACTGCTGCTCTGCCTGGCTCATTGCTGGACACCACAGAAGGGCTGCCAGACCTGTGCTGAGAAAGCTGTTCATGGACTAGGTCCATGCCTGCATCCAAATCAGAAGCATAAATGAGACTATTATTTGACAATATATCAGAGTGTGAGCACAACAGGGAAAATTATATGCCATAGCACGGAAGTTGGCATTCAGGAATGCAGTTTTCATTGGCTCCTTATGTTTCATTCAAAATCAAGCAGTAGAGCAGAAGAAGCTCGGCCGGGGTCAGGCTGACAGCATGAGGGCAGTCTTCGGGCAGCAGCAGACCAGGCACGGATGTATGCCAAGAGACGGGAGAGCCAGAAGCCACCCAGAGCTGGGCAAAGCTGGCAGTCGAGTTCCAGTTCAAGACTGGGGTCTGCAGGATTGCCAAGGACCAAAGGATAAGGATCTAGAAAGTGCATATGATGCCTTGTGTTAACCGGGCACTCCACGAACAGTGGGATAAGGCTGGCCCTGGGGATCCACTGGGCATTGGCTCTAGGAAACAGTCAATACCAAACTTGGTTGGTGCTCAAGTTTCTTATAATAAAACTGTGCAATATTCTCTCTTGCTCAGGTCTGGGGGTGGGAAGCATCCTTTGTATTCCATGTAACAACTTTTCACTGATTGGTTGAGCCCACTCATGCGAAGGACGGCAATTGGCTTTGCTCACAGTTTAGCAATTCAGTTGTTGGTCTCAAAGACATCCACAAAGAAACACTTAAGACACTGGCCAACTCTCTGGAAGCTATGGGTAATTATATGGATACAGGGTTAACTTAGCATCATGTAAGTCCATTTTTGAAAAATGAAGGCATTCCTCTATGGCTGAACCTTAACTGGCTCTAAGGGGGAACAAAATGAACCTGCATTTGGAATTACTGACCTGTGTGCAAGTTAGGACCAAGTGTAGTTAGAGAAGGAGACATGGAAGTTTGCTCTTCTAAGGGAAAGGAAGGTGGGACCCTTTCCAGCCTGGCAATGCAAATGCTGGGGTGTGGGACCCATAGATCCTATTGCCCGCTTTGTTGAGTGGGAGAACCTCTGAGAAAGACACTCCAATCCTTTACTCTGCTTATTGCAATGTAAACTATGAAGAAAGACACTGAAATAAGTGAAAAGCAGTTAAGATCAGTAATTAGAAAGTATTGTCCATTTTGCCTACAAGTGAAACCCACTTTACTTGTTAGGCTGCTTTGCATATGTTTGATATAGAGAATTCTGTTTTTCATTTTTAAAAACTATTCTGATGCTGCAGGAGTTTTTGTCCAAGCTTATAAAGTAAATTATTTATAAAGCCAGTAAAAATCACTACAGAAAAGGAGCTGGTGTGGTGGCATACTGGGCTAATCCTCTGCCAGTGGCACTGGCACCCCATGTGGGCACCTGTTTGAGTCCTGGGAACTCCAATTTGGATCCAGCTCCCTTCCTGTGGCTTGGAAAGGCAGCAGAGCATGGCTTAAGTCCTTGGGGTCTAGTACCCACATGGGAGACCCAGAAGAAGCTTCTGGCTCCTGGCTTCAGACAGGCCCAGCTCTGGCCATGGTGGCCATTTAAAATAGAGGGTTGGGTGGTAAACGGACAGATGAAAGATTCTCTCTGCTTAATTCTGAGTTTAAAGAAAAAAAACTTAAAAAACAGCATTTACAGAATCATTATGAATGGCAATGAGTTGAATATGTTCCCCAAATTTATATGTTGACACCTCCCCTCTGGGATGATGGGAGTCTTGGGGGTGACGAGGTCATGTGATGGGGTTCCTTGTGATGGGGTTAGCACATCAGCAGAAGAGGGGTTCCCTGGCTCTGCTCCCATGAGAGAGCATGTTGGCACAATGCTATCTACGAGCCAGGAAATGAGGCCTCACCAAACAGAGTCTGTCATGGCTGGGTCCTAAATGTCAGCCTCAAGAACTGTGACAAACAAATGTTTGCTGGTATAAACAACACAGTCCCTGACATTCTGTATAGTGGCCTGTGTGTACTAAAAATTATGAGCAATCAAGATTGCAATGGAATTTTTCTTTTTCTTTGCCTTTTATATGACTCTTTTTCTGGTGTTAATTTGGAAAAAGACCATCTGCTATGTGTGTGTGATGTTAGCCAGTCCCGTGTGGTGACCACACTGCTTCTCGTTTTCAACAACTAACCCTTCCCAAGTGAAATATCAGGCGGGCTCATACAGCCTGTTGCTATTTAGAACATGGCTCTCTCTTTCTTATTAAAAAAGAGATTTATTTATTTATATTGGAAAGGCAGATATACAGAGAGGAAGATCTTCCATTTGATGATTCACACCCCAAGTAGCTGCAATGACTGGAGCTGAGCTGATCCGAAGGCCACAAGCAGGAAGCTGGATAGGAAGCAGGACCACTGGGATACAAATGGCTGCCATATATAGGTTCCCTGTGCATGCAAGGTAAGGACTTCAGCTGCTTGGCAACCTTGCCAGGCCCTTGGAAAGTGGTTCTCTAGGTTCCAGTTGCAACAGAGAGCATTAGAAGGAGAGGAAACAGCATCTTTTGGGATTGGCTTATTTCGCTTAACACAATGGATTCCAGTTGGGCCCATTTGGCCACGCAGAAACTCAGACAATTGAAAATCCGCCTGCCATATGACCCATCAATACTACTTACAGCAATGCATCCAAAAGACCAGTTACAAGAGAAAGCAACATGCACCCCTATGTTCAAAGCAGCACAATCAATAATTGCGAAAACACGGAAGCAGCTGAAATGCTCATCGAGGGAAGACTGGAGGGGCAAACCATGGTCCATGTACTCTAAAAATACTTCTCAGCTATTTAAAACAAGCTGATCCTGGTCTCCCCACTGGTAAGCCGCAGCGAAGCATGCTTGGATGATAACAGCCATGTGCAGTCCTACTGTGAACATCTACCTCTTGGAGGTAGTGGCAATATGATGAAAGTTGCGTGGGTGTTGTGGAAGCAAGCTGGCCAGCACGAAAAGCTGTCCACTGTCAGTCTGGTGATGATGAGCAGGGGAAATCGACTAGGGATGTGGATAAGGATATGGGATTCCCACATGGTGCCGAGAACACAGGCAGCATCCCACTTGAATTCTACTTTCTGGAGATTACAGGAGAGGATTGTGTCTGCCCTCTTTCCCACTCACTGCCTAGTCTTGGAAGTCTAGGAAAAACAAGGGAAAAGGAAATGTACCAACCGCAGGTAATAAGCTAAGCATACTGCAGAAAACTTTAATTTTGCTAATGTTTAGAAGTGAAAGCATTCTACTCAGTAGGAATTTAATATCTGTGAATTTAAAATCAATTCATAATATTAGATTCAATCCAGATTATTTAATGTAAACGATAAATTTCTTAAATTGGAAATGGTACCCTGATAGAAACAAAGAAACACAGGCTATATTTTTAGAAATCATTAGACATTTTTTTCAACTGTTAGAATTTCTTTTAACCTTGAGAAATATCTTATACTAAAAGATGTATTTTTTTCCCTCTGGTGGAGCAGAGGGAAAATCTGTCTAAAATAATTTCACCTATCTCCTTTACAAATGGAAAGTAACTAAAACAGTTGACTTTTAATTTGTTTCTGACCTCCGGAAAGCAATGACTTTTAGCATATTTTTTTTGTGTACTTTTCAATTTGTAATGGGTCATGACTGAAGAAAAAAATGTTGCTTATAAGTCATTGTTTTGAGCTTTGAGTTTTTACTTATGAGCTGTGGTGGGATTTTGGAGGCCAACCTATTAAGTAGCAGGTGCAAAAGTGCTTTTTGGATGTGCCCTGCAGGAGGGGATGCCATTATCTTCTGAGTGAGTTTGAATTACCCATACCATCAAGTTTCTAAGCTTGAAGTTAAGAAGAATCCACAGGGTCTCGTGTCCACAGCAGCAATATTCACAGTGGCTTAAATGTTGAAAACAACCTGAAATTCATTAACGGATAGAGGGATAAGTAAAATGCGGTATATCCATACAATGAGCTAGAAATTGGTTTGAAAAAAGGAAACTCCGAGATAAGCTGCAATGTGGAAGAATCACGAAAACATGAAGCCAATAAAATAGTCAGAAGCAAAAGGACAGATACCACTGAAGTATTCCACTATATCAAATCACAGAGGCAGAATGTGGAGCAGTGCTTACCAAGGGCTCAGAGGCAAGGTGGGAGTTCACATAGTGGCTAGAGATGTTCAGTTAGGCAAAGTGAGGGAAAAAAAACCCCATCACTTAACTGTTTTTGTTTCACAGAGAAGGTTAACACACCTAATGCTTCTGAGTGTGCGCAGAAATGGGGTGAACACAGTGTGCTGTATAGGATAGGGTCTTGCTTGTTTTAGTTCAGTGAAAATGACAAAAATAGAGTCTTTGAGGCATCACAATGACAGTCTGACCAATGTTAAACAGGTGCTTGATGTTCCTTTTAGACTCATCTGTGCATTTGTCATAGCAAAAATATTTCCAAATCAGTTTAGCAAGAACCCCCCTCACTGATCCTTAACTGCATCCTCATCCAATGAGGTTCCTCATCCTAGACCAGCCCAGGAGACACCTGATCACCCAAGCCTCCCTTCAGCAGGAATCCTGGGAGGTCTGTTCAGCCAGAATCCCAGCACACATTGTCTTGCCTGGTTTATGTTGCTGTGACAGAATTGTAGAATCCACAAGTTCTATATTTATAGAATGCACAGTTCCTGAGGCTTGGAAGTGCGAAATGGAAGGGCTGTGGCAGAAGGGTGCCTTCCAGCTGCATAGTTACATGATGGGAGACCTCATGGTGAAGAAGTGTGTGTGTGTGTGTGTGTGTGTGTGGCTAATTCATTATTATGGCCTACACACCTCTTGCACGTGCCAGTGATCAATATTGTTACAGAATGTCAACCTGAACTCTGCAGAGGGCATTCAGACCATAGCACCAATGGTATTTTTCTTAGTAATACCCCTCTCTCTCCTTGACTGTGAATGCCCGCTGGCCCAAGGCTGTATTCAGAGTTGAGACCAACGTCTACCCAGCAGAAAGAGCCCACGGCTATGATCTTGTGCCTATAGGATTCTGAAGCAAGTCTTATTAATCAGTACCACTGACTGGTTCTTCTGTTAACAGTGGAACCACAGCGGCTTACACCTCTCTTGGCTTGTCTCCCTCAGCGGGATCTGTACCTTGCTATGTCCTGCTTTTCCCTTTCCCTATTTACAGTAGAGCACATGTGTGATTGGCTCTCTGTGTGGCATTGAGGTATTGAGCCTTGCGTTGTGTTTTCAGAAAGGCCAGTGTTGCTTCCAGAAGTGGAGGTGACATGCTCACTAAGCAATCCCATCTGAAAACTATTTCCCAGTGTTCTCCAGATTGTTGCATGGGTCTTGAGAACTGAACTGCAGGTGAGCGTGACTATGGCTGCAAGATTTGAATGCAGAAGGATGGCTTCAGAGGAAAAGGGCTTCAATGTGTACATGGACTCCAGTTTGGTTCCATTTGCCATGGCTGAACTGTTAGCTGTGTGTTTATTTCGGCTTTATGGACTTGTCTGTTTTCCTTCCTTCCTTCCTCTCCCTTCCCTCCCTCCCACCCTCCCTCCCACCCTCTCTTCCTTCCTTCCTTCCTCCCTTCCTTCCTTCCTTCCTTTTCTTCTTTTTTTTTTTCGTAATTAAGAAAGCTTTCTTTGTATTGTTCTGATCTTCTTTTTTTGCATTGTTCTGTGGCCAGATGGTCTCAGCTACTTCCCACCTGAACGGACGCTGCTTGCCCAATGAGATGAAGGATGCTCTTGCGTGGCGTGAAGTGGTTGTATCTCCAAAGCCTTTATTCCTGGAAGTAGCAGAGTTGCTGATAAATCGGATACTGAGAGGTGGTGAACAGATTTTTCTCCTGGTTAATAAATGTGTAATCTAGTTTCCTATTAGTCTTACGCTTGTGGTGTTATCTGAGACCTGAATGTAAAACTAGCCTTGCAACTTGCATTAACTTATAAAGTCAGACAAAGCAACCTGAAACACGGAAAAATGAAAACAGTTTAAACATGGCAAGGGCTCAATGGGACCTTGCGAGTTTTTATCATCTTTGTATACATTCATTTGGCTGACTCCTCCCCCCATCCCACCTGGGGAATCTTCCAGAGATAAAGTGCAGGACTTTGACAACACATAAATCATGCTCATTTGATTTACACACCGTGGCAGCTGGATTAAGAGATGATGATAAACACTACAAAGCATGGGTAGCTTTGGGGAGGGAAGACATTGTGATCTTGGGGCCAACGATGGTGGTTTCTCTGTGAGCACAAACTATCAGTGTTCACAGTGGTGAATCTGTGTGAGGTAGAGGCAGTGGTCATGTTTTCTGAACCCCAGCGTGCATGGACAATGCCTAGAGATCATCTGAACAATTTGGGTATGTGGTCGTGAATCTAATCTTCATTCATAAACTTCCCTTTTGTCAATCTTGTCTGGAAACATTGTGTGTGTCAGAGCTATGAGTGTCTGGCTCATGATCCCATGTGGTGGCAACTGAAGTGGAGAGTGGACACCTAGCGAAATTTCCAGACTGTGTGTCCTAGCTCTGGGTTGTGCCATACATAAAACAGAAGCAAAGCCTCAGAAAGGGTGAGTTCACTGCCTCTGGGATTTCTGAGTTTGTGTGTATTTTAAGAAATTATTTATTTGAGGGCCCGGTGCGATAGTGTAGTGGTTAAAGTCCTCACCTTGCACCCGTCGGGATCCCATATGGTCACCGGTTCTAATCCCGGTGACCCTGCTTCCCATCCAGCTCCCTGCTTGTGGCCTGGGAAAGCAGTCAAGGATGGCCCAAAGCCTTGGGACCCTGCACCCACATGGGAGACCCGGAAGAGCTCCTGGCTCCTGGCTTCAAATCGGCTCAGCTCTGGACGTTTTGGCCGCTTAGGAAGTGAATCATCGGATGGAAGATCTTCCTGTCTGTCTCTCCTCCCCTCTGTATGTCCGCCTTTCCAATAAAAATAAATAAATCTTAAAAATTATTTATTTGAAAGGCAGAGTACACAGAAAGAAGAGACTGGGGGGTGAGGAAAGAGAGAGAGAGTGAGAGAGAGAAAGATAGAAATCTTCCATCTGTTGATGCACTTTCTAGATGATTGCAATGGCCAGAGTTGGGCTGGTCCAAAAAAAGGGGTCATGAGCTTCATTTGGGTCTGGCATGTGGGTGCAGTGGCCCAAGCACTTGGCCATCTACTGTTGCTGTCCCAAGCACATCAACAGGAAGCTGGAAGTGGAGCAGCTGGGACTCTACCTGTACCCAGACGGGATGCGGGCACCACAGGAAGCACTTTATCCATTATTCCATGCTGCCATCTCCAACTGTTTTAGTTTTAATGTCTAAACTACGCCACCTCACTGCTCCCAGGAACTAACCCCAAAGAAACATGGCCAAGTTTGTGGGACTAACTGATATATAAACTCATTTGCTCAATTTCTCTTGCCCCTAGAAATGTCCTGCAATCCTTGAGAAACAACTGATTGGCCCTGCTAATTCTACCTGTACCTTAAAAAAATGCTCCATCTTGATGAGGCCTGATTATTTGTAAATATCAGGGTTCCTGAGTCATCCTAGAGGGGGGAGGAGATGCTGGGGTTAATGATGCTTTAGGGTTTGGGTTACTGCCAAACACATTTGCTTCCTGATTCTGTTTTGTTTTCCTGCCTCTCTCCTGTGTATAATTCTTTACCTTTAGCCTAAATAAAGTCCCCTACACAAGAATATCTCAAATCATACATATTGATTCACAGGAAAATGCTGTTTTTAGCCTAGCATTCATTTCAAAACTGTGTAAAAGAGAATCGTCACATGAGTCAAGCAAGTCCACACAACTAGTACAAGGTAGTCTTACCACACTTTTTTTTTCTAATTTCTTTTTATATTTCACAATGTTTACATGGTTGATCAGCATGGGAAGAATTGAGGGTTATGGAAAAGTGGGTGAAATAATTATTTCCAAATTTGCTATTTCTTCTTGTTGATGGCGGAAGGGAAGAGATAAAGGGGAAACCACATACAACATTCCAGATGTCCCAGTATCCAGGGACAGGGAACTGCCACACGATATCACCCCAGGTCTGGATGTAGTGCAAGTTCTGAGGTTCTGCCCAGGTGGTTTGGATAGTTCTGAAATGCCGATCCAAGGGTGAGGCAGCCCTCCCAATGCCCATTGGCTGACACGGTTGGCCTCAGGTCTCCATTCACCCAGAGCCTTGCTGTCATTTGCTGGGGTCGTTGTCCAGTTGGCTCTGTTCTTCCTCTGCTGTGATGGCACCAATGGGCTGCGTATTCTCCATGTGCATCAAAGTCTGCGTCCACTACTCCGCCTTGTTCACTGCAGAGGACGTGTTCTCGCAAGGACCCGTGCCAGGCGACCCCAGCCCTGCTGGACTCCCCACCCTAAGAGCTCACGAACCCAGCACTCCCCTCACAGGTGGGCCCAAGGACCTGAGCTAGAAGACCCGACTTGTTGGATCCTTCTCCGCTGGGGCTCACAAACCTGGCACACATTGCACAGGAGGGCCGGGATCTGGGCCAAGCAACCAGAGCCCCACCAGAGGCCTCACCCCTGGGGCTCACGAACCTGGCAGCCGCTGACCCCAGGCTGGCATGGCTCATCTCATCTCAGCATGCACTATCATGGTGCAGCCTGATACAATCTAGTCTGCTCCCAGTTCAGGCTCCTGCTGGTGGGTACTGCAGCCTAGCCTGGCCCAGCCTGATCTCTGTCTCGTCCTAACATGAACTGGCTGGTGTTGTGGTTTGATCCACCTGTCCTGCACCCCACCCTGGTTCTCAGATCTGCCAATGGATGTAAATGGCACAGTCTGGTGAGTCCCCAGACCTGACCCATGTGTATACTGGTGAGTACTGCGGCCTGGCATAGTCTGGGCTGCTCCTTGCCTTGATTCTTGTGCTCACCTGCAGGGACTGTGTCCTGATGAAAGAGTTTCCCAAGCTCCTCTATCGGGTCTCCTCCTAATGGCAGTTCTCATGCACACCACTGCGTCCTTGACCCAGGTTGACTTTGTCCACCTCCTGTCCTGGCAGGAACAGTGGCCTTGCTCAACTGGCCCACATCCATTCCAGTTCTTACTGTTGGGTGTTACAGTCTAGCCACACCTGGTCCGTGCCCAGACACAGCTTTCACATGGTCCCACGGGTATCAAGACCTAGCCCAGCCTGTTCTATACCCACCCTGGCTCTCTCAAGTACCAATGAGTGCTGGAGTCTAGCCCAGTCTGTTGCACAGATCCAGTCCACATCTGTGCCAAGGAAGACTGTAGTCATGTCCAACCCAGTCCACTGCCACCAATCCAGTCCTCATCTTCATTAGTGGGAACCCCAACCAAGCTGGGGCATCCCCGCCCCAGCCAGGCCTGCTCCCATCCACAGCTCTTGGGCATGCCGACGGAGATTGCAGTTCCACAGGGGTAAACCCGCATATCCCCTACAAATTCTGCTATTAGACCTGATTCTCTCACTTGCTAGCTAGTGTCATGGCCCATCCTAACATAACCTGTCCCCTTGCTGACTCTCACTGGTAGGCCCCAGCCTTCACAGTAGTGTGTGCCGGTGGACGGTGCTTGGTGATGCTTGATGCTGACCATCCAGCTTAGGGGTCCCACGTGTGTTTGTACTTCAGTCTGACCTAAAGTCCTTCTTATGCCTCTATCCAGCACAGGTGCATTCAGCTGGGCTATGTGGCTCTCTGGGCAGTCCAGGCACCACGAATGCTGGTCAAAAAACTTCCAGGCTGGGGAGAACTCGAAGGGCTGCCGAGCACCTCCCCTTCCTCAGGGGGCCACGTGGCCTGGCTGGTATCTACACTCTTTGACCCTCACGTCCGTGTTACTGTGATCAGTGTTGGAGTGCTGAGGCAGGCCAACTGTATCCTGGATTTTCCAACCACATCAGGCATGTGGCACATGTATCGTTTCCTTTGTTTAGGATTCAGATGTGAATTCCACAAAAGACTGCTGGTGCTCAAAATAGTAAGCAATGCCCTCCAACACAGAGACAATTGATGTACAGTAGATGTAATGATAAAGATACTAGATGAATATGCAAAGAAGACACATGGGTTATCTTTGTGAAACTGAAAGGAGGATAGAAGAATCTCACAGCATATCATAAGCCTGATTCCTGATATAATTCTTCAATTTAGCTGTCCACAAGTTTTCATTTTCCCTTCTGCTTTTGTGCTTCCATGGAAGCAGCATGAATAGCAAGGAGGAGGGCACTTTCTGAGTGTGGTCAGCACAGAAGTATTCTTGTTCTAGGAGCTGTGATCCATCAGGCTGCTTGTTTATCCTCTGCTGAAATTCTGTATCTCTCTCCAGATTCATAAATGATTTCTTGAGTCAGATGCATCACAGGCTGTGGTTTTCTGTGCAAATATTGAAAGAAAAAAGAAGAAAAAAAACCCAACCAACCAGATAAGATTGCAGGAATGGGATAGGACAGTTGCTGCCTTCTGACCAATAGAGAGGTAACAGCTACTGACAGGCAGATGTACCCAAAAGGAGTCCAAAGGCAGGGTAAAGAGAAAGGCGCTTGATGGCATGCTTGGGTCTCCAGGGCTCTTGTTTCTCTGCTGGAGCAGTGCGGCTCCATCATACACACTCCAAGTGGCTTCCAGCACATCAGAGACAGCAAGGTACACACACAAGTAAGGCAGCACTCATTCCCGTTTGGTAAGCCATCCTTCTTGCTTCCACCTTAGTCTTCTTGAAATAAATCGCCATATGATGTCTTTGCTGTGTGAAGGGAAAGAATTAAAAATTCTCTTGGCCCTAAATGACAAACAGGCTCTAGGAATACAATCAGTCACCCTGCTGCGTTCTGCAGGGGAGCCCCTTGATACAAAGCTAATAGGACTGATGATGACCTCTGCATCTTCTGTAGTACAATTCAGCAAAACTGGTGTGGATGCAACTGTGCTGCGTGTTTATGATTCTGTGAGATAAACAGCAATGGATTGCACTAGCATAATGTGGCATCCATCGACGCCTACAGGCAGCTTGTCTGGGTTAGCTGACACTGAGCTGTAGACAGATGCAAATGGTCACTCAGTCAGTGTGTCAGATGGGGGTCTGCGCGGGGAGGTCAGAGCTCTGTTTCTTGTTGAGACACATGGACAGGTCACAGTCAAAATGTAGGGAGCTCTGCCTTGGTGGTGTCCATTTCAGACTGTGTGGGCTGTTTGAAGAGAGCTAAGGAAATTGGCCAAGAGAGAGCAGTGTGTCTGGAGGTGCTGTGGTTTCTGTTTGTTTCTTCCTTGCATACGCAATGTTGTGCAGACTCCTGTTTTCCTGAGACTCATTCAAGCATTCAGTAAGTGAAGTTCCAATGAGCTGGAACCTCTTCCTTCAGCAGATGTTTCAGCAAATTGTCTCCCTGCTGTCACCACTTCATGAGGGTTTTCTAACTCAGCAGACAGCATAACTGCCTACAGGGCTTCTGTGTCTCCTCTAAGCTACTCTATGTACTTCTGCTCTCATTTAAGGCACAGTTTGGGCCACCTCCATGGTAGCAGTGGGCAATCATACTAAACTCAGCTTTTCCCATGCCTCTCCTTTTTGTATTCAGCTAGTTTAACCTCCAGGGCACTCAGAATGGGTACTTCATGCTTCTTTCTGGAGACTGAACGTGAATCCATTTCCTGTTTCTCAGCAGACAAACAGTACTTTCACAGGGAAGTTATCCTAACTGATATGGACTGGCTGCCAACTTCACTTATATTCACTTCTTTTTTTGGTAGGTGGGTTTAACTGTTACATAGATTCCATTAATGAAGTCACTGATTTTGTCTCTGCTTTTCAGATCTTTAGACTTGTTCAATCAGTGGTACCCGATGAGTGGTATTTTTCTGTTATAGATTACAGCATCTGTTTCACTGAATTAAAACTCCAGTACTTAAGAAAATTGAAGGTGATCTTTGCGGAATGGGGATCAAAAGTGGGGAAGGACAGTTTTTTTTAAAAAAAATTATTTAGTTTTTTGAAAGGCAGGTGAGACAGGGAGAAACAAAGAAAGAGATCTTCGATTTGTTCATTCACTCTTCAAATGGCTATTCAGCAAGGGCTGCGTCAGGCCGAAGCCAAGAGCCTAGCACCCTTTCTGGGTCTTCCACTTGGGTGGCAGGGAGCCAAGTCCTTGCACTGTCTTCCACAGCTTTCCCAAGTGCGTTGGGAGGGAGGTCGATGGACGTGGAACAGCTGGGACCCAGCTGGTGCTCAAATGGATGCTGGTGTCACAGGCAGTGGCTTCATTCACTGTGCCTGTGAGCTGACGCTCCACTCTTAGAAACAAGTTTATTTATTTATTTGAAAGATAAAGTGATGGGGAGGAAAAAAGAGGGAGAAAAAGAAGGAGCAAGAGATTCATTTTCTACTACCTTAGTGTCTACGTTACTTGTTTGTCTAACAAGTGGATGACATGGGCCAAGCAAGATTACCTAGTGGCTAAATCCTTGCCTTGCAAGTACCAGGATCCCATATGGGCACCGGTTTGTGTCCCAGCTGCTCCACTTTCCATCAAGCTCCCTGACAGCGTAAGGACAGGCCTGGGAAAGCAGTCAAGGATGGTTCAGGGTCTTGGGACCCTGCAACCGTGTTGGAGACCCAGAGAAGGCTCCTGGCTCCTGCCTTTAGATTGGCTCAGCTCCAGTCTTTGCAGCCAATTTAGGAGTGCATCAGTGGTTGGAAGATCTTTCTGTATACTCCTTTCTCTGTAAATTTGACTCTCCAATAAAAAAAAATCTTCAAAAAGTGGATGACATGATTCTAATGGCAAATAAAGCCACTATTTTGATCATCTGAACAAATAGTTGCACAGATGGGGTTGAGTTGATCGGTTTAGATCAACTTTGTACCTTGTATATCTGTCTCCTTTGAGCTATAACTTAATGACAAAAAATTCGAATTCAGTTTTTCAAACTTGCTCTCTGGTGGGGGGTCCTTGTTTAGTTGTATTAGAACGGCTATGAGATCCACTGGGAATTACTTTTCTGAGTGAAAATTTCAGGATATGGAAAAAGCTGTTCATGCATCTGAATACGATAGTAACACATTTTCAAAAAACGAATTTGCAAACACTGAAAAAAATAATATTCCTTGTGCTCATATTTGAATGATTATAAAATAAAGACCCATTTGGAATTTTATATATTCTATTACTATTTAATATTTATGGACTTCTGCAGTGCTGTCGATTATGCTCAATGGTTAGCAAAAAGAAACATGTGCAGGGAGGAGCACAGTTATGCCACCACCAGATGACCCAGACTTGAAGGAAAAACAAAATAATACATTCCACTAGCACCAGTGACTGTAGCTTGATCATAGCACGGATCTTCTAAGCATTTAATCTAGGATGCACATATAGATGGAAGAATGCAAACAGTTGATGAGTATTCTACAAAACGTGTGATCCAATGAGTGCATTAATTAAGTTCTTTTAATTAGAAGAAACTGAAGTAACTTAGAGAAAAGGTCATGTTTTTGCTGTTCCAGGATTTTCCAGCGTAAGAATGTAAGACCCCTGTATCCTTACGCTGGCTCTGCCCGGGGCTCCCCAATGTTTCCTTCACTCTCAGGGGTGCCCTCCCTGCCTGACAGGAAAGAAGACTGCTGGCCATAGGGAGCTGCAAACTGGCACAGAAGGAAGAGGAAGCCACATTTATCCAGAGTTCACAGAGAAAATCCCAAGAAGGATTCTTTTTCTCATTATTAAAAGCTTTACTTATTTGATGGCAATTACAGGGTTGACCAGGGTGGGAAGGATCAAGGATCAGGGAAAAGTGAGTCAAACTATTGTTTCCTAATTCTCATTTCTTTTTGTCCCAAGAAGGATTCTAAAGGACATACTCCAACCACATGCTCATCTCAACCAAACAGATGAACATTCTAGCTAAGTTGTACCTGTGCCTAAGATGGCACATTGGGTTTGACAATGAGCAGCCCCATGGGGCCAATATGGAGTGGAGGATGGGATGCTCTCAAGTGGAAATTTCAGGGGACAATGCGCGGTGCCACCAGGAGGGCCACTGTCCCTGGATCCAGTGACTGCACCAGCACCTACGCAGATTGTCTGAACAGAATTGCACTCTCACCTTTGAGAAGCAGGTTGGTGTGTCTTCTCCTTACTTTCAGTTCCAGTCCCAGGTTCTTGTGAACAGTCAGTCATAAATCACTTAGAAAATCAAAGAAAAATATCACTTAAATCAGTTGAAGCCATAGTTGAGCATTTAGCAGACCTCACATTCTGAAAATATGTTTTGTGTCCATTTTGGCAATTCATACTTTTCAAAGCATGATTCAATTGGGATTCTCTAGACTTTTATAACTTTTCTCTCTTGTGAAATTATTTCCTTAGCTTATGCACTTACTGTGCTGTCTCCTTCTTTCTAAATCTGTGGATTTAATCCACCGCTTTTATAATTTTTTGTGATGAATTATATTGCTGATTTTCTAGATTTTTCATTAACCATATACACATCAGCGTGATAATATTTGCAGTAAGCAGGACTTTAGTGAACATTACTTCGTATTTGTATTATTATTATTATTTTCTTTTTTTTTATAATCTATTTTATTGTGTTGTTGACAATCTTTACATAGTTAATTACAGTTAAAGAAAGAAAAAGAAAAAAAAAAGGTTCAGGGGGATAGGGAAGTGGGCAATACTATTATGTCCATATTGTTTCTATTATTATTGTTTTCAAATTATTTTTTAATTTTTGTTGTATCTTTGGTATATGTGTTGTACAGAAAAGCTTAATTTCAAATATTTGAAAATTTGATAAATTTTTTGATAATGATATTTACTAACTTTGATGTAAGGAAGAACAAATTCTGCTTCACTCAATCTTCAGAATATTTCTGACACGTGTTTTATGACTCGTAGTATAATCAATTTTAATAAATATTCTGCACGCATTTAAAAGCATTGCATTTGCAGTTATTGAAGTAAAGTTCAACATAAACAGATAAATCAAACTTGTTGATTGTCTTGTCACATATTTTATGCCCCTGTTTCTTTTTGTCTGACTCTTTTATCATTTTCTGAAAGCAAATCAATAATTCCTCCTGGTCTTTTTGTAGAATTTTATTATGTCAGTTTTTGGAGCTATGTTGTTAGGTAAAAGAAATTTGAAGTTATTTCACTTGTTGGATGACCAGTATTTCTTAGTCCTGAAATATCTCTATTTTGAGCATTGCTTCTTGTTTTTAATTTATTTAATATTAGTGTAAGTATTAATTATGCTTGGTGTTTCTTTTATTAATGTCGGTGGGTATGTTTTTGGAATTTTTTCGCTTCTAACATTTTTGTATACCTAATTTTTTTGTATTTAAATATGTAAGCATGATTCATTGTTTTTTTTCTAAAATGTAATCTATTAATCTTTCTCCTTTAATTAGAAAATTTAGTACTTTCATATTTGTTGTAATTAATAGTTTAACTCATTTATACCAAATCTAATTATCATTACATTTTGGATATGGATTTAAATCTACCACATTACTGCATATATATATATATATATATATATATATATATGAGAATATGTGTGTGTGTGTGTGTGTGTATAATCGCTTTTATTTGCTATTCTGATTGTTTTGGGTGTGGAAATTCCCTGATTTCAACCACAATTTCACCTACACTCCTGAATGCTCCAGCCATGCTTCTGACTCCTGAGACTTGCTGGGTTTAATAGTGTGAATCTGAGTGTAAATAATTCTGTTTTCTCAGTCAATTACTTAATATTTAAAATTATATTTTCTTATCATTATGATCATTATTTTACAAATAAAAATATATACATCCTTGTTCTTTTAGAGGATAGTATACAATATTCTTTTTTTTAAAAGATTTATTTTTATTTTCATTACAAAGTCAGATATACAGAGAGGAGGAGAGACAGAGAGGAAGATCTTCTGTCCAATGATTCACTCCCCAAGTGAGTGCAACGGCCGGTGCTGTGCAGATCCAAAGCTGGAAACCAGGAACCTCTTCCAGGTCTCCCACGCGGGTGCAGGGTCCCAAAGCTTTTGGGCCATCCTCGACTGCTTTCCCAGGCCTCAAGCAGGGAGCTGGATGGGAAGTGGAGCTGCCGGGATTAGAACTGGCGCCCGTATGGGATCCCGGCGAATTCAAGGAGAGGACTTCAGCTGTTAGGCCACGCCGCCGGGCCCACAATATTCTTTTGTGTTCCATTTTCTTTCTTTCTTTTTCTTTTTAATCCTTCCTTCCTTCCTTCCTTCCTTCCTTTTCTTCCTTCCTTCCTTCTTGGAAACACAGAGTTACAGAGAGAAGGAGAGACAGAGAGTAAGATCTTCCATCTGCTGCTTCTCTTGCTAAGTGGCTGCAAGGGCCAGAGTTGAGCTGATCTGAAACCAGGAGCCAGGAGTTTCATTTGGGTCCCCCACACAAGTGCAGGGTCCCAAGGCTTTGGGCTATCCTCAACTACTTTCCCAGTCCACAAGCAAGGATCTGGATGGGAAGTGTGGCCGCCGGGACAGATCTGGCACCCATATGGGATTCCAATGCATGCAGGGTGAGGACTTTAGGCACTAGTCTATTGTGCCAGGCCCTTTTATCATAAACATTTTGTTATACAGTGAAAATGACTTTTAAAAATATTTGTTTTTATTGGGTAGGCATAATTACAGGGAGAAAGAGAAAGAGAGAGAGAGAGAGAGCGAGCGAGACCGAACTTCCATGTGCTGGTTCTCTCCCCAAATGGCTGCAAAGGGCTGAAGCTGAGCCAATCCAAAGCCAATACCCTAGAGCTTCTTCTGGGCTTCCCATGTGAGTGCAGGGACCCAAGTACTTGGGCTGTCCTCTGCTGCTGTCCCAGTCCCTGAGCTAGGCCAGAAGTGGAATAGCCAGGACATGAACTGTTGCTCACATGGAACATATGCGGGGTCTATCCTGATGTGCTCCTGTGCCAGTCTGAGCTTTTGTAAGGTTTACCTTACTTTCCATTAATATTCTCTTCTACTTGATCTGGTCTGCTCTTAAGCCCATGTAACTCCTTTTTTTTTTTTAATATTTTTGAGTGCTAGACTGTATTTGGTTATTTTACATACATTCTTATACTTCAATCGAACACATTCATCAATCTCCTTTTAAAACCGGTGACTGATTCAGTTTCCTTCTCGCAGGAGCAGTGGAGCTGAGACGAGCTGAGGCAGTGCCAGCCTGTGTGAGGTCTGCCCTCTTTTCATTTTCTCTTCCACCCAGGGCATACCATGGTGTGTATATGAGGGTTTGCTTCTGTGCCTGACCTTGAACTTAAATTTCTATTTTCATAGTACAGCAAGACTGCTGAAACTCTGCTTCATTTGATATTTTTCAGTCTTTTGGTTGTTATTTTTGGTGTGGATACTCATACTAGAAAAATACTGGAATAAATTTTCCACAAGGTTCTCTGTTTTTGAGATTTCTTCAGCAAAATCCTGTCTGTTTTGATGAGTTCAAACTCTTACCTTTGTTTCTGTAGCCCCGGGAGCCTGTAAGCTTTGTGCCATGATTTCTGCCCGGTTCTCAGCCTGTCCGTGGATGCTCATAACTGACATGTATCAGAGAAATAAGAACAAAGAATAATGATGTCATTCTTCACAATGCGTTTCCTTTTTTTCCCTGGACTTTGGCCCCTCAACCCCCTTGGCCTCCTGCAACATTTGAACACAAACAGTGATTATTAAGATGTTTGTCCTGGAAGGATTGTCTTAATATGAGCTATTGTGTTACAGAAATCTCTTCTGTTCTGAATTCTTTAGATGGTTCTGAGACATTGTTGGTATATTTCTCATGTTAAGGATTTTCTTTTTAATGATTTGTTTATGTATTTGAAAGGCAGAGCTACAAAGAGGTCGATGATGAGCATGCCTGGAGATGAATCAGGCAGGAGTCAGGATCCAGGGCAACCATGGAATCTCCAGCTTGGGTGTCGGGAGCTCGAGCACTCGAGAGCCGCCTTCTGCTACTTTCCCAGGCGGAAGAGCTGGATCAAAAGCAGAGGAGCTGGGACTTGAACTGGTGCTTATGTGGGATGTTGCATTGCTGGCAGCTGCTTAACAGATTGTATCATAATGCCAGGCCCAAGGATCTTTCTTACATGTGGTAACTATGTGCATTTCTTTAATTATTTATGATGCTTGGTACAGAGGATAAAAAAAATTCTGTCATTTAAGCAGAAGCAGTAGTGGTAGGGCTTCGCAGGAGGAGGTGAGAGAATGGGCTGGACTTGGAATACAACAAAGACAGTGGGACTTACAGGCAAGGAGACTGGGATGGAGTGAGAGGGTAGAAAAAGCAGACAATGTCATGGGAAGCATGGGGTTTACAAGACTCACTAGCCAGAATTCCTGCTGATGGTTGGCTAGGCTAATAAGACATGGGGGCAGTAAGATGAGTTCTGTAAGTACAGAGAACACACAGCAGGGAGCTGTACTGAAAGTGGAGCATCTGGAATACAAGCTGTCATGAGGGATGTGCTGCCGTAGTGTGGAGGATTAGTCTGCTGGCTCCAGGGTCTCTTCTCCTAAACTCTCCCCTTCTTGAAGGAGAAATGCTCTCATCTCTTGTATAGGTAACTAAGCCCTGCTGTCTTTGATGAGAGAACCCATGGCCCCTCCCAGGTTCAGCAGGTGGACATCCTGGATATAGCTTTGTTACTGCTGCATTCCCTATACAAAGAAACTTTTTGTCTTCCAGGAAAGAAGGGTGCCTCAGGGTCTCATTTCTCCTTGCAAAAGCCTTCTGCTAGGCTCCTGAACTCAGCTCTACGCGAGTCTCTGCAAGTCTCTGCTTCGGTATCTACTCCACGTGCACAGCTTCTGCTGCGTAACCCTGCTGAGAAGTTAGTGAACCACCAGACCAAGGGAGTTGGGAGCTCTCTCTGAACGTGTGGATTGGTGCATGTTTGTAATATTGATTCACTGTTCTGTTAGTGGAATTTCAGAGGATATTACGATAATTTATGAGTTTTATCAGCCATGGTTCCCTACAGGCATTTCTTTAACCATGAGTAGATGTGATATAAAGATATTTCCCAAAGTTTTCAGCCTAGAGAACATTTACTAGATAGAGAACTTACCAAACTATTGGTAACACAAACCTAAATATAGTATGTTTCCACCCATTTCCCTATGGTAATAATTTTCACGTAACAACCTAAGTGTGGAGATCATGGGGCTTGAGGATAGGAGTTAGATTATTGAGTACAAGTCATTTCATTGGAATATTGAAGTTGAAGCACTTTTACACACCTTCTAGGAAGTGGTACATTACAACTCAGCTCCTTCAGTGAAGACAAAATGATCTAAAGAATAAAAGGAAATGTACCAATGTGTTTTGGTACAAGTTTCTCACATGTGAGACTGATCAGTGTGAGTTGACTTTGGAATCCTGATTTTACCTTGCAAAGTGTCATTGCTTCAATCAAGGGTAGATACATGGGTAGTGTGTCGGGGAAGTGAACATGAGTTACTTTTCTCTAGTTGACAATATTCAGTTTCTCTGGAAATTCAAACTGCAAATAGCTGATGACATTGTCAATGTGTTTGCTATCATGGAGGAGGAGACTGGGTCCTTATCTGGAGTCAATATCATAGCAGTTACCGTTTCTCTATCAGGGACACACAGACACCTGAATCTTGGTTAAAGTTATCTATCTGGATAAGTAAAGGAAGAATCTGCAGAAACCCAAAATACCTGTTCGCTAATTACTGGACATGAGCATATCCAGGGGTGCTGGGGTCCGTGCAGTAGGTGTGGATGGCACTAAGGTGTGAAGAGAACAGCTCCCCTGCTTGGCAGGGCCCGGGGGAGCTTCCAGCTGTTTGGCGGGGCCCGGCGGATTTCTCTCTGACCACCTGGACGCAGTCTCACCCCCTTTTGCATGGACACTCCACCACCCCACTAAGAATTCTGTAATCTATTGAGGCATTGTTTGCCCCTGAGAGATGGCTTTTGCAACCAACGTGAGCTTGAGAGTTAATGTTATTGATAATGTCTTGGTGAGTGGGCCTTTAACTGTGCACAGGAGTACAATTAAACCCATACCATTTCTGGGCACCTTATTGTGTGCCTACCCATTGCCCTGAAATCTGGCCCAGACATATAGAATGCCTTCTGGGAAGTAGCTTAATAAGAATTTTACAAATGAATGGAAGTGATGGGAATATAACCTGAAATTGCTATGGCAAAAAATATAGTTACTGTGACCCTAAAGGCTATCCTGCTATGGCAAAAAACATAGTTACTGTGGCCCTAAAGGCTAGCCTGTCCTTGCAACTCTTTAGAGCATAGAAAATGTAGTTGCTTTAGCTGCTTTCATAATTTTTTAACAAGAGGAAAGATAGGGAGATTTTATTAACATCATAGAGATATACTTTGGATTATTGTTTGATTGTTTATGAGGTTGTAGAGCCTGCAACTGTACAGGGATTGAATGTTTGAAACTTTCTGTCTTGGATCTTTATGTTTTTTTCTCTTTTGTTGTATTTCTCCCACTAAGTGATAGATAAGTTGTGAAAATAAAATGTAGTAGGAATGTTTTACGAATTTAAGGCAACGATCTGTGCTTTGGCCTTGGAGTCCTGGCTGTCACCTAATGGCTTCTTCTGAAGAATGAATAATGCTTGCTTTATCTATTTTTTTTTTTTTGCTTTTCTTTCTTTTTTTAATTATATTTTTGACAATCTTTACATAATTAATTAGGGTAAAAAAGGTTCAAGGACTATAGGGAAGTGGGTAAGACTATTATTTCCATATTGTTTCCTTCATGTTTAAAGGGGATATTAAGGGAGAAGGCCCACCCAATTTCCACCCTACCCAGGTCCCGGATGTAGGGCATGCTCCGAGGTTCTTGCAAAAGTAGTTTTGATGGTTCATCAATTATGAATCGCTGCCAATCTTGTCACTCCAAGCACGATGAGGTCTTTCAAGAATCCACTGATTGACATAGTCCATCATATAGTCTCCGTTTGCCACATATTTCGCTGCCAACATATAGCTGAGGTGGTTGATTGACTTGTTCTTTCTTCTGTCTTTTCTTGGCTAGGGTTCTGAGTCTAGCATTTTGACTGGGGAAATCTCCAAAGAAACTTTGTCTGAGGTGTTCTCAGACCAGATTCTTGTATGTACTAGCAAGTACAGGACCTGGCACAGTCCATTGCCCTGATCAGCTGGTGGTTGTGATCGCTGGGTTGGTTCTGTGTTCAGCCCCGACTTCCACTGGAACCAATGAGTGTTGCAGTCCAGCCTGATTCTGCCCAGCACATACTTGGCCCTCGCATAGACCAGTGGGAGCTGCAGGCTAGTTGGAGTGACCCACAATAACCCTCACCAGGCCCGCCCCCTACCCTGGTTTGCCAGTATGTGTAGCAGTAGTCCAGTCTGTCCCACACCCCATTCGGCTCTTGTACATGTCAATGGGTATTAAAGCTTTGTTCCATCTAACCAGCTCCACTGTGCAGCCCACACAGATGCTGTTGGGTATCTGTCTAGCCACCCCAGCCCCTGTCCTAGTTTTCGTGCCCTCCCATGGAAGTGGTAACCCAAGAGGGAGGAGCCCACTATTTCCCTCCCAGGCCTCTCCCACTCCCGGATTATGCACTCTCCAGGTAGTTCTGTGGTTTGACTTGACAGAATTAGCCCCCAGTGCCAGCTTCTACCAGCTGATGCTGCGGCTAAGCCCAAACAACCCTCACCCACTCTAATTTTGTTTGCACCAGTAGGAATAATCAGCCCAGCCTGGCTTTTCCTGATCTGGTCCACATGTGGTGCACGGGTGTTGTAGTCCTGCCCAGTCTGGTCTGCCCCCATCCCAGCTTATGCTCTCCAGTGGGAGTAGCTGTCCAGCAAAGGAACCACCCTTTCCCCCCCTGCCGACTCTGCCCCCTCCCTTCCTGGTTTTCTTGGGTGCTGGTTGGGCGCTGCAGTCACATCCAGTACAGGCAACCTCACCTTGGCATTCCGTGTTGTGCACTAGTTTTTGTTGCGACTGAACCCGGCTCGACCCACACTGTTCTGGTGCCTGGATTTGCCAGTGGATGACGAGAACTGATTCAGCCTGGTCTTCCTCTGACCCAGGCCAAATGTATGCCAGTGGGTAACTTTCCACGGCCTGTTCTGGGCTGTTTCCTATCATGTTTCTTACACTTACCTGCAGGGTCTGTGTCCTGCCAGAGGAGTTGTCCAGGCTCCTCCATCAGAACCTCTCCCAATGGAATAACGTCTTGCTTTAAAGAAACTGATCATTGTAATTTCCAGGATTATCTTTAAGAGCACCTGGTTGACCATGAAGTAAAGAATACAATAATTAAACATCTGTGCACACCCACTTAGTCATGAAGTAAAAATAGAACAATCCAATGATTGTGCAGAGACTTGTAATGTGTCTGAGTAAATACAAAGGCCAGCTTCTTGAGCTCCGAACTTGACTGGAGCTTGTCTCCGGCACAGGGGGCCAGGATCCAGAGATCACTCGCCAGCGGAGGGACTCTCACCAGCTCTCCCTCACCTGGCTACCATGGTTCATCTGAGCAACGTGTCACTGAGCATTCACTTGTAAACACTGATTCTTCTTGAGTAACTCCTTTCTCTCCTCCTTGGAACCTGAAAGTCACATGGCTTTGTGTCTCCTTTCCTAATATTTGCTTTTTTCAGTGGGTATCTACTGAGGATTTTAACTGTCTTCCTAAGCATATTTGACGTGCTTTCCCTTTGCATTTCCTCCTCTGGGCATGGCCTCAACTTGTGTTTGTCAGTTTCCAGATGTCATGACAATACATCCAAGTCTGGGTAATTTAAAAGGGATAGAAGTTTATTATTCCTTAGAAGGGGAACCCTTTGGGGTCCTGCACGACTGGGTGCAGGTGTCTGTGTAGAGGCTGGGGAGGGTCCTCTTGCTGCACAAAGCTGGGGAGAGCTTCCAGAGTGGGCAACAGGTGCTCAAACCCAATGATTCCACCTTGGAGCTTCATCTGGCCCTTTTAACGCAGAGATGTGGGCATGGCGTTTGCACCACATCATCTCTGGCGAACATTTTGACACCTGTCATTTGTTTGACAGGCATGCTTTAATTATAAACGCCTCAGCTTGGAACAGTCTTACATGGGACAATTTTACTGCGAATGCCAGTTCCAGTGCTGTGGGGGAAGGCCCTGGAGCATCTTTACTTTCAGTTGGGTTTTCCCAGGGCCGTTTCTACCCCCTGTCAGATTACACCTTCCCAAACCAGCGTGAGTGGAAACACTTGGCTTCTTCAGAAACTTCCAGAGATTCTAGGAGCTCCTTCCTGAGGCAGTGTTGCGGGCGCGGCCTTGTTATAGGCTCCTCTGCTAGGTGGGAGGCATCCGGGCTTCTCTTTGGTCAGGCCTTGTTATATACGTGATCAGGCTTGGTGCTAGAGAGGTTCAGCGACAGTTGAACCATAGATGCTGCAGGCGGGAAAAGTCAGCTTCCTTTGTAACTTCTGAGCAAAGAAGCACCTCTGGCACTCCCGAAGCTGGCTGAGGTGCGGTGCTAGCGCAGGTTCCTTATCCAAACATCGTGGCCATCCCGGGGTCCTTCAGGTGTTTCCCCTCTGTGGGCTGCACACGCCGCCGTGAGAGCTTATCACGCGGTTAAGGAGGATATGCGGGCACTGCCTCCCCACGGCTCCCTGCTGCCTCCCTCACAGCCTCTTCAAGTCCTTCTCCACCTGTTCTTGAAACTTCTCATTCTTCTTCCACGCTCCCTGTGGCACATGGGTTCACAGCACTTAGCAATTACAACGGAGACGAGGAGGTGACACCTGGTTCTTCCACGGTCGAGGCAGAGGAGTTGTCTCCTAGGTCTGTAAGGTCGCTTCTTCGGAATCTTGACAAAAATCTCCCCGCAGTTGTTGCTCGTTTGATAGGATTTACTCCATCATTACATTCCAGATAAACTCTTTCAGTTTTAGACTTCCTTTGGTTTTATAGAATGGGGAGGTATCACATGCAGAGTAACACCGTGGCAGCCGAAACTGGAAAACAAAGAATGGTTTGTATGTACTACACACAGGCACATTTTCTCTCCTTCTGCTAAACCTGCCAGACCTGAACAAATAAAAATTGCGGTGGAAACGACTGCCTCTAAATTCCTGTGCCATGTGCTGGAGTGGGGAACACTGGGTTGTGGGTGGGAAGTGGGAGGGTTTGGTAATAAAATGAAGAGTATTGTCCCTGACCTTTCAGAATTTATTGGTAGGAAATGAAAGCATGTGATTCACGTTCAGAAAGTCTCACTACAGCTGGTGTAAAATTTGGTCTCAGGGCCCTGGGAATCTTGCCTGTGTGATCACTCTAACAGTCGCGTGCTGATGAGCAGAGCGTCGTTAGCTCACGGTCCTGCTCAGTGCTGACCCCAGAATCCATGTTTTTGCAGCCGTTAAGTTCGGTTTCTTAGTAAAGCTGAACGTTTGACATGTACTTTATGAACACAATGGTTTGTTTGCCACGGAGAACGTGTGTTGTCTTGCCTCTGATTTCCCTTCTGTGCTCTGCTGTTGGCCAACGGTGCTGCCCATCCTACTCCGTGCTGCAGCTGTCCCGTGTTATGGCCTGGCTCTTGGTGCCCCTGCACAGACTCATCTCGGGAGTTTGGGAGCAAGCATGAGTTTCTAAAATACTTCCCATTTTATTCCCCTCTGAGTTGTGCTATGGGAAAATTCAGGGAGGGAGTGAAGGTCTTAACCAACTGAAACACGCAGGGTGTCGGTGGTGGAAATTAAGTGGGAAGAATGTAATTACCAAAGCAAATGGATCAGGATGGAGGGTGAGTCTCCAGCTGGGTGCGTCCTGCTGCATTTGGCACTTGTGCTGACTTCAGTGAGTCTGTCCAGAAGTTTCAGTGCACAGCATAAAGGCATCAATGACCCATGCTATCATTGTCACTTGGTGTTTGTCCCGTGCTTATTGATTGGTGGTCTGTAACAGAATTAGTTAGTTGCTGAGGCATAGGGTTGTCAAGTCATGTTAAATGATTTTGCATCCAACCCGGAGTCCCAAATCCAGTCACTGGAATCCACAAGCAATACCATCATTACTAGTATTAAATTATCTCTTTGTGTCATAGTGTGGGTTCTCAGACATTTTTAAAATTATGTTTTTCCACAGGAAAATATCTGGAGACTTCTTTAGTTTCTTTTTTCCTATGAAAATATTTATACCTTTATGTCAAGATCTTAAAAGTCAATTGATATAAAACATACAGAATTAAGCAGGGCCACTTAGGCTCATGAGGTACACAGAGTCTTCTTGCAACACTAGAGAACAGCACTTCCAAAATGGTCACAGAAGACAGTGTTTAGTATCAGAAGCTGAGGATTCTGCATACTACTTCCTAAAGAAGTTTCTCTTTGAAATGGCAATATAATCCAAGGAGTCAGAGTGGACAGTAGAGTCTCGTTGTGTCTGAGGGGTTTAGTCCTTGGGTTCTGCAGCATCCCTGGCCCTACGACCTTATGCTGTCCTGGTGTGCAAGCTCAGCTGGTGAGGGGAGTGATTGGATCACAGGGGTCGGCTTAAGGCAGAGTGCGCCAATGTGTGCACACCCACAAGCTCTCACAGTGTGCACTCACACCTTCCCCTGTCCGTCCCAGATGCTCGTATCCTGACTGTAGCCATGCTTAGAACCTATGTCTTTTTACCCCTTGGGTCTTTGCTGAGTGGACGTCTGTGTTTCCCAAGATTTCCCAACTCTTCCCACTTCAGTGTCCTCTCCAGGGCTCGGACCTCAGAGCTTCCTTTGTAAAACTTGTTTTGTGTATTGATCTCTCACAAGAACTGCTTGCATCTTGGTGTTTGTATTTGCTTTTAAGAAATTGTGCTGACCTCTATTTTTGTATTTTTTTTTAAGATTGAGAGAGATGAAAGACGAAGCACTCATCCACTACTTTACTTCCCAAGTGATTGTGACAGTGAGGTCTGGGCCAAAGCCAGAAGCCAGGAACTCTTGTTTGTGTCTTCCACGTGGTTGGCAGAGACCCAAGCACTTAGGCCATCATTTGATGCCTTTTCAAACACATTGACAGAGAGCAGAATCAAAGTTGGGGTAATCAGGGCTCAAACGGATGCTACGATATACAGTGCTAGTGCGGCCAGTGGAAGCTTAACGTATTTTCCCACAACCCCAGCCCTTGCCGATTTCTATTCTGTGTTTTTGTTGTTGGAATTGTTGTTGTTGCTATGTATCACTGAGGTGCATCTGTTTGGTCAGTTCTTTGGAAAAACTGTGAAGGCCAAAACCTGTGTTCATCTTAGGATTGTCTATTGTCAAGAGCTCAACTGGTGTAGATTCTATTTCTTCACTTTTGTGAAGAAAGAGTGCAATGCTTCTGAGGCCTTCATTTTCCTTGTGTAGATTGTTTCCAGATTAGGATTGAATAAAACTAACCTTTACTCGCAGGAGGAGCTTGGGTGCTAATGGGATGCCTGAGTGAGAACATGGTGATGATGGTTCGGGAGATCTCTGCATCACGCATCTCCTGGGGAGGATGGGATGTGGAGCACTGGCTCAGAGGACCAAAGGGAATCACGCATTCTCTCTGCTGCACAGTTGCCAGACCTCGAGGCATGACCATTGTCACCCATTGTGCCAGCTCTGGTTATTTTGGTTTATGCAGTGGAAATCCAAGTCAGATTTGCTAGAGAGGAGAACACAAAAAGTGCTGGCTGATATAATCAGAGGCTCCTGCTATAATCACAATCAAGTTTAAGTGCTCAAATAATGCCAGAAAATTCTCTTTGTGGTCCTGTTCCCTCAATTCTGCTTTTCTGGAAATGAGCTTCGTCCTCAGATGCCTTGTAAAGCTATTTTCAGAGCCAGATAAGGAAGTATTTCTTTCCCAGTATCTCTAGGAATGACTTCTGTTGCCTAGCGGTGGCCAAATGCTTATTTAAAAAAATGTTTTTCATCATATAGTTCCTTAGGCTCAGAGATTTTATTACAATGGTATGGTCCTTCAACATCAGTCACAAGTCCATCATTCTGTTGTTTAAGTGTATCATGACATTGTAGGTATGGACAAAGTTAGAAAATCCAGTATCTATTGTCAAGATATATTTAAATTTCCCTAGGAGTCCATCTTTTATTCAGAAGCAGAGATGCATGCTGCACACTGTATGTTCATTTCACGATATACTTGCCTCCTAAATGCTTCCTTCTGAACAGCTGCTCTGATTTGGTAGCTAGATTCATTGACCAGGCCTGTACACTCTAGGAACTGGGGATCAGATTCCCCAAAAGTCAGATGGATGACCACATGGCTGGTAGCATTGTTTCCAGGTGTGTCTGTGAGGAAGTTTCTGGAAGAGGTAAGAGATAAGAATCAGTGCATGGGCTGAGTAAAGATCTCTCCCACAGTGTAGGTAGGCATCACCCAAGTCCTTGAGGGCCAGAGAGAACACAAAGTAAGGATGCATGTCTCCCTTGACTTGAGCTGGGGTGCATCGTGTCTAGGCCTCGGGCATTACAGCTCCCGGTATTGGGCCACTGGACTTGGATATCTATGCCATCAGCTCTCTGGTATTGAGATGAATGGCTCCAGTTGGCCACCTTGGTCTGAAGCCTGTGGATGGTACACAGTGGGAGTTCTCAGCCTCTGCAATCATGCAAGCCAATTCCCACATAAACCTCCCCCACAGCTCTCTGTGCACTGTGCATTCCATTTGTCTGGAATACTCCAAGATTTATTTTATCAGAAAAAAATAATGGGATTAGCTAATGTCAATTCTCCCTGCAAACCTGAGGCAACCTCAAGTTGGGATGACCATGGAAGTGATTGAAAATGTGTGTGGGAATAATCAGTCATGATGGCTCAGTGGTGATGGCCCTGACACAAACAGGGAAAAAACCAGCAGCTAGAGTAAAATTCAAGCGCCTGAGCTGGAATTACACCTCACATGAGTCATCGGGATGACTATGAATATTAGCATTAAGAAGGCATATTGAGCATAGGAGTGTGGCTCCCCAGGAAGAAGGAATAGCTATCATTTTGATTCAATGGCACATAGGCCACTATGGTGAATATGTTGCAATTGTAACCTTGGGTGACTCCCATCGGTGAACTCAATGATCTGCGCCATGCATCTATTGCGAACTCCTTATTGGAAATAGCAAGGCACTTTGCCCTGGGTGGTTGTTATAATGGAGTTTAAATTGGTGGATACAGATGCTATAATTTTCACGAGGTTGTTATCCTGTGAAAATCCAAGCAATCAATTCAAGACATGTTTTGGGATCTGTGCGGGAAGGTGCCTAAGACTGCAGATGCTCCATTTAATCTTGGTTTCCAAACAAGCTTCTCACACACCCATCTATTCTTCACTCTGCATGGAGAGATGTCTTGTTCAAACACCAATCTGATGACGTTTCTTTCCTGTTGTGTCTCCTGGTGGCTCTCCGTTGTCATCAGAGTTAGGGAATGTCTGGAATCCTAAACAAGGCTACCAGAACTTCATTTTTTTGGGTCACGTTTGTGCCGTGTGCTCCACTTCCACTCTGCGATAGCAGAAATCACTTTCCCCATGATTCTGGGCTTAAAATAATTTTTTCCCCATGTGGCTCCACCAGTCTAGAAGCTCCTTCCGATTTTTTCCCTGCGGCTTATACTCATTGATTTGGTGACCCTCATTTTAATTAAACCTTCCAGACAACCACTGCAAATCGGTTTCTGTTTTTTCTTGCATTCTCCAGAGATTGTTCTTATTTTTTTTATCACCATTCTTACATTGAAGGTATGATTTCTTTTTCTGGCAAATGCAATCTCCTTCCAAAGGCTTTTTTTTTTTGTTTGGTCTTTCGCATCCCAATTGCTGACCAAATACTTACCATCTACTTGGCATTCAATATATTTTTTTGTTTTTTTTTGTGAAATCAGTGAACTTACACTTCTGAATTTCTTGCGTTTCAAATGGTTGTTCAGGAATTTTTTAGAATATGGAATGTTTTGCCACAGAAACATGTGGAGGCCGGTTCTGGTGCCTGAGATTTAGTCATCAAAACCAGTTTAACTTTCAGAGAGGACAGAGTTGCCACGTGTGCACGAGGGTCATGTGTTAGGACCTCACTGACTTAGAATCAGCCCCATGTGTGGGTGCTACCCCTGCCATGTCTCATCCATGGAGCCCCAAATTTGGGAATTTTAGGAATGAGTTGCTTCTTTCCTGAGGCAACTGAGACCTGGAACCAGGTTACAGCAGCCTTGTGTTCTGAGTAGGAGTGTGGTCTGAATTCCAGGGCAGGGCAGAGTGGAACATTCAAGGAAGGGGAGCCTGGAGACAGGCCTCTAATGAGGGGCTGAGTCGGGGAATCGAAGGGTCTAAAAAAGGATGAGGACTCCTCCAGAATGTTGTCTGGTTTCCTTGCATTCTGCCTTTAGCCAAGTCTCCTGTTTCACAGTGGGAGTTAGATGACAGTGTTGAGGAAGGTAAGTTAAGTGAGCTGACGGTTGATGGATGAATGGATGGCTGGTGATCCTGACTCTTGGTACCTCTCCTCTCATGACTAATATATTCTGTGGATGTGTGTCTTTTTCTTCTCCTTTCCACGTCTTCCTTCACCAGTCCTTATCCTGCAGCCCATTTTTCTTAGAGACAGGCAAAAAGTGAAAGACGGAAAGGAGATGAGGCTAGGAGAGGTGAACTGTGGGTCAAAGTGAAAACAGAGTATGTTATTCTTTATCAGCCATAAAGAATCAGCTGTATGTATCATAGAGGGGACTTTTTTCATTGGAATAAAATATCCAAGTCTTAATCCTGATTGCACTGACCAAGGAGTATTGGACAAGCTATTTAAATTGCTTATACCCAGTATATTTATCTGTACGATAAATATAATAATAGTATCTTCCATCCTACTAAGATTGTTGTGATGTTACATGAGAAATCATATGTAAAGAACTTTCGTATCTAGAAAGATTCAAATAGACTGAAATTGGGAGTCATAGAGGTTCCTGTTCCTATCCACTCTCCTCTGCCACCTAGCTCAAGTCTTCCTCAGGGCATCAGAGATATTCAGGTAAACGACTTCAGACTGGTCTGGCTACCATCTGACAACCACTTCCGGATGTCAGGGGTGTCCAGGAGTTTGCAGCTGTGTTTCAAAGCTGCTGCAGCACTTATTGAGAGACAGAAGGCAAGAACAGCTGCCTGTAGAAGCCAGGAATTTCACATTTCATGCAGAGCATGACTACTTCTCATGTTCTCTTGTTGTGAAGAGCTCCCTCTAAAATGCAGAGTCCTTTGAAAGTACCAAGCTGTTTTTTTGCCTGCCTGCTGTTGCTTAGGTGCCTCTGTGAACGGCATGTTTTTCTCCACTGGTAAATTACTATGCCTCTATCAAGTTTAATGCTAGTGCCATCTCTCTTTGGATTCCTGCCGATCAGGATGGAATTCCTTAGGAATGAGATCAGTGCAGATCTCAAGCAGGGAGGAGCAAATCACCCTTTCTCAGGAGTGCAGTCAAGAGCTTTATTTAATAGAGTGATAAGCTTGTGATTACAAAGCAAATTGAAAGCATGCCATTGTAAAAATTACAAGAAAGTTGAGCAAGGAAGGAGGTGGGATGGGGTAGGATGAATCATTTGGCTCTTAAAATTGCATCTATGGAATGCATGAAATTTGTTCCCTTTTTATCTTTATAAAAAGAAAAAAAATTACAAACTTAAAAAAGAAAAAGCCATACCTTGTGCCCTGTGAGACTACTGTTAGAAGTTGATCACTTATCAGAGGAGGCCCAGGAAGATCTTCCCTTATGAACCAATCATACTGGTGCCTCAATGTTGGACTTCTTATTAGTTTTCTTTTCCTTACCATGGTGAAAGGCTTGAGATAAGCCACACATGAAGGAAAGAGGTTTATTTTGGCTCATGATTTTGGATGCTCATGGATTGACAACTGGTGATGGCATTCTTGCTGGTAGGGTTCCATAGTAGCACAGAACATTCTGAAACAAGAGAAGGGGAGAGAGCATAGCTATGCTTAGGTGGTCGTTCATAGATTTACCAATATGTGCCCATTGGAACTCTTCTCTAACGACCCATTCAAACAGTGCATCTTGAAATACCACAGACGGATGCAATTGCTGAGCCGTTGTTTGTCCCTAGTTGCAACGCAGTGGCTTTGGCTCTGTGGCCAGGGTTTGGAGGGACCTGTAAAGAGTGAGTGACTCCAATGATGATGATTTACGGGTTAGAATCTAAGGAATGGATAATCTCTAAGGCTTTTCCCAGCTCCTGAGTTTTTGAAAAACTGAGTTTCTAATACTAATTTTTCTATTAATAAATTTTATAGTGAAATAATCCATAGTAGATTTCCATTAAAAATGAGTTCAGCTGGGCCTGGTGCTGTGGCCTAGTGGCTAAAGTTCTTGCTTTGCACACACCAGGATCCCATATGAGTATTGGCCCTAATCCCGGTGGCTCTGCTTCTCATCTAGCTCCCTGCCTGTGGCCTGGGAAGTAGTCAAGAATAGCTCAAAACCTTGGGACCCTGCACCTGCATGGGAGACCCAGAGAGGCTCCTGGCTTCAGATCGGTGCAGTTCTGGCTGTTGTGGCTAGTTGGGGAGTGAATCAATGGACAGATCTTTCTCTCTGTCTCTCCTCCCCTCTGTGTATCTGACTTTTCAATAGAAATAAAATATAAATCTTGGAAAGAAAGAATTGAGGAAGAATGAGAAAGGTGGTGCTCTTGGTTTCTTGGTTGGCACCAGGTTAGTTCTCACTCTGTATGACTGTCACTAGGCTCTGTATAATCTCAGAGATTCATGCTAGGCCCATGTGAGGCTGACAGTGGCATACACCAAAGCAAGCTTGTCCCATTTGGTGCAGGCCCCTGTTGTATAGGGAATTTTAGAGGCTTCTTGTGAGCACTGGCCTCTGCATATAGGGAATTGGGTGCTGGATCTCACAGCAGTGACCCCAGTTCTGAGTTCTAAGGAAGGGCCCTAAGTTCCCACCCCTCAGTGGCTGAAATATTGACTGCTGTCGGCAAGAGGTTGGGGAAAGGATGGTGGATGTAGTCCTTTTCAGTGTGCAGTGGGTATAGCTCTGGTTTTTGTTGTGGCATGACTGGCTCTGCATTTTCTGGGTCTCAAGTCCAAGGTCTGGAATTAATTCATTCTTTCACATCATGCTGCAGGGAATCAGGAGAGGAAAGATGTGGACAACTCTGCTTCTTGCTTTCTCTAATGCAGATTTTGGAAATGTAATTTTTCTTTTTAATTAATTAATTATTATTTTTAAATTTAATGATACTATTCAATAGGCTCTGGAATCCACTATCTCCCATCCCCCTTTCAAATCCTGTTCCTCAGCTAACAACAGTCACAAGTCCATTGTTCTGCTGTTTAGTGTATCCTGACATTGTGGGTATAGACAATGGTAGAAAGTCCAACAACTACTCTCCAGGTATATTTAACAGCTTCATTGGGAGTCCACCTTTTATTCAGGAGTAGAGACGCATACTGCACTGTATCTTTGCTTCTTGGTATGCTAGTCTGCATTACACAATTCCTCTAGAGACATGTGTGTACATATATGTTTACCTACATATCTATTGATCCTGTATTTCACATGAAGGTTGCCTTATATCAGGTTTTCTTACTGTTATACTCAAACCAGGTACTCAAGTCTCTCGGTTGCATTCTGTAGCGCCTATGAAGGCAACTTGGTGTGTGAGCAGATGTACAGGTTGGTGTCTCTGTGGGAAGATGACCTTAAGCTGATGTCTGAAGTGGGTGGCTGGAGGATGCACAGAGCGACAACCTCATGATGAACCAGGAACGAGGCATGCACAGTGCATACTTACTCTTGCTTGCATGGCACCGCACTAGGCAGCTACAGTGATTTGACCATGGTGTTTCTACCCTAACAACACAGTCCAATCCAGTCCCTTCTCTTCAGAAGCTGCAACTAGGTCCAACTAAGTCAAGCCTCTCCCCTTTGAATGTTGCCAATCCATTTGTTTGGAGATTTAGCTTTTTGCATGAGTTGGGGAACCAAATTCTATCCAAACTATAGCCATAACCATGCCTGCTATTATAATTAATAAGCTGGCTCTGTGGACAAGTTGAAAAATTCAGGAAAGTCCACTAATAGTTGCCTTGATCATGTTTCTCTACTCTTTATGAGACTGCAAAGAGCCATAGATCACATATAGGCTCTTTCTATTTGGCTGTTCATTCATTGTTACAAAAATGTGTCTCTGTAGATTCTAGTCATCCATCTCTGTTCTTGCTGTATCTGCTAAGGGATGAAGCTTGGAGTGCACACAAAGGCACCTACACTCCAGTGTTGTTATTTCTTCTGAGAAGGGCAGGACTACCACATTAAACAGATAAGTCCAGGGAAAGTCTTCTTCCTATTTAACAAGTCTCATTTTAGAAAGAGCAACAGAAAGAAGAGGAGAAAGACTAAGGCTCAGAAGTTAGAGAAGATGGTGTGTCAGCTGGTAATTGACCCCCAGAGGTCAAAGGAGTGGCAATACTTCTTTCTTTTAGGTGGACAGCTCTGTAGAGATATTTCTGGGTTGAGGAATACCACTGGGCATGAGACTTTTGGTCTCGATCCTGGGAAAACAGCAATATCTGAAATATTTCCAAGAAAGAGGGTTCCAGGCCACATTCTGACAGTATAGTCTGAGCAGAAGTATTGTGTGCAGGTTCCTGGTCACATCTTTTATGAGGGATGATGTCTGCTATTTACTCTTAATTCCCAGATGTAGAAGAGGTTGTGGCACTCAGGGGTCAACTTAACCGAGAGGAGCTGTGGAGGAATCAGGCAAAGCTACTGATGCACTTGCAGGTGCATACAGGTGGATGTGCACCAAGTTAGTAAACAAGAGACCCTGGAAAAAGAAAGACCGTTAACCCCTACCACACAGCTCAGTTGTAGCTGGAGTTCACATGATCTGGAAGAACAAGCCCCTCTCAAGGTAGCAGAACATTCAGCCACTGTGAGCAGGTGGCATTGGCACTTTGCTTCCCTGGGTGAGGGCACCAATGTTTTGTTCCCCTTCTTAGCTGGGGCTCTCATAGCCCTGTTTCCTAATAAAATGGAGAGGTGCTTTCTTTTGTGCACACTTGTCCATTGCACAATGAGTTTCCATGTTTATGAATTTAACTGTGTCCTTGACATTCTATGCTTATTCCTCACCACCCTCCCGGTAGAGGTTGAGTTTTGGGGTCCTGAGTGAGTGAGCAATTTTTACACATAATGTAGGATGATCAAGTTACAAGATGGGAGCGAGTGGCCCTCGGATGGTGTGGACCATTCACCAGCCTATTTAAATTAAGAATTCCCCTTTTGAGACTCCTAGCAACTTAAAAATTCTTGGAAACTGTCTATTCTCAGAATAGAACATAAATAGTTTTGTAAAATTACTTGCTATGATGGTTCAGCTTATCTCACTGTTTCTCAAGGGAGCAAGTGCCCTTATTAGTGTCTGAAGAGAAAAATACACCTCCAGGGTATTACCCCACTATGACATCGACTGTTTTTCTGGTAATTGAAGAGGTCGCAGCATGTACCTGAAAGATTAAGGCTTCAGCAGGAAGGAATTAGAGTGCCTTTTTTTTTTAAAGTATTGGGTTGTCAGGAGATGCTATTGAAGTAATCTTCTATGCTGACTCTTTAGTAGAGTTCTGTAAAGAAACAACAACTCCTTTACCAGCTGTGTTTTTGAGGTTACAAAAATCAAGCAGACTCTGTGTGGATTTTAGAGGAATTCTTGCTTTGGGATATTTTCTGGTCAGAATGTTACAGTTACTCAAGTGCATCAAAATTAGTATTTTTACGGTTGGAGAGCACACTGAGTCTCTTGCAAAGTTAGAAGATAGCCAATTTCCTTTGAAATACAGAGACTCAAAGTACTTTAGGGCTAGTTTCCTGTGAATACAATTCCACCACAAAATTCTTATTAATCTCTTTGAAAAATTTTAAGAGAGCTTCCTGGGAATGTTACATTCTGGGCTTATGGCTTATTCAACAAAGATCTACTTCTTTTTTTAATTAAAGATTTATCTATTTTTATTACAAAGTCAGATATACAGAGGAGGAGAGACAGAGAGGAAAATCTTCCATCCAATGATTCACTCCCCAAGTGAGCCACAACGGCCGGTGCTGCGCCAATCTGAAGCCAGGAGCCAGGAATCTCTTTTGGGTCTTCCACACGGGTGCAGGGTTCCAAAGCCTTGGGCCGTCCTCGACTGCTTTCCCAGGTCACAAGCAGGGAGCTGGATGGGAAGTGGAGCTGCTGGGATTAGAACCGGCGCCCATATGGATCCTGGGGCATTCAAGGCAAGGACTTAAGCTGCTAGGCCACGCCACCGGGCCCCCAAAGATCTACTTCCAAACAATGGCTATAAAAGTGTGCAGACTTTGAGTGCCTGGAATAAATGTGCATGTAGTCTTTTGCTTTTTATTAAAAGGCAAGGGATTGGCATCCCTGAAGAGTTAGGAGGTAAGAGTGTCGAGGGTATATAAACCAACCAGTAATAAAATATCAAGTTATACAGGTAATTAGCTAACGCATCTTGACTGAGTCAACATTCATAGTCACAGTAGGCTGCTATTTGAGCAGACACGGTCCTGATGATACAGAAAACTTTTGTCAGTATTTTCAATACAGATCAGTGATAAGTAGATGCTATAAGCCAGGCCACCAAATACGTACTCAGCAGATACCATGTGTGAAGAAATTTCCCCAGCCTCCTTGAAGCAAGCAGAAATGAATATGACAAATTTCCTGTCTTGGCTTAGAAATGATTTTGGTGATAACAAAACATGGAAGCTTTAACCAGGAGGTTTGGACATTACTGGCTATAGACGCATACCTTATAATTCTTTCAAGAATAAAGTTTAAAGACCATTTTCCTTTGGAGAACAGGTTAATGAGCTCATGTAACTGGTTTTCATGCTTAACAAAATGACTTCTCATCATTAGGTTACCAACCATCGGAGGAAGACTGGATCCAGGTAAGATTAATCCTGGTGAAGTGGCCGATTAAACTGGGGATTTATCAAAATGCTTTATGGGGGTAATGTTTCATTATTTTCACTGTTCTTGGACTACAGGGAACATTAGCTTTCCGAAATGCTCATTTTGAAAGCGTAGTCTGTGATAGGACTACAGCTTTATAGATGGCCTCCAGTGACATTGGCTGTTGCCTGCCCTCCATTAGAAATAAAGCAGCCTGTGGCCTCATATTCAATTCATAGAATTGCAGGCTGAGGCTCAAGTTCTGCATAATAGGAGCACCTTACTGCTAGCAGCCGTTTCTTTAAGCAGACCACTTGCAAGTTGCGTATTGATTGAATGGTTAGTTATGACAGCATAAAACCTGACAGTGGTTAGCATTTTCTCTTTCTGTCATTTGAGCCCTTGGAGAAAGAAGAGTACGAAATGTATTGAGAGAAATTCATAAGTTAGTTTGAAGGGAACAGGTGGAAAATAGGGAAAGTTCTATTGATTACTGCCTGCAATGTTCCCCCTGACTTTTAGAGAATGTTTCACAGGTCATTAAACTTAGTCAGCCTCAGGTGATGGATGCAAACACGGATGAGGGTCAGTGGGTGTGAGTTTCATCTGTTAAAACTGCATTTTGATTTTACCAAGTGGCAGAAAAGAAAATAATTAATTTTTCAATTTCATGAAAACACTTTGTGTTGCTCTTGGTGTATTGGTCTGTAACGCTTCTATACTCGATCTTTATGTCCACACACACGCAGACACGCTCACATTCATGTCTATGCAAATATAACATCACAGCACTGCCAGTTTGGGGAGACCAGGGTTGTGATCTATGAAAGTAATTTCTTGGGACAGAACTTGAAGATGAAGAAAACTATAATACCACAGAGTGTTTGATAGGAGCGATTTCTCTCACGTTTACTTGTTGAATTCTTTATTTAGTGGAGTGTTAAGCTTGTGATTGTAAAATAAATTGATAATATGTCATTGCAAAAACAAAAACGGAGGGGGGAGGGAGTACAGGAGTGAATTAGGGAGGATGGGACAGAAAGTATCATAAGCATTAGAACTGTATACATGATACAGGAAATTTGTTCCTTTTATATAAACAAAAATTGCAAAAACTTTATTAAACGTTAGTTTGAGTTTTTTGGTGGAATTTGTGAGTGTTTGGAGAGAAAAAGAGGATCCATTGACTTAACCAAAAAACCTTTATGAATTTCTTGGTGAGCACCTATTTAGTTGGGGGTTGATAATTTACCAAATCACGCAGAAATTCCTCTACCTAGTCCCTGCTCTTCTCTTTAAATCCATTCATGCGGTGTCCTTCCCCTTCTAACGGGAAATATGACATGTTTCCCAGTGTGTACGCCATAAGACCCTGGAGTTACCAACTCCATATTTTCTCAGCATCGCTTTCCCCCCCATAACATACATAATTTTATTACAAAAAATTTCTTAAAAGCACCCAGAATGCAACATCCTAAAAAAACCCCAAATCTACTGTTTTTTTTTTAAAGATTGTAGGGTTTCTTCAGAGAAGTCAGCAGTGATTCTGATTGGTTTTCCCCTGTATGTGATCTTTTCTCTGCTTCGTACTAGTCTCAGGATTCTTTCTTTATCTTCGTTGGAGTGGAACTTTAGCACCATATGTCTGGGTGAGGATCTCTTTGGATCGTATCTTTTGGGAGTTCTCTGTCCATCCTGGATTTGGGCTGGGTTCATGTTCCAAGTGTTTTGGAAGTTTTCCTGTATAATTTTGTCGAGCACCATTTGCATTCTTGACTCTCTTTCTGCTCCTTTGGGAAGCCCTATAATCCTGATATTCGATTTTCTGAGGTTGTCTTTCATTTTCTGTATGGTTTTGTTGGCTTTGTTCTGACTTGTCTCCAGCTGTTTAATGAGCTGGGTACCTTCATTCTGCGTGTCTTCAGTCTCAGAGATCCTCTCTTCTGCTGTATTTATTCTGTTGGTTAGACTCTCATCTTTGTGCTCTAAGTTAAGGATTTTGCTTTTGACTTGTTATATTTCTGTGACTATGTGGTTCTTGAATTCCTTGAAGTCTTCCCAGTTCTTCTCATTGTCTCTGGCAAATTCTATCGTTATTTTTTAAAATTCCTTGTCTGGTAGAACTTCCATGTCTACATCTTGCGTCTCTGAAATAGATATGGCTTTTGGTCTGTTTTTGGTAGGGTGCTGGCTGTCTCATCTGGATCATTACTTTTTCTGATACCTCTTCTCATTGTGTTATTGTTTCTTGTTGATTTGGGGGATTTATTCTCTGATTTGTTTATTCAGTTTCTGGTCTCAGTGCAGTAGTCTGGAATATGTGTGAGTCTGCTACTGCTTTTTGGTTTGCATATGGAAGAGAATTTCTCTGAGTTCTATTGGGGACATTTGGCAAGGGTGGGAGATAGGGTAGCTTTGTTAACCCTTGTATGTATATAACCCTCTCTAGCTGGGTTTCTCTAAGGTTTGTTGGCTATGGCGTCGTTCCGTGTGCGTCCTCAGGGGTAGGGCTTAGTAGCAGCACTTTGTAGCTTCAGGACTCCGTGTCTCTGGTCTGACCAGATTTGGGAGACCCCAGCACCCCTCAGGCCTGTGAGGGAGTATGCATCAGGCCGCCAGGGGCTCTAGCTATGGGTGTCGTGACCACTGCCCATTAGGACCTCTGGCCCCCTACTACTGTTTTTCTGTATAGCCTCTGCTAGGGATTCTTTTCCCTGGTGCCCCCACGTCATGATAGGTTAAGGTGCACTCCGCCTTGCCCCTATGCTCACTGGAGCCCTGGGTGCCCGCATTTTGCTGATGCTAGCGCAGTTGCAATTTCAGGGCGCGCTCTGTCCAGCCCCTGTGATTGCCAGGGCCCTGGATGCCCACACGTTGCATATGCTGGTTTCGCCAAGGGGTTTCCTGGCATGGTCCGCCTGTCCCCTATGCTGATGGGGACTTCAGGTGCCGGTACTACTTAGGTGCCTGCAGGTGCGGAACAGTGTGGCCATGTCCTGACGCAAAACCCAGGTGCCGGTGCGCTGAGGGGTCTCCAAGTGCTATCCTGCAGAGAGTGTGTGCTAGCTCACGCCATGGGTGCCGTGCTGCCTCAGAGCCTACAGTTGTGGAGCAGCGTGGCCCTGTCCTGACTCGAAACCCAGGCGCCAGTGCTCTGAGGCGTCTCCAAGTGCTATCCTGCAGAGATTGTGGGCTAACGCACACCACAGGCGCAGCATCATCTCGGAGCCTGCAGGGGTGGAGTAGCGGGGCATGGGAGTATTCAAGGCACTCTCGGTGTGTCCACAGCACACGGGACTGCAGGGCGTGGAGGATTCAATGCACTCTCTCGGAGAGTCTCCTGTGTGGGTTCTCCTGGCGCGGTAGTATTCAAGGTACTCTGGGTGCGTCCCCAGTGCACAGGACCGCAGGGTGCCACGTTCGAGGCCCAGCGGATTTAAGGCACTCTCTCAGTGTGTCTCCATTGCGCACATAAACGCAGGGCATGGGGGAATCAAGGCACTCTCTGGGTGCACCCCCTGTGCACGGGTCTACAGGGCGCTGAGGATTCTAGGTGCTCTCTCTGTGTGTCCCCAGCACATAGGACTGCAGGGCGCGGAGGATTCAAGGCACTCTCTCAGTGCATCTCCTGCGCGGGTACGTAGGGCGTGGGAGTATTCAAGGCACTCTTGGTGCGTCCCCAGCACACGGGACTGCAGGGCGCGAAGGATTCAAGGCACTCTCTTAGAGCGTCTCCCGCATGTCCACAGGGCACGGGAGTATTCAAGGCACTCTTAGTGCATCCCCAGTGCACAGGATCTCATGGCGCCACCACCAAGGCCCAGTGGATTCAAGGCACACTCTCAGCACATCCCCAACATGCACGCGACCGCAGCTGTGGGGGAATCAAGGCGCTCTCTGGGTGTGCCCCTTGAGTGTGGGTCCACAGAGCGCAGAGGATTCTAGGTGTTTTCCTGGTGTGTGCCCAGCGCACAGGACCGCAGGGCTCGCAGGATTCAGGTACTCTCTCAGTGTGTCTCCTGTGTGCACGTGACCACAGGGCCTGGGGGAATCAACACGTTCTCAATGTGTCCCCTGTGTGCCGTCTACAGAGCAAGGAGGATTCAGGGTGCTTGCTCTGTGCATCCTCAGCGCACTGGACTGCTGTGCACCACCTCTAAGTCACAGGTTCAGCAGTTTAGAAGCAGTTTCAAGGCACTTGCCCTGTAGCCTGAGTCGCTGGAAACTCGGCAGGGAGAGGTGGGGAGAGGAGCACCAAGGAGGCTCGGGCTTTGTGCTTGCCCTTGGGGAGCGAGCTCCGGGAGCTGCTGACCCACTGCTGCTCCTATCCAGCTCACCCACACCTCAGGCTCTCCTGCAGTCTGCCTCTGCCGCTGGTGAGGACCCTCGCCAGTGACGATCCCTCCAATCTTCTGTATCCTCTGGGTTGGCTGCATCTCCTGTCAGCTGCCTGGAAATGTGACTCACCAAGTCTGGAGTGGTTTGCTGTCTTCCCTGCCTTTTTTGTTTGTTTGTTTTTTTCTGGTTGCCCTTCTGAGTTGTGTGGATCTTTCTGTCTCCACGCTGTCCAGGGAACTTAATGCACCTCTCCTTGCAATTCTTTGCTGCTCTTCTTACACTTCTATCGCGTTCTATCCCTCTCTCGCTGCGATCTCCCTCACATCCACCCTCCTATGTTGGCCATCTTGGCTTCCCCCCTCCCATAGGCTCTTAAAAAAAAGATTTTATTTTCATTTGAAAGGCAGATCTACAGAAAGAAGGAGCGAAAGAGACCACTGGTTCACTCCCCAAATAGATGCAACTGCTGGGGCGGAACTAATCTGAAGCTTCTTTCCGGCTTTGGGTTTAGGGTCTCAAGGCGTTGGGCTGTCTGCTGCCTATCCTGCCACCAGCAGGGAGCTGGGTGGGAAGTAGAGGCAGGAACTGGAACTCCTGCGAAATGCCAGCTCTTGGAGTGGAGAATTAGCCAGTTGGGCCGTTTGTGTTGTCCCCCTGTAGTGTTCCTTTCTGAGAATTCTTAATCATTGGTTGGTGTCAACATTTGTCAGTGCTTTCCCACATTTATTAAGATAATAATATTCTAAAAATTTGATTAAGCCTATGGACATGGTAAATTACAGTGATTTTCAAATATTGAACCAATTTAGCGTATTCCTGTCTTTAATATACTGCTGGATTTCATTTACTAATATTTTGCTGAGGAAATCTATGGCCATGATCATTCTGTGTGGTTGGTTTTCTTTTCTTGTAACATCTTTTTTTTCATTTTAGTGCCAAGAACAATTCAGGACTCACATAATGAGTTAGGAAATGTTTTCTTCCATTTTGTGATGTAAATATTGAATTGTTATTTCTTCATTAAATGTCTGGAGGAATTTTTCAGTGAAGTTATCTAGTTGTGGAGTCTTTATTACAATGCTTTAACTCCTTTACTTTCTTTGGTTTTACTTCTCTCTCTCTCTCTCTCTCAGGACAGAAACTTAGATCATTGATAAGACAACTTTTTTCTTTTGTTGATTAACATTGAATTCTAAAAAAAGTCCTTCTAATTACTTATTTAATCATGTCCCACATATTTTGATATGGTGTTCTTTATTTTTAATTAATTTAAACTGTGTTTTAGTTTTCTAAAAAAAAAAAGCTGCTCGCTTTTGAAATACTTGAACATTTGGGAATGTTGTAACTATCCTGTTATTTACCTAGATATGCTGGTGTCTGCCTTGTCTGATTCATTCTGTCCTGCTCTAGTAAATGTTTGATGGCTTTTGCTGAAACTAAAGCCAGAGTCAGATGCCCCGGAATAACCGATCCTTCTTACACAGTGCTTCATCCTTCTTCGGTTTCCTTACTCCGAGTGTTGTCTCAGTGTTGTTGAGGAAGAAGCATTTTATGGGAAGGAATCAGGTACAGCAGACAGGGGTTCTGGCCAGCTTTTGCTCAAAAAATGTTACTTTGTCTATTTTTATATAGACTTTCAGTTTTCTTATCTGTGAAATATCATAATTCTTGATTATGTTGGAGGGTTTTTGTAAAGACCAAATGTGGTAAGTAAACATTCCTGGTAAATTGGTAACCATTTAAAGAGAAGATGTTGTTGGTAGACAATCCCAATATGTGAAATCATCACACAGCGGTTCACTGGAGTTAAGTTTCACCGTTACATAGACCTTTATTAAAGTCTCACTTAAAATTTTAGGGCAATCAAAGGTGCATGTTAAAATATAAGATTAAAGCTGATATTCACTTCATTAGCTTCTAATAACCAAATTTATAACTAAGACAAAGGTGATTATGTAGAAAAGCTATCTGCTTGAATGAGAAATTGGGTATACTTTTGTGGACATTTAATTAATGAACAAGCTATCTTTTTGGAAATCTGTACTGTGTAAAATATGGGCAATTCAGCTTCCAAATGGTGTGTTAGGTCTGATCGTTTTCTGAGATTTCTGGAGTTTGTAATCCTAATTCTCCCAGTTCACCTTGTACCAACCAGAGAGGACTCTTGTTCTGCTTGTTTCCTTGTATTATTTTGCAGAGTTTAGCCAGATTGAATTCCAAAAACTTTGACATTTGACATTTTGGCTTTAAATAAAAGAGAAAGCCAGAAAGGGAAAGACTATGGGATTCCTTGTCTGTGCACCTTGTTCTTTTGTCCACAAATCAGTGGTTTTAGAGATATTAGACCTCAGGGATTCTCGATAAGTAATATACTGAGTTCTATGAAGTGAGATTCAAGAGGGATTTCCTCTGAAGGAATCCATGGTCACTGTGTTGGTTTGTGGCAGCAACCAAGCAAAGTCTTTGAAGCTTTTTTGGTATATTTGTTTAAAAATCCAACCAACCTCTACCCTCTTGAGTGTCCACGTGTTGTCTCTCTCTCTTTTTTAAATTCATGCTGCAAATGACGGCAGTATGTGGGTACCGAGCTCTTCTTACAGAAAGGAAGCAGAGTCAAAGTTCACATTCATTCATGGAGGCATTCATAGATAGGGCAAGGAGAAGGGCATAGACTAAGGTCTGAAGGCTGCAGGTCAGGATGTTGCCTGCAGGTGAATCTGGTTGGAACCTGTTTCTGTGGGTTGGGCCACAGTGCAGCTAGCTGGTTTGTACAATGTCTGTGGTTGTCTTGGCACAACATTGGCAGAGGAGTAACATATTGCAAATCCGAAAATATTTATCACCAAAATGTTCACACTTTATAGAAAAAGTATGTGCCAATCCCTGATCTTGGGGATGGCAAAGAGGAGGCTAGGAAAATGGGACAGAACACATGTTAGGCTGATGAGGTAAGGTCAGGCCCAGGCAGGGCCAAGGCCAGGACCCAGAGCTCAGCATGAGATGGGTCCAGGGCCACTGAACAGGGCTTCTAAATATTGTAGCACCTGGGACTCCCGATGGTGGACTCTGTGCTGTTTACTCAGATGGATATTTTTGATGACTTAAAAGAAAAGGCCAAGGGCTCCAGAGGAATTCGAATGTAATGAAGATGCCTTTATAAAGAAAATCTCATTATGTTTATGAAGTTATAATGAATAATTATGACTAAACATAAAATTATGCCAAAACAGTGATAGAAATGTTTCATCAACATAATTATTTTATGAAACGCTGTGATAGTGAACTGTAGTTATTATATTATTAAAAAAATCTGCACTAATCTGTGCACTTCTGTAATAAAACAGTAAATGACTTGATACAGAAGTCAGTTTTAAAACTTCTGTGAATTTGAATTGTATTTTTTTGTTTATTTGAAGGACGAGTGAGTTAGAGGTTCGTCCCCTAATGCTGACAACAGCTGGGTTGGGATCGATTGAAGCTGCAAGCCAGATATTCAGTTCGTGTCTTCCACAAGGGTGGCAGACACTCAACCACTTGATCCGTCACCTCTTGCTTCCCTAAAGGTCAGTGTTAGGGATCTGGAACCAAGAATGGAGATGGACTTTGAAACTAGGCACTCTGATATGTTGTCCAAGCAGCTTCTTAAGCATTATACCCAGCGCTCACCCCTGAACCACTATAATTTTAAATGAAATGAGAATAAATACAATTTGAAGACATCAGCAGAGATTGTAAACTGATTTCTGTTTATGATTGCTGTTGGTGTACAAATTCTAGGTACCGCTCAAACACCTTTCTCTGCTGTGTTCACAGTTGAAGGAAATGTTAGGTTTCACGCAAAGCCAGTGGAATCTAGCAAAGATGGACTGCCCCGTCCAAGTTCACAGGCTCCTGACCCAGCATTAAGATCCGTTGGTGTAACTGATTTTATGGAAGTCGCTGATGGTTCCTGACCTGTATTTAAAAATGTCCTTTCTTGCTGCTTTGTGGAGAACACTGGAGAAGTGTGAACCAAGAAATCCAGGGGTGGTTGGCGATTCTCATTACATTGCTAATCTTGTTTTGTGTTGCCTTTGCTCTCTAAAGCTGAGGGAGTAAAGTTGAACCACAATGAAGTTGAAATTCATTGCTATAGAGTCACTCTTCTTGGCTCTGTTCTTAAGGAGAGTAATTTTCTCTCTCTCATCTGCATTGCACCTAATTCATCTGTTTGAATTAGACAGAAATCCAGAGGTTCAAATTAGACAGGCTTAGACGTTCATGCAAACTTTAACATTTTCTGATTTTGTCCTTTGCATTTTATTGAACTCACAGATGACCATCAGTAACTGAATTACAAACAGGTAGAACGGAGTAGAGTGAACTGTTCAGACTGTGTTAATGACTACGTGCTTTTTATTTTTTGTTTAGGAAATTAAGCGCTTGCTATTCACAGTATTCAACTAGAATGAATTCAATCTCTCTAGTCTTGCATCCTTTTTCTTGATTTCTGTTTCTGGTTGCCACATTGTCATTACGTTTGGAAGCTAGTATTCCTGAACTGCTTCTAATGTGTTCCATCTGCAGTTAAATGGCCTCTTGCTACTCCACACTTGCAGTGAAATGTAACGAGCACACATGCAGTCTAAATCCATGAACCTTAATGCTATTTTGAGCTCTAATTAACATCATTATTACTTTATGTGGCTGAATCTTATTTGTAGTTTGCACAGTTGAAAAAAATTAGGTTTTTTCACTTAATATCCCACATGAAATAAAGGCATTCATGATAAATGTGGGGTGAAGAGAAAAATATGCTATATTGCATCTGATTTTTCCAGTGTGCTACTGATATTCAGGCCAAGAGGTCTATAGGATTTGCTGTTATCAAACTATTAGAATTCTTTCATTTTTAAAATGTTGTTCTGCTTCCCATCCAGCTCCCTGCTTGTGGCCTAGGAAAGCACTTGAGGACGACCCAAAGCCTTGGGACCCTACACTCACGTGGGAGACCCGGAAGAGGCTCCTGGCTCCTGGCTTCGGGTCAGCTCAGCTCTGGCTGTTCCAGCCACTTGGGGAGTGAATCATCAGATGGAAAATCTTCCTCTCTGTCTCTCCTCCTCTCTGTATATCTGACTTTGTAATAAAAATAAATAAATATTTTAAAAAATTGTAGTTCTGAACAACAAAATCAGAAGAATGTGCTTATGCACATAATGACAAATTCCATTTGCCATGTTTTGCCAAGATCAGTCCAAAGAAGATCCTGATCGTAAGTGAATACTTTCTTCAGATTTGGGACCTGAGAATTCCCCAGGCTAGCTGTGGGTCTGTGCAGAGAAGTTCCTGGCAAGCGGAAGCTCAGTGAGTTTCCAGTGAACATCCAGCTTGCTGAAAATTGATCCTCTTTGTCTTGCTTCTCTGTTCTGACCTTCTCTGGTCTCCAGAGATCTCCAGTTTCCTCTTTAATTTTTAATACTCCAAAGTCAGGACAAGGTCAGCTCTGACTGGGATCAGCTGACAGATTTTTGCCTTCAGCTTCCAAAGACACTGCGCAATACCTGAAATGAGAGGTGGATATAGATAGTGTGTAATGCTACGCACACTGGACCAAGCATAGCAGACAAAGATCAGGGCTGTAGAGATCCACTAATGTTAGCGTGAACGTATAATTTTGAAACCAGATATCTATTATTAAAAAGGCAATGTTCTCATTCTTTCTGTTTAGACGTTTCCATCATTATTAATGACAAAAAGAAACATCTAGAATATTCATAGACTGGAAAAATATTAGTCTTTCATTCGTTATTTTATAAGGTACTGAAAAGCCATAAAAACACATTTTCTGAATAGAGTTTGGCAAACGCTTATTTTCTGAAGCTATGATGCTCGAATTTTATCCTGAAATAATGGTGAATGTCTGTGCCAAAGTGAATGTGTGTACACAGCTAAGTCATGTATGGTTGTATTATTTCACTTTTTTTTTTGCAAAACTTTTTATTCACATTTGACTATACTTTAAAAAATTGGAATGCAGATATTTAGACAGTGAAAACTCAGTGCAGTTAGTAGATACTATACTACAGTATGCAAATTTTAGTTGAAAAGAAATGCTATATGAACGTGCAAGGCATCCTTCAAAAAGTTCATGGAAAATGTAATGAATTAAAAGATGTGGTTATTTTGGGGCAAAATTGCTGAAATTTGTGCATAGGAAGGGTTTTTCAAAAAGTTCATGGAAAAATGCATATTATGAAAATATTTTACCTGTACCTGAAAATGTTTTTGCTCCAAAAATAAAATTTTAAATCTATTTTTCCCATGAATTGTTTAACTATCCCCTCCTACAATCCTTAGGAAAATAGTTAGTGTTTTAGCTACTCTGTGGATGCCACTCTGAGACGTTAGACGAGAACAAGTACCCTTCCTAGCGTATCAGTTAGGACGCCGTTCTAGTAGCAAGAATAATGAAGGCAACATGGGCAGAGAATCGTTTATCCTTGCCCTCTGTTCACACCCTTTCCTTGCGCTCTCTGTAGTCACACTGGCTGCTCCTGGCACCTCTCTCTCCATGGATGTCACACTGGCTGCTCTTAGCACCTCTCTCTCCATGGATCCTTTCCACAGCCCTTGCTTCTGTTTGGGACTTCTGTCTTATTTCCTATTCAGTTCTTCTCCTATCTTTCACAAAATCAGCTCCAACAACTTCATCAGAAACGTATTTGCTGATTCCCTTGGTCAAATACTCATTACAGTTGGCCATACTCTATACAACTGCCCTTACAAGTTGCTAGTGGGGGTTGACCCTCTGGTGGGCATGCTAAACTTCTTTCTGCAGTGCCAGCATCCCATATGGGCACTGATTTTAAGTCCAGGCTGCTCCACTTCTTATCCAGTCCCTGATAATGGCTTGAGAGGGCAGCAGAGTATGGTTGAAATCCTAGAGCCTTTGCACCACATGGTAGACCCAGAAGAAGCTCCTGACTCCTGGCTTTGGCTCAGCTCGATTCCAGCTGGTGCACAATTTGGAAGTGAGCCACCAGCCAGAAGATCTCTCCCTCTGTCTCTACTTCTCTTCCTGTAATTCTGTCTTTCAAATAAAATAAAGTAAAAGAAATCTTTAGAAAGAAATCACAAATAAGGAAAAAGGTCCTAACATAGTTTGTATTTTGTATCTATTGGGAAATGAGTTTATATCAGTTGGGCCATGTTGAATAAATGTGCACTGGTGGATCTGTGCAGATCCATGGGAGAGTTTGGTCTTTCATTGGCTGTGCTCCTGTGTGTGCTTGTTTATTATTGGGTGCCTTATCAAAACTCTAGGGCAAAGGGCATTGATCTTGTCAATGAAAGCCTTATTTCCAAGGATGAACTCCAGGTAAATAACTCCCTCCTAATGTTTTTGAGACATGGTAAATTTCAGCATTTTTATCTCTTGAGTTACTTGTTCCTAAGAAACAGGGTTTTTGGCTAACAGAGACCTTTACCCCAAACAACCTGTTTATGGGGATTCAATTCTTTCCGTTCTCCTTTTCCATGGTGAAGAGTATCAGGGATAGCTGTAATTGAGCTTCTCACTCCTATCCAAACAACTCATCAGCACTGGCATATTTCTGAGATTTCCACAGATTTCATTTGCTTTCAGCCGGGCCCCATTTTCTGTGTTTCACTAACCTTTGTGGTCAAGATACCTCTTCAGAATTATGACTGGAGATATTTCTTTACATAGGTGTGTGAAAGACAAGGTGTGTGAAAGTCAGGTACAATGTCTTTTCTTAAAAGAGTGAGAGAGAGGGAGAGAGAGAGAGAGCGCACATCTCCAGCTTCTGGCCCACTTACTTTGTACTCACAGTAGCCGAGACCTGGCTAGGTTGAAACAAGGAGCATGGAAGTCAATTCAGCTGTCCCTCGTGGGTGCTAGGCACTCAAGTGCTGGGCCATCACCTGCTTCCTTCAGCAGGAAGTTCAATTGCAAATGGAAAAGCTGGATCTTGAACCAGGGCACTCTGATTTGGAATGTTGCTGAAATGTGTTCCCCAATGACTTCTTTTCAAGTATCTTCTGGATGTAAACACTGCATTGTAAGACATAATTTAAGATTTATGAAAAAATAGATGCATGAATTAATACATGAAATTAAAAAAAACACAGATTTTGCTTGGTTAATGGTTGCATGAAGACATCATAACAAGGCCAGTCGGTGGTGCTAGGTGTTAAATTGTAACAGTGCTTTCATACTGTGATTGCTGCTCCTCGCACCGTAAAGCATCTTCCTCTACTGTCTTATTTGGCTCTCTTGGTCATTACATGAGACTGATTTAGCAACGTCAGCAGCTCTGCGTGCAGATGAGGAGACTCAGCGTAAGATGACACAAAGCTTGGACCCAAAGCCAGGACGTTTGATTCTTGAATGAGTGTTTCTTTGTGGCTCCAGGGTAGCCTCAAGGTAGGACCTGGGATGGCATGGCAGCCTTGCTATGTCTTGTGAGGAGAGCGGTCCTTGTAGAACGCAGGAAATTACTCAGGTGGAATCATAAACAGCCTCAAGCAGGGAGGCATGAAACCATATAAACCTACAGGCTCTGATTCTGGAGACCAGAACTCCAAAATCAAGGTGTGGAAGGGCTGGTTCTGTCTTCCAGCTGTGAGGAAGAAGCTATTGCATGCTTCCCATGTGTCTGGGGTTGTGTTATCTCTTTTGGGTTTCTTGGCCTGGAGAAGCAGAAGCTTTTGCTGTGTGTCTGTCCTTCCTTGTGTCATCTTTATAAGGTCATCATGAGATAGGATGAAGGGTTCACTCTACTCCAGCACCACCTCACTTAACTAATTACAGGAGCAACAGCTTTATTCGCAAAGAACGTTCCAAGGTCCTGAGTGCTAGGACTCTTTGGGATACAGCTCGACCCTGGACACATGTTGTAGTTGGATGTCAAGCTTGGCTTCTGGTAAGTAAGCCCAGAGTGTGCGGAGCGTGGACTGGCAGCCTCTGTTTGGGTGAGCTGCTCTGGGCTTTTGAAAGAGGAATGGGAAGCAGGCTGCAGGACATCCAGCCCTGCCAGGAAGGGGGAGTGAGGCGCTGGGTTACATGCTATTTTGCTGAAATGACATTGAATTTTTTGGCTTGACAGCACTAGAAAAACACAGGTTAAGAGACAAACACAAACAATATAGCTGAGACTCACAGACACTTGGAGACCATCCGTAACGTGAATTTTTTTCCTCTCCTCACCTCTATGGAATTTTAAAGCTGTACCTTTGTTTTTCAAATGTATTCCTGAACGCATGTGTTTGCAGTTTTTTTTTAAAAACTATATATTTTGAACTGCAATGTACCCCCTGATGTATTTGTAACTTCGAGCTATGTTACGCGTCTTGATTACCTATGCATCAGATACCAAATACTCATATTATTTTTAAACCAAGTTCATTGGAGAATATTCTTTAAGGCACACACATACAAAACAATTAAAAAACATATAGACAAATCATTAAATAATACTGCTTTGGTGTGCTTTGACAGGTGAGACAGGCAGCCTGCATCCACTCCGGAGAGTCGTAACTGAAACATTTAAGTGTCTTACATACCTTTCTTTTTTTAGAATTCAGAAGAAGAAAAGATTACAGATTGGGGAATGTTCTGTGCTTACAATTAAGTGAATTACTTGCTGGCTCATCTCTAATTTTAATTACTTTCTTTTCCTTAACTTTGCAATTAGCTGATGTTGCTACAAAATTTTGTCACATACTTAATCTTTATATAGCATTTTTGGCCAGAGTGTGGTTCCAGTCCGAGAGCTACTCTGACACCTCCATCCAGAGGTGAGGCTTTCTGGGTGGTAGTCTGTAGGAACAAACTCCTACCCATATTGGACAAGAACAGGTGCTGCTGGTTTTTGGTGCTCTGACTCCCTAGCATCTAGCAGGCCACAGAGCCTGTGGGTCATCCTGGCTGCTACTCTTCTCTCTCTCCTAATTTATATAGGATTGATTTGCACAAGGAACTTTGTGAACAGTAGGTCTTCCAATTTTCTTAAGATATGCAAATAAGATTCTACCCAGTGAACAGTTAACAAAGTTTCAGAGATGTTACATAATGTAGCTAAATAGGAAAAGAGTTGTGATGGCATTCTGGGATTGTCTCTTCCCATCTTTGTTGTCTGTCACTGTTGCACTGCCTATACGTTGCCATCTTTGGTGTTAGAGGATCATTTGCTTCTGCAAGGAAGGAAAAGGAACAGGTTAGGGAAATATGTGAAAAGCAGGGCCTCAGTTGATAATTCACCAACACTTGCAGGAGAAAAGCCAAACTGTTTTGCAACCTGACTGGTGTAGAGGATCCCTAAGTTTAGAATATAGGGGTTTGCGGGTGGTGGGTGAGGCCTGTTAATCATGTGCCCACATTGGGTAAGGTGAATTTGGAAAGATGTTCTCATTTTAGGGACTTCAGATTTATTTCGGCCATTGAAATGACAGCCACATGTGCCGTAGACACCGGATATACGTATTTAATGGTCAAGCAGAACAAAATGTATGGGCAGTAATCAGTCAGAGTGGAAGTACCTGAAACATCTCTTACGAAAAGCTGTTAATACATCTCCCCATGGATGGATGAGAATGATGAGACTCAGAGTCATCAAGGAACTTGTGAAGATTTACGGAGAAAGTGGTGAGGCTAGAGCAGAATCTTGCTGTTTGGTTGGTTCTTCTTTCCAAGACCTTCCATTAGCTTCTATCCCTTGAACACCGATAGAAGCAGGCACTGGTTGTAGGCTCACAGCTCAGGTGTTCACCTTCGTGTCTAGTGGGAGCCCTGATAACTGGGCATTGGTTAGCTGCTCAGATACAGCCAGGTCTGCTGGTCCAGTGCCCTCCCAGCATGGAGGCACAAGGTGGAGGGAGTGGCCTAGCAAACATGAGGAAACGTACTCTTATGTTCCAGGAACTCCCAGACACAAGTGGGACTCCCTCTTCTTGACAGGAGAGTTTGCTTGCTTGCTTGTTTGTTTGTTTTTTGTTTGCTTGCTTTTTTCAGAAGGGAAAACCTGGGAAGACAAAGGTTAAGTGACTTGCCCAAGGGGTCTGGGATTTGAGTCCTAGATGTTTCAATGTTATAGCTCCTGAAATGATCCCACGCTCTGAGATGGATCTCACTGGAAGGCAGAGTGAGCTGTGCCGCACAGGATCCTGTCTGCAGACAGTAAGTCTGTTTGCACATTCTGCCTGCTCCATGGCTGTTTTGGCAGATTTTTTTCTTAGAATTTTATTGACTTTCCCCTCCAAGGAGACTCTAATGCATCGGTGGGTTTTTGACACAGGTTGGTGTTATGACTTTTATTCTTCTGAAATTGTGTGTTACAGGTTTATTCTCCATGGAGGAAGCAACTTTTCCTTTCCTAAGGTTGGAGGTAGGGGTGTGTTGAGAAGAGCCACTTCACTGGGCACAGCTTATGTGGCATCTTTATTTCAGCCCCAGATGCAAGAATGATGTTGATGCATTGGGGAGGCAGGGGCTGGATTTCTTAAGGGTATTCTTGCAAAGCTTTCTCAGCAGGAACTGTGCTTCAAGGGGCCTAAGAATAAGGTAGGAAGTCCAGCAAGGTTTCCTCAGAAGTTCCGTTGCTAGGGTAGTCATTTGCCTGTGACTGTGTCACTGGGAAACCTTCTGGTGTTGGCTTAAATGGAGTCTGTGGTCTGTGAGGATTTTCAAACAGAAAACGCCTACAGCACTTGAAGAACTGTGGGAGCAGGAAAGCACGCATCCAGGCTGCTAGCTCTGCCTTTCCTCTGCGGCTCTTTTATTCACATTTCTAAAAATGACTGAACTTACGGAATAGAAAGAGCTGTGCAGCGTTCTCATTCAGATAGAAATAAAAAGCTCCCATGAATATCAACATTTCTTAGGGCTGTTGTGTAGACGTGTTGTCTCCCTGAAACACTTGAATCCAAACGTAACTATAAAGGTTGTAATACCATTGCATGACTACTAGCCGAATCATCAGGTGCTTCAACTTCTTGAGAAACTTCACATTTCAGATACTATGCTGAGCACTCTGGAGGCAATATCTTAGGTTTCATTTTCACAAATACTCCATTGAGGAGCACTTTTATCACAATTTTAACAGAAGTGGAACTGAGACTTAAGACGACTGTTACCCAAGTGAGAGGTTTCATGTGTTTCACTGTAGCGACGATTCAGGAGCCTTAACGAGTTATTCTGGACCACATTACCTGCTCTGTCTTTGTAATACACACAGGCAAAAAGATGTTTATTGACCACTGGGAGAAGTCCTCTCTCTATGATCTCATTTTAATTTTCACAACTGTTTCTGGAAGTGGCGCCTAGACGCCTGCTTCCTGATGGAAAAATTGAGGCTTAGAGTAGCCAGGGCATCTTCTAAGGTGAAGTGTCTCATGAGACAAAGTTGAACCAAGACCTAGGAAGGAGGTAAGGGCAGAGTGGAGGAGACAGAGCAGGGCAAGGTTAACCTTGGTACTGGCCAGGGAGGGGTGAAGACAGTATGAGGACTTCAGAAGGAGGTGTAGGATGCGCCTGTCCATTTCCCTCTCTTTCAAAATACTAGTTGTTTGAAAGCAGACAGTCAGATAGACACACAAATAGGATGGACAAACTCAAACATTTTAAGAGGACATTAAAAACTTCAAATATTTGAGTTACAACCTACCTACTCAGAATTTCAAGCATGATATTTGAAAGTTAGCTGAAAATTTGTAAACTGAATGTTAGGAAATGATTTGAGAGTTTCCAAGGTATAAAATGCCTGAGCTTAAATAGGCCAAGTGAAGGCCTGATCTTTGGGCCACTTCTCCCCTTAGACAACACCTGAATTGCATTTCAACTTTAGTTGATTTCATTCGGTGGCGATTGATGTCCTCAGGGAGGCGTGGTCCGTGACTCTGCTGAGGCGTTGGCTTTCCCAGCTAATGCATCACGTGGTTCCCTGACATTTCCTTCCGCTCCCGCTCCTCATTTCCATGTAAAGTATTCCAGATGACATTCAGTGCACCCTGAAATTGTCATGGGAGAAACCAAGCCAAGTGCTTAGAAATGTCTGCGTATGCAGGAAAAACCATTTGCCAGGTAATAACACACAAGAGGAAATAAGTCACGCGGGAAGAAGGAAAAGGTTACACTCTCATAGTTGAAAAAGGGAAAAATCAATACTGTAAAACGCTGTTTGGTTTTTAAGGTGAAACAAAGCGGAAAGTTTCCAGTTAAAGTACTTTTTGGCAGTGCCCCAACCTTCATTTTTACGTAAATGGATGATTGCTTTATTTTCTGCGACAAGAGTTTCCCAGAACAGTTCAGCCCTGGTTGTGTAATACTCAGGGTGGACTTGGAGCCAGTGTGGAGAAGGTGCATGTGGCCGACCAGGGGCCAGCATCGGGCCCTGCCGTGGGAGCTACGCATTAACACCCTTCCAAAGACAACTGCTGCTCTGCCTTCTCTTCCTAGATTTGAATTTTATACATAAATCTGAAGTCAGTGTCGTTGAGCCCGAATCCAGGAGTCAGAAAAGTTAGGCTTTCCGTGGACGCATGGGAAAGTGTGCTGCCCTGTCTCTTCCTAAGAATCCCAATCACTTTACTGAGGGTGGGCTCCACAAATCCAGGATGATTTACCTGGAGATTTTTACTTCATTACATCTTCAAAGACCTGTTTTATAAATAAGACCACGCATCTTAATGTGTGTTTAATGTGTTTTTGGGTGAATATGGATATTTTGCAGGAAATTAGTCAAGCCTAATTTGCATGGCTTTCTTTTTATTTATCATATTTGCAATGTGTTTGGATTTTTCAATCTGTACTGATGCCTTTCATCAGTACTGGAAATTTTTCAGGAATTTTCTCATCTCTTTAAACGTCGTTCCATTTCACATTCTCTTTTGTCCTTCTAGGCTTAAATTGTGCGTGTGTGCGTGTGTGCGTGTGTGGTGTGTGCGTGTGTGGTGTGTGCGTGTGTGTGCGTGTGTGCGTGTGTGGTGTGTGCGTGTGTGCGTGTGTGCGTGCGTGTGTGTGCGTGTGTGTGCGTGTGTGCGTGTGTGGTGTGTGCGTGTGTGCGCGTGTGTGCGTGTGTGGTGTGTGCGCGTGTGTGCGTGTGTGTGCGTGTGTGCGTGTGTGCGTGTGTGTGCGTGTGTGTGCGTGTGTGGTGTGTGCGTGTGTGTGTGTGGTGTGCGTGTGTGCGTGTGTGCGTGTGTGTGCGTGTGTGTGCGTGTGTGCATGTGTGGTGTGTGCGTGTGTGTGTGTGCGTGTGTGGTGTGTGCGTGTGTGTGCATGTGTGTGCGTGTGTGCGTGTGTGTGCGTGTGTGCGTGTGTGCGTGTGTGCGTGTGTGCGTGTGCGTGTGTGCGCGTGTGTGTATCTTTCTCACTATTTCTTGTATCTAAATTATGTTCCTGCTGGGGTCCGTGCAGTAGGCGTGAACGCAATGAAGGTGTGAAGAGAACAGCTCCCCTCCTTGGCAGGGCCGGGGGGAGCTTCCTGCTGCATGGCAGGGCTGGGCAGATGCCTCTAAAACCACCTGAACACAGTTCCACCTCCCTTTGCAAGGACACCCCGACCACCCCACTAGTTCTGTAAGCTACTGAGGCATTGCTGCTTGCCCCTGAGAGATGGTTTCTACAACCAATGTGAGCTTGGGAGTTAATGTTGCTGACAGTGTCTTGGTGAACAGGCCTTTATCAACGTATGCTGTCTCAGGTGCTCTTATGGCCCTTTGGCTGGAAGATCTCAAGAATGTCTGTATTAACACTGTAATACATGCTTTCAAACTAACTTAGGGTTATTGAGTCTGAAGTTATACTGGGAATTTATGTTTGTAGTTTTCTGCTCCTAATCTTTATTTTTTCCCCTCTGATATATTTCCTCCTCTAACTGATAAGTTGTAAAAAGAGAATTGTAGTAGGAGTGCATTACTGATTAATGTGTGTTGTCTACTGAGGCATTCCTGGCTGCAACGTCAGAGTGGATAACGCCCTGCCTTAAGGTGAAACAATTGGCAGAATTATCCTTGGAAACATCCACTTGTCCATTGCAGACTTGAAATCAAAATGGAGTAAACGTGGTTCATTGCTAACTGCAGTTCTTTTTGCCTTTATAACTCCTGCTTTACTTGCTTAGCTAATGAACTGTGTGAGCTTGCAGGCCTAATGGCCAACTGGTGCCAATGACTCCAATCCCCATAAACCAAGGCCCCAACCTTATTAAACCATAGGTAATTCAAGATCGAGGTCTGGTTGTCACAGGCGGCGCCAAGGTTGGAGCCCAGACCTGAGGAGAACAGGCAGGGGCTGGCAAGCTGAGATAAGCAGGGAATGCGTGATCCTTCTTTAGCCACCTCTCAAGCTGTTGCAAATTGTGCCCCCCCTTGAAGCTATGTCAAACTGCCCCCAAAGAATACTTTGTAATTATACTGCTCAGGGCCCCCGCACTCTGTGGTCCAGTGGGTGCAACACCATGACATAAAAGGCTTGTGCCAGAGCTTGTTACTGCTTCTGTAGAAATAAAGGGACAGCTTCCTTCCATTGTCCATTACGATCCTGAAATTGTAGTGGTCCATTTTTTTCTCTCTAAGTCTCTTTCATGCACCCTTCTCAAGTTCTGAACTTGGCTGGATCTGGCCTCTGGCATGGTCCCTTCTTGCTTTATAAAATTTTATTATTGGGCCCAGCACAGTAGCCTAGCAGATAAGGTCCTTGAGTTGCATGCACCAGGATCTCATAAGGGGGCCAGTTCTAATCCTGGCAGCCCCGCTTCCTATGCAGCTCCCTGCTTGTGGCCTGGGAAAGCAGTTGAGAATGGCTCAAAAGCCTTGGGATCCTGCACTCATGTGGGAGACCTGGAAGAGGCTCTGGTCTCCTGGCTTTGGCTCAGCTCAGCTCTGGCCATTGTGGCCACTTGGTGAGTGAATCAGTGGGTGAAAGATCTTCCTCTCTGTCTCTCCTCCTCTCTGTATATCTGAATTTCCAATGAAAATAAAATAAAATTAAATTTTTTTGTGATTAGTAAATGATTCATCCTGGATGTTTTCTTCTGATCATTCTTCAAACTCACTAATTTTTAAAAGATGTATCAAGTCTGATGTCGAGAGAGAGAGAGAGAAAGGGAAAGAGAGAGAGAGAGAGAGAGAGAGAGAGAGAGAGAGAGAGAGAAGGAGAGCTACAGCTATCTTTTGTTTGCTGGTTTATTCCCTAAATGGTTGTAACTTCTGGGGCTGGGTCAAGTTGATACCTTTTATTTTATGCTTGGGTCATTTTCCCTTTTTTTCTAGGCACATTCGCAGGGAATTGAATCACAAGTGAAGCAGCTGGGACTTGAACCAACCTGCAAATGGGATTTATAGGATTTCAATATTACAGATGTCTGGTTAACCTGTTAAATTCCTAATTCACTTACATTTCTCTTTCATGTATATGAGTTTTTATTTTTTCTGGTTTCTATATTTGTGCCACATTTCTTGAGTTTTAAATTTATCTCCTTGAAAATATTAATCCTAAGGAGACCAAGATGGTGAAGTAGGGTAAGGACATGTTACAGTGCATGGAGTAGGATGAGTGGAGGGGAAGCTAGAGGTCATGACCCTCAGAAATAGGAGTGAGCAGGCTGATGGCAGAGGGACCTTGGTAAACCTATTGCCACGAGGAAGAGGCATCAGAATGGTGCTACAACAAACAGATATTCCAGAGATGATCAGAGCCTCCCACACCAAGGATCAAAAGAATATTTTAATCTCAGAATGAGCTGAAGATGTTGAGGAATTATTGGATAAAAAATTTGCAAAAATCATTATAAAGCTCTAAAAGTTAGCAAGAAGCAGTTACAGGAGTTGGGGAATTTAAAGAGTATGTTACACAGGATACAGCAGCATTGAAAAAGAATCAACCTGAAATGTTAGAAGAGTTCTATAGAGCAAATTTAAAAAAATCCAACAGAAATCCTCAGTAATAGAATGACTAAAGCAGAAGAAAGAATTTCAGAAGTGGAGGACACTACATGCAAAAATGCTTAAGCAGAAAGCTTGAAGAGTGAGTAAAGCTAGGAAAAGCACAAGAATTAAGTGATACCACCAAAAGACTAAACTTAATGGTTATGGGAGTTTCTGAAGCTGCACAAAGTGAAGCTGGGTTGAAAGATATACTCAGTGAAAGAATAAATGAGAACTTCCCCCAAATGGAGGAAAAGTGGGGAAACCAAATACAGGAAGGGCAGAAAACCCCAAATAGGCTCAACTAGAAGCAATCCTCATCATGGCTCACCATAATCAAGTTCTCCTATGGTAAGCATAAAGAAATGGAATTGTGATTCCTTATGAAGGACTGTACCATTGTAGTGAAATGGGGAAAATCTGTCAGAGGGTGGGAATTTTGGGGGGGAGGGAAATCTCAGTCTATACGAAATTGTACCACATAATTCAAAATTCAAAATAAAAATACATAAAATAAAAAAACAGGGAAAAAGAGGCAAAAAAGAAAATATACTTAAATATGCACATGAGCAAAGTCTACAAAGTTACAGAGGAACCCCAACCTAACTCGCAGCTGACCTCTCAAAGAAAACTCTATAGTCCAGAAGAGAATGAAGTGACATATTTCAGATTCTACAAAAAACAAAACAAAACAAAAGAAAACAGTTAGCCCAGAATAAATTACCCAGCAAAGCTTTCCTTTGTCTTTGAAAATGGAAGAAAATACATCTAAAGCAAATGAAAGCTGAAAGACTTTGCTTCTTCCAGACTTGCCTAAAGATATTGCTGAAAGTTTTGATACAAAGAAAGAGAACAACCTCTCCCAAATCCAAAGGCAAACATTGAGAACATCTCAATAAAACCATAAAAGAAACTTAAATCAAACAGGACCAAATAAATATCTGTTGAGGTTAAGCCTGAACATACGTGGCTTAAATTAATCAACCAAAAAACTTAGATTAGTGGACTGGACCAACAGCAAAACTCATTTCTCTGTCGCTTACAAGAGACACACCAAGATACACAGAAATATATAGTGAAAGGATGGAAAAGCAAATTCCAGGCAAATGGCAATGAAAAATGAGATGCTGAAGGTATTCTAATACCAGATGATATAGACTATGATATGGGAAACATTAAAAGATATGGAGATATAAGGCGATCTTCACGCAAAATACAAGATCAATTAATATGTAGGTTTGCGTGAATATACATCTATTTATAGAATCTCTTTAACGGAGGCACGAACACCATCAAATAGATACTTTGCAGTATGCATCTCTACTTCTGAATAAATGATGGTCTCCCAATGAAACTGTTAAATATGTCTTGATAATAGAAAACTGGACTTTATACCATTCTCTATATACCTACAATAACAGGATACACTTAAACAGAAGAATGGTGGACTTGTGACTGTTATTGAGGACTAAACTATTGTTACAATATAAGGGAAAATGTCAGGGGGAAGAATTGGGGAGATAGAAGGGGAAATCTGTGGGACTAAGGGACTGTATCATGAAAAATAAATAATGAGAGAGAGAGAGAGAGAGAGAGAGACAGAAAGAGAGAGAGAGAAGGACACCACATAACGATCAAGGGAAACATTCAGAAAAAAAAATCACCATAAGAAATGTAAATGCACCAAATGCCAGGGCATTTAGCTGTGTGAAACAAATACTAGTGGGCTACAACATATCAAAAACTTAAAAATAAAAACCACATGATCATCTCAATAGATGTAGAGAAAGCATTTGATAAAATCAAGACCATTTTATGCTAAAAACTCTAAGCAAGATAGTCATTTATGGGGCATCCTACAACACAATCAAAGCAATATACAAAAAAAAAAAACCCTAACACTGACATACTGAACACGGAGAGACTGGAAGCTTTACAATTAAGATCTGAAACTAGACAAGGATGTCCAGCATCACCACTGCTATTTAATACAGTATTGAAAATCCTCACTAGAGTTATTGGTTGTAAAAAAGAAATGAAGGGAATTAAAATTGAAAATGAGGAATTAAAATTATTTCTGCTCACAGATACCATAATTCTATACATAGAAGAACCAAAAGACTCAATCAAGAGACTGTCAAACCTCGTAAGCGAATCTGGCAGAATGGCAGCGTATAAAATTAATGAACATATGTCAATGATCCTACTATACACAAATAACTGCATGGATGAGGTAGAATTCATAAGTGGAGCACCCTTTAAAATATGCAGAAGAATTTAAAATAGCTTGGAATAAACCTAACAAAGATGCAGAAGACCTCTGTGATGAATATTACAAGAAATAGAAGAAATCTAAATAGAAGAAGACATTGAAAGAAATGAAATAGAAGACATTGAAATATGGAGAAATTTATTATGTTCCTGGATTGGCAGGATAAACATCATCAAAGTGTGCATATTATCAAAAGTATTATACGGATGTGCTATTTGTTCTAGAACTTTAAGCTCTTGGTAGTGAGAATGTTTTCTGCTTTTATATGTTTTCCTGTGAAACATAGCTTATTCAGAATTAATTTTAATTAGTCTTCAGGTTTGTGTGCCATGAATTTAGGAAAAAGAAAGATTTGGTTAATTATTCTATATGTGTCTAGAATAACTGAATTGTGTTAAATAGCAATGGATTATTTTTAAAGTGCTTTTTTTTAAAGATTTATTTATTTTTATTACAAAGTCAGATATACAGAGAGGAGAGACAGAGAGGAAGATCTTCCGTCCGATGATTCACTCCCCAAGTGAGCCGCAACGGTCGATGTGCGCCGATCCGAAGCCGGGAACCTGGAACCTCTTCCAGGTCTCCCACATGGGTGCAGGGTCCCAAAGCTTTGGGCCGTCCTCGACTGCTTTCCCAGGCCACAAACAGGGAGCTGGATGGGAAGTGGAGCTGCTGGGATTAGAACCGGCGGCCATATGGGATCCCAGGGCGTTCAAGGTGAGGACTTTAGCCACTAGGCCACGCCGCTGGGCCCTTAAAAGTGTTTTAGAAGTGTTTTTGATTTCTTAAAAATTTTTAAAAGTACCTATGTCATTTTTTTTTTCTATTTGTATAGGCAAGCTTTTAGCTAAGTAATAACTTTGAGATAGGAGTAATTAGAATCAATTTACTAGGATTCTTTTAGTGCTACAAAAAAGTTAGCTAACATCAAATATGTGCACAAAACTTGGTTACAACATTTTACAATGTAATTAACAGAAATCCATGCTCATGCACTGTGGTAGCTGTGTGAGGTAATATATCCCACATGGTCACAAGTGTCTTGTAACTTAGAAATCTTAATAACCACATTAATATTAAAGTAGGAATATTATAATATAGTAGCATAATAATATGGGTTGTGGAAGATTCTGCATCCTATAGTCATACTACGAAAACAGGAAATTTTCAGGATGGTGAAATGGGAATTATTAAAATGGCTAAAAATAATCACATTTCTAAGAAAGTTGACAAGTTCTGTTTCCAAGCCCTGAATCCCAACTCTGCCTTGAGTTTCCCTGATGATCCTGAGGACGGTGCTAACTTCTCCTGGCCTCTTCACCAACGTGGGGTTGAGCTCCCTGCATTTACTTTTTCTGCTTCTCCTCCTTCATTTGAGGCATATGCGCGTTTACTTCTATTTTTCTTGTTACTGATGCATATGTTTGGGAGACAAAATTGCATCTTTACTTTAAATATTTTCCTTTGATCAATTCATTTAAAAACTTTAGTAATTGATTACCTAGTTATAGGGATTCACACTCATGTGGACTTCCAATTCGGGTAGTGAGAGTTGAAGTGTAAAGTAAGGTGGATTAGGTAAATGTTTTCTTTCTTTCTTTTTTCCTCCAATGTTTGCAGGGGTGGAAGGGCAGTGGGCCACTTATTGCTGTCAAACTACATCAGCACCCGGGGATGGGGAATGGTCATTTGATGGTGCCTTGTAGACTCTGATGTTGAAAAGAATGTCCCAAGGGTGTTGTGACTTGAATGGCCTTGATAGTTTTTGAGACATGGTTGGCTTCCTTGAACCAGGGTTGAGAAAAATCTTTCCAAAGTCTATGGGCTGACCAGGCCCACCTCTGTATCCACAGACCCAGACACTTGCTGCAAAGGTTGGCCTGGAGAGTTGTCCCACCTGTTCTTTCTATCCTCTGATGAGGCACTCAATGTTCTCTATGGCCTACATAAGCTGGCTATCATGTCTCACGTGTGTATCTGGGCTGGCTGACCACTGTATGATCATCAGCAACTGAGGAGGCCTAATCCTGATATATGTACTCCAAGGTTGGCCCTCATATCTTGTGGCTTTCCCTGAGGATGGTGTTTGAGCCCACTCGTCTACTTGGACTATTTGGGGAGTTCCCCAAGAACCGAATCAGGTCACCTCAGACCTGATTTTATGTCAGGTTTGGTCTGTCTGCCATGTAAGCCAACTCACATGCCAGTGGATGCAGCGGCTTAGTTAGTTTTGCCCCAGCTTCATCTGTCATGTAAACCAGCAGGTATAGTAGCCTAGACCAACCTAGCCCAACCCAAGCCTGGATCTCATGCACACCAGCCTAGTTGGGGTGACTCTAGTTATTCTCATCAGACCTACCTCAGCCCTGGTTTTTGCATGTGCTGGCAGGTGCTGTGGACCTAACCCAGCCTGATCCACCCCCCGACCCTGGCCCTCATGTGAAGTAGCAGGTGCTGCATTTTATCTTAGATCAGCCTGTCCACAGATATGGCTCACATGCATGCCAGTGGGTGCTATAGCTTTGCCCACCTGGCCCACCTTCAAGCCCAGTTCCTGTGTTTACCAGTGGGAGTTGAAGCCTAGCAGTGGAGTCCTCCAGATTCCATTTTCAGACCTGCCTCTAGCCCAAGATTTTGTGCCTGCCAGAGGATGCTGAAATCCAACTAGGCATAGACTGACTCCAGTCTCAACACTTACTGGTGGGTGCTGTAGCCTGGCTTAGCCTGAAAATCCCCACCTTTTGCCCAACATGAACAGGTGGGTTCTGCAGCCTAATCTGGCTCAGCTGTTCTCTGTGTTGTGCACCTGCTAGTGCTGCAGACGGGTTAATTCTGGCCCACCCCAGACTTGGTCCACAGATATGCTGACAGGTGCTATGTCCTTGCCTCACCTCTCCTGCCCCCGAGCTCCAGCTCTTGTGCTCCCCAGAAGGAGCTGAAGCCCAATAGGAGAGTGCTCAAAGTTCCCCCACCAGTCCTGAACACAGCCCAGAATGTTCCATGTGCCATCAGGTGCTGTGGCTCAGTCGGGCATGATCTGTTCCCTGACCTGTTTTTTGCTTGCAACTGTGGATTCTGCAGTCTGACCCAGCATGACTTGCTCCCAGGCCTAGCTCTCACATGTGTTGGTAAGAGCAAAAATGATGCCTATCCAACTCCAGCTCTTGAGCACACTTCTGGGTGCTGCAGTCCAGCAGGGGTGAACTCACAAATCCACTGAATGTTCCCCCAGCCCCAGTTCTTCTGTATGTTGGTGTGTGCTGCAGCCCAGCCTGATGTGGCCCAACCCTGCCCTGATACTTGCTAGAAGGTAATGTGACGGCCCATCTCAGCTCTCCCACATGGACTGGTTCATTGATCTGACTCAGACACACTGTCTTGATTTCCTTTTCTGAACCACCCCATCTCAGTTTGTTCTGTTACTTGTGAGTGTAGTGGCCTAGTTTGTGGAAGCCCTAGAAGTCATTCCATACCTGTCAAACACTCCCTTGGTGACCCCTATTCTGATATGTCCCCACATCCTCTTCCCTAGGAAATCTGCAGCAGCCCCCCCCCCGCCAAGTGGTGCAAGTGGATTCCAGTGCTCAGGTGGCATGTGCTGGCAGTGTGTTCCTCCTGGCACCACCCCCACTAGGCTGTGCAGCACTTGCCAAAATTTTTCGAATGTATGGAAACATGGAAAAAACAATGCAAAGACACTGTCTTGAGCTCTCACACTTATGAATGTTTATTTTAAAAGATATTTATTTATTTGAAACAGTTACAGAAAGGGGGGGACAGAGAGAGAGAGGAAGGGACAGAGATGAAGGGCCTTCCATCTGCTGGTTCACTCCCCAGGTGGCTATAGCTAGGCCAGACTGGAGTCAGAAGCTTCATCTGCGTTTTCCACATGGAAAAGCAGAGGCCCAAACACGCAAACCTACGCCTTTCTGGGAAGTCAAGGTCCCTGGTGTTGACATTACCCTTGAAACTGTGTTGGCCCCGTGAATGCTAATTTTTTTTTTTTTTTGTGCTTGCTTCAGTTCTTTTTAAAAATATGTCATATGTGGTTAATCCCTGCCTTCTCCTCCTTCATTCCTGATCACTATCGTGAGTTTCTTGCTTGCCCACCTCTATGCTCCCTGGTGAGGCGTGTAGTCAGCCTGCTCTGCTTCTGAATCGCTGCTCACACAGCTCCCCGTCTCTGTCCTTTCTGTCCATGCATCCCACTGGAACACTCATTCACTGCCCACCTGCTCTCAGGGCAGCTTTTCCTGCACCCTCTTTATCCAAACTCTCTCGCTTCCCCACAGCTTCTTTTCTGGCCCTATTTCACTTTTCCTTAAGGTGCTTCTGTGTGATTTTCTCATTTATTTTCCTCCTGTTTGTCTTCTTTCAACTAAAATGCAAGCTCTCCACATGGTTGCAGTTTACTCTTCATAAAATTTGTAGTGCTGGCACTCAGCAAATTAGTATTGAATGAAGGAAGTCATGTCTTCTCGAGCACATGTGAGGAATTCCAGGTAGATTCCCTGTTGGCTTTTGCAGGTTGTTAAATTTTAAATAAAAGCCATCTAAAATTTGTATATATTTATGGGTTGCCATATGGTGTTTTGATATATATTGAGACACACACACATTGTGCACTGTCCAGTCAGGGTAAACATATTGATCTATTTGGGACCTAAAGTTCATCATACTTTGAAGAGCTTCATTTCAGAAAATCACATGCAATTTTACATAAAACCATCAAGATGGAGTATTTAGGATGAAAAAGGAATGAGAACAAAATTTAAATTTTATAAAGTTGACAAGTTCCTCAAACATTATACAGCCCATAAAATAACAGTATTTTTAAAATTAAGTACCTAATATATCTCTAAAGTGCTTTTCCTATAGCACATGGCTCATTTTCTTTTGACCTTTTATGTGAATATGATTTAATAACATAGTTTTTTATGGGAGGAGTTGAGAAATACTTTTCTGTACCATGCCTGATCGAGATTTCTATTATGAGTAATAGTTAATGTTAGTTTCTTCCAAATTCCACTTGTAATTGAGTGTCATGAAAAATTTTAGGATTTTTATCAGATTTGATTTGGGGTGACCTTTTCCAGGTTTCTTTTCTGCATAAGCTTTAGCATCAGGATTTTCCAAGTTTTCTTAAGCTGTGCCTAATGTTAAAAACTGTTGTGTATCAGATACACACTCCTGGTGTATTTGAATTGTGGCATTATCATTAATTCTGAAAAGTTATATAAAACCGATTCTTGGGAATTTGCAATGTAAAAGTTGCATGAGTTAATTAATAGTCAAGTGTATTGCATGCGTGTTGGGACATTGACACTGGAACAGCATCACTGCTTCACTCCCAGTGTCACAAATGCCGAGTGTCTTAATCTGAAACCACCTGGCTATACTCCCACCCCAAGATGCCTTAGATGACAACAGCACATCAAATTTGATAGTGATATCTAAAACATGAAACTTCACATACAGACACACTTACATTAAGTGTTGTTACGCATAGATTAAATACATGTTACATCTAATCAAAATAAAAATATATTCTGCATTTGTAACTGTGCGGCTGCATTATCAAGTTTTTTTTTCCTGACAAAAGAGAACTTTCATTGTGACTAAACATCTGTGAGAATGTTTTTTATGTCTATCATTGGACAGATCAGAAGATTAAAAGCACTTCCAGAGACTAGCTTTGGCTCTCTATATTTCAAACCTCATTTAGTTTCTATTACACACTGCAATGCTAGCCACACTAGAAGTACATTTTGTGCAAGAACATGTCATAAATGGGCAATCCATCTGACCTCCAGCCTGATTCCTGTGCCCTACTCCCAGGAGGACTTGGACCATGAGTTCTGAGCATTCTTAGACACCATTCCTGCACCAGGACAAGCAGCGATATCCACATTATTTCAACTGGCTACTAACAACCCTAATTTATCTCTTCAACTCCACACTAAATGTAACCCCCTCTCAACTCACACCCAGAAGGATTCCAGTGGTCCAGGAGCTGACGGAGAGTTTAACAGATGACAGACAGATGGTGATGGGATTCTTGAACTCCATCAAAGCCTTTGAGCACACAGACGCAGAATGAACGTTTCACAGGTCTACACGCACTCCAAATTTGTTCAACTCCATCCCCAGCCCCATCTCTCAGGCAAACCAGCAGGTGTAATGGCCCAGCCAAGCCCAGTCTGCCCCAGACCTGTTCCTCACATATAACATGTTGCAGGTGCCATGGTTGAGTTCAGCTGACCCCCAGTAACCCTCATCAGGCCCATCCACTGCTCTGGTTTTTGCACGAGCTGGCCTATGCTGTGGCCTAGCCCAGACCATCCATGATCCCATTTGGCTTTCAGGCCTACCCATGGGTGCTGTGCTTAGCTCAACCTGACCTGCCCCTAAACCTGGCCCACATGTATATCAATGGCTGCTGCTGCGTTGTCCAGTCTAGTCCATCCCCAGCCCTGGCTCTTGTCCTCACTAGTGGAAGCTTCAGCCTAGCAAGGGAGTGCCCACAGTTCTCCTACCAGGCTCATTCCTAATCCAGCCCCAAATCTGCTTGCCAGGGCGTACTGAGATCCAACCTATCATGACTCATACCCAGTCATAGCACATGCCACAAGGTGCTGCAGCCTAACCTGACTGGCTTGCATCCATTCTGGCTCACATGGGTGTCAGTGGGTGTGCCTTAGCCCAGCCTGGCCCACTCCTAAATCCAGCCCACATGCCAGCTGAAGGGTGCTACAGCCCTGCCTAGACCAGCCCATCCCAGATCTGAGATTTCATTCACATCAGTGGATGCAATGGCTCAGCATGGCTGTCCCTACCAATCTCCCTATCAGGCTGGCTTCCAGTTTCGGGTCTTGCTCATGCCAGTGAGTGTTATGGCTTATTCACAGCCTGTCTTCATTTTGGCATGAGCCAGCAGTGCTATAGCTTAGTTCAACCCAGTCTGCCCCCCGTTCTAGTTCCTACTGGCAGGTGCACCATCCTAGCTCAGCCCCAAGATCAGCTCTCATGTGAACTGACAGGTGTTCTAGCCAAACCTGGCTTAGCCTGGCCTGCACTATGTTCTGACTCTAGCTCGTGCTAATTTGTGGTTTAAACTGGCCAGTCCAGCATGCTCCCAGACATGAATGCCAATGGGTGTTGTAGCCTTGCCTGGCCTGGTATGGCCTGTCCTAGCCCCAGCTTTTGTACTCATCAATAAGAGCTGAATCCCCAAGCTACCCTGTGAGGTCTACTCTCAGCCTTGTACCAATGGGTGCTGCAACCTGGCATTCCATAGCATTCCCGAAGTCCTGGTACTCACTGGAAGGTCCCATGGACTAGCCTGATTGGCCTGCAACTCTCGCAGGTGGGTGCCACAGCTGAGCCTAGTCTGGCCTACCATCAGACCTAGCTTTCATGGGAATCAGTGGGTACCAGAGGCTAGCTCAGCCTGTCCTGCAACCATTCTAGTTCTTACAAGTGCCGGGTAGTGCTGGGGCCTAGCCTAGTCTGGCACATTGTCAGACCTTGTCTACATGCATGCTAATGGGTGCTGCACTTTGCCCAGCCTGGTCCACCTCCAGCACCAGCTCTCATGATCCCCATGGGACCTGCAGCCCCAGCAGGGTAGTTCCCCATGTTCCCCTTAATGTCCACTCCAAGCCCCAGTTCTTTTGTGCGTTGGTGAGTGTTGAAGCCCTGCTTGACACTGCACTTATTCTTGCCTTTGTATGTGTTGTTTGTGCTGTTTCAAGGCCCAGCAATGTCTCCTCCAGCCCCCGTTCCAGGGAGTGTTGGTGAATTCCATGGCCCAGACTGGCTTGACCTGTCACCACCCTCATCTCTTGTGCCAACCTGCAGGTGCTGCAGTCCCACAGAAGCAAGCCTACAACCCCCTGCAGAATCTGCCCCCAAATCCAGCCCCCATTCCAGGGAGTGTTGGTGAATTCCATGGCCCAGACTGGCTTGACCTGTCACCATCCTCAGCTCTTGTGCCAACCTGCAGGTGCTGCAGTCCCACAGAAGCAAGCCCACAACCCCCTGCAGAATCTGCCCCCAAATCCAGCTCTTCTGTACTCTGTTGGGTACTGTGGCCCAGCTCCTGCTCTGACACATGCAGGTGCGTATTTCTGCCACATGGGCAGACTCAGAGATACCCTCTAGCTGCCCTCCACTCCCAGGATGTCTGGGAGCTAGGATGGCATGTCCTGGTTGGGATCGCCCACCTTCTGTAACACTGTACTGCACTGCATGTGCAGAGTTCCCTGCATATGCAACGATGTTAGCACACTGATACAGTTAACACAGATTGTGCATGGACCAGGCTCAGGAGACCCACCAGCTATTGGTTACTTTTCTCCCAGCCAGGTAACACTTGCCCAGGTACCAGGCAACCAAGGCAGTTACCTATAGTTGGAGGGTTTACTGAATTTGAAGGCAGCCAACAAGAACTGAAATTTTCAGTTTTGATTTTCAGAAAGGTATGACTGGTTTGGGTGGATAGCACTGAAATTTGGAGCAGAGAAGAGAGGAGGCTGAGTGGAGACTCTCCTGAGAAAAGGAGCCATCCTGAATGTGGATGTGGTGTGGAGATGTGGATGAGCTCTTACAGGATGGCATGTCAGTGAGTGCACAAGAGGAGGGATGGGTGTGTCCTTCCTCCTGAGTCCAAAATTCTGCAAAAAATGGCACAACTGTTAACAAAGAGGAAAGCAAGAGACTCACCCCCCCTCCACCTTTTTCAGGGAATGTTAAGTTTTGAATATTTTGACTGTAAAGTGAAGTCAAAATATTTACCGAGTTTAGGAAGGAGACTAGTGCTTGCAAGAGAGATTTGAGAGTCCCATTCTCAGACTGCCCAGAGCGAAGCATCTGTGTTGGCATATCTTTTCCCTTCCTTCCTTCTTTCCTTACTTCTGTCTTTTCTTCCTACCTTCCTCTCCTTTTCTTCCTCCTCTTTTCTCACTCCCTGATCAGGAATGTCTCTGCTCTGAAATGCTTGAGTATTCTATTATTTTTAAAGATTGATTATGTTTATTTGAAAGTGTATGTGTGTGTGTGTGTGTGTGTGTGTGTGTGTGTGAGAGAGAGAGAGAGAGAGAGAGAGAGAGAGAGAGAGAGATCTTGCAATCTTGTGATTGCTGGTTCACTCCCTGATTGGCCACAATGACTAGAACTTAGCTGATCCAAAGGCAGGATCCAAGCGTTTCCTCCAGGTCTTCCACATCTGCTGCTTTCCCAGTCCATCTCTTACAGCTGGATTAGAAGTGGGACTTGAACTGGTCTCCCCATGGAATGCTGGTGCTGCAGGCAGAGGATTAGTCTACCGAGCCATCACACTGGCCTCCTTGGGTTTTACTTGAAGTGCATAAAGGTTGCAACTCTCAGGTAAGATTGGAAGAAGGGCATTTTCCTTAGGAGGTGGTCTGCATAGCTTAAAGGAAAAAAATTCTCCTTTGAATTGAGAATGACTGCTCTATTGTGAAAAAGGAGCTGGACACTGAGGGCAGTGGGACACTGGAACAGTCTGAAAGTTTCCTGACCTAAGAGCAATGCAAAAATTCAGTATGGGAGAGGAGACTGAAGCAGGGCTCTGAAGTGTGGGAAATGTCCATATTCTAGCAGAATTGGTAGCTTTTAATTGACCCTTAACTCTGAAAGGCCAGTTAGTGCTAAGTGAAGAATGAAGTGCTACTCAATCAGTATGCTTTCCAGCAAGCATTGTGAGCCTCCCTGCATGCAGCACAGCTGGGGGCAGGGCACTCTGCTCAGCCACCGCCTTCACATTGCCATCAGTTGTGTCACTGGAGACCTAGTGACCAGCTGTGGGTCACTCCTCAGCTCTGTGTAGAACTCGCAGAGCACAGTGAGTGAGGACACAGGAGAAGTCTCTCTGTGTATGCGTCTCAAGTAAGAATGAGCGAGCGTTCTGAGAGCTTCTCTCTCCCTCATCCTTCTCTTCCTTCTCATCCATGTTGCCTTCCTAAAGGGCACACCAATTTTGATAAAAGTTCTGTCGACTGCAATAATAAAAATAAAGCACATTTTACAAATTAATCACTGTAATTTTATAGTGATAAACAGAGAAATTACAACAACCTTTGTAAGAAAGCGCTGTGCACATAAATCCACAGTAGGCAATTAAGATTAAGAGCGGATTTGAATTCTTCAGCACTCATCATACATCCCTGTGTTGTAAGTTCTGAGAGTGATGTATAAATTGTTTGTATTACTTACAGCTTTCAGAGATGACAGACTAATCTGAGCAATTAGATTGCTGAGAAAGATCAAGGTGCTTATTAAATCTTATCTTAGTCACTCCTAATTACAACCATCCATTTATCTCTGTGGAATAAAGTGCTAATGCAGCTCTACAATTCAGTCATATCATAACTAGTCTTTATTTTAGCTTATTAAAAAACCCACCATTATTGATTATATATGTATATATGTATATATATATATATATGTACATATATACCTATATATTAACCTAAAATATAGGGACCTATAATTAATGAGTGAAGTTAGGCTTGTAGATTGCAATTGCATACAGATGCAAAGTCCATTGTCCAATTTGCTTCATAAAGTGACATAGCCTACAAGTTACCAGAACAACAACCTTTAACAAAAGCAGGTATTTAAGGAGTACCTACTATGCCAGGCACCATCCTGAATGCTGTGGATATAACAATGGATGAAACAAAGAAAAACTGCATTGTTAAAATGATTTGATTATTTTTACTGGAAAATCAGATATACAGAGAGGGGGAAGACAGAGAGAAAGATCCAAAGTTCTTTTATTCACTGATTCACTCACCAAGTGGCTGCAATGGCCAGAGCAGAGCTGATCCAAAACCAGGAGCCAGGAGCCAGGAGCCAGGAGCCAAGACATTTTTCTAGACCTCCCACTCGGGTGCAGGGTCCCAAGGTCTTGGACCATCCTCTACTGCTTTCCCAGGCCACAAGCAAGGAGCTGGTTGGGGAGCAGGGCCACTGGGACATGAACCAGTGCCCATGTGGGACCCTGGTGTGTGCAAAGCGAGGGTTTTATCTGCCAGGCTACTGCACTGGGCCTGAAAATTGCATTCTTAAGGAATTTGATTCATGTAGTCTTATACAGGTAAAAGCATTCATTAAATACATAATATGTCAGATGGTGGAAAGTAAAAGAGTCCTAGAATGCAGGATGTCAAGGAGACGTAGTGGTCATGGACAGTTTCCAGGTAAGTGGAAATTTCAGCAGAGAGCCAAAGGAATGTGGATTTACCAGAGGGCCCAGGATCACAGCGTCAGGAAGTCTCTGTGGCCTGTCCTATGCCTGGTCTCAAAGATGTTATAATGACTTAGAGGGAGGGAGGACTTGGAGGCAGGGAAAGGACCCTGGATTTATTCTGGAAGGGGCACACACTATTGGCAAGATTTTAGGCACAGTGCATAGAGGTGGAGTGACAGGCACACCGGCTAGAGGACATGGGGTGGTTTTGAATGATGGGAGTAAGATGGAAGCAGCTTTGCAGCTGAGAGGTGACGGGCAGTGGCAGAGGCAGGAACAAGCATCTCCTGGTTCTTTCCAGAGGAGGAGTTGCAGGACCTGTCAGGAGAACGACTTGTAGAGCCCCAAATCATTGCACATAAGTTATAGGAATGTTGAGTTTTTTCACCCATAGTTTGTTTTTCCCACACCAAACTGGAACCTGCTGACTTTAGTTCTGAGCCTTGGTCTTCACCTTCAGAACCCTACCCCTCTTGTAGTTTTCCCTAATGTCTGCTTGACGTTCCTGTCTCCCTGATGCTCCTAGCCCCATGAGGCAGACTAGCACACATCCCAGAGAAAAAACCATTCCATGCCATGGACTGTGTACAGTCCTGGGCACCTTGTAGCAAACTGACAGCATTTCAGAGCTATTGAAACCAGTTGAGCAGAACCATAGGAGCATGCTGGGATAACACTGGAAAACCATTCCCCAGGCCTGGGTTCTGAGGTGGTCGGGGTACAGTGTGGATTCACCTTCTCCCCAGATTCAGGAAGAAGAGAAAGAAAAATTGGATCCAACTGTCTTACCCACTTTCCCTAATCCTCTCCCCTTCTCACCCTTATCAACTATGTGAACTTCATTAAAAAATAAAATATATAAAGAAGAATTTATCCAATTTCTGAAGCTATTTTCAAGTGTCTAAGGCTTATTTTCATTATGTTTGTTCAGCTCTGTTGACTTATCTGTCATTGTGGATGTATGTAGAGGAATTCTTCTTATCTCAAAAGCTTTCCAAGGTGTCTCCCCCTATACTTTATTTTACTTAGATAATTTTTTGCATGTAAATAGCTTTGAACTACATCATTTGCTCAATATTTATTTTCTTTTGCCACAGGTGTTTGTATCATTATGTAGAAATGGCAATTAAATCCTCCCTGGCCCATGTGTGCATTTTATGTGTTAATTTTCTGTGTTGCCCCCAGATCTCTGGTGCAACGTTATTTCTTGGTGTGTATGTGAGATTGCACCTAGATGACATGGGCATTCAACTCAGGATGCTGAGTAAGGATGAGCTGCTCTTCCCGGTGGGGGCAGGCATCAACCATTCTGACGAGGTTAAGGACAGAACCAAACAACGGAGAAAGGTTGGATTCATCCTCTGTCTGCCTCACAGCTAGAGTTGGGGTATAGATCTTTTTCTCTTGCACAAAGACGTCACCAGTGATCTTGGTCTTTGGCCCTTGGACTTGGACTAAATTTATTCCAGTAGCTTTCTTGGCTCTCCAGCTTGGAGATGGCAGATGATAGGACTACACCATCTTTAGAGCAAACTTCTTGCTCCCTCTTTCTGATGTATCTCTAATTCCTTCTGTTTCTCTGGAGAGACCTAATATACCACATTATGAGAGAGGGTCCCTTTGAAAAGGCACTCAGTCTACATGCTACAGTTGGCTAATGCGATATATAAAATTTTGGAAGCAGGCAAACTCCTTTTAGCTTAATGTGGCTGAATATGTATGCGTTTATTCTTTCAGAAGGAAATGGAACCAATTTTTAAAAAAAATTCTTGCATTTAAGTAATCTTTACATAGTTGATTAAGGTACAAAGGGTCAAGGGCTACAGGAAAGTGGGTAAGATCATTGTTTTCACATTAATATTATTATTTTTTCTGTATCCAGGGTAAGGGAAGAGATAAAGGGGAAAACTTCACTCAGCTTCCTACCCATCCCAGGTCCCCAACGTGCGGCATGCTCCGAGGGTCCTGCTCATGCAGTTTTGATAGTTCAACAGTTCTGAATTGCTGTCCATCTTGCCAATTCAAGCATGGTGAACTCTTCAGAATCCACTGGCTGACATACTCTCTTCATGGTTGGGGTTATGAGATTAGTAGTTCAGTTGGAGGAATCCCCAGAGAAACTTCGTCTGAGGTGATCCCGGACCAGATTCTTGTGTGTGCTTGCCAGTACAGGGTCAGGCACAGTCCATTGCCGCAATCAGCTTATACATATGCTGGTGGATGCAACTGCTGGGTCAGTTCTGTTTCCAGCCCTGTCTTCCACACAAACCAATGGGTGTTGCAGTCCAGCTCGATCCAGCCCACTTCATACTGGGCTCTCATGCAAACCAGTCGGAGCTGCAGCCTAGTTGGGGCGACTCCCCATAGCCCCCACCAGGCCTGCCCCAACCCTGGTTCCCATGCTTGTCAGTATGTATCACACACTTGTCCAGGCTATCCCACATCCCATTTGGTTCTCACACATGTCAATGGGCATTGAAGCCTAGTTCAATACCACCAGCCCTACTATCCAGTCCACACGCATACTGGCAGGTGCTGTTCTGTCCAGCTACCCCTGCCCCAACCGTGGTTTTCATTCTCTGCAGTGGAAGTGGTAACCCAAGAGGGAGGCGCCCACTATTTCCCTTCTGGGCCACTCCCACTCCCGGATTATGCACTTTCCAGGTTGTTCTGTGGTTTAACTTGACAGCATGAGGCCCCAGTGCCAGCCTCTGCCAGCTCATGCTGTGGCAAAGCCCAACCAACTTTCACCCACTCTAATTTATGCTTACACCAGTCGAAACAATCAGCCCAACCTGGCTTTTCCCTGATCTAGCTCACATGAGGCCCACAGGTGTTGTAGCCCTGCCTGGTCTGGTCTGCCCCCATCCCAGCTCACACTCTCCAGTGGAAGTGGCTGTCCAGCAGGGGAGCCTTCCACATTCCCCCTACCGGCTCTGCCCCCTCCTCCATGGTTTTCATATGTGCTGTCCGGGTGCTGTGGCCCAGTCTGTTATGGCCCACCTCACCTTGGCATTTGGCAGTGAGTGTTGTAGCCTGGCCTGGCTCAGCCCCACCGCAATTCCAGCTGGTGCTGGTGAGGGTTATAGCCTAGCCCAACCCAGCAGACACCCAATCCTAGCTGTAATGCACACTGTATGTGTTGCGACCGAACTCTGTTCTGGTGCTCAGATTCGCCAATGGTTGATGTGAACTGGTTCTGCCTGGTCTGGCCCTGACCTATGCCAAAGGTATGCTGGTGGGTACCTTTCCCTGGTCTGGTCTGGGCTGCTCCCTATCGTGGTTTTTGCACTCACCGGCAGGGACTGTGTCCTGCCAGAGGAGTTTCCCAAGCTCCTCCATCAGAACCTCTCCCAATGGCAGATCTTGCAGATGCTAGTGGGTCCATGAGTCAGCCCTACTTAGTCCATCTCCTGTCCTGGCAGGAACAGTGGCCTTTCCTGACTGCCCTTCAACTTATTTCAGTTCTTACTGTTGGACGTTTCAGCCCAGCCAAGGCTTGTCCATACCCAGATATGGCTCACTCATGGTTCATTAGGGGCAGAGACCTAGCCTAATCCATCCTACATCTACACTGGCCTCCAGAGCACCAAAGGGTGCTGGAGTCTAGCCCGGCCTGGTGCATCCAGTCCCAGTCCACACTTGTGCCAAGGGAGACTACAACCATGTCCAGACCAGAACGCAGCCCCGACTCCAGCCCCCGCACTCGCCAGTGGGAACCCTAATCCAGTTAGGGTGTCTTCTTAGCTCCCATACTGGGCCTGGAAATGGAACCAATTTTATGTCAGTAGAGCAGATATATGTTGGGTGGGGCTTAAAAATAAATTTACTCATTTATGTTTGAAAGTCCGAGTATCAGAGAAAGAGGGAGGGACACAGGAGAGAAATACAAAGATACAGAACGATACCTTGGTAGATAGATCTCTCATCCCTCTATTTACTGCCCAAGGGACACGACAGCCAGGGCTAGCCGGGGGTTGCGGGAGCCAGGAACTCCATCCAGCCTCTTACATGGGTAGCTTGAGTCCAAGTGGCTGCAGCGTCCGCCATTGTCCTCCAAGATGCAGTCACAGGGACCTGGGCTGGAAGCATGGCAGCAAGACCAGCATTGGCACTCTGATGTGGGATGCTGGTGTGGTAAGCGATAGTTTAACAAGCTACACAGTAATGCTGACCCCTAATGGTGGTTTTCTGGAGGGAGAAAAAAAGGAACTAATTCTGATGGTGAGTTTTCTTTTTAAATACTTAGGTATTTCGAGAAAGAAAACAAATTAGAGTGTCTCCGGTGGAAAATAATGAAGCAGAATGAAGATGCTTTTTGTTTCTTGCTTCTGCAGCAGAATCAAAGGTTCCTGTTTGTGTTTAGGAACTAAGCCCTCTGCTGGAAGAAAGTGAAGCCAGAGATATTGTGGTTGGGCCCCATGTGGAGTGTCTGGAGGAGGGGTGTGGCCTGTGGGTGCTTCCTCCTGTGGCCCTTTCCGATCTGGGAACAATCTCCCAGGTTCAGTTTGTACTCGGTACAGGGAAGACAAAAGATGACAGCAAAAGGCCTGGGAATGGGGACAACACCTTACTTATTACTTGTGGTTCCTGCTTAGATCAGTTACTAGAGGGGATTAAAGTTTTGATCGGACTCCCTGAATTTGAGAAGCAAAATGGGCCATATCAGAGGATTTTTTTAATAAGTTGAATTTCTTGGGTTGAGTTGGGACATTCTTTAAAGTATCTGTAAACTATAAATTCAGTCACCAAGTAGCTTGAATTGAAGTTAGTTATTTTATTTTGAAACAATTTCAGTCTTGCAGAACAGTCATAAGAATAGTATGAACTCCCTCTAGCCTTCACACAGAGACAATTGTAACATGATTCCCATCTACCCATAAAATTAGAGGTATTATTTCCCAGTAAGAGTATTCTCTCACACAACTACAGTATATTCACCAAAATCAAGAAATCAGGATGAGAAAAATGCTATCACGTAATTTAAAGATTCCATTGAAATTTCACCTAAATGTATATTCTTTATAGCCCTTCCTCACCCAAAACAAATAGATCACTAAAATGAAAAATTCTTCCTCTCTTTTCTGTCTGGAATCCATCTTTGTATGAGAATGCTTTTAGCTGTCAAATTTCTTACTTTTCCTAGAGCCTGGAGCCATTTCTCAGTCTTCTTCTTGACCTTGGAATTTTGGATGACTTCAGGACATTACTCTGTGGAATGCCACTTAGTTTAGGTTTGTCTGATGGTTCCTCACGTGGTTCCAAGTTATTCATTTTTGGCAAGAATACGCTGGATGCTGTTTTTCCAGGTGAGCCCTGCATCATTTTGTCAAATTCAGTTTTCCCATTTGTCTGAGATGGTTCCCATATTTAATAAGCAACTTTCTATATTAATGAATCAATGATTAAAATATCTATTTGAGATTATGTAAGCATATTATTCCTCACAAAACTTTCACCCAGTAGCTTCTGTTTATTCGCTGGTTATTCTCATCTGATCAGCTAATCCTATGAGGCCTAGAATGATCGTCAAAGGATGATTTCGTCTTTCTACAATTCTTTGTATATTTATTAGTTGGATTTTGCTATAAGGAAGGATTTCCTTGCTCACTCATTTATCTATACATGCATGAGCATAGCAATAGAAACTCTTAGAGTTTTGCAGAGGATTATAATGTATTAGTATGATTTGAGCAGTGAGAGCCCTTGAGCCTGGTGTGTGCTGTGTGCACTTGTGCCCCTGGCTTTGTATTAAGATATCCTCATGATTCTCTGAGTACCTTTTCTTTCTCTGGATAAGTTGCTTAAAGGGTCATAGTATAATTTAGCTTCTCCAGTCTTAGAATCAGCTGTATTTTCAAAGAGCCCTGGAAACTTTCAGAGAAGAGAATAAGACCTGGAGGTTCTGTTATCAGCTAATGGACATCATTGCTTTAGGCTTCTAGAAAATATATTACTTACACCTGTGTATTATGATGGTCTGCCAGTCTCACATTAATAACCTTGAGTTTACCTCAATCCCAATTTCATTCCATATGTTTTATTTTAACCTTAGTTATTTTACAAACAGTTTTATTTGGCATAATTGATATATAATGCATTAATCATTTTTGAAACATGCAACTTTCCCATTTCAAAAAGCATTGTAACCATATTTAATGTGGAATAGAGTTCAGTAATATTAAGTATATTCATATTATTGTGTATCAAGCTGTGGGACTAATTTTCACACCTACGGGCCTGGCCTTACTTCTGATTCTCATACTGTGGCCATGATGGGTAAATTCTACGTTCTATCACCCCACTCTTTTGGCCCTGGCACCACCATAGCAGTGCTGTCGGCAAAATGCTGTAGTTTCCCCAGCCATGCTACTCCCCACATATGCACAAGACGTGTTTAGCTACCTGCTTCTCTGGTTTGGTCAGACACGATGAGTGCAGAATCATAAACCGTGTGTCATAAGGTCAAGTTACTGCTGTATAGCATCCCTTAAGATTTGACTCCCTGAAGGCCTTGAATGAGTCACACAGGTTGTCTAGGCATCCTTTCCTTATGTTCTTATATGGAACCCAGAGGGGAGTTGTGGTGTGTCTCTCTGAGGACCTGTGTTGGAGTCCAGAGTGGTGATACACGGAAAACAACGAGAATAATGTCCAGTACATTATAAATACTGTTATTTTAATTAAAATATTGCATGACTCTCTTGTGTGCTAACTTTAATCTTTAAAGGTATAGAAAACAAGGACCATGTCTCGTGGTTTTTATTTTCTTTAGGCAAAAATAGTGCTGCTCTTCCTGGAACCTAGAGTTCTTTGTGTATTATTTGGCAGGAGTCCAATGTGGTTTTGTGTGGGCTGCTGAAGAGAGGTAATCCCAGCACTTGGGAGTCGATTAGAAATGTGAATTCTCTGTTCACTCCCTAGATCTGCCTTCACAGCTCCTCAGCTGGATGTGGTGTCTTTGCCTTTAGTCCATTGGGTGTGGCTTCCCCCTGTAATAACTCATGCTGTCTCTGGCATTTTCCCCTTATTTAAGCTTCCCAAACTTGTTATTATTTTTTTACAGCCTTATCAACATATTGTCATCTTACTTAACATGCATGCATGTTAAGACAGAGAGATTGCAGACATCATATTTAAAACTACCCAAAATGTGAGCAGTATAATTTTTAGTTGATCCAAAATATATGGAAAAATATCTCAAATTTATCACATACCTTTCCAAAATTTCCAAGCGTATAAGACTGGTGAACAGAGCTCTTAACATGTTATGACACTGTAGGTATTGTTCAAGAGGGGGATTGTAAACTTAGTTTATTACAAGATGTTAGTTTGGGAAGAAGAAACTTGGAGTTCTTGGAACATATTTGCAGAAACTGCTTTAAAGGAATAACTGTTGGTGAAAAATTCACAGTTCAGGACAGGAATGACTTACGCTCTGGACACTCCTTAAACTTCACTTTCAAGGTACTTGGTTCTCAGGAGAGGCCATTACAGTATGACCAAATGCAGAATCCATTCAACAATGACTATAAAATGGAAAATAAAGACATTCACTGAAGTGCCATTGCCCTTTTGTCCTATTTTACTCAAGATAAATTTTAGTGTAATCTAATTGTTTTGATCAATGTAGATTACATTTTATGTCCCTGCTCAAGAATAACTTAAATAATATCACAGACCTCAAAGCACATACGATGTGTAGACGAACAGACCTGAATTTGAGCTTTCTTACAGGAACTTACTAAGTCTGTAAGGGGGGAAGAACCAAGCTTTCAGCCCCGGGTTGGACATGTGCCTCTGCTTTTGTTTTATATGATAGATCAAGGGCTTACCTGTTCAGTGTGATGCTTTTTGGTGAAGCATTCAAAAGCTTTTCAGTGGGATTCCTTTTTTATTTTTATTTCTTATAGCAAATTAAAACTTTATTGAATAAAAGACATTCTTCAGAACACATGATCTGATGGACCAGGATTCCATTACATGCAATGAAACTGAACATGACAGTACTTTAACATGGAATATCAAACAAATGAGCAGTTCTCATTGTACAAAACTGTTTATGTAGCTGATATGCAAGCAGAAAAGTTTGGTTCTCAGCGTTTTCAACAATCGTCTGTGATGATGTTTAAAAGAACATTTGTAGAAAATGGTAGATATCTTCACATATAGTTCAAATAAATTAGTTACATGTGTGCTACTGAAACCTTTTCCAACCTCTCTCGCATTCCAAAGAAAACCTTAGTGTAAACATCAACGTTGTTGGTAACTTCCATAGACTGTCAAACTCATATAGTAGAGTGTAAGTTTTGAATTAACATGTGCTAAGTAGGACAAAATTAAGAATACCAGTTACTGCAAAATTGATTTGGGCACACTTAATATTTCATTCTAAACATTTCTTCTAAGTCTCTCACATTAACCACTAAAGCCTGTTTATAGTATTAAAATTCCATCATTCAAGCATTGATGATTATAGATCAGATAAAAGGAATCATTCCTTTCAGTAATAGCATCACTGTTATATTCTAAAATAGAGAAAAAAAGGAAAAAGAATTATAATCAACAAAATCAGTATTCATAATAGGATACGGTAGGAGTAGCGGGGAGTGTGGGAGTAGTGGGGAGTGGGGGGAGCAAGGGAGAGTAGCAGGGAGTACAGGGAGTACGAGGTAGTAGCAGGGAGTAGGGGCTGTGGGGGAAGTAGGGAGACTATCCTATCCAGTGGCGTGTTATTTAACTTCATGGCATTGTAAATTCTGTTTTTCTTTCTGTTGTTTTTGTTTTGTGTTTTCAGTTGGGGGAGTTTATAGTGACTGTGTAGTGGAGGCTGAGGAGTCCAGATGTGAGGATACAATGAAGTGTGCATCTGTACTTCTGGATCAAGGATGGACTCCCAGTGACACTGTTGGATGCTGGACTCTGTCATTGTCCATGCCTGCAATGACTGACTTACGACAGTTTATGAGGAACTGTGCTGTTGTAATGACAAGGGAGAACCCAGCAGGGGTGGGGATTGGGGAGAGAGTGGGGGAAATCCCAGTGCCTATGGAACTGTATCATTAAATGATAATAATATGATAATAATAATAATAATAATAATAATAACATAAAAGCATAAAAACATCTGCTGCTGTTTGTTACTTTCCTCATGCCTTTCCCCTAATAATCTTTTTGATTTTTATTTGCACAGTCAACTCTCACTCCTTCAATACACAAGGGCTTAACTATTCTAAATGACTCAACTAAATTATGAAGTGGAGATTCTGGATTATTCTCTTTCTGGAGGAGGATGTGCTCATGTCTTGATGAGAACATCTTGCCCAGTCTGGGTCACTCACAGTGGCCACAATTGCAATTCATAATGTTACCTTTAATTATTTCCCATAATATACTCATGCTGAGATTTTCTGTTTAGACTACTACGTATTTGAGAATATAGAATACTTATTGCTTTTCTTTCTGAGACTCTAAGTGAATGTAAGTAATTCATGTGAATTCTTTTATTAAAGATTGATCTAATTGTTATATACACATTATTTCTGAATATATATTACATATAATATGATATGTGCCAATATATTGCATATAATAATATATTATTTCCAAAATAAATATATAGTTTCAAAAAATATAGTTTCAAAAACATGCATAAATTATATATAATATATTTACATGTGTATGCATAAATTATATATGTGTGGATATATGTATATAACTGCACTCATGATTTTGCATCATTTTATATATTTATTTCTATCATTTAAACATTTTTTTTATGATGTTCACATAGTTGATTAGGGTGGGAAGTGTCGAGGAGTACGGGAAAGTGGGTGAGACCATTGTTTCTAGACTCCCCCACTTCCTCCTGTATCTGGGTGGAGAGCGGGAAGTTAGGGGTGAAGCCATACCCAGCCTCCCAATTGCCCCAGCACCCGTGAGTGGGGAACAGCCATCCAGTGCCATCCCAGGTCCCCTCTCTGAGGGTTCCACTCAAATAGTTTCAATAGTTCTGAAATGCTGTCGGTCTCGCTAATCCAAGAATGAAGTAATGAAATAATCCTTTCAAGGTCCCTTGAGTGGAGAGGAAAATCCAGGGTCTCCATCTTGGAAGGCAAATGAAGGAAAAATATCGAGGAAGAGAAAGTTTTCACATGGACAAAACTAGTTTTGGAGTGTGAGTTAACTGGTGGCTTTGGCATTGTGGAAGTCGCTGTGATATTGACAGATAAAATATTTGGCATAATTGGGTATGCTTGAGAAAATGAGGAGAAAAATTGGAGACACATTTTAATACTCTTGATCTTCTAAACTTATTTTAGTCAATGATGTTTTAACAATTTCTGTAGGCCAGGAAGCAGTAGTGGAATAGTTGCTGTTACTTGCATGCTCATAGCTAATTTGTAATACATGTGCTGCACTAAGTTGTTGCATTAGATCTCTCCAGAGAGACAAAACTAGCTGGAAAGACAACTGTACAGATAAACAGGATTTATTAGGGGAGTTGGCTTATGTACCTTAGGAGGCTGAGAAAACACACCACAGGCCGCTTGCAAGCTGAAGAACCAGGGAAGCTGGTAACATGGTTCAGACCAAGTTTGAAGGCCTTGGATTCCTAGAAAATCTATGTTCAAGACCAAAGGCCAGGGAAACTGGGGGTGACTAGTACCAGTTTCAGAGTCCGGAAATCCCAGGTTCTGCTGCCATGGGTAGAGAAGACAGTGTGAGGACTCGAGGAGAGAGAATTCAGCTCTCCACATTTGTGTTGTGTTTGGATGGTTCCCACACACATTGGTTAAAGATGAGTGTTCCAGTTTCAATCCAGTGGTTCTGATGCTTCTACTCCAGAAATACTTTCACAGATCTGGCTTGAAATAATGCTTTACTGGCTGTTTGGCTAGACCTTAGTCAAATCAAGTTGACACCTAACATTAATCATCACAATAGCCATTTAAAATACCTTCCTTGATTCCTCAGAAACATTAAAATAGATCTGCCATCTGACTCAGTCATTGCACGCCAGGGAATTTATCCAAATGAAATAAAATCAGCAAATTAGAGAGGTATTTGTTACCCCATGTTTATAGCAGCTTAAGTCACAAAAGCGAAGCTATGGAGTCATATGAAAGAGTTCTAAGTTAAAATAAAATAATTCCAGTTGGCAACAGTTCTTTCTAGTAAAAAAAAATGGAGTCTCAGAGAATGTGATATATGGTAATTAACCTAATTTTAAATATATAATATGTTGTAATTTTATAGTATGTGGATTTCCTTACTTCGTCATCTACACACTGAAAGTCATTGTTCAGTTACATTTGCAAATTCTTGTTTACCCGGTACCCAATAAATTATACAAGTTACGACACAAGTGCTGTTAATGCAGACTAGCCGGTTTAGCTGAAGGATTTACAAAAATCATATGTGTAAATTATTCCACTTATGGTAGCAGTAATTTACTCTGTACAAACTGGACCCAGGGCCATCTGTTTTAGCCGTTAGTACAGCAAAAGCTTGTTCCTTTTTACTTCCACAAACATGTCCAAAGCACAAATGCAGAACTACGCAAATTAGGCAATAGATGCTTTTGAAGTCAAGTATCAGCAGAGCAGCAGTTCAGTCTCAAAGTGCCAGCCCGCCTCTCATCTCCGGGATAGAGGGATTCCAACCCAAAGCCAAGTCCCGAGGGCTTTCATCTGGCTTGAGCTTTGCAGAAGACAAGGATCACAGCGAAAGACAGAACTGCTTCTTTGGACTCTGTCACCCATTCCTGTCTCAGCCTGGCCATCTTTTCCCCATGTGTCTTCCCGTCTTTGTACCTTGAAGTCTTCAAAGTCACAAGAATAAAGGCCCCTTGGGCACCACCACAACCATCTTCATCATGAATTCTCTTTAAACCATGAATAACTTCAAGCTGGATGGTCTCCAAATTTGAACTTCACTGAAATATCTCCACTCATCTCTAGCCCCATGTCAGGGCTGAAGCTTAGGAACATAGAGGATGGTCACAGTATAAACAAGAGGACTTACTGAAAGCAGGCAAGAAGACTCAGCTGATTACAGCCAGACAGTTTGTGCTCATAGCCCTGGGAGCTCAAGACCCACAGTGAGTTGACCCCAGTCCTATTCCAAGTCTCATGGAGTGATGTGTTGGAGCCGGAGGTGGCTATGCACCCAGGCTGTTCTGTAGTTGAGATATTGGGGCCAGGCTTTTTCTGTTAAGGACAAAGTCAGTGGTGGCACCTTTCCCAACCCTGTCAGAGAGTAAGTAGTCATGTAGAGGAAAACCTCTACAAGATGTCTCTTGCAGATGTCGATTTTATGGTTCTGCGGCCAAACAGAAAGCTGGCAGCTCAGCATCTCAGCACAGGGAGCCTTGCAGATTGACAAAGCCAGTGAGGATGCTCAGGTATGTCCTTCCCAGAAGATCCTGCCTTGATTCCTATAACTTCTTGGTTGACTCAAGGTTTTATGCAATATGCATGATGTGACCATCTCAGATGAGAAACTTTGGCATGGGCTAGGACAATTGAGATATTATCCACAGAACTCTGCCTGTTAGGATGAGGAAATTAGCAGTATTAATCTCTTTAGGTCACCATTCTTGACATATCCTACTAACTAGACCTCAGAGACTAGTAAGTCTTGTCCTGGTAATTATGTGGTTTCTGTCTTCTGGCGTGTGTGAACTCTTCACCGGCATGTTGACAGTCATCTGAACTCAGCAGCAGTGTTGCTGACATGCACCTCCTTGTTCTGGCAGGACCTTAGAGTGACCTGCTCGCCACAGTAGGCTTGTGTTCTCTTCTTGTTGGGGTAGATGTGTTCAAGGACGAGTTCCTGCTGAATGCTTTTGGCATTAGGGCTCTGAAGATGGTGTGTGGGACAGGAGCCTGTAGGCCCACTGAGAGAAACCTGACCTCATCACAGAGAACTAGAGAGCATAGCAGATGGGCCAGAAAGCATCCTCACCTCCAGCAGGAAGATCTTCCACGGCTTATCCTTTCTCACCCATGATCAGACCTTGGGGGGCAAAGGTAATACCCACTTGGGATTTGTTAAGTTTAGCTGTATTACTCTTCCATCACTTGTTAAACTGAAGGCAAAATGCTGTGCAACAACTATAGCCTCAATAGCCTGCTGCAGCATTAACCCAAGTCCACTTGGGCATCACAGAAAGCATATGGACCTTAAATGAAAAGAGCTTTTACAGATGTGTATACACATGAAAGAGGTCAGACTCATTGAGCATGGGCCATGTCCACGTGAGCACTTCCGCTTCCTTAGCTGGGGGAATGTAATGACCAAGCCAGCAAATGGTAAGAGTACCAGCCTCTGCTTGTTGTTCAAGCACACTGTAACCTGGCCTGGTCTTGTCTGGGCTGTTCCTAACCTTGGTTCCTGTGCTCACCTGTAGGGAATGCATCCTGACTGAGTCCTGATAGAAGAGTCCCACAAGCTCCTTAATCAGTTCATGTACCAATGGCAGATTTTTCACATATCAGACTGACTTAAACCACCTCTGTCTTGGCAAGAATAGTGGCATTAACCAACCGGACCATACACATTCTTGTTTTCACTGTCGGGTGCTACTACCAAGCACAAATGGTCTATGACCAGACAAGAGACACAGCTCTTGTGTGTCTCACTGGGTGCAAAGACCTAGCACAGCCTGTCGTATAACCCTGGCTCTCACAAGCACCAGTGGGTGCGGGGGTCTAGCCCAGTCTGGCACACAACCAAACCAGTTCACACCTGCACTGAGGGACACGGTAGTCATCTCCAGCACAGATCGCTGTGCCAATTCTGGGTCTTGAGCTCAACAGTGGGAATCACAACCCAGTGAGGCATCCCTTTAGCTTCCCAACCAGGTCTGTTCCTAGCCACAGATCTTGCATGTGTCACTGTTACTCTGACCCAGCTCAGCACAGCCCATTCACAATCTTAGCCTTTGTCATCAGATGTTGCAGCCTGGACTGTCCTGGCCCACCTTGGCCCACCCCCAGTTCCAACTCTCACTGGCAGTATCCTAACCCTGTCTAGTCTGCTCCCATCCTTGGCGTATGCAAGCCAGTATGTGTGATAGCATAGCCAGGCATGTTCTGCACTCCAGCCTGGCTCCTGAACATGCCAGTTGACTATTGTTGTTCTGGTTCTGTCTGGTCCACCCCTTTCCAGAACCAACCCACACACTTGCTGATAGATGGAGCTATCCTACCTGTCCTGACCAACAGCCAGGCCTGAGTAATACGTTCGCCACTGGGAGCTATGCCCCACAAGGGGAGTTTCACAAGTTCCCCTACCAGGCCTACTCCCAGACCCAGAGCTCACACACGCTGCCAGATGCTGCACCTTTTTCTGGTGTAGGCTGTCTGCTTCATCCTGGCCTTCGTGTGAGCTGGTGGATGTTCTGTCCTAGCCTGTCCCACATCCACTCTTGGGTGCATCTGTGGGTGCTGCAGCCTGGACTGGTCTGGCCTGTTCCCGATTCCAGTTCCCATGTGTGTTGGAGGGCTTCCGGGTTTTGCCTAGCTCAGCCCATCATTACCCTCAGTTCTTAAGCAAAACATTGAAAAAAGAGAGTCCAAGTACCCAGACCAGGTATCCCAAGCATCGCTGGATCCCCCACCCCTGGGGCTCATAAACCTGATATCCACCTAGTAGGCTTCCCTTGGCCCTGGGACAGGAGACACAAGCCCCGCCGGATTCTCCACCCCGGGGTTCACTAAACCAACATCCACCTAGAAGGAGAGCCCCCAGGATCTGGGCCAAACGACCCACATGCTACCTATTCTTCAGTCCCCAGGCCTCAGGCACTCCTCCCCCACCACACAGGTGGGCCTCATGACATGAGCCAGGCTACCCCGAGCCCTGTCAAATTCCCCTGTCCCTGACACTCATGTACCAGGCCTCCACTGGGCCCAGACTGGCATGACTCACCTCATCTCAGTGTCTGCAGCCTTATTGCACAGCCTGGCCTAGTCTAGTCTGCCCCCTGTTCCAGCTCCTGTTGGTGGGTACTGCAGTCTATCTCAGCCCAGCATGATTGCTGTCCCTGTCCTAATGTGGGCTGGCTGGTGGTCCAGCCCAATCTGCCTCTTCCTGCCTCCTGCCCTGGTTCTATCTGCCAGTGGGTGTTGTGTGCTGGTCCCAACTGGTCTGTCCCCAGACCTGACCCACATGTATGCTGGTTGGTACTGTAATCTGGCATGGTCTGGGCTGCTCCTTTTCTTGTTTCTTGCACTCACCTATAGGGACTGCGTCCCAATGAAGGAGTTTCCTAAGCTCCTCTATTGTGTCTCCTCCCAGTGGCAGTTCTCATGCACACCAGTGGGTTGTTGGCCCAGGTTGACTTTGTCCACCTCCTGTCCTGACTAGAACAATGGCCTTGCTCAGCCGGCCACATCCTTTCTGGTTCTTGTTGCTGATTATTGCAGCCCAGTGCTACCTGCATGCCCAGACACAGCTTTCACATAGTTCATCAAGAGTCAAATTCTTGTCTGGCCTGTTCTACACCCAACCTGGCTCTCATGAGTACCAGTGGGGGCTGGAGTCAAGCCCAATCTGTTGATCCACCATCCCAGTGCACACCCGCACCGGTGCAGTATAGCCATGCCTGCTGCTGTCAGTCATACTCTCATTCTCCCCAGTGGGAACTCCAACCCAGCTGGGGTGCTCTCTTAGCTGCCCAGCAAGACCTGATCCCATTGGTGGCTCTTGGGAGTATGAGCAGAGATTGCAGTTCCACAGAGGTGAGCCCACATTTTGCCATCAGACCCACTTCTCTCACTTTTTTTCTTCCCTCCAAACCACTTGGGTGTTGGTCCACTACATACATACCTACACATGTCGTGGACTTATCAATGGAAGTCCCTCAGCTGTAATTCCTAACCTGGGCATAAAAATCACAGGTCATCTCCCACTGCCACCTGTGCGATTCCATTATCCCCTATAAATCAAGACCCTCTAACTGTGAATGTGTACCCCTGGGTGGCCTGAGGGGATTTGCCCAGCACCTTTGGTGCCTGGACCACCCAACTACAGGCACCTGTGCAGGTCCTGGAGGCCTGCCAAGCTTTCCTTCCCCCAGGGATCCAGTGTACTCAGCTATACGTACCTGCACCGGGGCCCCACTGTCCTTTCTATGTGGCATGGCCGGAGAGGAGGAGAGTTACTTCCACCAGTGAGGGAGAATATTTTCCTCCCATAGTGACCCAGAATTTATCTGTATAAGAAATCTGGAATTATTGCCATGGGTGATGTGCAGTTTCTCTGAACTTGAACACTTCCATGAGAGGAAGTTTTCCTTACTTCCCATGTGATGAGCAAACCGGAACAGAGAGTGCACCTGCTCCCTCTGTGAATTTCTGTTTCTGGATCTGAAAAAATCTTTTCCTGTGCCCTTTGTTCACCTTAGCTCCTGTGCCTCATTACAGACTAAGTAATATCTTTGTTCCAATTCAATGAGGTAGACTCCGCTAATAAAGGGACCTTCCTATGGATTTTCTTAACAAATCAGCTTATGTTACATGTTTCTAATATTACTAGTAAATGTAGCTTATGCTACATTTTCATATCTGGCAAGGTTACATATTACACTGGTGTATATGGATCTGATAATATGACATATACATCTTGCCGTATTATCCTTAGCTTTTATTTCAGCAACAATTCTGCTATTCAAATAAGACAAAACAGCATTAGTGGACCTCACAGTCTTGGTTCATTCTAACACAGTTTAGCACATTAGTTGCTGCCGGGCACCTGTAATGTAAGTCTGAAGGTAACACAGATAACCTGCCCTCCAGATTGTCAGTCTCTTGTGAAAGCACGGATAGAGACATGCTGGAGGATCCGTGAGGTTACTAGATCCCATGCTTAACTGAAAAAAGAACAATTAGGCCCAGCGTGGTGGCCTACAGGCCAAAGTCCTCGCCTTACACATGCTGGGATCCCATATGGGTGCTGCCTCTAATCCCAGCAGCCCCGCTTCCCATCCAGCTCCCTGCCTGCGGACTGGGAAAGCAGTTGAGGACAGCCTAATGCCTTGGGACCTTGCACCTGTGTGGGAGACCCAGAAGAAGATCCTGGCTCCTGGCTTCGGATTGTTTCAGTTCCGGCAGTTGTGGCCACTTGGGGAGTGAATCAATGCTCAGAAGATCTTTCTCTCTGTCTCTCCTTCTCTCTGTATATCTGACTCTCCAATCAATCAATCAATCAATCTTAAAAAATGAACAACTGAAAGCAGAGATTATTGGTCAAGAATAGATGCCATGATTTTGACTTTCAATAAGTCTTTTCTTTTTTAGATTTATTTATGCCTAGGAGGAAAAATGACAGGAAGAAGGAGAGACAGGGAAAAAATCTTCCATCTGCTGGTTCACTCCCAAATGACCCCAACAGTTGAGCTGATCCAAAGCCAGAAGCTAGGAGCCTCTTCTGGGCCTCCCATGTGGTTGCAGGGTCCCAAGGCTTTGGGATGTCCTCGGCTGTTTTCCCAGGCCACAAGCAGGGAGCTGGATGGGAAGTGGAGCAGCCAACATGTTATGGGCATTGATGTTCTTGTTTTTTTTTTTTTTTTTCTTTTTGTCATTTCCTCAGCACCACATGGGTCATGCAGTAGCATCAATTTCTGCAAGGCCTTTGATTTTCTTTTGCATTTCTTCAGTGACACATTGGTCATTCTATAGCATGTTGTTTAACTTCAGGTTGATGTGAATTTTCTGTTTTTCTCCCTGTTGTGGACTGTGTTTCCTGGCCCTGTATTTAAGGGGATGTGTACTAGAAGTGTAGCAGAGACTGACGTGTCTAGATGTGAAGACACAGTGCAGTATACATCTCCACATCCAGACCAAAGAAGGACTCCTAGTGAAACTGTGGAAAATATCCGACAGTAGGATGCTGGACTCTCTGCCACGGTCCATGCGTGCAGTGTCGGGAAGCACTTCAATAGCAGAATGATGGACGTATGTCTACTCATGAAGGACTACCCGTTGTAATACTATGGGGAGATCAGCAAAAGGTGGGAGGGGATTTGGTAAGGGAAAGGGGAAATCTCAGAGCCTATGGAACTGTGTCAGAAAATAATAACAACAAAAACAAATAACAATGCAGAAAAAGTAATTTAATACCTACAGCCTCATGTTTACAGAAGTAATACATCTTTTGTTATAAATTTCAGTTTCAAAATACATTTGTAGAGGAGGAATATAGTAAGGTGGTCAATAAAACATGTTCAAACATTTAAAAAAAGTAAAAAAAAAAATGGAGCATCCAGAACATGACCAGCACTCAAAAGAGATGCCAGCACTGCAGGTGGGGAATTGGCCTTTTGAGTCACCTCACTGGCCCAGCTTTCATGAATTCCATCCTTAGGCATGTAGTCAGCACTTGTGTGTGGCAGGGCAGTGCCAGGCAGGAGCAGCTCTTGCACATGGGTGAACCTACTCAGGACCTCACAGGGCAGACAGACAGGGCAGCTGTCAAGTCCTATGCTTTTGACACTTTTGGGACCCTCTGCAGGGTGACCCTTGGGATGACACCAGAGTCCAGGCCAAGGTGGCATGCCCCTCATCTGTGCTCCATGGGATCCTGCACAGACGTTTCCATGACCTTTGCACAAACCAAGAGTACTGGTTCAGCATCTCTATTGACCACTGTAAGATACAACCCCGATTATTTAAGTACTGTGGGTCTTCATTCCATAGCACAAGGGTCTGAAAATGTTTTGGTCTTCAAGAAGTGTGTGCTGCCTTGAGCAAACATGTAGCTCTTCCTGTCTGAGTGAAGGCAGAATCAACCCTGTTACTAGCAGCATTTTGCCACCAGCTCTTCCTGTTGGTTACTTTGTCCAGCTCGTGACTTTTAAGGAAAAGGTTATTTGTCTTTGGGACAAAGTGTGACTCAGCTGTAGCTGTCTGAAACTGGGAAGGAGACCCAGTTATTCCATCTTGGGCTGGAACGGCTCCCTGGCATGATTCTTCCTGTGACAGGCCTTTCCACATTCACACAGAAATAACAGCAGCAGGGATTAAAGAATGATTTCTTCCTCCCCCATCACTTGCCCTATGTCTCCAGCCTTAATGGCAAAGTACCTTCCAAGTTTAGGAAGAATAAAAGTGCCAGTAGTACATGCGTGGGGTACCAAAAGGGGAGCTCAATGTGCATTTGTTCAACTGAAATGCTGTTTGAGCTGTGTCTGAAAGCTGAAAAACTGACTGTATTTTAAGTCACTTTGAAGAAACCAGCAGAGCAGGGTGACCTCTGAATTAGCTGTGTTACAGCTTATTATCTGCACTCGGCTTTATAGGTTGGGAGTATAATTAGCTCGTGCATTTTGTGCAGCCCTGATAGAGGGCTGAGGTGTGCTTTTGAGTACCAGGAAGCCACTCTGTTCCTTCCTTTCACAGACCAAAACCTCAGTGCCGAAAAAGGCTTAGGAATTGAAAGAGGGGAAAAAAAGAATACACTTTCTTATTTTCTCCACTCATTGTTCAAACAGAACAGGGCATGCTGGAGTTCACTTCATGGTATGCTGCTCTCTACTTAAAGAATGCTGAAGCTCGCAACTTAGCTTATTAAAGTAGACATCACCTGACAGAGTACTGCCTTGGCCGAGTATCAGTGAGGATTCACTGCTCTTGCATCTGGCTTCACCTTTGCAAGGAAAAACATTAAAAGAGTTCTGCCCTGCAGAGTCTGGGGCACCTGGTGTTCATCTCATTCCAATTCTTGCACTAGGATCTTGTGAGTTGATGGACTGGATTTATATACCTGTGGCAGCAAAGGTCAGATTGTTGTTGGCATCAGGTTGATGCCCTATTTTCAACTTTGTAGTGCATTGTAAGATATAGCACCTGCGTACTACAAACTATAATTTCTGCCCAATCTTGGATCATCTTCATTTCTTAGATGAGTGAATTAGGCTTCAGTGATGTGGGCGATTAATTAACTTTTAATCCAGACTTTTGTCAGCTGCAGAGACAGCATTAAAAAACAGACTGGTATTTGTGCAAATGGGGAACACAGTTATTTGGCAGTGGGATTATAAACCTATATTCATATGTGAGTGTGGGCTGCCCCACTCAGAGAAACACACAACATGAGTGGGTTGAAGCGTTGCCCACAGACCATCATAAGAAGCATCTCCAAACCAGTACCTGTAATTAGGAGGATCTGTCCAAGATGGGTAGGAGGAAGGTGAGTGCATGTGCTCTAAGTGAGGTTTGAGAGCAGAAAGAGCAGAAAGAGCAGCACTTCTAAGCAGGGTCCTGGCGCAGGAAATAGAGCTGTCTCCTGCTTTCCACCTCTTCTTATGCTAATGTGTGCCCTGGTCCCAGATATAACAGATAGATCCTGGGAAGGTGAATGTTTTGATTGACAAATGGGAGGGAATGTAGAGTAGGGGGTGGAGAAGAGCGGCATATAACATCCAGCTCTGTAGACCTAACTGGCGGTCTGCCTATCCGATATCTGGATTCAGTGGAAAGAATTGCAGCCACCATCCACAGCAGCTAACCCTCTGATCCTGTCCAGCCTGTTGTGCCCTGATGAGTGGCTCCTGCCTGTAAACTGAGGGTTGCTTCCTTCATTGAGGCTGGAAGTCTGCTTTCTGGAGTTGGCCATATCAGCACCCACCCCAGATACTTCTTCATTTGAGAGATGTTTGCTCTGTAACCCATTTATGGGTTTTTTTTTCCCTTTGAATAATACCTTTAGAAGAGTATTTTGTCTCCAGTTGTAGGCAGCTGCCTAGGTTGCCTCGTGCTTAGGCAAGTGCTGCACTGCTGGAAAAGAAGAAGGCAATTTGCTGGCGGCCATTATGGGCCTGTTAAACTATGCCAGTTTACTCAATGTTAGCATAATTGCCTATTCTGATTTTCATTTTTTAAAAAGATATGTGAGGACTCTGCACACTGTTACAGAGAGAGAGTAGGGGATGCCAGGCTGGGGCATGCTACTCTGGTTCCAGGCACAAAGTGCAACAGCAGTTGCCTGGGGAAGGGGCCCTGGGGACATATTGTAGTGGGGCCACTGAGAATACAGGTAAGGAGAGACTTCTGGGGGCTTCCATGGAGCAGACCACTGTACTTGCGAGTAGGTGAGGTTGTTCAGATGGGCTGGTTTAGACAGGGGAGGCGGAGGGCATGTTTAGGTCAGGCTGGGGCACCTGCCCATGTTGGAAACCTGGCCAGGATTGGACGAAGTGACATCACCTGCTATTGACCAGCACACATGAAAGCTAGGGCTGGGGAATATGCCTGGATGAGCTGTGTTATCATCCCTGCCTGAGTATCAAGGCAGAAGGTGGACCACATCAGGTTGGACTGTAGCACCCACTGGAACATGAGAGAATCAGATCTAGAGGAAGATTCTGTAGATTTGCAAGCTTATCTCTGTGGAGCTACAGCACCCATTGATTGGCATGCTGGCTGGGTGTGGCAATGAGCCAAGCCAGGCCTGACAATGGAATTCACTGACACTTATGGATGCTGTGGTTGGGAGGAAGCTGGGTTGGGCCGGGTGACAGGACCCATTAGCACATGCAAATTCCAGGAATGCGTGCAAATCATGCCAAGCAGGGTTGCAAGCACCTGCCAGTGTGTGAGAACCAGATGGGAGTGGATGTGGTAGGGGAAATTAGGGGACTCCCCTGCTAGACTGTGAAAGCTGGGGCTGGGGCCAGGTCAGACCAGGCTGGGCTGCAGCACCTTTCAGCATACATGTGGGCCAGGTCTGGGGATGGGTCAGGTTAGGCCAGGCTGCAGCACATGCAGAGTGAGTCAGGAAAAGGTGCAAGCCAGGCTGGGTTGGACTGCAGTGTCTGCCAGTCATATGAGGGCTGGAGATGGGGGTGGGCCACGCTGGGCTAGGCTAGTGTACCTACCAATGAAGGCTGAAACTGAGGGCTGGCTAAGCTGAGCCATTCTGTAGCACCTTCTGGAAAAAGCTGAGACTAGGGGTGGGCCATGCTAGAATGAGCCATAGCAGCTGCTGGCATGTGCAAGCCCTGGGCTGGGAGTGGGTCTGGTAGGGAAACTTCAGGGCTTTCTATGCTGAGCCGCTGCTTCCACTGGTGAGTGTGAGAGCTGGGGCTGGGTGTGGTCCAGCACAGACATGCCTTTAGCACCCATTGACCAGCATGTGGGCAGAGTCTGGGAACTGGCCAGGATGAACTAGGCTGCAACACCTGTTAGTGGCTGCTGGGATTGGGTGTGAGTCATGTCAGGTATGTATTGGGTCTGGTGGGGAACAGTGGGCACTTCCTTGCTAGGCTGCAGTTAGAGCTGGTGAGTATAATAACTAGGTTGGGGTGGGTCAGACAAAGTGACAGCACCCAATTGTATGTGTGTGGGCCAGAACTGGGGGCAGGGCGAACTGCGCTAAGCTGCAGTATCCATGGGTATGCATGAGAGCCAGATGGAATGTGGAATGAGCCAGGCTCAACTATAGCACATGAGAGCATGCTCAGACAGTAGAGCTGGGGATAGGCCTGGTGGGGATTGTTGGAGGTAACTGTGACTGGTCTAAAGCACCTGCTGGTGTGTCTGAGGACCTGGCTGGGGTGGCACTGACCAGGCAGCTGCATCTACCTGTATATGGTATGTGTTAGCTGGGACATGTTATGAATTGAACCTGATGCTGCTCTGGCTGGCCCACACAAGAATCAAGTCTGAGGAGAGCCAGATGATGTTTCTTGAGGGATACCCCAACTAGATCACTGTACTCAAATCATGTCCACAGGAAAAATCACGAGACATGTAGTTCAGCCATGGAGTGCAAGTATTGTGACAATGTCAACTCCTGATGCCCATGGAGTGGACAGCTTGCCCAGCTGCACATGCAGGGGAATGACAGCTTGCACATCTAGGCCAACAGAGGACATCTAGTGCCTCGTCAAAGGATGGAATGTAGAACGGGATGGATAATTCTCTTGGCCAAGCTTTGCAGCAATTGTCTGGATGCACTAAGGTAAACTCGATTAGCCATAGATCTTGGAGAGATTTCATCAGCCCTTGTGTAATGAGGCCGACGGAGCCCTTCTCGCCACATGTTTCCCACCCCTGGGAGGTTGTCATATGACTGTCCACCCCCATCCCCAGGTGCTGGTGTGGTTTCACAGTGGAGCGCAGTCCCCTCTGCTTCCCCCCTTTACACAGGTTCCCTGTGTAGTTTCCTACTATTCATTTAGCTACACTTCAGTGCTGACAGAGATTGACAATTCATTTTGAAAAACTTTCTACCAAGTAAGACTTTTAATTACTGCCACTTCGACCTATCTCCAAGCTCCAAGGACATTCGCTGTTAATCTTTTTTTTTTTTATTTTTTTTTATTGGTTACATTGCATTATGTGACATGGTTTAATAGGCAGTGGGATTCCCCCCCCAAACCCCCCCCCCATGGTGGACTCCTCCACCCCGCTGCGTTACCACAGTTCAAATTCAGCTGAGGTTCTCTCAATGAAAGCATCTACCAGGCATAAAGTCCAGCATCATATTGTCCAGATAAGTTCATCTGTTGAATGCCTGATTGTTAAGAATCAACCACTTATTAACAAGGTTGTAGTTGCCTTTCTGTATCTTCATTTATTCATCTGCTCAAGTGGTTGTACTAGTTCTCCAGTTGTGAAACGCTGCCAATCTCGCCACTTCCAGCTCAATGAGGTCATTGAAGAATCCACTGAATGCCATAAACCATCACAGAGTCTTAATAAGCCCAGTATTTCGCTGCCAACATACAGTTGAAGTGGTTGATTGACTTGTTCTGTCCTCTGTCTTTACTTGGTTAGGGTTCTGAGTCCGGCATTTTGATTGGGGAGATCCCCAAAGAAACTTTGAGGTATTCCCAGATCAGATTCCCGTATGTTCTAGTAAGCACAGGGCCCGGCACAGTCCATCTCCACGATCAGCTGGTGGTTGCAGTTGCTGGGTTGGTTCTGCTCTCAGTCCCGACTTGCACTGGAACCAATGGGTGTTGCAGTCAAACCTGGCCCTGCCCAGCACGCACTCGGCCCTTTATTCAACCAGTGGGAGCTGTGGCCCAGTGGGGGCGACCCACAATAACCCCCTCCAGCCACGCCTCCCATCCTGGCCTGCCAATGTGCATAGGCGACTAGTCCAGTCTGTCCCGCCTCCCAGTTGGCTCCTATACCTATCAATGGAATGGGTATTAAAGCTTAGTTCTTTCTAACCAACTCAACCATCTAGCCCTCACAGATGTTACTGAGTGCCTCTCCATCTAGCCACCCCAACCTTCGTCCTAGTTCTGATGTCCTCCCGCGGGGGTAGTGACCCAAGAGGGGGAACCCACCACTTCTTTAGTCTGGTCTGTCCCATCCCTGCCCATGCTATCCAGTGGGAGTAGCTGTCCGGTGAGGGGAACAGTCCCTCAATCCCCCCGCTGGTTCTGCCCTCTTCCTTCCTGGTTCTCACGTGTGCTGGTTGGGTGCTGCATTCAAATCTAGAGTCAGAGCTGCCACTGTCAGACGCAGGATCTGCAGTTAAGAATAGACCAATTTGAGGAACTAGTGGGACACCCTAAATGGGATGAGGTTACCACTAAGGAGCAAGTGTGCTGGAATGGGGGCTGCGTTCTGGCTAGGCAACAGTTGTACTCTCCTGTGGCACTAGGGTGGCTGGGATTGGTCGCGCCAGGCCGGGCCAAACACCAACACCAACTGGTGTCCTGGGGAACCAGGGTAGACATGGGACTGATTAGGCAAGGTCTCAATCCCCTACTAAGCCATCTGTGAGCTATACAAGGGTATGGTCGAGCCATGGCCGGGCCGGTACATCCAATAAGAACCAGAACGGGGTGAAAGCCAGCCAGAAAAACCACTGTCCCTGCTAGGACAGAAGGTAAACTGAGTAGGGCTGGCTCATGGACCCTCTGGTTTATGCAAGAAAAGCACAAGAAGCAGGATAGGAAACTGCCCAGAATAGGCCATGGAAAGTTTCCCACTGGCATACATTTGGCATGGGTCAGGGTTGGACCAGGCTGAAACGGTTCATGTCATCCACTGGTAAACCCAGGCGCCGGAACGGTGTGTGGGTTGGGCCGGGTTTGGTTACAACAAGAACTAGTACACAAGACAGAAAGCCAAGGGGAGGTTACCTGTACTAGATTTGAATGCAGCATTCGCTGTTAATCTTGCTGAACATTCTACCAGTTCTGGAGCTGTGCAGTACAAGGGCCTGGCCTGAGAGCCACATTCTGGTCTTCACTGGGCTCAGGGATTCTCTATCAGATTACAGCAAGGTGGCCCTTCTGGATTTCTGAGTTGCCCTGGGAGGATGTGTGAGCACGCCCCCAAGCTACGTTCATCTTCTTGCCACCTCTCAGCTCTTCATGTCTCCATCACTGAGTTGGTAGCACACAACTTCGCTTTTCCAGCTGCTCTGTGCTGTGTTTGGAATCTGTGTCAGTTCAGGGCGGATTGCTCAGATTTGACCAAAATGTGCAAGAGGCTAAAGAGAAGCCAAGAAAATTATAATGAACACATAGAACTCTTTTTTTTTTTTTTTTTTTTTTGCTGTTTTTTGACTCAAAATGTTTGTACTCCTCTCTGCAACCAATTCCCAGCCTGAGGATGAGATTTAAATCCTAGTTCTTAAGTGACCAAATGCTGTCTAGTTTTTGGAGAGACATGAGTTAAAAATCCATGTAGTTCCTGGTTTTGATGTTTCTGGGAAAAAAGTTGGAAGTAGGTTTGAGAATGATTGTATCTGTGTGTGCGTGCATGCTCACATGTGCGTGCGCGCACACACACAAACACACTTCAACTTAAACCCCAGGAGATAGGATGAATGTAGCCATCCTTACCCTAACATCACCCCAACACCCCACCCATTGTTACTAAGGATCCAGAAGATTCACTCACTGGGCTTCATGATTTTACTGTGTCACTCACTTGGCTACCCCAGCCTTAATTTATTTTCAAGCTTCAGAGCTTCATGACAACAGTAAATCATGGGAAATTTAAGATTTTGAAGCCGTAACACTTTGTAAACAGTAAAAACCACCAATAAGGTCACTTTCTAGAGTTGTTTACCAACTCTAGAACTTTTCTGAAAATTTTGCTCATAAGGATTTTTTAAATGTTAATTTAATGTGAATTTGCTTAAAATCAGACAGTGTCCAAATTGCTCACTTGTGGAGTCAGCTGTAAGAATGGCATAGCATGCGCCCTTTCCTTAATAGCAGATATATTTCCCCATCTCAGGAAGAAATGAGGAATATTCATTGAGGAAACTGTTGGATATAAATTATAAAACATGCTTTAGGTATGCAAAAGGACTTATGCTTTCAGTATATGCTTTGCTGTGGAATAGGGACTCATAGACTCTATGTGGCTGTCATATCATTTTGGCATTTGGTTATAAATATTGCTTCACTGAATCATACTCTTTCAATGTGTTAAAAACATAAATGGAGAAGGGAAACACAAATTTTGGGGTACTTAGTAATGTTTGTTCTTTTTTATTTTTTGAAGATTTATTTATTTTTATTGGAAAGGGAGATTTACATAGAGAAAGAGAGACAGAGAGAAAGACCTTCCATCTACTGGTTCACTCCCTCAGTGACTGCAATGGCTAGAGCTGAGCCAGTCTGAATCCATGAGCCAGGAGCTTCTTCTGGGTCTCCCATGTGAATGCAGAGACCCAAGGCTTTGGGCCATCCTCATTGTTTTCCTAGGCCACAAGCAGGGAGCTAGCTGGGTGGCAGACCAGTCAGAACATGAATCAGTGCCCAGGTGGGATCCTGGCACACGCAAGGTGAGGATGTAGCCACTGAGCCATTGTGATGGACCCAATGTTTCGTTTTTAATTTGAGCGTTTGTTATGAGTATGCTTAGAGGATATAAAAACTCATCTGTATATTTACGTGCAATTGCTGACATGTATACTGTTTTTTCAATAAAAATTTAAGATTTATTTGATATATAAGAGTTATAGAGAGAGAGCGCATGCAAGAGTGTGAGAGCATTTTCTACCCACTGGGTCATCAACAGCTGGTTGTAATGCCTGGTGCTGAGGCAGACTGCAGTCAGGAGCCAGGAGCTTCAGCCAGGTGTCTGTCACAGGTGGCAGGGGCTGACATACTTGGCTGTCTGCTGCTGCTTTCCTAGGAGCAATGGAAGGTTTTGGATTGCAAGTGGAGCAGCTAGCAATTGAGCTGACACCAATATGGGGATGCTAGTACTACTGACAGGGGCTTAACTCACTGAGCTACAGTGCCAACGCCAATAAAATGTTTCAGTAAAAAAATTTATAAAAAAAGAGAAAAAACTCCAAGAAAGTTTTATTGAATAAAAAGAAAAATCATTTCTTTGAGTTACTAACATTTTTATTAGTACTGTAGATATGAAATAAGCACACGGGGGAACTGAGAAAATTGATTTTAGGTATAAATTTTCATAGTCTAGGAATAGTTACCTTGGATCAATCATGGATTTTTAAAGATTTATTTGCTTATTCATTTATTTGGAAGAGTTAGAGAGAGAGAGAAGGAGAGAGAGAGAGAGAAAGAGAAGGAGAGAGAGAGAGAGATCTTCTTTCTTAGTTTGCTCTCTCCTTTATCTTCTTGATGGCTACAATGGCAGAGCCTGAGCCAGACCAAAGCCAGGAGCCAGGAGCTTCTTCCAGGTCTTCCCCAGTGGTGCCAAGGGCCCAAGGACTTGGGCTGTCCTCACTGATTGTCCCAGGCCATTGGCACAGAGTTGGATCAGATGTGGAGCAGCTGGGAGACAAACTGGCATTCATATGGGATGCCACATTGCAGGCATTGGCTTTAACTGTTATGCCACATGCTGCCCCCTTCATGGATAGGTTAAAAAGAATTTCTGTGCGGGCCCGGCGGTGGCGTGGCCTAGTGGCTAAATTCCTCGCCTTGAACGCCCTGGGATCCCATATGGGCGCCGGTTCTAATCCCAGCAGCTCCACTTCCCATCCAGCTCCCTGCTTGTGGCCTGGGAAAGCAGTCGAGGACGGCCCAAAGATTTGGGACCCTGCACCCACGTGGGAGACCCGGAAGAGGTTCCAGGTTCCCGGCTTCGGATTGGCGCGCACTGGCCGTTGCGGCTCACTTGGGGAGTGAATCATTGGACGGAAGATCTTCCTCTCTGTCTCTCCTCCTCTCTGTATATCTGACTTTATAATAAAACAAATAAATCTTTAAAAAAAAATAAAAAGAATTCCTGTGAATAACCACAGAGGGTCCTTGGCTGTAGCCTTCCCAGGTGATCCTTTGCAACCACTGCCCCTGCCCTCTTCTTGGCCTTTCTTCTTCCATTTTGATTCAGGCCCCCAGTTTTCCCATGATCTTCCATTCATGCCATGATTTTCTGACTGCTTAGAGAAAACATCTTAATAAATAGTCTCTACCCTTCCACAGTTTCCAGTGGAAAAGAATTCTGTGACCACAATTAAGTATCAGGTCTTGGCACACTGGGGAGAGAAGAGAGGGGCAGGTGCACTGTAGCTGCAGCAGCTTCACCTGTAAGTCCCACTGTTCTTCCAGTACAGGCCCAATGCAGCAGTAAGGTAATAGCAACTAAAGCCTCACCGTGCATGCACCGGGATACCAGTGTACGCTGGCAAACTGCACGTCCCAGTGCCAGGCACACTTCAGAGCTGTGCAAAACTGCACGTCCCAGAGCCAGGCACACTTCAGAGCTGTGCAAAACTGCACGTCCCAGTGCCAGGCACACTTCAGAGCTGTGCAAAACTGCACGTCCCAGTGCCAGGCACACTTCAGAGTCCTGTGAAACTGGTGTGAATTGCCATTCTCCAGAGGTCCAGAAACTCTGAAATTCTCTGATTTTCTTTCATTCTTTATGCCACTGAACGATGTGACCCCCTCTTACTCGAGGAGCAGCCTCCCTATCATGGTTTTAAAGCAATATCCATGTACTTGAAAGGTAGAGTTAGAGAGACAGAACAAGGAGAGGTCTTTCACGTGTAAGTTCTCTCCCTAAGTGGCCACAACAACTTGGTTAGGTCGTGCTGAAGCCAGGAGCCTGGTGCTGCATCGCATCTCCCGACTTGGGCCATGTTCTGCTGCTTTCCCAGGTACGTTGTTGGAGAGCTGGACTGCAAACAGAGCAGCCAGGGTTTGAACAGGTGCTGATATGGAATGCCGGCATTGCAGCACAAAGCCTGCCCCGAATTCTACTTCTTGATGAAGTTTTGTTAGTTAGAGAGGGGTAGGCTAAAGGTGATAAAAATATATGCCTTCGATTTCAATGACTTTCTCAAGGACATTCATTTCTGGTTTGTGCTGAGCACCAGGGCAGACTGACTTGCTCTTCTGGGAGCTCTCTTCCAGACCGCTCTCAGGGACCAAGGCTGCCCCTCCTGCGATGTTTGTGGGCTGCTCAACACAGCCCTCGCACGCAGAGTGCACTGTCCAGTTAGTCTAGGCCTGGGATGAGTACACGGCTTCCATCTATATTCTGTTAGCCTCAACCCAGGAAACAACCCAAGCCTAACTGTGTGGTTGACCTACAAATCCTTCCTGAAAAAGCAGTTAAATAATTTCAGATAAACCTTGCCAAAGCCTAGCTCTTCAGAAGGGAGAGACTTTTAGAGTCAGGGAAATTGAGAAATTAATGAAGTAAAGGAGGAGAACGTAAAGATAAGTAATATTTAGTATTCATAATGAGTCAATAAGTAAAAGAAAGCAAGCTTGTTAGTTTGTGAATGTAAAGGCAATAATTGTGATAATAATGGCACTGATACTACGGGCTGATACGTATCTGAATGCTTTCTTTATTGAAGGCTCTAACTAGTACACTTCACGTATACTATGCTTTCTAGTCCTCATATTTGTAATCTGACAAAGGGCACTGTTACTCCATTTATGAGGAAGCCGAGACTCAGGGCAGGGATGAGACCCAAGAGCTTCCTGGAAGTGACTGACAGTTTGAGATTTTACCACCAGACTCCAAAGCCTTGTCTCTTAACCTATGCTCTCAGCTGTTGCCCCTGCATTAAGGGTGGTGCCCCACCTCATTTACTTAATCTTCACCTCATTTACTCCATCCTCACCTCAGTCTTACCCTTTAGGGAGTTTTACAACGTTGCAGACAAGGAGATGAAATTTGGAGAGGTTTAGTTATTTGTTCCTACACCTCCACTTCTAAAAATAACAGGGGTGAGTGATCCAGGGTCAGTAGATCTCAGAGAGTTGTTTGAAGTTTTATAACATGTCCTTTACACCTAGAACGTGACCCGTAACTTGCAGGGTTTCTAGTTGAGTGACCTCCACGTCGTCCTTATCGTCTTCTAAGCGCGTTGTGTATTGCTGAAGCTGAGCATGCGCTGGGTGTTCCAGGTGACTCACAGAAACAGTTCGGTCTTAGTTTTCCTAATATCATCTAACTTGACAATTTTGAGGATTGCTGCTTAGGTTAAGATGACATTATACTGTGTTTACCCCTTATTCTGATGTTTTTATGCAAATAATTTTTGAATTTTAAGTTTTCTTGAAACATACCACCAGTCACCTCTCATTTTACAATATTTTGTGTCTTCAGATACATCTCAGAGCTAGATAAAGGCTTCTTAAGAGACCAGAACATAAAATACTGCATTGCTTATTTGGGAGCAATTTATTTTGAAGGCCTCGTTGTATTCATAGGGAGAAGAAAGCAGCTATGATAAAGCTGTAAAGGGAAATATTCTGAAAGGTTACCTGACATTGGACTAACAAATGGCTTTCATATGTTTCCTAAAAATCTGGTTAACTTCAAATGTAGAATTCAAAGACTTACCCTCTAAAACGCATTTTTAATATTTAGCACATTTTTCCTTTAGTGACAATGAAATGACTTGATATCAGTAGGTCTGCAATTTATATAACAAGTTTTTCTTTTTCTTTAAGCTGCTATTCCACACTCACGTGCAACATTACTGCTGCTGAGCGCACAGCCTGGCTGGAGACTGTCTGCCCGACTCAGTGCTGGGTGACCTTGAATAACTGAACTCTGTGTAACACTCACAGTAGTACTGGCTCGTGGGGGGTAGTTATGAAGTTAGGTGAGCAATATCTGGAAAATACTTACGGATGTTTCTGGCATACTGAAGTCACTATTTGATATCTGATTATTTTAAAAGAACTCTATGTTTCATAACCTCAAATTGCAGTATGTCCTTGAACAAAGCCATTATCATTACATTTCAAGTACAAGTTTTGTTTTGACAAAATTGACTCAGTGATTCCAGAATCAGAAGGGCTGGTTAGTTACCAGTACCTGTCTGTTGGCTGGGACTATAAGTCATGCTTGTCCTTCCTTTTGCCAATAAAAGATAATGAAGGGCCCCAGTGCAATGGCTTGGTTGGCTGAATTCTCTCACTTCAAGTTCTGGAATCTCATCGAGTGCTGGTTCGTGGCCTAGCTGCTCCGCTTTCCATGCTGTTCCCTGTCTGTGGCCTGCAAAAGCAATGTAGGACGGCCCAGATCCTTGGGACTCTGCATCCACCTGGGAGAGGATGCTCCTGGCTCCTGGCTTTAGATTCTGGACCTTGCAGCCACTTGGGGAGTGAAGATGGACATAGATCTTTGTCTTTCCCTTCCAATAAAAGATATTGAATGTGTAATAGAGACACCTATATCCAGATGTGAGGATACAGTGCAGTAAGCATCTCTATTTCCAAATCAAAAATAGACTCCCAATGAAATTGCTAAATATATCTTGACAATAGGATGCTGGACTCCCTGTCATTGTCCATATCTACAATGTCAGGATACACTTAAAAGCAGAATGGTGGACTTATGAGCATTGATGAAGGACTATACTATTCTAATGACACAGGGAAATTAATGGAAGGGTGTGAGGGCTTGGGGAGGGGTGAAGGGAAATTCTAGAGTATATGGAATGGTACCATAAAATAATGAAATAAAAAAAATTATTTCTTTTTATTGCAAAGTCAGATATACAGACAGAGAGGAAGATCTTCCATCTGATGATTCACCACTCCCCAAGTGGCCTCAACAGCTGGAGCTGAGCCAATCCGAAGCCAGGAGCCCAGAGCCTCTTTCAGGTCTTGCACGCGAGTGCAGGTTCCCAAGGCTTTGGACCGTCCTTGAGTGCTTTCTCAAGCCACACGCAGGGAGCTGGATAGGAAGCAGGCCTGCTGGGATTAGAACTGGCACCCATATGGGATCCCAACATAATCAAGGTGAGGACCTTAGCTGCTAGGCTACCACGCCGGGCCCAGAAGACTCTTATAACAGCAACTGTTTGAGTCATTATGAGGGCTGATGCTTCACTTGTTCAGTGGGATTTGAACTGAAGAAATGTACTGGATAAGGAACACCCTTTGGAAAAGGTTATAATCTGTGATCACTGGCAGGACAGGCTCAGAAACGGAATGGCATGTGGCACAGGTGAGTGCAGAGATCTGAGGGAATTAGAAGCCAGGTGTTCTGTGCGCAAAAGGGACTTTTGCTTTCTGGAAGGTTCTGGACTTTGACACCAGGCAAGCTAACAATGATAATCAGGGAGGTGACCAAAGGGACAGTCCTTGTATCCTGTTGGAATGTGGAGCCCTGTGTTTTCTTTTTTGGGCATATTATGTGCAAACTGGCTTCATTGTCTGATCAGACACCTGGATTGTTTGGAAATGTTGGCACCAAAATTAGTTCAGGAATGGATGAGGGAGCTCTTTTGGTTTTCTGAGTGTCTCCAGAGGAGATGCTGTGGTGGTTTGGTGCAAGCTAATGATGTGGCTCCATCCATGTTAAATACAGAGCATGTTCAAAACACAATCCATGTATCCTTTGTGGAGATAATCCTTAGAAGTGGCTGAGTACTAAAGGCAGAGAATGCAGACGTCCATCCTGCGGTCACTCACCACACTGTGAGGGAGCGGAAGGCATCCTCGTCCACCTTCCTGGGGCTTGAACAGACATGTTGGTGTGAATTAATGATGTGCATGTGCGTTTCTGCTCTCTGCTTCCGAACAAAGGGAAGCCGAAGGCCCAGTGCGCTGCACAGTGAGGGACCTGGGTTATCACGGACATGAGAGGGACATGGGTTATCATGGACATGAGACGGACATGGGTTATCACGACATGAGAGGGACCTGGGTTATCACGGACATGAGAGGGACCTGGGTTATCACGGACATGAGAAGTGACAGAAGTTGATCCAACAGTGTACAGTGCTCGTCAGAAATTTACACAGACTCAGGAAGAGAGAGGAAGCCGCCATTTTGTCACAGGTAGAGTGGGAGCATATCAAGTCTTCTATGGCTCTTTCCGATTTTGAAATAATTTGAAAATATTTCTAGTGTCTTACTAAGTATTTGCAGAAGAGTAATTACTGTTTTATTATGCATGATAAATACAAAATGGAAACATTTCTTATGTCAGAGAGAGCTGCTGGTTTGATCTATTAAACTACCTTTGCCGTTGGATAATTACATATTTTAATAAAATGATTTCCAGGAATAGGATATTCTCAGAATGAAACTGCAGCTATTGTCAAATTACACCATTAAATAATTTCAATAGGCTGGAGATTCCGGGACAGTATAACTTACTTTTGTTTTGTAACATTATGAAAATCAGAGAAAAATAGAGATAATGTTCAAACAGAGCTCTTTCTTGGTGTATTTGAGTTTATAAACCAAATGTCTTCAAATCGCATAATATAGAAAAAAACTGGGAAGCTGATCTTATGATCAGGGTTAATCCAGAATTTGTCTGGGCATAGACCACTAAATGAGTGCAAATTACAGAAAAACCATTTTGGTAAACCATGCAGGGACATTTCACTGAGGGTGAGGAGAAAAGAACAGGTCTGAAAACTAAGTACAAGCTAGCTGGAGGTGGAGCGGCTTAAGCAATGGTGCAGAGCAAGGTAAGGGGCCGGTGACACCTGTCCCTATGTGCTGGGTCAGGGATCGTTGTCCAACCTAAGGTCGCAGAGCCAGGCTGACCCTTCCCCATAGCATGCTGGGTATGCCTGTAACTGATGTCACCAGAAAACCAAGTGTGCGTGGCACTAGCTAAGTGTTTGCCAAGACAGCTGCTGGTATCCTATTTAGCCATAATCTACATTGACCCTGGACATTCCTGGGGACATGGAGCAGAGGGAGGAGAGTGCCCAGGGGTGCTGCCTGCCAATCTGGCCCCGGGAAGCCCATGGCAGAGTGGACACACACAGCCCTGCTGATCTGGCCCTGGGAAGCCCATGGCAGAGTGGACACACAGTCCCCCTATCTGGTCCCAGGAAGCCCATGGCAGAGTGGACACACAGCCCCGCCAAAATGGACCCCGGGAAGCCCATGGCAGAGTGGACACACACAGCCCTGCCGAAATGGACCTTGGAAGCCCATGGCAGAGTGGACACACACAGCCCTGCCGATCTGGCCCCGGGAAGCCCAGGGCAGAGTGGACACACAGCCCTGCCGATCTGGCCCCAGGAAGCCCATGGCAGAGTGGACACACAGTCCCCCTATCTGGTCCCAGGAAGCCCTGGCAGAGTGGACACACAGCCCCGCCGATCTGGTCCCAGGAAGCCCATGGCAGAGTGGACACACAGCCCTGCCGATCTGGCCCCGGGAAGCCCATGGCTTAGTGGACACACAGTCCCCCTATCTGGTCCCAGGAAGCCCTGGCAGAGTGGACACACAGCCCCGCCGATCTGGTCCCAGGAAGCCCATGGCAGAGTGGACACACAGCCCCGCCGATCTGGTCCCAGGAAGCCCTGGCAGAGTGGACACACAGCCCTGCCGATCTGGTCCCAGGAAGCCCTGGCAGAGTGGACACACAGCCCTGCCGATCTGGTCCCAGGAAGCCCTGGCAGAGTGGACACATACAGCCCTGTCCTTGCAGTAACAGACTACTTGCTTTACTCTTCCCTCTCTCCTTTAAACCCTTCATCTTTAAACTCCCTTCATCTGCCTTTCAGAAGAGTGGCTCTGGTCCCAATTGTGAAAAGCTAAGTTTAGTGACTTATAGGAGAAGCTTGCTGCTTATTTTATCTGGGGTTGAAGATTCTGAGAAATCTGGGCACCTTCAAAATCCCTCAAAACAGGAGTAGTCTTCCTCAGGAAAGCTGATGTCGGGGTGCTTGGCAGACAATGGAAGTATTACTGCGGAACTTCCCATGTAGCACTGCCCCAATTACTCTAGTCAAAGCGGATCTCTGTAGGCAGCTGTGACTTGTTGAGAATGTGTGCTTGACCCACTTGTTTCAGGGCCTTGGAAGCAGATTCAGCTGAAAACCTTGATTGCCTATTGTTTCCATAGAAACTTCGCACTGAGGGGCACCTCTTACCATGTAGCGGCTTAGGTCTGTGTGTGTGCCGCACACAGTAACTAACACTGATGGCTTGCTTGTAGGCAAGAGTGGGAAAGAAAACAATGCCGTCTGGAGCTACTGTCCTCTGGGAGTTGTCTTCTTGACTGAAGGTACTTACAACCTTGATTCACACAATGCAAGAGACTTCTCACTTCTCTCAACTCATTACCCTATTCAGACTTGCAGTTAGTAAAAAATGAGATAAAAATCATTTACCTGTCAGTGTCCTATAAATCAAAGGGTTTTGCTTGTTTATGAATGTCAGACAAAAGCAGTATTTATACTAGACGTTTGGTAATCTCACTATTTTTCTCTTTTTGTTTAATAACATGTTATGATTTGAAAGGAATGAACATTCAGTAAAATTGATTCAGAGTCTCAATTTAAGGTAAAAAAAAAAAATCTGACTACAGCTCAACTAATTGGCATTTTTTCCCAACTTCTTGGCTGTACGTGAGTTGGGGGTGGGATATGATTCTGTATAATCACAATGAATTTCAAGACTTTCCTGGGAATTCTGGAAAAAGGATGTAATGAAAATAAATAAAGAGGCACATGGCCCTGGCAGCTGCTGGAGGAATCCTGAGACCAGTGGGAGGGCACCGTGGCAGGGAGATCAGAGAGGCAGGAGGAAGCAAGCATTGTGGATGTTGATGGCATTGCTGGCTGGACCGATGCTCACCCGAGGCTCCGGGGCCTCTGGGACTCTTCAGTGTTTGACTCCAAACTTCTTTGTTGTTCAGTCCATTGTGGATAGGGCTTTTTGTTACTCTTTATGGAAAATTCATCTAAGAGAGAGAGGGGGAAAGAGAGAGAAAGGGAGAGAGAGAGAGAATCCTACTTACTGACGTGGTGTTTTCTAATGCAGTCGCTCTTGTTGGAGCTTTCCTGGGGGGACATTGCTGCCCCTGGGATGCTGCCACTCAGAAATCCCAAGCTGCAAAACTTCTACTTACCAAGGGGTTCACTCTGATGCTTTGCCGTGTCAGGCTTTTCCTGTGTTCTCACAGAACAAGACAGGAGAACACCTGAGGTGTCAGGACCTTATCCTGCTCTTCCACGGATGTTTTATTTGGGTCGAAGCAGTTTGAATGGAAGCAGGAGTTGTAGAATGTCAGTCATTTTGCTGAAGATGCTGTTGCTTCTCAGCTGGTGTAAAGCTCACCAGGCCTTTAACATCAGGTAAACTTGGACTACTCCTTTACCTTTTTGAGCAGATTAGCTTCTCTCTGAGAGTCTCATACCATGGTTTTGCAGATGCATAGTAACTCCTAATATCTGGGTTGTATCAACTAATAAGAGCTTTCACAATATTACCAATTGTTTTTGAACTTTCATGTGATAACAATACACTCTGAGAAGGGGTTGTGTTGCGCAGTCCAGTGATATGTCTTTTATCTCCACTGTTATGTGCAACTCTGTGTCCTCGAATGACCCCAGCAATTTGGTAAAGGCAGCAGATGGGCGGGGGGACTGCTCTAAAGAGGATTCCTAGAAAAATCAACTCCAGGCTTAACTTTTCAAAACTGTCAAATGTTAACCAGGCGGAGTAGATGTGATTTTGTGGTATTCTACAGTAGTAAGTACTGATTACAGAAATGATTCCCTCCAAGTGAATTCATTTCTAATCCCTCCACTTCCTGTTTAGACCAGGCCTCTTTTGTCCCCCTTACTGTCTGTTCCCCTCTGCTCTGAGGATCCCTGTGCAAAGAAGATCTTTTCTTTTTGAAGGTTTCCTAACAATCTGTTGTGACCTGTGGCCAGCTCAGGCATAGCAGAGCTAATACTGTAGCAGATTCCAGAACAGCAGGAGTTAGACTTGTAGCACGTGTGGTCTGGACTGCAGTTTCTGGGTAACACATAGACCGTAGTCCTGGCTCACTTTCTTAACTGCACAGAACACTGGATTTCCCTCGGCTTGCTTTACTCATTTCTAAGAAGGAGATGATCTGAGTTCCTCCCTCAGAGGATCTTTGTGAAAGCAGTGAGGTGATTGTGGAATGGTCTGGCCCATGATGAGATCTCAGCATCACGTAGGGACGGCTCACGATGCTGCTCTTGCCCATGAGAAGCAGCCTCCTGTGTTTTGTGGTGGGCATTTCCTTCCTTCCCGACCAGGGAAAAAGACCTTAAGTAGGCTCTCTTGGCAAGGATGAAGGCAGGCTGAATAGAGTGTGGGCAGCCATTGTGTTTATTTATTATCGAATGCTGTTCACAGGGCCAGGCAGGGCAGGTAAATGGCTCTTCCAATGGACCCGTGAATGGTTTTTTGGAATTAATAAATGTTTATGCTTTGCTATAGCTCATTGTTTGAAAAACTATAGATGAGACAGCCAGCCTAAGTTCAGGATTGCACCCCAAGTGAGCCATACCTGTACTAGCAGCTATCACTCCACAGCAGCACTACCAGCTCACAGTGGCTCATTGTTCTTCAACTAGTTAACACCTGAGTAGTTTAATATGTAACACAGAGACTGTTCCCTCCCCACCTACCGGAACTTGTTTTAGCGCACACCCACACTCATCTCCCACCTCTCCCATTACAGCCCCATCTCCTCCAATTATGGTTAACTATTTTTGCTATGCTTTTCCAGATGTGTATCCAGATGTCATCAGGCTGATGGCTGTACCTCATCCCTAAGCATGACCAAATGGAGCCGAAGAGCTGAGAGGGCTAAGGGGAGCAGATGGCAAACCTTAATAGTTGAGTACGGTACAAGAATTCACATTTAATTCTACTCACAAATTCACAGTGATGCTGAGACTCAGGGGTGCATTGGTCTGGGGAAACTCATGCCAACTGAGATATAATGTTTCTTTCCATGCCCCTGAAGTTGCTGGTACTCTTAATTTATTCCCTGAATATTCTAGAGGATGAACACACTCAAACTTGACCGTGAATCAGTGAAATCTTCAGGAAAACAAAACCCTTGAGAATATCACTTGGCACTACTTCTTTGGTTATGTGTGATCTTGGGAAGGGTTGCTCACGAATGCATGGCAGCCAAAGTGAGTTTTATCCACTTCCGTTATAGGAGGGGCTGAGGGGCTGCAGCCTCTTTATAAATGACATTTCTTACTGAAACTTATGCAGAGATCAACTCTCTCTTATTTTTTTTTATTTAAATTAAAGTCTGGGATATAAATAACTGCCTTTGCATTAGTTTCATTTACTGGGAGTAATTTTATTATTCATTGGAGAAATTATCATTCATCTTTGTGTGAGTGCTTCATAGCTTCATAATTTAGCATATGAAAGGTCTCTGCTGAATTCATCCCTTGGCTTCCAGCCTTTGCTGTGCTGGAAAAGTCTGATTAGGAAAAGAGAGAGACTCCAGTGCTGGGAACTCCAGGCTTGTAAAATGTTAATGGCTCCTCGTTGTTGTTATCCAACAATCGAAAGCAGCACTTTCTGTTTTGTGCTGATATCAAGTCAGTAAGCAGGGGAGAAGCTGTCTTCAGAAGCAGGATGCATACATTCTGCGGTGACTTCATTAGGAGCTTCAGTGTTAGGATTTGTAGTGTGCCAGCCACAGTCGGGGCGGTGTGATGTCACAGCGTTGGCACCTAGGAAGCGAGGGAGGATCATTCCTAGTGAACTCCGGAGTGCTGCTTCATGACAAATTAGGATATTTGACAAAGTGAGCAGTCTTTGAAAAAGCATGTCAGCGTGGGGCTGGTGCATGTGAAAATGTCTACATTTGTTGTGATACAAGATAACCTGCAAACAACATCAGGCACAATGTGTAGGTCCTCCGGGGAGGCTGTGTCTTTCCTATACCTAATTTTTCAGATCCTAGCAGATATCCTTTTTCCCAAATTAAAGCTCTGCACCCTTTAGCAGTAACTTCCCAGACCCTGGACACCTCCATTTTTCTATCAGACTCCGAGTTTGACCCTGTAAGTTCTTCATGTAAATATTTGTTCTACAGTATTTGTCTTCTATGTGGCTGATTCATCTCGCTTAGCAGATGGTTTCGGGGCTCATTCGTGTTGTAGCATGTGTGCTAGTTTCCTGTCTTTCACAGGTTGAATCCGAGTCTGTCGTGTGTACCAACTACCTTGTTTTCATAAAGTCGGTCGAATCATGGGCTGTTGCTCCACTTTGGTCATTATGCATCACGCTGCTATTGTTGTAAAGGCGCCCCCTGGCTAAGTTTGTTTCAGGTTTTTGTCTACATACAAGAATTCAGGAATGAGACATAAAGAAAGTTGAGCAGAGAAGCAATATGTATTTAAAATATATACACAAGGAATCTGTAGACAAGCATGAGAGAGAGGGAGAGTCACAATTAGCAGGATTTGGGAGTGATGTTTGGGTGAGGCTTCATTGAATGTTCACTGCAGGTGGTGTTGGGTTTTGAGTAGCACTCTTCCTTCCTCATTTTTGGAAATCTCAGGAGTGTCATAGCACGAAGTGCATGATGGAGGTGAGAGGATCATCCATGTGAATTTCATTATCGTGGCATTCTAATGAACTAAAGATCATTGAGTGGGGGCTGGCATGGTGCTGTAGCAGTTACAGCTGCCATCTTCTATGCTAGCATGCCATGAGGGCACTGATACATGTCCCAGCTACTCCACTTCTGGTTCATCTTCGTGCTAATCGCCTAGAAAAAGCAGCAGAAGACAGCTCATGGCTCAGGTGTTTGTCTCCTTGCCACCCACATGGGAGGGCATCCATCCCTGGTCTTTGTAACCATCAGGGGAGTGAACCAGTGGATGGATGAATCTTTCTCACTCTGTGTGCATGTCTCCCTCTATCTCTGTAAATAACTTTCAAAAAGTAAATAAATATTTAATTAAAAAGATAACTTAGGAGACATAGGCAGATATTTCTCAGCTGGTGCTGGTTCTTGCATTTGTGCAGCCCCAACAGCGGCTGCTGTCTGCATAGAAAGAAGGGGTTGATGCTGCATGTGAGAAAATATGTGAAGACTACTGTTCTGACTCTGACATTCATGGGTATGTTTGAACTCACCCCACAATCCTTGAACTGATAAACCTGCCTGTGCTCCACCCGTACACTCATGCCCTGGATTCCCACTTACCACACTTGTCCTGTCTGGGATCATGCAAATTGCAAGGTCCTGTCAGAGCCTCCTTCAGGTCGTGTCTCCACAGGGCTTCCTCTGCATGTGATCCAGCGGGATTTCCACATGTATTTGGCCAGGATGGTCTAGGCTGTATTGTGCAGGACTCGGTCTTTTCCTTGGACTCCTGTGGCTTCATCAGGCAGGGTCAGAGGGCAGCCGACAGTGAGGAACCCAGGTGTGCTCACTCGATAGCAGCAAGTCTGCAGGAGCATCAGAACAAGTTCTGGCACTTGGAAGATCTATATACTATGAGCGCTCAGCAAATGCTCCTTGTCCACCTTTGGACTGATTTTAACAAATGAGAGGCAGTTTGTGAGTGCAAAACACCCTAGTACTCAGAGGTGGGTTGTCAATACAACATTACTCTATGCCAAGAAGAGGGGAAAGAAGTCAAGGTCAAGTTTTCCTGACTCCAAACTCTTCTCCATCCTTCTGCACGTCGTTGCTTATTTGTTTTCTGAACAAGTTCTTCCCTAGTGTATATTGTCCCTATTCTCCTCTATTTTCACTAATTTCCTCTTATTTATGTGATTCTTCCCAGAAGTCCAGGAAAATCTAGATTTTAATTCTGACATTTAAAAAATTTTTATTTGAAAGGAAGAGTTAGAGAAAAGAATAGAAGGGGATCTTTTATCTATTTGTTCACTCCCCCCAAATGGTCACAACAGCTAGAGCTGGGCAGGAATGAAGCCAGGAGCCAGGAGCTTCTTCCAGGTCTCTGGTGTGGGTACAGCGGCCCAAGCACTTGGATCCTCTTGTGCTGTCTTCCCAACCGTGTTGCTGGATCAGAAGCGGAGCAGCTGCAACTCAAACAAACTGGTTTCCTGATGGGATACCGGTGCTGAAGGCAGGAGGTTTAGCTTCCTACTCCACAACACCAGCCAAAAATTTTGCCTTTTTTTGAGTAACATGATTGTGACAACCTGCACACTGTTTTCATCTCTCATATCATAAGCCATGTCTAGAATCCGTGTCCACTGAGTCAATGAACTGAACTTGTGTCTTGTTCACTTCCTATTTCCAGCACCAGAGATGGTACCTGACATGTTGGAAGGGGTCTACATCTATTTTTCAATCCATCCATCAACCCATCCACTCTCCATCCATCTTTGAACAAACTTTAAGATCATAAAATTAAAAGAACTTTCTTTGGGGTCTGAGGAACTGCAACCAGGAGATAGAGATCCAGGTGATACTGAATGGCTGTTCCAGAGAAGTGGGAGGCAGTGCTGATGTCTCAGTGCAGTAAAGCTTTCTGAATGAGAGACTTCTCTTGAGTCTTGAGAAAGAACAAGGGCTACTTTCTCAATAAGTGACAGGGCCATGCAAGTGATTCCAGATAAGGACCGAGTGAATGTGTGCAGTGAACATGTCCAGCACCCTCTGACATACCCCTGGACTTGCTGCCACAGTGAGCTTTTCCAGTTGTTACTTGTGCCTGGGGTCACGTGGCGCTGACCACAGGCTCATGATTCTCAGTTTTAGCAGCTTGAGACATGCAGCAATCCCTTTGCCTTAGTGGTCAGTGGTCTCCTGACTGTGTTTTGAAAAGCTTTCTCAATTTTCTTATCCAAACTTTCCCTTATTTTTTTATACTGTCTGCTGAGCTGAATGGTTTAAAAACAAACTCTGTGGAGATCCTTTGTGTAAATAAGCTCTTGACTAGAACCCTAATTAAAAAAAAACTGATAAAAATCATTGTTCTTCCAGGTTGGTGCTAAGGAGAGTTATCCTCCCAGCCTCCTCTTGTCTCTCAGGAAATCGGAACTTGGAGATGGACTGATACCTCTGCAAGCCTGACATTGTTTCACAATGTTCTCCATGGTCCCTGGCCCTGAGCCTGGAGGTCCAAGCCACACGCTCAGTGGACACCCAGTCCAGGGCAGAAGTGAGGAGAGTTTCGGAGGAGAACGTGGATATACAGGAAAGAGAAGGGCTAGCTTTCCAACCTGAGCACCACCCAATAAATGTTTACAAACACAGTAAGAACTGGGTGCATGGCCTCAGGAAAAACAAACAGCTAACAAAGAGAAACTGCCATGGAATGGATTTGAGCTGCTCTGCGTTGATAGCTCCTGATCCGGGAAGGGCTAGTGCTCTCACCTTAGGCAGAACCTTCGTTCTCCATGTCTCACCCGTGTGTGCCCCAGCCTGGGTCTGGAGACTGCACTGGAATGCTTTCATTATTACCAGGACCCTATGTTCCCTCCGCTTCTTTTATGGCAGGCCAGAGGAGAACCTTAGAACAGCTAATTTATGCCTGGTACTTCATTAGGTGGGATCACATTTCATTTAAGCATAATTTGCAGGGAAGGAAAGTGAGGCTCAAAGAGCTTAAACCAGCTGTCCCCACGCTCCCAGCGACAGGTGGCTCAGCTGAGTGTCAAACTTGTGGTGTCACCATCTGGCAATGAGTTGTGGGTGCTTCTCAGTTGGAGCCGACTTCCTGCCGCTCCTGGATACACAAGTGCTTCTTGCAAAACATTGCACGATGGCTGTGTCCAGTTAGCTACCATTTTCAGTCTCTAGGATAAACAGTGACTGCTTAGGGTTGAGTGTTGAGGAATCTCTGAGCAGAAAGAGGGGCAGCACTCAGCTCCTCCTGTGTGTGTGTCCATTGCTTGCCCTCCCCCTTGGGACACTGCAGTGAGTGCTAGCAAATCTTGGCTTTTCTGAGTCCTTTGAGGAGCCGACTCTATCTTAGGTCCCTGTTGCCTTAACTGGAGTTAAGCTATCCTAACATCCAATAATTGATGGTAGTTTTATTTTATTTTAATTAGAATTTTAGCCTTCCTCCCCACCTCGTCCTACCCATAGGAATTGCCCTGATTAATTAAGAATTGACTGCAATTCCATCAGCGTTTAATGATTTATTTTTCATGCTGCAATCCCAGTTTCCTGCAAGGCCTCTTCCCTCCTCTTGCATGTGTACCTCCTCTGGGGAGTGAGGTTACTAACAAAGGCTGCTTCATTTGGAACGTAGCCTTCCGCCTCTCCTTTGTGCTGGTTCAACCTTAGTTAAGCTAATATTCTCCTTGTTAGAAGTTGAAAGGGATGTTGCAGAAGGTAACACTTTTTTGTTTGTTTGTTTGCTTTAAGATTTATTTATTTTTATTGCCAAGTCAGATAAACAGAGAGGAGGAGAGACACAGAGGAAGACCTCTGTCTGCTGATTCACTAAGCAGCCACAACGGCCAGAGCTGCACTGATCTGAAGCCTGAGCTTCTTCCAGGTCTCCCACACGGGTGCAGGGTCCCAAGGCTTTGGGTCATCCTCAACTGCTTTCCCAGGCCACAAACAGGGAGCTGGATGGGAAGTGAGGCCACTGGGATTAGAACCAGTGGCCATTTGGGATCCCAGTGCATGCAAGGTGAGGACTTTAGCTGCTGAGTTACTGTGCTGGGCTCTGTTTGTTTTTGTAATCAGGAATATTAAAGAAGAAATGTTTTGATTGCCTTGGGGAAAGAGCCCATGTCCCCGTGTGGAGACAGAGCTGGACTGGGAGAAAGAAACAGGTGACTAAGGGAGGGCGTGCTCCGGGTGTGTCAAGAACAGGCAGTGGAATTCGAAACTGAGTGAACGGGAAATGGTACAAGCGGTGAATAAGATGCTTGGTTGTAAAGCTCTTCTTATCTTGAACTCTTTAATGATTGAAAAAGACTCAGCTCAAATGCACATTTGCACACACACATGACACTCTTCTTATTGGAAGATGAGTTCCAGGACCCCTTAGGCTCTAGCCCCAGTCATGGCCACAGTGAAACACTTGTTGCTTGTCCATCTCTGTTCTTGTGACGGGCCCCCTGCTCCCACTCTTCCTAACCATGCGGCTAGAGTGATTCATGGCTGCTCTTCATAGCGAGGTCTAATGACTGGTGATCCTTGTGGTTACAGAGCGAAGGGTGGCTGGAAGGCGAGAGTGTGGTACGTGGACACAGGTGACCCCTCTGCTCCTGAGACTCCTGCGACCACTGAAGTGTCCTTTGGAAGTTTACTCCTCCCTTAGGCAAGACAGTAGGATAAGACTGTCTTCTGTCCTGAAAATTTGGGGAACCTCCTACCTCGACCGTTTTTTTCTGAGCTTCAGGTTGCTATTCCAGGTCTGATTTTCCAGCTTGTTTCATAAGCTGATTTGCTTGTAGGCCTCTGGCTTCCTAAACTGGTCTCTGCCACGTGTGACTCCCTCATTATCGTTCAGTTGCTGCCAGTGTCTCTCTTGTCCCTAGTCCTTGTTGCACAGTGGTAGGCTGATCTTCGGAGGTGTGTGACGCAGGGACTCCCCAGAGAATGATACCGCCCTCCATGGAGGTGCTTAGTTACAGTGGTGCTCCTCAATGGAGCCTGTGATGTCCACATCGGGTAGCCTGCTCCCAGCCTGACTTGAGGCCTGATCCATGAGCTCCTTATGTCCCTGGATAATTAGAAAAGCTTGACACAGAGAGACTTGTTAAATGCTTGTACCTTGAAGCTTGCCTTGTTTGAACACACCTGATATTAGGAAGTCAGGGTTATCCTGGCCCCCAACAGTCAGGACCCACAAGACACTTGGGCCCCCTTGCATCATTCACCTCAGCCCTACATCATTTGTCTGTGACCACAGGCAAGGCCTGTCAGAGAACAGCCTGACTGTCCCCAATCTGAAATGAAGAATTGGGAACAATAGAGCATAGTGATTTTAAGTAATAATTTAGGATAATTTAAATTTTTATTTTGCTTTTATTTTAAATTTTATTTATTTAAGGGAAAGAGAGACAGAAGCAGAGCTACTGTCCACTAGTTCTCTCCCCAGCTGCCTGAAACATCTGAGGAGCCAGTTTGGGCTGAAGCCTGGAGCCTGAAACACAAGCCAAATCATCATGTGAATGGCAGGTGCCTTGCAGGTTGGAAAGCTGGGATCAGGAAGTCCAGGTGGCTATGATGTGGGATGTGCTCTCTCATGAGTAGGCTATGAAGACACTGACAATCGTGTAGTTCTATTGATAACTGAAACAGATGCTGGCCTGAGAAAGCTGATGCTCTTAAGATAAACAAACTTAAAACGTGGCACTGGCTTTGATTCTAGGGCAGCAGTCGGGAAAATGGAAAAGTGGCAGGGGACTGCCGGCAGAGAGCTGGCTGGAGGAGCAAGAGGTGGATTATTCGGAGCAGGAGGCTGGAGATAGGAGATAATTCAGGACAAGGCTAGTGGGGGCTGTGCATTTTGGTGCCAGGCAGAATCCCGTGCGCAGGGAAAGTAGGAAATGTACCTGATGTCCTTGCCAGTCTATCTGCCAGGTAAAAGGTGCTCCTGTCCTGTTAGCAGCCTCTTTCAAGGTGTGAGCAAAGAGATGACTTTATAGGGACTATGGACGAGCCATGACTACATTGGAAAACTCAACTGTTTCTCCTTTGTGGAGTTTCCAGCTGGTAAGATTCCCAAAGTAAGAAATAGCCTTGGGATGAAGGATCTATCCAGGTGTGCCTCTAAGGGTCTTTGTCACACTCCGGGGAGGATTTGAGCCTGTGCACTGTATCTGCTTTTCTGGACAGAAAGTATCCAAGAAGTGTCAAGGTGTTGTCTCACAGCAGCCCAACTTACCCAATGCAGGAAGAAGTCATCTAAGAAGGCATTGTGTTCCAGAGGTTAGGGCTTGCAAGCCTCAAAAGCACCATAGGACCCCATAAATCTTTAAAGATAGATGCGTTTGCAAAACTATTATCAGCATTGGCCTGAGATATTGAAAACCAAATGACACCCCATCTTCCAGCTTTCAAACAGGGGAGAAAGCAGACTCATAAAGCTCAGAAGCACACACAAGCTGCTGTTTTTGAAGATGGGAGTAAAGGCCTTGCCGCAGCAGGAACTCACAACAACCGGCTAAATGGTCACTCCCAGGCAGCAGAACTGGGCTCACAATGAGGGACAGTCCGTGCCACTCATAGCATATGCCTGGTAGCTGTGTTGCAGAACAACTATGTTTCTGCTCTTGCCTGTTTTAAGGTGGAACATTCTTCATAGACATTTTACATTTATGTCAGTTGCATGTGGGTTGCAAGATCAAATGGCTGTTCCTGTCTTGTCTGGGGTTTCCAGAGTCAGAGGAGCTGTGCCTAATGTCCTCTTTCATGCCCATTATCCAGGCTTCATGCAAGGAAGACGATCATGGACTTCAAGCCCAAGAGCATAACTGGCTAAGCATTTGGATGTCCTAGATGGTACTTGGGGGGACATTCCACTGGGGCCTGAGGGTGAGCTGCTGTACATGGTTGAGTTGCACTCCCAGCACTCATGCTATTGGTAGTCCTTTTTGACAATGAATCTGAACCTGGCCATTCTGTTTCTATGTTTATTTTTTATCCTGTACACCATTAGTGAGAGTCAATCAGACAGGCACAGGTTCAAAGACATTTGCAAATGGAGACTTGTCCTTTTAAAATCCAGTTTAAACAAGTCTGGGCTACCCTGCTGGAAAAGGAGAACAAGGAAACGGTGTCTTGCCTGACATTCCAGGAACACCAAACTGCAAGTGGGACCATTGAGAGCTTCCTGGTCTAAAACTGAGCGCAAGGTAATTGCACAGTGGGAGTGACCATGGGTAAGATCACCAGGAACCTGTGCAGCTGGGCATGGCCACGTTGCAGAGAGAGGAGCAAAGACACATTTACTAAGGCTGTTACATGGCGGTTGTTAGCAGGACACATACTTCCTAGGAATCCACATTCTGCTAGCATGGGAAGCCAGCCACAGTGGAGGGACCGTGGACTTTGCAGAAGAATGGTATACCTCAGAGCCTTTGTGAACTGGCTGCCAAGTGCCTCCAGATCCTACACAAGCAAAACAAAAAATGAGGCAGAATTGATGTTGAACCTGCTTGTTTTGTCAATAAATTCTATTCATTCTTGGACACATCGTCCAATAAAAAAAGGCTGAATTATGTCTAATTATTTATCCTTCTGCATAAATTATTAAAATGTATGTTACTTTTTGATTTGTGTATATACTTTAAATATTCTATAATATAATACCAATAATTATAGTAATGGCAAAATCAATAATAAATAGGTAACAATTAGGATAATAGAAGAGATTTAGGAATTTGTTTTTCTTTTTTCATACACATATACAAAGATAAATACACATGCATATAAATATGTGATAAATGCTTTCAAGCATAAAAATGTATCACAGTAGAGAAAAACTTGAGACATTGAATGAAAATTTAAGTTCAAAAGGAAAAATAATGTGAAAATTTCTCAAAGCCAAGAATTATTCATATATCAAACTGATTTTGCATTTATTTCATATTCACACATTATTTTTAATATCAATATTTAAATTTTTATTAATGTGTTATTCATGTGCATACAGGCTGACAAATTGTACAAGTCAATTTAAAAAGGTATAGGTATAAACAGTGCATTTTAAAAAAAGATTTATTTTGGAATGTCAGATACACAGAAAGGAGGAGAGACAGAGAGAAAGATCTTCTGTCTGCTGGTTCACTCCCTAAGTGCTCACAATGGCTGCAGCTGAGCTGATCTGAAGCCAGCAACTAGGATCCCCTTCTGGGTGTCCCAAGGCTTTGGGCTGTCCTCAGCTGCTTTCCCAGGCCACAAAGAGCTGGATGGGAAGCGGGGCTACTGGGACATGAACTAGCACCCATATGAGATCCTGGCAAGTGCAAGACAAGGACCTTATCCACTAGCTACCTCATTGGGCCCGGTAATGCATTTTTTAAAATTATTTTGTTGAGCAAATAAGAAAAGTTGTATTTCAACCCAGGTTACTTTTCTGTAGGTCAAAGTTCCTGAAAAACCCTAAAACAAGGTACACTCTGCCAAATACGAAATATCCTAAGGTAGCTCATGGTTTCCTCTCAGAAGTGTATTAAGATAAATGGATTATACTAGTTAGGGTGATTAGCATATTTTGTATATCAGATGAGGCCATGAATTGCTCCTTGGACTATTTGTTGTGCTTGAGTTTCTTCCTTGGTCTTTGATTCAGGTCCTTAACCTTCTTGGGTTACTTAGTTTGAAAAATGAACAGGAGTCCACATATTCTCCAGCTCACTGCTATCCACTTGCTTCCTGAATGAAAGCCTTCGGGAAATGTGATATTTGTAAAGCACTTTATAAAATCCCCATGGCTCACACATGAGACCGGCTGGAGCAGGCTTCCTGAACATAGCCATTGGCCTTTCTGTAGATATACCTTTAACGTCTGGTCCTTGCTGGGCTTCCAAGTCCTCATAGAGCTGTGTTACAGGATTTTATTGAGAATACAACAGGCTTCATTATTCAACACCCAGAGAAGAAAATTCTCTCTAGCTGTGAGTTTACTTATTGTAGTACTGGTCTGACATAATTAACCATGTTTTCAGTTTATTTTGTCAGCTAGAGGATTTCTAGCTAAGTCTCTGCATATTTCCAGCAAATACATAGGAAATAGTCAGAATATTAATTTTATTCTTTTAATAAAATGGCTTTGTGTTGCTTTCTCATTTCAAACTTTCCTGCTTGTTTGTTTTGAACTTAAGTTTATTTTGTTGTATTGTGTGTACCTCATTAAATGATTTAAAATCATACTTAGTTCAAGGAATACTATAAATAAATAAACAAACAAAATTGCTTTGGGGCGGCAGCAAATGAGAAACTCCTCACTGATATGTGTGCTGAAGAAAGAGATTTCATATGAAGTTTGTGAAGCTCAAACTTCAGAGTTTCTTGGTGTGTCAACTTCTGTCAAGGCTCCGGATGGAATTTGTATTTTGGCTTTTTTATTCTCTGCTACCTGAAAGCTAACCTACAGTCTAAATTACAAAAACTCCAGGTGCCACAAAATAAAGTGATACCCCAGGTCAAATGGCTTTTGGTAGTAGTAGAAATCACACAACAGATAGAAATGGAGGAGTGATAATTAGTGTCTGGTTGAGCAACTCAGTTGTATCTTCAATGGGAGTTGCTAAGTACTCACTCAGCCAATTAACTCAGTGGTCAGTCTGTATTCTTCCCAGGTTAAAGCTGGACCATATGCCAGTGACCATACAGTCAGTTCTATCATCCTTTACCTGTCAGAAAAAGGAACTTCACTGAGGGTGTGGTGACTCTTAATTCTCTGATTACTCTGAAAATGTATGTATGTATAATTATGTAAATATGGGTTTTTGAGCACAATTGAGAATACTCAGAAATCAGTTGATTGTTTTGTGGTCCTTTCTGGTTCTAGCATTTGGTGATTGAGGGAGGCAGCCATCATAGATTGGCCCCAAATCTATCTTGGTCCTCATTGAGGTAGTGACTGGTCTTTCAGGGGAGGAAAGCCAGAGTGGTGCCAAGAGCAGCTGTTGATTCTGTCCCAAATCACTTCAGAGAGGTGGTCCAAGATGGACCATGAAATGGAAAGGAGGTGATTATTGGTTGGTGTCTCCTAAACCAGTTATGGCACTAGTAGCTTCTTTTCCTTTAGGATTCTATTCAGATCTGAATTCTGAGCCTGGTGTATGGACCAGGTCTCATAATCTCCATGCATTTTCATGGTGATTTGTGAAACACATTGCAATTCTGTGAATTGCCTTTTATTTCTTCTTCTAAGAAAAGGAATAATTATCCAAAGGCTGCGTCATAACTCATTTTCTGTCATCAGAACTGAACAGGGTTAGTCATCAAATGAGGGAGCTTAATGCCCTGTTTGAACTGTCAAACCTGCAGGTAGGACTGGATCTTGGACTGTCGTCAAAGCCAACTCGGATGTGATGGCCATCTTCTCCCATTACTGTGACATGAAGAGAAGACGACAAAATGTATTGGGTCATTTGGCACTCTTTGAAGTGCAAGATACCTAGTGTGTTACTGACAACATGACCCCTTCTGCTGCCTGACTTTTATCACTTCTATAGGAATTGTAGCTTCAGATTTGCTGAACTGTATTATTTAGAAAAAGATAACTTTCTGTCCTTGTTCACTGAAGTTGGACTTTGTAATTACTATACTTCTGCTGTTCTGCTTCCGCCTTGCACTCACTGTGGAATTATTTTTTCTTCTCTTGTGCTCATTTCTCCATCCTTTCTGTGGTTTAGTCTCCTAAGGGGCCTCTTTGTCTTCAGTCTTCTCCCATTCATGTCTGTTTCCCCAGTGGTTCTCATCCTGCAATGGCTTGTGCAGCTGATTCCTGCAAGTCCTGCAATCAGTGCTGTGCCCACAGACCAGGGAACATTTTATGTTTCAAGGTCAGCATTGATCACTCTTTCTGTGTCCCCAACTTCCTCAACCAAGTTATTCTCTATTTGTTCTAACAAAGTGTTCTGGAGATTATCTTATCTAAGGAGTTTTCATTGAATCACCTCCTGATACTACCCATCCCTCTTAGATGGTTCTTCCTGTTCTTCTGTGTGTGTGTGTGCGTATGTTTCTTGATCTTGTGCCCAACCCTATCACTTACTTTTGGGCATCACAATTATTAAGATATAATTCGCATAAAACACAAATTAATTGTTTCAAACAAATCATTCCAGTAGTTTTTAGTACATTCTGAGTAATGCCACCATCACGTTGATCATTCCAGAACATTTTAATCATCCACAGTCTAAAACTAGAAGAGCCCAAATGTTAACCAATGAAGCAGTAAAAGGCAGTAAACCCATACAATAGAATATTACTTGGCTCTAATAAGGAAATAAATATTGATGCATGCTACAAGAGGAGTAAAACTTGAAAACACCATCGCTGGAAGGAAGCCAATCTTCTGTACATTGTTTTGTAATTGCTGGTTTCTATTTCTGTCTCCTTCATTAGACGGTGAACACCACAATGTTAGAGAATATTGAAAGCGTGCTTTATCCCGCGTGTAGTATTTTGGTATGTAGCAGGTGCTCTGTAGATATTTCTTGGTTGACAACACAAGGAATTAAATAGTAGAAACTAAGCCAAACACAGTGGAGAAGTATAAGTAAATACACTCAGACTATATGAGAAGAAACCAGATGTTGCTTGGCTCTTGCAGTTCTTAAAATAAGATGAACAAGAGCAAATTATGGGTGACATATTTTTGTTGGAAGCATCTTTGTTCTTCATGTTCATCCTTGTTTTTGCGCCTGTCGGCCTTCGAATAACTGAGCCTTCTTCCTTTTACTCTGTCAATGTTGCACCTAGAAAGAGGACAGTGGCTTGAAGTCGTTGCCTGTTTTCTTTAAGACACTCTTGGTTAATCCTGTCACTTCTCTGGCTGAGTGACCTCCCAACATTCAAGTTTTCATTCCCTGCCACACGGAAAGTGTGAGATCTCAGCCTTAGGCATTTCCTCCGTGTTGTCTTCAGCCTGTTTCTGCATATTTAGGGTTAGGGCTTTTAGGTTTAGGGTTAGAATTTAGTATTGGAGTTATAATTTGGAATTAGAGTTAGGGTCTTTGAAAGGGGCTAGAAAAGACATCATTTTCCTGAACCTGGCTGACTGATAATGTATCTTTCTTTCCCTGAGCTTGGCAAACTGGAGCTGTCTTCCCACTCTGTTACCTTGGGACTTGAATCTGTCTCCGCCCTGGCAACTCTGAAGCTAGTGTACTGTCTTCCTCCTCCGAGCTTCCTAGATCCTCTAGACTTAGTGATATTGTGTTATCAACATTCCCTTAAGGCCTGGTCATTTTCATCTGTTTGTCAGGACTCTGGCCCCTCGGTTGTGGTATCCTCTCCACACTGTGCTTGTCTTTCTGCAGAGACCCTCGTACCCACACGCTTATCCTGTCCATCCTGCTGGCTTTGTCGGCTCTTTGCCTCTTTATTACCAATAGACAGCTTTCTTCCATCTAACACCACCCATATTGCTTTCATGGTAAAATATAACCCTAGTCTTTTTAAGTAATTATGTTAACCCTGAATTTCTTTTGGTAAAATGGCTAGAGTAAAGCATGGATTTTTCTAAGGTGTTGTGGTAACCAATTTCATAATTTAAATTAGATAAGTTAGTAACACTATCAAGTTGCTGTTATTACTTGTGCTGTGTAGGTGAAGACAATCATGTCTGCCTTTCCAAGCATCTTCTTTCTAACGGCTTCTTGGGATAGTAAGAAACTAGGAACCACCAACCTGTTTGTCCTGCTGTGTTACTTCACATAAAATTAACTTCCCATGTGACAAGCTACTATAAAGGCAGAGTTACAGAGCGAGAGAAAGAGAAAGAGGGAGAGAGAATATTCCATCCACTGGTCACTTCCAGATGGCTGTAATGGACAGGGTGCCATCCAAAGCTACGAGACAGGAGCCAGGAGCTTCATCTAGGTCTCCCAGGTTGGGGTCAGCTTTCATTGCTTTCCCAGGTACATTAACAGGAAGGTGTCTCAGAAGGGGAGCAACAGGTCTTGCACCAGGGCCCATTTTGAAATTTTAGTGTTGCAGGCAGTGGCTTAACTTGCTATGCCAAAAAGTTAGCCCCCCATGGTGCATATTTTTTTTTCAGAATTGAAAGGAAAGGTTTTGGTTAGTAGAGGAAATGAGTTTTATATGATTCATTCTGGACTTAAACCAGACAAGGTTGTCTGAGCTGAACACTTTGCCACTTATGTCCTTTGCAACCATTTTTGGCTTCTTTATTCTTCTCAGTGTTCTTCGTTGTTTTTGTTGTTATTGTTTGCCTGTATCCATCTGGACCTTCCCTGCAACTTTCCCTAGTCTCCTGATTGTGTGTGTATGTGTGTGTGTGCAAGTTTTAACATGCTCCTGTTCCCATAATTTGCTTATCAGTGCTTCTGATTACTGTTATTGTTTCTGGAACTCTCCCATGCTTTCAACCTTTGTGAATCCATATTTTCACTCATTCAGATACTTTTTGAAATGCCGAGCAGAGGTTGGCTACTGTACTGCATGCTGAGGAAACAGGAGAGAATGTTTACCTTTATGATGCTTATTGGAGGATTAAAACAAGGTTTTCAAATGGCAACCACAGTAATGTTACCAGAAATGCCCGGGGGGTTCTTTCCTCAGCTTAGTAGAGAAATAAAAAGTCGGGAATCTGTTGTAGACAGAAAAGTTTATTTGCGAAGGGACCACGTGAGCAGGGAAGGGAGAGGGAGGGGGAAGCACCTCCGGAGAGAAAACCGGGAGGTGGGGTGCCTCTCGAAAGGGGAGGGAGAGAGAGACACCAAAGGTTTGAAGAACGGTCTTAGGATTTTAAGCCTTCCTTGACCCCTCCTTGCTAGGTGGGGAACCTACAGGTAAGATGTTCCCCATTGGTGGTCTCTTAATTAATTAGCAAATGGTGGGCAATGCTGGTGCCGCCCACCTGAAAGTGTGGCCAAGACCTCAGCAGGCCTGGATGGTCTCAAGTAAGTGGTGGCAAACATTCATTGAGCATTTACTCTGCGTCAAAAGTGATTCTAAATGCTTACTAGTCATGAACTCATTTAATGCATCTTAAAGATGAGGAAACTGTATCTCAGAGGAACGTGCCAAGTTCATGAAGCTTGGCAGGCAAGCTGGCTCTAAACTGAGCATGTGTAGTGTCTTGTAGAAGTTTCTGATTATTGTTGGAGATGACCTTTCCAAGATTCTCTGCAAGTTATCCATATGACCAAAGTGTGTGAACAGAGAACATGGTGCTGTGGTTGTGATTAGGCATTTCGACCTCTGACCTTTCTCAGATTCTGCAGAGGCTGTCAACATAACCAAAGTGCGTGAACACAGAACATGGTCGTGATTAGGCATTTCGACCTGTATGTATCTGATGCTTGAGTTTGTGTTCTGTTAGATGCATTTGTACTTCAGTTTGAGTTGGTGTGAGTTAGCATTATTAATCTCATTATGGTCTGTAAGTAGACAGTGAGGTGTTGAACTTTCTTGTAATAAGAAGCACAAAGTTATATGAGGAGGGAACACAGGGATAAACTGTTTTGAAAACATGCTAGATTTACAATTTGAATTATTGGAAAGTCTGGGAGGTAGAATGACCTTTGGGCAGAATTAAAGCCACTGACAAAATGAAAACAAAGCAAAAGAACTCAGACTTGCAAGGAGTATGTGACTGGAGAGTGGGAGCTGAGTCCTGTTGCCTTGAAGCCTAGTGGTTAGGAGCGAGTACAGGATTTGAGAGCTGCTGCTGCTGAATCTTTGTGGCGCCTTCACCGTTGAGTCCATCTGCTTGTCAGCCTGAACCAGAAGGCATCATAACGCGTTCATGGAGGTTTTTGGAGGTAGGGTGGCGGGCCAAGCTGTCTCAACTTCCCAGTGTAGCCAGAAGCAGCTTTACTTTTTTTTGGTACATGCTCAGATGGACCTGCAATGTTTAATCACAGCTTTTGAAGGACATATTCTTACTCGTTTCTTACGTCCACACCAAATCATGATCTGTAACATCAAAAATAGATCATTACCAAATAATTAGTATTTGCCAAATCTACTGTTGTGGAGAGTGGGAAAGATGACATCGGACACAAGTGTAGGGTGTTAGTCTTTATTGGCCAAGTTTGACAACAGCAGCTCCTGCTACACTCTAGCAGCCACTGGGCAGGGTGGCTGAAGTCACGGTTTTTCATCTCTGATCCTGCAATCAAACTGAGAAGTATGCAGTACAAACACAGTTTCGATGCCAAGTGCAAGACACTCGGTTAGTTAAGTGCAGGAGGCAGCAAGGGAGCTGCTGCAGCCCAAAGTTTCCACATAGTTAATTAACTGAAGTAGTGGGGTAGGAGGCAGGAAGGGTCTCTGGAGCTGGTTTCTGCGCTACCGATTAAATCAAATGGTTGCACCAGAGGCAGGAGGGGCAGGGTGCATATGGAGCCGCTGGAGTCAGTTGTACACATTCAATTAAGTTGAATGGTGCAGGAGGTGATAGGAAGGGTGGGGCAGGGAACCTTCATTTTTGCATTGTCATGCTGTCAATTAACCTGGCAAGTGAATGCAAGCTATCTTTTGCTGCTCCCCATCACACCACTCCTCACATCTGTGTGTCATGAAAGAAATAATTAGTGGGGCTGGTGTGCAGGTGGAGCTGTTGTCTGCAGCCCCTGCATCCCGTGTGGGCAGTCCTTTGGGTCCCTGCTGCAATTGCGTTCCAGTTCCCTGTTGATTTTCCCTGAAAAGCACAAAGTGCTTGGGTCCCTGACCCAGCTCTGGCCATTGTGGCTATTTGGGGAGTGAGCCAATGCATAGATCTGTTTCTCTCTCCCACAAACTCTATCAGTAACTCTGAGATAAATTAATGAATAAATAAATCTTTAAAAAAAAAAGGCAGAAATCTTTTGACTTGTGTACACTTTGGATGACTGGTTTGCATTTTGCAATTGAAGCTTTCTACACTTGTGAGATGAAAGTATTAAAGCAGGGGTTTCATTCTGGTTAGGTTGCACTAAATAGCCCAAAGTAGTGCTAAGAAATAGATGAATAGTATTGAGCAATAGTTAAGTAATAAGTAGAAGTCTAGCAATAAAGAGAACAGAGTTAAGTTAGTGACAAGGGAGTTGCAAAAACATGTAAGTGTTAAGAGATACATAAGGTAATTATAGTAACTAAACTTAAGGGATAGTATTAGATGAATGATTAGTAATAAGGTAACTGAATCAAGATAGGTTGTGCTAAGAATAACATTAATTAATTAATTGCTAATTTAACTGCTGATTTGGCTTCTGTAATAAGTGCTCAGATTGCTGCATAGAAAACTAAGGTAAAGCCATCACAGGCCTCGGGATGGCCTGCGCCTAAGTTTCAGCTTTCTAGAATTGATGCAACCACTTCCCCGAAGTGGGTTGCCACCCATCCTAGAGAGAGCCGACCAATCAGAAATGACCTGGAAAGTCTCTGGTTAACAGGTGGTCACAGGTGATAAGGGCTGACCAGTCATAAATCCTACCTACGTCTGTTCATCGAGTTTGTCAACTATTCTTGGCATTTAGTGTTATGTAACCAAAGCCATATTAAACTGTGTAAGAGGTGTGGACAGAGTCCTTGTCAAGACTCCACCGTGTTGGATGAGACTAACACCCTAGTTCAAGCTAGCAATAAAGTCTTTTTGCTTTTGCATTGTTGCGTGTGGAGGTTGTCTGTTCACGACTGGGGATAAATTCTGGACGCAACAGGCTGAGGTCATTGTTACTATATTTAGATATATTTGTGTTGGTAGCTGCACTTATGTGACCAAATACTTACAATACATTTAACAAGATCATGTTTTTTGGAAGGCACAAGGAAGCATTCATATATCACTTGTCCATCGCTTCCTTAGACACCGAAAACAAAGCCAGTTGCAGTACTGGTGATTCACATTTTCACTAGGTGTGAAAAGATATTTCCTAGAGAAGAGTAGGTACAAGTAAAACCACTGGAACATTCTAGGGGAGGGCGCAGTAGCAGAGGAATGCCCTCTGGCCTCTGCTTCCACAGCCGTGCGTGGTGATGCTTCCCAGCTGCTTTCCAGTATTTTCTGATCACGTCTTCTTCACAGCTCCACTGATCACCTATTCTTCGGAGGCAACAAGGCCGTCCAATATGAATTGATCATGCGTTCAAGACAGGCTGTGTAAAGGTTATGTTTGCTTTATACATGTGCTAAAAAGAATGGGTATTGTTTGTGTAAGTGAAGAGATGGGTTCTCATGCACAATATGTAACTTACAGCAGATACAGTTTTCTGTGTCTGCTGCCAGAGCTACCGACTCATCAGTTTGTTTATTTATTTTCTCTGCAATGGATAAAATGGATAATGTCCTGCTAGGTGGACCTGATCAAGGGGCAGAGCCAGAGAGAAAAATTATTGCTATCAGTTTGGGGGAGTTCTAAAGAGGAAGTCTCTGATGGAAACAGTTCACTTAGGCCTGGGAAAGAAGTGCGAACTACAAGAGAAGTGATCCAGGCAAAAACACGGTATGTCCTTGTAAAGGACATGTGGCTTTTCGGAGGGAGACACCTCGGTGGGTGTACGAGGCCATGCAAGCCTCACGTTGGAACAGTTGACTGTCAGAAACAGCAAGACCCAGCCAGAGTGTGAAGGAAGCCCAGAACTGGGGGTGTGTGAGGCTGATCCTTCCGGAAGCCATCAACTAGCGCAGTGGAACACCTGCATCCTTTCGTGCTGGGCTACCCTGGCAGGTGCTGCAATAATCACAGAAGTCCTGTCTGTTAGGGTGGAGTCAGGGATGTGGATTGATTCTAGGCCAAGTGGGAGGACACACTGCAGAGAAGGTCATGTTGGAGTTGGTGCCTGAAGACGCAAGGGTGTGTGTTTGTTGCCCCTCTGTGTGGAAAACAGAAAGAAGAAATACATGCTGGGTGTTTTGTGTGGGAAGAATGCTGAGGATCATAGTGTGACCATAACCCACAGAGCTCCCTGGTGTTGCCGGCAGTTTAAATGCACAGTTTGCGTTTCAATCAATCCTGTAACATCGAGAGACTGCAGTGATAAAATTTCTGACCCCCAAAGAGGCAGGAGAGTATACACAGTGATTTTGTTTATGTGCTTTTACTACCACATGAGTAGCTCTCCATGGTTTGCTTCTTTTTGAAATAAATAGCAAAATGTATTCCTATTAATGTTAGTACATGGAGTGTAAAGTATAAGCAATAATATGGATGAACCAAATGGAAGAAAAAACTGAAAAGGAGTACTATTAAATCTTAACGAAGCAGCTCTTCTCTATGTAAGCAGCATTTTAAAAGGAAATTTGAAGCAATTATTTTAGATGTGGGCACTTAATCGACTTTAGGTGGCTCCAAATATGGAGATGAAGGAAGGTGCCATTGGTGCAAGGAGTTTGCTTTCTTCCTGTTTCCCAATCTATACTTCTGTCGTAATGCATTTACACACAGACTTTCATCTTGTTAGAGTAGAGCTTTTGCACTGAGAGGGAAAGTGACCATGTTGTAGGAGCTAGTCCTTTTTGATTAGGTACTGACTCTCCAAACCATTTACTGCGTCGTGAAATATGAGGGCACTAAAACAGTCCTTAGGAGGACCTGTTGTGGCCCTGTTTATGGATGGTCATTGTGCGCCAGGAGGAGAGCCGTACATGGATCCTGGCTTAGGCGATGATTTCAACAGAGGCCTCCCTGGAAATTTCACAGGAATAAAGTGCATGATTAAAGTGTCTTCCACAGGAGATTGCAGAAATATAAACAATCATAATTCACCGAGCTTGAACCAAGCCAAATGAAATAACTGGAGCACTCTGAAGCCACCTGAACATCAGTGCTTTTGGGCACAGTCAGTCAATCAAACTGTAAACCCTCCTCCAGGACCCGAGGAGTGTAAGGTGCTGGGAAAATGTGAAGATGCCAGCGGTGTGGGAGTGGTCTGTGAACTACAGATGACACTGTGAAATAACAAAAGCAATGTTTCCTAATTACTAGTCATGAAGATTTAACAAATATTTTTAAAGATTTATTTATTTTTATTGGAAAGGCAGAGAGATAGAGAGAAACATCTTTTGTCCGCTGATTCACCCCCAAAGTGGTCCCCACAGCCAGGGCTAAACTGATTCCAAGCCAGGAGCCAGGAACCTCTTCTGGGTCTCCCATACTAGTACAGGATCCAAAGGTCTTGGACTGTCCCCTACTGCTTTCCTAGACCACAAGCAGGGAGCAGGAAGGGAAAGGAACAGCCGGGACATGAACTGGTGTGGCTTATTTTTAAAAGTATTAAAATTCTACAAATACACATGTTTTGAGAAATATAGATATGGAACTTTCACACATGCACGGCTCCTTAATTTTCTGCATTAACTTTTAAATATTAAGGTTTTGTTGAGACACAGGGGGAAATGCATGCATGTTCTTACAGGCTGAGCTCTTCCCGCATGAGGGAGCCATTTTCTATGTGCTCGTGGAAGCAGGTGTGTGTCCACACGAGTGTAGTTCTGAATAATTCAATTTAAGTATCATCATCATCCTTTCTTATGGGTACTATTATAGATTTTAGTGTTTTATAACTCTTCAGATAAGGATCATCAGCCCCAGTTGCTTTCATTTTTTAAATTTAATTAGGAAAACATAAAAGACCCCAAAAAAGTTAGTGGAAGAAGAAATAAAACATGCATAAAAGGGAGGAAGAGAATTAGAAAAACAAGGTTCAAGGTGATGGTCACTTTGTTTGGGAGATGTGGGAATGGCATAGGCATAGGAAGTAAATGGTAGGATAAAAATTACTATTAAGGCAATTAAAACCTGCAAAGGGAAAATAACATGGGAAAGTAACTCTACCCTGAGAACTTGGAACCTTGAAAACGCTCTTACACCCCTCTCAAAACAAACACAGCTAGGACTAATCCAGTGAAAAATTATAATACAGGCTAGAGGGAAGGCAGAAGTTATAGACTGTGTTCATAAACAGAGCCAAGACCAAAAGAACATTAAATAATATAAAGACATAATTGAAGATAGCACCCATGTTGAAGATATCTAATATTTTTGTTTCTATCTACCAAAGAGGTTAGGTTGATTGTAAATAGCTAGCTGTCTGCAACAGGTAAAGGCGGTGACTGAATGAAATGTACGGCTTCAGCACTTGCTCATTTCTTTACTTTGTCTCTTGGAAGGGTAGTTTATAGACGACCAGGCTTTAGGAGTTGGTGGGAGGGCGTTTTCCATGTCTGGAACCAACTTGGTGTGCAGCCCTGGCTAAGCTGGGCTCTGGAACTACTCGCTCTTCATTTGTAATTCTATTTTAAGCTTCTTCCATGAGTGCAGGCATTGCCGATAAAGTAGGAATGCTGTTGGGTGAGGAAGCAGCATTGCAGAGCACCAAGGAGAGAAATGCTTTCCTGAAAAGAGATAATGGAAGTGTTTTGAAAATCACAGCATTGTACAGGTACTGAAAGTAAATATTAAAATTATTCGTTTTCCCATATAGATTGTATACTTGGGGGCAGAGGGTGGAGGAGAAAGGAAAAAGAGGTAACAAATACATCTTAATTATTGAAAGTGTTTTTCTGCACTCTTCAGCTATGAAAAATAAGTTAGCAGACATTTTATCTCCTGCATAAAGAAACTGAAATAGCTGTTCACCTGTGTCATTTTTTTTTCCCAAGTGAATTCCAGTCTTGAAGCGGAAATGCCAACTTGTTGAAATGCCATTAATTTAATAAATCATATGTGGTTGAACCCACACTGAAACCTTTGTATTTAATGAAGTCCAACCTAGGCATTTGAAATCCTAGCAGCATTTTAGGGTTCTTGGTTTTTCTTTTTCCCGTTGAAGCAATGCTTCCTCTGTTTCAGTTATGATCGAGTTGGTAATGCTCTGTATGGTTTTTCTTCTTTTCCCTGCCTTTTGGGTTCTCCTTTTCCTAGACTCTGGCTTAACTTCCTTCATAAAGGGTTCTGGGAAGATTCTTGGGTTTTGCCTAGCTTGGACCCCATTCACACATGATTGTTAACTAGGTTCTGATAATTTCTGTGCATGAGTTTCCTCTTGTAAAGATTTTAAGGATAACAATTACACTGTATCCTTTATTTCATGAGAACTAAATATCTGAAATCTTCTATTTGCAAATATAATATTTGTAGTTCTGAATCTCTAAAAAAATCACGAAACACAGCAGTTTATATTTTCTGAGATCCAAATTTAGGTGAGAAGCTGACATTCATGAGCCAATCGCCTTGTGTTCAACATTGTTTTACTTCTCACTAGATGTAATAAAGCAACAAAAACATCTGTTTCTGGGAAATGACAAAAATACAGCTTTGTACAAAGATTTGTAGGGCAGTTCATATTCTTTCTCTGTGCCAGGAGCTTATTGCATGATGCTGGCTAATGATCTTCTCTTTGCTGTGACTCGCCACGCAGCTACTCTCGGTGATATATTGTGATAATCATTATTGCAGTGCATCTCCATTTCATGATAGCCTTGCCTATATTATACAGATCCTCTAAATAAATATGTGTGTATACATATATGCATATATTTATATTTACCTATATGTATCGTGTGTCAAAAAGTTAAACTGGTAACTTGCGCTAAAGGAATACATGATTGTGCTAACACAGGGATAAATGCCAGGAGGCTAAGAAGGAGAAAGGGGACAGGGAGGAAGACCTTTCTATACCTACAAAAATGTATTTTGGAAAACAATTTAGAAAAATACAATTTCCATTTAGAAGATTCTACTCTGATGAGTTGTGTAGGTGTTACAGATGTTGACAATTCTGTACTTATTCTGCAAATACGTCTGTTGGTTAATGTCGTTACCCTAGGAGTACCATGGAGCCATCGGTTAATGTCGTTACCCTAGGAGTACCATGGAGCCATCGGTTAATGTCGTTACCCTAGGAGTACCATGGAGCCATCGGTTAATGTCGTTACCCTAGGAGTACCATGGAGCCATCGGTTAATGTCGTTACCCTAGGAGTACCATGGAGCCATCGGTTAATGTCGTTACCCTAGGAGTACCATGGAGCCATCGGTTAATGTCGTTACCCTAGGAGTACCATGGAGCCATCGGTTAATGTCGTTACCCTAGGAGTACCATGGAGCCATCGGTTAATGTCGTTACCCTAGGAGTACCATGGAGCCATCGGTTAATGTCGTTACCCTAGGAGTACCATGGAGCCATCAAGGGCATGGTGGTAATGTACCTTTCTGATTTTCCATTTTCGCTCAAGTTTTATCACCAGTTTATTCATTTTTTGGGGGACAATGTGCTGGGATCCATGCAGTGGGTGTGGAGAACATGAAGGTGTGAAGAGAACTGTTCCATTGCAGGCAAGGCTGTCAGGAATTTCCTGCTGCATGGCAAGGCCTGGTGGATGACTCTACAAGCACCTGAAGGCCTTGCCTGCAATGGAACAGTCCTCTTCACACCTTCGGGTCCCCCACACCCACCACACGGACCCCAGCAACAACGTCTTCCAAATATGCAAGTCTTCAAGTTTTTATTTCTTCGTTCAAGTCAAAGCGATGCTGCATGTAAAAGTAGCTAGTTGAGCTTAAACCATTTCACAAAAACCCAGCTATTTCCTTGAAACAATAATCATGCTCCCATGTGTAGCCAAAGAACTGCCACACTTCCTGTGCTATCACTTGAATTTTAGAATGTATACTTGAGAACTTAGGTTTTTAAAAAAATTGTGGGTCCTGGTGTAATGAATTAATTGGCTAATTCTCCACTTGTAAACACCAGCATTCCATGTGGACATTGGTTCATGTCCCTGATACTCCAGTTCCTGTCCAGCTCCCTGGTTATGGCCTGAGAAAGCAGAGGAGGAAGGACCAAAGCAGTGGGATCCTATATCACATTGAAGACCCCAGAAGAAGCTCTTGGCTCCTGGCTTCCAATTGGCTTAGCTCCAGCTGTTGTGGACATTTGGGGAATGAACCAGTGGATAAAAAATTCTCTCTGTCTCCTTCTTTTGGAATATTTGCCTTTCTTCTAAAAAAATCTTTAAAAAATGTATATTAATGTTTCATCAAGGATCTTCCCCAACGCTGTGTATCTTATCTGTAGGTGTAATGGAGTTGAAGAACGATGACTTTTCTCAAGTCTCTCCAGTTCTGGATCTGCAATCCTTTGCTGCAAAGTGATGAACAAACAATTATTGGGAAGTTGAGTCTGGGTACCAGGTGGAGAGGGGGAGTGAGAAAGATTGGAGAAGAAATGTTAATACCAGAAACGACTACATCAACTCAAAGAGTGGAAAGTTTCCAAAATTTTATAATTTTATATTGAAGTTACTCTTCCTGATGAAGTCATATTTTGTTCTTTTATGTGCCAAATAAGATAGCCTTCACATGTATGAACCGAAACCTACCCCCAAAAAGCGATATTGATAGAAGCACAGCTGCTACAACATTTGAAGATTATGTAGATTTGCCAAATATGTGCATGAACAATTAGAATTTGAATATTGTATAAGTTTGCAATTGTACATGCATGCTTCTCTATACTCTGTCAAGTTGGACGTTTCCAATTGATATGTAGCTTCCATACGGAAGAACACACCCCTGGGCGGCCAACACCCGGAACAGAGCAAGGGATCTTCCAGCACGCTGTCGCCCCACTGCCGCCTCTCCAGCACAATCCGTCCTCTCCCGTGGCTCAGCATGTTGGTAGAGGACAACCCACCTCCCACTCCTGCAAGACAGCCAGTCACCTCTGTTTCCTGTTATCTCCTCGCACATCTGTTTGGTGTCTCACATCTAATAATCCTCAGGCCAAGTTATTCTCTCACTCACCGTTTGTTCACTGAGCAACCTGAGTCAAGTGGCAGGCAGGTCTTCTTGTGTTTCACTAGTTTTAAAGTTACTGTGCAAGATGATTGTTTGAGTCATTATTCGGATGATTTTCACGATTATCAACTAGTTCTTTTTTTAAATTATATCAATTAGTTTTTCATTACATTTAGCAGGTGATAAGGCTAAAAATATACATTGAAGGGTTTCCATTAATGGTAGTAAAAAAAATACTTATTTGAAAAGCAGACAGAAACAGAGATTATCTACTTGCGCACTCCTTAAATGCCAGCAGCAACCAGGAGCCCAGAACTCAATGCGGATCTTTCCGTTTGGGTGCTGAGGACCCGGTAACTTGTGCCAACTGCCTCTTGGGGTGTGCACTAACATATATTTGGAATTGGAAGTGAATCCAAAAATTCCAGTCTGGAATGTGGGTTTCTAAAATGGGGGCCCGACCGTAGTACCAAGCATCTACCTTACCTATGGCAGGTTTTATATGAAGCAAGCTGCTTCTTCACGGGCTGATGGGAGCCTCTTCCAGGTAGCTCCTGAGTCCTTTGGGCACAAGTCTGTTTTTTTTTTTTTTTTAAATAGAGGCCTTGTTTTAAATCAGGCTCATGTTCTACAGTTTTAGCTTTTGACCTGAAGCCAGTCATTTTTCTAAAAAGCCTACATTCTGTGTTACTTTTTTACGAAAATGGTATTTTGGAGTCCTGATCTGGGAGATAGGCATGTCTTTCTAGGGGCAGGATCCCTGGGTCTAGAAGTTCTTAGCAGGAGACAGAGCCAGATTTAAATCCAAAGATAAAACACCGGAGGCATTTATGCTGAAATTTCCACTTCAAATTCAGGAGTACAATGTTCCATTTGATCACTTCTATTGCAACTGTATCTCCTTCCTTCTCACTGATAATCCTGGGTTTCGAGGGTATAGGACAGATGTCGGAAAACTGTCTTTAAAAGACCAGTGAACAAGTTAAAATAGGTGTGGGACACAGAGTTTCCATTGGAAACACTCAGCTGCCCTTGAGGAGTGAAAGCAGCTGTAGATAATAATGAGTGGGCATGACTGCACGCCCATAGAACTGAACTTGGAAAACACACAGGTGGTCTGTATGTCATGGTTTGCTTATTCCTTTTATAGGAAAAAATAATTATGCAATTCTATGCTTGTTTGTTTTGTCTCACTTTAAAGTTACAATAGTCTAGGAAATAATACCGGTATAATTAGTACAAATCATGGCTTTCTGAACATACACGTATTCACATGTACTCTCCCTACCCTGTTGTCACAGCTCTGTACTGTCAGGTCACACGGTCAGCACGGGCTACACCTCTCCCTTTGCTGTCGCTGCTCCTGCCTCTCCCGTCACTTGGTCTGAAGCTTGTTTTCTGGTGGAGTCCTTAGGAAGTTTTCACAGAGACGTAGTTCCTGAATTCTTCAGAGAACATTCCCCTTACAGGTCGGATGTGCTGTGTGAGATGTCCTTTCTGGACAAGTTCACCTGCGTCATCCCCCTTAGTATGAAGTATCGGCACAGAACTCGCTGATGTCTTCGCAGTTAGGCGTGCCTCTCCCTGTGTTCCTGTTCTCCTAGCTTTCAAGTCCTTCCTTTTTTTCTCAGTCTTTAGGAGGTTTTGAAATAGTCTGTTGCGGTTTTAATCTTCTTTAGGTGTGCTGCTTGGGTACAGTGTTTTCATTGTAAAAGTGTTGTTCTCGTCTGACACACACCTACCTTGTGTAGTGTGGTGAAAATAACCACCTTGTCAAAGGCTTGCGTCTCTTTATGGTGAAACATCTAAAGTTTTTCTTCCACATTGAAAATGTATGTGTTTGTTTATAATGCATTACTGTTGTCTATTTTCATCCCATTGTGGAATAGAATAACATACCTTTTTTCCTGACTACAACTCAGTATTCATTAATTTGCTTTTTCCCATCCTCTGCCCTCACTTCTCATTCTAGTCTCTGGTGACTACTGTCTCACTCTCAAATTCTATGATTTCAATTTTCAAAATATTCTACATATGAGGGAAATAATGATGTTCTTACCATTCATTGCCTGCCTTCACTTCCAGGACATAATAAACTCCATGTTTTTGCATCTTATAGGAACTCAGCCTTTTCTGGTTGACTGGTACCCCAGGCTGTGTGTGCCTATGCATGTGTGAGTGTGTGTACATGTGTATGTCTAAACACACTCTCTGTATTCAACGGCGACTGAATATGTAGGTTGCTTGCACCTATTGAGTGTTGAGAATAGTGCTGTAGAAAACTTGGGACTTCAGATTTCTCTTTGATAGCTTGCCTTAATTTCATGTGAAATAATTGTATTTCCAGGAACAGGCTTTCTGGATCTTGTGGTGGTTCTAATCTGGTTTTCAGGGAATGTCCATGAGGTTTTTCAACACGGGTGTACTAATGTACATTCTCAACAGCAGCATGCAAGGGTTCCTGCTTTCTGCGTTCTCCATAGCCCTGGTTGTCATTTGGCCTTTCCATAACAGTCAACCTTTCTGTAACATGATATCTCATTGAGGTTTTGATCTGCATTTCCCTGATGATTAGTAGTACTGAGGTTTTTTCATGTCCTTGCTAGTCCTTTGTGTCTTTGAAAAAAACAGTCCATTTCTTCATTAATAATTTAAAATCATTTTCTGTTTAATTTTCTTTCAATGGTGGTGAGATGAGGGAGAGAGGGAGGGAGGGAGGGAGGGAGAGACACAGAGAAAAATCAAGATCGAGAGAGATGAAGATCAAGATCAAGACCTTGTATCTGCTGGTCCGTCTGCTGGGTCAGACTGAAGCCTGGAGCTAGGAGCTCCTTCTGGTCCAGGAACTCATCTGGGTAGCAAGGACTTAAACACTTGGGTTCTAATCTGCTCTTTCCAGAATGCGTGTTATCAAGAACTGGATCGGGTGTGGGGCTGGGATTTGAATTAGGCGCCATGGTTGTGGGGAGCCGGTTACTGAAGAAAGCCCCGTGGTGGCAGCTGCGGCCAGTAACCCAGGACCGCAGCTGCTCTGCAAAGTGGAGAGACGAGAGCTGGTCTTGCCAGCAGGTGAGGCAGATTTGCCTTCTCTCCAGGGCCTGGCCAATCAGGTAGCACCCAGTGGAGCCACGGGAAAAAAAGGATATATAAGCAGCCCGCTTTAGGCGGGACAGAGAGAGCTACAGGGAGCTACGGAGGACGGACGGACAGACGGGACAGATGATGACGACGACGACGACGACGAAGACGAAGAAAGACTGGTTGAAAGTAAAGTGGCTCTTGAAACAGAGCCTGGAGTGTCGGGTGATTTCTTCCACCGGTACTGGAGACCCCTGGGGACCCCGATAATGGTAAGGCAGATGAGCATTCCAAGAGGTATCTAAGCCACTGCAACAAACGCCACTTCTAACCATTTTAAATAGAATTGTCTGTTTCTCTTCCGTTGAGTAGAAGTCCTTATATATACCTTGCTGTGTACATAGTTTAAAAGTATTTTTTACATTATGTAGATTATCTCTTCACTCAGTATTTTTTTCTGTTCAGAAGCTTATTAGTTTCCTGATACACCGTATGTCTATTTTTGCTTTTACTTCCTGTGCCTTGGGGTTTCATCCATAAAAGACTGATCCGTTTAACTGTCTTGCAGTGTTTTTGTCTTATTTTCTTCCAACAGGCTTACATTTCCCAGTCTTGCATCTGGGTTGTTACTCTGCTGGGAATTGCCTTCCACATTGGCGGCAGGCGATTCCCCCTTCTGAATCTGAGTACCCACTTTTCTCCGCCTAATTCCTGAATACTTTTTTCTTCTGTTCCCACAGTTATGTTTTGTCAAAGATCAGCTTTCCAAGGATGCCTGAGTTTTCTTGTAGGGCCTATTAGTAAATTCCAAACTTTTGACATTTTCTTTTTGGTGTTTCTGTTTGAAAAAGTCCGTTAGCGTACATTGTAGGATAGGTCTCATGATGGTGAATTCTCAGCTTTTATTTAGGAATGTCTTTATGTCTTCTTCAGATCTGCAGCCCAGCTTTGCTTGTTACAATTTTCTTGCTTGGTTGCTCTCTCTTCAGTGTGGGGAAAGGCTTGTCTCGATGTTTTCTAGCTTGTAAGCTTTTTGCTTAGGAGTGTGCAGTCAGGTAATTATAATAATTTTGAGTTTTTCTGTTTTTTTCTGTTACCTTGCAATTTTGAGAATCCTCTCTTTATCCATAATCTTGCGTAGCTTGATTATAAGATCCCTTGGGTAGGCTGCTCTAGGTGGGGTCTCTGACCTGCCTGTGTCTAGATAGCTCAATCTTGCTCTAGTTCCAGCAAGTTTTCTGTTATTATATCCTTGATTATACTTTTGCTTTGTTCTTCTAAATTCTCCCTTGAACCCCTTTAATTCAGGTATTTTTCCTGGTGCTGCTGACCTGAAGTTCCTAAACTCCCTTTCCCTCCATTCTCTTCATTCTTTCACCCTTTTATCCTTTTTTTACTGCACATTTTCAGATAGATTGTCTTTGATCTCATAAGCACTTTCTGCTGTTTGATCCTTTCTGCTCTCAGTGCCTTCTATTGCTTTTAAAATTCTTCTTGGTTTCCTTTTCAGCTCAAACATTTGTATGATTTTGTTTTCAGTTAGTTCCTTCTATCTGTTGAATGTTTGTTAGAGCAGTGTATTATTTCTTGGTGTTTGCCTGAAGCTTTTCAGTTTCTTTAAAACAGGTATTTTAGATTTTGCATCTGAGAATTTGCGCATACCAGCTTATGACATTGTGTGTTGTTGTTATGTGAGATCATTGTTCCCTGAAGGGGATATACCTTCAGTTCTCCTCGCAACTACAGGCTTCACACGCAATTAGGGCAAGAATTTCGCAAGCAGCAAGAAGAGAAAAAGACACCGTTCCCCAAAAGTGTAGACAAAGGCTGCAAACAGTCATCAAGTCTCAAAATGTCAATTTCATTCGCATAGATTACATTTTTTTTGTTTGTTCTCAGTGTATTAGTTACCTTAGAGCAGGGAGGCCTTGGTATTTGTCTTGTTGGGACCAGCTTATCCGTGCCTGTATTCCCAAGCCCTGAGCAATGTGTTTGTTTTCTGAGCCTGTGGACATTTCCACCTTGCTTCCCTAGATGGTATTCAGCCAGGGCTGTGCTGCTTTCAAGTGCTGTGTCGGTGCTGTTCAGCACAAGAAGATGCGGCTGTTATGGGTTTGATCCAGATCCAGTATGTGTGTTGTTTAGAACAAGCTGTATCTAAAGTATCTAAAAATGGATAATTTATCCTTAAAGGCCTCTTTTCCAGGACCAGAGTAGGCCCAGACACTCAGTCACTGACCCATGGCAAGACATCATGGGGTTCTGCTTAACTGAACTCACTGTGGTGGGACCAGACTAGAATCTCATGTTGTGCTGCTTGGAATTGGGGGGCAATGGAGTGGGCCAGATTGCCTTCACAACCCAAGTCCATAGCCTGTGAGCGTAGCACAGTCCTGGAGTAGGTCCAAAGACCACACTGCTCTGTGATGCTTCCTAAGACTGTGGTAATGAAGTACAGGTGTAATTGCAATTAACTGGAGCCGTAGTCTGCTCTTGGCAACGGGCCAGGTCTGTATCCACAGCTGCTGTTTGGGGGACAGAGGCTGATGTGATCTGTGCACTGTTGTGTTGAAGTGGTACATCAGTCCAAGAAAGAGTCCTGGGGTCCCTTCTGCACCTTAATCCCTGTGGCTGGAGTCTTGCTCTTTACTGCATGCCAAAGTCTAAGAAGGAAGGTAAGGGCAATCTCTTCTCGGCCCACCGTTTGTGAACACTGACCTGGGGAAAGAAGTATTTAGGTTGTATCCGATGCTAACTTGCGTTGCGGCAGTTCGTCTCTCCAGGGTAACGTCCTGTGCCTGGTTTACAGCACTGCTTCCCAGTGGCTGCCATCTTGTTCCATGTCCACTGTTGCTTTAGGGACAAGAGGTGGAAATGGATCCCTTCCTGCTTGGTCAGCAAACATAAGCAAATGATTGATCATTAGCAAAATGATCATTCTGAGTCACTACTCTTGAGGCGGGAGCTGTGGGGTCCCAGGTGACACGGGTTTTACAGTGATCTTGTATTGGAATCAAATGTAACACTGGAACAAAGTTTCCTCCTGCTTCTTTGAGGCATGGAGTCTTTCCAGTCAAACCTGCTGGGAGTTTAGCAAAGGGTGATGCTGGCAACTACTTCCTCCCTAACGTTTTCAATGCATCTTTTCTTATTGTTATTAAAAGCAGGCTCTGTATTCTTTCACTTCACTAACTTGGCTCTTTTGAATATGACTTGGTACACAGTCATTCAACTCAGTGTCAGTATGGGGACAAGATTTGCACAGTGTCCTGGTGAGCTGCCAGCTTCCTTTCCGTATGTTACTTTTCATGATTTCCTAGTTTCATTTCTTTTTTTTTTCTTTTAATTATTTTACTTCATTAATTACATTGTATTATGTGACACAGTTACATAGGTACTTGGGTTCTCCCCACCCCTCCCCAAACCCTCCCACCATGGTGGATTCCTCCACCTTGTTGCATAACCACAGCTGAAGTTCAGTTGAGATTCCCCCATTGCAAGCGTATACCAAACATAGAGTCCAGCATCTTATTGTCCAGTCAAGTTCAACGGCTTCTTAGGTATACCCTCTCTGGTCTGAAGACAGAGCCAGCAGAGTATCATCCCAGTCAATTGAAAGCTCCAACATACCATCAGCAAAAATTTACATCATTATGGAATTAATTGACATAGTAATGAGTAACCAATATGTTAAAAGTAAATGCGAGTTCCCAGCCACCTTCTGTGACCACCTCACCTACACTTAAATTTTAGTTTATACACAACATATAACATTCATAACATAAATGTTATACATAACATCATATCATCTTAAATTAAGGCAAACATGTGGTATTTAACCTTTTGGGATTGGCTCATTTCCCTTAGCATTATGGTTTCCAGTTTGGCCCATTTGGCCACAAAGAACTGCATTTTGTTTTTTTTTAATAGCTGAGTAGTATTCCATGGAGTAGATGAACCATAGCTTTCTTATCCAATCTTCTGTTGATGGGCATTTTGATTGCTTCCATGTTTTTGCAATTACTGATTGTGCTGCTATGAGCATAGGAGTGCATGTTGGTTCCTCATGAAACAGGTGTTTTGGATATATTCCTAGGAGTGCTATTGCTGGATGAAATGATTTATTGTTACTTAGGAATGAATTTGTACATACTGCTTTTGTAACTTCAGAGATCCTCCTTTTCTGTTTTTTTTCTTCATAGTGTTTAAATTTCTGAGCTTTCCCAGCTTGCTGTCTCTCCCACTCCATGCATCTGAACCCCATCCTTATATCGGTTGTGTAAACTTCATCCCTCTCTGTTTTGAATCCTTTTCCAGCAATTTCTGTCCCGTGTGAGACACTGTGAAAGTTTCAGAATTATGCTGGACCTATTTTTTCTTTTTTCTCAGGCCTCCTGTGGCCAGACCTGCTTTCTGATTCATGTGCTGCTGTCCATCTGAATGTTGAACTTCCCCAAGAATTCCTTCTGACCATTTAGGAGATTTCCTGTTCTAGGGTCCTGCTATTGAAGTGAAAGTCCTGCGTTTGTTCCCCCTCCTTTTTACTGTAAAGGGTAACCATAAACTTTCAGTTTTGTTGACTAATAATGACTTTCGGTTTTGTTCGTTATAAAAATTGGGGCTGACTGCACCACAGTCTTTTGAACAGATATTTTCCTGGAAAAGATGATAGTTTTGTAAAAATTGAAAAATGAGAAGTCTCATCTAGTGTCCTGGGTCTTCAGCTTTACTATTAAATTTGCTCAAAAATTTTATGCCACTGATTCCCATGAGATGTTAATTTCCAGGAAACAAAATTAGAATTTCCAAGTTCATTATATTTAGAAAAAAACTATTCTATTTATAAATCATGTGATTATGTAAAAGATACACGTTTATGAAAGAATATCAAGATACAACTCTGGAAGGACAGGCTGTCACTCAAAGCGTCCTTGTCTGCTCACACTGTCATGACAAGGAGCCCCGGACTGGACAGCTGAAACCATGGGCATTTGTGCGAAGTCCAGGATGAGGGTGTCAGCAGGGCACAGTTGGCTTCTTGGCAGGAAGAGTGTGTCCATGCCTTCTCTCTGTGTCTGGTGATTTTCTGGCCATCCTAGATGCTATGACCTTGTCTTAATTAACTGTATCTGCGGCAAGCTTGGCTCAAGAGAGCTTCGCGATCTGACATGCTGGAGGGCAGCACTTCAGCTCACACATTTCTTCTGGTACAAAGTTCAACCAGTATACATAAAAAATTACAAAAAAAATCCTGCTTAACAGGTATACTAGAAGTTTGCAAAAATAATTTTTTTTTTTTTAGTTTTTACCTCTATGTTAGTGAAGTATATATGCCTCCAATAATGCAAATTTCTGCGGTTTTAAGGCAAAGTCTGTTATTTGGCTGCTCAGTATATATCTCCATCTTCCATCAAAAATGAATCTTTTTGTAGAAGGATGAAAATAGGTGTGGCTGAAAGACTGTGCTTTTCTCTGCTTCGCTGTTTACGTGCAGGCAAGGGCATAGAGGGTTGCTTCCATGAGCATTGGTCCTCTGCCGACCACCGTTCCCTTTGCTTGGAAGGCCTTAGGAAGGCAGCGTCCACCCGTTGACCATGGCGGATGTCACATGTCAAGGCTGGAAAAAGAGAAAACCAGAATCAGCCCGCATTTCTTATGCCACATTGTAGTAATTATGCTAGCCCTGGGCTCCCTGTCTGTAGCTTCATGTTACTTAAAAGAAAACAATAAATCTCTTGATGTGTTAAGCTACTGTGATTTTGGTTTCATTTTCCTATCAGCGAAACCTAAGGCTGATTGACATGACATATTAAATAATACTCTCACACCCTATTTCTCCATCATCAATCTTATAAATGAAGCAGAGTATTGATTTCTCCCATGGAGGCTGCACAAATCAGCAGATTTCACCAATTCTCTTCTTTCTAACCCTCATTCATCAATTTTCTACATCCATTTGCTGACGCCTTCTGGGTTTTATCCCAGCCCACAGCCATCAAGCTATTTATACATTATCAATCTTTCATTTCAAGACTTACAATGCTACCTAATGGAAGTTTAACTCTACCTACCTGTTTCAATTGATCCCATGTTCAATTGAATTTAATGTTCACTGTAATATCTTTCATAAATATGATTTCCTCATTTGTGATTTTGATCTTTTATTTGGCTTGGGTATTTTTTTGGTGTCACTTTGGCTTAGAATGTTGCATGAGTTTGAAATCAGAAAAAAATGGCTGCAGCTCAATCAACATAATGTGTTGATTTTCCTTCCGGGAGAAGGCAGACCAGGGCTGTGGCCGCTGCTTGGCCAAGTCCATAACTGCAGGACGCGGGCACTCTGGCACCGCCAGAAGAACCCTAGAAGCTCTTTCCAGAAACGGCACCTATAGCTTCTCACATGCCTGACGCCAGGGTTGGTCACCTCAGCATCGGCTGAGTGGAAGGGAAAGTGATAGGTATGGTGTTAAGTCTGGCTGGCAACATGCCTGCTTAAACTTGAGGGTCCATGTCTGAGGGAAAAAGTGATCAAACACTATCAGGACAAACCAGACTCTGCAAATACGTATTTTGCATAAAGTCTGTAAAATGTGTATATACGCAGTTCTTTAAAATGTGACGATGTTTTTCTCTTTGCGAATAAATGATGACTTATTGAATTGACATGCAATACGTACAAGCTATTCCTTTCTATTGTCTCTGTGTAAGCATTTCTTCATTTCCTTTGAGATACAATTCTGCTGAGATAGGTGAGCCTGAGAATTTTTTTTGAATGGCTGATAGTTTGTTATGGTAAGATCCTTACAGATTCTTTTTTGTTGAATTAAGTGATGAATGATTTATTGATTTTACTGGGATTATGGTGTGACTTTTCTATGTACACACTGATGTGTCTTTTATTTATGGAAATTTTCAGCTAATATAGCTGAGTGTGTCATTACCTTTGTTTCATTTTTTTCTTCTGGAACAATTTTAAGCATATCAAACCTCCATTCACTGTCTCACTTTCCAGTGCTTTATACGTGACTTCTCCTTCGTCTTAACACCATCACTGCAGTTTCCAGCAGCACTGGGGTCGGTTTGTGGGGCAGCTGGCTCAGTCACCAGCTGGGGTGCTGGCATCCCATGTCTGGTCAGCTTCCTGCAAAGGCAGTCAATGGCCCGGGCACTCTGACCCAGTCCACTCATGTGGGACACCAGACGGACATGCTAGCTTTTAAACAGTTATTTTATAGGCGATGGAATTAATTTATTTTTAGTATTACTGTTTTTCTATTTTTATGCTACAGTTTCACATGGTCAGGGATTTCCCTTCTCCCCCTCCCCCCAAACTCCCTCCCCTGTTGATTACCCCTATATTATCACTAGAATATAGGCCTCAAGACCAGTCACCAGTGCATATTATTCTGCTAGTTAAGTCATCACAGGTGTACACAATAGGAGAGATCCTAGCTTTTGGTTTCACTTGACCTACCCCTGACTGTTTCAGTCATTTGGGAACCAGTGAATTTCTGTCACTTCGCCCTTCAATTAAATAAATTTGAATAGTTTTAGCAGTGTCAATTTGACATTTATTTGGAAATATGAATTTCAAATTTTATGGCTAAATTTTCTAAATTTCCTTTATCATCTCTGGCAGCCTTTTCTTTTTCTTTTTTTCTTTTTTAAAGATTGATTTATACTTATTGGAAAGGTAGATTTATAGAGAAAAGGAGAGACAGAGTAAAGTATCTTCCATCACTGGTTTTTCCCCCAAATGGCCACAGTGGCCAGAGCTGTTAGTCTGAAGACAGGAGCCTGGGTATCCCATGTAGGTGCAGGCCACCCTTTCCTGTTTTCCCAGGCCACAAGCAGGGAGCTGGATGGGAAGTGGGGCAGCTGGGACATGAATCAGTGCCCATATGGGATACCAGCACTTGCAAGTGGAGGGTTAGTCACTTAAACCATTGTACCATCCCAATCTCTGACAGCATTTTTTGTACCATTATATTTCTATACTATTCTGAGTTATACCATCTCATTTACTTTTTACTTTGAAATCTGCTTGTAGCAATGTTGAGATTGGTACAGTGTGGTCTGGTGTCTATTGCCTGCATCAGGTATTCTCCTGCGTAGTCTCAACACAACCATTAGAACCAGGCAGCTGGAAAGAGAGGGCTGAAATCTAACTCATGGACTCCTTCCAAATTTTTTTTAGATCTGTTTTTTAAAGATGTATTGACTTATTTTGAAAGTCAAATTTTCAGAGAAAGAGCTCTCTCATACAGTGGTTCTTTCTAGAAATGATTGCCGTGTTGTAGGTGGTAGTTATAACTGCACCACAATGCTACCCCCTCCGTTCAAATTTTATCATCACTGCAATAATATCCTTTCTACTACTAACATTAAGTTCTATTTTAAACATAAGATTTTTAAGAAAGATTTATTTATTTCATTGGAAAGTCAGATTTACAAAGAGGAGGAGAGACAGAAAGATCTTCTATCCCCTGGTTTACTCCCCAAATGGCCTCAAGGCCAGAGCTAAACTGGATCTCCCATGTGCAGGGTCCCAAGGTTTGGATCGTCCTTGACTGCCTTCCCAGGACAAAGGCAGGAAGTTGGATGGGAAGCAGGGCAGCGGGGACATGAACCAGTGCCCATATGGGATCCCAACACATGCAAGGTGAAGACTTCAGCCACTTGACTACTGCACCAGGCCCACACTGGATGTTTTAAAAGATTTATTTATTTTTATTTGAAAGGCAGTCTTTACAGAGAGAGGAGAGGCAGAGAGGGAGGTCTTCCACCTGCTGGTTAACTCCCCAAATGGCGAAACAGCCAGAGCTGAAGTTATATGAAGCTGGGAGCCAGGAGCTTCTGCCCAGTCTCCCATGTGCGTGTAGCAGTCCAAAGACATGGACCATCCTCTACTGCTTTCCCAGGTCAGAGGGTTGAATTGAAAGTGGAGCCACTGGGAAATGAATTGGTGCCCATATAGGATGCTGGTGCTAACAGGGGGAGGATTAGCTTACTATGCCTCTGCACCAGCCCCACACATTGGAGTTCTAAAAATGTATTTATTTGAAAGGGAGAGACAGAGGAAGGGAGGAATGAGATTAATAGAGTAATAAAGGTAAATGAGGTGAGACTGAGAAAGAAGTCTTCCCTCCATAAGCTTACTCCCAATGTGGCTGGAAGCACAGGACTAGGCCACGACAGAGTTGTGACTTGAGCTGACCTCTGACATGTCCTGCTGGAGTGTGAAATGTGGTCTAATGTGCTTCACCATGAGGCTGATGCCACACACTGAATTTCACTGCTATATGACTCAGTTGCTTTCTGGCTGCACATCCTCATCTATCTTTTAATGACTTGGATGATCTTTACTTTTTTGTAGAATACAGGCCAACTAGCTTTTAGATGTCCCTTCAGTGTTGGTTTCTGTAATGAGTAGATTCTGGTTGTATAGTTTTGACTGGGACATTGCAGGAGTGATACTGGGTTCTTTTCCTGTGCCTTACCGCATGCTGGCAGGGTGTAATCTGTTCATGTTGGTCAGTTGGTCAAAGTATCTGCAATGTTTCTCCACTATGAGCTTACCCTTTTGTGGGATAGGTATTCTGATAGTATGGGATATGACATTTGTCTCAACTTTTACTCAGAAACCTGGCATCAGTTAACATTTCCTGAGTTAGAACAATTCACAGATAGAGAAAAGCATTCTTTTTTTTTCATTAATTACATTGTATTATGTGACACAGTTTCATAGGTACTTGGATTCTCCCCACCCCTCCCCAAACCCTCCCACCATGGTGGATTCCTCCACCTTGTTTCATAACCACAGTTCAAGTTCAGTTGAGATTCCCCCATTGCAAGCATATACCAAACATAGAGACCAGCATCTTATTGTCCAGTCAAGTTCAACGGCTTCTTAGGTATACCCTCTCTGGTCTGAAGACAGAGCCAGCAGAGTATCATCCCAGTCAATTGAAAGCTCCAACATACCATCAGCAAAAATTTACATCATTATGGAATTAATTGACATAGTAATGAGTAACCAATATGTTAAAAGTAAATGCGAGTTCCCAGCCACCTTCTGTGACCACCTCACCTACACTTCAATTTTAGTTTATACACAACATATAACAAACCTAACATAACATCGTGTCATCTTAAATTAAGGCAAACATGTGGTATTTAACCTTTTGGGATTGGCTCATTTCCCTTAGCATTATGGTTTCCAGTTAGGCCCATTTGACTACAAAGAACTGCATTTTGTTTTTTTTTAATAGCTGAGTAGTATTCCATGAAGTAGATGAACCATATCTTTCTTATCCAATCGTCTGTTGATGGGCATTTTGGTTGCTTCCATGCTTTTGCAATTACTGATTGTGCTGCTATGAACACAGGGGTGCATGTTGGTTCCTCATGAAACAGGTGTTTTGGATATATTCCTAGGAGTGCTATTGCTGGATCATACGGTATGTTGAATTTGAGTTGTTTGAATGTTCTCCATACTGATTTCCATAGAGGCTGTACCAGCCTGCAGCCCCACAAGCAGTGGAGTAGGGTTCCCTTTTCCCTGCAACCTCGCAAACAAGTGTTGTTGGTGCTTTTATTCATGTGGGCCAGTCTTACTGGAGTTAGGTGGTACCTCATTGATGTTTTAATTTGGATTTCCCTTATTGCCAGGGAACTTGAGCATTTTTTCATGTGTTTATTTGCCATTTGGGTTTGTTCTTTTGTGAAGTGTCTGCCCATTTCCCATGCCCATTTCTTGAGTGGCTTGTTTGTTTTGACATTTTGGTTGTTTTGGAGTTCTTTGTATATTCTGGAGATTAGCCCTCTATCACCTATGTCGTGCGCAAAGATCTTCTCCCATTCTGTGGGTTGCCTTTTTACTTTGTTGATTGTTTCTCTAGCTGCACAGAAGCTTCTTAGTTTGATGAGGTCCCAATTGTTTATTTTGGTCTCAATTTCTACTGCTTTTGGAGTCTTTTTTAGGAAGTGAGGGCCTACCCCTAAGTGTTGCACTGTGTTTCCAACATTTTCTTCCAAAAGTTTGAAGGTTTCTGGATGTAGGTTTAGATCTGTTATCCATTTAGATCTGATCTTAGTGTATGGTGAGAGATGTGGATCTATCTTTTTGTTTCTGCAGGCTATTAACCAGTTGTCCCAACAGCATTTATTGAACAGACCTTCTCATTTGCCTGGATTGTCGTTTGTCTTTTTGTCAAAGATTATTTGGATGTATTTGTGTGGGTTCCCTTCTGGTGTTTCTATTCTGCTCCATTGATCTTCCTCTGTATCTTTTTGCCAGTACCAGGCTGTTTTGATAACCACTGCCCTATAGTATGTCCAGAGGTCTGGGACTGTGATTCCCCCTGTTAACTTCCTGTTCTTCAGGATGGTTCTAGCTATTCGTGGTTTTTTGTGTTTCCAGATGAACCTTTGAATCATTGTTTCCAGATCTGTGAAGAATGTTTGGGCAATTTGATTGGGATTGCGTTGAATGTATATATTGCTTTTGGCAGTATAGACATTTTAATGATATTGATTTTACCTATCCAGGAGCATGGGATGTTACTCCATCTTTCGAGGTCTTGTTCAATTTCTTTTTTAAGCTTTTTTCTTCAAATAGGTCTCCTACATTTTTGGTTAGGTTTATTCCCAGATACTTCATACTTATCTCAGTTATTTTGAATGGTATCTTGTTGGTTAGGTCTTTTTCCATCTTTGGGCTATTTGCATACACTATGGCTGTTGATTTTTGTTCATTAATTTTGTACCCTGCCACTCTTCCAAACTCTCGTATAAAATCTAGCAGTCTCTGTATTGAGTCTCTTGGCTCTTCTACATAAAGAATCATATCATCTGCGTATAGTGAAAGCTTGACTTCTTTGATTCCCATTTGGATTCCTTTTATTTCTTTTTCTTGTCTTATGGCCTCAGCGAGTACCTCTAGGACTATGTTGAACTTCAGCGGAGAAAGCAGACATCCTTGTCTTGTTCCAGATCTCAGTGGGAAGGGTTCCAGTTTTTCTCCATTCAGTATGATGCTGGCATTGGGCTTTTCATATATTGCTTTGATTATGTTGTGGATTTTTCCATCTATGCCTACCTTGGTTAGGGTTTTTAGCAGAAAATTGTGTTGGATTTTGTCGAAAGCTTTTTCTGCATCTATTGATACTATCATGTGGTTCTTGTTTTGCAATGTTTAGATGTGGTGTATCACATTTATGGATTTCCAGATGTTGAACCATCCCTGCATTCCAGGGATGAATCCTACTTGATCTGGATGAATGCTCTGTCGGATGATTTTTTGAATTCTATTGGCTAGGATTTTGTTGAGAATCTTAGCATCGATGTTCATCAGAGAAATAGGTCTGTAGTTTTCCTTATCTGTTAGTTCTCTATCCGATTTTGGGATTAAGGTGATGTAGGCTTCATAGAATGAGTTTGGATGAGTTGCCTCTTTTTCTATTGTATTGAAGAGTTTGTAGAGGATTGGGGTCAGTTCTGTTTGGAATGCTTTGTAGAACTCTGCAGTGAAGCCGTCTGGGCCTGGGCTTTTCTTTGTTGGGAGATCTTTAATCACTGTTTCAATTTCTGCTTCAGTTATGGGTTTGTTCAGGTCGTTTGTTGCCTCTGGGCTAAGTTTTGGCAGGTGGTAGAAGTCTACGAACTTTTCCATTTCTTGGTGGTCTTCTGATTTGTTGGAGTATAGTGCTTTGCAGTAATTTCTGATTATGTTCTTAATGGTTGCAGTGTCTGTTGTTATGTTGCCTTTTTCATCTTTGATGCTGTTAATTCTTGCTTTCTCTTGTTTTTTCTTTGTCATTCGGGCCAGTGGGGTGCCTATTTTGTTTATCTTCTCAAAAAACCAGCTTTTTGATTCATTGATTTTGTGTATAGTGTTTTTTGTTTCTATCTGGTTGATTTCCTCCCTTGTTTTGATGATTTCTTGTTTCCTGTTGTATGTGGGGCTCTTCTGCTGCTGTTTTTCCAATTCCTGGAGGTGTGTGCTTAGTTCTTGTATTTGACGCCTCTCTTGGACCTTGACATGGGCTCCAATTGCAATGAATTTACCCCGTAGCACTGCTTTGGCCGTGTCCCATAAGATTTGGAATGTTGTGTCAGAGTTTTCATTGGTTTCCATAAATTTTTTGATCTCCTCTTTAATTTCTTCTCTGATCCATTGTTCGTTTAATAGCATATTGTTCAGCCTCCAAGAGTTTCTGTATTTTCTGGGGCATTTTGAATTGCTGATTTCCAATTTCATTCCATGGTGGTCTGAGAGGGTACATGGTATGATTCCTATCTTTTTGAAGTTATTTAGGTTTGCTTTGTGTCCTATCATGTGGTCGATCCTGGAGAAGGTGCCATGTACTGCTGAAAAAAATGTATAATCTGTGGCCTTGGGTAAAAAGTTCTATAAAGGTCTACCAAGTCCAGTTGTTCTATTGTTTGTACGAGCTCTGTTGTTTCTTTGTTGAGTTTTTGTTTTGTTGATCTGTCTGTTGTTGTTAGCAGGGTGTTAAGGTCACCCACTATTATTGTGTGCATATCAATGTCTCCTCTTAAGTCTGTAAGTAATTGTTTCACGTAGCTAGGCGCGTTGGAATTAGGTGCATATATATTCACAATGGTAATTACTTCCTGATGTATCAGTCCCCTCACCAATATATAGCGACCTTCCCTGTCTTTTTTGATGTCTGTCAGCTTGAAGTCTATATCATCTGAAATTAGAATAGCTACCCCAGCCTTTTTTGGAGAAAAGCATTCTACATTCCCCATTTATTTATTCATTTACTTTTGTCAGAAGACTTACAGATTTTTATTTTATGGCATAGTAACATTATTTTCTTGCCCAAAATGTCATACTTGGCCAATTAGAGCCATACATGCTGGTTTCCACATCATTTTGGCATGTTCTCGTTGTACTTTTGAGCACTCCCTTACTTTCTGGCACAATAAGATGTCCCAAGCTCATCTTCTTTAATGTCTTCCCTAGCCTGCCGCATTCATCCAAGAGTCAGCTTTTTGTTTTGTTTTTTCTCTTTTTTGAATTTTGCTTAAAGGGGACCGTATTTGAAAACAAAAATGCTTGTTGTTAAAATGTGATACGTGTAAGTACTTCATTTATAAGTGAAAATTATTGCTATATGAACTGAGACGATAATAAAAGACCATTCAGAACGCTGGAAACAACATCACAGCAAAACAGAACTGGAATTAGTTCCACTGGTATTTGCATGTTAGTGAGGAGCATTTGTCTTCTACATTAAATTAGGAATGGAAGCACTTGTCTTCTCCAAGGCCTTCAAAGTGAGGCATTTTCGTGGATACTGATCAGCAGTATGAAGCATTTTTTGAAGCCAAAGTTAAAATTGTTAACATGCAACTGAGGCTTCAGTTTGTACACAGGCACAGTGTTGGCCACTCCTGTGCAGGAAGATGTGTTCTACTTTAAACTGTTATAGAATATCGGTTTCCGCGAAGGAAGCTCTGCTGAGAATCGTCTCTGTGGTTTTCCGACTTGCTGTTTCAGTAGACTCCTCCTGAAGGCTGTCGCCCTCTGGCAGCTGCCACTAGCCAACCACTGATGAGTGGCGGTGAAGCCAAGATATGCAGCTCCAACCTGCTAATCTCCGCAGGACCTGAGTGACTGTTTGTCTTGTCCGTTTGTGTTTTTCCATTTTTTTAAGTTAAGTGTGCTCACAGGATGATGGTTTTGTAACACGCACTAGAATAGTATCTAGTGGGTATAAATTTTGTGGACTTTGTTTATAAAAAATGAGCATCTGATAGGCATACTCTGGAGCCCGAGTATGCCTGAAAGAGAATTACATTCATCTTTGCAATTATTATTCAACAGAGGATAAAGTCGGCTCAGAGAACCAAAGCTAAATACCAGAGATTGTGAATAAAGACCTTAATAAAGTTAAGCCCTGAAGCAGTGATGTGTTTCCAAGACTCAGTCACCAGCACAGGGTATGAGATGATACCGAAAGGTTGGGAGCCAGTCAGTTAATTTGCATTCTACCTGGAGGCCACTCTGGCCAGGGTACTGTCCTTGCTACGGACAGACTCCCTCTGTCTCCCTTCACTGCTTGTCACCTCTGAACACCTCTCTAATGGCAGCAGGTTGGACTGTAACTTACTCATTGAGCATTTATCCAGAGAGAATAGCAGCTCCTCAGGAGTAGAGATAAAGGCCTGGCTGTTTTCTTCCCCTATTGTAGGGCCCAGAACTTGGCATAGAGCAAGCTTACCAAAATGCAGTCTGAATGCATATCTCCTTTTCGGTGTGCCCCTAGGAGAGTTTGCCTCTGTTAGGTTTGTACTTTGCTGGTCAGCAAGTAAATGTGTTTCTCTCTCCCTCTGCATGGTATTTTTTTTAACTTAGTTTGGTGCATGCTCAATATTTTTTTTCACCGAAGTAATAGTTTACTTTTCTTATGGTTAAAGGAATGGTATGCATTTAGGTGGAGTTCTTTCACAAGTGATTATTTCAGAGGAAATGTAGTTGGTTTTGTAGGATGGATTAGCAGATTAGGTGCAACTTTCCAGGAAAACCAGAGGATACACTTTAAGTGGACTGTGCTCCTTACTCATGCTTGGGCTTTTCTAGTGATGTGTTGTTGGTTCAAAAACTGGACTGAACCAAGCTTCAGGTAGTGCCACAGGGAGCAAGGCAGGAAGGAGGAGGAAGACCTGCCAACCTCTGATTAAATGCCCCAGCAGGAGAGATTTCGGGTGTTGGGGCCAGCTGAGTAAGCTGCCGCAAGGTTGGAAGCCTACCTCTGTTTTTAATCCAATTTCCTGCTAACATACATCCTTGGAGGCAACAAATGATGGCTCAAGTACTTGGGTCACTACACTCAAGTGAGAGTCTTAGGGGGCAATCCTAAGGCTTTGCTGGCTTGTGGTTTTTGGCATGCCAGCTCTGGCTGCATAGGAACACTGGGAGAGTGAAGCAGTGGGATGAGGCGGGCTGTTGCCTCTCTCCTTCTCTCCTCTCTCCCCCACCCCACACACATGTCTAATAAATATAAATAAACTTTTCAGAAGTCCTGACTTCTGTGTACATGCTTGAACCCAGTGTGATATCCCCTCCCCCAAGCCACACTTTGAGTTTCTCAAAGCTGAGTTGGGAGTTTACATCAGAACACCAGCTCCACCAGGCTCGCAAAAGCGTAAAGGGAAGGCAGAAGATGTAGACATTTGTGAGACTGTCCTCTGGTGGTTGCTGAACACACACTGTAAAACTCAAACCAGAGGCTAAAATATCTGGAAGACTCATTTATTTATCTGAGAGGCAATTACACACAGGGAGGGAGATACAGAGAGCAATATCTTCCATCTGCTAGTTTATTCCCCCCAAATGTCCACAGAGCCAGCGCTGGGTCAGGGTAAGCCGAGAACTTTATGTGGGTCTCTCTGTGGGTGCAAGGGCCTGAGTACTTAAACCATTCGCTGGTGCTTCCCCAGATGCATAAGCAGGGGACTAGATCAAAGGTGGAATAGCCAGGAATCAAACTGATGCCCTTATGGGACACTGGCATTGCACTGGCGACTTAGCTAATTATGCAGCAGGCTGGCCCCAAGAATATTTTTAAGGTCAGCACCTTCGGCCTCACTATTGAGCATTTGTAACTTCTTATTCAAACACTTGACATATAATATTCCCACTAATTTTCAACTCAAATCTAACTAGTGGCACTGTTCTGCATTTTACTGAGGAACAAACCAATTCTCAGAGCAGCCATGTTCCTTGAGGAGTTTGCATGGGGTTTGTGAATGCTGATGCCACATGTCTACAGATCACACTAAGCAGTAATTCTTTGATTTCATGGAAGGGGAAGCCGAGTCCCAGAGCGGGAGTGCCCACTGATGCTTGGCTGTTGTGTCTCGAGTGTTGACAACATGTGTCCTTAGCTGGAGCAAGTCCCGGCTATGTATGGCACGGTCCCCAAGCGTTGTGGCTGTGCCCCAAGGCTGGGTGATTCTCTGTGATTAGACTAAGCACCTGCCTGTGTCCTGTCTCCCTTGCTGTTAGGCACACATACGTGAATCACTTTCAAAATCTGGTTGCTGTGTAATGAGAAGTTAGTAAAGTGCCAAAAGAGATGCTTCTAACAACAACAAAAGCATTTATAATGAAGCAGAGGTTTGACCAGGGTTGAAAGCTAACCATGGCAAATTGAAAGGCCCCAGTGTGATCCCAGGTCCAAGGGACAGTGCCAGAATGTACATGCTAACAAATTCATGTTTCATTGTGGTAGGGCAAGTGACAGTTGGGCCCATGTCAGTAAAAACCTTTGTAGAATCTTGTTCCTACTGTCGTGAGGCCGACAGCGACGCTAGCAGTTAGTGGAAGAACATGCTGCTGTAGCCCCTGTGACGGGAATCAGCTGGAGCAGACAGGATGTCCTCAGCCCAGTTCTGTGAGATCTCAGCACAGATGAGAGAAATGTTGTTGATGCACAGGGCAGATGAGAGGCTGAGTGTCTCTCCCTAATAAAGGAATAGGGCACCTGCTGGAACAGTCCCCAAGGGAGTCAACACCCAAGAGAGGACCGCTGATGAGATGGCGGGTCAGGATCTTGGCTTCTGCCTGACTGCAGTTCAGAGACAATTCCCTCGCTTCCTGCTGGAAAGGAGCATTCCAAGCTCCCTCATTAGGCGTGTGCATTCTGCAGCTCCCCAGAGCTGTGAGTCCGTGGTCCTCTGTGGTTAACTTTCCTCCTGTACTAAGACAATGAGTGAAGAATAGTTTAACATAGTCATTAACTGAAAAGAAATCATTATCGTTACTACACTTCATGGAAAAAAAAAAACTAGTTGAAATCCCTGGTGAATTTTGATAGCCCATGAGAGACAGCTGTCTTTGCTCTGTTTCCAAATCCCCTGCAACCTGGAGCACTGTTACCCAGCCCTCTTCTAGGACCTAGGCTGAAGTGCTCTGCAGGGTGAATGTGGTTCCCCGGTCAGCTAATTAACTCTTAAAATAGGCCCTGTAGCTTTCATTTTAGGAAAATAATTACTTGTGGAAGTAACAAACCTATTTCTAAATCTGTACCAACTGCAAAAAAAAAAAATTGCTATAGTTGAGGACAAGACAGCTGGAGCAGAGGGAGAAGATGTGGAGGCAGCGCCACCACCACTCGCCCTAAGCTCTGCTGGCTGAGCAGGGCCTCCGGGAAAATTCTGGTGCTGAGAATATTGGGCAGACATGGCATCAACTTTTTTTTTCTTTTTTTTTCTCTTTTTTTAAATCAGTCCACACTGGTTTTCTGGTTGTCCCAGGGACCATCATTGGTTTCTCAGATTGGGATCTAGGAATTTGTGTTTACATAAACACTTCAGATGAAGTATTCAGTAAAAGTTTGAGAACCACTGCCTATTGTTTGCATTTTAAACTTGTCTTCTTGAAATGGTGGAAAGCACCATTTAACAGTGGGGGGCATGGGACTTAGAGGAATGATGGGGTGTCAGGATGGTTCCTCTGTGTAGCAGGCCAGTTTCCTGCATGCTGAATTCATATTCCTGTCCCCGATAGCCCATTCTAATCCCAACACTGGAGTTCAGACAAGCAAAAAGGTAAAATGAAAGATATTGATATAGTTTATGATACCATGCTATCAACTCTGTTCAACTAATTTAAATGACCCTAGCTGCGGTTTTGGACTTGGGCCCTACCTTTTCTAGCTGCATGTGGTTTAGTTGTTGAACTGAAGTAGAAAGTGCACTTGATCATTCTGGTGCCCAGTGGATCTGTTTCTCTATGTAGAAACGATTTCTTATTGAGATCCTCACCAGCTCATTTTGGCATGAGCTTCAGTCACAACAAATATTGTAGTTCAGCACACACTCTGTGCTCACCACTGAATGCTCCCTACTCAGCTCAGTCAGTTCCTCATACAAATGAGGCCAGCTCGGTCATTCACCCCTGTGCTTCAGGGGCAAACCACATTCACAATGGTTAAGGTATTTGCCCAAGTTGCCCCAAGTGCTGAGCAGAGAGGCTGGGTGAGAACCCCCTTTGCTGAAGCAGCTTTACCCATCATCTCCTCCACATCCTGAGTCGTCAGAGTGTGCCGTCTGACATGACATTGTAAGAGGAATCTGAGTCCTCACTGCAGGCCAGCTGCCCCCAGAGCTTTCTGCTGTAACCACTCCTGCATGCTTAGCTGAGAACTGTTCCACAGTCACCCCTGTCACTTGTCCTGGGTGTCCTTCCTCATGAGTATTCACAACTCAGAACTTTGAAGAAGAACATACAGACACACACAGAGACATGCCAGAGCATGCCAGAGAGCAATTCTGGGAAGTAGAACCTGAGGGGTACAGGCCGAAATGTGTTTCTGAAGGAGTCCTCTGAAGTGCTTGAAGGACACGAGGGAGCAGACCGGAGGGGCAGCTGCCCTCAGCACAGCCCACGTTCAGTCTGGCAGGTTGTTGTTGTGGAAAGTTGGCTGCGACTTGAGGAACACCTGGCACCTGTGAAAGCACAGAAGAAGCTTGCGAAGAAGCAGGAGACTGTTGGCAAATCCCCAGAGCAGTGTCTTGCTGCTGGATTTTACTGTTCCCATTGGCTATAGGGAAACATGGAATGTCTTGAGGTTGCAAGTGGCTCCTCCTATCTGTCTGAAACAATAGCTGTTCTTAAGCCATGGTACCATCGTTGTATTGTTATTTGTAGCTCTGAGTTACAGCCTCATTCTTCTGAGAGCTAAGGATAGAGTTCTGTTAAAACAAAGATATCTGAATGTAATGAAACCCATTCTTTCTTTCCCAAAGCTGCTCTATGCTGTCTTTTCTCAGAGAACCAGTGCAGCACAGACGCAATCATCCAGTGAGATATTCCCTTGCGTCTCTCCACACCCAGCGCACCCAGAAGCTCACATGTTTCACACTCTCCAGGGTCCCTAGTCTGCTCTCCTCTGTCTGGATTCACCTTCCATCAAACCTCTTACCTATATAACATCTTTTGTTCGAGGAGATCATCACTTATTCGAAGCTATTGGAGACAAATTAGTTTAGTTTGAAGTTTTAGATGTTTGCCCTGCGTCTGAAACTCCACTGACCTAATGACCAACATAAAAGACGCAGATTTCTCGGCTTACAAGATCCTGGACTGTGTAGAGGAAGATGGATCAAATCTGCCTGTGAAAAGTGGTGTTTGGGATGCATTTTTATGTAGAAATCATAATTTTTCAGGGAGGGGAAAGGCATGCCCTTTTCGTATCCTCATTGATAAATGTACAATTACCATTAAGCAATCTGAAGCTATGGAAGAGAGCAGAAAAGAAATGGGTGGAGACAGTGTTTCATAAAAGTAGGTTGCATCTGAGCACAGTGGTGGTGGTGGGGCGGGGTAGAGGCTCTTGACCCAAAAGGATGTTACTTAAATTTCAGTCTGGCTGCAGTTAAATTACCAGTGGAATTTTCACGACTCATGCCGTAAGATTGTGCCTGCACCTTAGCTGCAAGGGAAGCCATTTCCTGCGTCAGGAATTTTGTGCCTCCCAACAGCTTTATTAACTAGGAATTTTCCATGAGAAGTGCTCAAGTTCTGGGGTGCCAAAAAGAATGAACAACGCATATTTAAGCTATCTTCACAACTAGTGACTAAGTAAATCCTCAAAATGATAAATGAGTAGTAAGGCAAGAACCTTGAAGAAGGAGAAACAAAGTTTCTTGAAGCATAAATCCTGTATCATGCTCTGTCGTGATAGGCCTAGTGAAGGCAGCCCTCCTAACTCTCTAGGCTGTTACAGAAAATGTAGCACATGACTTGGTAGGAAAGTTTTCAGACTGACCTAAATGTTGGAATGCACTTGCTATATTCTCACAAATTTCTAGAACCCAATGATCTCTTTGATGCAGTCTCATTACTGGATTTATCCTGACTTATTGCAGGCCCTGGGCATCGTTGCTAGTGATCTTGAACTATTTTTGACATCTTGAAGTCAATTCTACATCGCAGTTTTGAAAAGAGCTGTGGCTCTATTGTTATTTTATATCTACTTTTCATCTACTTTCTGTTTTGTAGATATAATATGTTCTTCAGTCTTTTTGTGTTAAAAGGTAAGAAGGAAAAAGGAGACTTTTTGGCATAAACTCTCTGGTCTTGCTTTGTGGGACAATTTTTTAAAAAAGGGATAATACATTTATTAAAGAAAGTTGAAAATGTAAGTGGAGGGAAAACTATGTCATGATTTTACTATGCTAGTAGGACTACTGTTAATATTTTGAGATGTTAATGTTCAGTATTTAAATGCAAACTTTTTTCATGGTAACTGTCAAATGGCACACAAGTTCTCTTTAGATTTGACCTAAGAAGGAATTCTCCATTTTTTATTCATAATCTTCATGAATATTATTTTCATGCCTAAATGCAGCTTTGTCAAGGGAGTATACTCATTCTGTCACTGTTGAATAATTTTTTTCCTAGCATTCCATGATTAAAAGCAATGCTGCTACAGACATATTTGTATGTAATGTTTTCACATTTGTAGTCATTTTTAGCAGCGGAACATCTGGATCAAAGGATCTGGTATTGTGAGGGATTATTCATACGCTTTCCAAAAAGCTACTGCCAGCTCAGTTTCCTTCTGTTTTTGCACTGGCTGCTGTCACCACTCCCCTAAGCTGGAGGAATATTGTTCTGCTATTCTGTGTGTGCATTGTTCTTTAGCCCTGGTAAGGGTGGCCCTTGTCAGTGTGTGTTCATCAGCCACACCGTCTGCAAAGTATAAGTGTCTGCTGGACAGGAGCTGTGTCTTCTCTTTCTTGTTACTCTTAAAGTTGGGCTCAGTGCCCAGCAGCTGGGGAACACTGAATGACACTGGACAAATGAACACCAAGTTTTCATTGTCTCATCATGAAGTGTCCTCATTAATCTAGGGGGGCCTCCGTGCTCTTGATAAATATGAATCTAGTGGTGAAAATTAAGATTCTAAACAATTAGTGTTCTTTGCAAGGATGTTTAGAGGAACAGGGGTTGTCAAAAGAAATCTCTCATAAGCATACCCTGTCCCACAGGCTGTTCCCATGGAAACAGAACCTTAAATGAGAAAGCCAAGCACCTAGATACAGAGTAGATAATAGACATAATTTCCCTCTTGCAAACCTATCATCTGAAACTTTAAAGTTGCAAAACATTGCTTTGATAGAAATTATCTTGTAATTGGAAGGGCCTTAAAATTTTAGATTTTTAATTATGGACACACAGAACCACACAACCAAAGGGACTTTCAACTCCTGGAGCATGGCCCTCCAAAACTCACCAGCAGCCCAGTTTTGTAAGAGCTCACCAGGGGACCTATTTGCCCAGATCCCCTGCCTGTGTTGGCATTCTCCTAGTAGCAATTACCAGCACAATGGAAAGATTTACAGCACCTCAACAATGGCTTTCTCCTGAAACCCTGCCATCATTTAGCTGCCTCTGGAGGAAGCTGGTCTCTTTTCCTTCTTAGCACGGAACACATTTGGGGCATTTATCTACTCGGGTAGAAGCCTGGGGTTTCCACAGACTGTGCTATTTGTCTGCTTTCCGTTCATTCTGCACATGTTGGATGAAGACCCTTAAGGCTGCACCAAAACTGATATTAGCATAAATGAGGCTGTAAACAGCCTCCTTGATTGCAGAGGCTTAGACAAAAATCTAAGTGTCAAAAGGATAAGGAGATCTGGCCTCAAATTTGCTTAACTTGAAGATTGCCACGCAGCCATCACTGAAGTCCAGCCCTTGACTCATTAGTATGGAAGTTGGTTACGAATGCTAGCATTCACATCTTTCCTCGCCTTTTCACAGCCCCTTTGAGGATACTGCAGTCACTGTTTTCCTCATGGCAACAGCAGCCTGAGAGCAACCACAAAGCTTTCTTTAGGTTTCAGTTCAGGAGCTGTTCCTCCCCCCCCCCCCGCCCCTTTCTTTTTATGCATAACCCAAAGGTGTGGGGCTGAAGCCATTGATCTGTTCATCCACTTGACAGAAATGTAAAGGAGTCGCCACTGAGGTTGGGCTATTGCAGTTGGATAATCTGATAGGCAGGAATGGTCTGGAATAGATGCTGGCAAAGTGGGAGTGCTGTCCATGTCTGCCGTAGGACCTAGCGTATCATTTACCTTTGTGTGAGGCTTGTATCTCACATGCGAGTGCCTCTGTCTAGTCTTCCTTCTTGGGCTGTTGGGAAGATTCAATATAATGTTGAAACAAGGTAAGTGCTCAAAAAGGTGAAATGTCTAGAATCCTCTCCATGAAATGGCTGACCGATTTGCAGGCTTCCTCCCTAGCAGAGCAACTATGCTTTTGTGGTGGGCCATCAGGCAACCATGCTGTAAGATGTAGCAAGATGTAAACTTCACAGAGAGTATTTTGTAAAGATCTGTCATGCTTACCTCTTCAGAAGACGTTTCAGTGTTGTGGGGCAGTGAACACCCTCAATCCTTGTCTCGCAGGAAAGAATTTTCATGTGGACAAACCCTGGTTTCCAAGCAAGGTTTGTTTGAAAAGAGGAGAGAAGTGACTCCCGTCCTAAAAACGGGAGGAGGCTCCACACGGGAGGAAAGACCTGTGCGTAGGGCTGCTTGTATCTTTTAAAACCTCTTTTCAAAGAAACTTCTCCAAAAACAAAGGAAAATTTCTGGTTGCCAAAGTACCTGTCTGAGACACAAACCTCAGAAAGGTGTTATCGGATAAGGGTTAACATCCCCAGTCCCTTTCTAATGATAACCTGATCATTCAGGTACCGCTGCCTTGACTGTGGCCCAAGGTGGAAATAGGCAGACCACTTTTGGTGGTGAGTTGCTATGTTAATTCTGTCTCTTGGTAAAATTAAGATATGGATTAGAAATACAATTTTTATATTTTAGAAAAAAGTAACCCAGGGACTAGGAAAGTCCTTGCTGCCTACTATCCCGTCTGACTCTTCACACTTGAGGAGCAAGCTGTCTGTGCAAACATGGGGTCCAACTTATGTACTGGATGCAGGCAAGAAGAGCTGATAGCAACTTCATTGCAATCACTACTGGACTGGTTTGGGAGTTTTAAGAAAATCATGTAAAAAATCAACTCAGCATTTTTTATTCTATTAGCATCGTTTTGTCTCTCCCAATATTGCCTGTTGGGGACTATATTATTGTTCTGCTGTTACCTTCTCTGTGTAGAACATTTTCTCTCCACAATACACATTCCTTCTTTGACAGAGACAATGAGAGTATTAGGAAGAATTAGAACCTGGAATTGTTCACCAGAGCCTGTGGACACTACTAGGTTACAGAAATTCTTTTAAAACCTGGCTTTCCTACACAAGTTTAGTGTCTATTTGAAGCCAGGCATCTAAGATTTAATGTTTGACTAGTTCTTAGGCTAAAACCTCTGGGAGAATTTAGTTCTTAATGCAAAAAGGAAATAAAGAAGCTGTTTTCCAGTACCTCTCTGTCTCTGGTAGCTTGTTGTTGTCTGTGTTTTAACTTTCTCTTCATCAATACACTGCTAATAGAAGCAGCCTCATCTCCCCAGTTGTATCTGTTGAGTGCTGGAGTGCCCAGGAAGAACCTCACTAGCTGGAGAGAGGATGACTATGATGGCCCTTGAATGACATGAAATATTAAATCACAAGTCCTTTCATCAGGAGATTAGCCCAATAAACCCAGGGGCAGGGGAGACCTTGTCCCCTACAATATTAGGGGACAATAAGCATACTGGAGTGCTTATTTAATTAGCTGCATGCAACTTCAGCTGTGCAGAGTTTCCTGTGGGTCCAAGTGACTGGTGTAAGTCTCCAGTCTGTTCATTCCTCAGACTGGAGAATAGCAGGACACCTTCCACCGTGTTCATGCCTAAGGACCTGCAGAACATCACTGCGGACAACACCATGGTATATGTGCTGTTAACGCTCAACTGTACAATGTGGAAGTCTTCTGGATTTACTGGTGGAGGCACCGAGGCATGCAATCAGGTTCATTTTCTAGAGAGAGTATGGTATCAGGTGGTAGTGATCAATCCAGGATTGGAAAGCTGTTTTCCGAATGGAAGGTAAGACTCTACAATTTCTTCTGGAAAATGGGACTAGTGACAGCCACTGCTTTCTGGGAAGAGGAGTGACGGTATCTGTGCCATGCAAGAAAGCCTTTCCCAGGCAGGGTTGCTCTGCAACTCAAAGATTGCTTTATTTTCAAACCTTGGCAGAGTGTAACTTGAAAAACTTTTCTTGTATCTTTGTCAGACCAGTGGGTAAGAATGACATACTATTCCAATTTTAATGACCTGTGATTATCTTAAAACTTACTATATGTAAGCAAAATGGACATCTTTTCATTTGACTTTTTAAAATTATTTATTATTTTTAATTCATTAATTACATTGTATTATGTGACACAGTTTCATAGGTATTTGGGTTCTCCCCACCCCTCCCCAAACCCTCCCACCATGGTGGATTCCTCCACCTTGTTGCATAACCACAGCTCAAGTTCAGTTGAGATTCCCCCATTGCAAGCGTATACCAAACATAGAGACCAGCATCTTATTGTCTAGTCAAGTTCAACGGCTTCTTAGGTATACCCTTTCTGGTCTGAAGACAGAGCCAGCAGAGTATCATCCCAGCATTTGACTATTTTTTATAGCTCTTTTTTTATTAATTACATTGCATTATGTGACACAGTTTTATAGGTACTGGGATTCCCCCCACCCCTCCCCAAACCCTCCCCCCATGGTGGATTCCTCCACCTTGTTGCATTACCACAGTTCAAGATCAGTTGAGATTCTTTCATTGTGAGCATCTACCAAGCATAGAGTCCAGCATCTTATTGTCTAGATAAATTCAACGGCTTGTTGGGGAGACCATCTCTGGTTTGAAGTTAGAGCTGGCAGAGTATCATCCCTATGAATTAAAAGCCCTGACATAACATCAGCAACAATTTATAATGTTATGGAATTGACATAGTATTGAGTAACCACCATGTTAAAAAAAAAATGCAAGTTCTGAACCACATCCTGTGACTCCTTTATTGACATTTCAATTTTAGTTTATACATGACCGGGTTCTATACACCTTAAAATGGCTATCGATTACTATTCAGTTGTCTTGTGTCTATTTTCATTATAGTATTTAGCATAATATAGCGTTAAAGCATAATTTTGCTAAACTTGGCTTTTTTTTGCCCTCTCTCTTTTTTGGGGGGGGTAGTCTAGACTGGCTTATAACTCTAACAAGACATATGTCAACAATTGAGGTGCAGAACAGTTTTAGGAGGGGTGTGCAGAGAAATCCTCAATACCCTAGTGAGGTGTAACCAATCTTTGTGTCCCACCTAGTAAGGTACAAGTGTATCCACGCTGACCTTTCCTGTCTGATTCCAAGCTTTCCTTGTTGTTCTCTGTCTATTCTAGAGTTTTGCTTGCTTGTTTGTTTTGAGGCATTTCCGGAGCGATCCTGATGGTCATTGCCAGAGAGGGTGGGGACCCAAAGTTGGAACCAAGCGAGGACCAGAGAAAGCTCCCCTCCCTAGTCCCGAAGGAAGTTTACTGTTCTTTTTCTGCGGACTGCTCAGGGCTTCTGGCTGTTGTTCTGATGCCCTTGGACCCTGCAAGGAAGGATTTGGATTTCTTTCATCCCATGTGGTGGATCCAAGGAGGAGTGGGTGACCTCAGAGTTCTTGGCCTCCGAAGGCACTCCAATTCCCATGGTCTCCTTGGCAGTTGGGATGTATACAGTCCCTAGTGCTCATACTGATGGTCCTTGATGAGAATCCGTGAGTCTTCAGGGTTGGGATACAAGCCTCCTCCTGTCCCCCTGCTCCACTCTGGGGTTCCCCCCTGCTCTGTGCGTATGACCTCCTTTAAGAGGTTGTCAGGACTGCTCTTAATTCCCCTTATATGTCTTTGTATTTTTGCTATTGTCTAATGCTGATTCGAGTCTGTTGTCTATGAGTTACCAGTTATGATCCTGGTAGGTTATATTTCGCGTCTTCCTTAAACATTCTAGGGAGATGGAAGATTTCTCTGTTCTCCCTCCCCACCACGGGATAACATAGGGAATTAACAGTATATTAGCTTTTGCAGTTCTTTGATGTAGATCATAAGCAGTCTGACTCACATTAATTGTATGTTCATTGGTTACATCACAATATCTTATTGCATGTGAGATAGGCTGCTTGAGGTTGAGATATTACATTTTACAGGTACTATTTTTCATATTGACATCATTTCATCTTTTTTATTTATTTATTATTTTTAATTCATTAATTACATTGTATTATTTTTATTGCTATCATCCATCTTTATTCACTATCATCCATCATCATTATTTTTGTATTTTTATTGCTTGAATGAATATAGTCTTAATAGAGCATAAGAGTATGGAAATTATTTAATTACATTATAAGTACAAACTTTATCAAGTCAGAAATCACTCTCTTATGACAGACATCCAGGAATAACACTTGCTGGAAGAGTTCCTATACATATGTATTTAAGATGTTTAATTTATACGTGCAGAAAAATGTCAGTTGTGTGAAAGAACTTTTTTTCTCCTGGTTTCTTTTTTTTAGAAAGGTAGAGATTTATTTGAAAGACAGAATTATATGGAGAGAGAGAGAGAGAAAAAGAATGAATGAATTACTCTGCTCTCCACTGGCTCACTCCCCAGTTAGATTTGGGCTAATCTGAAGATAGGATTTGGGCTCTTTTTCCAAATTTTCCACATGGATATAGGGACCCAAGGACTTGGTCATCCTTCACTGCCTTCCCAGGTGCATTAGCAGGGAGCTGGGCAGCAAGTGGAGCAGCCAGTACCAGAACTGTGCCCATAAGGAATGACGTTGCCACAGGCTGCAACTTCCTTCTGTGCTCCAGTACCAACCCCCTTTCTCCATGTTTCTTCATTTAATTTTGAGGCCACATCAAGCAGTATCAGCCATTAGTGCTTAAACAAATTGCTTAAGGCCCTCACTGGGTGTACAAACTTGGGAACATCATGAAGAAGGCCTCTGGTGATCTTTTTGACAAGCATGCCAGAAGGGTGTATTACATGATCTGGAAGAACACAAGGAAGGATATGTTATTTAGTCTTCATAATTTTTTTCTGCCCATAGTTTTGCTAAATCACTGCTCCATGGAATGTGACTCTAAGTAAATATGCATTATAATTATTATTACATAATTGATTACAGTGACATTTGATCCAATTACAACAGTCATTGGCGATGAAGAATTATGATGGTAGTGACACATGCATGCTTACCTGCTGTTGAACACCCCAGACACCCTCCTGAGCGATGTACATGTGGTAATCCTCACCATGGCCTTTGTAAATGAACAGTGTATCCCATTCTTTAGATGAGATGGGTGAGCTTGGTGGGGCCTTTTTGTCTCTTTGTGGGTTGTCCTGTAAGGTTGGCTGCCTTAATCAGTTTTCTCCATTTCTATCTTCCATGGATACAGCTTTAACAAAGCTATTAAAAATCTTTATGCCAACTTCTCTCAAGATTATTTTGTCCCAGAAGTGATGTTAGGAGACATGACATTTTGAGAATGGTTGTGTAAAGAATTGTATTGAATGTCTTAACTAGGAGAACATATTGGCTTCATTATGACAAGTATTGATCCTCTATGGTTCCTTATGGTGTTCTCCAGAATTTATACATGACTGGCACATGGGAAGCAGTTTTTGAAATGTCTTTCCTATCAAGAAACCTCATTGAGATTTATTATGCTTTCTGGATAACTCCTTTTTTTTATTAATTATTTTGCATTATGACAGTTTCATAGGCTCTGGGAATCCCCCTCCCCCCCGGTGGATTCCTCCACCTTGGTGCAGTATTACAGTTCAAATTCAATCAAGATTCTTTCCTTGCAAACATATACCAAGCATAGAGTCCAGCTACTTATTGTCCAGATGGGTTGAACAGTTTCTTGGGGAGACCATTTCTGGTCCGAAGTTATAGCTGGTAGAATATCATCACAGTCAATTAAGAGTCCCAATATAACATCAACAGCAATTTGCAATATTATGGAATTGACATGGTTTTGAGTAACCAGTATGTTAAAAAAAACAAAAAAAAGCAAATCCTAACCACAACCTATGATTAGCTCATTGACATTTCAATTTTAGTTTATACACAGGATCGGCTGCTATATACCTTAAAATGGCTATAAGGTACCATTCAGCTGTCTTGTGTCTATTTCATTTTAGTATTTAGCCATTTGTTGTGTTGAAGTATAATTTTGCTGATCTTGGTAGATTTTAGGATAATCTAGACTGGCTTGTAACTCTAACAAGATATATGTCGACATTTAAGGTGCAGAACATTTTTTTTTGGGGGGGGTGTGCAGGAAAATCCTCAACACCATGGTGAGGAGTAACTAATCTTTGTATCCTACCCAGCGAGGCATGAGCCAATCCACGCCAGCTCTTTCATGTCAGATTTCAAGCTCTACTTTCTGTTGTTTGTTTATTTATTTTAGTTTTTTTTTAGTTTGTATGATTGTTTGTTTGCTGTGAGGGGTTTTCGGAGCGATCCTGATGGTCATTGCGTGGAGGGCGGGGGTCCAGAGGTGGAGCCAGGCTCGGACCAGAGATAGCTCTCCTCCCTGGTCCCGAAGGAAATTTATTGTTCTTCTGTTTCTGCGGACCACTCAGGGCTTCTGGTTGTCATTCTGATGACGTTGGTTTCTGCACAGTAGTGTTTGGACTTCTTCCATCCCCTGCGGAAGTTCCGGTTGAGGGTGGGTGACCTCAGAGTACTCGGCCTCCGAGGGCATCCAATTCCCTGTGGCCTCCCTAGCAGTTGGGATATAGTCCTTGTTGCTCATATTAATAGTTTGTGGTGAAGGTCTGGGAGTCTTCATGGTTGGGATCCAAGCTTCCTCCTTACCACCTGCTCCACTCTGGAGTGCCCTCCTGCTCCACTCACATGACCTCCTGTTAAGAGGTTGTCAGGATTGCACCCGATTCCCCCCTCATGCATTGGTATAGTAGTTTTACTGTTGTTTAGTGCCACTTTGAGTCTGTTGTCTATGAATTACCAAATTTGATCTTGATAGGCTATATTGTGCTTTTTTCTCACTCTTTTTATGGTCCTGAAAGATTTCCCTGCACTCCCTCCCCATTACAGGTTAACATAGCGTATTGAGGGTATAGTAGGTTTTACAGTTTTTCGATGTAGATATTTATTTTATTTTTAAAAATTTATTTGTTATTTTTAATTCATTAATTACATTGTATTATGTGACACAGTTTCATAGGTACTTGGATTCTCCCCACCCCTCCCCAAACCCTCCCACCATGGTGGATTCCTCCACCTTGTTGCATAGCCACATTTCAACTTCACTTGAGAGTCCCCCATTGCGAGCATATACCAAACATAGAGACCAGCATCTTATTGTCCAGTCAAGTTCAACGGCTTCTTAGGTATACCCTCTCTGGTCTGAAGACAGAGCCAGCAGAGTATCATCCCGATCAATTAAAAGCTCCAACATACCATCAGCAAAAATTTACATCATTATGGAATTAATTGACATAGTAATGAGTAACCAATATGTTAAAAGTAAATGCGAGTTCTTAACCACCTTCTGTGACCACCTCATTGACATTTCAATTTTAGTTTATACACAACATATAACATACATAACATAACATGTTATACATAACATCATATCTTAAATTAAGGCAAACATGTGGTAGATTGGCTCATTTCCCTTAGCATTATGGTTTCCAGTTAGGCCCATTTGGCCACAAAGAACTGCATTTTGGTTTTTTTAATAGCTGAATAGTATTCCATGGAGTAGATGAACCATAGCTTTCTTATAAGGTCTTCCGCTGATGGGCATTTTGGTTGCTTCCATGCTTTTGCAATTACTGATTGTGCTGCTATGAACACAGGGGTGCATGTTGGTTCCTCATGAAACAGGTGTTTTGGATATATTCCTAGGAGTGCTATTACTGGATCATATGGTATGCAGATTTTGAGTTGTTTGAATGTTCTCCATACTGATTTCCAAAGAGGCTGTACCAACCTGCAGCCCCACCAGCAGTGGAGTAGGGTTCCCTTTTCCCTGCAACCTTGCCAGCAAGTGTTGTTGGTGTTTTTTTGTATGTGGGCCAATCTTATTGGTGTTAGGTGGTATCTCATTGATGTCTTAATTTGGATTTCCCTAATTGCTAGAGAACTTGAGCATTTTTTCATGTGTTTATTTGCCATTTGGGTTTGTTCTTTTGTGAAGTGTCTGCCCATTTCCCGTGCCCATTTCTTGAGTGGCTTGTTTGTTCTGGTATTTTGGTTGTTTTGTAGCTCTTTGTATATTCTGGAGATTAGTCCCCTATCACCTATGTAGTGCGTGAAGATCTTCTCCCATTCTGTGGATTGCTTTTTTACTTTGTTGATTGTTTCCCTAGCTGTACAGAAGCTTCTTAGTTTGATGAAGTCCCATTTGTTTATTTTGGTCTTGATTGCTAGTGCTTTTGGTGTCCATTTTAGGAAGTCAGGCCTACACCTAAATCTTGCAGTGTGTTTCCTACATTTTCTTCCAAATGTTTGTAGGTTTCTGGGTGTAGGTTTGGGTCTTTCATCCATTTAGATTTAATCTTAGTGTATGGTGAGAGATGTGGGCCTATCTTTTTGGTTTGATCTTAGTGTATGGTGAGAGATGTGGGTCTATCTTTCTGGTTTCTGCAGGCTATCAACCAGTTGTCCCAACAGCATTTATTGAAGAGACCTTCCCATTTGCTTGGATTGTCATCTGTCTTTTTGTCAAAGGTTATTTGGCTGTATCCGTGTGGGTTTCCTTCTGGTGTTTCTATTCTGTTCCATTGATCCTCCTCTCTATCTTTTTGCCAGTACCAGGCTGTTTTGATAACCACCGCCCTATAGTATGTTCAGAGGTCCAGAACTGTGATTCCCCCTGTTAAGTTCCTATTCTTCAGAATGGTTCCAACTATTCGTGGTTTTTGTGTTTCCAGATGAACCTTTGAATCATTGTTTCAAGTTCCATAAAGAATGTTTTGGGTTCGGGCCTTGGGATTCGGGGGCAACTGCCGCTCCTCACAGTGTGGCGGCTGTGGGGGGTGCCCCTGCCGGGTCGGACCCAATGCTGGGGGCTCACGCCAAAGACACTGCCGCAAGGTAGTGAATGAGTCCTCGGCCTCATCCAGGGCGGCCAGTACACCATGCGGTGCCAGGCTTTGCCTGCTGGCCGTTCGGCCGGGAAGCTCTGGGGTAATGGATGTCCGAATTGCTGCTTAGATAGCTCTAGGGTGACCCCACTGTTTCTGGGTTCTGAGTCAATCCTAAAGATTCCCAACGCCAGTGGCTCTTCTTTTGGAGAACTTCTAATCACTCAATAATGCTGAGCTTTGAACACCTATAATGCAGAAGATAACCCCCAGATTGTCTAGCAGGATATTTTTTTGCCTGACATGATGTTGGTTCAGGAGACTGGTCACATTAGGCAGGTCCATAATTTTAACTAGCACTCTAGAACCTTATCCTGGGGTGGACTCTGTGCAGGATGTGTGGGCCACACCCTGTAGAAAGTTTGGCCCCACTGGTAAACCTAAATTTTAGGTGGTTATGGACTAAGCTAGGTGTGACCAAGGAGCCTGCCATCAATCACAGGTAAAGGGATCAGCCATAGACTGGACTGGGCAAGGCAGCAGCACCCAAATGTGCATCCTGAATAGGTTGTGGGGTGGGCCGGGCTGCAACATTCACCAGCTCATACAAGGCCAAATGGGAGGCCAGAGTACACCGGGTACTGGCCTAAAAACCAATGGCATGTATGTAAACTGGGTTTGGGAGTGGATCAAGTGGAGGTACTTGGGAACCTCCCCTGGCGAGTCATAGCTCTCGCTGGTGAACACGCCATCCAGATCTGGGGGTCGGACAAGCAGGGCATAGTAGCTCCAAAATGTGTAAATTGGTAATGGAACGTAATGTACTGGGCAGGACTGAGCAAACCTTTGTTTACAAGCAAAACTAGAAACCAGTATGGAACACAGGTCATACCGAGCTAGGCTCTTGCACCTACTGGTCCTCAGAGCAACCACGGGCAGGTGCATGATTTACAGCTATGAACAAGCCCAATCGGGGAGGTAACGGGACACCCTAACTAGGTTGAGGTTCCCACCAAGGGGCGTATGTGCTAGAATTGGGGTTGCGTTCTATCTAGGAAACAGTTGCAGTCACCCGAGGCACTAGTGTGGGCTGGGATTGGATGCACCAGGCCAGTTCAGACCCCAACACCATCTGGTGTCATGGAGAACCAGGGGGTAGATGTGGGACTGACTAGGCTGGGTCTCAACCCCCTACTGAACCATGTGTGAGCTGTATGTGGGTATGGACGAGCCATGGCCGGGCTGAAACATCCAACAACAAGAACCAGAATGGGGTGAAAGCCAGCCAGGAAAAGCCACTGTCCCTGCTAGGACAGGACGTGAACTGAGTTGGGTTGGCTCAAGGACCCCCTGGCATGCGCAAAACCTGCCATTGGGAGGGGTTCTGATGGAGGAGCCTGGGCAACTCCTCTGGCAGGACACAGTCCCTGCAGGTAAGCGCAAGAAGCATGATAGGAAACAGTCCAGAATAGGCCATGGGAAGTTTCCCACTGGCACACATTCAGCATGGGTCAGGAGCAGACCAGGCTCAATCAGTCCATATCACCCACTGGCAAATCCGATCACCAGATCAGAGTGTGGGATGAGCCGGGTTTGGTTGCGACAAAACCAGTACACATTATGGAATGCCAGGGCGTGGTTGCCTGTACTGGATATGAATGCAGCACCCAACCAGCACACGTGAGATCCAGGAAGGAAGGGAGGGGCAGAACTGGCGGGGGATTAAGGGGCTGGTTCCCTCGCCGGACAGCTACTCCCACTGGAGAGTGTGGGCTGGGATAGAGACAGACTAGACTATGCAAGGCTACAACACCTGTGCGCTGCATGTGAAATAGATCAGGGAAAAGCCAGGCTGGGCTGATTATTCCTGCTGGTGCAAGCATAAATTAGAGTGGGTGAGGGATGTTTGGGCATAGCCGCAGAAGCTGGCACTGGGGACTAATTCTGTCAAGTCAAATCACAGAACCACCTAAAGAGTGCATAAGCCGGGACTGAGAGAGACCTGGGAGGGAAAAAGTGGGTTCCCCCTTCTTGGGTCACTAGTCCCGTGGGAGGGCATGAAAACTAGGACGGGGGCTGGGATGGCTAGACAGAGAGGCACTCAACAACACCCATGAGGGCTGGATGGTTGAGTTGGTTAGATAGAACTAAGCTTTAATACCCATTAACAAGTGCCAGAGCCAAATGGGATGGGGGACAGACTGGTCTTCTGCTACACATACTGCCAAACCAGGGGCGGGCCGGGTGAGGGTTATCGTGGGTCGCCCCAACTAGGCTGCAGCTCCCACTGGTTAGTGTGAGGGCCGAGTACGTGCTGGGCAGAACCAGACTGGACTGCAACACCCATTGGTTCCAGTGCAACTCGGGACTGAAAACAGAACCAACCCAGCAATTGCAACCACCAGCTGATCGGGGTGATGGACTGTGCCGGGCCCTGTGCTTGCTAGAACATGCTAGAAACTAGTCTGGGAATACCTCAAAGTTTCTTTGGAGATCTCCCCAATCGAACTGCTGGACTCAGAACTCTAATCAAGAAAAGACAGAAGACAGAGCAGATCAATCATTCATCTCAGCTACATGTTAGCAGCGAAAAATGGGGCAAACGGAGACTTTATGATGGACCATAGCAATCAGTGGATGACCTCATCGAGCGAAACTGGCAGCGATTCATAACTGGAGAACTATTAACACCACTCGAGCACATATCTCAGAGCATGCCCCACATCCGGGACTCGGGGTGGGCGGGAAACCGGGTGGGGCTTCTCCCTCAATGTCCTCCTTTACCTCAGATACAAGATGGAAACAATATGGACATAATAGTATTGCCCACTTCCCTATCCCCCTGAACCTTTTTTTTTCTTTCTTTAACTGTAATTAACTATGAAAAGATTGTCAACAACAACACAATAAAAGAGATTATAAAAAAAAGAATGTTTTGGGCAATTTGATTGGTATTACGTTGAATGTATATATTGCTTTTTGCAGTATAGACATTTTAATGATATTGATTTTACCTATTCTGGAGCATGGAATGTTACTCCATCTTTTGAGGTCTTGTTCAATTTCTTTTTTAAGTAGTTTGTAGTTTTCTTCAAAAAGTTCCCCTACATTTTTGGTTAGATTTATTCCTAGATATTTCATACTATGCTTCTGTTATTCTCTGTTATTTTGAATGATATCTTGCTGGTTAGATCTTTTTCTATCTTGGGGCTGTTTGCATACACTATGGCTGTTGATTTTTGTTCATTAATTTTGTGCCCTGCCACTCTACCAAACTTCGTATAAGTTCTAGCAGTCTCTGTATTGAGTCTCCTGGCTCTTCTACATAAAGAATCATGTCATCTGCGAATAGTGAAAGCTTGACTTCTTCATTTCCGATTTGGATTCCTCTGATTTCTTTTTCTTGTCTTATGGACTCAGGAAGTACCTCTAGGACTATGTTGAATAGCAGTGGTGATACTGGACATCCTTGTCTTGTTCCAGATCTCAGTGGAAAGTGATCCAGTTTTTCTCCATTCAGCATGATGCTGGCATTGGGTTTTTCATATATTGCTTCGATTATGTTGTGGATTGTTCTTTCTATGTCTACCCTGGTTAGGGTTTTTAATATGAAGTGAATTTGGATCTTGTTGAAGGCTTTTTCTGCATCTATTGATATTATTATATGATTTGTGTCCTTAGTTTCTGGATGTGGTGTATCACATTTATGGATTTCTTTATGTTGAACCATCCCTGCATTCCAGGGATGAGTCCTATTTGATCCGGTTGAATGATTTGTCTGATGTTTTTTTGAATTCTATTGGCTAGGATTTTGTTGAGAATCTTAGCATCAGTGTTCATCAGAGAGATCGGTCTGTAGTTTTCCTTATCTGTTAGTTCTCTATCCGATTTTGGGATTAAGGTGATGTAGGCTTCATAGAATGAGTTTGGAAGGGTTGCTTTCTTTTCTATTGTTTGGCAGAGTTTGTAGAGGATTGGGGTTAGTTCTGTTTGGAAAGCTTTGTAGAATTCTGTAGCGAAGCCATCTGGGCCTGGGCTTTTCTTTGTTGGGAGATCTTTAATCACTGATTCAATCTCTGCTTCGATTATGGGTTTGTTCAGGTCTTTTGTTGCTTCTGAGGTAAGTTTTGGTAGATGGTGGGAGTCTAAGAACTTTTTCATTTCCTGGTGGTCTTCTGATTTGTTGGAGTACAGTTCTTTGTAGTAATTTCTAATTATTTTCTTAATGGTTGCAATGTCGGTTGTTATGTTGCTTTTTTCATCTTTGATACTGTTGATTCTCGCTTTCTCTTGTTTTTTCTTTGTCAGTCGGGCCAGTGGGGTGTTTATTTTGTTTATCTTTCGAAAAACCAGCTTTTTGATTCATTGATTTTGTGTATAGTTTTTTTTGTTTCTATCTGGTTGATTTCCTCCCTTGTTTTGATGATTTCTTGTTTCCTATTGTGTGTGGGGCCCTTCTGCTGTTGTTTTTCCAATTCCTGGAGGTGTGTGCTTAATTCCTGTATTTGGTGCCTTTCTTGGGCCTTGACATGAGCTCCTATTGCAATGAACTAACCCCATAGCACTTTTTTGGCTGTGTCTCACAAGTTTTGGAATGTTGTATCAGTTTTCATTGGTTTCCATAAATTTTTTGATCTCATCTTTAATTTCTTCTCTGACCCATTGTTCGTTTAATAGCATATTGTTCAACCTCCAAGAGTTTACGTATTCCTGGGGCATTTTGAATTGTTCATTTCCAGTTTCATTCCATGGTGGTCTGAGAGGGTACATTGTATGATTCCAATCTTTTTGAAGTTTTTTAGGTTTGCTTTGTGTCCTATCATGTGGTCGATCCTGGAGAAGGTGCCATGCACTGCTGAAAAAATATAATCTGTGGCCTTAGGATAAAAAGTTCTATAAAGGTCTACCAAGTCCAGTTGTTCTATTGTTTGTACGAGCTCTGTTGTTTCTTTGTTGAGTTTTTGTTTTGTTGATTCGTCTATTGGTGTTAGTGGGGTGTTCAGATCTCCCACTATTATCATATGTTCATCTATTTCTCCTTTTAACTCTATAAGTAATTGTTTCACGTAGCTATGTGTGTTTGAATTTGGTGTATAGATATTTACAATGGTAATTACTTCCTGATGTATCATTCCTTTCAACAATATAAAATGTTTTTCCCTGTCCTTTTTGATGTTTGTCTCGTTGAAGTCTATATCATCTGAAATTAGGACAGTTACCCCAGCCTTTTTTTCTTGTCCATTGGCATGAAATATCTTTTTCCATCCCTTCATTTTCAGTTTCTTTGTGTCGTTTCTGGTTAGATGTGTCTCTTGTAGGCAACAGATAGTTGGGTCCTGTTTGATGACCCATTCCGTTAATCTGTGCCTTTTGATTGGGGAGTTTAAGCCTTTTGTGTTAAGAGTTAATATTGAGAGGTTGCGATTTTGCCCAGCCATGCATGTGTGTTTTTGTGGGTGTTGGTAGCTGTTCAATTTTCCCTCCTTGTGTGGACTTTAGTAGGGAGACCTTCCTGTTTGCCATCTTTGCTTATGGCTTGCTTCCTTTTTTTCTGGATTTAGAGCATTTCTAAGGAGATTTTGTAGAGCTGGTTTTGTGCTGGCATATTCTTCTAATTTCCTTTTGCTATGAAAGTATCTGATTTCGTTCTCAAATGCAAATGAGATCTTTGCTTGGTACATTGTTCTTGGTTGACAGTTGTTCTGTTTCAATATTTGGAAGATTTTTGTTCATTCTCTCCTTGCTTGTAGGGTCTCTTCAGATAATTCAGCAGTGATTTTGATTGGTTTTCCCCGGTATGTGATCTTTTCTCTGCCTTGTACCTGGAATTCTTTCTTTGTCTTCGTTGGAGTGGAACTTGAGCATCATATGTCTGGGTGATGGTCTCTTTTGGTCATATTTTTTGGGAGTTCTCTGTCCATCCTGGATTTTGGCTGGGCTCATGTTCCAAGTTTTTTGGAAGTTTTCCTGTATAATTTCATCGAGCACCCTTTGCATTCCTGACTCTCTGTTCCATTGGGAAGCCCTATAATCCTGATATTTGATTTTCTGAGGTTGTCTTTCATTTTCTGTATGATCTTGTTGGTTTTGTTCAGACTTGTCTCCAGCTGTTTGATGAGCTGGGTACCTTCAATCTGCGTGTCTTCAGTCTCAGAGATCCTCTCTTCTGCTGTATTTATTCTGTTGGTTAGACTCTCAACTTTGTGCTGTAAGTTAAGGATTTTGCTTTTGACTTGTTATATTTCTGTGACTATGTGGTTCTTGAATTCCTTGAAGTCTTCCCAGTTCTTCTCATTGTCTCTGGCAAATTCTATCATTATTTTTAAAAATTCCTTGTCTGGTAGAACTTCCATGTCTACATCTTGCGTCTCTGAAATAGATATGGCTTTTGGTCCTTTTTTGGTGGGGTGCTGGCTCTCTTGTATGGATCATTACTTTTTCTTATAGTCCTTCCCATTACATTATTGTTTCTTGTTAATTTGGGGTATGTATTCTCTGATTTGTTTATTCTCAGTTTCTGGGCTCAGTGCAGTAGTCTGGAGTAAGTGTGAGTCTGCTACTGCTGTTTGGTTTGCATATGGAAGAGACTTTCTCTGAGTTCTATTGGGGATGTTTGGCTAGGGTGGGAGGTAGGGTAGCTTTGTTAACCCTTGTATGAATATAACCCTCTGTAGCTGGGTTTCTCTAAGATCTGTTGGCTGTGGCGGCGTTCCGTGTGTGTCTTCAGGGGTAGGGCTTAGTAGCAGCACTTTGTAGCTTCAGGGCTCCGTGACTCGGGTCTGCGCAGATTTGGGCCCCTCAGGCCTATGAGAAGGAGTAGGCGTCAGGCCGCCTGGGGCTCAAGCTATGGCCATTGGAACCACCGCCTTGGAGCCTGCAGTTGTGAAGCAACCCGGCCCTGCCCTGATGCAAACAAACAAACAAACAAACAAACAAACAAAAAACCAAATAAAAAACCACGCAGGCGGTGGTGCTCTGAGCCCTCAGGCCAAGGGCAGTCCTGCAGAGACAGTGAGGTAGCACACTCCCCCAGTGCTGCACTGCTATGCTGTCTCTGAGCCCTCAGGCCTGGAGCAGTCTGACCCTGCCCTGAGGAAAAAAAAACCCCCAGGTGCCTGTGTGCACTGAAGAGCCTGTAAGGGCGGTCCGGTAGAGAAAGTGCAGTAGCACATTCCCGCAGTGCCACACCACTGTGCTGTCTCTGTGCCCTCAGGCGTGGAGCAGTCCGACCCTGCCCTGATGGAAAAAAACAGAGAAAAAAGAAACCACATGCCCCAGTAGGCACTGAGAGGCCGCAAGGGCGGTCCGGTAGAGAAAGTGCAGTAGTACACGCCACCAGCACCCCACCGCTGGGGGACCTGTAGGAGCATTCCGCCCAGCCCCCACACCAATTGGAGTGTCCAGTTCTCACACAGCCTCAGTCTCGGAGAACTCTGCTGTGGGGGGGCACCAAGCAGGACCAGGCTCTGTGTGGCTCTCTCACAGAGTGAGATCGGAGGGGCCCCTCACCCCAGCCGCCCCTGCATCTCTGGGCCCCTGGGCGTCCTGGCGCCACTGGCGCCAAGAAGCCTCCAAGCCAGATTTCACGTAAGGCTCTGGCCGCCTGCAGCATCAAGCATTCCCACAGCTCCGGTTGCTGGAAGGTTTGCTAGTCGCTGGGGACTGCCAGGGGGAGAGGCACTAGCAGGATTGGACTCTCTGTGGCACTCTCAGAAGTGTGCCCCTGGCTCACCCTCCACTGGAACTTCTATCCCACCCTCGGACCGTTGCAGTCGATGGTGGGGGTATTTGCAAAAGGCAAACAGTCCAGCTCTTTCTGTTTCCTCGGGGCACTGGGATTCCCGCCTGTGCTCCCCTGCCGCCTGGGAAAACTCACCAAGTTTCAAGCGGGTCACTGTGTTCCCAGCCTTTTTTCTCTGGATTCCTTCCAAGTTATGTGGCTCTTCTTGGCTGCTAGGTGTCCAGGGAGCTTTGGGTACTCTTCCCTGAGGTTCTCTGGTCTGCCACGCTACCCTCAGCTTCGCTCTGTGCCTCCTTCACCGCATCCTCCCCTATGCCCATCCTCCTAGGTCAGCCATCTTTGCCCCTTCCCATATAGCTCTTGTCTGCATTCCCACTGTACAGTTTCTTTTTTTTTTTTTAGTGAAGCATGAAGCCTTTGTCTGTAAATTAAAGTGAGTTATATCCAGGAATTGAAAAAGGGAGAGGGAGGAAGTGAAAGAATGAAGAAGGAAAGTACCATGTGTTGTCAAAACTGTATCTATGAAAACATAAATCTACACTGTGGTAGCAAAAAATTTAAAATACATTGACCACATTAAGTCATTTTGATACTAAATTCATGACAACAGCATTTATCATGTGTTTGTCCTCTTTTGCTTTAGGTATGTGATGCTTTGCTTCCTGTGACTCACCTTACACACAGGGGCACTCACTGGGCTACTTACCCAGTCCGCGCAGAGCCACCGGACTTTGAATCACTCCCTGCCCCAGCTAAGATAAACCTTCCCACTGGATCAGGGATCTCCAGGCTGTTAAGCAAGTGAGCAGTCACTTTTCCTTCTACGGAAACTCAGGGGCTGTGGGTAAGAGCCTAGGGGTTGGGCCTCAGATGGATGTCCTGAGTGTAAGCTCCATGGAATTGGCACCTATTGCACTTGGAGCTCTCCATTCACCTATAAACAGAATATGCCTCTTGTTCCATATTTGGGATTTAATATGCAGGGGAGCACACTGAGAAGCGCTGTGGGCTTGAGAGTCTTGGCTGACTTCCTTAGGTACCTCAATGTAAATACATTTTCTAGTTCTGGTCTCCCCATCAACCCATCTTTGCAGCCAGAAGCCCAGTCAGCCCTGATTCTCCATATCGTCGTTGCTGCCTGCTGCAGTCCACGTATCCCTCTGTTCATATCTGGCTAACTCTTGCTTGTCCTTCAAGATCCAAAATTAAGATAAGGAGCTCGGCTGAAAATTATTTGCACGTTTCCTGCCAAGGCTTATCATCCTCTCTTCTCTCCTGCCATCAGTCATCAGGGTACACTCACTTAATGTCAGGGATGTATCTTTTTTTTAACAGACTGTTTCTGAAACCTTAATGTGCCTGTGAGTCACCTGGGGATCTTGTTAAAACTTCATTGTCACTCAGAGGGTCTGGTATGGTAGCTGAGGTTTTGTAGTTTTTCACAAACTTTCATGGGACCCCAGTGCTGGTTGAGAAACACACTTGAAGTAGCAAAGCTTTATTATTGATGAGCACAGGTCTCGGCGTGCAGTTGCACTCCTGATTGTTGAATAAATGATACTTGATGCCTTGCATCTGTGACCTCCTTAGTGGGAAACTTGAGGCTTTTGCAAAAATAAAGAAAGAAAAAGAAAAAGAAAAACATATAGAAAAAAATGGCACTCGCTCTAATCAATTATATTCATCTATTTCACAGAGACTTTACCAATGTCTTTGTCTTGCACACATTTTCTGGGTGTTCACATACAATATGTTACATTCTCCTATAGGCATTTTACCTGTATTAACTCACTGCCTCCAGGCAATAATGTCCTTATCAAAACAACGTTCTAACAAACATACTCAGAAAACCATGTGGACATAGGAACACCAGAGATTTGTTTTTTACAGTCTTTTTTTTTTTTCTAATTTATTTTTCTTGGAAAGACAGATTTACAGAAAAGAGAGACAGAAAATCCTCTTATTTCCTGATTCAACTTCTTAAATAGCTGCAATGCCCAGAGCTGAGCTGATCTGAAGCCAGGAGCTTTTTCATGATCTCTTATGTGAGTGCAGAATTTCAAGGCTCTGTTCTGTCTTCCATTGCTTTCCCAGGCCACAAGTAGGAAGCAGGATGGGAAGTAGAGCAGCTGGGACGTGAACCAGTGCCCATAAAGGATGCTAGCACAAGCAGGGGAGGATTAGGCAATGAGTCATCATGCCAGCCTGACTTTTGACCCTTATTGTCCACTCCTACTGCTGGAGGCTCCATCGCAAGCAGTGATGCGAGAATCTGGCCTTTTTCTACCTTGTAGCCCTCCTGCCTTCAAAACATGGTTTCCAAGTCCTGCTGTATTTGTTTGCATCATGTGAGTGGAAAAAGGTTTGGCTTGAGGGATCAAAGAAGTGTCACATGCACCTTTCTATTGTCTTTCTTTGGCAAAACAGCCAAACCTCAGACATGTGTGACCCCTAATTGAAACGTGTCGCCGACCAGCAGCGACACTAAATAACGAGGCACACTCTTGAGGGTTTGGAAAAACAGGAACCGCCACCGCAACCGGAGCATGAATGAACAAACCGTTTATTGCTGAAAGTGGACTGCTTATATATAGCTCTCCACCAATCACTTCTCCCCGTGGGTCCACTGGACGCTACCTGATAGGCCAGTAGCAATGATATAATCGTAGCGAGGGCATCAGCCTATTTCTGTGACTTCCTGTTTGCCTACTGTCGGGACCAACCCTCAGCCAGCCGCCATCTTGTGACGGCCTTTCATACATGTGGGGTCGGCTCCAATGCACCACTCCCCACATCGCCCCCCTTTTTATTTAAGCAAGGCTGTGCCTGTCTTAGGTCACCCACAACAGGACTACCACCTTACCCATTATTGGGTGGCAGAGCTTCCAGCTCTACGCCCTGACTTAGGTTGGTAGGTGTCCCCTGCAGGTCTTACTCGTCCTTGCCTACTGGTCTAGCATGCTTAACCATACCTGGGGGGAGGCCCCTGCTCCCAGGGCCATCAGGGCCTGTCGCATAATAGCATTATCTTGCCAATGTCTCAGGCACATTTATAAACCAGACAAACAGGAAGATCACGAGGCACAATAACCCTCCAAAGGACAAAAACCCAAGCCAATGTCTGCCCCAACAGACCACAGATTGTACCCATGAAAAACCCATTGTTCCACAGCAGTCACCTCAACCAGGGTGGCATTGATGGCCACAATTTTCCCGCTCAGCTAGCGTGTAATATTATCAAACTGAACGTCCCAAGTCCCATTCAAATAAGCCAAAAGGCTTCTAAACAAATTAGTGGCAAATTAGAAACTGAGAGGACCTCAGATAAAGTGTCTACCTGCTCTTGAATCAAGTCCACTCGTTGGTTCATGATTAACAAACCAGTCCAAGCATGTTTGTTAAGCTGCTCCTGTGTCTGAAGAATCACGGAGGTCTGCCGCTCCAGGGCGTTGACAGTCATAGCTGCCAGTATAGCAGTCACTAGGGCCACAGTGGCTGTGGTGGCAGCAGCAGCAGCCATAGCTATTGCATTCACAATGCAGCGGTAACCCCAAAGTTGCGCTTCCGCTGTAGGAGGACTGACAGTTCTTCTTTAACCGCCATCAGCCTGAGAAAATAGGTGGGCACGCACATCACCACAGCCAGTGGGTACTCGATTGCATTCCAACATTCTGAAAGAGAACAATCTATTCCACAGGTAAGTGACTCCCTTGTCTGACTAGCATTGCTAACAAGAAACCCAAATGGAAGCCTCAGGCACACAGGAGTGGGCCTAAAAAGAAAAACCAATGCAATTATCCAAATTATTTTAACTAAATAATCTGTTTGTTCCTTGGAATAGGACACCACAATGATAGCAGGATGCAGACCAGAAACTGAATGGGACATTCCGAGGGCTTTTAAATTGGAAATCAATCATGGCAGCTCAGTAAGACCAGCAATTGAGTTATTCTGTCCCTGGGGGAAGAGGCCGTTGGTTATTGGTTCTCCTTAAGTCATCTCCCAGGTGTTCCCACTGAGGTAAATTAAGGATGCCCTCTTCTAAAAACCATGAACTCACCTGTTCTACGGTCCTTAAAAATGCACGGGCAGCGGCCGATTTGAGGGGAGTGCCATTTGCCTTTAACAACCCCTTTAATGGCTTCTCCATGCGGGCACGTGAAACCTCAGACCCCATCTGAGGGAATAAGACAGAGCACAATCCTGCCACCTCTCAGAAACAAAGAACCATCACCTCTTAGGGTTAAAGTCATTCTCTTAGGGCTATTATTACCACCTCTTAGGGCTGAAACCGCCTCTTAGGGCTGAAACCGCCTCTTAGGGCTAAAACCCGCCTCTTAGGGCTGAACTTGCCTCTTAGAACTGATCCACCTCTTAGGGCTAAAACCATTGCCTCGAAGGCGAAAATAAAATAACTTTTACTCTATACAATTATGCCTGTGTAGGCTGGGAATTCCCTGTACGGACCACCAGTTGTCGCACCGCTCCCCACAGAAAGGGTGACTGGAAAGGTAGTTCAGCTATGAGCCTGTCAGAGCAAACGGTGTTTTGGTGGAGAAAACCTAAGTTTTCTTATACATCTGGATGTGTTTCTGCTTTTCCCAATACTGTCAAGGTCTCAAAGCTAAATCCTTTACGTTGTAAGACATGATGCAAATTTGAGTGATTGAATCTGTTTTGTAAGATAGGTGTACTGGCCGATGAGGCACCTAACCCCTCTGCAAGGTTGGATGAGGGCATCAGGGCAGCCCTGTTGGCTCTAGTTACCAAGTCTGAGCTAGGAGCTGACTCAACAGGCAGATGCAATACACAGCAACGCTTTCAGGGAAATTAACAGAAAGAATGACAATTCTCACAAAAATGACAGTTCTCACCAAAAAAGGACAATTTGGTCCTTTTTGGGAGTTGGAGATGAGTTGGAGTTGGGAATGAGTTGGAGATGAGTTGGAGTTGGGAATGACTTGTGGTACTAACAGGTGGTCTATGTCCATACCACGTCTGTTTAAAAGTGCAACTCAGCTTGAGTCCACAGGGCAGCTGCTGCTTACCAGCCTTACGTACGGCCATTCCTGCTGTGCTGTGACCATTGTTCCAGCCTACACTTAGAGCTAGTCATGCTGTCCCACTGAGTGTGCTGGATGCAGCCTCTCCTCTGACCTGCTGCCTGGAATGCCCCTTGCTCCCCTCTGCCATGAAGCATTGCCATTCAGTCTGCTGACAGGCTCTCGTCAGCAGCTGAGCTTTGACTTAGAGGTCTGTGCCATTCTAGATGCTACCAGTCCGGATTAGGAGTTCCTCGTCTGTAGCCCTTGTTATGTTGCAGTAGAACAGCCTTCTCAGTGTACTGTCGTCTTCCATGTTTCAGAGGAGAAACAGTGCCATGTCCATTGTTGAATTCCTATTCCTGGCATGGAGCCAGCAGCAAATGCACATTTGCTAAGTGGTAAATTTAATGTAAGACTGTGTACAGCTCAGTAGCACAGGGTTCTCACATCTCGCCTGGGCTCTGCTGCAAATCGGCAGTCCTCCACAGACGACCCGTTTCACTAAGAAACATACACATTGCTGATGCAGTGTGTGAGTGTGGGTCTGAGGTCCAGGGGTAGTAGACAGGATGCTATATGACACTGAGAGTGTACACCAGTGCTCTTCTGGGTGGGAGCTGTAAGCTCAGGGTGGATCCATTTGCTGCTGCATGGCTGGCAGCGGGGAGCTGAGCAGAATTTGCCTGCAATGCAAACTGATTGAGGTTGTGCAATTGGGAGAAAGACAAGCCCTGAACCATACTGCAGTCCATGTGGGAAGTGTTAACACATGAAAAAAGGTTGCACCGTTGAAAACAGTAGCTTTTCCCTAAGCATAACTTTCTTCTTTTGTGAAACTTTCTATTTTAACATAGGAACTCATTGTGGCTACTAGCATTAAAGGTAAAACAAGCAGATGCAAAAAGGAACCAGACCAAGCATTAAGAAGGGATATATGTCAAAGTCAAAAGACCAAGCATTAAGGAGGGATGTATTTTCAAAGTCAAAAGAGGTTTATAATTGGCAAATACCATTTAAACGTCAAGATCCAGTAAACAAACAAAAACATGTTCTACCTCATTGCTGTGTTTTAGTATGAGGAGGATCTGTCGGTTGATCTTAAACACTGGCCATACCCATCACTTCAAGTCTGTGATAGCCTTAGAAGAACCACTCAATGAGGAAACCTTACATATGAACCCACTGTATGTCTGTTAATCCAAGGTAAATGCCAATGACAAAGTGGAAGAAAGGAGGGAGGATGGTTTGGCTTCAAAGGAAGAAAACATGTTAAGCACATGCCAAAATTGAATGTCCCATGATGCCTGTTCCTGACTTACCATATAATCATGAGACCACACCCTCCATGGCCAACCTGGACTGTAGGGCTGCCCATTCCTAAACCGTAACCTCAAAACTTTGAACTGAAAAAACTTTTTCTTTTCCAAGAAGCTCCTTTCATGTATTATAGCTGAGATTATGGGAAGTAGACAAATGCAGTCAGGCTAACTTACATCAACATATGTCAGCCGTCTTGAGAAGCCTGGTAGTGGTTATCTTTTTTTGAGCATGATGCAATTTGTTCCTTACTCGTCACTCTGTCCTTAAGTCAGGGAAAAATCGCCACTTCTTCCTTGTTCCTTTCCTGTCACAGAAATTCTGTCTCCTTTGTCATCTGGATGATGCCAGTTACCTCAGCTTCAAACACCTTTGTGAATCACTTGCAACAGGCGCCTCTTTCTTTCTGGGTCTTTCTAGCTGTGGAAACAGATTTGAGACAGTTAAGGACCTGGCTTCACCTGTTCAATCTTTAAAAACCAATGTTCAAGTCTTGACATGCAGTGAAGGCTTACCATGGTTTTTCACATCACCACAGGTGTAAAAGTTCGAACATTATAATGTGAAATATGAGAAAAAAGATCACTAGGAGTCTAAAGCTTGTTATTCCCAGACACACTTTCTCTTCCATTTGATTTTTCATGTGTGAGAGTGCTCACGTAACACTGACTCAACGACTTAAGGAGATGCCTAAGTGGTTAGTAGGTATGTATACCTTAGACAGAACTGTAGGAAGGAAGCTTGCACCGTTTGTACCATCACGAGGCTTGCTTGTATCTAAAAGATAAACAGGGCGGAGTGGCAGAGATTTGTTTGTACTGGGCGGGGAGGGAAGGACCTTTACGTGTTCAAAACACCAGCTGGTCTCAAACGGAAACACACAGTCCAATTTCACTCGCATGTGTTTCCCCTCATCGTTTGTCATATTAATAGGAGGTTGGATTTTCTTTGTAGATTGCTGTGGTTTGAATGTTCTCTCTCCAAAATTCACTCAAGCTGAAGACCACTGAGATAGTACAAAGAAGCAGGTCCTCTGGGGCTGATTAGCTCATGATGGAGTCACCCTTTGGACTGGTGTAAAGGCCCTTCAGCATGAGGCATCCCATAGAATTTGGCTTTTCTGTCACTTATATCTTGTAGGGATGCGGCCACAAAGGTCCTGCTCAGAGAGACCAGGTCTTTCATTAGACATTCCTGGGCCTTGGAATCCCAGCCTCAAGACCAAGCTATACACATTTCTGTTCTGTACACGTTACCCAGTTGCAGATATTTTGTTAGAGTAGCACGAAGGGGTGAGGCATACTTAGGGAGCTTAACAAGAAGCCACAGAGGAAGTTTCCTAAAGGTCCCAGGTTGTTTCAGGTGACTTTGCACAGTGTTTGTCTTGCATTTGGCTTCTAGTTATCTGTTTTCTGGTTTCTCAATGAGATCACTAAGGCACTGGCTGAGGGGATTTCTCCCTGGCTTATAGTGTGTTTCACGGTTTCAGGTGTGGAACAGGCTGGAGGAGCACACTGAAGAAATAAGCAGGTCATCCAACCAGGCACAGAGCACCTGGACCCAAAGTCTCGGGAGTGGTTAGAGTGAGGTGCTAGAAAAGGTAGGAATGCTTGATGATGATAAAGCCCGCACTAAAACTGATAGGATGAAATTAGTTGAAAAAAATGTGGTGAGAAACAATATTGATTACTTTTCTAAGATAAAATACATAGAGCCAGCAGACACATGAGGAAATGCTAAGGTTCACTGGCCGTCAGTCTCTTTGCTGGCTGGGCTAAACGCTCGCTAATGTTTCTCTTGGCTTTTGTTTCTTCCTTGTAGGCACACAGCCACATGAGTTACTCAATACTGTTTCTAGATGTGGACATGGATTGGAGAGATGCCTGCCTTTTCTAAGCCTTCTTCATAAGTACTCTCCTGGAGTAGATGCAGAGGACTTTGGGAAAGGAGGAGCTGTGAGCAGGAAGGAGTATTGCTGCTCCATGCCTGCCTGGAATGGAAAACCTCCAGCCTAGCTGTACTGGATCAAGGGGATAGGAAGCTGTCTTTTATTTGTTCAGAGGCTAAGGTTGTTTGTTAAAGCACTTACCAAACCTTATCATGATAATCCATTTCTTATTAACTCTTTCATCAGCAGTAAATATTGAGTTTATTGTGTTTAGTATTTTTGCCATGAGTTGATTTTAAAAGTAATATATGAGTGTTATAGAAAATTTAGGATCTGATGAAAAGTGGCAAAAGGATTAAGAACATAAATTAGTGCTAATACATTGGTGTATTTTTTTTGTTTTGACAGAGTTTTTTTTTTTTACATAGTAGATATTTTACTGAACAGACACTTCTGTATTTTTTTTTTTTTTGGTTTACATACTATAATCCAAGTGTTTTCCAAAGTCTTCAAAATTATTTGTAATAACAATTACACACTCCCACTCCTTGCTTATGCCATTTTTTATTTAACCTTCCCCTCATCTTTAATGATTTATTTGTTTCTTCACAGTTAAAAGAAAATGTAGTGACGATATCTTTATGTATAATGCTCTATCAGGAAATAACTTTGGATTAACAAATTTTTTCTTTAGAGGCATGTTTGTCTTTCAGTTATTCTACTAATGTGATTCAGGGAGTTTCTTGTACCCTCAGAAGGTAACAAAAGAATCACAGAACCATCAAACTGAACACTGAGCCATGGGAAGAACAATATGACTTTTAAGATTTTTGCCACTTTCAGTGATTTTAACAAAAACCACAATTTTAATTAAATAGTCTCAACACTTCTTGTCTAGGCATAGACAACTGTATTGGCCTTTTGGTTACTTTGAAAATTACTAATTTTAGAATAGGTAGTATGTTGACATCGGTCAGTATCCAAAATGGTGTGTGAGATTGTGTACATGTGAATGTGTGTGGGTAAGTGTGTGAGTGTGTGGGTAAGTATGTGAATGTGTGTGTGTTTCTAGAAGCAGAATTTCTTCCTTAAAAAGTATCAGTGTGCTTTTATGCAAAATAAGCCATTTCAAAACAAAACTTGATGTCTTAAACTAAGATAATAATATGCGATTAGCATTGTTATTATGGGTAAGTCCACTGGTCAGCTGATAGTTCTTCAGGTAAAGGCAAAGCTTCATGGAGGTTGTCTGGGTTTGGTTAGTAGCTGCAATCCATTGATGGCTGGCTTGGATCTGGCTAGCCTAGGACAGTTTAACTCATATACGTGTCTGGTGGTTGAATAGCTATTGGATGAAGAGGCAGGGTGGCGGGCTGTGTGTTTGCTGCCCTCCAGCAAGCTGGTTTGCACTTGTTCTTAAAAAGATGGCAGAGGCAGGGAAAGTATGTTGAACTCTAGCCTCAAAACCAGTACACTGTTTCATTCTGCAGCTAAACAGACACAGGGTAGGACCAAAAGCCCAGTTTCACTTAAATGAAGTCTGACTCTTAATGAGAGCCGCAGAGAGAAAGGACACTATAGGCATGCAGTGCTCTCAGGGTTTAGCCTTGTCAGCAGGCCGCGAGGTCACAGAGAGGAGCCGCAAGAGCCACTGGAGACAAGCTGGTGAGAAATGTCCGCTTTATAATGCAAAGGTTACAGGGTTTAAAGTGTAAGGAGGGGAAGGCAGGAGGGAGCCTTCCAGCAGACCCCACATCCACCAAAGATGCTGTGATTGGCTGTATGACAGGTCCCTAGACCTTCCGGTGATGTCAGAGGTCATGCTCAGGTATACTCCCCTTGACCTTGTAGCCATGTTGGAAGTCACACTCCATGTTAGGCCTGAAGGCTGTGCCTCAGGCCGTGGAGAAGGTTAGGCTTAAGCCACGCCCTTCAGGCAGCACACAATGCCAACCTTATAAGAGCATCTGACATGGAAGAATGGAGTATTTTAGACCTTTATCTTCAAGCTACTACAAAATGTAAGTGCATTAGAAGTTTGAAAACATTTTTGAAAGTAGCAACTTGTAAAATATAACAATATTTGCTGCCACTGGCAATGTTTGAGGACACTTCTTTCTTTGCAGTTTCATTAACAGAGCACATTATCGAAGTTGTGGATGTCTAACAATTTGATAGATGGAAATAGATTCTTGGTCTAATTTTGTGTTTTTGTTTATCTTCTTTCTAGTGAAATTGATTTGTGTTTCCTTTTCTGTGACTTGTATGTCCCAAACCCTTCATTTTGGTGGCTTGCAGTAATACAATTATGGATGAGGATGAGAGAAATAGGGATGGCATGGGACATTAGGCCAGACAGGAAATTGAGGCCCAATCATAGGTACCTCTTGCTGACAGTTTTAAGAACTTTGGGCTCTATTCTACCAGGCAAAATGAAACACCAAGTTTTAGAGCCAGGGAAGTTACACAATCAGAGCTGAGCTGTGTGAAAAGGCCTGGGCAACAGGGGGTATCAGCCAGATCCCTACAGTGATGCAACGGAAGGACCCTGTGACCACAGGGGGACATGGTGAGGGCAGAGAGAGTGAGTAGGGGAGACAGACGGGAGAAGACTGATGGTTCATGCCAGGTGACTGCAAATGCTGGGCAGCCACTAACGCAGATAATGAGACTGAGTGAGTGGCTCCCTCTCGTCCATCGCCTTGAATTAAATGCACCACTGAGACAGGCACAGATGTCTCGAAGGCTGTATAATGTTTGAATCTGAAGCTTGAGAACAAGGTCAGGACTGGAAATAAAACCCCTAGAATCAGCCACATGAAGGTGATTAAGTTATCAAGGGAGAGCATTCAGTGAATAAAGAATCTGGGACAGAGCCTAGGGAAAGACACGTTTTCAGGAAGGAATGTACGAAAAGGAAACAGTGAAAAGCGCTGAGAAATAGCAATCTAGATTGTGAACATTCCTGGCAGCTGTAAAGTTCAGCTATTCTCTGGACAATAATAAATGCATGACTGTGTCCCCAGGCGCTCCATCCATGTAAGGCTTCGTTCCAACGTGAGCCGTCTCTTGTGTTCTGATTTTCATAGTGGTTTAGCTTGAGTCTCTTTCATTCTAGCAGCTGGTTTCTATGGCATATGTGCGTGTCAGCAGTTTGTTCCACTTGCATTCAATTTGGTGAGGAACAGTTAGCAGTGTTGAATTGCAGCCGACTCAGCCCCATTGCTGCTGGGGTGATTGTCCCCAGCTCTATGTTTGCTGTGCAGTTTGGTTCATAGGGTGCCCTGAATGGTCCTCAAACCACACTTGACATCAGCGACTAGCTCTGAATTTTGCATTTACTCAGTAGGTTGGATGCTTTGATGTGATTTAGAATATTGAGTCAACCGTGCCATTCTTTCTAGCCTCCTGGAAGATGGAATTCTCTGTCTCGCTGCTGTTTTTAAATCAATGGTAATAGGGACCTAAACAATAGAGAGGGTACAAGCCGTGCTATTCCAGTGAAGAACTTAGATGCAGAAATATGTTTTAGCTTGGTAAATGGCTCTAAGTGGCAATGTATTGATTTCCCATTGGAGATGCGATTTAAAAAGATCCACTTAAAGCCTAATGCCTATTAGGGAGTTGGGAGAGAGATGGGGAATTTCTCAAGTGTTTCTACTTTTTTTTTTTTTACAATGGTGGATAAAGCATGTATCAACATACATGCATATCAAATATATATATACATATATATATATATGTTATCTCAAGAGTGGGATGACCAAGTGACATGTGCGTCACTTCAGGAAATGCTCCTCTCCATGCTGGGAAGATGTAAAATTTAGACTTTCTAAGAACTTTTAAAGAGTTCAGTGTGTTGTTTTTGCAATCACCCTGTTGAACAAGAGATCTCTTGAACTTTTTTTCCTACCAAACTGATATTTTGTCTTCTTTGACTAACATTTTCTCTCACCCCATGAAGTGGGTTATTAAGATGTGGAAGCCTATTTTGAAATTCATTAATGAACTTTCTAAGATACTTCAGATACAAGATTAAGCAGGTGGAGATAAAGGTGTGCTTTTGCATAGTTCTTAGGAAACCTAGAAGTAAAAGTTAGAAAGGTGTTTGCCAGCTTTTTCTTACGAACAGCTGTCATTTGGACTTGAGGAGCAGACGGCATGCCGATGGAGAGTGGCTTTATTCTCAGTCAGCTCCACTTAGTGCAGTGCAGGGTTTATGTGTGAGTCTGAAGAGAACAGGCTCATGGAGATGAGAAGAGTGTAGCACTCATGGCCTTGAGGAGTACAAAGGCAAGTGGCATGATGCGAGATCGCATGCCACACTCAGGGGTGACTCGTAGCCTCGTTAATCCTAAGTGTCAGCAGACCTCAAGGTGTGGTCTCTGGAGAAGCTCCAGGAGGCGCACCTGGAAGCCTGTTGGAAGTTTTCAGATTTTCAGGCTGCATTCCCACTGAACTGGAACTTTTAGGAGACGAGCCCAGAAATTTGTGCTTTAACAAGTTCTCTGGGTGGTTCCAGTGCAAATGAGGTGCAAATCCACTATTGATCTCGGTTACGTTGCCTTTGCTTCCTACAACAAACCCTATTTAATTTAGGCTTTGGGTGCACTACAATGTTATTGATTGCATATGTGTTCTCAAACTATTTGAACATGACATGTCAGTACAGAACAGTTTGTCCCCCTTCATGCGCTTTGACAGGTGGTGCTCCCAGACAAGGAAAGCGTATCATTCCTACAACATTCTTGGCTAAGAAATTGTAGCAGCGAAATTATAAAACACAAAATGTATTGGCTGCATAGCATTTAAATTTTTCCTTTTTATATTCTTTGGGATGAATAATAGATAATATTCACTTTGATTAAGACTTATTGGTAAGAATGTGGAAGCATCAGATTGTTGGTAAGACTGGAAGGGATAAGGCCAGTCCTAATGTCTCTGATTTGAACTTCATTTACAGGCACGTCCAGAAAAACAGTGTGTTGACCCACTCCCCCCAAAAAACCATTTCTATCGCCCACTCAGCTGCTTATGCTCCGTTTGTTTGGATTATAGTTGATAAATATCTTTCTGTAAATGTTAATGCAATAAATTTTCAATCAACATGACTTCATATGTATACTTGCTGTGGTGTGTATTTGTGCATACTGATGAAATTATAGAATATAATGTGGACGGTTTTATTTTCTTTCAAAAATCTGATTCACTTAAAATTTACCTAGAATCAGGGTCTGGTATGGTACCCAAGCGGCTAAGGTACTTGCCTTACACTCACTGGGAACCAGTATGGGCACCGATTCTAATCCCGGCAGCCCTGCTTCGCATCCAACTCCATGCTTATGGCCTGGGAAAGCAGTTAAGGATGGCCCAAAGCCTTAGGACCCTGCACTGGCATGGAAATCTTGGAAGAGACTCCGGACTCCTGGCTTCAGATTGGCGCATCTCCAGCGGTTGCAGCCACTTGGGGAGTGAATCAGTGGACAGAAAATCTTCCTCTCTGTCTCTCTTCTTCTCTGTATATCTGACTTCCCAATAAAAATAAATAAATAAATAAATAACTCCTTTAAAAATGTTCACCTAGAATCAGTATCCTCCCCATCTTTTTACTTTTAGGAATGGAAGATTTAATGTGTGATCTGGTGCTCTGTTATTAATGATTTATCTTACTTGAAAAAATTACACAGAGACAGAGAGAGAGAGAGAGACCTTGTGTCTGCTGGTGTATTTCCCAGTTAGCCACAGAGCCAGGAGCTTGAAGCTGTTGGGTGGCAGCAAATGGGCCATCTTCCACTGCTTTTCACAGGGCATTAGCAGGGAGCTGAATTGTTGGTGGAACAGTTGGGACACAAACTGGGACTCATTTGGAAGTCTGGGGTCACAGGCATACAAATGGCTTTATCAGTTGCACCAGAACACCAATCCCTTGAAAACAGTATTTAATGGATAAATGGGTGTGAAACCTTGGCTCAAGCTTTGCCTCTTTGTGACCTGACATACATACCATATCTAAAAATCACCTGATGTAATGTTTCCAGAGACCATAGTTATAAATTGCATGATCTAAAAGCAGACTAGAAATGAGTGACAGTTTTGTAGAACAGCTGATTTAATTCTCTTCTTAGCACCTTAGAGAAAAGGATAAAGATAATGCCCAGATTGATCTAGTTTTAGCTAATTAATGTAATAATTCCATAGTAGAGTATACACATATTGTGTCTCAGTATGTGAGGACACTTCAGAAAGCACACTGAAAATATAATTAAAGCATATGTTTAGTTTTGTGCAAGAATTTTTTCTTTAAATCCATGCATACTGTTGCTGTCACATTCATTTTACATGAACGTGTGAAGGTCCTGTCCCTTTTGCTAGTCCCTGATGTTTTATTTTTGAATTCTCAGGATCCTACTTCCGTGTGAGTGACAGGCCATCACAGAAATGCTGTCTGTTTGGGCTTTGAACTTGACTGTCTTTTGTATCATCCATCATTCACGCCCCTGAGATGCCCGTATCTTGGAGCGAAACCAACCAGGTCTACTCAACTCTAGCAGTAGAGCTTATATCAGACTTCTTACACAGATCTTTGAGTTATTGCCACTTTCAAGGTTTGATGAAAATACAAAACTGGAAAGTTCAGTTTCAGGTGATTCACAGTAAGTGCTAAGAGTAGATTCAGGAGGATGCCAGCAGCCGTTGTAGGAAGCACAGCTGCCCTGATGATCAGAACAGTGCTAAGGTCAATCGCTGCAGAAACTCAGCAGCCAAGGAACCTTTCCCCAGCCCCAGCAAGAGCAAGGCAAGGGCCACTAACCTCCCACCTGGAAAACCTCGGATTGTAGCAACGACAAGTCAGAATGCACTTCAGGTAAATTCAGTTAAAAAAATATTAAGGGGGCTTGGCACTGTTTGAAGCCCTGTAGGGGACAGAAATGAATATGACAATGTCTATAGTTTGCAGTAATGCCACTAAAAACGGAAGGCATCCTATAATAGTCCTTCACAATCAGCCGTAAGTCCATCATCCTGCTGTTTAAGTGTATCCTGACACTGTAGGCGTGGACAACGGCAGAATGTCCAGAGTTTAAATTGGGAGTGCGTTTTTTTATTTGGAAGTAGAGATGTACGCTGCATTGTATCCTCACATCTGTGTGTGATAGTCTCTATTACAGTTACTCTACATCCCTTTAACTGAAAAGCAAAAAAAAAAAAAAAAAAAAAAAAACAGAAAAAAAGCCATCAACAGAGAGAAAAATAGAAAATTTACAATAACATGAGGTTAAATAATGTGCTAAGGAATGACCAGTGTGCCACTGAAGAAAAAGACCTTCACGAAGCAAACAAAGCTGTGTGACTTATGAGTCAGTGAGGAAATTATTAAGAAAACAAATTGTTTGAATAAATGAAAATAAAAACAAAAATATCAGCCCCCCGAGATCTAGTGAAAACAGTATTGAAAGGGCATACGTTTGCCTTATATCAAAGATAACGTGTGATATTTGGCCTTTTGGGCTCGCCTTGCTTCAACTAGCATAATGGTCTCTAGTTGGGTTTTGATCTTTTTAGTGGCTGAGAAGTATTCCATGGAGTAGACGTACCACAGTTTCTTTATCCACTCCTCTGACAGGCTTCTGGGTTGTTTCAATGTCTTTGCTATTGTAGATCGTGCTGCTGTAGATACAGGACTATAGATCCCTTTCTCATATGCAGATGTCATTTCTTTTGTATACATTCCCGGGAATGGGATAGCTGGGTCAAATGGCAAGTCGATTTTCAGTTCTCCCAGCACTCTCCATGCTAAATTCCAAGTTGTGCTAGCCTACACTCCCACCAGCAGTGAAGGAGGGTGCCTTTCTCCCCACGTCCACGCCAGCAGGTTTTGTTAGCAGAGCTGTGAATGTAAGCCAATCTTACTGGAGTTAGGTGGAACCTCACTGGGGTTTTCATTTGTATTTTCCTGACAGCTAGGGAGCCTGAGTATTTTTTTCGTATGTCTATTAGTCATTTGATTTTGTTATTTTGAAAAATGTTTATTTTGTTTGCCCATTTCTTCACAGGGTTGTTGGTTGCGCTGTTGCTAAGTTTCTGAAGCTCTTTATAAATCCTGGATATTAGTCCCCAATCAGCTGTGTAGTATGTGAAGATTTTGTCTTATTCTGTTTGTTGTTTCTTCACTTTACTGATCATCTCCTTTGCTGTACAGAAGCTTCTCAGCTTGACGAAGCCCCATTGTTTAGTTTGGCTTTGACTGTCTGTTCTTTTGGCAATTTTTCTAAGAAGTCTTTCCCAATTCCTATGTGTTAGAGCATGTTTCCTATGCTTTTCTGTGATAGTTTGATAATTTCTGGGTGCAGATCTAGGTCCTTGATTTATTTAGAACTGATTTTTGTGTAAGGTGACAGGTGGAGGTTTTACTTCTTACCTCTGCAGGCTGCTATCCAAGTATCCCAACAGCATCTGTTGAAGAGACCAGAGATTCCCGTGGATTATTTTCAACTCTCTTGTGAAAGATTAGTTGGATACACATGTGTGGGTTCCCTTCTGGTGTTTCTATTCTGTTCCATTGATCGTCTTCTCTATTTCTTCGCCAGCACCACACTGTTTTGATGACCACTGTGCTGTGGTATGTCTTGAGGTCTGCAATTGTGATTCCTGCAGCTTGACTTTCATTCTTCAGGATAGCTATGGCTATTCATACTGTTTTGTGTTTACAGATGAACTTTTGTATCATCTATTCTATTTCTGAGAAGAGTTTTGTTGGGAATGCAATGAATTCATGTATTACTTTTGGTATTATGGAGGACTGATACGCAGGGGAAGAAAGAGTACCTCTTATGCTGTGTTATACTACATTAGAAGATGTTGAGAGAAGTCCTGAGGGCTGATTGAAATGCAGGGGCTGATGCAGAAAGAGGCTTCACTGTTTCCCTGAGGAAGGATGAACATGGAATGATTGAGAAGCACGAGACTTCGTTTGAGCTTCAGGAAAGTTGTGTGCAACACACAGGGATGCTTTTGAAGAGCGTTCAACACAGGAAGAGGAGCTAGACCTTTAATTTTCCTTCACAGGTGGATGATGGCATAGAGGTAGAAGAGCCCTAAGAAAACAAGTGAACATTCTGTGTGGAGAAGAGGACGTGCTGCCAGTCCTGTGGATTCTGCCCCACAGCTCCTGATTGTTGCAGAAGAGCCTACCTATGTTTCGATCCTACGTGAGGTGCTTGCAAGTTGGAGAGAAGAATCCTGTATGTTAGTTTCCAGGCATGCCCCCTTCCCTGCTGGAAGTACCTGAAGACAGTGATATCATTGACCTCAGACACCTCAGGATAGTGGACCAAACTCCTCCAGTGTAGAGTGATGGGGAAACGAGCATGTTTGTTTTCCTGAGCACTGCTGTCTGTGCTCAGCTGTGTGTTGCAGAGTGTGGGAGAGGTAGCGATGCCAGTGGATGATGGAGAATGGTGTCTGATGGGAGGATGTGAGCTATCTGGTTTTAGACATGACATGATCATTCGTTCTGGCACTGCCTGAGAGGCACCCGCAGTAGACAGGCCGACTTGGGATTTGGGCTCAGGTCTCGTAATTTTTGGTCCAAGCTTTATTACTGTGCGATGTTTACCAGCAGAAGGCAACACTCTTTCTTTCTCCCTCTTTCCTTGTCTCTCTCGTCACACGCACACTTTACTCTCTCTTATCTGTTTGGTAGCTTCATATTCATTTGGTAATTTCCTGTTACAGGTTTCTTTCCTTAAGAACTGTTGGACGAATTCCATGTGGGTGAAGCATTTAGTCCCATGGACCCTGTGTGGGGGCCTTGACTCCGTCTTGGTTGTGATGCCTGCCTGTGTGCTTTTCATGCTAATTTTAGTTTGTTATTTATTTTGAGTTCTTAACCTCTCCACTCTGTAGGACCTCACTTGGAAAAGATGCTTATTAAACAGATGCTTGTTAAATTAAGAATGAATACATAAATTAGTGAGTGAGTATAAGGCATTTCATCATAAGATCTTTTGTTGGCATCACAGATTAAGCATAATATTATCTGTAGGAACAGTTTTGCTATGTAGCATGTGCAATATATTAGTCTAAAGTCTGTGTCCCAGGGTTGCATTTCAAAGCTGGACGGAGAGTGCATGATATTTATGGCGCCAAGGAGATCGTGACGTTTTTATTGTGCAAAGGCAGTGTTCCATGCAGATTGGACGGCGTTTTTGACTTTGTAATATGTAATGCTAGAAAAAAACACACCTGAGCAGGGATGGATTCGAATAGGAACTCAGAAGTAGTGAGAAATTTAGGAAATAACTGTATGGCATATATATTTTATTTACTATCAAGTTATTTCACCCTTGTCTCAGGGGTTATAAGGCATAAAACAGCTGTAAAGGTCACACAAATTTAGTTTGAAATATGGATTAGTAGGGCTAGTAGGGATTTCTGAAGTTACCCAGAATGTAAAAGGAGAGAACCAAGTTACACAAAGTGATTATCATGCTTTGGCTTTTTCACATCATTGTTGTTTGAAGTTTGTGACTAGAAGGCATTTCACAATCAAAACATGAAGAAACGCACCACCGCAGGGCAAAGGAGTAAGTTCTGATATAAATCATCCCTCAATCTGCATATGGGAACTTAACCAAGTGTAAAAAGAATCTGTGTGTCTGCTTATCACTTCAGTTGATTTATTCCCATTGGTAGCACTATGTGGAATTGAATTTTAACTTAAATTAGGACTCCAGATTATTGTTTTAAGTGACTTAAAAAAATACACTTTGATGCAGCCTTTAGTGAAAAGTTATTGTGTTTTCAAAAGGGCAAAAAAGTAAACTTTGGAATATAAAATGGACACACTTGTTGATCAAAGAAGAATCTGCTTTTGTAAAATGTCAATCAGTTGATTGGTGGATTCCTCTCCCAGAAGTAAGACCTCCACAGTTTAATGCAACTATTTTGCCTTGTGTGCACATAAAAAGTTCTGTTGCCTACCCATCAGGTAATCGGATCTAAGGCATTTGAAGATGCTCAGCTTTCAGGCGAAGTCACGGAATGCTAGAGTCAGGAGAGGTGAGAGACTGGTTCAAGGGGTTGGAGAGCTATCGCTGGGCAACCATGTGCCAGAATTCCTGCTACCTTTTGAGAGAAAGCATTTTGTCTAGGGACTTTCAATGGAGATAGATGTGCTTGGCATTAACACTGGCTCCCAAAGGCATATGGATCTGAATTGCTGGGATTGGTGAATGTTACCTTATGTGGGGAAAGGATTTCTGCAATTAAGGATCTTAAGATGTGGGAGTCCTGATGGATTAACCAGCAGGCTCCAGTATAAACACATGTGTCTGTGGCAGGTGGTGGTTGAGGGAGATTTTCAAGTATAAGGACAGGTGATATGGAGTTGACAGCCAGGGCAGTGAGCTTAGGGGTGCTAATGTTCCTGCTCTGGAAGTTGAGGAAGCTGGAGGCAGCTTCTCTCCAGGACTGCTGAGGGAGCACAGTCCTCCCTGAAGACACCTCATATGACCTGTGATCCCACATTGAGTACCTCAGCTCCAAGCTGGCTAAGTGCCTCTCCTTTCCTCTCCTCCCCTCTCCTCCCCTCCCCTCCTTCTCCTCCCTTCCCCTCTCTTCCCCTCCCCTCTCTTCCCCTCCCCTCCCCTCTCCTCCCCTCTCCTCTTCTTTTCTCTTCTCTTCTTCTCCTTTTCCCTCCTCTCCCCTATTGACTATTGAGATTGCACAAAAACAACCTACCAGTCTTCTTCAGGGTACAACAGTAGGATCATTGTGAAAAATATCTGCTCAAAATTAATTGGTGACTATGTGTTGCCTTGTTTTATTATTTGTTTCTTCTTGCAGGAAACACAATTTTCTTTTTCTGGCCCACTGTAAATGTTTCTATGCTAACAAATGTTGATTGATGACTAACCAGGCAAAGGAATAAGGTGTAGATTTTTATGGTCAATAGTAATTCACACTGTGAAAATGCCTCCAGGATGACAAAGACTACTATGTTTGAAGTAGAGCATTTCATATGGGGGATTTGCTAAATAGAGGGTGTGAAGCTAAGGAACTACCTGCACTGTAGGCATGAGCCACAGCAGGAAGTCTGGGCTAGTGGGACTGAGTGTGGAGGTCTGGGCTCCCAAGCTTGCAGTGGGGGAGCCTCTGGGTGGAAGCTGGAATGGTGCAAGGCCTGTTTTCCTAGGGAGCTGGGCTGTGGAGGACACCATGCTGTCGATGACTGGAGGGTAAAGGGAGTGTGTTATGCAGGTAAACCCAGCTGGCTGAGGGGGACCAGCTCTGCTGTGATGCAGCCTAGAGCTCAGCCACAAGGACCATCAGACTCATGAATGAGTGACCCTGCATCAAAGAGTTATTTCTAACATGTTGTGCAATAGTGACAATCTCAGTATGGTAGGCAATGATAATTTCTTGAAACAATTTTTGTGTCACATACCTGAAAGGGAGAGAAAGTAAATGAATCCACCACTGTTTCAACTTCCTAAATGCCTGTAAGAGCTGAGGCTGGCCAAAGCTAGGCTCAGGAACTTTATCCTTGTACAGTAGTCATTATCTGCTCCCCTGCACAGGGTGTGTGTGAGCAGGAAGCTGGATAGGAAGTAAAATCCAATACTCCAACTTGGGACGGCAGACTTCCCAAGATTCATTTTAACCACTGTAGTAAATGCCTATTTTCTTTCCTTCAAACTTCTTGCAAGGAGTTTTGTGAGTTTATGAGGCTTGAGGAGTTGACTTCTGAGGTGCCCATGTGACCGTTCAGACTTTACCATGGGCCGTGAGAAGGTCAGTGTGGCGGGGCTGCTGGGGAAACTGCCTCGCACAGCAGGCTGGGTGCAGATCCGCTGCATGGCAGTCTCTCGAGGGAGGGCAGGCAAGGGCTCAGACATGTGGCTGTGGTCTTTGTGCAGATTTGTGTCACACACTTAAGTGTCTTCTTTCTTAGGTTTCTCCATTTTTGCACTTTATGGTTGGTGAGAATACTTTTTCCTGCTGGAACTCAGTTCTCAGTATTTTTCGCTCTGAACTCAGACCCAGCACCCTATGGGATTTGCACAAGGATGAGTCCATCTCTGCAGTGACCTACCTGGTCCTCAACCTTCCCCCATCACAGGGAACACAACGAGACATTGGGGAGTGAATGTTGTGGCTGGTTTTATCTGAGTGGGAACATAGGTATATGGGACATCAGTCATGGTGCATTCAGCCTTGAAGACTGATGGGATGAACCTTGTGTTCTTCCATAGCTCCCCACGGTCGTGTTCCACGAAGCTGTGGCTTTAAGGTGGCTACTTTCAGAGAGGGCGCTGCCTTCCGGTGTAGAGCAAAGCCTGTTCTCCTCTCACGTTACAGCGTCTGTGTATTTTTTAGTTCCCAGTCAAAGAACTGATTAGGGCCTATCGTAATAACCCTGTGTGTTCTCATAATAATTACTTACTAAAAATGGTTATTGCGTGAATTCTGCGTTGAGAAACTACCAAGTAGCTAATCAAGTTAACTGGAGCGCCAGAGGACCTAACGTGCTATTTTACTTGAAGTCTTCAGCTTTTATTCCACTGTGAGGCACATTGACACGATAGGATGGCACGTCCTCTGGGGAAGTTAAAGTAGTCACATGATGGATGCTGGACCTTAAAGAAAGTAAGAGTTCAGCTTGTTTATCATCTTCATTGGTGTGAATCCGTCCTGGTTTCTGAGGGCCAGGAAGCAGCAGCTGTGTGCACTGCCGTCCTCTCTGCTCTCTCCACTGGGTTTCTAAGGCATGTCAGGTTTTGAGGAGATAATGAGGTAATTAAGAGTTTGGGTCTGAAGGATCACTTGGGGGACTGAAGCATATGTGCTGCAGGAAAAACAAACTAAGCTCGTGGGGGGTCCAACCAAGACCTTCCCTTACTAGTTTGCTTAATTAGATCCCTAAGAAGTTGAAAGCAAGATTTTCAGCAGACAAACTGTGGGGCAGACGAGTGCCTCAGGAAAATTGACAGCTGAGTATGTGAGGCTGTGCCCTTCCCAGGGCCTCTATTAGGAAGGTTAGTTGGCTGGTTCTCCACCTGCAGTTTTGAAGGGCTGCAGTGAAGAAATAGCTTAGTATTCTTCAGTAATTTTTGTTGAGGCTTTGGTGCCTCCAGGGTCTCGGTTTTGCATCAGATATTCACCCATTTATCCGTTTCTCCATTCACCCACACTACACATTTCTCCCGAGCACCTGCGAGGACTCTGCCCTATTCTGAGACATTGGCCTTTGCTGTTCTCAGACTCATGGGGTGTGGGGGTGTGTTGGTTGGTATGCTCTGTAGCCATTATTTTTCTTCTCAAGAATGTGTCTCTTCATTAAGCCACCGAGCACAGAGCTAAGTGTTGGGGGAGACTGCGCTCGAGGTTAGTTTGAGCAGAAGTTCTCTTTGGGAGCATTCCAGTGGATAACTATCATTTATCAAGTCAAGACCTCCTCCTGGAGATCACTTTCAGTTTCCCCCCGTTTGTAGTTCCCTCCACAGCAGCTGGCTTCTCTGCTGCTTCTCAACAGAAGTAGTTGTACCTTTTACTCTTTGAAAAGATCCCTATGCATGCATTCAAAGCTAAGCAGCCAAGTGTGCTTGAACTGCTTCTGGATATTTTACTCTGAGACCAGAAAAGGAACAGAAAGCCTCCCCTGGGCCTTCTGGTCACACAATTATTCTGTTCTCACAGAGGGTTTCTTGGCACAACTGATACCTTGCCATGAATGTACCCTTTTCTTTTTTTGTGGCTGCCACAAAATGAACCCACAGAGAATCGCAAGAAAGCAGGCTTTGCTTAGCTCTATGCCTCCTTTAGATGCCTGTTCTTAGTTTGGGCTCTGTGGCCTCTCCCTGTTTGCCAGGACCATATCATATCCTCATCTTTTTTCAGAGCACTGAGCTTAGAACACAGAAACCTTTAAAGTTCATTTGCAGACACTTTTGCTTTAACAGAGAGGTGGTGGGCAACTGATGCTGAAGCATGCTTGGGCCAGCTACCTTCACCATACAGTTCTGGTGCCAGCTTCTTGTCCCCACAGAGATTGTGATGGGCAGGTGAAGGTGCTTTGGTGGCCAGGCTTCCGGTGGGGTGGCGTGGGGTGCTGCAGGATTGGCCATCAGACCCGCCTGTGGAAGGGAGAAGGCGAGCAGCATCCATTCTTGGTTTTCAGTGGGCTGCGGCTGAGTCTCATCTGATACGGGTTATGACTCTGCTTTTGAAGGCACGCTGCCTCATACCTGTCCTGCCCAGGTCTCTGTGGGCATCTTCTGCCAGTGGTTATCAACCCTGGAGAATCCCTGCTATGCCCTCACTGTCACCGGCTCTGCTTCTCTCCTCTGGTGAGTATGGAGCAGGTGGGGGCTGCCTTCCCTATGGACAGAAAGTATTTCAGGGTAAGAGTGAGGTCTGTTTTGGTCGTGTCATCAGAACCCATGGGAGTTTTGAAGCAGAGATAAACATTCAGTAAACATGTCTTTGAAAATTGAACATAACGAAGTTTTTACTGAGGAATGAAGTGACATTGGTCTTCCCTTCATCTCATCTATTAATATAGAAATAATGTTACCATGGCTTATCTGTTTCAAGAGACCACTGATTGATACAGTTTCTTAAACCTTTATATATGGTATTGATCTCTATATTAAGAATTCAGGGCCTGGCGCGATAGCGTAGTGGTTGAAGTCCTCGCCTTGCATGCCCGGGATCCCATATGGTTGCCGGTTCTAATCCCGGCTAGCCCTGCTTCCCATCCAGCTCCCTGCTTGTGGTCTGGGAAGCAGTCGAGGATGGTCCAAAGCCTTGGGACCCTGTACCCACGTGGGAAACCTGTAAAAGCTCTTGGCTCCTGGCTTCAGACTGGCTCAGCTCCAGACCTTGCAGTCACTTGGGGAGTGAACCATCAGATGGAAGATCTTCCTCTCTGTCTCTCCTCCTCTCTGTATATCCGCCTTTCAATGAAAATAAATAAATCTTTTTTAAAAAAAGAATTCAAGGTTGTGAGAGCTATTAATTTTGTGTTTGAACAGGAAAATATCAAGAGTTTTGTCATGTTACAGCCTGGTAGATAGACTTCAGTCTAAATTTCCACCAGCCCTATTTAAAGCTGTCTGAAAATGGAATCCTGCCCCTGTTTGAGTTTATTTTGCCCCGTTCTTTAGGGTAGCACTTACACTGTCGACAGGTGTCATTGGGCCAATCTCATGCCAAATTCACATTTGTCCATTTTCCACAGATGTCCATCAGCCTTCTGTAAGACTCTGTCTGATTCTCGGCTTACAATGACTTTTTCTGGAAGTGCTCCCAGTTCAGCTACCTTTCACCTTCTGTGGCTGCTGTAATCTCAGAGACCTGACTCCTCCCTGAATGTTTGCCGAGTCTCAGGACTTTGCTTTCAGTTCTGTGCTGTGCTGTGCAGTGTGCGTCCACAGTTACTGGGCTTACCTGCCCATCCTCATTAATCATAGTTGCCTAATGTGTGTCTGTCACAGATGGCAGAGAGGTAAGAGCCTTCGGGTCGCTGGCACCGTAGCCATGCTGGCTCTCAAGCTGTTTGTGGAGCAATGCTTACTGTGACTTATTAGGGGGAGTTTGATCAGATAACCCCTAGTGAGGGCACTAAGGTGTAATTGTCAGAAACAACAGTGAAATTCAGAGAATTTGTCACCATTGCAATTAAACTTTATTTTCCCTTTCATATCCTGAACCCTGGGTTTGGAGGGATGTTTAATCATTTTCTTTTGAGAACAGACTTTTGGAAAATATGTGGATGGCTATTTGTACACCGTGTGGAAACTATTTGACCAAATTTCATCCTTAATAAATATGGCACCAGATGGGGGAAGGGAATTAGCCAGTTAACATCCTGTACTCCACATACAGACAAGAATGCAGCCTCGGGAACCCTGGGAATGAGGAACTGGACATTGAGAACTGAGCAGGTGCAATGAGGGGAGATTGTTTTCAGGAGCCTCACATGTTGGGCTTCTGCTGTAGCTGTGCCCCTCAAGACACATGTGTGGTGCGCACACACAGGAACACAGGCACACTCTGCTTGCCTCAGCAGGGCAAGGACACGTCTCGGCCACAAGGTGTCACTGCAGGAAGCACACTGGAGACGCCAGCCAGTGGCTGTCTCTGTGTCACTTTCTGGATGACCTTTAATGAAAATAGAACTGCCAGGGTAGCTTGACAGCAAATTTTATTAGAAACAGAAAATCCATCACAAGACCCACTATAGAATCGAGTCGATTAGTTTCTCTTATCTGAGACAGTCAGTGAAAAATTGCTGAAGAAATAAAGAATCAAGAACTGCCCACTTCACTGGGCTTCTGTGACTTGGTGGGAAAGGGCAATTTGAAATGGCTCTGGAAAGGCTTGCTACACGTGAGAGTTTCAGCTGGGGAGGATTATTTAACTCCATGTTAATGAAGTTGTTTGTTTGTTTGTTTTTTCGGTTTGGAAAGCAGGTGGAGATAGAACCCAATTCCTCCAGTTACTTGATATGCAGAGAAACAGCGCAATTTCCTCTAGTGCGGCCTACTCATACTCACCTCTGTGCCTCCACACGCAGCTACAGCAATTACATCAGGCCGCCTGGGCCACCAGCATGCTCTATAAGCTTAGATGTGCATTTTCACACCAACACTTCCTTCAATAAAAGCACATTTCAGAACTGCACAGCGGTGTGGCTGAATGAGCCTCATGTGGTGTGGTCACAGAAATGTGGCTGGATGACCACTGTGTCATGTGGCCACAGTGATGTGGCTGGATCACCTGTTGTGCGGCCACAGCAATGTGATTGAATGTCTGTTGTGTCACGTGGTCACAGCACCGTGGCTGGATGACCATCGTGTCATGTGACCAGCATCTGTAGGGACCAGAATCGAGGCTGCAAGCACTATGTTGAGGCTGAGCCTTTGAAGGAAGTACATTTTTTTTTTTTTTTGCAATGAATTGGTTTGTGGCTCTCGAGTTTTTGTGAAACAACTCTCAGTGGAGTCTATTATTGTCTAAGAAGGGGCATGGAAAGGTCTCATACTTTTGAAAAAAGTCATAGATGGTAAGATGTGTAGTTGAAAAATGGCTACAGGGAAGAACCCCTTGCTTGTTACTGACTGAATTGGGGTTGACTTGTGTAAGTAGAAGGTGGAGTCACTGAGCTTCTGAGAAGGGTGGAGGGCAAGGATCTCAGGTGTGAGGGCTACACTCAACTGGCTGTGCAGGTAGATTCCAGGCAGACCCTGCTTCCACTGCTGATAAGCATCAGCTATGACTGCTGCCATGCGAGCCTTTGCTCAGCTGCCCCTGGCATCACCTTGGTTGCTTCTCTGTGAGCCCTATTCCATCCAGTCATTCACAGGGTGAGGGGACACTGAGAGCAGGGTGGCATCTTTGCCCTCTAGCCAGGAGAACACCATCTGGATTTCCCACTTGCAGGCCAACACACTGGCAGATGGGGCCATGGAGAGTGGCCAGATCAGGGGGAGGAGTTGGGAGCATAGCAGCTGCTAAGCACAGACATTCTTCTACATTGTGGTAATCAGCTTGAAGCTGATACCAGTCTCTGAGCAGTCTGAGAATGGTGTTGTGGTATTTTAAGCTTTAGGTGTATGCAGAATGCCAACGGCAGGCACCTGTGCCCATCTTTATGGGCATTGAAGAGCTGCAGCCAGGCTTCTCTGAGGTGAATATCCTTGGGGCTCCTCTCACTGTTCCCTCAGCACGCTGGGATCTGCTGCGGGCCAAGCGCTCTGATCCACTCTTGGCCTCTGACTTTGCTTCTTCTGTGCTTGTGTGCCTCTTGGTGCCTCTCTCATGGTGGGCTCACGGTGGCTGGTGCGGTTTCCTGGAGCCTGTGGCAGCCCCAGCCCCTGCTTAGGCCAACACCAAGTGCCACACATCGATGGTGCTGCACTGCCGGCACTGTGCTGTCGTTCATTAGGTCAGAAGCTCCAGGTGGGCTTGGCTCCAAGACTCATTGACTTTGCGGTTTAGAGGGTCCTCAGTTAGCTGTTGAGCTGAGAACTGGGGCCAGGGCAGCGTGGGGCTGCTCTGGTGACATGAGGAGGGCAGCTCACCATCACGAACACGGCATCCTCACCCCCGCTGTGACCCTGGCCAGAGTGTTCCCCTGCGGAAGTGCCCGTCGCGCTCTTCCCTTGTGTGCCACCCGTCCTTTACTTCACCTCCTCTTTGACTCCCGCTCAGTGGTTGCAGCCTAGACAGAAGATGCAGGTGTCCTCTTGGGACTGTCATCTGCTTATTTTCAGTGCTGCTGAGCAGTGACATGAAAATAAGCTGTCCCATGTTATGATTTAAGTTGCATGTCTTAGCAATTGGAGTGTAGGATTTTGAAAAACAGATTTATTTATTTATTTGAAAGGCAGAGTGACAGAGGTAAAGAGAAGCATCTTCTATCTGCTGGTTCCCATCCCACTTGTCCATAAGGCACGGCTGGGTCAGGTCAAACCCAGGATCTTGGAGCTCCATCCAGATCTTCCCCATGGGTTGCAGGGGTCCACGTAGGTGGGATAACATGGGCTACCTTTAAAGGCATGCTAGGGAAAGCTGAGTCAGAAGTGTGCCATCTGGGACTTGAAGCAGCACGTTGATGTGGGGTGTTGTCATTGCAAACCATGGCTTCACCCAGTATTCCACAATGCCATTCCCTATAAGGCGGCTTTTTAATTTAACAATTTGTTCAAGTGCAGAGATGGAAGGAAAGAGGGATGCAACAAGGAGGAAGGGATGTGCCCATAACAACCACATCTACAGCATCATGAGTCTTTTGTCGGACCATTGCACATCATCCGTGTGCCCCACAGAAATGCTGCGAGGTTGGTATTACTGGTTTATAGGTGAAGATCAAAGGCCACTAATGATCACATACTTCAGACCAGAGCTGAGCTTCCATGCCCCACCGCACCTGCCTTTTCTTGTTGTGTGTGTATGTATATTTGCGTGTGTGTGATTTGAAGTGAGTTCCTCTGGGTAGAAGCCGATGGGAATGGAAATTTCGTGGAGGTTTTAGAGACGTGACAGTGGAACTGCTTGGAGCACTGGGAGCTGGATTGCGTGAGAACAGAGGGAAAGACTAGGGGTAAAACTCATTGACAAATTTGATCCTGGTTTATAGAGAACGTTGTTTATTTGCTGATGGGTGACTTTTAAACATTGATCTTCTGTGGTGGCGACCCTTGTTCTCTCTGTGAGAGTTTAGAAGCAGGCTCTCTTCTTGACGTATGTATGACTTTCATTGTCACGTTTCTCAACACATTTGTCTCATGGAGAGGATGATGAGTAGATCCAGACCAGCTGTTATTGAGGTTGCTTCCCCAGGGAGACTAACTAGAGGATGTGTGCAGATAAATGTGTCTCCTAGCCAACTACACCCACACATTTCCAGAGAGATTACCTCCAGTGTGAGCTACCTGGAACTTGCTGTCAGCTTATCTCATACCTCTGGGATACTGTTAGGAAAACGTGGTGGCTAATGACTTCCTTGGATACTTATGACCACATAATGGCCCTTACTTGGTAGTGATTTCCTTTCTGGCATCGACACCTCAGCTGAACACCTTTTCCCAGGTGTGTCAGACGGTGTTTTAGTTTTGTCTGACCTTAGGTGCCATCTGGGACTTGAAGCAGCACGTTGATGTGGGGTGTTGCTATTGCAAACAATGGCTCATTGTCATTTATAAGATCATTTATACTTTGACCTTATATAGACACAAGGCATGATTCTACCTGACTAAATACACAGGTAAGTTAGGAAGTAGTCGGTACTCATTGCATTGTGGGTGAGTGGGTTCCAGGACTCCCATAGACACCAAAATCCAGGTTACTCGAATCTGAGATTTAGAGTGTATAGCATTTGTTTACAGCTGTGTAATCTTCCCATGTACTTTAAATCAACTATAAGTTACTTATAAGACCTAATGCAATGTGAATGGCACATAAATAACTGTTTGCCTTGCTTGAGTGATGAGGACAAGTAAAAGAAACCTATACAAATCCAGTGCAGCTACAGAACATTGTAGGCCTTGCCGCAAAGTGTGGGAATGAGATGGGGAGAGCATGGCTCAGACAGCACGGGCTGCAGTGCCGCTCAGCTCTGTGTGTGCTGAGGCTACAGTAAGTGGTGTCCCAGCTCCAGCACAGTGCCTAGTGTCTTGCAAATTCAGTTTTTCTTTTTGGAAATCTCTGAATATTTGATTCCTAGTTGGTTTGAATCTGAGAATGCAAAGCCCATGATTGGGGAGCAGTACCTGTTGCACAGTGGTTAGGACACGACCAAGAGGCCTGTGGTTGCAAAGTGGACACGTCACTCTCCTGTCCTCATCATGGCATAGTTAGTGTTGAGAGGCACACCTTCATCCCATTGCCAGTGTGCAGGCTCTGGGTGGAAGGCTGTCACATGACACGGACACAGCACCCCTGAGCTAGTGTGGAACGCGGCCTTCAGCTCCAGCGGCCTGGGCTCCTGGCTGGACTCTCCTCGCGTCCAGTCACACACTTTTCTGCAGTCTCTGAGCTTTGCACACCTCCATTTCTCCTGTTAGAGAACCCTTTTCTGCTTCCTACTATTCTGTGCTCTTTCTACTCTGAAATCCTAGGCGTGTACCCCACCCTACAGGCGAGCAGAAAGTCCAGCAAGAGGGCAAAGGAGGACACTTGAGAATGGAAGCAGAAGTCCTGCTGGAAGGCCGGATTTGCCGGACAGTGGTCGTCCTGGCAAGAGCTGCAGCCATGGCCGTGCTGCAAAGCAGCCCCAGATCAGACCCTTGCTTGCAGAGGAAGACTGAGGCTGGACAGACTGAGGTTGGCACAGACGACAGCAGGGGCACGGGCTCTCGGAAAGCCCAGTGCCCTCCCCTAAGGGTTGGAAGGTTACTGCCCTTTCACTTTTCTCTCTTCCTGTCTGTGTGTTTTTATACAATTTCAGAGTGGTTAGGAAACGCACCAGGAATCATGAAGTTACTCAGAGATTCTGAAGCAATTATGGAGAAATGGATATCATTTCTATTTAATATATTGGTGATAGGTAATATATTCACCCTATTCACTTGCATGTAGATACTAAATTCTTCCAAAGGCATAGAGAAATTCATCCAAGTTCGTATAATAATTATCCAAGGCTCTCTGCCTCTGGTCACAAGAACTTAGTTAAATGTGCTCCTGAGTCTGTCTGCCTTTTTAATGGTCATTTCATTCCCCTCATTAAGCATTTGGATTTCTCACTTGAAACCTCCAAATTGATGTTCCTTTCTTTTTTATGTGCGTTGCATGGCAGTATGGAAAAAAAAAATCCAGGTTCCAGCAATGGCTCTGAAATACCCCTGGTTCAGGTGCAGGTCTACTAACTGCCCAGGCCGTTTCTCAGTGGTAACTGCTGCCGCCAAGCTTACAGGTGCACGCCTCAGCCCTGTTCCTATAAGGCTCTTTTCCTGAGAAACGAGAGAAGACTAAGGGAGCTGAGGAGGCTAGTCTTACTGCTATGGGACAAAGCATGCTGTGTTCAGTGTTCTAAACCAAACTTGTGCTCCCCAAATTCTTATGTGACTCCCTGAACCCGGGGACTTGAGTGTGACTGTATCTACAGAAAGGATTTTTAAAGGGAATTGAGGCTACTTGAGATCAGAAGGAAGGAGCCCTGATCAAATGTAACTGGTCTCTCTTTTTAAGGGGAAGTGACCCCAGGGATGCCCGGTGAAGGAAAGACCATCTACAACCCCTGCTCAGGCCTCAGGGGGCACTGCCACTGCCTTGATCTGCTTTCAACATCCAATCAGTGAGACTTTCTGTTTTATTTGTATTGGAAAGGTCGAGTTAGAGAGAGGAGAGACAGGTCTTCCATCTGCTGATTCACTCCCCAAAGGGCTACAATGGGTATAACAATGGGGTAATTATAAATGGATTACAGGTGTTGTAGGCACAGACTAATCCTGGAGTATTTGGAGATTTTCCTAGTCTGTACCTCCAGCTTCTGCCAGTGGGCAATTTAAACATGGAGACCCAAACAGCAGATCCTGGATGGTGTTGGCTGGGGTAACGGAGGCCAGGCAGCACCATGCTGGATCCTGGATGGTGTCGGCTGGGGTAAAGGAGGCCAGGCAGCACCGTGCTGGATCCTGGATGGTGTCGGCTGGGGTAATGGAGGCCAGGCAGCACCGTGCTAGCACCTCTAAGGCTCAGCCCTGGGAAGACATCTAGGCGTCACCTCTTCAGTGAATCAATTGTTTGATGCCCTTCCTCTCAAAGGCCCAGGTCCAGAGGCCAGCATGAGGCCACATGGGCGGGGAAAGAGCCCAGGTCCAGGGTTCCTTGATAGAGCCTTTGGCAACATAAAACCTTTCCACCGCACTCTACTGCATAGGCCTGAGCTTGGATCTCTGCTCCTCTGTTTATTAGCATTGTGATCTTGGCTAAGTCATCTCACTTACTTGATGTGCAAAAATGGAATTAAGGGATCTGTCTTCAGGGCTGCGTGGGATGTTTATTCGGATAACGTATGTACAACGGTAGCCTGAAGTTTGATAGCTCTCCTGCAGCTGAGGTGTTTCTTCCCCTGCTCACCTGGGGAGCTTGTTTCGGTGGTGCTGTGATGGCTTGACCAACATCTGCGTTTGCTGTATTTATGTGAAACAGTAATTGTGGTAAGGTTAGCAGTCACTGCTCATGGAGTGCTTGTTCCTCACCATATGGTGTTCTAAGTGCATCATCTATGCTATAGTATCTTTCCTTTAAGCTATGTTCATTCCATCTTGAAGGAACAAGGGATGAGACATTAGGCAACTCGCTGCTAATAAATTTTGGACCCGGAATTAGAGACCAGCACCCTGGCTTTGGAGCTATGATCTACTGAAGCCCTTCTCTTTAATTTGAATTGGAGATTCTAATTAATCTTTATGCCTTTGTCCACAGCCACTCAGGTGGATAATTGCTTTTCAGTTAATATTCTCACAATGCCAAACATTTTTTGGTTCCAAATTATTTGTTTCCATACTCATAGGTTTGGTTTTCAATTTTTTAAACTTTTATTTATTGTTTTAAATCTATTTGACAGGAAGAAAGAGTGGGGAGGGAAGGAAAGAGACATAAAGGAAGAGAGGAAAGAAGGAAGAGAGAGGGAGAGAAACCTGCCGTCTGCTGGTTCACTCCTCAAATGCAAGCAACAACCTCGCTGGAGCCTGGAAACTCCCTCTGGGTCTCTCACTTAGGTGGAAGGCGCTTGAGCCATGAGCTGCTGCTGCTGAAGGTTCTTATTAGCAGGAGTAGGGGTTGGGAATGCAGAGGGAGCTTGAACCCAGGCAGTCCTATATGGGATAAGGTGTCTACACAGCGTTTCAACTACTTGGCAAACATCTGGCAGATTTGTGTTTGGAATGCCACTGTGCGGCATTCGTGTCTGTGTGTGTGCATGAGAGAGATGAGGGAAAGTGAGAGAGAGTAAAAGAGGCAGAGAAAGAGAGAGGATTCTTATTTTCCTCTAGAGGAGTTTAAATTTTTAATTGACAGAGTGTATGTGTTTATGGTAGATCTTGAGCTATTTCAGTACATATATACAGTGTGTAATGAGAGCACAGAAGCTGTTCCATCTACCTTCTCATTTATCTTTTTTATTTATTTATTTATTTATTTATTTCTCCACCGAGAGCATTTAAACTCCTCTGGCTCTATTTGAAATTCATAATTAATTGTCAACTGCAGTCACCTTACTGTGCCACAGAATGTAGAGTGATAGGAGTTACTTATGCTCTGTAACTTCACTGAGGCAACCCTCAGTCATTCCTCCTTATTCCTTCTCTCAACATACCCTCCCCAGGCTCCAGTGGCCACTACTCTACTGGGCAGATGGAGGGGCTGCAGATTGTGGGCCACACGGGTGAATTCTCAGAACCAGACCAGAGTGCATGAGGTCAGGTCTGAGGGAGATCGCCCCTGGATCTCCACCTACCTCTCCCGTATGGGAGGCTGTAGGCCTATGGCACACTCTGTCTTGGCTGAGGCCCCAGCATAGCCTGTTCACTGGGCTTGAGACAAGAGTGATGGGCTACACCCCAGTCTCTGTTCTGTGCTAGAACTGCCTCTGTAAATAACTCTTGGACCTCAAATGTTACATTCATCCTGCTTTTCAGCAGGTAACAAGTTTGTCCTGGGACACAGCTTCCTGTGTTTCCTGACCTTTAACTTTATTGGAGGGTCCAGAGAGATAGACATATCTGTTAGCCAGTCACAATGTGGTTGTTGACTGGAAGTACTGTCGGGACCGCCCTTCTGCCTGCCCCTTTTCCTACTCTATATAAGCTTGTGACTTCTCTCAAACAAAAGGACATCCTTCACCACAAGTTTGTCTCCAGTGTTTCTGCTGCAGAAGAACATTGGTCACCTTGTCTCTTGGTGGTCTCAGGGCCTGCTGGACAGAAGACCCGTGCGACAGCTTTCCCTTTCTATACTACACTTGATCTTAGCCAAAAGGCCGAGAAGCGATTCCCTTTCTATAGAAACAGCTGGATCCCAATGTGAGCGTGGCCTAGTCAGAGCTTTGCTCTTGGTTGCTCCCCTGGAGGGCAGCCCAGAAGAGCAGGGTTAGCAGCATTACCCCAGGCATTGCACGTACCCATAGTGACATATTTACCTGGGCTCTATCTTGTGCTAGGCATTATACAGCATGCCCTTGATCTCGCAGCAAAACCCGGGTCTAGGTGATGCCATCTTATTTGCAGAGCTGTAGGAGTCAAGGCTTAGAATGCTTAGAACTTTCTCAGATCCCAAAGCTCAAAAAAGACAGGGACCAGTAATGCCTCAAACTCACACAAAAACTTAAAGAAAATGCAACCTTTATCAAAGGGATAACTGGAAATCAAAACTCAAAGTTAGGCAAGTGTGGTCCCAGATCTTCCGTTGTGGCTGTGAGAGGCCTTGGAACCACCTAACCTGCTGTCAAACCCTTCCACACATGTGCATGCACAGGCATCGCACACTGTGGTGAAGCTTAAACCACCAAAGTGCTTAAGTGCTCAGTGGTGCTTCTCTTTGTAGTTTTATCACCTAACATAGCAAATAAAGGAAAGTTCTAAAAAATGTTAAAGAAACAAAAGATTAATCCTGGCTTGGGGTAAACAAGGACTTGACAGGAATGTGAAGGCAACTTTAATTTACTGTCAGCAGCGGTGGCAGCTTCTTCACCACCATTTGAAGCCAATTAGCAAGTATGGAGAAAATATTCAGGAAGTTCTTTATAAACAAACAACTCAGTAATCCACGAAACCGGTCCGCTCGCTGCACTCCTAAGCTGTACATGGTGTCACTGAAGTTCAGCCAGTGGTACTCTGACATGAAGCTTGATGGGTGCAGGAAGCTTCTAAATGGCATAATAACAGCTTAGCTGGTGTCCCATCTGTACATGCCATGTCTGTGAGTGTTTTCTGCATCCCTGACTGGCACTCTTCTCCCTCTGTAGAACAGGAAGTGGGCACAGAGACTCTGAGGAGCTCAACTACCCAAGATCTTGGAGGAATTTCTGCTCTGGTGTTGTCATCTCTTCCCTCTCTCTGTGGCCCCCTGAAGTCTACAAGAAGATAAGTACAAAGAGGAAGGATTTATTGAGCTCATTTAATAGAAAATATTGGGCAAGACTATTCCAGTAACTGGACCCCTCAGCTGGCCTTCTCCCAGATTTACCTACGTGAGCAGACAAACACTTCAATGGATGTTCACTCACAATGAAAAGGAGCTTTGGATGGTAACTATTGAATAAAGCTCATTATTCTGAGCCAGGAGTTTGTGACAGGAAGTGATTTTATTTTACTAATGTGTATAGAACGCTTAACAATACAGCTGGGACTTTAACTCAGATTTAAAGAATAATTGAAGAGGAGCCAGAAATTTGATAAAGAGGAGATAAGCAACATACACATGATGAATTGAGGAAAATGAGGCAAAGCCTTGCAAAGGAATGTTGCTATAGCAACTACTGAATTCACCTTCCCCCAAAACAATAGTTAAGGTCAGAATGGGCTCCAGGTCCCCATTGGTATCATTGGAATTGAACAAATCAAGTACTCTGTCTAGATCTTTTCCCCAAACGCAGCCTGGGCTTTGTGGATCTCTTCAAGCCTCATTTCCCAGTTTTTAATCTTCTTTACCTCTCAAGACCTTCTTCAATATCCCTAAACTTCTGTGCTGCCTAAATCTTTTTGGGATTTTATTCTTTAAATCTTAAATTGAATTGAATTTTTCATTATGCATTGACTCAGGAGTCTGCAAATCATAGATGTATTTCAAAGGATGACAATGAAAACTGAATGCAGAGTTGTGGATTTATTCAGAAGATACCACAGCGGCAAGTTCAGAAAAGGGGAAGCGCAGAGTCTTCTGGCTGTATGAAGGTGTTCACCTGTTGGAGGGCAATGAGAAGTAAATGGACTCTCCAGGGCGCTTGAAGTCACAAGGGGATGAGACCCTATCTCACTTCGTCTGCATTATTAAGACTTATTACCCGCAAGAGCTTTATTTATGATCATCGAGAACTTGGAGGAACAACACTTCTTGTAATTGAAATTGCCACAGAAGCTGTGGTAGGGGAAGAATGGAATTGCCATGCTCATTAGTTAGTTCTGTTGGCATGGAAGGGCCATGCACCAGGGGCAGACCCTGAAAGGTTAACTGACAGACTTGGCCACTCGCTCCCAGCTTGGCCTTAATTCCTCGGTCACCTTGGGGTTGAGAATCATGCTTTCACCCCCTTGCCTTAGTTTTGGTTTTACTTTGTAGTGCGTGCAATAAAAAGTTATGTTCAGAGAGTTCATGGAAAATGAGGTAAAACATAACTTTTCTTTTGGTGCAAATGTGTTTTGACATTGTTGCATACACCAGGAGGGCTTCAAAAAATTCACCAGAAATGTGTGCTATACAAAGAAAGCCTGTGCATCTGTGCTCAGAACCGCACAGCGGATGAGGCTCCTTTGCTACCTTAAAAAAGCCCAAGAAGTCCACTCTGGCATTTCTGTTTTGTCTGCCCTGGGAAAATTTATGGGACATGGCTGTGAAATTTAATTTTTTGCCCTTTTTCATATCTTTTTTTTTTGGTATCTGGTTGTCTTTCTCTTCACTTGATCGTTTACTTCTCAGTTTAAAAAGTTATAGTAATTTTATTTTTAATGCTGATGATATAGTTGGAAGGGACACATACTGTGTCGGACTCCAATCAGGGTGGGAAGGGTCAAGGTGTGGGCGAAGGTGGGTGAGACAAATATTTCAGGTCTAACTTTTTTTCTCCTCCTGTGTGCACAGGGGCAGGTGGAAAGGAGGCTCACTCCTTGCTGTCAAACCACATGAGCCCCCAGGGATGGAGACAGTCGTTTGATGTTGCCTTTCCTGTTTTTAGTTCTTTGCCTTTTCCTAATTGTGGTATCGCCAAACAATCATTCACACATTTCCTGTTCCTTTCTTCACTCCTGCCATTGATGTGGTGTTGCCAACTGTTTTCCCCTCTGGTGACATGTAATGTAAGTTTGCTAACAAAATGGCTTCAAATATTTGGCATATGTCGCGGCTTAAAAATAAACTAGATGGAAATTTGAAATGAGCTTGTCTATTTCCCAAATGAATTGCCATCTACGATGACGAAAATTTTAAAAATTTGTTTTTATAAAAAATGTCTGAGTAAATAAAGGATCAAACGTTTGTCTGAGCAAGTTGAACTGTGGGTGTCTCTGAACAGAGTGGAATACACAGGCACATGGCTTCCCAAGCTTCTTCCAGCTTCATGGCCACCAACTACCTTGTTTTCCTGGACCTGGTTAGCCTGTCAAGGCGAGGAAGACATTGTGCAGCATGACTGTGTTGAGAGAATGTGGAGAGCTTACAAGGGGAACTAGCGAACGGTGCTGAGGAGTACAAGCACTGGTCGCTGGAAAAGTCGTCTTGCATTTGTTTGTCGGCCTGATTGAAGTTGCAGCCCTGCCCTGCTGCAGAGCTAACAGCTAGGGGCCCTATCCTTCAAAGGCGTGGCACTTAGGTCTTTGAGAAAGGCCGTTCTGAGCTTAGGTTGGCAAGGAAGAGGATACAACACAACAATGTCACATTACTACTGAAATGCTCTTAGAAAAGCAGAATTATGAGCCTGGCTGGACGAAGCAGTCTGTCTAAAGCAACATTAAGGCCACCTTGGTGAAGTTTAAGATTTTATATGAAAATCTGATGTCTGAAAATAGATGATTTCTTGCACTGTTTATGTGGATTTGTCACTGGGAACTTGCACAAAATACATGCATGAGCTAATAATCCTCATTTTAATAAAATGATTGACTATGAGCCAAGCTGAGAGATATGAAGGGACCAGGTTAAGGGGCTGGTCCCCTCGCTGGACAGCCACTCCCACTGGAGAGCGTGCGCTGGGATAGAGACAGACACGACTAAGCAAGGCTACAACACCTGTGCGCTGCATGTGGACTAGATCAGGGCCACAGCATCAGCTGGCAGAAGCTGGCACTGGGGACTAATTCTGTCGAGTCAAATCACAGGACCACCTAAAGAGTGCATAAACCGGGACAGAGAGACCTGGGAGGGAAAAAGTGGGTTCCCCTTTCTTGGGTCACTAGTCCCGTGGGAGGGCATGAAAACTAGGACGGGGGCTGGGATGGCTAGATAGAGAGGTACTCAACAATATCTGTGAGGGCTGGATGGTTGAGTTGGTTAGATAAAACTAAGCTTTAATACCCATTGACAAGTACCAGAGCCAAATGGGATGGGGGACAGATTGGTCTTCTGCTACACATACTGGCAAACCAGGATAGGGGGCGGTCTGGTGGGGGCTATTGTGGGTCGCCCCAACTAGGCTGCAGCTCCCACTGGTTGATGTAAGGGCCGAACCAGACTGGACTGCAACACCCATTGGTTCCAGTGCAACTCGGGACTGAAAACAGAACCAACACAGCAATTGCAACCACCAGCTGATCGGGGTGATGGACTGTGCCGGGCCCTGTGCTTGCTAGATCATACAAGAAACTAATCTGGGAATACCTCAAAGTATCTTTGGAGATCTCCCCATTTGAACTGCTGGACTCAGAATTCTAACCAAGAAAAGACAGAAGACAGAATAGGACAATCATTCATCTCAGCTACATGTTGGCAGCGAAATATGGGACAAATGGAGACTTCATGATGGACCATATCAATCAGTGGACCACCTCATCGAGCGAAACTGGCAGTGACTCATAACTGGAGAACTATTAACTCCACTTGAACACATATCTCAGAGCATGCCCCACATCCGGGACTTGGGGTGGGCGGGAAACCAGGTGGGGCTTCTCCCTCAATATCCCCCTTTACCTCAGATACATGATGGAAACAATATGGACATAATAGCATTGCCCACCTCCCTATCCCCCTGAACCTTTTTTTTCTTCTTTTTTCTTGTTTTTCCTTCAATTATAGATAACTATGTAAAGATTGTCAACAATACAATAAAATGGATAAAAAAAAAAAAATGAACAGAAATGGCAGTATTAAGGGAAACATGTCAGAGCAGTCCTGCAACCAGAAAACGAGGGTAACAGTACCTTGGTGGGTGTGTCTTATTGTTACTTTCCCAAAAATAAAGAGAAGCTTTTAATAGATATGTAAAAGCTGTACATATTTATGGGTACTATGTGATGTTCTGAAACATGTATATATTAGACACTTCTAATGCTGGTAAATCTCTCTCTCTGTATATATCTCCTCAAACACTGAAAATTTCTTCATAATATCCAAAATCCTATCTTATAATTTTTTTAATTCATAAAGGTTTACTTATTTGAAAAGCAATGTATATATGAGTAAGGAAGAGAGGGAGGGAGAGAAAGAAAGGATATATAAATATTCCATTAGCTGGTTCACTCCAAAAGTGGTTATAAGAGCCTGGCGTGGGCCACATCCGGACCAGGAGCCAAGAACCCCATTCTCGTCTCCCACAGGGGTGGCAGAGGCCCAGGGATTTGGGTTATCTTCGGTTGCTTGTCTAGGTGCTGAAAAGCAAGGGATTGAATTGACATTTCCAAATAGCAAGCTGTAGCTTAACTTATTGTGCTACAATGCTGGGCTTGGGTGTTTATTTTCTTTGAAGATTTATTTTATTTTTTTATTAGAAAGGCAGATATACAGAGAGTAAGAGAGACAGAGAGGAAGATCTTCCATCCGATGATTCATGCCCTAAGCGGCCAGCATGACCAGAGCTGAGCTGATCTGAAACCAGGAGCAAGAAACCTCTTCTGGGTGGGTCTTTCATGCAGGTGCAGGATGCCAAGCTTTGTGCTATTCTTGACTGCTTTCCTAGGCTATAAGCAGAGAGTTGCGTGGGAAGTAGGTCTGCCAGGGTTAGAACTGGCACCCATATGAGATCCCGGGCAGGCAAGGCAGGGGCTTTAGCTGCTAGGCTACCATACTGGGTCTTGTTATTTTTTTATAGAGAAAAACACAGATAACCTCTGTGTGCTCTATCTTTCTTTAGTTTTGTTGTTGAATAAAAGTTTTCATTTTCAGTTAGAAATATTGTTTGTAAAGTTGGTAATTGTATTTGTTACTTTTATTTGTTCATTACTATTGTTATTTATTTTTTTGAGGAAAGAGACACTGATACTAGAGAAAGCCCACCAATTTCTGTTCAAATACTTTCTGTTGAGTTAGGACTATTTCGTTGCAAACGGTAGAATTCCATTCTTTCTAACGGCTGAGAAGCATTTTGTAGAGTAGATGTTCCACAGTTTCTTTATCCTCTTCTGATAGGCATCTGGGTTGTTTCCATGTCTTCACTACTGTGGATTGTGCCAGTCTTTCTACCATTGTCTATACCTACAATGTCATGAAATACTGAACTAGCAGAATGAAGGATTTGTGACTGTTGCTGAAGGACAATGCTATTGTAATAATATGTGATATCATTATAAAATATTACTACTACAAATAATCAATATAAAGTAAAGTAATACACCAGATCAACAAAATGAATGCTATAAACCATATGATCATTTCAATAAATGCAGAGAAGTCAGTTCATAAAACCCAACACCACTTCATGCTGAAAACCCTAAGCATGATAGGCGTAAAAGGAACATTCTACAATATAGTCAAAGCAATTTATGAAAAACCCAATGCCAGTGTCATAATGTATAGGCAAAGACTGGAAGCTTTCTTACCAAGATTTGAAACTAGACAAGGACTCCACTTTCACGAATGCTATTTAACATATTATAGGAAATCCTTACTAGAGCTATTAGGCAAGCAAAGTAATTAAGATAATTTGAATTGGAAATGGGGAACAACATTCTTCTCAGAAATAGAACAGATGATAGGAAAAATCACCTGGACACACAAAAGGTCATGGATAGCCAAGCTGTGCTCAAGAAATCAAGCTAGAAGAATCACAATTCCAAACCTCAAGACATATTACAGGGCAGTGGTGTTCAAAACAATGTGGCACTGGTGCAGAAACAGAGAAGATGATCAGTGGAACAGAATGGAAGCCACAGAAGTAAGCCCACACATGCACATCAAACTAAGCTTCAGTGAGAGAACTGAAAATCATCTAGGGGAAAATTTGTTCTCTTTAACAAATGCTGTTGGGACTACTGAATAGCAGCCTGCAGGTAAGAAACAAAACCCCACACCTTTCCCTAATCACAAAAATCAGCTCTAAATGGATCAAGACCCTAAATCTGCACCCAAGAACCATCAAACTCTTAGAGGAAAATAGGCAGTGTTTTATTATTTATAGACATTGGTATTTTAGAAAAATCATAAAAAACACAGGCAGTCAAAGAGTAAACAAATGAAACTATGCTAAAGAAATGGAACTACATCAAACCATGGTAAGGAAAACAAGCAACCAAGTGGATCAGCAAACAATGGAATCGGAGAAAATCTGCCCATTATACAACTGACAGGAAACCAATATCCAAGTTTTACAAAAAGCTTCAGAAACTCAAGGACAGCAAATCAAACAACCCTGTGAAGAAATGGGTGAAGGAAATGAACAGACATTTTTCAAAAGAATACTTTCAAAAGGCTAATAGACATATGAAAAATGCTCAGGCTCCCTAGCTGCCAGGGAAATCATTATAAAAACCACACTGAGGTTGTACCTAACTACAGTGAGAATGGCCTACATTTGAAAAATCTAATAGCAACAACTTCTGGCATGAATGTGGGGTAAAATGTGTTCTACTGCACTGTAGGTGGGAGTGTAGGTTAGTGCAGCCACTATGGAAGTCAATTGAGCTACCATATAATTCAAATATCTTACTCTGGGGAATCTATTTCTAAGGAAGTGAAATTTGCATATGAAAAAGTTTCCTTCAACCTTATATTTAAAGCAGCATGTTCTACAGTAGTGAATATGGAAACACCCTGATGCCTGTCAAAAAAGGATAAAAAACAATGGTACATTTATTCCAAGGAATACTCCTCAGCCATTAAAAAACATGAAATTCTATCATTTGCAGCCAAATGATTCCAATTAGAGACTATCATGCTCGGTAAAACAAGCCAATCCGCAAAGGACAAATACCATGCATTCTCACTGAGATAAGGTAACATTCGTATGAAATACAAAACAAATAGATATATAGGTAAACATGTGTATACTTATAGTCTCATTGATGAGTTGTATATTGGAGACTAGCATACCTGGGAGTGAAGATATGTCACAGTATATATCTCTACTCCCAAGTGAAAAGATTACACTCAGTGAAACAATTAAATATATCTTGACAATATGATACTAGATTATATTTTTTAACATTGACTATACCTACAATGACATGATACACTTAAATAGCAGAATGATGGATTTCGACTGTTGTTGAAGGATTATGGTATTGCAATGAGAAGGGGGAGAAATAAAGGGGGTAGACTAAAGGTGGGTGGATGGGGGAATTGTTACATTTACAAAACTGTATCATGGAAGATAGCAATGATAAAAATGGAATAAAATCTTAGTGGAATAAAACTGACAGAAGTAAGTAAATTTCTCCTTGGCATTTGTTGACCCTGGATATCCCTGAGTTAATACTGCTTCGTCTTGTGCACAGCAACACACGACTCGGTAAGTGACAGCCCAAGATGAGCTTGATTGCAGCATTTGACAGGCATTGAGACATGCATCATGCCGGTGTACTGAGGTTCTCGCAACCCGGCTGTTCTGGGGGAGGATTCCTGGACCGGGGAATTTTACGATCTTGCCTTCATCCTCTTGGTTCACAGGAGTCTTTTGTGGTAAAGTATGTAAAAGTTAACAAAATAGTGACAAGTAGTATTCACAACTGTTGAATTTTATTTAGCAATATGAAAGTAAGCCAAGGAATAAGCTATTTTCACTCCAGTTACTTAAATCCATCAAATTCTAAACTACGTAAGGTTTTAAACTGATAAATATTGGTAAAATGTCATGTGATCTGAACTGTCCAGCGAGATCATTGCCTGTTGTCTAGAATGAGGAAAACCCAGTTTCTTCCCCGAGTATGATCAAATGGAACCACTTGGCTGAAGTTCACCTTCTTTGATTCTATCCTTTTCTGGGATTTGAGAAATTACACACAACGTGGGACTTGCTGTATGGTTATTTATCAACCAACCTCATGGGACGGGATCAAATTGAGTCATGGTAACCTTTTGATGTGATATTCAAATTCCTACTGAAATTATGTAGAATCCTGTAACCAAAATTGTTAAAAAAATAAAATTTAAGATTCAAGAACATGTTTTCCTACAGCCATGCTGACCGAGAGGTGTTTACTCACAGAACTTAGAGCTGGGCTGACTGCAGTGTTTAGCTGATTTGTTGGAGATTCAGGAGCCCCTTGGTAAACCAGACTTCCAGGAAGTCTCAATCTTAGAAAAATATCCATGTGTCAGTCATGGACTCAAGGAACTACAATAATCAATGTTCATTGCGAAGGCTGTACGTTTTGAGGTTATCTGTTATGTATTTGGACATACATAATAGATTAGGACCGGAAGTGTGGGGTCTTGGCTTGTGCTTGAAGCTCAGGACGGAGATTGGTTTCTGGTATCTTACAATAAGGTATTTTTTGTGAGCATCTTCTTTTTAACTCCTGTTCCACAGAAAAGTGAGGGTAGGATAGAATGCTCCACACACATGTGCACAAAATGTAAAGAAGGGGAAATGTTGCTACTCTGATGTGTTCAGGGCACGTTGCATGGAATTGTTGGTGGGTCTCAAATACGTACAGTCATTATGTGTCAGCTATGAAAGAAAATGAAATTACAAGCAAAAAGGAAATAAATAATGTTCTTTATTGGGCATAGTGCCGGTTTTTATGCTGAGGAAGACACTGCTAATTAAGACAGCTCATTCAGTGCTTCCCTCCTGCCAGGTTAGGATATGAAGACTGCTCTTTGCAAGGAATACAAAATGGGTCTCTACCTGCACTTTGCTCCCCATTTGCTTAGCCAAAACCCATCCCGGTGAACTCTGGGTATAATTTCAACCTGGGAAATGAAAGTTATGCAGTTAACTGGGATGCCATAGCAGGTTTTCTGTCTCTTCTCCAGGGATGAGAAGGACAGGATAGGAGCAGAACGCCTCTGGGAAGCGGGCCACACAAGTCCTCCTCCTTTAGGCACATGCCAGCTGGTCTTACAGCCAGACCTGCAAACAGTGATAGCTTGACTTCTTCCTTTCTAATGTGGATGCCCTTTACTTTTACTTTTGCCTGAATGCTCAAGCTTGGGCTTCCATCACTGTGATGAAGAAAGTAGTGAGCAGACATCTTGTCTTGTTCTAGACCTTAGCAAGCCCTTAGCCTTGCCTGTTGCAGTACAGTGTTAACTGTTGGCTTGTTATGTATGGAGTTCATTATGTTAAGATGTGTTCCTGATACTACTAATTTGAAAAGCATATTTAATTTTTACAAAGTATGTTTTCTGTATCCATGAACACAATCAAACAATTTTGTCCTTCATTCTGTCGATGTAGTGTATTATATTTATTGATTGGAATATCTTGGATCATTATTATATCCCTGAGCAAATTCCTTCTGATTATGGTAGATAATCATTTTACTATATTTTTAGATACAATGTTTTTGAGAATTTGACATCTGTGTTCATTAAGGCTATTGGCCGGTTGCTTTGTTTGTTGCATGTGTGTCCTTGTCTAATTTGATATCAAGGTAATGCTAAATTCATAGAATGAAATTGGGATAATTGCTTTCTTTTCTATGTTCCGGAATAATCTAAGAAGTAGTGGTGTTGACTTTTATCTAAATGTTTGCTAAAGTTCAGCAGTGAAGGCATCTTATCCTGGGCTTTACTTTGATGGAATTTTCAAAAAAATTGCTGATTCAATCTTGTGACTACTCTGACATATAGATGGGCTAATAGATTAACCGGGTCACAGTCCTGTTGGAGTGAGAAAAGGGGGGTATCTCTTGCACAGTATCCATGATGGCTTCTGCCCAGAAGCTGCTTAGAGATAAAACAATCGCTCCCACTCCTGGTCCCTCTCTTGGCGCCTTCTCCTGACTGCTGTGGCAGAAGAACTCTGTCTTCAAGGAACTTTGCCTTGCTCATGAAGCAGTTCTCATGGAAATTCTTCCTTTGCACTGCTTTCCCCATAATACTATTTATTGATTTCTTTAGTTATTCCGTTGCCTAGTGATTCAACGTGGTAAGACATGTTTCAAAAACTCATCCATTTCTTCTGTGTGACTGAATATCATCTGCCCCATAATTCACAATGATCTCTGGCAATCTTGTACTTCAGAGAGGTCAGCTGAATGTCTCCATTTTAATCTCCGATTCATTGATTGTTCTCTTTTTCTTGGTTAGTTTACCTAGGACTTTTTAAATTTTACTTGTCTTTTCAAAGAAGGAGCTTTTGTGTGTGTGTGTCATTGATGTTTTGGGGGGATCTGTTTTGTAGTCTTTATATCATTGATTTATACTCTGAGGTTTATTCTTTCCTTCTATAAATTTTGTATTTGATTTCTTTTAATTTTTCAAGTATAGCAATAAGCCATTTACTTGAGATTTTTCTTTGTAAAGATTTATTTTGGTTATAGAGGGGTTGGAGAGAGGGAGAGGGAGAGGGAGAGAAAGAGAGAGAGAGAGAGAGAGAGAGAGAGAGAGAGAGAGAGAGAGAGACAGAGAGAGGAGTGAGTTTTCCATCTGTTGATTCTTTTCTCCACATGTCTGTAATGGTCAGAGCTGGGCCAGACTAAGGCCAGGAGCCTGAAACCTCAACTAAATTTCCCACAAGAACGGTGAGGGTTGGGCAGGGGCCGTATACTTTTGCCGCGTTCTGCTGCTTTCCAAGGGATAACAGCAGAGCAGCTGGTACCTGAAGGAATGTCTATATGGGATGCTCATGTTACAGGTGGCAGTTTAACAACACTGACTGCCTTCCTCCTTTCTCCATCTCCTCCCTCCCTCTCTCCCTGCCTGTCTGCCTTCCTCCTGGCTTCCCTCCTCCCTTTCTCTCCTCCTTCCCTCCCTACTCTCCTGTGTGCCTTCCCTCTTTTCCTCCCTTCCTGTTTGGTTTCCTCGCCCCTCCCTCTCTTCCCCTCATTCACTCCTTCCAGTCCTCCCATCTCCCATCTTTCTCCTCCTCTTTTTCTTCCCTCCATCCTTCCTTCCATTTCCTCTTGTCTTCCTTCCTTCCCTCTTTTTCTTTCTCTCTTCTTTCTCTCGTTTCTCCTTCTTTCTCTCCTTTTCTTTATTCCTTCCTTCCTCCCTTCCATTGATTGACATAAATTTCATTTACTACTGCTTTTATTTTAATCTTACAGGGTTTGGAATATTTCATTTCAATTTTCATTCATTTCAAAAATTTTGAATAATTCACCCTCATTTCTTCCTAGCTTTATTGCATTGTGATCATGAAATATATTTGATATGATTTCTGTCCTTTTAAATATGTTAAGACTTGTTTTGTGATTTATTGTATGATCTGTCTTGGAGAATGTTCCATGTGCTGCTAAGAATGTGAATTCTTCAGCTGTTGAAGAGATAGAAGATTCTGCAGAAAGCAGAACTACTTGATTAAGGATTCAACTTAGCTATGTTATCTGCTTGCTGATTTTCTGTATAAAGGACCTGTCCATTTCTGAACGTGGATTATTAGAATCCAAGAATCCCATACTGTTAATGTGTTGGATGCCCTCCCCACCTTTAGGGTTAGCAGTATTTACGTTCTTTATCTGGGTGTTCTGATAATGGGTCCACATATATTTACAAGTGTTATTTCCTATTTCTGAATTGAATCCTTTATTGTTATATAAAAGTATCTTCCTTGCCTCATTTTACTGCTTTTATTTTAAAATCTATATTACTCAAAAGAAATACAGCTACTTCTGCTTTCTTTTGGGCTCATTTGCATGGGGTATTTTATTATGTCCTTTCTCTTCCAGTCCTGACCTTTGATGTAGAGGGAATTTCTTGTAAGCAACAAACAGTGAGGTTTATATTTTATTTTTTTTTAAATTTTATATCGTTTTATGACACAGTTTCATAGGCTCTGGGATTCTCCCACCCCCTCCCCAAACCCTCCCCCCATATTAAATTCCTCCATGTTGTTGCAGCAGTACAGATGATATCCTGTCATGATTCCTTCATTGCGGGTATGGACCATGCGATTGTCCAGCATCGTCTTGTCCAGATAAATTCAACAGTTTCATTGGGAGACCATCCTTGGTCTGAAAGTAGAGCTGGTAGAATATCATCTCCTTCAATGAGATGTCACTACACATTTTCAACAACAAAAAGAAACATCGAAAAGGTTTATATTTTAGTACATTCACCCATTCAGTGTCTTAATTGGGGAATTTAGCCACTTAATATGCAGGACAATTGTTGATAGGTAAGGTCTCACTACTGCTGTCTTGATACTTTTTTGTATTTTTCTTGTTGTTATTACTTTTCTCTCTTGAAATATTTGTTTATGATTAAATGGTTTCATATGGTGGTGTACCCTGAGTGCTTGTTTATTACCTTTGATAAGTCTATTATAGTTTTTGTGATTACCATGAGGCATAAAGAAAACTTTTCATTGCTATAACAAGTCATCTTGAAATGAGAAAAACTTAATATTGATTATAAAATAGAAAAGAAGACGAAAGTCAAAGAGATATGAAGTTGCAGTAAAGCATTTTTCATTTGAGTTCCGTTTCTCCCTGTGCTCTGAAATTTCTGATGTTTCATTTGATTTTCAAATTGACTGTCTATTAACATGCTTTGGAGAAAGATTTACCTACTTATCGTAAAGTCAGTGTTGGGGCCAGGAAAAGTGTTTTGCATTCATTGGCTCCTCCTCAAGTGACCACAATGACAGGAGCTGGTCTAGGCTGAACTATGAGCCTGAAACTCCATCCGGGTCTTCCACATAGGTAGCAGGTGTCAAGCACTTGGGTCATCAGCTGCTACTCCTTCAAGCACATTAGCTGGTAGCTGGCTATAATCTAAGTGTATCAGCCAGAATTTGAACATACACTGATATTTTCTCTTAACATTTTAATGTGATAATTACGAGAATCAAGATAGCAGAATAGGGTAAGGACATGTTTAAATGGAGAGGACATATTTCAGGAAATAGAGAAGGACAGAAAAACAGCAGAGGGGTACCTGGAGACTGACAGACATAGGAAAGCAGCGGACACAACAGTGTGGTATTGCAGTGACTGATACTCCAGCAGCATTCAGCTAACGGCGATCTGAACTCCACCAGCAGCTGGAACTCCACCAGCAACCAGGTGGGGAGGGACTTTCACTGGGAGCTTGGAAGCTGAGCCCAGACAGAGCTGTCCATCCTGCTGGTCCGTTTGATTTGACCAGGAGCAGAGACAGAGCAGTAGATCTCAGAGGGACAGTGTGAGAACAGGGTGGATTTCATAGCCAAGTCAGCCCCCGGGCTCCATTTTGTGTAAGGAGGAAACGGCAAGGGAAAGGAGTGAGCTCGTTTCTTTTTTTTTTTCTTTTTTTAAAAGATTTATTTATTTTATTACAAAGTCAGATATACAGAGAGAGGAGGAGAGACAGAAAAGATCTTCTGTCCGATGGTTCACTCCCCAAGTGAGCCACAATGGGCCGATGCTCGCCGATCCGATGCCGGAGACCAGGAACCTCCTCCGAGTCTCCCACACGGGTGCAGTGTCCCAAAGCTTTGGGCCGTCCTCGACTGCTTTCCCAGGCCACAAGCAGGTGCTGGATGGGAAGTGGAGCCGCCGGGATTAGAACCGGCGCCCATATGGGATCCCGGGGCTTTTAAGGCGAGGACTTTAGCTGCTAGGCCATGCCGCCAGGCCCGAGCTTGTTTCTAACTCAGTGAACTCGATGGCATTCTAGGGTTCCACCCGGGGCAGGTCTGGGTAGCCCTTGGATCTGATGGCCAGCAGATCAAGAGCTGTAGTGGTGGTACATCAGACGCCATTTTGTACACGGTGGCAATAGCTTTAGTACTGCAGAAGACAACAATGAACTGTGCATGTGCTGAGCTCACGAAATCTTGCTGAGTTCACTGGATTGCACTGGTCCCACAGGAAAATAATACCGACTGTGGCATCGTACCAGTCAAAATAGGTCCGTCTGGCACCCAGACCTAATGTCCCACAGGATCCGACAATATCAGCACCACCAACAACCTAATTATATAGGACACCCAGTGTCTCTTTAATCCTGGGACCTGCTCCAACCGGATGTGGGAGAAAGGTTGCAGAGACAATGGTGCAGCCTCAGCACGGTATCACAAGAGGTGGAGAGTGGTGAGCCAAGAGCTGGGGCTGTGGAGACCACGGTGGAAATCTGAAATATGAACCCAGACCTAGAACTCGCTGGAGGTTGTGGCACAAGTGGCTGCAAGGAAAAAGGTGTGTACCAACTGCAGTAAGTAAAACCGCATTGTAGCCCTGTGGGTGACACAGCTTAGAAACCTGCCCCAAGGAATTCAAGACTCTGCTAACCAGAAGTACAATGATCAAGAGCAAAGGAGGAGACAAAGGCACAGTGAATATTACCGAAAACTCCCCTGCAAAGGAGCAAAACCCTATGCCAACCTCAGACTTAACTGAGGAAGACATCGAGAAAGTGGGGAACACAGAATCCATAAGACTCATTTTAAAGATTCTGATCAACTATGAGAAGCTCATGCAAGAGTTAAAAGAATTTAAGGAAGCAATAAAGCAAATCAAGGCTGGTATATCAGAAATCAAGAACACAGTGGAGCAAATTAAGAGCACAGTGGAGAGTCTCCAAAATAGAATGAAGCAAGCAGAAGAAAGAATCGCAGAATTGGAAGATATTTCCTGTCACTAGGGGAAAGCAAACAATAAACTGGCAGCAGAGCTGGATCAGGCCAAAAAAAGTATTCGAGAATTGAAAGGCACTATTAAGAGGCCAAATATCAGAGTTATGGGAGTCCCAGAAGGTGCAGAAAGAGAAGCTGAGTTTGCAAATGTATTTAATGAAATAATAAAGGAAAATTTCCCTAATCTGGAGAAAGAATTGGGAAACAAGATCCAGGAGGGGCACAGAACTCCCAACCTGCTTGGTCAAAAGCGATCTTCACCAAGACACATGATCATCAAACTCTCTTCAGCTGAACATAAGGAAAAGATCCTTAAATGTGCACATGAAAAAAATCAATTGACATATAAAGGAATGCCAATCAAGCTCACAGGAGATCTCTCCCAGGAAACTCTACAGGAAGAAGAGAATGGAGTGACATATTCCAGATTCTAAAAGAAAAAGATTGTCGGCCTAGCATAACATATCCAGTAAAGCTTTCTTTTGTCTTTGAAAATGAAATAAAATTCTTCCACTGTAAAGAAAAGCTAAAAGAATTTGCCTCTTCCAAACCTGCCCTACAAATGATACTTCAAGAAGTTCTCTTGACAGAAAAGAGGAATAGCACCTACCAAAACCAAAGGCAAATGGGACGAACATCCCAGTAAAATGACAACAGAAGACTAAACCAATGAACAACCCATTTCTAAAATGACAGGACCAAAGTACCATCCATACATATTAAACTCTGAATGTAAATGGCTTAAGCTCAGTCAAACGTCATGGATTAGTAGAATGGATTAAAAACAAAACCCATCTGTTTATTGTCTGGAGGAGACACACTTCACCAAAGATCAGCAGAAACTGTATCACATGGGTTATGTTGTTTTCTGTTGGTTTCATCTCTTCAAAACACTTACTTCTGATTAAATCATTCAATGACTCGTAGATCATGCAGTGGCATCATTTTCTTCAAGAAGGTTCTTGATTTTCATTTGTTAAGCTACACGTTAGTCATTTAATAGCATGTTATTTAGCTTCTTGGTGTTGTTAATTTCTTTTTTCTCCCTGATGTTGATTTTGTTTTGTGGCTCTTCATTTAAGGGGATGTATAGTAGCTGTGTAATGGAGACTGTTATATCTAGTAACGTGTTATTTAACTTCATGGCATTGTAAATTTCTATTTTTCTTTCTATTGTTGATTTTGTATTATGATTTTTCATTTAAGGGGATGTACAGTAGCTGTGAAATGGAGACTAATATCCAGATGTGAGGACACAATGTAGTTTGCATCTCTACTTCCAGAGAAAGATGGACTTAAAATGAAACTGTTTACTCTATTTTGACAATAGGATGCTGGACTCTCTGCCATTGTCCATGCCCGCAATGATGGACATATGACTGAGTATGAAGAACTGTATTTTAGTAATGATACAGAGGAACTAGGTGGGGGGGAGGGAATTGGGGTGGGGATAAGGGAATATGGAACTGTGTTATAAAATGATAATAATAATAGTAAAATGTTAAAAAACATTTTAATGTAATAATTACAGTTTTTAATCATTACTGTGTAGGTGTAAGTGGTTTTTAACCCATGTGGACAATTTTATCAGATTCTGAATTTGCTTAAATGGTTGCTCTTATCTGGAAAGTTCTCACATTCCAATATTTTCTTCTAATTCTTTAGTGTCCCTTTCAGGTTGAAGAATCAGCGTAGCATCTGTTTTAAGGCATGTCTGGTTGTGAGGTTGTGCTCAGTTCTCTCCGGCTGTGTTTCTGGGAATGCCTCTTTCTGCCGGATGTCTGAAGAATGGCTTTGCTTGACGCAGTATTCTTGGTTGGCATTTTTTTCTTCACTATTGTAAAAGTCTCACTTGATTCTCTCCTGACCTGCAAGATTTCTGATGAGCAGTCTGCAGTCAGATAAATTGGGACCTTTTTGTGTATTATTTACTTCTTTTTCTCTTTTGGCTTCAAGAATCTTTTCTTTAACCTTGGTTAGCTTGGAAGTGGATTTGACAGGCTTGCATTTAATTGTTAACTTTTGACCTTTCTGTACCTGATTATTATTATTATTATTTCAGGTTTATGCGATTATATCCTAGAAACCCATTGGAATGGAAACAGTTCATATTTCCCATAAACTTTTGTTCATTTCGCTTGATTCTTTATCTCCTCCAGTTGTGTATTTTCAAATAACATGTCTTCGAGCTTACTGATTCTTTCTTCTATTTGATCAACTCTTCTATTAATGCCTTTTATCATGTTTTTAATTTCACATTGTGTACTCTTCAGTTGAAGGATTTCTGCTTGCTTTTGTTTTATTATTTTCATCCCTCTGTCAAATATCTGTGTTGGAATACTTGATAATTTCTCTGTGTCCTCTTGAATTTTGGTGAACTTCTTCAAAACAGGCATTTCTGATATCTTCATTTGAATATGTGGAAATTTTAATTCCTAGGTGGGTGGGTCTCTGCCATTTTTTAGATGAATCCATTGTTTCTTGGAGGTTCTGGACTGTTCTCAGTGCACAGCATCATCTGCACATTGCATGAGATCAATGACCTGCCTTTATTTGTGGCTGACTTCAGAAGTTCTAATCAGTCTGTTTCCTCTGAGCCTTTGATATTTTGACCCTGGAGAGCAATCTGGGCCTCGGTTTGCCCCAGGTCAGCTGTGCCTGTGTTTTTACTGATTAGTTCATACAGTGTTCCACCAGCTCAAACTTGTCCCAATTGTTGGTTGGTGCATTAGTTAATGTGAACTCCACAAAATATCTAAATAGGCAACTTGTCCTTATACACCTCCCTGGGTCGGTAGTAGTCCCAGGTCCATGTATACCACGCTGCTAAATAGCACCTGGGGCCCACAGTGCTAAGGCCAGCCTAGCGTGGGGATAGGATCAGAGGTCACATTGCCATAGAGTGTTAGGTGCGGGGGTTGGCTCAATGCTACACGTATTAGCTCCTGATAATCCTGGCTAGGGTGTAAGCCTGCTCAGTTGTGAGGACAGAACTGTGCGAGACACTGTAGCAAGTCCTGAGGCGCTCTCTGGGCACACAGTTAGCATCTATTGAATACTTACTGGTTTTATTTGCTTAGCTCTGAACCCCCAAAGTGTCCTGTGTTTCTTTCCTGTCTGCTCAAGGCTGGATGACATATGGGTGAAGCAACCTCTCAGCTGCTCAGGCAGGCGAGCATGCAGAGGAGGGGGAGCACGCTGCAGCCCAGTGCCAGGTGTAGGTCTCATTGTCACCTGGCCCGGTGTGACTTGGAGGTCACATCATAAGACACATGGAAGGGGTTTGTCACTGGTCATGTGAAAGCTGCTCGCAGAAGGGTGGCCTGGGAAAAGACACAGCTACACCTACTGGAGGAGGGCGTGTTGATAGACTGTGCAAAGCTTAATTGATTCTGTAAGTTATATTTGGTCCTTATTAGTCATCTGTGTGTACACAAGCATATATACCCATGTGTGCTCATGTGTGTTTATTTTATATGTTGGTCTGTAATCCTACACCACAGGATGGAACTGTTTGTCCTATCGTTCAGGTTGTTCCTGTTTTAGCCAGTGGGAGCTCCTACAGGTCCCTATGTCCAGATGACATTCTCTGCTCCACTTGTTTTTTTTTTAACACTTCCTGGCATTTTGGTGTGGTACAAGTTGCTTTGGTCTCATGTTGTGTATTTCCTGCCCAAACCTACAGTCAGCCCATTATCCAAAAAGCCTTGCTTTGCTTTGTGGTTTTAACTAAACAATATTTGAAATGCAGATATTCAAGCTGGACAACAGTTCCTTGTTTCATTTAACGTTTCATCCAGCATTCTGTACGATCCACTTGTAATGTGTTTGAGAACAGCCCGTGCAATGTTCTTATTTCCCCAGAGGGAGTACACCCGACAGGGTCTCTGCAGATGCTGACCTGTAGGGGCATAAACAGCTTTGGGAAGCACAGGTCATGTGGGGAGGCTCATTTTATTCTTTGGTATCTTTAGAGTTGAGCCAGAGAAACCCTTATTTACATCTTTTTCTTTGTTGTTTTATGTCACTTTGCTGATATTCAGAACAGTTTTATTTCTGTTTTTCTTGAAGTTTTTTCTTTCGAAGAGTCTGGGTCAACCCTTTTATAGAACAGCTAAGTGCATCACATTCGTGGATTGTCAGAACTTGTTCCCAATCCCAGAGGAAGGGAAATACGCTTATTTTGATTGACTGGTGGTAGAAATCGGGCATGAGTGACACTTACATTAATTATATAAGCAAATGTGTGGGTCAGCCTTGTATGTGAGAAGGGGCTCCGCCTGTCATGGTTGGCAAAGGGCACAGAGACAAGGACTTAGGGGAAAGGACACCTTCTTTGCTGATGACGTGAGAATTTGAGGAGTAGGGAAGAGTGAGAGATATTCTTGGAGAGCATGCAGCTGAGCAGGAGGCTCGGTCTGAAAGGCACAAGGGACCCAAGGAGAGCTCTTCAATGTGCTTTCTGCTGCAAGAGTTAGGGCTGTGTTCCTCGGGGCTTCAGGCAGTGCCATGCCTTAGTGCTGCATTGGGATTGGCCCTTGCCGTGCTGTTTCTTGTTCCTGTATAGGACACTGCAGATCCCTTAACCAAAGGTGCAAGTGACTTTGGGTGTGCCCAGTACCCTGGTGAGAGATGATGCCAGCCCATTTCATCCACCCACACGGAGGAATGCAGCAAAGGAACAGGTTGTGTAAATTCAAAAAGGAAGAATATTTTCAGCCTTTGCCCCTCCCCTGGGATGTAATCTGTGAAACCCTTCAGGCCTGGAGGACAAGGGCTCATCAGCAACATGCTCACCTTCCTGCCAGATCTCAGACTTGATGGTGAGTGGACTCAGTTGGCAGTGAGATAGCTGTACGGATGAGCCCTGCCCCCGTGCCCAGACTTTTCATTAAATTCCCAAATCAGGGATGCTGTAGTGGGGCAGCAGGGAGGGGGCATCAAGTTTAGAGTTCATGGGATCAAAGACCTGGATGGATTTCAAGAGTGAGCAGAAAAGCCACACTCTGCAGTACCAGGAGAACCACCCCCACCCTGTCACCCCCAGTGGATGGGAGACAGCCTTGCTTGGAGTAGCATGAGTCATTATTATTTAATTTCAGTTAGGTTTTCCCCACTTAGCTCTTAATTTCACTGTTTTAAATTTAAATGAAATCTCCTTAACAACGTCTTTGGCAAAAGAAGATGTAAGTAGACAGATAATTTAGAAGATATACCAAATCTTATTAGTGTAAATCTTTTTTCTCTATTTTTTTTGAGATACAAAGCATTCTACCAAGTGATGTTATTTCACATATACTTATGTGAAATATTTACACATTTATGTATATTCATGATACCACACTATCATCCAAAATACCATAGTATCACTCCCCAGGTGCTAAGATTTACAGACACTATCTTTCAAGGGTTGGGGAAGAAGTGTGAGCCTTTTTAAATACATCTGGGGAATGGTAGGGTGTCTGGTCCAGTCCACAGAAGTGAAATGAGGGGTGATCACCTTTCTCAGTTTGTATTTGAAGTTCTTCAGGCGGGGGATTCATTTTCCTGTCTCCCTTCCATTGCAAATTCCTTTTGTCTGACTGGGACTAAATCAGAGCCTTCTCTGAGCTTCCCAGAACTTCCACGCGTGTGGGATTTTGAATTCTATAGTCTTTGTTAAGGTGGTATCTTCTTGTGGTTCAAGAAGACATGACTACTTATGTAGTTTTATTTTTAATATTTGAGGAACAGTGGGGCACACTATGGTATCAGTGATTTTTTTCTGGTTTTCCTGAAAGAAGCGTGAACTACACTAGGGGTAGTTCATCAAGCCCACCTCCTGTTACTTGAAATAGTCTTGGTTTGACCTCAGTACCTTTTAACTATAGGAAATGTACTAAGCTAACAATATTTATTTTCCTTAGGGCTCTCTCATGTTCTGATCATGTCAGTGCTCACTGATGCATTTGTGGAAAGGCCAAGACTGATCCCTCATCCAAAGCCTCGCTCTCCAATGCCATCCACGGCTGACCGGAGCCAGGCACCAGGAAGGCACTCTAGGCCTCTGCAGGGATATCGTGGGTGTAGCCAACACCACTGTCTCGCAGATAGGCTGCTGTGGGAAACAGAGCCAGGACTCAAACAAAGCCTACTGGAGTAGCAGGAGCTTTACCAAGTCTTTCCCCTCCTCCAGCATGAGAAGATTCCTAGAGCATTTCATATTGGCCCCTCCTCCATTCTCTGATTACTCCTGTGAAAGAACTGTATCCTTTTCACGGCTACTTGGAGATGTCATGATTTCACAGTTGGTAACGGAAATTGAGGTCAAAGAAGCTTAGAGATTGAAAGCTTGGACTGTATCTCTGAAACCTTTGTGAACAGGACAAATGGTTTGGTTTCCCCTTGTCCATGGTGGGTTAGTGTGCCTGTGGATTCCTGCCACCTGCCAGCCCCATCTTCAGATAACATCACTGCTCCCAAGCCCTCCTGTTTTGCATTTCTGGAGCTACCGTGCCCACCCTTACATATGAATTGATGATTTTTCAAATGTGGACAATTAAAGCCCCTAATGTATGGAGCCAATTCTCGTGCATGTCTTCTCACTTTGACAAAAACAATCTCCTGTTTTTGGGCTGTCTCCGCACTGTAGGAAGGGCAGGCAGATCAGGTGCTTTTGCCTGAATTAGAGTTCAGCCTGTGGCTCAACAGGGTAGATGCTGATTATATAATTTTTGTTAAAAAATCATTTATTTTCACTTTTTAAGGAGGGAAGGAGAGGACAGGAGAAAGGAAAGGAGAGTCAGGGAGGGAGAGAGAGATGTTGTTTACTGTTCACTTCCCAAACTGTTGTGGTAGCTGAGTAGCTGGGCTTGGCCATGCTAAAGCCAACCATCCCACATGGGTGGCATGAATTCAGTTGCTTGAGCTGTTACCTGATGCCTCCCAGGACGTTCATTAATTGAAAGTGGACTGGAAGTGAAGAGCCAGGACTTGAACCTGGCACTCTGGTATTGGATGTAGGGATCCCAACAGGTGTCTTTCTTAAAGATTTACTTTATTTGAAAGGTAGCATTACAGAGAGAGGGAAAAACAGACAGATCCTCCATCAATTGGTCTTCTCCATCAAATGGCTGCCAACAGCCAGGACTGGGCCAAGGCTGGGCCAGGAGCTTCACCTTGTCTCCTGTGTGGTTACAGGGGCTCAAAGGTCATTCTCCACCACCTTATTAGGTGCATCAGCATGGAGCTAACTGGAAGTGGATCAGCTGAGACTTCAACAAGTGCCAGTACAGGATGCCAATGCTACAGATGATGGCTTAACCTACCGTGCCACAATGCTGCCTCCTGTCCCCCAAAATGTGGCAAACACTTATCCTTTAAATTCGCTTAAAGGTACAGAATACAACATTGTCAATGTATTAGGTTTTCTTAGAGAATTCATCACTGCAGAAACATTTGTTTGCAGTAGAACATTTCTCTGGATATCTTTCTTATAAAGCCATATAGTTGGCACATGGCAGCTAGTCAATTACTTGTTACTATCCTGGGTCTTTATCTAAATGTCAAGAAAACCTTTCCTTTTATGGCTTAAGTATGAATGACAGAGATCTTCCAGGGCTTGACTCAATCTAACTCAAGCCCACAAGCAATACTGTAACAATAGCTGCAACAATAATAATATAACATTTATTCATATAGTGCTTACTTTGAGTTGAGCTGATACAAGCTTGTGCCCACTCATTTATTCCTCAGGAATAACACAGTCATACCAGTACTGTTATTAGCTTGCTATAGAAAGTCTGGCCATGGTCAGATGAGTGAGAGAGTACTTAAGAAGTAAGTGTCCAGTCTGAGAGTGACTCTGGGCAGTTCGAACTCCGAGAAGCAGAACTCGGTGGTGACCTGTGTGGCGGTCCCATGCTGCCCGTCAAGCACTCTACTCTCCTCCTGGCCTTGGGTGGGGCTGTGCTGCTCTTTTTCTTTCCCTGATCCTCTTTAACATGCGTGTGACTACGGGGTTGGCCTTGACCCATGAAATGTGAATTTTCCTCAAGGGGAAGAGTCTGACGAAGCCCTTGCCTTTTTCCTTCCTGTAATCCCAGACACTGGCAGCAGCACAGACACTGTGAGCTCCCTAAGTCCCAATCTATGAGCAGCAGTACCAGGATGGGCCGGACATGGGGGAAAACCAAAGCACCGGGCTTTCTCTGTTGGGTCCTGATGCAGTTATGTCGGCACTCAGATGTGACGGCATCCTCAGATCCTGATGTGAGGACAGAACCCGGATCCGTGGCTTCTGATCCGGTAAAACCATTCCAGATGCCAGTGGTTGTTGAAACCATCTGGAGCCTCAACTGGGGATTAGGAATCAGAATTAACACATTGTAATAGGATAAACATGTGACAGCACAGTGGGAATGGTCCTGTAAACCTGTTCAGCATATTCAGAGGGTCAACTTTTAATTTTGAGGGGTTGGGACTGGACATTTGCTGGACTTATTTTGTTTTATGGTGCAAGTTAACTGAGGGCTGTATCCTATGAAGTCCTTACAGCTCACTAGGACTCAAATATCCTCTACACCACAAACACAGCTGGGCTCGTATATGGCGAAAGTGGTGAAAGTTCTCCTGAAGGCGAGGGAAACTGGCTGGTCTGGACTTGCAAGAGGGTCTCAGGGTCCTTACTTGCCTAACACATGACTTTTGCTGTCAACCAAAATCCTGAGCAGCCAGCCCCAGGGACAGTTGTCAGCTACAATGGAGGTCCTGCCATGGGTTTGCTCTGAGCTGAACAAATAAGGCTTGTTTAAAGGAACTTTTGAATTCATACTCTTTCCCATGACACACATACCAGGCATAAGGTGATCCATTTCCACACACACAGGATAGGGTTTCAAGTTTCCTTGAACTGTGTATGAGTTGTATTCAGTGGAAGGGCCAGGTGCCTTTTCACGACACTCAGCCATTAAGGCAGTGGGGGAAGCTGAGAGTTGGAAAGCCAGCGGGGAGCTGCTGAGTTACTCTATTGGAAAGCAGTGAGAGGGCAGACTTTAGGAGGCCACAGCTGGGTCTTTGATCATGGAGAGAGGAGGCCAGTGTCTGTGCCCTATCTCAAGTCTGTGTGACCTACAGAGTGAGGAGATTACCAATGGAAACAGAGCTGGTTGGGAGGACAAGAGTGTGTGCTGGCCCAGGAGACTGTGGGGCCAATGCTTGTTCTAGACACTTAGTCATCCAGCTCCCAGCACAGCCCAGGAAAGATGTGATACTCAGGGTTTATCAAGCATTTTGAAATGAATGAATGCCTGAATGAAAGCTATGGGGTGGCCACTTCTGCAGGAAATCTGGACCCACCACCCACGACTTAGGTCTTGGCCACTGAGAGAGAGAGAGAGAGAGAGAGAGAGAGAGAGAGAGAGAGAGAGAGAGTTAGTTCAAGTGTTGGAAACTGGTGGGAGCCCTGAGAGTGGCTGTGAGTCACAGGAATAAGGGCTGTTTGGAGAAGGAAAGCCAGTCTTTCCAGTAGCACGTAGGCTGCCTCTCTCTATGGCTGATGAAAGTACTCAATAGTTTGATTTTAAAACATCAGCTTAGTTTTTGATTTGTCGCCTGATCACTCTCTGAGGCATAAACTTGAAATTGTAAATATAGTTTCAACCCTTGATTTTTGCCTAGTTTTCAGGCAAGAGGAATAATGAACACTTAAGGGGTGTAGCGATGATTGCCTAGAATTGAAGTGGCTGTTTATTTTTCAGAATCCCATCATTTCATCAGGCAGTTTTTACTTCTCTCTAATGCCTGTTTTTCTCCTGTAGAAAGTTGGAGGGAAAATGCATCCTGGCGGTACACAGCACATTTGTTTTCTCTCTGTTACTGAGAACTTTTGCTGTTCAGATTTGAAAATCAGTTTGGATGGACACTGCAATTTACTAAAATCAATATAATTAGAGAAAAAAAATTGATGTACCGAGAAGACAATACAAGGAACTATTGAACATGATTGGGATGTTTAACAATCTTCACACCTCCAAAGAGTAGCATTGAACTCTGCTGGAACCTGAACTTCTGCAGTAGAAATTTCACTTTGAAACTTAGTTCCTCCAAGCTCTTCTGTGTCACTTCACAGCAAGGGTAATGCTTGGAGAAGTCTGGAGCAGTGGTGTGTCGTTTCAAAGCAAGGTTCACGCTGGGCCCTGTGGCACCCGAACGCCATACACATACCGGACTTCTTCACATGATTAATGTTTACCTCCTTGACTAAGGTAGGGCGTTACACTGTCATGTTCTGTGCAATATCAGCCTGTTTCCTAACAGTTGAATTCTCCCCGATGTGTTCTCAACCTGTTGGAGTTTTAGCTGTCTGTTCAGAGTACAACTTGGGAGGCAGTTCAAGGGCAGAGTGTTGTAGAAATCTCTTTTTTTATGCTCACTGACATATGTGAGGTGGGAATGTCATTTACCATATGGATAACGGGGCTCAGGTTTGCAGAGCCTCTGAATCTGACTAGGGAGATAACGGGGCTCAGGCTTGCAGGACCCCTGCGTCTGACCAGAACCCAGGATCTTGCTTTGAGGAGCATGAGCTCAGTGGTTGTGCTTTGTAGCCCCAGTGAGGAACAGAGGATGAGAAGGCCACCGGTGTGGCTGAGTCACACAAAGGACAAAGGAAAGTGACCACCGTGTGCCCCTGAAGGGCTGTGGAAACGAAACAGGTTCACACAAGGGAAGCAGAGACTATGACACTGTGGGGTCTCCCCCACAGATTCCTATAGTAACCCGTTCCTATAGGGGGTGAGCCTGCTGACTGCCATCCAGCCTTCCAGCATGCAAGAGACAAAGAGATGGACAGGGGTTCTGTCTAAGCAGTTCTGATTTATTTGGGAAGTACAGATTCTTATATAGGGTAACAGATAGCCTCAGGCTAGGAATTCCAGGAATTCCATGAGGGGAGAAACTAGGAGCCAATTACTAGGAGCATGACTGTGGAAGCCACCTCCAAAGGCGGGGGTAGGTGAGCGAAACTGCCCTGGCCAGTCAGTCTTTCTTTGAAACAAGGTGACCCCTGCCCTGGGTCACACCCAGGGCTCTGTCCTTGGCCACCATCTTGCTCTCCACGTGTAACCTAGTGACCTTGACTGTTAGTCACCATCTTGTTGATTTAGTGAACCCTTTGTCCCTGAGCCCCACATGACACAATAGGGTTTTTTTTTTTTTTTAAAAAGATCTGTTTATTTGAAAAGACAATAGAGTGACAGTGAGAAGGAGAGGCAGATGGATCTTATCTTCACCGGTTTGTTTGCCAATGACTGCAATGGCTGTGGCTGCACCAGGTCTAAACCAGAGCCTGAATTCTAGCCAAGTCTGCTAAAGAGATTCAGAGAGCCAAGGACGTGGGCCAACCCCTACTGCCTTCCCCGGTGCATTAACAGCGAGCTGCATTGGGTGTGGATTCAAACTGGTACCATTATGGGATGCCAGCATTGCAGGATGCAGTTTCATGCAACATGCCACAACCCTGGTTTTATAGTGTTCTTTCTCTCTCTCTCTCTCTCTCTCTCTCTCTCTCTCTCTCTCTCTCTCTCATATCTTGGTGGATGTGAAGGAGTGAGAGCTAAAGAGGTAAGGAACAGAAGAAAGTGGGCTTTCTGTCAGCTAGCACAGGAGCCTCCCTGACTGGGCATAGCTGATCCATTGCCTGAGACTTTACCTTCTAGCAGGGGTTACGAGGCCAACCTGACTTGGGGATTGGCAGGTGGAGGAGACTTAACATTTACAATCGCATGAAAAGCAAGGCAGCGTCCCTGCCCTAGGTTCCAGAAAGCTCTTTGTGTGAATTTCATTGCACACATAGGATCCCTGCTACAGGAGGCAATGTTTCAGACACTACTTTGAAAATACCTGGAAGGGATGTTCCCCAAGATAGGACATGATTGCAGAGTAACTAAGACCATGTGATGGGACATGAACTTGACATGATCATCACAAACACATTCTCCCCGACCCAGAGCCCAGGGTGGTGTCTCACTTCTGATTTAGCTCCATTGACTCAGCACATTGACCATATCTAAGGGCAGTGGCGCTGGTTTCCTACCTGTTGTTGGTTCCTGGGATACCATGACTTGCTGCTTCCTGCTTGTTTGGGTTGGCTGCTTTGTCTGTTTTCAAACTACGTTGTATAGCTGTCGGATACTTCCAAGTGGCTGCAATTTCTTAAAGCTGGGAATTTACATGAGCATTTTTCTCAGCCTCTTGCAAAAGGGTGCCTCCTCCTGATATGCTTTATGGAATCATTGCTGCTGAATGCCTAGTAAGAACCCCTCAATCCCAACTCTGTGTGGCGTGCATTTCTACCCCGGGCACTTGATTGCCCTCTTTCTCCCTCTCTCTCTTAGTCTTGCTCTGTCTTGCTGTTTCCTGATGCCTTTGTTTTTCTGGGATTCAGCAATGGAATATGGCTTAGGTCTTAACCTGAGTCATAGTGCATCTCAGATGACCTTGAAGGTAGCAAGAGTCTTTCATGGCCCAGAAATGTGGTTTTTGGATCCTGATGAGTGGTATCATCCAGCTTGCTTTACAACTGAGGTTTGCAGTCATCTGTGTCAGCCCAAAGGGCCCATGTTGTGTGGTGCCCGGCAAGGCTGCCGTGGTGGCAGCAGTGGTGCTGGTGAGCTGATGAGGCTGATGCGCAGGGTGTGCTTATCATAGGCATCTGACTGTAATGACCACATTGCTACCCTGCACAGATCCTCTGTAACTCTGCCAGATCATGCAAGGCAGACATTTGTTTATAACCTTAACAATCCTAGAGTTAACAGAAGGTTGGATCACAATTCTACTCATAGCTGGTAGGAGGGGAAGGGGACGACTGGAGGATGCCAATGCTACAGGTGGAATATTAGCCTGCTGGGCCACCGCACTGGCCCCAGGAGTACACCATCAAGAGGAAGGCTTTAATTTGTTAGCAAGCAAGTGGATACCATCCCCTTATCTCTCCACTCATCTGGCTCATCAAACATTTCAGAAAGTGCTTGTTTGAGGCTGGTGCTGTGGGGCAGTTGGTTAAATTGCTGCTTATGACACTGGCATCCCACATGAGCAGTACTTTGAATCCCAACTGCTCCATTTCTGATCCATCCCGGTGCTAATGTGTCTAGAAAAGTAGCAGAAGAGGGAGCAAGTAGTTAGGCCCCGTCACCTGTGTGGAAGTCCCGGATGAAGTTCCTGGCTGCTGTCTTCAGCATTGCAGCCCTGTCTTCCACCCCTCCGCCACCTCTCCCTCTGTCTCCATCTGAGTTGGCGTTTGAAATAAATATACATCTTTAAAAATTGTATGTTCCTGTTGCTGTTAGCTTGAGTAGCTTCCTGTCATTCTGTTGAAACTTTTCGGAAGTGTGAGAGTGATGGTTTGGAAGGTGTTACCTGTATCTAACACTCATCAAACTCATTCTTAAAGGGGTTTTTTCCTTTTCCCTCAGACCTTCCTACCCCAGCCCCCAAGATAAAATGTATCTTAGTTGCTGTGTTACATTTTGATTTCCTTTCAAGACTGGCATCATTCCCTTTATTAGTGCCATTTGATCTTTCGCAAGCGATAAAGACGTGACCTAAAACAGAGTTTCTCATAACTTAGAGTCTAGATTGATATGCACAAGACAGGAGAAAACGGAATATTTATTACTTAACTGAAAGAAATGTTTATATTTAGAATAGTATCTCAAGCTGTCAAGATTGGTGCTCTGTAAATTTATAAAAAGCATCAGTTTTTTGAGCTGAGAAAGAGAAAGTGATGTTTTACAAAGTGGTGATGCTTCTTATTGTGGAAGAACAGTGAAATGGGTGGTGAGCAGGGGGTCTCCTCGACCACATTTATGATCAGGCTCACAGGTGCATGGTCCGAGAGAAAGACTAAATTCTTCAGGTATCCAGGTTTGTTTTCATTTTGTTTATATGGAATAAAAAGTCCTTGTGACTCTAGATTTTTAGGAATGGCAGCCAATGTTTACTGTGACATGTTTTGGATATTTTATCAGATATGACTTCCGAATTTACAGCACTTTTTTTTCTTTTTACTCCAGCAAACTTTCACATACTAGAACCCTTACACGGTGAGTATTTGTTCACCTCCCTCTCCAGTGCAGCAGGCAACATGCTCTCTGCACCTCATGCCCTGTCAGAGTGCCTGGGGCCAGTCCTCCCTCTGTCCCCTGCAGTGCCCTCATGCCCTGTCAGAGCGCCTGGGGCCAGTCCTCCCTCTGTCCCCTGCAGTGCCCTCATGCCCTGTCGGAGCGCCTGGGGCCAGTCCTCCCTCTGTCCCCTGCAGTGCCCTCATGCCCTGTCGGAGCGCCTGGGGCCAGTCCTCCCTCTGTCCCTGCAGTGCCCTCATGCCCTGTCGGAGCGCCTGGGGCCAGTCCTCTCTGTCCCCTGCAGTGCCCTCTTGCCCTGTCGGAGCGCCTGGGGCCAGTCCTCCCTCTGTCCCCTGCAGTGCCCTCATGCCCTGTCAGAGCGCCTGGGGCCAGTCCTCTCTCTGTCCTGGAGTCTGGTGCTTGGCTCCCTGCCACCTTGCCTTGTGGGAGACGCATGGAATTCCTAGCTCCTGACCGTAGCTGCTGCCAGCATGGGAGGAGTGAATCAGTGGAGCACAGTGCTTTCTGTCTAATCTGTCTTTCTCTGCTTTTGCAGCAAGTAAGTAGTTTTGACAAGAGGTTACTGAAATCTCCAACTTCCGAGATTACAGTGAATGAATCCCTGGTTCACATCTCAGCCACATTTGGTTATAAAAATGTCTCTTCATGATTAGTTACAGTGTTGGAGTGTGACTTCCAAAGCTATGCCATTGTCTGTCACTGCATTTGTGCCAATGTGAAGAGAGGGCCCAGAAGTCCTGGCTCTTGCTTCTTGCCACACCTGCCTCTTTTTTGGACCAGCTGTTGTGGGGCTTTCTGCCCCCTGCACAATGTGCTGGTCTCAGGGATCCTCTGTGACCGCTTCCTTCTGTCCCTTAGGCTCCTCTCACATCCCCCCTCCCTAATGGCCATGGACGCTATCTCCTGTCCCTGTCTACTTTCTTCGTGGAATTTATTGCAGGCTGTGATCAGCTTGCTTGTTCACCAGTTTCCTGGGTTTCTCCATTGCATAGTCAGGGCTGGATTGTATGAACGGTTCTATTTCCAGGTCTTGAGCATAGCAGATACTCAATAAACAGTAAATGAGCTTTCAAGCAGCCACTGCTTTCCACTCCAAGGTATCTTTTTAACTTTGTAAATGTATTTGAATTTTAGTTTCATCTTTATTAAGTGGAAAATTGGTTTTGGATGGAGAATATTCTTTTGAACTTCTTTCTGGAAAGAAAAGTCAACTGGTCCATGCAAGAGTTTATCATACTGTACTTGGAAATGATTGACAGTTTCCATGACTTCATGCCAGAAGTTCAGAAAATCCCACAACTCGGGATTTCCTGGGAGCTGGAGGCAAGCAAATCGTCAGTCCATTAAAGGGAAAGTCTCAGATAATCAGTGTTACTGGATTTCCTTTTCATGTTCTATTCCTTCCTTTTTCCATTGGGTGGGAGAAGTCACATTTTTGAATGCAAAGGTTGCAATACATAAAATCTCCAAGTTTCGTACTGCCTTGGAAGCCCTGCTCACAACTGCCATTGTTGTGTCCCTTAACTTACTGTGTGGAACACCCAATCCCCTGCTTGTATTTGCAGACAGGGATTGTAGGGAGGAAATTAAGGCAAATGGACTGCAAAGGGCACAGCCCTGATCTGACCGGAAAGGGAGAGACAGTGGCACACCTGCTCTGTCCAGGGGGGAATGCAGGACAGAGGGCTGTGTGCGAGCAGAGCCCGCAGCCGCCCCCGCCCCATCAGGCCCCTGCCTGGAAACCCACATTGATAGATCCAGGAGCTGGTGCTTGTGGCCTCCAGCCCCAGGAGGTCATGGGCGTCAGCTGCCCAAACCCCTGGATGTGGTGTCTTACGGCGGCTTGAGCAGATTGACACAAGACGCTCTATGCAAGTTGGGATTTCAGAATTCAGTTTACTGTTCTCATCATTAACTGTGCTGTTTTGCAACGAGTGGGTTTTGAACTATTCATTTAGTTTTTAGTGTGGAGATAATGCACAGTGAAATATGAAACATCAAACCTGCGTTTCAACAAATGTTAACCACATGCTCAGTTACAAATACCTAAGATAAGGGTTGCAAGTTGACAGTACAAATTTAATTGATTCACACTGAGCACACACATCATCTTCGGAAATATGACAATAATTCAGATGAATCAAGATTTTTCTGAAAATCAGCATCAATGCAGCATTTCAGAATTTCATGCAAAAAATCATTGCATTGCATTTACTCTTTGGAGTTTGTATATGGATCACGTGTATTTACATGTTCTAACTTTTGGAAACAGCACTGAAAGCTCTTTTGTGAGTTGTATATGTGTATACACATACGTGTGTTCTATGTTGAATGTGATAGATAAATAGATAACTCTTTGAGCATCACAATATCTTCTTGAGTAAGAAGCAGCTCTGGCAAATGATCCTGTGTCAAATGATATGTTGAGACTTTCTCTTTGCTCATCTCGCTGCAGTTTGGTGATTATGCAGCGCCCTGCACTGTGTCAGGAACAGAATCCTTTGCTGTGATTTAATGGTAATTCAGAGTTTCATGGGAAATTCTCTGGTAGCATTCAAAAATATATTACTGACCTTTTGGAACATTTTTAAGTGCTGAAGCTCTATCATTTTAGTTTCCTTTTTATCTTTTAACCTTGGGAAAAAAGTGCGCTCACATTTTACTGCAAGTTGAATTGTTTCAGTTGTTTTTCCTAAACACGAGGATAAAGGAAGGCTACTTTGAGGATTCAAGATAGGTGCTGTGGCACAATTTGTGGTGTTTTAAAAGAAAAAATGTCAGAGAGCTATTTGTCCTTCCACAGTTCCTGGTGAGCCTGCCTCTTGCCAGTCACTGAGGTGCTGCAGGGGTGAGAGGACAGAGGGAGAGCAACTTCCTCCTCAGGCTCTGTTCCCAGGGTTCCCAGAACAACCGTTGCGTCATTGAACCTGCGCGGGCCATCCATGCTCATGTGACTGCTCTTGCCCATTTCCTATCATTTATATTATTATTGCCTATTTATTTGGGAGGCAGAGAAATGGAGAGAAAGGAGAGAGAGAGAAGGAGATGGAGAGAACTCCTTTCTGCTGGAGTGCTCTTCAAATTCCCTCTATTGTAGGAGCCAGGACTGGAGTTCAAAACTCCCTTCAGTCTCCCTTGTGGGATGGTAAGAACTCAGTTACCTCAGCCATCTGCTGCTGGAGTTAGAAGACAGAGCTAGAAACCCAGCCAGGCACTCCCAGGTGGCACAGAAGCATCTTAGCAACTAAGCTAATGCCCACTCCATTGTTACTCCCCAGTGCCCCATTTTGTTAATATGTTTTGGCACTCTAACAGAAGCACATACTTGTGTATTTGTGAAAAGAAACACACAGATAGAGACTCTTAGGTGTTCTAAAATGGGCTTGTTTTCTTCTCTTTTCCCTCGTGCAGGCTCAGGAAGTGTCCAGTCAGGAGATTCTGTCCAGCACCAGGGAGAGCTCCGAAAGCAGCACATGGTTGTCCTGCCTCTGAATGGGGGTGGGGCAGAGCAGGAGCCGCAGGCCCTTTGGAGGGCCACAGCCCATTCCCACAAGGCCAGTGACCTCCGGGGCTGGGCTTGCCTGCGTCTCAGTCTGCAGTCCCCATGGCATCTGTGGCACTGCAGTGAGGGGAGGGTGGACCAACAGCTTCAGAGTGGTCGCTGCTTTTTGCTGTGTTGTGCAAGTTGCACGAAGGGGTTTTCTTAATCGTTACTATGAGGACAACTGTGACTGTCCAAACCAGTTCCTGATGCCTGTCCTCTGTGAGTGTCTCTGTGTTTATTGCCCTGGGGGTCACTAAGTTACTGTCTGCTCCCACACCGGGCTGCACCTCGCCCTGCGCCTCACACCCCACGTGCCTGTCAGTTACCTCCTCTCGCTTGTCTTTCACATTCTCCATGGTTGTTTTATCCTCTGAGTCAAGGGAAGGGAGGAAGGGTTCACATGGCCTTCCCTCAGGTGTTCTGTAGAGTACCTGGGAATGTGTGGGAGAAGCGGGGCATATGGCCCTTGGATGTTTCCACTGATGTCTATTTCCCTTTCCTGGGCTGCACAGTGTTCATGATTTTGGCACTTGGTCTTTGCTTTCCTCCCCATCTCACCTTGGAATGATAGATCCCTTTTCTGGTTTCTCAAGCAGTCCATGTTAAGTCTGTGCTACATCTCATGTCTCGGAGGCCACGTGCCACTCTTTCATCCTTTAGCCTATCTTTGTTGACACATGTTTTTAGTTCTCCCCCCACTGCCCGTCCCCAAACACGCACACATGCTGCAGAGTATGCTCAGCAATTCTTCTGGTTCCAAGGCTTCATGCCAAGTGGCTTTGAACTTGTTTCTGAAAATTCAACATTTTGCTGAAGGCATATATCCGTGCTGAAGTTTCCAGTGACAGATGGTCCATTTTAACTTTTATTCTGCCCACAAAATCCCACTCATCCAAGGACAGAAGTGCAAACTTGGAGCTTTCTGATTTACTCACGGGTTAGGATTCTTCACTGTCTCTTTGCTGGACACACCCTGGATGGTGGCTGTATCCTGTAGAACTGTGATTTCACAGCTTTTGTCCATTGGGGATTACAATGGCATAATGAGGGGGGATGTGCAAGGTTCCGGATGGCTTGGATGGTGTGGAGTCACTGGTTCGTCATGCAGCCGCTTGTGTTCTGAGATGAGTGACAGTTACACTTGGTATCTGTAATTTAGAAAGACTTACACATGTTTTCTTTAACAACTCTGTCCCACATTGTTTTGGGAATCTCAAAGGAGCAAATTTCAGTGGAGAATCCTGGTACTTCTGGGGGTGCCCTTTGGGCAAAGCCAGCTCTTGATGCGATGCCACAATTCCAGCAGCAGTGTGACTAGTACAAGCTCACACGGTTTATTGGAAAGCTGCAGAGATTCTTCGAACGTTTCTAAAATAAGTGGGAGCTAGAGATAGCAAGAGGGAGCAGAACAAAAAGAGAGCAAACACCTGTTTAGAGAAGACAGCGATCTGCCCGGGACACCACGGCCGGTGGAGGCCAAGGAAAGTCTGCCAAACAACAATGACACGTTTATCATCAGGTTTGTTTTTGGCCTCTCTTCACCCAGAGTTTCCTTCCAGAAACTTTGGAATGAGTTCTGGAATACCTCGAGCTATGGAAAGAGGAGAAAGAGACTTGAACATAGCCACAGGCACCTGCTGTAAGCATCCGTCATCCCTGCTTTCCTTGGGAAGACATCTTCCTGTTACCCTACCTTGCTTCCTCATGCCTCTGCTTCTGGCTTCAGTTGCAGTTTTCCAGAGATCAACTGTATTCCTCTGAAGCACCAGAGCAAGCACCATACGTGTGTACATGCATGCTTGTAAATGAATGCCTACGTACATGTGCACATATGTGTTCCTGTGCATGCTTGTATGCTTGTGTGTGCATGATGCACAGACAAACATATGTGCACATATGCATTCATATATGTGCATGTATGTATACATACATGCCCTCATTTCCTACAGGAGACACACCAACATCTCCATCATTCTTTCAGAGAATTCTCTGATCCAAGAGGGTTAAGTTAGGTCTCTTGCTCTTGTTAAGTGTGGCTTCTTTAAGTGATGTTAAATAATACTTGCCAACATTTGGTAAGTTGAATGTAGATTGTGCTAGGTTTTGGATGTATCTCCCCAAAAGCCTGTGTTGGGAACTTGATCTTCAGTGTGGCAGTGTTGGGAGGTAGGATTTTTAAGATGCTCTGAGGCCATGACGACTTCAACCTATGGATGGATGAACTGTTGTGTGATTATCACAAGGATGGGTTGCTTCTAGAGGAAGGCTGTTCTTCCCCTTTCCCTTGGCCAGTGCCTTCTCTTTGCCCTTGCACCGTGGGGAGATGAAGCAAGAAGGACTTTACAGATGTGGCCTGTCAGATGTGGCCTGCTCACACTCCAGAAATGTGAGATAATATAGTCCCATGTTTATGAATTACAAAGTCTTATATATGTTATGTATAAAATAATACAATAAATGCATCATTTATTTAATAATTTTATAATTTATATATTATTTTATATTTTATATTATAATGTGTTCTATTATGTATTTATATATGTGTGTGCGTATATACCTGACTGCAGACTCAGAAGGTTTGTGCAGTAAAGGAGGTGAGATAAATGACTGAGGCAGGTAACATACAAGACAAGGGAGGGTGGTAGTAATCATTCCGGAACCTCTAGATGGGCCTGAAGGCAACTTGAAGAGAGCTGGTCTGATGAAAGGTACCCAATTTAGACCTGTAAAATTAGATCTCACTCAACTGCTGGCTAAGTGTGGCATGTAGGTCCTGAATGTCTTTGATAACAGCTTCTGCCTGTTGAAAACAAAATTGAGAGTACCTTTTCTTTGCCTTTATTTCCTTCTTGTTGTTTGGAATCATGGTACAGTGCTAGGAGTATGGTGAGGACCTGGGGAAGACACAGGCCAATCTAGCAGTATCTGCAGTGGTTTTTTTTTTTATTTTTGTTTTTAATCTAGAAGAAAGTATAGAGTGCTTACCATGCTGACTCAACCATTCTCTAACGATTTTCAGGTAGAATCTACAAGGATGCTTTTTGGATTGGTCATAGAACAACACACTTCCCTGTGGTCAGTGTGTTTTCTCAGGGGACAGAAACTCAACTCGGGAGATAGATTGACATTGGCAGGATCCCCTGAGAACATGCAGGGAGAGCAAGACCTGATGCAGAGACGTACTGGGGATCACAAGGCCATGGAACTTGATGTATTGGACAAAGCAAGGGCTTCTCTTCAGTGGCACTGGAGGTAATCTGACAAATTATTGAAACACTTCATAAATTTCAGCTTAACTGTTACCCAATCATTTCTGTCCTCTTTCCTCTAAAACATAAAAAAAACCCAAGATTCAACCAACATTAAGTACCCTCCTGCATTTTCAAGTCTGCATGCAATAACCAGATCTGCCCTTTCTGCTTCTCCCTTCTGAGAAGTGACCAGTATGTGGAGTTCTGTGTATGGCTAATCCAACTGAATGTGAACTGATTTCAGTGAGCTTTCAAAGGGTGAGTTTACGTCAACCATCTGAGTCTGGCCCAATGTATTGAGTAAATTATTATTCATAATTTATGAAATGATATATGGTTAAATATACCATGTATCTTAGTCCATTGGGGTTTTTGTAACCAACTATTTTAGGCTGCAATATTGATAAGGATCATGGATTTATTTATCATAGTTTTGGAAAGGTGGAATTCCAGGATAAAGACAGCAAACCTGACATAAGGAGGGCCCTGTTCCTGACTCACAGGGAACGCTTGTTCATCACTCTCACGGACAAGGGAACTGTCTACCATTACAATGGACTTATCCCACCATGAAATTCCATCTTTGTGATCTCATCAACCTCCAGAGTCCTGAACTCCCTCACTTCTCTGATTGGGATTTCAACATGTGAAGTTTGGGGGAACATAAATACAGAACTTGGTGCCAGTGACATTTCCTGGTGAAATATAAGGGAAGCAGAGGCCGTGGTATTACGTAATTGTTAATTGTTTAGTTCATGTGAGAGAATTGTTAGTAGCTACAGAAGTATTTCCTAACAAATGATGACTCATGGTGGAAGAGACAGAGATACAATGAATGTTCACCAAAACAAACCTGTATTCTTCTACAGTTTGTACAGTACTGACTTACAACATTTCACCTATCTACTGAAAAATAACATGCCCCTCCCTATCTTTTTAATCCTTGGAAAAACACTTTTTCCTTTCTTGGGATGCAGCATCAAATTGATGTCACTGAAAGCAACCAAATATCGCCATGTTCACTCATATTTAGGATTGTGGAAAATACAATTACATGTGGGGTTTTTTGAATGCTTTCTAAACTCTGGCTTAAAGTAGAACATAATCCTCAAAGCAAGGGACTGTGGCTGTATCAGAATTTATAAACATTGGCAAAGTCTTTAGTAAGGGTGAAGAGTAACCCCACAAAGAGTGGGGACGCCACGGCATCACGTTTTAGCGTGCATAAAAATGCAAAGGCGAAAGCTTGTTTTGTGATAGCCACTGCTCACTGTCATATAAATAAACTGGATGGGTGGATTTTGGTCAGACAAAACAGAAGCAATTTTCTATGATTCTCTTTATATATTTCATGTGATTACAGATTTGTCATATGCAGCTAGGAAAAAAACTTGGCTAGTCAATGTCCAACGGACTTACTGTTTTTACTTATGCTTAAATATCTGATTTATATGATTAGTGGCCAACAGAAAAATTCTCCTTTCTACTGATACAATCTGTGAATTCTATGTTATCTGGGAAACATGTATTTGCAGATGTGATAAGCTTAGGGTTCTTGAGCAGGAAATTATCCTGGTTTATCCAAGCAGACATTAAGTGCTGTTGCAAGTGTCCTCCCAGTAACAGAGGGGTAGTAGATATCACAGACAGGCAATGGAGACCTTATGAAGACAGCATTGGTGTGAAGATGCTTAAACCGAAGGCTGCAATGATGTAGCCTCAGGCCCAGGAGAGAAAAGGAGTGGGATCCACCCAGGATTCTCTGTGGGCAACGTTACGTCACAGACCATGACCCTAGGCCTCTAGAGCTGCGTTTCAGTATCCATCCCCGGTAGTTTGTTGCAGGGGCGTTAGGGTTTAATACAAGCATCAAAGATACTGACTCTGTTGGCATTTGAAATCCTAACAGTGCACCTTAGGACCATCAGAATGGGAAATGGGGGAGTTGAGGTTCTATTTACTATTCTGCCACTGTTGCTGGTATCTTTTTTTTTTTTTTTGACAAAGCCTTTTGATGGTCAGATGATTTCTCAATTTTTAAATTTTGGCAAGTAAAGCTATTTGCTATGTTACCTACTAAAATTTCTCCTATTTGTATCTTTGTTATCAAATGCTATGTTTAAAATATAAAGACATTTGACATAATGTGTATTTACTTTTAAAAGATTTATTTATTTTCTGAAAGGCCGAGTTACAGAGAGAAAACGAGAGAAGGAGAGAGAGAGAGAGAGATCCTTTGTCCATTGGCTCACTATGCAAACACAGAGCAGGCTGAAGCCAGGAGCCCGTCTGAGTCTGCTTCCACTGCTTTCCAGGGAGCTGCACTGGAAGTGGAGGATCAGGGAGCTGTACCTGCGGCATTGGGGCATGCCAGTAGACTTCATATGTTTAAATGGATTTGATGTTATATGACTTTTTCTAACACGGTAGTGGCTCACTGATCCTGCACTTTTTGACGTAATGTGCAATTCCAATATTCTGTTTTACTGAAGGAACCGCACTGTCCATAGAGGCCCAGAGATAGAACCATTAGAACTGATTGCCTCATAGGATTGCTGCGATTACACAGTCGTACGGTGCAAGTGTACTTACAGCGTTGTCTTAAATCCTTGTTGATAGGCACACTCTCATTCCAACCACGATGACACCAGCTTTCTTGCATGTTGTAACTCTAAAGGGTGATTTTGAAATCACACGATAAGAAACGAAACTATAGAGCATGATTAAAGACAAAGGGAGGGCCTATAAGGGCCGCCTGTTTATTAAAATGATGCAGATGAGGGCCTGGTGCGGTAGCCTAGCAGCTAAAGATCTAGACTTGCATGTTCCGGGATCCAATATGAGTATTGTTTCTAATCCTAATAGTTCTGCCTCCCATCCAGCTCCCTGCCTGTGGCTTGGGAGAGCAGTCAAGGACGGTCCAAAGCCTTGGGACCCTGCACCAGCATGGGAGACCTGGAAGAAGTTCCTGGCTTCAGATCAGCTCAGCTCTGGCTGTAAAGGTCACTTGGGGAGTGAATCATTGGACGAAAGATCTTTCACTCTGTCTCTCCTCCTCTCTGTATATATGACTTTCCAAAATAAATAAATAAATAAATAAATAAATAAATAAATAAATAAATCTTAAAAAGAAAGGAGATGATGTAGAGGAGAACACAAAACTGTGCGTCCATCACAACTAGCAATGCCGCCATGATTCCTTAGTGGTTTCTGACATAATGGTTATAATTGTTATGAGAAGGAAGCCTGTAAACCCGATTTCAATCTTGTAACAGAATTACTGTTCCTTTGTAACTCTACACTTGGCAGATGAATGATAAGAATTTTCAAGGACTAGTGGGCTTGGAGAGCTCTGTGGAAGTCCCATGTGGGAATAGTGCTTTTGGGACTTAGTGTATTACACAAGATACAACTTAGTTTGTGTAAATTGCTGTCCAAATGAAGTATTGGATTTTTTAGGTCGCGTTATGGGGTGCAGCCAATGACAGCCAGCACCCATTGACAGTGGGCAAATGGAATTTAGCTGTGTCCCCCAACCTCTGTCCTGAAGGTGGGTCCTACACAATGGAATAGTAATTGCATCCTCAACCACTTCCCCCACATCCTAAATGAGCCAGGATATTGCAAGTCCAATTAGTCTAGGCATTTTTAGTACAAGCCCAGTTCCTGTTCCTGTCCATCCTAACGAGCACTAATCAACTCTTTAGCCCACAATACTTAGGTATTCCCTCCCGCCCACCTGTGACTCACCTATCAACTGAGAGGGGACGATATTGTGTTGTATGTAACCACTCCCCTCACAAGCCCCTTTAAAAGGCCCATGAAGCAGGGGCTCTCACTCTCTTTCTGGCCAGGTGCTTCTGTTACTCTGGCACCTTGACTCTTGGCTGACCCAGGCATGGTCCCTGTGTGCTGCTTAGATGCGACAATGGTTATAATGATGTTGTTTCTGATCTGTATACTATCTGGAGTTCCAGGAGGGGTGAGGCCTGGCAGTAGTAGAATGTGAGCAGAGAAGCCAGGGAAAGGTGAATGTCTGCAGCTTTGTGAGTGTGTCCAGGTTCTTTGTGAGTGTGTCCTGGTTATTTGTTGCATGTCTTTTAGGAGAACATATATTGTTGGGGAAGCTGGGACATAGGTCTTTAGCTTAATGGATGGACTTAAGGATGATGACCATTTGTTTCTTCTGGGATTATGATTGGTTGGATTATGATTAGGTGGATTGCTGTATGGATTTGTAATTTGCTATTGTGCTCTGTTGTCTTCAAGCTTGATTAATAAAGACTCCTTAATAAACCTTAGACATGTCTGGTGTGATCTCGCTCGCACCCTGCAACAGTCAAAATTTCCATAACTATGTAGATTCAGCATACCGAAGGTGGTTACTATTTTTTTTTCAAGATTTTATTATTATTGGAAAGCTGGATATACAGAGAGGAGGAGAGACAGAGAGGAAGATCTTCCGTCCGATGATTCACTCCCCAAGTGAGCTGCAACGGGCTGGTGCGCAGCCATCCGAAGCCGGGAACCAGGAACCTCTTCCGGGTCTCCCACGTGGGTGCAGGGTCCCAAAGCCTTGGGCTGTCCTCAACTGCTTTCCCAGGCCACAAGCAGGGAGCTGGATGGGAAGTGGAGCTGCCGGGATTAGAACCGGCACCCATATGGGATCCCGGGGCTTTCAAGGCGAGGACTTTAGCCGCTAGGCCACGCCGCCGGGTCTGGTGGTTACTATTTTTAAAGGCATTGTTAGGTCTTATAAAATGAATGTAGTTCTTATTAATAATAATTTCATATTGGCTTACTCATAATTTTAAAACTCATGTTGAAAAATTTCAGAATGAAAACCAGAAAGGAATGTTTTGATTTGTGACTGTTTGTGTAACTTCCATTGTTTTGACTTTGTTGAAACAGACAAACTCTCACGGCTTACAGAGCTGGCATCTCTGTCTCCTCACATCCGAATACTTTAGTTTGAAATAGCTGCTGTGCTTTCCCAAATGTTTGTGTTTGCAGACATCCATTAATTACAGTGTAAGTATGAACTCAGTGGGAATGGCTTTCCACAGGCTCCTTTGTTCCTGTGTGCTGTCTGTCTTGAATTTTAGCTTATTTTATGTTGCCTAGTTGAATTTTGGTGACTGTGTTAGGTCTTCATTAAATTCCCTCTATCTGCAAAGCAGACAGCAAAATGTTCATATAACAATGAAATGCATTAAAAAGTGATCAAAAGTTCACTCATATTTCTGCTTGAGTCATTTTATGAAGTTCATCAAAAACACAAGAGGGATATACCTACTAAAAATTCCTCATTCTGAAGTTATGCATATATGTATGAGTATTCACCAGATGGTCTTAGTTCTTGGATATTAGACTGGCTCAGATTTCTATTTGTATGTTGATGGAGGCACATTGCTAGTCACTGCAATATTATGCCATCCATCAATAAGAATACTCCTGGTGACAAAGAACTATTTGTTACTTAATCAAAATATACAATAAAAATTTTTCCAAACATGTTCTTATCTCAAGACTACTATAAAAATGCCAAAGGAGACATTTCAATGGAAAAGACATGCGATGGTTCTTCAAACTATACATGAAAGTCAAAAATATAATTCTCTTACAATACAGTCAACTTTAAATCTTTGTTCTGGGAATTACAGAATAATGTGATCTCATACTCTGAGCAAAAATACAGAGAAATGGTGAGCTCTTTGAAGAAATCTGGAGGTAACCAATATGTGTAAGTTTGTAGGGCTGTTTAAAGATAAAACCAAACGTGCATTTGCAGCCATAATAAAATAAATAAAGCATCAATCTCTAAATTTACTTTGAATTGCTTAATTAAAAAAAAAAAACATTTAGGTGGCTGAGAGAGACAGAGAAGTAAGGAGGAGAGATTACCCAAACATCGGCTGATTTCCGCAAGTCCCACAGTAAGCTGGGCTGAAGTCAAGGGGGGGCTAAAGTTGGGAGCTGGGAACTCCCAGTTCGCCCACCTGGGTTGACAAACACTCAGCTACTGGGGCCGTAGCTGCTGCTTCCCAGGGTCGGCACCAGTGTGAAGCCAGAGCCAGTGCCAGGGTTGAGTCAATCCGGGCACTGCAATGTGGCAGGTGAGCATCTTAAACACTCGTCCAAAAACCAGCCAACAAGAACTGCTTTGCTTTTATGACACAATTTGAATGAATTACTTCAAAGTTTCAAAGTTAACTGAAAAAAATTAACTGAGGACATAATATATTTTAGGATTTTCTTGTTAGAGGGTCTTTGGATAGGAAGTATATTGAATTAGTTTTATTGCCTCACTGATTATGATGGATAGGTCGGGAGAGTGTCTTATTAATGTATGTGACTAACAGATGTTGCTTAAGCTGTCGGGGGCATCAGCACAGATGGGCTGAGTATGTGGCCTGCCAACAAGACAATAGATGGATCTCATCTCGAAGACTCTATTACCACTGACTGGAGAAACACAGCTGGCCAACAAATGTCTGAAATTGTCCAAAGAGAAGATTGAAGTCCAAAAGCACAAAATATTAAAGGCGACAAAGGTTCCTTGAACACATGCTTAGGGTCAGACTTGACATATGCCTCATTTGAGCTTATTGGGACTTACAGGCCTAAATGCAAGTGACTTTGATACAGTTCATAACAGGAAGTCCAGCATAAATTAAAGATGGAGTCTGCATGGAAATATTAATTACAACCTTAAGGCCAGGCTTAGTAAAGAAGGGGGTCTCTGCATGAGATCTTGAGCTATGAAGGGATTTTAAAAGAGTTTTTTGTTTTTATTGGAAAGTCAGATATGCAGAGAGGAGGAGAGACAGACAGGAAGATCTTCTGTCCAGTGATTCACACCCCAAGTGGCCCCATCAGCCGGAACTGAGCTGACCCGGAAGAGGCTCCATGCTCCTGGCTTCAGATTGGCTCAGCTCTAGTTGTGGCGGCCAGGATCCAGGAGCTTTTCCAGGTCTCCCAATGCAGGTGCAGAGTCCCAAGGTCCTGGACCATGCTTGACTCCTTCACCAGGACACAGGCAGGGAACTCGATGGGAGGCGAAGCTGCCAGGACATGAACTGGCGCCCATATGGTGCCGGGGCATGCAGGGTGAGGACCTTAGTCACTAGGCCGTTGCACTGGGCCCACGGTGGGATTTATGTAGGCAAACCTAGTGACCTTGTAGTAGATGGAAGGAACTGAGTGAATGAAGTAACACAGGCAAGAAAGACTGTTGTAGCTGTTCACATTTCCATTTATATTACACGATAGTGTTAGAATGAAGTGCAGCATGAAGCAGTAACGATGTAATAGCCCAAAATTTAAAGGACTTTTGATGTGGGGCTGAGGGCTTTGCCATATATGTGAAGCTATTTTGGGAAGAATAGTAACTCCATTGTATTATGTTTTTTGAAAGACATTTAGGTGCAATGAGGAAGGGAAACTGGAGCAATGTGGCTGGAGGCACAGCTATCACACTCTGTCTGAAGTGGTAAGTGTATTGTACTGGCTCAAGTCAGTGTCAGCGAATGCTTCTGCTTGGGTAGTGGTTTTAGAAAAATAAAGGAAAGCAGGTGTTATGAATGAAAGCCATTTGGTCATGATGAAGAAATTAGGTCAAGAGACATTTGAATAGTGCAACAAACCAGAAATTATAACCTTTCTATATAATCATTTGTTCATTAAGAAAAGTTTAATTGAATTTGATTCATTTTTGGGAAAGTCAGAGTGTTAGATATGGATGAGTCATTGAAAATATATTTAAAATATTAAGGTTATTTTACTTGAAAATGTGATACATGGTTAATTCCATATATTAAAATTCCATATATTAAAATATTAAAATTGTGATGAAATTGTAATGAAATGATTGGGAGTTTTGAGTTCTAGTGCCATTTGTTGGTCATTGAAGTATGTGAATTGTAACACCAGTGAAAATCTGTGGAAAGGCTTGTTGATATACCGTTTATGGAACTCTTTCTCTTGGGTTAAAATGCCCTTGTAGAGATATTTTTTCTTCCCTTTTCACTAGACTGATGAATAAGGAGATTATCTGAGCAGATGCAATGACTAAGCACGGTGAATTAGGCATTTTAGGAACTTGCTGAAAGGAAGTGGTGGAGCTTGGGAAACTGAGGTCTAAGTGGTCTCCTGTGGACACAGGGGAAAAGGAAGAATAGTTAAGTCAAGATGAACTTGACAGTACTGAACTTCAGTGCCGGAATCATGATAAGTCCAAGTTTACTTCAGATTACCAACTTAACTATGTGCCAAGTTTGTCAAGAAGGTTTTATATATATATATTCCTTATTTTGGTAAATAATGAGCCTTTAAAGTGCAAAAATTTAAACGTATTTCCCTAGAAATTGGAAATCTATTAGTGTTCCCTCCCTCTGGGATGTCATCTAGTGTTTTGTACAAGTTACTTTCAAACTGTGATGTGGTTTATTTTCTGTAAAATAAGCAGAAAATATTGCTTACTGTAGTGTTTGATTATTAAATGAGAACATACATCTAAAAGTTTCACTTAGGGCATGACATTATAAGCTCTAATTGAGTGTAATCTATAATTATTGTCATCTGTTGTTTAAATGGCAAGATCAGTAGTGGAACCCCATTCATGTACTCATACGCTGCTTTGAACTTGAGAGTCATCAGTGAGTCTTTTTAATAATGGTTAATCACACAAATCTAGGTATTATCGTCAGAATTTTAGCTGAGACATGCCCTTGATGCTCAAGTGTTTGACTGGCTGTTTTGTCAGGGGTGAAGATGGCCAGAGACTTCTAGAGAAAACTGTGCAGTCAGATATATTTTATGTAATCATTTCTGCTGACTTTGTAATTTAAACATTCTTCTCACTTGTCATGTGAGGTATTTCGTGATTATGTGAATTGGAAGAGTGAAGTGAAATGAAGAAAAGAAGCTGTATAAAAAGAACACAATGTATTCTTTTTCTAATATACACGTTATGGCAGATTTGGAATTTGAATTTAAAATCAGAGCTGAATGTCCTTGTAAACCATTTATTCAATTTTTGAGGGAGAAAATACTGTTCTCAAACGCATCATGAGATAATGTTCAATTTCCCACCCACCAGCTTGTGTTGATTGAATAGTCAGGAATGCTCAGGTGCAACCTCTTGAGAGCAAAGCAGAGGTGAAGATGCAAATACAATAATCTCATTGGAGGTAGAAAAGTTAGTGAAAAATAAACTTACTTTTCTAGGTAATGTGTAACTTGGAAGGGCAGGCACTGTGGGGCAGCACGTTGAGTTGCTATTTAGGACACCTCCGTCCCACGTTGGAGTGCTGGTGTTCTGCTTCCAGGCTGTTGTTCCAATGTGCCTGGGAAGACAGAAGATGGTGGTTCAGGTCTTTGGGCCCCTTTCACCCAAAAGGGAGGCCTGCGAGGAGTTGTGCACTCCTGATTCTATCCTGATTCTATCCTGGTCTTGGAAAGTATTTGAGGATTGATGGGAATCTGATCTGTCACTCTTCCTTTCAAATGCCTAACTAGCCCAACTAAATAACTCTTTTTAAAAAATATTAATTTGGAGAACACCTGACACAGTATTAAAAATGCCAGAAATAATAAGCCTAGAGTCAAGATTAAGAATGGTCCTGCTCTTAAGTCTGATAAGTAAAGAAAACCAAGAATAACATTTGCTACACTAATAGGATAATGAATTCCAAACTGTTCTTTGGAAGAAAAAGTAACACCCTACATTCTAATCTCTACCCTCCTTACCCTGCCTGAAAAAAGGTTTGAAAGAATAGAAACGCTTATAAACTCATTATACAAGATCAACGCTATCCCAATTTCAAAACAGATGAAGTAATAGCAAAGAAAGAAAACCACAGATCAATATCAAATACAGAATATCAGCAGAATACTGGTCAATCAAATCAAACAGCACATCAAAAAAGGCCAGAAGGATGGTTCAACACATAACATGTTAGAGCATAACATAGCAAAGCAATGCAGTGGAGACTAAAAACAAAATCATGTCAACAGTTCAGAAGAGTGTTCAGTAAAATTCCACTTCTCATTCTGATAAAAATCTGGAAGAAAGTATTTTAACAAAGACCATGCATCTACATAATAAAGGCTATGATTGACAGGGTATAAAGAGCTTGGGTAATTTCCCTTAACATCCCTAAGTTTTTGGTATGTGTAAAATACACCTAAAGACTTTGTCAAAAATTGATTAGAGCAGATAAGCAAATTCAGTAAAGTTGCAAGATATAAAATTAACCTAAAAACTCAACATCATTCATTAAACCATTACTGAAAAAGAAATCAAAAAATAAATCCCATTTACAATTGCTTAAAAAATTAAAATCTTAGGAATAAATGTAACCAAATAAATAAAATATCTCTGTAATAAAAGTAACAAAATGCTGGTATAAGAAGAATATGCAAAATTCTTATGGCTTTAATTTTTTAAATAAAAAAATCTGGATGAATATATTTTAAAACTGTACTGTGACTTAGCAAGAAGGAACATCCTTAAGCCTCAAAAAGGCTGCAATAAATCTTCTGTAGAGAAAAAAAAAGAAATTGAAAAGATATCCTATGTTCGTAGATCTGAAGCATCAGTATCGATAAGATGTTCTTGTCACATGGAGTGATGTACAGATTCAATGGAGTTCCCATGAAAATACCAATACTATTCCTCACAGAAACAGGAAAAATAAAATTCATATGCAACCACAAAAGACCTTGAGTTGACAAAGCAAATTGGAGCAAATATGCAAAAATGTAGGCATCCCAAAACCTTACATTAAAACATCAACAATACACACTACGGCGTGAAACGGCAACAGAAGTCTACACACAGGCAAATGGAAAAGGGCAGAGAGCCTCAAAGAAATACGAGCCTCCACGGCCAACTGCTCTGCAACAGAATCAGCATATCCATATCACATACAATAAATATGATATATAATGTAACATACATAATATGATTGAAACTAGCTTAGCACATCATCTATAAGAATCAGGTCCATGTGGGTCATAGATCCAAATGAAAGATTGGAAACTGTAAAAATACTAAAATAAACATAAAGGAAACACTTGCACATTTTGTTACAGGTCATGATGCTTGGGGAAAGATTTTACAGCCACAAGCAACACAAAGAAAAAGAGCCAGAGGGGGTTACACCAAACTCCAAGATTGCACAAAGCAAAGGAAAGAATAGATACAGTGAAGACATGACCTATAAAATACAACAAATGTGTCGAAAACTACTACCAGGAAAGTGATTAGTATACACATTATGTAAGAAATAAAAAAAAAAAACCCTCAACAACAAAACTCAAAATTGGTTTAAAAAATAGACAGATGGTCTGAATAGATATTTCTCAAAAGGGTTATCCAAATGAATAACAGGTGTGTGAAAACATGTTCAGCATCAATCACCTGGGAAATGCAAATAAACCCCACAGTGAGGTATCTAGCTCGTGTTGGAATGACTTTAATAAAAAAGAAAGCAAGCCAGTATGTACCAGTAAGGATGTGGTGAAGAGGAACTCTTACATGCTGTTAGTCATGTAAATTAGTAGTCACCCACTGCAGAATGTATTATGGCAGTCTCTCAAAAAAAAGAAAATGGAGCATCAATAATATGCAGTAATCCCACTAAGAATGCACACAGAGGAAGTGAAGTTCACATATTAATGTGATATCTTGGGCCCGGCATGTTGGCCTAACGGCTAAAGTCCTCGCCTTGAACGAGATCCCATATGGACACCGGCTCTAATCCCAGTGGCCCCATTTCCCATCCAGCTCCCTGCTTGTGGCCTGGGAAAGCAGTCGAGGACGGCCCAAAGCCTTGGGACCCTGCACCCGCGTGGGAGACCCAGAAGAGCTCCTGGCTCCCAGGTTTGGATTGGCTCAGTACCAGCCGTTGCGATCACTTGGGGAGTGAATCATCAGATGCAAAATCTTCCTCTCTGTCTCTCCTTCTCTCCGTATATCTGACTTTGCAATAAAAATAAATAAATCTTTAAAAAAAAGTGATATCTTCACTGCCATGCTTATTACAACACTGTCCACCACAACCACTGACAAGTGAATGGATAAAGCAAATATGGTTTACAAACACTTATCCAGGAAAAATTGAACCCTTATCATTTGCTGCAACATGGATGGAACAGGGGGACAATAGGTTAAGTGGAATAAGCCAGGCACAGAAAGACAACTACCATTGTTCTCATTGTATGTGGAAACTAAGAAATTTGATTTCATAGAAGTCAAGCTCAGAACAGTGGTCACTAGGTTCTAGGGTGGGAATGGGGAAAAGGGAGTTGATGACTTTTGGGAATTAGGTACCAAAGTACAGTTTCATAGGGGGAATGAATTCTCATCATCTACAAAACAGTTGGGTGAGTATAATTTACAATTTATAACACATTTTTATAAAGAACTAGAAAAGTTTGATGGTTTCCAACAGCGACATAACTGATTCAGGAAATGTGAGTTCCAGTTATTCTGATTTGAACAGTACACATTGTATATATGTATTGAATTATAATGTGCCCCATAACCATTTAAGACCAAAGACAGAACCCAACCATTTCTTGGGAATTTTTAACAAATCCAAATAGTAGTAATACTTCCTGTTATATGTCCATTTCATTACAGGTTGGTTGGAAAAATCCTTCCATCAAAATATCTCTGGCATTTATTATCTCCTTTTATCATTTCTTTGATTTTCCAAGCTCGGATTCTTTTTGCATTTGAGTTAGTTTGTTGGCATCTTGAATTGTTTTTCCACTTTGAATGCATTTAAGATGATTCTCTGCAGGGCTAGTACTTTTGCAACACCTCTTGTTTCATGGCACATTCTTATTTCAGAATGTGTCATTCCTCCATTTTCCTCCCATGCAATAAATAGTTTTTTCTTCACAGTCTCAGGCTCAACACCCAGCTGTACTCCATCTGATTCGATTGCTGTCATTTGGCAGTGGTGTTGGCCTTCCCCACAAAGTCCCTCTTGCTCACACATGGTGTCTCTGTCACGTGCGTCCTTTCCTGTCGGCTTGCATAGCTCTGTCAGCTCCCAATTGTCTTAGCTTCCTTTCCCTTCACCTGCTGAGATCTGTTCAACACTCTCAGCCTTCTGGTTAGTGCTGGCTCATAGCACACACCCAAGTCAGCTGCCAGGAGACTGTGTGGGCCCTTCCTCTGCAGTGAGTGCAGAAGCTCTGCAGCCTAAGTGAGGCTCAGTGCTTATGCTGACCCAAGGACCTATGGAACAGCAGGATGAATCACCTGGTGTCACGTGCAAGGGAACTTTAGGGCTTAGAACAATCCAAGTTTTGGAGTGATAGCCGCACCCTCAGACTCTCAGATTGAAATGGGCTTATCTAGACACTTTCCTTGCTTTTGCAGAGAAGAGACAGGAAAAAGTCATCCAGGAAGAGTTGACTTTCTGAAATAAGCACATTGGATATCGCCTTCCTGACCGTTCCTGGATACTTCACAAGTTCTTTGAAAAGACTTTCAGAAGGGAGAGAATTAGAATTCCCTGGGGACTGAAGCAGGTTTTGCCCGCATTTCACAGAAATACACATGTAGGCGAAGAGGGAGAGGAAGTGTGCAGCCAAGGAGCCACTCCCATGTGTTGCTGAGGCCGCAGTCTTTCCGAATTAGCCACAACCCTCAAAAAGTTATGTGTACTGAGACCTTGAATAATAAGGACTCCAGCCTTCCCTATTGGAAATGGCACTCAGCATGCAAATTCTTCTCAAGTCACTTCATATACAATCTCAGATAGCCAACTAGCCTGTAAGAAGTGACTAATAAGTTTTCAGTACTGGATTATCTAAGAGATCTCAGATTAACCAAACCCCAGGGTCTTTGTGCTCCACAGGGATCTGGAAGAATGAGGCAGCTCTTCTGGGGCCCTGGAGCTGTCCTGCAGGAGGACCTGCCTCCCAGGTGTTTCAGAAACTCCAAACACACCTTGTTTTATCAGTAACAAAGCTGGCACTCTGGTGTCTCCTAATCCGGGCAGCTTGGATTTATTTTTGTTTCTTTTCACGTCAACAGTGATGCATTTCTAGCATTGTTCTAGAATTTTAAAAATGCACATCCACTAGAAAGGGCTTCCAAATAGGCAAAGTGGCTCAAGAAACAGAAATGTGAACAAGTGTAAGAGTTCACGTATTAGTCGGCAGTATACTACACTAAGGGTGCGGCCCGTCCCTTAGTGTGAGCTGAACCCTCCGATGGCTGCTGCACACAATGCTGAGGTGTGTTCTCCTGGATCTAGATTTGCAATTGTGTCAAATCAGAGCTGAATGGATGCATCACCAGTGGAATTAATGGCAATGTGTTCTGTAAGTCTTACTTGTTAATAGTATTATGTATTAAAAATAATCACAGGATTCCCAAACAAGTCTAATGACTTGCACTGGAACAAGGTAAAGTCACAATAAATGGTTTTGACACAGAAGGCACATTTTAAAAATTCATTGAGACTTACAGGTTGAAATAGTTAGAATTTTTCTATTTAGGTAAGTATTATATTCTAACAGAGGGTTGAGTACACTTTTTTGTAATGTAGTACTCTAGGTAATTCATAGCTAATGTATTTATGGCCAAAAAATGACAGACAACGGGATTAAGGCTTTCTGTCAAATAATTTATTTAAAACAAAGCTCATCAACCCCTAATAAATCTCTCCTCCTTTCTCTGCAATAAAACAGCCCCACTTTTTTTCTATATGATACCTTCATTTCATTGTTATTGCTCCAGAGTGCCCTGTAACTTCAACAGTATTAGAGATTCTGTATTTCCCAACATTCTAGAACTCAGGGCAGCAGGAATTCCTGACTGGTCAAGTAAAGGCCACTTTACATGTAAAGGGGTGGAGGCCAAGTTTCTCTGTGGTGACTAAATGACAAATATTGAATTTACTCAATGGCATAGCATGGGCAATAAACAGAACCAGATTTGGTCACTTCTAGAAGACTCCTGGATTAGGGCGAATTTGGAGCTACTGACCCATGCTTTTTAGATTGTTATAGCATGGGGACTGATTTCTTAATATTTTGATGATCCTTCTTGCTTGTATCGTCTGAATTCCTATTTTTCTGTTTGTACCTTAAAAAAAGTCTTTTATATATTTCTTTGTTTAACACATGACCATTGCCCAGCGATTCAATTTGCATTAACTGTGGTGCCAGCTGCACTTTGTGTAGCGGCCATATATTCACTCCACCATGAAATGCCTTGTGCCAGGCAATTCCTTTGGGTTAGATTCTGGCTAGTGTCACAAACACAATAATGTAAGGGACACGGAATCCGATGGCAGAACAGGATCCTAGCACGGAAGACCATTTCTTATCTGTTCTTTGAGGTGGCAGCAAAGTCGGGGGTCAAGGGTCATTGTAAAGTGCAAGAACCCCTTTTGTGAGACTTGTGAAATGCAGACAGGTTCTCCCTCAAGGAGGCAAAGGCAGAGTTCACGGTGAGACTGGAGAGTCAGGGGCCCGAGAGTTAGCGCAGCAGTCAGGAGAGTGGGCTGTGATCAAAGTTGGCCAACTTAATGAGTTATTATTATTTTTGTTGTTGTTATTCAGATTTATTTATTTGCAAGGAGAGGAGAGGAGAGGAGAGGAGAGAGAGAGAGAGAGAGAGAGAGAGAGAGAGAGAGAGAGAATATCTTCCATTTGCTGGACCCCCCCCCTAAAAAAAATGGCTATGACTAGAATCCAGACCTACTTCCTTCTCCTATATGGGTGGCCATGCCCCAAGCACTGGTGCCATCTTCCAGTGCGTTCCCCAGGCTGTTAGCAGGAAGCTGGGTCAGAGTGGAGAAGCAGGGATTGGAACTGGCGCCGGTATGAGATGCTGGCACAGCAAAGGGAGGCTTATACTGCAATGTCACAGCGTTGACCCCAGCCAAACCTTGAGTGAGTGCTGGTGCATATTCAGTCTGGAATCATTATTTTAAAGACAAATTTTTCAGATAGTGACAACTCAGAAGGGTTTTGGCATGTGGTCACCATTTCATAGACAAACTGGGCAACTGGTGTGTTGCCTTCCTGCCTATTGTACTTGGTGCTGACTCCTTGAGGCAAGGACACTGTGGGCTTTCTGGGGGTCGATGTCTTAGAGACTACATCCTTGTGGGTGTGTAGAGGGGGGCAGGAAACACTGGGCAGCAAAGCTTTTGGTTCCCTTGCTAGGCTCCTGGCTCTGATTGTCACCTCGGAGTTGTCCTGGCTCCCAGCTTCTTTCAACCTGAGTGGAAATGTTCCTGGGTTTCAGGCCATTAAACTGCTCCAGCTACTGTGGTACCTCATTTATGACACACCATCAAATGCCCATCTGATGATTTTAATCATCACCATCATTCAATTTTTATCCAGAATTAGCCAAATTTAGCTAATTAAAAGTGCGCATCTGTCCCAGAGTGATGCCTTTGATTTTTTTTCAGGTTGGATTCTGGCTCTCACAGCTTTTTGGAGGTTCATTTATTCTGTCTGTTTCAGAGGCAGTGCAGCCACTAACCCTGTGTTTCTTTCTTCTGAACCAGGAAAGAGTGAATTGGAAGGGAGTCACGAAGGCCTTGGAGTCTCTTTAGGTTAATCGAAACTAAAGGTCGATAGCAGGGCCTGGCGTTTTTATTTCTTTGTGAGAAAATCTGAGGTTAAAAATATGAGCCTTGACTCCCAAATGGCAGTGTGAATGCTGTCAGGATAGAGATGTACAGAAAGCTACCTGCATGCTGTCTTCCTCTGGACTCCGGCTCTCCTAGCTCTCCAAGGCACTGTGATCCGGTGTTCACCCCGTGCCCAGGGCAGCGTATTTTCAGCCTAAATCTGACCACCTCACCAGTTTGTAACTAAGGATTAAATGCAAATAATCAAATTAAGGTGCATCCTTATTTGTTTGGTCTGTCCAGAGCTGAGATATCCCAGCCCAAGTATCTGTATTCAGAACCAATCAGCAGCAAGGTGCTAGGGTCTTAGCCCGATGGCAGATGGCAAATGAAAGGGCGTCTCTTCCGTGCACTGCTGTGTTTTTCCTGGGAATAAACAGTGTGTCACATAAAGCTGCATATGTCCTTCCTTTCCTCCCTTTTCTCTCTTTTCCTCTAAGTCTTCTCTTTAGCCCTGCCTCTTCTCTTCGCTCCCTTTTCTGTCATATTTTTGGGGTGGCTGTGTGAAAACTTCCCTGCCTTAAGAAGGCATTGACTCAGACTACAGCATAAATTATTCTTGCAATTCTGTGATCATATTAAGTTGTTTCTCACTAATTTTGAAATTTTAAACATTATGAATTTATAGGAATGCCACAGCAGACATCTGCATCAGATTTAGCACATTTTGTGGGGTGAATCTTGAAGAAGCCTGTTCTGTCTTCTGCTTTCCTACTGACCTCACCACGAAAATGACTCCGTGGTTTCCAACTTTAAGAAAGCATACACCTGTGGATAAGCAAAATAAATCCATGATCTCTGTTTGCGAAATGTGTGAATGTTTGTTCTTGGGTGGGCATTGTGGCACAGCGACAGTTGCTTGGATGCCCCATCCCATGTTGGATTCTAGTTCACTTCCCATTTTCTCCATCTGTGAACTAGCTCCTTGTGAAAAGTGCCTCAGAAATAGCACAGGATGGGCCGTGTTCTTGGGTTACACACACACACACACACACACACACACACACACACACACACGAGACCCAGGTGAGGTTCCAGGCTCCTGGCTTCAGCCTACCCAGCCCTGGCTGTTGCTAGTATTTGGAGAGTGAACCAGCTGATCTAAGATTTCTCTCTCTCTCTCTCTCTCTCTTTCTCTCTCTCTCTCTCTCTCGTTCATCCCTCTCTGTCACTTTATCTTTTGAATAAATAAGTAATCAAGCATATAATTAAAACAAAGTACTTCTTACTGCATTAAAATATTTATTGTAGCTGTTAAAACATATCAAATCAATGATTGATTTTTTACTGTTCAACAACATTCTATTTATGACCATGTCATAATTCGTTTACATATTTTTAAAAGATTATTCAAAAGTCAGAGTAATAGGGACAGAGAGAAAGAAAAATATGCCTTTCATCTAATGGTTCAAATGGCACAACAGGTGGACTGGGCCAGGCCAAAGCCAGGAGCACAAAACTCAACCGGGGTGTCCTGTATGGGTAGGCAGGGCTCAAACAGGCCATTTTCCCTTGCCTTCCAGGGCACATCATCAGGAAGTTTGGTTGTACCTGGAGAACCCAGAATCCCAACTGGTGCTGAAAATTGGAATGATAGCATTGCAGATGGCAGCTTAACTCCATGTTCTACAACTCCAGCTCTGATTTTTTTTTTACTTGTTACTGATGGATTTTCTATTTATCTGTAATTTCTGTAACTGCAGACAAATCTCTAGTAAGTTTTCTTGCACACATGTGTGGGAGATAACCCACTGGTCTCAGAGTCACTGGGAGTAGAATGGTCTTGCATATTCTACCACACTCGGTGTTCCTGGAGGTTCATCACTTTGGCTGTTGACAGCCCTGCTGCACTGCAGTAAGTGTGCCACAATCCCCGTCCTTGCCAACATTTAATACTATCATACTTTAAAATGCTTGTCCTATTTTCATTATGGTTTGATTTGCAGTTCCTTGATTTCTACTAAATTGATCACTTTCTCAAATTCATTTTAGCTTTTCAACTTCCCACCTCTGCGAATTACATCCTTTGTTCACTGCTTCTGTTACAGTCTTTGGTAGAAAAATTGATAGATTTTATTGTCTCTGTATTAATCTTTGTCAGCCACTTGAAGTATAAATATCTTCTTGTCTGTTTCATGTTATATGTTTATGATTTTGATGCTTTCAATGTGTCTTATAACATAGATTCCTTTTTAAAATTTGCTAAAATTTCCTTTGCGATTTCTCTTACTTTTATGTTGCTCAACCATTCTGTTTTAACCACGATGTCATAAATATATTTCCCCATATTTCATTCTAGAGGTATTTGAGAGTTCTCACTTTTAAGAGTTTTAATGTATGTGGAATGAAGACAGAATCTATATTAGAACAGGTAATGCTAGCTACTTTAACCAGTAAGTCTTCAAATGGCAATAGTCTAAGCCAGTAAAAAATTATCTCTGTGGAGATGTTTGTTTCTGACTGGCAGGTGTCTCTCTTCCAAGTTGTAACTCCCACGCACTATCTGGGCTTTCTACACTCAATAAAGGCTTCCAGAGGAGTAGGAGAGCTACAGTGCTTGTGCCCTGAGTCCATAATGAGTCAGGTCTGGAAGTGGACATGTTCATTCTTCCATTGGCCAGGTATCTGGCACCTGGTCACATCCAACTACATGGCAGGCTGAGGAAGGCAGGCACAGCCCATCGAAGATGTGGGAAGAGGTACAGAGAAGAGCTAGCCTCTCCATGCCATGGATCGAATTATTTATTTTTTTACTCACAAGAATAATAAATTTGCCAGAATTTTAAAAATTTATCTGAGAGAGGAAGAGAGAAATTTCACATGCATGCTCTGGTTCATTTTCTGAGAGCCAACTATAGCTAAAGCAGAAATTTGGAAACTCAGTCTGGGTCTGCCATGTTGAGAGACCAATCTGAAGTTTCACCTGTTTCTTCTCACGTTTCACATTCACAGAATGCTGGAATTTGGAGTGGAGATAGGACTTGAACCTGGCTCTGTGACATGAACTGTGGGTGTCCTAACTGGTAGCTTAAACATCAGCTACATGCCTGATCCATCTGCTTCTGTTTATATAATCTCTCTGAATTACAGACTATATCCCACATTTACGTATTATGTTGGTTTAATTTTTGATTTTCTGGTTACATCCCTGCTTTTGCTAATATTACTATATGTAAAATATTTTTGGTGTCTGCAAGGGTTGTTCTCAGTTCAGTTTTATGCCCAGAGTCTATATTTTATATGCATTACAAAATTATAAAATTAAAAGCAATAATATTGTGCTGGCAGTGTTTGTTTCCTTGCAGTGTTTGTGGGAACTTGTGTAGTCTGTTTCCACATATCTCCGTTAGATGAAATAAGTGCTTCACTTCTGGAGTGAGTCTAATTTAATGACTAACAGCTCTATGACCACTGGTTCAATTTCCAAGGGCTTCCAAGCTGCCTTCAGTAGTGCTTTGCTGTCTTTCAATGTAGACAGAGTGCTGTACAAATCTGAGAGAGTGAGATTTTCAGAAGATTTAGGCATTTCTGCTTCTTAGTCTCCTCAGCACTTACTGGGAAACATATAAGGGAAGTTAAGTGTTTGTGCTGTGTCTATAAACGGATATGATTATGATGGAAAGGTATTCATGAGTTAAATAAACACTAAAATGCTTTTAAAGTTAACATCTATAAGGAAAAATGACTCCCTAAGGATAATAGCCGATTGCTTACAAATGGCCTAAGAGACATGAACCATGGCTCACGGAGATTCTAAACTTGGGGACGGAATGCAGCTGAGTATTTGAGGAGAATAAACAAGGTGGAAGCGACTAGGAGACAAAGCCAATATGGGATCTGGAAATGCTAGCAGTCACTGTGTTTGAGATTTCTGTGTCCTCTCTGCAATGAGCGGGATTAGCATTCGCAGGATAGATGGAATGAATGCTCCCTGATCACGTGGCTGGCTCTGCACTGTGCCCTTGTCTGCCATGAGAAGCAGTACTGCCTGCTGTCTCGTCTTGTTGACTCTTTCTGTCTTCCACTTCCCTGGGGGTCCTGTCTATAGGCTGTGTGTGTCAGCAACCCCGGGCATTCTGGCCACTCTGTTAAAGAAGGGCCTTCATAGACGGAACCATGATCACCGCTCTTAAGCTGTGAAGACAGCTGTGACGATTACATAGTTGGTAAGGGTTGTGGTGTTGTGTGCATGAGTGTTCATGTGTATGTCATATCAGCTGTATGTATCTATTCCTCCTTTTCCATGTGCTCTGAATTCATGGAGTGGACCACATGCAGCTTGAAAATCTATACAAAAAAATGCCCCTTAATCAATGCAAGAGAACAGCTATTAGCACAACATTTACGTTGTGTTGTATAGTGTAAGCTAACTGGTGATGAGTTGCAGTATATGGGAGAAAGTGCGTAGACCATTTACAACTACGTATTTAAAAGAACATCTAGCACTTCTGTGTGTTGGGGAGGCTACCCTGTGGAGACTCACCATATCCAGGTGATGCAAATGACTGTTTTTTCTCTTAAATCAAGAAATTAATTTGAAATAGTACTGGGATCTCATTGTAAGATGTTTGGCTTTGAATAAAAGAAATATGGTTCTGTACTGAAAAGAGATTTAGTGAGGCAGAGAAACATTGATATAGACAGACAGACGCACAGACAGACAGACACACACACAGAGTTAAAATGCAAAGGAGCCATGGATGCGATTATGGGATGCTCAAAAGAGACTTCACTTGGGGAAGAGTTGTGGTGGGGTTGGCGGGGAGTGGGGAGTGCAGAGACTTGGGAGGCATGAAGAAGCACAGAGCATGTCACACTTGATGTAGCACACCAGGGTTCAGTGGCAGAGGGGGTGATGACACTTGTCCCCAGTGAGACTGGAAGGCATGACAAGGACTGATGATGCAGGGCTTTAAAGGATGTCAGGAAGCTGAGATTGCATGTTCTCTGAGGTGGCTGTAACAGAGCAGACCGGGCCTCACTGTGATTGGGGCGGATGCACAGCGCCTTGGCTTGAGATGAGAGGGGGGAGATAAAGAGGAGATGGCCCTGCCAGCAGACAGAGGTGTGAGAAGGTAGGACAGCGCTGGATATGGCAGGTGAGATAAGCAGGTCTTGGGGACAACCATTCCCACAATGTAATAATTTTTAAACAGTCAAATAACCAAAGCTTTAAAAGAAAAAGCTACTTACTGCAAAGCGCCCCAATAAAATAATAATAATAAAATAATGACCTCTTTGAAGTCAAGAAATGGAAAACAAGTCACTTTTTGTTGAAATTTTGTGAAGCAAAACATGGTTATATAGATTGTAAGGAAATATCAAGAAACTTCTAATGAGTTCTGATGCTTTTAGCAGCCACCGGGTTCTATTACCTGCTGCCATTTCTATTTTGGGATCTAATTAATTATAAACATAGGTACTAGATTGCACTTACATGTAGGCAGTTTAAGAAATAGAATATGACAGGCAGAATGGGACATTGCAATTATAATCCAGTCCAGAACGTACTTAAAGGAAGAAAGTCAAGTATTTCTGTCCTAGGGAATTATCCTGGAACACATCACTTAGGGCTTCACATTTTAAATAACCCTAAAATAAAGATGCGGTTCAGAGTATTCATTAACTGAGTCTAATTACATGTCAGTATTTTGTAAGGGTATAGATATATGAGAAATTTAAAAATAATATGCAAAATCATGCAAAAATACCAAGGTAGGTTTGTCGGATACCTCTGTGGGCAGAGGGATGCAATGGAATATAAATAATATGCATAGGTGTATTGGAAAAAAATGGCTCCATTTATAATTCTCTTTTAGTGAAAACTAAAATAAAAATGATAATAATTAGCTAATCCCAAGATCTAAGAAATGAAGACGGTGCCTATAGCATTTGAAATATTCCATAGTTAAGTATGTAATCAACTAAGGATGCCTTTTTTCCCTCCAGCTCATTGCAGTGTGTTGATGGATGTTATCTCACGGCTCGGAAAGGCAATCATTGCCTTGAGGACTGTTCTTCAACTTCCTTTTGACATGTTCTTTAATCACAACGTAGGTATCTCTGCTTCTGCATTTCCATGTGAAAAAAAATGACAAGGATACATAAATAATTCTTTGAAAGATTGACTGCTTTAAAGTATATGGTAAATTACCATAAAATTATATTATGGAGCTAAGTGGCAATGGCAAGTCATAGAACTTACAGGTAACTTTTTTTTCAATCTTTCGATGAGTAGAATACTAAAGCGTTGTATGAAAGGGAAAGAGCTGAAATTTTAAACCAAAATATTGGTTCTAGTTAGCCTACTTACACAAAAATAGCGGTATTAATTTGAGCATAAGTCATGTCTACCGGCCCTGTTTTCCTTAGCTATAAAGTATAAAATAAATGATTGGAAGTGAATGCCTCCTGGTTACTGATGGGCTATCACCTTCCAGGAGTATTTTGCTGGTTTTTCTCAGGACATTCCTTTGTTCAACAACCTAACAATGTCCTAGTAAGATTTGTTTTCATGTATTCCAAAAGAAGCGTCTCACTGACATATGACCCTTATGTGGAAAAGCCCGTAAACTCTGAAGTGTCCAATTTTCAAATTTACAGCATAAATGCAGAAGTGTAGCTACTGTCCAGATTAAGAACTGAAATATGGATGGAATCTAAGGAAATCCTCTAAATTCACTCCCCCACCCCCGCTTGGGGATTTTCTCTCCTGATGTCAAAACTCGTAGATCAGCTTTACATGTATTTTAACTGTAAATTGATATGTAGTATGTGTGACCTTTTGTGCTCATTAATATGTTGGGAGCATCATGCATATGTTGTTTTGATAATTTATGGAAATTGAGTCTCACATTATGATGTAAGGCCAGATTTTTGAAGGTAGGATTTATATCCTCCTTTCCTCCACTGTGGTAATATTCTGGAAATTAAACTCTCTCTCTATATATATATAAAGAAATGCTTGACCAGAGAATCAGAACTTTAGTTGGAATCTGAAATGCTTGAATATAAAGCAGACGGAGGATTCAAGCTGAACCCACCCGCCTGAGCTTAAGACACCACTTGGAACGCTCACATTGGAGAGCTAGCTCATATATCCAGTACTTCTTTTGTTTCTCAGGCTTTTATATTCTCTTCTATGAGATGCCTATTCAAATATTTGCCCACATTTCTGTGGAATTGTGACTTTTTAAAACTAATTTGTGGGAGCATTTGTATACGACGCACGCACCTTGTTTGATAAAATATATGTGCTGCAAGTATTACCTCCCCAACACCAGTCTTCAAGGAAGTGTCTTCTGATACACGGAGTTCCTTAATTTTAATATTGTCCGATTAATAATTTATAATAAGCGCATTGTGTATTCTGTTTAAGAAACTTTTACTCATCCCAGATTATAAGAATGAGTCTTCTTTCATTTGCAGCTCTTATTTATATTACTACGTAACAAAAACATTCACAAGCTCCCCATACCCTTGAAATAGGAGGGAAAGTAAAGGCATCCTCAACTACTTGTTTGGAAAGCCAGTGGTGGGAAGGAAGAGCCAAAATACTTCAGTGTAGTCTTTTAATTTTGTTCTTTCCATGATTTGCTGGGAAATAACAAAAAAATGGAGAGAAACCTTAAAGTTACTTTATGTAATGTGGAATGCTAGAGACACCACTGAGGACCATCTGTCTCATTAACCATAAAGTCTAACATAAATAAATAAGCTTTTATAATTCGATGAAGAGGACTTGTTGGGAGCTGTGGAAAATATATTGGTCAGGTCCTGTATTGTAAATTTAGTTGCAAATATCTTCGTGCGTATCCAGTTTTAACACCTAAACAACTTTTAGAAAGTGTTGGAATTGTGATACCCAATGGTTGACAAACAGAAATACTCTCATTTTGTTTTTTTCACATTCTTAATGTCTTTGAAACTTTTCGAAGTGCAATATTTAACAAGGGAACCAGAATCAAAGTCAAACCAGAATCCTTTGAAGCAGAGGTAAGAAATGGACGGTAACACTCAATCTAGCTGAAGTACATGTTTAGTTCAGTAGCTAAGTTGTTTTTTGGGATGTCCACATCCCATCTCCCAGTGGATTGATTTGAGTTCCGGCTCCACCTCTGTCTCCAGCGGTCTACTAATGTGCGCACTGGAGGCAGCAGGCCTGGGTCCACACCACACACATGAAAGACCTGGATTGAGTTCCGGATGCCTGGCTTAGGCCCATTGCAGGATTTAGAGCAGTGAACCAGTATCTCTTTGTATTTTACCCCTTCAAATAAAATAAACACATTGAAGTTAAAACAAAGACAGCCCGATCTAGGTGAGGAATTCACCAAAGCACATATTAGGGAGAGAGGAGTCTTCCTAAGTGAATGGACTCACGGGAGCTTTGGAATAACTTTATCTGAAAAGGTAGCATTTTGCAGAGCTACAAGAAGGAACTGTTTCCTATTGTCATTTAAAAGAAGGTGAAATAAAGCATATTATGTATTTATCATAGCCATGTATGGGAAAAATATAAGCCTTAATTAAAAAGTCCTGGAAAGCTAATCTATTGAAGATAAGTATTTTAGAGTCTATATAATAAATCTGTCATTTCTCTCCAAATTATTCTGTAATTTGCAATGTAGTAGAAGTTTTAAAATAGAACTTGACAGAAAATCTTGAAATGAAAGAAAAATCCAGTAATTTTAGCTAGAATAATTTAGAGGGAAAGAGGAGAATTAGTAGCCTTGCTTTTCTAGATGAAAAAATTGTTCCAAAGTTGTAATACTTCTAACAGCATTAGGTTAACACAGAGATGAACAACCAGTGGATGGAAGAGTAAAGGAGTATCATTGTTCTGTCTGGACCAGGACACATTTTCATTCACATGAGGAAGTCTTAAGTCTTACCTCCAAATCAACTTTAGATTTAGAACTTGCAAGCAACACTTGGCAGAAAACATTGGTGAATTTTTTTTTTCTCCAACATCCCTTTAATAGGGAGCAAAACAAAGTAAAACAACCCTCCTCCACACAGACCTTCAATAAAAGAAGATGGATAGATTCAAGTACATTAACATGGTAGCAATACTTATATTAATCAATAAAAACTAATATGGTGAAATGATATTGGTTTTTCAGAAAGGAGATATTTGTAATATATACATCCGACAAATATTTGTGGCCAGGATAAAAAACTCATTCAAATAAATGAATAGAAAGAAAATTCCAATAAAATTGGTAAAAAATGTAACTAGACAATACACAGAGGAACAAAATCAGATGACATATAACCGTGAGACGTTTCTCAAACTCACAGGTTATCAGGGAAGCACACGAGATGCAGCTTGACCCAGGCAAAGCACAAGAATTGACAAGTCTAATAACGTCAAGCATTGGCAAGACTTGAAGCAAAGGGGGCAGTCAGGTCTGGGTGCTGAGAGCTAAGTCGGTGTCATTTTATTTTCAGCTTGGGGTGTTGAAATGCAAATGCATCTCCTAGGTGAAGAGGCTGGCAAAGAATGCTGTCTTGCAATTACAGAAAAGTGGAAACAGCTCAACGCACATTCAAAGCCATATGGATCTAACATGTGGTATAATTATATGATGGATTCTGGAGTATAAAGAGAGTAGTGCGTTACGGATGCATACATTATCACAATGGTCACTGCAGCGGAAGGACTCATGGCCATTGCATGGCTTGATTCCGAGAGCCGATATTAGGTTGATGTGCACAGACAGAACCGTCTTGGTGGTGGGGATTGAATCTTTCTCTGCAATGCGTGCTGAGCTCACGCATCCTTTCTGTGCTGGCTGCACTGGCTACTCTTTTGGGATTCTCCTGACTTGCAAATGTTCTGGACACTAAGGGAAGAGTACCTGGAAAAGGCCATGCCTGTGCCATATTGGTTATCTGACATCTAGAAAATCACCACAAGTATAAATTGAAGTTTAAAAATGTTCAAGAGGCATGCAATGCTAAGAGGCCTGAATCCCACATCAAAGCACCTGAGTTTGATTCCTGTTGCTAACTTCAGTTTCTAGCTACTGCAACCTCAAGAGGCAGTATTGGTGGCTCAGGGATTTGCATTTTTGCCGGTCACTGGGGAGACATGGGTTGAGTTCTCAGGTCCTGGCCCAGGCACAACCACTGTGGGCATTGTCAGAGTGAGCCAGCACGTTACAGTGCTCTTTCATTCTAGTTCTTACTGAACTAAGTGCATACTTTAAGATGCTTGCATACAGGTATTTGTCTACCTAAAATGTGGAAACGTTACAAAGAAGTGAAGGAGACTCATAAGATGCCCAGGGCTGGGTGAGAATGAAGTTAGGAGGTGGAACCCCACCAGGGTTCCCATGTAGATGGCAGGACCTAAGAACTTGGGCCATCTTCTGTTGCTTTCCCAGGTGCATAGGCAGGGATTTGATTTGGAAGCAGAGCAGCCAGGATTTGAATAACTTAACTTTCTGCTTCACTGGCCTCTACCATTTAAGATTTTACAAGTAATGAATATGCTTGTTAATTTTGTAATGACTTGTATTAATCTAAATTCTGCCAAAAAGACAACAAAAAGAAATATCATTCATCCACTGGTTCACTCCCCAAATGGATTCATTGTCTAGATCCTCCAGACCAGAGCTAGGGTCCTGGAATTTCCTCTGGGTCTTCTGTGCAGGTGTAGGGACCCAAGCACTTGGGCTATCTCCTGTTGACTTCTCAAGCACATGAATCAGGGAGCTGGATTGGAAGTAGAGGGGCCAGGTCTCAAACAGCACCAATATGGGATGCTGGTAGTATAGGTGACAGCTTAGCCCATTATGCCACAATGTCAGTCATTGGAATGCATTTTAAATAGAATTTCTAATACAATGTGGTGAAAATTATAATTTGTCTAATTCCCTGTAGCATTTTCTGGCTACTTGGATACATGGTTTATCTTACAATTTACAGAACAATTCTATAGGGCCAATGTTGTCAGTTTCTAACTTAACCTTAGGTGACCTGACCTTGGAAGACAAAACAGCAATGATTGGAATAAAATTCAGGCTTTTTAATTTCAAAATCTCCTAATCACTTTGCAATAGGGCCTCCTGGAGTGGATAAATTGCCAGATGAAATCAAGTAAGGCCCCTTCCAGTGTAGCTACCGCCTTTGGTTTGGGGGACGCTCCCTCCTGTGACTTCAGGTGCTTGTGAATCAAGTCAATAGGTCACGCTCCAGCTGGATTCTTTTCATTACAGGTTTCCTCAGGGCGTTGCTCTGTGGTTTTTCCTATAAACTCTTGTTAGTATATGAGGGAAGACTTAATTGGTTATTTTTCCTCTGAAGTTTAAAGGTCAAGCTAATATTGAATGTAAGATTCAGGTTTAATTCTCTAAAAAACAAAGACGGTGTGGCTCAGACGAGTTTATTGACCTATATTTTCCTTTCTTAAAAGTGTACTAAAACAAATTATTAGCAAGACGTTTCTACATGGTTGTTCGTGCTTCTATAGAACAACTGTTAAAGCTAAAAGAGCTTGAATGAAGAGAAACGTATTTCCTGTTTTTGTCCTTTATTATAGAAAATAAAGCCTTGAGGGTGTGTAACCATGATTCCACTAATTTTCACAGAGAGCTATGGAAAATCATTTCATTGTTTCATAGCTGCATGTATACTGTCCTTAACTGTTGAATATATAATAACCAAGATGTTTTTAGGCAACTTTTACCCTAGGCTCTAGGAGAAGAGTATGAATGGTCTTAGCATTAGTGGTATTTTTTTTTTAAAACAAATACTGACTGCAAAAGCACTGATGACTTTACCATTGCTAAGATGCTTTCTGTTGTAGCTGAAACAAGCTGTTAGCGTTCCACTCAACATCATGACATGGTTCTTATTTCAACCATTGTCCTCACATTGTAGTCCGAATAGTGGTTAGAGTCAATTGGGAATTATGCCAATATCATTGCAATATCATTGCAAAAAACACTTCTTGAAGACCTTTCCAGTTCAGGATAAAGATGCCTGTGGTGTTTAGCTTTGCGTTAGATTGTAGGGTCACCTTAGCATGGGGAGATTCAGGCTGCCTATTGTTTTAGGCAAGGGGGACTATGGGAGGCTACTTAAGCTTCCATAATCTTACTGAAGGCAAGACCTAGTGTTTGACCTAGGTTTGACCTTTAAACTTTCAAGTATTTAGCAAGGGCTTGACAAGCAGTAGGCGCCAGTAGATGGTTATTGATCAAATCTAAGAAATTTTATGGGAAGTTCGGTGTGTTCGGTGTGCACCAAAGATGAGATAGGTTTGTCATTTGGTAGAATTTAAAGAGATGATATTTGTTTGACACAATTCATGTCTTGTGGTATTTGTTGGCTTGCCAGCAATTATTTTGTAAAAATACCAAGTGTACATTATTATCATTGAGATTCCAGCAACAGACTCAAGTGCTTTTTGGATACATTTGCTATGGCCCACATATGTAAAATCTACTTTAGCGCTTGTACATAAATACAACATTTTACATAATAGAAGTTTGCTTCCTTGTGATGAGACTCGCCTTTGATAATTTAGAATGGAAAGCATTAAACACCTTATGATAAACACCAGCAGTCCGTTGCACTGTGTATCTCACAGCCCCGTCTGGATGACGGACACCAATTGCCTTTGCTTTGTGGTTAATTAGGACTTCCATTACACTGCTTTAAAAATACCTTTTCAGGTATCATTTATAGAATATTTTTATGATGATGTAAATCTCTTCTGCATCATCCTTACCCAACAGCCCTTATTCTTTTCTTTTAACATGCCTGCATTACATGTTTTTACATAATATGCAGTATCTTATTAAAGTTCTTGACTAAACCATGCACTGGGCTCATATTCCTTTTTTCCAAATATTTATCTAGTATTTATTTATTCATTATTAGAAAGTCAGATAAACAGAGAGGAGAAGACACAGAGAGGCGAATCTTTCATCCTTTGATTTACTGTGGGCGCAATGGCCGGGGCTGAGCTGATCTGAAGCCAGAAGCCAGGGGCCTCCTCGGGGTCTCCCATGCAGTTGCAGGATTCCAAGTCTTTTGGCTGTCCTCAACTGGTTTCCCAGGCCACAAGCAGCTAGTTGGATGGGAAACAGGGCTGCCTGGATACGAGCTGGTAGCCATATGGGATCTTGGTACATGCAAGGTGAGGACTTCAGTCACTAGGCTACTGTGCCAGGCCCTCATATTCCTTTTTGCTTTTTACAGTAGACAGCTCCCTGGATTTTGTATAATTTGCTATAATTCCATTGTTTAAAAATTTAATAAAAATAAGCATCATGTTTAAACGCTTTAAGACCAGTCACCCATATCCACATAAGGCAAACTCAGGTTATGCTGATGTTGGAGGGAACCTAGAGGAGATACAAGTGAGTGCAGAGCGAGCTCTTTGTTCCAATCAGCGTGATGTCATGAAATGAAATCTGCCACTGTGGACCAGTCAACTCCAGCAGCAACTTCCATGAGATGGTGCAGACATGGGCATCCTCTCCCATGCCCCAGGGGTTCACTGCCACCAATAACCAACGTCCAGTGTGAACTCTTATTTTAAATTAATACAGTTTTGTAGGTACAGCGTTTCCTCCCATCCCCTCTTCTACCTCACTCCCAATGTTCTCTCTCATATAAGGCGATCTTCATGCAAAATACAAAGCAAATGGAGACATAGGTGAGCTGTGAACACTTGGGATGCTCACTTGGTCTGATTTAATTATTAATACCAGCAATGCAATGACACACCAACATTTCTGCAGCATTTTCCATCTGCAGAGTGTGCCAGCGCTCCGGAACCGCCCCCCCGCAGCCCCCACCAGCCTCCCCAGCCCCGCCAACCGCCACCCCCAGCCCCCAACCCCAGCCCCCAGCCCCGCCAGCCTCCCACCCCCAGCCTCCCCAGCCCCGCCAGCCTCCCCAGCCTCCCCAGCCCCGCCAACTGCCACCCCCAGCCCCCAACCCCAGCCCCCAGCCTCCCACTCTCAGCCTCCCCAGCCTCCCACCCCCAGCCTCCCACTCTCAGCCTCCCCAGCCCCCCACCTCCAGCCCCCACCCCAGCCTCCCCAGCCTCCCCAGCCCCGCCAACCGCCACCCCAGCCCCCAACCCCAGCCCCCAGCCCTCAGCCCCCCATCCGCAGCCCCCCACCCCCAGCCTCCCCAGCCCCGCCAGCCCCCAGCCTCCCACCCCCAGCCTCCCCAGCCCCACCAGCCCCCCACCTCCAGCCCCCACCCCAGCCTCCCCAGCCTCCCCAGCCCCGCCAGCCCCCCACCCTCAGCCCCCACACCCAGTCTCCCCAGCCTCCCCAGCTCGGCCAGCCTCCCCAGCCCCCACCCCAGCCTCCCCAGCCTCCCCAGCCCCAACAGCCCCCACCCCCAGCCCTCTCTGCCTGTGTCTCCTTTTGCTCCCTTGCTGTCTGGGTGAGGAGTAGGCAGATGGACCTTAGCGCAGGGCCTTGCTCACAGCTGAGTCCCTTCTCATCGCCTGTTCTCACTCCTGTGTCCCAGATCAGTTCTGCTATGATTCTCTTATTCAATGCCACCTGTTTTTGTTTGGCTGTGCGCCCCTGCTCAGCGTCCACCATGGTTTTAATGTCTTCTGGCACTACTTCTCTCTTTTTGTCTATTCCCTCTTTTTTCTGTTTGACCATTTGTTCAGTTTATAGCTTTAAATATTGTAGTTTTTAATCAGACTGTGTGTTCAATCATTTGTTGCAATTTCATTAAATCATTTGCCTGTATTTTTCTTCTATAACTCATTTACTTGAAAATCCTTATCTAATAAATCCCGTGTTTGTACCCCTTGGGTCTACTTTCATTTTCCACATCTTCCCATATTTGCCCATTAGGTTCCACACATTCACATTGTAGCTTTTATTTGACTGTCACACAGCATATATGAAAGAACAATGCTAGATAAATACAGTTTTATTCCCCTTCTTCTGCTCGGTGATTAGCCACTCAGGGACAGAGCTCTCCATGTCTTGCTGATGGTGTCCATTGCTTGCTCTTGGGGTGTGAATCTTAGTTCTGTTGAGATTCTATTGATTGTTCCTCAAAACAGACACTATGGTAACTTCCTCTAATACATTACAGTTTTTTTTTCAAATGCTACTTCCTGAACAGAAAACAAATTGAGGGGAGTCAAGCTGCGTGGATATCTCAAATTAGTCCCACGTTTTGACATTCCTGCCCCATGTGAATATCAAAGTCTCCATAGTGTTTTTCTTGCTTCCATCCTGGCAGTAACACTGAGCTAAAACTAGTTCCTCCTAAATGGAATGTCCAGGACGTTGGTGGAGCTCATTAGGGAGAGGCATCCTCAGGTTCTCAGATCTTCCCTCTCTGGTCTTCTGTCTTTCCGTCCTTGGTTATTCTGAAGCTCTGAGACCTTTGGTATCTTATTTTCATGGAACCCACATAACCTTCAGCTTGCTCATTTCCTGTGCATTATTTTACACAATTAGGAGTAGAATTGACTTGGATTAGAAATACTTTTAGATACAAGGAAGGCGTCCTTGGGTGTTTGTACTGTTTCAGTCTCCAGGCTTCTCTCTCTCTCTCTCGCAGACACATGTGCGCACGCGTGCATGAACACACACACACACACACACACACACACGCACACTTCTCCTGTCTCTCCTCTCTCAAAGATGCAAAATGTGGGATCTTCTGCCAAGCTCATACTTTTTGTTCTGTAACACGTCATATCTGATAAGCTTTTCTAGTCTTCTGATCTGATCATTTGGACAGAAAAATCTTGATAGATATTAGAGGAGGACTGTAACTCAGATTTCTAAATTCCAGAATTTACAATCCATTGCATTTCTAGAGTTTAACTTCCTTTGGACTCAGCCTCACTGCTTGAAGTCCAGAGAGAAAAGTAACTTGGCGGTTGTATCCAATTTGATTCCTTGATAAGGTGATAAAAAGCTCTCCAAATTTAATTTCTTTCACTTTTATAATTCATGGAGTTATAGATAATCACCTCAGATATCACAGGGGAACCTATAATATGTGGCTTTTGGCATTACCCTGAAACTATGGGCTCACTGAAAATACAGGAGTAACAACACATTCCTTAACCGAAGAGGAAACACAGGGCCAGGGACATAGCAGGGCCTACGTCCAGTCCTTGTATTGTTGTCCCAGATGTGCAGAATGGAGGAGCAAAAGAGCACAGGCATGAGTTATGGAAACCTAGCAGGTCTCCTGCCTGTCTCTCCTGCCACATTCTGGTTTTCTCTTCACTTGGCAACAGTGGAGGAGAGAATGGGCCGTACAGGTGATTTCAGAGCCTATCAAGGAGAGGTTGGGACAAGACCTTTACCTGGGTAATTGACATATTGAACAGGAACACACATCTTGTGACTTAATAAATCTGAAAGCAATACAGGAGAGTTGAGGACTTCTAGAAATTTCTGTCTGTCTGGAAATACTAACAGGGTTAGCCAAATCTTAGTGCTAATAAGATGGAAATTGCTGAGTGAGTTGTTCAGCTTCTAGCAGAGGATTTCTAGCATTTCCCGTTTGCAGATGATACACCGGAAGCTTAGGGGCCGCCACCCCACGTGTTGGGTGACATGCTCAGTGAACATGGCTCACTCAAGGCAAACAATGTTAACACCAGGAGTCAATGAGAAATCTGAGGTGTATCACTTTTACATAGAGGTCTAGGTATAAATTCATTAATATCCAGAGGATTTTCAATTTCACAAACAATATATATCCCCAGTGCCTCCAATATTTTTATTATGTGAATTAGTTTTAGGTGGTGGGGTCAGGGGGTTTGGGTGTGTACTCAAGGAGCAGGCTCCGGCTGCCTCAGGATCTACACATCCTAGCTCTGAGATGATCCCTGGAGTGTGCCTGTGCTGTGGACTGGTTCTCAGACCGTGGCTTCAGTAATGTTCATCACTACAGCCACTAGTGTTCAGAAGCATTAGTGATCCTCTAAATACTGAAATTCGTTACTAAGCGTGAGATGATGACACCATATAACTACACATTCTTTCTGCATGTAACTTAGATCACAGACCTAAAATTTCCTTTTTTTATTAATATATCTGTGTAAAAGTAATGGAACAAATGGTGTATGCTGTTAGAATAAGATAAAAACACACAAACTCTAAGGTTCTGTTCAGAAAGTAAAAAAAAAAAAAAAGAAAATAACAAAAAGGAGCCAGCTCCTTAACTTTTTGATTTTCCTTGTGTGTCTGTTATCTCTACATAGAACTTGTCAGTGACATGTTATTTCCAGACTTCATTGTTGTCCACAAAATCCCCGAGAGAGAATCAGTGGTTTCAGATGTGCATGTGTAACCACAGTGGAGTGAATTCTATCATATCTTTCTTGCCTTTCTCAGAGTGTGTAATACCGTCTAGATTTTTCTGGGGGGGTGTTGGTCACAGAAGCTCTATTTGGAACACTGAAGTCTGCTTTTATGAGCAGGATTCCAGAGTTGCCTGGTAGCTTAGATGAAGCAGCAGAAGGAGTTGTTTTATTCTCTCGTAGTGTGGTCTTGGACAGCTTCTGGGCTCAGATGGCTTTGTTTTGGAGGTAGTCTGTTACAACTCTTAATAAATTAATCAACATGTCCTAAATGTGCCAGCAAATAAGTAACTATTATGACTCCAGGCAGTAATATTGGTGGATATTTAATCCATGGTGATAAGGGAGGGGAAAGTACCCAGAGTTATGTAAACATACTGTGCTGGCAACAAACAGTAGACACTCCTTTGCCTGAGCTTCCTGTTGGCATGTTGAGCGTCTACATTCATCTTGGTGATCATATCCAAGTCTGTGGCCCTCCTCTCCAGAGGACAGTGTCACAGCACCTGGAGCTTCATTGCTGCTGTTCCTGCTGCTTCTCTCCTGGCTGTGAGTCAAGCTTGACTCACTCGCCTCTTCTTCATCTGTTGTTTCAAGGCTCTTCTTCTCCCTCACTCAGACGAGAACCTCTCTCTACTCATTGAACTAGTGTAAATTTGTAAATTTACTGAAAATTATTTACAATATTTCCATGATTCTGGTCTTGCCCTTGTTGTATGAGAGTTACCAAACTTTTGCCGTTCGAAGACTGTTGGCTTATTAAATAAGTAAAAGTAAATAAATGGGATAGAAGTCTGCAGCGTTTGCTGGAGATAACTCCATCCCAGGAACTGTGTTAGATTAACAAATTCAGGGTAAATGAACTTAAACAAGGTGTTCAATATCAAAATGACTAAATGGCACCTGTAAACCCAAACAGTCCATCTGCATGTCGTGTCGCCATAACAAAACATCACTGACCAGGCAGCTTACAAACTATGGAAATGAATTTCGTGTGCTGTAGGGGGTGAAAGCCAAGGCACCCTGAACTTCCTTAAGAAATGATATTCCAGTTGACAGTCATTTAATAAGGGCAACAGGTTATTTCAATGACACTGTTTATCCCCTGGGGTTTGGAATGACTAATGTGGTCACCCACAGAGCGACAGCAGGTGACCACTGTGATGGTGGAGTCATGCAAAGTTGAATCTGCCGTCAGATGCCAGGCTCAGGTCTCAGGCCGCCCTCCTTTCTTTCCGATCAGCTGTGACCAGAAATGTCCCAGGATCCCCTCCTCTCATTGGGTCACTCTGGTGAAACAGCTCACGCCAAGTGAAGAATGAGCTTCGCTTATGTTGAACCGTGTATTGGAAGGCTGTAACTCAGAGCAGGCCAGTGGAAGAGTTGCCGTGGCCTCTACAGATGGGCCATGGTCCCACACATCCAGGGCTCATAAACCAAGGGACTCCACAGAGCCCACTGCTTGGGCTTTTTGTGGAGATATCACAGTACAGACATAATTGATTATCAATTGTTAGTGACCCTCTGTCTGCCAAGAGGTTGGGGCTGAATCTGAAGGGTTTGAGTTTGCTGCCAAGGTTCCATCTTTCTGGCAACTGGTCCTCAATTTAAAGCTGCTTAGCGGCCACGGCAGACTGCTATCGCTTTCCTGATGCAGGGAAGGCCAAGGTTTCAGAAACTCTGTGCCAGGGACTGGGGGACACACATCAAATACTATTTGTACTCAGTGATTGCATTCTGGACCCTCGGAGCCTTCTGGGAAGAGATGTGACCTTGGGCCATTGCATACTTCTCTCCTCTTACATAATTGAGGTGGCAACAGCCTCTTCCTATGATGTCTCTAGGAACGGTCAGTGAGATCAGTCACTAGGCTGCCTGGCTTTCCTTCCATCTGCCTCTCACAGCCTGGGGACTAAAAATAATGCTGGCAGAGCTGCCCCTTGCAGTGGCTTCTGGTGCAGACTCATCCAGGCTATACCTTCATGGTCACATTGCCTTCTCCTTTGCTATCTCTGTAATTTCCCTCTTAGAAGAATTCATCAAGGTTATCTCCTCATTTCAAAATTCCTCACACTCACAGGTTCCAAACATTAGGGCATGTGTTCTTGCAGGAGCGGGCATGGAGCAGTTTCCAGTGGGACTAAACCACAGAGTAAAACAAATCATCACACGTTTGTCAATAAATGAAAATGCAAATAGATTAATACATACATGAGTTAATTGGTGAGAAAACCTATTGTGAAAAGACATTGTGAGACACAAAGAGGGTAAATGATGCATTTAAGATATCACCACTGGTGATGTAGAGTCTGTACCTTAAGGTTTTGTTATACTGCTTCTAGAAAAATCTAGATTCCTGAATGAATGAATGACGATTTCATAGCCCAGGGGATATTTGCAAAGACTGAATGTCTGTTAAACCCAAATACTGAACAAATGTTAAGAATTCATATTACATAACCGTCTTTTCAAACTGAAATTAATTATAGAAATAATTCAAGAATGATCAAGATTGTCTCCAAATTCTTGTAGCTTTGGATACAGCCACAAACAAAATCACTATGCTTTTCTCCAATTTATCAGAAAAACAAAAAACAGGTCATTTACAATTGGAAACATAATTAACAAAAACAAAAGCTGTGCATATGTGGTCCGTAGCTGTACTCCGTATGTCCATGATACAGCTATCTTTTATTTATTTAGAAGTTCAAGTCTTTAATGTTTATAATAAGAATGGAGATGGAGACGAGATGAGGACCCTGCGCTCCACGTGTATCGAGCAGATTGAGTAATACGTGGGGGTGCATCTGAGAATGGGCTGGGACAGTGAGGTGGTGTCAGCACCTGCCACCTGCGAGGACTGACATGTTAGAAGAGGAGGGACGAGTTCACCCCAGCTGTATGTTTCTCGATGTTGAGCTAGCCAAGCTTTCAGAGGAAAGAAAACCCTCCTTGCTTATGGCTGGCCAGCAGGGAGAAGAGGAAGCAGACATCAGAGCCTGTAATTGAACCAGTGACGAGACTCGTCGGGCAGGGCAGGTGATCTTCCCTAAGGCTCAGGCTCCCGTGCTGCAGAGACCTGACATGACCACTGAGAGATGTGGTTGGCCTCAGGACGAAGAGCCTGTCAGGCCCGCCAGACTGGCCGACTGCTTTCTAACAGTCCTGAGACAGGTGGGCACCACAGCCACTTTGAGGAGCCATCAGACGGCAAGCTGAAGGTCACTGGGGAGCAAGGAGGCATTTCTGTGTTTCCAGGGAAGAAGCACAGGGCATTGGCATCGATCTTTTATATTTAATATGACTACAGCTAATGGCTTTATGGATTTTTGTAACATTAGGCTCTGCTAGAAGTGTTGGCTTTGAGCCACAATTTCAAAGGACTTGGAAAAAAATTGCTCATTCTCTCTCCTACTTTATTTCATTTCTTGTTCTTTTCCTTTTTAAAATATACCACATTCTTTGAGTCAGGCTGAGAAATCTGTTATTTATATTTACATATATACCTCTAAAACCTTGAAAGACAGGATTGTCAGATGACCATCCATAGGGTACATTTCGAGGCAACTTAAAATGGCATGCTTTGGTTACTGGCAATGAAGATACTAGTGGGATAATTCTATTCCTAGCCTGCAGAAGTGTCTGTTCTCTGCTGCGCCAGCACATCACATTAGTGTATGGTTGCTTCAGAGTCTCCCTGCCCCAGATCCTGTGGGTAACCAACTCCAGTTTTCACGTCTACAAGTGTGGATTCTGATACCCTGACTGCTTTGTACTCAAATGCTGAAAAAAATGATGAAGATTCATATTTCTTTTTCCAGGGAAACATTCAGGAACTTGAATGATGGTTTGGGATTATCAAGAGTACATATATGAGGAGAGATGCATTTGTAATCCAAGTGTTTTGAAACTGAATATTATTGATACATTCATTTTGTGATGAATGTATCAATATTGTGACAAATTCCCTTAGCTCTTCAGATATATTTTCCTTATGGTCCTTAAATTTTTTAACAAGAGCTGATTTGAAGTCCTTCTCTAATAAGTCCAGCATCTATACAACCTGATACTTGGAGCATGATTCCTACTGGGTTTTTTTTTTTTTTTTTTTTGCTTGTTATGGAAATCTGCGTAATTGATAATACTTCAACTCAGTGTCATTCAGACTACCCTGTTGCCAGGGCTGCTTGTTTTCCTCATTTTTGCTGATAGTTTGTTCAATGATTTTCCTTCATAATTATAAATTTTTCTCATGTGTGGCCTCCAAAGTTTCCATACTGTTTAAATCCCAAATAAGTAATGCTGGGCAGATATTTCTCAGCCTTGCCAAGGGATTCTGTGTGTTGGGGCACCTGCTTTGGGGATGCCCACGGCCACTTGACAACTCTGTATGAGCCTTTATTTGCTGCTTGCTTGTGCTTCGAAGCTAGCTGTTTTCTAGGCATGTTAGTTCCTGGGTAGATGTCCAGTGTTAAATGTCCACACGAATCCTTAGAATGTTGAAGCTTTTTCAAAGTTTCTTATGAAAGTCTCATTATACAATATTTCATTGATGCTTTTTATTATTTTTGTCATTATTCCAGGCACCTGAAGATAGATAATTTCTGGTCACATTTTAAAAATGTATTTATTTTTCATTTTCAACAAACAGCTTACGTAAAAAGCTGTTTGCACTGGGAGAGCTCTGAGCCCTGGATAAGCTGTGAATGGAGGTTTCTGAGAAAGGCCAGCCTTGTAAATAATGCCAGCTGGCTGAGAATGAGGATCTGGAGGGCCTGTGGTCCTGATACAGGGCCTAAAACGCCTGGATGTGCACCAGGAGTGTGGGCGTGTTTCCTGGAGCACTGTGGATGTGGGTGAAAGGGGTAGATTCAGAAGAAATCAAATTACCTTTTACAAAAGGCTCTATTCTTACTATTACTCAGTTTGTGTCCTAGAATAAATTCCACGTATCCTTTTGCTCTGAAAACATTCATTTTGAAAATTTATTGCTAGTATTCTTATTGCTTTTATAGAAGAAAGGATTTTTATGGATCTGTATCCTTCCCTTGTTTCCAGTTGTCTATTTTCCTTTTTCTTTTCTTCTTCCTCCTCCTTCTGCTCCCTTCCTCCCTCCTTCCTTCCTTTCTTCCTCCCCCTGCCCTCCTTCCTTCCTTACCCCTGCCATTTTTAATGTGCTAATTTAGTTCACATAAGAGAAGAGCAACTGTCCTCAGCCTTTGCTAAGTAAGAAATTACCTACCATTTGCCATTTGCCCAGTGTATACCAGAAGGATTAGCTGCAACTATAGGGACTATTCAACATCCATTATTTTGGGAATAAAAATGATAACAAAAAGCCAAAAGCCACTGCTGAATAAGTTTAAATCGTGTATTCTGCTTGTTCTTTAGTTTTCTTTCAAAAATGAGGATCAATCAGTTGATGTGATTATGTATGAAGACTCCGTTATATTGTGCAATATATATATATATATATTTTGGTTTTGTGACAATTTTCTTTATTTGTACAAATATAAATTATCTAATATATTTTATTTAACTTATTTTTGTAGTTGATGGCGAAAGGAATAAAGAGTTCTGATGTGTCCTCAGCTTTGGGGCAGCATGAAACAGGCAGTGATCCTGACAGCCTCTTAACAGGAGGTCATATGCATAGAGCGGGGGGTACTCCAGAGTGGAGCAGGCAGACAGGTGGAGGCTCGAATCCCAACCCTGAAGACTCCCCGATCCTCACCACGGACTATCAATACGAGCACCAAGGACTACATCCCAACTGCCAAGGAGACCACAGGGAATTGGAGTGCCTTAGGAGGCCGAGAACTCTGAGGTCACCCACCCCCATCTGGAACTTCCACAGGGGATGGAAGAAGTCCAAACACTGTTGTACAATATATTTTAAGGATTCAGAGAGAGCGTTCACTCATTGGTTCCCTCCCCAAATGCTGAGGACTGGCCCAGATTAAAGCCAGGAGCCAGTTGTGTCAGCAGAGAGCTAGTGCAAGTGGTGAAGCTGGGTCCTGAACCGCCACTCACATGGGTGTCCTCACTGCAGAAGGCAACTCAACATACCATGCCTGAATGACCACCATTGGTATAGTATATGTTTTTATATATTATATGTACTCATGTTTAATTTGTTGTAAAGCAAACACGCATACACACACACGTGTTTCTCCTTAGTTTCTTTCTTCTTAGATTTTAATTCTTTATTTTTCATGATATAGTTCTTAGGCTCAGGAATTTCCCCCTTCCACGTTCCTTCTCCCCCCACCCCACAATTTCCCCTCTATTATAACAGTCCTTCAACAGCAGTCACAAGTCCATCACTCTGTGAACTAATTTTTAATTTATTTTTTTACAAAAAGGAAAAAGGGAGATAATTTGTAAGTGAAAATTTATGTTTTTATTCAACTATGCATTTACATATTTAAAGTCAGAGTTTTTAAAAGTGACTTACAGCGTAAAAAATGGCATTTCTAGATTAAGATATTGAACCATTCTAATATTGTATGTATATAACATAAAAGAGAATATACAAAATGTATATAAACAGAGCATTTTTCGTATTAACTCGTTGTGGGTAAAAGGTGTTTCTCATCCACCCCAAGCCACATTGGTCTTTCTCAGATGCTCACTGCCCCGTGTCTTCCTCCCTCCCCAGCCCCTGACAAACACTGTCTCCCTCCGTGTCCCACTGCTCTGCCTCTCGGAAGGAGCTTGTGCTTGGCTTTTTGTGTCTGGCGTATTCTGGCTGGTGCAATGCCCACAGGCCTCATCTGTGTCCCAGCCGCATCAGAATTTCCCTGTTACTGCTTATCTAGACGAGTCATGCTCGGGGCAGTCTGTTCCTGATCACAGATGTCATGTTCCTTTACATCTCCAGTACAGGGAAAAGTCTGATAGATGAGCAGTGGAAAAGTCTGATAGATGAGCAAATGAATGTGTAGAAGTTTACCTCAGTTTTTGTAAACTGCACATCTACACTCACAATTATTTTTCAAAAAGCAAGATTTTGTCTTTTGCATAAAAAGTTAGGTTAGGCTTTGATTTGTGCAGTACAAACACTTTAGTCAGCATATTTCAGATACCAATTATAAGCAATTAAAGTTTTAAGATTTTGGCTAACAGAACTATTGCCCCATTAGAGCAGAATTATTTTCTGAATCGATTTTGTCTCAAGCAGGAGGGCATCATTAAGCTCTCTTCAATGCCAATGAATTAATAGATGCCAACACCCATTCTATGTTTTAAATAGATTCGTTTATTAGTTTTCCAAGATATATAGCTCGATTTGGGGAGCAATATGTCAAAATGAGTATCAGTGTTTTTACAAATTGTTTACTCTTTCTTGAATTCATCATAGCCTTTTGACAGCCACGATGCCATTTTCTCATTTAGAAAGAAGTGCCTGATGGATGTGTTGAGTTCCTTTGTTCCTGCTGTCTGTGGGAGCTGGCGGACAGTTCCACCTCGTTTGGACGAGCCTCCTTCTCCTGGCTCTCACCAGCTCTTCGCATGCTGCTCCTGGAGCCTGGAAGCTGTGGACTGTTGTCCAGGAAGGGAAAGCCAGGCACCCCTTTAAGAGCTTCTCTGTGCCCGAGCAGTGCGGTGGCATTCCTGGGGGTTCAGTTTAGTTTTCCACTTCTTGTCATAACTCCTTTTAAATTTTTCTGTGCAATTGCAACAAAGGTAAACTGCATCTTTTTTCTTTTTATTTTTTTTCCCTAAATCTATGCCATCTTGTTTCCTAACAGCTCCAAAAGATCTGTGATTTTTCTTCGATGAAATCTCCTTAGTTTCTGCTGCACATTCTTTTCTAGTCTCATTCTGGCACACGGAATGCTTTTACACATTCCTCTCCGTCTCTTCCACTCTGAAAACACACGGAGGCTTCTTCTAAGCTCTGCATTTCATCTTATCGTACCCCAAAGCATTTGCTTTTTAGTTCACGTCCTTGCTAGGTATGTGACTGTGGTCTCTTCCTGAGTGTTCTGAATCTCTAAAAGGAAAATTGGAGTATCCGTCATGATACTTGTAAGAGCAAGAATGAGATAAAACAGTTTTAAAAGGGAGTTTTACAAGTAAACTTTTCTCTACTTTCAATTCCAGCAGAGTTTGAAATATTCAAATCACTTATCATTTTCTACCTAATTTAACTGCATAACTTCTTATACCTGCCCCTTCAGAAATATAAGTTGCTCATATTATGCACTTCTGTGCTATATGTCGGAGACTGTAATATTGATTTATTTACTAATTAGTAAATCTTATTTAGTCATAATCATGATACAAGTCAATAGAAGTTTATCATCATTTAAATCTTTTTATTCACTCATTACATATTAGTTATTGTAGTGTATGAGTAAATTATAGTTTTTATAGATTATATTTATCCTGTTAATGATTTTGATTCATATAGTAATATTGTAATAATTTTTTCTAAATTTTTTATGAAAAATGTCTTTATTTCAAGACTGCTAAGACCAAGCCCTCAATCTGCAAAATGCTTATTTTACTGTGCTTTAAAATAGGAGCCAGCATGTGGCAGAGTGCCTTAGTTACCACCTTAGATGCTGGTATGAGTTTGAGTCCCAGTTGCTTCACTTGGAATCCTACTCCCTGCTAATACCCTGGGGAGGTAGCAGGGATGGACCAAGTATTTCAGCCTTTGCAGCCATGAGGGAGACCCAGCGGAAGCTCCTGACCTTGTCTGGGGTCAGGCTTGCCACTGTAGCCTTCTGGGGAAAGAATCAGTAGATGCAAGATCTCTCTCTATTTATGTTTCTGAAATAGTCTCCCTGACTTTCTCCTGGTATCTCTACCTTTGAAATGAACAAATAAAAAAAACTAAAGGAACAATTACCTAGAAAATGATGGCAGTTGCTACATTTTGGATCAAATTGTTGACCATTTTGTCAACAGAACTACATTCATTTAATTAGCAAGAAGAACTTTCTCCTTGGAACTTTTCTGATTAAAAGTACAACAAAATTTCAGTATTGTTGGAAAACGATTTATGCATGTATCTGAAAGACGCAATTATAGGAGAAGGAGAGACAGAGCTCTTCCATCAGCTGGTTCTCTTCCCAAAGGCGACTACAGCCTGAGGCTGGGCAGGCCAAAGCCACGAGCCCAGGGGTTTTCCCATGTGAGTGTCAGGAACACAAGGACTTGGGCCATCTTTGATTTTTCAGGTCATTATCACAGTGCTAGGTTAAAAATGGATCAGCTGGGACATGAACCGGTCACATAGCCAGGGAAACTTTCACCTTCGATGTCAGCATTCCATATGGGCATGGTACCAGAATCCATACAGTTATGACATGATAATCACCTATAATGAAATTTTAGAATATGAAAAGATTGACTGTATGAACATCTTATATAAACGGATATACTTATGCAGTTTAATTGTTTGGAATCTGAAAATAAGTTTGCCCAATTGAATTGCTGGCTTGAAAAGGTGATTTCTCTTTAGTGTGTGTGTTATCATTGAATAAAACTTGCAGGTACATAATTCATATGTTTCACACATTTTTTATTCTGAACATCTTACGTTTAACGTGCTATATAAGAGAAAGTTCTGATGAATGTTTCTGTGCATCTTTGTGTCAGGTACTACAAGACCCATGCAGTCAGAATATCTTCTTTGCTTCATTTTTAAAAATACATTATGGGGTGCTTGTCCTCTATGCTCTGGATACATTTCCATGTGCGTGATTCGCAGCGTTGTGAGCGACTGCCGCACTGCTGCGAGGCTCAGCTTCATGGCATTTCCTGTCACTGACACTTCGTGTCTGTGGGTTATCTTCTTCTCGCTTTCTCTGCCTGCAGACCCTGCCTGGCAGAGAGGATGTCTTAGATATCTCATCTAAGTGGGATCACACGGTACTTTTTGTGGTTAGCTTGTTCCACGTGATACAATGTTCTTTAGGACTGAAATGAGATGAGTCTGTCATTGCGTATTCATTGTAGTGCGATTCACAACAGCCAGCATTTGGTTCCAACACAGAGATCCGTGCGTGGATGAATAATAAAGAAAAATGTGTCATTCATGCGGTGGAGTATTATTTAGCCATTAAAATAAGAAAGCTTTCAGATATCTTCTAATATTTTGAAATTTACTGGTGTTTTATATATATAGTTATACATATGTATTTAGCTACATATGTACATAGATGTCTATATTTATTATTATTATTCCCTGATATTTTGTTAGGTATAGAGATTCCTCTCTCCCCTTAACCTTCCTTCTCCTTCTTGCGTGTGTCTACATTTATATATCCTCATTTCCCCCAAATATTTTATTACTCTGAAATCATTTAAGAAGGTTTATTTGAGACAACATTTGTCACAGAAGACTGGCAGAGTGAATTCAGGAATATTAGAAGATGTAATGAATAATATGTCATGTGGTAGAAAATGTAATATTCTGTTGTATTTGTATGCCAGCTTTTGTTTATTCATTCTCAGGAATGAGCATCCAGGAAATACTTTACAAGCACAAACAGGGAACAGCAAATGCTGCGTTATTTGCTGATACACCCGTTGACTGATTGTATAGATGGACGAAGCGTCCAAGCAGTAGGAGATGGTGTCACAGAGAGCAAAGGTAGGAATTCAAACCAGAGAAGCAAGTGGTTTGTCTGCATTTCAAGAAATAGCCAGTTTGTCACTGAGAGCATTTACTAATGAAAAAGTGTAATAACAATATCGTTAGAATCAGTATCAACTTGAAAATCTGTATCAGGATCCATTGGGTTTACTCTCTCATAGTCCTTGTAAATTTATACTTTTACACAGTTAATATGTGTACAGGTAAAACAAAAAGGTACAGAAACTTAGAAAATCGATACAAATTTCCTCTGCTACTTTTCTTCCAGTTGGGAACTCAGATAAGTTGCTTCTTATTACACTGTCTTTCATGCTACCACTTCTAGAGATACTCTATGCTAATAAAAGCACGTATGTATTTTCCTTCTTTCCTTTTTAAGTACCAGCCGGCCTCCGAGGGCACCCTAGAGCTGCTCTTAGAGGATGCGCAGCACCCGTCTATTGGACAGCCCTCCGTTTTTTTTCAGCTCATTCTCTCACTGAAGTACCTTGGTTTCGGGGTGTTTAAGGCTGCAGCCAAGGCACTGTATGTTATTCTACATTTGTCATTACATCTGTGAAATCACAACGTTCCTCTCCATGGAGGAGTTGGCACCACGTCGAGCTGCTGCTACGAGCTGAAGACTGCCTCTTTCCTGCCGTATGCACCTGCTACTTTTTTTTTTTGCAAGTGTGATGGAGAAAATAATTGTACCTAAGGAAAATTTAATTTTTCTTTCCTTTTTATGAGTTATGTCTTCTGCCATTTTTTCTTTTTTAAACCAAATCACACTCCTGCATTTGTCCACAATTGCTGAGGCAGCTTGTAGGGAGGAAGTGAAATGATTAAAGAGAAAACAAATCAGAAATGTTGAACTCACATTCTTTCTCTGATTCTATTTCTGTTATCTTGGGTAGATCTTTTTCAGCTTTGAGGGTTTAATTTCTTGATTTGCAAAATAAGGATCCGGGAGTCGTCCGTTATTTTCACTGTGCAGGGTCCCATGTTCATGTCCTGTCCTGTTCCCTTCAGGAGGCTTTTCCTTATGAGAACTGCGTGGGACAAAGTGGCTGACCTCGCAGGAGCTGGCGGAGCCCGAGCGAGGCCCTGAAAGGCGTCTATCACCCAAAGTGGGCACAAAAACCCACAGCACAGAGCGATTACTGCTCCAGATTGCATCCTTAGCGCTCTGTAGCTGGAATCTTAATTGGCGCTGATTCTGTAACAGCTGCTGGAAATTCTGCCCTTTCTCAAGCTGCTCTGCCTCCTCCGCGTCCACAGTGCATCACAGGCACTGAGATTTTTGTCATCAGCAATAAACTGTTGATCGGTGTGCATTCCATTGATGAAGAAGCCAGGGCCTGCAGGGCTCACTCTGGAGCCCAGGCAGAAAAAGAAATGAGCAGCCGCAGGCAGATCGCTTTGAATAAAAGTTGAACAAAACTGTGCGGGAAGGCCAGGGAGAGTCTTTAAAGAGGAGGTTTAAGGCAAGGGTCTGCCTAATAGAACTGGGTCTCACAGGAGCTAATTATTAAGAGACAGGTGAGCTGGGCGGCTGTGAAATCCGGAGAGTGGAGGCCGACGCAGAGCCCGAATGATTTTAATTGCTTCCGTGGTGACTTCCCCTGAGCCTGGCGAGCCACAGGTCCTGAAATCAAATCGACTCACGGCCTCGGCTTGGCCAGCAAGCAGCAGGAGGCAAGGCAGAGGACACCTCAGTAGCTTGGTTCATTTGGTGAACGCTCCCTCTGTGGTGCGCCTGTGCCCTGTGTGGACTGGCCAGAAGTTCAAGGGCAGGCGATGAGGACCACTGCTGCGGGTATGCCCTTTGGCTCTTGGGTAAGCTCTGAGAGCTGGTTTCTCCTGGGTTCCCACATTCTCTATCTGATACTAGAGGATGGGCTTTTAGCTCTTAGGACTTGTATGCACTCTCATCATCACTGAAATTCAGTCTACCACCCATGTGGGTTTGTCCAGGGCAGAGGAGCCCATGTCTGCCCTCAGCTTCCCAGAAGAGGTCCGTGTTGACCAGAACTCGTCCAACGTTGCCAGGCAAACCCAGGGAGAGGGCTATGCACACATTACTGTAGTGGAGATGCTGGGAAAATTCAAGTTGGCGGCCATGAGGTTGATCACATATTTTGAAATCAGCATTTTCCTGCAGAATCCTGGTCACTGATTTATCCTCATGCAGGATTTGAACATTCACCCCTGTGAGTCGGTCAGACGCTGGCTAAAACCTGAACAGGTCCTGGGGATTCATAACAATTTTGTGTCTTTTGCAGTCAATTATTTATTTGTATGGAGACGCACATGTTGTTCTCTGTAAAGTGTTATTTTTTGGTATTATATTTTAAGGTAAATTATCTGTTTAAAATGTGTATGATTTAGATGTCATTTTATCTATAATTGAACAAAAATCTAAGGCTTGTTTATAAGACAAATTGTAGAATATAAGCTTGATGATATTTTTAAGACTTCTTTAATCATTTGCAAAAAGGAATCCATCCACTTTTTATCACAGCATGTGCAACAGAGAACAGGATGTAAGACATTTGAAATATAGAGCAATGAAGAGGTTGGGTCAGGGCTTCGTTGTGGGAATTACATGGTACATCCTGAGGAATAACATGGGACTTAGTGGGCTAATGAACAGCCAAGAACTGCAAGCTTGGGTGAGCTTTTCAAATATTGCTCCATTTCATTGGAAAGGCACATTCACAACGTTTTGCTGATTGTCAGGCCACAAAAACAAATGTGGCTGATTCATTAGAGCAGATAGGAATCAGATGGTAGGCACTGCACGGTCCACAGGAAGAGGCGTGGTGTGTCTGGGGGTGACCAGGCTCTGTCTGCCAGGAGCACCCGAATGGACCAGGTGTGGTGTGTCTGGGGGTGACCAGGCTCTGTCTGCCAGGAGCACCCGAATGGACCAGGTGTGGTGTGTCTGGGGGTGACCAGGCTCTGTCTGCCAGGAGCACCCGAATGGACCAGGCGTGGTGTGTCTGGGGGTGACCAGGCTCTGTCTGCCAGGAGCACCTGTATGGACCAAGTGTGGTGTGTTTGGGGTGACCAGGCTCTGTCTGCCAGGAGCACCCGAATGGACCAGGTGTGGTGTGTCTGGGGTGACCAGGCTCTGTCTGCCAGGAGCACCTGAATGGACCAGGCGTGGTGTGTCTGGGGTGACCAGGCTCTGTCTGCCAGGAGCACCTGAATGTACCAGGCGTGGTGTGTCTGGGGTGACCAGCTCTGTCTGCCAGGAGCACCTGAATGGACCAGGCGTGGTGTGTCTGGGGTGACCAGGCTCTGTCTGCCAGGAGCACCTGAATGGACCAGGCGTGGTGTGTCTGGGGTGACCAGGCTCTGTCTGCCAGGAGCACCCGAATGGACCAGGCGTGGTGTGTCTGGGGGTGACCAGGCTCTGTCTGCCAGGAGCACCCGAATGGACCAGGCGTGGTGTGTCTGGGGGTGACCAGGCTCTGTCTGCCAGGAGCACCCGAATGGACCAGGCGTGGTGTGTCTGGGGTGACCAGGCTCTGTCTGCCAGGAGCACCTGTATGGACCAAGTGTGGTGTGTCTGGGGTGACCAGGCTCTGTCTGCCAGGAGTACCTGAATGGACTAGGCGTGGTGTGTCTGGGGTGACCAGCTCTGTCTGCCAGGAGCACCTGAATGGACCAGGCGTGGTGTGTCTGGGGGTGACCAGGCTCTGTCTGCCAGGAGCACCTGAATGGACCAGGCGTGGTGTGTCTGGGGTGACCAGCTCTGTCTGCCAGGAGCACCCGAATGGACCAGGCGTGGTGTGTCTGGGGTGACCAGGCTCTGTCTGCCAGGAGCACCTGAATGGACCAGGCGTGGTGTGTCTGGGGTGACCAGGCTCTGTCTGCCAGGAGTACCTGAATGGACCAGGCGTGGTGTGTCTGGGGTGACAGGCTCTGTCTGCCAGGAGTACCTGAATGGACCAGGCTCTGCCTGAGGGCTTGTGCAGTCCTGGGAGCGAGCGTATCCTCACTGCCTCTGCCGTGGTGTTCTCATTTGTAAAGTGAGGACATGAGTCGCAGTACTTTTCTCATGGGGATGATGTGAAGATTAAATGATTGTTAGAAAATGTACATAAAACACAAGTGTTGATCCTGCGGGGTGAGGGCTGAGTACCTTTCCCCACTTCAGGAGCCAGCTGCGAACAGTGGATTGTAGAATAAAAGATAAAATATTTTTCATTTAATGCTTTTTTTTAAACATCAATGTGATGTCAATACAAGGGGGATAGATTCAACATACTTCATAGATACAATGCTAAGAGTATAATGATGTTGCCTCCCTCCTCCCTGTCTATTCTCTCTCCAATTAAAATATGATAAAGTAAGAAGACGTGAAAAAAAGGAAGGAAGCAGTCACAGAAAAGAATAAAAGCCTAATGTTTGCAGCAAAATGGACAGAATTGAACGTAAGGATGTTGCATGAAATAAGCCAGACAGAGACAATACCATGACGTCTCAAAGTACACAAGCAGAAATGACACGATGCTGACAAGGACGGGCATAGGAGTGAGAGTAGATTGAATACTAGGCAACCAAAGAAGCTTGGGTGAAGGTGGCAGGTTCCAGTGTCCCCCACTAGGGTCAGAAAGGAAAGGAATGTGATGCTTGCATTACAGGGATAAGTACTTTATGATGCACCAATCTGCTGAAATAATACTGCTCCAGACCCTACAAAACACACAGGTATTTCCAATTCATTGAAAGTCTAAAAAATTAAGACATTTGTAAAGAAGAAAATAAGCCTGTTCTAGCAGAAGGGTGATTGTTGAGTTTATAAAATCTGGGCAAAGATTTTATTGGAAAATAGTGGATGTGGTTGAAAAACTGAGTCTTTTCAAACCTCAGGACATTACTATTCTAAAATATGTAATGGATTTAAATATTTATTTTTAAAATACCAAGTGACACTGAAATAGAGATCTTCCATGTGCTGATTCATTCCCTAGATGCCTGCAGCATCCAGGCTGGGCCAGGCCAGAGCCAACAGCTGTCATCTCCAACTGAGTCTCCCATGTGGGCAGAAGGGTGCAAGTGCTTGGCCATCACCTGCTTCCTAAGAGCACTAGGACACTGAGTTGGAAGCAGAGTATCCAGGAAAATCTGTAGTGCCACAATACCTACCTGTGTGATATGTGAATGAATCCGGAAAGGCTGATGTGCACAACTTCATCTTTGGTCTACTTCCCAACAGCTTTTGAATAATTTCTTCTCTTCCCTCTACCCCTACCTTCGTCGCTTTGAGTCCTGGATCCCTTTAGGAATCTGATGCAGGAGACCTAGTTCTCTCTGGAAAAATGTTTTCTACATCAACTTTCAACAGTAATTCAAGAGTTCATCTTCCGAAATCCTTCCACAGGTTCTTTAGACCTTCCTGCACCCACAGTAGCACACAGACCTTCAGTGTTTTGCGAAGCTCGACCTCTGCATGGCTGCATTCCTTGGATGTGACATTTGGGCTGCATTCCAAGTTCCTCCAAGTTATTGTGGTTTTCCCTGGCTTCTGGCCGGCAGCGTTCATATTTCTCTGTATCTTTCCTTATCTACAAAAACAGCAAACAAATGTTGAAATGCTCAGTTCCTTTGATTTTTTTATGTGGTTTTTGGTGTCATGAGCAAGCAGGGCACTGTCTCTGAGGATCCTGGAGAAGCCTGGGTTTAGGATTGCACAGGGATCAGTCAGCAGCTTGACACTGTATACTTTACACTTGCCATCTTGGGGCCCTTCGGGGCAGAGGGAACAAATTATCCTGTCATGAGCCAAGATCTGGATTAGTCCACTCACTCATGAGGCAGCACTGAAAACGAACTTTTAGGAAGCAGCCTGCTGGGCAAAGTCATTTAATTTTCAGATGCTCCATACAGTCCTGGGGGAGAGAAGAATATTACACCATCCTGAATTTAATAGGAGACATTGGAAAACCAGAGATCAGGGAGGTATGGGGAAGAGCATGAATTGGGCACCAACTTTGTATTTTCAGGGGTACATCTGGGAGATACACAGTTCCCTTGGGTAGATGTTACCCACATATTCAGGAGAGAATCTGGCTCCACACAGGTTAAGCATGTTCCATTGGCCCTGCGATTGGGAAGATTGGGTTCGTGTCTAGCTGAGACTGGGAGCCTATGGCAGGCTATGGAAAATAAAGTGATAAGGCTCATGTGCGTCCAGGGTGCCACAAGGTGCCAACTCAGCAGGTCAAGGCTGTTGTTCAGGTGCCCTGGGGTCTGGCCCTCTGTGAGTGGAGCCAACAGGTTGATGACTTCACCTGTAAGGTCAGCGTGCGAGAGGAAATGCTGTGTGAGCTGTGCTGCCGTCTGCAGAAGAGAACGTATCGTTTGTGTAGTTACTCAGGGAAGGACTGGCTGCAGCCATTCATCCGTGACACTGCCTTCATGTGGATGTTTCATGGGAGCCTTGATGAGTCACAGCTGTACTGCAGAGAGTAGCTTAGGATTCCTTGTGTGTCACCAAATGAGTCTGCTTCTACTAATCCTATACTACGAAGGTTTCATCTGGTAGTTACATAAGAGCCAGCCTGTCTGAGCTATGGAGGGTGACACAGTAATTCTGGCTACCTCCTACCTGCCCCTGCCAAGCCCCTCTGCTTTTTGGGCAGGTGCACAGATGTGTGGTAATCCTCAAAGGCATTACAGGAGGTTTTGGAGGCTGCACGTGTAGCTTCAGTTTCATGAGCTCTGCTATCTCCAGTGTCATGCATGAAACTTCCTAGGCCTTTCTTTTGATCTGCTTCCATCATGAAGGAGAGTTGGAATAGGGTAGTCACCCAACTCAAAATAAGGATGCAAGAACAGTGGAAATTATTTCACCGTTCAAGTCACTTAGAGCTGGGAGTGATTGTCCCTGCATCACGACAAGCTGAAACTTGACTCTTTAGCAGTGGTGGTCTTAAGTGATACTCAGTTGACCCACTGACTCATGTTTTACATTGAAGCTACTACTTTTTCCTACAAGACTCAGAGAAACTGCCGTTTATCTCCAAAATTTTACCTAGTGCAACCCAGCTGTGCTCTGAGTGAGTATGGAGTCTTCCTCAGTGTGCTGCCTTGTATTTCTCCCTGCTTTCAATTTCTAGAAGGTTTACCCAAAAGGGTGCTTGTGTATGGGGTGCAGCAGGGCTTGTTCAGCTGTGACACAGCCTATTCTACCTGAGTATGGGTTGGCTGGCTTGCAAGAACAGCAGCCAGCCACCTCAGGGCTTGGGCTTTTTCCCATGGTGTCTGGGAAGCAAATCCACCCTGTCACATCTTGTTCACTTGGGAGGAATTTGCTGACAGTGGCTTTTGATAGTTACCCTTCACTGGCTGTTGTGACAACTGTGGACTATTTGCTGCATAGACAGGAGCACAGTTTGTTATCATCCCAGGAGCTCCTCTGCTCCAGCAAAAATCAGAAGAGGCTAGGAGAGAACAGAGATGTCCCTTACACCATGTGCTGGGTAATTTCTGACGGCTTTAAAAATGTCACTTAGCTGTTTGAAAATTCATTAGTTTGAAAATGAAGCAGTTGGCTCCAAACAACAGGTTAATGTGTATTGGCATCGGAGGTTAATGGCCATTAATAATCAAGAAAGGAACAGATTGTGCCCTTTCTTGAGAGAGACATACTCCCCATGTACAGATGAAGCGGTCCTATGCGCCTGGGGACCTGGCTGTACAGTCACCATGGTGTACAAGGCATTCTGGATCCCAGATTCAAGCTGCTGCTCCATTAATAGCAAGTTGGACAATAGCAGCAGACATTGGCACACCCTAGGCCCTGGAGAGTGACAGGCAAAAGGTGAGTAGTGGGGAACCTTGGTCAGTAGCTTGGACTCTGGTCGATCTGGGTCTCAGGTCTCTCAGCTGTTCTCTCTTTAGCATTGTTGGACTTAAAACTTTGGGCTGTGCCTGAAATGAACCTGAAGACTAAGGGAGGGGTGACCCTGATGTGTGAATTGCTGTTAATAGTCAATAAAAACTGCAGTCACGCAGGTGATAATTAAGTAAGCACTCTGGGTGTGAAACCCGCAGCAGGTATGATGCATCTATCCAAAAGACCTGTAGCAAAACAATGAATCAGAAATTAAGCATGATGGACTTCATCTTACAAATAGGCAATAGAAGGTCAAAGAGCTTGAAAAAAAATGTATCAAAAACCATTCAGCGTTCAAGTTTTTACATCTTGAAAGGCATCATTTCCTGTCTGTTTCTCACTACAGAAATTTGTGCCCCATTTTAAAAACAACAATGGCCTCACACTCTGCCCCCTTCTGCCTGCTGTGCACAGAGTGGCTCTCTGGCCTTGTTGGACCCCATGTACCTGGAGAATTTCACAGGCTGCCCCTTCAGTGCAGTGAAGTGGCTGTGGTGCCTGGGCTAGTTACATCAGCAACACGTGGCTCTTGTGAATCTGTGGTTCGTGGATCTCTGCAGTGGGGTGGATAGGTGCCCAGTGAGAGCAGCAGCTCTGGGGCGTTTCCCATGGTACTGCAGTCAGTCCTCCCTGAGTAGCTCTCCTGCATTTAAAGTGCACATATCTTCCTTTGATAAAAATTGACTTGTTTTGTGTATTTTTTCTCCTCTTTCTAAAACATTCTATTTTCTCCTGTTTTGCTGTTTCCTCTTCTCCCCTTCTAAACCTCTACTAATTAGTATGTTGAGCTTTATTTCTATTTTGGATCACAGCAACTTACTTTATTTTTTTAAAATATCATTTTATGACACAGTTTCATAGGCTCTGGGATTCCCCAAGTCCCTTCCCCGCAAGCCCTCTCTCCACATTGAATTCCTCCATATTGTTACAATAGTACAGTTCATATCCAGTCATGATTCCTTCATTGTGGACGTAGACCATGTGGAGTCCAGCATCTTATTGTCCAGATAAATTCAACAGTTTCATTGGAAGTCCATCCTTGGTCTGAAAGTAGAGCTGATAGAATATCATCTCCTCCAATGAGATGTCACTACACAACTTCAACAATAGGAATAAACATCAAAATTAACAACATCATGAAGTTAATTAACATGGTATTGAGTTACCAATATGTTAGAAAATGCAAGTTCTTAACCACATGCTGTAACTACTTCATTGGCATCTCAACCAGCTGCTGTAAACCTTTTTTTTTTTTCTCCCAAGCTAACATGTTTTTGAGTTTAATCCAAATCAGAGTGGCACAGGAACAGTGAAGGGATCAGCATTAATAATCATCATATATATGTAACAGCTGAGTACAAACTTTTTTTAATACATTTTATTATTATTTTATAATACAGTTTCATATTCCCTTATCCCTCCCCAGTTCCCTCCCCCCCCCAGTTCCTCTACTAACATATAGTTCTTCATACTCAGTCATATGTCCATCATTGCGGGCATAGACACTGGCAGAGAGTCCAGCATCCTATTGTCAAGATATAGTAAACAGTTTCATTGTAAGTCCATCTTTGTCTGGAAGTAGAAACGCATACCACACTACATCCTCACATCTGAATGTTAGTCTCCATTTCACAGCTACTGTACATCCCTTTAAATGAAAAGTCATGATTCAAAATCAACAATAGAAAGAAGAAATTTACAATGCCGTGAAGTTAAATGACATGTTATTAGATATGACAGTTTCCATTACACAGCTACTAAACATCCCCTTAAATGAAAAGTCATGATACAAAATCAACAATAAAAAGAAAAATAGAAATTTACAATGCCTGAAGTTAAATGACATGTTACTAAATATGACAGTCACCATTACATGGCTGCTTAAATGAAGAGCCACAAAACAAAATCAACATCTGGAAGAAAAAAATTAACAACATGAAGAAGTTGAATAACATGCTATTAAATGACTAATGTGTAGCTGAGGAAATGAAAATCAAGAACCTTCTTGAAGAAAATGATGCCACTTCATGATCTACGAGTCATTGAATGATTTAATCAGAAGGAAGTGTTTTGAAGAGATGAAAACAACAGAAAACAACAAAACCCATGTGATATAGTTTCCGCTGATCTTTGTTGAAGTGTGTCTCCTCCAGACAATAAGCAGATGGGTTTTGTTTTTTAATCCATTCTACTAATCTATGACGTTTGATTGATGAGATTAAGCCATTTACATTCAGAGTTTAATATACATGGGTGTTACTTTGGTCCTGTCATTTTAGAAATGGGTTGTTCATTGGTTTAGTCTTCTGTTATCATTTTACTGGGATGTTCTTCACATTTGCCTTTGGTTTTGGTAGGTGCTATTCCTCTTTTCTGTCAAGAGAACTTCTTGAAGTATCATTTGTAGGGCAGGTTTGGAAGAGGCAAATTCTTTTAGCTTTTCTTCACAGTGGAAGAATTTTATTTCGTTTTCAAAGACAAAAGAAAGCTTTGCTGGATATGTTATCCTGGGCAGACAATTTTTTTCTTTTAGAATCTGGAATATGTCACTCCATTCTCTTCTTGCCTGTAGAGTTTCCTGGGAGAGATCGCCTGTGAGCTTAATTGGCATTCCTTTATATGTCAATTGATTTTTTTTCACGTGCACGTTTAAGGATCTTTTCCTTATGTTCAATTGAAGAGAGCTTGAAGATCATGTGTCTTGGTGAAGATCGCTTTTGATCAAGCCTGTTGGGAATTCTGTGCCCCTCCTGGAACTTGTTTCCCAATTCTTTCTCCAGATTAGGGAAGTTTTCCTTTATTATTTCATTAAATACATTTGCAAACTCAGCTTCTCTTTCTGCACCTTCTGGGACTCCCATAACTCTGATATTTGGCCTCTTCATAGTGTCTTTCAATTCTTGAATACTTTTTTTGGCCTGATCCAGCTCTGCTGCCAGCTTTTTGTTTACTTCCCCCTAGTGACAGGAAATATCTTCCAATTCTGAGATTCTTTCTTCTGCTTTCTTCATTCTATTTTGGAGACTCTCCACCGTGCTCTTAATTTGCTCTACTTTATTCTTAATTTCTGATATACCAGCCTTGATTTGCTTTATTGCTTCCTTAAATTCTTTTAACTCTTGCATGAGCTTCTCATTGTTGATCAGAATCTTTAAAATGAATCTTATGGATTCTGTGTGTCCCATTTTCTCGATGTCTTCCTCAGTTAACTCTGAGGTTGGCATAGGGTTTTGCTCCTTTGCAGGGGAGTCTTCGGTAATATTCATTGTGCCTTTGTCTCTTCTTTTGCTCTTGTTCATTGTACTTCTGGTTAGCAGAGTCTTGAATTCCTTGGGGTAGGTTTCTAAGCTGTGTCACCCACAGGGCTACAATGCGATTTTACTTATTGCAGTTGATACACAACTTTTTCCTTGCAGGCACTTGTGCCACAACCTCCAGCGAGTTCCAGGTCTGGGTCCTTACGTCAGATTTCCACCATGGTCTCCATAGCCCCAGCTCTTGGCTCACCACTCTCCACCTCCTGTGATACCGTGCTGAGGCTGCACTGTTGTCTCTGCAACCTTTCTCCCACTTCCGGTTGGAGCAGGTCCCAGGATTAGAGAGACACCAGGTGTCCTATATAATTAGGTTGTTGGTGGTGCTGATCTTGTCGGAACCTGTGGGGCTTTAGGTTTGGGTGCCAGACGGACCTATTTTGACTGGTATGCTGCCAGAGTCAGTATTAATTTCCTGTGCGACCTGTGCTATCACAGACCTCAGCAAGTTCTCCCAAGATCAGCACATGCGTAGTTCACTATTGTTCCCTGCAGTCCCAAAGCTAATGCCACAGTGCCCAAAATGGCGTTTGATGTACAACCACTACAGTTCTTGATCTGCTGCCCCTTCAGATCCGAGGGCTACCCAGACCTGTCCTGGGTGGAACCCGTAGAATGCCACGTCGTTGCAGTTCACTGAGACAGAAATGAGCTCACTCCCAGCTCAGCGCATGCTCCGTCCCTTCCCTTGCCTTTTCTCCTTTCGCAAAATGGCGCCCAATTCAGCTCTAAGGAGCTGACTGGGCTGTGAAATCCACTCTGTTCTCGCACTGCCCGTCTGAGATCTGCTGCTCTGTCTCTGCTCCTGGTCAAATCAAACGGACAAGCAGAACAGACAGTTCTTTGTCTGGGTTCACTACCCAAGCTCCCAGTGAAAGTCCCTTCCCACCTGGTTGCTGGTGGCATTCTGGATGCTGTTGGAGTTTAGATCTCCGTGCTGGAGTATCAGTCTCTGCAACACCACACCGTTGTGTCCACTGCTTTCCTGTGTCAGTCAGGCTCCAGGTGCCCCTCTGCTGTTGTTCTGTCCCTTCCTATTTCCTGAAATATGTCCTCTCTGCTTCATCCTGCTTAAATGTTTTTTCTGTCCGCACAAACGTGTCCTTACCCTCTTCTGCCATCTTGATTCTCTAGCTGAGTACAAGCTTAACATCAAACTTTTTATGCAGTTACATCTTCAGAATTAACAGTCATAAATTGATAAAGTATTTTTGGGAGAAAATTAAGCCACAATTTAAACTTTGTAAATATAGTGGTTAAGCATGGTTTTACAGAACTTTGCATTTTAATAATTGAAGAATAGAAAAGTTTTAGGCAGATGAGCAGGGAAATCTCCAACAACCCAGTGAGTGAGTGAGTAAGAATTTCACTCTACATCCTAGTTAGTAAAGCCCAGGAGAAGCAAGTAGGGAGCCTGACCAGTAAGAACACGCTGAGCTATTATAGGCTAGTTGGCCTTTTCCCTGGCTGTTCCAGACCTTCTATGTCTATATCTACGTCTCTCTGTCTACCTGTTGTTTCTGCAACAACTTTCATCAATGCAGTGGTTCCCATTTTAGTATCTCTGATATGAACCACATATATTTTTACATTTCCAAACTCTGAAAGATTTTATTTTCACAATATAATGCCTTATATAATAAATTCTATTACTAGATAGTAACACATTGTGCCTATATCATAAACAAAGTTAAGCAGAGTTCCTGCATTACTGAAAAAAAAATCAAAGAAAATGGGAAATGTACACAGAAACACTAGCTGGAAAACTGCTTAAACGTATGAACCAATTCAAAGAATTCAAAGGTAAGAGAAACTGCACAGAAGATCTGGGAAGTTGCCCCAAGATGATGTTTTGGGTAATGAATTAAATAACCAGTTTGTGACAGTGGAGCCAGGGCCATTCTGGCTCTCCTCTCTGGCAATGCCCACACATTCCACGTAAGGCATCACACACTCTGCTTACCTTGGAGTTAGCATCCTTGAGGGGATTCTGACCAAAACTGTAACAATTCAAGATCTTGATGATTTATGTGGAAACGCCAAGCAGGAAGGGGCTCAGTGTGTCAGTTCTACCAAGGAATAGAATTCACTGTCATCCTCAACGGATTTCGTGTTTCCACCTTCAAGCACACACTGGAGGTCTCTTTGCCGTACACACTGGGGAAAGTCTGTCAATCAGCAGTTGGCAACCTGATCTCACAAAGCCGTCCAACGCGCCCTCCGAAGAATCTATTCAACTGCCTCTTTAAGGAGTGTTGGGGCCTTAAGCATAAAACAGAGAAGATACACACCTCCAAATTGTTCTGAAAACCAGTAACATGAAATCAGGAATCAGCAGGAAGCAAGCAGACTGATGCCGTATACAGCAGTGAAAATCCAGAGAGAAAGTATAAAAAACTCCAAATAAGAATTTTGTAAATATTGGAGAGGATGATACCTCCATCACATGATAAAGATGTGACTAGAGAGGGATAATCAGAGGATAAGATCAGTCAGAAAATGAGTGCTTTATTTGCTTAAAGAGTTGATGCAGTTAAACCTCTTTGTAGGAATTTCACATTCACACTTTTAGCCAACTGTGGCTCAAAAATATTCACGAGAAAAAAAATTGTTCCTGTATTGAACATGTCAATTTCTCATCATTATTCTATTGGTAATACATATATGTATATGAAATTTACATTATATTAGATAGGAATGGTGTAGTTGGGTTATTTGGGACTTTCATCTTCAGCCTTTGAAGTAACTTCCATACTGTTTTCCACAATGGTTGAAACTAATTTCTGTTCCTACCCATAGTGTGCAAGACTTTCATTTTATTTCTTTTTCTAAAAGAATGAATTATTTCAGCTTACTATTTTAATCATTTTGTTCACTTTATTTATGTTTTTGATTTACAAACTTGATTCTTGCAGATCCTCAAATAGATTTTTTTTTTTTTAGTTTTTAAATGTTATTGATGATGTTTACATAGTTGATTAGAGTGGGAAGTGTGAGGATCAGGGGAGAGTGGATGAGACCCTTGTTTACATGCTTTCTTTTTCTTTTTCCTGTATATGGGAGAGAGGGGTAGACAAGAGGAGAACCTCCCAGCTGCCACATTACCTGGGCGATGAGGAACTGCCACCCGATGTCGTCCCAATATACCCACTGTGGAGCATTTTCTGAGGGTTTTGTTCATGTGGTTTTGATAGTTCTGAGATGCTGCTGGTATCTCTGCTCCAAGGACGAGGAAATGCTTCTGAGGTCAATTGGTTGTCATAATCCACCTCCAAGTCTCTATTGGTGCAGAAATTTACTGTCAAGCTTCACTGGGGTAGTTGATGAATTTGTTCTGCCCTCCATCCTCAGCAAACTAATGGGTGTTTTGGCCTAGCCCAGCCCTGTCCAACGCACACTAGGTACCACAGGAGGAGCTGCAGCTCAGTCAGAGTGACTCCTGATATCACCCATTGGACCGGACCCCAACTCTGGTTCCTATGCCTGCCAGCATGCGCAGGAGGTAGATTAAGTCAGGCTGGACAGAGAACCCACCATTGTGCATGAAATCTGCCACTGACAGGAGACCAAGTAGAGGAGCTTGGGGAACTCCTTTGTCAGGGTGCAGTCCCAGTAGGTGAGTGCAAGCAGCAAAGCAAGGAGCAGTTCAGTGCAGACCAGGTTACAATACCTGCTGGCATACATGTGGCTCAAGTCTAGGAGTGGCCAGGCTGGACCAGTCTATGTCCTGTCCTGGCAGATACGGTAGACTTGCCCAAGTGGCCATACCCAACCCAGTTAAGGCTTCCATTTCACCATTTTTGCACTTTACCAAAATTTGCTGGTTTTTTGTCTTTGTGTTAACAATATCCTAACAGTATCTTCCTGTGATCTGAATTTGCATTTTCCTAAAGACTGATGATGTTGCCCCATTTTCCATGCACTTTTGGTCACTTGTAAGCCTTCTTTTGAGGAATGTCTATTCTCATCTACTGTTCAATTTTTAATTATATCATTATTCTCTGCTATTGAATTGTAGCTCCTTCCGTATTATAGACAAACATTCCCTGCCCAGTGTGGATCTTGCAAATATTTTCTCTTGTTCATTAGAATGTGGCTTCTCTCTGACGATGGTTTCCTTTCCTGTGCAAAAGCTCCTTCGTTGGGTGAAATATCATTTGTTTATATTTTCTACTATTTCCTGTGCTTACAGAATCTGATTCAGAACATGTTTGCCCATTCCAATATCCCAGAGTGCTTTTTCTATGTTTTCTTCTAATAGTGTCAAAGTTTCTCATTGCACATTTAATTATTTAACCCATTTTGAACCAGTGTTTTGAATAGAGATGGGTTTCTAATTTTATCCTTCTGTATGTGAATGTGCAATTTCTCCAGACTTATTTGCTATAACAGCTTTCATCCTTCAATACACATTCTTAGTACCTTTGTGAGCACAAGTTGACTGTAGATACGTGAATATACTTCTAGAGTCCATTCTGTTCTCATTGATCAATAGTTTTTGTTATTTATTACAATAATATGTTATTCTGATCATTGCTATATGATATGTCGAGAGTATTCTCTCTCTCTTTATATTTATATATATGTATTTCTCTCTCTATATATATATATACATATTTAAAGATTTATTGCATTTATTTGAAAGAGTAACAAAGAGAAAGAGAACAAGAGAGGAATAAGTGTTATGTCCTTTGGCACACCCTTCAAATGGCTGCAATAGTTGGGGCTTGGACAGCCTAAATTTAGATTCTGGAACTCCATCATGGATATCTGGGTCCCCATTTCTTGGCTTACCCTTGCTGCTTTCCAAGAAACATGAGTAAGGAACGGAATAGAATATGAAGCAGCAGGGACTTCATCTGAAGCTATAATACAGGATGCTGGCGTTACTGGTGGTAACTGAGCTGATTAAGTCATAACACTGGCCATACTTTGTAATAATATATGTTTTTAAAGATTTATTCATTTTATTACAGCCAGATATACAGAGAGGAGGAGAGACAGAGAGGAAGATCTTCTGTCCGATGATTCACTCCCCAAGTGAGCCGCAACGGCCTGTGCTGTGCCGATCTGAAGCCGGGAACCTGGAACCTCCTCCGGGTCTCCCACACAGGTGCAGTGTCCCAATGCATTGGGCTGTCCTCAACTGCTTTCCCAGGCCACAAGCAGGGAGCTGGATGGGAAGTGGAGTTGCCGGGATTAGAACCGGCACCCATATGGGATCCCGGGGCTTTCAAGGCGAGGACTTTAGCCGCTAGGCCACGCCGCTGGGCCCTGTAATAATATATTTTAAATGTACATAAATCATTCCATGATAGAACCATTTGTAAACCCCTTGTTGATTGCAGTTCAATTCACGGTAACTAAGACAAAGGGTCAACCCAGATGCCTATCAACAGATGAGCAGATAAAGTAAATATGAGCTTTTACATACACACACACACACACACACACACCCCTACCTGCAGTATGGAATAATACTAAGCCATAGAAATAATAAACTTTTATCTTTTGCAACAAAATAGATGCAAATGAAAACCATTATGCTTAGTGAATTAGCATAACTATCATATTTCTCTACACTGGGGCAGTTAAAATAGAATACAAATAATGTGTAGGAATAAAATGGTCATTTGGGGATTTGCTTGCCATTTTAGTCCTTGTTTATACTTCCGTGGAGCTTGTATCTTCCCATGTTTCACTTGCACAAGAATATGATTTTTATTGAATTAAACCTGTAAATATAGAGTGGATAAAATTATATTTTAGCCAAACACTTTGTGGTTGTCTTCTTGGAACTCTATCTATGTAATGAATAAAATCCATTCTCATATTATTTGAAAAAGAACAAAATTAGATAGCATAAAGCCTCCTACTTCGTTCTTTTTTGTCAAGATTATATGCTTATATTTAACTCTGGATATCTGTGGTTCCATACAAATTTAGTAGAGTTTTTTCTCTACTATTTCTAGATTTTTAGTGATGTTTGTTCTATGACAAATGTCATTGGCATTTTAATAGTGATTATAATGTAACTGTAAATTGATTTTGAAAAAATGCAAATTTTAGTAATTGTGATTTTCTAATCTGTGAACATGGGATGTCTTTGTATTTCTTTGTATCGTCTTAAATTTCTTTCTTCTTATTTCTAATCTTTAACACAGACATTGTTCACCTTTTGGTTAGATTTATTCCTGTCTGTTGTTTGCAGCTATTTTTGCAGCTATTGTAAATTGGTATATTTGTTCTTCTCCAAATAAATCACAATTCAGATTTCTGTACACTGGTTTGCATCCTGCTACTTAGCTGGACTTGTTTATCAATTCTGAAGCCTTTTTTTTTGGAGGAATCTTTGGAGTATCCTTTAGATAAGATCACTCATCTATCAATAATGACTAATTAGTTTCCTTCTTTCTATTTTCTTCCTGCTTTCTTTTTGCCTTTTTTCTTCTTTGCCTAATTGCTCCAGCATAATGTGTCAAATACAAGGGGGAAGGTGGTAATCTTAATCACTGTGTTAGAGCAAAGATAGAAATCCATCAATTCTTCCCGATTTTTTATCCTCTTTTTCTGTTAAATTTTTTATTTTGAATTTTGGTACAATTTAATATAAATTGGGATTCCCCCCAAACTCCCACTTCCCTACCTATTTTTCCCCATGCTGCCACAATAGTATAGTCCTTTATAATTCCATCAGTTTGTTATTCAAGTGTGCCCAGCATTGCTGGTACAGACAATGTCAGACAGTCCAGCATCCAATTATCTACACATTTCCAACAGTTTCATTGGAAATCCATCTTTCATTTGAAAGTAGGAATGCATATTGCATTGTACCCCCACATCTGGATATGGTAGTCTCTATTACTCCATCACTGTGCATTCCTATAAATGAGAAACCATGAAATAAGGTCAACAGTAGGTATGAATTAGAACAACAGCAGCAGCAACAGTGACAACAACAACCTGTTACAGAACCATGAAAAAATATGCCACTGAGTAACCAACACGTGTGTGGCAAAAAGAAAACAGTCTCTTGGGCGAAATGATGACACCGTGTAATCCCTGATCCAGCGATGTATTCAACAGCAGAAAAGAAAGTATTGGGGAGAAATGAAAGTGAAACAAAAAACATCAAAACACATGGGATGCAACAACAACAACAAAAAAACCCAGTATGGAAAGGGTTATTGAAGTTACAATTTGCATGATGGTGCCCTTATATTGGAGAGAACATATGGTATTTGTCCTTCTGGGTTTGGCTTACTTCATTGAAAATAATGGTCTGCAGTTGGGACTATCTAATTGCAAATGGTATAATTTCATTCTTAGTAGCTGAGTTACATTCCATGGAGTAGACGTACCACAGCTTTTTTTTAGCTTTTTTTTTTTAAAGATTTATTCATTTTATTACAGCCAGATATACACAGAGAGGAGGAGAGACAGAGAGGAAGATCTTCCGTCCGATGATTCACTCCCCAAGTGAGCCGCAACGGGCCGATGCTGTGCCGATCTGAAGCCGGGAACCTGGAACCTCTTCCGGGTCTCCCACGCGGGTGCAGTGTCCCAATGCATTGGGCCGTCCTCAACTGCTTTCCCAGGCCACAAGCAGGGAGCTGGATGGGAAGTGGAGCTGCCGGGACCAGAACCGGCGCCCATATGGGATCCCGGGGCTTTCAAGGCGAGGACTTTAGCTGCTAGGCCATGGTGCCGGGCCCACCACAGCTTCTTTAACCATTTTCTTTGAATGCGCATCTGGATTCTTTCCATGTCTTTGCTATGTAGATTGTGCTGCTGCAGCTATAGGATCACAGATCCCCTTCTCATATGCAGATTTCATTTCTATTAGGTATATACCTAGGGGCAGGATAGCTGGGTCATATGGCAGACTTATTTGCAATTGTCCAAGAACTCTCCGTACTGATTTCCACAGTGGTTGTACTAGCCTACACTCGTAACTACTGGCTTGTTACATATGGATTTCACTGTATTAAGGTATCTATCATCTATACCTAGTGTTTTTTGTCATGAAGGGATGTTGAATCTTATCAAACTCTTTTTCTACATCTGCTTGAGATGGTCAATGGATATTTGTCCTTAGTCTATTGATGTGGTGTACCACAGTAATGATTTATTTATGTTGATCTATCATTGCATCCCTGGAATAATCCCATCTCAAATAGCAAAAATCTTTCCACTACAACACATCAGATTTTATTTGCTAGTATTTGTTGAGGATTTTGCAGATATGTTCATTGATTTTGGCCTATAGTTTTTTTTTTATAGTGGAATTCTACGGTGTTGGTATCAAAATAATGTTGACCACATTCAATGCTCTTGGAAAAATTCCCTCTTATTCCATGTTTAGCAATTTAATAAACACTGATGTACATTATTTGGAAGCTTAATAGGACTCATTACTGAGTCAACTAGTCCAAGACTTTTCTTTGATGGTGGATTTTTATGGTGATTCAGTGTTGCCTTTCATTAATGCTGTGTGTGCTATACTATTTCCTCATGATTCAATCTTGGTAAAGTTTGTGTTCAAAAATTTACCATTTCTTCTGGGTTATTGGAGTTGATGTCTCTTGATGTTCATAGTGATCTCCAACAGTACTTTGTATTTCTGAGGTGTCACTCAAAATGTCAATATTTTAATCTATGATTCTACGCATTTGAATCTATTTCCTCTTTGTCTTGTCTAGTCTAGCTAAGAATTTATCACGTTTTGAAAGTCCTTTCAAAAAACCAGGTCATTGTCATTTCATTTGTAAAAATATTTTTTGGAACTCCATGCCTTATATATTTGTTTTAATCCGTACTGTTTTGTGCCTTCTACTAAATTTAGATTTGATTTGTTCTAGTTTTTCTGGTTCTCAGAAGTGCAGGTATTAATTGTTTGTTTTAGATCTTGCAGACAGTAAAATTCTCTCTCAGTACTACTTTTGTTGTATTCCAGGAGGTTGGACACACTGTGTGTGTGTGTTTTTTTAATTCATTCCAACACATTTTATAATCTCCTATTGGTTTCTTCCTTAGTTGTCTAGTTTTCAAAGTTCTTTTTTTATCTTTTTATTGATTTTTGGTTTTATTGCATTGCAGCCAGAAAGGAGACTTGACATTATTTCTATTATTTCAAATTTGCTGGGACTTGTTTTGTGATGTACCTCATCACCTGCCCTGGAAAATGCTCCGTGTGCTGCTGAGAAGAGTGTGAAGTCGGCACCTGCTAGATGGAGGATGCTGGAGGTGTCTGTTGGGTCCAATTGATCTAGGATGCAATTTAGCTTCTCCATTTCTTTATCGATTTTGTGTCTGAATGACCTGTCCATTTCCTAAAGTGGGATGCTAAAATCATCTTATACTATCATTTTGGAGTCTGTCTTTCTTTCAAGGCTTATTAACATCTTTCTTCTGTATCTGGACGTGTTAACATAGGTTGTAGATATATTTGTAAATCCTGTTTTCTCTTCCTTGACTGAACCTGTTGTTCTAAAAAATTCTGCTCCTGGTGTCTTTTTACTGTGTTTGATTTAAAAACCTATTTTATGTGAGAAATGTATGGTTCCCCCAGCTTTCCTTGGGGTTCCATTTGCATAGAATCTCTTGCTCCCTCCTTTCACACTTAGTGTGTCTGTATCTCAGAGGTGAAGTGAGTTGCTGCTGTACAACTCAGTAACTAAGTTACATGTTTGTTTTTCTTTATTTCCATTAAAAATTATGTGGCCCAACAGACTTATCCTCCATGTGCAGCATTGGCAGCCCATATGGGCACTGGTTCTAGTACCAGCTGCTCCACCTCTGATCCGGCTCCCTACTTACAGACTGGAAAGGCAGCAAAAGATGGCTCAAGTCCTTGGGCTGCTGAACCACTGGGAGACCCAGAAGAAGCTCCTGGCTCCTTGCTTCAGATCAGATCAGCCCTGGCCATTTCAGCCATTTAGAAAGTGCACCAGTGATGTAAGGTCTCTCTCTCTCTTTATAAATCTGTGTTTTGAATAAAAAAAAACTATGAATACATACATTTAAAAATTATTTATTCATTTATATGGAAGGCAGAGCAACAAGCAGATTGAAAGCCACATAGAGAAATTTCCTATTTGGTAATTCACTTTCTTTTTCTTTTTTTTTATTATGTTCATAGTTTTGTATAAATAGTTTATTTGGAGTGTAATACAGCATTATGCTGTTCTTCAACATTTAACAGTTCTTACTAATTTTAGCCATTGTGTTAGGAGTGATGTTGTCTCATTCTGGTTTTACCCTGTATTGTCCTAATGAGTTTCTTTATATATCTTTGAACCACTTGAATTTTCTTTTTATGGACTTGCTTTTTCACATTTTAAAAAGCATATTTGTATTTTCCTTTTAATAATTTTCTTACATTTTATAAGTGAGTCCTTTTTTCAATATGTATATTTCAACTACGTTTTTCTAATCTGGCTATTGCAAACAGGTGTTTTCACAAGTTCTCTCTGTGTGAAGCCCTGTCTTCCAAACAAATAAGCAAATCTTTATTAGCATAATTTATAGTTTGTACTCACAGTGTTGGTTTGTTTCAGAATGAAAATTTAGAGCCATCTTTGAAAGATTCCAGCTTTGAGGAATCCAATGAAGTGCAAACTTTGAAGGTAAAGAAACCAAATGGCCTCCTTTTGAAAGCTGGGGCAAATATTGTTGCTGATGACTAACATAGACTTTATCTATTTATTTTTTTATTACGTTGCATTATGTGACACAGTTTCATAGGCTCTGGGATTCCCCCAACCCCTCCCTGTACCCTCCCCCCATGGTGGATTCCTCCACCTTGTTGCAATATTACATTTCAAATTCAGTCAAGATTCTTTAATTGCAAACATATACCAAGCATAGAGTCCAGCATCTTATTGTCCAGATAAATTCAACGGTTTCTTGGGGAGACCATCTCTGGTCTGAAGGTAGAGCTGGCAGAATATCATCCCGATCAATTAGAAACCCCAGCACAACATCAACAGCAATTTGCAACATTATGGAATTAATTGACATGGTATTGAGTAATCAATATGTTAAAACAATGCAAGTTCTGAACCACATCCTGTGACTACTTAATTGACACTTCAATTTTTGTTTGTACACAGAACCGGCTGCTATACACCTTAAAGTGGCTATAGGGTACTATTCAGCTGTCTCACGTCTGTTTTCATTTTAGTATTTAGCAGTTTATTGTGTTGACGCATAATTTTGCTGGACTTGGCAGATTTTAGGATTGTCTAAACTGGCTTATAAATCTAACAAGGCCTTTGTCAACAGTTGAGGTGCTAGAACAGTTTTAGGAGGGGTGTGCAGAGAAATCTTCAATACCTTAGTGAGGAGTAACTAATCTTTGTGTCCTACGTAGTAAGGTATATGGGGATCCATGCTGAGCATTTCCTGTTTGGTTCTAAGCTTTCCTTGTTGTTCTCTGTGTATTCTATTTTTTTTTTTTTTTGGGTGGGGGGCGCTCCAGAGCGACGCTGATGGTTACTGCAAGAGAGGGTGGGGATGCAAAGTTGGAACTAAGTAAGGACCAGAAGAAGCTCCTCTCCCTAGTCCCGGAGGAAGTTTACTGTTCTGTTTCTGCAGACCACTCAAGGCTCCTGGCTGTTGTTCTGATGACCTTGGATCCTGCGAGGAAGGATTTGGGCATCTCCCATCCCATGTGGTAGATCCCAATGGGGCTGGGTGACCTCGGAATTCTAGGCCTCTGAAGGCACTCCAATTTCCCGTGTTCTCCTTGGCTGTTGGGATGTAGTCCTTGGTGCCTGTCCTGATAGTCCTTGGTGAGGATCTGGGAGTCTTCAGGGTTGGGATACAAGCCTCCTCCTGCCCACCTTCTGGTAATTCACTTTCAAACAGCTGTAACAGCTAGTTCTTGCTCAGGGAGAAGCCAGGAACTTCATGTTGGTCCTCAACATGGTGGTGGGGATGCAGGTTCTTGGTCCTCCTTCTACTACCTTCCCAGGCATACAAGCAAGACGCTGCATTGCAAATGTATTCACGGAAATACGTTTGGCATAGGTCAGGCACAAACAAGGCTGGGCCAGTTCATATCACCCATTAGGAAATCCTAGTACCAGAATGATATATGGGTCAGGCTAGGTTGTGTCTCAACACATTCCAGTACAAATTAGGGCTGGGACTGTGTGCTTGCTGGGCTAGGCTAGGCTGTATTACTCACCAGTGTGAGCTGGAATTGGGGATGGCCAGGTCAGGTCAGGCTACAGCACCCACTGACAAATGTTGACGTGAGGCGGGTCATGCCAGACTGGGCCACAGCACACAACCAGCACACATGAGACCCAGCTGGGGAGGGGGTGAAGCCGGTAGGGAGGTTGCACGGGGTTCCCTTGTTGGATTACCACTTCCACTGATGAGCATGAGAGTTGGTATGGGGACAGATTAGGCTGGGCAGGGTTACAACACCTGTTGGCCTTGTATTAGCTGGATCAGGGGAAAGCCAGGCTGGGTTGACTGTTCCTACTGATGCTTGCACAAGCCAGAGTGGCATTGGTGTGGTTGGGCTTTGCTGCAGGATCAGCTGGCATATGCTAGCATGGAAGGCAATTTATGCCAAGCTAAATTGCAGAACCACCTGGAAAGTGCGGGGTCTGGGAATGGAAGTAGATCCATAGCAATACAGTGGGCACCTCCCTCTGGGGTTGCCACTCCTATTGGTGAGCATGAGAACCAGGACTGGGGCAGGCATGGCTAGACAGAGAGTAAAACCCACCAGCACGTGTGTGGGCTAGATAGTGGGGCTGGTCGGGTTGAACTAGGCTTCAAGGCCCACTGACGTGTGAGAGTTTAATGGGATGTAGGAGGGACTGGACTAGTGGAGCGTATGTATTGGCAAGCATGGGAACTAGGGCAGGGGGCAGGTCTGGTGGGGATTATTGTGGGTCTCTTCCACTAGGCTGCAGCTCCCACTAGTTTGCATGAAGGCTGGTGGGCAGGATTGGGCTGGGCTGCAACAACCATTGGTTTATATAGAAGACAGGGCTGGAGGCAGAACTGACCCAGCAATTACAACCACCAGCATTTACATACACTTCTTGTGACAACGGACTGTGCTGGACCCTGTATTGGCAAGCACACACAAGAGTCAGATCTGGGATGACCTCAGATGAAGTTTCTTTGGGGATCCCCTAGGCTGAATTGCTGGGCTCAGAAGCCCAACCATGAAGAGAAGTTCAGGCTGGAGTGCATGGTCAGAGCTGGGCCTTCTCATTGGCTTAGACAGAGCAGTGGATGGCACGTCTGGGTGCACATGGAGGATATGGCAGGTATGCTGGGGATTGCAGAGGACAACTCATATCACAACAGAGGATGGAGGACAGAACAAATCAATCAACTGCCCCGGCCAAGTGTTGGCAGTGAATGTATGGGCAAACGGAGACTGTAAGGTGGACCGTATCAACCAGGGCATTCTGGAAAGATTTCATCGTGCTTGAAGTGGAGATTAGCAGTAATTCAGAACTGTTGAACAATTGAAACCTCTTGAGCAGGACCCTCGGACTATACCCCACATCAGGGACCCTTGGATGGTTGGGAGGCTGGGTGTGGCTTCTTATCTCCCCCGTCCCCCGATGCAGGAAGGAAAAGAGAGAATGTGGAAATGGTGATCTCACCCACCCTGACCTTTAGCCCTTGACCTTTATCACCCTAATCAACTATGTAGAAATAATCAAAAATAAAAACAATTAAAATAAGAAAAATAAACTTTTTTTTCAAAGAAAGGTCTGGTAGCCTGGCAGTGATAATTCTCTCAGCTTTTGTTTGGAAATTTCCTGCTCATCACTGCAGGATACCTGCTGGACACTACTCACGCTTGGCAAGGATTTTTATTTTGTTCTGTGGAAGTCTCCCACTACTTCTTCCTGGATTGTAAGGTTTCTTACAATCCACATGTATTAAATTACGTGAAATGGAACTCTTAGATGCCATTTACTTTCTTCTCTTGCAGTTTTGAGAATCCTGCCTTAACACAGGAACACGAGATTACAATGTGTCTTGAGGAAGATGTGGGTGGGTTGACTCTCACTGGTGACCCTTGCCCTTCAGGGATGTGAATAGTTGCATGTCATCTCATTTTGATACATTTCCCTTTTTTAACTTTTGAAACTTTTTAACTTTTCCATAACACAGGTTTATAGGTATAGGAATCCCCCTTTCCCTTGTCTTTTCTCTACCCATTTTCCCCTCCAATCATTCCACTCCATATTATTACAGTAGTGTAGTCCTTTAATGACAGTTACATGTTTAATATTCTGCTATTTAAGTGCATTGTGGCATTTTAAGTACAGCCAAAGCAGGAAGTCTAATATCATATTGTTAAGGTATATTTAGCTGATTCATTGAGAGCCTTTCTTGTATTCAGAAGTAGAGACGCCTACTGTGATGTATCTTCATTTCTGGTAGGCGAGTCTCCCCTATACAGCTCCTTTTGAGAGTTCCTGTATACGTTTGTTTAACTATACATATATATCTTTTTTTTTGTATTTTTCATAAAGGTTGTCTCAAATTAGAGAGCACATATGATGTGGAATCTTAGGTACTTTCACCTCATCCTATTGTTGAGACTTCCCATAGTATTTTTAATTTGCTTGAGTGAATTGTTTATTTTTTAAGCGATTTATTTTTATTTGGAAGGCAGATTTACAGAAAGAAGGAGAGACAGAGGGAGGTCTTCCATCTGCTGGTTCACTCTCCAGATGGCTGGAACAGCAACAGCTGAGTTCATCGGAAACAGGAGCTAGGAGCGTCTTGCAGGTTTCTCAGATGGGTGCGGGGGCCAAGGACTTGGGCCATCCCTGCTATTTTCTCAGGCCATAAGCATAAAGCTGAATAGGAAGTTGAGCAGTCAGGAAGTTGAGCAGTCAGGACCAGAATCGGTGCTCATATAGGGTGCTGGTGCTGTAGGGTGGACGATTAGCCTGTTGAACCATGGCACTGGGCCCTTGAATTCATTTCTAATATTTCAGTTTGATTTTGTTTTAATGCCATGATCTCCTGTGTAACATATTCCTTAAACTCTCTCTCTGCTTCTCATTGTGCAGGCTGACATCCATTTACTCGTTGTTGGTGTTTGTGGCTTTTCTTTCGCCCTTGGCTACTGCAGTTCAGATTAGTGGATTTTTCTTCTGTCACAGGTTTTATCTTCAAGCAGTGTTCTCCACATGAATTCAGGCCAACTTTTCTGGTCCCATTCAGTGCCTGGTTCCTGTGTATGGGACATTCCCTCCGGTGAGTTTCAGCCTTACTGCATCTGGCCTGGACCTGCACAGCCTACTCCGCTGGGACTGTCTGTCTCCAGCCTTGAGGATGCCATTGTCTGCCAGCCTTTATTCCGCGGGCAGTTGCAGCAGCTCCCAGGACTGTGCGGATCACAGGGGTGTCAGTGGAGTCTGGTTCCCAATCATTGCAGGGCTAAACTTATTCTGTGAGGAACATGGATTTCCTTTTCTCTTGTTGCCAGAAAACGCTAACAGTTAGGTTAGGGGGTAACCTGGCACTAGTATAGATGGAACTTTCAATATGCTAAATTGGTAATGTTTTCCTCTAGGGAGCAGCAAAATGTGTTCAAGGTGTCAGATTGCATGGCAGACCCTTGGAGATCACGTGTGCAGAATTCCGTTTCTCCCAGATGCTTTGCAGCCACACTCAGAATAGCACTCAATGTATCCCTGTAGCTGTGGTAGGGGCCTGGTCGTGCATTCCATCCCTCAGCTCATGTGGTACTCCTGATATGAGGCAACCTTCATGCAAACTACAAGATCAAGAGTTATATATATATTTGTTTAACTAGAGAAACTGTGTAATGAAGACCAACATCCTGAGAAGTAAAGATACATTGCAGTGTGCACATCTACTGCTGAATAAAACATGGACTTCCGATGAAACTGGTAAATATGTCTTGGCAATAGGATGCTGGACTCCCTGCCAAAATGTCTACGCCTACAATATCAGGATGCACTTGCAAAGCAGAACCATGGACTTGTGACTGCTGTTGAGCTATCACGTTGCGATAATACAGGGGAAAACCCTGGGGGGGGGGGCAGTAATTGGGAGTGTAGAATGGGAAATCCCTGAGCCTATGGAACTGCATCCTGAAAAATAAAAACTAGAAAAAAATCAGCACGACCCACAGTTCTATTACCTAAATCACCTCCTGGGTTTCTGGGGATCCCCCTTTCCACCTGACCTAGTTAGAGCTCCTGTTGCTGGCGGGTTACCTGGTCACTACAGTGCCACTCCCGTTGTTGGCGGGTTACCTGGTCACTACAGTGCCCCTCCCGTTGCTGGGGGGTTACCTGGTCACTACAGTGCCCCTCCCGTTGCTGGGGGGTTACCTGGTCACTGCAGTGCCCCTCCCGTGGCTGGTGGGTTACCTGGTCACTACAGTGCCCCTCCCGTTGCTGGGGGGCTACCTGGTCACTACAGTGCCGCTCCCGTTGCTGGGGGGTTACCTGGTCACTACAGTGCCACTCCCGTTGCTGGGGGGTTACCTGGTCACTGCAGTGCCACTCCCGTTGCTGGGGGGCTACCTGGTCACTACAGTGCCGCTCCCGTTGCTGGGGGGTTACCTGGTCACTACAGTGCCCCTCCCGTTGCTGGGGGGTTACCTGGTCACTGCAGTGCCCCTCCCGTGGCTGGTGGGTTACCTGGTCACTATAGTGCCACTCCCGTTGCTGGCGGGTTACCTGGTCACTACAGTGCCCCTCCCGTTGCTGGGGGGCTACCTGGTCACTACAGTGCCACTCCCGTTGCTGGTGGGTTACCTGGTCACTACAGTGCCGCTCCCGTTGCTGGGGGGTTACCTGGTCACTGCAGTGCCGCTCCCGTTGCTGGGGGGCTACCTGGTCACTACAGTGCCGCTCCCGTTGCTGGGGGGTTACCTGGTCACTACAGTGCCACTCCCGTTGCTGGGGGGTTACCTGGTCACTGCAGTGCCCCTCCCGTGGCTGGTGGGTTACCTGGTCACTACAGTGCCACTCCCGTTGCTGGCGGGTTACCTGGTCACTACAGTGCCGCTCCCGTTGCTGGCGGGTTACCTGGTCACTACAGTGCAGCTCCCGTTGCTGGTGGGTTACCTGGTCACTACAGTGCCACTCCCGTTGCTGGGGGGTTACCTGGTCACTGCAGTGCCGCTCCAGTCTGCTGTTCTCCATGTGCACAGGTCCCTGGGTATGTCTGCTGCCAGCCTGTCTACTTCTGTCACCCGGGATTGTGCCCTCTGGGCTTCTGCGAATCCTTCTCTGTTTTAACATGTTCTCACCCATCTCTCCTCTTGGGGTAAGTTTGGAAATCTCAAGTTCCTCTTGAATAACTTAAATATCATTGTTTCCCTGCTAGGCCATCTTTTTCACAAGGTTTGTTCATTCCTCATGATTCTTTTTCTTTTTCCTCTTACACTTGAATACTATCAAATAGTTTGCCTTAGTACTTGTGAATACTGTTTTACATTTTATCTATTCTGCTAGAATGCCTTTTTTCTGCATTTTAAATTTCACTTAGTGTATTTTTTTGCTTGATTTTGCTTAGTGACTTTCATCTTTCCAATTTCTCTGTTAGAATATTGAATCACTTCCTTATGATTTTTATGGAGATTACTTAGAATGTCTATTTTTAAATCTTCATCCTAGCATCTGAAAATGTAAGTTTCTGGATGATGAGGTCCGTGGGTTTCTGTGTTAACACTGTTGATGTGTTGAAGGAGTCGTCATGTTAATCTGGTTTTATCTATGGCAGTCTTTCGGAACATCTCTTTTCTCTGAGCCTACACATACTTCTGCTGCAGCCCTGGGCAGCTCTCAGTGTTGACACTTGCTCCAAGTCTCGTGTTGGTAGCTTTTCCTGATACAGTCCTACAATATTCCCCAAATCCAGATTTGTTCCAAATCTGTGGTTGGTAATGTTGTTCAGTACAAAGTGGGTGCGTGCCGAGGGCGGAGAGTGCCTGCACACCTTGTTCTCGGCCTGCCATCAGCTCAGATCCCTGTACTCTGTCAGCCCAAGAGGATCAGGACGGCCTGGGCTGGTGCCAACTCTCATCCTACTTCGGTCTGTCTGCTGCTGCCGTTGGCTCACTGCCTCATGCTTCGTCTACCAGCCACTGGTGGGGATTACGGGTTCTAGCTCTGCTCAACCAGGGGACTGTGGTGTTTCCTCAAGCTTGTCCAGAGGCTGTGCAGGGCCTAACCTGAGGACAGGCACTATGATGACCTGGTGAGTGTGGGGTTTTGTCAGTTTGGCATCAAGTCTCAAAGTACTCTTGGGTCCTTGAAGTCCTGCTAAGCTATTAGGAGGGGTTTATGAAGCAACCTTTCAGCTATGAAGATGGGCCATATACAGGTCAAACCTGGGTGTCACATCAGGACTTTAAAAGGCTGCTAAAGCTACTTACTGAAACACATCTTTCTAGCCGGGATGCAGAGCTCCTCTTAATACCAGCACAATTCATAGAAGCTGTTTGTGGGTACTTGCTTGGGGGCAGGAACCATCAGGATTTATTCCGTATTGGACTTTGCCAGCCCAGTGCTGAATTCCAAGTCACACCCTGCTCTTCCTCACCATCTACCTATTACTGGAAAAGCCCTTAGCCTCCTAGACTGACTCTAGGCTGTTGTCCCTGGCTCCCTTTCTGAGTATTTCCACAGGGCTGGGGTGTGGGTATAGGAGGTGTGGTGGTGGAGTCTGCCTGCCCACGGGAAGTGAAGATGGTCGCTCCTGGGCAGGCCTGGGCAATGTCCTTTCACAAACACAAGGCTTATCTCCAAGCTGACTCTTCCGGGTGACCGTTTCCTCCTATTACAAGATGAGAACCCTGGCCTTATGACAATGAACTGGTATCCATAAAGCTCGGCTTTTTGTGTTCCCGCAGGAAGGTGGTTGCCAGGGCCTCTTGCTCAGTCACCGTATCGGTCATAATCAGAAATAATCAGAGGCAGAATGTTGCATTGGCTAGGCCCATGGGCCCTGAAACCAAACAGATGGTTTTTGATTTTCAGGCCTACGGTTGACTTGCCAGTATTTTCCTGTGTGATCTTGGATAAATCAAGTAATTCATCAGTTTAATTATTTCTGGAGTTGGGATGATGATATTGTATCCCATTAGTTATATGAATGTTATTATATACATGGATGTTTAAATGCCTGAATGTAAGGCACGCAGAAATCGTTCCGATCAAAAGGATGGCTGCAAGTTGGAACAATGTACTCAGGAGCTGGCACGTGGTGTGCTAATTGTCATGCTGCTAGGAAGGCAGGGCTTCCTGAAGTCTTTGGATTCTAGTCCCATCTCCACTCTGCATTCCAGTTTTCTGCTAATGCACAGCAAGTGATGGCGCCTGCAACCGGTTCCGTGACGTGGAAATGAGGAACTTGGAGTTCTAATATTGTCACCGTCCAGCCTCACATCATTCAGGCAATGTGGGAGTGATTTTGATGCTGGGGATTCCACCTTTCAGATAAATTAATTAAATTAAAAATATTAATAAAACAAAACTACATGTTCAACAAGATATAAAAGGATTCTTAAAATGACCTTAAGAGAGTAAGGATGAACTATAGCTAAAAAGCAAACTTAAAAACGGAAAACAGTAAAAACCACATTCTTATTAATAAGACCAAAATGACCCTTGCAGTGTTAGGATTTTTTTTTTAATTACCTGTCGTGGTAGCCTAGTGGCTAAAGTCCTTACTGTGCAACTGTTGGGATCCCATATGGGCACTGGTTCTAATCCTGGCAGCCCTGCTTTCCATCCAGCTCCCTGCTTGTGGCTTGGGAAAGCAGTCGAGGACGGCCCAAAGCCTTGGGACATTGCATCTGCGTGGGAGACCCGGAAGAGCGCCTGGCTCCTGGCTTCAGATTGGCACAGCTCTGGCCATTGTGGCCACTTGGAAAGTAAATCAATGAACAGAAGATTTTTGTCTCTTTCTCTCCTTTCTGTAGATCTGACTTTCCAATAAAAAAATCAATAAATCTTTAAAAAATTTCACAATTTTACATTAGCAATTACTTTTATAGGTAGAATTCTGTTCCCTTAGTGGATGTGGAAATTGAAGTATGAAGATGATTAATAGGTTGTTTGAGATTATAATGTATTAATCCTGAGCAAAAAGTGAGTGCATATATGCATATTCCAACAGATCGAATAAGTTGTTATGGCAAGACACATGAATAGTAGAAACTGTATCATATTGCAAGGAGGATATTTTGAGGATTTTAATTTTTCCAAAATTAAAAGTACAACATGTTGCCAATGAGCATATTGTGTGTGTGTTTGCATGAATACAGGTATCATGTGAACCCAACTTTTAAGAGGAAATAGCTAAAAAAAACAGGGGAGAAAATTTTAAGAGAAAAGTTGCCATTCCAATTTCAGTAATTAAAGTCTTTAAGCAATATGCTCTTGGCACTGGCAGATTTGTGGAAAGATATCAGAGGAAACAGAATGTCTCAGGAAATTGTTGTCCTGACCTTGAGGTACAACGATGCATCCCGATTCCAGCATATTTCAAACATAAGCAAAAGTTATCTCCAGCACTGATGTGGCTCTGTTGATGTTGGGATATAAATCGATTAAGTCTTTTGACAATCACATTGGCAATATCAATATTTATCAAAACAAACATACATAAATCCCATGACAAACTTCGTATCTGTAAGAATGCTCACAAAATATACGGCCACGTACATTATGGTCTGCTTTGAAACAAAATGATTCTGGAGAGATATTTAATGGCCAGCATTATGGAGTAATTAATTATAATTATTATTTTTTAAGTTGACACATTCATATTCTGGAGTAACTTCCAGTACTTATATATAAACACACACATACATGTGTATGGTATTTTCAGAAAGATACGAAATATCCTGAGCATTTAAATATTATTCTTAAGAGGCAAAGCATTTCCAAACCAGCTGTACAGACTAATTCCTTTTATATAAAGGCAAAATAAAATGCTTGTGTTTGTGCTGATATCTGAACACATTGCATTTTTTTCTTTAAGCATTTAAATCAAAATTGTGGCAGAATTAGCCTCAACAGTGGGCAAACCTGTTAGTGTTCAGTGGTGACTTTTTTTTCAATTGTACACTTCTGTATGAATTGTTTCAGATCTTGTTAGCAAATTCTTTAGATAACATTTGTTTAAAACCACAGGAATTGTAGTCCCCTATTTCACTTTTGAAATTAGCATTCCAAGTGTTAATCAATGCAGCTGCCAGGATTATGGTTCTTAAATGTGCACATTGGCGACCTCTGCCAAGCTCTCTGTGTGAAGACGTGTGTGGGTGCAGGTCTATGTGTTCAGAGACTCACTGCAAGTGAATGGGGAAATCAATGGGGTTCCGTGCCTGAACTCCAGGGACCTAAGCACTGTATATAGAATTATTGAGAATCAATTAGATAAATACTGTACTGGAACAGACTTCTTGTGTAAAATGAAAACAGTTATATTGTGGATGGAGATGCCTGTGCCAGGTCTGGGTCCTCTGAATTTGCAGGACTTAGTTTTTAAAAGTCATAGAAATAGCATGAAAATATAAAATCCCTCAACAATGCAAAATAAAGGTGATGCAAAGCCCAGAGAGGTAATTGGACCAGCCCGTCTTTTGTCACACCCGCAGGGGGCACTTCATGGTACTTCCCAGCAGCTGACCTCTAAGGGACATTTAGGATGAGTTACTGCCTGTATCTGTGAGTGAATCAGTCTTAAAGTACTACCCCAATCTGTCCTGAGTTCCTGCTGCCAAAGGGCTGGTGCAGGTCCCCAGTTCTCTCTGCATAATAGCTTGTCAGGCTATGAAAATAAAACATAAAGGAGGGTGAGATTCAGACCCAGGAAACAAAACTCATGTTCTCAGCAGTACGCCAGGCCGGCTGACTTGGTGTGAGTGGAGAGGAATAGATTCACTGTGCACTCCGAATTCCTGGTTTAATAAGAAGCCCTCTGGAGTAAAGTGGAGGCGCTGCCTGCTCCACCTCCACGTTCCAGTGTCGGTGTGTGCCTCCTTCAGCACTCTGCACAGTAAACCTGCTTTCCTCTGCTCCAAGTGCCTTCTCTGTGGTTCTGATGTAGGAAAAGCGTTGGCAGCAGTTTTCCTAATAACAGCTGTTAGAATACTAGTTGGCACCTTCTGACTTGCATTCACATTTGTTGTGAGATCACAGACAAAAAAATTGTGAATGTTCTGCCCTGGAAGGTTGTTTGTTTAAAGATATTTTGTTTTGTCCAAACAAAGCTACACGATCTAGAGAAAATTTTCTTTTCAAACTACTCAAGCCAGTGCCTTTGACCATGGGTTATTGATACTAGATGGTTCCCTCTACCAATAATTAGCTTGATTTGTAGATGTGATTTTTTTTCTCAAAAATAATCCTACAAGTTTGCATCAATAGTTACAATTCATTGTGCTTCTTAGTAACGTTCCTCCTGCTTAACTGTATGTAGTATTGTTCTCTCTCAGGAATGGACCATGATGTTTCAATTTCTCCCAGTGGGGTGACTGCATTAATTCATCTCCCTGAGTGAAGCTCCCTATGGATCCGTTCATGTAGGACTGTTCAGAGACTTCCTCCTTCTCACAGTTCACAGCACGCACGCTGTGGCATCTCGACTGACCCTACACGTAGAGCTTGGTGGCAGCAAAGTCCCAGGTCACAGAGTGTGCCTCTGCTGCCGTGGCTTCAGCGTTGGCATTCTTGGATCACGACCTTTCTCTTAAAGCATTCTGGGACTGTCATGATAGGAGTTTTGTGCCCAAAGATTTATTTGAATGCGCCGAAGAGGTGGTAGATTAGTGCAATTCTGGTGTTTAGAGGTGGGATTTGGAGAGTGTTGGGTTGGATTACGTTGTTTCATTTGAGCCCCCATGGCTGGATCTTGGGCAGTAATATTGCTCCTACAGACAGGCAGACACAAGCTTCATGTCTCTTGCCAAGAGATGTGGCTCTGCACCTTTTTTGGCCTCAGCCAGAGAGCGACTCTCCTTACCACAAGCCAAGACAATAGCCCCGCTTGATCCTGATGGTGAATCTCCAGAATTTTAATCCAAAACAAATCTATTATTATTATTATTATTATTATTATTAAACTCAGCTATCTCAGGTCACTTATTACAGTGACAAAAAGTGGATTTTGCCAAATCCCACAGCAACCCTACTTTGATAAAAAAAAAAAATAGCAAAAAGCAACAAACCTTTATTCCCATTTATTATGTTTGTTGTGTGTTTTCAAAAAGATTTTCCAATTTTAAAATTAAATAAAAATTTTCAATATTTCCTTTTCTAAAACTGTTTATCCATTTGCTTAAAAGAATGGGATTGAGACAGACACACAAAGGGAAAGAGATAGAGATAGAGACAGAATGGTCTTTCATCTATTGGTTCACCTCAAAGTGTCTGCACTAGGCAGAGCTGGGACAGGCTGACATTAGGAGCCGGGGGCCCCATCCAGGTTTTCCACTTGCATTTCAGGGACTCGAGTGCTTGGTCTGCCTTCTGGCTCCTCTTGAGCGTGTTAGTAGGAAGCTGTGGCAGAAGCGGAGCGGCTGAGACTGAACTGGCAGTAATTCTCGTCGTGGCACTGCCTAATGGAGACCAGCATCCCAGGAAGTGAAGATAGGTTGCAGTATGCATCTGTACTCCTAAATAAAATGACGATTCCCCATGAAACAGTTGACATACCTTGACAAACCTTGACAAAATGATACTACATTTTCTAACTCTGTCTTTAGAGTTTACACAATTTAACACACTTTGACAATGTGATTCTAGGTTTTCAACCTTCGTCTATATCTGCACTGTCATGCACCTAAAAAGAGGAATGTTAAACTTGTTGCTGTTATAGAAGGACTATACTATTGTAATAATCAGGGCAAATGGGGTATAAAAATGGAGAGGGAATGTGGGTAATTCCTATACGTTCAGAACTATATCATGGAAACTAGTAAAAATAACTAAAAATTTCCCAATTAAACAGACCTTTTACAGAACAGGAAGCACATTTGACCATTAAAGCACTAAAAAAGTTATATAAGTCATCATTCATGATCTATAAAATGCTTTTTGAATCTGCAGTGAGGCATAAGCCTAATCTATAAAAATTAAAATTTTGGTCACATGGGCGCCAGTTTCTTGCCATGGGCCATGCTTCCCATCCAGCTCCCTGCTTGTGGCCTGGGAAAACAGTGGAGGACGGCCCAAAGCCTTGGCACCCTTGACCCATGTGGAAGACCTGGAAGAAGCTCCAGGCTCCTGACTTTGGATTAGCTCATCTCTGGCCATTGCGGCCTTTTGGGGAATGAATCAGTGGATGGAAGATCTTTCTCCCTGTCTCTCCTCTCCTCGATATATCTGACTTTCCATTAAAAGCAAATGAATTTAAAAAAAATAAAATGTTGACAGTATCATATCTGTAACAGGTTAGAGCCTTGGGTCTGTGAGGCATGTTCAGGATGATCTTAACACATTTTAGAAAAGAATGTTGGTGTTGTCTCCTAAAGGTAAATATTGAGTTACAATGTCACATTAATTTCATTCCTTAATATGTATCTTTCTCACATTGTTGAAGGAAATATCTTCCAAATCTGAGAGTCTTCCTTCTGTCTCACTCACCCTATTGTTGAGTTTTTCCACTGAACTTTTAATTTTCTCCACTGTATCCTTCATTTCTAATAGTCTGGGCTGACATTGTTTCAATGCTGCTGCTTCCTGTGTGACATATTCCTTAAATACTTGAACTCCTGTATGTGCTGATCAATGTTGCTAAGAATCTTTATAGCAAGTTTTTAAAATTCTTTATCCCCCGTTTCCTTGATGTCTTCCTCAGTTAACTCTGAGATTGGCAAAGGCTTTTGCTCCTTTGCAGGGGAGTCTTCAGTAGTATTCATTGTGCCTCTGTCTCTTCTTTTGTTCTTGGTTGTTGCTATTTGAGTTCGCAGATTCCTTTCCTTAGGGCCTGGGTCTAGGGCTGTGTTCGCCATTGGTCTACAGTTCAATTTTACTTATTGCATTTAGTATCTGGTTCTTCATCTGCAGGCACTTGTGCTACTCCTCCAGTGTGTTTCAGTGCCAGGCTCTTGTGCTAGGCTTCCACCACATCTCTAGTACCCCAACTTCTGGTTCATTGTTTTCTGCACCCTGTGATCCTGTGCTGTGGCCACACTGTTGCCTGCACAGCCTTTCTCCCTCTCCTGGTTGAAGCAGTGCCTGAGATTAGGGAGACATCAGCTGTCCTAAATCACTGGGTTGTCAGAGCTGCTGGTCTTATGGAACCCTGCTGGCCTTTAGGTCTGAAGGTCATCCAGACCTATTTTGGTTGGAACTGTAGGATGCTGAATCAATACTGTTTTCCCTGGAGAGCAGTGCAATGTGTTGAGCTGAAAGAAAGTTCTCTCATGGCTCAATGCATGCACAGGCTCCTGTTGCTCCTTTGGCTGTCCCCAAAGCCTTTTCCTCAGTACACAAAATGTCTCTTCATGTAGTATGGGTGGGGGTCTGGGCTTGCTGTCCCTTAGCTCTGGGGGTCACCCAGACCTATTTTGGGTGGAACATGTGGGATGCCATGTTGGTACTGTTTGCCTTGAGGAAGCAGTGCAATGAGTCATTCCTGAAACAAGCTCAATCCTGGCTGAGCACATGCACAGCTTGCTATTGGTCCTCCACCCCAAATCCTTTTAATATGGCGCTGGTGGGGGTGAGCTGTGAAATCCACCCTGTTCCTGTATCACCAGCCTTGGTTCTGCCACGCTGCTTCTGTTTTTGATTGAATCAAGCATATCCACAGGATGGGTGGTTGACCTCCTATGATCTCCCAAATTCCTTGTGAAATACCCTTCCCACCTGACCACTGTTGGAGCTCTAATTATGGATTGCCGACTGCCACTGGCTTGTTCGGTCACTTCAACATTGCTTCTCTGTCTCTGCTGCTTGTCCCTGTGTCTGGATCTCCAGGTGTTCCTCTGTAATCGACCTGTCTTCTCATATTTCTCAAGACACGATCTCTCTTCTTCATGCTGGCTAGTGATTCTTCATCTTTCTAAATGTGTCCTTACCCTATTTCTCCTTCTTGCTTCTCCTTATTTTCATTCTTTCACTATCAGTTTCTATTTTTATCAGTGAAGTGTGTTTCTTGCAAGCAAAATATTATTGCATCTTTTCTTTAAAAAAATTGATTCTCTAGCCTGTAGCTTTTAATTTTAGAATTTACTTCAATTACATTAAAGATTATTTTAACAGATAATGTCTTTGTCCTGCAAATTTTCGTTTAAAATCCCTTCTATTTTTTTTGTTTGTTTTCCTAGTTGGTTTCATGCCTTCACACTCTTTTGTGAAGGTTACTTTTATTTATTTTTTTAATGTGTTGCAGATCCTTCACTATCATGTGTAAACTTAATTTGGTTGTAGTAAATTATTTGAGCTTTTACTCTTAGGAAAGTATATATATACATTTTTAAACTATCATTTAGGAAATAGGACTTTACTTGGTAAAGAATTCTGTTTTAGAATTATTTTTTTTTCTATTAGGATGTGAACTTTTCATTGAGAAATCTGCCATCAATCTAATGGGAATTCTTTTGAAACTACAACCACTTTTCTTTTGAAAATTTTAGAATGCAAAGGCATAAAATAAGTAACGTATCAATGCATTTCAAGGTCTTAAAAATAAGAACAATTCAATCTGTAAACATTAGAAGTGAATAATAAGCAGTTGATGAAATACATAAAATTTATTTTCTTTAAATAAAGTAAAATAACTACAAGTAGCAGGGGATAAAGCAGAAACTAAGTGAATGAAAACGATTAATGAAATGAGTGGTTCGTTTCCTTTAAAATTAACAAAATTAACAAGCTGGCAGTTATATTCATCATGGGAAACTGGGAGAAAACTTAGTACAATCAATGACAGAAAAGGAGATATGTCTAATATGAAAAAAGGAGAAACTGGAAAACTGAGGATAAATAGGTATGTTTGTGGAATCATCCCAATGCTGAGTGACAGACACAGAAACCTGGACGGGAGTGTAACTGATGATAAAGTGAATCTCTGTCAGGTCTCATAACCAGAGGCCCAGAGCTTCTGGGATGATTCCAGCTCTGAGCTAGTGTGCATCAGGCTGTTACGAAACGGCTGAATTCCAACAAACCTTTAAGGAACAACAAGTCACCTAAAACTGTTCCAAACAGTCGAAATGGAGGGAACACTTCCAAACTACATGAATAACAGTTCCTTAATTTTGAAATAAAAAACCCAATGGGGAAAAAATTATAAACCCAAATTCAAGATGAACATAGAAGTTGAAATCCTCAAAAATATTAGCAAATTCAATTCAACAATGCATAAAAAATCATCCAATCTGAACAAATGAACTTTATTCTAAAGTTCCAGGTATAATCAATGTGTGCAAGTTAATAAATGTGATATATCAACTTATCCGAGTTAATGATAAAAACAGTGACATGAATAGATGCAGAATGAATTATTTGACAGTATCCAAATCCATTCACAATGAAATAAATTTTGCAGTTAGATTTAAAAGAAAGATACTTCAGTGTACTAAAGACTTCATATGATAGTTCTCCACCTTGTAATCTGTTGAATGGAGAACACCTGAAATCATTTCCACTAATCTACGGAACCAGAAAAGCATGTTCATTCCTGCCACTCTCATAGTCAAAAATGGATCAAAAGTTTTAGCCAGGGACATTAAGAAGAAGAAAAAAATGTAAGGTATAAAGATCAGCAATGAGAAAGTCAAATTACCTTCACTTTCAGATGACCTGATTTTATATGCAGGGAAACCAAAGAAGACATAAGAAGAAACCACTAGATGTTATAATTCAGGAACGTTCCAGAACACAACACCAGCACACAAAATTTAGTAGCTTTTTTATGCACCCACAATGATCTTGCTGGGATGTTATAAGAATAATATCATTCACAATGGCTACAAAAGATTAAACATCTATGGATAAGTTTTACCAAGGATGTGAAAGACTTTTAGAATGATAATTATAAAACACTAATAGGAGGAACTAAAGAAGAGCCAAAAGAAAGATGTTAGATTTTCCTGGATTTTAAAAACTACTCTAAATGTCTATCTACTGAAAGTGATTTGTAGATTGGTGCACTCTTCATGTGCACACCAATGCCATGTACAGAATTAGGAAAAAAAAACTTTAAAAATTCTCATCAAAACATAAAAGTTCTGAAAATAATCTCGAACAGCATAAACAATCCTGGTGATAGCATAGCCACAGATTTTAAGACATACAGCATGGTTATTATAACCAAACAGCATGGTACTGGCATTGAATCAGAAACATTGACCAATGGAATAAAGTGGAACTTGCCATTCCTCCCTCCAGTGCATGCACACTCCTACAACCAATGTACTTTTGACAAATGTGCTAAAATAAAACATTCCTTGGGAACCAGTGATTTCAATGAATGGTGTTAGGAAAATTGTATTTACACATATAAAATATTTTTGAACTGATACCTCTTTACCATACACTCTACATGAAACTAAACTGAAAATAAATGCAAGATCCCAAAATTATAGGTTGCCAGAGGAAAACACAGGAGAAACACTCCAAGACAATGGTATAGGCAATGTCATTTTGCATAAACCCCAAAAGCATAGGAAACAATAACAAGAACAAAAAGACAGATCAAGTATTATCAAACTAAGAAGATTCTGCACAGATAAGAAAAGAATCAATGAAGTGAAAGTCAAAATGGAGGAAAACAGTTACATACTATGCAACTGATAAGGAGTTAATATCTCAAATACATAAGGAACTCAAGAGATTCAACAACAAAATAAGCAATCCTCCTGTTTGGAGAACACTTAGATATGTTCTAGTTATTCGTGTCCTTAAGTTGTATAAACATTAGCTATCAGCGTTTTCATCACTTAATAATGTGTAAATGTTAACTGAGATCATCTTCAAATAATATTCCTAGTAAATTATGCTAATCTAATTTTATTCACTTTCTTTTAGTGCTTTGTGATACTAGTATTAAGTTATGCTCACCAACAGTCCCTTTGCTTACAGTGTATTGCAAAGGGAATACTATGTTTTCTCTTTTATTTTAATGTATTTTATTTTTGTGCAGTTTTACATTGGAATATAATCATAAGAAAATGATATGGAAAACAGATATGAGTAGATATTTTTCAAAATGAGAAATACAAATGACCCCAAATGTGTGAAACACGTTTGTGTAATCAACCACCAAGGTAATGCAAATAAAAGCCACAATGAGGAATCATATTACTCCCATTAGAATAAATACTATCAAATGTTAAGAAACAACTGGACTCTATGTTTGGTATATGCTTGCAATGGGGGAATCTCAACTGAACTTGAACTGTGGTTATGCAACAAGGTGGAGGAATCCACCATGGTGGGAGGGTTTGGGGAGGGGTGGGGAGAACCCAAGTATCTATGAAACTGTGTCACATAATACAATGTAATTAATGAATTAAGAATAATAAATAAATTAAAAAAAAGAAACAACTAATTCTAAAAGTGATGTGGAGAACAGGGAACCCTGACAGTGCTGGTGAAAACGTGAATTAGTACAATTGTTATAGAAAACAGTATAAGGGTTTTACACACACACACACACACACACACACACACACTAAAGATAGATGTACCATATTACCCAGCCACCTGTTTCTAGGAAATATCCAAAGGGAATAGCGTATGAAAGAAACCTAAACTGTGAGGTATACATGGCTGAATTCAACACAGCAGAGACATTTCCACAAGTGGGGGACCAGAAAAAGGAAATGTCACACACACACACACACACAATCAGGAATATTTCTCAGCCATAAGAGAATACAATCCTGAACTGTGGAATAAAACAGATGATGCTGGAGATTATGCTTGGGGAAATACAGGAGACACAGAAAGACACACATTGCTAGTTTGTAAATGTTGAATTAGCAGAGTAAGTAGATGGCGATTTATGGACCAATGAGGGAAATGGTCAGGATCAAGATAATCTTTTTTCTCTGAGGTATAAAATAATTTATCGCTGTGTATACATTATTGCATTTATGAGGAAATGTGTTCAAAGGCCGTGTGAAATGTTGAGCTGCATTTTCCATGGTGAGCACTATTGTCTATCACCTTTGTGGCATCATGAGCGGCACATGTGACAGAGACTAACTTCTGAGTGTGAGAGACTGTTAGCATTTAGGATTCCTTCCTGACGGAGGAGACATTTATTATGAAATCATTACTCTGCATTTCTCTTACTATTATTAGGAGTTTTAATGTTCTATTTAAAATGCATTTGCATGTCCTTCTCTGCAAAAAGCATTTTCTGCCTTGTGTTTGATTCCTTTTGAGTTGTTTATTTCTTATTGAAGTTAATATCTTTATGTTAAGCAGGCTAATGTTTCTTTTATGGAAATACTGCAAATGCTTCCAATGTATCTCTTATCTCTTCATTTAGTCATTTTTACTCAGGCAGAAATTATTTCTTTTTTGCAAATTTGTCAGTCTTTATTTTTATGTCATCTGAATGTTGTGCCTTTCTCAAAAATTACTTGTCTCAGAGACTATTACAACTTATGTTGCTCCTATTTAATACTTTCTGTATTGAATAGCCATAGATTAAAAACCTGTACCAACTGGTATTTCTTGGAGTCAGTGGTGAGAATCTTACTCTTTCTCTCCCAAATGGCCACTTAGTTATCCTAACAACTTTATTGAGAATTTCTTATTGCTTTATTCTTTACTAAAATATTGTCTATATATTCATTTATTTTGGGCCTTTCATGTTATTTAAGTGATCTAGCAACAGCATGGCAATACTGATTTGGTTATTTTAGACTTTTGGGTCTGGGACTGTGGAGTAGTGGGTAAAGTGTCTGCTTGTGGAACTGACATCCCTTATGGGCGCTAATTCTCGCCATAACTGCTCCACTTCCCATCAAGCCCCTTTGCTTATAGCTTGAGAAAGCAGCTGAGGATGGCTGAAGTCCTTCAGCTATTGCATATGTATGAGAGACCTGGAAGAAGCTCCTGGTGTTGGCTTCATTGTGGCCATTTGGGGACTGAACCAGTGGATGGAATATTCTCTCTCTCTCACACACATTTACATTTCAAATAACAACATAAATCTTTAAAGAAAGAAATGACTCTTATTCTCTCTTTTTTGTATGTGTGTTATTACTTTCCCACCCCTGTCTCTCTAAGCAGTACATGTGTGCAATTCCCCATGATGATCTGAGGCAGAAATTTTCCCTTCTCGGTCCCGTTCTGTTAGCTTTCCTTGCACTACTGGGATGAGATACTTGTGTTTCTGAGAAGATAGAGAGGCAGCAATTTCTGTTGTCCTTTTTCATAAGTATGAAGTCACTTAGAAAAGTTTGCTGACATGAGATTAAGGATAACTATTTCCCTGTATTGTTTTGGAAAATATATGCATTCTTTCATCTAGAACATACTTCTCCGTGAACTCTGAACATGTTGCATGCTTTCCAATGGCCTTGGTTTGCAGCATGGGACAATAGGATTTGCTGGGAAACACCCATGGGCCCAACCCACTGCAAACCTAAGTGTCTTGGCTGCTCTAGTAGTCAGTCTTCCACCTGCTCCCTCCATTTAAGTGCACCAAGTTTTCTGCCCTGGCCATTTACTCATGCTGTTCTTGTGTACCTGTGCTATGCACGGTGTTCTGGTTTTAAATTTTAATGAAGATTTATTTATGTATTTGGAATGCATTGAGAGAGAGAGAGAGAGAGAGAGAGAGAGAGAGAGAGCGAGCTTTCATTGTCAGTTTACCTTTCAACTGGCCACAGTGCCCAGGACTGTACCATTTGCCCAAGCCAAAGCCAGGATCCAGGAACTCTATCTGGGTCTCCCACATGGGCAGCCGGGGCCCAAACTCTTGGGCCATCATCTGCTAAATCGAGAAGTGGAGCATCAAGGGCTGAAACGAGTGCTTGGATAAGGGAGGTCAGCTTTGCCGGCAACAGCTTAACCTGCAAAGCCACAATGCTGGCCAGTTTTATCTTGACTTTGCTTTAAGTAGAAACTTGAAATTTCAAGAATAGTGGGGATGACATAAAGCAAGGTAGAAATGCCAAGTCCCATCATTAGAAGAATTTCAGGTACTGCGAAAAAAAATGGATTAAATTTGGCCAGGATAAATGATCTTGGATCTATAGACTGTTCCCAATCTTATTCATTTCAGGCATATTTGTTTATATCTCACAACACGTTCAACAGAAAGGGGATATAAACATCCTGGCCAGTGTGAAAGCAATGTGAAAGCTGTCTGTAACTTATGTCTATGCAATAGTTTCAGATAGCATAATACTCAGTTTTAGTTATCCAGAGTTGAAATGACACTTTCTTAATATTTTTGTTGCTTTCAAGTTTTCAAATCTGAGTGGTGCTTAGAGCTATCCTAGCAGCCAGGGGCACCTTGAGCTGAAACATACTTTGGGTGTGATGCATTTGGAAAAGCAACATTGGGAGCAATTGAGCTGTACTTAGGGAAAAATACCCCTGACATTTGAGCGCGTCATGACTTGGGTGATTGGTGCTAGGGCAGGTATGCATTCATATGTGTACACAGTACATGAATTCTGTCATGGCTTCATTAAAACAATTGTGAAACTCCGGACTGTACTAATAAAAATCTTTCAAATTTCATTTTTAAAATTTATTTTTTATTTATTTGAAAGGCAGAGAGAGGAATAGAGAACAAGAAAGCACTTTCATTTACTTCTTCAGTCTCCAAAGTGCCTACAAAAACTAAGGTTGGTCCAGGCCAAAGCCAGGAGCCCAGGACTCAGCTCAGGTCTCCCACATGGGTGGCAGGGACTCACACATCTGAGCCATCACCTGATGTTTCCCAGGATATATATTTGCAGAGATCCACAATTAGAAATGAAGCCAGGAATCAAATCCAGAGACTGGGTATGAGTATGGGTAAGCCCAAAAACACCTTTTCAAAAATTTTGTTGCCAATATAAAGAGAATACATTCCTTGTATTTGATAGCACAATTTTTTCTCTGGTATTTTTCTGCTGTTATTATTTCCCATTGTGTGTTTTCATAAGTGTAATTTCCCCCTCCCCCTCCCCATCTTCCTTCCTCATTCTTCCTCCCCCTACTATTCCCTATATTAAGTTAGTATAGTCCTTCAATAACATTCACAAGTTGAACATTCTGCTATCTAATTGTATCTGTTTTTTTCATTTTACTTTATTTTTTTGATAATCTTACTTAGTTACTTAGGGTACAAAGGGTCAAGAGCTACAGGAACGTGGATAATATCATTGTTTCCACACTAATAGCATCATTTTCCCCCTGTATCTGGGGTCAGGGGAGAAATAAAGGGAAAAGCCCCAACCAGCCTCCCTTCCATCCCAGGTCCCTGATGTGAGCCACACTCCGAGGGTCCTGCTTAAGTAGTTTTGATAGTTCAGCAGGTCTGAATTGCTGCCAATCTCGCCATTCCAATTGTGATGAAATCTATTCAGAATCTACTGGTTGACACAGTCCCTTTGTGGTTGGGGTCAGCAGTTTAGTTGGAGGGATCTCTCAAGAAACTTTGAGGTGATCCCAGACCTGATTCTTGTGTGTGCTTGCCAGGACAGGGTCGGGCACAGTCTGTTGCCCCAGTCAGCTTATGCACATGCTGGTCATTTCAATTGCTGGGTCAGTTCTGTTTCCAGCCCTGTCTTCCACATGAACTGATGGGTGTTGTAGTCCAGCCTGATCCTGTCCACTTCATACTCGGTCCTCACGCAAGCCAGTGGGAGCTGCAGGCTAGTCGGGGCAACTCCCCATAACCCCCACCAGGCCTACCCTCTCCCTGGTTCCCATGCTTGCTAATATGTACCACAGACTTGTTCAGTCTTTCCCACATCCCATTTAGTGCTCGTACATGTCAATGGGCATTGAAGCTAGTTCAACCCAACCAGCCCTAGTATCCAGCCCACACACATTCTGGCAGGTGCCTTTCTGTCTAGCCACCCCTGTGCCTGTCCTGGTTTTGGTGCTCTCCAGTAAGAGAGGTAACCCAAGAGGGAGGTGCCCACTATCTCCCTTCTAGGCCACTCCAACTTCTGGGTTATGTGCTCTCCAGGTGGTTCAGGAGCTTAATTTGACAGATTAAGCTTCCAGTGCCAGTCTCTGCCAGCTGATGCTGTGGCAAAGCCCCACCAACCCTCACCTACTCTAATTTTGCTTGCACCAGTTGGAACAGTCTGTCCAACCTGGCCCTTCGCTTATCTAGCTCACCTGAGGCCCACAGGTGTTGTAGCCCTGCCTAGTCTGGTCTGCCCCATGCCAACTCACCCTTGGCAGTGGGAGTGGTTGCCCAGCAGGGGAGCACACTTTCTTCCTGCCGGCTCTGCCCTTCCCCCCTGGTTCTCATGTGTGCTATTTGGGCGCTGCAACCACATCTGGTATGGCTCACCCCACCTTGGCATTCCGTAATGTGGTTTGTGTCGCGATTGAACCCGGCTGACCCACACTCTATCCTGGTGCTTGGATTTACCAGTGGGTGTTGTGAACAGGTTCAGCCTGGCCTGCCCCCCACCTATGCCAAATGTATGCTGGTAGGTATCTTCCTCTGGCCTGGTCTGGGTTGCTCCCTATCATGCTTTTGGCGCTCATCTGTAAGGACTGTGTCCTGACAGAGGAGTTTCCCAAGCTCCTTCATTAGAACCTCTCCCTGTGCCAGATCTTGCATGTACTGGTGGTTCCATGGGCCAGCCCTCATTGCTGGCCTTCAATCCATTCCAGTTATTGATGTTGGATGTTTCAGCCCAGCCTAGACTTCTCCATACTCAGACACTGCTCACATATGGCTCAGTAGGGACAGAGACCCAGCCTAATCTGTCCTACATTCACTCAGATTCTCCAGAGCACCAGATGGTGCATCTAGTCCGGCTCAGTGTGCCCAGCTCCAGTTCACACTTATGCCAAGGGAGATTGCAGCCATATCCATAGCAGAACGCAGTCCCCACTCCAGCCCCCATACTGTCCTGTGGAAACTTCAACCCAGCAAGAGTTTACTCTCACAGCTCCCCAACTGAGTCTATTCCCAGCCCTAGATTATGCACATGCCAGTGGTTATTCTGACCCAATTGGCTAAGACCCCCACCTGTCTCAACCTTTGCCTTGAATGCTGAGGCCTAGCATCCCTGGCTTTCGCAGACCAGTCGGTGTAAGAGCCTAGTTCGGTATGACCTGTGCTCCATCCTGATTTCTATTCTTTCTTGTGAGTTGGGGTTTGCTTGGCCCTGCCCGGTCCACCCCTTTCCGGTTGCAGCTTGGCCCATCCCACATCCTGTTTTAGGATGCACCTTTGGGTGGTGCTGCCTTGACCTGCCCAGACTGCTGTTGGTTCCTTTACCCACCCGTAAGTGATGGCAGGTACCATGGTCACACCTAGCTCAGCCCATCACAACCGCATCTTGCGAGCTAACCTGCGGGACTTGTATTTCCACAGGGTTGGGCCCACACTTCCCCCACAGAGTTTATCCCTGGTCTGAGTTTTCTCACGTGCTGGTTAGTGTTTTGACCTGCCAAGTATGATCAGTCCACTATTCCACCATCCAGTCAGGTATTGGTACCTAGCCTGCCAGACAGGCTCCCATTTCTAGCTTTGGTGTGGCCTGGTATGTGGCCGTCAGTGATGCTCTATGCTAACAGCTCATCTCAGGATTGCTAATTGAGCTGGTGAATCAGTCTGGCCCAAGTAGATCTTATGGACACTCCCCTCCAAATCATCAGGTCTCAGTCCCCACACTTGCCAGAAAGTTTCATGACCCCGTTACTGGGAATCACCTAGAATTCATCTCTCACCTACGCTAACACTGTCCTTATCCACTAACACTGTGCTTATCCCTAGGCACCAATTACATATCCTCTTTAAGCATGTTGTCTGGCAGCTGTAGTCAGGTCTTTACAAGGTGAAGGATTGTATGCCCAATCATGCCTTCCTTTGTCAACAGATGTTGACATTCATGGACATGTGGGTGCAGCGGCATCCCAGACAATATTTTAGTTTGATATCACATTGTTTTTGGCTCTTCTTCAAAAGCATTTTTTCCCAGACAGGGCATAGAATTCTTTGACTTTACCCAATGGGACAAGTGTCTCCACATCAGACTCCTAGGAACTGTTTGTGCTGCAAAAACATTTGTCCCTAGTGAAGTAGGGTTTCCAATGTGGAAATGATGTTGATGGGTTGGATATTTTCACTACTTGTCCCTAATACTCCCTTTAATAAGATCTAAATGTTACGTATGACTGGGAGTTACGAAGGGATTTAAAACTCTTGAAGGAAGAATGTTCTAGAATATGTGGTGGTGGTGTGTATATTATCTGAGTTCTTGATAGTCTAATTTGAGTTTGCTGCAGTATGGAAGAGAAAACAGTTGATGTCCTGACAACCTTACTGGCTTGTTTCTTGCTTTGTCACTGTTTCAGGCAGATGGGGTGACCTCTTCTTCTGGCAGCTACTCTCAGGTTCAGCACCTATGGTTTTCTGATGCTGCTGCGTTGACAGAGGTTGTACCAAGTCACAGTGGAGAGAGACAGAGGACTGGGACTGTCAGGATGTGTTATGGACAAGTCGGAGGTGAAACACAAACTATTACAGCAGAATACAACCAGCTGTGAAGGAGACAGGCAGATGAAGGAGGTTGGAAACTGCGCAGGGAGTTCCTGTGCTTTTCTGCCATCACTCCAGTTGTGTCTACCCTTCCCCCAGCCCCACTCATAGGGGCAAATCCTCATTGTCAAACATAAATGCAGCTACAAGCAAAATAGCACTTCAGTCAGTGATGGATCACATGCAGGATGGTGGCTGGTAACAGTCTTATACATCTTGTGCTTTCTGCATCGGTTGATTATATAGTTTTTATCCCCCTTGGTTTGATTTTCATATTGATTTGTTCCTCACAGTCACTAAGCATATAAAATACACTGCTAATATTGCCTGTATGACACCATGTATAGTAGTTGACCTGGAAAGGAATTAGCCTGAAGAGTGGGGTGGTTATATTGCCTAGTAGTAAAAGTGCTTCATGAAATGTTCACACTCTCTGTCAGAATGCCTGTATTTGCTTGCCAGTTCTGCTATGTATTTTAGCTTTCTGATAAAACAAGCATGTGTTGGGTCAGTTACATGCATCCAGGTCTCCCCTAAGGGAAACCTGTGTTGGGTTCCAGGCTCCTGGCTTCAGCCTTGTCCAGATTTGGCCATCATGGGTATTTGGGTGGTGAACCAGTGGATGGAAGATCTTTCTCTTTCTACCTGCCTGCGTCTGTCAAATAAATAAAAATAAGTAAAAGTGATTAAGGATGTATATTGCTTGGTAGTCAAGCATGGCCCATTCCACCATATTTAGGATCATAAAGAGCAAGAACCAACTTATGAAACTGTCAAAATCTGCTCTGTCTAAGGCAAGGAAACTAACACTAATTTGAGGGCCTTCTTTATTGGATGCCATAGAGAAATATCTAAAGCCCAGGACTGAAGACCGGACACAGCATCATGTTCCTTCTAGATGTTCCTTCTATATTCTAAAAATGCAAAATTGCCAAAGGATGTACATCTCATATTGTATATCCGAAATTAAAAGCTATTTGACAGTATTTGAAGATGGGGTCTCTAAGAAGAGATAAATTCAGTCAAAATAAAGCACTTGGGTGACCCCTCATCCAACCTTACTGATGTCTTCATGAATAAGAGTTTAGAATATACACTCAAAAGGTGCCAATCCCTATTGTAATTTAAATGACATTTTCCACAAAATTAAATAATGAAAAATTACTGAAGTTTGTATGGATACTGTGATCTTGTGCAAAGGAACAAAACTGAAAAAAGTACACTACCTGACTGTAAAACATATTATAAACTACATGAATCAAAACAATTTTGTGTTGACATAAATTCAGATCCATAGAACAACAGAGTCTTAAACACAGATGTCTACAGCCAGGTAATGTTTGATGAAGGTGCTAAGAATTTACATGAGACAAATGATAGTCTTTTAAAAATGGTATTTAAAAATTTGTATGTATCCAAATGCTGAAGAATTAATCAAGATTTCTATCTCTTCCCATATCCAGTAGCCAACTCAAAATGGTTTACAGACTTAAATACAGGACTTGAAGTTTGAAACTATTAGAAGAAAACACAGAGGAAACAAATCAGGACATTGTAATGAAAGATTTTTAAGTCTGCCCACCAAAGTACAGGGAAAAAAAAGCAAAAAATGGATAAATGTGATTTTATCAAACTTCAGAACTTTTGTATAGCAAAAGAAAAAATAGGCAGAATGTGAAGACAGAGTAAACCAAGGAGAAAAACGTCAGCAAGTCACACATTTGACAAGGAGTTAGCTCAAGAACAAGAGCATGAAACGATACTGTAGCTGCAGGCAGGGATAATTTTTTCCCTTTTCATTTCTTTTTCTTGCCCAGCGATTCTGGCTCACATTTCCAATACTGTATTAATGGCCACCTTTGCTGCTGGGTTGGAGTGAGAATGCATACAGCTGTGAGGTTCCTATATTGCCTTGATGGTGCTGAGTAATGTTCCTTCTACACCTACACTTTAAGCTTTTATTTTTTATTATGAGTGGATGTTATATTTGATCAAGTGTTTACTCTGCATATATTGAGATAATATGTTTTAGGTCTTTAATTCTGTTGCCAAGGCATTGTACTGTATTTTTCGTTTGACTAATTGAATGCATCATTTTTAATATTTCTTTTTTTTTCCCATACCTCTATCCCTGCTGAGTGTTGTTTCTTTGTTGTATATACTGCTCTCTAATTTTCATTGAACTATTTCTCTGTATTTTTGAGTAAGATTACAATGATTATTCTACATTGGTTTTCAGACATTCATCAATCTTCCCTTCTTCATGGTCCAATATTATGCATTATTGTCAGATTGCCCTGTCTCTGGATCTGATGGCCTCTGTTAGGATAGTGTTTCTTGTCTAGCAGCCCTGCTGTGTAGGCGAGGGGTAGCAGTGAGACTGGTGAGGACATTTCTGTCCTTTCTGCTCACTACCCAATGGAGTATGCTGTGTTCATTTCTCTACTGAAAATTTGTCTTCATCCTCTGGCAGCAGGGCCCTTCCTCTGTAGCTGAGGTAACTGCAGTTTCTCAGTACCTTCACACATAACTGATCCTATAGGCTCTGCATTCTAATGATCATTATAAGAAACACTTTATTGATACTCTAATGCAATGGTGACAAACCTCACACTTAGTTATTTGGAAACAGTAATGTTTTTGTTGGTTATTTTGAAATTTTAGATAATGGCTCTTTTCTGAGATTCTATGCTTTATCTTTTAATATATAAAATAATGCATATATCCTGATTTATAATGTATCATTAGAATTAATAAGCAGAATTTAAGTGATATTTTGTGCCACACATGTATCCTTCTATAATTAAACTCAATGGCAAAGATTAGCCAGTGCTGTTGGTGAGTGCATTTATTATTTTCTGCTAGGGTGGGTAGTTGAGGTTAGTTTTGTTTTCTGGAAAATTACTCAGTAAAAGTGGGCAGCAAAGCTCCCTCCAAAGCTGGTTCTACCTCAGGATATCTGTATGGTGGAGTCTCCCTGCCATTGATGGGTGGGAGTTTTACATAGTGACAAGAAAGATGCAAAAGAAACCTGCTCTTGGAATCCAGCATCTTGTTAGGATACTGGAACCTGGGCCATGTAGGACAGGACATGTTGACCTCTGGGAGCAAAAAGCCCAATTTTATGGCTCTCTGGGAATATGTGAAAATGATCCAGGTTTTAAAAATTGTTATTTACAGCAAGACATTGGCATTTGCTTCTCCAGCAAAGTTCTTCCTTCTTGCTAAGAAAAGCAGAATCATTTTTCCCAAGCACCTTCTTCATTTTGAGACTAAGGAGAGTGTGCTGGACTAGCACATCTGTATTTTCCTACGTGTAAAGAAAAGGAGGTTGCACTCCTACAGGGCAGGACCATTGTCTGGTTGATTCTTTTCCATTTTTATCACTCTCACAGTCTCTGGAGTTCCTTGGTACATTTGATTGGGGCATTGGATTGACTGCTAAGGCCCCTAGCTAGGGGCTGTGGATGTCCACGTCTAGACCCTTGTGTTACCTCCAAATGTGAGTGAACACCTAGGAGATGGAGTCACCCAAGTAAAATGTCAGATACAAAAATGGGCCTTGCAGCCCAGTGCTGCAAGTGGTGAGTAAAACCACGTGCAACATGGGTGTAGTGAGTAATACCACCACCTGCAATGTTGGCATCCCATCTAGGTGCTTGATTCCTGTCTCAGCTGCTCCACTTCCGATCCAGCTCCCTGCTATTGCACCTGAGTGAGGCAGTGGAAGATGGCCCATGTTCTTGGCCCCTGAGTTCAAGAGATAACCTGGATGAGGCTCCCAGCTTTAGTCTGGTTTAGCTCCATCCACTGGGGTCGTTTTGGGAGTGACCTGCAAATGAAAGATATCTCTAATACTCCCTCTCTGCTTTGTTTCTGACTGGCCTTCTCTCTAACTCTGCCTTCCAAGAAAACTAACAAATAGCTATACAATTATTTGAATGAATTACTTAACACAGAATTCTTGTGTTCATTTAAATATTATCAACAAGATATATTTATCATGTATTGGTAAAGAGAAAGCTTGAGGTCAATCTAATCTTTTCTTCATTGATGTGATTTTAATGCTTGAATTTCTGTAAGACGCTTTTCTTTTACGTTAAGTGTAAGACTTTCATGTGATTGGATGCTGATATTTAATGCTTCCAACAATTGTGCTGATACCCAGCATGCTGTTCAGCTCGCAGATCCAGATCTAGATCCTCCACTCCATGGAGTTTTCTGTTCTGCGTTTTTGTTGATTTTTCTCTTTGTGTCTATGTTTTTAAAGGAATTTGATTCATAGGACTCTCGTGTCGTTTATGTCCGCCTCACACCTGCTCTCCAAGGCTCTGTGTTACTCTCTACCTTTGCTATTTATGAACATAGGACACGGTGCTACCAAGTTTGTGATCTATTTTCAGATTTGATTTTCTGTAGTCTTGCAATTTGTTCATTACTGATTCTAACGCATGTTAAACTTCTGTAATGAAACCTTTGTTTCTATTAGATGCAAATTTTTTTTAATCCAAATGAGTCAAGTTCTGCTCTCTTTTGGACATGCTTGTTTTAGCATGTGCCTATGAGCTGATAATAGCCTATTTTGTACACAGTTTGTAAGATATGCTTTATTTCGCAGTTATAGTGACTCCTATAACACTTTTCTATCGTCAATCTCTTCCTCCTGCTTTTCTAAAAAAGGTTTATTAGAAGGCCCATTTTTCTGTTTGTTTATCTTAAATCAAGCAAATTTTATCCATGTCTGGTAATTCACTGATAATAAGGCAAATACATTCATGGAAACTCTCATATTTCATGTCCTTAATGACTACTCTTTAGCTTCAAAAATATTTTTTAAAAATCTCAAAGAGAATAAATGTGGTCTAGTCCCAGGACCCACAAATGTCTGACAGTCTGAGATGTTTGCAGGATTTAATATAGATGGAATACTTGTTGCACTTTCATTGTAATAAGTAAGCAAACCTACAATTTAATCTTTAAATTAAAATATAATTATAAAAAGTACTTGAATTATCTTATTAAATTCTTGATTATTATAATTGCTCCAAAAGGAGCTATATGAGTTACAGTTGTAAGAAGATAATTTATTTTGAGGAAATTGCTAAGATTATTCAAGGTCACTATGAATATTAATACAAAGGAATAACCTTTATGATAAATACTTGAAATTCATGGCACAGCTTCCCAGAATACAGAATACACACAAGTCAAGAAAATGAGATCTTTGTTCAACCTGCATAAAATTTCAGTATCATCGTTTGTTTTATTTAACAAAAAGAAAGGCCAGGCTGGGTATGATGGCTAAATTCTTGCCTTGTAAGTGCCAGGGTCTCATATGGGCACTGATCCATGTCCTGGTGGCTCCACTTCTCATCTGGCTTCTGCTTATGGCTTGGAAAGCAGTCGAGGATGGCCCAAGGCCTTTGGACCCTGCATCTGTGTGGGAGACCTGGAGGAGGCTCCTGGCTTTGGATCAGCTCAGCTATGGCTGCTATGGCCACTTGGGGAGTGTACCAGAGGATGGAAGATCTTTCTCTCCTCCTCTCTGGATATCTGACTTTCCAAAATAAAAAATATGTAAATCTTTAAAACGGCTGTATTACAAAGGAAGAATACGCAAGGAATTGATATGCGAAACAGTATCAATTCTTCTGTCTGTGTCTCCACTTACATCCATATATATTCATAGAAACTGATATGATGTATCCTTGAGTTTTGTGACTTCTAAACTTACTATTTTCTGTAATTTCATGTTGGAATAATGTTGCTCTTTAACATGTAGAACAAATAATTAACCGAGGTTTCCAATGTGGCATGGGATATACTTAGAGTAAAAAAGACCATGATTAGTACAACACTGTCATAAATAGCACAAAGTCATAAATATTCAGTAGTCTTCTACAGTAGCGTTCTTGGTGAGATGCTCTTTGCAACAAGTAAGCAAATATTGCGTGACGATACTTAGCCTTTCATACCCTTGCTTAACTAATATAGTAGCCTACAGCCTTTAGGAAGCAATGAATAAATCTGTTTAGTGAGAGGGAACAAGGTAGGAATGAAGGAATGAGTTACTCAGGAGGGAGGGCAGATTGACAAAGCTGTTGAACAGGAAGGATGAGGAGCTAATTGGTGGCAAATGCACCTGCTCAGAAGTACCAAGACTGCAAGTGCGTTTGGAGGTCACACCTTGTTCAGGCACTAATTCACTCAGATTATTGTTTAATAACCAGGCTAGAATGATCTTGACTTTTGTCTTGGTTTATTGTTCTTACATAAAGCCTTCCTTCTGTATTTTCAGGCTCCATGTTGGCATATTTAACCAGCCGTGGGTGGAAAAGATTAAGGCAAAAATGCATCTGAATTGAATGTGTACAAACATATTCTGTCATTAATTCCTAAACAATGCATTATAAAAACTATTTGCAATTCATCTTATATTTGGTAAGACAAGTAATCTAGGGGTGATTTTAAGTATAGGAAGGGATATTTGTGGGATATAGTATGTAAATACTATGCAATTTGCTGTAAAAGACTTGAGAATTTGTATCCCCACACCATTTCCTATGGATTCTGAGGGATCACTGTTTTTATTAATGTCTTACAGTGAGATTATGGCAATGGACTATGAAATGTTTGATTGTCTGGGTGTCTAGAAAGTACAGAGCCGGAAGCAAGTAGGAAATCAGTGACTGAGATCTGTAGTAGAGTGGAGAGAGCAATCGTGGTCAGTTGAAATCTCAGGTACCACCAGGTATTGGTTGGAGGGAATTTATTTTGCTGTGTACTTCTGACTTTGATACAGACACAACACCACAGGGGTTCATGAAACCTATGTATACATATATGCTTGCATTTATATTACTATACAAAGCATATTTAAACAGTAACATCTCAGCAAATGCTAATTATTGATATTTGGCTTTCATAAAGATGTTGTTTGCCAATTAATTGTGTAAGTGGTTTGAGATGGAAACATGGATGATTTTGAAGTTGGTGATATGTGAAGGACTTGGGATTTTACCCCTCTGGCAAACTGACAAAGTAGCTTCATACTGCTTGACAAGCACTGGACAAGAATCCAAGCTGTTGGGTCAGCAATGATGGGCTCTGCCCTAATGGTAAGAGCAGCAGGCAGTCCACCTGTCACCATTGTGTGTGTGTGTGTGTGTGTGTGTGTGAGAGAGAGACAGAGACAGAGAGACTGCGTTTTGTACTGCTCTCTCATAACACATCCTACTTAAAACCTGGTTTTTCTCCTGCAATGTTAAAACTGAAGATCCCACTTTGCAAGACAAACAACACCTTGAAATGAGTTTTATCTGAAACAACTTACTATTTTCTATAACTAATAAGAGAATCAAAATGCTCCAGGGAAATTTTGCAAAACACTGGTTAATGGTAGTCCATCTTCAAGAGCAGTGTGCTTTAAAGTTTCTTACTACTTAACTTTCTGACAGAATTTTAACTCCACCAGCCTACTGTTTCCTGTAAGAGAATTTGCCTACCGACTTGTGACTGCGTTTTGTCAGTATATTAGGAGCTGTGGTTACTGTGCATATAAGGTGACCGAGAGTTTCAGTGTGAATTTAATCGATTGCTAATTGTGGTGAATTTCTCTTTTCTAAATTATTTTCCAGAACTTTCTGAGGATAATATTTATATAACTTCAGAAGAAGTTTAGAAATAGCTGAATTATCATCTAACAGGGTAGGATATGGTAACATCAAAATATATCATAACTGGCTCTTTAGAATTTTATGTGATGATATTCTTTGTCATGTGGATATCCAATGTAATATTTTGGGGGAAAGCTATTGCAAATCCATTCTCAAACCGTGTACAGTAACATATGTAAGGTAGCATGCTAAAGCCCTCATTAGGTGGAGTTAGGCAGAGATTGTCTTTTTTAAGGTGAATTCATTGTCCCAAGGTAGTTCTCCGAGCTTGACCCATGTTTGGCTGCTCACTTCTTCTGAGGACAGAGAAGTATGTATTTCTCAGTAGAGAAGCTCAGCCATTAACTTCTTTGTGTTGAATTAGACCGCAACTTGATTAGAAATCCAGATAATTTATTTATATGAAAAGTTCCATTAAAGATCCAAGGTGAACATTTTGTGACAGGCATTCGGTCACGGTGGCCTAAATTAGGTCAATGACCTATATGTCTTCAGACCTCTCAGAAATACCAAGTCAGGAAATGTGCTGACCTTTAGACAACCTTCCCGAATTCTGTGTTTCTGCTTGAGTCATGCACCTCCATGCTGTTGTATTACAGGTAGTATCTACTTTTCACAGACTTTGAGAAGGTCATTCAGAAGTCAAGGGACATTATACAAAGGATTGGAGGCAAAAATTCTTGCACTTAAATTTATTTGTTTTGTGAGGCAGAGAGATATGGATAATACTCCTATATATGGTTTTACTTCCCAAATGTCTAAGTAAAGAAATGAATCCAAGTTTCCAATATGGGTTGTGGGGACTGAAGTACTTGGGGCAACACCTGCTGTCTTGCCAGGATGTGCATTTACAGGAAGTTGGGGTTGGGAGCACAGCCTAGACTCAAACTTAGTCACTCTGATATGAGATGCAGGCATTTCAAACAGCACCCAATACCCACCCTCATGCCAATGTTACGGTTGCATCACTTGCTCTTAGCAAGCAGCACCCATGTGTGTATTGATAGATTAAAGAATGAGCAGGTAAATAGATGGACAGATGGTAGATGGATAGATGGATAGTTGGACACAGCTTCAGGGAGTGGTAGGGAGTGTGGATGGGTGAACAGGCAATGAATGGTGGGATAGACAGGGCTGTGTGGTGGGGGTGGTTGGCTGACTATGTGGAGAGACGGATAGACTGCTCATTGGAAATTGATTGCTGTGTGTGTTTCAGGACCGTTTGTTGAAGATAATTCCTTTCTAAGTGTTCTCTGCTGAGAATTGTGTCAAAATATAGGAGAGTGTGGTATAATTTTCATTTCCTTTTTTCTTCCATGGTTCTATTTTTCACTTGGTGCTGATGTAACTGACTTAATTACAATATGTCTACCATTGTTTTTACATTTTGTGATGTAATCTCTGCGGCCTTGGTTTTCTTCATCTCTTTACTCTTTATTTTTATATAAACTTTAGGATTATCCTTCCAAATTATGTTAAGCACTAATTTGCCCCATTTCAGTGAATTTTTAAGCAGATTAAATTAATTACTTTCCATTTCATGTTTGTTACTTTTCAGAATCATATGGGAGCATTTAGTTTTACAAATCCTTTGTCTACAGCTGTCATGATCAACACCTTGAAGAATATTTCAAAGAACTTGTTTCTACAAATTACTGGAAAATTGAGGCTGGGTTCACATAATTTCTTCTGTTTGAGGAAGACTTCACTTGTAGAACATTGGGCCTGGGGTTTTGGTTCTTAAATTATTTTAAACGGGCCCGGTGGCATGGCCTTGAACGCTTTGGGTTCCCATATGGGCGCCGGTTCTAATCCCGGCAGCTCCACTTCCCATCCATATCCCTGCTTGTGGCCTGGGAAAGCAGTCGAGGACGGCCCAATGCATTGGGACCCTGCACCTGCATGGGAGACCCGGGAGAGGTTCCTGGTTCCTGGCTTCGGATCGGCGCGTACCGGCCCGTTGCGGCTCACTTGGGGAGTGAATCATCGAATGGAAGATCTTCCTCTGTGTCTCTCCTCCTCTCTGTATATCTGACTTTGTAATAACATAAATAAAATCTTTAAAAAATTATTTTAAACTATGAATTAATTTTTTAAACAATAGTTTATTGTGGGGAGCCATGCAGTTGGGTCAGATGGCATGGGTGTGTGATGATCACTGCTCCTTGGTTAGCAAGGCTACGAGGAGTTTCTAGCAGCGAGGCAAGGCCCGGCGGAATGTCTCTGGTCACCTCATTGCTGCCTCAGCCCATTGTATGGACACTCAATCACCTCTCTGATGTTTCATAGAATTCTCCTGAGGGTGTTGTTGTTTTTCTGCTAATGTGAAGTGATTCCTGTAACGGGTATGACACCTCAGATTGATCAATCATGATATGATAAAAACATCTTTAGCAACGTAAGGCTATGACACACAGCTAAAAGTATACAATAGTACAATTGAGCCCACAATGTCTCCAAACATCCTGTTATGTGCCCACTTTTGTCCTGGAATTTGCCCTAGTATAAGTAATGTTTTCCTTAAGAAATGGCTTGATAATATCTTGCAACTGATGGCAATAATGGAGGTACAAAGAGTTTGTTTACCATGCGCTTCGAACTGTTACAACACATGATATGACGTATTCTAGTTTCTCACCATAGAAAGCAAAAGTATATGCGGCATCTTCTTAAGGGAAACAAATGTGAACCCCCTCAAAGTGGTTTAAAATCTCTATCTTATATTGGCACTTATGTTTAGGGAAAGAAATCAGTTTATAAAAACTTTTCTCTTATATTGGCACTTATATTTAGGGAAAGAAAACAGTTTATATAGATAAAAGGAAGTTTCTTGTAAAGCCCTCTGTAGATTGGCTGAGCTGCCTTGATCCCTTTCACTGCCCTTTAACAAAAGAACAAAAAACAATTGAATCGGCACTAGGTGAAGGTGACAGTAATTAATGCATGACTTGATTATAAGATTTAGCAAAGAACCTATGTTATATGCTTTTATAAGATCCTTTCATTTACAATCTTTTAATTCAATAATCTTTTAATAATATTTTAATCAATCTTAGTTTGTGTTTAGTAGAAATTGATTTTGAGTATAAGACTAATTTTGAGTATAAGTAAACTACTTCTTACTATGTAACTGCATGTGCTGCCAACCGTGGAATTCCTGGCTTTAGCCAGGTCACTGCAGATTTCAATGAGTAATGGTTTGCCAAAAATGTTTTCTTTAAAGTAAATAGTATGTTTTAGGATTGTTTTTTGCATTTTTTAACCATGAAGTAAAAATGAAACAATTGGATATTGTGCAAAAGTTTGTGATGATTTGTGTATAAATAAAGAAGGCAACTTTTCTGAGTTGTCCATTATGAGCATCAAGCCATAGTGGTCCGTGTCTTATCTTTTCCTCTTACAGTCTCGCTGATCCACGCATCCTTTGCAAGCTCTCAGTCAGCCGGAGCTGGTCTCCGGCAGTTTATGTTTGTCTTACTTGACAAATGGCTTTTTAATGAAATTTGGTCAACTACAATTTCAAACTTACATTTGTCAAGTTGCTCATATCATATCATATCAAGTTGTACACTGTTTTTATTGTTTCCTATGTCACGCTCGCTCTTTCCATTGCTAACAGTGGTTGAGTGTCTTTGCACACTTTGCTTTGGCTCATTCTTGCTGAATGTTTCCCGATTTAGTACTCCACCACTCAGACCCATGAATCAAGTTTTATTTTTGTTTTTCGTCTAATTCTCTTGGGGGATTTTCTTATTTTGTTCCATCAAGCATGTTAGTCTCACAATTTTAATTCTTGTCTTTTTCTCTCAGAAGGTACTCATTGCTTCAGTTTTATGTATAGTTAGTATCTCTAACTCTAGACTGTGAGTTTGTTGAAAGATTTCTTTTGTGTTCTGATATTGTATATTGGCACACCTGGTTCTTTTAAATTGTCAGATGGATTTTGTGCATGCAAACTTTAGAAGAATGCAAATACAATTTCTCAAAATTTACTTTCTCCAGCTATTTATATGCATCTGAATCTAATAAATCAGTTGGAGGCATCATTTGAATCTTTCCGAGTTTCTTCTCTCATCTTCTTTTCAATTAAAACACAGATGTTTGTTCCCACAGTATAAGCAGGGAGCACTTCTCAACCATATTAATAACTCCATATTGACAAATCTAAATGTTTAAAATTATTCCTTATCTGATTTATCTTCCATAGACAGATTTGATGAAATTGATCAATTCCTTTTCCTGAATATGATGAAAGATTTAAAACTATAAAAACAAGAACTAAGGAAGCAGCAAGAAAAAGCAGACCACTCCTTGACGCCCAGGAAGTCCTTGACGCCCAGGAAGTCCTTGACGCCCAGGAAGTCCTTGGCGCCCAGGAAGTCCATGTGCAGGACAATTACCTTTTATTACTCAAGTTCTGTCTGGTCTTCTCTTGAACTCCTTCCCCTCAAAAGCAGATGAAAGAATAAGTTGAGTCATTCTACTTTGTAGAAAGATTACACCTAATCCAAACTGGAACAATTAGGAGTGTTTCTGGAACTTTTATAATGCATAATGGCACAAAGTCTGAGAACAGCAGGAGCTTAAACATCCTGAAGGTAAAACCTGAAGAAAACACTCTAATTTCCCAGAGTTCCTCTAAGTCTGAATTTTGCTGGCTCAGGTTCTTTTAACATTTCCTTTGGTTCCATTGCTATGAATACTCTAACAAAGTGTGCTTTGTTTTGCATTTTTGAGAGTTTGTTTCTGTTTCTGTGAAATGAATTCCCCCACAGATATTGGAAGATATAAAGGGAGATCAGTTTTTTCCGATTAATTGTAAGGTGCTCAGTAGGATTTTCAGGTGAGTGGAGGACCTGGTGCATCATGTGACTTTTAGACTCACTTGTTGATTCCACCATCATTTGCTCCACTACTAGTATCTGGGTTTAAAATTCTGCTTAAATTACCATCCATAGCTGTCATAAGCATTTAGTGAGCCTTCATCAAGTGCAGAAAGGAATATGTGCTTTGCATATACAAATCCAAGACTTCCTAACGAAGCTCAGACTCTAATGGAAATAAATGAAGTTCAGTTCATGTCGGTTTAGGCTTTACAAGAACAAGAGTAAGTAGTACTGGCTGTTGACTGGGGGTAATTAAGGACTCACAGAGTTTTACAAGATCTAGGTAGAGACTAGAGAAATGAATATGCATTTTCAGATAGGAAAAGAAGGATTTGGAACCAAGGAAGAGCTCTAAACTCAGAGTGGGCGACTAGGCTTTTGAGTCAGTGAGAATGCCACACAGCAGTAGGGATGACAGGACATTCTTGCGTTATTTATACATAAAGAAGAAAAGTGACATGATCATAGCCCTCTTTAGTAGTGTTTCCAAGAACATGGGGGATGTACTTGAAAGCTCCCTGGAAGGTTAGCTTCCAAGGGACTCATTATCTGATTCAATAACACATGGGCAGAAAGAGAAATGAATTCCCAGAAGGACCTGGTACAATGGCTCAAAGGCTAAATCCTCACTTTGCAAGTGCCAGAACTCTGTACGGGTTCCAGTTCATATCCCGGCTTCACCACTTCCCATCTAGCTCTCTGCTTATGTCCTGTGTTGGCCCAAAGTCTTGGAACCCTGCAACCATGTGGGAGATCTGGAAGAAGCCAGCTCAGCTCCAGCCACTGCAGTGACATATGGAGTGAACCAGCAGATGCAAGATTTGTCTGTCCATCTCTCCTTCTGCCTATGTATATAAATCTTACAAATTTAAGTTCCCAATAATTCAATATTTGGATTGTTATAGATAAGTTTTTATTTCGTGAGATTCGCTTCCAACTTTATTTTCAAAATCTCTAATTTAAAGCAGGGGAGAGACTTCTGGGTGACAGCGGTGACCCTAGTTCAGTTTAGAAAAAGCAATGGCAGATACAGTCATGTTGTAAAGCAGAGATCTGATATTATTGAATGTCCTATGCTGTATAAATCCCTGTGATTAACAAAAGACATGACATTTACAAACTGAGGTGAAGAAACATGAGAAGGCTGTTTCTGATAAGCCTGGGTTGTTATAATAAATACTATTCGCTTTTAAATTTCATGTGTGACTTGTGTATTAGGGCCACCCACTACTATCTAATGAAAGATGTCTAGAAATGTGTTATCAACTGTAGTTTCTTCTTCAGGCATTTTTTTCTGAACTCGAGTCAAATAATTGGAAACAAAGTTTTTAGTGAATCTTCTTGTTTCCTTTGTACCAAAATGCTGTCATTCCCCCAAAAGGTAGCAAAGAATCCTACCAATCTTAACTAATTTTTGCTTTATTATTACTTTTTCCATTATTTGATCGGGATGATACTCTGCTGGCTCTGTCTTCAGACCAGAGAGGGTATACCTAAGAAGCCATTGAACTTGACTGGACAACAAGATGATGGACTCTGTGTTTGGTATATGCTTGCAATGGGGGAATCTCAACTGAACTTGAACTGTGGTTATGCAACAAGGTGGAGGAATCCACCATGGTGGGAGAGTTTGGGGAGGGGTGGGGAGAACCCAAGTACCTATGAAACTGTGTCACATAATACAATGTAATTAATGAATTAAAAATAAAAAGTGCTATTTGTTTTTAAATATCTATGATATCCAGAGTAAATATCCATAGGTATATATGTAAAAATTTGGTTAAAATCAGTTCCCTAAACTTTGTGAACACAAAATGCCATTACATCCTCCATAACATATTTATAATTGCTTACTAAAAGAAAGAAAATTTGATGTGTACCTGCTATGCTCCCGAAGTTATTCTCAGCCCTGGAAACGGATAAATGAACCATCATTACCATGACAACACATGATTTTCTTTTTTAAAAAAAGATTTATTTATTTTATTACAAAGTCAGATATACAGAGAGGAGGAGAGATACAGAGGAAGATCTTCAGTCCGATGATTCACTCCCCAAATGATCGCAACAGCCGGTACGCGCCGATCCAATGCTGGGAACCAGGAACCTCTTCTGGGTCTCCCATGCGGGTGCAGGGTCCCAATGCATTGGGCCGTCCTCGACAGCTTTCCCAAGCCACAAGCAGGGATGTGGATGGGAAGTGGAGCTGCCGGAATTAGAACCGGTGCCCATATGGGAACCCAAAGCATTCAAGGCAAGGACTTTAGCTGCTAGGCCACGCCGCCGGGCCCGACAACACATGATTTTCTTGCATAAATTCAATTTAGTGATACGAAAATCATTAAAAATATCTATGACATTCTGTTATTTAAAAATCTATTTGGTAAATATTAAACTTCTGAAATAAATGCATCATTGATACATTGTATTCATTTTTATGTTAATAGTTTATGCAGCAAGTAGATCAACCTGTGCACAGGAAAATCTGTGCTTGTGTGAGTGTGTGTGTGAACATGAGTGTGTGTGAACATGTGTGTGTGAACCTGAGTGTATATGTGTGCATGTGTTTGAATGTATCTGTGTGATACGCAGAAAAGACAACCTCCAAATTAAGCTGGTCTCATAATTGGTTAGTGAAAAGAATCATATCTTTTCTTGTTTAATGAGTTGTTTTGTGCAGTTGAAGAAATCTGTGAAGAATTTTGGGCCATTTGCTAGGATTCAATAAGGCCAAGTTGGTTTTATAATTATGTGATAATGTTGTCTCCTTGTGTGTCAGGTTCTCACAACGATTAGATTGTACTTGCTGGATTGAGTCTGTTACATCTTGCCTAATTTAATGAGTACAAATACCATCCCAAGTGAACCCTACAGCCCACATACAAGGCATTAGGTTCTTGGCATCTGCACCTTGTACTCAAATATCTGACCAGTTTTGTAATTCAGATTGTAGGCAACTGTCCTTTGTCTCCTCTTTCTGGCCTTCCTCCTTCTCCCTCTCCTTCGTTTTCACACTCCTCTCCACTCTCCCTTTCTCTGTGTGTTTATTTGAAAGCACAGCAAAATTCAATTTCCTCCATTAAAATTAATTTTGCTTTGTTCCTATGAATTCCTGTTTTTTGGGTGAAGTGGCATGTAGATAGCTATATGCAGATATATTTATATGTATATATGTTTGGTGATCATTTCTTGTGATTTATCAATATGTTGGAAATATTATCTTCCTTGTGTCTGTTGTTCAGTATATTTAAAATGTCTTGCTCAGTTCTTTTTGACCTCTTTAGAAGGAATTAATTATATTCAAGGTGCGATTTTGACATGTATTACCAAGGGACAGTCATTTGTTAGTAAAATTATTTGGCATTAAAAACGGATATAAAGAACGAACAAGAAAGAAGAAAACCCAGTGGGCATTTCTTGCATCTGTTGTAGTCCCTTGGGACCCAACAAAGCAAAAATGATAAACACTGGACCACTTTCCAAGAGTTCTAAATTGTATGCCATCAGACTCCAGGGGAACGCTAACTCTCTAGACATCTGTTGGGTTACAAATACAGCTTTCAGAGTGACTCCTAAATTAGGTGGGGGACAGCTTTACGACACACCGAATGAGAATCTTAAGAGAGTTGAAGTAATCTTGACTCGACTTGAGGAAAGCAGGGATACAGTTGACTTGTGTCAAAGGGCTGGGCGTAAAGAGAGTTGAGACAAAGGCAAGGAAAACCAGACGCAGCTGCTAGGATAAGGAGTATTGCACACAAATAAATCCATAAAATAAAACTTCTTGGAGTTTTAAAAAACTCCATCTGTGGAAAACCTTGATTATGTCATGAGAGAGGTTTGTGAGTGTTGATAATTAAATTGATATTCATCAACATATGCAGAGGGAGAAATAACTTACACATGTCTTTTAGAGAACATAGCAACTCAGAGCTGTTGTCAGCTGCACATTCTCGTATATTTGAGACAAAGGTTGGCAAAAGGCATGCTAGACATTATCAATGGCAGAGTTGTTAAAACATGTGATATGATAAAACAAATGGATTATTTATGTGCCATCGTTGAAATGGTTATGTTTATTCTTTAAAGTTTTACTTATTGATTTGAAAGAGTTACAGAGAGAGAGAGAGAGAGAGAGAGAGAGAGAGAGAGAGAGAGAGAGAGGTGGTCACAGCAACCAGAACTGGGCCAGGGAAAAGCTGGCAGCTTTGGAACTCACATACAAGTGTAGGGATCCATGGATGCGGGCGGTCCTCTGCTGCTTTCCCAAGCCGTTAGCAAGGAGCTGAATGGGAAGTGAGGTTGGCAAGACATGAACTGGTGTCCACATAAAATGCTGACGTCATGCGGCATGGCTTTTCCTTCTGCACCACAATGATGTGGTACATATACTCCATGAAAAACTTCTCAGCCTTTAAAAAGAATGAAATTCTACCATTTGCAACTGAATGGCCCCAATTAGAGACCATTATATTCAGTGAAATAAGTCATTCCCAAAGGACGTACACCATATATTCTCTCCGATGTAAGGCAACCTTCATGCCAAATACAAGATCAATAGCCCTTTCAGTACTGTTTTCGCTACATCCTGAGGGGATGGGGACGGGTGATATTTGTGTTTTCATTTTCATTCATTCAAAAAAGATTTTTTTCTTTCTTATAATTTCCACACTGACCCACACTGATCCACGGAAATTTGCTTCAAGGTTTCTAATTATTTTTCATTTTTTTTCAGCAACACATTGGTCATTCAGCAGCATGTTATTTAATTTTGTGTTGTAATTTTCTATTTTTCTCCCTGCTTTTGATTTGTTTTATGGATCCAAACGTGAAGATACAATGAAGTATGCATCTTTACTATCAAATAAAAGGTGGATTTCCAAAGAAACTGTTAAATATATTGTGACAATAGGATTCTGAACTCCCATGCCATTGTCCATGCCTACAATGTCAGATTACACTTGAAAAGCAGAATAATGGACTTATGACTGTTTATGACAGACTATACTATTGTATGAAGGGGGAGGAGATTTGGGGCGGGAGGAGGGAAATCCCAGAGCCTACGGAACTGTATTATAAAATAATCAAATAAATGAATATAAGAAAGTTTGTTTATGTGGTTCTTCTTTACCTGTCAGCTTCTCTTTTTGAGAGTGGTCAGCATGTGGTTGATGTCCAGCCCGTGGGGGGAGATTGCAGTGTTCAGCATGCTCTTTCCGTCCCTGGATACACACCAGGACTCTGAACTGCAGGAGGACACACCTGGACAGAGAAAGACCTTGGCTGCTGCCTGACATTCAGTCACTTAAAGTGAGTCTGACGATCAGGGTCACCCTGTGAACTCGATGGGGGAGAAATAATTCCTTCTATGTGTTCATGTATCTTAGTTGATTTTTATTTTTCTTTGCTAATTAATCTGGTTCTTGCATTAGAAGCTGACAGATGAAGAATATTCAATTATGTTTTAAAAATCGGTTCGTTCAATGACACTAACATAAAGCAGTTTTGTAATTAATTTACTTGTCATGTATATTGATTTTGGGTGTTGATCTTCAAATCAGTGAACATTTATTAGGGACTTTCTACTCTGCAAGCACTGTTCTTGGTATTGGAGATACAGCAGAGCCAGAAGGGAAGAAAGATTCCATAAGTGTCTTGAGTGTGTGTGTTTTCTCTTCTATGAGCTGGCACTTAAAGGAAGGGTGTGAACAGTGATGTCAAGGGGTTTGCATGGTTTATGGTCTTCACTCCTCACATAGCGTTTTGTTTTTTTATACAGTGTTTTTCATTTACATTTTCCTTCAATATGTGGTCTGTAATACTGTTCCATGTCTGATTACTGCATAAATAATTATTCTGAGAAGCAGCCCCAAACCGTAGATATTTTAGTTAACTCTCTTGAAAAGATAATAGGAATTCAAAATAATGTGTAATACTATAGATTTATTAGAAGACACTATTAGAACACAGACACTATTGTCATAGAATGACAAAAAGGTTTAAATGGGAACCATTTGCTAAAGTTACCTTTGTACCTGAGTGAACTGATCCAAAGATGCAAAAGCAAATGACTGAATATTTATGACATTGAGTTCTATTTGTTTATCTATTTATCAAGTACCTACTGAGCTTCTATTACATGAATTATGTGGGTAAGCACTCTATGCATGTGAAATGGATAGTAAAGCCTTCACTTCTAGCTGTCATTTAGTACTTATATAGAACCCAAATACAAAAATTCAGATGATTCTCATATGAACAAGATCTACTTTTAACATAAGTAGTATAGAAAATATTAAGGAGGCTCTTCAAAAAATTAAAAATAGAGCTCCTGTTAGAGCTAACCATGCCCGTTCTGGGTAAAAACCCAAAGGAAATCCAATCAGGTTGTTGAAGAGACATCTGCCCGTCATGTTTACACTCTTTGTAATGGTGCTGCTGAGAGTCCTACCTAGGGGTCCATCCATTGATTAGACAGAGAAAAGGAGACATGTATACACAGAAAATATCCGTGGGTCACTTGTGTTGAAGTCTAGAACTTGCTACCCTCCTAAGGTGGACAGTCTTTGGAGGAATTCAGCAGTAACATCACTTCCACTTCTTATCCATTCTTCTGGTGGGGCGGCATCACCGGTAATCCCTATGACGCAGTCTGGCCTGACTTGGCAGGAATCACAGCATGACGAGTGCTTTCCAGCTGGGGCCTCTTAGATGCTGCAAATGGTAGCTGTAGTGCTCTTGGCAAAGACATTTGTCAAAATACGTTTTCTGTGTTATTAAGGAAGTGAAATCATCTATGAGAATTTAGCAATCGGTTGTTCACTAATTGATTTGGGGACATGAGAACTTAGAAAGCAAATGGAATGTTCTATGCTATTTAAGTTCCATAAGTCAATAGCATTAAGAATTAGAAAGAAATTCGATAGAATTCATTTGTACATTAAAATTTTGCCTCAACATTATGCATTTTATACTCATGCTAATACTCTCACAAGTTAGAATATTTCTGTTATACGTTACTTAAAGTTTATTCATAATATTTATTGAAGTCAGGATAGGAGGGAAAGTGCTGATTTTGCTAAAAAGATATAATTTATTCAAGATGTAGATATACGGAAAATGATCTAGTTTACTCAAAAATAAAGTATATAAATTTCAATAAGGTGAGTAGTATTCCATGGAGTAGATGAACCATAGCTTTCTTATCCAATCCTCTGTTGATGGGCATTTTGGCTGCTTCCATGTTTTTGCAATTACTGATTGTGCTGCTATGAACATAGGAGTGCATGTTGGTTTCTCATAAAACAAGTGTTCTGGATATATTCCTAGGAGTGCTATTGCTGGGTCATACGGTATGTTGTATTTGAGTTGTTTGAATGTTCTCCATACTGATTTCCATAGAGGCTGTACCAGCCTGCAGCCCCACCAGCAGTGGAGTAGGGTTCCCTTTTCCCCGCAACCTCGCCAACAAGTGTCGTTGGTGCTTTTATTCATGTGGGCCAGTCTTACTGGCGTTAGGTGGTACCTCATTGATGTTTTAAATGGGCCAAACTGGAAACCATAATGCTAAGGGAAATGAGCCAATCCCAAAAGGTTAAATACCACATGTTTGCCTTAATTTGATATGATGTTATGTATAACAAGTTATGTTATGAATGTTATATGTTGTGTATAAACCAAAATTGAAATGTCAATGAGGTGGTCACAGAAGGTGGATAAGAAATCGCATTTACTTTTACCATATTGGTTACTCATTACTATGTCAATTAATTCCATAATGATGTAAATTTTTGCTGATGGTATGTTGGAGCTTTTAATTGATCAGGATGATACTCTGCTGGCTCTGTCTTCAGACCAGAGAGGGTATACCTAAGAAGCCATTGAACTTGACTAGACAATAAGATGCTGGACTCTATGTTTGGTATATGCTTGCAATGGGGGAATCTCAACTGAACTTGAACTGTGGTTATGCAACAAGGTGGAGGAATCCACCATGGTGGGAGGGTTTGGGGAGGGGTGGGGAGAATCCCAGTACCTATGAAACTGTGTCACATAATACAATGTAATTAATGAATTTAAAATAAAATTAAAAAAAAATAATTTCAATAAGGGAGTGAACTTGCTATCGCCTCTTTTTGTTTCAACAGAAGAATTTCTTAAAGATTACATCAGTGCTTGCCTACTCCGCCCATTCATTTAGCTCAGATCATTCTATTGTTTTTTTTACTTTCCATTTCTAATTTTTGTGCCTTGATGAGAACAATTACCAATTAGCATAACATTAGAAAGTTAAGTTGTAGTCTTGTAACTTTATATCAGTCTCTTTCATGTGCATTTTTAAATAAGTCTGACTAAATATTACTTGAAACAATCACGCTTTGTAAAAATATGCCTCTTGCATCATTTGTTGTCAGTTAATGCTCTTGTAAAGTTTGTATTTGTTATTTAAATTTATCATATTAGTTGTCAAAATAGTGCTTAATGAAGCAAGTATGTTTGTTCAGAGAAAATGAATGTTTCCTATTTGATTAACCGTTGTTTTAAAATGTGCTGATGAAAGCAAGTTTGTTACATTTCAATTGGTTAATCTGCATGTTACCAACTCTTACAAGAAAATTAAAGTATGTGCCTATATTCACAAATGTGGCAATGACTCATCTAAAAGCCAACTGGTGTGAGTTTTTTCAGCTTGATATATAATTGAAGTTAAAATCCTTAAGAAAATTGAAAAATATAATAAATAAAATCCATGAAAATATCATTTGTTAGGATTGAAAATGCCTTGGCATATGGTCCATTTATTCATAGAAACTCACCCTTGTATCAGTGCTTGAATGGACTGACCTTCTGTGTGACCTTCAGTAACATAGTGGTTTATATGGTCATGGCTCTTAGATTTGCTCTATATGTTGATTGATATTTCATATCTTTTTTTTTCCAGTTTATTTTTTTTATTATGTCAATTAATGCCATAATGTTGTAAATGGTTGTAAATATTATGTTGGGTTTTTTACTTGATTGGGATGATATTTCATATCTTTACCTACTGATACAGGCTTTTGGTTTTCAAATATAAAATTGCCTTACATCAGAAGATTCATATGCACATATGCCCAAAGTTGTGTGTGATTCAGTCCATATATTGAAGATATTGAGGACAATTATCAGAACAATGTAATTTGTAAATATGAATATATGTACTCTTATTAGTTTACATGCTGTTCTTAGGAGGAAGTGCTGTTGTGTGATCATAGCCACAGAGGTCATGGAAATGGAGTTGTCAGTGCTGTGAGATATACCAAGAGCCCCAGTGTAGACATTGAACATGTAGGAAGGAGGTCAGGGTGACAAAGAGGACAGGCAAGACTCTGTGGAGAATCATGCCAGATGCCTAGGTCTGGAGTCAAGATGGGATGAACCTGAATGGTCCTCTGTTGCCACTGTCTCTGGGTCTCAACAGGGTCTTAACCTGCCAAATATGTGGCTTGATCCCATAACTGCCCTGTTGTTTATTTATTCATTGGGGCTTGGCAGTGGTACAGCACAGAGGAAAATCATTAAGACATGGGCATTGCAAAACAGGAGGGACATGCCAAGAACACAGCTATGAGATGAGAAAGAGAAGAAAGATACCCAGTTTGAGAGAAGCCTCCTGAAGGAATGTTAAGAGTTAAAGGAAACTGTGAGAGAGCAAAAAGCAGGAAAGGAAAAGTACCTGGAGTTGGGAAACCTCAGTTCTACAGACCTGCTGCTAGTCTGCTGGGTGATCCTGCACCATGTAAAGGAGTCTTTCTTGGGCCGTTTTGTCATTTACAGTGCATCCCTTTTATGCTGCTGTGTGATAAACTGTCACTGACTGAGTGACTTAAGACGGCAAGAGCAGTCTCACAGCTCTGAGTGATGGAGATGCGGCAGGATGCTGGGTTAAGTTGTTTAGAACTGGAGGCCTGCTCTCAGGTCCTAGAGCATGCTGCTTAGCTGGGTTGGGTTTCTCTTCCAGGCTCAGGTTGTTAGTGACATTTCCCTAGCACCTGTCGGTTCCTGTTTTTCTTCCAGCTGCTGGGCACTGCTCTCAGTTTGTAGTGGCAGCCCACAGCTCCTGCCATGTGACCCCATCAACAATGCCTGACTTTGATTTTTTTCCAAGTTCAACAAGTTTGGTTATTCTGTTCTGTGGTCGTGTCCATGCTTTTAAAGGGCTCATGTGGGTAGCCCAAAGATACTGAGGTAATCTTGCTTCTTTTGGAGCCAACTGATTTGGGCTCTTTGTTTTAAAGATTTGTTTATTTTTATTGGAAAATAAGATATACAGAGAGGAGAGACAGAGAAAAATCTTCCATATGCTGATTCATTTCCAAAATGGCCACAATGGCTAGATCTGAGCTGAACTGAAGTTACGTTTCAGGCGCCAGGAGCCTCTTCTGGGTCTCCCACATGGCTGCAGGCTCCCAGAGCCTTGGGTTGTCCTCTCCTGCTTTCCCAGGCCACAAGCTGGAAGCTGCATGGGAAGTCGAGCAGTAGGGACATGAAGTAGTACCCATATGGGATACCAGAACTTGCAAGTGGAAGATGAACCAACTGAGCTATGACACTGGCCCCAGGCCGACTGATTTTATTGTGAAATGAAAACATCTTGCCCTTGAAGTCAGATGAATGGCACAGGAATGTTTTATGCATCGGAGAGAACGAATGAGGCTTGTGTGTGGACCAAGATGAGAGAGGCAGGAATATTTTCACACAGCACATTTTTGTAGTCTTGAAACAGAAAGGCAAAACAAAAGGCCTGAAAGCCCAGCTAGCTAAACAAGAGTTGGATGCTTATTTTCTTAGATTGTGAGGCAGTTGTCTTAGAGATGACATACTCTGTTTTCTACAAATGCACATACTTCCATAAATTTTCCCCAGAAAATGATGGCTTGTTTTTGCAAATCCAATTTGTGTGCAGACATTGATTCTTAGAAAAGTAAAGAAACATGGATATCTACTCATTTAATATTTAAAACACCAAGCAGCAGAAGGAGGAGTGCAAAGTTCTTTTAGCAGAGAGGGAAATGCGTTACATTATTCCTGCCATGTAAGGAGGACAGTACGTTCAGTACGTCCCTGTTAGTCATTTTCTCTTGGCACTGATGGTGCATCATTTTCTTTCCCTCAGCCAAATGGAAATGTGAGATGAGAAGACAGATTTCCTTTTCCATATTGCTTGGTAGCAATCCTTCCGTCCTCCCTTTCTCGCTTCCCAGCTCCACTCCCTTCCCCAAACACATCTCCACTCCTTTCCTTTCACCTCTTCTTTCCTCCCCACCCCCTTCCTTCCAAATCTGATGCATGTTTCTTTTCTCCATGCTGTATCTCTAGGTTATTATATAACAACATAAACACATCTAATAAATGCAATGGTTAAGACAATTGGTAAAAGCAGATATAATCACCGTTTCCTCTGAATTGTTAATAGAGAAGCAGGTGAAGTTACACTTAAGCACTAAAAACTTCCTCATCTGGTGTTCCAGGAGAGTCTTGATGTGAGGAGAGGATGGTTGCAACAGTTGGCTGCAATGATGAGTTTCAATGTTGATAAATAAAGAGAGAGCGAGGGCCAGCTTCCAAAAATGCCAAACCTGGGACGGAGAGTGGAGGCACAGAGATGGAAAGGGAGGCCAAGATGGATAGGTGTGAGAACATGTGCATGTGTACATGTGTGCGTATGCATGAATAGAGAACGTATGAGTGATTCACTATCTAATGGATTATAAGCACACATTTATCACATCAAAATGGCTAAAATGATTGTAGGGGCATAACCTTATGAACACAAATTGATTCAAGACATTAAGCTCTGTATATAACAAGTTAACTCAGAGTTATATTTTCATGGTTTCTAATTGCTTATAGTTAGTGTCTGCAATCCTATTTATGTCCAATTAATTTCAAGATGAGTGGTCTTTAAAAGTGTCATGAAGATTTATGCATGAGCTTAATATATTTCTCACAAAAATATATCTTCTAGTTCCATTTTCTACAAACATCTTGGAGTGCCCTTATGATTTTTCATATTATACTTCATTTTTTTCGATTGATGTGATCCATCTTTATTCATGTTGTCATTAATGGCTGTTAAACACCTAATTACAGGCGTGATAACTATGGACAATCCCATGTGTATGTGTTAAAAGAGTGGTTTATTATCTACTGCTTGATAATCATACCATAAGGATGAATTCTTCTCTTTTGGAAATTTATCATTAGAGAGAAACCAAACACGACTTGTGACGTTCTTTCCAATATTCATGTGTCAATCCCTTATCAGGTATTTGTGCTAATCAACTCTCTTTGGATGCCTATGAATGTTTCCTACAAACATACACACACACAAAGAACAATATTGTTTTCTACCAATATATCTCTTTTTCTTTTTATGATCTGTATCTCAGTGCCCAAACGAGTTGAGTTGATGAATAAGAATGGTCAAGGCTGCCCTTGTAGGTCAAAGCAAATATTAGCTGTAAAATATGCAGCTTGGGTACCAAGCAATTGCAGCCACGTTCCAGCTGCTAGCATTTCCCAATTCATCATTTTCAATGCAAAAACATAAAACAGACCAGAGACACGATCATTTGTCAAAACTTTCCCTCACACTTGCATGCGGATGAGATGTGCACACGCTATGCCCATTTTTCTTGTTGCATTTTCAAATAAGACTTCTCAGGCACCTACGTCTGCCTCAGGATTTTGGATAGCTTGGCAGACTTTTGGGTAGAAAGTATGCTGTCTCTATGTATTCATTTGTTGGTTTATTTTTACTTTCTTCATGGACTCATATTTTCTAAAGATGGGTGGTTCTATAATACAATAAACTTAGATTTGTATATTTTAAATGAATAAAATTATTCACAAATTTCTTCTCTTCACATCCTGTCATTTTAAAGAGGCTTGTTAAGCGACTGAGGAACCCAACTGCTGTGATCTTGATTGGGGTGCAAGGCTGTGAGGACAAACATGGGGCCCAACCACAAGGACATTTCTGTCTGGAGGAATTGTCTTGCTTTCAGTTATCTGGTATACAGAATGTTTGATTTACACTTTGGGGCATCCTCCTCCAAACAGGAGGTATTCTATGGCTTATGCAGAAACTGCTCAGCACTGTCATTTTATAGCATTTAAGTGTCACTTATTGAATACATAAGGTTGATCTGGGTTAGTGCCTTAGTGCATAATGATGTGGGAGTGGAAGGGCTTTAGGCCCCTGTAGGAGGGCTCTGAGTACTTTCATGGGTATCCAGAAGTGACAGACACCAGGAGGGGTTCTGGGATTTCTTCTTGCAGTCGCTTTAGAGAAGTCCAACTATTCACTGTTTTTACATTCATTTTCCAAATCGGAAGTTTCTGAATAGCAACAAAACATTCTGACGAGGGAAAAACAACAACAGAAAAAAAAAATCAAGGCTTTGAAAATGATTCACTGGTGCCATACCATCACTGTCAAATGTCAGCATGCAATATGGACTTGAAAACTTGTAGGCACTCGATGGTGGACAGTTGGGGCTGACACATCTATTTCTGTGCAGGTGAATTCTGAATGAACCCCAGGGGTGCTATTACACATACTAGTTTGGAACTGGTGTTGTGAATAGAGTTTGAACTTGAAAACATAGACAGGTGTTTAGTGATTGATTCCCAATTACACCATCTCCTGTGGCATCTCCGTTTCATAGGCTGTGTATTCATAATTGACAGAGCTGGGTTATTTTAGATTTGGGGACCTCCTCTGCTGATGACACTCTTCCAATGTATCCCATGTTCCTGGGAACAGTGATTTCCAGACCAGTTACAGGTGGCCCTGTGCATCACGCGTCCGCCACCACGACGCAGCCTTGAGAGTCCTCAGCTTCCTCGATGCCTGCATTTCCTTCACAATACTGACGTACTGACTGCTTCCCTTCTTTCTCGAAGTGAGCTCCAACGAAGGCATTTGTATTCATTTCTCTTGAATCACTTGGCCTGTGGTGACCTATGCGTATCTATCTGTGTTATGGAGAAAAAGTCACTGTTATTCTGTTCTTTTTACTTAAAGATGGTTGTTTTCTTTAAAGTTTGTTACCTTAATCAAACAAGAGAATGTTATTAAATAAAATGGTCAGTTTTGGTTTGCATTGTCATAGTAGCCCAAAATTATAATATAGTGGAAATATGGTCTGTAAGCTTTCTACTTTTGACTTGTTGAATATTATGATTAGTGCAATTAAGCCTATGATTATAGAGTGATTAAAATGATGACTGTACAAATATTGCTGAAGAGAGTAAAGGGAGGAATGAGTATGGGGAAAAAGTATTTGTCTCTTGGAGCTGTGCCTACGGGATCATGGAATCTGTTCTCTTCATATTGATAAAAACACTAGGTAATCCCAAAAGGTTAAATACCACATGTTTGCCTTAATTTAAGATGATATGATGTTATGTATAACATGCTATATTATGTATGTTATATGTTGTGTATAAACTAAAATTGAAATGTCAATGAGGTGGTCACAGAAGGTGGTTAAGAACTCGCATTTACTTTTAACATATTGGTTACTCATTACTATGTCAATTAATTCCATAATGATGTAAATTGTTGCAGATGGTATGTTGGAGCTTTTAATTGACTGGGATGATACTCTGCTGGCTCTGTCTTCAGACCAGAGAGGGTATACCTAAGAAGCCGTTGAACTTGACTGGACAATAAGATGCTGGAGTCTATGTTTGGTATAAGCTTGCAATGGGGGAATCTCAACTGATCTTGAACTGTGGTTATGCAACAAGGTGGAGGAATCTACCCATGGTGGGAGGGTTTGGGGAGGAGTGGGGAGAATCCAAGTACCTATGAAACTGTGTCACATAGTACAATGTAATTAATGAATTAAAAATAATAAATAATAAAAAAACACTAGGTAACAGTGTTTTAAATAAATGTATACATAAATTTTTATGTAAATGTAAATTGGTTTCTAAGAGTTTATTTCCATAAAAACATATTCAAAGAATAGTGAGAAATTTAGTGAAATTACAAAGCTTTGTATCAAAAATGAAAAACTTCTCCTAGCTCCAATTGCTCACACATTTCTCCTCCGATGCCAAGAAGCAGTTCTTTGCTCCTATCTTTCTCATTGGTACCCTCAACTTTTGCATGACTTATACACCTTGCACTAGCAACTCCACACTCTTTGCACAGTAAATCAACCTGAGCTGTCATCATTTCGGGTTTTATGTCTATATTTGTTGTGACAACTTTATATATGGGACATTGAAGACTGTGGTGGGAGACAGGGAGACATTAATTTTTGTTTGGTTCTAGCAACACAACCTAATGTTTACCAACACACCTCACACAAATGCCTACAGGAAATGTTCATTGGGTTTGTTATTATTCATTCCCTGGTGTGCTCTGATTTTTGCTGCATCCAAAAGCTCAGTACTTTAGTGTTTCAATCCACGGCAGAACTCAGGTGGAATGCTAAGGGTGGGCAAGTACCAAGCAGGTGCAGTAATCAAGGAATACAGCTTAATTAGGAATGTTGGCACACAGCTTGTTTGCAATAGTAGCCAACAGCCATACTTAAAAATCAAAACACTGTAACAGGATGCAGTTCCATTTCCCCATATCATGCATATAGTATGCAGCATCATAAACATTATTGGTCCCTTGATCCGTTCAGTTTCATTATCAATAATAAGGACCTTCTTTATCTTTTTTTTTAGCTGCACAATCCTTTCTCAGTGCTTTATTTCAGTGTCTATAGAGCCAAATCTTTACTGATGGGTTATACCTAATCTCTTGCTGCAATGCATAGTGCTGTCATGCATAACAAGCAGTCAGTAGGTGAGAACACCTGTCTCCTAGTGGGGATTTTTCAGCAAGAAGTGTCATATCAGTCTTTGCTCTTCTCTTCTTAACCCATTTCTCGTCTTTCAATAGTGCTTAGCGAACTTTCATACAATAAAACCAACCTAAAATGCCCAAAATGCATATCCTCTGGGGCACCATTTAAGGCATTTTCCATGTTCATGATCCCAGTCTTCCTTTGGTTTCTGTCATTCTCATTTTTGCTCTCTCCTTCTCCGTCTCTGTCTGCTGGTCTCTCTTACTGATCTGTTCTTCACAGCTCCAACCACATCTGAAGTGATGGATGTTAATGAGTTCCAAGTCCCTTATACTGTCAGTATCATCAACAGATTATTTTCCAAAAATCATTAGGGCTGTGAAATATAATCAAAATTAGCTGCATTTTTTGCAATTTATTGACAAACACCTTGTCTTTTCATAAAGTGGAGAATGGAAACTGAGTGGTTTCAGAGCATTCTCTGCGAGCTCATTGAGTAAGCTATCAGCAAGGCACTCTGTTAGGTTTATAGTGGGAAGAAAGATCAAAAGACAAATGAGGATAGGAGACCCTTTCTTTTCAGCCACAGATATTCAGAATGGAATATTCTCTCTTCCCGAAACAGGTTCCTCCAAATTTCAAAGCTTCGCATTAAACAATTTTGTGCCACTAGATGCCCCCAAATTCTAACATATTCAGAATCATTGAACAATAATCAAATTTTCCACACATGTTCACTTTCCATATTGTCACACTATTCCTGGAACAATTTTTGCACTTTCACTAGTTTTATACTATTTTGGATGGGATTTTTTCTTAAAATGCATTCTATAGGCCAGTATTGTGATGTGGCATGTGAAGACACCTGGGATATTGGCATCCAAAATGTTCACTCTTGTTCTGGGAGAAAAATAGCAGAAGCCAGCTCAGTGCTTGGTCCTGTGTCACCTCTCTGGAAGACTCAAGTAAAGCTCATGGCTTCAGTCTGGCTTTGCTTCAGCAGTTATGGCTATTTGGGTAGTAAGTAGGGGAATGCAACAGGCTGTCTCTCCTCTCTCCCTCACAAAGACAAAAATTAACAAATAAATAATGAAGGATAATGCAGATGTTTCTAACTTTAAAAGATAACTTAGTGTAATATGCTCTGTTATTTCCTAAGAAAAGCCTAAGAAGTCAAGGCTATTTATAAAGTTCCAAGAAACAATAACGTCCCAGTATTTGACCATTTCCACGCTTTCTGTGGTCTGCTCAGCTTCTGCTTTCCTTTCATAATAATTTTCTTCTTTATTGTTGTACACATCTTAACAATTCATTTGGTGAAATTTCCCTTATTTTCTTTCTACTTTGCCATATAAGTGCCTCTTTTGTTATCATTAGGATTAGAATATAGTGTTCTTGGCCGATTGTCAACTTCCTTACTTGTGGGATAGCACTTTGCTTTTCCTGGGTTCTGGTGTTCATTCGGAGAGGTCTATTCTCCCATGGAAGTGTCCTTTCTCTGTCAGTGGTTGCTGAAGTATTTTCTCTGTGTTACTCTACAGCACAGCACGGCTTGTCCGAGCCTCTCTTTCCTTTCTTTCCTGTGTGCAGTGTTACTTCTTCCTCTTCTGTTGAACTCTTCCCAATGATTTAGCATTGGTTTGGCGTGTGTAACATTCTTTGATTCTCTTTAATTCTCATCCATATTTTTAAAGCTTAATTTCCCTTTGGGGTGCATCTGTATGACTTGTTATTTAGATATCTGTTTCTCAAGTATTTTTTTCTCTTGTCTATTCTACTGTTTGAACATCTCCATTGTTTCTAAATGAAATAATACTGTTATGTTATGATTTTAAAGCTAGAGCTAGACAGAGAGAAAGAGCATTGCTAGGGATCAAGCTACTGATGGAGAGAAATCTTCTATCTCTGTTGGTTCACTCTCCAAACACTAACAAAGGCTGGGTATGGGCAACGAAGCTGGAATCCTGAGGAGTCAAGATTGAAACTCAGGTGCTGGCACAAATAATGCTGAGTCCTGAGCAACTTTTTATCTCCTGGACTTCTTTGTTTTAAAGCTTATTCTTAAGATATTTATGATTGTCTTCTGTTACTTAGCATATTTCTGTAATATCCTGAGCATGCAAATGTCACATTTGGTGTCTTATAATTCCAACACTGCTCCTGAGGTTGTGTTGAGAGCCCTGAGGCTATTCGCTTTCTGTGAGTGAATGCACAGAGGTCTGTGTCAATTCATCTGTTTCCATAGGATCATCTCAGTGCAAACACAGACATTTCCCATCGCCCTCAGAGATTCTGTGTGTTATGTGCAGATCTTTCCCTCTTCTGCCCTTCGTACTAGGCAATTTTGTTTCCAGCAAATAAACAGTTCTTTATTTTTATGTAAATGGAACCATATGTTACATATTCACTCAAGTCTTGCTTATTTTACGCTGCATAAAGTTTCTGACATTGATCTGCGTTCTACATGCAACTGCAATTTGTTCCTTTTCACAAGCACATAGCATTCCACTATAGGGACTTAACTGACATTAGCTGCTTAGGCAGTCTGTGAGAGGCCTTTGGATTACTCATGATTACACGACAAGATCTGTTATGAATGTGTATGTATAAATCTTCACATAAAGCATTTTCACTTGTCTTTACATACATTTTCAAACATTTGTTCTATATTATACTATTTATAGTGTCTTTAATTTGCAAAAGTATTATTTCTGTATCTTGATTTTTCATATTTGTAATGGGTTAATTTATTGATTTTCCTCTTCTGGGGACTACACAATGGTTCACTTAGCTACTGCTCCACCTACAACCCATATGGGTGCTGCTTCATGCCCCAGCTGCTCCATTCCCCATTCAGCTCCCTGCTTGTGGCCTGGGAAAGCATTGGAGGATAGTCCAAAGACTGGGGACCCTGCACCTATGTACGAGAACTGGAAGAGGCTGCTACCTCCTGCCTTCAGCTCGGTTCAGCTCTGACCATTGCAGTCATCTGCAGAGTGAACCAGCAGATGGAAACTCTTTCTCTCTGTGTCTGTAAATCTGCCTTTCTAATAAAAATTAATAAATCTAAAAAAAAAAGAATTTTATTGTTTTAAAGTCTGGAAAAGTTCAAGCTGTGAATAGTGTGAGGTTTAGCTTTTGCTGAGCCGGTTAAGCCACACACATTTCTCGATGCTTCCTTCCAGAAATTTTAGTTTTAGGCTTTATGATAGGATCTATGCTTGATTTTTGGTTAATTTTTTATTTTATTCTATAGTATATCCTTAATAACTTAATATTTTTTTGCAGCTGCTGTTTTTGAGCAATTTGACTTCAATTGAATTTCCATGGTTTCTGGTGCTTGAAGCAACTTGTGCTCCTGAAAGTTTACAGTTGGCATCCAGCCGTCAGTCCGCTATGTGCTTCTCTGTAGCCCTTCCCCTTTGCTTCCCTTCAGAAATCCAACCAGACACAGGAAGCTAAGGAAATCCTTCCAAGCCACACTGCTGCTTTTAGTCTCATTTTCTTTGCTCCACCGTAGGTCCTTGCAGTTTTATTCCTGCAAGTTCCTTAATTATTCATTCTGCAGCCTGAGCTACAACTAATCCTAGTCAGTGAATATTTTATTTCAGACATTATAGTTTACACCTCTGAAAATTTGATTTATTTTTTTACAAATGTCTCCCCTGTCTTGCCTAGTCTATTCAATGTGTCACTTCCCTGTCAATTCCAATTTATTGACTTTGCATTAAAATTCATATTTTAGCCTTAATGCACACGTTTGCCTTACATGTCAGTCACACCATCTACCATGGAGGTTCTGTATAAGTAGTTATTTCTGCAAGCATTAGCTTTATTCTTGGGATATGGTTAAATTGCTTAAGAAGCTCTTAATCATTTTGGGTCCTGTGTTAAGCATTGCTGGGAGGCAGTGGCGCAGTGTTTGCTGTATGGCTAATTTTGCCTGATTACTGAGGGAAAGCTGTGGTGATTACCTGTCCTGGTGCCCCATGAATTATTACGTGTTCTGATCTGATGAGGGAAGCATGGATTATTTCCGGTGTGTGTGAGCTAAGATTTCTTTCCTCCAACACTTTCTGGTGATTATTTCCTTAACTTGTAGATTCCAGTGATGTCTGTGCTGATTTGAATTCATCCTCAGCCTCAAGGTTACTCTTGTCTCAGTATTCACCTACTTAATTCAGAATGCAAAGTCAGTCATCAGTCACACTTCCGTTCCCTCGAATGTGATGGGCAGTTCTTCCAGGTCACTTCCGGCGCTTCCCTGGTCTCGCAGTCAGCAGTTGGTGCTGTGTTCAGACGGGATCTCTTGGTACTGATGCTACTTGGAGAGTGTGGAGTTACCTTGGACATGCATGTTGAGGATTATCAACCACTTGGGTATTTTCAGTCATAAATTCTTTAAATATGTATTTAAAATTTTAAATCATCCTTTTTATTTATTGGGGGGGGGGGAGAGAAAGCATGAGGGATTGGAAGCCCACCCATTTGCTAGCTTGCTTTCCAAATGCCAGCACTGGCAGAGTCAGGAGCCACGAACTCCATCCGTGTCACTCATTGCATGGTTGAGACTTAGCTTTTTGAACTATACCAGGGAGTATGTTAGTAGGAAACTGGAATTAGAAGCAGCATCCCAATGGGAATGCTGACCTCTGAAGTGGAATGTGAGCCACTATGTCGACAGCTGACCTCACACATTGCGGCTTCGTGGTCTCCCTGCTGCTTTTCTACACAATTTAATAAGCACACTGATAAACCTGCAAAGGATGTACACTCAGCCTCAAGTCAGGTTGGCCCCTCAACTCTGCTCCGCCCTGCCCTGATCCAACTTATTCTTATATACTGAAGATCTGTAGAATAAGAGAAACCCTGTAAAGCTCATGGGCCCACCACCTTTTACCGAAAGCTCTTCTAGCCCGTCACGCATTAAAAAAATTTCAACTCTGCATTTCAGTTGAGAAGCTTTACTTAGTTCTGTTTGAATGTTTCTTATTTCTCTTCCCACCACACCCCTGCTTTTCACGTCCTTTATCAACACGTGGAGCTTATTTCTAGTTGCTCGTTTTGCTCTGCTAACTCCATCACCCTGTCACTCGAGGCTGTTTCTGTAGATCAGTTTACTACTGCTTGTGAAGTATATCATTCCATGTCTTTGCATGCCTCGTAAATTTTGATTGGAGCCAGGCATGGAGAATTTTATGTTGTTTCCGTGTTGTGTTTCATTAATACACTGTCAGAGTTTATTCTTGGCATGTGCTTAATTAACGTATAATTCTTTCAATACTTTCTTTTTAGATTTCATAGGCTAGGTCCAGAGAAGTCTTCGGTCGAAGGATGAATTTATTTCTCTAGCTAGGCTATAACTATACTTCTGTAGAACTCTAGTCAAAGGCATTAAGACCCTACTGTGTAGCCTGCAAAGCATTTCTGAAGAATTGGAGTCTCAGTTCCGCCTGTGTCTCTCTTAAGGTTATTCTATTTTAGTTAGTTTATTCTCATGTGTACGCATTGGTTCCCTATGCTGAGGTTCAGAGCTGCCCTGGGAGCTCTCTGTTCTGGCTGTTTTGCTCCTGTGTTCCAGTTCCACCTGTTAACACATTGAGACCACCTGGCTGGGTTACTGGCCCCTTGTTCACTGTAACTTAGAAACCGTGTTCTGTGCAGTAAACTTCTGTAAATGTAGGACTCACCTACTAATTCAGGGTTCTTTCTCTTTGGTCAGCAGCTTGAACATATTCAATATATTCAATATATATTTGTTACTTGATGATAGTTAACAAATACAGTCACTGTTTATCTTGGCAGAATGTGGAAGTCACATCATCAGACTACCTCAGATCCTGAGGAGAAATATTATTTTTTCATGTTATACACTTATTATATTGCACGCTATGTATTTGTATTATGAAATGTTTCTGTAACAACATTATAGTTTTAGGTTTTAGGTTTAAGTGCATAGACATTTTTAAATACTAAGAATTTATAAATTATATTTTATATATTTGGAAAATAATTAAACATCCAAAAATATTATGGGTATCATTTAGTATTTAAATAAATATAATATATCATATATATATACTTGACATGTTTGGGTAATGCATATTTGTGATTTTTGTGTTTTATATTTTTTACATTACAATTTCCAGTGGCTCTCCTGATGATTTGAATATCTTTGGTTGTCATTCTTCAACGCGGAAAACTTCCTTTGCTATTCCTTTTAGGGCAGTTATGGAGGGGCAAGTTCTCTTTATCTTAGAATATGTCTATTTCACCACCTTTCCTAAGCCATAGTTTGGGTGTGCATGACTCAGGGTAAATGTGTTTGTATTCATCTTACTGCTTAGGTGATCTAGTGTATGAATACATATCCCCAAATATGGAGGTTGAAAGCCATCACAGAGAATTTTTTTACTGCTCCATTTTATTTCTCTCTGTCTTTCTCTGGTTACACTTAGGTTGCACTCTGTTTTTTTCACAGGCATCTGTTATTTTTGGAATCCTTTCTGTCTCTGCATTATCGCATGGTCAGGTTCACTGACCTTTCTGCTGTCATTATCAGTCATTCCTAGACTCAATGACTTCTAAAAATCCAAATAGTGTTTATTTGGAGTTTGCATTTGTGGGTAGAGAGTCACACTAATATATTTTTCTACATATTTTTGGGATCCTCTAAGTTTTTATTCTTTTGCCCAACCGTGTAAGATCACAATGACTATTTATTGTCGTTGCATGATAGTTCAAATATCTTGATCTCCAGAGTTAATTATGTTTTCACTTGAGCCTGTGCTGGAGATATTCTGGCTCTGTGTGTTCCATGCAGTGGTGGTCTGTGGTTGTTTTGCAGCAGTGATCTGCACTTTGCAATGTTCTTTGTTTGTCTTGGCCATGCTCATATTGCATGTTCCGCTGTGTGCTATATTGCATTGCGGGTCCGTCCGTGGTCCTGTACTCAAGTGGAATTCACGCACAAGACTGTCCTTCTCTTGACTCCCTCATGCAGCCCTGCTGGCCCTGGGTCCACTCTGTGACTGTTTCAAGAAGAAATAGTACAGAATTTCTCACAGACTCCAAAACTCTGCTTCCTTCATGACCATACCCGTGGTCAGGCAGATGTTGCAACAGTGGAGACTCAGCCTTTTTGATTGCTTACTTTAAGATTTAACCTCCCTGAAATCATGCCTCCTTTTTTTATTGTCCCCATAGGACTCAAAATCATTGCATTTTCTTTTGTTCTTTTGCCTGCAGTTTGTCATTGTCCTCTGAAGACAGGCCCTCAGGCCGATTTCCTAGGGATTTCTTCATGCGCATCGGAAGTTAACTCCATCCTACTGGATATTAAGGTGAATTATTTCAGCAAAAATATTGTTACTGCTGAGTGTCTGATATCCTCTAACTTTGTATCACATTAAACTTCTTGCCCCATTTTCTAAATGTATATATTACATTGAGTGTGGGGTCATGTATAGGAATCTACAGGATTTTCCCAAGGGTAAGCTTGGTTAGTTCTTACCAATTTGAGTTTAAAAATGTGTTCTGCTTTCCTCATTGTTCTGCATTTTCATGTATTTATTTATTTATTTATTTATTAGATTCCCCTTTATTCTAAGTCATTTGAACATCTCTCCTCAGTGGAGAGAAACTACAGACATACGCAGGGCACACTCTGGATAAAGTCAGAACTGTCCTGCTGGATTCATGGTTCCCTGTTTTGCCATCTGCAAATAACTCATTTTGCCTCCAGGTCAGATATGTGTAAGGAGAAATTTTGAAAAACAGATTGTAGCTGATTAGTTTAGCCTGTTGGAGGAGGCGTCTGCTGAATGGAGAGGTCTGTCAGAATTCTCCTTGCATCAAATCCACTCTCTTCAGACAGATCACACAGAAATCAGTAGATAGGGAACTTTGGGTGAGCAGTTAGGAGCAGTGGCATAAACATTTCTAAAATGAGCTGAAGATAGTGGTCATAAAGTACTGTATTAATATTTGTAGTTAGATATAAAACATGTTGCATTTAAAAGCAGCTGTTTATAATTTTCACTCCAACCCTATGAGTGATCCCTTTACTCTTTTTTATAGATGAAGCAGCTGAGTCGCAGAACCGAGAAGCTGACTGAGCCTCATACATGGAGTTGGTTGCCTGTTTCACTGTTCTGCCTGGCTTCTGTTTATGCAAACCACCCTTTCACCCGAAGAAAGAAGTGATTTATCTGCTTTAAGAAAATCATTCCTGCTCTATCCTTGTTGTTGGCAACATGGGCATAGAGTGACTGTCCCGTGTCATGGAAGGCTAGAAGACACATGATGATGTGCACATAGGGTGGCAAGCTGTGTTTTCCAAACATCGAACACCAGTATCTGCAATTCTGTTCATGAGATTCTTGCAGCCAGAGATGAGGTCTAACCCCGCATGGTAACTCTATTAATCTGGGTACACTCTGTGATCACCACATGTTTGAACCTTTCTTTGGGTGGTTCTGGCCCCCAACCCTTACAAAGCCCTCAACCTTTGAGTTTTCCCAAATTTTGCAGTGATTCAAGCCACCACTGATATCCTTCCACTGAATTTTCAAATCACAGAAAGTATGGGCGTAATAAAGTAGTTTCTGTTTAGTGTCACTGAAGCTGAAATATTCTGTTAGAGCAATAGTGACAAACATGTGGACAAAAAATGAATGAAGGGTTAATGCGTGGTGCAGATTGTAAATCCCCTGAAAGTTTCCATGTGCTTCACATTGCGTGGAAGTTACACAGATGAAGGCTAGCCTTTGCCTCCAAGCTTATTTTAACTTTATCATAATAATGCTTTCCATGTATTTCAGATGTTAGCATGAAGGAAAGAGTGGGAAATGACCCCTGGTAAAATCCCATAAGACCAGCTATGTCAAAAAATTCACATGATGAAGATTCAGATTTGGTTTTCATATTTTGAAAATCCTCTCACTCAGAATGCAACACCAGCTGGTATTCACTTAGGCCAAAGCGAGGGAAAGGATTCTGTGACAGTGTAATCGGGAGAATACTGTGAAGGTATGAGTGTTGTATTGTTTCTTTTTTCTCTTTTTTTTTGATAACTTTTTTTCTGATTTATTTTTAATATTACGGTGCAATTACATAGGATCTGGGATTTCCCCTACCCTCTTTCCAAAATCCAGCCCCTCAATTGGTTTCCCCTATATTATTACAATAGTATAGTACTTCATAAGTGGGCACAAGTCAATCATTCTGCTATTTAAGTGTGTCCTGACATTGCTGCTACAATGGCGGACTGTCCAGCATCCTATCGTCAAGATTTGTCCAACAGTTTCATTGGGAGTCCATCTTTGATTTGGAAGTAGAGATGCACACTGCATTGTGTCTTCACATCTGGATATGATAGTCTCTATTACGCAGTTACATTCCTTCTCCCTGAGGAACAGGCCTGTGTAGAAGTGTTGGTTTCCCTTGGTGGAGACTTTTGCTTTGGGTGCCTCATCTATCAACAAACTGTCCTGCGTTTCTCGCTAACTGCTGACAGCCCTGAGCTCCTGAATATGACCTCTGCGTTCTTTGCTCCTGTTCCGTTGGTCCACGGAACTATGGCTCCTGGATTTGGTGACTGTGTACCTGGAAGCATCATGTGTTTCCCCCTCAGCTGTGTGGGAAGGGCTGAGACTAATATCCCGGGCTCTGGGGAGCCTGTTGGGGTCATGGTCACCCCTTGACAGAGTCCTCTAAGGGGCAAAAGTGGGCGACACTGCCCGGTTTCTCAGCCCTGAGACCTGTGGGTCTCAGCCTTCCCCCTTAGTGTTGTCACCACTGCTAGCCATGGAGGACGATGAATTCGTTCAAGACCTCCCAGTTCTCTAACTTCCCCAAGCAGGCCCTGTCCAAGAAGGCTGTGAGCTGTGGATTGGTTTAAGGCACTTTCTCATTCTGACCTGCAACTCAGAATTCCTTAGTTTCAGGGGAGAGATCCCATGGAGGGCTCAGTGCCAACCCTATGGAATGTGTGAAGACTGCGTGTAATTCATGCACCTGTGTGTGAAGGAGTGCACTGGTTTGGTGCAGTTCCTTTGGGCAGCAAGTTGGTTGATTCACTTGGCAAAGACAAGGGCTGATGCTCTGAACATTCCACCAGCATGAGCATCTCCTGCGCCTGTTGAGGATAAATAGTAGACACTTACAATGTCCTGATTCAGTGTCGCTCTGCACTCCTGACCTACCAAGCACACTCTCTTGGATATCCATAACAAACCCCAGAAAGTCCACCAAGTCACAAAGAGAGATTTTCAAGAACAATGCTTTCAGGAGAGGTACTAAAAGGAGTGGCCAGACATGTTTAAAAAAATAGGAATACAAGAAACATGAACTAAGGTACTGATGTAATTTCCCAAAAGGAATGCAATAATATGTAAATGTTAGACTGTGATGACAAGGAGATTGCCAAAATGCCTAAAAAGCAATGTGGAAGGATGGCTGTAGGATGCTCCAAGTATGGAGAAGCAGTTATAGGAAATAATAAATCTGCATATGTTATGGATGACAAGTTCAGCAGAAAGATAGAGATGTTGAAAAAAAGTGAAATTCTGTATCTGAAATTAAAAAAATGGTGGGAATCTAATAGAATCAGTGATGCACAAGACAGAGTGTTAGATCCAGAGGACAAATCTTTTGAGATCTCTCATTCAGAAACACAAAAAGAAGGAAAAGTTAGAAAAACCTAAAATAGTGTTTGCAATCTATGGGATGCCATTCTACAATGAAATATATGTGTCAGGAATTAATGAAGGGATGGAAAGACAGTCTGCTTAGAAAACTTACTCAATGGATTAATAACAAAGTTTCCCTAATGTGGAGAATGATACAAACATGCAAGTACAGGGAATACCCAGAATCACAAATAGGCTGAGTGAGAAAAGAGCTTCACCGTGGGTATTTATAATCATACAAAAATAGAGAGCCCAGTGTGGTAGCCTAGTGGCTAGTCTTTGCCTTGCATGCCCCAGATCTCATATGGGCACCAGTTCTAATCCCAGTAACCCCATTTCCCATCCAGCTACCTGCTTGTGGCTTAGCAAAGCAGCTGACGATGGTCCAAGGCCTTGGGGCCCAATACTCGTGTAGGAGACCCAGAGGACGCTCCAGGTTTTTTGGCTTTGGATCAGCTCAGCTCTAGCTGTTGTGAACACTTGGGGAGTGAGTCAATGGATGGAAGATCTTTCTTTCTGTCTCTCCTCCTCTCCGTATATCCGACTTTCCAGTGAAAATAAATCTTTAAAATATCTGTGAAATATATGAAAGTTAGATCCTATATTTAGATAAAGTTTATTATTCATTTATATAACAATATGAAGAAAATATTCCAAAATACACAAGGGAAAATGGCAGAAATGATTTTAAAGTATCTTCAGTTGGAGTGATAGCAGATTTCCCATGAGAAACGCTACAGACTAGCAGGATACTAAAATATAATCTAAGTGTTAAAAGAAAGAAAAAAATATAAACTCAGTATAGTACACCCAGAGAAGACCTCATAAATTCTGAATGCAAAAGAAAGATCTCCCTAAAAAGCAGTGGTAGAGATAACTTACCCTCCAGGGAAAGCCTATGAAAGCTTGGATGTACCACACACGGAAACAGATAGCAATGCACACAATCCTGAAAGGTGAAGGCCGAAAACCCAATAAAACATCACAAAGGAGACCCAAAGCAGAGAGTTGGGAGAAGATTATAGAGCTATGTCATCACTTAGCAGTGATAACGTTGAATCTGAACACACTTAAATATCTTTTAAAACATACAGACAAGCTGATGAGCCCTGTGCGGTAGCTTAGTGGCTTAAGTTCTTGCCTTGCACCTGCCAGGATCCCACATGGGTGCCAGTTCTAATACTGGCAGACCTGCTTCCCATCCAGCTCCCTGCTTGTGGCCTGGGAAAGCAGTCAAGGAAGGCACAAAGCCTTGGGATGCTGCACTCACAAGGGAGACCCAGAAGAGGCTCCTAGCTTTGGATCAGTTCAGATCCAGCTGTTTCAGCCACTTGAGGAGTGAACCAGCAGTCAGAAGATCTTTCTCTCTGTATCTTCTTTTCTCTGTAGCTTAGTGGGTAAAGTCCTTGCCTTGCATGTCTTGGGATCCCGTGTGGGCCCTGTTTCCTGTCCTGGCTGCTCTACTTCCCTTCCACCTCCTTGCTTGTGCCCTAGGAAAGCAGGTGTCTCAAAGCTTTGGAACCCTGTACCTGCAAGGGAGACATGGAAGAAGCTCCTGTCTCCTGGCTTCCGATCAGCTCAGCTCTGGCCTTTGTGGCTAGTTGGGGAGTGAACAAGCAGATGGAAGATCTTTCTCTCTGTATCTCCTTCTCTCTGTAAATCTGATTTTCAAATTACGAATAAATAAATCTTTAAAAGCATAAATCTGTTAAAATTATGTTATTGCAAAAATCTGGAAAAAATTAAGGAAGGAGGAGTATGTAAAAAAAAACAAATCATTCCATTCTTATAATTGTATGTACGAACCACTTGCAATCTGTTCTGTCATATTAATACAAAGCAATGTGGGATAAAAGTCTACTCATGAATTCAGTCAGCAAGCCAAGTAGATGGGGCCTTCAAAAAGCTCATGAAAGTTAATATTCTTACAAAATTGTACCTGGTCTCAAGAATTTTTTTTCACAAAAATAATTTATAAATTCATTTACACAAACCTTTTTGAGGTAGTCTTATCTGATTTTGAGTATATATTTTTATAATATCAAGTTTGATTATTCAGCAATTTGTCTTCTCTTATATTTATGTTTTCTTTGCTGAGATCCATCCAACATGTCTGCACTTAAACAACAGAGGAGGAGAGACTAAGGTCACATCTGGATAACGCTTTGAAAAACCTAGAAACTGTCAATGATTTTTCACTTGCTGAATTTTAGAATTTCCTGGCAGTAGTTGATTGAATCATTTGTTGAAAGAGAAATGTCTCTAAACAGGAAAGACAGGTTACCTCGGTAGGAAGCGCTCTGATGTCCTCAGTAGGATATGTCCACTGCATCAGAATAACTGTCAAGATTGTGAAGAAACTGGTCAAGCTAGTAGGGCTGCACATATGCAAACCTCCATGTCTGCAAGAAAATTCATGGCAATATACTTTGATGACAGTATCTAGAATGTTCTGGGGATCTGGGTAACAAAAGAAGTCTTGATTGGAAGTGTTTCAGTGTACTATAAAACACAGTTGGTTCAAGAAAACTTAGCCTGACTAAATGGAGCTTAGCGTTATAGCTGATTTCCTGTAGATACCACTGCTCACCATGGACACCTTGGGCTCACGGAACACAGGCATGGCTGACCTTCTGTAGTCACCACTGCTCACCATGGACACCTTGGGCTCACGGAACACAGGCATGGCTGACCTTGTGTGCTCACTAGTGAGCACATGGACACCAGGCTCACAGAACACAGGCATGGCTGACATTCTGTGCTCACTAGTGAGCACATGGACACCAGGCTCACGGAACACAGGCATGGCTGACCTTGTGTGCTCACTAGTGAGCACATGGACACCAGGCTCACAGAACACAGGCATGGCTGACCTTCTGTGCTCACTGTGCTCACCAGGCTCACAGAACACAGCACTGCTAGCATCCTGTCATCATCACCAATCACTCTGACTGGTATTTCACATAATCCTTCACAAAGAACAAAAACTACACAAAGTCACCTTCATTCATAAATACAGATATATTCATCTTTCCTTTTATTTATGAATGAATGCATATATATGATATATGCATATCTACATATAGATATATATATAGAGAGAGTATAAATGTTGCTAAAGTTGAAAAAAGTCTCAAGAACTTAAGAAAAGCCTGTTGTGTTCATTATGCTGTAATTCTCCAAAGGGAAGCTTTGTGCAATGTATAGCAAACCTTTGGTCACATTATTTTTCTCCCATTTAAAATAGGCCATAATACAAGGTAAAAATAGTTAAAAGAAGCAGAATTTTCTTCGAGAGATCTGATATTTAAATCTTTAAGTTAAATATCCTAGGAAATGATGTTAGGCAGGAAGAAGTACCTTTGTACTAATCAGAAGCTGCTGTCTGGTGCATATGTAATTGAAGGCCGTCCTTACCCAGTAAGTCGGATTGAACTCAGAAAAATGTCCTATTTTAGACACATTTATAGCCAGTGCAACTCCCTGTTGAAATATATGGACTCTTACCAGAAACAAAACTAGCAAATTATGAAATTCATTAAAATTGTCCCTTTTTCAGATTTTCAGTCACTGTGGTATAGGACATGTTGACCATTATCCATGCTTTTTTCCTTAGGTTGAACTTTGATCATATTTGTTCTATAATATGTATACAATGGCTTCCAGAGAATACATTAAAATATCGTGTGATGAATACCATTCAACAGATAAATCAGGAATCCATTATTTGGATAGGGTCAGTTAATTACAGCCCTGCTATCTGTGGCATGTCTGGCAACAAAGGAGTGATATTATCAGTATGTTTAATGGGATCTAGAGAGGTATGTTAGTATGTTAGGGGCCAAAACAGCAAAGTGACTCTTGAAATGTTTTTCACTTTTCTTTAATCTTTACTTAAATGTGATTGCCAAAATTCCCAGTGGAATTGAGAACTAAAAGAGAGTGAAATTTTCCAGTCAAAACCAGGTCAGGGCCTATGTGTGTGAGCCTTCACCATGCGTTCTTCATGGTTCACACAACTGGACTGAGTTCTGCAGCTTTGCACATACGCAGAGCCCAGAGCTTCCGGCAATGTGCTCGGTGTCTCCATGCGTGAACAAACTTGAAGACTCCCCTTCTTTTGCGAGCTGACTGAGGTCCTCCTGCCTTGTGTGCTTATCTTCTTTGCCCCTCTGCGCCAAGAGTGCGAGTACGTTTCTTCCCTCCATTTCCCACAGAAACGTTCTACAGGGCATTTGTTTTGTCACCATTGACCTTTCCTGAAGGTTCTTGGTGATGGAGAATAAACTGTGGCATATCAATCTTATGGTAAGAGACAATGAAAGATAGCATACCGAATTTCCTCTTTCAAAATTACACATTTTTGTACAGTTGCAGGGAAACCTATAGATATCAATGTGATGAGCTTCCAGGCTGCATGTTGCATCAGAGTTCAACAAGACTCTGTCACCGAGCACATGTGTTTTCCATCTCCTGTGGCCAGGGCAAATTCCTTGGGTTCTTCCACTTCCTTTTTTTCTGGTAATGTACCTGTCAGTGATTCCTCAACAAATGTTCAAGGTGTTACAACATGAGTGTGCATGTCTGTGTTTCTAGTTTTATTTCCTTAGGGCAAATTATGGCCACTGGAATAGAAATAGAAGGGGATAGAAGAATCCAACCGATAAATTTCCTCCCTTTGTTACTCATGGATTATTTCAATGCAAGATCTTTCTGAAGGATTTCTTAGGAAATATTCCACAAGCTCAGGAGGCTGGTTGTATATTTTTAGATGCTGGGAAGCTTGGTAATCGATCATGAACTGTAATCTTTGCCCTCACACCTACTACATGATCTAAATTACTAGCTTTAAGTTTTGCTTCAGCATCCCCCTTTTTTGGAGAATTTGGGCCAAGTGGTTCTAGAAATATGGGGTTTTGCAGTTTGTTGTCCACAGACTGAAAGTAGTGCAGTTGCTAACTGATGTGATGGGAGCTCAGAATATGCAAGGGAGACATTGTTAGAGCTCACTTGTAGCTAATTGGGATCATAGGTCTTGGGAGAACAAGTGTTTGCAGCACCTAACTAACTATGCCAGCAATAGAGCATATGATTTGTGGATTGAATTTCCTGATTTTACAGCTCATAAAGGTACTGTGGAAAGAAGATAACAAAATCATTACATTTTTTTGTCAGCTTATGATATGTGTTAAAGGTCACAGGTCTTGAATGTTAACTGCAGATGAGATTTTTTTAATACCCTTAAGCTACAGGATGTGGCAGATTGAAAACCAAATCCAGCCTCTGACTATGAGATGGAAAGATCTAGAAATGAAACTGAACATGCACAAAGTTCTTATATTAAAGTGCTATCTGTTGGTAGATCCTTGAGCTCATCACAGTGCTATCTGAGAGGTGTTCTTGAAGAGTCCAGATCATTTGATTCCCCTGAAGCTTCCTTTCTGATGAAACTATTTATTTAACTTGCCAGAAGGCAGATTGCCTGGAGAATATATGAGGGCATCATCCAATTAAGGAACATCACAAGATAATGCCTATCTTTCTCAAGACCTGGAGTCCCACTGCTCTGAGCAGGAAAGTGCAATCCTTGCTTTATAGAGGAGCAGGCCAAGAGTGAAAACCAAGGGCACTCTAGGATCTGGCTGGCAATGTGCAGTGGGGAACACAGGTGGGATACTCCAAATGTAGGACTGTAGGAAGAAAACTCTACACTTTGACCCAAGATTTAATATTCCTTCACAAACACTGGAGTTATTCCTAGAGGCTGACTGCTGTGGCTTCCAGAAGCCAGCACTGCAGCATGCTCTGCATGCAAAAGGAGATGTCAGGATGTCTTAAACATTTTTGGGGACAGTGGTCAGAGAAAGCAGAAAGTTAGAAATGTTGTGAAAATTAACGTTGAATGAGCTTTGAGAATGCACTACTAACAGTATTCACCCAGGAGATCCTTAAGAGCATTCCTTTCACAAAGTCAGTAAGGTACACTCTATTGGAGGTATGAAGAACACTTCAGATAAAATTGAGCCTTGAATGTCCCCTGTGGATTGGGACTGGACAAGCAAAGTAGAATTTATATGCTGGGGGTGGGTGATTTTCAGATTTTGAGTTATCAGATGTCAGGCTTGGCCTTTGTGGAAGTCAGATGTCACAAATAACATGATCCTGTGCAACACACAATTAGGGTGAGCAGGACTTTCCTCGTAGAGTGGATACTACAATCCTGTGATGATTTCTGTGCTTTGAATGTAAATTTGGAATTTCATTATATTAACAACTGGAAGATGTTGGGACAAGTTTATGCAAATGCGACTCTCCCTGTTGAAGCCCCAAATCAGTACCCCATTCCAATACAGTTAAGAGACAGGACCACCAGCACACACTTGCAGAGTAGAGCAGTGTCACTCCTTTCATACCTTCATTTCTTTGACTTTCACCTGAATTAGCTTTTGCAGAAATAATATGTAACATGGAAGATTATGGCGGATTGCCCTACACTGAGGCAGGTGGCAACATAAATCACACATCTGTGCCGACTACCAGATGTGATATTTTCACTGAGCAGATAAATGGCCTCCAAGCTTGGCATGCAGCTACCGAAATGGAGAGCATTTCCTTCTCCACACCATTCAGTGAAGATAATAAAAAGCAATTTGTCTTTAATGCAAGCAGAGCAGCACGACTCAGCACTCAGTTCCACAGAGAACCTGCTCATCTTGCCATTCTCTGGAACACCTCACTGACCTTCTTTACCTGTGATATCATCTTAATTGGGTTTTTTGAGCAGCAAGTGTTTAGTATTGTCTTATTTAGCTTGGGATGCCACACGAAATATCATCAACCACATCTGTTAAAAAGAGAAATTTATTTCTTCATATCTGTAGAGGTTGAAAGCCCAAGATCAGAGCTCACTAATTTCATGTCACCCAAGGGCTCTGTTTTAGTCCAGATTCTCTTGTCTGCTATACTAAAAGGATAAGAAACTGGAACTATCTCCCGTAATCCTTGAGCCTGGAAGGTCCAAGGTCAAAGTGACAGCAGAGTCAGTGTTTTGGGCGAGTTTGCTTTCTGAGTCACAGAAAATGCTTTTCCTGTTGTATCTTCACAAGGTGGAAGGGGCAAGGAGCTCCCTGGAGTCCATTAATACCACTTATGACCCTACCATGCTGCAGAGGCTTCTGCTTCCAGGGTCGCCATTCTAGCATTTTCTCTGTGTCCTCACAGGCTGTTGGGGAGTGGGAGGGAGGAATTGTGGTAAGATGAGAGAGGGAGAGACAAGAGGCTGAGCAAAAGAGAGTGAGCAAGTATTTTTTGTGGACATCCTTTTAGTGGCAGGTCAATTATACAGAAACCTGTATTTCCCAGAATTGTGATGCATAATCATTGTAAGCACAGAATTGCCTTCACTGCCAGCAAACTACCTGGAAGTTCAAGTACTACCTGGTGTACAGATGGAAGGCCTTTTCCATTGGCATCATGTCAGACCTGTCATTGCCCCAGACGCATTTTTAAAAATGCTTTTTTATTTATGAAAAGGGGAAAGGGAGCGCTCTTACCCACTGGCTCACCCTGAGGTGCATGTTAGGAGCACAGCTGAAGCCAGGGACCCACATCTCCTCCATGGGTTGAAGGAACCCAGTTATTTAAGCCGTCACCAGGGCATGCGTTAGCTGGAAGTTGAGGGCAGGAATTGGAATAAGGCACTATGATTTGGAATGAGTATGTGAGAATAATGTCCACTAAATCAAGTTCTTATTCATACCCCAGGCTTATTTTAAGATAAAGATGGCATCACGTTGTGCTTTTGGCCATAGATTTCACCAGTCAAACTACATAATTCACCATGCAGAAGCTATTTTTGGCCAAATAAAATGCTGAGCACGCTGGCAAACCAGTGTGGTGTGGCTGAGGCACTGTGTTCTGAGGTCTGACCTCAGGCACCAACTCTGCGCTTGTGGCTGGTGTGCCACTCATTAGAATGCACAGCTGTACAAAGAAGTCCCTCAGCCACTGCTAGCTCCCATACCTGCCTTTGAAGTTAGTGGTTCTAGCATTCTTTCTTGTTGAACTCAGCTTCTATAGGCTGGAGGCCTTGCTTATCAAAAGAGATTCATGTATTTTGTGGGAGATAATGACCAGCAAGCAGCAGTTTGGGGTTCTTAATTTCAATCCAAAGAGTGGGCCGAAGGGGGAAAATGGAGGGGCTGACTACTAGATGTAAAGATTGATTTGTTTAAGCACATCCTCAACAAGGCACCACTTAGGGTACGCACTGTCTGCATCTTCAACAACTTCTGAGGCCCCTAGGTAATGTGAGATATGACTAATTGTTTGAGCATCTATTGATCAATAAGAGATTGGTGAAATCCAGCAGATAATTCTTCTTCTCTTCTCTCTCCCCTTTCAATGAAGCACTCAGTAGCACCTGTTCCCCAAACGCATGTCCAAACATTGACTCTGAGGCTGAACACTTGCCGAGATTTTGCTTTTTCTTGAAGCAATGAATGGCTAACTTCATTGCTTTTGCTTCCCATCCCTACCACCATCCCATCCCTACCACTGTCCCAAATGTTTACTTCCCAAATGTTAAACTTCCTAATAATAGAACAGTGTTTAGGCTTTGCAGAAAGCTCTGCTTTCCTGGGATAGCACTGCAGAATTATTCTAAGTCTGCTGGTTGTACATAGTGGCATCTCTTACTCTGTACCCCAGGGCTCTTAATGTTCCTTTTTTCTTGAACTGTGGAAAAATCTCATAATTCCTGTAAATTTATCTTCCCACTGAATATCTCTTTCAAATGCACCACAGCTCTTCCCCCATGTGTAATGCGTCCTTCCTCAGGTCTGCATTGTGTTTCAGAGACATCGACCAGTTTCTTAACTTTCTACATAAATTTAATGTCCTGCTAAGCTTGAGAATAACTATCTAAAAGCATGCATTACCTGGCTCCAAAGTCTGTTAAATTGTGTTGCGGAAGATCCCAGTGAACTGTGTTCATTATTGGAGCGTTTCTATGGGTCTGCTTAAACTCTCGTGGCTCCGCTTTGCTGTTCCAGCCCTGGGCAGCGAATACAAAGCTGGAGGTTATGAGGTGGGGAGAAGTGTATCATGTCTGAACTCATTCTTGCCTTCTCCTTACCTTTCTTAACAGGTAGCTTTTGTTTCTAGTTTTGGAAGTGGTACTCTCTCAATTCTAAATACTTCTATGCTTCAAGTGAGTAGAAGAATCAAGTGTCAGAAATTTTCTCATGAGGTTTTCACTTTTTAAATTCAAGAATGAAAGTCAGCGGTCAGCAGATTTCTCATCCAATAGCTTGGCTTCTATGAGATTAGAGACCCTTGTGCCTCTGTAACATGGGAGGAGGGTGATGAGCTTCCAGCAGGCACATTCCCTGTCTGGCGTTCCAGGACTGCCAGAGTGTATTTCTTTGAGAAACAGAGAGGTGCATCCAGGGGTAGCTTAACCCCAAAGTGCGTCAAGAAATCTCACTTCACCAGTAGACCGTCCATCACCGGAGAAAGGAAAGGCCTTGCTGCCTGTGGATTTCCTCACCACGGTCTCTCCTGCTTGACCATGTCTGAATCATACGTGGATTGAATGCTCTGTGATATGAAGTGTCTAGATTTTTGCTTTTACCAAAAGCAAATTAAAAAAAAATGGTGCTAATTTGGTATCTGTGTGATAAATGGCAATGCTAAAGGGAAGGCCAGCATTTCTCAGCTTCAGTTAGAATGCTGTACAATGCTGCATAATTCTGCATGTCGCTTCCCTCTGGTTACAGATGCTGGAACAGCTACTTCTTCCTGGCTTGGATTGATGAGCGGGAACCAAACCATGCTTACCTTCTGTTGATAAAGCATTTCCTGCTGTAGCAGGCTTTACTACCCCAGTGAGTGTCCACACCTGCTCCTTCACAGTCTGAGAGTCAGGGATTAAGGCGCAATGAGATCAACTTTTGATCCATGGGGCTGGAAATCTGTGTGCAAGTCCTTACTCTATTTCTGCACTCAATTTATGGTAATGAGATGCATTCATCCAACTTCACAAAGGTGCTGTCTCTGTGTGTGAAATCAGTTGAATTTCTCTGCAATAATCCAGACGGTATTCTGGAAATTGCCTTTCTTCCTTTCTGCTGTGTTCTTTTTGCCCCCACCACTGTTCCCTGAGATTCTATTTCCTAGTAAAATAATAGTTAACAATCTTGCTGCCTGAAGCTCTATTTCCTGGTGTACAGCAAGCTGACATTTGGAATGAGGAGTTACAGCAGCTTCATGGTGTCTTGTAAGCCATGCTTGATGAAGTAGTTGGTATGATGAAATAGAATATTTTAGTGTTAGAGGGTTGCTGGAATTCCGGAATGGCCAATGCCAGCGGCAACACTTACTTCAGGCAACGTGGTTATAATTGCTGTGTCAGGTGGTAAGGCTGGAGCAGCAGCTCAGAGTGCAATGACCTGTAGGCATATGTGACAGTGTTTCATAGATTTTAGTGCTGGTAGAGAAAACAAAAAGATAGATGATAAAGGTATTATTTAATTAGTAAAACTGAAGGAGAATGAGAGGGAGAGAGAGAGAGAGAGAGAGAGAGAGAGAGAGAGAGAGAGAGAGAGAAATATGTTAACCATTCAAAAGGAAAAAAAAAATGAGTCATCATTATTTCCAAGAATCACTCTTTCCAAGATCTAATTCACAGAACAAGCCACCTGACGGGAGGGTCAGAGCATTTTGAGGAAGGACTTTGGGAAGCAGCTACAAGTGAGCCCCTTAAATAGCCCATGAAAGGCTTTCCAGAGTCCCACTGAATGTCTTTAAACTGCCACAGGGGAATGAAGGCAGACACTGCTCATCCGGTGCAACATATGCTTTTTGAGTTCAAATGTGGTGGCCTCAGAGGGTGTGATGGAGGGGTGCAAGCCAGGGAGCTCCGGGAAAGTTGGGCAAGTCATGGTAAAAAGCTGCAATTACCTTGACGGGCACGGGTTGACGTTCTGTGGGTGATTCCAGTGGCTCAGAGGAAATGCTCCTGGCATTCCAGGGAAGAAGCTAGATTCTCTCCAAGGAACAGGCTGACTTAAAGAGAGACATCAGTAAGGGCCACACTGGAAGAGCACCTATGACGAAAGACAAGATCTAGGACAACGGGAGAGAGCCCCAGGACCTCCTTTAAGAATGGACTGTAGCTCTGAAAAGTGCTGGCGACCTGGCTGCAGTGTCGGGGTAAGGATATGATGAAAGTTTTCACGTGCAGCATTAACATCGATCTGAATTTGTGGCAGTCACATACAATATTTAAAAACAAAAGTTATCTTTTCTCTGATACATGAACTTGGAACTACATAAGTTTCAATTTTCAGATGCTTTGCAGCTTTTGTGTCTTGGGTCCAATGCATACTTTATTTGAAATTATTCAATTCAGGAATGAATGAAGCTTACATATATATTTTTTTCTTTCAACAAATGTTACCACAACATTTCCTGTTTGGATAATGCTGAAATGTGTACAGATCTTTTGTAAAGATCTTTCAGCTCATGTTTTTCCAAAGAATCCTGTGAGCAGGTGATCTTGTTGATATTTTCCAGGTGAGGCTGAAGACTGGACAGCAGCAACCAGCTCGAGGTCACACAAAAAATGTGAATGGGTCCATAGTGAGAACCCAGTTCCTCTGTTACCTTAGTTTGGGGGGTGGGGCGGTCACCTCTCAGCCTCCTCCACCATTTTGAACAAAATGCTAGACGGAAAGCACTGATTCAGACCGCCCTGGGCAGCAAGGGTGCAGGATTTTGTCAATGGCTGTGGTGATGTTGTATTAAGCAGGAATCCTGACTGTTTAGTTTGCTTTCTGGTTTTGGTTTTAAGGAGCTGTGTTAGAAGCAGGGAGATGGCAAGCTGCTTGGTTGAGGGGGTGTCACTCCTGAATTACACTGGAAGAATGTAACATACTCTCAGGGACGCTGAGGGTTTGAAGGCTGTCTGTGTGTTAGGGCAAGGGAGAAATAGAATGGTAGTCTTTGAAAGACACGTAAGGCCAGGGGAAGGAGTCAGAGGGTCCCAGAGGTCAGGAAGCAGCAGGTGAAGTGTCAGGGCAGCCTCTGGCGATGACTCTTGGGGAGATGGCATCAAAGCAGGCAGCAGGAGAGGTGTTCAGTGAAGATGGCTAGGCTGGCTTCCAGAGGAGGAAGATTGTCCCTAATGAGGCGAAGAATACCTTGTTAGGGGTATTCTTAGCACACAATGGTCATAAATTGCAATAAATACAGTAAGAGAAAAACACAGAGTACTAACAGAGAATACAGTGGGGAAACCAAATCTGATTGTAGGATGGAAACATACCTTTGAGGATGTGCAATTTAATAAAAATCAAAATATATGTTGCCTAAAGCTTGAATTCTCTGAACACTACTTTTTTCCAAGTCAAATTTAAAGTGGCATAGAATATATAGTTGCCATCAGGAGGAAGTAATTTATTATGCTTTGTATTATTTTAAAAATTCTTTTGGATTAACTGACATATAAAATATGTTATCAATAATCATCATGCACACACAGATATATATGTAGATCTTTATGGAGGTACTTAAGAATGGTTGGGGAGAAGTGGGATTAAAGGGTAGATTAATTTTGGTGCCTTTTGCTGACCCCTTGTTTGTGTGTGTATGTGTGCTTGTGAGAAATAATGAAACCAACCTAGACTGCCACAAGATAATACAAGTACAAAACACCTAATGGTTTGATTTTGACTCATAAAAAATAAATTTTAATCCCCAAATACCTGAATATTTTTTGGCAGTTCAGTAAAGAATCATAGCTTTCCAAAGCTTTGCAAGTGCAATTGGCTTCTACAAATTCAGAGGTCTCAAAGTACTTCTGTTGTCTTGGATTCTGGTGTCTTTAAAACTCTATATGTAAGTTTCAAAGTAGCTCACATTTGACTAATACATTTCTAAGAGCTATCAGTGTTGCTGCTAATATTTGCTTCTGATTTCAGATGTGCGGCCTGCTAGACTGATGTCCATGCAGGGTCTCCACCCCCTCTACCCCCTCTCTCTTTTAACCCCATCACTGATTTGGAACTGCTTCCTTCTAGATTGTGTTGCTCGTCAGCATTCCCTGCTCACTCCTAAGGCAACATTTATAACTTAAAACAAGGATGGTCAGCTTCATGCTACCAAGGACACTACTGAGGGACATTCACAGGTAGACTATTGATTGCCAAGTTAAAATTCATGTGACATTTCAATGACCTGGGCATATTTGTAAAAAAAAATAATAATATATGGTCTTTGTGGGGAAAAGGTCATGCGCTTCTTGGTGTCAGAGACTACGTGCTATTTTTCTATCTTTAACGATCCTCCCGCTCACCAGAGCTGGATGCAATGAGGAAACGAATGGACGAATGAATGAATGCCCAGTTCTGTGTTTCTCTGCAGTGGTGTGCTTCTTGCCCCATGTTGAGATTCTAAATGAACAACTGATTCCCTGTGCTTTCTCCTTCATCAGGAGCACAGCTGGTCCACAGCGACAGGTGAACATTTCTTCTGGGAAAGAAAACAGAACAGGTTCTGTGAGTAAGAAGGGCCATCACACAGCAAAAGGGGAAAGAATAGAATGTGTGTGTTTCAGTTTTTTAAAAGATTTATTTACTTATTTATTTTATTCTTTCCTTGGAAAGACACATATACAGAGAGAGAAAGAGACACAGAGAGAAAGGAACTTCCCTCTACTGGTTCACTCCCCAGGCAACTGCAACAGCGGAGCTGAGCGGATCCAAAGCCAGGAGCCTGCTCTGGGCCCATGTTTTGCAGTTTTATGAGGATTCCTGCAGCTACTATGTTCAGACATAGATACTTGAATGGAGGGATTGAGCTTTCCGGAGGTGAGGGAGATCAAAGCAGGTACTGGGGTATGAAGGGTTCATTGGAGAATCTGAACACTCAGCCAGGGTCTGGGTTTTAGCTCTTATTTAAAAATGCACCAACCTAGGGGCCTTTGCCAAGTCACTCAACCTTTAGGCTTCCTAGTTATTTATCTCCTTCAGTGAGTTGCAGTGAGAGCACCATGAGATAGCCGTATGTATAGATATTTGCCATACTCTGAACATCTCTTTAATAAAGCAAATGGCTTAAGGTGGTTTTTGAAAAAAAAAAAAAAAAAAGAATCCAATTATCAGCAGTTTAGTTTGGCAGCTCACGATCAGGATTTTCCAACCACCAAACCAAACCAAAACAACCAAAAGACAGCAGAAGGGGTAGAATTCTTGGAAAACACGGGCAGGGTGAGGTTTCCAGGCAGAGAGCTTTGTACACCCCAAGACCTGATAAAGCCACTACTGGCTGTGTGCAATTCTCTACCGTCACAAACTGATATCGTTATACCGTTTCCTTTCATGGGATTTTATACTTAGATAAGTTAATGCACCGAAGGTGTTGAGCAGTCCACTTGGCAGGTAACATATCATCACTAATGATGATTATAATTTATATAATCATGGATATAAAATAGTATAAATTATAAGTTTCCATATTAATGTGGTATTCTCTTATTAAGTGACTTTAGTAAGCATGTGTGTAGTCTAAGCTATGTACACGCCTTCAAATCTACTTGTTTTAATTCAAATTCTCTGTATTCAAACCTCAAAAGAGCAGAAGCATTTCTTACAACCTCTGATATATTTTTAATCTGTCTCATCTTCAATTTGCTTTGCTTATCTTGCAATGACACTTGCAGTTAAAAACAGGTTCGAAGAGGTTTAACAGAGAATGCTGTGTAAGTTGGATTTTATGGGAGTACAAATTCCGCTTTGCCAAATGTAGTTTCTCCCTACCCACAAGGGCAAAGCAGCCTCCTTGCTGGTCTCCCATTTCCTCCAGCAGAGTCCTACCTTCCAACATCCGGGCTTTCATGTGTTCGCCTAATGCTGCTGTGTGGAGGCTTTTATTAGGCGGACAGCCGAGACTGGAATCGCCTTTACCAAGTGGTTATTTCCAGGGTGGTGAGGGAATTCTTGTTTATCCTCCTCACTAACACTGGTTGTAATCCATCCTATTCTCCTGTTGGTTTGTACCTAGAGTTCTGCCGGGCCTTTGAGACCCTGGCATTTATTCTTCCATCAGGCTGGAACCCCACCATTCCTCATAGATATCTTGTGAACATTCTCTGTGTTTCTTTCATTTTCTTATTAACTTAGGTGGTGAGCACAATGAGGAATTTCAAGGCTTTCTGAATCCAGACTCTCAGTGCTGTTCATGTCTAGTATGCTAGGATTTATATTTGCTCTTTCTTCTCTTAAGTGTTTGTCAATCTTTGAATCCCCTGATTCCTTATAAGCAAATTAATAAAAGATGTTGAAAAATAACCATTAATTTTAGATTACAGTATAGTGATTAAATATTTGAGTAGTGAGCATGACCTAACATCTTTGTAGCAGATGATTAATCCATTTATTATTTCTGTTTATACCATATCAAAGCTAATGGTTTCTAAGCTTTGCCTTGATTACTGCAATTAGTAAATGAAAATTTGTTTGCGTTTCCACCAGTATGTTTACATTCATAACGCTTTGCTCACAGGGAAACCCCATACTAACAAGCCTAATCAAGGCCAGCTACATCAAACGTACAAGCAACACATTTCAAAACAGTAGCAGTAACACAGACACTTTTTAAAAAGACTTATTTTTTTATTGGAAATTCAGGTATACAGAGAGAAAGATCTTCCATCCACTGATTCACTCCCCAAGTGGCCACCACAGCTGGAGCTGAGCCAGTATGAAGCCAGGAGCCAGGAGCCTCTTCTGGGTCTCCCACATGGGTGCAGGGACTCAGACTTTGGGCAATCATCATCTGCTTTCTGAGGCACAAGCAGGGAGCTGGATGGGAAGCGGGGATGCTGGAATTTGAGCTGGCATCCAAATGGGATCCCAGCGCGTGCAAGATGAGGATCTTAGGCACCAGGCTACCGCACCAGACGTCTAATGCAGACACTTTCCTCATCCTCTTCTCTTAACTCACCACCTGGTATCTTGGGAAAACTGGCTTATACAAAGCTTACAGCTCAGAGGATAAATAAGAAAAAGAAATATTTCATTGAGAGAAACAAAGAGGATTCTCTAAGTCTCATGCTTCCTTTTGCATCTGGAATGTAACTTATCAGATAATATTATCATCTAATATTTTCAGAAACACGCACAAGGAGTACACATGAACGTGTATTTTCATATTGTCAGCAAGAGAAGAGAAAATGCAAAGACAGTTCCCAGAAAGAAGACCGCACTGTGTCTTAAAATCTTCCTTTCATATTAATTTGTCGTTGGTTTACTCATTTTTCTTTTTGTGATACAACCCCTTGTAAATTTCATGAATTTTTTTGTCTTACTACAAGTAATCAATTTAACACAACCTGCCTATTTAGTAACATCTTCCCGTTTTGTCATGAAGACTAAAAGCAGAGGTATCTTGGATATTCCAGGAGGATAAGGTAAAATGTGTTTTATTCTGGTAATTAAAATGACACAGGACACAACTCAAATGCACACATCTTCCTCCTGGCACAGTTGCAGTATCACTGTTGTGTATTTCCTAAAGGGTAGGTGTATTTATAGTTTTTCCACACTGGATGTTTGTTAAAATGGAAGGAGGAAAGTGTGGGCATTCCACAACAGTATAAGGTTGATAGTGGGATCTTCATACCATAGTTTAATTCATTAATTTAAACAGACAAATCTACACAGCAAAAATTATGGCATAAGGTAAACGTAGCTGAAGAGCGAGAAGAGAGGAGTCAGTGCACCTGCTAGGGAGCAGTGAGGAAGGCGCCAGTCCTTCGAGAGACCTGGATGGGGTTCAAAGTTAGCCGTGACTACTGCTGCGCAGGAGTGAACCAGAGAAGGGAACATCTGTGTTTCTGTCATTCTGCCTTTTAAACAAAAGTGACACATATAAAAGAACAGGAGCTAATCATCAGCACAACTTCATCCAGCCTTCGAGATGGGCAATGCTTGAATAATACATCCAAGGCTGGCTGTGCTGGGGAAAGGAAAACCGTGCTGCCGTCAAGGCTCTAGCTTTAAGAGAGTTTTTAAACTATGTGGAGCGCTTTTTTGAATTGTTTTACAGAAACTGATGTAAGTATTTCCACATGAAAGGATTTTCATAATTACAGGCTGGAATAAAATTACCTTGGAAATAAATTTCAGTGTCTTCCAAATGAAAAGTTGCATGAAATATTTTTATTCTTCAAACTATCTGTAGATTTACAGAGGAATTGCTAATATATTACATAGGGTTTTCGAATACTCTGTACCCGCTTTCCCCTGTTATTAACTTACATTATTGAGGCACATTTATAACAATGAACAGAACAACAGTGGTAGAGGACCAGCTAGAGCCTACACTGGTTTTGTATTTCCTGGGCTTTTACACAATGTTCTTTCTTCTCTTCCAGGATGCTATGGAGAGCATCACATTGCACTTGCCGTTAGCAGGCTGTTGGCTAGGGGAGTTTCTCAGGCTTGGTTTTCTATGACCTAGACAGTCCAAGGGTAAAACTGGTGCTGTGTTCTGAATGCCTGTGTGCCTCCAGGTTCACAGTTGAGAGCGAACCCTGTGTGCCATTAGGAGGGATCTTGACCACGTGAAGCGGTCGTAAGGGTGGAACCTCAAGAATGGGTCCAGCGATCCTGAGGTTGGGAGTTACTTATAGTTTCCACTCTGTTAGCACACAAGGAGGAGGTAACTTCTGTGTATCCAGAAAGAACACCCTGGGCACACACCGGGTTTGTTGGTGTCTTGTTCTTCAGAGCTGAGAAAAATACATGGTTGCTATTTGTAAGTTGTCTGGTCTGAGGTACATTGCAATAGCAGCCTGAACAGTCTAAGAGAGGTTAGGTATTTTGTAGAATGTTCTTGTGTTGGGATGTGTGGGATGTTGTTTTTATCATGACTAAACTGACATCATGAGGTTTGAAAGAAGAGTGAATAGGTGAGGTGTCATTTTCATCATGCCATGTCAAGTGTACAAAGGATCAAGGAGAATTATTTCTGTTGGTTTTAACTCTCATCACCTGTCTGAGCATACACTGTGTTTCAAATGCACTTGTCACAAATACAAAAATTCAATACCTTTCGACTGTGTTGCTAGAAAATGGATTTGCACAGGGGAAGTGATGGTATTTATTGCACTCATTACACAACATATGCATTTGCCGAGCAGGTGGTGGCATAAGCAATGATTCCCTGATTCCAACTTAGAGATAACAGTGTGTAAATTGATGATAGCCATGCAGATGTCCGAATGATATGAAAGTAGATATGGATCCAAAAATTGCTCTCTCATTGGTGCTAAGTAATTTTAAAAACAAATTCTATTTAACCATATTGTAAAACATAAATTGGTTTATTTAATTAATAAATTATACATAAACATAAAAACGAAATCAAGTATATTTTATAACCATGAAATAAACCATAAAATATATTTGCTATATCATTTTATTTCACTATCTTTTTATATTTTATTTTTATTTAAAAGGAGGAGCTACAGAAAGAGGAGAGACAGATCTGGGCTAGTCCACAGCCAGGAGCCAGGGGCTTCTTTCAGATCTTCCACATGATTGCAGGAATCTAGGCACTTGGGCCATCCTCTGATGTATTATGAGATCACTTGTAGGAAGCCGGATAGGCAGTGGAGCTGACAGGACTTGAACTGGCACCATATGGGGTGCTGGCACTGCACATAAAGGCTTTGCATGCTAACCTATGGTTCAGGCTCCTTCCTTGTTGTTTTGGATGCATTGTTTTCAATGTCTGTAAGAAGATGGAACTCATCAATCAGGCAGTGAAAGACTTCTATGATTGTTAGGATCTGGGGATTGGAAAGTCATTCATTACTTAGTAAATATGTACCATCCTTCTAGTAACCCTGCCAAGTCTTTCTGTTCAGACAGGAGCTGTAACACTTAGGAAGAGAGCGATGGTTATTTTTCAGTGTTTGGATTCAGATAGATGTAGGTTTTTGTCCCAATTCTGATATCTCAGTTACCTTGAACCAATAGCTGAGTTTTGATGTGATGCAATTGCTTTATGAACAAAATGAGTCTGACATACAATTTTTGTTTGAAATACAATTTGGCACTCAATATACTATTAGCTAGATTCCTTTCTTTATCTTCCTGGTTTTGTATGTTCCTAAACTGCAACTTAATAGAAATAATAAAATCAATTATCCTAAAACAAAATGTCATGGCACTTTAATGTGTGTCAAATTTGGTTTCTCTACTTAATTTTATCAACTGAATGTCTTTCATAAGACTTACCATGCATTTTTTTTCTACTTAGCCTACAAATACATTTATCCTTAGAAACAGTAGGGGTTTTAAGGCACACATTAACACCAAAGCCAACAACCTTTAGAGCCTGTCTTGATATAGCACTAATAACTGAATCGACACAGCACAAAAGTACCAGCATGAGTCATTTGCTTAACTCCAATTGTGTTCTACTGCGCGGTCTCTGTGTTGCTATGCCTGGGAACTACATTTTGTTTTAATTAATTATTTTATTTCTAAAGGAAGGAAAGAGAGAGAGAGAGAGAGAGAGAGAGATTTATGTTCATTTGCTTGTTTTAGATGAAGGGAGACTAATAGACATAGAAAAACAAATAATAAGAAACAAAGTAAATAGTAAGAAATAGTAGTATCAATTTCCCTTTTTGTTTTTGTTTCTTAATTTTATGATACAATTTCCTAGGCTCTGGGATTTTCCCTGCTCCCTTCCCTAATCTGTTCCCCACACTGCCTTCCCCAAAATAATTACAATAGTATAGTCCTTCAAAAACATTCATATGTTCATAATTCTGCTATTTAAGTGTACCCAGCCATTGAAGACATGGAGAATGGCAGAGTCCAGCATCGTATTTATCAAGATATATTTAACAGTTTTATTGGGAGTCCATCTTTGATTTGGAAGTAGAGGTGCACACTGCATTGTATCTTCACAACTGGATATGACAGTCTCTATTCATAGACCCTCTACATGAATTCATACACATGTGTGCTCTTCTGTTCTTTTATTTTATTTCTTTTATACTCTTTCTTTCTGTTTCTTTCATTCTTTCTCCCATTCTTTTCTTTCTTTTTTCTCTCTTCTCTCTTTTCCTCCCTCTATTCCTTCCTTCCTTCCTTCCTTCCTTCCTTCCTTTTTTTAAAATACATGGACTTGTTTGATTGGTAGCTCAGTTCTTAATAACTGATGAGGTGTGGTACGTGTGAATTTGCTGCATAACAACACTTTTTATTTTTTATGATAGCATTTTGATTTCTGCAAATGTTGGCAACACATTGGCTTATATGCATTATTACAAGATATTTTCTGAAAAAGTTAGCAAATTATGATTTAAATGTATTGCTTTGGATAGCTTTATTATTAAAATAAGCAATAAGTTGGAATTTGTGGTGTATCTTTGCATGGTCTTAATAGATACATGAGAAGTTTAAATAAATGTCATAAAGTTGTCAATGAGAACTAAAAATCCATACAAAAGCATCTGATATAAAAGTGAAAGAAATGGATTTTCCATTGCAACATGTGATCTCAGAGTGAGGAACACACGTACCAGATTTTCCCGCAGAGGTTGGAATTGTCACCGCCTGATACACTCTTAGACACAGAAAAGGCTTTAGCCATCTTCCTCCTTGGACCCTGGCCCCAGCAGCTGACATGTGTTGCCACACTATTTTCTCTAAGCCTGTGTCCCAAGCGAAGCTACACCACCCGCAGTGAAGAGCTACATGTCCGCTCTGACTCTGATGGAGGGCATCACAATATGTTCTGTAAGATTAGATCATGTTACTCAAACAGCGGTAGTCCTGTCCCACACTGAATTCTGAGAATACCATAATCATCCTACCATGACGTATCCTTTCAGCTCATTTCTTACACACACAACTTGGTTGATGTTGCCAAACTAGTATCCTAAAAATTGCTTTAAGTTTCTTCACAGGCAACAGACGATCGGAAGCAGCTTTGTTTCCTGGAGTGCATTTTGCTCCAGGGCTGATATGAAGAGGGACAGGGGAATTAGTTGGGATGTTGTTTTATTACTGGCAGTGACTGCTTTGTGCTTTTGTGCCATGCTTACCTGCGATTCCAGGCTCACTAGTTCATTAGCCTGTCTTAGAAGAAAATGCAGCAAATCTGTCCTAAGTGATTTCTCCTGCCTAAGTCACCTTTGCCAATACCCTTCAATCCACTGAATGACTTCTTTCCAATATTCCATTTCCACTCTTTAATTCAACAGAGAAAGAACTTTAATTCAACAGAGAAAGTCTCAAGCTCCCATTCTACTCATTCGATCGTGGCTACTTGGGACATTTTCATGTCATTTTAAGAATACAGCAAAATATTTAAAGGAACTTCTATTTACTGGTCTCAAAAACACGAGCAGGCGTTGGAGTCTCTTAAGAACAGTTATCTTAAGCTTAGTACATTAGTCTTTGTTTTTCCTTGGGTACATCCTGCATCTAACACAGACATGTTCGTTTTATTTGGGTCATGGTTAAAACATTCTTGCCACAAAGAATTCTGAATTAAAGTTTAGTAAGTGGAATTGTAACTACGATGGAAGAAAACTTCATTACATGTATTAGAGTTGTGTTTGGAACTTGGGATTTAAATTCCCTATTTTGGTTGTGTGTCTCATGTGTGCAGAGGATACAAGTGTAGGGTTATGCTATTGAAAACAAGAAGCTTATCTGTATGCTAGGAACAATCTTTTTCAAACTGAGATATCTAGGAGCTAATTCATGCTAGGGATTCCAGGGACAGATAACTTGATTATTGTGTTTCTGAAGAATAAATCTAATAGTTCTGGCCAGGGTGTCAAGAAGAGGCATCACTGGTTTCTTGTTTTCCTTTCTGTCTGGTCACAGTGTCTTTATTCCCTCATGATGTGTTCTCATCGTTGGTTCCATTTTAGTTACACAGTGATGATTCTTATCTTTCAAGTTTATTTAGAATTACTCACTCATCAAAACAATGATCACGAGCCTTCCCCATGTTAACCATTCTATAGTTAAATCATGATGGCAAATGGTACAGTAATGATTTGCTTCAAATTTTGCCTCAAACCCTTGTGTATCTCTGGGCGCACACTTGCTGGCAGTGGTCTTATCAGCAACACCCATTCTAAGCCAATAGTCTATGTCTTTGATCATTTGCTAAAGTTGGAAAAATTATCAAAGATTGCTTTGAGGTTTTCTTTTTGGAAGATAGTGCACACATGAAAAAATATCTTGGTCTGTCTGCTGGTTGATGGAGCTTTCTGTCTTTCCCAAAAGCTGAGACTGTGGCAAATCCTGAACTGGAGTAAGTCATGAAGATCTCTGCTTTCAATTCAATGTATGTCAGAGGAATTCCTTGTTTGGGTTTCTAATGACTTGATGTTCCTTCTTCCACTGAGGCCATGCATCAAAGGAACACAGAAATTTCTTGGTAGTGAGAAAGCATGCAGAGACCCTGAGAAGCTCTCGCCAAATAAGTCCAGGTTCTACTTGTAGCAGCGAAGTTGTCTGTGGGTCAGAGAGGAAAGGTGAGCTAGGAGGAGCTGATAAGGTGATCCCTACTAAGTCTGTCGGTTTAGGGGTGTAACCTTTGTCCTTAAAGACTCCAAGTAGCATCGAGTAAGATGTGTGCAGAGTAGACAGCAAGCTGCACAGCTGGCATTTGCTGGCTTTCTAGCTTGCTTTGCTTTCTTAATTCAGGTTTTTACACTCTAGTTCAAGGAAACACATTGTTGTTAATTTTGTCTCTCAGTATAGATAAGCTCCATGAGGATTCACAATGCAAGACTTGAGACTTTCCTTTATTCTCTTCTCCTACAATGTAACTGCACATCCTTAGGAGAATTCATGCTTCCTTGGAGACACAAGCCACTGCCTCCTTGATGATGATAGGAAATTTGAATACAGTGCACACATAATTCACAAAATACATGATCCAGATAAAGCCTCTGGAACAGAAATGCATCACACGTGTTTTCATGGAATCCTTTTCCTATATTCAATTCTCTTATTCTGTATATCTCCGTGGGCACACTCCTTTGTGTACTCATATGCGATTTAATTTCTAGAAATTGTCCAGTGATGAAGTTCAGTTTGGACTTGTAGAGACAGCATGCACCAAACACATTTCTCTTCTGAGATCTAGTTGTTTCTCACACTTTAAACATGTGTAAAATGCATTTTCTATTCAACAAAAACAAGTAGTTGTATTTGTAACATCTTAAATCCGTGTCTCCCTGCACTGCTCTGTTCAGTAGCTGCACTAATTTTCCAGTAAAAGCTTTCATCTGCACCAGGGGAAAGGGTTTCTGGAACTCCTCAGAGGCAACCAAGGAGCCAAGGAAGCTTTGTTCTCTTTCTCTTAATTTCCTGGGCTAGTGGCTCCTATCAAATTAAGTGGAATGAAAAGAAATTGTCTGCATTTTTCTTCTCTCAATAGTTCCCTTAAAGATAAATGAGACCCGCAATTGCATTAAACAATATAATAAATTTTCTTTTGTGAAATATGAAATTTAATGGGATGAAAATTATTCTAATGTAGTCACTTTGTATATATCAAGTGACACTAATCCTGAATTTCTTAACAGGTTGCTTCTTAATTAATTTTTGTTTTTAAAAAGAGAACAAATTAATGCATTTCATATTTACAGATTTAGGCCATGATGATACCTTTTTACACTCCTCTCTCATTCCTACTCTCACTCTTTCTTATTTCTCATTGACTTTTACAATAATATACTTTCAATTTTCTTTATAATTTTCCATTACATAAAAAATTCCTGAAGAAGTGGTAAGCAGAAAAATACTGTTCGTAGAGTGTAGACAAGGACCATAAACAATAGTGAAGTCAGAATGTTAATTTCATGATATGAGTTACTACAAATTATGGAAAACATACAATACTTGGTTTTTGGGGACTGGCTCATTGATTTAGGATTAAGGTCATGTGCATTGCAGCAGTTTGAGCTTTAAATTCTTCGTTCATCTTTGAGGACCAAACACACAAACAGGGGTAGAGTATTCCTAGAAAATTCTGTTAGGGACATATTTTTTTCTTGATATTTTTATGTTTGAATTAAGTTACATTTTCTTACTATTTTTGTGTTTGAAATAGCATGCATTTCTAGAGGACAAAGCATATAGCTTTTTAAGAAAAAAATGATTATTTTAATCAACAACTTTTTTTGTTGCAATTCTCATTTACTTCTCTTAACCTTTTCCTGGAGCCTAGCAGATGGAGCAAAGCAACGGTGGATTGACTCCAGCCCACGGGCTGGGCGAGGAGGTTGGTCTTGTGCGAAATCTTCAGCGGCCTGGAGTTCAAGGTAGGCTCAAGGCTCCTTTCCCTGCATGGATCTTGTCTTCACGGTCCTTTCCTCCATTTTTACAGTATGTGCTGCTCTTTTAGCAGTGGCTCTAGTTGGTGGAAACAACACAGCTCTTTGAGTCTAAATTCTACTGTCACTTTCTAGTCTTAAAACTCAAAATGATCTCGTATAAGCTATGGTTTCTTCCTTTAAACACAAAGATGCTGACATTATAAGAGGGTTTGCATGAATGTCAGCTCTTGTAAGCCACCATGGACAGGGTGGAATAAAGCCTTTAGCCTGAGGGAGATCATACAGTGAGGAGTGGCTGGATCTTTCAGCTGGACTGTGGGATCAGAAGCACAGAATGAGCAATCTGAAAGAGGTACTGGATTCTCTTGCCTTCAGACTGAGCTATGTGGCTGAGCAGGGACCCAAGCCCTGCGACTTTCACGGTTTTGATTCTTTCCTTTGTAGATTATACTATATGTATTTGACATCTTGCCATGGGGGCAGTTATTAGTAATAATTGGGCATTTTATGGGGTGCAATGTGGCAGTTAAATGCACAGATACAGTGTTAGTGATCAAACAAAGTAGCCAGCATTTCACCTTCCACCACCTGACTTCATGGGTGGAGGCATGGGGCATCTTTCTTCCGTTTGTTCACATAGTAGCTACTAGATCATTAAGACCCATAGCTGTGCAACACTAGAAATTCATCCTGTTGGATCTTACATCACAGGAAACAAAGGCAAAGCCAGACAAGTGGATTAAATCAGATGCAGAAGACTCTGTACAACAGAGGGAACAATCAACAGAGCATAAAGACATCGTGCAGAATGGGAGAAAATATTTGTAAGCTTCTTATCCAACAAATTGTTGATCTCCAGAATACATCAGGAATTTAAGAAACTCAATAATAACAAAAATAACCAAAGGTTGTGAATAGAATTTATCCAGGAGATGAAATCAAACTCCTCAGGTCCTCACCTGTAGCCTTGTCCCCAAGGTGTGCTGATGCACCAAGGAAGACTACAGTTGTCAAACATTTAGCTAACTTCACTTCTTCTGCCTGCTGTAACCCACGCCTTTCAAATGTATTTATGGTTATGATTTGACATTTCAAGCAAACGTGTGGATTTTTTTGTAATTGCCACTCTCACGCCATGTAACAAATGACCCTAACATGAGCCCCTGACACTCATTTCATCTGCATGTCTCGGAGCTGACAGTGGGATGGTTCCTTTGAGCTCAGCTGGGTGGCTGGTGATGTTGATTCAACTCAAGCTTCTGTTTCAACCTTCTTCCTGCTGTGGGTTTGACTCAACCTTGCTTTGTAAAATGGCATTAGCAGGAGAGGCAGCAGCCACAGGGGCAAGTCAAATCATGGTGCTCATGAAGCATGCTAGAACAAACCATTTCCAACTTTCGCTTGTGTGGCAACTGCTAACTTCCCACAGGTAGAAGTGAGGCACGTGGCTCAAGTTCGAGTGGAGGAGTAAATATTTTAAACACCAGTCATTTTCCCATAGTCTGCCTACAGGAACAATATTCTGGTTACTCAGGCATGAGTATTCCTGTCCCCTAACATTTCTAGAAATCAGATGTGGAAGCGTGGTGACTGTGAAATTTGTGTTACACAAAGTGGCAGCATTCAGTGGTACTTTTATCATTCCTCCCTGCCTTTCATCTCCTTCACCAGTATAGGACAGATCCTAGACTTGGCAAATTCACCAAGAAAATGCATTACTCTCCTTTGAATACACTGACAAGGGGCCTTTTGACTCTTTCTTTGGGGACAAACACTGCAGTTGCATTTACAACCTGAGCACATGTGTCTTCTGCGACAGCAGAGGATCGGGGAGGCATGTGTGGAAGTGATGTGCCCCACAGGGAGCAGGGACAGTGACTGAAGCGACAATCTAGAATGTAAGCATGACTTTTTAAGAGCAAGATTGAATATTAAGCAGTAAAACAAAAAGATGACATTTTCTTTGATGGCAATTATGGATTTCATAGCTTATAAAATTTCAGGGAATAACAGTTGCTTCTGTTTTCAGCATATTCCTTGCATTCCAAGGAAAGAGGCCTCTGCTCTGGGTGGATGGATTGGGTCAGGCCTCATTTGGGTTTAGAATTTCTGCCACATATGTGATGTGATAAGCATTTAACTGATGGCTAGGAGAACCAAGCTTTATCTGTCACCTTGCTGCTAAGTAGAAAAGAGTCAGGAAACACTACTTCTCTGGGCCTCAACAACCTCAAGTTCTAATGCAGTATCATTGAAATAAAGAATACCTCATCCCCTCTACCTCTCCCAGTAGTCTGCATGGGTTAAAGCAACTACAGGCACATGGGAATAACGAGCAAACCCTGTGTTTCTCTGAGGAGGAACACACCTGGGTTGTTGGTCCCAAGTGCTGGTCATTGGATCTTTGACCGTGGTCTTTTATGACTTTTCTGTCTCTGGTCATTCTCCTCCCAAGAAGTGCAAGCTGAGGAACTGGAGTCAGCAGAATGGCCAACTCTCACTTGGACAGATGGCAGTGGAGGGATAAACTGGGACTCTGCTTCAGTCAACTAATTCTATATGTTGAGGTCTCAATTTGCTTTTACCTTTTTTTTTATACGGACTTAATTCTTATACCTAGTGACTTATTTTTTTTTCTCTTGAGAATTGATATGAAGCAAGATGAGCTAGGTGGCTTGCAGAGGATACTTGGCTAGGGGCAGAGAGTGACACCAAGACCTTCAGTGTAACCAGACAGAGTTTAATCTTGGGTCATTGTCATGGGACCCAGAGCTGCAATACAGCTTAAAAAGAACCCAGTAACAAACTCAGTCCCAATGTTCACGTACGTGTGGGGCACTGAGCTGGGGGTTGAGGAGCTCTTCGTGTGGAGCTGAGAGACATAGCCCCTTTGTCCGCTGCTGAGGTCAGCTCCAATTTTCTGTGTTGTGTCCTTTTTCCCTCAGACCACTGTCTCCACATTAGCAGTGCCCAGTATGTTTCTTGGTCAACTGGCTACTCAACAGCCTCTCTCTTAGTGACTGAATGACTGAGCATCTAATGAATTGATAGGAAAAGAGGGTAAAGGCATAATTAAGCAATACATCAATTTTAGTAACGTTGCAAATGTTATGGTTTGACTCATGACAATATGTGCCTCAGGGTCCATTTACTACTAACAAAACTTGATTATGAACAAAACATAATCATATTATTTCAATTATTTTTTTTCCTTTTCCACTTTTCATATTTGGAAGACCTTGCAAGCATTACTTTATGTGGAAATTTATTGGAGTAAGGAATTATTCAGAATTTTTTTTAACAGTCTACCTACTTTTAACTTCTGAACACCTTTGGAAAATTCATTCTTTGAAAATAGCTACCTCGTTTGGTTTCTGCTGCAGCAGACTTGATTTGCTCCAAACCTTCACGCTTTGTTCCCTTTTGGAGTTTAGTAAAATCACTTTTAATTTTCTCTGCTGCTTCCTTTAATAAGTAGCTCTGAGCAGTTTCCAAAGCCATCCTCTAATCTTTGTGTGTGAGGTCACTCTTGCCTCTCAAAAACACATGAAAAGGAGGGATTAAAGTCTTTGGGCAGTCACACTGTTAGCCCTGCAAAAAGGGCTCACAGGTCAAAGGCGGATCTGGGAATGTAAGCACTGAGCTGTTGTAACAAGCACAGTGGTAAGCTCACACCAACCTGTCATGTGGATCTCTGTGAATATCTTATCCCACAAATGGTTCACTGTGATTACCCCTCCCACCCTGTCACATGACTCTCTGTGATTACCCCTCCCACCCAGTCACATGGTTGACTGTGATTACCCCTCCCACCCAGTCACATGGTTCACTGTCATTACCCCTCCCACCCTGTCACATGGTACACTGTGATTACCCCTCCCACCCTGTCACATGACTCATTGTTTACCCCTCCCACCACACCACATGACTCACTGTGATTACTCCTCCCACCCTGTCACATGACTCACTGTCATTACCCCTCCCACCCTGTCACATGGTTCATTGTGATTACCCCGCCCACTCTGTCACAAGGCTCACTGTGATTACCCCTTCCACCCTGTCACATGACTCTCTTTGATTACCCCTTCCACCCGTCACATTTCTCTCTGTGATTGCCCCTCCCACCCTGTCACATGACTCACTGTGATTACCCCTCCCACCCTGTCACATGGTTCACTGTGATTACCCCTCCCACCCTGTCACATGGTTCACCCTGATTACCCCTCCCACCCTGTCATATGACTCTCTGTCATTACCCCTTGCACCCTGTCACATGGCTTTCTGTGATTATGTCGTAGACAGCGATGTGGATCCTTTGGGTGCAGGAACATCATCTGATTTTTTTCCTCATTTATTTTGGAGCCTTGTTAAATATTTTTTTGTTGTGCTTAGATTTAACCACAATCAGGTAAAATGGTATAAACTGAGGACAACCATCAATAGTAGTGCATTGTATACTGAAGGCTTGATAAGATGTAGAAAATGAGTGTGCTTTCCACAGGGTAATCATGGAAGGTGAAGGGTATGTTTTCTTGAAGTTGTCACTTCACTATGCAAGCATACTCACTTTGCACATGTTCATTCGATGAGAAAATGCCTTGAAACAAATGCAAGAATCAACAACCTGTTAAAATTTATGGGAAATATCAAGGCAATGTTAAAAGGAAAGTTCATCTCAATAAATGCTTATGTTAAGAAATTAGAAAAAAATATCAAGTAGGGAGACTCGCAAGATGGCCGACATAGGAGGATGGTTGTGAGGGAGCTCACAGAGAGGGACAGAACGCGACAAAAGCGTAAGTGGAGCAGCATAGAGCTGCAGGGAGAGGAGCATGAAGTTCCCTGGACAGTGTGGAGCCAAAAAAATCCACACAACTCGGAAGAGCAACCAGGAAAGAAACAAAACAAAATGAAACAAAAGGCAGGGAAGACGACGTTCTGCTCCAGACCTGCTGAGTAATGTTTGGGTGAAGCTGCCAGGAGCCGCAGCCCCAGCTGCAGGAGACGCAGGAGCCACGGAAACCTCCGACAGCCACTGCACCCAATGTACCCACCAGGAGCCGCACCCGCCACGTAGGTCCTCGCCAGTGGCAGAGGCAAACTGCAGGAACCTGAGGTTTGAGTGAGCTGGGTGGGGGAGGCAGTGGGTCCAGGCTCCCGGAGTTAACCCTCCAGGGGCACGCACAGAGCCTGAACATCCTTGGTGCTCATCTCCCCACCCCTTCCCCCCCCCCGGGAGATTCCAGCATCTGGGGACGCAGGACAAGTGTCTTGAAACTGCCAAAATGGTACTTGACGAAATTATACAGGAAAACTTCCAAAACACCTGGAACATGAACCCTGCCCAAATCCAGGACGGTTAGAGAACTCCCAGTAGATATGACCCAAAGAGATCTTCACCCAGACATATGGTGCTCAAGTTCCACTCCAATGAAGACAAAGAAAGAATCCTGAGACAAGTATGAAGCAGAGAAAAGATCACATACCGGGGAAAACCAAACAGAATCACTGCTGATTTCTCTGAAGAGACCTTACAAGCAAGAAGAGAATGGACAAAGATCTTCCAAATCCTGAATCAGAACAACTGTCAACCAAGAATAATGTACTCAGCAAAGATCACATTCGTATTTGATCAAGAATGAAATCAGATACTTCCGTAGCAAAGAGAAATTAGAAGAATATGCCAGCACAAAACCAGCTCTACAAAATCTCCTTAGAAATGCACTAAATCCAGAAAAAAAGGAGACGAATCATAAGCAAAGATGGCAAACAGGAAGCTCTCCCCACTAAAGTCCACACAAGGAAGGGCAATTACACAGATATCAACACCCACAAAAACACACACGTATGGCAGGGCAAAATCACAACCTCTCAATTTTAACTCTTAACACAAATGGCCTAAACTCACCAATCAAAAAGCACAGATTAACAGAATGGATCATCAAACAGGACCCAAGTATCTGTTGCTTACAAGAGACACATCTAACAAGAAAAGACTCCAAGAAGCTGAAAGTGAAGGGGTGGAAAAAGATATATCACACCAATGGACGAGAAAAAAAGGCAGGGGTAGCTGTCTTAATTTCAGATGATATAGACTTCAATCTTACAAGCATCAAAAACGACTGGGAAGGTCATTATAGAGTGTTGAAGGGATTGATCCATCAGGAAGTAATTACCATCGTGAACATATATGCACCGAATCCCAACGCGCCTAGCTACGAGAAGCAGTTACTTACAGACTTAAGGGGAGACATAGATATGCACTCAATAATAGTGGGTGATCATAACACTCCACTAACAACAATAGACAGATCAACAAAACAAAAACTCAACAAAGAAGCAACAGAGCTTGTACAAACATTGGAACAACTGGACTTGGTAGACATTTATAGAACTTTTTACCCTAAGGCCACAGCTTATACATTTTTTTCAGCAGTGCATGGCACCTTCTCCAGGATCGACCACATGATAGGACACAAAGCAAACCTAAATAACTTCAAAAAGATAGGAATCATACCATGTACCCTCTCAGACCACCACAGAATGAAACTGGAAGTGAACAATTCAAAATGCCCAGGAAATACAGAAACTCTTGGAGGCTGAACAATATGCTATTAAACGAACAATGGATCAGAGAAGAAATTAAAGATGAGATCAAAAACTTTATGGAAACCAATGAAAACTCTGAAACAACATTCCAAAATTTGTGGGACACTGCCAAAGCAGTGCTACGGGGTAAATTCATCGCAATTGGAGCTCATGTCAAGGCCCAAGAGAGGCGCCAAATACAGGAACTAAACACACACCTCCAGGAATTGGAAAAGCAGCAGCAGAAGAGTCCCACACACAATAGGAAACAAGAAATCATCAAAACAAGGGAGGAAATTAATCAGATAGAAATAAAAAAAAAAGATACACAAAATCAATGAATCAAAAAGCTGTTTTTTTGAGAAGATAAACAAAATAGACACCCCACTGGCCTGACTGACAAAGAAAAAACAAGAGAAGGCAAGAATTAACAGCATCAAAGATGAAAAAGGCAACATAACAACAGACACTGCAACCATTAAGAACATAATCAGAAATTACTACAACGCACTATACTCCAACAAATCAGAAGATCACCAAGAAATGGAAAAGTTCTTAGGCTTCTACCACCTGCCAAAACTTAGCCCAGAGGCAACAAAAGACCTGAACAAACCCATAACTGAAGCAGAGATTGAATCAGTGATTAAAGATCTCCCAACAAAGAAAAGCCCAGGCCCAGACGGCTTCACTAGAGAATTCTACAAAACATTCCGAACAGAGCTAACCCCAATCCTCTACAAACACTTGAAACAATTGAAAAGGAAGCAACCCTTCCAAACTCATTCTATGAAGCCAACATTACCTTAATCCCAAAACCAGACAGAGAACCAACAGAGAAGGAAAACTACAGACCTATCTCTTTGATGAACATTGATGCTAAGATTCTCAACAAAATCCTAGCCAATAGAATTCAAAAACACATCAGACAGATCATTCATCCAGATCAAGTAGGATTCATCCCTGGAATGCAGGGATGGTTCAACATTCAGAAATCCATAAATGTGATACACCACATCCAAAAACTGAAAAACAAGAATCACATGATAGTATCAATAGATGCAGAAAAAGCTTTCGACAAAATCCAACACCACTTCCTACTAAAAACCCTAACCAAGAAAAGCATAGATGGAAAAATCCACAACATAATCAAAGCAATATATGAAAAACCCAACGCCAGCATCATACTGAATGGAGAAAAACTGGAACCCTTCCCACTGTGATCTGGAACAAGATAGGGATGTCCACTTTCTCCACTACTATTCAACATAGTCCTAGAGGTACTCGCTGAGGCCATAAGACAAGAAAAAGAAATCAGAGGAATCCAAATGGGAAAAGAAAAAGTCAAGCTTTCACTATACGCAGATGACATGATTCTTTATGTAGAAGAGCCAAGAGACTCAATACAGAGACTGCTAGAACTTATACGAGAGTTTGGTAGAGTGGCAGGGTACAAAATTAATGAACAAAAATCAACAGCCATAGTGTATGCAAACAGCCCCAAGATGGAAATAGATTTAACCAGCAAGATGCCATTCAAAATAACAGAGAAAAGTATGAAATGTCTGGGAATAAATCTAACCAAAAATGTAGGAGACTTATTTGAAGAAAACTACAAACTACTTAAGAAAGAAATTGAACAAGACCTCAAAAGATGGAGTAACATCCCATGCTCCTGGATAGGTAAAATCAATATCATTAAAATGTCTATACTGCCAAAAGCAATATATACATTCAACGCAATCCCAATCAAATTGCCCAAAACATTCTTCATGGAACTGGAAACAATGATTCAAAAGTTCATCTGGAAACACAAAAAAACACGAATAGCTAGAACCATTCTCAAGAACAGGAAGTTAGCAGGGGGAATCACAGTTCCAGACCTCTGGACACACTATAGGGCAGTGGTTATCAAAACAGCCTGGTACTGGCACAAAGATAGAGAGGAAGATCAATGGAGCAGAATAGAAACACCAGAAGGGAACCCACATAGATACAGCCAAATAATCTTTGACAAAAAGACAAACGACAATCCAGGCAAATGGGAAGGTCTGTTCAATAAATACTGTTGGGACAACTGGTTGATAGCCTGCAGAAACAAAAATATAGACCCACATCTCTCACCATACACTAAGATCAAATCTAAATGGATAAAAGATCTAAACCTACATCCAGAAACCTTCAAACTTTTGGAAGAAAATGTTGGAAATACTCTGCAAGATCTAGGGGTAGGTCCCAACTTCCTAAAAAGGGCACCAAAGGCAATAGCAATCAAGACCAAAATAAACAAATGGGACCTCATCAAACTAAGAAGCTTCTGTACAGCAAGGGAAATAATCAACAAAGTAAAGAAGCAACCCACAGAATGGGAGAAGATCTTCGCGCACTACGTAGGTGATAGAGGGCTAATCTCCAGAATATACAAAGAGCTACCAAACAACCAAAATGTCAAAACAAACAAGCCACTCAAGAAACGGGCATGGGAAATGGGCAAACACTTCACAAAGGAACAAACCCAAATGGCAAATAAACATATGAAAAAATGCTCAAGTTCCCTGGCAATAAGGGAAATGCAAATTAAGACATCAATGAGGTACCACCTGACGCCAGTAAGACTGGCCCACATGAATAAAAGCACCAACAACACTTGCTGGCGAGGTTGCAGGGATAAGGGAACCTTACTCCACTGCTGGTGGGGCTGCAGGCTGGTACAGCCTCTATGGAAATCAGTATGGAGAACATTCAAGCAACTCAAATTCAACATACCGTATGATCCAGCAATCGCACTCCTAGGACTATATCCAGAACACTTGTTTTATGAGAAACCAACATGCACTCCTATGTTCATAGCAGCACAATCAGTAATTGCAAAAACATGGAAGCAGCCAAAATGTCCATCAGCAGAGGACTGGATAAGAAAGTTGTGGTTCATCTACTCCATGGAATACTACTCAGCTATTAAAAAAAACAAAATGCAGTTCTTTGTGGCCAAATGGGCCAAACTGGAAACCATAATGCTAAGGGAAATGAGCCAATCCCAATGGGTTAAATACCACATGTTCGCCTTAATTTAAGATGATATGATGTTATGTATAACATGTTATGTAATGTATGTTATATGTTCTGTATAAACTAAAATTGAAATGTCAATGAGGTGGCCACAGAAGGTGGTTGAGAACTAGCATTTATTTTTAACATATTGGCTACTCATTACTATGTCAATTAATTCCATAATGATGTAAATTTTTGCTGATGGTATGTTGGAGCTTTTAATTGATCGGGATGATACTCTGCTGGCTCTGTCTTCAGACCAGAGAGGGTATACCTAAGAAGCCGTTGAACTTGACTGGACAATAAGATGCTGGACTCTATGTTTGGTATATGTTTGCAATGAGGGAATCTCAACTGAACTTGAACTGTGGGTATGCAACAAGGTGGAGGAATCCACCATGGTGGGAGGGTTTGGGGAGGGGTGGGGAGAACCCAAGTACCTATGAAACTGTGACACATAATACAATGTAATTAATGAATAAAAAAAATATTGTCATAACAAAAAAAACATCAAGTAAATGAACTAATCACACATTTGCAGGAACTATAGAAACATCTGCAAAGTAATTCAAGATTAGTAAAAAAAATAAACAACCAAAATAAAAGAGGAAATAGATTAAGATCAAAAGAACAATTCTTAAGATCAATGTATCAAAGAGCTTTCTTTTTGAGGAAATGGAAAAAATAGATTCCCCACTAGCCCAAATAATCATCAAGTTGAGGGAAAGGATACAAATCAATAGGATTGGAGAGAAAAAAGGAAATATAACAACAGATACCTTGGACATACAAAGAATTATTAGAAACTATTGTAAGCAAGTATATGCTAATAAACCAGAAGACCTAGAAGAAACAGATCAAACTTTGGTCACATACAAAGCTAACAAAACTGAATCATGTGACAATTAGTAATCTAAATAGATTTATAACAAAGACTGAGATTGAATTAATAACTAAATCTCTCCCAACCAAGAAAATTCCTGGGCCAAATGGTTTCACTGCTGAATTCTACCACATTTTTCAGGAACTTACCCCAGTCCTCCACAAGCTATTCCAAACAATGGAAAGGGCAGTAATCCATCGAAACTCTTTCTATGAAACTAGTATCACTTTAATATCAAAGTCAGATAGAGACACAAAAGAAAAGAGGAATACAGACTGATATCCCTGATGAATGTAGATGCAAAGATCCTCACAAAATACTAATAAAAAATTCAACAGTAGCTCAGGCAGATCATTCACCCAGAGTAGGTGGGGTTTAACCCTGTCATGCAGGGATGGTTTAACATTCACAAATCAATAAATGTAATTCACCACATAAACAAACTGAAAAATAAAAACCATATGATCATCTCACGTGATCATATGAAGGCACGTGATAAAATCCAATGCCACTTCATGCTTAAAACTTTAAGCAAGATAGGCGTATAAAGAACATTCTATAACACCATGAAAGCAATACATGAAAAACCCAATGCTAGCATCATACTAAATGGGAGAGACTGGGAAGTTTTTCACTAAGAACTGGAACTAGACTGGGATATCTACTTTCACCACTGCTATTCAGCAAAACATCAGAAGTCCTTCACAGAGCTATTAAGAAAAAAAAATTCAAAAAGGAACTGCGGAATTTAAATTATCATGTTTACAGATGACACGCTTCTCCGTCAATCAAGAGACTATTGGAACTCATAAGAGAATTTGGCAGTTTAGTGGGATACAAAACTAATGAACATGAACCAATGACACTAGTATACACAAATAACTCCATGTCTGAGAAACAAATTGTAAATACAATACCCTTTAAAATAGCAGAGAAGAATAAAATACCTTGGAATTAACCTAACCAAAATGTGGAAGACCTCTACAATGTCAATTATAAAACATTTAAAAAAAAAGAAATAGAAAATATTAAAAGATGGGGAAACTTACCATATTCCTGGATCAACAGGGTCAAAACCATCAATATGTCCATATTACCAAAAGTAATATTCACATTTAGTGCAATCCCTATCAAAATCCCAGCAACATTCCTCTCAGAAATAGAAATGATGATGCAAAAGTTTATCTGAAACACAAGAGACTACAAATAGTAAAAGCTTTCCTGAAGAATGGAAGTCAAGTTGGAAGATCACAATTCCAGACCCCAAGACATACTGCAGAGCAGTGGTCATCGCAAGACTCTGGTACAGAAACACAGAAGATGATCAATGGAGCAGAATAGAAACCACAGAAAGGAGCCCTCACATGGACAGACAATTAATCTTCAACAAGTGAACTGAATAGAGTCCACAGCAAATGTCTGGTCTCTTCAACAAATGCTGTTGGGACAGTTAGATAGCAGCCTGCAGAGGTAAGAAGCAAGACCCCAACCTGTCACCTTGCACAAAAATCAACTCTAAATGGGCCAAGGACCTAAATCTACACCCAGAAACCATCAACTAATTGGTGGAATTCATAGGAACCACTCTCCGAGATACAGGAATTGGGAAAGAGTTAGAAATGTCACTAGAATCATAGGCAGCCAAAGCCAAAATAAGCAAATGGGACTACATCGAACTGGCATGTTCCTTTTACTAACCTGAAATATTTACCATCAAACGTACACTGTGTTCTACCTGGAATAGTCTGAAACATCTTGTTTTTACTGTCTCTCTTAATGATATCAAGGCATTATGATCTGTAATTGATTTGCACTACCCAACTTGGCATAATGCCTGTATGAAGTCCATACAATGTATTTCTTAGAAGTGGAGCGCAATTGTGCATTTTGTTCATTGGACAGTTACAAGGTACCTACAGTTGAGTATAAATAATTTGTTGAGGCATTCAGTCCACTTGATTTGCTTTACTCCAGCGTTTTTTTGTGTCTCTAAAATGCCATTGTTTATATCACCAGACACCCATTTCTCCTTTGCGGTGAAAGAATGAACAACCCAATTTTCTAAGACCATTTTGTAGTGACTACTTGGGATACAGCAATTCAGTCTCTGTCTTACATTTATAATCTCCCCTCTCCTCTAGGCTGTCAGTACACCCTCCTTCCCCAAATACACATTCTGTCTTATTCTTAAAAACAAGCAAACAGACAAAACATGGAATGCATTAAAATATAAGAACATATAGAAATGAACAGCCAGTAAATATTCTGTTACTGACATAATGCTTTTTCTGCATTGCGCGATTTCTTGGGGCTCTGTAAGTTTATAATGAAGGTTGATAAGAGAATCAGAGCTGTAAAACTGACTATACTTGTTTTATAATATGTTTAGAATACACAATATTTTGGAAAAGAAGACCCATGGGAAGAATTTATTATTAGTTAAGTTGATAACCGTTATGCTGTTTCCAGGTGACTGATTACTTTTCTTTTGAATGACTTTATGAAAACTGTTTCCTTTGCTTTATGGCAGCTTAGAAATGCAAAGTTTGGTGTTCAGGTTACCTAAACAAGTACGAATGCACTAAGTCATTCACACTGATTTTTAAAGGCAAGTAGTTGGATATATTTCATGATGGTCCCTTTTGTTCTGATTCCCTTTTAAGACCAAAGTAAACATTAATAAATGCATAATGTATCCTCCTTTACAATAGAGTAGAACATTATTTGATGATTGTGGCATAACCACAAGTTGTATTTTTGATCTTTTAACTTCTGGAGTTTCCCTCTTTCTCATTCTATGACATCCCATCAGTCTGTGTTCCTGTTCTTGTCAGAAAGATTCCTACACCCTTGAACCAATGCCACCTTTTCTCATTTCATTGTCTCACCTATTACCAACCCCATCTGTCTTCCTGATATTTCTATTGCTTCCGTGTGAGTCCCATGAAGACGGTACTTTTTTGTGCGGCTTTGGTCCTCAGCTGGAACCCTGCTGACCCCAGCTGTTGAAAACAGAACTCACCATCTCCTCTCCCAAGCCTGCACGTCATCTTGTTCTTTTTTTTTTCTTTTAAGGCTTTTCCTTGATCAAGTTGTCAGAATCCACTTGAACTTTTCCATCAGTTCTTTTAGTTCTTAATCCTGTTTCTGTCCAGCCTTCTGGCCTTTTCCAAATTAAGCCTCTGATAACCCTACAGATTGGCTATTAAATCCACTCTCCTCTCATTTATACGCAACTGACTGCCAGATGGAAAGGAGTCGTGGTGCTCTTTGCAATGACAAGTAAACGATACTTTTCAGAAGCAACACAGTTTCTTTGGCTAAAGCAAACCACACTGCCCTGTTTTACTGGTCAACCTGAACTGACAGTGCTCACTGCTCAAACAAGTGGATTTCTCACAGTCCTGGGTTCTGGGTGTCCTAGATCAAAGTGTCAACTAATCCCATTCGTGGCAAAGCCTCTCAGCCTGGTTTGCAGAAGGTACTTTGTCCTTGTGGTGCCTTATTTCCGTGTGTGTGTGTGTGTGTGCGCACGAGTGTGTGTCTTTCTCTTCTTGTAAGGTTGACAATACCACTATGATGACCTCATTTGACCTAAATTACCTCTTGTGAACTCTTTCCACAAACCCAGTCACATTTTGTTTGGTTTTCAACATGAATTGTGAGAGCCTGCTATTTCTCCCACAGATTTTGCTCCTGTCCCTACTCCCAGCATATTTTTGCTCCTGTCCCTACTCCCAGCATATTTTTCTCAAAGAAAAAGTGTGTTCATTCCATCACAACATAAGTCTTAATTTATTCAGGCACCAATTCAAAATATCATCTAAATCAAATGGTACTGACGCTAAAAGTGTAATTCATCCTGAAGGGGATCCTCCTCAGCTGTGACCACAAGAAACCTGGGATGTTGAAAAGATGGGTGAGGTATATAACAGACATTTCCACTTTGAAAGAGAGAAATAGGAAGGAAGGAGAAGATGCACCTCCCAGGCCGTGGCAAAGCCTGGCAAAATTAACTGCATTGTGTCTTCGGGCTCTGGAAACACGCTCTTTGGATGCTCACCCATCTGGGTTTCCAGGGGTGATGGTATCACGCCATGGCCTGTCTCTGCTTGAAAGACCCCCGAAGGGTGCTTTCCTTCTGGGGAGGCCCCTCCCAAGGAACAGCGAGACCACTTGTACGGATGCAAATAGCAAGAGGTTTATTCAGATACACAGGTACCTGGGGCGACAAAGTCTCTTGGAAGACTTGCGCGCCTTAGGTTGGGGTCTAGGGGTTTTTATAGGGTAGGGAGGCAAAAAAGCACAGTACAGAAGCGAGGTGCATAGTTACAGGAGTTTGATAGGCGAAGTCTAATAATAGCTAAGTTGGCGCTGAATTGGCGCTGAGTTGGCGCTGAGTTGGCTCTCTTTCTTAACGTTTCTTCCCTCTTTTGGGGCCAGATGTTAGACCACAAATGTGTGACAAGCGTGTGACAAGCTAGTCCTGACCTCGCCTGCTTTCTTCTCAGAGATCCTGTTATTTTTAGTTAAAGCCTTGCAAAATGGCATTTCTGCTGTTAAAGTTCATGGTTTTTGGTGAGGGTCTTTCATGCTGAGTGCCAATGGTAGTCCTGGTGGCACTGCTGGGTGGCACCCTGTCGAGGCTATAGGCAGCAGTCTGGCCTGATGAGGTAGGGGTAATGGTCTCATGCCCTGAAGTCAAGGAGGCAGCTTAGATGATCTTGGATATATATATATATATATTTTTTTTTTTGAGAATGAGTCTGTCCTTTTCCAAAGGACTATACTATTATAACAATATGGGGCAAATCAGCTAGGGGAGGGGAATTTGGGGAGGGGATAACAGGAATCCCAGAGCTTATGAAATTGTACCATACAATTAAAAATAAAATATAAAGAAAAGAAAGTATGAATGTTTACAGCTGTTCTTTTGAACTCCAGAAATCCGAAAGGTTTTCTTCAGTTTCTCTTGTCTGTTCCCTTAGGTCAAGCCTAGCAATGTGTTTGCAAGCTCCCCCAATCTGTTGCTGATTTAGCAATTTGGATTCACGCCGATTGGATTCTTCTGATCAAATATTTTCAGACACACACTTGATAATCTCTTCTTAACACATGGTCAGTTTTCAAGCATTGGTAGGCTGAGAGGTGCCTGATTTTCACATTCTGGCTCCATTTTGCTCAACAGCCCCTGCAGTTTCTTCTCCTTCCAGGATAATCATACAGAAAAGAGCACAAGCCGCTCACCACCACTACTTTGTGAGTTAGCTCTGCACCTAAAGATCCCCATTCCTTGTCTGTAGGTTCAACCTTCCACAAGAAAATCCAGCCAAGCTCTTTGTTACTTTGTATCAGGGATCACCATTGCTCCAGCTTGGAATAACATCTCCCTCAATGCCCTTTTAGACCTCACAGGAATGATCTTTGAACCTGGCGCCTACCATTGTTCTGTCCATGCCTATTTTGTATCTAAACAAAGATGGTGCTTTCTCTCCATGTTTCTACCTACAGTCCCACTGAAATAACCTGACCCTTCCCTAGCATGTGCTGCCAAAACTCCTCTAATCTCTATCCATCACCCAGTTCCTAATTCACTTTCACATTTTAGGCATTAGTTGAAGCATCACTCTAATACTAGCACTCAAATTTGTATCAATCAGCCAATGCTTTCCATAATAAAATACTACAGCCTTAGTTCCTAAAGCAGCCATGTCATTCGTTCCCAATCCAGGGTGCTGGACACTTCACTTAGCATTAATTTGAGGGTACAGGATGGAGGGATGGGAGAGAATTTATCTAGTTCTTTATTTTATCAAAAAAAGTTGCCCGTCAGTGACACATGGCAATGTCCAGTGGTGGCATGGACATTATGTTATGTTATATTCATGATATGTTCATGTTCCCATCAGTCTCAGGTCTCAACCTGTACAAGGGTCTTAAGAAAAACAAAAACAAAAACAAGAAAAGTCATGAAGAAGGCATATTGTGAAAAACACTGTGTATATCTCAAAGTTCCCTGCACCAAAACAAATCCAGCTTTTAATTCTTTTTCCTGTGGACTTCGGGAAGGGCCACGTTTAATATGTCTAGACAGACACTGCGTGAGCCTCTATGCCCCAGTCCCTCTTTCAAAGTCAGTGTGAATCCGACGGGATCTTCCCTTCAGCCTGGGATAGAAAGATGTGCAGCAGCATTTCTGCTGAAGCAACAGCAATGTAGGCGTGAAATAAACATCTGCCAGTCCAAGCCAGTGAGGTGTGCTGCTATAAAACAAGCTAGCAAAAGCTGATCTCTCAATATACTTATGGACATGGCAACTGTAAGTGTTAGAATCTCCAAGTTCCTGCAGAGAATTTTAGAGCAAGTACTCCATTATTCTTCATTGTTCCAGGTCATGATCCAGCATTCTATTGTTAAGATGCATTTAAGTTTCATTTGGAGTTCATTTTTTTAAAAAAAATTTCATAAGTATGGATGCATACTGCAACATATTAAAACTTCATAATATACTTATGTACATTATATAATTTGTTTAGATAAATAGTTGTATGTATGTTTGCCTATATATGTATTGATTTTGTATTCTGTATGAAGTTTGTCTTATGTCAGACAGAATGCATGCTATTCGTCCTTTTGGAATGAGTTTATTTCACTGACATGATGGTCTCTTGTTGGGACCATTTTGTTGCAAGCACTAAATTTTCATTTTTTAAAAAGATTTATCTATTTTTATTGGAAGATGAGCTATACGGAAAGGAAGAGAGACAGAAAGAAATATCTTCCATCCACTGATTCACTCCCCAAGCAGCTGTAATGGCCAGAACAGAGCCGATCCGAAGCCAGGAGCCAGGAAATTCCTATGGGTCTCCCACTTGGGTGCAGGATCCCATAGCTTTGGGCCGTCTTTGACTGCTTTCCCAGGCCACAAGCAGGGAGCTGGATGGGAAGCGGGGCTCCTGGGACATGAACTGGTACCCGTATGGGATCCTGGTGCATGCAATGCGAGGACTTTAGCTGGTAGGCTACTGTACTGAGCTTAAATTTTCATTTTTAAAAAGTTTTCCAAGTAGTATGGCATACAGTATATGTGCCACAGTTTCTTTATCCATTTCTGTTTTGGCAGATATCTGGGTTGTTTCGTATCTTTGCTATTGCAGATTGTTCTGCTATAAATATAGGAGTACAGGTCACTTTCTCATATGCAGGATTCATTTCCTTTGGATACAGACCCATGAGTAGGATAGCTGGGTTGTACGGCAGTTCAATTTTCAGTTCTCTTAGCACTCCCATACTGACTTCTGTAGTGATTGTACTGGCCTGCGTTCACACCAAGTATGAATTAGTGTACCTTCCCCCCACATCCACACAAGCAAGTGTGTTTTTTTTGTTTGTTTATTTGTTTCACATATTTGTTTCTTGCTTTCCAGAGATTTTCTACATGTTAATTCTAGCAGTATTGCAAAACTTAAGAATGCTATATGGATATTGAACATAGAGACATCTCTAAGTCCAATATTGGTAGGTATGGAATTAGAATAAGTGTGTCATTCAAAAGTAAATGTCATTCTTTCTCTATTGAAGTATTTTACCTATTGGAAAGCACTGCTGTGGAATCTACCAGATTATAAAATCAGACTTTATTAGTTTGTTGCTGAACATAGAATTATGTTGAAGATAAAGCAAATGAAGTTGCATGACAGAGCAATTAATATAAAATGTGTCTCTTATATCATCAAATCTAGTCCTGGGCTTTCAGAAGGCTATTTCTTCCCTGTACTTCCCTACATACCTCTCAGTGCAAATTTCATCTTCTTAACAGAACACTAATCATACTGGAACAGGGCCCACCTTCTTGGGCTCATTTTAACTGAATTACTTTTCCAAAGACCTTTCTCCAAACATAGGCATGTTCCAAGGTTCAGGGATTAGTACTTCGACACACAAATCTTAGGCGTAATATGACTCAGCTGGTAACACAAGATAACTAAAATAACTCAAAATGTTTGAGCATTCCAGAGTGTAATGGAAAATAGCTTCCACTTTGAAAATTAATAGAGATAATTAGAGATTCTGAAGTTCATAACACCATCATAACATTTCAAGATTCATGAGGTGTATCTTTAGCAGTTCTAAAAAGGTATTTATAGCTGTAAATGCTTGTATTATAAAATAAGAACAGTTCAAAATTTTGAAAGATCTAATTTTCTACCTGAGAGAACTATTAAAATCAGAACAAAATAAACCCGAAATAAGTAGAAGAAAGGAGTTAATAAGTGTAGCAGAAAAATGAGGCAGCAAACAGATAAAGTTTAGAGATAAATCGACAGCCAAAGCTTGGCTATCTCAGATTTTATTAAAATGGATGAAGCTCTAGTGTGATGAAGGAGAAAAATAGAGGAAGGGATAATGACAACTGTGGGTTTCAGAGAGCAAAGAGGAACCTTTTGAGCAGGTAGGTGTCCAGCTGGGCCAGGCATTCCACGCAGGGCTCTGAAGGTGCTGCTCAGACGCTCACAGCCCACATCGGACACCTGTCGCTGAGTTCCTGGTGTGTTCCCAATTTCGTTTTCCTGGTAAGACTTATTCCTCAGTGCAGCAGCTGATAGTCCTAGTCATTACATCTCTGTCACTCCCGTGGGGAAATCCAGCTTGGGTTCTGGGCTGCAGGTTCTTAACTCAGTCCAGTGAACCAGTGGGTGGAAGGTGTCTGTCTCAATCTCTCTCTTATTTTCTCCCTATGTCTGCATTTTAAATAAAGAAAAATAGATTAAAAAAAAAACTATCTGAAAGCTAGATATTCATATAGAAAGTTCCCAGATGTCTTCATACTTCATAGCTAAAAACTAGTCCTAGATTTATTATTAACCTAACTTTAAAACTGAATATTTAGGGCCCAGTACAGTAGCCTAGCGACTGAAGTCCTCGCTTTGCATGTATGCAATCCCATACAGGCATTGGCTCATATGCTGGCTGCCTCACTTCCCTTTTAGTTAGCTTTGTGTGGCCTGGGAAAGCAGTCCAGGATGACCCAAAGCCTTGGGACCCTGCACCTGCGTGGGAGACCCAGAAGAAGCTCCTGGCTCTGGATCACCTCAGCTCTGGCTGTTGTGGCCACAGATGTGAAGATCTTTCTTCCTGTGTCTATGTCTCTCTATAAATCTTTCTAATAAAAATAAATAAATCTTAAAAAATACTAAAACTTTCAAGCTCATGACAACACTGAGGCAAGCAGAATTCTTAGGTGGACTGTGGCAAAGAGGGAAAAAAGGATCAACTAACTACTTTGATTAAGAATCTACAACTCATGCTAACCAACAACTATTAACCTCTTGAAAATAAGCCTTAGAAATTCACTCCAGAAGAGTGGATATACCAATCACTAATAAACAGATTAAAAGTGTTCAAAACCATTGTTTATTTGTTCAATATAAACAAAAACCACAAGACATAAAACTTCCATTAGTGTGGCTGAATTTTAGAAACAGAGAAAAATGTTACATATGGGCAAGGATGATTTGTGCACACTGTGTGTGCAAGTTTGGAGTGTCACAAACACAGAGGAAATCAATGGTACTCACTGCTCTTAGCAAGTCATACACCTAACATATGAATCAAACATTCCACATGTATTTATTTGCTCCCCTCAAATTTGATCATATATACAACCAAAACTCAAATATGAGTTTTTTTTTTAAATAAAAGCCGTGTCATGGAAACAACACATATGTCATGTAGCAGGAAATTAGTTAAATCAAACATCTATCTATCTATCTATCACCTATCTATCTAACAAACCCAGCATCACAGTAAGGGAGAGCAGCTGTGGGTACACTTGCTGAAGCAGGGTAATATTGCAATGAGCCAATTAAGAATGTGAAGTTTAAGAACAGCAATGGAACTGATAAGCAGCAAGTGGCTGAGTCTGAGTGAAGCTGGGTCCCCTGACACAGTGCAGAGTTAGGAACACTCACTTCATCCAGAAAGGACCGCAGTGCTCTGACATCTGATGACAGCTTGGGTGACTTGGCAATTGTCAGAAATTATAAATTGCTTACATTAAGATCTCTGCACTTCATGGAAAGCCATCGAGCTCAGTTTAAAATATGCATTCTGCTGTTTTTAGGTGGCAGGTTAAGGACCTGAGTGAGTTTCTGGAAGTCTAAGCAGAATTTCTTCTCCAAGACCAGGCCAGGAGTGATTTTTCTCAGGGATAGATTAGAAGAGAGGCTTGGGAACTGAATTCTTGATTTTGTGCTTATGGTTCCAGCCAGGATGGGAAACAAAGCTAATAATACGTTTAGGAAATAATTCTGACAACTTGGTTTGATCAAAATTAAAACAAAAGGGAAGACGCCTGGATGTGTAGGGAGATGATAATGTCTGTCTGCTAGCTGCTGGACTGTGCCAACTGTTCAAGAGGGAGAGACAAGTAAGGGGTCTAGGGAGAAGGGAGCTGCATGTCTGCTCAGCCTGAGTCCCGCGATTCTGCAATGTTTGAATCCAAGCAAGACTGCACTTTTCTAATGCCCTCCTGCAGCTGAGGGTGGGGTGTCCAAAGTTCTTCAGATTTACCAAAAGATGGCCTTTCACTTAAACCACAATGAGGTGGTATTAGTTTCCCAATGAAACATAATAAAACTACCACTGACTTGCGTAAAATTGTAAATAAATTGCATGCAAGATAAAATGTAAAATAGAGCATACAATATGCTAAACCTTTCAACAGTTTTGTGCTTTGTTGAAAGGGATCCTCTTGGGGAATTATTAAAACAGGTAAGCACTTCAATTTGAATAATGCAGGAAATATTTGAAGGAGGACCTCTTTAACTTTGAATAAAGAGAAGCTTTTAGTCTGACCCTAGCCTGCAAAGGAAAGTCTGAAAGGGAGAGCAGAGATAGACTTGAGATATTTGTAGGATTCAGCAGGATGTGCTGTTAGATGTAACAGGTGATCGTGCATTGTATAGCACTTAGGGTGCTGCTTGGGGTGGCTGCACGGACCAGACTGTAGTCCTGGCTGTGTTCTCCATTCCTGGCTTGCTGTGCATCCCGGGTTCAGCGTAGGATAGCTGGAGTGCTTGAGTCCCTGCTACCTGGATGGGAGACAGGGACTGAGTGCCTGGCTTGCCTGTGAACCTGTGAGCCACATTGGCTGTTACGGGCACTGGGGATTGAAAGCAGAGGATACATGATCTCTCAGTGTCTGTGTCTGCCTTTCAAACATTACAGATCTGCTTTCTGTATATGTGCACACGTGTTTGTGTATGCTTCCTTGAGAGGTTAGAAGATGAACTCAGAATTCAAGAATATTACTACAAACCTTTGAGGTCAGTGGGTTTCATCATCTGTTCTGCTACTTGGTGCTCAGAGCACGAAGCCAATATTATAGCCTGAAACAGTTGTCACAGAATTCTAGCTACCCTTCAACCTGATGGAACTTAATCATGTTTTCTTTGCCCTAATATATGTCTGGCTGTGTTTTTATGTGTTGCACAGATATTTGGGAAGTTACAGTCTCTATTTTCAGAGGATAAAGTTAGACACATCCCCACAGACGATACTGAATTTATTTGGGAATTTATGCGCCCCGTCGTCTCACCCTGTTCTGCGTTTCTTGATTTGTATTGGGTTGAGATGTTTGCTTTACCCTCTGTCTTCTCAAAGTCTCTGCTTTAGTGTGGTGATCTCTATAGGATGTGGGGCATAGATACTCACCAATGGTTTATATTGACTTATTATGAATTGGAGATTTTAAAATGTGATGAAGCTTCAAAATGTTCATGTAAAAGTAGAATGAAATAATAGCATGTTTCTTCAAATGTTTCTGGATCCCTCTCATCAAGTATTCCTTATCTTCACTCATTGAACGTTTTATTTTTTATTTGTTTTTGCCTTGTATTCCATCTGGGGAGTGCTGTCCTGCTTGGTTACCATTTCTATTTGCTCTGCAATAGATATGCCCATTCCTTTACTTTTAGTTTTTCCAGATTGCATTGCTTTTAGGTGTATCTCATCTCTACAGTATCTTCTGTACACAAAATAACCTATAAAAACCTTTACAAAATTGTTATGTTCATTTATATTTATTTATATATAACATACTTTTATACACTCTTTATTGTATATTTTTATTGTTTTACTTGTTTGCTTGTTTTTTCTATGGGGTCTTATTTACTTATTGTCATGACTCACTGTATTTAGGGAATTATGCATTTTTGTTCCAGTGGGTTCTTTCATAAGATTGTTCTACCTGACTGCCTCAGTTTCCTAGTCTTGACAGCTAGCTCTGTGCTTTGTCTAGTCTCTGACCGTTACTCAGTAATCAACAGGTGAATGTGCTATTCCTTCCAGTCCTTCTTTCATGTGGCCAGTTTCCTTGGACAGACTGGGCTTCCACTCCTGCCGCTCCATGGACCTGCTCCAGGTAGGCAGTGCCCCACGGCGTCCTCCCTGCTCCAGGTTGGCAGTGCCCCACGGCGTCCTCCCTGCTCCAGTTAGGCAGTGCCCTACGGCGTCCTCCCTGCTCCGGTTAGGCAGTGCCCCACGGCGTCCTCCCTGCTCCGGTTAGGCAGTGCCCCACGGCGCCCTCCCTGCTCCAGGTTGGCAGTGCCCCATGGCGTCCTCCCTGCTCCAGGTAGGCAGTGCCCCATGGCATCCTCCCTGCTCTCACAGGATCTCCAACGGAGTCATATGGGCAGGGGCTCATTTCCAGCAAACCCCACAGGAGAAGGTCTGGGGTCTGATGTTTCCTAAGATCTTACATTTTCCAAACTGTTTTTTTACAGATTCTTGCTTGACAGATAACTTGACTAAATTTAATAATTCATGCTTTTATTGAATTTCTCCAAAATATTGCTTTCCTTGTGTCTTCCTTTCCATGTTGCTTTCGCTGAGTTTCATGACAGCTTGATTCCATTTCCTTTGTAAGTGACTTAGTTATTTTGCCTGGAGGTTTAAAAAAATGCTTTTTGACTTAAAAATCAAGTTGTCAAGATTGTATCTTGGAACTGGCCATTTTTTTTTTAAATTTCGTTTCATTTTATGGCACAATTTCATAGTCTCTGGGATTTCCCCCAACCCCTCCTCATACCCTCCCCATCATGGTGGATTCCTCCACCTTGTTACAGTATTATAGTTCAAATCCAGTCATGGTTTCTTCATTGCAAGCATGTACCGAGCATAGAGTCCAGCATCTTATTGTCCAGATGAATTCAACAGTTTCTTGGGGAGACCATCTCTGGTCTGAGAGCAGAGCTGGCAGAATATCATCCCGTCCAGTGAAAAGCCACAACATAACATCCACAACAATTTACAACACTATGGAGTTAATCGGCATGGTATTGAGTGACCAATATGTTAGAAAATGCAAGTTCTTAACCATATCCTGTGACTACTTCATTGACATTTCAGTTTTAGTTTACATACAACCAGCTGCTATATGCCTTAAAATGGCTATAGGGTAGTATTCAGCTGTCTCGCGTCTATTTTCATTTTTCTATTTAGCAGTTTATAGTATTGAAGCATAATTTTTACTGAACTTGGGGCATTTTAGGCTAGTCCGAATTGGCTAATAACTCTAACAAGGCATACGTCAACAGATGAGGAGCTGAACAGTTTTAGGAGAGGTGTGCAGACAAATCTTCAATACCTTAATGAGGAGTAACTAATCTTTGTGTCCTACCTCGTAAGGTATATGTGAGTCCAAACTGACTGTTTCCTGTGTGGTTCTAAGCTTTGCTTATTGGTTTCTGTCTATCTAATCTAATTTTTTTTTGTGGTGGGGGGGCCTCCGGAGCAACCCTGATGGTCATTGCAAGAGAGGGTGGGGATCCAAAGTTGGAACTAAGTAAGGACCAGAGAAAGCGCCCCTCCCAAGTCCAGAAGGAAGTTTACTTTCTTCTGTTTCAGAGGTCTGCTTGGCGCTCCTGGCTGTTGTTCTGATGACATTAGATCCTGTGAGGAAGGATCTGGGCTTCTTCCATCCCATGTGGTAGATCCAAGTGGGAGTGGATGACCTCCAAAGGCACTCCAATTCCCTGTAGTCTCCTCAGCAGTTGGGATATAGCCCTTGGTGCCTGTCCTGATAGTCCTTGGTGAGGATCTGGGAGTCTCCGGGGTTGGGATACAAGCTTCCTCCTGTCCTCCTGCTCCCCTGTGGGGTTCCCCCTGCTCTGTGCATATGACCACCTGTTAAGAGGTTGTCAGGATCACTCTTGATTCCCCCATATGTATTTATAGTTTTGCTAATGTCTAATGCTGATTTGAGTCTGTTATCTATCAGTTACCTGATATATTCTTTTTTTTATTTTATTTTTTTAATTGTTCTACAGTTTCTTTTTTTAAAAATTTTTTTAACTCATTAATTACATTGTATTATGTGACACAGTTTCATAGATACTGGGATTCTCCCCACCCCTCCCCAAACCCTCCCACCATGGTGGATTCCTCCACCTTGTTGCATACCCACAGCTCAAGTTCAGTTGAGATTCCCCCACTGCAAGCATATACCAAACATAGAGACCAGCATCTTATTGTCCAGTCAAGTTCAACGGCTTCTTAGGTATACCCTGTCTGGTCTGAAGACAGAGCCAGCAGAGTATCATCCTGATCAATTAAAAGCTCCAACATACCATCAGCAAAAATTTACATCATTATGGAATTAATTGACATAGTAATGAGTAACCAATATGTTAAAAGTAAATGCGAGTTCCTAGCCACCTTCTGTGACCACCTCACTTACATTTCAATTTTAGTTTATATACAACATATAACATTCATAACATAACATGTTATACATAACATCATATCATCTTAAATTAAGGCAAATAGGTTATACTTAGCGTCTTCCTCATACATTCTGAGGAGGTCGAAGATTTTTCTGCTGTCCCGCCCCATTACAGAATAACACAGGGTATTAAAAGTGCATTAGGCTTTACGGTTCTTTGATGTAGATCTTTAGCAGTCAGACTTACATTGATTATTGGTTCATTGTGCTTACATCACAATATCTTACTGCATGTGATACAGGCTGTTTGAGGTTGAAATAATCTTATAATTTACAGTTACTATTTTTCGGCTTGATATCATTTCATCTTAAGGCAAACATGTGGCATCTGAACTTTTGGGATTGGCTCATTTCCCTTAGCATTATGGTTTCCAGTTTGGCCCATTTGGCCACAAAGGACTGCATTTCGTTTATTTAAAATCTGAGTAGTATTCCATGGAGTAATGAACCATAGCTTTCTTATCCAGTCTTCTGTTGATGGGCACTTTGGTTGCTTCCAGGTTTTTGCAATTATTGATTGTGCTGCTATGAACATAGGGGTGCATGTTGGTTTCTCGTGTAACATGTGTTCTGGATATATTCCTAGGAGTGCTATTACTGGATTGTATGGTATGCAGATTTTCAGTTGTTTGAGTGTTCTCCACACTGATTTCCATAAAGGCTGCACCAACCTGCAGTCCCACCAGCAGTGGAGAAGGGTTCACTTTTCCCCACATCCTCGCCAGCAAGTGTTGTTGGTGCTTTTTTTGTATGTGAGCCATTCTTACTGGCGTTAGGTGGTTCCTCATTGATGTCTTAATTTGGATTTCCCTTATTGCCAAGGAACTTGAGCATTTTTTCATATGTTTGTTTGCCATTTGGGTTTCCTTTGTGAAGTGTCTTCCCATTTCCTGTACCCGTTTCTTGAGTGGTTTATTTGTTTCAGTGTTTTGGTTGTTCTGGAGATCTTTGTATACTCTGGAGATTAGCCCTCTATCACCTATGTGGTGTGCCAAGATCTCCCTTTCTGTGGGTTGCTTTTTTACTGTGTTGATTGTTTCCTTTGCTGTGCAGAAGCTTCTTGGTTTGGTGTATTTCCATTTGTTTATTTTGGTCTTGATTGCTAGTGCTTTTGGTGTTTCTCTTAGAAAGTCAAGGCCTACTCCTAAATCTTGCAGGGTATTTCCCACGTTTTCTTCCAAAAGTTTGAAGGTTTCTGGATGTAGGTTTAGGTCTTTTTTTTTTTTAATAAAGCAAACATTTATTAAACTATAATAAAAACATTCCATCAAATTACAAAACCTGAGCAAGAAAAACAAACGGCACATGCTTAACTGTAGTTGACATTCAAATAAAGTTTGCATTCCCAAAATATTATACAGTAATTAGAAAATACCAGCCAAATGGTCTTTTAACCATTTATATTTTATCTTGGTGTATGGTGAAAGATGTGGGTCTATCTTTTGGTTTCTGCAGGCTATTAGCCAGTTGTCCCAACAGCATTTATTGAAGAGAACTTCCATTTGTCTGGATTGTCGTCTGTTCTGTTTTGTTTTGTTTTGTTTTTGTTTTTGTTTTTGTTTTTGTTTTTGTTTTTTTGTCCAAGATTATTTGGCTGTATCTGCGTGGGGAACTGGCCAGTTTTTAAAAGATGTATTTATTTGTATTGGAAAAGCAGATTTAAAAAGAAAAGGAGAGGCAGAGAAAGATCTGACTGCTGCTTTACTCCCCAAGTGACTGAAACACCTGGGCTCAGCAGATCTGAAGCCAGGAGCCAGGAGTTTCTTCTGAGTCTCCCAAACGGCTTCAGGGCCCCAAGGCGGTGATTGTCTCCACTGCTTCCTCAGGCCACAAGCACTGGGACATGAGCCAGTGCTCATATGGGGTCCCAGTAGATGCGAACCTAGGACTTTGCCACTAGGCCATCCCGCCAGGCCTGCAACTGACCATTTTGAGACAGTGTCCTAGATATCTGTGGATCATTTCAATACTGAAACTCATGTATTCTATAATTTCTGAAAACTGCTGGATTATTGTTGTAAGCAGATTACTACTCTTTTTTTAACTTATGTGGTTCTAAGTAAATCTTCCTCTTACTGTTCTCTTCTGTACACATCTTCCCTAATCTTTTATGCACATTTATTTTTATGTGTATTTTATGATCTATTTGTAGCCTCCTCTTGGGCAACTTTGTAGTTTGTTTATATTAAAAATGATATTTTCTCTTCAATTTTTCATTGAGTTCACATATCTTTCAATTCAGACCTTGTTTTATCAAAAGTTAAATTTCTAATTTAGCACATTTCTTTATTTTTATATCAATAATTGGTTGTTTATGGATGCTCGATTAAGCCCAGACATATTGTATATGCTTCCTCTGTTCTCTGATATTTTGGAGTGATTTCGTCAGACTCAGTTCCTCATTTAATGACGATGTACAAGTTCTCTGGATTTGGAAAGGTGTTTTTTTCTGTTATTTGAAGTATTTCTCATGATATCATGATGTATCTCCCAAGCACAGGAATTTGTATGAATCTTAAGTTCAAGAATTGGGGGCCTTTCTTCTCTGTGAATGAACAATTCCCTCTGTATTGGTGCATCAGCAGAATCAGTGTGGTCAGTGAGAATGGTTATTTACATGGAATTAGTGAGTGTGTGCTCTGACTTTATCACCCCTCCTTCCTTTCTGGAGGGCACCCTTTGCCTTCTGCCCTTCCCATGTTTGTCGTAAGCTGCCTGCTACTCCCCTTCTTTCCAAGTCACTAATTCCAGTGGGGATTTTGTCTTTCTCAGAAAACACATGCTATTTTAAACCTATCTCCATTCTTTCCTCTCCCACAGAACTGAATTCTCCGGTCTCCAATTTCAGATCTGTATTTTCCCATGCAGGGTAAGGATCTCTCTTTCTAAAATGATTTTATTTGTGCTTTGTTGCCACTAATCCCATTGCTCTGATGTTTTCATAAATGTATATTTTGTGGAGAATACATGCATTTCTTGAATATTCTTGCAGATATTTCCATGGTGTTCCGAATCAGATATTTTCTCAAGTATAAATACTGGAATGCTATTGACTGTTGTATGGAAAACTATATGTTTTCAGTTAGCACTAATGTTGAATGACCAGTGCAGGAAAGACAACGGATCGAAAGAGAAGAGTCAGAAACACTGGAGCCTGAGTATGTAGGAATGCCCAGCTGGCACTCAGAGTATGAGGAAAGAACTCACATAAGCAGAGCAGGCTTTGGTGGAGTAAATCAGGGGTTCTCTTCCTGATAATGTTAAGGTTCTCTGTATCCATTCCAAAGGGAGCATCTGCAGGAAAGGGACATTTGATGCACTAAAGCAGATTTCAAGGAAAAGTTGGGTATGGTGCGTTACTGGATATCACCCCGTAAGTCAGGCTTGTTGATCAAAGTGTTTCTGCCTCTGCTTCTGAGATCAGCTGACACTGGCTCCTCACTGACCATTGTGTTCACTTGCCGCCACATGAACTCATTCTGAGGGGGGGCAGCCTGGAACTCGGGTGACCCCAAGCCTTGCTGGGCACAGGAGACCAAGCAGAAGCAAGAGACAACTTTTGAGGTACGTGTGAAAACCTGGAAGATTATCACTTCTGATAACTGCACTGGCATACAGCAGGTTATGTGACAGATGTCAAAGTCAAGTGGAAGGGAACACATTAGGCCCCCAGTGACACCAACTTCACAGCTCCATGCAATGCATCTAGGGGGTAACCCACACTAGGAAACACAGTCAGTATTTACTCAAAACATTCAGGATGAATTCACAAACCACCATTATGTAAATTGCATTTTATTTCCCAGAGTAAATGGTTAAAATCTCAAATGCACCTGAGTGTAAACAAAATGGACAAAGCTCTAGAATCTGAGAACAAAGACTTGTAGGGAAAAAAACAATAGGCAGAGACCATTTAGTGTGTAGGGATGTTGGAGTGACTGAAGCTCTCAGAGACAGCCAGTTACATCACATGTCTCCAAGGCAAAGACTTGAAGTGAGATAGTAAAGTAACTCTTCCTCTGTAAGAGAGCCAATGGCAGCCCCAGCTGTGGGCTGAGAATTCTCAGACTTCCCTTGGTGGGCCTGAGAATTAAGGATCACACAGACAGGACCTCTGTGAAGTGAAGGGAATTCATCGCCTTTCAAACCCCGTCTGCCATCTTATGAATATCAGGAGGGGAGAATTCAAGGTTTAGCAAATTTACAGACCTAGTTCCATTAGCTCGAGGCTTCTAGCTTGTCCACCAAATCATTGTTTTGTGAATATTTGTAAAGGAAAACTAATTGCTTTCAATGCCAATTATTAACAGGGCATGCACTTGTGCCAAAGGAGATTCCATGCCTGGCGATAAGTGTGAGGATTTGGGTGAAGGCAGGTCTGAGGATGACAAGTCTCTTGCAATGTTCACAGAGGAACCACACACGGAATACTACCCAGTCACCATGCCAACAGGACCTTACAAGAAACACTGAAGAAGAAGAGAAATAACAAAACACACATAGGACCAAGAACGTGTTCTCACTGGAAAAAGATTACTCACAAGCAATTTTAATTTGTGCCTCTGCTTGTCAAATGGGTAAAAATATACTAACGTAAAATGGATACGTATACGAAGAAGAAACACAAGGTATGAATGCAAGAATGCAGGAAAGAGATGGCCACACAGTGGGTAGAAATCAAACTTGAGGTTTCAAAGCTCAGGAATGTGGTAGAAGGAAATATGTGATGAACAAGAGCAATAAAGACATTATTGAGAAACAGAAAACAGAGATCACTCAGTTTCAATGAAAGATGAATAGGACTTATGTGCAAGATAACATTCTTACTGATATAAAGATGGAAATCTCTAATGTCTACACACATGCGCGCACACACACACACATAAATATGATACCACAAATGGAACAACCTGCCATTTCTAAAATCTTTGGAGCAGAAAACTTAAAGTAATGATATACATGTTGTAATGCTGACAGGATGTATAAATAAATGCAAATGGACCCTTATGAGACACACTGAAGCCACAATAATTCACAAAGAATCACAATAATGGTTTGGGAGACACATATCAGGTAAACACAAATAAACAGATACAAAAATAGCTGTGGCTAGATAAATAATAACTCAGCAGAAGTGGTCATTTTATAATAAAATGAGGCTGTGCATGTGCTTAAAACTATGGTTTAAAACAAAGCACTTAAATGGAAAAAATCTTCAAAATTGAGCACTTAAATCTATGTATAAACTTATGTACAAGCTATGATAGCATAATATTCATGATGAAAAATATAGTTTATAAAGCTGAAATCTATACATGACACTTATGGATGTTTTTTCCTTCTGCCATGGAGCCAAAGATTAGGAAAGGGAAGGTCTAGTCGATTGACACGTGGACATGAGCAGATCCTGGTGTGTACTGACACCTTCCACATGCCATGCTCACTAACACAAATGGCCAACACCTTCAAAATTTTTCAGTGTAGTTAACTCACTTAGTAAAAAAGGAAAAAGACTTAATTTCATTTATATTTGGAACTTCCTATTCCTCTGAGTACTCAATCCATCTGCAAATCCATCAGACAATGTGTGGGATGTTTTATATAATTACTGACTGAGTTCTGCCAGTGGACATAGATTTATTCAAATACGCTCTTTCTTTCTGAGTCAGCAGTTCCGTGGCTGTAATTTTCCTTATGTCCAAAAGGAAGGAGTCACCCAGCTACAATACTACACTTGTCTACCTTGGCATTTTCTTAGCAGAACTGTAAATGTGGTTGTTTTAGGGAAGAAATAAACCACTGAAATGCATTTAAGCACCACATTATCAGAGGAATTTTGCTATATCAAGACACAGTGACAAGTTCTTCTGGAAAGTCCTTTTAACTTCACAGTGTCTTACATTGGCAGCTGGATTTATGGCCAACTGCCTGTCCGCATTTTCTTCCAAGGAAATTGCTTCCTTTGTCTAAGAGCAGTGTTTTATCTGCTATAATTTAATTTGCAGTCTGTTCATTATCTCTGAAATAATATATCTTCTTCAGTATGATCGTTCTACTAGGATGGATAGTCTACTGGTTGGTACCTATTGGGGACATCTAGCTCCTTCCTTGGGTCTCCTGGTGAACAGACATCAGCATGGCAACTACCAAGCGGAAGAGTGAGGTCTGTGTGACAGCTGATGAGTAGGCCAGACCCCGCATGCTTCCTTTAGAGAAGGCTGGTGGAAGTGCATTCTGGAATACGTGGTCATAGAGAAGTCTCAAAGTAAAGATGAGACCTGATCATGATTTGAAGATGCCTTGAGGTAACAGAGAAATGGCTGCTGATCCTCTCTGAAACTTAAAGGAGACTTTTGGGCTTTACGAAGAAGATGTTAAGAAACTGGTCCTGGTTTCCTTTCACTGACAAAATGCCCTTGAGTTCAGGGTGAGAGGTTGTGTTGAGTCAGTTAAAATTGTCTCGAGAGGAAGAGAGAGGTAGTTTGCAAGAAGAACTTCACACTCACCAACGGGGACAAGGATACCATGTCAGGAACACTGGATAGCAGTGGCAAGAGCCAGACAGGACAGATGCACCTCAACACTGAGTATGGGAAATCTTTTTAATTTTGTTCCCTTACATGTGAGCTTGGTGGTGAACTTTCAGAACTGAGTGCCTACACCATGTGTCCCACACAGTAGGCAGGGTAGTGTCCTGTGGAGATGTTTGCATTGGAGGCATTAAACAGGGAATCTGTTATCAGAGAACTCCTTGTGAGTGACAGCGAGGAACTAAAAGATTAATGCGAACCTATTGAGGATGAGGTTAAGGAAGGAGAGTCTACTCAAATTAAAAGAAAGGAGGGCATTCTTCATAGAGTTAAATATGTGTTAAATTCTATAGGAAGACTTGTATTTCATTCATTTAAATTATGTTCCCAAATTTGCTCCTGTCCGAATGTGCACTGAGGTCTCTATATCAGAGTATCCTCAGTCATGGGATTTCATTTACATGCTTACACTTAATTTGTTAGTTTGATTGATGCTTGACTGACAGATAAAAATTATATACCTCAAGATGTACAAAGTGATGTTTCATGTGCACATTGTGAAATGATCACCACAATTTCACTAACACTTCTATCACCTACACGAAACTGACACTTTTATCAACATCAACATTTTCCTTCTCTTTAAAAATGTTAAGCAATTGTTTACCTTACACTAGCCAGTTTTAACTTAACCCTTTGATCATAAAATCTCATGTGAGAGTATCAAGTTTTTCTAATGTAAACAACGTGATGATGGTTAGACTCTAATAAAATCAACATATTTCTGTTATCTCCACATGAAAATGTGTAACAAGTAATGACTGAAGGTCACTGAGAGCTCTTGATAGTCTTAGAGGATGAAGAAGTTTACTGTCCATGTAACTCATACAATTTCAAGGAATTCCAGAACAAGGCACACCGTTGGGTAAGGAACCAAAGGCAGCCATGTGGCATGACTACAGCAGAGCCAACAAGATAGAATTCTTTCCCATACCCACATAAGTCACTGTGCGGGGTGAGGGACACACACATAATCCCTCATAATCTTATTTTAATCATTTCACTGTGCATAATACATCAAGCCATCATTCTATAAACTCTAAACATGGATGATTTTCATTTGTTAATTACACCTCAATAAAGCTAACATAAAAGAATCGCCCCACATTGCTACTGAGCCACAGCTGAGCACTCACATGGTTCGGGTCCAATAACCACCCCTCCTGGAGCATGTGTTCAGCGTCTTTTCCTGGACTTGACCAACAGCCAAAACTTGGCTTGAATCTCAAGAAGCACTACAACAAAATGGTCTGTCAAGGATCCTCGTGCCTTCCTTAGGGAGACCATGTGGTTACCTGAAGTCTTGCATGATAGAAGATTTCTCCAAAAGAAAACAGGCTTGGATGATGCAGCTCTGATATGGTACGGGAGTCTCATTTAAAGGCCATTGAAGAATACAGTGCAAGATGAAGCACGATGGAATTTGCATTCTCGTTACAATCTAGAACGTGAGTGGAGGTTCAGTAATGTCAGTAAGGTTAAAACTCACTGTTACTTGATAGTGGATGGTGAGTTACTGAATTTTTATCAAAGTGTTAGGTTTTTAATTACAGTCAGTCATATTACTTCAGAATTTAGTAGAAGATAGAATTGCAGTTATATAATGGGCAGAAGCCAGGGCTGCGGTATAGGAGGTTAAGCCATGGCTTGTAGTGATGATGCCCCACACTGTAATGCCAGATCCAGTCCTGGCTACTGTGCTGCCCGTTCAGATTCCTTTGAATGGTCCTGGGAAAGCCACGGGTGATTACTCCAGTACTTGATCTTCTGCCCTCTAGTGGCTGACCTAGATGGAGTTCCTGGTTGCTGATTTTAGTTTGGGCATGATCTGGCTGTTGCAAGCAACTGAGCAGTGATCCAGCAAATGGAATATCTTCCTTTCTCTGTTTTTCTGAGTTTTAGATAATGCATTCTCTTTTAAAATGCAATATCTTGAATCACGGTAGAATGGGGATCTCACACCCCGTTAGTTTCCCTTCCCCAGTTGGCAAACCTCGTATCACCTGTTTCTTTGGCATTGTACTAGGATGGTTACCAGGATTGAATCAGCATTTGGATGCTCTGGTCCATTTTAGAGGTCATGAATATTCCCTGCAGAGGTATGATTCCAGTTTCCTGCTTGTTGCTGCTGTTGAGCTCCATTTTTTTTCCCTTTTCTTTCTCTCCCTGTTGCTCAACTCTGGGTCCTGTGATTGATCACCCAGCTCCACGCCTCTGGCTTTCTGCAAAATACATATGTAGTGTAATATAACACAGTGCAAGCTCTGTGCAGGCTGGGCTCAGGGTTATGGTCTTTGGATTTGGAGGATTTTTCTCTTCCCACTGAACTGTGATACTTAAGGTTTTGTAGTTTTCCACACAGTGTAAGGATCTGAGGATCTATCCGACATAACAAAACTTGTAAGGTAAGCATGCCTGCACTGAAATGGCTGCTATATGACAGCCAATAAAACTGTAGTCAGTTATAAACTATGCAAAATGTGGATTATATGGCTTGAATTATTCATCTGGAATGGATCTTCAGTTTGTGAGTGATGGTATCCTTGACAATAAGTGATAAATAATAGTGATTTTGATAAATTCTCTTGGATGGTTGGCTCATGGCAATGCATAAAGAGTAGGGAAGCATTCCATTTAGGGATCACTGCCCCAATGCAAAATAAACAGATGGTATGACTCAGCAGATGCTGCCAACAAGGACTCAATATCTAAGGCAGAGAATAGTGATTGAATTCAAGAGCAGCCGTTCTGCCTGGCCCTTTGTAGGAGAAGAGAGAGCCATCAGTTTCATGGGGTGGGTGACCTCTCCACCCAGTTCAGACGTATGGATCCTCTGCTCCCTCAGGTCATAGCTTTGCCTTGCCCATGCCCAACCTCATCTCCTTTCTCCGTGTGCCTTTGAATTGTCTGGATTGCAACGGCCATTCATGCAGGACCCTCATCCCATACAAGGCAGGTCACAGTCCTCAGCTTTTCACCACTCATGGAGTCTTGAACTGAAGCGGGTACAGTTGATCAATAGTCCTATGCCAGGGTCTTTGCTTCTGAATAGACTGAGGAGGTATGCTAATTTATACTCTGCAGTGAGAGCTGGAGTCGTCCTTCTACTGCAACTTACACAGTCCTGGTCCTCAAAGCCAGAGGTGACTTTTGCAAGCTAAGCTGCCAATAAAATGTTGGGTATTATCTAGGTTACAAGATTTCACTTCATGATAAAGCATGTTGTCTTATCCAAATAGTCAAATGCATACTTAAAAGTGGAATGGTTAGACATGTATGTGTTAAAATCAGAAATGTCAAAGATTCTGCTCCATTTAAGATTGTTCAAGAGGATTTTGTTAGTGCAATTGGACATGCAATAGTCAGTGTGAGTATATTATGACAGAAGTGGAGCAAAAATTACAAATATTTGATTTAAAAATTTATAGGCAGCTGGAAGTTCATAATGAATAAACGAAACTGGAAAAGATTAATAATACCATTTAATTTTTTGTTTGCAATTTTTTTTATTATTATTATCATTTTAGGTTACAGTTCCATAGACATTGGGTTTTCCCTTATTCCACCAAAAATCTCCTCCCCTCCACTGAGTTCCCCTATGTTATTATAATATGGTTCTTCATAAACAGTCATATGTCCAGCAGAGAGTCGAGCATCCTACTGTCAAGATAGTTAATAGCTTCATTGGGAGTCCATCTTTGGTCTGGAAGTAGAAATGCATACTGTATTGTATCCTCACATTTGAATATGATAATCTCCATTACACAGTTACTATACATCCCCATAAATGAAAAGCCACAATATAAAAATCAACAACGGGAAGAAAAATAGAAATTTATGATGCCATAAAGGTCTCAAGAGGTTTTGATAGTTCAACAATTCTGGATTGCTATCAATCCCGCCACTCCCAATTGTGATGATTTTTCTCCAGAATCCACTGGCTTCTATGATCCACCTGAGAGTCTCTGTTGGCCCCGAAATTCACTGCAAATACTTGGTTGGAGTAGCTGGTCCATTTGTTCTGGCCTCCATCCTCTGCCATAGTACCAGGAGTCCTCTGTAGGCTCCAGTGTGCTGCCTTATCCTCCATTTGCATTTGGATATGCTGTCCACTGAGACACTGAGGAGGCCCAGTTCTGACACATGCACACCACAGTCAGCCCATGGAAACTGCAATTCTCTCCATGGTTAGGGTTCTGGGTCCAGCAGTTCAGTTGGTAGGGAATCGCCCAAGAAACCTCATCTGAGGCCATCCCAGACCTGATTCTTGTGTGTTTGCCAATACAGGGTCCAGCACAGTCCATCACCCAAATCAGCCTACACACTGGTGGTTGCAATTGCTGGGTCAGTTCTGTCTCCAGCCCTGTGTTTTATGCAAATTGATGACTGTTGGAGTCCCGCCTGATCCTGCCCACCACATACTCAGTCTTCACGCAAACCAATGGGAGCTGCGGCCTAGCTGGATCAACCCACACTAACCCCCACTAGACTTGCTTCTTACCCTGGTTCCCGTGCTTGCCAGTATGTACAGCTGACTGGTCCCGTCTGTCCCATAGCCCAATCGGCTCTTACATCTTAACAGGCGTTAAAGCCAAGTTCATCTCAACCAGCTGAACTATCCAGTCCACACTGGTGCCAGCGGGTGCCACCATCTGTCTAGCCATGCCTGCACCTGAGTGAATGTGACCCCATGCCAGCATCTGCTAGCTGATACTGCAGCAAAGCCCAACCCACCCACACCCACTCTGTCTTATGCATGTACCAGAAGGTACAGTCAGCCCAGCCTGGCATTTCCCTGATCCAGCTCACATGTAGGCCATCAGATGTTGTGGCCCTGCCTGGCCTGGTCTGCCCCCATCCCAGCTCTCACGCTCACCAGTGGGAGTAGTGGCCAAGTAGGGTGGTCCCTGCAGCCCCCTACTGGGTTCATCTCCACCACCCTGGGGTTTCACGTGTGCTGGTTGGGTGCTGTAGCCTAGTCTGGCACAGCCTGCATCACCTCAGCATTTGCCAGTGAGTGCTGCAGCCTGGCTAGGTCCGACCCACCCCCAATTCCAGCTCATGCTGGTGGGGGCGACAGCCTAGCCCAGCCCTGCCAGGCCCCAGTCCCAGTCCTAATGTGAACTGGCTGGTATTGTGTCCCGACTCGGCCCGACCCACACTCCATTCTGATGCTCAGATTTGCCAGCAGGTGATATGAGCTGACCCAGCTTAGCCTGCCCTGACCTGCTCCAAATGTATGCCAGTGGATACTGTATTTTGGCCTGACCTGGGCTGTTCTCCATCTTGGTTCTTGTACTTACCTGCAGGGAGTGTGTCCCAACAGAGGAGTTACCTAAGCTCTTCCATCAGGATCCCTCCCAATGCCAGATCTAGTGAACATGAGTGAGTTCATGGGCCAGCCCTACTTAGTCCACCTCCTGTCCAACAGGAACAGTAGCCTTTCCTGGCTGGCCCTCACCCATTCCAGTTCTTGTTGTTAGGTGCTACAGCCCAGCCAAACCTGGTCCACACCCAGGCACAGTTCATGCATGGCTCAGCAGGGGTGGGGACCTAGCCTAGCCTACCCTACACCCACCCCGATTCTCACGAACACCAATGGGTGCTGGAGTCTAGCCCAGTCCAGCACATCCCAGACCTAGTCCCCACTTGTGCTGAGGGAGACTGCAGCCATATTCAGAACAGACCACACTCCCCACCCTGGCCCTCATGCTCACCAATGGGAATCACACCCTGGCTGGGGTTTCTCCTTGCTCCCCAACCAGACCTGTTCCCATCCACAGGTCTCGAGCATTTCAGCGGTCGTTCTAACTTGGCCTGGTATAACCCCTCATCTGTCTTAGCCCTTGCCCTAGATGCTACAGAGTGGCCTGACCTAACCATTCCCCGATCCCTACTCTCATTGGCGAGTGCTACAACCGGGCCCTGATCAGTCTGCTCCCATCCCTGGCTCATGTAAACCAGTGGATGTGCTATCCTAGCCCAGCATGACATGCCAATGGGCTAAGGTTTACTCGGCCCTGCCAGGTCTGCCCCCTACCAAAACCAACTCACACATTTGCCAATGGATGGGGCTACCTTGCCCAGCTTGTCCAACCCCTAGGCCTGGACCACATGCTCACCAGTGGGAGCTATGACCACGTAGGGGAGTTTCCAAAATTTTTCCACTTGGCTGACTCCTAGAAACAGAGATCACATGAGCCAGCAGGTGCTAGGCACTTGTCCAGCATAGCCTGCTCCTCCATCTTGGCCTTTGCATGAACTGGAGGATGTTGCGGGCTGGCCTGCCCCACACCCTGTTTTAGGATGCACATGCAGGTGCTGCTGCTTGGACCTTCCTAGCCTATTCTCAGCCCCAGTACCTGTAAGTGTTGGCAGCTTCCATGTTCACACCTAGTCCAGCCCGTTACCACCACGACTCTTGAGCTAACCAACAGGACTTGTATTTCCACAGGGTTGGGCCCACTTCTCCTCAGATTCTACCCCTAAACCTGATTCTCTCATATATTAGTGAGTGCCGTGGCCTGCCTAATGTACCCATCCCGTTTAGACACTCAGTCATGTACTAGAATCTAGCTCTGCTAGATAGGCCCCAGCCATAGCTTTAATGTTGGGTGGCCAGCTATGATCTGTGTTAACAAGCCCATCTCAGGACTCCCATTTGGGCTGGTGATTCAGTCTGACCCATATAGATCTTCCAATTTCTCCCCTCCAAACCACCAGGTCTCAGTCCCTTTGTTTACCTGCAAGTACAGTGGTCCTGTTGTTAGGTGTCCCTCAGGACTCATTTCTTACCTACATGTACTGTGGCCTTATCCGTAGATGTTCTGAGGTTATAATTTGTCACCCCAAAATCTCCAGAGCTCTTTGGCTGATGACCAGCGGTTGGTTCCCGGTGCCTGATGGGTGTACTAGGGGTCCGAGCCAAGATGGCCCCAGCCACTCTGAAGCAGTCAGGCTAGGCCATGTACCTCCAACCCGACCAGCCAGAAGTGGCTGACGGGAAGAGGGGGTCCTGTTTGTGCACCTAGCCCTCCACGCTGGAGCCCATTTAATTAATTTGCTTAATGTGAAGAAAATATGTGATATTCTACAAGTTTTTAATTCAGGGGCTGCTGTAGTGGCCTAGCAGGTTAATACCTAGTCAGTGGGGTAGGCATCTTATATGGGCACCAGTTCGAATCCCAATTGCTCCACTTCTGATCCAGCTCCCTGCTTATGGTCTGGAAAAGCAACACAGAATAACTCAAGTCTTTGGACCTTGCATCTATGTGGGAAACCTGAAGGAATCTCCTGGTTCTTGGCTTCAGGCTGGCATAGTTGTGACAATTGTGGTCATTTCGGGAGTGAGTCAGTGGATGGAAGCTCTTTTCCTTTTTTTCTCTCTCCCTCTCTTTCTTTCTGTAAGTCTACTTTTCCAATAAAAATAAGTAAATATTTAAACCATGTGTACTTTCGCATTCCGATGCTCTGAAGCACAGTAGGTGACTATGTCTATAGTGATGTGCTACATGTTAGCCGAGGAACGGGAAGAGAGCAGTCTGTGGATTCAACTCTGAAGAAAAGTTATCAAAATGAAAATGCTAACTACCTGATCTGATCAGGTAATGCTGTGAACAGGTGTTGGAATGTTGTGCAAATGTTACACAGTATTCAACAGATTCTTTAGAAATTTTGAAAGCAATGATTGACATGTGTAATATGTGAAATGAGACAAGTCTTACCTACAGCAGTAAATATGAAAGTAAATATCCAATGAGAAAATGTTTCAATTAAGGCATATGGCTTAAGACAAAACAAAAGAAATGATAACGTATCATTAAAGAATAGGAATAGCTCTCAAAGGAGAATCGTGACATGTATCATTCTTATAAATCAATGGATGCCCACAACACAATACCAGAATTTCAATAGTTTTCCTTTTAACTAACAATGTAAAGCTCAGGTGTTATAAGAAACTAAGTCTTGCTACCAATTTTGTTTCTCAGGAGAGGTACTGTGGTTGCTTACTTCAGTGTCAGGTAACAAATTAGAAATACTATCTATATTTAAGTACTAGAAAGAAGCATATTATACATAAAAATGAGTTTTATTTCAGATAGCAAGGTAATAATTGCTGAAGAACAGAGTTGCCAATGACTGTTAAAAATTAGTGGGTGAAATAAAAGGTGAAATTGGATATTTACATAGCTATAAAAGACACCCCACAAAAGCTCATCAGTTCTGCGAAAATAAAAAAGACCAAACTTCCAATGAAAGAGTCAGCTTCCAGCTTACCCCAAAATCAAAGTAATGAGAGACGTGGGCGGGTGGCTTCCATTCAGACAAATAACAAAGAAACATCAGGCACACACAAAGTGTGGGTTTTCCACAAAACTCTTGCCAGGAAGTTCCAGAATTGTAAAGGTTTTGAAAGACAAAGATGATTCATCAGCTTATATCTGAATAACTAAAATGTGGTATACACCACACATACACACACTGAAATACCACTCAGCAATCAAAAGAAAGAAATCCTGTCTTTTGCAACAAAATGGATACAACCAAAAATGATTAAGTTTAGTGAATTATTGTATTCCCCAAAAGGCAATTATTGCATGTTTTATTTATTTCACATCATGTTTAATACCTTTATTCTATTGAAAGAAATGGGTTAGTTTGTGTGGAAAGCAGCAAAACGTCAAGACAGCTTTCCATCTGAATAATGATGTATGGAATTTCAATCCAAAAATTAGAAAACAATTCCTAAGATACATTGCTCAAACAAGATGAGCAAATTAAGAACTAATCATAGACATTTTAGGAATGAACAAAATTGTTTAAGATTGACTGCATGTCAAATGTGTCAGTACTAGTATTTTATTTTCTACTGTACATGCAAAACCATCTTTGTTTTCCTTTTTGCTTCATTTTTTAGCCTCTAGTTTGTGGTATAGGACTATGCAAATGGATGACTTGAAGTGCTAAGCAGGTCAGAGATCCACATTTATAAGCATGTATACTTCTAATTTATTTAATTATGCTAAAATTTAATTTTAAAATAATTTCCTTTTAAAAGATTTTATTTTTATTGGAAAGGCAGATATACAGAGGTGAAGAGACAGAGAGGAAGATCTTCCATCCAATGGTTCACTCCCCAAGCTGCAGCAACAGCTGGAGCTGAGCCAATTCAAAGCCAGGAGCCAGGAGCGTGGTTAGACAGCCAGGACTGAGCCGCTGTTAACAGCTCTGATGACCTATGCAGTGTCATGACCTGCCACATGATGTCTCCTACTGGACAGCTCCAACCAGCCTTCCAAAGAGCTTTGATCAAATGACACAGCAGCTGTAGCAGTCACAAGACAGCCCAGCCTGGCTTGCAGCATAGCCCCATCATGCTGGAGACCAGCTCCGGCTGACTGAGAGCTTGCAAAGGATGCGTGGATCGGTGAGACTATAAGAGGAAAAGATAAGACATGCAACACTATGGTTTGATGCTCATAATGGACAACTCAGAAAAGCTGCCTTCTTTATTTATACACAATTCATCGCAAGCTTTTGCACAATATCCAATTGTTTCATTTTTACTTCATGGTTAAGAGAATACAAAAAACAATTCTAAGGAAAACATTTTCAACAATCATTACTCATTGAAACCTGGAGTCACCTGGCTGAAGCCAGGAACTCCATGGTTGGCAGTGTATGTGGTTACATAGTGACAAATGATTTACTTATACTTAAAATCAATTTTCACTAAACACAAAGAAACTAATATTGCTTAGAATACTAAGATTACAGAATTAAAAGATCATAAAAGGATCTTATAAAAGCATATAACATAGATTCTTTGCTTAATCTTATAATCAAATTATGCATTAATTACCGTCACCTTCACCGAGTGCTGATTCAATTGTTTTTTGTCCTTTTGTTAAAGGGCAGTGAAAGGGATCAAGGCAGCTCAGCCAATCTACAGAGGGCCTTTACAAGCAACTTCCTTTTATCTTTATAAACTGTTTTCTTTCCCTAAATATGAGTACCAATATAAGATAGAAGTTTTTATGAACTGTTTTCCTTCCCTAAACATAAGTGCCAGTATAAGATTGAGATTTTAAGCCCTTTTGAGGGGTTTCACATTTGTTTCCCTTTAGAAGATGTCCCATATACTTTTGCTTTCTGTGGTGAGAAACTAAAATGCGTCATATCATGTGTTGTAACAGTTCAAGGCACATGGTGAACAAACTCTTTGTACCTTCATGATTGCCATCTGTTCCAAGATATTATCAAGCCATTTCTTACAGAAATCATTACTTATACTAGGGCAAACTTCAGGACAAAAGTGGGCACACAACAGGATGTTTGGAGACATTGTGGGCTCAATTGTACTATTTTATACTTACAGCTGTGTTTTCATCATAACATGATTGATCAATTTGAGGTGTCATACCAGTTAGAGGAATCACTTCACATTAGCAGAAAAACAACAACAACACCCTCAGGAGAATTCTATGAAACATCATGGAGGTGATTGAGTGTCCATACAATGGGGTGAGGCGGCAATGAGGTAACCAGAGACATTCCGCCAGGCCTTGCCTCACAGCCAGAAACTCCTTGTAGCCTTGCTAACCGAGGAGCAGTACTCATCACACACCCATGCCATCCGACACAGCTGCATGGCTCCCCACACATCAGTACCATCTAAATCTACATTCTGTGAAAAATTCAGACTCCCTTTTCTTTTTGTGCACTCAAAAACCTTCTCCTCGCCTGCACTGCTAATATTTACCTTCCATGCACACCAAGGTACAACCTCCACCACTCGAGATAAGTATTAACAGAAACTTGAAGTTCCATAGTGTGGCAGACTTAGAACCAGAGCCAGCCGGAAATACCCAATATTGCTTCAGGATGAAAGGGCCCCCCAACCCCAGCCCTAAATATAAGTGCCAGAATCACATGACCTTGTATTCCATCAGTATGAACCAAGTATGCCTGTATGTATAATTTAAACTCCTTGCTGTATTTTTTTAATATCGTGGACTTGTGTGCAAGAACAAGATATGACTATCAAAAAAACCCCATATTCATGGACTTCTCTTTCTAGCCATAGTAGGTTACATGGAGCTAGACCTAGTCTCCTACCACAATAAGCGTATAACTAGATCAAAACCATTCAGCAAATGTTGGCCATTGAACAGCAAGCAGGGCAGATCATCTCTAACCACCTGGCATGCTGGTGTGTGCATGACCCTGTGAGAGCAGAGACGATTTGATCTCAGGCCACTTGGTGGTCTCACTAGAGAGGATTAGACACAAGTTGCAGTCTACTAATTGGCTGCTATCTGTGAGGCACAGGCATCTGTGGGTGGCCTCTGGATTGGGTCGATGCAAGACTCATTTAAACATAGACTCACTGGCACTTAGTCAAAAGCCCTGCATTTGAGTGTCATACCAAAGCTTGTAATGTTGATAGATACTTCCAGGGTAGATTCCCTGGATATGCTTCTCTGGTCATGCCAAACACTCAGATGAGATCCCAGAAAGTCCTTGAATACCCCTTATCTAAGGCCAAAACCCAAATAGGTTGCAGTAAAATCAAAGGACCCACCAGTAATTCAACTCACTTCCTGGGAAATAACTCCAAACAAGCCAGTCTCCATACAGAGCAGTCACAGGTAGTGTGGATTGGCATGACTCGCAGGTACTCGCCAAGAAGTAAGAAACACTATCAATGTTGAAATGTAGTTGAAAGCGAACAGTTAATTTTAATGGAAGCAAAATGTCATCAATTAAGAAATAAATGGAAATAGATTCAACAGCAATTAATGAAAATAGAAGACATTTTAACAACATCCAGGAGGGGCACAGAACTCCCAACGAGGCTGACCAAAAGCAACCTTCATCATAATATATGACAATCAAGTTCTCTCCAATAGAACGTAAGGAAAGGATACTAAAATGTGCTTGTGAAAAAAACAATTGATATGTAGAGCAATGGCAGTTAAATTCACAGCTGACCTCTCATAGGAAACTCTATAGGCCAGAAGAGAAAGAAAAAAATTGCCGGCCCAGAATAACATAACCGGCAAAGCTTTCCTTTGACATTGAAAATGAAATAAAATTCTTCCACAATAAAGAAAAGTTAAAAGAATATGCCTCTTAATTCATGTCTTCCTTATACATTCTGACAACCTTTTAACAGGAGGTCATATGCACAGAGCAGGGGGGGACCCCAGAGTGGAGCAGGTGGACAGGAGGAGGCTTGTATCCCAACACTGAAGACTCCCAGATCCTCACCAAGGACTATCAGGACAGGCACCAAGGGCTATATCACAACTGCTGAGGAGACTACGGGGAATTGGAGTGCCTTCGGAGGCCAAGAACTCTGAGGTCATCCACTCCCACTTGGATCTACCACATGGGATGAAAGAAGTCCAAATCCTTCCTCGTAGGATCCAAGGGCCTCAGAACAACAGCCAGGAGCCCTGAACAGTCCGCAGAAACAGAACAGTAAACTTCCTTCTGGACTTGAGAGGTGAGCTCTCTGGTCCTTGATTGGTTCAACTTGGGGCCCCCACCCTCTCTTGCAATGACCATCAGGATCGCTCCAGAAACCCCTCAAAACAAACAAAAAACCAACCAAACAAACAAACAAAAAATCAAGAACAGATAGAGAACAACAAGGAAAGCTTAGAATCAGACAGGAAATGGTCAGCGTGGATTCGCTTATATCTTACTAAATGGGACACAAAGATTGGTTACTCCTCACTAGGGTATTGAAGATTTCTCTGCACACCCCTCCTAAAACTGTTCTGCACCTAAACTGTTGACATATGCCTTGTTAGAGTTATAAGCCAGTCTAGACTACCTGAAAAAGCCAAGTTCAGCAAAATTATGCTTCAACACTATAAACTACTAAATAGAAAAATGAAAATAGACACGAGACAGCTGAATAGCAATCTATAGCCATTTTAAGGTGTATAGAACCCGGTTGTATATAAACTAAAATTGAAATGTCAATGAAGGAGTCACAAGATGTGTTAAAGAACTTGCCTTTTTTTTTTTAACATGGTGGTTACTCAATACTATGTCAACTAATTCCATAACGTTATAAATTGTTACTGATGTTATGTTGGGGCTTTTTATTGATCGGGATGATACTCTGCCGGCTCTACCTTCAGACCAGAGATAGTCTCCCCAACAAGCCGTTGAACTTATCTGGACAATAAGATGCTGGACTCTATGCTTGGTATACGCTTGCAATGAAAGAATCTCATGTGAACTTGAACTGTGGTAATGCAACAAGGTGTAGGAACCCACCATGGGGGGTTTTGGGGAAGGGTGGGGGGAATCCCAGTACCTATAAAACTGTGTCACATAATGCAATGTAATTAATAAAAAAAATTAAAAAAGAATATGCCTCTTCCAAACCTGCCCTACAAAGGATACTTCAAGATGTTCTCTTGACAGAGAAAAATAACACCCACTAAAACCAAAGGCAAATGTGAAGAACATTCCAGTAAAATAACAACAGAAGACCACATCAATGAACAACCCATTGTTAAGTGACAGGACCAAATTAAGACCTATTCTTGTTAACCCTGCATGGCTTAAACTCGTCAATGAAATGTCATAGATTTGTAGACTGGCTTAAAAAAAAAAAAACCAAAGCTATCCATTTGTTGACTACAGGAAATAAATATCACCAACAAAGATCAGCAGCAACTGATCTCACAGATTTTGATGCTTTATTTTTAGTTTCATTTCTTCAAAACACCTTTTTTCTCACTAAATTCTTCACTGACTCTTGGATCATACACTAGCATCATTTTATTGAAGAAGCTTCTTGATTCTATTTTTCATTTTTTCAGCAATGCATTAGTAATTCAGTAGCATGTTATTTAACTTGATGGCTTTGTAAATTTCTTTTTTTATATGTTGTTGATTTTGGTTTGTGGCTTTTCATTTAAGGGGATGTCTAATAACTGTAATGGAGACTACATATCCAGTGACATGTTGTTTAACTTCATGGTTTTGTAAATTTCTGTTTTTCCTCCTGTTGTTGATTTTGTTTCATGTCTTTTCAGTTGGGAGGGGTGTATATAATGACTGTGTATTGGAGACTGTCATGTCCAAATGTGAGACTACAGTGCAGTGTGCATATCTACTTCTGGATCAAGGATGGACTCCTAGTGAAACTATTGGATATGTCTTGAAAATAGGCTGCTGAACGCTCTTCCATTGTCCTTGCCTGCAGTGATAGACTTATGACTGTTTATGAAGGACTATAGTGTTGTGCTCATAAAGGGGAGTTCATTGTTGGGGGAAATTTGGGGAGGGAGTAGGAAAAACCCCAGGGCCTAGGGAACCGTATCATAAAGTGATCATAATAATAAATGAAAAAATGATAATAATCATAATAAAATGGAAAAAAACAAAAAAGAAGACCTTTTCACTGTGTCTGAAGCTTTTATACTGTGTAGCGAAACTGAATAAAAATATATAACCATTATTAGAAATGTTACATGGAACCACAGATGAGAAATAATAACTATTAAGAAATACATACTCTAAGATTAAATAAACTGTGTTGGAAAGTACAGTGGGTGAGCCTAACTTCAGATTTGATATTGATGAATGATTCACTGGGGAATATGAACACTGATGAGTGAACTCGCCCATTGAGAACACAGAGGAGAAAAACAAAACTGAAAGAAAAGACAAGATGTTGGTACTGATGTGGACACTATCTAGCAGCTAACAATTGATTAACTGAAAGTAAAGAGGTAAGGAGGCAAAGAAAGAGAGTAGGTCGAGACAAAAGTGTAACTGACAATGAGGAGAAGCACATTCATATAAATTTCAAAATTGAGAAAACCAAGCAGCTTTATGGACCTCAAGCAAAACAAAAACAAAAAACGTCACCGAGGTATATTACAGCCAAATCTGAAAGTAAAGGACAAAGATGTAATCATCTTATCAGTACAGATAATTTACTCATTTCATATAGAAGAGAAATGAGGTGAACAATGGATGATTTCCTGTCAGGTTCAATGGCTACCAAAGGATTCATGCGCAGGCCTAGAAAGAAAAAGCAAACGACTGTGTAATGAAACACCAACAAAAGGCAGGGAAAATAAGTGTTTATTAGATTAAAAGGAAAACTTGAGAATGCTTGTTGCCAGTGTACTGATACTGGAATAAAAGCTAAATTTTTTTTTTTTTTGGTATAAAAGAAAATGCTACCAACTGGAAATTCACATTGAAAAGAGAAATGAGCATGATGGAAAAATGGTAAATGAATGGTCAAATAGCAAAGATTTTTTTTGAAAGACAACTAATGCAAAATATTTTATTGAAATTTTATAAGTTATATGGAGATAAATATGTTAAAAGCAAAAACAATTGCATGAAAATTAAGACAAAAGAATTATGAGATTTAAAGGCTATTATGCTTCTATGTGGTATTATGACTATGTTACAGTGGTTTCTTGGAAAATAAAGTTATAATGCCTAAAACAAATAGAAAGGCATTGCTAAAAATAATATAAATTATAATTAAATCCTAAATTTAGCACCGAAGAAAATTGAAATATACAGCAAATCAGGAAAACCAACATTAGGATGATGAACATCAACCAATATCTATCAACAGTTGCATTGAATACTATTGAATTAACATCTTTATCAAGTGCAGGCACTTTGATAATAAATTGCGTACAGAAAGCAAGTCCCAGTAATCCGTGTCCATGCAGACACATGACCTAGAAAGACACAGCACATGCAAAGCTTCAGATCCCGAAAACGAGGTCAAGTCATGACATTAGACGATGGAAAGAAATATTGATTTCACCTCAAGTAAATGTCCCATCAATTGTGATTGTCCTTAAGGGAAAATAAGCTAGTGAAAACTTGTTACATGTACCACTTGATTTAAATGGAAATGGACCGCAATTTTTAAAATTGAGCCAAAGTTATGTGGTTTCTTAAATGTAAATGTCTGCATTGGCTTTAGAGAAAGCAACATTTTATTTGAAACACAAAAGTACCAACAATAAGAGAAAAATGGACTGCATAAACTTCAGAGATACAATCTAGTACTCAGACTTTTCAAGCCTCCTTCTGCTCAGGGACCGTGTTGGAAGAAGGCTGATTGGCTCAAATTTTTCTTGGGGAATTTAGCTATGTTAAGTGCTTGATTACATGACTTACTAATCCGAAGTATTGATTCTTTAACAGCTTTATCAAGATATAATTAGCATGCATCAAAGCCTATTTACAGGATTGTGCAGCCATCAGCATCATCTGATTTTGAATATTTCATAGTTTTTGAAAGGACTTCACACTCCTTCGTGATCATCCCTCATTGCTTCACTCAGCTCTAGACAACTAGCAAATCTGTCTCTCTGGACTGGCTATTCTGCAACCTTCAGAGAAATAGGGTCAAGGATTATGAGGTCTCTGGGACATTTCTGAGATGCTTTTCATGTTCTAATATGTGCTAACACTTCTTTACTTTTTGTTAAGTTATAAGAACCTACTGTACGTTACATTTAATTTATCTATTGATCACTTAGGGACACTTGTTTTCCCTTTGACCATTAGGAGTATTCCTGTTATGACTGACTATTGGACACAACTAAGCATCGGTTTTAAATTTGCGTTAGAGGAAATTTCAGTTAAAAGGGTCTGAATGGTGGCTCAAGTAAAGGTAACAAATTCAATTAAAAGTCTGACAGCTGCTTCCATATGAACACTGGTGGGTTCCTTACCTCCTCTGAGTTTTGGTGTTGTTTTCTTCGTGTGCCATTTGAAATGCATAGAATTGACACAGGATGGCTGAGGTTAGGACATATCAAGTGTTGCTGTTGTGCATAAAGACACCTCCATAAACAATGGCTCTAATTATATATCTTTCTCTCTTTTCTCACAAATCCTGGAAATCCAACCAAATTCTGTAGGTATATTGAGAAAACAAACAAACAAAAAACAGGGAAAACTTCATTTATTTCTTTAGAGATTTATTTATTTATCTTAGCAAAGAAAATTTACAGAGAGAAGAGACAGGGAGAAAGATCTTCCATCCACTGGGTCACTCCTCAAGTGGCTATAAGAGACAGACTGAGCTGAACCAAAGCCAGGAGCCAGGGGTGGGTCCAGGGTCCAGGGTCCAAGGCTTTGGGCTATTGTCCACTGCTTTTCCACGCCACAAGCAATGAGTTGGAAGAGAAGCGGAGTAGCAGGGACACAAACTGGCACCCATATGGGGCCCCAGTATGCAAGGCAAGGATATAGCCCCGCGTCATCATGCTGGTACCCCACTTTTTATTTTTTAAGTGAGCCAAGTGATATAATGGGCACTTTATAGTAAAAATGTTCCACTAGACATGTCCTTGTGGAAATTCAAATTACAATATCAATCAGATATCTGAATATGTATGTTAGAATTACGAAATTGACATCCTTGACAACACCAGCTGCTGACAAGGCTGGAGTGCAGGAGCTCCTTTTCTCTGCTTTAAAAAGGTAAAATGCACAGTTGCTTTGCAATAGATCTGGCCACTTCATTGAGAACTGAACACACTATCACCCTATGTCCGCAATGACTCCTGGTATTTGTACAAAGGAGTTGAAAACTTAATGTCCACTCAGAAACTTAAGCATAGGTATTGATTCTTGATTGAAAACAACTTAGAAGCTATTGACAATTCCTTCAGTCAATGAACAGATCGATAGGCAATAGACAATAGAATATGGACAATAGAATATAGACAATAGAATGATGTTTAGTGCTGGAAACAAATGAACTATTGAGCTACAGAAAACAATGGAATAAATGTGGATCATATCAAGTGAACTAAATCAGTTAAATCAATTAAACTTTCATTAATGTAAAGAGAATGGTTTTCAGATATTTCACAGGTACAATTCTGAGAAGGCAACCAAAATCCATCCATTTCTGTCTCCATTCCTCAAACCACTTCTTTTTCCTCCCTGCCCCCACCACCTTTCTTTTCGTCTAATTTTGGAAAACCATGCCCTCCAGTCACAAGCCCAAAGCGCCACTTGCCATAGCATTCATCAGTTAACAAGTTGAAAGACCACAGTTCCACAGGAATGTAGATAGAGCTATGAAGCAACATTCAAATCACAAGATGCTTGCTCTATTCCTGCACGTTGTTGTTGTTATTATTATTATTATTATTATTATTATTTTGATTCTACATGAACAGTACCCCAACCCTTCTGTGCTTCACAGTGTGTTTCTGTGAGATACAAGACTGGGCATAAGAGGGGCCCTTTCTGGGCTTAATAATCAAGCACTTTAATGTGTGTACATGTCTCCTCCATTGGTGGCATCTCCTGATAACAGGGATATTGCTGAGTCGGCCATGAACTCCACAGACCTTTATCCAAGTCTCAGATGTTTATGTTAAAAAGAAAATCCTTAACCCATAGAGTATTACAGTGCAGAAGAAATGACTGCAGAGTTACGCAGTATCCCGACGAACCACAACAAAGTGCAACTTACCGATTGTTTTCATGTTTTGTGACCATATTTAGTTCCCCAATTTTAATTCTCTCATGAATTGGTTGACAATGATTCATTCTTTTGGTCCGAAGTAGTTTTTTTTTTTCTGTCTTGATTCTAAAAATATTGCTAAAAAGCACACTTCTGTCTTTCACACACTTTTTATACTTCAGGTGGAAGTGTTGGAATGTATTTATGCTTACACATTTTTAGATATAAACCTGACGAAGTGATTTCTCACCCTTTCACATATTGAACTTCCTGTTTTCTGTGTCAAGTCATGTTATGATTTGTGAAATTGTGTGACAGGCCTGCAGTGGTCTTGCACATTTAATATGCACTGTGTACATATTGCTGAATAGTTCCATTAGCTGTAAACAATCCTAAACTGGTCTCCACAATATTTCATGGTTTCACACGGTTGTATTGCTTTCTGTTGTGTGTGAAAATAATCAACATCTTAAGGATCCCAATTTCCAACCTCAGTTAGAGATGACATAATTGCATCTATTATTGCAGTATAATCAGAGGTATTGTTTGGTTAAATGCTTTTGTTTGCATTTTAGGGAGGGCTATAGTAGGTTTTGCATGGGGAAAGCTAGTGGTTTTCAATTTATGGAAAGATCTGGCCTTACTGTGTGTAAATAGCTAAGTGTTTCTGCATGGAAACTGAAAACACTCTTTAAAAAAGAAAGCTACAAGTTTTATGTACCTTGAGACACAAAAAGAACAATCCACTTTTAAACCAAGGAAGTTTTGTATTTCTGAGAACACAAGAATGCATGGTTTCACAGTGGTGGGAGAGAGTTGGGACGCCTCAGGTTGTTACAGCAAGCAGTGCTCTGTTGCCATAGCTAGCATCAGCCCTTGGCTTCTTCGGCTGAGAACCTGGCCTAGACAGCTCTGTGACGAAAACACTTGGAACCCCGGGCACATGGCTTGTGTCCATCTTTTACACTTACCTTTCACCATGGAGTCCAGAGGTTTAAACCTGTGAAAGGAAGGCTTGTCTTACTCCCTTTGCGTTCTCTCTGCATCCTGCTTTGGCTCTTAAATCACATGTAGCACGTGCTTGGGGGTTCTCAGCTTTATCAAAGTTGCAGGCTATGTAAGCACATTTGTGCTCAATTAGCACCATTTCCTAGGGAAACAGCTTAGCATGGCGGTTGGGAACAATGATTTTAGAACTCAAGCAGATATAACACATAAATGGGTGTCTCGCCCTCATCTTGGACTCAGCTGGAATTTTAGCTACCTCATTTATAAAGCAGGGCCAATTTTGTGGTCTTGAATATTAACAATGTATCGTAAGGACTGGGCATGACGCGCTCAGCAGTGAGCAGTGGCTCCTCGCTTCCTGACTGGCCCTGTCTTGAGTCTCAGCGAGTGATCCTGCTGCAGCAGCAGGCAAGCAGCACACGCCTCGCTCCTGCCACCCACAGCCGCCTCTTGCACTCACTGCCAGTCCCATCTACAGAGGCACTGGTATGGTGTGTCGCTCCTGGGTTTCTTTCCTTAGAGAGTCATTTCTAGGTTCTTGGCTGTCATGGCTTTCTCCGAAGCCCCTGCGGGGTCACCCACAGGTGCCTCTTCTCTGGAAGCGCCAACCTTTTTCTTACACAGCAGAGGTCCCAAAGTGCTTGTGCACATGCATCTACATGGGGAAGAAGTTCCAGGCTCTTCCTGGAGGGTGCTATAAGCGGCTGTAACAGCACCATATCCTTGCTTGAATCTTAAATGTCTCCAGGGGCTTCTCACGTCTTTCCCTTACTTTTCTATACTCTTCCTGGCCTTTTTCATGCGTCTGCGTAAGATGTTTGTTCTGCTTATGAGCGTCCTTGCTAAGTCCCCTGAAGAATGGAGCTCTTTTGTTTTCCAGGTATTCACACGGCAGTTCCTTCTGTTATGAATGCTTTCCTTCACTGTTTTGTGTGTTTAGAAAATACACTGTCTTCTCTCAACATTGTAATTTGGAAAATTCCAAACTTTAAAAAAATAGTAAACATAAAGTTCAAACTTAAACGAATCATGTGCAAATGCATGTCTGCTTTCACCTGATGCAGCCATCCTGCACCGTTGTTTATCTATCTCAGATGTGCTTTTTCTGGCTTGTACAAGAAGACTCAGTGTCGTTACAGAGGAGAGATGTGTCATAAAGCGGGTAATTAAACTCCAGGATCAAAGGAAGACCAGGGGACACATTAGCCATGCATCGTGGAAGAGCTGGACATAAACAAGGCTGGCAGGATCTGGAGACACTCAGGTGGCTTGCAAAAGAAGCTCCTGCAGCATCCGGGGACTGTAAGCTCCCGAGGCAGGGGAGGCAGTTGGCATCCCAGCATTCATCAGCCTCGGGCAGCTCGAGGTGTGCTGGGTCCTGCCTGGCGGGCACCAGCGCTTGCCATCCCGCACGTGCATCGACTGTGATCTATTTGCGAGTGCTTACCTTCTCATGTGCTTAGGGATAGGTTTTGTTGGTGGTGAAACCCTGCTTCAGATTTTCTCCCCCTGAGCATCTTGTAAAAGATCCTCTATTTGCTCCTAAACGAATTGGTATAGAACAGTCTGCATATGATGCGGCGTGAATGGGTTCCCTAAGACTCCTCCAAAGGGCAGCTATTTTACTAGAATATGTCTTGACTTAATTCTCTCCTTTAATTTCATTAGGTACAAGTTGTGCTATGTTCGTGTGTATTTTTGACTCTCTTCCAGAAAACGTTCTATGTGTTAGACTTTCAGCACTCTCGCTCCCTTGCTATATTTGTTTATTCTCTTCAAGAACTTCTTTTTCTCCTGTGTTGTCTCCTTCTCATGCACTTTGCTCTTAGATTGTTCTGAGTATTTATTTTCACTTGCTTGAGGCAGACAGAAAAAAACATACAGAAAAACAGGTGAGAGCTTATATTCAATGGATCACGTTTAGACCCTCATGGTCTATAGGGCTTGGCAGGCCAAAGCCAGGAAACTGAAAGTCACTGTGGGTCTCCTGCGTGGATGGGAGGCTCAAACATGAACTCAGGGTGAGTAGTAGCAGGAAGCTGGACCCTGGGGGTGGGCGCTCCCATGCTGAGGCGTGTTTCCTTGCATGTGGACCGTCTTGCTGTCTGCTCAGCTGCGTTGGCGGGGAACCAGACCAGAAGTGGAGCAGTGCAGATGAACCGATCTGGCAGCTGACAGCCCAGCCTGCCATGCCACAGTGCTGGCACATTAATAACTTGTTTTTGCATCTCATTTCGTTGAGTCTTTCTCTTCTTCACTTTTATAAATTCTCTCATGTAATTCTGTTTTCACATTTCACATCATCATTTAAATGTACTGATATTTGAGAAGTAGTATTAATTATTTTGCTGTTTTTAAACCATGCATGTCTGCATTTTGTCATACTTCCACAGGAATGTCACTCTGCTATTTGTTTCTTTACTTTTACAAACCTGTTCATGACTTTTGACCTCAGTTTTTGTTTTTCTGTTATTCGGAACAAAGGTTAGCCCAGGTACCTTTTTTCCAATTTCTTTTAGAATTCTTTGTGTGTATGTGTCCATGTATGTGCAGTGTTACAAATATAGAGATGATTGATTTTTTTGGATCTCTTGAATCTATTCCACTTCCTCATACCTTGCCTTAACAGTTTATGCTTAGTGTCCTGAAAATAAATCCTGCCAGGTGTACTTGGAAAACTGGTAGGACTGGTTCTGCACCTGTCAGACTGCTCACAGGGTCTGACTGTCGTGTTATCATTCTCATACATCCAACTCTGAGATACTTCCTTTGATGTACACTAGATTTCAAGGTGGAGGAAACAAACTCCCACTTGTGCTATGGCATCCCTTGTTGGACTTCCTGGAGTTAGAGTTTTGTTCCCACTTCCTTTCCCAGTTTCATGCTGTTGTGTGCCTGAGGGGTTAGGCATACCTGGATTGCAATCCTGACTCCAGCTTTCTAGAATGGCCCAGCCTCAGCAGCTGTTGGCCACTAGGAAGTGAACTAGCTAACAGAAGATTTATCTTTCTCTCTTTCTCTCTGCCATTTATGTTATTTAAGAAAATAATTATCTTCCTCTCTGTATATCTGACTTTGTAATAAAATAAATAAATCTTTAAAAAAAAAAGAAAAGAAATAAAAAAAAATAAAAGCACATAATCCTGGATTGATTTCAGATTTTCTGTTTGATACTACTACCTTGCAAGAAGTGTGCAGTCTTTATGTCTTAACACCAGAGGGGACGTGAGTTCATGTCACCACTGTTCCAGGAACTTTCTTGCAACTCATAAACTCAGGATCAAATTATCCACTTCTGGATTGGTGAGATTTGTGTCTTCAGTGTGTTTACATGAGCTTTATTTATCTCAGGAGATGGGTTGTATAAAGTTTAATCCAAGCTCTAGTTAAAACAATCCACACAGAAGGAAGATTTGGCTCAAAGTGAGCTTTTTTGGGAGCATTCCTGGGCTAGGTCCACGTGGCCAGCACAGATGCATGGTAAGGAAACTCACACCTGGGGAAAGTGAACCAGGGCTTTTATACTCAGGTCAAAACAGGAAGTGACCTGGGAAAAGAACTTTTCCTTATAAGGTAATATGAGTGCTGATAGGTTCACTCGGGCCTGGTTAGACTCATATATCTGTTCCGGTCCAGGCAGGGCCTTCTGGGTATTGTAGTTCTCTGGCCTGATTGTGTCAGCCAGTCCTCCCCACCACTATCTGCCTCCTTCCTGCAGGCCACCCCTCCACCACCAGCTGAGCCTTACATTCCAACCTTTTTCTAGGACTAGGGGTGTTGTTGATCTCTTGGTTGCTTTCTACTAGGCTGAGGAGTTGAGGGGACAGGGTGCAAATGTGAGGAAAAGGCTTGTAATACATACAGGTCCCAATGTGGGGCCAGCCACACACACAGGGAAGACTGTCACCATTCAATGGGAAGGGAAACTTTATAGTGTCTTTGTTTCTTCATTTCTCCTGGAGTTGTCAGAGGCTGCTTAGGTTTTCTTTCACTAGGCTGTATTCATTGATGTAAAAGCAGCACTCTTCTGTAGAAAGAGGCAGGCCTCTTTAGTAACAGTCCTCCTGGAGTTTTCTCCCTTTCATTCCTACAAAATGTCTAGATACTATACTTTTAAGTTTCTGATTTAACACTCCCTTCCCTGTTTTGTTTTTTGTAGTAGTGGCAGTGTGATATTTATTAAAAATCAACCGTGCAATGTTGCTTCCGTAGTGTTCCATTTTCAATTTTTTTATTTTCCAACATGTTTATTTATTTTTTTCTGGTTTCTTGATCTAAATGCTTTATTTATTACTTCTTAGCTTTCCATTGCCAATGCGTTCATGTATGTATGTCTTCAAAGTTTTTATTTGTACTCATTTTTTTTGCTTGAGTGCATTGATTTATGCATGTTTTCAAAAAGAATAAGAAAACACTTTATTTTTACCTATGCTTTATAAAGAAATTTATTTCTCAGTTGTATGCAATAATTGTCTTTGGGGGTTAGCACATATGCTAACCAAGATGATCCAATGTGTTCTGTGTTTGCTTATTTTTTGAGTTTTTTATGAGAAGCATTGTCAAAATGCATTATGTTTTACTGCAGCTGAGACTGTTTTCTTTTTGTCTTTGTAGATTTGTCCATATCTTGAAATACGTGCATGTGTTCTTCTATATCATTGATTTTAAAAAATAATTTCAACGGGGCTGGTGCTGTGGCTTAGTAAGTAAAGCTGTCACTTGTAGAGATGGCAACCCATATGTATATGGGTTCTACTTGCAAATATTCTAATTTTGCTTGAGTTCCCTGCTAATGTGCTTGGAAAAGCAGCAGAAGACAGCCCCAGTTTTTGGTCCCTGTTGCCATATGGGAAACCTAGAAGAAGCTCTTGACTGCTGGCTTCAGACTGGCCCAGCTTCCTCACTTCAGCCATTTGGGTAGTGGAAGATCTCTCTCATCTCTCTCTCTCTCTCTCTCTCCTTTTCTCTTTTTCTTAGCCACCATCTCTCTGTAATTACACCTTTGAAGTAAATGAATAAATCCTCAAAAATAATAATTTGAACTAATTTTCTTTAGATTCCTAACATCTGTCTGTGATGTTTGCTTTGAAAAGAAGCTTTTATTCCTTAACAAAACAGTCGATTCATTAGAAGAAAATTTAAGAAAAAATTATGAAGTTCATGTTTATTTTTGTGTCTGTAAATCATTGGATGGTTAGATAGAATTGCACATGCTGAACTGAGGCTTGTGGAAAGACACACAGGCATGATACCATGTGTCACAATTCCGCAAAGCACACAAATCAGACACATGTACTACCCATACACAAATGTCACTTCCCTTAGCAGATACCTTGTGCACACACACATACATACACACAACTTGCCACAAAGCATAGAACACACATATCAGACACATATAGCCAAACACATAACCACATCTCACATAATGTCACCAAATACTATAAGCACCACAAAACACACACACATCCCAAATACCACACCATAAAAGATGGCTGCGGCAAACCACTCCTAGCATGTCATATACCACACCCCAGAAAATGCACACCGCAGATAAACCATGTGATCCTCCTCGCACAACCTGCATCGCAGAGTGCACACATCACACTCTCCCGACAGAAACAACACAGCCCCTCGTCATAAAGAATGCACACATCACACACTTGAACACAAAAATCACACAAACGTCTTGTGATATCACAACGCATACCACACCATTCACATGCCACAAAACGCACACACTCCCCAGAGCTTTTGGTGATTATGCTGTAAGTAAACATATATTTAAAACACAGATGCAGTCATTGTTACTTTTATGTGTGAGAACCATTTATTTCGTGGAACCCCAAGTTTCCACCCCCTGTCCTGTTTGTCTGTTTTGTTTGTCACTGAGATCCAAGTCTGTAGCTTTCAACATTTTTGTCAGAGTTTGTGTACTGGTGAAAAAGCTGCTGCTGCAGGTGCATTTTCTTATTTTTCTTTGTTTTGGACTGAAAGTGTTTTTGTTCTCTCTTTATCTTTCCAGGAAGTTCTTGTGCCTACAAAGCTTTGATGTGACCAGTTTTTTGACCCTGGAACATTGATTCTGTCCCCTCTGCATAATGTGGCTCTCCTTGGTTTTGAAACATTAGTCATCAACCCAACAATGACTCCTTTGAAGGGATTTTTGCTGTTTCTTCGGCTTTTCATGATTGCAGTGTGATGTATCGATGCCTTCTTTGTGGAATTAAGTGGACATCCTGAATCTATGTGGTAATGTTATCTATTTTGTAATGTTCCCAAATATTCTCTCTTTAATTATTTTTATCCTATATTCTGGTTTCACTCCTGATGTATATTATTGTTTATTTTTTTTCTTTAACTGTACAATCTTTTTTCTCTAACTGTATCTAGAAAGTCTAACTCCTGTATTTAGTTATTAATTTCCAGGACTGTATATTTTACTTTCAGCTTCCCTTTCTGAATCCATGAAATCATTTTATAGTTTCTGTTCCCCTGGATATTTATGCTTGTCTTCTAACTTTTTCCGCACAGCATGTATTTTTTTAAAGATATATTTATTTTTATTGGAGAGGCAGATATTTACAGAGAGAAGGTGAGACGGAGAGAAAGAACTTCTGTCTGCTGGTTCACTGTCCAGGTGGCCACAACAACCAGAGCTGAGCCAATCCAAAGCAAGGAGGCAGGTCCTCTGGGTATCCCACTTGGATGCACGGCCCCAAGGTTTTGGGCCATCATTGACTGCTTTCCCAGGCCGCAAACAGAGCTGGATGGGAAGTAGTGCAACCTGGATTGGAAATGGTGCCCATATGGGATCCTGGCTCACATTAGGTGAGTATTTAGTCAATTGAGCCACCATGCTGGCCCAGCGTTTATGTTTGAATAGTAATTCCAGGGCCCGGCAGCGTGGCCTACTGGCTAAAATTCTCGCCTTGAATGCCAGGATCCTATATGGGCGCCGGTTCTAATCCCGGCAGCTCCACTTCCCATCCAGCTCCCTGCTTGTGGCCTGGGAAAGCAGTCGAGGACGGCCCAAAGCCTTGGGACCCTGCACCCGCGTGTGGGAGACCTGGAGGAGGTTCCAAAGAGGTTCCAGGTTCCTGGCTTCAGATAGGCGCAGCACCGGACGTTGCGGTCACTTGGGGAGTGAATCATCGGACGGAAGATCTTCCTCTCTGTCTCTCCTCCTCTCTGTATATCTGACTTTGTAATAAAAATAAATAAATCTTTAAAAAATAGTAATTCTAGCATAGTAAACTAATGACTTGTGTGCCTTTTTTATGTCATTGTTGTTTGTGGTTTGGTTCTCATTATTCTAAGACGTGGAGCTTGTTTTCTTGTTCTTGAATATCTCTGTGCTCTGATTTTGAAAAATAATTATCATAAATAATTCGAGTGTGATGACACTGGTTTTAATTATTTCCTGCCACTAGGCAGAGGTGAATTATTCTACAAATCCAGGAATCTTCAAGAAGTGATCTTAAGGGTTTTCAATTCTTTGGGTCATTCAGTCGATGACATATGGATGTAAAATTGTAGGTTTGTCTCTCATTGTTCTTAGGAGTGAGTCAAGGGAGTTAACGCACGGAGGGCATTGAAGCACCCCTTGGGATGACTTCCTTCTCTATAGGAGTGCCAGTTTAAGTCCCGTTTCTCTTCTTCTCCAGCTAGTGCATGCTGGGAGGCAGCAGTTGATAGATCACATACTTGCATGCCTGCCGTCCATGTGGAAGAGCTTCATGGAGTTTCTGGTTTCTGCATTTGGCCAAGTCCATCCCTGAAAGTTTGAAGCATTTTTGGAATGAACCAGTAGATAGAAAATTTAATTATTCTGCGTTTAAAATAAACAAATGCATGGTTAATTTATTATCCTATTGTAAAATTTTGTTTAATTGTTTGAAAATTAGAATTACAGAGAGATAAGGAGAGACCTTCCATCAACTCATTTATTCCACATATTGCCATAAAGGTCAGGGCTGTACCAGGCCAAAACTAGCAGCCAGGAGCTCCATCCAGGTTTCCTATGTAGCTGCTGTGCAGCCAGACACATGTGTAATCCTTCACTGTTCTGCTTAGACCGGTAGCAGGATCTGGGTTAGAAGTGATGCAGCTGGCACACAAATCACTGCACAGCTGGGATGGCGGTTTCTCAAGTTGTGGCTTCAACCACTAAACTGTAATACTGGCCCCGATAATTTTAGAAGAAAACAACAAAAGAGAGCTAAACCCACTCTGAATATTAAGCATGAATTAGTCCCAAAAACCTTCCAAAGGGCTGGAAGCCTGGCAGTCATGAAAAATGGGGAGTAGCTTGTGGAGGTCATTTCAGGGTAGTCTGGATAGAACAACAGTTGACTTCAGTTTCCTATAGCAACAGTGTGGGTACCTTCTGAAAGAAGTCCTGCCTGACATTCTGGTAAAACACACAGCCTCCAGATTCACAGTCCTTCTTCCTGCTGCTTCTACCCAGAAGTCTTGGAAATGGAGTTTCCAGGTTTCCTAATGTGGCACTCCAAAGGGGAAAACAAAGAGACAAATAGGAACTGAAGGAAGGGGGCATGGGATGAAGGATGCTTGCCTAGAAAAAACTGAAGCTCCATGTTGATACCACTTAGAGTATGAGCCTCTGGTTGGCGAGTAAAATGGCAGCAGGGCCATGATTCTTGCTCATTTGCGCGGACCTAGTCTCTCACCTCACACAGTCTACCAGCTCTTCATGATTTTGCTGATACTTCTGCACAATGACCACTGCTTGCATAGCAAGAAAAGTGGCTTTTCTTCATTTTTGCCCTCTCTAATATGTGATTGCCTAAATTGCCATGATCTTATAACTCAGTGATACTTGTAACATTTGCAAAAGTCTTCCTCAGTGGGAACACAGATAAAAGTCATATATTTGTTTTTGCTGACTATACCTTGCATTATCTTTTAAAGAGTGATGTAATATCCAATACAAAAAGTAGAGTGTATAACCACTCTCCCTCCCCCATGCTCTCCAACAGCTGGAAATCAATCATTTGATATTAGTAGCTCCAAGTAAGACTTTGAGCTGGAAAAATCCAATTCTAAGTAATTAATTCATTATATAATAAATAATGGTTTACTGATCTCTCTCTCTCTCTCCCTCTCTCCCTCTCTGACTCCCTCCCTGTGTGTGTATGGCTTGACAAGCAGAAGATTCATCACATTTTCTGTTTCAAAAGACATTTCCTTCAAACCTTCAAAATGAACACAAACGATGAGGAAAGGGACAGAAGTGCTAAAGTAACTGAAATAATCTAACCACATAATATACCAAAATGACTTTTTAAGTAAAAATCACAGTCTTACCCTTGGGTATGTCGGAGGATTCAAACTGTCATCACACAAATATGTTTGAAAAATGACACAGAAATAGATGCAAGTTTGTGCCTGGAGCAGTCCAAATAACACTTACAGCCTCCCCGAAATCCATGTGAGAAGAATCCCTGCACATCGAACCAGATACTTCCAGTGTCCAGTCGTTCCCAAAGCCATGCCGTTTGTAGCCAGGAAGAACCTTGAGCCCTTACGGAACAGGGTTCATTGCCAGAAAGAAAAGTCCCAGTGTCAGAAGAACCCTGTTGAAGAAAAAAAAGTACCTGTACAGAAAAAGTCGATAATAAGTTGAATCTGTGCTGCATTGCATACTAAAGATGTTTGCTTCAGGAATGCGGCCTCAGGTTGAATATGATTTGTTTTTCTCTTTCGATTTTCCAGTAATGTGCTTTTTGTGAAGTGACATGTTAAAATGCACTGCTTGGAATTTTATATCTCTCCTTAGAAAGTGCATTGCTATTCTGGGACATATCCTGTGTTAAATTTTAAATGCCGAAGTACAGAAAAGAGTAAATGCTAGAGAGCAGGTTGTCCTTCAAAACTAAACGTACACAATTAGTGAAGATGATGGAAATGGATCCATGGTGCCATCGCCTGTTATTTTTAGCAGCCTCCTGCATTCCAGGTACTTTGCTGTCTACACTGTGCTAAGCAAGCAGTGTTTGAAAGCTTGTGGAGAGATGTTGCAGTGTTTGTGGCCACCTAGTTATCCAATGAAATGTGGTCATCCTGTGCAGTGTGAAGAAGATGGGTCCAGGATGTTGCTTGGACCTCCAAGGCATGCTCAGATGCTCAGATCCCCTCAGTCAAATGGAACGGTATTTGCAAAGAACCGTGCAATTCTCCTGTATTTATTGCATCTCTGGATTCCTTATAAGATGCTACATAATTCAAATGCTGTGTAAATCATCGTTACAGCATGTTGGTTGGGACACATGACTAAAGAAGTTGCTCATATAGGGAGGATGCTGTGGCATAACCACTTAAGCTGCCCTGTGAGACACTTGACAATCTGAATTGGCATGGCTTGGATATGGTTCTACCTAACCTTGTGAGTCAGCCTCCTTACTGTGCACGGGGAAGGCAGAGGATGAGGGATGGAGCAATTGGGGCCCTGCCACCCATGTGAGAGTCTGGGATGGTACTTCCAGTTCTTGGTTTTCTCCTGGACTAACTCTGTCTATTACAGGTATTTGGAAAGTGAATTTGCTAATGAAAGGTTTATCTGTCACTCCCCCAGTCCCTTCACGTGTTCTCTCTCACTCTGCTGTGCCTTTCAAGTAAATAATGAATAAAAAAACAAATAAATAATTTTAAAAAGAAAGAGTCTGTACATGTTTAGTACATGTGTAATTTTCTCTTTTCAAGTAATTTATTAAAGATTTATTTTTTATTTGGAACATAATATTTACAGAGAGAAGGGGACACAGAGAAAAATCTTCCATCTGCTGGTTCAATGACTGGACCTGAGCTGATCCGAAGCCAGGAGCCAGGAGATTCTTCCAGGTCTCCCGTGTGGGTGCAGGGTCCCAAGGTCTTGGGCCGTCCTTGACTGCTTTTCCAGGCCACCAGCAGGGCATTAGATGAGAAGTAAGGCAACTGGGACACAAACAGGAATGACACGATGGATGTCTGCAACAGGAGGATTTTGAATTTGGTGCCTGTTGTGAGAGGCCGTAGTGCTGATGGAAGACTGGGTTTGCTGTTTACGGTGTGCATGGAATGCTGTCTGATACAAAGTATGTGCTGCGTAAGTGTCCACACATATGCAACATCCACTAAGGTAAAGGCTGAATTTTTCCAGCACAGTGAGAGTCAGGAGGTGGTATAGGGATGAGCAGAGCAGAGAGAATGGAGGCTTCATGTCAGCCTGTGGTCTACACAGAGTCGGCTTGTCTGGGCTGTGTACTGCTGAAGGTTGGAACTCGGTCTCAGGCAAGGCTGACAGGAGAGAACAGAAGGGCATCGCTCACTCTTTTTTTTAAAGATTAATTCCATGTTTATTGGAAAGTCAGACATAGAGAGACGAGGAGAGACAAAGAAAGATTCCGCCTGCAACAGTTGGAGCTGAGATGATCCAAAGCTAGGAGCTTGGAGCTTCTTCCAGGTCTCCCACACAACTGCAGGGTCACAAAGTCTTGGGCCATCCTTGACTGCTTTCCCAGGCCACAAGCAGGGAGCTGGATTGGAAGCAGGGCTGCCAGGACACAAACCAGTGCCCATATGGGGTCCCCGCATCTGCAAGACAAGGGCTTTAGCTGTTATGCTATGGTGCTGGGCCTTACCTATCATTCTTTTTTGCCTTTACTCCTTCTCTGGAAATTGTTATTTTCTGTGAAAATCATACACAGTTAAAAGATCAGGATTTTTTCCTAGCGTTTGTTATTCAAAATAATGTTTTTTTTATTCAGTTAGTCACAGCATCAGAGACTCAGTATTTCCGTCCACTAAATGGCATGGGACTCAAAGCTACGCTTCGCTTCATGGGTGATTTCTAAATGCATAACTGTTGACCTTGTTTTATCTGATTACTCCTGGCACTGACAACCTATCAGAGGTAGAGTCTAGCAGTTTTAAATGGAACCTCCTATCCTTATTCCTGTAGACTACTTACAGCATTAGTCATGTCTTAAATTTGAATTGAGAATTGCTTGGAAGCCACAGAATCCTTGTCATCACCTGCATGAAAGTTAATTAGAAAGTTTGGAAGAAAGATCCAAGAATCAGAATCTATCAGAGAATTAGAGCTCAGGAACAAATGATAGGTATTATCAATCAGAAAATACAAATTGTACCATTAACATATACACAAGTAACACAGAAATATGTTGAACCAATGTACTTACTGTGTTACAGCATTAGACTGTGTAGGACCACTTCATTTGAAAGCCGAAGACTTGGCACTGAAGCATGCAGGCTTATGCAAATCAGCTACCTTCGTAAAACCTACCTTGATATTGAAGGAAAACAGGATGCCACAATACCTTAGCTAGTATGAAATGAGTGCCTGTTGTATTCCATTCATTGATACCTACAAGGCCATCAATGTCTAGGAAGACAGTCACAGCCTTGGACTGTCTGATCCTGGGATTTCAAGGAGCTGGGCATGCTGCAGCAATCCAATGATTGGGGGTGGCTACAGAGAACAGCCCACGTGCAGAATCAAGAGAGACTCCAAGCGTTCTGAGCAGGGCGATCACCTTACACCACTAGGGTATCATGGGGAAGAGCCTGGCTCTAAGAAACTGAAACAAGAACAGAGTTTTTGAGAAGTTTGAGAGGAGACACAGTTCAAGAGCCATTTCATGCAGGAACTTGTGGTTTATCACCAGGACTTAAGACAGGTGGAACCACCAAGGGCCAACGGGTTCTTAGTCTGATTCCATGACTTTATTTTTAACTCTCCTCTGCTTAGTTGAACATCCTTGATTTTTTGGAAGGAGATGGAGACTGAGAGTAAAGCTGCTGGAAACTCTGCATGTCTAGTTTAGTTAGCTCAACAGACAGAAGCATGACATGTGGATGGGTATAAAATAAATATTAGAGGTGTCATTTCTGCACTGAGACAGCATATCCTTCCTGGGCTAATTTGAGAAGTGCAACAGCATGGTGACGGCACTGAGAAGGCAGGAGAGGAAGTCCACAGGAGAAAAGATTCAAAGGTTTCTTTGGTTATATTTGCTGCATGGCCTGCTCTCACTCTTCTTTCTTTTGTTTTCCAAGCCTCATTGCTTTGTTCTCCTCATTTCTACTTATTTCAGAGGTAGTCAAGGTTAACTAACAGACTGCCACCAGGGATGAAACTTGGGACCCAGAAGAAGGAGTCGTGGAGGCAGAAAAGGGGGGCAAACAATCGGGGTGTCAACCTGACCAACTGAACCATGGCTTGAAGCTATCCTTTCTTGTTGAGGAAAAAAAAAGTTCTCCTTAATGTTTATTTATCATGTACAGCTGGAGAAATAAGTGAACTTGTAAATAGTAAGGCCCTACCTGTAGATATGAGCCTGAAAATCACCCTTGAGTTCGTCCATTCCCACTTTACAGATCATGCCAATAGTATGTGATGTTGAAACACAAATTAGTCAGGTACCTAGAAATCTGAGGAAAACTGGGGTTCATGAGTTGGGTCTTTTCTTATGCTGTGCTTCAGTCCTACTTAACTCACTCTAAAAATCAAATTTAAACATGCAGATAACAAAAATATCATTTGAGACCACCACCCAAAAGCAAATCGTCTAGGCCCAGGTCACAGTTTGAAGTCGCACTCTAATCAGAGAATTCTCTTTGGTGATGCTCCATGACTGCATCTTTTGACCTGCAAAAGCAGGTGTGAAATGGTCACTGTGACCCAGCAAGTGGATCCCGTGGAGACACAAGCACTCAGTGTGCAGCAAGTGGATCCCGTGGAGACACAAGCACTCGGTGTGCAGCAAGCAGATCCCGTAGAGACACAAGCACTCAGTGTGCAGCAAGCAGATCCCGTAGAGACACAAGCACTCGGTGCACCTCCCATATGGCTCAAACAAAGACAATAACCTTCTAAGAGGAGACCCTCAGGGTAGCACTAGGAAGAGGGCAGTGACCAGGCCATCCTTGGGCCACTGCCCTGATGTGGTCATCATCACACTGTGGGGGGAACTGTGGCTGTACCAGTGGGGCATCAGTGAGGGAAGATGAGATGACTGCAACTCGACGTCTGGTGGAAGGATCCCAGAGAGCCAGGTGTACAGCAAGGACCTGGGCAACCCTCGTCCTAGCCATCAGCTTTCACTTGTGTTCAGCAGCTAGCAAAAGCCGCACAACCTTGATTACTACCATTACTTGATACTTTTGGGGGTGACAATGCTTAGTTAAAAGCAGTTTTGTTACTGGCTTAGCTAGTTCTCAGTTCCCATTGCAAAAGTTTCTTAAGGTGGACACACCACTTGCAAATTGGGTCATCAAAGCAATACATGCTCCTTGTTCTAGTGTAATAAACTGACTGGTGGTTGTTTGGATCTTAGTTTTAACAGAGAATAGATTGCGGGAAAAAATACATGGGATTTTTCAAAAAAGTTTAAAAATGAAAAATCGCAAGTGCTCTGTTTAATTTGTTTTCTCCTTGAGGTGTTAAATGAACTGGCCACAGTGACAGGGTCGTCTTCTTTTAGCAAAGCTCAAGAATGAACGTGGGAGAGTTGGGTGACTGCATTCACACAGAGGCAGCTGACGCAGCACATTCTCACAGGCTGGTCTTCAGGAAAGTTACTGAGGACTCTCTTTCTTTTTTATCACCTAATTAAAAAAGACAATGTAGAATAGTCAGCAAATAATTTTCCAACTGATTTTTATACACTATACAGTTTGCTAAGCATTGGCTGTTTGGAAGAGAAAAAGGACTCATTCTCAGAATCAAATATCTCATAGTTTATGGATTAATTAAAAGCATACAGTGCACACATGCAGAGGCAGCCAACATTTGGAATAAGCTGTATTGAGTTGCTCTTTGTAATCAAGGAAATGTAAATGAAAGCAAGACTTTTTTTTTTTTGCCTAGCAACTTTCTGAATCTGCATCTTTAACTTTAATGTGACAGAGCATATCATCACAGCTCATTAAAAGTGGCTCCATGAATGTTAGACTGGAGGCATATTACAGAAAGAATTCCATTGGCTTAAATTTGATCATTAGTTTAAAACCGCTAAGGATAAATAAAAACTGAGACCCTTCCCCCAAAATAGATCTCATAGACAGCCAAACTTATCACAGAGGCACGTCCTTTGAAAATGTTTTGAGAGTCCATCCATTGGTTCACTCTTCAGATATCTACAATATCTGGGATGAGCAAGGTCAAAGCCAGGATCCAGCACTGCAGTGTAGCCCATGCAAGTGGCAGAGACTTCAGCACTTGAGCTGTTACTTCATGAGTTGGAGGAGAGCTACTGGCAGGGATGTGAGGTTGGGAGCTCATGACTGAACTCAGGTACTCTCATGTGGAAAGTGGGGGTCTGCTTCAGCATCTTCTCTGCTCAGCCGAACACCTGCTTTTGACCTTTTCAGTGTCCTGTCTGTAGAAATGACACATGTTGTTAATTCCCACCTGAAGTCACACAACGTAGCCTGGACCTTCATCAGAGAAACTGCGTCTGGTGAGCAAAGGAGACTGGCTGTGTGCTCTGTGTCACCCATTGTCCTGATGTGCCCGTTCGCATTTGAGCCAAGAACTCAGATGCCAAGTTTTGCTGCTTATTATTTAGATTTAAATTTGAGAATCAAGGAATTAATACCTAGGTACATTTCATCTAATACTGAACTCCTATTTCAGTGTTGTCTTAATGCTGAATATTATTCTGTAACTATCTCTGGTATGATGTTTTTCAGGTGTTCTTGGTTCAGTGAGAGAATGAATGAAGATACACATACAGCACTGTTGTTACGAATGAAGCAAGATGCCAACAAATAACTGGGTGAATACTGGCTATAAATGCTACCTTGCAAATCTATGTTTTTGGTCCTGTCTGCAAGTACTCAGTACTGTGAGCTGTTCACAACAGTGTCTGCACTGCTATGTACATCCTGTGGCATGTGTCCAGCAGAAGCCTTGGTTTACCAAAGATTGACCCGAAACGCTTTTAAGGAGTTGAAGGAGCTGGATTTTCACAGAATGAATCCTGCTGGAGTTCTACATGGAATTTTAGCATCCTCTTTTCTCTATTACACCTCCTGCTTCTGCTCCAGAAGTTCCTGTTCTCCCGTGAGCTGCATGGCAATTCTGCACCTGCAGGCTCACTGGGCCAGACCTTAGTATTCTGGGACCTGGGGTGAAAGCAGTCACTTTCTCACTCATTGTTCTTTAGAGAGTTGCTTTTAATTCTTTAACTCTCACTTTCAGAAATCTTTCACTGCATTATAGAAAAAACACACTTTTAGAGTTTCTATACAAGAAAATGAGACTTGTCTCTTGCATGCTGTGTGTGTGTGTGTGTGTGTGTGTGTGTGGTTGCTGGAGGGTCTCATAGTGTCCATGTACTTTCTGGTGAAAAGTTATCAGCAGGCAGAGAGGCAGGCAGACCCCCACTCCAGGCAGAAAAGGCTGGAAGAATACTTTGCAGTTTATTTAAATACCAAAAGCCTTCAATAAGTGCATACAGTACGCCTATTAGAAAAATATTGTGTGTACCAAATGAGCTTCTCTTTTAATTTCATTTTCCCAGAATTTTTTGAACTTCCATAATATGTAATCTTCCTGAAAATATGATCAAAGTTTTGGTCAAAGGGAAACTTAGGTTAATGGACGTCAAGATCACAGAGTAGGAGAGCAGCTGATTGTTTCTGACTCCACCTTGATTCTCTGATGGTGCATCTTGTACCACTGCTCGAGGGTGGGTCTCTATCTCCCATTGGCTGGCAGTTAACTTTAGGTGTCAGATTGGCCAGGCAATGTGTGTCCACTGGGTAAGAAGTGTCATCTGCAGCGTTCTAACATGTTTCCGGGGGTGGAGAGTGGGTGCTGAGCCCTCAGAGCGTGAGGGCTTCTAGTCATGAGACCACGGGGGACTCTGAGCCTCTGTCATCCTCAGTGACTCATGGAAGAAAGGCATTCTGCTTCTGCTTGAGATGGGACTTGCACAAGAGGTCCCCAGGCCTGCAGGCATGGACTGAGTCCTGGCACTGGTCTTCCTGTACCTCCAGCTAGCAGGTGGCAGGTCCCAGACTTTGATCTCCCATGAGTTGCTTCTAGGGAGGATTCTGACTAATGCGCTCAGAAAAGTAACACAGCGACCAAAGTTCCCTCTTGCTGTGCTGTGTGACCTTTGTGTTCTATGCTGTTATCCTGCTGTATTTTCCCTTGTTTTCTTAGAAAGCCTGAGTGCAGAGGAGATTTCCTGGAGTGCCCTGTGTGCCCACTGGGTATAAATACATACTTGCATACATGTTTATGTCATGCATACATACCTGTTCATATGTCCCTGCACACACATGCACATCCATGCATATGACATGGAAGGCTTCTTTCACAGTTTCTGGTGACCAGAAGGGAATACGATGAACACACATAAAATTGAACGTTAATAAATTTCATGTCTAAGAGATGACAGAAATAATGTTTTAAAAGAAATAAAATAAATTTAATATAAACCAAGTAGAAAAAGGGAATGACCGTCATCCTAGCAAACTGATCAGTGAAATACCAGGGGATTGGCAGAGGTGGCTAGCCTACGGAATGGGTCACTGGAGGCAGTCAGCCCATGGCATTGGTTGCTGGAGGTAGCCAGCCTGTAGGATTAGGAATGAGATTTCATAGGGTTGTATTTGATTATGAAGGAGTAAATTTTAAGCAAAAAGTGCATGAGGCAGGGGCGGGAAGCAGTAAGCCCTGAAGAAGACAGGACTAGGGGAAGGTAAAATGGCGTGCGGCTTAAAGTGGTGGCTGTGGGTCACTTTCACAGGCACCAAGTGCTATGAATTTCCCTCCAAAGACTGCTTTTGCTGCATTCCATAAATTTTGATACACTGTGCTGTCAGCTACATTCATTTCTAGGATTTTTATTTCATTTTTTGTTTCTTCTAAAATACACCATTCATTGATTAGCAAATGATTTTGGTTTCCAGGTATTTGCATATTTTGTAGAATTTCTTATGTTACAGAATTCAAGCTTTCATTCTATTACCTCCAGAAAAGATACAAGATATGATTTCAGTTTTCTCAGATTTGTTGACACATTCTTTATGAAATAACATATGGTTGATCTGAAAGAAAGTTCAACAACACTTATGAAAAGAATGTACATTGTACAGCAGTAGGATGAAATGTTCTGTGGATATCAAATGTCCTTACATCTCTTCCCAATTTACAGGATGGTGGCTTGGTGTGACAACACAGAGATGTTAAAGCTCCATGGACACTGTGGGTCTGAACGGTGTGGCAGGAACTGTTTTCTCTGGTTCTGCAGGGTGGGGATCAGCTGTGTGCAGGCTCTGTTCCTTTCACGACACGTTAAGGAAAAATCAAGTTTACTGGCTCATTCAGTGAATGAAAGAATTAAAATTTACGAGGGCCTGGGGCTTATATACTGATTTTCCTTTTGGGATGGAATGGCCTGCCATATCTGGGAGGCTGCTGTCCTGTCATTTCCTGTATCCCTGTATCCAGGAGGCTGCTACCCTGTCTTTTCATGTATCCCTGCTATTTCAGATCCAGCCACTGTGGGGCATAAGCCCTTCCCTGTGTGACATCACTGCTCGTCAGTATGCCCTTCCCCTCAGCTTGGAACAGGCCATGCATGGCCTTCACCTGGGTTCTCCTGGACAACCCAGGGTGTGTCGACTTCCTGTTTTAAATTAGCGCTATGATGGGTGTCTTGGTACCCATCTGCTAATCACACCTGCAGGCAGGAGGCGCTGTGGCTGAGGCCAAGTGCTACAATACAGGGTGGTAGGCAAAACTATAAAAAATAATTCACTCACGCTGGACTGAGAAGGACAAACTTCAGAAAAAATACCTCCTTTATCTGACAATAACGTTGTGCCATCTTGCCTTGCTTAGCCTTGCTCATGCCCCACAGTAGCTGGTCTCTATGGCCAGAACTTGTCCTACCTACTCCAAATGGCTCCAGAATCAGAGCGTGCCATGCTCAGCCAGTCCTCATGTCACTCTGTGATCGAGTCAAGTGGGAATACTCTCCACTCTGTCAGATGCCAAAAGCAGGCCCCAGAAACAGGGTCTGACAATGAAGAGTCAGTACTTCCCAAGACAAACCAGAGTCCCGGTGGTTGGAAGGCAGAGGGAAGGCAGGCAAACCTGAACATAAACTCAGTCCTCATTGGCTTTTTTTTTTTTTTTTAAGATTTATTCATTTTATTACAAAGTCAGATACACAGAGAGGAGGAGAGACAGAGAGGAAGATCTTTCGTCTGATGATTCACTCCCCAAGCGAGCCACAACGGGCCGATGCGCACCGATCCGATGCCGGGAACCAGGAACCTCTTCCGGGTCTCCCACGCGGGTGCAGTGTCCCAATGCATTGGGCCGTCCTCGACTGCTTTCCCAGGGCACAAGCAGGGAGCTGGATGGGAAGTGGAGCTGCCGGGACCAGAACCGGCGCCCACATGGGATCCCGGCGCGTTGAAGGCGAGGACTTTAGCCGCCAGGCCATGCTGCAGGGCCCCAGTCCTCATTGTTATCTGCTCTTTTCTGAGTTCAAATATATTCTAAGCTACCTGAAGAATTATGTTTAGAAAGTCACAAAATTCCCTAAGAGGCATAGCCTCTTCACATTTTTTTTTCAAATGTTCATAAACCTAAGTGCAAGCCATGGGACTGTTACAGACAGAGCTCCAACTGACGAAAGCTTAAAAATAAAATTTCCCTGCCCTTTTGTCTTTGGTACTAGGGGCATCTGGAGGACTGGTGGCGGAAGGGGCAGGCATCTGTGCTCTTCATGCTTCTGAAGGGATTTCGGCTTACACAACATCTTGATGGTGCGTCCTGGGTCTCCAGCGAGCGCTGTCAAGTTAGCAGGAGCCACTACAAGTTATCTGCTGGCAGGTGTGTGTTTGCTTCCCAAGAATGACAGCCCCGAAGAGCCACTCCGACTTTGCTCACACCCCAGAGGTGGGTGTTGACATGCTGTTGTTGACGCTAGGCGAGGACTCCTTCAGGGGTATAGCTTGAAGAATGTAGACAATCACGCAGCCAAAAAATTTTTAAAAAGGCTCTGCCTTGCACACACTGCATCTTCAAAGGTGGGTTCGGAACCATTTTAGCATTCACTGTGCCACACAGCTGAAAAGCTTACAGGCAAGCATGTATATGCATAGGTACATGTGCATGCTTGTGTGTGTGTGTGCTTGTGTGTGTGTGTGTGCACAGAGTCAGCATGCGGTAGTGTCACCTTGGATTTTCCTTCCCCATTTACCTGTGCAGCATCTACTGTGTCAGAGACACAATTCCAGCATCAGTGCCTGCTACACCCTGGGGGAAGTCCTTCCTCTTTCCAGGAGGAGGGGCTGCTGTCCTCAAGCACTGAGGCACACTGCACCTGTTTATCTCTCTGTGTGCACCACAGCATACTGTTGTTTTTGTTTTCTTACCTCCAAAGCATCTGTGTGGAACTGAATGATTAGCACAGAGAAGGCGCTCAGAATACTTGAACGTACCAAGTGTATGCAAAATAAATACTTATCCATGTCATTCCATTGTCTTAAGAAATCCAATTGGTTTTTCTCCTAGCCACATTCTTGCAATATTTCTCTTAAAGTAGATAATTTCTTTAAAACATAAATTAGAGGATATTTTCACTTAAGGAAATTTTGTTTTAAACATATTGCCATGATTTCTCATGATAGCCTGGTGGCTAAATCCTTACCCTGCACACCCGGGATCCCGGGATGCCAGTTCATGGTCCAGATGCACCACTTACCATCCAGTTCCCTGCTTATGGTCTGGGAAGGCAATCGAGAACAGCTCAAAGCCTTGGGACTCTGCACCCACGTGGGGGACCTAGAAGAAGTTCCTGCATCCTGGCTTTGAACAGGCTTAGCTGTGGACATTGGAGACATGCCAGGATTGAACCAGCAGACAGAAGATCTTTCTCTCTGTTTATCTCTGTTAATCCTTCTCCCTGTCTATCTGCATTTCCAATAAAAATGAATAAATCTGTAATTTGCTATTGAACACATTGCCCTGCTTGCCTTCATATGGAGCATATGAACCTTAAACACAGCGGAGGGCATTTTGGATAGTGGTTAAGGTGATGCTCAGACACCTGTGCCCTGTATAACAGCACTTGGCTTGGCTCCAATTTCAGTTTCCAACTCCAGCTTCCTGTTGAGGCAGACCCTAGAAGTCAGCATAAGTCATGTTCTTGAATTTCTGCCATCTGATATGGGAGAATTGCACTGAGTTCTTGGCGCCTGGTCAAAATTTAGAGATCGAACCATTTGATTGGAGTCCTCTCATTATCTCTCTAACTCTGTGAGTCTCTTTGCTGCACACAAAAAATTAAGAACTGCAAATAAAAATTAATAAATCTTAAAAAAAGAAAAATGAATATAGGCACTTCTAAATTTTAAGGGAGTCCCATCCCAATAAGCCCATCTTCAATTGAAACCATTGCATATAAAAATGCATGTAATAACCCTAACTTGAAGTGCATCCCAGCACAGCAACCTGTCGCATCTGTGACTGCAGGGCTGCCAGAGCACTGTGTATGCCACTGCCTCACACTGCCTGGGGGAGCATATCTCAGAGTAGTGGCCTGGATTATAACACATTTAGTTCTAAGAGTTTTGATTGGATGCTCAGCACTTTTACCCTACCATAAAGTGGATGAGTCACACTGAGTCAGAACACCTCCGAAGTGTTCCTTGGTATCTGGTTGTAAAGTGCTGCATGAGATGCCATGGTCCTGATGCAGGACTGTCCAGCTGCCACCAGCACTTCTGGTCTTTGCAAGAATAGAATAGAAGAGAGGGCAGGTACGTATCCGGTGCTCACAGGATGCCAATGAATTGACTCTAACATGATTCAGGCTGCACCTTATCTTGAAAATGTTGGGTAGACATGCTGGCTGAGAGCCCCTCCTAGCCCCAACTCCTGGAAAGCTTTTGCAACTAGTAATGCTTAAAGAGACACCACTTGGGGGGTGTGAAGAAGTGAGTGTCATGGGCCTCAAGTACACCCCAGATAGAAGTGTTTCTACTTTCTCTGCCAGACCTACATAGGTGCACTGGGTCACAAAATGGGTTTAGGAGGGGAGAGAGAGCTCAGGAATGCAAAGGACCAGCTTCCCAGTCCCAATTAGCTAGTGGAGAAGGAAGGTGGATAAGTCTGACTAATGGGAATTTAAATGTGGACTAATGTAGGTGCAACAAAAACAGGCCAATGTGAAGAAGTCCCTCCACATGCTGTAAGTCCTGTTAAATAAGAGTAAACTCTCTTTGCTATATGAGAAACCAAGGCTCTGAGAGCCTGAACAATTGCACAAAGCTCACAGGTACATTAAGCAGCAGGGCTGGAGCAGAAGCCGATGGTTTTTAGTCAAATATCAGATCCTATCTTACTTTTTTTGTAATAAAAACTACTGTTGTAAGAATGGCATTTTCTCTGAATCAGGTGCACAGAGCACAGCTGAGACCCTGGGGTTCCAGAGAGCAAGACAGTCCTGGTGCCCCCACCACAGCCCCTGTGCAATGTTCCTCCTACTTTTCTTCCCAGAGCTTTAGAATCATGAAAGCAAGCCTCAGGGCATTAAGATGAATAGTGGACTAGCCCTATGGTACGTGATTAGCAAATGATTATGACATTTTAGAATAATGAATAGATCAATCAGTTTAAAAACAGAGGCGAATAAGCTACATTTTCATGATCTCAACAAATATACCAGTTGGAAACAAATGAAGACAACTCACTGAAGAAGCCAAGGTTCCCAGGGTTAAAAAAATGCTTAGTAAATGGCTAAAAGATATATACTAGATTTTGTAGAAAATTTTAAGATATATTCAGTGCTCTGATTGACCCAACACATTATTGCAACTACCCTGTGGGCTGCTGTAGTGACTTTCCCACAAAGTCCATCTCCCAAACCACAGATGTGTTATCATCTGAAGGTTCACTCGTGTGGAAATCCACAGGCAGGTGCCACGCAAATTCCATGCAAATTCCATGCAAATGCCATGCAGAAATCAGAAGAGAGCTGCTGAATAGTCCATGTCCGCAGTCTCACTCAGCTCTTGTCTGTTGGTTCTACTGCGTCCTTTTCTTCTCCCAAGGGGTCATTACTTAAAGTGCTTCAGAAATTTCTCATGGACACACTCATTTTGCCTAATTAGCTTTGCTATTGTTCATCCTATTTGGACAAACACATTTGCTTCCATTTCAGGTGTTTTATGTTAATCTCAGTATTTCACTCAGACTGCTGACTTATGTTTCAACTCATGGCCCACCTCTTACAATAGGGTGCTGGTGCTTCCTCTGCCCGCGTCCCAGACCTGTCTGGCTCTATATTCCTGTCGTCTAAGCTCATGCAGCCTCATTACCACTGACATTTCCTCATGATGCATAATTCGGGTTTTGTCATTTCCTATTATGGAAATTATTGTTCTAACTTCCATTTTTATTTATTTACTAAAAATTGCTTTTTATTGGAAAGTTAGATTAACAGAGAGAAGGAGAGAGAATGATCTGCCATCTGCTGGTTCACTCCCCCAATGGCTGTAATGGCTGGAGCTGAGCCGATCTAAAGCCAGGAGCCAGGAGCTTCTTCCAGGTCTCCTTCATGTGAGCAGTGTCCCAAGTTTTTGGTCATTCTCTACTGCTTTCTCGGACCATGAGCAGGGCAATGGGTGAATTGTGGGGCATCTGAGACATGAATCAGCACCCATATGGGATCCCAGAGAATATTGGGGGAGGATTAGCCAATTGAGTCATTGCACCAGGACCACTTTCTTTAAAACAATAGTTAATTTCTAGTGAGAAAGATCCTATTTTAAGAAAATCTAATTTCATTTTTCAAATTCACATGTAGCTTATGGTAGAAATCTTCTTTAGTTTTGTAAATGCTGGAAACAGCCTTCTGAGGGACAGCTCCAAACTATCACGTGCTGGAATGCTGGTATAGGGTGTGTGTTTTGAATAGCTCCCCATCGACAGGAGTGTGGGTTTGCTGACACTGGCACTGCTCAGGGTACCACCAACTCACCTCTCAGCAATGCCCTGGCAGCACTGCTTTTCCATCCCAGCCTTGACGTACCACAGTCTAACTCGAGTGCCTTTTTAGAGCATATTGACTCTACATAGAAAAGGCTAAAATCAGAAGGGGTGGTTTTGCAGCAGAAAGATGCCAGAAGAGGTTGGCACTGGGACCTCTTGTCATCCTGGAGATGACAATGAGCAAGCACGGTGCCCTGCAGCCGCAGTGTGTCTGAGGAAAACAGTCAGCTAGGCAGCAAACCTGATGTGGACACAAGATGGACAGAAGAGGTGAAAGAGTTGCAAGGTGACTTTGAGAAAGCTCAGGGAGAGCTTCAGAAAGAACATGCAATCAATATTCACAGTGCATTCCTTATTTGGCAGAGCAGTACTAAGAACTGTCGCGTGTGGTGCTGTGTCATAGTCACAGTGCATTCCTTATGTGTCCAGAGTGGTACTAAGAATCATTGCATGTAGTGCTTTGTCGTATGCATATGCTATTATCGCCAAAGCAGGTATCATGCTCCCTGTTTTCTGGGTGAAGATAAATGTTCACAAAAATACATCTTATTTCCTAAGCAGACTGAGTGTTTACTGTGTAACAAGGGTAGAAAATTAAACAAATTGACAAGATATCCTTGGGATATTTGAATCCCAGATTGTAGTATCTGGGTTCAATTATACTCTGCTTTATATTCTATTAAGCTTCTGTTTAACATATACCCTGGAAGACACCAGATTTTTACTTAAGAATGTAGGTATCTATTTTCCATGCTGGAAAGTCAAACTGAGGTCCAAACTGCTTGTTTTAGTCTAGCTGTTGCAAAATTGAAGTGGTGAACCAGAAATAAAAGATACTTATCTGGGTCTCCTTGTAGTTTAAGCATTTGAATCTCTCTCTCTCTCTCTCTCTCTCTCTCTCTCTCTCTCTCTAGCTTATGCAGATGCCAACTATTTACCTTATAGAAATATCTGATAGATATCTAATGGATAGATAGATGATAGATAGATAGATACATAGATAGATAAAGGCAAGTCAAAATCCTTATTTTGAGGCATTTATTCTCCAGCAGGAAGTACCAAAATAACTCAACACTTAATGATTCCATGTATAACTATAATCCACACTATGTACTGTTGGGTTCCCTGGAATGGCTTCCAACTTGGAGGTCGGAGAGCTGGAGAAGCGTCATACAGGAGTAACAGAAGCCTTTGTAGGGGAGCATGGGTGGAAGAAAGGAAGATCAGTGCAGATGGAGGGTCATGTGCATTTGTGCTGGTGCTGGTGCAGTGGCATGAAATTCCAGCAAATATTTTAGCATGCTTGAGAGAACACCACGGATTGCCCACGGCTTCTGTTGCTCTCAGAGTGAACACCACAGAGTGCCCATGGCTCCTGTAGCTCTGCCTGAGAGTGAACACCACAGAGTGCCCACGGCTCCTGTTGCTCTGCCTGAGAGTGAACACCATGGGAGTGCCCACGGCTCCTGTTGCTCTGCCTGAGCTTGAGTTCTGGCAGCACTCTCACAGTAGGTGATGTCTTTAATACTTGAATTTTGGTCTCCATCCACCCACATGATGGTCCAGATTGGATTCCTAGCTCCAAAGCCATGTAGTATTCGGAAAATGAGCTAGTGGATGAGATATCTCTCTCTCTCTCTCTAATTTTCTGTCTTTCCCTCCTTCTCAAATAAAGAGCAAATAACAGGATGCTATGGAGGACTTGAAGGCCTGGGGTTCGGAAGTCTCAGGACACATGTCTTCTGATGTAAATGTTTTCCTAGATTGATTACTCTGGGAATAGTTGCTACAAGATTCCCACCAGCAATTTCTCATTTTATCTCTACTATCCATTTTGAGAAGCAGCCACTACACCTGCCCATTGGGAATTAGTCCAATAGTAGATACTTTTCGTTCATTCATCAAATGAATTTAATTTTTCACCTTAAAGTTGGTTTATATCTTACAATAGCCCAGAGCAAAGTTAAGCATTTCCTCACATAAAAATCTTTCTGCAGGTGAGAGCACTTATTAGATCAGACATTATATTTATTTATTCATTCTGAGTAACATTAGTTCTTCTTCCATCCCTGAAGAAAACAAAATGTTGTGATGATTTCTACTGTCACCACAGTCTCCTGCAGTCATCCGCTTTCTTCTTCTCTGGCTCAGGGGACAAGCGGCTTAAGCGACAGCTCGGCAGTTGATCTTACAGTTTCAACACAGCTACTAGAGGGAATGCGCAGAACAGAAGGTGCCTGAGGTTCTGAGATGGTGAGAGAAGCAATTCTGAATGAATGTGGCTCTATTATCCGTACAGTCCGTCCACACACTGGCCTTTCTCCTCTGTTTAGAGGAAGGTTTGTGAGGTTGTGGGTCACCATATGCTGTCCTGTCCATCCAGGAGCATGAGAATCAAGGTGTTGCAAGGCCCCAAAGGAGGTACACCTCCCTGCAACATGTGTGTAAATGGAGTCAGTGAGAATGAGGTTAATGTTTTCATGTATTCTTATTCTTTCTCCAAAGTCATAAAACGTATTCTTTTATAATGAAGCTATAGAAGCCAAAAATAACTAATACTGAAAGTCTGGTTTCTTATTTTTGTTTAATAAAAATCCTCTGATGTAAGCAGATATCCAAGATCTCTTTAAATAGTCCATTAGGAAGGGTGATGCAGTGTTGTCTATCAAGTCACCCTGAATTATTCAGTTTCCCTGAACTAAGGCCTGAAGTTGAGGAAGATACAAGGGAGTCTTGCAATTGGTAAAATTTATGCTTGGAACTCTTTTAAGTCCTCTTTCCTTTAAGTAATAGAATAAGATACAGGAGTGAGGAAACACACACACACTCACATACAGCGCGTGCGTGAGAGAGAGAGAGAGAGATTGAAACAACTATAGCAGCAAAGCTTCTGAGAAGAAAAAACATTGCAATGGGCAAGCTTTCCACAAATGTAACTTCAGGAAAGAGTCCTGTAGATTTACTAGACATCAGGGAGAAAAGACAAACAAACAAACACCAGCCATTGACACTTCCTCCTGGTAGCAGACCGCCCCTGTCCAGCATGTTGAACCCACTTAGGAAACATTCCATGAATAAGCCATGAAGCCAAGAACTTCAGGAGGTCAGGGTAAAGGAATCTCAGCTATTCAAAATCCTAGACCCAAAGTGGAGCTGCACTTTGGTGGATAATATCTTTTTCCAGATTGGGAAGTGGTTATAATGAATGAGGACCTAAATTCTCCCACGCGGCCCTCATTTTGTCCTTTGCTGTCATGTAGCAAGGTGAGTGGCCCTGGAATAAGATATTTACTCTAAGGTTAAATAGCGTCAGGTTGATGCAGCAGCTTAATGCACTGCAGCTCAGGCACCGGGGAACTCGCTATAGGGCCGAACTGCCACTTCCATCCTGCCCCCAGGCACCTCGTTGATGAGCAGTCTGTGTTTGCCACTGGTTCTCACTGATCAGATCTCCTGCACCCTACTGCAGGGTGAATCACTTGCCTCTGTTCTTGAAGAGTATAATGTGTTTGTCCTAATGCATACAAAGGGTCATGAGGCAGAAATATAGGCCCTTGCACCACACAAGTGTTGGCGCAAAACTGGATTGTTCTGTATCAATTAAATTGGGCATTTCTGTGACCTAGTCTGGACATGCCATGAGGAGAGAAATCTGGGGACATGAAGGGACTTGCAGAAAATGCTTCTCTTTTTAACTTTTAGTGAACTCAGTGGACATTTCAATTACATTGGCATTTCCCAGTGTGGTGGAAACCAGTTTTCCTAGAATGTTGATGGGAGCTTTGCAGAGCAATTCTGCAAGAATCTGGTGTCCCATGGGGAACAGAGGCAGCTGATGAGGAGAAGAGGCCCCTGCTAAGGGTCAGCTCTGCAGCAGATTCCATCAGAACCTCCCACAGCACAGTTTCAGGGAACTCTTCAGGGAGTTCAGTGGTTCTGATGCCTCATTATCCGTTGTCATCCTCTGAACCAAATCCCCACCCACAGAAACCATATCCCCATGTGGAACAGACGGGAAGTGCTTGCCTGTACAGTAGCACCCCTCCCTGTGGCATGAACCCTCCCAGGGGCCTGAGCTGCTGGTGGCCCTGCTTTACCGTGGAGAAAGGCTCGGAAATCAGCAAAGCACAGTCCTCTCCCAGGGTGTCTGAGAGCTCAGGGGGTAAGTGTGTGTGTATCGTATGTGCAGAAGCAGTGGAGGTGTGTTTTCAGATGTAGGTGTCTGTGCATGCATGAAAGAGAGAGATGGTGTCTGTGTGTGTCTGTAGGAGACACTTATACGACATAATGTGCTTGGTGTGTGATATGTGTGTGAGGAGGCACTTTTGTGATCTGTGTGATGTGTGTGCATACTGTGTGTGGTATATGTGGGATTTGTGTGCGAATGTGGCATCCTTGTGAGTACTTGTGCGATGTGTGTGGTATATATGTGTCTTCTGTTTATGGCTGCCATGATGGATGGATGTGAGTGATACTTGTGGATATGTGTGTAGTATGTACATGTCTGCTATTTATGGGTGCATTGATTTGTGTTGTGAAATGCGTGTGAGTGATACTTGTCTGATGTGTGTGTGGTATGTATGTGTTTTCTTTTCTTTTTTTTTTTTAAAGATTTATTTTTATTACAAAGTCAGATATACAGAGAGGAGGAGAGACAGAGAGGAAGATCTTCCGTCTGATGATTCACTCCCCAAGTGAGCAGCAAAGGGCCGATGCGCGCTGATCTGATGCCGGGAACCAGGAACCTCTTCCGGATCTCCCACGCGGGTGCAGTGTCCCAATGCATTGGGCCGTCCTCGACTGCTTTCCCAGGGCACAAGCAGGGAGCTGGATGGGAAGTGGAGCTGCCGGGATTAGAACCGGCGCCCATATGGGATCCTGGCATTCAAGGCGAGAACTTTAGCCGCTAGGCCACGCTGCCGGGCCCAATGTATGTGATTTCTGTGTATGGGTGTTGTGATTTGTGCCTCTGTATGAGTGTGTATGAGTGTGTATGAGTGATACTTGGTTATGTGTGTGGTATGTATGTGATTTGTGTGTGTGATGAGGAGGGTGGTGATGTGTGTGTGTCAGAGTGATGTGTGTGACTGCTGTGGATGTGTCTTCTGTGTAAGGGTGTTATGTGTGTGTCAGAGTGATGCTTGTCTGATGTGTGTGTATGTGTGTGATTTGTGTGTGTGATGTATATGTGTAGTAAAAGTGTAAGTGTGTGTATGTGTACATACATGTGCATCTGGCACATGGGGAGGAATGTGGCATCACAGGGCTCCCTGTGCACTTCTGTGTTTTGTTAAAGTCTAGCTCTTCCTGAAGACTTGGGCATGAGATGGTCAGCAATCTTGAGTCTGAGGACCACAGATGGACTGAAAGCAACCCTGGCATCATCTAAAGTCATTGGAAGATCATTAACTTGGGACTTTCTGACCTTGATGAAGATGCTGTAGCCATTAGATTCCCGGAAACTCTGAGCCCTGGGAACATGTAATTGTAAACGCATCTGCCTTAAGTGAGATGCCAAGAGTCTGTCCATGGCTGTGCTCGCTTTTATTAAATCTTTCTCAGCCTAAGTAGACTTGAGCATAATGTAGAAACACTTAGTTGTTCCATTGATCTTTCCCAAACACTTACTGCTTCTTCAGATCCCAGGCACAGTTCTAGGGCTTGCAGTCCTGATGTGATGTCTCCTGTAGCAGAAGCAGTAGAAAGAGCATAAATGGAAAGTTTCAATTGATGGTGGGAACTCAGGGAGGAAAGAATGGAAAACCAGGCTCAGAGGAACCTGGGAAAGAAGTGTGCCTTCCAACAGATGGACAAGGAGGGCATAATGAGAAGAAAGTGCTTATGGAAAGAGCTAAGAACAGAGAAGAGCACTGCTGTTACCAGGGGATGCCCTAGACAAATTTAGGAAATCTTTCGACTTGGGAATAAGTCTGCCTCATGCTTTTTTGAAAAAAGAAATTGTGTCTGGTTTGGGTTGGGTGTAATGAACATGAGAGAGATTGGCAGCAGAGGTAGGGCTGGTGGGGATTGAGGGAGATATTTGCTGGTGGTCAGGTCTACTTTGTCTTATAATTGTAGCAGAGGCAGTTTACACCATGATGTGACTCACACTTTTGAAAAGGTCACTACTAGGATTGAATTATAAAGTAGAAAAAGAGGCCAGGGCAGTAGGAGGAAGATGTTGGAAACTTCATCATGAGTGAAGCAGAGCTAAAGGAACCTCTACTGAGTACGGGAAATGATTGTATTCTGCACATTCTTTTCTATAAATCCTCATTTTGGAAAAGAGCATTTTGAAAGCAGGGAAAACAATGTTATGATGGTTATGAGGACATACCTTTCCTATATTCACCAAGTCTTAACATCTTGTTGAATAGTTTTTCATGTCTTGTCAATGAACAAGTGCATTTCAACACAAATATACACATGAATCATGTCCCTGTAGTTTGTAAGTGCTACAGTATTTTTGTATCCTCTGAGATAAAGGAGTTGCCTATCAACATCAATACCAATGCACACCACAAACAAGAAAATTGCCACTGATGACACAATACTCTCTCCTATTCAAGTTCATCCAAATCCCAAAAAGTTTTTTGACATTAGTGAATTAATTTGAGTCAAAGAAAGAGAAACAGATACACAAAGAATCTTTTCCAAAGGTTCATTCCAGTTGGTGCTGGCCAGGCTTCAGCCTCAAGCCAGAAATCCTCAATCCAGGTCTCCCACATCAGTGACAGAGACATGACTAAATAAGCCCTTTCATGGCTCCTCTTATGGTGTGCATTAACAGGAAGTTAGCATCAGAAGCAAAGTTGGGATTTGAACCCAGGCACTGTAGTGTAAGGCTTGGGCATCCCTCCTAGACCAAATATTCACCCTCCAAGTGTCTTTATAATCACTACATTGTGTTTTTGTCATGGGGGATATGCTTTTTGCTTCATCAATGTGTAACATTTTTACTTTGTGCAAGAGTGGCAAATATTAGCAGTGTTTTAAATGTTTGCTCAGATTTTAAGTTTCTGTGCGGTCAGGGAAGTGCTACTTCTGGAAAGGAATCGATTTGTGCTTGTTGTTAGGCATGTAGAATACAAGGAGAAATATGGGATGGCAATGCAAACTGGGGAATCATCATTGTATAATTGGTTTCTAAGACCTAGCAAGGAGATGAGCTCACCAAACAGAGAAGGCAAAGGGCCGAGGGCCGGGGCCTTTGGCTCCAAGAAGGGTGAAGATAGAGGAAAGTCAGAGGAGTATGCTTGCTCGTACTGGAAATGAGAGAATAATAGTAATTCTGAGCTGAATTCCTGTTAAATCCCAGGGAAATAAAGGGAACTCCAGAGTTTGAGTTATCAGTAACCATGACAACAAAAAATGTGATGTAGAGTTGGGGGCAAAAAACTGAATGAAGTGGGAGAAAGAATATGAGAAATCAACATCATTAGGAAGAGGAGAAGGTGCAGCTGACAGATTTATTTTACATTTATTTAAATTTCTAGGTAGTATTTTATAGATTCAATATGATTTATAGATATAATTCTAACAACATAGTGATGTTCTCTTCCTCCCTCCCACCTTTCCACTTCCTTATCCCTTTATCTCTTATACTTTTAAGTTTTGAGACAATATGTTTAGATTTACATTACACTAAAAGGTTTAATACATCACCAGTGGAAAGACAACTTATGAAAAACTGAAAGAATACTCAGATCTCTTTTTGACAACTCAGGTCATTGTCAATGTAATGTGTTGATTTGGCTAATTTTGGACCCTAGGCATTTGGTGAGACACTCAGATGTTTTTACACTGTCTGCTGACTTTGAGTAAACTCCTCATGCCTGTAGTTTGTTCATCAAATCAATTGAAGACACTAAGAGAAGATTTTTGCCACTAGACTATTCCCCACTGATTATAATCCTTCAAAAACCTCCCTTTGTGTACACTGTGCCCCTTACCAAGCACGTATTCTGTTGGTTTTGGTTTTTTTTTTTTTTCTTTTTTTCCCTTTTTCTGAAGAATCCTAAATAAAGGCTAGATTCATTTCTCAAATGCAGGTGTTTCCTCTAACTAGGAATGGAGGTGTGGAGTGACCCTTTGACAACGGGAGTGAAGAAGGATGAGATGAACTGACGAGGAATGGATTTCTGGAGGGTTTCTGCTGATGGCTTTGAGTGATGAGGAGTACTCCAGAGATTCACTGAAGTCATCGTGAAAGGCTTCACAGTGTGCAGAGAATAGAATTAAAGCTAAGTTTGTTTCAGTGTACGATATTTCAAATCCATGCATGGTTCTCCCATAACACACATTGTCATGAGCCTGTGGAAGATTGATTGTGATCAAGTAGGACATGGCAACATGGAGTGTAGTTGTCTGCATTCGTGTACAGCTGTACTAATATTGTCACAAAATGTCAGAAAAGTTGTTTAAAAGAGGATTGAAGTGTAGCCAGCAAGAACATCAGTGTGTAGGGTGATGATCTTAGAGTTTGTATTTCATTGTTGTATTCCTTAGAATTCAAGCTAAGAGAGGCATGAATGGCAAATGAAGGCATGGTAGCATAATGGGTGAAGTTTGTATTTATGTAATATTTCATTAATGACATAAATAAACATGAGATCAGAAAATGGAGACAGTAAAAGTGTAATATTTGATTTTGAAATTATGAAAGAGTTGAATAATTTGATACTGATAAAGACTTAGATAATATAAAGGGATTAGTTTATTTAGAAAATGTGTTATCTAAAAAATTAAAAAGTATGGTCTAGGTACTGAATAGACAAAATACTAGAAGAATCATGTTTTTGATTCTGGATCTATTGCATTAAAGGTGAGGAAGAGGATAAAATTGATGTTGGATGTTTTGTAGATGGTTATCAGTTGACACTACTAACCTACTCCTCATTGCAACCCTAGAAAGTTTGATGAGGCAGGGAAGAGGATTATCTGATAGCACCGATGTAGTACATGAAACTGTGGTAGGAATATCAAACATCCTTCCCTCATGGATTTCCACACTCCAGTCCCTGGAGTTTACATTTTTCCTACTTACTATGGCAAAATGGAATTTGCAGGTGTGATTAATGACCCTGATGATTAAGGTGATTAAGAACTTGGCCATTCAGTGAGACTCACTCAATTGTAAGGGTTCTTAAAATACAAAAAAACAACCAACAAACACAAAAACAAAAACAAAAACAAAAGCAAAAAGCCTGCCTGGTTGTAGTTGGAGGGAGATGTTGATTCTGGTAGAACATTCACAGAAATGGAATACGGCTGGCTATGAATATGGAGAAGGGACCCAACTGCCAAGAACTGTTGTCCGATTCCCCTCTGGAGACTCCATGAAATAATGCAGGCATCAAACACCATTCATTAGCTCCCCAAGTCCCATGTTGAGTTCCTTGTTGAGCTCTTGGTTTACAATCCCAGGAACTCACACAGGGTTGAACCTGCCCCTCTGACTATAGCACACACGTGGTAGGGGTGAGATAAGGTAAGCATAAACAGCTCTCTCATCTTCACATTTCTGCTTACAACGCTGGGACCACTCACAGCATCTTCAGCAACTTGGGACTCTGACTTCCTCCCAGATAACAGATCACAAGGACATAGGTAAAGGTGATACTTTGTTTTCATAGAATTAAATTTGGTGCTGAATTGACTGGATCCATGAATTCAGGATCTTCTTATGCAGACTTTTTTTGGAGAAATTTTACATCACTATGAATAAAACCAGGATTCATTAGAGGAAGCCAGAATTTGGGAATCATTAAATATTTTTATTAAATTCTTGTGACTGCTTCTGCTGGATCTACAGGCACTGCAATTACTCAAGGTGCCACTAGCTCTCACCAGGAGTAGAGTATTATCATGCCAAACGGTATCTGTCTTGCTTTTTTTGTCACCGATCCAACTTTGTTCTCCACAAGGAAGCCAGACTCATCAGTCATGCCTAAAATCCTCCAGTGTTTCCCACTGAGTCGCAGAGATAAAACCTAGTTCTAGCCATGCTTCCTTATTCTGTCTGGAACTTTCTCTACTACCATCTGTCTAGCTTATTCATATCAATGTTTGTTATAATCTCTACTTAATCCACTCTGAGGTCAGCATGCCATGAATCCTGAATAGGACAATTAGTATGATTCTCTATTCTTACAGCATTATATCTTACAATGTCAAAATATTTACACTTTAATGATATTTTATATTTCTATTAATTTATTCAACACTAGGCATTAAGATCTGATAGGCACTCCATTATTCAACTTAGTGTTTAGACACTTGAGGTGCTAAGAATTTGAATGAATGGATGAGTAAACACACATGAGTACCTTTGCACTCTGTCATGGAACTAACAACATGTTGTTAGAAGTTGACCAAACACATGCAGACATTTCAAATTAGTCTGCTCAAACTTCATTAACTTTTTTCTGTTTTAGTTTTATTAGTTTTATTTGAATTCTCTTCGAAAGGTAAAGAGATATAAAGAAGAAAGAAAGAGAAAGGGAAAAAAAAAGAAAAAGATGGTCTTTCATTTCAGAGAGATCTATTTACAAATTCACTCCTCAAAAGCAAGCAATAACTAGAGCTGCACCAGGCCAAATCTCAGAACCCAAAATTTAAACTGCAATGAGGTCTGCTGCTAAGATAGCAGGGGCTCTGCTGTCTTTTCAGGTGCCTGTTAGTGAGAGGTTGCAATTGGGAGAGGAACAGGGACTTGAACCCAGGAACTTCCATATGAATGCAAGCCCCTCTGTGGCACCAGACAGGTGTCGGTCCAGCGCCGTTGTTAGAAAGAGCAAGCAGGGTTGGGTCACTCTCCGCGTTCCTGATGAAATGCATGTCAAGATTTCTTGATTTCTTTAACTAATATTTTAGTGATATAACAAAAGAGGTTCAAAGAAAGATCTCTAATCTCACTGCAGTCAGTGAGGAAGCATAGATTAGAAGACTGCAAGCTTTTCTGGAGAACAGTTGAGAGATACATAAAACATAGTCCATCAAATTTTTGATATTTTAGGATCAGTATTTTAGTAAATGCACACTCACAGTGTGTGTCTGGGTGTTCCACATGCCCTTTGTTCCTGCTTAGCCGTTTCTTGAATCCATTCTCAAGTCCAGATGGCACCTTGCAGACAAGGCTTTGTACAATCCTACATGAGGATCTTCTTTGGCCTTTTATTTCAACATATCAGTTTATGCTATTGTGTCACTAAGAATCTGTTAGTTGTAAGTGGCGAAATGTTAGAAAGGAATACACTTTGGAAAGGAATCTGAATTAAAAAATTACAGAGCAGAGAGATGTCAAAGAACTTGTAAGATGCACAGTTATGGTTCTTGGTAACTTGGATTTGTTATGGCAGTTTACAGGAAAATGATTGTAAATTATGATTATTACAACTGACAAGATTGCCTGTCTGCCAGGCACACTGTATTACTGTCAAATGGATGATCTCACTGCAGAGGTTGGAAGCTGTTCTTCCAAACTTCATGTGTGGAATACGTAAACCTCCAGTCAATGGTGTTGGGAGGTGGAAACTTTAAGGGACTTTGCTCCGGTAAATGTGATGAACTGTAGTGTCAGGAACAAAGCCTTTTTAAGAAGATGAGTTCAGATCTCTTTCAGATGCTCCAAGAAGACCTTCACCAGAAGCCAGTATATTGACCTTGGACTTCCAACACATCTGAACTGCACAGGTGCCTCATTCTGCTGCAGCAAGAAAAAAAAATGGCCTAAGACACTTAGAACACACTACCAAGTAGGCATTCTGGTCATCTTTACTTAGCACATCAGAATAAATCTGAGGCTTGGGACATGACGCAGACTTCTCCAAGTAAGATATGATAGTTGGAGGCTGTGCTCTGTCTTTTCATTTTCCTTCATTCCGTCTTTCAACCAAACTATTCAAATTATTTAATCATTCAAGTTGTCTAAATGTGAAAAAAATTCAGTCCAGGTGGGAGAAAAGAGATATATGTTTTTTGTATCAATGACGTTTGGAGATAAAAAAGCACAGAGTAGTACCCCAGAGCAGAAGTCTTTTCTGTAATTGTTTCAATCATCTGGCCTTGGAAAATCCTATGGTGTTGCTTTGGGAATATTATCTGTAGGTGATCTCTAAAGATTAAGTGGTGTGGTGAATGGCTAACTAAGAAGCATGTAAATCATGCTTGTCAAAAGTGAAAAGTTGTGCTCCCAGAAATCTATGTCAGTCAGCCTGAGTGCCAGGACCAGATGCCTGGGTAACGAGGCCCTAGGACATGGGATGATAATCTACACAGCCTGTCCAGTAACACTCAGCCTGTGGTCTTTCTCACATGCAAAGGACTCACGTGTGCCTATATCTATTGTTCTGTCATTAGGTTGCTGGCTATCTCGAAGCACCACAGGCTTATCCTACAAAATTCTCTAATGTGTTGGTCCCTGAAAACTTTTGTGGCAGCTTCCTTTTGAAGATATATCAACTGCAACACAAAGGAATCATGTGTGAAAAGGCTGAATGTGGCTAATGAGATGTGTTATAATTAAACTGTAGAACTCAGCACCACCAGTCACTACTACTTAGGACACTTCAAACAAGTATTGTCACAGCAAAAGCAGCAGCAGTGTCATTCAGCAAGAAGAAATTGGAGGGAGGGTCAAATACGCTACCCTAGGACATGTGCAAAGCTCTGCACAAGGTTGAGAAGATGTTCTTATGCGGTAGAATCACTTAGCCATCAAGGTTCTTCCTCTCTTGATATCTATTGTGTATTTACCATGGTAAATGAACAATGCTTCTGTTTGCAATACCAAAGGTAACTCTGTGGCCACATCTGTCACGTAGTTACAGTGTCCTGGTTTCTCGGAATTGAAGTTCAAACGGTGAGAAAGTATTTGGTTGAAAAGGAAGAGAGGAGGTAAGCTTTTACATTTGTTTTCTATGGTGAATGATTTACCAACATTTATATCTCAAACATGAAAACCAAACATAGGAACTTTAAATATTTGCTTTTCTTTGCAACTACTGTAATTTCATTTAATTTAGGATTTGTAGTATTTTGTTCTCTTTCTCCCCTCTTTCCCCTACCCTGTGGGTTTGTGTGTTTGGAGCCTCGGCACAGTGAATCTAAGCAAAGCATCTTCTTTTCCTTCTGGGCTCCACCAAACTGAGGAGCCGGAACATCAGATGCAGCAAGTCATGCAGAAGGGTTTTATTGTAACAGGGATGAGGACCCCAGGAACGGGAACAGAGGCAGAGAGAGGGAGAGAGATATCCCTTGCCATAGTGGCAGGAAGGGAGTCCAAGGGAATGGAGTTCAGGAGGGGATAGCAAGACAACGGAGGTTGGGGAAAGGGTTGCACACACGGGAGTGGACTTTGTTTTTTATGGACTGGGGCAAGCGTCACAGGAGTGTGATGAATCGGTGGATAGGGCCGTGGGCTTGCCACAGGGATTGGTGGAAAGGGCCGTGAGTGAGCCATGAGAGATTGGTAGGTAGGGCCATGGGCGAGCCACTGGGATTGGTGGGCGTGACTTGAGCTTCTAGCGGATTAGTAGGTTCAGTGGTGGGTGAGGACCAGGCGGAGGTGTAGTGAGGGGTTGGTGAAGAAGGATGTCAGGTATGGTATGTATTGACCACTGTCACCTTTTTCCGAACAATTTCCTTACTATGCCCGTGAGATGGATTGACTCTCATGATGACATGTTCATCCATGAAGTTTTACATGTAATTAGCTCCGAACAAGATTGAATGCTCTGCAAAACAAAACAAAGCGAAACCCTAATATTCTTTGCCATTTTTGGAATGAAAAGTCAACTCTATTGGGGCAACCTTGTAAATTTATGGGAGAGAGGAGACAGTGAGAGAGTTAGGAGAGAGAGAGAGAGATTTATTCTATCTGCTGGTTGCTGATTCAGTGCCTATAAAAAGCAGTAGAGGTAAAGCTGCTGGGAGAATTTGATGTGAAGGATGACAGCAACCTTACTCTTTCGCTCACAAGAAGGAAAAATTTTCATGCAATTTCAGTGTGCAAAGCAAGATTTATTTAAGAGAAAGTGAGGAAGTGGTCTCCTGCCATAGAAACAGGAGAGCAGACAGACATTCCTGAGGGTTGAAGTTTTTAAGCACTATCTGTGGCAGGGAGAACAAATGAATCACTCAAATGGCAAAAAAAGAAAAAAAATAAGGGAGGGAGGAGCTCATTCACAATGGCAGACATCAGAAGGCTGTGACTGGTGGCTTGCTCCCGTTCTGATGAGAAGCAGAGAAGCAGGCACCATCTCTGACAGCAACTCAGAGTTGGGGTGTGGTATAGGCTATATCTCCTTGATTTTGTCACCATAAAAATCCAAAGCGATGAAAATTGGTATCCTGACTTTGTCCCTTTTCCTCCCTCAGGGGGACCGAGGGACAAACCTAGGGAGAAAGTGCTCTTGCAATGAGAAGAAGAAAGATTTTGTATTTTGAAAGGTAACTTCACTGGCAACTAGAGACGCTAAGTGCGTATTAGCCTGTGTGACACAGCCTGAGCTGTCTTGCTCTCCCACGGACATGACAGTGACCCAATTATGTGAACCACTGTGACTGCTTCCTAGGGCTGCTGTTGGGAGGAGTCTGCAGTCAGGACCTGGAGCAAGCACTCCAGTGTGGGATGGGTATCGTAACAGTCAGATGAGCATGCCCAGCCTTGGGGAAACATGATTATATAATTGAATAAAATGGCTTTAAAGATGTTTCTGATAAAAATCAATAGAAGAACTCTGGGTAGCAAATTCTGGCAGGACTCTGAATATAAAGGTTCACTAATTCTCTTTGGTTTCTGACAGCATTCCTACCGGAATTGAGGAAAGGAGATATGAAGAGTGATGGAAATACATGTAGTTCTTTTTTTATTTTAATAATACATATTTATTAAAAATTCAAACACAGAAATAAAAACACAATATCCCACCCAGTATACAGACAGCCACATAAATGTAGTTCTAATATGCAACTTTGAACCAAGAGACTTCTCAGAGCAAGAAATGCCCTTAGTGTTACATCTCTCTGCTTGCATGTGAGAGTAAATCTGTCCTACTTGTGAGAAGACACTTAATATCCCTGATCCAGACACACACAAAAAACTCTGGTCCTGGCTGCACCTGCATTCCTAGCGTCCTCTGTGGGTGGCAGTTTGGTCATTTGAGGATCCTTTGAGAATACAGGAAGAAGTGGTGACTGTCTCCTGCCTTCACCAAGGTCACTGGAGACATCTGCGTGGAACCTGGAGCTGGAGTTCTGGCCTGAAACCCCACTGCCTAGACTGCTCTAGGTGCCTGCAGAGTGAACAGCACAAACTAATCGCCTGCCTACAAAGATTACATACAAAGAAAAGTCCTCCAGGTAATTTCCAAATATGCTCTTTTCTCAGGTATGTGGAGAGGTCTTATCACAGTGCAGACTATAACATTAATAGCTTACAAACTGTTTTCCCATACGAATAAGCACATGTATTTAAGTCGTGTACCCACGGTGCTACATAATCCCAAATAAGAGGCTGTCAGACAAAATGGGGTATTACCTTGCCCAAGAACTAAAGCCCCATGCACTCTGTTTCAAAAAATAAATGGGTATTTTTCAAGGATGGCTTGAAAATTACTGCAATCATGAAGCAACCATAATTTGTGTGCCATAAAACTTGTCTTATATTACTATACAGTTTCCATGGCATGAATGACATTCAGAACTGACACAGAAAGTTTAAAGATACTTCAGTATGACCTTTATTTTCATTTTCTTAAAATATCAATTTTGGGGGCTGGCACAATGGCTTAATTGTCTAATCTTCTCCTGCAAGTGCCAACATTACATATGGGTGCTGATTTGTGTCCTGACTTTTCCACTCCCCATCCAACTCTTTGTTTATGGCCTAGAGAAAGACCAGAGAGGAGGGACCAAAGCCTTGGGACCCTGTAGTCACTGAGGCAACAACAAGAGGCTACCGAATCCTGCCTTCATAGTGGCTCAGCGCTGGCTGTTGCTGCCATTTTGGGGTGTACGTCAACTGATGGAAGACCTTTCTGTCTTTGTCTTTCCTTTCTCTCTTTAAATCTGCCTTTCCAACAAAAATGAGTTGACACAATATATATGTATTTCATTTAAGCATCTTTTCCATTTCTACAAAAGTATTTAGGGCTTATGGCTCAGTGGTTAAATCCTCACCTTCCATATGCCGGGATCCCATGTGGGTGCAAGTTCATGTTCCAGCTGCTCCAGTTCCAATCCAGCAATCTGCTTGTGTCTTAGGAAAGTAGTATATGATGGCCAAGTGCCTTGGAACCCTGAATCTGCATGGGAGACCTGGAAGAAGCTTCTGGCTCCTGGCTTTAGATCTTCTCAACTCTGGCCATTGTGGCCACTAAGGTAGCCAACCAGCGGATGCAAGATCTTTCCATCTGCCTCTCCTTCTGTCTATAAATTTGTCTTTCCAATAAAAATTAAAATTTTTAAAAAGTATTTTAATAATTATCATTTTAAGACGTAAGTAACTTCTCTACAAATCACTGTATAGTACAAATGCATTGCATTTGAGATCACAGAAGTGAAAGAACAAACATGTACATACAGCTCCATACACACTGTTTGTGCTTCAAGATATTCAAGAGTCAGATATATTACCCAGAAAATACAGAAAATGAAAGAAAATGAATTCATTGGTAGATTAAAGTTAAATATTAATCCCTTTGTATTCAATAATGTATACCTTTTTATAATATTAATTAAAGTTATCTTTCCTCTGTCCTTGAGGTATTATTGCTTTAACTTTGAATTGCTCCAAAAATTGATTTCTGAATAGAAAACAAAACTTCAATACCTACAATCTTGTTTTAAGGTATATTCTCTTCTGTTCTTTTCCATTCTTAGGCAGTTAGTTCAGGGTCATGATCTTGGAAACCATGCCTACCCCATCTATGTAACCCTTTCTTCCCACCTGCAAATCACATGACTAGTGTACATAAATAATTCCATGGCTGAGAAAGAAATTGTGGTATTATTAAAAATGTTTAAAAGAAAGAAATTCTACTTTAAAAATAGTGGAAAGGAATCTTAAATACCTAAGAATTAATTTAACTAAATATGTGGAAGACCTCAATCATGAAAACTGTAAAACATTAAAAACAAAACAAAAAAAAACAGCAAAAAAATAAATAGAAGAATACATTGAAAAATGGAGAAACTTGCCATGTTCCTGGATTGGCAGGATCAATACCATCAAAATGTCCATAATACCAAAAGAAATATATAGAGTCAATATAATCCCAATGAAAATCCCAAAATCATTCTTCTCAGAAATAGAAAACATGCAAAAGCTTTTCTAAAAACACAAGCGACTACAAATAGCAAAAGCTCTCCTGAAAGATGAAGCCAAGTTGGAGGATCACAATTCCAGACCTCAAGACATACTGCAGAGCAGTGGTCATCACAAGACTCTGGTACAGAAAAGAAAAGATCAGTGGAACAGAATAGAAACCCCAGAAGGGAGCCCACACATGGACAGAAAACTATTCTTTGACAAGAGAACCAAAAGCAGTCCAGGAAAAAAGTCTGATCTCTTCAACAAATGCTGTTGGAAAAAATGGATAGCAGCCTGCAGAAGTAAGAAACAAGATCCATACCTGTCACGTTATGCAAAAATGAGCTCTAAATTGATTAAGGACCTAAATATACACACAGAAACCATAAACTCATTAAAGGAAAACATAGGAAGCACTCTTCAAGATGTAGGAATGCGGAAAGACTTATTGCAAAAGACACCAAAAGTGTGATCAGCAGATGACAACAGAAACAAGTGGAACTGCATACTAAAAGACAAACAAAAATTAAAATAAACTCTGTAAAGCAAAGGAAACAACTAAAAATGTGAAGAAGCAACCAACAGAATGGGAGACAATCTTTGCACACTACACAAGTGATAGGGGCTAATATCCAGAATTTACAAAGAGCATTAGAAACCCAAGGACAGAAATAAACAACCCTGTGAAGAAAGGAGTGAAGAAAATGAACAGACATTTTTCAAAAGACCAGTTTTAAATGGCTAATAAACATATGAAAAGATCTCAGGCTCCCTAGCCATCAGGGAGACACAAATGAAAACCACACTGAGGTTCCACCTGACTGCAGTGAGGTGGGCCCACATTCAGAACTCTACTAACAACGCCTGATGGCTTGGATGTGAGGAGAAATGTAACCTCCTTCACTGCTGGTGGAAGAGTGGGCTAGTCCAACCCCTGTGGAAATCAGTTTGGAGAGTGCTTAGATAATTTCAAATAAACCTGCCATTCGATCCAGCTATCCCACTGCTAGGAATATATCCAAAGGAAATGAAAACTGCATATGAGAAAGGGGTCTGTTGTGTGCAAGGGGAGTACTGTAAACTTTAGGGTACCTTGCTGAACCTAAACATTGTTTTATTTCTCATTAGGTGAGCTAGTGACATCATGGTGCAATATTAAATTGTTTGCAAATGCAGGGCAGTGTGTGGAGGGAGTTCTAAACCTGAGACAGTTTGGTATAAAGGAGAGGAATAGAAACTGTCAATTCCGGCTGATCTGCAGTAAGGTGAAAGTAGGTCAACACCGATGACAAGGTTTACTTGCACTTGATTAGCTCTGCTTTAACATTGGGAACACCTTGTCACTCATTGTTAGAGCAGTCAGCGCATATATTTTCAAATTGTGCATATATGATGGATGTATATATATAGAGAGAGGGTGCAGAGAGAGAGAGAGAGAGAGAGAGAGAGAGGTGGAGATGAGGGAGAGGAAGAAGGAGCTCTTTCACCATCTGTTTCATCAGCCAAAGGGCTGCCTTAGTCATGTCTGGGCTAGGCTGAAGTCATGAGCAAGGAACTGCATCCGGGTCTCCAAGGTCGATGGCGGCGGGCCAAGCACTTGTACTGTTTTCTGCTTCTTTTCCAGGCATAGTAGCAGGGAACTGCTTCGTAAGCGGAGCATCTGGGCTTCAACCAATACGGTAATATGGGATGCCAACACCTCAGGTGGTGGCTTAACTTGTACCACAGTGCAGGTCTTCCTGCCCTATTATCCATGCCTAAAAAGAGAAAACACATTAATTAGTTACATAATATTTCTTAATTGGAAGAAAGGCATTTTGAGATTGCTGCTTCATCTGCTGAATGAGATCTGTATTTCTATCAGCAAGCAGAGCATTTCCCACTGTTTGATCTTCATTTTAGCAAAGGAGATAAGGCGGGTATAGCAAGGTTCTTGTGGTGTGGCCTGGTAATCCGTTTGCTAACTCCTGAATATACATACCTTTCACTCTCTTTTCCTTTGTCAAGTAGCATTTATTAAACTTCAAGTAAGAGGGTGCTTCAAAAGTACTTGCAAATGGAATTAAGAGACACATTTGTTTTCTTACAAAGATTTTTGAAATCCATGCATGGATTATTAATAATACACATTTTGCATAAACTTTTTGGAATTCTGCATATATGTGATTTCATTTTTTTCAGAAAAAGAAATATTTTTAAATATAATTATTTGCTTGGTTATTTGAGAGACAGAGAGAGAGAGAAAGAGAGAGAGAGAAGAATCAGCATTTTATTTTACTTGGTAGAATATTGAGTCATCACCTCTGCACCCAAGACCTGCCTCAGCAGAAAGCTGCAATCCGGAGCCTGAAATTGTCAAGCTGCTAAAGTGGTTCTTTAAGTAGCATGCTTCCTATTCAGCTTTAGTGATGACACTGCTTATCCTCAAGTAGGTGTGGTCTAGCACATGTTTGAGGACTTGAAACTTCCTGCAATATAACAGTCTTGGTTTCAGGGTGGAAAGGAATCAGAAAGCAAGTTCACTGTTGACTTTAGGAGTTGGAGCATAAAAGTGATGTCAGATCAGTCATAACTCTGGAATTTCTTTGAAGAGTTCATATGTTTTGCCTTCCCATTCCTCTTTCAGTTATATAATAAAAGATGTATCTATTCATTTCAAGGGACGAGTGATGGAGAAATGTGTGGGAAAGAGAGACAGAGAGAGATCTTCCATATGTTGATTTATCTCCTAATTTTTCAACTGCTAAGGATGAGCCAGGCTGAAGCCAGGAGCCAGAAATTCCATCCTGGTCTCCCATCTGAGTGACATGGGCTCAAGTACCTGAGCTCTCACATGTTTCAATCCAGGACGCACCAGTGTTAAACACGAGAAGAACCAGAGCAACTGGAACCTGCATGGTGGTATATTCTCCGACACAGGTTACACGCTCTCCTGGGATGGCTAGGAAGCACAGCAGCTGGAACCTGCATGGTGGTGTATTCTCACATACAGGTTACACGCTCTCCTGTGATGGATGGAAACACAGCATTGCAATGCCTGCCTTTTGTTCAGTTTTTTTTTTTTTCTTTTTACCAGACTTGGAAAATAAAGAAATTTTTGTACACAAAACTTTTATTATTGTGTTAGAATCTATTAAATAGGAACCAATGATATTTTGGCTTTCAAGATACATCACATTCAAAAGAAACCACTGTTGTTTTAGTTATTGTGAAGAGGAAATGGTGCCTTTTCACCGTCAGATTTACCTGATAGTAATTTTCTCACTGCAGATGCTGGAAGTCGGGTGATCAACTGGGAACACACGATCACCTAGTTTTTTTTTAATACTTAGGAAAGTACCTGGAACAGCAAGAAAGGCTGCTCAAACTCTGCAGTGAACGAAACGTGTATCTGTGCGTAGGAGCGAAGATGCTACTCCGCAGTCCAAGGTGAGATAACCAGGGACACGCAAGAGCAGTGTTGCTTCCTGCCTTCGAACGCAGAGAGCACTCAAAACTCGGTGCTTCCTGATGGCTGCAGGGACCTCCTTTCTCTCACACCCTCCCGTCAATGCAACAAAAGCATTACATTGCCATAGCAACGCTTTTCATCACACTGTCACTTGGACAACCATCAGCATTTGAAGACTTTAATAAAGCGAAAAGAATTAACTTTCAGTTAATAGTTTTAATGTTGTTATAGGAAAATGAAAAGCTAGAAGGGTTCTACCTAGAATAGGATCAGATCACCAAACATAATTAAGTAAACAAATATATCCATTAAAAAATGTCACAACTGAATAAAAACAAGAAATTCTGGTTTCTGATTCCCTGATTAGGGTTGGTGTGCTATACCAAAGAAGGTCAGGTATTCCTAAAACAATACTTTGGTGCAAATAGGTGTGACGTTCCTTATTTAGGAAAAAACATGGATTCACAAAATTCAAAATAGAGCCCCAAACTTTACATTCATCTTTCTGTAGTGCAAGCGTTAACATGAGAACCCAGGCATGCTTAACAGCTTGAGAGAGGAGCATAATGTTGGTGATGAACAGAAACCAATTCTCCCTGCTTTTTCCCTGTAGTTTTGGGACTTGAGTACAGGAAATATAATGAGTACCTGTCATGGTGTTATTACAACTAATCTTGAGGAGGAGAGGCATTGCGGCCGTGTGGCATTTGAGGAGCCACACAGTCAAGTGGTTCTGCAGTCCTACTCAAGAGGCAAGGAGTTGATCAAAGTTGGCAGTAGGCAACTTTGAGCCTCTGATACAGCATCCTCCAAGATTAAGACAGGGAGAAAGAGAAGCTTAAGAAAACAATATTATTCAGGCATACTTGTCTGAAAAAGATGTCTTTCAGTCAATCTCTCTCTCTCTCTCATCTCTAATTCCTTTCCTCCCTTTCCATTTCCCCGTCTTCTTGTCTCTCTATCTCTCCCACCCTCCCTTTATTCTTTCTTTTTTTCCTGCCTCCTGCCTCCATGCCTCCGTCCTACCTTCCTTCTTCCCGCTTTTCCTCCCCTAAATCACTCCCTTCCTTATGCTCTTCCCTTCATGTCTCCCTCTTTTTTCTTTCTACACACTTCAGTATCTCTCATAGAGTCTGTTCTTTAGTGGTGTAGTAGATTCAGAAGGGAGAATGAATGAAGATGGATGTAAACAATGACTATGGACTGTGCTGAGAGCCTCAACAAGAAGGAAGACTTGACTTTATTTCCCCCCCTCCTCCTGCAAACACACCAATGTAAGTATGCTGTAAATATCAACATTTAAGGCAGAAATGTCTCCGTGTTTGTGCATTGGAGCTGTTTTGGGTGTTCGCTCACCCAGGGAAGGCAATGTTAGTGAGAACGTTGTGTCGTGAGTGGAAGGGGAACAAGCAACAATAACAACACTGAAAACCACGATTCCTAAAAAAGAAGTTGTGCAATTTTTATGCTTTATCACTTTTACAACATCAGTTACTTTCATCCACCAAATTGGCCACAATTAAGGAACTAACAGAAGTACTCCCTTAAGGGCTTTTCTGCCCAATGGTAGTAACTAGAATCACTTTTCAATCAAGCTCATCTGAAGCAGAAATCAATAGCTGGCCACACACATGGAAGAACAACCAGGCTTTAAAAAATATACTTCAAGTCCAACCCCATAAGTTAAGATTCCCACATAGAAAGAGATGAGGGTGTGGATGGTGACAAATAAGAAGCAAAAAGGAGTTACTCCTCACTGGGGTATTGAAGATTTCTCTGCACACCCCTCCTAAAACTGTTCTATGCCTCAACTGCTGACATATACCTTGTTAAAGTTATAAGCCAGTTTGGACTATCCTAAAATCTGCCAAGTTCAGTAGAAATTATGCTTCAATACTATAAACTGCTAAATATAAAAATGAAAATAGACACAAGATAGCTGAATAGTATAGAAAATAGACACGAGACAGCTGAATAGTACCCTATAGCCATTTTAAAGGGTATAGCAGCTGGTTGTGTATTAACTAAAATTGAAATGTCAATGAAGTAGTCACAGGATGTGGTTAAGAACTTGCATTTTCAAACATATCGGTCACTCAATAGCATGCCAATTAACTCCATAATGTTGTAAACTGTAGTTGATGTTATGTTATGGCATTTAATTGGTCGGGGTGATATTCTGCAAGCTCTGCTTTTACACCAAGATGGTCTTCCCAAGAAACTGTTGAATTTATCTGGACAATAAGATGCTGGACTCTATGTATGGTACATGCTTGCAATGAAAGAAGCAAGACTGGATTTGACTGTAATACTGCAATAAGGTGGAGTAATCCACCATGGTGGGGAGAGTATGGGGAGGGGTTGGGGAAACCTCAGAGCCTATGAAACGATGTCATAAAATGAAATGTTACAAAAAGATTTTTTAAAAGATTTTAAAAATTGGCCAGCATTGTAGTGCAGAAGATTAAGCTATCCTACGTCAAAGCCCTATTTAAATCCCATCTTTTTTCTTTCCCTTTATTGTTATTATTATCATCTTATGATACAGTTCCATAGGCTCCTGGCATTTCCCTTACCCCCTCCCCAATTTCATCCTCCCACCTAGTTCCTCTATATCTTTACTAAAAAATAGTTCTTCATACACAGTCATATGTCCATCATTGCGGGCATGGACAATGGCAGAGAGTCCAGCATCCTATTGTCAAGATATGGCAAACAGTTTCATTGTAAGTCCATCTTTGTCTGGAGGTAGAAATGCATACTACATTGTGTCCTCACATCTGGATGTTAGTCTCCATTTCAGAGCTACTGTACATCCCCTTAAATGAAAAATCATAATACAAAATCAACAATAGAAAGAAAAATAGAAATTTACAATGCCATGAAGTTAAATAACATGTTACTAGATATGACAGTCTCCATTACACAGCTATTATATATCCCCTTAAATGAAAAGCCACAAAACAAAATCAACATCAGGGAGAAAAAAGAAATTAACAACACCATGAAGTAAAATAACATGCTACTAAATGACTAATGTGTAGCTGAAGAAATGAAAATCAAGAACCTTCTTGAAGAAAATGATGCTACTATATGATCTACAAGTCATTCAATGACTTAATCAGAAGAAAGTGTTTTGAAGAGATGAAACTAACAGAAAACAACAAAACCCATGCGATATAGTTTCCACTGATTTTTGTTGGTGAAGTTTGTCTCTTCTAGACAATAAATAGATGGGATTTGTTTTTTTAATTCGGTCTACTAATCCATGACATTGATTGAGCTTAAGCCATTTACATTCAGGATTTAATATGTATGGATGGTACTTTGGTCCTGTCATTTTAGGAATGGATTGTTCATTGGTTTAGTCTTCTGTTGTCATTTTACTGGGATGTTCTTTGCATTTGTCTTTGGTTTTGGTAGTTGAAATTCCTCTTCTCTGTCAAGAGAACATCTTGAAGTATCCTTTGTAAGGCAGGTTTGAAAGAGGCAAATTCTTTTAACTTTTCTTTACAGTGGAAGAATTTTATTTCATTTTCAAAGACAAAGAAAGCTTTCCTGGATATGTTATCCTAGGCTGACAATTTTTTCTTTTAGAATCTGGAATATGTCACTCCATTCTCTTCTTGCCTGTAGAGTTTCCTGTGAGAGGTGTCCTGTGAGTTTAATTGGCATTCCTTTATTCCTTTATATGTCAATTGATTTTTTTTTTTACATGCACATTTAAGGATCTTTTCCTTATGTTCAGTTGAAGAGAGCTTGATTATCATATATCTTTTGATCAAGCCCTTTGGGAGTTCTGCGCCCCTCCTGAATCTTGTTTCCCAATTCTTTCTCTAGATTAGGGAAATTTTCCTTTATTATTTCATTAAATACATTTGCAAACTCAGCTTCTCTTTCTGCACCTTCTGGGACTCCCATAACTCTTATATTTGGTCTCTTAATAGTGTCTTTCAATTCTTGAATACCTTTTTTTGGCCTGATCCAGCTCTGCTTCCAGCTTTTTGTTTGCTTCCCCCTAGTGACAGGAAATATCTTCCAATTCTGAGATTCTTTCTTCTGCTTGCTTCATTCTATTTTGGAGACTCTCCATTGTACTTTTAATTTGCTCTACTGTGTTCTTAATTTCTGATATACCAGCCTTGATTTGCTTTATTGCTTCCTTAAATTCTTTGAACTCTTGTATGTGCTTCTCATTGTTGAACAGAAGCTTTAAAATGAGTTTTATTAATTCTGTATCCCCCATTTTCTCGATGTCTTCCTCCGTTAACTCTGAGGTTGGCACAGGGTTTTGTTCCTTTGCAGGAGAGTTTTTGGTAATGTTCATTGTGCTTTTTTTCTTCTTTTGCTCTTGGTCATTGCACTTCTGGTTAGCAGAGTCTTCTTCTTGGGGCAGGTTTCTAAGCTGTGTCACCTACAAGTCTACAATGCGATTTTACTTATTGCCGTTGGTACACAACTTTTTGCTTGCAGCCACTTGTGCCACAACCTCCAGCGTGTTCCAGGTCTGGGTTCTTATGTCAGATTCCCACCGTGGTCTCCATAGCCCCAGCTCCTGGCTCACCATTCTCCACCTCCTGTGATACCATGCTGAGGCTGCACCGTTGTCTCTGCAACCTTTCTCCCACATCCGGTTGGAGCAGGTCCCAGGATTAGAGAGACATCAGGTGTCCTATATATCTAGGTTGTTGGTGGCGCTGATATTGTTGGAACCTGTGGGACATTAGGTCTGGGTGCCACACGGACCTATTTTGACCCATACGATGCCACAGTCGGTATTATTTTCCTGCAGGACCAGTGCAATCCATGGAACTCAGTGAGTTTTTGTGAGCTCAGCACATGCGCAATTCACTGTTGTCCCCTGCAGTCCTAAAGCTATTGCTATAGTGTGCAAAATGGCGGCTGACATACCACTACTAGAGTTCTTGATCTGCTGGCCATCAGGTCTTAGGGCTACCCAGACCTGTCTTGGGTGGAACCTTTAGAATGCCACATTGCTGCAGTTCACTGAGTCAGAAATGGGTTCAGTCCCAGCTCAGCGTATGCTCATTCCTTTCCCTTGCCTTTGCCTCCTTACACAAAATGGTGCCCAAGTCAGCTCTAGGGGGCTGACTGGGCTGTGAAATCCACCCTGTTCTCACACTGTCCGTCTGAGATCTGCTGCTCTGTCTCTGCTCCTGATCAAATTAAATGGACCAGCAGAATGGACAGTTCTTTGTCTGGGTTCACCTCCCAAGGTCCTAGTGAAAGTCCCTTCCCACCTGGTTGCTGGTAGAGTTCAGATTGCTGTTAAATGAATGCAACTGGAGTATCAGTCACTGCAACACCACACCGTTGTGTCCACTGCTTTCCTGTGTCTGTCAGTTTCCATCTACCCCTCTGCTGCTGTTCTGTCCTTTCCTATTTCCTGGAATATGTCCTCTCTGCTTCATCCTGATTAAATGTTTTTCCATCCATTTAAACATGTCCTTACCCTATTCTGCCATCTTGATTCTCTAAATCCCATCTTTTCCTCTGATTTGGCACCCTGCTAATGCACCAGGGAAGGCAGCTGAAGAAGGCCCAAGCATCTGGGCCCCCTGCCACCTACATGGGAAACTCATATGGACTTCCTGGCTCATGACTTTAGCCTGACTCAAGCCATGCTGTGAAAGCATTTGGTAGATGAGTTACCTATGGAAGCATTCTCTGTCTGTCTGCCTGTCTTTCTCCATGTCTCTCTGCCTTTTTAACTAATGAAACAAACTTTAGGAAAATAAGCATGTTGAACAGAAGAAAACCTTGAACTTAATTAGCAGTCATAATAATGAACCTGAGTGAATAAATTTCTCTTGTGATCACGGTTACTCACTTGGGCTGTGGACCAGTTTAATTGTCAGCTGTGGCCACTCCCTACAGAATTCAGACCAAGTCTTTTACAGTCTGGATTCCCTTTTTTTATTCTTTTGAGAACTAAGATGGTGGAATATGGTAAGGACATATTTAAACAGGCTGGGTATCATTAGCCAGGGTGAAGTAGACATAGCACATTCCAGGAAATATTTAAGGATGTTCCAACAGTGGAGGGTACCTTGAGCATTTTGGATACAGTGAAACAGCATAGACAAGGGACTGGTGTTGCAGTAATCGGATACCCCAGCAGCAGCGGACAAGTGATGGTCTGAGCTCCACCAGCAGCCAGAGCTCCACTGGTAGCCAGGTGGGAAGGGGGGTTCACTGCTATCTCAGCAGATGAACCAAGATAAAGGATTGACCACCCTGCCGATTTGTTTGATCCAACTGATGGCAGAGACAGAGCAGCAGACCTTAAGCAGGCAGCATAGAACAGTGTGGATTTCACAGCCCAGACCCCAGCAGTGCTACAATGAGCTCCATATTGTGTAGTGTGGCAAAGGCTGTGGAACTAGTTTGACAAGAGGAAGCTAAGCATGCACTAACCCCAGAGCAAACTCATTTCTTGTTCCATGCATTGCACTAGCCCCAGAGTTAAAACAGTATTCATGTGATATCCAACAGGTGCCATCAAAAATAGTTTCCAGTAGCCCCCACACCTCACAGCCTGCACACAAAGAACTCCACCAGTGCCATGATTGGCACCAATTTGTACAGTGTGACCAACGCTGTGAGCCTGGAGGGACAGCAGTGAGCTGTGCATGTGCTAAGCTGGGAGAAAACTTACTTCCAGCTCAATGTGTTGCACTGGTCCCACGGGTTAAATAGGGCTGACTTTGGCATCCTATGGGTCCCACCCAAAATAGACACAGTGACCCTCAGACCTGTCAGCCAGCAGGTTCTGGCAAGATCAGCACCACCAACAACTTGCCCTAAGGAGAAGAATCTGCTAACCAAGTGAAATGATCAAGAGTAAAAGAAGAGACAGAGGCACAGTGAATATTACTGAAAACTCTTCTGCAAAGGAGCAAAAGCCTTTGTCAACTTCAGAGTTATACAGAGGAATACATCAAGGAAATTGGGGATAAGGAACTTAAACAACTTGCTAGAAAGCTTCTCATCAACAATGAGCAGCACATGCAGAAATGTAAGGAATACGTCCCACAGGAAACAGCAACACTGAAAATCAAGCAGAGTTACTATAAGGGAAGGACACAACGGAGTAAATAAAAATTCAGTGGAAAGCCTAAACAATAGGATGAATGAGGCATGAGAAAGAATGTCAGTATTGGAAGACATCTCTTGCCACAGAAGGGAAACAATCAAAAAGCTGAATTCACCATGTAATGCACTGGAGAGCCAATTTGCCACTTCTTTCAGCATTCAAACATGTGCCAGGAAAACAGGGTATATTCTCCATCAGATTTTTAAACTTTTTCAGATGCTCATATCTGCCAGTTTAGAAGGTGGCAGTAGAAGTCTAATGTTCACCAAACAAGCATGAATGTTAAGTTATTGTTAGTATCTGCTTCTGGATCTGCTTAACTATTATTCTGTTCTAAATTTGAAAATGATATTTAACTTTAAAGTCTATGCTATCAGAAAGAACAGTATGGAGGCAAGTTCAGCTTCTGGAAGTACAGCCAAAGCAAATGAAATCTGCATGTAAAAAAGTGACCTGTGACCCTATAGTTATGACAGCATAATCCACAGTAGCAAAACATGAAACAAACCAGATGCCTGTCAAAAGAGGAATGGGTAAAAAAAGTGGTACATCTACTCCACAGAATACTACTTAGCCACTGAATAGAATAAAACTCTACAATTTGCAGCAAAATGGTCCCCCAAGAAACCATTATGCTCACTGAAATAAGCCAACCCTCTAAAGACAAATATCGTATGTTCTCTCTAATGTAAGGTAAACTTCATGTACAATACAAAATTAATGGACATATAAGTAAACATGTATATACCTATGTTCTCATAGACGAACTGTATACTATAGACTAGCATACTGAGAAGTGACTATACATATTAGTATGAATCTCTACTCCCTAATAAAAGAGGACTCCCTATGAAACTGCTAAATATAACTTGACAATAGAATGCTGGACTTCCTGCCACCGACTCTGCCTACAATACCAAGATACACTTCAGTAGAATGTTGGACTAGTGACTGTTGATGAAGACAATACTACTGTAATAATATTGGGGAAGCAGTGGTGGAAGCAGAGAATGGAGAGAGGAGAATGAGAGGTGGAGAGGGGAATCCCCTCCACCTATAGAATCAGTTATCATGGGAAATCATAGTAACACACACGTACATCTTGGGAAAAAAGTATCCCAAATTTTAAAACTAAATGTTGACAGTAATTCATCATTTATCCGCTCAATCAAGGCAACTTAGAGCAGCCTGTACTATTGAGTGTTTCTGAAAAAGGAAGGCAAGCGAGTTGGATCAACACTGAGCAAAATGAGTCAGATGAAGCTAGTCTTGATGCAAATATGGTGGTCCCACAATAACTCGAATAAATGCACTAGTCCCTCTACTAATCACATGGCTATTAACAGCATTTACCTTGTATTAGGTTTTCTAAGTCATGCAAAGAGTATTTAAAATATACAGGAGCATGTGCATATATACTATTCAAATACAACATTGTTTTATATAGAGGAACTTTTGAAGATTTTGGTATCTGCATGAGAACCATGGAAAAACCCCCATGGAACCCAAGGGCAACTACAATGCTAAGATGGTGCTTCTGTGGGAAAACAGCTAGGGTGAGGGTGGAGGAAGAGAACCTGGCATCCAAGGAATGAAGCAGTGCTTCTGTGTGGGAGGAAATGAACAAAGGACACCTTGGACAGGCTTAGCAGGACAGGAGGGATGAGGGGTTCAGCCCCTGTGGCACGCAGAGGAAAAGGTGTCAAGAGAGTGCCATGCCCTGAAAGGAGTAGGGTTACACAGCATGGAACCTTTTTTTTAAAATACCAGGTTAGATTTTGAGCAGGCTGAATTTCAGGTGACAGTGGAACAAGCAAGCAAGTCAGGGCAGATAATTAAAGGTGCTGGAGGAGAACAGAACGCAAGGTAAAACCGACTAGCGGAAAGTGACAGCTAGGTGATTCGGAAAGTGGATGGCAAAACTCCAGCCGACATTCTGAAAAAACACACACTTGAGCTGGACAGGGAGGACAAAGGCATGATCTCTGAGTCTGGAGTTGGTGTGCCGCTGCATTGGAGCACTGCTCTCCAAATGCAGGCTTGACACATCTACACAGTGTATTTATAGGGAGCTCAATTCTGTCTCTGACATCTAGTGGCAGCTAGGACCCAAGCCAGTGCACATTTGGGATGTCAGGATCCCACACAGTGGTTTAACCTGGTATGCCACAGCACTGGTCCTATTTCATAAGCTAAAAAGAGCAAAAACAAATTTGCTAAGCAGTTTTAGCTTAGGTGTTCTCATTGGTTAGTTTAGAGGTGCAAACACAAAGTTACTGAAGACATGTTTGCCTGTGTGGAGCCTGGATTCAGAAGTTACAAACTGAAATCTACAAAGCAGCAGCCTCTCTCCCCACCACCCAGGCGGAGAAGCGTTTGTATCAATTCAGGGTTCTGTGTTGACTAGTGTTGGTTTGGGGTACTCTGTTGGTTTGTACCATTTTGGGGTTCTTTGGGGTTCTCTGTTGGCTTATGCCTGTTTGGGGTTCTCTGTTGTTTTGTTTAGTTTTGCTTTGTTTTACCCTTAGTCCTCATGACCCAGCACAATGCCTTACAGATTTTCTGTCGTCTATGTCATGTGAGGTGAGTTTAGGTGACAGCAACATATCTATTTGAGGAAGTGCTTATAGAAGCAGAGAATGGACTTGGACCAAAAGTCAAATCCTGGGGAAAATGAAGAATTATAAACCATATTCTGTCTGGAGATACAGTATTTCTTTCCTCCCAAATTTACATGATTATTTATTGAAAAACTCTTTCACACTTGGAAATAGAAAACTCCAGTTGCGATGTCCTCAGGAGAGCATGGTGCAGGAAAGGGTTGTTCTGTTCGCACACAATCTCTGTGTCCACAGTGCATGCTCCGAGCTTGATGAGCAACCAACACTCACGTGATGCAGTCCAGAGCTAATCCACACTGACCAGCAGGGAATCCTTTTGTAGAACTGCCCAGAGCTTTCCTGTCTCTACAGCTGGCCAAGGAGAGACACTCAGAAATGCCCACCTATAAATGGGAAATGGAGCAGCCATGCAGCTTTCTGTGACTGACAGAGGAACACAAAGTTGAAGCAGTGTTGCAGATGAAGGACAGAAGTTCAGGATGGGAGGGGAAGACAGCCAAAGGCAGGGGGCTCTTTCCTGCATTATCACCTGTCTGGTCTGGTCTCAGCATCTCAGCCCAAGGCCTGCCCTCTTCACACGATCCTCTTTGCATCCCCCTCCCCGAGTCTCTCTCTCTCCATCTACAATTTGTTCTTCTTTCCTACTGCCTCTAGAAACTCTACTGTGAATCACAAGTCGAGTTGTGTTTCTCTCTTTAAGAACTTCCGCCTTTTCAACCGTGCTCTTTCTCTTCTCCCTTCAGAGTCCTGAATCCCTCTTCTGTTGGCTCTGTTGAGTATCTTCTGATTCCAGTCTCAAGGGTCTTTCTCTCTCTACTCCACTGTCCTATGTCAGGTCTTCTCAGCCCAGAGAACTCACTTTTCCCTTGGCTCTGTTGAGTATCTTCTGATTCCAGTCTCAAGGGTCTTTCTCTCTCTACTCCACTGTCCTTATGTCAGGTCTTCTCAGCCCAGAGAACTCACTTTTCCCTAGATTCATGGCAGCTAACAAGTCAAGGTCATGGTGAAGCAGCTTTTTCTAGTTCTGAGCTGCCTGCATGCTTGGCTGGTGCTTTACCTTTTCCTAGCTGTGGGCCCGTCATGCTACTTGCTGTGCTCTGCCTGGGCCTCTACCTCCTGGACTTCCTGGTGGACAGGCAGGGGTCCACTGTTCTTACCTCTGTTAATCCGACACTTGGCAGAGCATGGGGAGGTCACAGAACTGACACTGCCCCTATGCCAAAGAACTCAAGTGGCACGGTTGTGAGCTGAGAGCATTTATACCCTGTTTGTGCCCACACAAGAGATGTGACAGAGGAAACACTACATCAGCAGCCCAAATGCCTGGCTTCCCTTGGTACTTTGCCTTTGAACAGCTGTGCCACACCCAGGAAGCCTCTGCAAAACTCTTAGCTTTAGGCTTTGCATATTATTATCTGTCCCTCTGATGATGTATATTTGGGATGTCATGATTTTGATAATCTGATAGCACTTTGAACGTTCTAAACCACTATAAAACATGTTAGTATACAGTCAAAGTGGAGATGTCAAAAAAAAAATTCAGATACCCAAAATTTGAATTGTCTGTTCTTGTCTCTCTCTCTTATTATCTCTTTGTCCTGTTATCTCTCTCACTATTTCTCCAGGAAATTAAAGCCCAGCTCTGGGTAAGAAGCAACAATGCTCTTTTCCCAGGCAGACATAATGGAAGGACACAGTGCTTGTTAGTACTAGGTACAGAGCAAGCTTGATTGGCAGTGCGCAGATTCATCTTTGCCTGCAAGTCAGAACTGACTCCTGATTGGGAATTGAGAGTATGTTTATTTAAGAGTGAACCTCACAGATGCTCTATACCTTAACTTACTACACCTGTAACTTACTAGTGTGACTGCTTGGTCTCTTTAGATTTGCAACCACTTTGGCATTGTGTGATTTCCAGGTATCCTCTTTGGGCTGTGCTGTTTAACACATGCTGTGCTAAACAATTAAACTTGCTTTCCTGCCAATTCGATTATTGTGCACCAGAGGGCCAGCATTTTGGCAAAGTGTGTTAAGCTATCCCTACAATGACGGTATCCCATATGGGTGTTGATTCAAGTCCTGAGTACTCTGCTTCCAATCCAGCTTCCTGTTAACATGCCTTGAGAAAGCAGCAGAAGATCGTCCAAATATTTGGCTCCTCTCACCCATATAGGAGAGCTAGATGAAAATCCATTCTCATGGCTTTGGTTTGGCCCAGCCCTGACCATCACAGTTATTTGGGGAGTGAACCAATGGCTTTAAGATATCTCTCTCTCTCTCTCTCTCTCTCTCTCTCTCGTGTGTGTGTGTGTGTGTGTGTGTGTGTGTGTGTGTGTGTTCCTTTCTCTGAAACTCTGGGTTTCAAGTAAATACATCAATTTAAAAATGTGTACCAAAACACAGTATAGTCAGACAAGTTGTCTTAATAGAGTCAGTCACTTAACAGTTCAAAACAAGCACATCTTGAATTGTCATAACTACTAAATTGTTCAAAGTTCCTTGAACCTAGTGATTATATCAACGTAGGAATGATATTTATCTCCAGGTTGCAGGAGGAGAAGACGAAATGATGGGGGCTGGTTGTGTAAGGTTCACACAAATTTGGATGCAAAGAAAAGGGGAAAATTCAGTTGGGCACCTTCATAAGTTTATTATCTTTATATCCCCCTTTCTTTACCCAGTAGCTTATTTATGGGCTATTGGTTGAAGGAGGTGATGCGAACTATTCACCATACTTCATGGCACATATCCAGTACTTAGCCAATCCTGCTATCCAGCAACTTACAGAAGAGGAGGAACATGGACATCGATGAATGACTCTTATTCTAGCTCAGGTCTGTATCCACACAGAAGTAAGATGCCTCAGCACTGCGTAAGTGAGCAAGGCCAGGAATCTGTCATTGCCAGAAACCCCTAGGATAGCCTGAAGACACTCATGTTCTTGGTAACCACTGTGAACAGCAGAATGCCTGGCACCATGGCTCAAAGTCTCAGTGCTCACCTTGCAAGCACTAGGATCCCATTTGGGCTGCAGTTTGTGTTCTGGCAGCCCCACTTACTGTTTATTGCCCAGACAGGCAGTAGAGGGCAGCCCAAAGCCTTGAGACCCTGAACCACTGTGGGAGACCTGGAAGATGCTCCTGGCTTCAGATTGGCTCAGCTTCAGCTGCTGCATCCATTTGGGGAGTGAGCCAGCAGATGGAGAATCTCTCTTCATCTCTCATTTTCTCCATAAATCTGATGTGCCTTTCTAATAACAATAAATGCATCTTTAAAAAAACCCTCAGTACCAGAGATGTGCCATTGAGGTCCGTGAAACTGTTAAGCTCGTAGATGATGAGTTTGTCTCTCTCTGCCTGTGATTCTGGGGCAAACAAAGCAAAACAAAGTCAAAGAAAGCATTTGTCTTCTTGAGCCAGACTTCTTATCATGCACCGTGTTTTTTCTCTAAATCAAGATGTGGGGAATCTCAGATTCTACGATCTTGGTTGAGAAGGATGGTGCCTGGGCATGCTTTATTCCCCAACATGAGTTGACATGGGGCCTGTAGTGATTGCCGCTGTTAGATTGGGTAGCAACAATTACTGAGGCCCAAAACACCATAATATAAGCTCTTTATTGCACCTGATCTACCTGCTTAGGAAGGAATAGCCAAAATATATCCCTTGAGTTGGATATACTAGCAAAATATCCTGTTGTTCTAGAAGGTAACTAGTTGTGTGTCACCCTGGGATTCCACATGGTAAATACAATTAAAAAGGATTTCTCATACTGTTCCTTTGTGATGCTCTATACAGGGCAGCAGTAGGGGTGTGCAGCGGCAGCAGTAGGTGTCTGCAGAGGGCTTCAGTAGGGGTGTACAGAGGGCAGCAGTAGGTGTGTGCAGAGGGCAGCAGTAGGGGTGTGCAGAGGGCTTCAGTAGGTGTGTACAGAGGGCAGCAGTAGGGGTGTACAGAGGGCAGCAGTAGGTGTGTACAGAGGGCAGCAGTAGGGGTGTGCAGAGGGCAGCAGTAGGGATGTGCAGAGGGCTTCAGTAGGGGTGTGCAGAGGGCAGCAGTAGGGGTGTGCAGAGGCAGCAGTAGGGGTGTGCAGAGGGCAGCAGTAGGGGTGTGCAGAGGGCAGCAGTAGGTGTGTACAGAGGGCAGCAGTAGGGGTGTGCAGAGGGCAGCAGTAGGTGTGTACAGAGGGCAGCAGTAGGGGTGTGCAGAGGGCAGCAGTAGGGGTGTGCAGAGGACAGCAGTAGGGGTGAGCAGAGGCAGCATTAGGGGTGTGCAGAGTCAGCAGTAGGGCTGTGCAGAGGGCAGCAGTAGGGGTGAGCAAGAGGGCAGCAATAGGGGTGAGCAGAGGCAGCACTAGTTGTGTACAGAGAGCAGCAGTAGGGGTGTACAGAGGGCAGCAGTAGGTGTGTACAGAGGACAGCAGTAGGGGTGTACAGAGGACAGCAGTAGGGGTGTACAGAGGGCAGCAGTAGGGGTGTGCAGAGGACAGCAGTAGGGGTGTACAGAGGGCAGCAGTAGGGGTGTGCAGAGGGCAGCAGTAGGGGTGTGCAGAGGGCTTCAGTAGGGGTGTGCAGAGGGCAGCAGTAGGGGTGTGCAGAGGCAGCCGTAGGGGTGTACAGAGGGCAGCATTAGGGGTGTGCAGAGGGCTTCAGTAGGGGTGTGCAGAGGGCAGCAGTAGGGGTGTGCAGAGGCAGCAGTAGGGGTGTACAGAGGGCAGCATTAGGGGTGTGCAGAGGGCTTCAGTAGGGGTGTGCAGAGGACAGCAGTAGGGGTGTACAGAGGGCAGCATTAGGGGTGTGCAGAGGGCAGCAGTAGGGGTGTGCAGAGGACAACAGTAGGTGTGTACAGAGGGCAGCATTAGGGGTGTGCAGAGGGCTTCAGTAGGGGTGTGCAGAGGGCAGCAGTAGGGGTGTACAGAGGCAACAGTAGGGGTGTGCAGAGGACAGCAGTAGGGTTGTGCAGAGGACAGCAGTAGGGGTGTGCAGAGGGCAGCAGTAGGGGTGTGCAGAGGACAGCAGTAGGGGTGTACAGAGGGCAGCAGTAGGGGTGTACAGAGGACAGCAGTAGGGGTGTGCAGAGGGCAGCAGTAGGCGTGTGCAGAGGACAGCAGTAGGTGTGTACAGAGGGCAGCAGTAGGGGTGTGCAGAGGGCAGCAGTAGGGGTGTACAGAGGACAGCAGTAGGGGTGTGCAGAGGACAGCAGTAGGTGTGTACAGAGGGCAGCAGTAGGGGTGTGCAGAGGACAGCACTAGGGGTGTACAGAGGGCAGCAGTAGGGGTGTACAGAGGACAGCAGTAGGGGTGTGCAGAGGGCAGCAGTAGGGGTATACAGAGGGCAGCAGTAGGGGTGTGCAGAGGCAGCAGTAGGGGTGTGCAGAGGGCAGCAGTAGGGGTGTGCAGAGGGCAGCAGTAGGTGTGTACAGAGGGCAGCAGTAGGGATGTACAGAGGGCAGCAGTAGGGGTGTGCAGAGGGCAGCAGTAGGTGTGTACAGAGGGCAGCAGTAGGGGTGTGCAGAGGGCAGCAGTAGGGGTGTCTGCAGAGGGCAGCAGTAGGGGTGAGCAGAGGGCAGCAGTAGGTGTGTACAGAGGGCAGCAGTAGGGGTGTGCAGAGGCAGCCGTAGGGGTGTGCAGAGGGCAGCAGTAGGGATGTACAGAGGGCAGCAGTAGGGGTGTGCAGAGGGCAGCAGTAGGGGTGAGCAGAGGGCAGCAGTAGGTGTGTACAGAGGGCAGCAGTAGGGGTGTGCAGAGGCAGCAGTAGGGGTGTGCAGAGGGCAGCAGTAGGGATGTACAGAGGGCAGCAGTAGGGGTGTCTGCAGAGGGCAGCAGTAGGGGTGCCCTGAGAATCTGGGCTCTCATATGTGTGAGTGTAGGTTTGTTTATCCAACAGTGTTTAGAATCCTTTCACAATTTTACTCTAGATGAATGTCTATATTGACCAGAATATATTTTACAGGTGTTTCTTTTCTTAATGTTAGCTTCTGGGTGATGACATGTGTATGTTTAAATTTGTCTTAGTTTCAAACTGAATTTTCTAGTTTATGAAACCTTAATGATTAGTGGCAAATATGCACTGATTATCATCTTTATTATTTTGATCCTTCTTGTCTCTCCTGGCCTCCTCCCTCCATTTCTCTCTCATACCTCCACTGCCAAAAAGAGACCAGTTCACCGGTGTCCCTGTGGAGTGTCTCCTTCAGGGTGTTTCAGGATCTCTTAGGTGCTCAGTATGTGTGGGGTACAGACTTCTGTCTGGTAGATGGTGCAGGGGAGAGATGCATTATGGTCAGAATATAATAAGGCATTCTCTGAGAAGTGACAGAATACAGCTGGTATGATTTAGAATTAATTGTTTCCACCTATTAAAGGATTATCATGGGACAGTTCATTTCACTTAATTTAATCCTTACAATAATCCTCTCTGATAGGTTTTCACTCTTCTCAGGCCTTATTTCTCTTGGATAAGAAAAGCAAAACCCAGAGGAGCTAAGTAACTAGTCCAAGGTCTCAGAGCTCACAGGTGAGCGAACAGGGATTAAATAGAGCTCTGCAGTCACTTGTCACCACTACCTGCCCCTTCTCAAGAGAGAATTGTCTTTATATAGAAAAAGAGGTCATGCCCACTGGTGTTCTTGGCCTCTACATTAGTCCACGAAGTCATGCTGGGATTGCTTTGACCATCATGAGTCCTGCAACATAGGTGCTAGTGTGTGTGATATGTAGGAAATGGGACATTGGTCTGAGGGGCCATTCCTACAGGAAGCATTTGCATTGCATTAAGAATATGCTGCTCTCTAGACCTCAGTTTCGTCATTTGTAAAATGAAGAATAGGTCATAACTGTAACATTTCCATGCTGCAGGTAAACATGCTCGTAAGTATTCACATCACAGTCATTGCAGCATTTGAGACGTTGGACGTGAATAGAATGAGAAAGACACTTGAAGGCAGTCCCTGCTGGTGTCCGTGTCAAAGCGCAGAGATGAAGAGGCAAGCCTAAGACAGCAGAGGAAAGGTCACACCAGATCGCCAAGTACATGCTGACATCTACTTTGCCTGGAGAAAATTTCAAGGTGCTCATCATAACAAACTCTAGCAAGACAAGTTGCTAGGTGATGCCAGTTGAAGGAAACGGCTTCCTCCTGGTTACCAACCGAGCTTGTGGGAGCTCACAGCCTAGAGAGGCTTCCAGTTGTGCTTGCAAGTGGAGCTGGGGGCCTGGTTGTCTTCAAGTTTGAATGAAGCCCACGTTTCTGCTTTAAGTTCTGAGAGAGAACAACCCAATTTGACCTTTTTCCTAAGTCTTTGTTTGAACCTTGGAACTCTCCATCAAGTCATTGGATACCAGGTATTATTTCTGTAGAGAACAGTAGGGATCATGTTCTGCCTGACAAGGAGGGATACTCAGCATTGTGTGTGAGTGTCCATTTGCAGCTCTGCACTGAATCACTGGAGCTTTGTAGCAAAGAAGCGAACTCATTTCTAAACTGATGAGTGTCCTGTCTGGGATGATTTGTAGTAGCTGAGCCTTCTTGCAGATGCATTATATGGATTCTAATATTAACTTACAGTGCAATATTCTCATTAAGCTAAATTATAAAATATATCTAGAGATAATTTTAAGTATAAAATCCTTCTTCCCTTTCAGTCCTGTAGTATCAGTTTCATTATATGTGTTACATAAATGTCTCCCTTGTACCTTTCTTAGATTAGTTCATGAAAAGTTATTCTGAGATGGCAAGCAGAAAATCTTGCACTGCAACATTATTATCAACGTGCTAGTCCACTGATTGTAGACAAAAAGACCAAACATGCAAATCACTTGCCTATTTTCAGACTGCGGACAGAAAGAACTGGCTGGAGGGATGAGGAGGGCAAAGTGATGACAGGCAGGAACCTGGGGCGCTCAGAGGGCATTTCTGAGCACAAGAAGCTCTCTGAGGGCCTCAGCAGATGCTTCCTTTGGTAGGTTAATTTTCACAAACACAAAATAAAACAAAGCTACCATCCCATCCTTCTTATTAGGTCCCATTTAGAACTGGGCATCAGCAAAAGCTGTACAGCTGCTGTGAGGATCAGGGAATGGTGTATTTTGTTCTGCAGAGCTGGTTTCCAGAAGCAAAATATGGTGCCTGCATTCTGACTGGCAGATGGCCATCCATTCAGGTCACTTCCCTAAAGGTTACAATTGCCTCTTCAGATGTTTATTAATGAGATACTAAACCACAGACCCTGAGCTGGGCCCATTTATTGCGATGTGTGATTTGAGAGCTCTTTGCAGCGAATTAGGGCTCCTAATGGCTGGTATTATTAGGTGAGACATGGTGATCAAACATCCTCTGATAAAATGTGCTGAACTCCCCAACAGAGACTAGAAGAATGCACTTTTTGGGGAACTACAGGCTCTTTGCTCATGGTTGCCAAATAGTGTTTTTGGCAAATTACTGTCACAGAATGTTCACTGAAGTACTCTTTGGTGGACAGTAAAAGATGCAAATAGCAATTCACTCATCAAGTAATGATTGCTTTGGACAGACCCTGAAGTGCAATGTATTGTAAACACTAAACTAGCAGGCTTATTTATTAGGACTGGTTTCAGTCACTTAGCAGCTACGGAGCTGATTTTTGGCTGATTGGGTAGCTAGATTTCCTAATTGCACATTACTGCCTTAGGTGTTTGAACATTATCTTTCTACATACAAGACTGAAACACAACCTTATTTTATCAAGAAAGAACACCTACTGAACTTGCTAATGACTGTTGAAGCCAGCTACTGAGGCTTGAACTCCTAGACTGCTGGGGCAGCCCAACGAAGAGACCCTAGTGGAATGTATGTAGAATTTCTCTCTGTCCATCCTGTCCCATTCTGAATATGTGAGCCAGAGGAGAGTAATTGGCAAATATGAGATTAACCTTGACAAATGTGAACGAAACGAGGATCTCCTCATCATCTGTTTGCTACACTGCCCAGCAACTGGTGTCCTCCTCCAGTCTTACTGGGATGTGTCTTGGACCACTCAGAAATATCACTTTTGGTTTTATTTCTTTGACTCCAGTTTCTCATACAGATGCAAGCCATTCATCAATAAGATAGAAAAGTGTAGCACATGCTTATTGATCATTAATACAGATCATTTTTCCAAGTTTTTAGAGCAAATACCAGTGTAGTGATTACCATACCATGGGATTCAAGGACACCAAGAAAGAAAATGGCTTATTTTGCAGGTTGTGTAAAATATCCTCAAGGAGAGTTATCTATGGAAATAACATCCATCATTACTTGTTGGCCAAAAGGAAGAACAAAGTCCTTTTGTCTGTTTGCTTGCTTCCAGAACTGAGTCAGCAGTTAGATCTTACAACATTGGAGATGTTTACGAAGTCCTCTGGCTTCAACAACTACATGTGATTGGAATCTAACACTTTGCACATGGACCAGGCTAGCTCTGAAGACTGTTCAACAAAAAGACAAACAGAAAGATAAGGATATACATTTCCACATAACCTCTGCTTAGTTGTACACAAAACAATTTCATGCCTTCTAGTAGCCAGTAATCATTTTTTACCCGTTTGGAATATAATACTTACCCAGTGCCCTGTTGTAATGATAAACAACAAATAAACCTTCCTTCATATAGCAAAAGCAACTGCTAAACAAATAAACCTTCTTTCATATAGCAAAAGCAACTGCTGGGGCATGTCAATGACATTTTTAAAGGATTCGGTTTTCCTTGAAAGTAAATTATTATTTGGTTTCTCTTATTGTGTGGTACAGCACACCTGTTAGAATAAGCTATCTATGCTGTATGCCTCTTTGCTTTCACAAAGAAATACTTGTGTTTTTCCTGTTAAAATGATAATCAGGCCAGAAACAGAGGTAAGGGAGAAACAAGGCTTATTGAAAACAGAAACCATTTAACCAAAGGAAAGAGAAACCCTTGGAGAGTCTTAGGGGATGCTTCCTTCAGAGACAGGAAAATATGCTTTTTCTGTTTCTAACGTTAAACTGCAAGAGGTCTTCATTTTACACGGAGGAATTATCACAAGGGAGCCCATTTGTAATGAGAAATCGAAATCCAACCCCTTGTAAGGAATTTTCTGCCTTTGTATGGACTACCAAGATAGAAACTTCCAAACAGTTCTCTTGCCCCTGCCGAGGCTGGAATTGAAATTTCTTCTCACAATTACAGAACCGCAGGTGAGAACTCGGGCTCTGGCACTCCAGGCTGAGGGGCATGTTGTGGCTCTGGCTCAGGTGGACTTGGGATGGATTTCCTTTAAAATTAAATTAAAATCTGTCTCCTATCCTAGAGTGGCAATGGGGATGTGGTCACATTTGTTGCATCTGGTTGGGCTGCTACTGACATCCGTCACTCTCTAAAGGGCTCTTGAAAGTTTTCCAGATTGCAGGGTTTTTCTTTCTTTCAAGTTTGTCTACATTACAGATGCTCGTGGAAAGAAATACATTCCATGAAACACAGAAATCAATGTGGGCCTGTAGGTTAAGTGTCCACCTGGCCTGGTGGTGTGGTACACAGGTTAGGCATCTCATATGGGTTCTAGTTCCAGGGCTTCCTACTCGGCTTCCCACCCACGTCCCTATTGAGGTGCCTGAGAAAACTGTGCAGGGTGGCCCCAAAACCTGGGCCACTCCACCCAATCATCAACAAGACAGGCTCCTGGAGTCTGCCTGCCACAACCCCAGACTTTGCAGCAAATTGAGGAGTAAATTAGAGGATGGAATATCTCTGTCTTTCTTCCTCTCCCTCTCTCACATTCTCCCTGTCAAATAAATAGAATAAATCTCTAAAAACAAGCAAAAGATCAGGGTGTCTTGATTTCTGAAAACATTGTCTGAACTTGTGATGGAAAAAGTGAGTCATCTCAGTGAAAAGAAATGGCAGGTGGACAATTAATTGCCACTCATTCATCACTCATCCTCCCTGCTCTTACAGGACATCTGCTGCGCACAAGCTGCAGCCCAGATTCTGTGATGAATTCTACAATGAATAAATGAGACCCACTCGAGTGTTTCTCAAAATGGACTTTGTCAATGCTACTGGTGTGATATGACTGTAGTATCCTCTCTCTTGATAGAACGAAGCAAATGTATTTCACCAGACCCTGGAAAATGAAGATTTGCATCAAAACTACCAGGACAATCAGAAGAGACAGTATCCAACTGGAACACCATAATAATAGTGATAACGAACACTGTGTCACGCATCGGGCTTGGTGGTTGAGACGCAGCTGAACATGACAGCTTCCCACTATGCCTCCCTCCTGCCCCATTCCTAACAACCCTCTCTTTCCTTCACTTCTTTTCCTTCTAATTTTTCAATTGGAAACATGGACACCTTAACAATGATTTGTCTACGTCAGGAATTGACACCCCTTCGAAGTTAGCACACCCATGCTTTTCCCCACGGTGAAGACTCAGGAGCCGACAACGCTCAGTCTTCTCCCCTTTCACAAAACACACTTCCACCATGCCTCGGCCAACCAATTTCTGGATCTCATCTCTCCTGGGGACTGTCTCATTGCATTTTAGTGTCCTGAGGGGACGGGCTCTGAAGGAAGATGGGACACTTCAGGAGGCAAATTTAGCTAATTAGAGGGCAGCAGAGTTGGAAGGCTTTGGGATCTCCCAGAGTTCAGAGAGGAAAATGAGCAAGTCCAGGCTGCCCCTTGTCAAATTCGCTTATGGACAATCACTCAAGTGTCAACTCTGAACAAACAAGAGATAATTAGATCAGATATCCATCTCCATTGGAGTCTAAACATGAGAAAAAGTTATAATTTTAACGTTCTTATTGCTTGTGAAGATGCATTTCCTTTTTACCTTTTCTTTTTGGACAGAAGAATGAGATCAGATGCTTTTAGTGAATTCCCACCCTTAGTTTTCTAACTTTTCATTTCTGCTTGTTCATCTTCTCTGACCGTATTCTCCAATTTGCTCCCTTCCTCATTTCTTTAGAATATATATGCAAACAGCTAAGATGCAAGACTGGTTGAATTGTTTTATTTGTATACACTCTCAACTATCTATAAGCTTTTCATCATTTATGTAAAATACAGCTGAATTGCAAATATTCTGTGATTAAGAACATATTATTTTGTTTTTGCTATACTTATCAAATTGCTCCTATTAATATAAAGCTCTCATGCATTATGTAACAGCTGAGAGCCAAGAGTAAACGTTGAGAATCCTGCACATCGTATCTGCCACGCAGGTGGAGAGACACTGCAGCAGATCCTCCCAGGAGACAAGAAACGCACCTGTCGTGCCATGGCCATGCACACAGCCCCTTCTGCTGCGACTCATACCAGAATACTTCAAAGAAGTTAATTAAACTTGCCAATGTTTCTTGAGCGAAAAACAGCGTATGATGATTTTAAAAATAGATTTGTAAACAAAAGTAATAAAGAGTGGGAGACTGAATTTAATGAAACTAGAGAGGAAAATACATTGAGGAGAAAATCCTGTGCACTGTGGCATGTGAGTGTGGGCAGTCCTCGGAGATGATTTGCTCCAGACTGTACTTTAGGGATGGGCATGTGAGCTCTGCAGGTATTACGTAAGGTTACAGAACATCATCCTAACTCAGATTTCTCCTCTGTGTTCGAGGCTTCTGGGAGAGTGTTGGGCATTTGTGAATGTCTTATTCATTTTTAGGCTACTTGGATCCTCCTGGGTGCTTTAAAGCAGTAATTTCCCCATAGTAATCTTGGGTTGAGAGGCTATCAGACTATGTAGAAATTAAGCTGGGCTTTAGGAATTACCCAGAGCAGTCCGGAAGCAGGATACTCAAATCAGGAGCTTCAGAAATTTCATTTTGATCATTTATCCTGTGGTCAGGCCTTTGGGAAATGGAGGATTGCTGAGGTTACTTATGAATCATAAATCCCATCATGTTTGTGCACTGACAGTTGACTTCCATGTGTGTGTAATTCACGAAGCATGTGGAATTTCAGGCACGGGAATCAGTCTGAGAACAACGAATGTAATGATTCCATTTGTTGTTAACAGTCTAGCACAGTCTAATACTTTTAAAGTTAAATTCTAATAAAATATCCATATGTTCTTTGGGGATGTTGAGATTCAAATAACCAGTCTCTGGAAACTAGCCTCATAGGCCCAGTGAAGAAATTGAACAACCCTAGTTATACAGAAAATGGCGCTGTGTAGAGAATTCTGGTTTAACCCTCTGGAGATACAAGTTCTCGTCTCAGCTGTGCTGCTCAGCAGTTATATAATGCAGAAGCTATGGGATTGCACTGAGTTTTACTTTCCTCATCTCTGAAATTGTGGAGCTGATCTTAGTGAGTTCCAAGGGTGCTTCCAGTGCCCAAGTTCTCAGCCCTAAGGGCCTTTCCTTGTCCAGATTTTACAAACTTTCTCCTGTCCCCTTCCCATTATTGATACCATTTACAGTGTTTCCAGTTACATTGTGTGTGTGTGATATGCTTAGTTTTAAATTGGCTGTCTTGCTCGGCTGCTTCTGCGAACAGACTGAAGAGCTGATGGCATGTTGGGGGGTTAGTGTCTGGGGCCCTGGTGAGGAAATCAGACATGAGGACAGGAAAAAGCCAGGAATCAGATGAGAAGAGCTCTGCCTCTATCCAAGGGCACACAGCTGCTGCAAACGCAGATCGCAGGTGCCCTAGGAGCCCCGATTGGTTAAGGAGAACTGAAACATGGAGCTGCCTCGAGAAGGATCCACCCACTCCCTGGCTCCATGGGAACCAACTCTCCTGAATTTCTGTGTTGTTTTCCTCAGCCCCATAGCAGATACCAAGAATTCAGAAGGCATGCTTGCACATCACAAAGACCAGAAGTGAAGGGAGGTTTGGAGTTGGCAGGGATTAGTGTATATAAAAGCTCAGAAAACTGAAAGGGGCATGGATGGTGGTGGCCATAGCGCAGTGTTGAAAGAGGCAGAGGAGAGAAAGACCAGGTTACCTCAGAAGTCAGCAGGTGTCCTGTGGAGCCACGTGTGGACTTTCTATGCTCCGTATTTCTGGTTGCCATGCTGCGATAATGATCCTTCTTTTACTTTTCCTTTAGAATGAAAACAACTTCAAACCCTCCCTAAGGAGGTGGTTTTAAGTCTACTCAAGTACTAGGCTCTTTCCTCGCTGAAGCTCACAACTATTCATCAGCTCTTAGAAAGCTTTGGCGAAAGAATTAGTGATCCAGTGATTCAGCCATAATTTCCACTGCTGTTGGTGCCCTGAAATCACAATTGCTATTCATCTCCTCTTTCCTGTTCTAACCTTTTATGACTTATCATACTCTGACTTTGATCTGTCTCCCTTAGTGGGGTTCTAGTTTTTGGAATTCCACAGTGCTGGCCTGGCCAGTCCACAGGTGTACAGAAGGCAATCTGTGTTGTGTCCAGTGGTGCTCCCTGATGCTCTATGTTCCTCTGTGTTCACAGTGTGAGGGTTACACCTTGCCAGTGGGACTCTCTGATGCTCTGTGTTCCTCTGTGTTCACAGTGTGAGGGTTACACCTTGCCAGTGGGGCTCCCTGATGCTCTGTGTTCACAGTGTGAGGGTTACACCTTGCCAGTGGTGCTCCCTAATGCTCTGTGTTCACAGTGTGAGGGTTACACCTTGCCAGTGGGACTCCCTGATGCTCTGTGTTCCTCTGTGTTCACAGTGTGAGGGTTACACCTTGCCAGTGGGACTCTCTGATGCTCTGTGTTCCTCTGTGTTCACAGTGTGAGGGTTACACCTTGCCAGTGGGACTCCCTAATGCTCTGTGTTCCTCTGTGTTCACAGTGTGAGGGTTACACCTTGCCAGTGGTGCTCCCTGATGCTCCGTGTTCACAGTGTGAGGGTTACACCTTGCCAGTGGGACTCCCTGATGCTCTGTGTTCCTCTGTGTTCACAGTGTGAGGGTTACACCTTGCCAGTGGTGCTCCTCGATGCTCCGTGTTCCTCTGTGTTCACAGTGTGAGGGTTACACCCATTGTGCTCAATGACACGTTGCCAGGCATAGTGACAAGTATTTAAGAGACAACTGTGGCTTGTACTTTAATATGATTCAGACTCTGTTGCCCTGGAGTTAGAGCAATGATCAGCAGGGTTTTGGACTGTTGTTACAGGAAGATCAAATCTTGAAAATGCATCAGTAGACACTGTGATAGTGGTGGACATGACTCTCTTATTTTGTTTTTGAGATCCTATCATTCCCAGTCATCTGGCCCCACTGTGGTATTGATTTGGGCCCAAATTGCTTTTCTTTTTTTTTGTTTCATCACTGGCGATTCTAAACTCCCAAATCAAATCTACTGTTTGTGGTGGCATTTGCAGTTCTCAGTGGCCAGCACCTATTCACATTCCATTCTTGGTATCATGAAGAAGTCTAGAGGGCTGCTTTTGCACAAATTCTCTGGAGAAGAGCAGGTGGTACCTTAGAGAAGGACCAGTAGGACATTTGTATCCTGTTGTTTCAGTGGATGTCCCTGATCCAGGAGCAGCTCCTCGTGGCAACAACCTTTTGTGCATCAGCTATCCCATCCTGGTGAGCAGGAAAATCTCCTGTTTCCCTAGCTGTCCATTGCTCGACTCCTAGCAAGACCACTGTCTGTGATTCGTTCTCTCACACATGCGCTATGGCTTTCATTCTGCTGTTCTGTTGATTGGATCACTTATCGGATGGCTGGGTCTGCCTCTAGCTTCTGCCTCGCTGTAGTGCCATCATCACCGGGGACCAACGGGAATCCCAGGCCCATGACGATGGCTCAGCCAACTCTGGCTGGAAGAGCAACTTTGAAAAATAAAATAGAGTTTTGCTTGAACTTCCCCACTTTCCTAGTGCAGTACTCTTCGGATCATACATTACAAACCCGGATCTCACTTCGCTCCCTCCAGCCCTCTGATCCCTCCTGTTACAGTAAATGAAGAAAATCACTACAAGTCTGCTTACTATAGGCATGACTGAACTCACACTTGACATTACATTAAATCACAAATCCCCTGGTTTAGATGGCATTACTATAGGATCTCCAAGCAGAGAAGTCTTTTTCCTCTGTCCAGTGGGAAAGGCTGATTCCATTGGCCTGAATGGCACAAGGAATGTTTGGGTTGAATATTTTGCAGCTAATTTAACCCAAATATCTCCTACCTAATTTTTCAGGTTCCCCCTTCCTTCCTTCTGACAAAGACTTCACCTCCTGCGAAACTTCAAAGCTGGCATGTGTTGCATATGTTTGGTCGAGGTGTCACCTGCACCTTCTGCAGGGTGGATCTGGCACTCAGCCCTCAGGTCTTTGTATCCAGATGCCGCAGAGTTCAGACTGGGAGTCACCTGTCAGAGACAACCGCATTCTGCACACTCAGTGTCCTCTGGTACAATCCACAAAGTCTTTTTTGCTTGCAAGAATTCAGTTTCAGTCTATTCTTTATCTCACTTTGTCACTGGGGGAAGCTAACAGGTTTCACAGAAGACAGCGGCTTCCTTGCCTTGACCCATTGCTTTCCAACAGATGAGCAATTTCACTGCCACCTTCTCTCCTGAGGGTGTGCTTTTTAGAGACACTTCCAAAGCACCGATAGTCTGAGCCTGGAGCTTCTTTCTGAAAAGCAGCACTCCAAGAGAAACACTGATGTGTTCACAATATGCTTGCCAAAGGCTCTATTGCCATTGGGTTGATCACTGATTCGCTAACAGGAAGAGATCCTTAGTGACTCTCTGAGTGTGCTGCTTTGCAGAGCTTACAGAGCCATGACTGCAGAAGGGGTACTGGAAGTCCCTGATGTCCTCGTATCTGTCACCCTGGGGGATCTGATTCCCCTGCCATGTTGGTTTCTAGATTGTGATCTGTCAAGGACATCTGGGAATGGCAATGGCACATTCCAGACCTCACACTGTGGCACCTTACCTCATCTGAAGTTAGAAGTTGGTATGTGGAGATCTAGGGTCTCAGGCAGACTCATTCTCAGGTGGCAGAGGAGACAGAATGGTGAAATTTCAGATTTTGGTGGATGTTTCAGGAATCAGGAGGAATCTTGAGAAAATTTGAGAAAGCAAGTGCTTTTGTTTGAACAACAGGGACTAATGCTTCCTGGTTACTGGGGCAACTGGGGACTTCTTATGGGGACACTTCCTTTCTGTGCACTTTCCCTGAAAGGATTAGGGTCAAACCAGAGCATAGCAGAGGGGGTATGATGATCACAAAGTAGATGTATCTGTTAACAAGCAGCTCTGGGCCGTGGAAGAGTTATCCCCATCCCCCAGCCCAGTCCTCAGCAAGTCCCAATTACTAACAGTGCTGATATCTTTGGAATTGTCTTCACTCTTACTATGGGAACAAGAAGACTTTTCCAAAATTCACTATGTATGTGTATTATCAGAGAAACTATAAGTAGATTTGAAAATTACGTTTGCGTGTGTCAAAATAAACCTAGCTTTAGGTTTCATTTTCCATGAATGTCATGAAGTACCCTTCGTGTGGTTCAAATCTGCTTCGGTGCTGGAGGTTGGGAGTCTCTCTTCAGGAGTCAAATGTGTGCATTCCAGTTGGCAGCTTACTGATAGGTTGGATAAAACCCTTTGTTGTCTTAGACCATAGCACATAAAAAGATCTTGGGTACCATGTGATCCAAATGGTTCATTTTTGCGATGGGGCAGTTGTGGGATGTAGAATTTCTCACAGCCCTAAGTCTACACAGTGTTTCTCTCAGAGGTCCCTTCTTGTCTTAGGTCTTAAGGAACAAATTGCCAGCCACCTCCTCTAAGTCACAAACAACCAGCAAGCTATGAGGAAAATTTTGAAAGAATAATAATAACCTGAAAATTATTTTATAACTCAAAATTTCCTTGAATATTACTTGGTTCCTAAATAAGGAGTTGAAGTCTATGGTTTAAGATTAGGATAAAACATGCTGGGTATACAGACAGTCTGAGGTGAAAATGTAGGCATCATAGAACCCAAGCCTAAGAACAAATCAGATAATACCAATCCAGAGAGGAGGGGGATTTCCTCTAGCTAAACACACATGTCAGCCAATAGATTCTCCCAATATCAATACCAACAAATCTACAATTACACAAAACTGCCATAGTTCTAGAAAATGAAAGAGCAATGTATTCTGAGGAATTGGTCTTACAGACTAAATTTGGATGTTGTGACACTATATTTGTGAGTAAAACCAAATATGAGGGCTAAAGATACACGTTGATGCATAGACACACACAGCTGCTAGCATCCCTGCCATGTACATAAATACATATACATAGTCAATAGATGATCTATACGCAGAAAGATGCACACACACGCCTGTGCACCTGCATGGAGACATGTGGGTAGAGATGATTTAGGAAGAACAGGTCAATGGCTACTTAGTATCTTTCAGTCTCACAGCCTGTGAAATTAAAAGTCTTAGAAATCTGGTTGATGCCTAATTTTGTGGAAGATTAAAGTAAACCTGAAAGAAAGGGCTTAATTTTAGACATACAAGGGCCATGTGGTTTTTTTTTTAGTCTTAAAGATTTCTGCTTTATTTTATTCTAGAATTTGAAAAATCATCTTATTAAATAAATAATAACTAAATGAACTCACTAATTTATAAACAATGAAAATATGCTGGGCCAACAAAGAAACATAGGCACTTGATTTGATTGTTTGGTAACTTTTTTTAAGAAAAGATTTATTTCTTTTTATTGCAAAGTCAGATATGCAGAAAGGAGGAGATACAGAGGGAAGGATCCTCCATCCAATGATTCACTCCCCAAGTGACCACAATGGCTGGTGCTGTGCCGATCCGAAGCCAGGAGTCAGGGACTTCCTACAGGTCTCCCAAGCGGGTGCAGGGTCCCAAACTTTGGGCCGTCCTCAACTGCTTTCCCAGGCCACAAGCGGGGAGCTGGATGGGAAGCAGGGCTTCTGGGATTAGAACCCGCACCCACATGGGGTCCTGGTGCACTTAAGGCACTAGAGCACAGCGCCTGGCCCTCGGTTCCTTGCAGGTGATCCATTTTGTGTTCTAGCAGATGATAGAAGCTCACAAACTTCAGCCTTGCTCAGGATAGCCCTTCAGTGAGGATCCACCATTAGTAACTGTCCAGAACCGGGATGTGTGCCTGGGAATTACATCCTTGAAGCTGTGGCTCTTCCAGAGATGTGTGTAGGACAGCCATGAGGAAGTGGGAGCGAGGTTCTGTGCAGTGAAGCCGTGCACTTCACACTGTGCATGCCTAAGATGGTATTTTTAGTGTCTTTTAAAAAAAATCACTATTTATCTGGGCTTCGATTCAGTTCCTTGGCAAATCTTTACTTCTCTAATGTAGATAATAGCATTTGGAAAAATAAAAAGGAAGCATTGTCATACACACATCATGTATTTCCTGGGAGAGATTTTTAACAACAGTTACCAAGTCTTTTCTGAAACTACAGTGATATTAGTGTATTCCATGAAGGAGCAGTTTGAAAACCAGGTCTGAGCAGGGATAATTGATACACATTTTTTTTTTAAATAAAGAGCTTGAAAGTTTAAGGGAAATAAGAAACCCTGAACTTCTGATTTCCCTGTTGCAATTATTGCTCAGACAGGTGAACACTTTTCACTTCACAGTTGTTCCTTACCCAGATTTTGGGAAAGCTGTTCACAGAGCTGGCCTAGCCTTTGCAACACCTCGCATGCCCTGTCTTTGTGCTGACCGACAACCTAGTGTGTACTATGTGGCTGTGCCATGCAGAGTCTCCTAAGTCAGGCAGAGCCCCACTAATTGTATTTTGCTTTCAAGGACCTCTTTGTAGCGTATGCCTTAGGCCATTGTCTGTTGGAGGGGGAGGCAGCTAGGGTTCCAGAGACTCCGTAGAAGAGGAAGAGAACCCTTCCATGGCTGGCTGTGGCGTGCTAGATAAGTAAGACTGCTTGTAAATATGATAGTGGGCTTAAATACCACCTCTCCAGGGTGGTGCGCAGAGCTTGTTCACAACGTGCCCTGTGCTATGAGACACTGGATGTTGAATGCCTCTGGTTCAATCAAGATTGGAAGTGAGGAAAGGCAGACAGATTGTAATATCTTCAGTTCTGACAACCATGTCAGCAAGCAAAGGTCTAGGGGCCAAGCCTGGACTGAAGTAATGTAGGTTTTCTTCCTTCCTTTCTTTCTTTCTTTCTTTCTTTCTTTCTTTCTTTCTTTCTTTCTTTCTTTCTTTCTTTCTTTCTTTCTTTTAATTTCTAGAAATCTATTTATTAACCTGAAAGACAATGTGAGAGAGAGAGAGAGAGAGAGGGAGATCCTGTATCTGCTGATTCCCCAGATAAGCACCGCAGACTGGGATGAGCTAGGACAAAGCCAGGACCAAGAGCCTCATCCTGGTCTCCCACGTGGCTGGCAGGGGCCAAACTACTTGGACCACCTTTTGCTGCGTTTGCAAGCCATTAGCAGGGAACTGGTTCAGAACTGGACTGCAGACAGCACTCAAACTGGCCTCCTTGTGAGATGACAGTACAGGGTCAGTGGCTTGACCTGTTGTGCCATAACATTGGTCCCTCAAACTGGCAGTTCTAACTCCATACCCAGGCCAGTGGCAGCCATGTTCCTAAGTCTAGGTCATTCTGCTTGGGCTTACCACATATACCCATCTTCTCTGAGAGCTTTAAGGAAATGTTCCTTAATGAATACAATGCCCAGAATTGACATCTGCAGGTAATATGATAAGACGTATCTTAGTCAGCTTGGAGTGTTTAATCAGAGCAGTTTCCAGCCAGCGGTGATGGTAGCTCTTCCAGAGTCTGTGGCTTTGAGAGAAAGGTCCAGCCAGTGAAGGAGCAAGGGCAGCATAATGCATCCACTCATTAGGTGAGTAAGTGAAACCAGGACTGAGAGCAGGCCATCTTCATTGTCTGACCATGATTAAACATATACTAGTGTGGCTAACTGTGAGCCAATGTTTTCAAGGATCTGTCATGTCAACCACTCGGCTTGTCAGCACCTGCTTGCTGTCCAGGGACTCTGTCATTGGCAATGCCTCTGCTAGCACAGATCGTGGCACTCTTCCAGAAGAAGGGTTCATTGATCGCATGCTTCAACACCTCAAATTAGAACCTGTCTGTCTTCGAGGTGCCTACACGCACCTGCCAATGAGCACAGATGTTGCCTGTGTTATCAAACATTGGGCATGTAAATAATGTAGGCTAAACTAGCCAGATCACGTCACCAAAATAGATGCACATGGTTTTTGACGTCCAGGATATATTGGCTGTGACATATTTTGCTCTCAATGCAGAATGAGTGAGAAATTTAGGAAACATTTGTAGACCTGTGAATCAGCACTGGTTGACTAAGGTAACTCTTGTGCAAGAAGTGCACCAGGGCCTTCTATGATTGTGCTGATGCCAATATGAGGGAATGTGGTCTCTCTTTCTGACAGTTCAAAGCACAGAAGATGCAGATGCAAGGACACACACACACACTTCTCTGAGAGGAGCTAAGTGGGAACCTAAACAGTTATGGAGTCAATGGCTGTACTCAATTTACAGAAAGAATGGTGCAAAGGTGGGCTTTAGACAATTGTGTCAACACGTACAGCCTCTTGCCAGCCCTGTAAAGCTTATGTTCCTCATAAAATCCTTGTTTTTTTCAGAATATATGGAAAAGACATATATACAGAAAAGACACAAACATTTCCCCCAAAACTCTTTCTACTTTAAATACATCATTTGAAAAGATTGAGTTCCATAATATATTTCATAGTTCAATATGATTTCAAGCTATTTAAAATTTTATTCACTAATTGATTCAATATTCTAATAAAGGCATAAATTCTTGCGTGTCAAACCAAAATTCTAATTATTGGGCATTTGGATTTTAGTACAAACTTCAACATTTTATGGAAAATGACTTAAAAGGCACCTTTATTTTGGTACAAGAAATTTTTGAAATCCATGATTTTTTTAATTTTATGCATCTTCCATGAATTTTTTGAAGACCCAGTATATAAATGGTTTTCAAATCTTTGCTGCACCAGAAAAAATAGCTTTTAATTTTTCATGAGCCATTGATCCATCTTTACTAAAAATGCTAGAACATGACACATTACATTACACAAGCCATTATTATTGCCTTAAATAGATTTCTAGAACTCAAATATCTAGTTTGCAAGGTTTGTGAACAGATAGTCAGATGTCCTCTGGATTTTGACTCCGTTTTGTGAGGGTAAGCTTCTTTTTTGTTTTCATATACTTGTGAAAAGAGGACATTGAAAAAATATGTTTAGTATTGTTGCAGAGCAAAAGAAATCATATTATATTAGAGCATTTATTTTTGTAGTTATGATGCAATATTTAATTTGCCTGATTTTCTAGTTTCCAAAATAAAAAATTGCATTCAAAAGTTATACTTGAGCTAAAATTATAATAATATTGCTTATGGGGACAAAAACTGTGAAATCAGATTTCAAACCTATGTTATTATTCTCAGACCCCTTCCATTTCCCAAATCTCCCATGCCCTGCTTTTAGAACTCACCAGAGCATACAAGGTTTAGTGCTTTCAGATTTGAAAGCCTCTGAAGACTCTGTCTACAAGGATGAAGGATCACTGAAGGGTGACCCTTTATTTCAGGGTACCACTTGTGTTTCAATAAGCAGGTAGAGGGTATAGGCAATGCGGCCTTACAGGTATCTGTAGGCAGAGTGTGCAGCAGCCGAGTCTCCCCACGTGTCCTTTCCTGTTGGTTCTGTGTGCAGTGGACAGAGGTTCCAACAGCATGGAGGCAAAAGCCCAGGGAAGTCAAGGATATAATAACAGCCCCCAGGCATTTATCTGGGATCTGCATTGGTGACATGTTGTACTGACCACCTCCACTCACAGACATCACCTACAAAGCCTGATGCAGAGGCTGCCCTGTCTTTACGGAACATTGGCTCAACGCAGATCCAGCTGCTTCAGTCATGTGGGATTGATCCTGTGGATAGAAGACTGCTTTCTGTCTCTGTCTCTCCCCCTCTATGTAACTCTGCCTTTCAAACAAGTCTATCTCTGTCTCTATCTCTATTTCTGTATCTGTGTATCTGCATCTACATCTGTACCTGTATCTGTATCTATCTATATGGTGTAGCAAGCCAAGCCCATGTCCTGGTTGCTCCACTTCCACACCAACTCTCTGCTAAGATGTTTGGGAAAGCAATAGAGAGGATGACCCTACATTCTCCTGGCAGACCCAAAAGAAGCTCCTGGCTTCTGCCTGATTCATTGGCCTGACTCAGTCCTGGCCAATGTAGCTATTTGGGAAATGAAGTAACAAATGTAAGACTCTCTCTCTCTCTCTTCTCTCACCCTCTTACCCTCTTCCTCTCTTTCCCTCTCCCTCTTTTTGCCCCTACCTTTTAAATAAATAAAAATCTTTTCAAAATGAGTTTTGTTTTTGCAAGGTTGCCAATGTGTATTGATCTAAAATCCTCTTGAGCAAACATTTTTAAAGTGTCCATTCATTTAAAATATGTCAGGCTAAATCTAGGCACTTGAAACATTTTAACTAATTTAATACTTAAAAAAATTCTTCCTGGAAAGTTATGGGTGTCATCCACTGTATAGAAGAGAAACCAGCCTTAGCTTTAGAAGCTTTGCCTGCTGTTGGCAGGATTGCCAGTGGCAGCCAGCTGTGCCACTATGCCTTTTGAATGCTTGCTGTGCTTCAGAAAGAACCAGTAACCCAAAAACGTCTTCAAGAGAGGGCATTTGGTAAGGGCAGTGAAGCGCTGATTGAGACACCTGCTCCCAAGTGGGAGCACCTGGGCTTGACTCCTGTCCTGCTTCCAGGGTCGCCCCGTGTGAAGTGCACCCTCGGAGAGAGCAGGCTGGCTTAAGTACTTGGGACTCTGTTGCTCACGTGAGAGATCTGGCGAGACTTGCAGACCTGTATGTCCGCCCCATCAGGCCTGCTTGATGGCATTTGGAGGAGTGGCTCTGCGGAAAGGAGCCCCCCTGCCCAGCTTCCCTTGACTCTCAGATTAGTAACAATAATAACAGTTGAAATTATAAAACACCTTTCCACAGAAGTGAAAATTACAGTCTTCCAAGAAACTGCGGCATGCTGTGGGGCTGAAGGGGCCGTCCACTAGCAAGGCAGTGATCCTGAACACACCAGGCGTGGAGCATTCCATTCCGCTGCTGGCAAGCCAAAAACCAGTGTGAATGACTAGACCCCACACTTTGACAAGTTTGCCTATGTAGTCCCCACGCTGGGATCAGGAGTCAGCATCGCTGATGAAGCTCCCTGTGTGGATTGTGGTTTGCAAACCATTGCATCTCCTCATTCAGTCATCGCTGACTTGATGTTCCTGGATAGCAGTAGCAAGCCTGCTTGGAATAGGCTGGAATCTCTCGGGGCCAACCCAGGCACGCTGAGGCAAAACTTCTGCTTACCTAAAAGCCTGGTGCACCCCGACATTCGGGAAACTGACAGCCACCAGCCTCACTTGACTGTGGGTCAAATTCTGAGGGAATTCAGCATTGGCCAGGATCTTTTGCGTTACAGCTCCTTCTGATACATTTTAAAATCTTGCTTCAATGTGCATTCTTTTTTTAAAAGATTTATTTATTTTTATTACAAAGTCAGATATACAAAGGAGGAGAGACAGAGAGGAAGATCTTCCGTCCGATGATTCACTCCCCAAGTGAGCGCAACGGCCGGTGCTGTGTCGATCTGGAGCCCGGAACCTGGAACCTCTTCCAGGTCTCCCACGCGGGTGCAGGGTCCCAAAGCTTTGGGCCGTCCTCGACTGCTTTCCCAGGGCCACAAGCAGGGAGCTGGATGGGAAGTAGAGCTGTCGGGATTAGAACCTGCGCCCGTATGGGATCCCGGGGTGTTCAAGGCAAGGACTTTAGCCGCTAGGCCATGCCACTGGGCCCTCAGTGTGCATTCTGTCTGGATAAAAAAGGAAATTAAATGGCATATAATAGTTCTCCAGTGTAAAAATGAAAAGAATATCTATGTTCATTAAAACAAAAATCAGTGGTTTCTGAATCATCTTGAAATTATTAGGTATTATTAACAGAAGTTATACTTTCATTGAAAAAGCCATTTATTTATTATCTAAATTAGAGAACACTTAAAAAGATCCCCAGTTACTTTTTCTAAACCAAGATAATGCAGAAGCTAATTAATCTCATTATTCTGTCTGTGAAGTAGAAATCAAAATTATTGCCCTTGTCTGCTCTAAGAAAAACATAAGTGACATCAACTACTGTCATCCCACTTGTCTTTGCTCCCCAATAAAAAACCCAGGAGTAGCGTTCTTTCTGCTCTTTGCTTGTATCTTAGTACATCAGTGACTTTCACTGCTAATATCCTTTTTTTTTTTCCTTTGGTAAGCAGGGATTTCTGAGTAACCTTTGGACACATTTTAAGCAACTCATTTTTACTCACTTTTCCTAACAGCCCGGATCGAAAGATGATTTGGTGCTGCAATAATTTAAAATAAATAAAATAGCTAGCTTGCAAAGAAGACTCACCAAGTATCAGTGATTATCATTTGCCGTATATTTACAGAACATGCTCTCTTTAAGGAGCTACCACCTTCAGGTTAGATAGCCAAAGATTTGGAATAATGATATATTAATTGTTAGGAATATTAGCTGCTTTTCCCAAATAATGCCTTGTTAATTTAATCTCTCTAACTTATGGGTGGAGTATATATATGCTACATTGGCCGTAATGTGGAACTAGGGGGTATTCATGACAAACTTATTATCGCAAAATCCATGTGGCATACCTAATATACACTCTCAGGGGATGCAGATTCCAGCTGTTCATCAACAGTGACATCAGAGCCCAGCACAATAGCCTAGCAGCTAAAGTCCTCACCTTGAATGAGCTGGAATCCCATATAGGCACTGGTTCTAATCCTGGCAGCTCTGTTTCCCATCCAGCTCCCTACCTAAGGCCTGGGAAAGTAATTGAGGATGGACCAAAGCCTTGGGAACCTGAACCCGCATAGGAGACCCGGAAAGAAGTTTCTGGCTTCGGACTGGTTCAGCTCCAGCCATTGCAGCCTCTTGGAGAGTGAATCAACGGACATAAGATCTTCCTCTCTGTCTCTCCTCCTCTCTGTATACCTGATTTTGCAATAAAAATAAATAAATCTTAAAAAAAAAAAGCAGTGACATCATAGAGGCCCTCTTTGCGCCGTTTAACACCCTTTCTCATTCAGCATGCACTAGTGGTCAGCTGCCGTGCTGAGCGCCATGTGCTGAACAGTCAGCAGAGGTAAGGCTACAGGTCTGTTTCTGGCTTTTTTTTAAACCACAGTCAGACATGCAGCCTGGAGACTGGGTTTCTTTGCCCTTGTTCATGGCTGAGGCTCATGACTTTAGACTTTTAATGTCTGCCAGGTTGCTGTTTTAGAGGGGCAAGTACGGACAGCCTTCTCCAGTTACCATTCCTGAGGCTTCGGCTACCGACCTCATCTCTTCCCACACAGATTGACAGTTTTACACTTTTTTCCTCCTTGGGTTTGCACAAGCAGCATGGTGGTGACCTTAAAGTAGGCTCCAACATTACCTTTCTGAAGGGAGCCATTGTTAACTATTTTCTTAAGAGCCTGAGAAACGATAGTGCCGATATGCAGGAATACTAGACTGGACTGACATGCAGTGTGCACGGCCCTGGAGGGAGCAAAGCTGACCAGCTCTCTCGGAGATCCTGTTAAAGTATCATGCTGCCTGCTTTTTCTCCCAGAGGAGACCCTGAACATTCTAGGACGTCTTGGTAGGGAAGGTACTTTGGAGAGGCGGGTACAGCTTAGTGGTGATTCCCTGAGACCGTCCTGGACAGGATCGGCACGGGGAATGAGACAGACGTCCACACATGCCTTGATATCTATGTTATTTGCATTTCTCCTCAAAGGGAAAGAGGCTTTTTCCTAAGTCACCTGGGATCTCTTCCTTCTGGAAGTGATTGTAAAAATAGGCCATGCTGGAATGTGAGAGCTCAACTGGGTAGACTTTCTGTGGCAGCTCTAATTTATGCAGTTGAGAGAGAATACCACGGCTCTCTACACAGCAGTAACCTCCAGCAAGTTGCACATCTACTTTCAGGCATCACGGGAGTTTCCACTCCTGACAAGTCCGTGAGGGAAGAGAAGTGGTTGTGGGTGAGGCTCTGGATAGGGAATGGCTACAACAGGTGGTCCCGCATCATGGAGAATGGTGTGCTTGCCTATCGCTTCAGATTTTCAAATTCAGTGCAGGTGAATTTGAAAGCACAGACATTTTCAGGCACTCAGGGGTGGGTGGGGGCAGCGAGGAGGGCTCTCGGCAGCTGTGGACTCCTCCCTCCACCTTCTCAAGGTCCCCTGCCTGTGGGGCTGCCTTCCCTCAGCTGCTTGAAGTGTCAATCCAAAGCAATTTTAAGCACTCTGAGCTCACAGCGAGAGCCGGTAGAAATGGAGCTGTCAGCACTGAAAACAGAAATGCTTTATCAGAAATTAAACAACGAGTAGACGAAAGTGCACTGCTCTCTGTGCGTCCCTGCTTGATAATATTATTCATCTTCCATCTTTTTTTTTTTTTTTGCAGCAATCTGCAAACTCATGTTGGAAAACAATTGGCTGCTGCAGCCAAACTTGCTAGCAAGGGCTGACACTGTTGTGAATGTCCTGGACCTTTCGATTTTTCCATACTGGAAGTACCTGCAGTATAAAGACATTTTTACTTCCAAGTTACCAAGCAAGACATTTTGGTGGCTCATGACTTTTTATGTAATTTAATACTGGATATTATTTTGTCCTGGTGAGCAGATTCCATTCCCCTTAGCTTATTTGGTTCCACCCAATACAGGTTGGGTGCACAAGACTGTGTGCATTATCCCTCGTAAGAAAGTGTGGATTACCGGCCTGGCCACCTCCAGTGAGGGGAGTACTCAGCATTTCTGGAGCTACTATGACCTAGCCATCATTATCCAAATTTCGTGTGCGCTGTTTTCCTTCTGGTGGCACCTAAGAGGTGGGCGTCTTGCTGACCAAGAGCTGCACAGAGGGGCCTGGAGGAACAGCTCAGGTCTTGCAGCTGCTGGGGGAGCGCAGGACCTGCCTGAACGCTGTGTGCTCATGCGATGAGCTCCACAGCTGTCATCCCGTGCACGCCAGGAACACAGTCCTCCTGAGACATCATCTCGCTCCAGGACCTCTGCTGCGATTTTCCTTTTGCAGCTTTAATTTTCCACATTTGTCTGCGCTGTGTGCTCTAAGTCAATGGAAAATTGAGGGAATTAAAGAACTTAGCTTATTTTTCACTCTGAGAATTTCCTGCTGTGTGGAACATTTCACATCCATCTCCAGAGGATTAGTCAGGAGCTGTATGTATCTCCATTTGAAACATTTAATCATATGTGCACATAGAGGTGACTAACCACTTGGAGCTGGAATAATTCCTATAAAAACATCGCCGCGGTCTAAGGAATTCACATAGCAGTACAGCTACGCAGCCTGAGGTTGACCGGGACTCAGGAACCCTGCTCTCCCTACCCCATCTACGTGCAGCTGCTATTCTGTATGTCTGGCCGTGCCTGCATCCTCCCTGGGCCCCCGAGGAGCCACCTTTCTCCTTCACACCTGTTATTAAATCTGATGCTGTACTGTGAGCATTTCTCACGCCCCGTCTCCCATCCTCTTCCTCCTGCTTGACATGCGCGCTATCCTCCAGGAAGGTTAGACAGCACACGGAAACATTGTGACATTGCATATTAATTATTCAAGGAGCTCTTACCACAGGCTATTCTGTGGGCTTGCTGTTTGCTTTGAACCAATACACTTTCCCTAAGTTTCCACTACGGAAAATCCACCCTCCAACAGACTCCCATCCAGAAACGACCTACAGAAGAGATCATTTTCAGTCCTGCTAGAAGCCCTCCCTGACTCTTGTGTGGCAGAGTGAGTGAAGGGCTCACTCACTGCACTAAGCTTTGTGATAACACTCAGCACATGGTGCCACCCACAGGGGCAGAGCTTGCCATTTGCTTGTCTATTTGTTCCCAGAATCTATTATGACATTGTTTGCTCAGGAAGAATCACTGAATTGAAGGTTTACCAAGGTGTTGCTTTGTGCATGCATATTTTGATTTGAACGGAGCATGCTAAAAGGAAAAGGAAAGAGGAAGGGAAGGCAAGAGGGATATGTAAAGTTAAGAAACATTGCAGCGAGATTTAATGTATTAATGGTCAGCTTTTAGCAATACTTCGTGGGGTCACTCACACTTTCAAAAGGCTCTCTATAATAAAGGTGTCTATGTTTGCTATAATTTTACAAGCCCAAACTCTTTCCCTTAAAGCATAAGTAGATAAAAGCTTATGAAGTCTCAGAAATAACTCAGAAGAAGAGGAGATCCAAAACAGCACAGAGAAAGATGACATAACATGTTGTTCTGTCCCAGAGCTCAGGGTCCTGGGCATTGCAGGGAGCTCAACTGACAGGAGCACTGAGCACCATACTCAGCATGCGTCAAAATTAGTGCAATGACATAGCACGTTGTTCTGTCCCAGAGCCAGCACCATACTCAGCATGCGTCAGAATTAGTGCAATGAGGTAGCACGTTGTTCCGTCCCAGAGCTCAGGGTCCTGGGCATTGCAGAGAGCTCAACTGGCTGAGGAGCCCTGAGCACCATACTCAGCATGCCTCAGAATTAGGGCATTCAGAGAGGCTATATCAAGTTACACTTTCAAAGTAGAGATTAACTATAAGCTTCATTCCAAGTTTTTTTTTTCTGTAATCTTGGGAAAGTCAAATAACAATTCTGTTTCAGTTTTACAATATGCAATTAGTGTGAATTCTTAAAACATTCTACTGGTTGAAGGTATTGTTACAGCATGAAAGGTGCTTATTTATAGTCTGTTAAACACTTTGGACATTGCTGGTCATGAAGAAATAAATCAGGCATGGAACTGCCTCCAAGGAGACTTAGAAACTTAGGCAAAAGATAACCATAGGTGCTGGTGATGGAGATATGGTGTACAACTTTTTAATTGGAGAACTTGGAGGAGATGATATGAGGCAGTGAAGAGAGAATTCCTGTGGAAGAGAAGGCTCCTGCCTGCCACCTGAGTAGCTACTGAGAGGGTGGCGGAGAGCAGGCAGGCTGGCCCTGTGGAGCTGGTGGAGAAAGGTATTACAATGGAGGAAGAATCCAACAAGGACCCAGGACTGAGATGAACAGAGTCGCAGCACCCGAGATGTTCTGTGTGGATGGGAGGCAGTGGACAGGGGACAGAAGTCCCGGGTGCTGTGTTACAGCTCCACCTGTAGAGTCCTCAGAAACCGTGGGCAACTAGGCCACTGCAGGTGTCAGTAATCCTGAGAGTGTAGATGAGCCCTGAAAGTGTCCCACTGTGAAGACATGAGAGAAACCAGTTGGTGGATGATTGGATAAACAGCATCAGGGAACGGTGATAAAATGGGTAACCATGCAGATGAGCCAGGAATGCTGTGCATACCTCAGATACGTCATTTGTCCATATTTACACATCTCAAAACCGGCGGAAGGATCTGCTGCTGAAAGCCGCTGTGAGTTGTAGAGCAGTAACCTGTTTATGGGGACTAGCAGTGCTCGAGGAAAGCAATGAATCGTCAGAAGAACTGAGCAAAAGCAGTTTCTAATGAAAACCTTTGGGAACAGAATTGTGAACTGATTTTGGTTTCATGTAGTAGTGCAACATTTGGGTTTTATTACATTCTTTATTAACCTGTTTTTCCAAACATATTTCACATTACAAATACCTCATTTACTTTCCTTCCCTTCAAAGGGATTTATTGCCAGCAGATCTGTTTTTTTTTTTTTTTTTTTTTCTGAATTGATCATGAGAAGACTTTAGGCACAGTGCTAGTATTCCTGTTGCAGTTATGTTCATGTTTTCTATTGTGCTGCTACTCTGTTAAGATCACTTCCATATAAGTCTAATACATTTATAAAATAGGAAAAAAAGCATATATTGTACTTTCGGATTGGCCTGTTGTTAGTTATTTAAAACAGTTAAAGTTCTAGTTCTTAAGCACAGCTAATTCCCACAGCCTGGTTCTTTCACAGTGAGCTGAAAACACCAGTCTTGGTTTAATGCATAGAAAATCCTGCTACATTAAAATACATGTTGGGTTTTTCTTCTTCTTCGTCCTCTTCTTTCTCGTTCTCCTCCTCCTCCTCTTCTTCCTTTTTTCTTTTCTCTTCTTCCTCTTTTCTTTCCTTTTCTTCTCTTTTCTTTTTTCTTTCCTTTTTTTTGTTTTCTTTTTCCAGGTGTACCTTCCTGAAGATGAATTCTGGTGACAGAAAGGTTAAAAAGTGATATCCTTAGAAGACAGGGAAGCTAAGAAATGCAGACATGGACTAGGTTCGGGTGTCTACTTTGAAGCCAAAGGAGATATGGCACAAATGAATGAGGGGCAGGCCTGCCTATGAGCTCATGCACGGTAATGCAGTAGTTGCCCAGGGCAGCCTTGGTGGAGCAGCAAAGCTGCTTCCGAAGACGGGGTGGGGAAGCACTGAGGGGCAGGACTGGAGTCTCTGACTCTGTTGAAAACTGGCAGGAAATGCCTTGGGAGTCAGGTAAGTTCTCAACCTTACAGCCTTTTATCACGATCCTTCCAGATTGTAAATTCTTTCTCAAATAGATGAAATAACAAGACATTCAGAAGGAGGAAGGAATGGTTTTCAGGACTCACGCAGGCTGGGGCCTGCCGTGGATTTTCTGAATTATGATTTCGGCATCTATGGGTTAACTGAGAGAATGACACACTAGGCTCAGTGATACTTAGAATTGTAAAACTCAACTGTGGACTCCAGACTGTTATGAATATACATTTTAAAAGCATCAATCAATCGAGTGAGTGTTATTACTTAATAGGAAAGATAAAGTACTGGTTTTTGTTTGTTTACAAGTTTTGCCCCCAGTAACGTAAATCCCTTTGGGAATATAAGGATTTGATTTGTGGACACTGCAGATGAAATCAAGGCAGGCTTATTTTAAACCCATGATGTCCAGAAAAGATATTTTAAGACTGAGGAAATGTGTGAGCAAAGACGCAATGGCAGAAGAGTTGTGCAATTCGTACTATTTTAGACTGAGAAGGAAGAGACTTAATAACTGTCATTGTTTTCTATTAATGATATAAAGGAACTGAAAAATAATCATAGGTTTACTAGGAGAGAACTGTTTTCCTGCCTGAATGCATACAAGTGGAAATGTATGAAAATGCTAATTTAACATTTAAGAAATCAAACTGCATTGATTGGGGTGGATCAGCACAACCTCATATTAGACTTTCCAACTAACACAAATGGGTTAAACCCAGTGATTAGAGGAAAACTGGACTAACTGCGCAAAGTGATTCAAAACACAGGTGGTGCCCCCAGCGCAGTGGCTTGGCAGCTAAAGTCCTCATCTTGAACGCCAGGATCCCATATGGACACCGGTTCTCATCCGGGCAGCTCCACTTCCCATCCAGCTCCCTGCTTGTGGCCTGGGAAAGCAGTCAAGGACGGCCCAAAGCCTTGGAACCCTGCACCCGCGTAGGAGACCCGGAAGAGGTTCCTGGCTCCTGGCTTTGGATCTGCTCAACTCTGGCCATTGCAGCCACTTGGAGAGTGAATCATCTAATGGAAGATCCTCTTCTCTATCTCATCTCCTCTCTGTATAACTGACTTTGCAATAAAAATAACATAAATCTTAAAAAAAAAAAGGTGTTTCTGAATGTGTGCTGAGAATATGTGTCAGAGACGGGTCCTCACATCAATTCCTCTGCCATGATGACTGTGGCTGATGTAACAGCACACTTGCTTTCCCACGGCAAAGGTCACAGGGTTCTGGGATTTACACTGCACAACTGTAGGCTGCCTGTTTACCGTTCTCCAGCAAGTTGGAAGCTATTGGTTACAAAATGGAAATGTTACTAATTGACATGCTCTCCTGTAGAATACAAGAACAGGACACCAAGGAGGATTCTCTTTTCATCTCATGATGAGTCACCAAGCACCTTGCTGTAACTTGCATGGAGCGATGGTTTTGCCACCGCGGCATTTGCAGGAGACGGGGCCATGAACTCCAGGACTCATGCAAACACAGGGAGATGCCAATTCTGCCTGGACTGGAGTCAACTCTAAGCAAATTGATTCACAAGTCTTTCAACTATGCACAATTACCAAGCAGTAAAGAGTGTGTGGGGAGGTGGGGGTGATATTAGAGATATTTAGAGATATTTCAAACATTTCATGATAAATTACGTGCAAACATTAGACCAAAAGTGCTAACATGAAGGCAAATGTCTCTAATAGTGATGTTGTGTTGATCCTAATTCTAAGCTGAGGAAATACGAATCAAGGAGTCAGGTGTCAGCCTCCCCCCAGCCTGCCACAGAAGGCTGACAAGCTTCTGGGGGACGGGCAGTGTCATCCTTCCGAATTCTGTTACTTATTTCTTTGAGAAACAGAGATGGGCAGACATCAAGGGAGACCTCCCATTTTGCAGTTCACTCAGTGAATCCCCATAAAGCCCAGGCTGGACCAGGCAGAAGCCTGGAACTCAGCCCGGGTCTTTCATGTGAGTGTCAGGGATCCAGCCACTTGAAGTCTCTGCTGCCCCCAGGGTGCGCATCAGCAGGACACTGGAATTGAGAGTGGAGGAGCTGAGCTGAAATCAGGCTCTCCAACAGACCATGCCAGCTCCCAAGTGGCATCATGAGGCTGTGTCAAATGCCCACACCTAAGGATGTATTCTTAATTCCACAATCCCACCTGATGTGATACAACCACAACTGGATGTCAAAGACCTGAAGAGTATCACAATTCCATGAAAACCTCAACACAAATCAACAACAGCATATGATGTAAAATAAAAGAATAACACTTTTCTCATATTTAATATGCAATAAATATGAGGGCATCACATCGCTGCAGCCACTGTCTTCCGTAGCACAGAACACTCCCTCTGGCTATCCTGGCCACACACACTGGCCAGGATAGCATTTCTTCAGCATTAACGACTGATTGGAGAATGTGATCTAACAAGTAAGAGCCAAATGAAATATTCCATGGAAACAGAGAAAAGCTCTATAAACGCTAGAGTTAATGGTATTTATTTCTAGTCTCGTGACACTCCTGTTGCTTGACATTTGGTAGGGTTTTTCATCCCCAGTGATCAAAAGAGATGCTTTTGCATTTGTTTTTCCAAATGAAATCACTATGTACACTGAGAAAGTATACTTTTTGGCAGCATGGGGTAGAGGTGTCTTTTCATGTCAGCCTAGGTTTATTAATGGGCGTGCTTGTAACCCTAGATCGATTTCATTATAACAGGCCATGGCAATGCTAATGAAAATTCTGAAGCTGATCCAAGGAAGCCCAGAAACAACCTCATTATCAGGAATTTACAAAGCCTAAGGTGAGAGGCAGAGGCAGCTCCCACGAGATATATATACCATATCCCCACATATGCAAACATGTATCACATATACACCTGTGATTCACACCTCTCTCCAGTCCTTCCTGGGTCATTTGGCCCTGCTTGTTAGAGGCCTGTGGTATCTCTTAATACCTAGTTTGGCAAGGTGTCAGTGACTTCAGCTTTTCAAATAGCTGCAATTGAGGAGCTATTTCTGCCAATCCTCTTAATGATCATTGGAACAGAATCACCTTCCCCACTGTTACAAAAACTTCTGGAATTGCCTTGGCTTGATTGGCAGGGCATGGGGTAAGCAGCAGGTAGGATGGTTTATGATGGCAGCTCAGCCAGTAATTCTCCAATATCTCCTCTTGGGACAAGAACAGAGTCCATATCTTCCTAAAATCAGCATTGTAGTTTCCAATCAGACTACGGGAGTTCTGGCCATTGTGACACCAGTGACCCCGGAAGACATCACAGTGAAACTGAAATAAGTCAGACTTAAAGAGAAGTAGTGACTGATCTAAGTTATTAAACGTGAGCTTCTTTGTAAAAACGTTGAGAAAGGGGCCCATGCTATATTGGCCTGCTGTGCAAGCACCCCATACAGGAGGGCTGTCTCGGGGACATGTTGTGCCGTGTCCTTACGACCGCCCACATGGACCAAGCAGACAGAGATCCAGGGCCATCTCCCACGGTTTTGTACTTTGATTATTTTATAAACCATAAAAATTTGCAAATAAGGAAACTCTTTGTTAATCACTTTGGCCATCCTAACAGTGCCTATCCTAATAGTGCCATTACTATTTGGGGTGTTTGGTGTTTGATAATTGGATGGGGTGAGAGATAGAAACTTTCGATCTTTTGGGTCTCATCAAGTTACAATTCAAATTATTTTGTAATGTGGGTTGGTATTGTTTTTCAATTTTATTTGAAGATAAACGTTTGAATAAACAAAATGTTTTAGAATCTGCAAAGCATAATTGAGTCTTTGCTGCTTCAAGACCAACTTTATTCTTACTCTAAGCAGAGTAATTCAGCCTTGGGATTCTAGGACTGAGACGGGCATCTGGAAAGGCAGGGAGGGTCCTTGTGATGCCCTGATCCAGAAGCAGCTCTATTGTCTCCCTACTGGCATCAATGGAACAACCTTGTTACATTGATGGGAGCCTTTGACCCCTCTCTGTTATACCACTGTTTATAAAATCACCTGTAATATAAACCACTAGATTGTCAACATGGACCCCATTCATCTTTGTGGCTTCTATTATTTTAAGATTTATTTTATTTTAATTGGAAAGGCAGATATATAGAGAGGAGGAAAGACAGAGCAAAATCTTCGGTCAGATTATTCACTCCCCAACTGACTGCAACAGCAGGTGCTGCGCCGATTGGAAGCCAGGAGCCAGGAGCTTCTTCCAGATCTCCCACACAAGTGCAGGATTCCAAGGCTTTGGGCTATCCTCGACTGCTTTCCCCAGCCACAAGCAGGGAGCTGGATGTGAAGCAGGGTTGCCGGGACTCGAACTAGCGCTTATATGAGATCCCAGTGTGAGCAAAGTGAGGACTTTAGCTACTAGATTATTGCAACAGGCCCTACTCTCTTTTTTTTACTCTTTAGTTTTTACAATACAATTCCATAGGCTTGAAGATTTCCCCTCCATGCTCTCCATCACTTAACCCCCACTGAGATCCCCTATATTATATATAATAGCATATCCTCCAAAAGTTGTGAGTCCGTTCTATTGAAGTGCGCCCTGACACTGTAGCTATAGACAATGGTAGACAGTGCAGAGTCATGTTATCCCGTTAACTTTTCATTTGGAGTCCATCTCTATTGGGAGTAGAGATGCATACAGCAAAGCATCCTCACATCTCAGTATGACAGTTATAGAGTTCCTCTGGATGAATACATTTATATACATGTTTACCTACTTGTCTGTTGATCTAGTATTTTCCATGAAGGTTATCTTATATCAGATAGAGCATATGCCATAAAAATTAATGAAATTTTACCATTTGCAACAAAATGGTCCCATCTACAGGCCATTATGCTCAGTGAAATAAACCAATCCCAAAAGCTTCTGCTCTGAACAATTGATTAAACTCACTTCATCCTGGAGATAAAATATTTTGCTTAAGATATTGTCCCTTTATTTTAGAAAGCCACTTTTTTATTTCTGCTGTTTTCCAACACAGAGAAGATCTCAGCACAAATCCTGTTCTCTGTCATTTTTGCCAAACACAGAAACTATAAATATGAGAGACATGTGGGATCATATGTGTTCCCTGTGAGCCAGCATCACCTGCTGCCTGGTTAAGCCTTTCCCTTCTCCCCTACTGAGAGATCACCATGGTAGGTCAAATGCCTTAAACCAATCTCTGTAAGGCTCTTGTTTGTTGAGGGAGTGGGGGACAGAGAGAGAGAGAGAGAGAGAGAGAGAGATCTTATCTGCTGATTAACTCTACAAATTCTCCAGGGACAGAAAGGAAAGCAAAACATCAATCCAAGTAACGCCCCTTTGGCTGGCTTTTCCACCTTCACTTTATATCATTGCAATCATCATGTTTTTCTGAACTGTTGAGTTCTTTTGCGATACAAGAAATTTCTACCCATGGTGAGATTCTATGCTTTTCACCTGTATTCTGTGAAGCACTCACAGATATTCCCAGAATGTCATGACCCTTCCATGTTTGCTCTCTTCCCTTAACTACAACAGAGCTCGGGAGCTGTAAACGCATCACAAATCCATGTACAAGACTGTGTACCTTTACTTGTGGAACTCCACTCAAGCTGTATCTGCCCATTGACATCTCTCTCTCTCTCTCTCTCTCTCTCTCTCTCTCTCTGGCTATGGAAATTGGTAGGATTTAAATAGATTTCAAATTACTCACTTAACACTTACCTGTCCTCCTGGACTGTGGGCTGAATGGACTACGAAGCCCTCATTAGACCTCACAGGGCCCAACTCAAGGGCCCCAAATGCTCTCAGAATAACCCACTGGAGAGAAAATCAACTTACGGCTGCTCTTCCCTTGTGGGATGACAGATTTTTCAGTTTTTCCATCTGTATTTACCTAACAAGCTCAGGGAAAACTTTCATGACACAAATACTGTATTCCAGTTTGGGATGGTCACTGAACAGATGATTCATTTTGTTTCATTTGGATTCTCTCTGAGACTCTCTTCAGTTTGGGAAATTTCTCCCTATGATTCTCGGGATTCAGAATAAATGTATGACCTTTTCCCAGGAACACCACAAAATAAAGGAAGAAAAGCCTTTGTTCTGAGAAGTCATGTTCATGTGTAGATCATTGTGTGAGATTTAGGGAGGTCCCATCAGTTGGCACTGATGAGGCAGGTTGAGAGTGTGTAGTGCCCCCAGCCATGAAGCTTACTGAATCGTTGTTGCTGAGTGTTGGAAATCCATCAATGTAGCTTTACCAAGGAGAGCTTCTGTGAACCCTGACCCAAGTCCCAAGGAGGTCCTAGGACTGTGCTTGTATCACTTGCTGCGCTCTGGCTCAGACCTGCCATGGACATGTGGCGACTCTGTTGGACTCTGACTTGATTTAGATGACACCAGCAGAAACCCAGTGACTGGTCACTGTGAGAGCCAAACAAGGCTAGAATCTCTTCATTAATTGATCATGAATTCTGTCCCTTGCTAGTAAGCTCCCAAATATATAGCCCAAAGCCCCTGGTTTCAAGAATTGGACTATGTCTTTTCATTAAAAAGCCTTAATTTTGGCCTTTTTGAATTGCTTTTGTTTTTTAAGCACTTTTGGGAAAATTTTCTAGTTTCTTACTAGAATATTCTGAATAAAAGTATTCCTCATACTTAATAAACAAAAATAGTTTCTCAACTGTTAATCTACTATGTATTAAATGCAATTGTTATTTATAATCTACCATTTAGCAGATATAAATCTTTAATAACTATTAATCAACCATTTGACATACTGTCTATAAACATGAAAAACAGTTATATAGATTACCGTTGGGATAATGTATGATGGATTGTCTAAGAGTAATTTTTAACATAATGAGAAAATAAATATATATGGATATCACTGTGACACTAAAAATGCATTCTGATATTCCCTCTTTTCCATATTTACTAGATCTATTTTTGAAAAAAAGTTTTATTTTGCATTGGTTCACAGGACAAGTCTCTCTCTCTCTCTCTCTCTCACACACACACACACACACACACTCCTCAAATGATCACAAACTAGGCCTCCACTTGGACCTCCCATGTGGTTGGTGTTAATCTAACTACTGGATCCATCATTTGCTGCCTCTAAGGGTTCACTTGAGCAGGAAGCCAGAATTCTAAAACAGAGTGGGGATGGATTCAGTCCAGGGACTCTGCTCTGCATTGCGGCCTCCTTAAGAGCAGCATCCCAGTTGAGGTACCAAATATCCACAGCTGAATTTACAGCTTGACTGTAATTTCACCATTACAGAGAATTTCCTAGTGGTAATGGCATTGCTGGAACACCCACATGCAATATTCTAACCCCATTCCCTTCTGATGTAAGTTCTGGAGGCAATGCTGATAGCTCAAGTACCTGCGTTGCTGCCACCGACATGGAGCTTCAGGCTCCTGGCTTCAGCCCTAGGTATGTTGGAGACATGTGAAGTAGGAACCAGCAGGAGGCAGTCCCTTCTGCTGTGCTCTGCTGCTCCACCGCTTAAGCAGATAAATAAATAAAATCACACACTATGCATACGTTCCCTGCATTGATCTGAATGGCTACGGTTTCTTTCTCATGTCCTTAGGTTTCATCCCTCTGGGATATATATATATATATTCTCGCCAAGTTCTAAGCACTTCATTATCATCGCTCCACTGGGTTGAACCACAGACTTTTCCAGCGAATGAACTTCCACACACATTTAAGCCTGTGAGGATATTCCTGTCTGGTTTATTGACCCACTTCTGTATGTGTGCAAGACCACACACGGTCATTTTTTAGAAGATATTTTAAGTTTTAGCAATTTTGTATAAGTAGACTGCAAGTTCTACTAATAAACCTTTGTACAGAAAATTGTCTCAGCCAAGTTTAACTTATTTTGTTCTCAGGAAATTCTCAAAACATCTGTTAATGAAATTGCTAATTGGTGAGGAAAATTGTACACCATTCCTTCCAACCATTCGGATTATTTTTTTAATCTCAATATTAGTTTGTAATTTTTTTCTCATAGTCCTTGCACCTCTAAGATTTTCATTTCCAGATATTTTAATTTCCTGCTTTACCATAAACTCCATTTTAGTATTTTATGAAACTGGTGTCATTGTATTGTAAGAGTGTTGATTTTATTATTTAATTGAATTGGGCATACTAAAATCCAATGATTACTATACATAAAATATACATTAAAATCTGCTTTAAATTTTCTCACTTATTTTAAATAATTCATTAGTTTTCTTACCTGTGATTTGAGGTGTTAGAGCATGTTTATGATTGGGTTATTAGCAGGATTAACGGATTAAAAGTACTCCGTAAAAATAGATCACACAGTGTAGTGTTCTCATAGCAGTAGCAGTGGGAATGGCGGTCAGGGGAAGATGAGCTGCAGTGGATCGATAGCAGCTAATACATGCAGAAATAGGTTTTCTCGATTTGGGGATGTATTAGTTTGCTAGGATTGCTGTAAGGAAACATCCCAGCTGGTGGATTACAGCACTAGGAGTGGATTGCAGCACTCGGAGTGCTCATGATTGCTTAAGCAGCAGCTCTGAAACCAAGACGCTGGAGGGGCCGGGCGGGCTCTGATGCTCGCGCTGAAGTGTGCCCTCACCCTGGGACCTGTGTGTGTTCCTTGCAGTGGCGGACCTGGATCGCCTTGCTGCTGCAGTCTGCCTTGACTGCCACCTGAGACTCCGCGTGGGTGTCTCTGCTTACTGTGACCAGCTTCTTAGAAAGGCACCAAACACATTAGAACAGATGCTCACTTCTTCATCGTGTCTTCACTGTAACTGGTGAGACTGCAAATCCTTCTGGCAAGAGAGTCACTTCTGATGTCAGGATCAGAACTGCCTTCTAGGAGTCAGGATCTGAACAGAGCTTCTTTTTGGGGGAAGTGAAGAGCAAAATCCAAATTATGACCTAAGTGATATAATAATACAATCAGGAATGAATTATAATTGTGTTTCTACATTTGGTGCACATATATCTTAATTCTCTATGTTCAGATTACTTGTTTAAAATCTTCAGGAAAATGATTACTTCGGGCAGCCTGCTGCCTGCTGGTGGATCCCAGGCCGGGGCGTCTCCGTGCTCGGATCCCTGACTCCAGCCATTGCGTGCATGTGGTGAGCTGTTTCTGGGCAGCCAGCATGCCAATTGGCGCCAGGCTCTGCCTGCTGACTGCCCAGCCGGGGAGCTCTGGAGTTTTGGTTCTTTGAATCGCTGCTTATTTAGCTCCATGTTGAACCCACTGTGCTTCTGGGATGTGAATCAATCCTAAAGTTTCCCAATGACAGTAACTTTTTGTTTGAAGAACTTGTAATCACTGAACAATGCTGACCACCACACATCAGTCCATGCAAAACCTAAGACTGGGGGCTTGTCTAGTAGGAGCATATCCTACTACCTGAGATGATGGTGGGTCAGGAGACGGGTCACATTAGGCAAGGCCAGGACATTAACCAGCATGCCAGAGAACCATATCCGGGGGTAGATTCTGTGGGGGTGTGTGGGCCAAACCCTGTGGAAATTCTAGCCCCACTGGTTAGTTCGAGGGATGGGGTGGTGATGGACTAAGCTAGGTGTGACCATGGAGCCTGACATCACTCACAGGTGAAGGAACCGACAACAGTCTGGATTGGTCAGGCAGCAGCACCCAAATGTGCATCCTGAATAGGGTATGGGGTGGGCCGGGCTACAACATTCACCAGCTCATACAAGGCCAATTGGAAGACCAGACTATGCCAGGCACTGGCCTAAAACCCAATGGCATGAATGAGAACTGGGTCTGGGAGTGGATCAAGTGGAAGAATTTGGGAAACTCCCCTGGTGAGTCATAGCTCCTGCTGGTGAACATGTGGTCCAGAACTCTGGGTCAGACAAGATGGGCAAAGTAGATCCAACAGCTGGCCGATGTGTGAATTGGTAATGAAATGGGATGTACCGGGCAGGACTGAGCAAACCTTAGCCCATAAGTAAAATTAGAAACCAGGATGGAGCACAGGTCAAACCGAACTAGGATCTTGCACTTACTGGTCTGCATGAGCCAGGGATGCTAAGCTACAGTGTCTAAGGCAGAGGTCGGGACAGATGAGGGGCTGTGCCAAGCTGAGTCAGAGCAACTGGCATGCGCATGATCTATGGCTGGGAACAGGCCCGGTTGGGGAGCTAAGGGGACACCCTAGCTGGGTTGAGGTTCCCACCAAGGGGTATGTGGGCTGGAACAGGGGCTACATTCTGATCAGGATATGGTTGTAGTTTCCCTTGGCACAAGTGTGGACTGGGATTGGATGCACCAAGCTGGGCCAGACTCCAACACCGTCTGGTGCTCTGGAGGATCAGGGTAGCTGTGGGATGGATTAGGCAAGGTGAGCCTTTCCTACTGAGCCTTGTGTGAGCCATATGTGGGTATGGACGAACCGTGGTTAGGCTGAAACATCCAACAGTAAGAACCAGATTGGGTTGAAAGCCAGTCAGGAAAAACCACTGTTCCTGCTAGGACAGGAGGTGAACTGAGTAGGGCTGGCTCATGGAACCACTGGTATATGCAAAATCTAGCATTGGGGGAGGTTCTGATGGAGGAGCCTGGGCAACTCCTCTGTCAGGACACAGACCCGGCAGATAACCGCAAGAAGTATGATAGGAAACAGCCTTGAACAGGCCATGGAAAGTTTCCCACTGGCATACATTTGACATTGGTCGGGGACAGACTAGGCTGGATCAGCTCACGTCATCCACTGGCGAATCTGAGCACCAGAACAGAGTGTGGGTCAAGCCAGGTTCGGTCACAACAAAAACTAGTGCACAATACGGAATGCTAAGGTGAGGTTACCTGCACCGGATGTGACCTCATCGCCCAACAGCACACATGAGAACCAGGAAGGGAGGGGGCGGGGCCGGCAGGGGGAATATGGGGGTTTCCCTTGCTGGACAGCTACTCCCACTAGAGAGCATGAGCCTGGATGGGGGCAGACCAGACTAGGCAGGGCTACAATACCTGTGTGCCTCATGTGGACTAGACTAGGGAAAAGCCAGGGTGGGCTGATTGTTCCTACTGGTGCAAACAAAAATTAGAGTGGGTGAGGGTTGGTTGGGCTTAGTTGCAACATCAGCTGACAGAGGCTGGCACTGGGGGCTAATTCTGTTAAGTTAAACCACAGAACCACGGGGAGAGTGCATAATCCGGAAGTGGGAGTGGCCTGGGAGGGAAGCAGTGGGCTCCTCCCTCTTGGGTTACCACTCCCACAGGAGGGCATGAAAACTAGGACAGGGACAGGAGTGACTGGACAGAGAGGCACCCAACAACATCTGTGAGGGTTGGATAGTTGAGCTGGTTAGATGGAATTAGGCTTTAGTACTCATTGACATGTATGAGAGCTGAATGGGATGTGGGACAGACTGGACTAGTCTGCCACACATACTGGCAAACCAGGATGGAGGGGGCCTGGTGGGGGTTATTGTGGGTGGCTCCAACTAGGCTTCAGCTTCCACTAGTTTATGTGAGGGCCGAGTGTGTGCTGGGCAGAACCAGGCTGGGACTGCAACACCCACTGGTTCCAGTCAAAGACAGGGCTGGAAACAGAACCAACCCAGCAATTGCAACCACCAGCTGATCCAGCAATTGCAACCACCAGCTGATCAGGGCAATGGACTGTGCTGGGCCCTGTACTTGCTAGTACATACAAGAATCTGGTCTGGGAATACCTCAGACAAAATTTCTTTGGGAATTCCCCCAATCAAAATGCTGGACTCAGAACCCTGACCATGAAAAGACAGAGGACAGAACAAGTGAGTCACTACCCCAGCCATATGCTAGCAGTGAAAAACTGGGCAAATGCAGACTCTGTGATGGACTACATCAAACAGTGGATTCTTCAACAACCTCATCGTGCTTGGAGTGTGAGATTGGCAGCAATTCACAACTGTTGAACTGTCAAAACCATGTGAGCAGGACCCTCAGAGCATGCCCCATATCAGGGACCTGGGGTGGGTGGGAGACCCTTTATCTCTCCTTTTACCACAGATACAGGAAAAAAAAATGTGGAAATAATAGTCTTACCCACTTTCCTGTAGCCCTTGAACCTTTTTGCCCTAAGTAACTATGTAAAGATTGTCAAAAGTATAATTTAAAAAAAATGGGAAAAGTTAAAAAAACAATCTTCAGGAAAATTATTAAATAATGTGATTAATTCTTTCAGACTCTTCTTAAACTTTAACAGAAGTTAACACTATTTAGGCAGGACATGGCATGTTTAAATCAATTTTAATGGGTTTTCGTTACTCTACTTACAATAGCCAGATAATCAATTGGTGGTAAGAACATGGAATGCCATTTCTTACTGGCAACATTCAGCACTATATTCATTCTTTATCATGATGTTATTACTGGAATTTAATGTTGTAAGTTATCAGTATCTTGCTATCAATAGCTCATGGTTAATATATTGATTGAAGTGAAAGTTAAGAACTCATTCAGCAAGGGCAAATATGAAATTATTTATTTATTTTAAATTATTTAAAATGTATTCATTTTATGATACAGTTTCATATGCTACGGGATTACCTCCCCCTTGAATAAAAATACAAAAACACTTATTTCAGGCATAAGAAATACAGGTATTTTAAATTTTTAAACAATTATTTGAAAGGCAAAGTTACAGAAACAGAATGAGACAGAAATGAAGAGGTCTTCCATCTAGTGGTTCACTCCACTCACCTAAATGGCTTTAGTTATTTAGGCTAATTCAGACTGAATCCAGACACCAGGAGCCAGAGCATCTTTCAGAGCTGCTATGTGAGTGGCAGGGGCCCAAAAGCTTGGAGTGTTTTCCACTGCTTTACCAAGTATATTATCAGAGACATGGGTCAGAAGTGGAGCAACAGGGACACCAAACTGTGCCCATATGGGATGCTACAGCACAAGTGGGAGGTTAACTCACTATGCTGCAACACCCACCTGCTTTGTTTTTGAAAACTAAGCCGTTGTTCTTAGGACATCCTTGGCTATCGAGAGAGAGAAAGAGAGAGAGAGTTGTTTTATAGGTAGGTATAGATATCAAAATTCCCTCCAACCTTGATTTGTTGCAAATAAAAGCCTCAGATGATCCAGAATACCATCAAATCCTTAGTTTTTCATATAGTGTAGACGTGTGGGAGATGAGTTAACAGCAGAAAACATTGACCTGGAATGTGGATATACTTAGGTAAGCTAGATGCAGCTTCACACCTGGTGTGGGTCTCTGTTCCCCTGAGGAGCTTCTTCCCTGGCACAGGCAGTTCCAAGAAGGAGATAAACAGCAGAGGGATGTCCCAATACTGCCAAGGCCTAGTGGTCTCCAGGGACAAGATTGGTCCTTGAAAGAACAACGCATTTCTAATCAATGCATGAGTGCAACTTGTATTTTTCCTCACAGCTTGTCCCATCACAGCACTCACTTGAACTCTGAACGGATTGTTACTGCCATAGGAGCTCTGCTTCTGGGTAGCTCCTTATAAATCTGTAAGAATGTCTTGTTTTAGGTGGATATTGGTTACATTTGTTCCTTAGCTAAGAATAGCTTCTATCCCCCATATAATTTTAATAAAAGTGCAAAATTCTCAGTTAAGGGCGAACTGTATGTTTAGTGCTTTTTTTCTTATTGATAAGACTTTAAGTCTTTGAGATTCCACAGAGATTAAATACCATACATTCGGTGGTTTGCCAAATTGCACATTACACTAGATCCTGTGATGAAGTTAAAGCTGTTGGTCCCTAGAAGTCTACACTGCACATTATTTGACAGAGTCAGGCAGTTTTATGAGAGTTCAGAATGAAGGAATTGTAATCTATTTGGGGAAAACCTTAAATCCAATTAAAAGTGTGACTTTTTGTTTTTCCTTTGCCCACCTGTGGCCTTGGGCTTTGCTCCTGACGCTGGTGCCCTGCCCCATGTAACCAGGGTTCTTAATCAAAGTTTCTCCTAGCACTTCCTCCAGTGCTTCATTCATGGTCCTCTCGGTGGGTTTTCGCTGTTGTTTTCCTTTTCACAAGACTTCCCCAAACCTTCGCTATATCCAAGAGATTCCAGTAAAGAACCAAACAGCCTCCGTCATGCAGGGCCTTTCTCATCAGCACATCATTTCAAAAAGAAGAAGCTAGACCCTAAAGGGCAAATAGCATGTTTTCTCAGATATGAGGAAAAGTTCATGCAAAATGCAAAACAAACAGATACATAGTGAATAAGTTTACACGTATGTCCCCACAGATGAACTGTATAATGGAGTCCAGCATACTAGGAAATGAAGATACATTATAGTAGGTATCTCTCCTCCCAGTTAAAAGGACTCACAATGAAACTGTGAAATACGTCTGGACAATACGATACTAGATTTTTTTAAAAAAAAACTTTGTCTATGCCTATAAGCCATGATGCACTTAAACAGAATGTTAAACTTGTAGCTGTTACTGAAGGGTTATACAACTCTAATAACAATGGTGGCTGGAGAGAAATAGGGAGGTAGAAAGGGGGGGAATCTATTTCTGCAAAGCTCTGTCATAGAAAATGATAAAAATAATTTTAACAAGAGAAAAAAAGGAAAAAAAATACATTTCAAGTTAGTGTGTGTTTTCCCATTCCCAACCCTGAAACTAACAAATACCCATTATTCCATAAATATTCATAATTGGATAATAGTTAATCCTGCCTATTACCATGGAAAAACCTGACTATCTAAAGGTACCAGATGACTTTGACGAAAGGCAAAGCCATTTTCATGATATAAATGACATTTTGATGATAAGGTGAGACTGTCACTTCTTCTCATGAGAGATTGGGCTAAGGCATTACACAAATGGTCACCGAACATGGCTCACATCCTAAGGTGCCCTAGAGGACAGGCTGGTGGTCAGGTGTGAAGCGGATTGGTTGCAAGAGGACTGCAGGCACTGTTCCCGTACACAGTGCCCAGTGCCCCCGTGGTGTGCGTCCCAGGGACTGCCCAGGGTACAGCTGCTCTTTGTATTAATACAGGTATCAGGCTGTTGACTTGTCTGTTATTTTTGTAGCCTGATTAGGCCACATTTAATATTAACTTTGCTTGATTCACATTAATATATAAAATTTGCAAATTAAAGTCAACTATGATTTGCAAATTGAAGTTAATTAGGGAGTCCTGATTCAGCGCCTCCTAAAAAGGCCAAAACACTTTGCATAGAAATAGCCTGTTTCGAAGTCACAATTTTCCAATTGCCTTTTGGCAAACAATTACTATTCCTCTAAGCTGTCCTTAGGTTAGAATGAGGAGACATAAACATTTGCCAAGTTGGTGAGGACTCACAAAGTGACATCGCAATCTTCTTTTCCAAAGCTTTTGAGAATGAGCCGCTGCTCTGAGCCCACTGTTGGTCCAGTGAGAAAACTTACAGTGTGAGAGACCGTGAGACTTCTTCAGGGAGACTTGGAGTGTTGAAGATTTAATAAACACATGTAGGTATGTTGAGACCCTCATGCAATCATTTTCTTTTCTTTTTTAATATATACATATATATATATGTCATATATATATATGTATATATATATATATATTAATTCCATTGCATTATGTGACACAGTTTCATAGGCTCTGGGGGTATCATTTTCTTCAGCTCTTCCTTTCTGTGGAATTTCAGATTGCTGAAGAAAAAAAAGAAGGCAAAGTGTAATATGATAATGACATACTTATAATGGGCATAATTTATAAATTAAAATGTAATATATCAAGATTATAACTCGACAACTCAAATAAATAACTAGAATTATGCATCAAAAAGTACTATAATGTAACAAAATGTAACAAAAATGACACAGTTCTTTTGATACACATTGAAACAACAATTGATACCCTCTTTGATTTTCAAAATTTAGGAAAGCTTATCAGAAATACACAATGAGAGATAAAATTAATCATCAGAAATTAAAAATGATCCTGAAAATCAAATTTCATAAATTTATTGTCAGGTAAATAACTGAAGATAGTTTCTCTAGTATCATATATTATCCAGCAAAGAGTTTGCAATGATTTCTTTTTTAAGATTTATTTATTTTTATTACAAAGTCAGATATACAGAGAGGAGGAGAGACAGAGAGGAAGATCTTCCATCCAATGATTCACTCCACAAGTGACCACAACGGCCAGTGTTGTGCTGATCTGAAGCCGGGAAACCAGGAACTTCCTCCAGATCTCCCACAAGGGTGCAGGATCCCAAAGCATTGGGCCATCCTTGACTGCCTTCCCAGGCCACAAGCAGGGAGCTGGATGGAAAGTGGAGCTGCTGGGATTAAAACCAGTGTCTATATGGAATCCCGGAGCGTTCAAGGTGAGGACTTTAGCTGCTAGGCCACCATGCCGGGCCCAATGATTCTTAAATCTGTTTACAGATGGGCGAGGGAGGGGACAGAGAAAGGGACAACAGCCCTGATGATTTGCTGTCCAAATGCTTACAATAAATGCAACGATGCAGGACCGGGCAGTGGCTAAAACAGGGCCAGGAGGCCAGTGCAGGTCTCCCTCGAGGGTGACAGGAACTGCTCCGTGAGTGATCGTTACTACCTTTCAGGGTTATAAGCAGCAGGTAGCTAAAACTGGGGGCAGCAATTAGGAATTGAATTAAGACATCAAACTTAGGTTTTGAAATATGAAATGTGAACAGCTTACTTTCAGGGTGAACACCTGCCCTCTGTCCATACAGAATACGGAAACGTAAGAGTCAACCTTTCCATGAAATTTTCAAGAAAAGGTCAAGAGTAATGAACTAGAGAACTTTCAATATAGATTCAGAAATACTAACCGGAGCAGTAGGAATGGAAATGAAACTAGTGTTGATTAAAATTAACAAGATATTACGATGTAACTGATCTATAAACTAAAAATTAGGTAAAACTTTTAGAAATGAAATTGATCTACAAGGTCACAATCTATCCTAGAACATGCATTGGGAAGGAAATAGCCTTTCATAAAAGCTTGGAAAATAGCTGAAAAATTGGTACTATACAGTAGGCATTTTTCATCTATGGGAAGAAATTTAAATTTCTTAAAAATATTAGAAGTAATGCATGTAAATTAGAGCAGCTGCAATCATAGCAATATGTAAATTTGCTGCTAGCTATTTCAATGGAAATATCTGCAATGAAATGTTCTTAAAATTTTGAAAATAATACTAATATATTTATGATGCTAAAATGTATATTTTTGTGTCTGTATCCTAAAATACATAAATAGTAAAGGTGATTTTTATAATGAGATCAGTGAAGACTCAGCATAGTGTAAGGTAGGGAAATGTGGAGGCATGCGAGGTAGCTGAGTACACATCCCAGCTGACCGTGGATGACTCAGCTTAGGAATCCTTGAACAACCTGAGGAAATGGCAAGTTAAACAGGCAAGTCCGCTCCTCAAGGTGAATTTTAACAGAATTGCTACAGCATACACATTCAATGAAAGTTCAATGGATCAGTAATAACTACATTCAGTGTAAAATTAGTGCTATGCTTGCTTTAAATGTAAAACTGTTAATCTAATACAGGAAAATGTGAAGAAAATTCATTATAGCTTTTTGGTTAAAATGAATTTCTTAGCCTTAAAAGAAAGAGACCCCTTATTCTGGAAGTTTATATCCATGGTGCAAAACACATTGAAATTCAGTTTCTTTCCAAAAATAAATCACACACGTAGCCTGGATTTGTAAGTAATAGACTGTATCTGCAATACATGATACAAAAATGGAAGAAGATGTAAAGCAGAGAAGCATTTCATTGTTATCTGCTTCCCTGAGATCTCGCCCTTAGGGATTCCAGCTTTGACCTGGCCCAGCCCTGGCTGCTGTAGACAGGGGGAAACAGAGACTCCAGATATGCCCTCTGTCTACTTGTCTAGGTATATCTATCTGTGTCTCTTTTCCCTGTCAAAGTAACACTTTTGGATTTATTAAGTGGAAAATCAGACTGGGAGACAGAGAATAAGAGAGAGAGAGAGGATTGCCCATGCATTGGTTCACTCCTCAAATGGCTGCAACAGTCAGGGATGGGCTAGGCTAGGCTGAAGCTCAGAGACACATGTGGCTGGTGGCAGGGGTGCCACCTGCTGCCCAGGCAGGTACATGATGAAGAGCGAGGAACACCAACAGACAACAGGGATGTAAGCCTGCTGTCTGTCACGGGGTGCCGGGATCTTAAGCAGTGACTTCAATTTTTTTGGTAAGATTTATTGTAATTTTTTAAAGATCTATTTACTTTTATTGCAAAGTCAGATGCACATAAATAGAGAGGAGCAGAGACAGAGATGAAGATCTTCTGTCCAATGATTCACTCCCCAAGTGGCCACAATGGCTGGAGCTAAGCCAATCCGAAGCCAGGAGCTGGGAGCTCTTCCGTGTCTCCCACGCAGCTGCAGGGTTCCAAAGCTTTGGGCTTTCCTGGACTGCTTGTCCAGGCCACAAGCAGGGAGCTGGATGGGAAGTGCGGCTGCAGGGATTAGAACTGGTGGCCATATCGTATTCTAGCATGTTCTACATGAAGACTTTAGCCGCTAGGCCACCATGCCAGGCCCTATTTTAATTTTTTTTTTTTTTTATTGGAAAGGTAGATCTACAGAGAGAAGGAGATACAGACAGAAAGTCCACTGATTTACCCCGCCAAGTGGCCACAATGGGTAGAGCTAAGTTAATCTGAAGCCCGGAGCCAGGAACTTCCTCTAGGTCTTCTACATAGGTACAGGGTCCCAAGGCTTTGGGGCAACCTCTGCTGCTTTCCCAGGACACAAGCAGAAAGCTGGATGGGAAGTGGAGCAGCTAAGACACTAACCAGCACCCACATGGGATCCAGGCACTTGCAAGGTGAGGATTTAGCCACTAGGCTATCACTCTGGGACCATAAGCAGTGACTTTAACTCACAGTGCAACAATTTTGGGTCTAAAATAATTATTTAAAAGAGAATGTGTGTGTGTGTGTGTGTGTGTGCAGGTATAAAAGAGAATATATACAAATATATAAAATATAAAATGTGAAACTAATAATAAAGAAAATATATTAAAATAAAATGCATTACATAATTTTCTGATACTAAATACATATAATAATAAAATGAAATCTATTATTTTATTTATATATAATGAAATATAAAATAAAATGTAAATTATAGTAATACATAAACTATACAAAAATAAATCTTAAATCAGAAAATAAGGAAGAAAATAATAGAAAATGTGTACACATAGAAAATTTACCCATGCTTTGTGCACATCAAAACTATTTTGTAAGACTTCTGCCTATTACGTGAAATGCTTTAAATAATTATTGCATTGTTTTAATAATGTATATATAATTCCCAATACACTTTAAGGAGGCTTGTATTAAGTCACTGAAATTTTCAGGAAACTTATCAAAACTTTTCAAGAGAAGAAAATTTCTACCACATTTCAAAAAGCGTTCATGAGCTCCTGGCATAATTGCCTTAGATACCTAACACACCTTAGATTGACAAATGTGGACTGAATTATCAAGCAGCATTTCTGTTTTGGGTTGGGACTTTATGGAAGATACATTTCAAAAAGGTTGGATGAAATAATTGTATTGACTTGAGCTTTTGAGACTTGGAAGAAAAAGAAAAGAAAAAAAAAAAAAAAGGACAACCTGTAGCAGGAGAAGTTTGGGAGAGTTAAAAGTTTTGTTAAATAGTCTAATGAGAATTTCATGTGGAATCCAAAAACTGAGATGTGGGAAGACGTAGTCAGTTGTCATTTCACATCAATCACTGGGCTGACTGACGTGCAACACACAGCTTCAGAGCATGGGCACCTGCAAAGAAGCTTGATCTAATTAGGCAGCCTCCCAAGGCAGCGAGCATCCCCCTCAGAAGCAACATTTGGAGAGAGAAAAATACAAGTTAGTTATGTCTCTGGAATGCACCCAAAAGTTGAGTCTGAACAAGTTTAATCTAATTCCAATGTTGTCCCAGATTTTCTCAGGCTAAATTCACCTCGACAGGGTTTCTAGAATCACTACATATTAAATGTGTAAGCTCCTCTAATCTGTTTTAGCTGAACTTACTCATTTACTGAAAAAGAAAACCGAGACAAAGCAACATTTGTTATTGCAGATCAGCTTGCTGGAGAATTCAAGGTTCCGGGTCCCATCCCGATACCTCTGATGCGCTGTCACTATTGCATTCCCCTAACTAGGAAGAACTGTACTTTCTACCATTGTTCCAATTTGCCTTTAGACTCAACAAGTAGCCAGGACCCCTGCACTGTGGCAAGTGTCATCCTGCTCATCACTCATGTGAGAACACTGTGTGAAGAGAAATAGAGATTGCTGAGTTACAGGCGGTGAGCAAGAAAAAAAGGCGGGTACAAATATGTATCTCCCAATGAGGATTCTCACTTTCGCGGTGAAGACAGAATCACAGATTGGTGAAGACTAAGGTCAAGTGTAAGAATAAACACGAAGATTTTCATCTTTAAATATCCTCATGATCACTTATTGTGTTATAAGTAATTCAATACATTTTGCTTATGACAGAAATCAGATGTCAATTAAGATGGATGTAGACAGGAGGTAGCCGACATTTGGATGGCTTTTACTTTCTCAGTCTGAGAATCACAGTTTTCCTGGGAGAGCAGCTTCTGTTATGGGAAAAACAGTGCAGCGATGGGACCTGTAGCCTGTGAGCAGCACAGGCCATCCCTTCCTCACAACCAAACCCAGAACATGCCTTTTTTTATGACTTAGTATCCATTTTCACACTAGATACTGGATAAATATAATTTTAATTTTTTTATGATGAAGATGATTATTGATGCTCAGAATCTCTCCTTAAAATGTGTCAAACCATGCATTTTTCAAGGGCGTCCAGGAAAATGCTGAACCTTGATTCTTGTTACCCCTACTTTGTCCCTTTTGTCAACCATGAAGGTATAGAACAAAACAAACAAACAAACAAAAACCAAGAGGTAAAAATGGCCCTCCATTTCCCCGGGTCTTGGCTGTAGACCACCCACTCAGGTAACGTGAAGTGTCAGAGGGATTCATGGTGAACTTGTCCATTTATTAGCAACCATGCAGAAGCATATATAAGGCAGGATGGGAGGAAGTAGGTCTTAGGGTAGTTACAATGTTTCTATTGGATATAAGCATCTATTACATATTGCAAGCCTAGCCAATCAGTGCAACTGTGACATACTGCGCCAGGTGACACTGTGTAGCCCACCAAAGCTTATGGAACCCACCCGCATCCTGGAGTTGTTTATTACAAGTCTACCACAAGATGGGTATGGACCAGGGTAGGCAGGGGAGGAGGACAAAATTCCTGGAAGAGGTTGAGGAGAAGGGAAATAACCAGAGGGTCTCACACTTCTTCCCCAGGGCTTGGGTCCATGGTGCTCTCAAGGTGCTGATGCGATATGAGAGGGGTTGCAAAGTTTACGCCAAGACCAAGGGGCATTGTGAGCCTCTAGACCTGCACTGAACTCATTGTCCTGCTGCCTTTGCATGATGTCGAGTAAGCCAAGATCCATTCTGGCACTCCCTTGCTCACACTCCATGCTCAGATTCATTTATCTGATTACTTCATGAAAACAGAAGAAAATATTTGACAAAACATCTTACCGGGGACTCTGAATTTGGGTTCTTTCCTTGCATTTTGTAAACTATACTAGATGCAGTTGGGGAAATGTTACTAACTGATGGTTGTGCTCAACGCTTACCTTTGAGTACCAGTTGTAAGATTTGTGTTGTTGGCATCCAGAGGTCAAGGCGAGCTCTGCACTGATCAGATCTCTGTGGAACCGGAGGCATAAAGCCCATTTGGAGGTGTCTGTGTGGTGGGCAGACACAGCTTTTCCTGGTTGAAGCCTTCCTTCTCCCTTGACACCGAGGCAAGAGGTCAGTTTGGCTGGCACAGTCCTGGTGTTCTGGAGAGTGATAGAATACTCATCCTGAAATGCTTGATTAATCATCCACTCTCTGTCTGCTCCTCTCTCCCTCGGTTTCCGGCTCCAAAACAGGGGTACCCAACGCACTACTTCAAAATTTAGATAGGAAAATTTAGGTCTCTAAATGTAAGGAAAGAAGGCTCTGATTTTCTTTGCCATGTCTGTGTGAGATACTTGCATCTGTCCCATTTCTGGCAGCTCTGTGACAGTTGCATGCGATCATTTCTACCTAAACTGTAAAGTGCAAAGTCCAGGAAGTTAGTGCCTGTGTCTCTAGGACCCACACATGTAAGGAATCCAAGCTGTGTCACAAGGGTTCAGTAGTTTGCTCAATTCCACCAGGCCGACCGCAGCGTCTGCTGCCTTTAGGAATCATGCTGAGGGCAGCAGCACGGCCCAGTGCCCTGTGAGTTCTCCATGCTGGCCTTCCGGCACGTGATGGTATTAGAATGCCGGGCAGTCGCGTTGGTCCTGACTGCGGCGAGTCTGAACAACCCCACGTGTGTGATCTAGACACAGACTTGATTTCTGTTAGATAAATGTCTGTCCCCGTGACCCACATAAAAAACGATTTCCCAAATTATGAATCTTCAGTTATTTCAGTCACATTAACCAAGAAAAGCGTGTCTCCAATGTTCCCGAGGAAAACCTTACATGGCTTAAGCTTCTAATAATACAACGTTTTTGAATCATACCCCCCAAAAAACCTTTATAATAATTCTACTGAGCCCTTTGAAAATGCGAAAGCATGATCCTTACTTGTTTTTAGTTGCTTTCTTAGACTTCTTTTTAATGACTTAAAACATCACTAAACTGTGCAACTTTAAAAGAAAAAAATAACTGAAGATTCAGAAAAGCAAAAACAAGAAAACAAATTGAATTGAATTTTCACCAACTAAAAAAAAAAAAAAACAAACCCACATCTTTGCAACGTGTCTTTTCAGGTCTCCTTTAGAACACGCATACACAATAGCACTTTTTACCATGTAAATATGACTTCAATGGAATACTACGTTTCATGTTTTACTAACCTACTTATCACTTGTCATTAAGTTATCAGAAATTTCAGTTGTTGCTGTTTTTAATTGTTCTAAATCTGCACTTTAAGAAATCAGATTATCTTACCAACATTACACATTTATTTACTCACAAGATTCGGGCAAGTTTGTAATCTTTATTGAATTCAAGGTTTTTTCATATTTATATGAAAACAGATTCGTCCAGGGCTAGTGTGCCTGTGGGCTTGACTTGTGCTCATGCAGCATGACTAGCCACCTGAATTACCAAACCTCCCATTCAGCACCATGAACGTGTTTGTTGGGAAAACCAGTGTCTCATTGTAATTCTTGTTCCATTGATGGGCAGCAGGGTTTATCCAGAAGCTCCCATCAGTGCATGGAATGGACTCAGGGTCCGTCCCTGGTGATGTCCAGGCAACATCCCTTCTCAACCATCATGGGGTATTCTCTCAGAAGCCATGCTAGTGGCCCACACCACCTTCATCACACCCTCCTGTCCAGAACTCTCCTCCTCAACTGCCTCTACCTCTTGCAAGTAATTGCTGGAGATTTGAAAGAACATTTGGATAGAATTATTAATATTTCAGCATTATGCATTCTAGCACATATCACAAACTATAAAATAATTATCAATAATATAGTGCTTAACTCATGTTTTGTCATATCTGATGAATTATGAATTAAGTTATGATTACTTAAAAGTGCCTGTCATGAATCATTAAATTATTTTGATTTTTCAGCAGAACCAAAAGTTTGTATCACTCAGAGGTAATCATTCCAGAAACCGGTAAGAATATAGCTTAATAATATCTAAAATTTCATTAAAATGTGTGTAAAAAGAAGTATTCTCATTTTTATTTGTGTTTCAATTAGCACTGATAGTTACTTTAGTTTTAAACTGTGTTGAAAAATAACATTAACAGGATACAATGACAGCTTTTTAATGATTAGCATATATAAAATAAAGTTAAAATTTTCAATGGTTTTAACCACAAGTAATTATAAACATTTTAAAAATCTGGTAGAATGTGACACATATTTTATAAAATATTTATTTTAAAAACTTCATAGGGTGTTTGATCAACTCATAAGAAAATTTCAATGTTTAAATTATTTCACTATGTTAAAATGTGTTCTATCAAGTATTATTTAAAATAAACAGGATGTTTATAGAAATGTGTTGTTTTTTTAATTTATTCATTAATTACATTGTATTGTGTGACACAGTTTCATAGGTACTGGGATTCTCCCCACTCCTCCCCAAACCCTCCCCCCATGGTGGATTCCTCCACTTTGTTGCATAACCACAGTTCAAGTTCAGCTGAGATTCCCTCATTGCAAGTGTCGGGGAATCTCCGAACTGGCGGAAGAAAACCCGACGCTGAGTGAACGTGTAGGAACTCTTTATTCCACCAGGCAGCATGCAGACAGGAAAGCCATCTTCTCCCTCCTTCTCTCCCCTCTTCAGGACATGTGGGAAGCAACCAATCAACTAAAAGGTCACCCCTGCACGTGGGAAGCGACCAATCAGCTAAAAGGTCACTCCTGCCTGCTGGACACGCAGCCGTTCTCCAATGGGAGAACACTTCCTGAAACTTGTTTACTGCTGCCCTCGCCGGGGCATTGGTCCACAGTGCTGTCCTAGACAGCCCCATAGATCGTTAGGCACGCTCAACAGCAAGCATATACCAAACATAGAGTCCAGCATCTTATTGTCCAGTCAAGTTCAATGGCTTCTTAGGGAGACCCTCTCTGATCTGAAGGCAGAGCCAGCAGAGTATCATCCCAATCAATTAAAAGCTCCAACATACCATCAGCAAAAATTCACATCATTATGAAATTAATTGACATAGTAATGAGTAACCAATATGTTAAAAATAAATTTCAATGTTTAAATTATTTCACTATGTTAAACTGTGTTCTATCAAGTATTATTTAAAATAAACAGGATGTTTATAGAAATGTGTTCATTTTACTCGGTTTAGGACTATTGCTGAAACGTGGTATATTTAAAACTTAAAGTGCATAATACAATATATTGCATGGATTCTGTAGGTCATCCCAAATCACTGGTTTCTAATAACAGCTTATTAAAATAAATCCAGTTAAGAGCACTATGCGAACAACTGTTTTATCAGGAATGATTGAAGAGGTGAGGCCCTCTCTGGCAAACCCAGTCTCCTTCAGGAGGCACGGGTTTGAGGTCTCCTTGAAGGACGCCAACACTCAGGGCCTCGGCATCCAGGGCTTTGTCCTAACAGGTATGGGAGCTCTTGGCTTCTGGGTACTAAGTGGAAGGAGTGGGAGTCTGCATTTCCTCTTCTCAAGGAGGTGGGGTGGGTGTTAAGCCCAGCTAGAAAACGGTGTGGAGCACACATTTCATGTAGGAGTACCTGGATTTGAGTTCAGACACTGCTCAATTCCTACCTCCTGGTATTGCGTGCTCTGGGAGGCAGCACTGAGCTCACAGCTTCGGGCTTCCTTTTATCCCTGCCCACTGCGGTGGAATTTCGGAAAGACAATCATCAGAGAAAGATCCCTGTTAGTGTCTCTGCCTTTCAAATAAATAAAAATAGTTTTACAATTAAAACATAAGAGAAAAAACTGAATACACACAAAAATGGGGAAAATCACATAGAAGATATAACCATTTCTTACTTTCTTTTCTTATTAATTTGCCCAATACATTTTCTTGACTTTAATGTGTGACACATCTCAGATGAGAAAGTTGCAAGAATAACTTCATAATTGCTTGATCTTTGTGAATTCCCCTCTAGTGGAGATTAATATCAAATACATTAAATATTCATGAAATTGATTGTGTTGGATTTTGGGATAAAGACCTAAGGAAAAGTGTTGGGTAGGCAAGGCTGGGCTAAGTTATTCTTCCCAGTATGGAGAGGTCCTGTGTGAACTGGGGCCTCACAAGTTTAACAAGCCAAGAAAAGGTCCATTGCATGAATACACAGTGGCGTGAACACTGTATGTCTGTGGACACACTGCTTGAAGGAGCTGCAAGCACAACCTGCCCTGCGGTGTCACTCACGTGCGTCTTCCCCAGTCCCTGCAGCTCACTGACTGCAAAAGGTTCCAGCTGGTTTTTGTGTCAAGGGTCAGGAGTTCTTGTACTTTTGTTACTGGAGATTTTTTTTTTTAGATTTATTTTCTTTTCTATTGGAAAATCAAATACACAGAGAGGAGGAGAAACCGAAAGGAAGCTATTCTGTCCGCGGATTCACTCCCCAAGTGGCCACAATGGCCAGAGCTGAGTTGACCAGAAACCAGGAGTCTATAGCCGCTTCCTGGTTTCCAACATGGATTTAGGGCCCAAAGGCTTTAGGTGGTCCTCAACTGCTTTCCCAGGCAAGAAAGGAGCTGGAAAGGAATTGGGGCTGCTGTGATTAGAACCGGTGCCCATATGGGATCCTGGCATGTGAAAGGCAAGGACTTGAGCTGCTGGGCTACTGTGCTGGGCCCAGCTGGTGATGTTTTGGAAGCAATGATGTCAAATGCCCAGCCTCCGATTCTTCTGGATTTTCTCCCACCAAAGTGGGAGAGCTGCTGTTCTTATGCCTGCCTAAAGTTTTGTCTTATTCTGGAATATCACTTGCAGAGACATTTAATCTGCTGGAGGCAATTAGAATGTTTGAATCTTCAAAGCCATTTGATACTATTAAGTACAATGATGATGATATGAGAGTTTATTCAGCTGGGCTGCTAGGACCCTTCCAGGGTCTCATGGAATTCATCCTAAAGAAATGCAGGGAGAGCAGATGGGCCAATGATTGTGGCTTTGTGCACTTGGGGTGCTAATGATAGAAAGATCTTTTGACCAAGTCTGATGCCAATGGTGTGAAAGAATAACACAATGTATGATATGTATGTGTGTGCAAGGGAGAGGGACAGAGGAATGGGTTATGGAGAGATAGACACACAGTATATAGATTTCCTTCACTCAGTCCAACATGATGTTCAAATACAAAAGAAAAAATTGAAACACTTAGTTCTTACTCCTTGCCAGCAGCGTTGTTTCAGTTGAAGTTTGTCTGATGGTTTCTTCTTGACAAGACTTGGGTTAGGACATTTGGAAAGTCATAGAGTTGAAGTGCTGTTTTCACCTTGTAATACCATATCTGTGTGTGATCAATGTGATATGTAATTATTGTTGTTGATCTTGATGATCTAGCTAAGGTAATGTCTGTCTTACAGGCAAGAAAATGCACAAAGGCATTGGTGAGATTTGCAGAAGGTAAATTTAGAAGATAAGTTTATGCTGTTGCAAAATTTCTAAAATTCATGCTTAGGTTTTAATGATGAATTCTATCAATGTGTGAAGCAAATTTGTATGTTTGTTTATGACTATCTCCATCTGTATTTATGTATACATTTACTAGCTAATTACAAGTTCAGACTGATTTCTGCACTTTTTTGTGAACTGCTTTTGGTCTTTCCTAATAAGTAAACTTCACTAAATACATTCCTGTGGGCTTATATTGAGCTTGCATAACAATGATGACAGCTGCTACCCGTAAGTTCCAGGTGACCTGGAAGTACTTGCTGGCTTCACTTTCAGAAGACATGCCGAGAATGCTATGGAATGTACGCCGCTGCCCACAGGACATCGGAGAGCTGGGTGATGACATAATCTAGGTGTCATTAGCTTTCCGGATTATCTGATTTTCCTGGTTTTAGGCCTAATTTTCCTGATTTAGTGTATCTGTACAATCAATCATGAATAGAGGAATATATAAACATCGACCTGACATTGTTGAATAGATGGTTTTCCATTGTGATCTGGACAGTTTCAATGTCTCATATTTTGTGAAGGCATTACTAGGTATGTGTGCATTGCTTTTAGTGATGGCTTCAACACTTTCTCCATATCCTAGATTTGATGTCTCTGCCATTTCATATCGGCTGCGCACCCTCTGAGGGTGCATGCACCCTAAAGGGCTTCTGCTGGTTGCATGGTCCTGGTCCAGCAGCACCCACATTTTTATTTCTTGGATTTGGAGTTAGCAAATTTAGGAAATAAAAACACTAAGCATCTGGTTAAATTTGGATTTCACACATGGAGTACATAAAAGAAAGCTGTGTATCTATCATTAAGAATTTGAAATTCAAATGTAGCAGAGTGTCCTGTATTTTATCTGTCAGTCTTGCCTGGGAACGTTTTAGGTGCAGACTCGGAGATCCCACCTCAGGCCTGGTGACTCAGGCTCTGCATTTCAATGAGAATTCCCGCTACTACAGGTGCACCTGTCACAGCGCCTAGAGTCCTCCCGGAATGAAATGCTATTTTCTCTGGGACAGAAACGTGAAGGAGAAACGTCCCAGAGTGGAAGATGGCAGTGAGCAATCCAGGCAGGGCTGCTCTGGAGGAAAGGTGTGACTGTGGGTACCACCCTTTCCTGCAACTCTTCAGTGAGACAGTTCACTGGATTCCCTTCATATCATGCTTAATCAGAGCATTTTCACAAGTAATTGTTGCAGTTCCTGCATGAATAGATATTATGAAGTCATAAAAGGCAGTAACTTAGAAACTTAGTAGAATTCTACTGTCTTTAAAGGGTCCATTCTCTTTCATACACATACATACTATAGATGCATGCACAAATATATACATGATTCAGATAAAGCTATATATATACATGTATATGTATATTTAAATGTGGACAAAACTGTGGAAAGTCCATTCATTTTGTAAACCTAATGTGTTTTTTCATATTAATTCATTTAGTTTATCTTATCAAAAATTTACTAAGTATTCAAGAGGCATAAAGAAATGACAAATGCGTTAGTAGATAAAATCTGATTTGAACAGCACACAAGTTAAGTGTATTGAAACATCGCATAATATATATGATGTCTACGTGTCCATTATCTCACATATTTGTATATATGAATATGGCCAGTCTGATTTTCTGACACACATATGGAACTTGAAATGCAGTTGTCAGGATCCAAAACTTTATGGAGAGTTTTTGGCAGTGTTTTTGCCTTTCTACATTCCAGAGTTGCTTGAGTGTTAATAACCCTCTAAGTGTGCGTAGGTTCTGTTGAAAGGGCTAACATGGAGGGCAGTTTGCAGTTCCAACATTCCTATCCTGTATGACCATTTCTTGTCACTTGACCCAATAAGCATTTGTGCCTTTTCTGCAAAATGGTACCACTTCCTCACTTAAGCTTCCCCAGGTTATTGCTTGGGTCTAGCTGGAAGAGTTAGACCCAGTGTCCTCAGCAGGCTTGGCATTTCTGGGAGAACAACAACTTAGCTACTCCCCAAGGATGGGGTGAAAGTGCTTTGCGGGGAAAGGTTAGTTGACTGCTCAAGGAAGCTGTCCTATGGTTCCAGAGAAATCTCAAGGTGGCATATGCAGCAAGAGCAAAGATGGAGGAAAACAGGGTAGAGCTGCCTCTATAAGGCACTGCTAATCTGGCAGGTCCTCAGACTTGGAGCAGGGCTGGTGGGGTCTGGAGACCTTCAGCAGTAAATGCCTCAGGCGCCAGTTGTGAGTGGTGGCTGCTGGCATTCCCTGCATTGCCTAGTGCCCTTACATGATGCCCCTCTAGGTTCAAGACGGATCTTTAGAGATAGTCTTGTGGGTGCTGTGAGCTTAGCTGCCTTCTTTATGATGACTCCGGTGTGCATCTGTGCCCCCGACACCTACAACACCTCTCAGCACTCTGCCTCTACCAATGTGGTCCAATCAGTTGTTGCTGCTTTCTTTGTTGTAAAAGGAACTGTCCAGGTGACTCGAATCATTTCCTTCTCTTTCAACAGGATAAAAAGATGTGTTCAGAAAATGCCAGCAGGTGAATGTTCTGTTTTTGTCGTGGTCTGCAGCTTCCACTGATGTGACTGTACGAGGGCTGCTGTACGGGGAGGCCCCGGGTCACCTTCCCAGGGCTGAGAAGGACGCAGTGTAGAAGTCTTACCCCATCATGATCTGTCTTCTGTCGGCAGAGCTGAGTCCCTGTGGACGCTTCAGTATGAATCTAAGCTAAAGCTGTGACACTGCTGCCCCACAAGAGAGGTGACTGTAAGCCCGGAAGACGGACCAGTCAGGGAGAGGGGCACATGGAAGGCCTGTGTATCTGGGAGAGTAGCCACCAGCAGCAGTGAGTAGCTTGCAGTCGCTGGCTTGACATGCAGTAAATGGAGTACATTACTTTCCACTGATAGGATGATGTTTAAATGTCTACATCTATGTATGATAACAAATAGCATGTTCAATACTACCTATTTATGTAAATACATGCCGTGCTATTTTGTCCTCCTGAAATAATTGCTTGTCTACTGCTGTTTTTTTCTCTCACTCATTCCTACTTCCATTAATGCTTGCAATCCTCACAGGTTTGGAACATCAGGAAAGATGAGTTTCCAGCTGTACACCTTGTCAAATTTGTCACCTACTTCCTTTCCAGGAAAAACTTAGAAGTATACTATTAATGGGTATTCGTTTGCACTTTATATTGTATTTTTTATTATTTATTTTCTTATTTATTGGAAAGTCAGATATGCAGAGAGGAGGAGAGATAGAGAAGAAGATCTGCCATTTGATGGCTCACTCCCCAAGCAGCCACAAATGCCAGAGCTGCGCCAATCCGAAGCCAGGAGCCAGGAGCCAGGAGCCAGGAGCCAGGAGCCTCTTCTGGGTCTCCCACATGGGTGCAGGGTCCCAAGATCTTGGGCCATCCTTGACTGCTTTCCCAGGCCACAGCAGAGAGCTGGAAGGGAAGAAGAGTCACTAGGACTATAACCAGCTCCCATATGGGGTTCCGGTGTGTGCAAGGTGAGGACTTTAGCTGCTAGGCTACCATGCTGGGTCCACATATTATTTTAAAAATGTGTTTGGGAGGCAGAGAGAGCAGTACAAGGTGCACTTGCTGCGAACCCTCCACGCAGGACGGGCTGGGGTGAAATTGCATTCGTTCATAAGTGTTAAGGTTTCATCAATTTACTTTAGTTTCTTCTATTAACAAATGCAAATTTACCTCATAACATTTCCCTTTTACATATAAACATATCTCTTTAGTGAGAAATCAAAACACATTAAATTATAATGGATGATGCCACTATTATTTCATGTTTGACTTTATTTGGATTCTTACTTTGAATTTAGCTTCAAAGATGTTTTTCCAGGTTATAGAAAAGTATTTCTATGCAAGAATCTAGTGTGTAACACGGTATCTAACAGTCAGGAATGATTTGTGAAATGGTTTTACAGACTTCGGACTTCTTTATGTTTGATGGAAAAATCAGATCTACAGAGAGAAGGAGCTACAGATGGAAAGCCCCTCCACTTGCTGATTGACTCCCCAAGTGGCCTAAAGGGCCAGAGCTGAGCCAATCCAAAGCCAGGAGTCAGGAGTTTCTTCTTGGCCTTACGTGCAGCTACAGGGTCCCGGGGCTTTGGGCCATCCTCGGCTGCTTTCCCAGGCCATAAGCAGGAAGTTAAATGGGAAGTGGAGCAACCAGGATAGGAACCAGCACCCATATGGAATCCCTGGGAATGCATGGTGAAGACTTTAGCCACTAGGCTACCTCACAGGGCCTGAGGTATTCTTTTTAAAAATTTGTTTATTTTTATTGGCAAGCAGATTCGCAGAAAGAAGGAGAAAGATTTTTCATCTGCTGGTTCACACCTCAAATGGCCACAATGGCTGGAGATGAGTTGATCTAAAGCCAAAAGGCAGGAGCTTCTGTGTATCTCGTATGGAAGCAGTGTCCCTAGGTTTTGGGCCATCCTCCACTGTTTTCCCAGGCCATAACCAGGGAGCTGAATGGAAAATGGAGCAACCGGTATATGAACCAGCACCCATATAGGATACTGGCACTTGTAAGGGGAGGATTAACCAGTTGAGCCATCGCACTGGTAACCTGGATACATTCTCAGAATTAAGATTCAAAATATTTTACAAGGTTATAATCATTTCTTAGCAAGCAATTGTTTTGGAAATGCAGGTTGGATAGTGTGTTCAAACATGATCTTTATACTTAGGTTCACAGAGAAGCCTCAGTTAAATGTCTAAACACTTGCTTGAGCAATTTCCTTCCTTTTATACCATATTTTCTGAATAGTTTATTCTTGTGATTTAATGAGTAATTAAAGCTAGCAATCTTAAATATTTTGTCCTCAAGAGTAAATAACTAACTAAAGCTGGCTACCACTAATATGTGGCTCCGACCCGAGCAGACTGTAGTCCCCTGGGGTTATCTGCTTTCCCTAATTTGCAGGAGTCACTGTCTGTTAAGCCACATGCATGTTGCTGATTGGGACCTGGCAGGAAATGTCTGCTAGAGAAAGAACTTGTTGGGTGAATCCAGTCCAGCACAGAGGACAGAGACCACGTCACTTCACTTTACGTCGAATTCAAACTTCATACTTAATAGAATGGTGATCGTCAATGATGGGTGAAGTTAGATAAGCTGGAAGTCGTCTATCAATGAACACAAAATTTTTGTTGGGTAGGAGGAATGCGCATGATGATGATGAATAATGACGATGTGCTGTGAGCGTCAAGACTGCTGAAAGAATAAAAAATATGTTCTCACTACAACGCTGCCACTATGTCAGGTAACAGTCAGCGTAACCATCCTACAATGTGCACTTGCAGCAAAGCAAAACATCAGATTAGACTCTGGAAATACAGACCCTGCTTACTTTTGATAATAAATAAAGGAAAAAATCACACAGATTTCATGTATCAGTCCTAACAAATAAATACAAAAGGTTAAAAATGAACAGGGCATCAACAGACAACAAAGGGAGAAATGATATTGGCTTAATAACAGGTGGAGGAGGTCAGACCTACAAAATCGAAGGGCAGTGAGTAGACCAGGGGCGGCACATGGATGCTGGTCAGTGGTTCTGGGCGTGGCGAGTGTGGTCAGATGGACAATGACCTGGGGTAGGATGGTTGAAGAATGCTCCTCACTGCATCTGCAATCATAGAAAGAAAAAACAGTTTTCAATGATGTGATGCTGAGTTTTGTAAGTTGCACTATGCCTATTCTACACTGGCACAGAAATGACACTGCCAAAATATTTGGTAACAGGAAAATAAGTTCAAAACAAAATCTTAGATGAAAAAGACAATCTCTGATATTCGGTGTTTTTACTTTGACTGTTTTGTTTATCTGGGAGTTTTAAAGTGCCTGTGATAATCATATGCAACTTGGGAAGCAGAAAAAGTTAATGAGTTTTCCTACTAGAAAGAAAAAGTGACAGGAGCTGTGTCCTCATAGTGACTCTGAGCTGCAGGGACGGCTGTCTGCGTGTAGTGGTGGTTCGTTGGCCGAAGGCAGTGAGTGAGACAGCCGAAGAAATAGTAGAGTTGGAGCACAAAGTGCAGCTGTTGATCAGTCCTGGAGGAGCAATTAGTTCCTCTGTTGCAATAGGACAGGAAAGGTAGTTGTAGCAAGCACATACGTTATTCAGAAAAGTGGTTGTTCCTGCTAAGGGATTCTGTTCTTTCTCTTAAGTAAAAGATTGGGGTTGTCTCCTGAGATAAAACAGGAGTTGCATTTTTCTTGTGCTGAGTGCTCTTGGTGCAGCAATAAAGAATTCATGACCAAATCATCTTCATTTCAGAGGAGTCGTCTGTGATGGAGAGATGCCGAAAGGATTCAGGGAAACAGACCTCTGATGCAGCTGCTGCACTTGTTACTGGCATCAGCAAAGTGCGTGAAGCTGGGTTCTACAGGTAGGTACTGCTCACTGTGTGCCCGGCAGCAGCCAGTCGCACTGTGCTGCACACTTCAGAGTGTTAACAGGACAGATACTACAGTAAATATTCCTAGCACAACTTGTAAGAGGACAATTAGGAGAGATCATTGTCAAGGATTGAGTCAAGGCCAGGCACTTCGACAGCACCTGAGTTCAGATCGGCAGGGGAGTCTGACCCTCAGCCATGCCTTCACACACATGTGCATGTGGCTGCAGTCTGTGTTTTGTGAATATAAACACAACGTGTGAGGTTGGTACTTCACTACAGGAGGCTGAGAGTCTGAGATGGGAACACAGCCAGTGTGCACTCCGGGCACAGCTGGTCATGACAGGAGGTCTGTGTTGGAAATGTGGTCCAGAGAGCCGAGGAAGCCAGGGGTCAGCCAGGGCCAGGCTTAGCCTTCCGTGACAAGTGGCCCTGGAGAAGAACTGCCTTCATTTCTTTCAGGGCACAGGCCCAATGGCCCCTGTCTCACTGACCCCACATCTTAAACCCATTGAACTAATGTCTGTGACCTGGTGGACCAAGTGATGCAAACATGGCATTTGCCTCACACATTGTCACATACCTACAGTCATGTGAACATAAAAAAAAAATAGCCTAGCTAGATGCTATGTTTTCTAAATGATTAATTGCTGTGAAGTCTCATTTTTTAAATTTTTTCAGGTAACATGTCTTCAATTTATGTTGCAATCAAAGGTTCAACGCTCCCTCAAATAGAGTTCAACAAATAAACAGCAAAAAGAGCATACACGGACCAGCACAGCGGCATGGCCAGCTGGTGCTCCACCTCTGGCAGCAGCGTCCCACACAGGCTCCAGCGTTGGTCCCGGCTGCTGTGCTTCAGATCCAGCTCCGTGCTAATGGCCTTGCTCAGCAGTGAGGATGGCCCAAGCCCGGGGGCCTTGTATCCTTGTGCGAGTCCAGGAGAAAGCTCCTAGCTCCCAGTTTCGGACCAGTACAACTATGGCTGCTGAGACCATCTGGGGGGGGGGGGTGGTGAACCAGCAGATATGAAAACCTAGTCACTGCCTCTCTTTTTAAAAATCTGCCTTTCAAATAAAAAAGTATTTTTTGTAAGGGGATGATCATATATCTCTCTGTGTTTACCATTCTTTACTTAACTCTTTCAACTAAAATTAATAGATTAAAAAACACAGCAAGAACATAGGAAAGGGCAATAAAAAACAATCTAATAAAATATATCAAATTTGGGCTTTTCACGGTAACCTAGTGGCTAAAGTTCTTAGTTGGCACACGTCAGGATCCCTTATGGGTGCTGCTCCCAATCCCGGCAGCCCTGCCTCCCATCCAGCTCCCTGCTTGTGGCCTGGGAAGGCAGTCAAGCATGGCCCAAGGTCTTGGGACCCTGCACCCACGTGGAAGACCCAGAAGAGGCTCCTGGTTTTGCATTGGTTTTGGATCAGCTTAGCTCCAGCCAATGTGGTCACTTGTGGCGTGAATCATCAGGTGGAAGTTCTTCCTCTCCATCTCTCCTCTCTGTGTATCTGACTTTGCAATAAAAATAAATAAACCTTAAAAAACATCAAAATCACCAATATGCAGTTAACTTCAGTGTAATAACAGACAGTCGAGTTATATATGTATGATGCTTGGATAAATTGTTGGAAGAATTTTGAAATGTGACATCTAACTGTGTGCCTATCATAATGCTTGAACTCTGTTTCTGCAGTTAATGAGGTTATTTTACTCGTAGATTTGTACAGCTTCACTTTGACCACCTTTTCTCAGTTTTATTTCTAGTTTACATATTAATATTTATGTCAAGTAATTTTAATTTGTTCTCAAATCACCTGAGTTTCATTCATTTCTACTTGAATATCGTTTTTCATCTTCTTTTGTGTTTCTTGTTGGTTTTAACTTAAGTACTTTCAAAAGATACTTTCAAATGAATTCTTGTTTTCTTTTTGATGTTTTACTTTTTTTTTTTCTATTCATTTATTCATTAATTACATTGTATTACATGACACAATTTCATAGGTACTGGGATTCTCCTCCCTTCACCCCAAACCCCTCCCCCATGGTGAGTCCCCCCACCTTGATGCATAACCACAGCCCAAGTTCCACCGAGACTCCCTAATTAAAAGCTCACACCATACAGAGTCCAGCGTCCCACTTGTCCAGTCAAGTTCAACAGCCTCCCAGGGAGGCCCTCTCAGGTTTGAGGGAGAGCCAGCAGAGCGTCACCTCGATCAATTAGATCAGCAACAATCCAGGTACGATGAGACTGGTGCAGAGTCCACTGATCGACATAGTCCATCTTAGAGTTTCCCCTTGTCCAGTTTTTCGCTGCAAACATATAGCTGAGGTGGTTGATTGATCTACTCCATCTTCTATCTTTTCTTGGTTAATGTTTTGATTCCTCCATTTTGTTCAGGGGAATCCCCAAAGAAACTTTGAGGTGTTCCCAGTCCAGGCTCCTAAATACACTACTAGTAAGCACAGTGCCCGCCACAGTCCATCACTCCGATCAGCTGGTGGTTGTAATCCCTGGGTTGGTTCTATTCTGAGCCCCGACCTCCATTGGATCCGATGAGTATCGCAGCTCTTCCCGGCTCTGCCCATCACACACTCACCCCTCACCTAAATCAGTGGGAGGTGTGCTGGTTGGGTGCTGCATTCCCTATTGGCACAGGCCATTTCACCTTGGCATTTGGTGTTTTGTACTGTTGTTATCGCAACCAAACCTGGCCAGGCCCCCTCACAGTTCCAGCACTCGGGCTTGCCAGTGGATGACGTGAACCGACTCAGCCTGCTCTGCCCCCAACCTGAGCCAAATGTATGCCAGTGGGTCACTTTCCAAAGCCTCTTCTGGGTTGTTTACCTCCATACTTCCTGCGTTTATTTCTAGGGTCAGTGTCCTGTCAGAGGAACTGTTCAGATTCCTCCATCAGACCCCTTCCTGGTGTCAGCTTTCACGCATACCAGCAGGTCCTTTGGCCAGCACCGCTCTTCAACCCATTCTGGTTCCTGCTGTTGAGAGTTTCAGCCCAGCCAAGGCTCATCCATACCCACATATAGCTCATCTATGGCTCAGTTGGGGTTGAAACCTAGCCGAGTCCGTCCCACATCTACCCTGGTCCTCCAGAGCACCAAACTGTGTTGCGGTCTAACCCAGCATGTTGCGTCAAGTCTGAATACATGTTTGTGCCAAGGGAGTACAACTGTGACCTGACCAGAACTCAGCCCCCTTCCAGTTCCTGCGTCCCTTACTGGTAACCTCCACCCAGCCAAGGCCTCCCCCAGGTTCCCCAACCAGGCCTGTTCTGATGTTTTACTTTTAATCATTTTTCTTTGAAAATCATAGTTATTGACGTATATCATATTTTGGATTTCTCTTGCTGATATCTCCTAATTCTACATACGTATTATAACATGAACATTTTTTGTACTGTTTTTTTCTTAATTGTTCTAATGTCAGTGCACAGGAGTAATGTGACTTCCGATGCGAAAAGAAGCCCAGACAGGTGTGGGTGCCGGCAATCCGGCACTCCCCGCTCTCGGGCGCGAAACGTGCCTTGCTGTGCGTGGGTGTGTCCTTGGAAGCCTCATCGACATTGAGCTGTAAACTGAGAACACAGTTTCATATTCCATCTTTATGTTTTTATGTATCTACATAGACATAATGAAAACTGCGTGTCTCAGGGAAATCTGTTCTGAATGAACGCTCTCCAGAAGTTTCTAGTACTGCTGTTTAACATTAAATCAATCATTGACTTAACATTATTTTTCCCCCGCCTGGTTTCTGGGAGTGGGTATTTCTCCCTCCCAGCTGTAAATCCATTCAGCTTAAAATCCATTCAGACTCTGTCCGTACAGCCTTCCTCTGCCAAGCCCTCGTCTTCGACAATTCTGTGAGGGAACGGGTTTTGTTCTTTGTTATTACCCTGAGTTTGGTATATTAGGAAACTTAGAATTAAGAAAATCAAAAATAGCCTCTGACAACGACCTTTGGTTTGCATATTTTCAGGATAATTTTCTTTTGAGGGTCGACATAAAAATCTCTTACAAAAGTTGCTTGCATCAAATGCTAAAATATAAAATAATTTTAGAGTTCCTTTTTTTTTTCAATTACCAGATTTTGATGCTAACCTTCAATGTCTCTTCCTTGTTTTTGCTGATTTTCCATCTGTCCCAGTAGTGTGCAGCGAGCCTCTGTATGGCAAGAATGTTAGCTTTTGGTATAACGTTCCACGTGTTAAGTTCTGTTAAGAAACGCTGAGACAAAATATCAGAAACATTTTCTAAAAGTATTGATCATGGTTATTTTGAATGCTAAAAGAATCCTATGGGGAATAAGTGATGTCAAATTCGAGGTGTTGGTGCAATAGTACAGTTTGAGAATAGAAGCTTTGTTACAGGTACTACTAGGGATTTAATGAAAATAAATTTAAAGAGGCAGTTTACTCTTAATCAAAACTAGGATGCAGCAAGTGCTAACATTAGTTCTGTGAAACTACAGTTTCCACCTCCTCACAGACTGACTGATGCATATTAGCATTTAATATTTGTGCTTGTGCAGCAAAGCCAAGGTACTAAGTACCACCAATGAATTTGGTCGGTTTGGATAACTTTGTTGTAGCGCTCTTTGCCCAATCTATATTGTAGGGCTTTCTAAATTATACCTCGCCCTGATTAAATTAGACATTTTAAATCCTCCATAAAAACCTTCTAGCCAGTGAGGCTGAATTGTTAATGTTTCAAGAATGAAATGAGCCAATTCAAACAAAAATGCTGGCCACAGCAAGGAGGCACAGTGCTGTGCTACCTACTGAGTCAGCATTATAGAAAGACCACCTCTGAATTTTGTTCAGACTGGCTGAGACGAGCTGTGCCTGTAGCAACCAGGAAATGAGGGCAGATTCTGCAGGAGAGACAAGTTTATCACCAAGTATGGTATGCAATGTAGCGTGAGGGGAGTCACAAAGAACTCAAATTTATGAAATTAAGACATTTAGAATTTGCTATGATGTATTCAAAGAATGAGAGAGAAGGGGGTTGGGAGGAAAGAAGGAGAGAGGGAGATTGCTGTCTATCCAAAGGTTTTCTCCCCAAATGCCTGTAAAAGCAAGTGCTGGGTAAGACCCAAACTAGGGCTCAGGAACTCATTCTAGGCAGGCCATGTCGAGGGCAGGAAAGCAGCTGCTTGACTCCTAACCTGCACATCAGCCTGAAGCCGTGGCCTTTCAGGGGAGCCAGAGCCCGATCACTCTAATGTGAAATGCAGGCATCCTAACTAGTGCATCCAACACCTGCCCAACATGCAATTTTTGTAACTTACAAATGCTTGAAGATGTAGCATTTGAAAAATAGTACAACTTAACACTCATAATGTGATTTCAGTAGCAGTTACCAAACTCCCTAAAGAGATGGCCTAAGCCGAAGAAAATAAGATCATATGGTATTGCAAAGTAAAAAGAAAAATACAGGTGTGGATTTGAAAGAGATTTGCTTTGTTACAGTCTTATTTTTAAACCTCCACAAAGGGATGGTCTTTAGAGAGTTCTAGAACAATATATATAATGAAAATAAAAAAGCATGACTTTCCAAGTTTTAATAATTAATTTATGCATTTTGATTTGGTGAATGGGAGAGGGAGAGAGATAAAGTGAGCGAGTCCTGGTTGATCCACCACAGCCCACAGCCAGAACTGAAGCTGGGAACTCGGACTGGGTGTCCCATGTGAATGGCAGGGTTGCACGCATGTGAACCATCACTGACTGCCCTACAAAGAGTGTGTTGACAAGAGGAAGGAGAATCCTGGTACTCCAGTTTGGGGTGCGGGTGTCCCCAGTGCCTTTAGCTCATCACCTTGCTGTTTGCACGGAAACAACCCCATTTTTCCCATGAAATTTGTGACGTGTCCTCACGTATCAAAGCATAGCATGATGTTATTATTGTAGGGAAGTGGTCAAAATTGCCTTGGAATATATTGATCTGGTGTTACCCATAAGTGTACAAAGCATGTGTGACTATAAAACGTCTCAAATGCAGACAATTTTATTTTTAAGTCAATATTTCTAAATGCATATTTTGGCATTAGGTAGTAGTGTACATATTGCATACATTAAAGCTCATGAATCCTCTGAAATTTGTGCATGGTAATTATTATAATCATTTTTTTATAAAAGAGAAAAAAGTGAGTACGAGGAGAGTTTTATCTAAGTAATTGGACAAATTTAAACAGCCTGTAAATGAAGGCATTAGCAATAGACATGCTTGCTTTTTGAATCTGAATTTTCACTTGGATAATTACTTCCCACACTGTGGGGAAATTAAAGCGTTCAAAGCATGGGCCCAAGATTAGTGTGTAATTTAACAGATTTCACAGATAAATACACACAAATATATGCACACTTTAATTTTTTTCTTTTACTTAGAATTTTGAAATAATGTATTTTAATGTACATCATAATTGGAGGCTTAGTGACTTCTTAAGCAAACAATTCAGCTAATTAAAGCAATAATAAGCAGGAGAATAGGCAGGAAATATAAATAAAAACCAAATGAAAAGGTGTTCAACTTCATTCATACAAAATGTAATTTAAAATAGTTACCAAATAATGCTAGCAGTATGCACTACCAATCAATTTATCAAGCAAAAACTTACAATAAAGTTTGAGCAAAATATAAACCTTGACAAAATTGATACAGGCATTTCTCTTTACTTCTTTTTCTTTCTTTTTTTGGCTCCCACACAAAAGTGGGAAAATCTGGAATTTGTCTTTGTGTGTTTGCTTATTTCACTCAACATGATGTCACTCAGCCATCTTAACGCAAGTGGGAGTCTTTTATTCTTTTCATGGCTGAATAATATTCTATTTTGTGTGTCTTTGCTTAGATATGCCAGGTTTTTTTCAATCCCTAAATCTCATGCTAAGTGGCTTTGTTGATTCCGTATTTTAGTTGTTGTGAATAACACTTCTATAAACATGATCTGCACAGATCTCTTTGATGCAATATGTTCATGTCATTGTGCTTTACGCCTTGCGCTGGGGCTGCTGGAGCGTAGAGCTGGCCTGCTCACAGCCTTTTAAGATGCATCCATACAGTGTCGCACAGTGGCTATATGATTCCTATTCTTTTTTATTTTTTAAGATTTCTTTATCTTTATTGGAAAGTCAGGTACACAGAGGAGGAGAGACAGAGAGGAAGAGCTTCCATCCACTGATTCACTCACTAGGTGGCCACAACAGCCAGAGCTGAGTTGATCCAAAGCCAGAAGCCAGGAACCTCTTCCGGGTGTCCCATGTAGGTGCGGGGTTCCAAGGCTTGGGGTTGTCCTTAACTGCTTTCCCAGGCCACAGGCAAGAAGTCGGATTGGAAGTGGGGCTGCCAGTATTAGAGCCAGTGCCCATATGGAATCCCAGAACATTCAAGATGAGGACTTTAGCCACTAGGCTACTGCACCAGGCCCAAGGTTGTATGATTTCATTTTCAATGAAAATGTGTAATTGTTACACTCTCTACTCCTCCTCGCCTTATGATGCTCCATTTTGCCTGGAGTGGGGTGTTAACTAACTGTGGTTTTCATTTGCAATTCCCAGGCATTTCTCCATGCTTTTTTTGTCTGTTTGTCAATTCCTTGGTTGTGAAGAAGCTTCTTACTCTGAAATCACCCCACTGATTCAATGCTGCTCTGTTCCTGCACTCTGGATATTGTCAAAGAAATCATCTCAGCAGATATTTTGCAGATCCTCCGTTTTCTTGCAATAACTTCAGTGTCTCAAAGCTGAAATACACAACTGTGCTCAATCTTGAGTTGATTTTTGTATATGGTTAGAAGTAAGGATCTAAGTTCTCTCTTTCACATATATACACTCAGATTGACCCACACCATTTACTGAAAAGATGATCTTTTCTCTAATGTGCATTCTGCGTACTTTATAAAAAATCAAATGGCTCTATGTACATGGTTTAATTTCTGAGATCTCTCTTCGTTGATGTATTGGTTTTTATTTAAAAAAAACCATGCTGCTTTAATTACTATAGCTTTGTAGTATGTTTTGGCACAAGATATTTTGATGCCTCCAGATTTATTTATTTTTTATTGCTCAGAAATATTTCTTCTATTCTTGATCTTTTGTGAGTCATATGAATTTTATGTTCTGTTTTTGGAATTCTGTTACAAATTGTGTCCTTATTTTGATTAGGATTATTTCAAATGTACAGATTGATTTAAGTATGATAGACTTTATAGCAAAACTAATTCTTCTGATCCAGAAGCAAGTGGTGTTTCCATTTTTGTGTTCTAGATAACAACTTTCATTAATGTTTTATACTTTTAATTATAGAAATATCGCAATGTGTGGCTGCGTTTAATACCTATATGCTTGAATTATTGCAGTTATAATTAATACTATTTATTTATTGACTTCACTTTATTGAGTTCATTATTATTATGTAAAAACCAGACCATTCTTGTACATTGATTTTGTAACCTATATCTTTACTGACATGATTAATCAGTTCTAACAGTCCTTTTGTGGAATATTTTAGTTTTTACATGTATAACCTCGTATCACCTACAGAAGTGGATCATTTGAGCTCTGCTTTTCTAACTTGATGCCACTCATTCTTGGTATTGCCTCCTTGCTGCTGTTAATATAGTTGATGCTATTTTCGGTAGGATCTTACTGTTCAGAGGTAAACTTCTTTCCACTTCTCCCTCAGACACATGGTATTAGCTGTTCACAATTCTAAGATGTCTTGTTTCTACGTCCAATTTGTAAGCTTTTTTTTTTATCCTGAAGGAATGTTGAATTTTATCAAATGTTTTCTCTGAATCTATAATAGTAATGGGTTTTTCATTGTCCCTCATCCTTTTGATGTAATTTATGATGTTTATACATTTGATAATGCTTAACTCTCATGTTTCTGAGATGAAACTCATTTGAATGAGTGCAAGATCTCATAGGTGCTATTGGCTTGGTTCCCATGTTTCTTGTTCATCAAGGATATTGGTATGTAGTTTTCATTGTGTGCTTGGCTTTGGTTTCTGCATTAGCATGATGCCATCTTGTAAAGACTTTTGGCAAATTCTCAGTGTTTTATAACACTTTGAAAAATATTGGACCACATCGCTTCTCGGCCTTTTGGCTAAGATGAAGTGAAAAATATTGGATTTGGTTCTTCCGTAAAAGCTTTGTAGAACTGAGTAGTAATATCCGTAGGCCCTATATTTATCTTTGCTGGGAAATTTTTAAGTATCATCTAAGTATATATGCTTGTTGTGGGAACATTTATATTCTCCGTATTTTCTTGACTTATTTCTCATGTAATTATCACATAGCACATAGTAGTAGTTTCTCCAGATCCTTTGTGTTTCTGTGATATCTGTTCTAATGTGTTTTAATTTTCACTTTTTAAGGAAATGTGTTCTTTTTCATTTCTTTCAAGACTCAAGAATTATTCATTAGCATGTATTCAAATTTTCTTGTGCTTATAAGTGCTCTATCATTCTCTCGTTTTTTTTTTTTTTTTTTCTTACAAAGTCAAATATACAGAGAGGAGGAGAGACAGAGAGGAAGATCTTCCCTCCAATGATTCACTCCCCAAGTGAGCCGCAACGGCCGGTGCAAGCCAATCCGAAGCCAGGAACCTGGAACTTCTTCCGGGTCTCCCACGCGGGTGCAGGGTCCCAAAGAATTGGGCCGTCTTCAACTGCTTTCCCAGGCCACAAGCAGGGAGCTGGATGGGAAGTGGAGCTGCCAAGATAAGAACCGGCGCCCATATGGGATCCCGGGGCTTTCAAGATGAGGACTTTAGCCCCCGCCGCCGGGCCCTATCATTCTCTCGTTTTAGTCTTTTGGAATTTGATAAGATATAGAGTATTAGTTTAGTCTTCTTGAATTTGCTGAGACTTGCTGAGTGGCCTAATACATGAGAAGAGTATGCACTGTGTGGTTGTTGGGTGAAATATGTTCTATTAATGTTTATTTAAGTCCATTTTCTCAATTATATGGTTCAAATATGATATATATATATTAGATTTTCTATCATTATAATTGAGGATTGATACCAATGTGGTGTTGAAATACCCCACATACTATTTAACTGAAGTCTGTTACTTTAGATCTAGTGGTATTTGCTTATATAACTAGGTGGTATTCTAGTGGGTGCAATAGAAGATTATTATACATGATTATTATATCATATATGTGATTATTATAATATTGGTATATCATCTTGCTGAATTGGTTCTTATATCAATACACAATGCCCTGTGTATCTCTCTTTACATTTTCCAATTTAAAATCTGTTTTAAAAACTCTAAATATAATGGCATGGCCATTTCTCCTTGTTTTGCTTTCTATTACCATGGTATAAATTTTTCTGTATCTTAACTTTCAGTCTATACATATCTTTCCTTTTGAAGTAAATTTATTGTAGAATGCCTGTATTGAGTTTTTTTTTTTTAATTTGGTCAGCCCACCTATGTTTTATTAATGAGGAGATTTACTTCCTTTGCATTCAAAGTTAATATTGGTAGATTAAAACCTACTGTTTTTTGATTAGTTTCTGGTTGCATTTGCTCTTTCATGAATGTAATAGTGTTGTCTGTTTTGTGATGTTTGTTCCTAACACAGTACTTCATTTAGAATGTCTTACAAGGCAGATTTGTTAGTAATGATTTCTCTCTGTTTTGTTTGTATTGAAAATGCTTTATTTCTGCTTCATCACCATTGGATAGTTTTGTTCATTTTAAGACTCTTGGTTGTGAGGTGTTTTCTCCTTGATAGACCTAGAATGCTTCATTCTACTCTCTTCTGATCTGTTGGTTTGTGTTGTTAATCCCGTTGGTTTTCCTTTGTTTATACTAGATGGCTTTCTCCTACTGCCTTTCTGATTCTCTCCTTGCCCCTAATTATTGATGATTTTACTACAACATGACTTCACACATTTTCTTTTAATTGATTTTGCTTGGGTTCTCTTAAACTTCCAATTTGTAGATGTTCATATCTATCACACTAGTGAAATAATGTTTAAAAAAACAGAAATTATTAGCTACCTATTAAAGAAGAAGGAAAATATGCATTATTCCAAGCAGAAATAATTCCATAATAAAAAATAAAAATTTCAGAAGAAAACATAAGAACCAAGGATTTCTACAGTGTGCTGTGGACAATTTCAGTGTTGCATTCAACCAAAAACTATTACAAATTCAAGAATATAGGAGTGAAAGATGCCCATCCAGTCATTGGATTAGACTCTGGGAAGGTTGTGACGCAGGGTTAATGCATTAACACTAAGTAGACAAATCCGGATTCTTAACAGTGAAATGTAGAGAAATTGGCAATAACTGAAGCCAATCCAGTACACAGATTTAGTAGTAAATTAAAAATATAACAAAACATTGTTACCAAATTTCAATATGTGTTAGTGGAAATTGCTCAATCCAAATTATAAAAAGAGGTAAGCACATGTGTGTAATTATGTTTTTGTATGAAACATGTAACCTCATATACGTGTAAAACAATATAGAAAGTGTAGTTGTATTGAATTCTGGGAAAAAAATATATGGAAAAATAACAATTTAAAGACTCAGGAAACGTAATGGAAGCAAAGCCAACACACACGTCGAAGGTAAACATGAAAAGAGAATCTTTCAGTAAATCAGACGAGCATGCTGAATTGGTGCAAGAAAGCCTTGATGATAAGCAAAATGATAGACATGTCAGCAAAACTTGCGGAAGTAGTGAAGGAGAAATGCACATGGAGTCCTGTTCTCTCTTAAACTTGTGATGCAGGACTTGGTCCTTCATTAATTAATTGTTCCTTTATTCATGTGGCTGTCAGACTGAGAAAAATAGAAAGCAGGAGAGAGAGAGAAAGAGAGAGAGAGAGAGAGAGAGAGAGAGAGAGAGAGAGAGAGAGAGAGAGATGTTGAAAGATTTTCCAGTCATTGATTCATTCTCTGAGTGGCTGAAATGGCCACACCTGCCCATGCAAATGACAGGAATCCTGAAGCTTCTTGTAAGTCACCCATGTGGTGGCACAGACACAAGCATTTGAGCTATCTTTTGCTTTTCCTTCCTGCTCATTTGCAGGCAGCCTGATCAGAAGTGGAGGGGATTGGACTGTAAGAATGCTAATATTTCAATCATAATCTCAATCTATCTATCTATCTATCTATCTATCTATATATATATATATATAACTTATTATATACATTAATTTCTTTTTCCTTCTTTTGTCAGGTAGTTTCATATGCTTGTTAGTTTGTTTGATTGCTGTGTAATTGTTTAAAAAGTGTAACTTTGTATTAATTAGAAACACAGATACAATAGCCTTGTCCATCCGTTGACACCTGTTCTGATTCTTACTGTTTTGTGTTACAGTCCAGCCCTGCCTGGTCCATCCCCAGACCCAGTTGTTATATGGCTCAGTGGGTGCCGAGACCTAGCCAAGCCTTTCCTACATCTCCTCTGACACCCGTGAGCACCAGAGGGTGCTGGAGCCTAGCCCAATGTGGCACAACGCATACTCAGTCTATATGCATGCTGAGGGATATTGCAGCCGTGTCCAGCCCAGTTTGCTACCCCCCATTCTGGCTCTCATGCTCAGTGAAAACTGCAGCCTACCTGGGGCTTCCCCATATCTCCTTGACCAGGCCCACTGAAAGGCACAGATCTTGCACATTCTGTGGTTACTTCTAAAAAGCCACAGATTTTGAGCATATCAGTGATTATTCAGGTAGTGGCATAGCCCATTATCTGTCTTGATCTTAGCCATCAGATGCGTCAGTCTGGCTGGACTTGGCTCATTCTCAGTCTCAACTCCTGCTTGTAATTACTACAGCCTGGCCCTGCCCGGTCTATCCCCATTCCAGGCTTTACTACAACTGGAAGGCTTGATAGCCTAGCCTAGCCTAGCATGTCTTGCATTCTATTCTGGCTCCTGCAAATGCCAGTGTGCTTTGGTTCAATGTCGCCAGCCTGGCCCAACCCCACCCCTTAGAGCCAACCCACATACCTGCAGGTAGATGAAGTGGCCCTGTCCATCCTGGACAATACCCAGCCAACTCATGTGCTCACCAGTGGGAGCTACAGCCCACCAGTGTAAGTCCCCAGGTCCTCCACCAGGCCTACCCCAGACAGAGACCTCCAATGGATGTTAGGCCCTTACCTGATACAGTCTTGTCTGCCCCACCCACTGTAGGTCTTTGTGATTGCTGGTGGATGTTGCTGTTCAGTCAGACCCATGCCCAATTCTTGGGTATGCCTGTGGGTGCTATAGCCTGGATCGATCAGCCCAGCCTGTTCCAAACCCCAGTACCCATGAGTGTTGTTGAGTTCCATAGTCATGCCTAGCTCAGCATATTATCATTCCCAACCCTTTGCACAAACCATGTAGTATAGCAGTCCCACATAGGTGAGCCCACAAATTCCCCACAGGATCTGCCTGAGACCCAGTTATTCAGTATGCTGGTTAGTGTCATAACCCAGCCTAAGATGGTCTACACCCTGCCCCAACACTAACTGGTGGGAACAGTGATCAAGACCTGCCAGGCAAGACTCCAAATATGGCTTTTGTGTGCTCCAGTATGTTGTGGTTGATACCAACAATCCTAACTTAGGTCTCCTTTGTGGGAAGGTGCATGGTCTGATGCAGAAATGTTCTCCAGTGTCCCTCCTCCAAATCACCAGTTCTAAGCCCTCTCATTTACCTGCAACTGTAGTAGCCTGGTTGGTGGAAGTCCCATAGAAATCATTTCTCACCTGTCACATTTTTCCACGGCATTCCTCCCTCTCACACACATTCCCAGACCTCTTTTTTGAGCAATCCACAGCCTTCCATGCCCATTAGTGTGAAGAGCCTCAAATCCAGTCCTCCAGTGGTGTGTCACACAGGCACAGAGTTTTGTCTGCCTAATCAGGGCCTTTGTACGCTTGTACGCTTGTACGCTTGTATGTGTCCCCAGGACCCACCTCCAGGTATGCCAGCATCTGTCCCTTATGTGTGTGTGTGTGTTTGTGTTTGTGTATACAATCATGCTGTCACACTGGTATAGTTAACACACCAATTTGGAATTAACCAGGCCCAGGATTCCCACCAAATTTTAGCTACTTTACTCCTAACTGTGTAACACTTGCCTAGGTAAAATGCAATCTAGGCAGTTGCCTAGAGGTTGGGAAGTTGCTTTTTGCACGTGATGAGAGCTACGGTTCTAATTTCACTCTTTTGCATATGTGAATTCTGTTTTGCCATTTTCTGAAGAGATTTTCTTTACTAGATATTCTAAGCAGTTTCATGAAAATCAGTTAAGTGTACATTTTTGTATAGATTCTGGGCTGTCCATTCTGTTTCACTAATGAATTTATAAGCCTGGTGTGAGTATTATAGATCTGTGATATGCTTTGTGTGAGTACCATGCTGTGTTAATTACTATGCATTTATAAGCCTTGTGTGAGTATCATGCTGTGTTAATTACTGTGTATTTATAAGCCTTGTGTAGGTTCCTTGCTGCATTAAATACTATATCTTTGTTAAATGCTTTCGGTGAACACTGTTGGAATAAATCCAACAGGATAACTGTGATAGCAGAGGCCTGTGGGTTCCTGTTGATCTCAGGAATGTGCAAGGTAAACTTGTAACTACTATGCTGTATTGATTACTATAGCTTTGTGATATGCTTTTGAGACCAGTATTCTGGTGCCTCCAGCCTGACCTTTCTCATTCAGGATTGCTTTTGTTACTCTGGGTCTTTTGAACTTTAATCTGTTGTGCCAAGTTAAGGGCAGAAAGGGGAAGAAATGGAGCTTTCAGATGGTGATAATAATCTTCAATGTCAAGATGAAGACAATGCTATCAGAACTGTCACACTTTATACTGCACTAGTTTATAGTGCACAATCATACTTCAACAGTGTAATTCACAACCCATAGGTAATTCCAGATGAACATCTTCATTGCCTTTAATTTCTAAGACTTATGCAAAGGTAAATATTCCAGAGTGAGCAACCACTCAGGATAAGTTTCTGCTTTTTTGATTTCCATTTTATATTAGTACTGAAATAAACAAGATAATACAAATTTCTGTCATTTAATTACACTCTCTAGCATCATAGTAATTATTTGTTCTCTGAAAAGCGTCTAGCAATAGCTTCTGATAATGGTAAATGAAATGAATTCCTACTGAGTGTTCAGATATTTTAAAGTGGGATTTTCTTTTAATCTTCAACTTTATGCTCCATGTGGGAATCACGAATTTGGCTTGTTGTCAAGTTATAAGTTTTACGATGAATTTATAATTTTGCTTTGTGTGGACTTTTTGGCCTTTTGTCTCTTTCTTTTTCTGTCTTTGTATTTCTCTTCCATAAAGGAAACTTTATCTTCTACTAAATTAATAGAACTGATCTCTTAAAGGTCACTTGGATGTCAATGTCTGACTTCTTACAAATAGGGTTGAAAGCACTAGATTCATTCAATCACGGTTTGTTTTAATCTAAGTGTAGTTTTGTCTCACAGGGTCTTTGCTACTCTGCTTTTAGCTACATCGTCGGCTGTGGGTAACCAGTTACAAGCTTCTTGTTCAGACTGAGTCTCTGGATCTCATGACAGAACAATGATTTGCCTTATGCAGAAGTGGACGTTATACCTTAGATACATTTACAGATTAGTCTGACGGTCTCAGAGATGAGGATGCCATTCTTAGACAACTGGGCCCTGCAGACGCCGAGGAAAGGGGCGGAGCCCCTAGTGCACTGTCTCACTTCCATTGACGGGGACTGACAGGAGAGTTACCGATGTACCTCCAACACGTTGCTTCTTTTTGGTGCAGGAGTGTCGATCTCAAGTATTCTCACCACACACACACACACCAAAAAATAAAAAGAGAAAAACAAAAAAAAGAAAAATGCTAACTATCCAAGGTGGTAGATATGTTAATTACCTTGATTGTGGTAATCATTTCTCAGTGTACGGGTATATCAAAACATCAAACCATGCACCTTAAATATCTATAATTTCCTTGTCAATTATATCTCAATGAAACTGAAAAGATGCTAATGAGGAACAAGTACACAAGGTCAAAATCATCCTCCTTTTCAGGGCGTGAGCTGAAACTCTGCTGCGTGTTCTGAACTGGATGGTGGGGTTCTTGTGCCCAATGCTGCGAGGCTACAGATGAGCAAACGGAGGCCTGGCTACTTTCAATAACCAGCAGAGGTGCACTGGAAGTCACGGCAGAGACTCGGGCTCTCCACACCTGCACTTCAGGCGGACTCTTTTTATTATGCTTGTTTTTCAATTGCTTATTTATTGTTTACAGTTTTGAGGAGTTCTTCCCTACCCCTCCATTCCTCCTTCCCCATCATGTTTCCCTAGTATTCCCTGAGATTTAGTTAGCATAGTCCCTTATCGGCAGATACAAGTTTAACTTGCTGCTATTTAAGTGCATTATGACATGATAGGTAGAGTTATAAAATCCAGCATCACGCTGTACGGGTATAGTTACATGTTTGACCATGGGAGTCCTACATTTATTCAGCAGTACTGATGGGTCCTGTAAGGTAACTTCACTTCCTGGTGTGTCGGTCAGTGATGAATTACTAATGCCACACACAAGATGATTGTCAGTGACGATGGTACCCATTTACGGGCTGCAGTGTGATATTCCAATACATGCATCTCACATGTAACCTGCATTCCGCTCTTTGAGACACTATGTCATTGGAGCTTTGGAGACCAGAAAGGAGAAACCCTGCATATTGATCAACTACATACTAGGTTGCTGTGTACTCCAGACACCTCACTGTGCTGTAACACTAGGGATGTGTTCCTTCTCTCTGTCTCTGATTTCAGACCCACTATCCAAACTCCCTCTATCTTCACCTACCATTTCCAGTGTGAGATGTCATTATTTTGATTTCATATGGAAGTTTTCATTATTCCTATTCATTTAAAGTTTCATATTAAGGAAGAAAACATGCAGCATTTGTCTTTCTATACCTTGCTTATTTTACTTGCTTAATTTCCTCTAGTATTATCAATTTTATTGCAATTTTATATTGCTGGATAGTAGTTTTTTTTTCAATTTGAAAGTAAAAGTTACAGGGGGAGAAAAGGAGACAGTGAGAGATCATCTATCTTGCTTACTCTCCTAATGGATGCAACAGCTGGGGCTGCTCAGGCAGAGTTCAGAAGCTGGAACTCTATCTGCATCTCTCATGTTGAGTGCCAGGGCTCTACTAACTTTCAGCTGCATTAGCAGTTGGTTTTGTCTACACACCAGGTTTGCCATATGTGTTAATCTGATAATGGACACTTCGGTCTATTTCATATCTTGGCTATTGCTATAGGGCCTCTATACACATGATGGAGTAGGCATGAGTTTGGTATCATGACATCATATCTGATCAATGTATGACCAGCAGTAAGATTGCTAGCTGTTCCAGCTCGAGTTGGGTTTTTTTGAGACTCTATATATTGTTCTCATAGTGTCTGTGCTAAGTCACACCTCCAGGAGCAATATTCGGGACTTCCTCTTTCTCCACTTCCTTGTCAGATTTGCTGCTCTCTGATTTTTTACTAACATTCTAACATGAATGAGACATTATCTCATTGTGACTTTGACTTTTCATTTTCTAGCATTATTTACAAAAAGATATGTTTTTAGAAACTTATTTAAAAGGTAGAGTTACAGAGTGAGGAGAGACGCAGAGAGAGACAAAGATCCTCTGTCTGCTAGTTAACTACTTAGATGCTGCCACAGCCAGGGCTGAGCCAGCTCAAGTTTGGAGCCAGGAGCCTCACCCAGGTCTTCCACATTGGTGCAGGAAAAAGCACTTGGACCATGTTTTGCTGCATTCATAGGAAGATTATCAAGGAGTTTGACTGGAAGTTCAGCAATTAGAGTTCAGTTAGAGTCAATGCGGATGCCATAGTTGCAGGCAAAGACTTAACCTGTTGCACTGCAACTTTGACCCAGTTTCCAATTCAAGGATGCAGCTTCTTAAAACACGTTTACCCAACGTTTTGCTAGATGTTCTGGAGGCTACAGCAACACTGGGGTCACTGTGTGGTTGAGAAAATGGTCAACTAATGTGAGGTTGAGGTAAGGCTGACATAATAGAGGAAAGACCCATAAGCTGTATCAAGAAGGAGGGGGAGGCAGGGAAGAAGATGAAGAGAGAGAGAAGGAGGAAAAAGGAGAGCAGGGAAGGGGGCTTGGGGAGAGAAGGGGAGGAAGAAGAAGAGAAGGACAGGATGAAGAAGAGAAGGGGAGGATGAAGAAGAGAAGGGGAGGAAGAAGAAGAGAAGGAGGAAGAACAGAGGGGAGGGAGGGAGGAAGATGGTAGGGAGAGAGGGAGACGGATGGGAAAATGAGAGAGGGAGAGGAAGAGTTGGAGCAAGAGGGAGAGGATGAGAGGGAGAGAGCAGGAGAGAGGGGATGGAAAGAGAGGAGGGCAAAGAAAGCAGGAAGAGAATGAGAGGGAAGGAGACAGAGAGTGAAGGGAAGGGAGAGTAGGCCAGCAGAGGGGGAGAGTAACACCAGGGATGGAATCAGAAGAGACGCGACATCAAGACCTTGAGGATTCTTACATTTAATGACATTTTTACGTCAGTGTTTGGTCCTTTGTTTGTCCTCATAACCGTAGTGTCCCCTGTGTGTTGGACCACTGCTTCACCTACAGTGGATGAAATATCACTGACAATGGTTTTCTTCAATGACAAGTGATGTTCATTGCATTTGCTCCTATTTGATTTGCACAAATCAAATGGTTATGTTTGACAATGGCGAAGTGAGATATCAAATACCTGACAGAATGATATGTTAGATATTTGTTAATAATAAATGATAGTCCTTGTAATAAACTCTGGTCAACTGTTCCTTGGCTTCATGTCATTTTACGAAAATCATATTACTTAAGAAGAAGCATCCCTTACATATGAGAAGAAAACTTTTTATGTGAAAACAGGCCAAGACAAAAGTAGCACCAATTGCAAAAATATTTAATGAATACTCTCTGAGTAGAAAATTCCCATTAAGGGCAGCAGTTGACTGAAACCAAGTGAATTCCAAATGTCAAATTTCAAGGGACAGAATGCAGAATAAACTGGAAATTCAGAAATAACATAATGAGTAAGTAACTACAAATACATCTTTTGCTGTTTCAGGGTTTTTTTCTTTAATAATGAAAGAACCAATTCAAGTGACAAAGTCTTGCTAGCACTTCAATCTGGCAAAGATAGCCATGCAAATCAGAATCAAGTAATCAATGGACAGAGGAAAGGGTAGTGGATTTGACTTTATTTGGGAACATTTTTCCTCTCAGAAATTAGCACAAATCTGGCTTGGACTATTTTCTTCTTTGCTTCACTGTGAAGGATGAAAGATGTGCATTGCACAAGATCCATTTGTGGAGGACAAGAAGCAGAGAGGGTACTGACGGATCCCTGCATCACGGCTCACTAGCTTTCTTTGTTAACCTCAAAGCGTCATGTTTCAGACACATGAAGAACGCCAGCACCTTTGAAAACAAACTGTCACATATCTCTCCACCATTGGAAAATGGTTAGTCATCGACTTGTTAAGTGCTATGGGAAGCGGAAAATAGAAAAATGAACAAAGAATGAGAGGCAGTTAAGTTAGCTGTGCAGCCAGATGAGCCATGTCTCCTCCAGTGAGCAAGGCCAGCCCGCTGCTGTGCTGTCTTGTCTAGTACTCTGCGTCCCCCCATTGAGTTCATTATCATCCCGTTACTCCTTAGACATATTGGAAATACATCAATGATCATTTAAAAATGGCTGTGATTATGTTGATCTGTTACTTTTCATTTTGTTTATATGTGTTGGGGTTAACCATATTTTAATGAGCAGGATGCCAACAAAATGAAAGCTTTATAGCTCAAGATTTCATTCTTTGTCATCATTTAATAAATATTTTCATATAAACACCATATAAAATCTCTGGGGTCACTAATAAAATATAAATCTCAAATAAGTAATTAGTTAATTTCTTTAATATCACTGCTTTTTCACTTTTGAAATACTATGGATCTATATTTATAAAAGTATACAGATCTGATAGGCTTGGCGTGGTAGCTTAACTGCTAAAGTCCTTCCCTTGAATGTGCCGGGATCCTATATGGTGCTGGTTCTAATCCCGGTGGCCCCGCTTCCCATCCAGCTCCATGCTTTTGGCCTGGGAAAGCAGTCAGGATGGCCCAAACACTGGGACACTGCACCCACATGGGAAACCCAGAAAAAGATCCTGGCTTTGGATCAGTGTAGCCCTAGGCATTGTGGTCACTTGATGGTTAGTCATCGACTTGAATCATCAGACAGAAGATCTTCCTCTCGGTCTTTTATCCTCTCTGTATATCTGACTTTCTAATAAAAACAAAATAAATCTTAAAAAAAAAAAAATATATATATATATATATACACATTTGTTAGTTGCCAGTATAGCTTAATTTGCATTTATTTTGTCTGTCCTTTTGTTTTTCCTTATTGGTTTTGTTGTATCATATTGCACTTAACAATGGATTTTAGGTGGCTGTCATTAACAAAAAACAGGAAAGAAAAATATTAACTATTAAATTTTTTGCCATTTTTTCATTGAGCTTAAGCTACTTTGATTCAGCACTGAGTGAACTCAGGACCCCTTGCAGGTGGCATCAGGAAAACAGTGGGAGATCTTGGGCATGACTGAGCCCAATCCAGTTCTCAGCTGTGAATGTACGGAACGAATCCCCCAGAGAAATCAAGAAACAACTGCATCACAGCTGACGGGCTATCTGTGACATGTCTTGTGTTTACTTGTTTACTCAGCTAATAAAGAGATTCCCACAGGTAGATGTGGCAACTGAGAGAAACAGATGCAATAGAGGATGACTGGGAAATGATTGCAATGTTTTAGCAATGGCTGAGAACTTGAGCTTAGGACTCATCTTCAGCCATCTAAATGCCTAACGAAGTGCTCCATCAACCAAAGGGCTTGTCAGCAACAGAAACTAACCTGTTCGCTGTGGGAACCCAAGTCCAAGAGCAGCACAGCAGGAGAGTCGGGTTCTATGGGGACAAAATTCTGGACCACGAGGGGCAGTTCTCTCAGTGTCTTCATGTGGCAGAGAGTGAGAGAGGCCCTAGGGCTCCTTCTAATCGCCATTCATCCACCAAGGGCCCCACCTAGTATAAATGCCACACTAGATTAGAATTTTGACATATAAATTAGACTCACTGTATGAGTCTAATGAAGTGCCTGAAACAAGGTGTTTATGAAGGAAGAGAAAATGGGTTATTTAATCCCCAGTCTAGGAGTATGGAAATCAAGATGGCTTGATACATGCTTTGGTGAATCTCCATAGTTTATGATGTTGCATCACCCACAGGAAGAATCGTGTAGCAAGAAAACAGGATGGGGAAACAGTGGTGGGCTGGACTCAGATTCCTAGCAACCTCACCGAAAGAGCTACCTCCCAGTATCATGGGCCCCTGCCCTTCAGGCTTCTTCAAAGTCGCATGGAGGGATCCACTGCTTCATATTAGATCACGTGGTAGCAATTCTTGACTCAGGGTTTTCAGGAATGCGTCCATAAACCTTTTCTCTGAGCCATAGTAAGAGGAAAGCAACACTCAGTTGCCATTTAGGTGTAAAAAGACTAAAGATACTCTTCTGAATGATTCGCGTACACAAGAAATCCCCTCCCCTAATTCCCCAGGGAAATGCAACAACTCCTGCCGCTCAAGCCAGGGCTTTAAGACCCTTTAGCAAGGACACTGAGCAGTGTCTTTAGCCTGGCCAGGACAGTGTTCAGGAGACACGAGTCTTTCTCTGGGAAACCAAGTGACGATGTGTTTGAGAGGATCAAACACTCAGATCTGATAGACTCAGCCAATCTGCCTGAAAAAGCATTTATAATCTGATCCAGAGAGTTAAAAGAAATGTAAAGGCTTAAGGACATCTGAACTATCAAATCAATTTTATGGGTGTGATATGGTAATCAGCAAAGGCTTCGAAGCATATAAATCCAGCACATTAGAGTAAAACAGAACAAAAATATGACAGCAATGAGGAGAAAGTCACAGGCTCCAATTTCTGACCTTAAAGAACGTGTTTCTGTGTTTATATGGAGAATGGTGAGCTTTAAATTGCTAAGGCATTTGTGCTTTCCTTGAATATGCTTTAAAAAGACATAAAAATATACTACTTTGTCAATATATATCCTTTTTAGTTACTATATTTTTATTATTACATTCTTATAAATATTTTACATTGAAATGACAAAGTATGAGTAAATATGACCTTTTAAATGTTTCATTTTGCAATATTTAAGATTAAAAAATTGTAAGGGTCATTGTTAGAGAATTTTCCACTCAATAATGTCCAGAAATTAATATAATAATGTCTCATTTCACACGAATGGGCTTTGAAAGTGTTGCCATACCCTGTAAAAATAGTGTGATATGAAGAAAGTGTGGGAGACAGAGCTAGAGCCGATGAGATTTCTACTTGTCTGAAAATTACATGAATCGAACAATTCATTAGCCACATTTGGATTCTCAAGTGAAAACTAACCGATACAAAGTGAAACTGCAATTGAGTTTTGCATTGCATTAATGTCTTTCAAGGACGTCACGCCCCCGGATCCCGAGCCTGCAACTACACTTGCAACAGCATGGACTGGGTATTTCCGTCATTGTTTGGTGTCCTGCAGGTGTGCTGGGTTACACACTTGAGGATGACGCATGTGTGCACACATAACGTGAACATAGCCTGGGGCTGGTAAGCTTGAACGAGAGTGCACCGAAGATTAAAGCAGAGGTGCACCACACGCGTGGCCTCTGGGTGCACCACTTACACCCAGCGAGGGGGTTCCCAACCCATCCCTTTCTTTGTTAGAATCCTACAGCCCAAGGCGTAGGTTTGAATATTTGTAATACATCTTAATCATCATTCATACTGATAGGCCTCAAGTTCGTTCAACAAAATGAATAATTTCTTTGGTTTATTATTAACTAATTTTCCATGATTGAATTTTGTCTTGTGTTAAGTTTGGGAAAATGTATTGCAATTTGACCCAAATTGCAGTCCTCTATTTCTACAACAACTTTAAAACTTTGTGTGAACTATCATGAAAGTTAGTTATTTCTTAATATTCAGCAAAGGAACGTCTCATTTTGAAAGAAATAAATTTAATTAATGTATTAAGCACATTGAATGATTAGAATGAAAATATTTTTAAGTATGAGAGATGCAAATCCAGTTTTTAGATTATCTCATTTGAATAATCTGACATACTTTGACAATAGAAAACACAGAAAATTGATACAGAAGAAAAGCAACCTATGGCATACTATATAGTAAAACTAGTACTGACTTGATGTGAATGATCTCCATCAGGGGTTGATGGAGGTTACTAAGGCCAGTATTTATTTCGAATGAAAAAATAAATCTTATTTTTGTTTCTTTTTTTTCTTCATTGAGCCAAACGTTAATACATGGTTTACAGCAAAAACACTGAAAGTAAATTGCAGTCATATTTTAATATTTTCCAGTAACGAAGTGGTTTTCAAGAGTGATCACAATTTCTTTTATCACAGTTACATAAAGGCATACAGCCGATCTAGGGAATGAGACAAGGGAATGAACACGGCAGTTTGGCGGAAACATCCTTTGGTCTTTCTGTTCTTCCTTCTCCCCTTCTTGCATGTCTCATTTTAGGCAGGGCATCTTTTCCCACACTTCGTTTTAGCGCTCCAGTGTGGAAGAAGCAGGCATGGACTCCATTACAAGGAAAGCACAATTTTTCACAGCTGATGCAATGGCCTCCGGGTGGTGCACATTAACCAGCACTGTGAGAATGGATAGGAGCTTCAGGTGCCAGTTGATAAAAATCAGAGAAAGGATAGCCATTTTAGAGCATATCAGATGAGATCTTCATCTGAGCCTTGACTGTCTTCCCTAAGGTGGAACAGTGCTATGAGCAGGAAGTCCTCTTCCCAGCAGCACACATCAGGGTGGGCTTCTCCGTGTGTGTGTGTGGAGCCGTATCCTCTGCTAGGGTGAGGAAGATCCCACTGTGTGTGGGTTTGTGTGTTGGCTTGTTGGCAGTGAACAGGGTGGGTCTGTAGGCAGTTTGCCAAACACAGAAATAAGCTTGGCTTTTGAAAGTGAGTGCCAGGGTCCAGTGCAGTGTTCTAGAAGCTAAAGTCCTTGCTTTGAACATTCCAGAATCCCATATTGTAGCCAGTTCTCATCCCAGTGGGCCCTTTTCCCTTTCAACTCCTTGCTTGTGGCCTGGGAAAGCAGTTGAGGATGACTCAGAGCCTTGGGACCCTGTACCCATGTGAGAGACCCAGAAGATGCTCCTGGCTCCTGGTTTCAGATCAGCACAGTTCTTGTCATTGTGGCCGCTTGGGCATTGAGTCTCTGTCTCTCCTCCTCTCTGTGCATCTGACTTTCCAATAAAAATAAAACAAATCTTTAAAACTAAAGGAAATGAGTGCCAGAATCCCCGTCTTGCTATTAACACCAGCCTCTCTACAGTAACAATATGTTTTCACACCTAACGGTGCTGGGAGATGAATCCACTTTTGGAATATTTGAGGCAACAAATTCTTAGATCTATCTGGTTTGCTAAAAGCCAGACTTGAACTTTTGGTCAGGTGTAAGAATACTCAGAGGATGCTGACAATCTCATTTGAGCGGAGTGGTAGCAGAGGGGCAGCGCCTACGGGACTGGGACAAAGCAAATGTAAGAACTTCTGTGACAACTCACACACTGTGCTTTGGCCTACCCTATACCTTCATGGGAAACCCAGCTCCATTAATCTGCTACAGAGAGAGGGCAACAAAACAGGTCTGGGCTCAGGTGCCTGGGGGAAACAGATGTTATGCTACTATCTGCTCAGATGTGCCCTAGACGACTGGGTAAACAGGAAACACTTTTCCTTGAAGGCTCCTGTGTTTTTTCTTTTTTTTTTTATCGTTGTACAGACAGAAAAAGAATAAACAAACAAACAAACTAACTAAAATGGTTCTGATGGATGCATTTCCAACTTACCAGCAACAGTGAACACTAAGACCTTCTGCTTAAAGGCAGGATTAAAGATAATGACTGGAGAGGCTTGAAACAGATGGATATAGATGCACTCTGAAATTAACACAGAGATCATGGTGAGCACGCTGTCCCATTATTTCTGGAACTTTCCCAATTTTAGTAGTGAACTCTAACATTTTAAGAAACCCCTTTTTCCCAAACACATTTGGGCAGCTGGTCACCTACCAGAAGGTGAGGACATTTTGTACCACTGGAGTAGTCTTAGGAAGGCTACCCTCACAGAGGATACTATTATAAGACAGGTGTCCCTGATAGTCTGACCGCTGGCAGCGCACTCCACTGCACATGCCAGAGCTGAGCCATGGCCGCATACACAGAGCGGCCTGTGGACAAGGGCACAGTAACCACGCTGCACTGGTCCAGCTGCTGTCACGGACAGGACATTGCATCCCAGGGAAGGAATCAGCATTCAACGACCAGTAATGCTGAGGAGTGTTTGAAGGGGCACAGCCTCGGTGAGTGTGGGCTGCTTCCAGTATTGTACTGGCTTTCTCTCCCTGCAATAACCAATGCTTCTCAACTTGTACTTGTTTTCTCATTCTGCCAGCATGAGTCCTCAGGTGTTTACAGATACCTTAATCCTGTCGTGGTTGCATGAGCACCGTGGTGTGTACTCTCTGAACAAAAGCACCCACAAGAGACATACAATGGCATCCTGTAAGTCTGGGTTCAGCAACTGCCCTCAATGGCCTGATGCTTGAGGCTCTTTCTTCTGAAATTTGAACATAACCCTGGGTAGGACCTACGAGACTGCAAGGGATTACTTTGCTGGCCTGTTAGTGGGGGAAGTATGGAGGGTGATGGCCTGGCACACAGCAGTTACTGTCCAGGATCAGCAGGTGCTGGCAGATGAGGCCATTCTGGGAGTGGCACAGGGCAGTGAGTGGGGACTGCAAGGCTTTGACCCTGCAGGACCTGCCTGTGCTGGGTTCTCCAGTCTTCCTCACAAATCCGCATGGATCGTTTCTCTCCTGCTTAATTTAGCCAGAGTCAGCTTGATTTGTTGGCACAGTTGATTGTGACTGTGCAGAGGGAGGGGCTCCTTGCATCTGCACGGCCAGGGCTGGCCTAGGATGGCAGCACTTCTACAAAAAAGAAAGTAAATTATTGCTCCTTCCCTTAGCCTTCTTTGTAAAGGCAGAACTATCTTTTCAAGTCTAGGAGTGCTCCATTTTCAAGTCAACTGTAGCATGATCCCCAGCAGAGTTTGCACAATGCCTGAAGTGGCAGATTTCCCAGATCAGTGTCATTCCTGAGACAGATCCTGAGCCTGGCCCTGGGATTCCTGCCTCCATGCTTCTCCAACATTCTCTGCAAGATGCTAATGTGGAGTGTCTGGTACAACGTGAGTGAGAAGATCCAGGTTACAAAATGTGGATCTGCATAGCAGACATTAAAATGGGAATGGTGCCTGGACTTCAAGCTTGGGTCATCGAGGTTTGGGATGACACTCGAGCACGTAGTTTGAAGTGTTGAGTGTTAGAGGTAATGTGGGTTATTTTCTTGACCTCTTAGTTGCTGCTGTGTTCACTTGGCGATAATCCCCGATTACCCTGTTTGCAGCATGTCCCACTTGTCTCCCACCAGCAAAAGGGTTGTGGCCCCAGTCACCAGCAAAGCTGCGCTCCATGGGTTCCTTGCAGTTCTTCATGCAGGCAGCACTAAATGTTATCCCACACAGCTGTCAATGAACTTATAATCCTTTCCCTAAAGTCTGTAAATTGTTTTCGCTCAAGTTTTTTGTAAAAAGGAAATTCAGTAGGCAAGGATTTGCTGCTTAGTGCGAAAGGAGGAAAGCCATAAATAAACGGTTTGGCTCCAGGAGGCCATCATTTGGTGCATTGTCTTTCTCGTGACAATATCTAACCGCTTCTTCTTTACACCTTATCATTTTCTTTTCGTTTTTAAGATTTAAGAATTTGTATTGGAATGTCAGATATACAGAGAGGAGGAGAGACAGAGAGGAAGGTCTTCTGTCCATTGATTCACTCCCCAAGTGGCCGCAATGGCTGGAGTTGAGCCAATAAAGCCAGGGGCCAGGAGTCAGGAGCCTCTTCTGCACATCCAACGTGGGTGCAGGGTCCCAAGGCTTTGAGCCATCATTGACTGCTTTCCCAGTCCACAAGCAGGGAGCTGCATGCACAGTGGGGCTGCTGGTTATAGCTGGCGCCCATATGGGATCCCGGTGCATGCAAGGCAAGGACTTTAGCCGCTCGGTTACCATGCTAGGCTCAATATTTTCTTTTAAAAAGTGGCCCATCAGTTTTTAAAATGCTTACTGTTCTAATAATTTAAAAAACTACTTTTCTATGTGTGATTTAAATTTTTTAGACTCTCATGTAAGCTCTCTGGTGCTATAATTTATCAACATCTAATAGGTATTACATCAGGAGAATTCTGAGCTCACAATGTCTACTTTGGATTGAATTGCTATGATATTTTCAGGTTTTTTTTTCCAACTGTGTAGCTGTGCATTGCAGCCTTAACTGTTTCTCCTTGTAGGAAAAAAATTGTCTTCATCACCTACTGAGGAGTGAGCTCTAGCTTGTTATGGTCGTTTGGATGGTACACCTGAAGGTTGCACTGCCGGTTCCAGCCAGTCACGGTGATCCTCTCCACTCCTCACAAGCTTATCTGGGTGCATGCCTGCCGAGCTGACCTGATTTCCCAGCTTCTCTGTGCAGTTACATGATGATGTGGTCACCTAGCAAAGACAAGATTTCTAAGTAGTGGATTAAAGCTGGAAAGTTCTTCAGCCACTAGGTTCACACTCTGTTCTCACTGCTTCTTCTGGAATGTGAACAAAAGCGTGAGGCCAGGAATTCAGCATGAGAGCTGTGCACTGCAGGCCGTGGCTGGATATGAGAGCAGTAGTTATGCTCTAGGGATGGTTGGTGAGGTGGAGGGCGCTTAAAAAGATCTCATTGCAATTTCCACAGGATCCCTAGAAAGTCTATTTCTACAATCTACTTATATGGATGAACAAAAGTTTCTTGTTATATCTAAATCTCTTATGTGATTTTCACTCATACATAGCTGAACCCTAGATTATAATTAGAGTCGCTCCCTGCCTTTTTCCTGTGTCAGTGAGCCAATGAAAAGCCTGACTGTTGTGTGAGACTGCTCAGTACTTCACGCTGTCCTGTAACACTTGGTGCACGTGGCCCTCAAGCTCCACCACACTGCCTTCTGTGTGTGTCCTCAATAGCGTGGCTCTAACATCTTCCCAGACAGCTCGCGGATCAAACAGGCATCACATCTTCACGTTTGAAGTTCTCCAACTTAAAGATCCAGGGTAATTTTAGCTGTTCCAGTGCCCTGTTCTACTGCAGTCACAGACCTCTTGAAATTCTCCACATCTCATTCACTGTCTGATGGTAGAAAGCCATCTTCCTGACCAATGGCAGTGGACTCCAAGTGAGAGGCATACAGTTGTTTTCTCTCGTTTTCACCACATCATCGTTTTGGACAGAAAAGCCGCTTTGATCTTTATCACTAGGTGCTCATATCAAAAATAGGAGGGCGTGAAGGCACATCTGCCCCCCTTATCTTTATAAGCAGCTCTGTGACCACACACAGCTCTAACAGGTGGTGAGAGCTCTGTGTTGCAACCCTCACTGTCCTCTTTCCCTCGCAAGCATTCTCCATCACCTCACCTCTTTCCTTCAGGGCAAGCTTTATCACTGAGTGTTGGAAAACTGTTACATGGATTCAAAGGCACATTGGTTGCTTTTGGTAACAGTATGCCTTTGTTTCTAGCGTGGCAGCCATTCTCAGAATGGTATGCCTGCCAATGTGATGTTTTGTTTAGGAGCAACTTGACTGCTTGGGCTTGTATGATTAGTCACAGCGGTGGGTAACGCACAGCATCAGATGTGTACCATTGTGTCAGAAGAGGGTCATCTGGTACAACACACCTGTCATGAAAACAGAAGGTAACTATCAAGAGATGAATGTACAGCAATCACATACCGCATGGGGACAGGACCCAAGCTCAATCCAAGGACCCCAACACAGGTTTTTCCTCTGCTATAAACTCTTGGCTCGTTCCACACAGATGAAGGAAGAATTTCAAGAGGGTGACCCTGTCTTAACAAGTGATTCCTCCTTCCTGACCTTCACATATTGTGTTAGAAAAGACTCACGTGAAGTTGGACAGTCCTGGATCTAAAGACCTCCCTCTTATATTGTTTCCTGACTTATTTCACGCCAATTCAGAGGGAAATTAAAAGAGTGTAGGCCTGTTAACGAGGGATTCCTCCTACCTTATCCTTCAGTTGACTTGAATATCATTTATTAAATCTACTTTATATTCTGAGACTGACTTTATGAATTTATTTAAAATTTTTTATAAATGAATTTCACTGGACAGTACTTAAGACGGAAGTGAATTCTGCAGCAAAAGAACCTTCATGTGCTGATACATAACAGCTCTAACACTAAGGGGAAATTCAGTGTCTCTGAACACTGAGAGCAATCAGAAGATTTGTGACTCTCCTTTAGGAAGGAAATGCATCTTTAGAGTTTTGGGGACAGGGCAATCAAAGAGAAAGGAAAACTTCCATGAGACTATTGTCGTTAAATAAACAGACGAAGGCAGTTCTGGCCTCTTGTGAGAGTGTCAGGGGGCCCTTTCAGCCTGGCAGTCAGCAGAGGCTCTGTGGTGGTTGTGTGGTCAGGCAGAGAGCAGGGCAGGTCCTGGCCTTTCCTCTCCTCTGTCTGTTTCCATGGGCTAATCCTCCTGAGTGAATGTGAACCGTTGTGACTGCCACTGAGTCCATTAGATGGGCGTGGCATCTGTCACTCACTCATATCATTTGTCACACTTACATACCCTGTGAATGAAACAATGTCTTTGTACTTTGAAGGGAAAAACGCATGGTCTTCAGGAAGGCACCTGTGCAATGTTGTGTTTTCATGTTGGAAATAAACAACCTCTCACCGTCCACTGCATGAAAGTGAGGGTATGTATACAGAAAGCTGAATCAGTGTGTTGTCATTCTGCAAATTTACGTGACTCTCGGAAATCCTCTTTGAAGCTTCTTCCTCCATCATTGGCAGGAGACCATGGCAAGTGAGATATGTGTTCTAGTTGCTTTAGGATGCTGAAACACCAGGTTCTGTCTCAGCCATTTCAAAAATCCTACACATCAGTGACCTGGCCACCAGCAAACCTACACTGAAACCACACTGTAATGAATTTTTTCTCACTTTTTCTCCCTTTACGTTTTCTCACTTCTCACTCATCAGTTATTTTTGGTTGGACATTAGTCCTCTCTGGTTACATATATATATATATATATATATATATATATATATATATATATATAGAGAGAGAGAGAGAGAGAGAGAGAGAGAGAGAGAGAGAGAAGGACAGAGTGAGGAAAACTCTTTATGTTTCCATTGGAGGATTAATTTTGTAAAGTTTAGATCTCTCCTGTGTAATGCCTTTTCTTAATTAATGCTCCTTCTGCAGACCTGACTGCCTCTGTCTTGAACCTTGGCCCTCCCACGTGAACCTCTGTGTCTGGCAGACTTTTCACTTCAGCCTCAACTTTCAGATGTCCCTCAAGTCCAGCTTGTCTCTCTCAGTTCCTGCTCACTGCTCACAACCCTCCAAACTGTCTTCTGGCATCAGTATCTTCTTGGACTCCTGTAAAGTCATTTGTGGCTTCATTGGGCCCTCTAAGAAAGTCCAGGAGAACTTTCCCACATCATCACCCATAAGCCAATCACACTTGTGAGAGATCTGCAAACTAATCACACCTGAAATATCCAATTTTCTTTGAAAGGCAACTGTCTTAGAGTTATATTTGGGCCATTATGCCTTGGACATTTCTTTGGAGGGCATTGTTCTGTCTACCATGGTACCTCTAAAAAGCAGCCCAGTAACAACTGAGTGTTGACCAGCTCTGATTATCTGCTCTTCTGTTTCCCAAATGTACCGGTCTCGATGTCCCGATCACAAACCAGAAGTCACAAAGCACTTGTCCTGTTCTGTTCAGGAGCTGTGATGAACACTGAGGACTTCCTTTAGGAATGTGACTGAAACAGAGGCTGAAGGAACCTTATGTGGCACAGCTACTGAAAGGAAGTCTCCAGTTCTCAATACCAGCTGAATGAAACTTTCACATATGGGATCTGACACTCTCAAGCATAAAAGATCAAACACATGGATGCTTTCTCTAAGACATTCCTATGACTCCAACCTGTCTCTGTTTTTTGAGAAGTCAAGAAAAGCATTGATGTAGATAAGATGTCTTGGAATGAACTGTTGATACGATGCAAGCTTCACTAATAGCACTCCAGGAGAAAAGCAAATGAGTGCTTCTCCCTTCACCTAGAGTCAATGGAGCTCTTCCATGTGTCCTCTCTGGTGTTGGGATCACAGTGCGTGGGGTCAGTAATAAATGGGTCGGATTCCAGCCACTTGATACTTCATTGAGCTTTTCCTGCTCATCCAGTGTGTGCGTGGGTGAACTGTGTGGAAGTATGTCCTGTGGAATAAGGATGAGATCTTGTCCAAGAGTGCAAGCTTGATGAACTTATGTGGTATCCAGTTTCCAAAAGATTGATTTGAGAAAACTTTGACATACAGAACACATCTTTGGCCTCAACAGTACGCTGCCAATTCAGGGTTGTGTGTTTCTCTCTCTCTCTCTGTATTTGAGAGAGAGACTAATCTTTAAGGAACTAATGAAAATACTCATGTAATTATTGTATTGTAAATGGAGACTCTCTTTTCTATTGCAATTAACACATTTCTGTTACTAATAGGATTAGGAAACCTATATAGCACCTATAGAAATAAAAATGTAAAAGCATTATCTAATAGATCAAGCAGAATGGTATTTAGATAAGCTACCTAATTTCATAAAGCATGTAAGTCTCTTTCCTTCTGTATCATTGCATTTCTCACAATGTAAGCCTTTGAGCTGTGATGGTAAAAACAAGAACTCTTTCACATACCAGGTTAAGGAAACACGAGAGAGTCAATCACTTGATGAAATCAATTGCTGAACTCCACAAGTGTTAGGACTGGAATTAATTTGTAATGTGCTCATAGACAGACTTTGAGATACATTACTTATTACTGCAAGGGTTTCTATTATATTTTCATCTCATAGACATACAGCAGAAGCTTAACCTTTATGATCAGGTTAAATCAAGCATCAAGCTCAGCAGAAGAGAGAATCAGAATGGAAAACCACCTCTCTCACACTACAGGCTTTTATTTTTTCAACACAAACAGGGCAGAAAAAGAAGTTGACTGAAAACTGCAAAACCACACTGGCATTAGCTGTGCATTTTTTGTTCGTTTGATTTCCAACTCAATAGAATTGCATCCATGTGAAAAGCCAGGATCTTGGAACACATGGAATGATTGCTGTAATTTTCCCTTAATGAGTTTCTCAAATGCTTACATTGGCGAACTTTCCTGTGAGCATTTGTTTTAATTGGGAGTGCAGTGAATCCATTAGTATTAGAAAACTCGAGATGGAAGCATTGTTTTTAGTGTGCCTTTTCTTTCTTTTTTTTTTTTTTTTGTATTTTCCATTTGTGATGTGCAGTGTAACAGACACAATAAGTAGCATAAAATGGCTCATTTTTACTTCATAGCCCAGTATTCACATTTGTGTTCCAGCACTGGCCCTGCCTTATGTAACACAATGTCGCTGCCATACAACATGGCATAAATCTAACTGTGCATTACATAGGGCTATACTACAACAATACTACACAACACCTAATAATCCCGTTAATGGTAATAGGTTCAGCATGTTTATCTTAATATAATAAATTATATTAAAATCTAACCATATGACATAAAAATAGTATGTAACAGCAACAGTTGTATTAGTTTAACATAACTGAATAGTTGATAGTTTTCTTTTTAATCTTAGCTTTTAAATTTTGATACTTTCACATCACAAAAACAAAGCATCTTTCATAACTTAATATTTGTAGAAGTGTAAATGTTTCATGAGATCTAACACTGGAGAAGCCATAACAGACAGGATGGCATGGCAACATCACTCCTGGCTGTAGGGTGCTAAGGAAACAGGATCCAAGGGTTTGCCATTGCCCCATACTCTGAGTGTGTGCATTAGGAGATGCAAGCCAGCGTAGCTTGTACACAAACTGTAGCCTACTTTGCAGTACATCAGGCAGCCGTGTTAGGCAATCCTGGCCCATCTCTGGGTCACTGCCCTAATAAGGTAAAGATCCAGGGCAGCCCCGACCCTCGAATGACTTCCTACTTGGCTTCATCCTAGATTGGTCAAAGCTGGGTGCTCTCACCGCACTGTAGTCCCGTGAAACTCTTGTGGCTATGAATGCTGCCTGATTCATGAATCATTCTTGATCATGCAAACGATGATAAGTACAATTTGCCTGAATTTTTTATTTAACAGCATCTCAGAGAAATGAGTGTACAATCCATGAAAAGACAGATTTGAAAATGATGCTGAGCAATTTAGGCCCCAAACCTGAAACAATCTGAGTATGTGTGTGTATGCATACATATTAAAGTAAGTGATAAAATAATAACATACTGTTGTAGGGTATAGTATGGATGGATGATGCAGGAAATACCTAGACTGAAGAAAGGAAGACATCAAAGACTGAAGACTGGTTGTTCGATGCAGGGAAACTCGAAGAATAGGCAACATTCATCTGACATGAAGAAAATCAGAACAAGAGTCTTTTTTTGTTTTTCATTTCTTCAGCAACACATTGGTTATTCACTAGCAGATTATTTAACTTTGTGTTATTTTCCATGTTTTCACCCTGTTGTTGATTTTGTTTTATGGCTTTTCATTCAAGTGGATGCATAGTAACCGTGCAATATGGAGTATCACATCCACATGTGGAGATACAATGCAGTAAGCAGCTCTGCTTAAAATCAGAGATGAACTCCAACTCTGTGCCATTGTCTGTACCTACAATGTCAGGATACACTAACATAGCAGAATGATGGACTTAGGACTGATTATGCAGACTTTACTATTGTAATAATATAGGGAACATCGGTCGGGGAAGCAGGAAAGGGAAATTCCAGAGCCTATGGAACTGTATCATAAAGTAGTAAAATAAATAAATCTGATAATAAAAATGAAAAAGAGTCTTTTGGGGAGAAGATCATGGTTTAGACACATACGCAACAGAGATTTTTGCAAGCAAGTCTTTGCAATCACTAACACTGGAAGCCAGGCAGTCACAATAACCATCACCAATGCATGATGCTCAGGAAAAGAGCAGCAGCACGTGGGAATTAAGGATGACATTGTTCAATGTCATTTGAAGCTAGTAGTCGACCTGGCTGAAGAAAGATTGCTTCTGAAGCCACTTCTTGTGTTCGTAACCTATTGACATTGTTCGTGCAATCTTCTCGTCTACATTGCAAGTGGGTTCCACTCTTCTGTGATCGGGGCCATGGAGAAGTGCTGAGGTCCCTGGCACGTGGCTGTATTTGATCTGTTGCCCATCTGTCCTTTTTGGCTTTGAACTTTTGAATTCACACACCAGATCCTCCTCCCCACTCCCACCATCCAGTGCCAGGTTCAACCTGACACATCACTAATCCTGGTATTAACCTATATTTATTAATTGGATAAACTCATGAATCAGTGCACTACATATTAATTCATGTCTTTTTATAATTAATGAATTAATCAATATTAAAAATTTTGAACATAGGGAATAATGCTGGTTAAGAGATAAAAACGTGAACAAATGGGAGGTGGATGTTAGTGGTGGGCTATAGGCACAGACCTGGAGAAGGTAGGTTTTTACAGGTTCACAGAGCAGCAGCCGGCCTGTACCTGACCATCTAATGTAATACCCAGTCCCTGCTCATGGCTGTGGATGGGGACAGGGAGACTGGGAGAAATTCAGGGTCTATGGAGTCTAGCTGAAATTTGTCCAGCAAATGGGGTGAGGTTGCATCTATCCTAAAAACTGAGACCTTGAGCAACCAGCAAGCTCCATTCTCACATCACATTTCACTTAGAGAAAGACTTAAACAGTACATGAACAATTTCAAGATTACAAGTACACAGTGTCAAACCTACAGTGTGGGCCCTGTGTCTTGCTCAAGCAACATCGCTGGTGTCCTCATGAGGATGGATGCTGGGGTATGCCTGGCCTAATTTTCAGTGGGACAACCTGCTGAAATGCATGGAAATGCATTCCCGTACCTTGTGCTGCAGAGACCTCTGTGACGTCACCAAAAGGCTCTACAGGGCATGATCCACCTACCAGAGGAAACTGTGGGGAGAGACATTCCTGGGCTTCCCCAGCAAGAGCACTCCTTTGGTTTGATCTTGTGGTGGAGCACAGCCAGCCTGGGTCATCTGTGTCCTCTTGGAACCTCCTCTACCTTCGAATGTTTGTAGGATCTAATTAAGGGGTGAAAAACTTAAATTGGACTGAGTCAGAACTTTGTACCTGTTCGGAAAAGTCGGCCTAAGTTAGCAGAGAGGGAGAAGCTCAGGAGACATTCTTGAGGCTCCTCGCTGCCTTGTGCAGTGTGACAGGCGTGGGTGAGGCACTGCCTCCTGCTTGTCTGTGAGTCGCAGGGTCTGCACCTCCAGCTGAGTGCACTGCAGCATGAATAATCACATTGGGCACCAGGCAGTTTTCAGACACACCCAGATCTCACTATGAATTTGGGTGAAGATGGGATATTATGGCAATGAAAACGGAAGAGCCTGTCGAAACGAACAAACATCAGCAGGTAAAGCAGGACTTGTCGCCTCAAAGCTCATGCAGGTGTCTAAGCTTGAAGCGCAGTGTTAGCGGCTGATGGATTAAGGGTGGACACTTGGTGACATCATGGAAGATGAGCCTGGTGGGAGGAGCGGGTCACTGTGTGCATGCCCTCAGAGCGAGTTTCTCCCAAGAGGACTGATCTGATCAGGTTCAGCTTAGTGGCACTCTGTGCTACCTGGCTCACCTCTACCTGCTGTGGACAAGCCCGTGTCAGACGCCAAATACTGGACTTCAGACTTCACCTGTCAGCTGCCAACTGTACGCTGAAATAACTTTCTCCTTCCCAAGAAGCATCATGTGGGTGATTTGATTAAGAGATTGAGGAGGGCATTGATTTAATTTTATTTGGTCAAGGGAAGGAGAAATAAAAATCTATACACAATCAAATTACCCAGAAAAAAGGTAACACAGTTAAAACACAAGGTTGTGAAATTATTGGCTCTATTGTTTACATGTTGACTCCAATCTTTATGACTTATCTTCGTGGTTCAGATATTTCTTTACATTCTGATAACGTTGGCTACTTAAAATGCTATAATATATTTCCACCTGGAAAAAATCAATTCCAGGATTTTAAATCCTTTAAAGAAACATAACTTTACTCTTCATACTTCCTTAAAATCTACAATAATTTTATAATGTAATCTTTGTATGAAACTAATAAAATAAATAGAAGACTTAAAAAATAGATGAAAGGGTGATGTTTCTGGATGCATTTCTTGATTTTGCTTTACAAGTTGTTTCAATTCATCCTGGAATCATTGTAGTCTTTTGTTGCTCCTCACTGCCTTGCCCTCAACATACTCTCCTTGATTAGGTGTTTCCAGTGGATGTCTTAATACACCTTAATGTAATAAAGACAGTACCCTGTTCTTTTCTGCCCACCTCTTGTTCTGTACAATAACAACTTCTTGTGTCTGTCTGGACCAAAGACATCACCTGTCGTGCTGTGCTTTGAGCCTCAATATCTCCCTTTGGATTTGGATCGAGCTGTGAAAGGACCCAGGGGCCACATCTTACACTGGAGTGGGATCCAGTCAGTCACATCCCCAAGGCAGGAGAAGGTAAAGTGAGAAAGTAGATGGAGGTTAGTAAATACTGTCTGCTTCCTGCACTCTTCCCAATTCCCAACCTTTAGTCCCCTTACGGAGCTGCTTTTCCATTACAACTAAATGGTGAGGGTACCAAACACATGAGCTGAACCGTAATTCAAAGTTGTATTCGTCCCCTAACCATCTCCCTTTCCTTCCAAAACACACACATGGAAAAAGTCAAATTTCACTTTAACTTTTGTGTTAATATGTGTAAATAATAATATTTAACTTCTTAAAATTTTAAGCCAATTAACTTTTATAAGATATGCACATAACATTTCCTTATATTGTTTGACTAATATTGTCTAGAAACAAAGTTGTTTATCTAATTGTGTGTTCTGCATATTTAAAATTTATTTTTTATGAATAACTGGTTTTCCCTTTTAGTCATTATGGGTAAAAATCTTGCGTCACTTCCTCTTTGATAGCTCATCCTAAGGTAGACACTTGGTGTAACAGCTAGAATCCCACAGTGACTGAATCTAAGACCTAGCTGAGGCTGCTGACACCCATTTCCTGCTCATGAAAGTCCTGGGAGGCAGCAGCACCCACATGCAACGCTTGAATTGAGTTCCTCTCTCCTGGCCACATCCCTGGTCCGGCTGTGGCCGTTATACATATTGACCAGGTGAGCTTGCAGAATTGTTTGTTTCTCTCTGTCCCTCTGACTGTCACATTTAACAGCAACGTAAATTGCATGTAACGTAGTGCATCCCTGCCCTTTCTCTGCCTCCACAGTGCCTGTCTTTTCCCCAGTTATTCTTCTGTGCTGTGCGCTCAGGTCACGTTTAGGAAGCATTGAAGTGTCCAGGAGGGTTTGTCTCTATGTTTTATGGATCCAAAACGATGTGTTTAAAACACATTTTTTATCACTCTGTTATATTAGTCAGTTCCCTGTGCTGCCAAACCTTATTTCGTGTTTCTCACGCCTTTGCTTCCCCCAGGCTCCAAAGAGTTAGCTGTTTCAGGCAGTCTTGCTTCTATAGACTCTGAAATGAATCAACCCAAATGTCTGAAATTCCATTCAAAGCAGATTTTTAGGCGATTCCCTTCAACAAGAAGCAGGGCTTCAGATGGAGTTCATGTGAGAACTTGTTCTTACTACTCATCTTTCCAGCTGAGCTCCTCTGCTTTTGCTACCTCCACATCTGTGGTAAAGGAGTCACATTGGAGTTCTAGGAATCAATAGTGCTGTTTGAACTTACACAGTTAAGCTTCCTGCTAAATGTCTGTTTCCTCATCACTGAAATGAATATTGCTGATAGAATAATTCCCAAAAAACCTGACATTTGTGAAAATCTAGGTCTCAAATGAGGTATATATAAATATGGGTTGTAACATACTTATGGGAGACACTATGATCCAACATAAATCAGGAATACAAAAATTAATATAACATATAGATTGTATATTATGAAAACAGTAACATTTATCACCATTCAGCCTCTTCTTCATTACAAATGTATTGAAGCACACTAATTATTCATAGCACAAATGTGATTCTACCAGATTGACACTTAGAACTACATAATTTGGTTTGTTTTCTGCATAAATCTGCACTATGCTTCAGGTACAGACATATACTTTTATTTTATTTAAAATGTTGTCCATATTTTTAAAGGTTGGCCAGGAAGTGTCAATTTTTTCTAAATAGCATGTCAAAGAAGGTCTGTAAGAGATTTTAAGCCGTTCAGTACATGTTAGGTCTCATGGACTTTCTGCTGTGATAGTTTCTGATACCTGTGATTCTTTTTTCAGTGCCATACCTCAAATAAATCCAAGTCATCTGTCAGTGGCAGATAGCAAAAGTGTGTCTATTAGAACAGTTTATCTGCACTATTTATGAGGGTAGAAGTCCAGGGCTTCACACAGCCAAGTAGGGGGCAAACTCTACTTTCAGGAGTTCAGTTGAATGTGGGGATGCTTTCAAAGACTTTATTTTCAGAAATGTGAGGCAGTGCCTTTCAGAAACCAATATCACTATGCAATTTGAGTGCATTTCCACTGAAACAAAAAATCCAAAATCTTGCAGTGGTGCCGAGCATCCATTTTAACCCGATTTCTAAAGGAAATGTGACACGAACAAGGGCTGAGGAAAGGCACGCGAGTAAGTGGCGCTGGCTTTTGTGACTGACGGTTGCCTTGGGGCTCGGAAGAACATATTAAAATATATAGATTTTCCGCTTGATAGATTCCTACAAGATCTGTCGCATTACTGGCACCAATTGACAATGACCCAACAAGAAATAGCAAACAAAGAAAACCACCAAACCAAAATTCTATTTTCCAATTGGCTTGTCTTGCTCTCTCTCTGCTGGGATTTTTGCTTGAATCTGACAGCTAATCTTTGGCAGGCTTATGTTGCTTGTGAGTCTTCACATTGCAGAAACGAAACTTTGAGTCAAAGGACGATGATTGCATTTTATTTTTCTATCAGCTCGAGCACTTGCAAATAGCCAAATGGTTTTTCAGTGATATTGACCACATGGAAGCAAAGGACTTTGAAGTATAACTGCCTTCATTAACTTGGATTTACTGAATTCTGATTGTCAGTGCAGAGCCGGGGATGTATCCAGTGCTGATCAACAAGTACAGGTGAAAAACAGGTATGATTAGCTCTACTTGTCTGTCATGTAACAGCTGAAATAAAGGGTACACCTGACCACAAAGCACAGCAACATGAGGCCAGTTCAATAAAAGCTGTCAACGTAGAACCCTAAATTACTTCATTGGAGAGACTGATTTGCTTCTCTGGAAATGAAAAAAAATGTGCTTTATTAATGAGATGGTGAGTATTGAAACTTTTTATCAGTACACTGACTATAGAAAGAGAATGATTTTGGTAACAGCATAGATGGAGGTGGAAAAAGCTGGGCAATTACTTTGAAATATTAATGAAGGTTAAACTAGATTGAAGAACAGGAAGCTAAAGCACATCTCTAATATTATGCTGAATTAGAGAAAAATATTTGAAAAATAGTGTAGAGTTCCTGTTTTTAAATAGGGTTATGTCTCAAGAGAAAAGAGAAAGAGTTACAGATAAAGGGTGAGATAATTTTCTTGGAATTATTTTATTTCATGTTTATATTTGATTTCTATTTTCCCTCTTGATGTTACCCCATTAAGTGTTTAGGGAAACCATTCATTAGCTATCATTATTAAACCCTTATCTGAGCTGGTGAAGCTCAGATGGTGGGAAAATGAGGAATGCAACAAGAGTACCTAGCTGGAAACTGGCCTGACGGTATTAACAATTAAATCTGACCTGCTGTCTGGGCCTTTCAGCAAGAATGTCTGCTTCCCAGGAGGTCAGAATGGAAGCTGAGTCATAGCAGGGTGTGCTGGTTAGAGGAACACAGTCCCCCAGAAATGAGACCTCATCCAGTTTTGGGTCAATCCAGATACCCCCTCCACTGCAGAACTTCATACATTTGGTATCTCATTGGTTATTTTACTCACCAGATTTTTCAATGACTTTCAATTATAGAATGGTGCTGTATTTGCATAAGATAATGTATGGAGAATACCCCTATGTTGTGAATCCCAAAATTAATATCTTGTGCTTAACATTTGGTTCTGACTGCCAGCTCCATTCCCAACTCTGCTCCAGTGTTAAACAACCTATTGAGAGGACCAAGTGCAGTTCCCCCTAGACCTTGCACAGCCGGTTTGCTTCCTGCCAGCCCTGGGACTATTCCCACAAGCCAACACCATCCTCTGGTAGGAACCAGGGTGTCCCTGGCCCTCTTGATAATGCAGAACCTGACCACTTGGCCCCAGTGGGTCCTCTGTCCTCAGCATAACCCTCGCCATAATTTATCTTGCCAAGCATATGGTGCCTGTGTTTGACATCTGACATTGGTGGGGTACATCTGCTGTAACTACTGCATCCAGTATTGACATAGTAATGTTAACTAGAGTCCATATTCTGTTTTCATATTTGTGTTTTAGCCTTTGTGCTTTTTCTGTTTCGGGTTCTTTCATAACTGCTGAGATTCCTCTGTGCTGGGATAGTTCCTCAGATCTGTTTGTATTGGATGAATGACGTAGACAATCATGTATTATATAGCATGCCTTTCTATTGTGGGTTCACCTAGTATTTTCCCCATGGTGAGACAGGAGGATCCCAAAGAAATGACAGTTTGTGTCCAACCATGTCAGGAGTCATGCCCCATGTGACACATCACTGGTCCAGGCAGTTTGTGGAGTGACCCTTCTTCCCTGAGGCGGAGGTCAACCTGCCCAGTACGTGCGTGACTAATAGGTGTATCTCTACTCCTTTAGACAGAGTGCCTGGGTACACATAGCTTTTGAAAACCTCAGCAAATAGGTCCAGTCTCTCCTATTATTTTATATTATTCAGTACTGGCTAACCATTATTATATTACTGATGACATTTTTAGATTGATCAATTCCATATGAATCTTTGTTTAGTTAATAGAGACACCGATGCTTGTACACTCAGATAAGCAAGAACATACAAAGATCAGCAGGTGTGTGTGACCAGGGAGAGTGCCCAGTGCAGTGAGAACACCTACAAAACAGATTTTGGTTTCTAATGGCGCATCCATGAGATGAGGTACTCCTTGGAGAAGGGCTCATTCCAGTACCTGGGTAGAATGTGCAAGGATGAATCAGAAGAGTTCTATGGTGACAGAAAGTAACACAGGCACTCATGACTTGCACGCAACTGTGAACATACATATATATGTCTACATAGACATACAAATGCAGTCCCACACACACACCCTGGGAACACCTGAGAGAGTTCCCCAAAGCTAAATCTGAACAGTCGGAAAACACTTTAAAGTTTATTGAAGTATACCAAATGGATTAAATAAACATCTGTAATTCCATACTAATATAAATAACACTAAATACATACTCAATAAATTTGCTTAGCGGAGTACAGCATTTGCACAATGCCTTCTGTTTTTAGGTTTATAAACTTGACTCATATCTAGAATTGTATAGGTCAGCCTGCTTTTTCTAACATTTTCAATAAGGTTATTTCTATCTTTGCAATGCAGCTGAATTGTTTTACCACACTCTACTTCTTGTCATGCAATCTTGTTTTTGATGTTTTAAAATTTGTACACATGTGAAAAATCCAGACCTTATTGTGGAAACTTGAATATGAGAGGTTTATCTTATGTTAACAGGATATACCTCTTATTAGTTTACAGCCCTTGTGTCTTCTGGCATTGTACGAAGTATGTTTTGTCTTCTCTAATATGGTAATTTAGCAAATATTCTTTGAAATTTGCTATTATGCTTCCCTAAATTCTCTGTAAGGAAAAAGTGTTTTCCTTTTGCTCCTAGTGCGACATGGTTCCCGACGTCCCGACAGAGCAGGTGCTTCCAGTTGAGCATGCTGTTGCTTAATTCACCAACGGCCTTGGCTTAGGAAGGTCTGCCTTGTTATCACATTAATTTGGTAATGTTTTCATTGTAGTTGTTGCCTGGTTGCCATGTTGTAGTTACTGCGTGAGATTCCATGTCTTTCCATCTCACAAATAGTTAACAGAATAAATAAAAGAATTAAGCAAGCCATACGTTGGTGTTGAGCTGCGTGTGTATCGAACCACTTTAGAATATGACTTAAATCTGCATCATGTATGAAGGATAAATGAAGAGAACACAGGAGAATCTCAGATTTCCCTAAACATTTCATGGAGAGATGGTGACATTTTCAGGAATGATGCAGTCAGAGGCAGCTTTTACTGGATGGGATCTTGGGAGCCCGTCTCTCCCAGGCAGGTGCTTAGTGCTGTGACACATGACACTCTGCACACTAGGGGGGCTTATTTCTGAGTTCATTCAGGTAGTCTAACACATATCATGAGCTGGGCAGCAAGCTTATAAAACACAGAGATTTATTTTTCACAGTTCTGGATGCGGAGAAGCCCTAAACCAAAGAGCAGGCAGTGTTTTAGGTCGGGTGAGGACCATTTCCTGGTTCATAAACAGCTGCCTTCTCGCAGGGTCTCATGTGGTACATAGATAAAGAGATCCTCAAGGCCATTTTAAAAAAAAGGGACCGTTTATTTGAGAGGAGAGAAGGGGAGAAAGAAGCAAAGGAAAGTAAATAGAGATTTGAGATTTTGACACATATTCAAGATCTAGTTTCTCTGTCCAATGGCCTTCAACCTTCACCTGAAGGCTCTACGTCTTCCTTTGCTTGTTTTTAACCAGAGTAAATCAGTCTCACCCCACTACCTTGTTCTGGAAGCCTGCAATACAATCTTCAATGTATGATTTGATATACAAACTTGTATCAATTTATTATTTTGACTACCAGAGAGATCAGCAATAACATTCCTTTAAATGACTCAAAATTTTCATTGCTGTTTGTATGTCATCATCAATACAAATATCTTCCCTGTTTTGACTATGCTGCAGTTCAAACAGACAGGTACAGACAACAATACAGTAGAATTCTATGCATTAGTTCCTGCGAATTAACATGTTATTGTTTTGTTTCATTTTTATTTAAAAATGCAAAATCATGAAGGTCTTGCTCATTCTTCCATTCTGTAATTTTCAATAATTTATTCTGTGTTTTAATGTGCACATATTTTGTCAAGTCATCATCACAGCTAAATTAGTTAACATATCTATTACCTTCATAGGCACACCTGTTTTATTTTGTTGTGTTGTGTGCTTGAAGCATTAAAAAGATGACATCTTTGATTTCAAGCAAGAAAGGGAGGGGGGATTCTTCTTTTCCCATGACAGGCAGTTCTGGAAGGAAATCAATGTTTGTTCTACATGCACAATGCACGTGTGGGTTCCCTTCTGTGAGAAGATGGACCACACATAGTTTGCAGGATCTGTACTGCTTTTGGGGGAATGTTAAAGTCTCCATGGTACAAAATGTACCACTGAATTGAAATTCAACAGTCCCTCCACAGACAGATAACCTCCAGCCTGCGCCATTCACCCAAGCTGTGGAGCTGTGCAGGTGGCGACCCAGCCTGGCACCCAGCACTGGGATATCTGAGTGCTGGGAGTCATATGCAAGTTCTTTGTGTCAGACTCAGAGAGAGGAACAAGCTCCCCCAGTGGTCTTCCTTTAACTTCAGTGCCGCCTTTTTTTCCATCCTTGAATGAGCATGCAGGACTAAACCTCAGGGGCACTGGATGGTGTGCATGGACTCAATACTCAAGGACTTGTAAGAAACCAGATGGGAAGGATGAAGCAGGTGAGGAGGAAGAAAGGACAAAGGAAGAAAAGAAGTGAGAAAAGGGAGAAAACAAACAGCGCGTGTTGGTGCAGCATTCAGTTAAGCCACTGTTCAGAGAGAGGTTTTTGCACTTTCCTTCTTGCTCATAGCTACACTATCACCAAAGTCTTAGAATCTAACAAAGCTGTGTTCTGGATTCATTCTGGGTACAGGCAATGGGGGCAGGGATAAACACTAATCTCTAATTGTCCAGTAGATCATTGGGCACCTCTCATATCTGTGTGGGTATGCTTGGACACCCACATTCCAGGCCATTTAATCAATAGGTTATTGATTAAAAGCTTGCACTGCACTGTTCTGAGCATGAAGAAGGGGGGAGGCATGAGGAAGGCTATGGGCTGGAGGGAGTCTGAGCGCAGCACTGCCTCTTGCCAGGGAACTGGAAGCTCCCTTCTCTGGGTGACAGGTGGCTTCTGCAAGTCGCACAGGGGCCAGCTAAGAAAGGCTGTGAGGGCACCTCAGTGGACATGTGTGTCCAAAGTGAACAACTCAATGGTAGCAAAAGTAGAAATTGTTTTGTCATAAGGGATGTATGCATGTACAAGTGTTAATGATGTGACTGCACTTAATATGCAGACTGCGAAGTATTCCCATCATAAACTCTAGTCACGGAATTAGATTAGTTGTGCATTGACTTATCAGGTGATTAGCGGAAATCCTGTTACCACAACATAGTATACACTTTCACAATATAAATGAAAAGCAGGGAAGGTAAGGGGGGCTTGTTTAGAATAACATCAGAAACCATGGGATTCTGTATAGATGTGTAACATTCCTTACGATTTATAAATGTCTATGTCAAAAGAGATTTCCTGTAAGTCTACACCATCTTAAAGCCAAGCTATCATCCCAGTTGTTAGCTCCCAAGCCAATTACAAAGATAATTAGTTACTTTTGTGTTTGCAATTTGAAAAAATGGAACACTAACCAATTCTGTAGGAGTTAAGTAGGTTGTTGATTAAAAGCTGTATATTAAAATTATCTTTAAAAATTTCACAAACAAGGATTCATTTCTTTTCTAAAAAGGTTGTCATTATGTGAGACCATGAGGCAGTGCTGAAAGGACTTTGCATGAGCAGAAGGTAGTACATTTACCAGCTTTACAAGTTATCCCTGGTCTCTAAAAACAAGAAGTAGTTAGATAAGAAAGACCACCTGACATGGTATCACAGTAAGTCTTACAGCTATGAGGACAATATGTGAGAGTCAGGAGACGCTGTGTGAGTGGGGGGGTGCGTGTGTGATCAGAAAGCGACACAGGCTGAGGAGCCAGGTGCAATGTAAACAATGGTTTACTAAGAAAGTGAGACAAGTGCGGGAATCAATTTTCCCAGAACTCACTTTGTTGCCACCACTGATGAACTGTGTGTCTGGCCTCTGTCTCAAAGGGGAAATGAGACCCTGGGTGGAGACGGTAGAGAACACTGCCAGTACTCACCGCGGGTGGAGACGGTAGGGAACACGGCAGAGTGCTCACCGCGGGTGCAGACGGTAGGGAACACGGCAGAGTGCTCACTGGCAGCACAGTTAGTAAGTGAAAAGCCCATTGTGTCAAAGCAAAGTAAGTCCAGAGAAGCAAGTTTGCTTTAGTTCTGTAGACGGGGGAAGAAGTCAAAGTGAGGGAAGAGCTGAAGGAAGACAGAAAGAGGAAGAAGGGAAGAATGGGTTAGAAGGTAGGGGTGGGCAAAGACAGATGTGGACACCACTGGGCATCCAGCTGTGACCCAGACACAAATTCTTTCATTAATTTTTCTATGTTTTATTTGAAGGGCAGAATTGCAGAGAAACTGGGAGAGAGAAAAAAATGTTCTGTTTGCTGGTTCATTCCTCAAACAGCTTCAATGGCTAGAACTGAGCTGCCCCAAAGCTGGGAGCCAGGAGCCTCTGGGTCTCCCAAGGGTGCAGGGGCCAAGGAACTGGAGCCACACTCTGCTGTTTTCCCAAGCCTTAACCAGGGAGCTGGATTAGAAGTGGAGCAGCGGGCCCAGCACTGTAGCCTGAAAGCTAAAGTCCTTGCTTTGTACATGCCAGGATCCCATAGGAGTGCCAGTTCTAATCCTGGTGGCCCCACTTCCCTTCCAGCTCCCTGCTTGTGGCCTGGGAAAGCAGTTGAGGATGGCCTAAAGCCTTGGGACTCAGTGCCTACATGGGAAACGTGAAAGAGGCTCCTGACTACTGGCTTCGGATTGATGCAATTCCAGCCATTGTGGCTGCCTGGAGAGTGAATCAACGGGCAAAAGGTCTTCCTTTCTGTCTCCTCTTCTCTGTATATCAGACTTTTCAATAAAAATAAAATAAATATTTTTTTTTAAAGTGGATCAGCCTTATGGAAGCCAGTGGAACTGGTTGAAGCTTAGCATGATATGCCATGATGTCAGCTGCCCAGATGCAGTTTCTAAGTTTGGCTCATTTACAGTTCTGATCTGACCCTGCCAAGGTGGGACGATTGAAGGAAGGATGGGATAGGGTGCTCCTCTCAGGTCCTGGTGCTGCAAGAACTCAGGTAGGGTACTTCTGGAAAGGTGGAAGTGCTGCCAGAAGCCCAGAGACAATGCCTTTCTCATTTGCTTCTTCCCAAACCAACTGCTTGACTGTGGTCAAACATGAAATACAGACTGTGGTATGGATAATGGTAAGCGTGATCCCGTCTCAGTCTTCTTGCTAAGATCAAGCATTGATAAGGGGACATGGAGCAAGGATGGAGCAGTTGGGTGAATTCAGGTCATGGCTCTCACAGCATAGGCTGTTCAATTCAGATGAGATCAGGAAAGAAAAACTCAGTATTCCCTAAGAGTGTGACCTGTGGCTTATTGACACAGAGAAGCACACTCAGTGTATGCCAGGCATCATTGCATTCACAAACACAGCTTTTGTGAGAGGGCAACACGTACATGTGCTCCTTTTGTCTTGGAAATATGTGATTCCATGGATTTCTTTTTGATTGGGTTCATTTGTGATTTTGTTTTGTTCATTTAAAGGCCAGATTTATGAGACAGACAGACAGACAGATCTGCTGGTTCACTGCCCAAGTAGGAACAATGGTCAGGGTTGAGTCAGACTGAACCATGGGTCAACATCTTCCTCTGTCTCTACCACATGGACACAGGAGCCCAGTCTCTGGGCCATCTGCCAACACTCTTCCAGGCTATTAACAGAGGACCAGCATGGAAGTGGTAGAGCAACCAGGACACAAACCAGAGCTTGTATGTAATGGCAACTTCCATGTTGTTACTTTCTGTTTATGGATGACCCACTTGCAGACTGAGGAACATCAATTGTGTTCCAAATTAATCCAGGAAACACGGTCTCTCATTATCCCATTTGGTAGGATGTGATGTGCACTACCAACCCTGAAGGGTCAGGATCTCTTCGACTCAAGGCAAGAGTGTCCTTGTCAACACTTGCTCTGCACAGCTTCCTGAGGGCGGCAGCCTCAGGGCTCTGACAGCAGTAGAGCCCACACGGCTTACAGAATGCTGTAAACCACCTTCCCGGCCATCTGAATCTGAATCTTGGGCACCTGCAGACTCATCGTGCCGCGGATGCTGTGTTCACTGGCAGAGGTAGGCTGAGGTGAGCACTAACGGAGTCTCTGTTCTCCCCTCAGGTGGCCAGTGCTGGGAGCCGCCTTTTTGTACTTACTTCAGGTGAGTGTTCTCCTTTTAGCTTCCTGAAGGTGTAAGTGGCTTATGTTCTGTTCTCAGGTCCTTGTCAGCAACTGTCAGCAGCACTCCATCAGGCCCTGTGAATAGATCTGAGGGCTCCACAGGACCCCAGGAAGAATGAACTCGGTGACCAGAGGCCAACCAATCTTCTGGCTGTTGTTTTTCTTGGCATTAAAATAAGATGTAGGCATAAATCTAATATCATTTCACCTGTAAAATTACATGATACTGGTGATATTCCATGATCTCCCAGTTTGCCAGAGCAAGACTACGAAGTGCAGGTGCAGAAAACTGAAAATTTTAAAACAATGTTTTAGAGACTCTTACTAGTTTACCTCAGAATTCCTGAGTGATTTAAGAAGATGTAAAATAAAAGTAGCAATAAAATGAAAAAAGAACGTCTTCATTATTATTGTTTTCCAAATAATGTTCTTCCTTTTTGTTTCTCTATGTCTGGATACAGAAGTGATAGAAATGCCAAGTGTAACAGTCAGCATTAAAGAGGAAATGGCACCTCTGCTAATGTAGCTAGAGTTTCTGGGGCCGATAAGTGACACTTCTGGAGCAGGAGGCAAGACCCCCACTGGCTGGCTAATGATGAGTGGGAGGGGCTCTGGTTGATGTTTCTGCCAGCAGTTGCCTCACCTCTGGCAGATTCCACTGAGCACCTGGCCCTTAGTTTTCACCTCCAACACTTTGGCAAGAACTCATTCTTCAGCTGTCCCCATGAAGCAGGCCAGACTTAGAGTCCTGTTCCCTGGAAGAAAATAATGAAGCATCCTTTCAACACCTCTCTCCAGAAGTTCATGCTCTTGGTGTCAATCGGAACCCAAAATAGAATGTGAAGTGAAAGCTCTTTGTCCCAACGGGGAAGCAGAAGGATCTAAGTCGGCCCTGGCAAAGACACAGTGCTGGGATCTTAGGCAGCTAGTTCAGGGTCGGGACTTTGGAAGCCACGCCTTCCTCACCCACATAATCCTTTCTGCCCACCTGTGCCACTGATGTATCATCACCTGGAACCTGAGAGGGGGTGGTTTGCTTTGTTGTGTAACCATTCACCATAAAAGCCCATGATGGGGAGGGGCTTGCTCTCTTGGTCATGTGCTTCCATAGCTCTTACACTCCAACTCTAGGACTCCTGAGTCCCACTTGCTCTCTTGCTTCCTGTGCGCAGATTCCAAGGATGAGTAGTTCCTGGACATGGCCTCTGTGTGTCTGCATGCCTCACTCTCTGTTCACTGCTTAGGCAAGTTAATGATGATGGCAGTATCAAGATGCTTTGTATTTCTAATTTATGTACTTCTAAGAGTTCCAGGAGAGGTGAGGCTGAGCAGTAATGGAATATGGACAGAGAAGCCAAGAACACACGGATGCTCGCAGCTTTGAAAGTGTATGCAAGTTGTTGACTGTGTGTCTCTTAGGGAGAGCATCCTGCTAAGGACGCTGTGATAGAGGTCTTCAGTTGGTTTCGATTCAGACTGGATTGCCATATGGACTTGTCATTTGCTAATTTCTGGTGGGCCCTGTTATCACCAAGCGTGGTTAATAAAGACTCCTTAGTACATTCTATACTTGCTGGCATGATCTCTCTTGCATCCCATAGCAACAGTTCATTTAACTTTCCCAGGTCACAAAATATGCTCAGGGAAAACAACCAGTAGAAAACTAATCATCTCAACCAATTTTAGAAGGTTCCCTAAATCTTATTTCCACTTAGTCTATTACAAATTTATTTCATTTTTTTGCTGGGAAAAGGCATAATTTTTTAGTGTATGAAGTATTTAAAAAACAAGGCAGTGGATTATTATAATATTTGCTAAATACATGCCTGTATGAGTTCTTACTGTATAAAAGTAAAGTAATATAGATATTGAATGATGCTTCATCAGCTTTAAATATTTACACTTACTATTTTGTACATAAACTGTGGAAAATTGGACATAAATGAGATGGCTGCTCCCAGAGGAGGAAAAGGAATTAGGAAAAGAAAGTTAAACTTGGATGATTTTGCAAGTTACACTGTCCTATTTACAGTATATGGTGATTTGTGGTTTAAATGCCAGTGTGAGAACTCTCAAGTTTAATATTCACAAAATGATAAAATGAACTTAATGTGAAAGAAGATGCTAACTTTATGTATAAAAAGTATGTATCTGGTGTGGAAAGAAATATGTCAGCGCAGTAGCACAGGACACTGAAGACGCAGCAAAAGTGTGAAGGGAAATACAGCGTTGCCAGAATTGGCACTCTCTCCTGTCTAACAGCAAAAAGCCCTCTGGGCGGTCACTGTATTCGGACAATGTGGTCACAAGGAATGCACTGATGTTGTCAGGTCCCTGCATCTCACAAATTGCTGTTAGGCACTACAGTTTAACCAAGAAGGATTTGGTATGCAGGTGAGCATATTTACTGGATTCTGTCTGCTCCATGAGAAATAATTAGGAAGGCTTGAGAGTTTCAGGTTTGAAAAAAACACTATTTAAATGTTCAGAAGGCATGTATTCACTAAGTGTATTGAAAGCTTACTGTGTACCCAGCCTTGTGTTGGGTAAAGTGCACAAGAATAAAACACACGAAGAGAGATGGCAGAAAACGCTCTAGAGGAAACTAAAGAACAGGAGGAAGACAGGGAGTGCTCTGCACACAGCCAAGGTTTAAATAACATAGACAGGGAAGCTGCTGCTGTGGAAATCACACATAAATGAAAGCGAGGAGGTGGCCAGGGAGCCAGTAGCTGGGTATGAATGTTCGTGAAGGGCACTTTTGTCGGGAAAGAGCAAATGCAAACTCATGAGGATAAGGTACAGCTGAGCAGAGGCAGGGGCCAGACACGGGGGCTCATGTTTAACAGGGAGTAAGGGAGTTTCACTGCTGCTTTTCCGGTCACAGCTTTTTAGAACTGACATTTGCAGGGATGAGACTGTAAGCCGTTGGTAAGCATACATGATTAACACGTGTATAGACATCCAACTGAGGAGTGTCTGCAGTGGGCTTGGCCAACCTGACAGCAGGTACAATTCTCTACCCAGTTTGAGAGGTGAGGAGATCAAATGGAACACACAAGAGCAAGAAAATAGCTCCCACGTGTTCACAATTGAAGAATTTCTCTTCCATTTCTTCGTTTTTAAACTGTTAATCTATTTGAAGATTAGTGTCCACTCATGAAGACAGTACTGACAAAGCCTGAATTTGTACCTGTTCTCAACATTTCTGCGTTTTGGTTGCAGTGTTTGGCCTATTTCTGTTTAATGGAATTGCTATCATGCTGGGAACGTTGTATGCTATCCTGCAGTGGTCGTCTACATGTTAAGTCATTTTTTGGTCTTTTCCCTTTCTTTCTTTCTCATGGGTTATGCGTGTAATTTTCCAGGTCAATTCATTTCCCTTTTGTTACTTTTATCAACATTCCTCTATAATGTCTATCAGTGGTTTATCTGATGACTATGGTATATGTTTGTAAATGATCTTCTCTATTGAGCTTATAGATTCAATGCAATTCCAACCAAAATTCCAACGAATTATTTGGTGGATATAAATAGACAGATTGGCTCTGTAGAGAGACATAAGACTCTTAAACAATCAACACAATCTTAAAGAAAGAAATGTAACATTATATTCTGATAAAATTACTTCATATCTGGATGATATTATGCTGCATTTCAATGAACTGAGCCTCTAGTTGATTGAAGTATCATGAATTATTCATTCATGGGTTGTTACTTACCTAAATACCCTCAAAAGTGGGGGAATGCAGAATGTTTCCAAAATTTTGGAATGAGAAACATTGCTGCAAGGATTAACCATGGGTGTTTGCATTTCTGTATTAATGATGATGAATTGTCTGGGTGTACTTGTAAAAGGAAAGGTGCGGTTGAAGGATCCTCAAGAAGTTGATGGAAATAAGGATTATCAAAAAAAGAATCTTCCGTATTCATTTGATTTCATTTAAATTTTTGGATGTATTTGGCCTATGTAGGTACCCCATATGTATGTATGTAGGCATTACCCCATATATTATATAGGTATCCCAGAGGCAATGCGGCAATTCTTGTTCTCATCATGATATTCCAGGGAGTTTCGTTCTTGGTGGTCTCATAGCAGTATAGGCTGTGGCTGAAGTTGACACACTGGTTCTTGTTTCGCGGGTGAGAAAAGCCATCTCACTGTTGTTTTAATTTCTCTAAAAATGATGGTTTTGAGTTCCTCCTCCTGTAGATGTTTTTCCTTTCTACTTTTGTGATCTCTCTGTTATTTTATGTTTCAATGTTTCTACTGGATTTCTCATTCGTTTACCCGCTCTGGATTTTTAGAATATTTCTTTCCAGAATAAGAGCCAGTCTTGGATTAGTTGTGTTTTTTTTTTCTGTCCTGCATTCATTTTATAATAAGTATTATATTGTATTATATATTATATTATATTATATTATATTATATTATATTATATTATATTATTATGGTGAGAGTACTTAACACATTTAAATGTATACTTCAGTGTACTTGTGTATTATTATTGAAAGTGATGGACAACACATCTTTAGTACTTCTTCACCTTAATTGACTAAAACTTTACCCCAATAATGGGTAGTTTCTCATTGAAAGTTTAGTATAAAATCGATATCATAAAATGGATTAGATTAAAATTAATTGAATTAAGGGATAATAGACATGTTTATAATGCTGACTTATCCTGACTTAAAATAGGAGATACCTTTCCATTTATTCTAATGTGGTTTTGTCTTTCAGGGATTCATCTCAAGTTTCAAATAACTTTGCATACTTCCTGCAAAATTTATTTCTATATGTGCACTCTTCTCTCATGTCATTTTAAATGTACATTTCTTTATTATTATTTTCAGTAATAGTAGAGAAAATATTTTATTTGTTTGAATAGTACAGATTTTTGAATGTTAACTTTACCATCTGCTAACTCATTGAATTGCTTTAGTGTTGCCTTTGTTTTATCATTGTGTCTCCAGGATTTTTCCAGTAAAATCATCCCATCTGTGAGAGAGATAGCTATACTTAATCTTTGCAGATTACTTTGTCTCTAATTGATTTAATTGATCCAACTGCACTGGTTCATATTTTTGGTGCAAAATTAAGTTGTAGTGGAGAGAGTGAGAATTTCTGTCTTGAACCTGATCTTGTACTTAATGTCATTATGTTTTCTCCCTAGATGTAGTACAGTATTCACAGGAATAAAGGTTATGTGTATGTATGTGTGTGCATGTATATATATATCTATATATATATACTTACACACACAAAAGCATACATCTAGAATGTCTTCCACAATGATTCAAGTTACAATTTCTGAACTTCATGATGATGCAAAAGCAATACATATTTAGTTGGAATCGGACTTCAAAGTGCTAATTTTGCTCTTCCTGTCCGGCTGGTGGTATGAGGGGTGATCTTCTCTGGTGATGCTGGGCAGCAGGAGGCAATGCGACTCGCCTGGCATTTTACCTGCTGAGGGGAGCAAGGACCCTCTACTGAGCAAGGGTGTGGCAGGATGATGGTGGTACATTTGCATTCCATTTAAGGATATTTTCCACTTACTATGGATTTATTGCGACTTAATTCTATCCTAAGTGCTGTCTCTCCCATTTCCCCTCCATGAGGATGAGAAGCTGTCTCACAATACCTGTTTTTTCAGAGAGAGTTTATTTTAAATAAATTCTGAACTTTGACCAAGTGTCTCTCCATCAATTATGAGATGATGATATATTTGTGTTAGACTATCATTGTTAATGTTTTATATTACTGAATTTCTACTCAGTGAAGCGTGCATTACTGAAAGGAAGTTGCTCTGGAGTACTGTTCTTTCCAAGAATGATGAACTGACTGTGTTTGCATTGAGTTTGCTTTGGTGTTTTTGCACTGGTATGCTATTTCCATGTATAGCTTTAATTCTTTTGATTATTATTTTTTTAAGATTTAATATGAATGTTGTTACCCGCCCTGCAAACAAGCGCCCTCTCAGTGATGACTGACTAACCACTCACAGCCCTTCAGACCCTGTGCTGTCTCTCTGCTTTTGTTTTTTATTGTTTATCCGTTGCAGCTTTTCCTAAGTGTTTGAATGAGTTTATTTATTCTCCCTCATTACCTAATTTTCTAAGAATCCGTACATTTAATATAGAAATATGTGAAGTTAACTTGCAGAGAAGTCACAAAAATATTCTCATGATTTTTAAAACTTTAATAGTAATTTTTACCTTGCCGCTTGAAAACATATTTTTAATTTCTGTTTTCTGCTTTCTTTCTTTGTTATCTAAGTTGGTGGCATATATATATGTGTGTGTGTGAATGTATTTTTAAGAAGAGTGCTTATTTATGCTTGCTAATTAGATCTGCTGTCTTCCTACTTCCGTTCTCATTGATTTACATAACTTTTACATGATTAACTTTTGTTGTCACTTTTGCTTTCTTTTGGCTTGATTTGCCTTTCGGTTTTACATTTTTATAACATGGGGATTTAATAGTATTGGAAAGTTTCACTTTTGCTGCTGGAGAACTTACTTTCATCCCATCAATTCTGATGAGCGATATGTTCAGGGCATGTATTTTTAACATTCTATAGTTTAGCGTGTTGTTTCTCCTTCATTCAGAATTGCTTCATGGGGAGTTTTAAAATTTCTTCTTGCTCCTTCACTGATTTTGCAGAAGGCATCTTGGTTCTCCTTTGGATTATTTCGACAGCCCCTCAAACAACCTCCTTGATCCTGCTACAGCCCTGTCAGTGCCTCCTGGATCTTTTTAAAAGATGAGTTGGATCACGCTGAGCTCTTGGTAAATCCAACAGTGACCCCACTCAGGAGTTGGAGACCCCTTTTTTGTGAATCACACAGCCCTCCTTAGCCTGTGCTGTATGAACCTATGGTATCCAACAATGAGTGTTCCTCCGCTCCTTGCCCTTACCTTGCACTCACTGCCAGGCTGGTCCTCCACAGAGAGGAGGAAGACACTTTCCTGCCCGGAGACCCTTGCTGTCCATTGCCCATTCTTCCAGCCGGCTATTATTTTAACCCTATGATTTTAGTATTGGCCATGGTTTCTTCAACATATCACTGTCCAATCTTTTCATTATCATTTATTTTGAAGACTGCTCATTTTCCATTGAACACTTTGGTACTTTTATCAAAAGTTATTTGGCAACGTATGCTAATCTTAGTTCAGTCTCTGTTCTGCTCCACTGAGTAACCCACACAATCCTTCACGTTCATGTTACCTTGATTGTCTAGTAGCAGTGGAGCAATACTTGGAAACAGATGGGGTAATTCGTCCTGCTGTGCTCTTCTTTAAAAAAATCTGGATTCATCCAGATATATTTTCAATATGCATTTTAAAATTAAATTCCTGTTGTTCAGTTAAATATAACAAGAGTGTTGATCTGACATAGAAATAAATCTGGATAGAAGAAATTCTTTTTAAAATTAAATCTGATTCCTCAATATGTAGTATCTGTCAATTTACTCATAATTTTAAATTTACATTACACAACTTTCATCATTTTCAGCAGGCAAATTTTACATGTAGTCACATTCTGTTACATTCGTCTCTGAGTGTGCCACTGTTTGACGCTGATGGTACACTCTTGTTTAAATTTCATTTCCAATTCTTCATTGTCAGAATAAAGAAACACAATTGAATTTGTGCATGTTGACCTTGTATCCTGTGTCCTTACATGGCTTGAATATCAATGACAGTTCTTTTTTCAGAAACTTTGTTGGAATTTCCGGCCAAGCTGTCATACAAACTGCAAAGAAAACAGGTTATTCTTTTTCTCTTGCTGATGTCTATGCTTTTAATCTTGTGTTCTTGTTTCTGTGATTAGAACCATGTCACCAGGACAATTGCATATCTTATTTCACATGCATATTTTATTATCAGAATATATTCTCTTTTGGTCATTTTAGAAATTCTTCCTCAGGTTGAGAAAATTTTGAGTTTGTTGAGCTTTTCTCGTCAAGAATAGATATCACATTCTGACCAAAGCTCTTGTTGCAGGTGTTATGGGCTGTATTGGTTTGATTTTGCAGTTTGTGTGGTGAATTATAACGAAGAATTTTTGACTTTGGAGATCCCTGGCAGCAACAAGGACGAATCTTAAATGTTTGGTTCCTGGTACAGAAAGCTTAAAGGAGTGCGCAGACTTCAGTTGATTCTTGCTGCCTGGAGTGACAGCTGCCGGTTACCTCTGCTCACCTGTCACAGAACTGCACATCTGCCCCACGTTGAGAGCAGCTAGTGCAGTCCCTGGGATGACAGAAGGGAGCTGAAAAAAAAAAACAGGGACCGCTTGCTTTCACACATTCTTCACAGCGTTCCTAACAAAAACAGGAAGGGCATAGCTAGAGCTGATGACATCTTAGTTGACTTTATTTTTAGGGAAAAATATATGAGGGGCCACAGCGTTTTTGTGTGATCTCTTGCGAAAGGACTGCTGTTGATTTCCTTGTAACAGTTTGCTTGCTGACACTTTGCAGCCCTGTTGTTTTTACTTTAAAGCAGCAATTGCTGAATCGCTGAACCCCTTGACTCTACAAATGCTATTTTTAATAATAGTACTATGTCATTCCTACTTGATTTTTATGTAATCTGTTGTATGTAGTATTGTATATCTGTTCCACTATTTTTTACAGTAACACAGTTCACGGTAATCAAAATATGAAATCAACTGAGGTGTCCATCATGAAAAGGAACTGATGGATACAATGTATTAAAAATACACAATGGAATATTAATCAGCTGTAAGAAAATTAAATGTAATTATTGTAGCAAAATGGCTGGAATGGCAAGACACTGCATTGAGTAAGATAAGTAAGAGGAAACAAATATTTTTTGCTACTTTACCTGTGAGAGCTGAATGTGAAAACAATAATATCTCGATATGAATACAAAATATAATGTGCTGGGGGTAACAGGAGGGATAAAAATTGAGGAAAATGCTTGTGTTTCTTCAATTGTGAGAAATAAATTAATGTAAGATGTTTGGGAAATGGGGAAATAGAACAAGGGAATGCTTTGTAATACCACCTCATAATTGTTTTTGAAAATTTAAAACTATTCTGAAATAAAATGTCTAAGATCTTTTTTTTTAAATTATTAAGTATTTCAAGTTATTTAGTCCCACACAGCTTACAAGAGGTGCCATTTCCTGGGCCTTTTCTGTGTGCTCTGGTGGGCACTGTCCCGTTTCTTCCTGGAGAGATGCTCTCAGCCCTGAGTGTGTGCTGCTTGTGCAGCTAGAAGCACATCTGGCCCGCCGGCGTCTCCCTTCGCTCACATGTCTTTAAATAGGTTATTGAAATATCAATAATAGATTAAAATGTACAAATGTTTAAGGTATGCGGCTGGTATTTTTAAGATATTCTTATTTTGCACTTACACAAAATGAGTAGCTTTTACTTTTTTCACAAGAGAGATTTAAGCTTTTGTGTTTTATTGTTCACTCTTGCTATCTCTTCTCTTACTATTTTCTGAAATTATTACAATGGCATATTCACTCACTTCACAGTAAAAAAGCTAACCTTTTGGTGTTTAAAAGCATCATGACATAACAAGTAAAGAAAGAAGAAAAATAAAATGACATATATTAAGATTAAACAAAAATGAAGTTTCTGCTGTATGAGAATAGACACTTGTTATGCATACCAGTTAATTCTTAGTGTAGACTCTTATAGAGATAGTGTATTTTGTGTGTATCAGTTATCACAAACCAAGGTTACATATATATTGGCATAAAACAAATCACCCTTTTTTTGTTAAAAAGGCAACTTCTTTTTTTTTTTCCTTTTTTAATTGGAAAAGCAGATATACAGAGAAAAGAAAGCAGAGAAAAATCTTCTGCCCACTGGCTCACTCCACAAGTGCTGCAGCAGCTGGAGCTGAGCTGATGTGAAGCCAGGAGCCAGGAGCTTTTCCAGGTCTCCCATGAGGTGTGGGGAACCTAGGCTTTGGTCCACCTTCTACTGCTTTCCCAGGCCATAAGCACTGGAACTGGAAGGGAAGTGGAACAGCCGGGGCGTAAGCTGGAGCCCGTATGGGATCTGGCACATGCAAGGTAATGATTTAGCCACTAGGCTATCACACCGGGTCCAACATATAGTGGTTTTTGTCTGTCATTCTAGGATAACGCAATACCCCATTCTATATAATATGAGTGTTGCAGTGAACAAAACAAAGGAGATTGGCTTCATAAGCAGTAAAGGGCTGAAAAATTAGAAATAAGTGATGAAAAGCATTTGGGTCACTGCAAATTCACTTTCTTCTAGCGTTAGAACATATGGGACTGGGGCCATTGCTCTGGCTAATGGGTGAAGCTGCTCCTGCCTGAGGCAACAGCATCGCGTGAGGGCACAGGTTTGAATCCAGGCTACTCCACTTCAAATACAGCTCCCTTGATATGCCTGGGAAAGCAGCAGAGGATGGACCAACTCTGTGGGACCCTGCACCCACGTGGGAATTCCTGCTTCATAGGAACTCCAGCCATTGAAGATATTTGGGGAGTGAACCAACAGATGGAAGAGCCCCACAACGCTGCCTTTCAAACAAATAAAACAAATATTTACGAAAAAACAAGAAAACAGAGAATTTCCTTAGGAGAAATAAGGTTAAGTATATGATGACTGATTTGTTGTTGTGAATCTTTTGTTTTCATTTTTTAAAAAGGCTTGTTAATTTTTATTTGAAAGGCAAACCTGCAGAGGTCAGGGAAGACACAGAAAGATGTTTTATTTAATATTTACTTATTTCCACTGGAAAGGCAGATCTATAGAGAGATCTTCTGTCTGCCTGTTCTCTCCTCAAGTAGCTACAACTGTCTGAGCCAAGCTGATTTGAAGCGAGGAGGCAGGAGCTTCCTCTAGGTCTTCTGTGTGGGTACAGGGACCCAAGGCCTCAGGCCATCTTCCACTGTCCTCCCAGGCCAAAAGCAGGGAGACCTAACAGGTGGGATACTAATAGGTGCCCACAGGTGACCCTGGTGTGTGCAACGCAAGGATTTATTCACTGGGCCATTGCACCAAGCTAGAGGAAAGATCTTCCATCTGTTAGTTCACTCCCCAAATGACCAGAACTGCCAGATCTCAGCAGATCCAACACCAGGAGTCAGGAACCCGCTCCAGGTCTTCTAACTGGATGTAGATTCCCAATGACCTGGGCCATCGTGCACTATCTTCCCAGCCATTAATTGGGAGCTAGAAGGAAAGTGGAGTAGCCGGGATATGAACCAGCTTAACATAATGTTCAATAGGACTGTGTGACACTTAGCATGAATCATTACATTCCAGTGTGGTCTAGTCCCAGAACGAGCTCTCAGCATAAAGCAATGGCCTCCCACAATTCTTGTAAGATGATTTCCATAGTCCAACCAATTGACCTCTCCATTGCAGTTAACTGTATGTGTCTATGTGTGGTGAGAAGATTTAATGTGAGATTCAGCAAACCTCAAGTATTCAACACAGCCATGGCCACCATTATCATCACCACACTGTACATTATGTCTGGAGAGCTTTCTCATTTTGTATAACCAAAGTTTCACAACCCTTGATCAATATCTCTAGTCTGTGGTAATTCTACTCTGACCACTGTTTCTGTTTCATTATTTCAGATTTCCTGTGATCTATGTCTTTTTGTACCTAGTTCATTTCATGTAGCATAGGGTCATTCAGGTCTATGTGGCTATAAACATTAGGATTCCATTCTGCATGTGACTAAATAACAGCATACTGATCCAAGCACTGCATGCGCCTACCCGTTCACTGGCCCACAGATAATTGGATCAATTCCATACCTTCACTACTGTAAGGCTGCAATGACCACGGAATCAAATGTCTCTTTGCCATTCTCCTTCCCCTTCCCTTGGATATATGCACAGGTTTGCAGGATCATATTTCTCCTTGTTCGGAGTCACTCCCATATAGTTGTGAGATTTGGCTGCACTAATTTATGCTCCTGCCAAGTGTACCGTTTTACTTTATGCTTTCACCAGCTATTTTCTTATCTTTTGACTTTGATAAGAGTCCCTTTTAACAGGAGGTTGGTGACATCTCACCTTGGCTGTGAAGTGCATTTCCTTGTGTTGTGATTGTAGGCAACTAGTTCAGGGTCACAAGCTTTGAATCCACGCCTCCCCCACCCATGTAATCTTTTCTGCCCATCTGTGAGTCAAATCGTACTCATCTGTCATCCCCTGAGGCCTGAGGATGGGGAGTATTTGCTTGCTGTGTAATCACTCCCCTCTCAAGGCCCTGTGATGGTCCATGATGGGGAGGGGCCCTCCCTCTCTTGGTCACACCTTTCCCTCACCCTCACACTCCGACTTTAGGACTCTTGAGTCTCTGCTGGCCATCTTGCTTTCCCACAGACGCCAAGGACAGAGTTAGCTCCTCGATATGGCCCGTGCAAGTCTGAGTTCCTCACCCTCTGGTCACTACCTGGGGAAGTCAGCAAAGATACAACTGGTAAGATGTTTTGTATTCTAATTTGTTTATTTTCAAGAGTTCCAGGAGAGGTGAGGCTTAGCAGTAATGGAATGTAGGCAGAGAAACCAGGAAAAGGTGTGTCCAGGCTGTTCATTGTGCGTCTCTTAAAACAATTTATATGGCTGGGAATTTTTCCTCAGGTTAATGAACAGATTTCACTGTCCGGGTTTTGAATAGTAATTAGCAAGGTGTGACTCTGAACATGCTGGTGGTTCCTAGAGTAATGGGCACTGTCATCACCCAGCTTGATTGGCAAGTGAAAACTCCCTCATACATGCTAGACTTGTCTGGAGTGATTCTTCTTACACCCCACAACACTTGATGTTTAGAGATGATGAATGGCATTGCATACACCTGTTGGCTATTTGCATCTCTTCCTTTGGAGAGGCATCTTTTTAATATTTTGTCCAACTTTTTATGGGGCCTTTGTTTTGGACTTTGTAATTTGCTAGTTCTTGATGAGGTTTGGGGATTGACCTCCTGTGCGATATGAATTTTGTGAATATTTTCTTTCAATCAATAAGCCATCCTTGCAGTTTTATTGTACATAAATTTTACAGAGAAAATATAAACTTTAGCTTGCTGTAGTTTCACCTATTTTTTTGTTTTATCTTCCACTTTTCATACCATTTCGAAAAATGTGTTGCCACGTCTTAATTAGGAGGGGTCTTCTTTTTGTCTCTTTTTCCTCTTGGGATATTAACGATGCAGGTATTGTGCTTAACTAATCCATTTGGGTTTGTGAAGAATCAGAAGGGCTAACAGTAGCTAAGGTCTGTGGTCCCTAGTGAAGCTACATTTTGAAATCTGCCGCTCCTTTTTTTTTTTTAATAGCCCGCTAAGTGCATGTTTGAAGACAGTCCCCTTGAGGGAAGGGAAAGGGACAAAATCAGAATATCAAGTCCCATCTCTGAGTTACAGCCAGGACAAGTGCAATGACATGGTACCTGACTTTTCTGTCTTTTGTAAGAATAGGACGAGGGTCCACCAGCCCCACCCTGCTGACAAGGAATTCAACAGGGTTATTGTCCATTGTGAATGAGTTTCTTTCTCCTTCTTTTGACTCGTTTTTTATTTTCTCTGAGATGGTGAACAGAAGAAACCTCTTTTACCACGTCCTCGGGTCTAAGTAAATCTTGCCTTGCACACTGAAACTGTCCACAAAAAAATTCTCTTGGGTGAGACAAGAAACGAGGTTACTGTCATCTTCTGCATCGAATGCCCTGCAACATGCTCGTGTTTGTTTATGGTATGAGATAGGATATACTGTATTTTTTTGCATCTAGAAACCAATTTTTTCAGTGATGTTTGTTGATTCTGTGTTTTGGACAAATTTGTCTAGGATGAGCTGATTAAATGTATGGGTTTATTTCTGGACATTCTGCTCCATTCCATTAGTTTGTACTTATTTACTCATTTGTTTGGAAATCAGAAAGATAAAGACAGTTTTCTCATCCTCTGCTTCACTCTGCAGATTCCTGTGACAGGATTGCCAGTATGGGATACCATGCAAGACGAGGACTTTAACCACTACGCTATCGTGCCGGGCCCTACACACTTTTATAGTGCCAGCCGAGACTGACTGAGTCCACCTCCTGTCTTGGCAGAAACAGTATCCTTTCCCAACTGGTCCCTACTCATTCAGGTTCTTATTGTTGACTGTTACAGCCCAGCCATACCCGGTCACAGTTCAACAGGTGGAGATCTATTGCTGCCCATTTTATATCTACCTAGTTTTCATGAGCACGAGTCAATGCTGGAGTCTAGCCTCAGTTTGGCACACCCCTGAGGAATCCACAGTCCCTGTCCCTGGAAGCAGATGAATTCCCAGCCCGGTCTTCCAATGTGGTGGCACACAGGCCTGGAGCCCTGCTTGTCCACCAGAGACCCAAGGTCGCAGATGGGTTCCCAGACCTGGTTCTCTGGAACGCATGCAAATCTGGGACCTTACCTCTCCGCTAACCTGGGACACAAATGTGTGCACGAGACTCCAGACCCAGCCACGGGCATACCACACTAGCCTGGGAACTTTCCTCGCCCTTCTCACCTACCCTTAGGACCCAAACAGGAGTGTGATCTCAGGCCTGCTCTGACACCTCCCAGCAAGAATCCCCAGACCCCAGAGCTCATGCAAAAGAGCGAAGCTGCTGCTGGAAACTCTAACTCCACAAAATGGTAGGATTTATTTTTATAGTAGTTCTTATTGAGGTCACATTTGTTTATTAGTTTTATAATATGAATAATTTTATTATCCAATAGATATTGCTATTTATCTAAAAATTCTGTGATAAGATATTTTAAAATATTTTGGTTTTTATTATATACTTTGAACTATAGTTTGTGGATGCAAATTATATTGGGATAAAGAGATTTGTTCCTAGACATTTTCTTAAAAAACAATGTATTTCTGTGTGAATTGCTATGCATGGCACTTAGCACAAATCCTTTAGTGATACCAGATGAACTGTCCAAGTATAGAACTTGACTATTACTTTATCCTAGATTCTTTTTTTTTTTTAAGATTTATTCATTTTATTACAGCCAGATATACACAAAGGAGGAGAGACAGAGAGGAAGATCTTCTGTCTGATGATTTACTCCCCAAGTGAGCCACAACGGCCGGTGCGCGCCGATCCGATGCCGGGAACCAGGAACCTCTTCCGGGTCTCCCACGCGGGTGCAGTGCCCAATGCATTGGGCCATCCTCGACTGCTTTCCCAGGCCACAAGCAGGGAGCTGGATGGGAAGTGGAGCTGCCGGGATCAGAACCGGCGCCCATAGGGGATCCCGGGGCTTTCAAGGTGAGGACTTTAGCTGCTAGGCCACGCCGCCGGGCCCTATCCTAGATTCTTATAGAAAAGAACTGAAGGTTAAAATACAAGCATCCAAGAAACCAGGCAATAAAGTAGAAATTCTTTAAGGAAAATGATCTCTCTTTATGTATGCTAAATTAGAAAAAGTGGAAAAAGCAGAAGTAAGATGCCTGGTAGCAGAAGCATATGTTTCAGTAGGACCCACAGTGAGACACTCGCTTTACATGGGCATCCAGCAATGTGAAACGGAAATGGACTGGAATATGTTGTACGTCTCCATGGTAGCACCCAACAATGCTCACAAAGATGCATCTTTCTCTTTTTTACATTTTTTATCATTTAAGTCTATTCCAAATGATGCTTTGACTCATATGTACATATTGGTTTTATTTTTTATATTATTTTTTATTGATTACATTGCATTATGTGACACTGTTTCATAGGCTCTGGGATTCCCCCAACCCCTCCCCGTGCCCTCCCCCTATGGTGTATTCCTCCGCCTTGTTGCAATATTACAGCTCAAATTCAGCCAAGATTCTTTCATTGCAAGCATAGAGTCCAGCATCTTATTGTCCAGATAAATTCAATGGTTCATAGCATGCAGCGGTCCTGCAAGGAACAGGCTGAAAGGTGTGCATGAAAGGAATGAATTAGAAACAAGATGAATTAAGAATGAATGATACAAAATGAAGAAACACCAGGGACCAGACTTGACTCTTTGTACTGCTAGGCACACAAGCCATGCGCAACAGCCCAGTGCAACTCCCTCAGTCCATTTATTCTAGGTGCACAAGTCAAACATGACATAAACCTGAGTGTCTAAGATCACTAGGAACTGTAAGCAAGCACATTCATTGGCTGATTGTTTTGCCTATTGTCCTCCTAGCTGCCAGGCAGACTGTCACTAAACAAAGGAACCCTCGTTAACACAAGCCTATAATCCCCTAGCCCCATGGTCTTTATTACAACCGGCCCAAAAGCTGGCATTCCAAACATCTCTCCCAGTCCATGGCAGGGCCTTACTAGCGGAAGACATCCTCCACCCGGACCTACTTCCTAGTAATAACCAGGAGACAGGCAGAGAGTTCAGAAATCTGCTCTCCGTCAATAAGGGCAGACCACCTGCCAGACTGTGACTTCTTATAAATTTGGGCCTAGTGAAGCCAGAGCCAAGGGAGGGATACGCTAAAACTCCCAACATCAGGGCCCGGCGTGATAGCCTAACGGCTAAAGTCTTCGTCTTGGCATGCACCAGGATCCCATAATCCTGATGACCCTACTTCCCATCCAGCTCCCTGCTTGTGGCCTAGGAAAGCAGTCTAGGACGGCCCAAAGCCTTGGGACTCTTCACCCACCTGGGGGACCCAGAAGAAGCTCTTGGCTCCTGGCTTTGAATTGACTTAGCTCTGGCCGTTGTGGTCACTTGGGAAGTGAATAATCAGATGGATGATCTTCCTCTCTCTCTTCTTCTCTTTATATCTGACTTTGCAATAAAAATGAATAAATCTTTAAAAAGAAATCCTAACACTGAGGTGAATTGGCAGGGAGTTGGCCTGCAAGCTGGAATGCATGTGGAATGCCAATGTCGCGACAAAGTGGAACTGAGATAATTTATTATGCATATGTATTAAATTTTAAATTAATAGTGAATAGAAATTAAAGAACTATAAATTCTAATATTATTCAATATACTTTTTAAATGCATATTTAAAACTTGACAACTAAAAGTGAAATTTTTGTTGCTAATTTTGTTAGTTAAAATTTCTCTTAAAGGTAAAGGACATTGTATTCGAGTGTATCCTGATTTTTGCTTCTTAGACAATGTGTTTTTATTACCCAACCTTTTGTGTTTCTAGTTTCTGCCCCTGACTTGGGACCAGGCCGATGCCTGCTGGAAGTGATCAGGCCCACCAGAGGTGGTGGAATGCGCATGACTGTGCTGCGTGAGACTGATGCTTCATCTCTCCAGCCGACTTTCTAGTCTGGGTGCTTGGCGAACACACGGCTGCTGTGTGGAGAAGGCTTGCACCTGCAGGCATCCAGGCTGGCATCTGGACAGACGCCAGTAGAGGACTGGAGCACACCCCAAAAGGACTTGAATATCGAGCCACTTGAGCCCACAGAGGAGACCCTGGTATTGCCTGGCACCACCATGGAAGACTCGGGAGCTGCTGGCACATTTCCCCGTGTATGTGTGAGAAGGGTCATGCTGTGGACTACAGAGGCTGCCTGAAATAAACATGATGGAAAATTGCCCTGGAGACTGAAGAGGATCAGAAAAAATGAAAACCGAATTTCTCAGCATGAAGATCTGAACTGAGAGTGTCCGATAAAGAGCAATTAAAAGGTTGCTTTTTAATAAAAGAGGAGGGATAGACCCCGATGCCAACCAGGCAGGTGGATCCCATCATTCCTGGAGCAAATTAAGAACAAACATTCTTCATGTTCTTGCTCACAGCCTGGCTCAGATGCTCTGAGATCTCAGTGGACATGACAAATATAATTTTTTCAGTAACTTTATGTTCATTAAAAAAATCTATGTAATACACACTACTTTCACGTATCTTAGACATGCATGTGCTAAGAGTTCTACTTGTGAGGTATTAGACGTAGCATGGCTGGGCCTGGTGAGCTAGCCTTAAAGTCCCATATAGGTGCCAGTTCTAATCCCGGCAGCCCCGCTTCCCATCCAGCTCCCTGCTTGTGGCCGGGGAAAGCAGTTGAGGATGGCCCAAGGCCTTGGGACTCTGCACTTGCATGGGAGACCTGGAAGAAGCTTCTGGCTTTGGATTGGCTCAGCTCCAGCCACTGCAACTGCTTGGGGAGTGATTCATTGTGCGATATCTTCCTCTCTGTCTCTCATCCTCTCTGTATTTCTGACTTTGCAATAAAAATAAATAAATCTTTTAAAAAAAGAAAAAGTAGCATGGTGCTAAGGCAAGCACTTGGCACAGGCAGAGCCCATGCGCTCAGGCTCAGCCTTACAGTCAACACTGAGAGAACGATGCCGAGTTGATTTGGTTGCCACTGGAAGGGGTCTGTGGTTAAAGCCATCCTCGCATGAGCCAATCAGCAATGCTGCAAGCCTGAACTTGTTACCTCAGGGAACATCATTTGATATTTTCTACTGGTGTCTCACCTCTTTTCACACACAGTATGTTCTCAGTCTGCAATCTGTTTCTTTGTCTTTCCCGTACAAAGCTGATGTTCTTAGAGCACAGCGTAGAGACAAGATGTTCCACAGTTAAATGGCAGTTGTTCAGCTCTCCCTGATGTTATTAATTTATTTAAGCCACTTAATGAAAATGCCCATTCTGCATCTAACACATTGAGAATGAAGTGTGTTAATTAACCCAAATTTTAGAAACTGAAGTAGAGAAATCTGCTGTTTTCTGAAGTTAAGGCACACGTGGCATGCAGACAAAACTAATGCACCAAGTTATGTGAAAACTTTATGTGAAGAAATTGGTATTGCTATCAGTCTGTAAGTCCCTTAGAAATTAATAAATTCAGCCATGCCTCATCTTAATGAGAATGCCTTGTGCATTGGGATATAGGTCAGCTGTGTACTTGACTTTCATAATCTTGCTAATAACAACTCTGCCAGAACTGAGAGGTATTTTTTCCCTTAATAAGTTTGCTAATGATTTGGCTTTATTAAAAGGATGTTTTCTATTTTGTTTGTTTATTTTTAGAACACTGGATCCTCAGTGTGTCTGTTCATTTTGTTTTTTCGCAGGAAAATAGCAGGAAGCAGCAACTACAGGTTAGCTTCCAATGAATAATAAGCAGGAATTTAAGACTGCTAAATCAACAACATTGGCATTTTAAGAGTCTGGTTACGCTTGTATTGTGCCAATAGAGCTTATAGCATTTGCAAAGACTTGAAGAAATCATTTGCAAAATTGCAATAAAAACTAAACTGTTTGTCTTTACTGTCCTGTGTTTTTTTTAAATTGCTTTGTTAGTATAAACAGAACTGATTTCATGCGATCCACAGCTACAGTTTCAAGAAGTCAGTCACACTTCCTTGTCCTTCCACTCAAGTGTTTGCCAGAAGATAAAACAGTAGATGTGGTTAGTGAGTGGAGGCAGGCGCAGTAAGCAGCCAGGGCCTTGGGGTTCCCCAATATGGGAGACAGACCCCCCACATGCACCTGTCAGACACAGCTTCTACTTCAGCTGCCTAATCCTAAGTAGATTTGTGCACAAACCAGGGCTTCCAAGCACAAAGGCGTGATCACTTTCTGCAGACATTATCATGTGCACAAAATCAAGGCAATATGGACAGGAGTCTCAAATGAACAAATGGGCATGATGAAGTTTATCCTAAAGATTTATTTATTTGACAGAGAGTGAGAGTGAGGGAGCTTGGAGGGAAAGAGAGAGATCTTCCAACCACAGATTCCTCCTCCACCCAATGACATGTGCAAGGACTAAAATGAAGGCAGGAGCCAGCAGCCAGCAGCCAGGGGCTTTATCTGAGTCTCCCCTATGGGTGGTGGATATCCAAACACTTGGGCTGTCTTCTGCTGCATTCACTTGCCTTTGGCAGGGTGCTGGATCAAAACCAGAGCAGTGTGGACATAAACCAGTGCTCTTGTGGGATACCCATGCCATAATGTTGGTCTCAAGTTACAGGTTTTATGCATTTAAAATATTGGTCTTAGAAAGAACTCCCAGAATTCAACATATGAGATGGGCCTTTTGGTCAAAATAACACTGAACAATTCTGATGATCACACAAAAGCTAACTTTGAAAAGTTAGAATGTAAAAGAGTAGAAAATAAAGCTTTTGTGATAAAAACTAAATAATCTTTCAGTGTTAAATACGGCCAATAATAACAACGAATGTGAATGAATCAAGCTAGTCTCGCAATAGAAACTTTCGGTCTGCCATTAAAATCTGCCATAAAATGCAAGTGACCAGTGATTTTAATGATATAGAAAGATTGTCAAAACAACTAAAATCCGGGGGGGGGGGGGTGGAAATAAAGGAAAACGTTATCTACCAAAGATGAATCAAAGATGAAAACAATTGACACAAAATGAATTAGAATTTGCTGGATACTGATAGAAAACAAAATCACAAGCATATGGAATACATTGAAATCAATTATAAGACAAATTGTAGAAGACTAATTGACCTTGGTTAGCCAGCGTATGTGGGTAGAGTCCATGCCTCCCTCACCAGCTGCGCCAACCTGCTGGAGCTATGCATACAACCTCAGGTGGGTTCCAGGCACTGGAGTCCCGAGATGTTATCCACATGTCCTTCACGTGGTGCCTTGTCCATTACTGAGAGGATTTTCCAAATTGAAAGTGATGGATGGAAGCTATAAAAGTTTTGGTAGTACTTAAGAATAAACAGAATATGGATACAAACTGCCATATAATTAGATGTGAAAACAAAGTGGAATAAAAAGGGCAATTGAATGAAACCATAATATCATGCCATTTACATGAATTAAAAATGCATGAACTCTTGTTTTACAAGATCATGCATTTAATTTGCATCCTATACATATGCAACACTTCAGAGTGGTTGCCTGTGGGAAAGATAGGAATGAGGGATGGGAATAGGGAGTAGAAACATTAATTCATATATTCATTCATGTACTGAGGAGGTTTCACAGACCAATCATAATAGTATTTGTGATTAAAAATGTGTGATGGGGCTTGGCGCAATAGCATAGCAGCTAAAGTCCTCACTTTGAATGCGTCAGGATCCCATATGGGCACTGGTTCATGTCCCAGTGGCCCTGCTTCTCACCCAGCTCCCTGCTTATGGCCTGAGGAAACAGTTGAGGACAGCCCAAAGCTTTGGGACTCTGTATCCACGTGTGAGACCTGGAAGAGCTCCTAACTCCTGGCTTCGGATTGGCTCAGCTCCAGCATTGCAGCTGCTTAGGGAGTGAACCATTGGATGGAAGAGCTTCCCCTCTGTCTGTATATCTGACTTTCCAATAAAAATAAATAAATCTTTAGAAAAAATATGTGATGAGGTCCTGGCCTGATAACCTCATAGCTAAATCCTCCCCTTGCAAGTTCCAGGATCCAATATGAGTGCAGGTTTGTGCCCTGGCTGCCCTCCTTCCTATCCAGCCCCCTCTTTGTGGCCTTGGAAGGACGCAGAGGATGGCCCAACCCTTGGAACCCTGAACCTAAGTGAGAGACCCAAAAGAAGCTCCTGCCTCCTGCTTTCAGATCGGTTGTGGCCACTTGGAGAGTGAACCAGTGGGTGGAAGATCTTTCTCTCTGTTTCTCCTTATCTCTGTAGATCTGCCTTCCCCCCCCAACCCCCCAAAAGTATCTTTTTTTTAAAGAGTGTGATGACATCAATGTCCTCCACTTACTTACAAAAACGTGTTCCATCACAAAGTGTCCAGGGATCCATTTGGAGGGGTAGAGAAGTCAGCTCACAGTTAGCAGTCTTCAGAGAATTCCTGTGAACAACAATGACAAAACAAAGAAAGCCAAGCTTACTCAACAGCCCTGGAGCGTGAATAAAGGTGAGAGTCTTCCCAACTCCAGGGGAGCAGCTTTCACCATTTCTCCAAGCTCTTATCTCTGAGTGGATTCACCATCACAATATAGCCAGAGAACAAAAAGTGTTAGCTGCAGGTAGGTTCCACAGGAGAAGAGCTCAGGACAGATTTGTGATACAGTAAACACTCGTAACATCATCCACAAATCATGATTCTTAGAAAATGAATGCTGGGAAGCTCTATCAAGAAGTAACAGGCTGATCAAAATTAAGGAGTCTGACAATTCTCTGTATTAATAAAGATGGAATAAAATATGTATTACCATAAATATGTGTTTTCTAATATCTGCACTATTGCCATTCAAACTAAATATCACAGGTCCACCAGCAGGTTAATTAGTTAAGAAAACACAACACATTCATCTAAGGCAAAGAACTACCAATGGATACTAAAATAGGCATGAACCTCAGGATGGTCCTACATGATTAAATTAATACAAAAATATAGACTATGATTTCATTTGTGTAAAATTCTAGAAAACAGGAACAAGCAAAATATTTGTTGTAGGGGCTCTGAGGATGAAGTGGACTTTGATGGAGGAATAATCTTGGGGTTATAAAATGTTCTGATTTCTCATTGTTGTGATGGCTGTGTGGGTGTATCCACCTGTCAGAGTCTAGTAACATGGCTTTAAAAAGCAATCTGAACACCAAACAGGCAAGCGCAAAGACTCCAGAGATATCACAATGAAAGTCTCCGTACCTTCCTCAGGACAGAGTGATGCGTCTCTAGGCCAAAGTGTTTGCAGAAGCTTCCGCGTAGGAAAACAAAGACGGACAACCATTTCTGTGGATGCCTGGCTAAAAAGCATACCGGCTACAACAGAACTTATACAGTTGTTTGCTGTCACAATACAATGCAGTTAGAAACAAGCAACTTAGTCTACGTCCATACCACCCTGAAAGTACCCCATCTCGTCTGATCTCGGAAGCTAAGCAGGGTCGGGCCTGGTTAGCACTTGGATGGGAGAAATAGCAACTTAAAATAGTACAACCACCCATGAATTTTCAAATTTGAAAAACGTAGCTTCTTCTTAATCTAAAAATTAAAGAGGAAATACTAATGGAAGTACCACTTTTTAAAAAATCAAATGATATTGAATAATTTAAATACAAACCGCATGGAGTTTGGTGTAAAGAGTATGTAAATAATTACCAATTTAAATCAAGGCAGGGAAAAAGGGAAAGTGAACGTCAATGACAAAAGTGTTCAGTAAGAAGTTACAAAAATGACAGCTGAAGCCAAACAAGCTGTGCGAAAGCAGAAGCAAATGATAATTGAGTAGATAGGCAACCAAAAGCTAACAGCAAAGGCCAAGGACGGCAAAATCCGTTTATTCAAAAACAAAGAGTAATAACATGGGTAAATGTAAATACTTAGGGGCAATGAAAAAATCATGCAAAATGCTAGTTCTAACAGAGTAAAGAAAGGAAAAAGAAAAGCTAAGAGCCATTTTAAACAATTGTGTAGTAAAATTTCTAATATAGTACATCTGTTGGTATAAAATTTTAAAAAAAAGCTCCCTAGAATTGTTTAACTTAGTATCTAGTAAAGATGTGTACTTTACTTCTGTAATAAGTTATAATAAGTTGTGGATAGTATTACATATTAAAATCTAGAACTTAAGATTAGAAAACCCTTCTTTAATATAAATACGTCCTAAAATACAAAATTTTGCGTAAGTGGTACATAGATATAAGATAATGTGTACGAAAAGCATGGTTTCCTTTATGTAATTTTAATTGTGGTTCAAAAGCTATCATTTTGTACATGAAAAACATATTATTTTTCTAAAAGACACAACACATTTGGTAACACATCAGGAATTTATACATAAATTAGGAAAAATATGTTAAATATGGATGTGTTTCTAGTCTGTTTATCTACCACAGATCACAGGAAACATGTTTATGTGTGTTGTGTGTGCTGTGCAAGTGTGCCTTACTTATTCAAGAGGCAGAGAGAAAATCACAAAGGTTTCTCAGCCCCTGGTTCACTTTCCGAACTTTGTCACTGGCCGTCACCGGTGGCAGTGAGGATTCAAGAATTCCCCGGAGATCTGCAGTGTGGTGGCAGGAATCACGTGGTTTGCGCCATTCTGACTGTCCCTACGTTCTGCCTTGGAGGCAGATGGATCAGCAGGGAGAGCAAGACCTCAAAGCCGGGTATCCTACCAAGTGTTTAACCTCTAGGCCAAGTCATCACCGTATATAATCTTTTAAAGATTTATTTATTTGAAAGGCAGGATGACAAAGAGAGGGAGATGAAAAAAATAAACGGTAGAAGATGAGTGTTAGATAATATACAGAGAGACCAAGAAACATCCTCCACCTGCTGGTTTACTCTCCAAGTGTCTCCAACTTCTAGACTTTGGTCAGGATGGAGCCTAGAACCCGCCTGGACCTTTCAAGTGAGTGGAAGGAACTCTATTGCTGAGGCATTGACTTTAGCCTAGCAGTAACAGAAAACGAGGCTGGCGTTATCAATAGCAGAAGGCTTGATAAGACATGGGGTAGTAGGAACTAGATGAGCACATGGATATGGCATGCCAGCCTTGCAAGCAGAAGCTTAACCCATGCTTCAACAGTTCTGGTCCCACATACAATCATTAATGAAATATTTGTGGACAATTACTCTCCTAAGACAAAAACCATGTGGAAAACATAATGTCCATATGAAAGAGAATAGCCAACATAAGAGCATGACACACACATATATATTCAGAGAGACAGATCCATGTGTGTACACACAAGGCATACAAACATGCACATATGCAGATACACACATACAGTCGCAGATACAAAATCCGCATGTGCATATACTCATTTACGCAGATTCACAGGCAAGTTAGGCTTAGAAATCATGGATTTTAGGAAACTTTTTTCTCAACTGGATTCTCTATATGCTGACTTGAAAATTAAATCCTTACAATAAGATTTATATAGTATTATATTTCGATAAAATTAAGAAAAATAAGTTTGGTAACTTTTCTACATATTATAAATGTCCAAGTTAGTAAGAGCAATGGATCTAAATGCTTCTCTTTGTAATATTGATCTGAAATGCTCTAACATTTATAGTACTAATCATCAGAAAAATGTGTAAGTTCTTATGAAGAAAAATTGCTATACCTCATTGAATGACAATTTAATGCTTGCCTGGGATTTCAAGGGCTACTTTGTAAAGAACCCAGCCCCTTAATATCAATGTGACTTCAAGACAAATCATTACAAGAATTCTGGCAAAACTCACTCTGAAACTCTGGAAAACACTATTGGGGGAAAAAGCCAGGTTAAATATAAAGAAGCCCTGAAAAGTAACTTACCTAAAATATTAAAGAATATTTGCATCTACTGTGCTTGGATGGTACATCAGTACTATAATCAAATAATACACTGCAGGAAATTTGAGGCTGCCAAAACAGACTCAGGCTTATTCTCAAGCTACACGTATGGTGATGAGGCCATTTCTACTCCATAGCAGAGCACAGCATGCATGGCACACAGTGCCGGTAGACTATATCCAAGACTGGATCCACTTTCCCCACCAGCAGGGGCTGGTGGTGGGGGGAAAGCAACTCTTTATTGTGCAGACAGGAGCAGGACCTTATACTTGGGCTTCCCTAGTGCTTGGGGCAAAAGGTCCTTAAAATATTTATTCACTTTTCAATATCATCTATTTGAAAGACAGAGGGAGAAACAGAAAGGAAAAGCAGAAATCCTTTCAAATGCTGACTCACTCTCAAAGGGCTGTAATGGCCACGACTGACTCAAGCAAAGCCATGAGCTCAGACCAGCTGACTACCAGTGGTGGGTAATCAGGAGTCAAACCCTTGAACATCACATCCTGCCATTCTGCCTCCCGGGATGTAAGAAGATGCATAAAGATTGGAAGTAGCCGAAAGTTTAGTCAGCTGCTAGTAAGGTTGAGAGTGTGAAAATAGCAGCTGAACCTGTTAATGCACAAATCCCAACCCACAGAAAATATCTTCATGTACTCTTATTATTACTAAATAATCCTATATCTAATAACAAGTATTAATATTTAATATTTATTACCTATGTATCTATCTTTTTAATTTTTATTTTTTATGATACAATTATATTGGATTGAGGATTTCTCCTTCTACTTTCCCAATTAACTGCCCCCTCACACTTTTTCTCTCTATACATTACAACAACATGGTCCTTCAACAGTCACAAGTCCAGCATTCTGCTGTCCAAGTGTTCCATGCCATTGCAGGTGTACAAAGATATATTTAACAGTTTCATGGGGAATCCATCTTTTATTAGGAAGTAGAGATCCATAATGTAACATATACTTACTTCCTGTCATGCTCATCTGCATTACACAGTTCATCTATGAGAATACATGTATAGGATTGGTCACCTATGTAGCTATAGACCTTGTATTTTCATGCAGATTGCCTTATATCATAGAGAACATTTTTGTTTTGAATTGGTTTGTTTCACTGTACATGATGGTCTCTAGTTAGGAACATTTTGCTGCAAGCAGTAGAATTTCATTTTTAACGGCTGAGGATTGTTCCATAGTCGACATACCACAGCTTCGTTACCCTTTTGTCTTTTGATAGGCATTGGAGTTCTCTCCATGTCTTCACTGTTGTGGATTGCTCTGTTTTGCTTTATCGACCACTCTTAAATGCCTCACATATGTCATCACACTTAATTTTCTCAATGATCACAGAAGGATAAATAATACTGGTTTCACAACAGAAAGTAGAGCTTGAAATCTGACAGGAAAGAGCTGGCGTGGATTGGCTCATGCCTCGCTGGGTGGGACACAAAGATTAGTCACTCCTCACCATGGTGTTGAGGATTTTCCTGCACACCCCCCCCAAAAAAAATGTTCTGCACTTTAAATGTCGACAAATGTCTTGTTAGAGTTACAAGCCAGTCTAGATTATCCTAAAATCTGCCAAGATCAGCAAAATTATACTTCAACACAACAAATGGCTAAATACTAAAATGAAATAGACACGAGACAGCTGAATGGTAACTTATAGCCATTTTAAGGTATATAGCAGCCGGTCCTGTATGTAAACTAAAATTGAAATGTCAATGAGCTAATCATAGGTTGTGGTTAGGACTTGCTTTTTTTTTAATTTTATTTTATTTTTAGCATACTGGTTACTCAAAACCATGTCAATTCCATATTGCAAATTGCTGTTGATGTTATATTGGGACTCTTAATTGACTGTGATGATATTCTACCAGCTCTAACTTCGGACCAGAAATGGTCTCCCCAAGAAACTGTTCAACCCATCTGGACAATAAGTAGCTGGACGCTATGCTTGGTGTATGTTTGCAAGGAAAGAATCTTGATTGAATTTGAACTGTAATACTGCACCAAGGTGGAGGAATCCACCAGGGGAGAGGGGCGTGGGAGGGGTGGGGGAGGGGTGGGGGGATTCCCAGAGCCTATAAAACTGTCACATAATGCAAAATAACTAATAAAAAAAATGAAAAAAAATAATAATGGTTTCAGACTAATTATAAACTGCCCCAATTCTCACACCTACTAAACAGCACATCCATTCCCCAAATGCATCTTGAAATGCTAAAAATCTCAAATATGGGCAGAATTAACCTTCGCCTTTCCTCAGCTCCTCAGTAGACTTGAGAAAAATGCAGGCAGAATCAATTAACTAGAAAATAAAACTTCAGACATTTGCTGGGGACACTAGGGTGTACCACTCAGGGTTGGAGGGCGACACTATTTTACTCAACAAATGCTGAAGAAGAAGAGGAAAAAGAAGGAGGAGGAGGAGATGACTAAGAGCTGTAACATACACAAAATCAAAATAATGAAAGGACAGAAAGCTGAACAAATCATCGACATTTCAGGGGCTGAGGTTGTGCCGTGGCGCGTCACACTAGTCTCCTGAAAGCAGCCCAGGCTGGAGCACATCTCTGGGCTCTTCCTTATGCGAGTGATCTAAATGCACGTTGTGGCTTTGGGCTTCCTAGTGGCCAAGGCTCAACCAGTGCAGACACTTGAACTCTGAACCAACAGGTGAAAGATTTACCTTGCTATCCCTATTGCTCTGCCTTTCAATGAAATTTAAAAAGAGAAACAGGAAATGCAGAGTACTTTTGAAAATTAGTGACAGGAAACAAATCACAAATCCACGTAGAGTGACTGCGTGATGTATTAGATACAAATACAATGAAGCCTACCAAAGAATGTCACAGAGAAATAGTGTGCTCACACTGCAAAAAATCAAAGCAAAGAACAATGACTGAGCCAGGAGAGGAGGCATACACAAGGTCAACATGATCAGAAGCCACAGTATCAGGAAGGCAGTGTAAGAAATTGAAACACTATAGCTTGTCTACCCAGGAAGTCTGAGCCAGCTCATGCTGATAACCCTTGGAGGACTGGCTGTGTGCAGAGCGTCACAATTCCGCTTGCTACCTCCAGTCCTGAGAAGGAAGCTGGCCCCCACAACACTGTGACCGCAAGGGTGGTCAATATTTTACAAAACAGATGTGTGCTCAGGTGTCCTTTTAAGTACCTCCAGTATCAAGTCACTGTCTGAAATAGAACCACCCCTCTTCCTCTGTTGGCACTGAGTTATCAGATTCTTATCAAATGTTCTGTAACCAACTTTTGCAAGAACAGCACACACACTGAGTGACACCTAAGGCCTGAGTGTCAGCTCTTTGTGGATCGAGATGCTCCAGCCCGTGGATCGCTGGAGGCTGGAGTCCACTGCCACAGACAGATTCCGGGATGACTTCGCTGTTCAACGGTGTCTGCCACGTGCCACCCAGAAAATACTGCTGCTTTCTGCACTCTTATCTTAGGAACCAAGCATGTCAAAAGGAAGGGAAAGTGGCAAAACACTCAAATTGCATGTGGGGTTCACTCTCTGTGGCCTCCAGGGACCACCCCTCATTCTGTCTTCTTCTCTGGGAAGGCGACAATGGCATCTCATACTGCTCAGACTCCACTCGTGGCAGAGCCTGAATCCGAGTTGCTGGTGTGTGATGCCCATCCACACTGCAGCATCATGCAGGCAGGGCGCCGGGCTCAGCCTCGAATCAGAATCCTTTCTGCTCATGCAATTACATATTTCTTCTGTTATTTTTGTCTGAAATGTCTTTCCTTTCCATTTTGTGCAGGTCTGCTCTGAATGTACTTATATGAAGATGGTTATGACAGAGTAATAGAGAAGAAATCTCCATATGAAAAATTATCTGGTTCAGACAGAAATAATCTACAACTACACCATTTAAGAAGGCACCTGGGAGCTGCCAAGGGGGTCTGACTACACAGGAGTCCACTTGGCTATGAGAAATCGGGCAAACCTTGATCAAGGTCTGGTGGGGGAAAATTCGCAGTTTGGGTTTTTGCACATCAGTTTCCTGTGCACAAAGCATACTTCCAAAAGGAGAAATCAAATAAGCTGAAAATGTTGCTGTTCTATTTACCTTTTAGTTTCAAAAAATAATGCAGCCATTAACAGCCACTTGATTCTACCCCAAGTGGCTAAGTATTCATTCATGTGGCAGAAAACTTGTAACATTTCATGGAGAGATTTCACTCCTCCCAGGACCTCCTAAGCGGCAGTCCTCAGCTGCCAGCTTTAACTGACACAGGTTGGTTTACTCCACTCAGGAGTGCTGGGGTCGCTTAAGGGCACTGGCAAGCTGACCTGGAGCCCAGCGGCTTGGCAGCCTGCCCGAAGTCTGAACTGCACTCCAGTTCCTGGAACTTGCCAAGCGGGCATGACAAACATAGGCACAAAGGCAGGGAACAAAATGTAGACACGCATGCTGGTGAAGGGTTAAGGATTGGCTGACTCAAAGATGGGTGGAAGGAAAGAGTCTATGTGTTTATTTTGGTAAATATTCTTCATTAGTTTATTTTTCCAAGTCCTGATCAGAAAGCATTAGGATCTCTTTGGAGTCATCCACCTACATTTTCTTTTCTTTTTTTCTTTCTTTTTTTTTTTTTTTTTTTTTTTTTTTGGATATCTATTTTATCCAAAATGTAGAGTTACAAAGAGGAAGAGGCAAAGAGATTTTCCTCTGCTAGTTCACTCACCAAACGGCCAACAAGGCCGAAGTTTGTCCAAAGCCAGGAGACAGAATTCGCTTCCAGAGCTTAATGGCTTGAGCCAGCTTTCTCTGCTTTCCAGGCACATTAGCTGGGTAACAGATTAGAAGAGGGACAGATGGGGCGGGAACCAACACCCAGATGAGATGCCGGTGCTGCAGACAGTGGGTTTAGCTTCTATGACACAGTGACAATGCCAGAGACATCCATTTTCTCATTGATATTTTTTTGAGTTTTATTTATTTTTGCTGGAAAGTCAACTTTACGGAGAGAAGGGAATACGGAGAGAAAGATCTTTCATCTGCTTGTTTACTCCCAAGTGACTGGAACGGCTTGAGCTGAGCTGATCCGAAGCAAGGAGCCAAGAGCTTCTTCTGGGTCTCCTACATGAGTACAGGGTCCTAAAACTTTGGGCCATTCTTGACGCTTTCCCAGGCCACAAGCAGGGAGCTGGGAGGCAAGTGGAGTGCCAGGGTATGAACCGGTGCCCATATGGATCCCCACATACAAGGGGAAGATTCAGTCATTAAGCTGCTGTGCAGGGCCCTTCCATTGATTTTGTTTGCTTTCCTATCTGTGTATATAACTAACACACCTGGGAGAAGGCTGGTTAGATTGGGCCTTAAGAATTGGTTCTTCTCCATTTTGTCCTATAAAAATGGCAAGTTAACACTGTCAAATACAAACCACATTCTCCTTTTGTGTTTTCTTGAAACACTTTCCTAAACCCTTGTGGCGAGCCTTCCCTCCACTCCGGTTGTTCTCTCCAGTTACAGCTCCTATCCTGGGTGACCTCCCTGCTCTGACCGCAACTCCCCCTTGACCCGCAGCAGGTTCCACATGCTCAGGTTCTGCTCCTGGCCCATCAGCTCGGTCTGCCACCGGCTGTGAAAGGAGGCCTGCATTTCTTAAGCTTCACTGTAGCCAGTCTGTGGTGTTCTCTGAGATTCTGCCTCGTGTGTGGTTGGGTTCCTCTCTGCCGCACCCCTCCAGGCTTTCCTAGAAGCGCTGTCCCCCAGCTGATCTTCATCTGCTCTCCGCACCGTCATTCTCCCCTATGACCCACACATGCCATGTCCTTATTTTGTAGATCCCGATCCTCTTCATGATACTATTTCTGCAAGAATTAAACTTACCCACCACAACCATGGAATTGGGTGCCTCTGGGTCCTTCTCTTTAACTTGTGTCATCTCTCTGTGTCTCTATCTAACTTTTTCTGAGAGGGGTTAATGGCAAAGTTTCAGTGATCTTCCTGCATAAATCATTCTACTACATGGAATGGGTTTCTACATCTTTAAACATAGGAGTCTGAATTTAATTGATGACATTTCTTTCATGCATGTACATTGTTATGAATCTCAAGAAAAGATTACAAACAATGCTGCAAGGTCTCCTCGTCTATTATGTAAAAATACAAACGCCTTTTTTTGCCTGAACTTCAAGGTGATCACAAAGGTCAGATTGAACAGTGCAGATGTCAGTAGTTTGAAAATCATAGGTTACCCATCAATGTAATGTATTATTAGCCCATAGGTTGCTTCTTCATTCAAAATACATAATTTATTCAAAAACTATAATCTTCCATATCTTATTCTAGTTCTCAGTTCAAAAACTAACAGATTAGGCCTTACCAGAGTTATTATAATTATATTCACAAGTGAAAATACTTTTCCCTGATATTCAATTTATCCTACTGGGACCATTTACCCATCACTCACACTAAAACTCTTTTGGGTTTTAGAATCATTTTTAAAAGCCATAAAATGCTCTTGCACAAATCATGTAAAACTGTTGTTCTGACAACATAAATGTCCCATGCATCAAAAACCACATTCAAATTATCCAAGCGGTGATGAAAATGCATCCAAAAGAAGAGGCTTTATACTTTGATAAAGGCTCCTGCTGGAGTGCACAGCATGGTGGGGGCCAACTTCCCAGGGTGAGCAATGTCCTGCTCACCACTGCTTCGGAGCTTGGGAGACTTTTACACAGTACAAGGAGACAGAAGCCTCAGAGACAGGCTACAAAAGGAGACTAAAGAGGACAGAGCTTGGAGGTTATCCAGGTCATAATTTACAGATCTTAAGAAAGCCTTCACCTCTGGAATTACAATACCACAGTTCTTGAGATTCTTGATAGCAAAGTCAGAACATTTGAATGTTGATCTTGGCTAATATTTTTGGAGAGTTTTCCTCCATGAACTGAGTCATTTTCAGTTTATAGACTTCATGATTTGTTGGAAAAAGTTGGCTTTATTTCTCTTACACGTTGTCTCTGATCCTTAGCCATGTCAAGTCTACTGCAATGATAAATAAACAAGCGTCTCATTTCAATCCACTTGTCCAGATCAACACAGTGACATCCATATCACTTTTTGTTTGCTCTGCTTTTAGGTGATACTAGTGTAAAAATGTGTAGTAGATGAAAATTAGAGATGATTATTTCCAACTTCATGAAAACCACATTATCATATTTGTTCTTAAGTAATTCAAGTAACTTTAAAGTTGTTTGTGTAGCAGCATATTTGTTTCAATCAGCAGATATTTACACTTAGGCATAGAACACATTGGAAACATTCCCGTACAAACATAACTTGAGTTTGATGTTTAAAGTTCTATCTGCTTTTTCATTGGAACCTACACTTGTCTTAACAAAATGATTTTGCACAATATTCAAGTTGTCCAAGACTGATGGGATCCATAGCATCTAAAAAATGTAAAAGGCAAAATAACATATGAATATTCAAGGTAATTATATATAGATTATATACAACACTAATTAAGTTATGCCCAATGATTCTTTTGTCAGTTTCCTGAGATCTTCACTATAAGTTTTTTCCTACTATGTCTTTGACGTTCTTTTTTATAGAAGGGCAAAGCTTATGTGGTGGCCATTCTAATGTGAAAATTAAATGCAATGCCAAATGTTTCAAGAAAGTTCTGGTTACAAGTGGTTTGCTTCTATTTCCTGTCCTTTTGGCCCGTCTACAACCCCAATAGAATCTGTTACAGCAGAAAAGCAATTCATTGACAGAAGCACAGCTGTGTATTTGGGTTAAGTGAGAAGCTGAGAGCAGTGGAGGAGGATGCTTCCAGACTCTCAGCATTTACAACTGCTGCATACATAGCTTTGACATGAAGTGCTGAATTTTGATGGATTTCTGCAGTTTCAAACTGTAGATCCATCCCGCCATGACATACAATGTAACATGATTTCTTCCCAGACCGTGATTATTGCAAAAACACAGAGCTGGCCTTTTCTTTTGAAGGGTAAGACATATGAGGTCTTCCTGCTTAGTTCATTTGGAAGATGATGCAGTGGGTACACTCTGGGCTTGAATGAAGTGCCAGTCAGAACAGCTGACGGTTCTGTTTCCTATCCATGGGAACAGAGTGAAGCCCTTCCCTAATCAAACCACGAACAGCTCCTTGTCACAAGAGAACATGTCCCACACAGTGAAGCAACATGAAACATGTACCTGCATCAAGGGAGAACATTAAAGGGAGCAGGTTCTGGTGTCATCCCAGGTGAGTTTCTCGGGGAACTCACAAACTAGATCACTGGGAGGATCATAGCATTTGTGGTGTGAGTTTGGAATGCATGTGTCTGGCCCGGGATCCTTGATTGCTAATGCCTGCATTGGACAATATAACCAGGCATATGCAGGACAAGATGGTCAGTTCATTTTGGACCTACAGATGATGGGGAGAACCATGTCAGAAGACGTAGAAAAGAATGGATTGGGCAACTCTTTTGTCAGCAAATCTGGGAGAGTGGATGTACTTGGGGTACTTTTTCAGCCAATGGACCTTGGAAGGATTTTCTCAACCTTGGAACAACAAAACCAACATCATCTTAGAACTATCAAAACTACTGCAGCAAAACTTTTGGAACATTCTGTACACTGGGGTTTCTAAGAGGATATCAGTTGGCCATCCCCCATCTTTGGACGCTGATGTATTTTAACAGATGCTTACAGCCCTCTTTCTTTCTCCTAGATAACAGGAGAACAGGCAAGACATGGAAACTTGAAAGCATTCACCCCACCTGCCTTCTCATTACTTCATCTCACTAGACGACACAAAGATCATTTACTCCTCATTAAGGTATTGAAGATTTCTCTGCACACTCCACCTAAAACTGCTCTGCTCCTCAATAGTTAACATATGGCTTGTTAGAGTTATGAGCCTGTTTGGATTACCCTAAAATTCACAAAGTTCAGTAAAATCACGCCTGAATACTATAAGCTGCTAAATATAAATATGAAGAAAAAAAGGGACACAAGAAAGTTGAATAGTACCGTATAACCATTTTAAGGTTTGTAACAGTCGGCTATGTATAAACTAAAATTGAGATGTCAATGAAGTATTTACATGATGTAGTTAAAAACTTACATTTTCTAACACATTGGTCACTCAATAGCATGTCAATTAACTTCATGATGTTGTAAATTTCCATGTTTCTTCTTGTTGAACTTGTGTTGTGACTTTTCGTTGGAGGGGATGATATTCTGCCAGCTCTAGTTTCAGATCAAGGATGGTCTCCCAATGAAATTGTTGAATTTATCTGGACAACAAGATGCTGGACTCCGCAGGGTCCATTCCCACAATGATGGAATTATGACTGCTTATGAGCTGTACAGCTATAATAATATGAAGGAAATCAATATGGGGGGGTGCTTGGGAAGAGGTTGGAGGAATTCCAGAGCCTATGGATCTGTGACATAAAATGAAATAATAATAATAATAATAATAATAATAGTAACAGATGAACATATAGGGTACTGATTAGAGAGGTAAATAACCCAAACCTAGCACATTGCAATATACACAAAGATTTTGGCTTTGTGTGTGGTGGACCGGGGTTGAAAAAGTGCCATTGGAGATGGAACTTCACTGGCCAGGATATAAGATGCTTCTAAATCAGCTTCCCCCGACCCGCTCAAATAACTCCAAGGTTTATTTGAAACCAGTGTCCACTGAATACTGTGAGTTGCTTTCCCCAACAGACATAGTGTTCCTTTGTTTGTGAAACTCAGTAAAATCACGTTTCTTGGCTAAGACTTGTGGCTAAAACATCCCCTGGGTATACACTGGGGGATTCTCACAGATTTGTGGGGCTCACGGAGCTGGAGCAGATGCACCTGCCAGTGATGGTGGTCACATTCTCTGCAGACTGACAGGCAGGACAACTCCTGAAAGCTCCCCCTGAGAACCTGGGTTCCCAACTGGGTGTCAGAAGATCAAATTGATTTCCAGGAAGATTTAATGAAACTTCACTCTGGTGACCCAAACTAGAGACTATGCTGCTAATCTGACAATTCTTTGAGGATGATGATGAATAAATAGCAGAAAATAAAGCAAGTTATATGCTCAATCTCTGGGAGATGACAACATATTCAAAAAAGAACTAACTGATGAAGTTGTTCAGTGAAATATCCAGGTTTCAACTAAGCACAGATAATAAAAATGCGCTTGCTTTTAGGGAATAGAAGGCTCCTTCAAGAATCAGAAAGATTGCCAGAAATGAGTTCCTAAACTATGCAGAAATTTCTATTTTTAATATAAATTTCACTCATTTAGAACAAGTCTGTTCTGAACTCTTTTTCCTTGAGAAATGACGTGGGCTTGGGTTTTGATGACATCTAACAGGTTTTGGACAGCTTACAGATGATGTTCATGTCAGAATTGAAGCTTATTGGGAATTTACACATGCAAGAGCTGCCTGATAAAGAGCTACTCCCTCAAAGCAAGCCTATAGATGCGGAGTGGTTGTACTTGGTGAACTACAAAATAACTTCTTTAAATAAAATGTGCTCTTAGTAGTGAGCAAATTCCCGGATGTACCAGGCTGCAGGCCTTTGCTGAAAAGCGGTCTGGCTTGATGCCACTCACAGAGCCAATGCTGATTCAGAGCAGTGTGGGCTGACAAGGGTCTAGCTTCAAGTCCAAGTCTATATTTCCCTTTGAGCACTTATACTCTTACCACCACATTTATGAAAGGGGCATACCCTAACCTGTCACAAAAACATTTCTACTGTATCATGAGTGTATTTGGTGGCTATTTGGTTAATAAGTGCAAAAATATCTGTTGGAATTAGTTTGGTTGTACTTCACTTAGCAAGTTAGTCATGCACTTTGCAGATGTTAGCCATTCAATAGAGTTTAGAGTTCAGAAATAAAGCTATGTCAGAGGACAGAAACATCATAAAATAGCTATATTTTCCAATGTGATGCTGAATTAACTCAATTAATTTCATTAGTTATAATTTCCTACTATTTAGTTTAAAGGAAAATGCATGACTAAAGTAAGAACGTGAAGTATACAGTGAAACACCATTTGGTATCTCAGATTAATCTGAAGCCTATCTGATATTAAAGGAGGCATGTCTTATTCGTTTATTGTTTTTTAATAAATACATTTATTTATGTATTATTATTTATTATTATCTATTTTCATATATTTTTTAAGATTTATTCATTTTATTACAGCCAGATATACACAGAGGAGGAGAGACAGAGAGGAAGATCTTCCGTCCGATGATTCACTCCCCAAGTGAGCCGCAATGGGCCGAGGCGAGCCGATCTGAAGCCGGGAACCTGGAACCTCTTCCTGGTCTCCCACGCGGGTGTAGGGTCCCAATGCATTGGGCCGTCCTCAACTGCTTTCCCAGGCCACAGGCAGGGAGCTGGATGGGAAGTGGAGCTGCCGAGATTAGAACCGGCGCCCATATGGGATCCCAGGGCTTTCAAGGCGAGGACTTTAGCCGCTAGGCCACGCCGCCGGGCCCTATTTTCATATTTTTAATCTGTCATTGTTGCATGTCCACGTGTTGAAGGCTGCACTGAGGCTCTCTTCCTCAGTGTAGTGATGCTCCGCTGGGCGTCTGGGCATTTCCTGAAAAAGGGAAGATGGGCTCAATTGTTTGCCTGCCACCTCTCTGCTTCTTAGCACTATCGCTTAATCCAGCTGAGGATCAAGGTTTGCCTATAGGTACTCAAAAGACATGATTTTCCAAATCAACTTTACTTTATGGGCAGACATGTGCAGAGGGATTCTCTCTATCTACTGTTCTACTCCCTAACTACCTTCACTATCAGGGCTGGGCCCAGCTGAGGCAGGAGCCCAGAACTCAGTCTAGGTCTTCCATTTGTGTGTCAGTGACCGGCATCACCATCCATCTCACACAGCGTCCTGCAATGTGCATTGGCAGGAAGTTAGAGTCAGGAGGCGAGCTGAGAAACACAAGCATGATCTTAACCATTTCAGTGAACGCCCGTGCTGTCAGAGAAAATGGCTTTCTCTCTCCTCAGATTAAGCGCCAAGATGGACATACTGCAATCCTGCCTCTTTCCTGTCCTTTTCTTCCACAGGCCTGGCATCCATTTTGGATATTTGAAAGGTCTGAGGTATCAGGCCCTCATCTTGCTTAAGCACGGGCCATGTCCCCTCCCTTTCTACAGAGCATTCACTAAAGCAGGGTTGGTTGAAATTTCATCTTTTTGCTTCTATCCTGACTCTTGGAATCACAGTTGGGAGTCAGGAATATAAAATTCCATGCTACATTGTATCAATCGTATTTAGATTTGATATAGTTGCTCCATTGCCTAGACTTTAGCCAATGCAATATTTGAATATCATTAAAATAGCCACAGGGCATAGTTAATTTTCGTTAAAACAGAAAATTTGAAGTAAGATTAATTGCATTAAGATGTTTCCCAAGTGAGAATTCTGCGCTGTGTTGAGAGGCCTGCATACTTCTTGATATGTAGCAGGTGATAAGATGGACAGAGAAAGGTCAAAACTTGGACCTTCCTAAGCTCTGGGGAAGACTTGTGTTACAGGAAAGCTTTCTCAGTCCTTGTGTGCTGCTCAAATGGATTAGCTCAGCCTGGGTGATATAAAGCCAGTAGAAATTGCTTACCCAGTTCTAAAGGTGGGATGCTTAGTTCTATCATATGCATAAACAGGAGATAGAGGCAAACTGGATCTAATATTTAAATGTGTGTGAACCCACTTTTTTTATGGCTTGGGTGTGGTTTATGCCCAAGGGTTCATGCATTGAAGGTTTACTTACAAGGTGATGTTGCAAATGGTGGGACTTTAATAAGAAATGAAATCTGGTAGCAGGCGGTAGGTCATTACTGCCTTAGGGAAGATGAGCCCTGAGCTCATAAAGGCAATTCTAAGTCAGGAGGCAGCTGTAAACAAGGTCACCCAGTGCTAGCACCCTACTGGTCCTGGTTGCATTCCCTTCCACTTGTCAGCTGTGTTGTGACATAATTGAGAGTCTGGGAGGTCAGGGGAGATACTATCGAGGTAAAACTGTCGGGTCTTGCACTTGCACTCTAAATCTTTAATATTGTGGTTCAACTAAACCCCTTTCCTTTTTAATGAACTCAGCTTCAGGTATTTCATGATTGTAACAGAGACGGGATGAACACAAGTTACCCCCAACTTGTGACTTTGTATTCTGTCTCTGGATCACGATGCTCACTTTGGCAGAGCTTCCTCCAATTTGCAAAATGTCTTCCTCCAATGATGGTGTCTCACCCTCATCTCCACCCCTTCACGTCAGGACATCAGAGCAAATGCTACATATTCTGACTCTGCAGCAAGCACAGACTCTGGTTTTGTGACATCGGCAGCACGGTGTGCATTTAGAATTCAAATGTATCAGTGTAAATACAGCTTCTTTGCTGATACTAAGGCCACCGTACGCTGAATACCTGTGAGACATTGTTGGAGGTCCTCCCTGGCAGTACTCCTCAGTGGCTTTGGATGAGTGCTCACTCACTCAGCATGCTCCATTTCACTGAGCATGTCATGCATCTGTTAGGGGCTGGAGTCAGAGAGGTGTGCAGATGAGCTCACAGATGCCCTAGATTTGGTGGGTGAAGTTAGGTGCTTCTGAGTCTCTGCATTGGAATGGGGTGTTGGCATAGCTGTATTGTCCTTAAGGCCCACACTGTGCATGCTAGGACACTCAGATTGAATTGTCCCTCAACAGATTGCTGTCTGATGGTTCACCTGCTGGCTCTGGGAGGGCTGTCGTACTCCGTCCCTGCTCTGGAAGCCACCGATCTTCCCCTTGTCTTCATGATCATTGCTTGTGTCAGAACTCCTCTCTAGTGTCTGTCATTTTTGCATGAGGTGTAAAGGAAGACACTTGCAGTGCAGGAAACTGACCTTCCCTGGCCTCAGACACCTCCTGAAGGATGCCAGTGGTGACACTTGTAATGTTTCAGGATCCATAGTCCAAGTAGGGAGCCATCATCGCTCCGATTAAAAATAAATAAACAACAGAACATTTAGCCAAATAGTTTTAGAATATCATGACATTTTAGCTTTTCAAGGTGGTAATTAAGCAGTGAATGGCAAAATCATTAAAAAAATCCTCCACACATAATTTAGGGTGTGTTTTCTCACACCACATATGGTATTTGCTGTTATGAGTGGTGATCTTTAAAAACAAACAGCACACATGATCACAAATTTGTTCTTTCTCAAGCACTTACACAAACATGCACACAGAATTGCATAGCCCCGTGGAAGTTGTATATTTAAAAGCATTCTCCAACTAATGAGAAATCTTATTTTTCCCTTCTTTAGTTTAGATAGAAAAATACAAAATGGTATCACTACATGTTGGATCAAGGTGATGCAAACAGAAACTCCAATTTTTCTATTCTGTCTTTATACACCACTTATTATTAAGAGTCCATACCTGTAGAGCACAGCTGGGAAACTCCCCAGCCTGCAGGTTCCAAGGGTTATATGAAAGTCACCTGGTTCTGTGAATGGTCCCTCGCTGCTTCTACCAAATCTGTGACATACAGACATCTCCACGTCGACATTGAATGCCAGCTGTATTTCTGATTCAAGACGCATGCTGGCAGTCAACTTGGCAATTGCATGAATTGATTTCCGAGAGAAGCAAGTGCCATTTACAAATTCCTTTCAGCTAAGAAATGTCATTGTAATTTGGTGTTTTTTAGATATGAAGATAACCATTGAACATGTGCATCTATTTTGAGAAGGAGTGTTTGGATGTGGCTTAGTGCTGACCATGGTTCTGAATTGCTGCGGGGTGATGACAGTGGGGCTAAACCGGGACTCAGGAACAGACACACAGAGAGCATGCGCTTGTTTGCTGACAAAGAGAATGAGCTGCCAGAAGATGGCAGCTACAGAGTTCATGCTAATTATGCTTTCCTAGTTAACAAGACATCCAAGAGGTCAATTGCCTTTTGTAGCAGTCACTACAGGCCATTCTAAATATTTCTGGAAGCTAAATTCTTGAGAATGTTTGCAGTAATTGAAATTGATAACAAAGCTTGTAGCCTTGGAAGAACAAATTGATTTAGAATATCTCATTATTTCCAATGCCTTCTGTTTTTTTTTCTCAAATGTTAAAAAGCTGGACATATGTAGTAAGCAAAGGGAATGAGAGAAAAAAATGTAAATCTGATTTTTTAATTTTCAAATTTGTTTGCACTTTGTTGAATTAATATTAAAAATGGAGTGCGGAATATAAGGGAACTTGTAATTACTGTGTTAAAATTTTTGCTTGTAAATTTAAAATTAATATATTTTTTAAAAGATTTTTAAAAAATTTTTGTTGGAAAGTCAGACATACAGAGAGGGGGAGAGAGATAGAGAAAGATCTTCTGTCCAATGATTCACCCCCCAAGTGGCCGCAATGGCTGGAGTTGAGCCAATCTGAAGCCAGGAGCCAGGAACTTGCTCCAGGTCTCCCACACGGGTGCAGAATCCCAAGGCTTTGTGCTGTCCTCCACTGCTTTCCCGGGCCACAAGCAAGGAGCTGGATGGGAAGCGGGGCTGTTGGGATACTGGCGCATGCAAGTCGAGGACCTTAACCACTACGCCATCACGCTGGACCCTAAAATTAATATTAAAAAGCAAAATTATAAACAATTTTTCCAGGGTTCCTTATGTCTAAAATGAAGTCTCCTTCTCACTGTTCACACCTCCATACAATTATTTCCCTAGAAGTGGCTATCATTTATTACATTTTGATGTATTTAAGAATTTTACAAGGTTTTAATGGTTCTGAAATGCTGTCAGTCTCGCTGATTCAACTATGAGGAAATCCTTCCAAGGTCCATTGACTGACATGGTCCACCCCAGAGTTTCCAGTCGTGCTGATGTTTGTTATTGCTTGGCTGGTGTGGTTGTCCAAGTTGTTCTGCCCTCCTTCCTTTGCTTTGGTGCCAGGTGTCCAGCCCAGACTCCAATGGCCTGTCATACCCTCCATGTGCCTCTGGGCATGCTGTGCAGTGCTCCATATTGTGACTGCTCTGTCTTTTCCACTGTGGATGCCCGGTTCTGACACATGCACTCCATGGTTAGTCCACAGATCCTGCAATTCTCCCCATGTTTGAAGCTCTGTGCCGATCCCTTGGAGCACATTCCACATCAAGGACACAGGGTTGATGCTGGGTGGCCATTCTCCATCCCCAGTTGCTGGGGCAGATGGGAGGCTGGGTGTGGCTTTTCCACCTCCTGGGTCCCCTTTTTCCCCAGATACGGGAAGAAGAAAAAGAAATTCTTGCAACAATGGTCTCACCCACTTTACCCTAAGCCTCCATCTTTCTACCTTAATCAACTACTTAAACACCATCAAAATATTTTAAAAAATCATCTTATGAATGTACAACTTTATATATGTGTGTATGAATTTATATATGTACTTAATGTGCCACTCTGAATTTTCTGTGTATAGATGTATCTACATATATGTATGCTTGGGCTTGTAGTCACCTGAAACTCATTATTTGGTGATCAGTGTTGAAGTCCATTCTGCTATGCAGATGTTCCTCATCCTTCTGCTGGCACATAGCACTCCTCAGGATTCTTGTGCGGAAGTGAATTTGGCTTTCAATATTTTTATTATAAAGAGTATATAAGAACATATCTACCTCCACTTGGCTTTTCTTTATACATTTGCTATGACTGGTGTATAATTTTACATTGTTCAATGCACTCAGCAGCATTTCCCTTTGCTAGTCTATAGGATAGAGATCAAAATGCCAGCCTCACTCAGCTTTAGGCAACTGCCTAGGTTGCCTTGTACCTAAGCAAGTGTTAACACTGCTAGGAGAAATACAGACATTAGTTAGTGGACATTCTCGGCCTGCTAAATGCCAAATTTGTGTTAATTTTGCCAGCAAGCCAGCATGATTACTTATTCTCATTCCCTCTTTTTTTTTAGAATGTGGGGGAAGGCAAGGGATACTTGCCTGGGACATACCACCCAGGGGCCTGCAGATTGCCCAGGAAAGATAGGCTGGGTACATAGTGGAGTGGGAACATCTGGGGGCATGTTTGATAGGGGAGGAATGGCTTCTAGGAGCTTCCATGGGCCACTGTGTTCACAGGAAGGTGAGGGAGCTGAGACAGAATAGTTAAAAGCTGGGAACTGGTGGGCATGTCTGGATCAGGCATGCCACCCACAACTGGGAGACCTGGACTCCTGGACCGAGGAAGATAGTAATCTGCCGCCTACAAGCATTTGTAAAAGTTGGGGGTGGGGGATATTCCTGGCTGGACTAGGCTGTAGTACCTGTCTACAAGGGTCTGTGAAAGGAGTGGGTCACCTCAGACTGGGCCACAGCACCCACCAGAATGCGAGAGAAACAGACTTGGGGAAGCAGATTCTGTAGAGGACTTGTGGACTAGCTCTGTGGTACTGCAAGACCCACTGGTTTGTGTAAGAACTAAGAGTCATGACAGATGGCTGAGCCAGGTGGTACCTCACTCAGCTCACTTGATAGTACCTACCTGACACTTGCTGGGGCTGGTGGTAGGCTGACCTGGGCCATGCTGTAGCACCACTAGACAGAAGGCAGACTATGCCAAGCAGAAATGTGCACCCACGGGCAAGATTGAGACCCAGGGCTGGGTGAGGTCTTGCAGGGGAAATTGGTGAACTGCCCTAGTAGGCTGCAGCTCCCACTGGGGAGCACAAGAGCCATGGCTGGAGTGGACCAGGCCAGGCAAGGCTACAGCACTCTTCAACATTTGTGTGGGCTGGGTCTTGGCTTAGCTTGGGCTGGCCCAGGCCACACATCCTGCTGGCATGTACAAGAGGCAATACAGGATGTGGGCTACACCAGCCAGATTAGGTTGCAACATTTGTTAGCAAGAGTTATTTTACGTGTGCCAGGCCAACTTGGGTCAAAGCACCCAACGGCACACATAAGACGCAGGGCTAGGGACAGGCACATTTTAAGCAAACTTTAGGGAATCTCCTGTTGGACTTTAGCTTTCACTGGTGAGTGTGAGAACCAGGGCTATGGATAGATCAGGCTGGGTGAGGCTGCAGCACCAAAGGGCATGCATGTGGGTTGATCTGTGATGGGCCATCCTGGGATAGGCTCCAGCACTTGCTGGCACTCTGGAGAGCCTGAATGGGAGTAGAAAAGGCTGGCCTAGGCCATGGCACCCATTGGGCCACATGAAAGACTGGTCACTTGGTGGGCCAGGCTTAGCTAGGATGTAGTACCCACTAGTCAGAATGGGTTTGGCTTAGTAGCTATACCATAGTACTGCCAGCTATTGCCAGGACCATGGGCTAAGATCTGGAGCTTGGAGCAGGCTTGGTTGGGGAAATTATGGAACTTGCCTGCTAGTCTGCATTGCTGTTGTTGAGTGCAAGAGCAGGGGCTGGGGGCAGGCCAGGTCAGCCTGGGCTGCAGCACTGCTGTCATACATGAGAGGTGTGTTTTGGGGTGAGTCAGGTTGGACCAGTCCAGAGTACACATTGGCACAAGCAAAGCCAGGACAGGGTTCAGGCCAGGCAAGTCCATGTTGGACCTCAATACCCACCAGTTCACTTGAGGGCTGGTATTGAGCCAGGTTGGGATAGGCTGTTGCACCCACCAGTGAGATCTGGGAGTGGGAACATGCTGGGCTGAGCCAGGTTGTAGTATCTGCCAGAGATTTCTGAGACTGGGGTAGAGCCAGCTCAAAATATGCCCAGCTCCTGCTGGCAGGTGCAAGACCTGGGGTTTGCGCTGGGCCCAGTAAATCAACTTCGAGGACCCTTGTTGGGCTGCTGTTTCCACTGGTTAGTGTGAGAGATAACACTGAGGGCAGGCCAGGCTGGACTAGGCTGCTGCACCAGCTGGCAGATGTGAGGACGGAGTACGAGTCACATCAGGCTGTACTGCATTACTCCCTGGCAGAAGCAGGAGCTGGGGCCAGAGCATGCCTGGCAAAAGAACTGTAGGTACATCATTGCTAGGCTATACCTCTCACTGGTGAGCACGACAATCAGGTCTGGGGCCAGCCAAGCTGGACAATGCAGGGACAAGGGTCCACATATGTGTGGGCTGGGTCTGGGGGTGGGTGATACTAAAATAAGTCACAGTACTCATGGGTGTGTCCAGGAGCTGGATAGGATGCAGGCTAAGCTGCATCAGCAGAGGCTGACATGTGCAAAAACCAGGGTTGTTGGTGGGCGTGGTGGCCCAGGTCACTGGGAGTCGCCCTGATGAGGCCACAGTACCTGCTGGTATGCATGAGGGCAGGGTCTATGGCGGGCTGGTTGGGCTGAACCACAGCACCCGTTGGTTTGCATGAGATTAGGGCTGGGTTGGAACTGATCAGGCAGCTGCATCCACCTTTGTGTGCACTGGCTGGTGCAGGGGACAGACTGAACCTAACCTTGCACTGGGTGGCACACACAAGAGTCAAGTCCGAGGTCTCCCCAGGTCAGGTTTCTTGGGTGAGTCCTGAATTAAAGTCCTGGCCATTTGCCCTGGACCCTGGTCACAAGGGAAATGACAGGCTATGTGATTTGGTCTAAGAGTGCATATGTAAGGACTGGGCCTCCTCAGTTGCTGATGCCGGTGCAGTGGTCAGCATGCTTAGCTGCACACTGGTGACAGGACTGCCAGCTCATCTAGGCCAGCAGGGGACATTGACTGTCTTGTCAGAGGATGGAAGGTAAAATAAGTTGGTCAATTCTCCTTGCCAATTCTGGGTCTCTGGATGCCCTAAGGTGGCCTTTGTCAACCAATAGACCTTGCAAAGATTTTCTCAGCTCTGCAGTAATGAAACCAATAACCTTAGATCCATCAAAACCATTCAAGTCACATCATCAGAACACTCTTATCCACATCAAGGCCTCTAAAGCATCAAAGGACCATCACATATCCCTGGGTGCTGACATAGCTTGACAGCATGGGGTGCCCCTCTCCTCCTCTGCTGTGGACATGGGGAAAGACATGAAAATAGAACATTGGTCCCACCCACCTTTCTCCCCACCCTCCTCCATACTGATCCTCCCTACCCTAAGCAGAGGCCCAAACTATGTAAACAATATTTAAAATGATTATGATTTTTAAACGCTATCCTAGCTTACTGTGAGCCTTAAACATAAAACTAAACATGTAGAGAACTTGTACCTAGAAAACCTCAATACAAATTACTTACTATATTGAGTATATGCATTGCTGGGTATATTTTATCAAGTTGGTTTCTGTTTCTTGACCTAGAGCAAAATTAAGGATTTGTTTGTTGTATAAATGCACAGAACAGGGCTGGACATTTTTTAAGAGTTTGGAATCATGCTGTTTTGGCTCAGCCACAGTGCACTGCAGGGTAGAAGCATTCCCCGGGGCAGTGCTTAACGTCTGATCTTTTCCTTTAGAACGTCTGCACATATCCTTCTCATGCGACATCATTACTGTCAAGTTAACTTGATTGCCGACTTTTTTCTTCCCTGTCGTCCTGACTCAATTACAGATTTCTCTGCTGCACATGTAATGCTCAGTGTTTGGAGTTGGTCCTTGCTAAAGTTAGTCCTTGCTTTTCTGAGAAATGCATGCAGCTAAAAAGGATCAACAAACAGATGTTTTAAGTTGAAAATACTTCATAGAAGCCAGTTATCACCCTCACAGGCCTAACTGTATGGAAATGCCTGCTGAATCTGTTCATTTTACCCTTCAATCCCATTTGATGTGGATGATGTGAGGTTTATGTTCATGTAAAGAGATGACAAGCAGAAGGAAATTAATTTGGAATGGTTGCTAATATGAACATTTATTTTTAGGCCCTACTTAAGGGTGATACCTTGCTAGTGTGAAGGTGAAGGCAAACTTTAAACACTGAATTTTCTTTGAATGAAAAAGAGAAAAGATCCCTTACCCCACTGCCTCATTTTAGAGCATTTTCTTTAGACAACCTGTAATTGTGAGTTCTTTGCTTCTCTGATGTGCACATCATTAGAACGCTTTTCCCAGTTTGTTCTCTCTCTATCCTTCGTAGCATCTGGGTGTCTGTCTTGAAGAATAGCCATTCACAAGGCAGCCTTCTCAGCTTCCACAACTGCCTGCTCCTGTCTGCAATGTCACTTCCTGGTATGAAGATGGAAGAAAGGTGTTTCCGCTTTGGATGAAGCCAGTTAGCTAACTCAGAGAGTTCATTTCTTTAACCAGCAAGTGAATCTGGGATGAACTGTGTCTGACAAATAGTACTGGCTAACCCACTAAGTTGAAAAATTTGCCATCTTTTCTGATGAGGACGTATCTGGAATGTACTGGAGTATTTTCTCAGCTGGACGAAATGCTGATACTTCTCTTCCTTCACTTGTGAAATGCATCATACTCTGGCTTAATGATTGCACAAAAATAAAATTATTTCTTTTCTGGGATGTATAGAGTTTGTGTTTTTAAATTATATTTCTCTAACATTAGCAATTAAGATTATTAATGTTTAATAGACAGGTTTTGCGGCCACTATATTGAAAAGGTTTTTTAATTTAAAAAAATGGATTTTTCAAGCTCAGAGTTTTTTCTTTGTTAGTGCAAGAAAACCATCTCACTGCTCAAAAAATCACTGTTTCTCAATGTCAAATAATATCTTCTATTGTGAGCTTAAATTAAGTCATGAAATGATAGTGTTTGAAATTTCCTTGACAATCATGGAATGACTCCCACACTAATTTATAAAACCTGGACATGCACACATTTAAAAAGCACTCTCGTCATTCATTTGGTTCATTTACTTGAGACAGAAGAGGTAAAGAGTAAATCTGAACACGAGCAACAGTGAGAGTAACTGAGTCTGTGCTGAGCCATGGCGCAGGTGCGAGCCATCACCTGCAGCCTCTGAGGGTTTGCATTAGTGGGAAGCTGGGATCAGGAAGAGACCCCACTTTCCAGAACACAATGCAGGTGTCCCAGACAGCATCTTCACCAGCAGACTGAGCAATAACCCTTCCATCTGCCTCCTAAAGTATATGTTGGTAAATAGTACCCCATCACTCCCAACGGGCACCGCTTAGATAAGCCAACATTTTGAAAGAATTTAGATTATGCCTATATTTTAACTAAAGCTCCAATCTCTTAAGTTATTCATGCAATTTACCATCTGTGCAATTAATCGTTTTTTTTGGGGGGGTGACACTCCTGCATCTTTCTTTGTTTTGAAATGGCATATTCAGGATGATTTCCAAATAGCCTTTCAGTTAATTACACATATCTATACGCATATATGTGGGCGCCTCTCAATATTTAAGATATATATCTTAATATATACAGAGATGCCCAGAAATAGAGAAGGCTTAACTGCTGGTTCAATCCCCAAATGCCCACATGGTGACAGCAGCCCAGCTCCTTAACCATCATTGTTGCCTCCCACAGTCGGCTTTAGCAGGAAGCTTGAGTCAGGAGCCAGGGTGGATACTGAGTCCAGACACATCAACTTGGGATGTGCAACTCTTTTTTTTTATTCATTGATTACATTGTATTATGTGATACAGTTTCGTTGGAACTGGGAATCACCCCACCCCTTCCCCCGCCCTCCCCCCATGTGGAATGTTCTACCTTGTTGCATATCCACTGATCAAGCACAGTTGAGAGTCCCTCTTTGCAAGCATAAACTAAACATAGAGTCCAACATCTTTGATATTCTTTTTAAAATTCTTTATCTATGCTTGAGATTATTTTTAATATATTGTTTTGCATCCATGTTCATGGCAGACTTCGACCCATCATTTAAAGAAAAGTACTGTTGCTCAATTGTGATACCAAAGTCATACTATTCCAAGACCAGTCATTTTTTCTTCTGATTTCCGAACCAGAATTTCTCCTTCTGTAACTGGTGTGAATATCACACCCATTGATTGCAGTTTGCTGCAGTTTTTTCACAATATGTGTAGCCTGTGTTTGCAATAATTTGAAGTAAATTACACATAGAACATATTGTAATCAATTTTAAGCATGCATTTTATAAACTGAAGTTCCAACTTTGCACATAAAATGGACATTCATGTCTTGAATGTGCGTTTGGCTGGATTTTTCATAAACATGGACACACATCTGCATAAGCCAAATCTCTATCAAGGTGTAGAGTTGAGCTTTCTGCTGTTGCCAAGGGTCCCTCATGGGTCTCTGGTAAATGACAACTCTTCCTCTGTCTCGCCTGCTTTCTTTCTGAGTGTTGTTCTACTGCATTAGCTCTTCTCTTCAGGAAATCATACATAGACATTCACAAAACCACACAAAGTAGTCCCATGTGCAAGAATCTTCTTTTTTTCTTATCAAAATTGGCTTTGATAATCTACCTGTAGAGTTGCATACATCAGGAATTTTATGGTTTTGCTTTCATCATACGAATGTATGAATTTATTTTTGCATATTCACCTTGGTGGACATCAGCATTTTCTGTTGTGAATGGAGTAACTGTGTATTCTGTTTTGTAAGTCTTTAAGGACATAAATATTTCATTCTGTTATTTGGGTGGCGAGATCTATTGAGGTATTCTGTGGCTTTGTATGATTCCAAATGCTTGTCACATCCACTGTGGCTTAACTAGTAGTGTGTGTGTGTGTGTGTGTGTGTGTGTGTTGCAGATGTGCTTCCGCAGAAGGTGTGTGCTGACTTGCTGACAATGTTCCTTCAGGTACTTAGCTGCTAATTGGAGCCCCTCCCTATCTTTTGATTTGCCCGTATCCACACACTGCTTTAAACCTGGTATAAATGGCCCCAAAATGCCCAGTGGCTGCCCAATAATATCCAGTGCTTGAAAATAAGAAGCAGATAAACCAGCTATTCTCAGTTCTTTTGCATAGTTCATCACCAGGTGTACAATGGGTAACTTCTCTCCTTCGTGTACCCATTGATCTTATTTCACTGAAGTTCTTTGGACCCCCCACCCCACTCTATAAAGTTTCTCCTGTATCTGTGTTTCCAGCAGTAGTTACGTTGAAGTACATTTTACTTTGCATCTGAGTCCATCTACCCTTTATCTTGGTTATTATTTTTACTTTGAGCAAGTGCTATTTAGAACTTTATTGTATTTGCTTACCTTCAACTAAGGTAGGTAACAGAACACAAATAGACAGCAGTGAGTAAGAAGGAAAAGCTCAGCTAGGTAAGGTGCTACAGTGAGTTGAGCTAACGCTGAAGGTACCCACGTCCCGTATCAGAACACCTGGTTCAAGTCCTAGCCACTGCACTTCTGATCCACTTCCTGATAATGTACATCCAAGGAGGTTGCAGATGACAGATCAAGACATTGAGCTACTATTAGCCAGGTTGTAGTCTCGGGCAGTGAACCAGTATATGGCGCTCTCTCTCTTTCTCTCTCTCTCTCTCTCTCTCTGTCTCTCTCCCTCTCTCCCCGCCCTTCTCTCTCGCTGCTGAACATCCCTTTTCCCCATCCTCTCTTTCTTTTAAAAAAGAAGTATGTTTCTTACTTTTTTAATTTTTTTAAAAAAAAATTGGGGATGCCTGGTGATCCTCCACTGTTAATCTGAGAATTGATGAATTCTCTAATCATAATTCATGGGGAAATATTGTTCAGCCATAGAAAGAATAATTACTTGCAGCAACATAGTTAAAACTAGAAGACACTGAATGAAATGAGCCAGTGGCCTTAGGGCAAATGCCACATGTTCTTGCTCATAAAACAAATAAAGCAGATTTCATAGAAGCAGAAAATAAAACAGTGCTCACCAGAAGTTGAATGAAATGCAAAGGTGAGTGGTAGCTTGGGTAGTGGGACCAAAGTGTGGTCAGATAGTAGGATCGCCTTTAGTATCCTATGACACCATAGGGTATTTATAAGTCTGTACACACATATAATATTGCAATATGCATATAAATATATGATAAAAGTGAGTATTAAGTAATATCACCTACTTTGTTTCCTATTTGCAATATATACTTGAAGACTTTTATCAGTAAAAAATAACTTGGGGTTATATTGTCGGGCTGTTTTAGCTTTTGGGATCCTCAAGAATTCCTGCTTTTGCGACATAACTTATCTCAGTATCGCGATTTGGGAGATTAGATATATATGCTTTAGTCCATGAAAAGCACCAGAACCACTGTTGTTAAGGCTTCTTATGCAGATCCATTAGGATATTGATATATTCTTTTTCCTATCTGTTCCGATTGTCGTTATTCTTTTTATGAAAATAAGCTTATAAAAATGCAAAACTTAAGCTTTATATTGCACGTGAGGCTTTATCATTCTTTCTAAGATTATTGAATATATTTCAAATGTTGTTTACTCATTTATAAATCCTAGCAAATATATTTTATTACCTTTAATAAAGCTGAGTTATATATAATGAAGCTCCTATATGACAAAATTTATAAAACTAGCTTTAAAATGTTAGTGTTTTTTTTCTTTTTGTCCCATCTTTAATCAGAATCAGCAGGGACTACAACAAAGAGAAGCTTGGGGGAGTCCAGCATGTGTCCCAGGGATGGAAGGCGGGGTCCTGCAGAAAGTCTGTGACCCTTTAAGACCATGATCCCCGTACTTTCAGCAGTCTTATTAATGTCTTATCTGGCTAACATTAACCTGTATCAATTGGGTTTTGCTTAAAATATCAGAAATGTCTTTTGTAGTGTCAAAAGTAGACTGGTGTGGTAGAGAGGAAACAGGAGTTTGAATTCAAGCTACGTGCACCAGCACCGTTCTGGCCATGCCAACAAAAGCCCTTGATGTAAATTCTGGACCCTGAAGTGCACAGAAGCATCTCAGAGTGGTGACACCGTATGTGCGCAGTCATATCAGGACAGGAGCCATGTGTCTGCGGACATGGAAACTCTGCTCATCAAAGACTCAGTCCCATGAGCTTCTCCCTTCTACCACTTCCACGCTGTATCTTCATTCAAGTCGCACTTGTCAATACGAATGTCAAAATGTCCTGGAAAAGTAGAATGTAAAATGGAAAATGTATTTTGAAATATATCAAAATATCAAATACTTCAGCATAAATTTGACAAACTTGCTTCAAATTCATGCATTGAAGCTGAATCCTTGCTCAGAATTTTTTTAAATTTTCACATGGACAGAATTTTGTCATGTTTGCAGATTGAAATATTGTATGGTTATCCTTTGCCTACTTACGTATTGTAAAGTATGTGAAAACAAAAACAGAATTTAATAACACATTATTAGAAAATATGAAGATGAGTTTCTGCTTTCTAGAAAATACAGAATATTTACTGTGGAACTCTTAAAAATGAACTTGTTAGATTAATAACTCTGAGTATAATCATTAAAACTGTAAGGATAGTTACTGTGAGATGTTGGTATCCAAAGAAACAATGGATAGAGGCCATTGAGCTCACACACAGAAAGTGTATCTATTTCCAACACATCACCACTGAAATATCATGGAAAAAGGAAATTCATTTCAGCCAATGACACCGGGATAACTGGAATCCACATGGAAAGAACCTTAAAAAAATAAAAAAAATAATTTAAGGTGCTTCATAGGGCTAAGGTACAAGGCTTGTAGAAAATAACATAAGATGGTATAGTTTTGGTTTTCAGGTTGAGAAACATTTTGTAAATTGCAGGTAGCAATTATGGAAGAAAATATCAACTTCAACACACCAAGAATCATTTACTTGAAAGCATCCTTTAGAGACTAAAATGGGAAATAATCTCCTGTGATGAATAGTTTAATAATTCATTCAAGAAGGATAAATCCAGAAATCCTTCCCATCAATAATAAAAAGACATAAACAACCAAAAGTGAATGAACAGATGGAGGATCTTTTTCTCTCTCTTCTCCCTGTAAATATGTCTTTCCAAAGAAAATAAATAGATCTGCTTTTCTAATAATGACAGACTTTTGAGTATCCATACCCAAAGTGATCAATGTATTTATTCAAAAGAGGTGAAAAATGAAGTACATGTGAAACATTATGATTCGCTAACACAAATGACTGAAACGAAGACGTGTGAGACAGCATGTTGTCCATGAGAATGAAGAGCAACAGGTAATAGTCTCAATTACTGATGTGCTTGCAACCTTGTATGTACGCTGAAAAACTGAAAAATGTTAAAAATCCAGCCAGTGGGACAATTCCACTATTATGTATGTTCTCAAGGGAAGTGTGTTTTCTCAAGTGAATATACTCAAAGACTTGTACACATGTTCACTGAAGATGACTTCAGTATATCCGAAGCCCCCAAACAGTCCAAATATCCATGAAAAGCTGAATGGATAGTCTAACACTTTTTTTTTTGTCTGTACTCTTTGTAAAAGGAAAGAAATACCTAAGAATTTTTTGAAAATACACAATTAAGACTGATATAATTTTCATTGTCTGAAAGAAATGCAGTTACAGTTAAAACAGATACACATTGATATAAAATGAATACTATTACTTGTGGACTATTTGGTGGTATTGATTGAAAAATAAAATCAGAAAATATCAAGAAGAGATGGAAATGTCCCCTGTATCTTTTTTAATATTTATTTATTTTTATTGCACAGTCTGATATACAGAAAGGAGGACAGACAGACAGGAAAATCTTCCGTCTGATGATTCACTCCCCAAGCGGCCACAACGACAGGAACTGGGCTGATCTGAAGCCAGGAGCCAGGAGCATCCTCCTTGTCTCCCACATGGGTGCAGGGTCCCAAAGCTTTGGGCCGTCCTTAACTGCATTCCCAGGCCACCGGCAGGTAGCTGGGTGGGAAGTGGGACCACCGCAATTAGAACCGATGCCCAAATGGTATCCTGGTGCATTCAAGGTGAGGACTTTAGCCACTAGGCCACCGTGCTGGACCGAATGTCCCCTGTCCCTATAGACCTCAAGATCATCTGTCTGTGATTCTGTCTCTTTGCTTCTCCACCCTCGCTGGGTCACCCTACCTACACAGATTTTTAAAAATAATTAGAAATTTTATTGATTTATCATATTGATACAAAAATTCAAAAATGAATATGTACAACATTTACATATCCACACAATCATCTAAATAAAAATACATATTGAACTGCTGAGAAAGATGTACAACATGCAAATTTCGCTTTATGCATTTCTATTTCAATCTAGATTTTATAAGTCCATTTTCACTTTTGTACTTTTGTTTTCCAGCTAACTCTTAGATCAGAAATATGAATGTCAAAGCTTCATGTTTAAATACATGTAACAGAAAGATAGGAACTTTATTTGTACCATTAAAAACTGTGTCATATAACTTCTTTCTGGTTTTCAATTATGCAGACTTTACCTGTCAGGCTTCCTTTTGTTACAAAACCAAGCAGCCGCATGTTGACTAAACTAAGTGCTTTGTCTGACGAACGCCGTGGATTCGTCCTCACTGACAGAAGCTAACACAACCTTAATAAGTACAAATGAAAGGCAGTAAGGATAGCAGGCCGATTATTCTAAATTCTCCTCAGTGCAGCAGGGGGCTGAAGTGACTGGCTGGAATACACCTGGCCTCCACTTATCAAACTGTTGGAGCTGATTGTCAGCTCACAGGGGTTTTTCCTTTCTTGAAAACTAAACAAAACAAAACAAAAAATCCAAAAAACAAACAAAACCACGACAGAGGTGAAATTGATAGAAGTAGAACTGTCTACACCACACAAGTGAAGGGTACTAATCCAGTGGAAGATAAGCTATGGGGTGGATAATACGTGTGGTACCCCTCAAGTTACCTCAAGGAGCCACTCAGTGCACTTCAACAAGCATGTAGTCATCACCTGCTGACTTGAGAGTGCTGTATGAGCTCAATGATCTGAGAATAAATAAGAAAGAACTAAATCTTGAACTAAAAAAAACACAAATGTTGGAATAGCAAAAAGAGCAAGGTAATTGTGTCCTAGGGAGTCCATGAAAGCTTCAAAGGAGAAACTTCACTGACCTGGACAGGAATTTGCCCATCTTGCGCATAGATAAGAAAGTTCCCCGCCACTGCCTCTTATTGCTCCCAAGTCCACGGAAAGACAAGGCACCTTTAGGCAGATGCTAGGAGACATGACTCAAAACTCACCCTGCATCGCCCTTCAGCACTCTTCCCTCAAGAAGCCATCTTTACTGCATGTAGATTTTTTCAAGATTTATATATATATATATATATATATATATATATATATATATATATATATTTATTTAGTTATTTATTTTATTCTGAAAGAAGCTTTAGAGAGAGGGTGAAACCGAGTGAAAGAGGTTTCCACCCCGTGGTCCAGAACAGCGGAACTGAGTTCATCTAAAGTCAGGACCCTCTCCTCCAAGTATCCCAACTGGGTGAAGAGTCCCAAAGACTAGAAATATCTTCCGGTGCTTTCCCAGACAATGAGCTGGTAGACGAATAGGAAGTGGAACAGCGGAGATTTGAACTGGGACCCATTTGGAATGATTGCTCCATAGTCTGAGGACTACCATGCTACAACAAAGCACCATGCTGGCCCCAGTGCATGGAATTATGACTCAACTAGTTGTCAAGGAAAGTCACTATAAATTTTGTTATAATCCAAAACTGTCTTTACACATTCCATCTACTTTTGGTCTAGTGAAAACGTATAAAAATTCTGCTCTATTAATGTTGGAATGTGTTAGGTTTAATTTATTGTTATCCTCAGGTACTCGAGACAGTGTGAATATATTGATTCATGATTGCAGTGGAACTCAGGTACTGGACATTGAAAGAGTGATTTCATTCATCAGCAAGGATTATGTGGGCTGCCATGTTTTATTTCTTAATTACATTTCAATTTTTACAAACATAGATGGTGAGTTGAAAGAGATTTGAATTTAGAAGATTCCAGAGAATATAAAACCTACTTTAAATGGTGTACAGAATATATCTGACCATCTTTTGAACATTAAACACACTTTAAAATTACAGAGTTCCATGTATATGTCTTAAGAATTGTTTTGTCCCTAGAAATATTGACACGCATAATGTGAAAATGTTTTTAACTATAATTAGGTCACTAATTTTCCAATACTTGGCTACTGTACTCAGTTAATTTGAATAATAACCTTGACAAAAAAGAGTATTACACTCAAGTCATCATTAACCTCACAGCTGAATTTCTTTATCCACCTACTGAGTTTATGTATCATTTCAAATGTTAATTTCAGTTAACTGCTTAAACAATTACTGCCTTTGGGGCTAGATCTGAAGTTGGATGGATGAAGTTCAGTTGCTTTAATTAAAAATATTCAATTAATTCACGCCCTAGTGACTGTGAGTCCAGACAACATTAAATTTCTCATTAATCATTACCATGTAAATAAATATTAAATGGAGATTGATTGCTTTTACCCCTAGAATCCAAAAGTCAAGTACAATTACTCTTTACCTTTTATTCTTAAGTAATTATTTAATACACTAGATGGGTAGAGATAAAGGTGAGCATGCGTGTACATATAGTCACCTAGAGAAACTACAACAGAGACCGTCATATCAAAATGAGAAGATACAAAGCAGTATACAGCTCTGCTTCCAAATCAAACACAGACTCCCAGTGAAATTTTTAAATATATCTTGACACTAGAATGCTGTAATTTAAACTCTTATCAGTACTTACACTATCAGAATACAAGTAAATAGAAGAACGATGGATATATGACTGCTATGAAGGACTGTACTAGTGTAATAACATGGGGGAATTCGCTAATGGGAGGGGGTTTGGAGAGGGGGGAGGGGAAATCCTAGAGCCTATGGAAATGTATTGTAAAACAAATTTTAAAATATAGATTATAAGGAAGAAAAAAGAAGAAAGAAATAAGTTGGTGTTAGCCTAGTGGCTCAACAGGCTAATCCTCCACCTACAAACACATGCATCTCATATACACTGTTTGTATTCCAGTTGTTGCATTTCTGATCCAGCTCTGTTCTTATGGACTGGGAAAGAAGATAGACCAAGTCTGTGGGCCCCTGCCCCCACATGGAAGACCCAGAGGAGGCTCCTGGCTTCTGGCTTTGGATGGGATAAGCTTAGCTATGGCTGTTGCAGTTGTTTGGAGAGTGAACCAGCAGAGGGAAGATCTCTGTCTATCATCTGTAAATCTGTCCTTTCTAATAAAAATAAAATAATCTTTTAAAAAAACCCAAAATTTACAGAAGGACTCATTCTAGAATTCAGAAGTGAAATTGGAAATACCAGAAAAAGGTGCAAGACTCTTCAAGTTTTTTTCAAGTTAGAGTGGATTATTTTCTACAAACTTTTGAAAGTTATTAAATTGGAACAGAGCATTTTCTTCTTAAAACACTTTTTTGTTTTATTTCCAAAATACTGAAATACGAGTAAATTGTGTATCAAATAATCACTAATCAAAATGAGAACCATTAAATGACAGGATAAAATACTATTTTTGCATTCATTGTTTATTACTTGAGAAAATGTGATAACAGATATTTCAGTGATGTTCAATAGAGAATAGAACTGGTTCATTTAGCTAAATTCATTAGGTAATGCTTTTGTTTTTTTTTCTTTTTTCCCTTCTATTTTATTTTTCTTTTTATAACACCATTGCATAAACTCTTGGATTTCCCTTGACCCCTCCCCAAATTCTCTACTTCCAGCTGATATCCCCAATATTATCACAATAGTATAGTCCTTCATAAGCGATTTTAAGTCCATCACTCCATTATTCAAGTGTGTCCTTACATTGCCAATACAGACAATGGCAGACAGTCTAGCATCCTATTGTCAAGATGTATCAAATGGCCTCATTGGGAGTCCTTCTTTGATCTGGAAGGAAAGATGCTACTGTATCACATCATCACATCTGGATATGAAAGATTCTAATTTACAGTTACTATACATCCCTTTACATAAAAAGCCACAAAACCAAATCAACAACAGAAATAAAGTTTAAAAATTTGCAATACCATTAAACAACATGCCACTGAATAACCAACGTGTTGATGAAGAAATAATAATTTAAAATACCTTATTGGATAAAAAAGTGCTACTGTATGATCCATGATACAATGAAGGATTTAATGAGAGAAAAGAAACTAATTGGAAGAAATGAAAATAAAAACACAAATATTAAAACACATGAGTGTCTGCAATTCCAGCATGCACATCACCACTCACCCAAATCCCAGCTCTCTCACTTCTGATCCAGCTCCTCGACAGTGGGGGTTGTTAGGAAGCAGGGGGAAGTTGCTTTATCCATTTCTCCTTCTCTCACAAACTCTCCATGTCAAATAAGTACATAAATCTTTTAAAAAGTCATCTCACTGTTTGTGTGCAGTTTTTCTTAGTTAACATGTATAACAGCTCTTGAATGCTACCATGTAACTTTAACTCACCATTCATTATCAGAACCTGTTAGTTTTAAGTCAGGATTTTTAAATTGTTTGTTCCATGAAATATAATTAAAGAAGTGATACTTCGTGTGGCATGCACCATGACTCAACAGAGAAATCTTCCACCTGCAAGGTCCAGGATCTCATATGGAGCTGGAAGGTTCCTATTCCAGCTGTTCCACTTCCCATCCAGTTCACTGCTTATGGCAGCAGGGAATGGTCAAAACCCTTGGGACCCTGAAACCTCGTGGAGACTTCCACTCTTGGCGTTGGATTGGCTCAGCTCCCATCATTGTGGTCACTTGAGAGATGAATCAGTGGATGCAAGATCTTCCACTCTCTGCCTCACCTTGAAAAAAAGTAGTACTTAGGATTACTTCAATTTCTCTTTAAACTGTAGCACAAAATCTGCTCTGTGTGGATATAACAGATTGGGTCTGCAAAGGATTCTTTTTCCGTTGTATAAACTGCTGAGTATAACTGTTCTCTGGTATCAGGAGATGAACAGAAGGCAGTGACCCCTGTGGGAAATGAAAAGCTCATAGGGTGTAACATCCTCACATCAGAGTGTGCTGGATAACAGCAGCTGGTACACGGTACTGTGGAAAAGAAACTACACAAGGAATAGAGATTCCACTGAGTGACTTGCTGCCTGTAAGTCAAGAACAACACCTTTCAGAAAAAGTGTTCCAGAAATCTCCTTTGGTGGCTTCTTTGCTTAACTATGAATTTTTGAAATTTTGGACTAATATTCACTGTACCTCAGTTAAAGAAACAGTGGAAAAGTAAAAATAGAGAAGAGCTATGTAACAAAAATTTCCCAGAGCTCACACAAGGCCTGGCTTTGTTATTACTCTAATGAGCCATTTTACATGTAAGAAATTTTGAATACAGGACTCCTATAGGGACATACCAAAAGAACAGGTTAAATAAAGTTAGGCATGAAATCTATTTTAGACATTTTTAAATTACTATTAAAATAAGGACAAACACCTGTAAGAAAAAAATATATAGAGTGCTGTTTTGCACAAAACCCAGCATGCGAAAATAATTTAAAAAATTATCAGCAGCTAAGAAAAAAATGCAGTTTAGTGTGTACCATCCAAACTCCCTTTGTACGAATTGTGCAAAATCCCTTTTGTGCACTGCTCCGCCCTCTCTCTGTGCTGGTCAACGTTTGTAACCACCATCCAGCCCTAGCCCCTTCTTTGTATTGTAAATTGCGAGTTCTGAAACATTGCAAATCTAGAATTAGCATCAGATCAAAATATTCAATATTGCACCCCCAGGTGACCTTTCAGGCAGTGTAATCAAATGACAATGGCTAGCACTACCACTTTGATTGTGCACCTGACACCATGAGAGTACACTTATAAGATTTTCGTTTTTTAAGATTTCTTTTATTTTTGTTGGAAATGCAGACTTACAGAGAAAAGGAGAGGCAAAGCGATGCCCCATCTGCTGGTTCACTTCCCAAGAGGCTACAATGGCTGGAGATGAGCTGATCTGAACCCAGGAGCCAAGGACCTCCTCCGAGTTTCCCACATTGGTTCAGGGTCCCAAAGCTTTACACTGTCCTTGACTGCTTTCCCAGGCCACAAGCAAGTTGCTGTATGGGAAGTGGAGCAGCCCGGATAGGAACTGATACCCATATGGGATCCTGGTGCATGCAAGTGTAGGACTTCAGGCTACTGCACAGGACTCATTTGCAAGATTTTTAAAAAAAGGACATAGAAGTCACTGGCAGTGAAGCCCTACTCCAAACTTCATCATCTCTGAATATTCAGCTAAATCCCAATAACAAGGCACTATGCCTTATGCTTCTGGTTAGTAGGGCAGAATTGGCCAAATCTTCTTAGCTGCCCTTCATTCTCTGCCATTCTGCCTTGTATGTATTCCTCAAACACTCACTTTTGATTTAAATAAAATTCGGCTCATGCTCTTATGAGCTTCCTTATCTACATCTCATCTGTGAATTGTTTCCATGTCCAGACAAGAACCAGGACCAGGTCCATGCAGGGTCGCTCCCTAATGGCACAAGACACTGATGGGACCAGAAATGAAAGTGACAAGAGACCTAGTGCTCAAAGGCCCAATAAAAGCTGCTCCGGGACTTTGCAAGCTAAAATCTCAAAGGTAAAGTATGAATGTAAAATCAAACCATGGGGAGATATTGCAAAGTACCTAGTGGAATACCTGCCGTGGAAAGCTGCAGTAAAAGAATGGAAAGTATTTGCATGAGAGAAGCAGTGACTCTGAAATAAATGAATGAACAAAAATTAGTAACTAGAAATGTTAAAGTAGAATTTTCTTTAAATATTTACTTATTTTTAATGGAAAGTCAGATTTACAGAGTAAAGGAGAGACAGTGAAAGAACTTCCATCTGCTGGTTCACTCCCCAAGGGGCCACATTGGTCAGATCCAAAGCCAGGACCCAGGAGTCTCATTCAGGTCTCGCATGCAAGTGCAGGGACCCAAGGCTTTGGGACATCCTCTACTGCTTTCCTAGGCTACAGGCAGGGAGCTGAATGGAAATGGAGCAGGTAGGATACAAACTGGCACACATAGGGGAACTCAAGCTTGCCAGGCAAGGATGTTAGCCATTAGACTACCACTCTGTGCCCAAACCAGAATTTTCTAAAGTTCATCACGCCAAGAAAACCAAGTGTGTGGGATATTTACCCTAGTGGTTGAGACACCTGTGCACATGCAGGACTTGGGTTGAGAGTTCATGTCCCTTCACCCTGGGAGGCAGCAGTGTTGCTCATTGGCACTTACATGAGAGTCCTTGTTTGCTTTCCTGGCTCCCAGGTTTAACTCAGCCAAGCTCTCTCCATTTTTATCTCTTCCTTTACTTCTCTGCTTGTCAAAGAAAGGAATAATTGAAGAAGGTATGGATAGAAGAATGAAAGAAGCCCAAAGATAGAAGGAAAAGAAAAAAATAGAGAAGTTTACGTAATTATGGGACATTTTCAAGAATTTTAGTATATGCCGAAACAGAATCACAGAAAATCGAGTGAATAAAATGATTGAATTATCCAAATTTGATTAAGAAAATCAATCCAGAGATTTAAGCACTAAGCAAGTTAAACACACATTCATATACAAATAACTCAAGAATCATACCTTCATTTCGTAGGATAAAGAAAAATTGTGAATACAGGCAAAGAGCCAGACTCAGCAGTATAGGAGGATGCATACTAGACTTGTTGTAGGCTTCCTGTCAGCAACTCTAAAGCCAATAGCAGTGAGATAGCATTCATGTAGAGACAACATGCTCACAGACACACAGACACAGACACACACACACAGAGACACAGACACACACACACACACAGACATGCATGCCAACAGGCACACACAGAGACACACACACACACACATACAGAGTCATCATACTTGAATCTTATAGCCATTAGATATTCTTCATAAAGAGAAAGTAAGCTGAAATAAAAGTATTTAACATGTATAAAAGTTACATTAATTTGTTAACTATAAACTTTTACTAAAAACTGTACAGAAATTGTTTCAGGCAAAATTAAAACATAAAGCAGGGACATTTGATCTTCATTTTAAAAAAAGGACTCAGGACATACATAGATAAATGTATTTCGTCCATTTTGAGTTGATTTTGTATAAGCAGCATGATGAGGACCTTATTTCATACTACTGCACAAGCAGATCAGATATTCCCTGAATTCACTGAAGAAACACAACTCTGACCAGGACAGGATTTAGCTTCTTTGTCAAAGATTAGTTGGCTCTAATGTGTGAACTGGTATCTACAGCTTCTGCTGTGTCCCACTGATCTGCAGTACCAGGCTGGTTTGGTTATTTCAGGACTTACTGCCCTGGACTAAGTCCTGCGATGGGCATGTGACACCTCCAGATTTGACTTTGTTTCTTCAGATTGCTTTAGCAATTCAGTCTTGTGATCCCATATGAATTTTCATAACTTATCTTCTAGACCTCTGAAAAATGTTATCAGTGTTTTGGTTGAGATTGCACTGAATTTGCAAATTGCTTGAGTAGTATACACATTTAGATATTACTTCTTCCAATCCACAAACATGGAATTGCCTGTGTCATTTCTTTCTTAATGTTTCGTGAATTCCATTGTAGAGATCTTTCATCTTTTTAGTTAAGTTATTCCAAGGTATTTACTTTTTTAAAAAATTTCTTTTAGCTAGTGTAAATGGTACTGATTTCACAAGTTCACTCTCACCCTGGCATTGTATGTGTATAAAAAGTCATTGATTTCTCTTTGTTTATTTTATATAATAGAGCAATACATCGGAGAGACTCTGCAAGATACTGTCATAGACCAATCTTTCCTGGAAAATATCTCAGAAGCAATGGAAATAAAAGCAAAAATAGACAAATGGGATTACATCAAACTCAGAAGCTACTGCACGGTGAAGAAACCCTTAACAAAGTGGAGAGGGAACCAACAGCTTGGGGAAATATATTTGCAAACTAGGCAACTGGTAAATGATTAGTATCCAAAATCAACAAAAAGCTCAAAAACTCATTAATAATATAAGAAACATTTCAGTTAAGAAATGGGAAATATAAAATAAATAAAAGGGCCAACAGGCACATGAAAAAAAAAAAAGCTCAGATTCAGTAAAATTGGGATAATGCAAATAAAAGCACAGTGAGTTTTTCCCTGACCCTACTTAGGATGGTTATCACACAGACATAAAAAATTTATGAATGCTTAATAGGATGTAGGGGAAAGGTACCCTACTACACTGTTCATGAAGGTTTAGACGGGTGCATTAAGAGTGTAAGGCACCATGGGTTTTATTCAGACATCTGAAAATAGATCACCCATATGACTCAGACATCCTATTCCTGAAAATTTGCCCAAAAGAAGTGGAACCAGGATCTGAGAGAATTTTCTCGATCCCTCCTATTTATAGAGCCCAGTTTATGGTTGCTAAGATATGGAATCAACCAAGCTGTGCATCAATAGACCTGAAACAAGAACCTGTGGCATACAAAGGTTGTGGAGTACTATTCCACTCAGCTGTGAAAGGATGAACTCCTGCCTTCCGTACCAAATGGTACGTAACTGCCAACTGCTGCACTTAGTGAGATAAATCAGGATCAAACAGACGAATCTCATGTTTTCCCTGATTTTTGACAACTGATTTATAGAAGAAATGCAATATGCATGAATGAAATAGACATTTTGATATTTAATAATTATTTAACAGTCATCACTTTTACTCTTGAAAACAGTGGGATTTTTTCTTACTTTTTTTTAACATAGTGCAGATATAATCATCTGGTCATAAAATAAACAAATTATATTATTGTACAAGCTAAAGGAGACCATAATTAAAAAGGGAGGAAGGAGAGAGGGTAGGGTGGGACCTTTCACTATGTCTGCAAAATGGAATCAATGAAATTGATCAGAACTGGGAGAAAGAAGGGGAGGAAAGGAACCCCAGGCGCCTGTGTAGGGGGAGCAAGAAGCAGGTGCAGCTGATGGTACCAGGTCCTTAAAAACGAGTGCTGTATTAACCTATATTTAAAAATGATACAGTTCCAGGGTAATTTATTTTGTCAATTCTGTGAGTCATTTCTCACATGGTTTCCTTTCTCTGGCCTGATAAGAATAGCATGGAACAAAAGAAAAGAAAAGGAATCAACTTGAAACAGACACTGGCACAGCTGATGTGGATTGTAAAATGTGCCTCGTTAATTGGGGATGCCCTTTAGGGAAGACATAGCAGCAACTGAACGCCCATCCAAAGAGGAATGGGTAAAGTAACTGTGGTGAGTCTACTGCATGGAATACTACTCAGCCATTAGAAAGAATGAGATTCTAACACTTACAAAAAAGTGGTCCCAAATGCAAACCATTATGCTCACAGAAATAAGCCAGTTCACAAAATAACACATACCACATGTTCTCTCTGATATGAGGCAACTTTCATGAAAAATAGAAAACAGATAGATAGATGAGCAAAAGCATACCAGGGAGTGAACATTCCTTGTGGCATTTCTGCTCCAGAATGAAAAGAGGGCTCACAAGGAAACAGCTAAATGTATCTTGATAATACAATACTAGATTTTCTATTTGGCTGTACCTGCAATGCCAGCATGTACATAAATAGCAGAATGTTAAACTTGCAAAAATTGCTAAAGGATTATACTAGTATAATAACATGGGAGACAATGGTGGGAGGGGAAATCGTTGGAAGAGAGAAAGGAGAGGTAAGGGGAGGAATCCCTATACTTGCAAAACTCTATCATGGACAACAATTTAAAAAATCACTTAAAAATGAACGAACACAATGTTTTAAAAGAAAAGAAAGAAAAAAATGAATGCATACATGGGTGATTGTGTGTCCGGGAGGGAATTATTACAGCTTAGGAAGTGAAGCCTTTGCTTATAGCATCAGCCTCCCACAGGCACTGAATTAAGTCCGGGCTGCCTTGGTTCTGATCCAACTCCCCGCTATTGTGCCTGGGACTCAGTGGAAGGTGGCCCAAGTCCTGAACCCTCGTAGGGGACCAAGAAGGAACACTTGGTTCTTGGCTTTGGACTGGCTCTGGTATGCCCATGGAAGCCACTGGGGAGTGAACCAACAGTGAGAAGAAAATCTTTTCTCTACCTCTCCTTCTGTAACTCTTACTTTCCAATAAAAATAAATCTTTAAACAATAAGAAAAAGTTTGTGCACCTAACTTATCTTCCTTTATTTTATATTACCTACTTTTTCACAAGTACTTTGATTATTACCTAGCATAATAGGATATTTCAAAAAGTTCATGAAAAATAAAATTAAAAGATATGTTTATTTTGGCACAAATATTTTAAAGTTCATTCACAGCACTACAAAGAATAAATTTTCTATGAGCATTTTAAAGACCGCAAAGGTATTATATGTGATCTTCACTTCATCTACATGAGAAATATGCTATAAAGTATGTAATGTAAATACTTTACCATATTACAGAATTACTGGATGATTTCGAGCTACTTCTTAAATATGACCTTGACACAGAGAGAAACTTTCACACTCTGGTGTGTTCTCAGTGCCTGGAATGATGTCTGTGCTATCGGATAACTTTACATGAAAACAAGGCTTAAAATTCATGTAATAAATGTATATTATAAATATATGCATATAAACAAAATAAATAGAATAAATATCTAAACTGATGCACCTTTTGCACACACCCAGACTTTCATTATTCAAAACTCTTCTCATGATTGTTTTAATGTGGACTTTCACCAGACACATAAGATAAAAAATCAATACCTAATTTTAAAAACCCCAAACCATAACTTCACTTCTGTCATCATTTATTAAAGCCTATATATTACTTATTGTGACTATCATATCTATGTTAAACTTTGACCATCACCTAAATCTCACATAGAACCATTAGTCACTAAACTCTTACTATGCTGATATCTGAATTTCAGGGTTACCCAAGTTTCCCACTCTGGTGTTTCTTGTAGAAGTTATTTTCATTACTTTTAAACTCTACACAGCTAAAACACTTTGGTTTAGAATTCTTTTGTAAATTCCAGTTGCCTGACCAAGAATTATTGCTTTTTTTTTTTTTTTTTTTTTTGCTAGAGGGCTTCTCTGAATGCATAATTACACACATCATGGTCTTCTATGATCTTTATTTCATCCATGACGTCATTGTTTATTGAGGTTTTCTAGTCAGAAATTCTGAAGTACATAATAACCTCGATTTTTATTCCAGGGAACATACACGCCTAAGTCCTGTTTTCGTTCTTTCCCATGTTCTCGTCAATATCTTTCATTTCTACGCCCATTTCCTTGATTTTATTTAGGCCTTCATCCCCATGTGAATATTTCATTTGTCCAATCCAAACTGTCCTCATCCACTTCTTGCTGTACTTCCCACACTTTTATCAGGAAAGCCAAGACCCGTGGTGCTGTCAGCCTCTGCTTGGAAGTTCGTTGGATGTCTATCAAATTCTTGCTCATACAGACTTGTTCCCCTGCGTTCCTGCTGGCCTCCCACCCCAGAGCACCACACTCACTGCTGTTAGGAGAGAGTGAAATGAATGGATATGTAAACGAACAGGTGGGAGTTAATAGCGGTCACACATCACATTCATTCCTGGCAGACTTCATTGGAAAGGTCTCAACAACTCATCGGGCAAATACTACGCCTTCTCTAATCTGCATTTAATAAGAATGTACGGAATGAATAGATTATCACAGACAATTGTGTAGCACCGTGACATTGTACTCCAGCAGGGAAATCAGCTGCAGCCCTCACGGATGTAAAGCCACTTGTGGGCTTACATCTTAATTTCTCTGAAAGTCTTGCCACTTAAGGAGAGCTATCAAATATCTTCTGAGATCTAACATTTACGTTCACGCCTTCTTCTTGCTGCATGGATTACTGTACCAGGAAACGAAGGTATGTTGCAATCAGCATCTGTATGTCAAAATTAAAGGAAGCCTCCCGTGAAATAGTTTAATATATCTTCATAGTGTGATGCCAGGTATTTATCATTGTGTGTACCTTCAATTCCATGACGCACTTAGATAGCAGAATTTTAAACTTGTTACTACAGGACTATACTACTGTAGTTATATGGAAGAAATGGTGAGAGAGGCAGATGGGGGGGGGCAAGTGGGAATGCCTATACCTACAAAAATGTGTCATGAAAATAAATCAAATAACGTCCAATAGTTATTTAAAAAGAAAGATTTTTTTTTTTAAGAATGAATGCTGCTTTTTGTGGGGAGAAAGCTTTATGTCCTTGTGTTGACCTGGGTCTTTATTATCACCCTCCAGGAGGTGTCATTTAACGTGGAGACAGCAAGATACGCACCAGGTGGTTGGCTCATGCTTATGGGCGAGCCACAGCACGCAGCGTATTCGTTCATTCTTCAAATTTCAACAAACTCTTCATCAATATTTAGAAGTTGATGCAATCTGAGGATTTAGTGAAGGCAAAAAAAAAAAATAATCATTTTGTCAAACGTGATTTTACAGCAAAGTAACTCCTGCTAAATCCAACTGAAAAGCTTCCTGTAGTAAAGCAACAGGAACATCATGTGCAATTGACTCTACATGAAAATTAAGCTTTTTTTACTTAATATTTCATTTTTCAGTTTTGAAAAAATATGTTTAAAATTTACATTACATCGTAACAATGCTCCATTAAATAAGAAGTTCCACTAAATTAAAAGTAAAAAAAAAAAGACCATATTTCAGCAAGAACATAGGTAGCAAAGACTGTGAATAATTTAACTCATACAGAGCAAATTTCCAGAGTCATGGAACATTAAAAATAGAATTGTGTGTTTTCTTAGTTTGAAAAGTTTTTGAAAAAAAAGTTTGACAAAATATTTACAAAAAAAACTGGTACATACAGGCAATTTTTCTTGCCTAATTTAGTCATTTTTATTTTCAGTTTCAAATATAAAATAGAACATATATCTGTCTTTCTGAGTCTGGCTTATTTTATAGAAAAATGTGTCCTCCAGATGTAACCATTTTGATGTAAACATAGCATTTCCTTATATTTTTATAACTAAATAATAGCTAAATAATATTCTGTTGTGCATGTGTTACACACTGTCTTCATCTGCCTGTCCAATGACAGCTTAACGGACCCCACATTTTTGTTACTGCAAACAGTGCTGCTGTAGGCTTGGTGGTGCGGGCATTTCTTTGATACAGCACATCTCTGCTTTCTGAGTAGATACCAAGCAGTGGGATTGCTAGTTCATGTGGAAAATCTATTTTTTTGCTTGTAAAGAGACATCCATATCGTTTTTCAGTGGCTGTACAAATTTACATTGTCACCCACAATGTGTACGAATTTCTCTTTGCTGAACGTTCTTGCCAGCATGTGCTACTCCCTTGTTTCTTGATAATATTTATTCTGAGAGCAGTTTGGTGGGTTCCATTTCCCTGACAGCTGATGATGAGGAAGACGTCTTTATATCTTCATTTTTAAAAAAAGATTTATTTATTTTGAGTGGAAAGCCAGATATATAGAGAGGAGGAGAGGCAGAGATCTTCCATTTGCTGGTTCACTCCCCAAGTGGCTGCAATAGTTGGAGTTTAGCCAATCTGATGCCAGGTGCCAGGAGATTCTTTTCGGTCTCCCATGCAGGTGGGGGGGGTCTCAAGGCTTTGGGCTGTCCTCCTCTGCTTTCCCAGGCCACCAGCAGGGAGCTGGATGGGAACCGGTGCTGCCGGGACATGATCTGACCCCCCTGAGTTTGCGACATGCGCAGCCAGGACCTTAGCTGCTAGGCTTCTGCACCGGGCCCCATATATTCATTTTTATTTTCAAGCTATCTGTTGAGATCCTTTGCACACTTTAATGAACTGATTGCTTTTTGCTTTTGTTGGGTTTTTGAGTTGTTAGTACAGTATTTGCATTAATACTTTTCTGGATGTCTCTTCATTGTGTTGCCCATTTCCTTTTGATGTGTAGGCTATCTGACCTTTGATGTAGTCCCATTTGTCTTGATTTCCTTTTGCCGTCTGTGCTTAAGAATCTTATCCAGGAAGTCATCATTTACATCAGGGTTTTAAATTGCCTTCTCTACATTTTTTTTTTTTTTAGCAATTTCACGGTCTCAGGTCTTAAATTTAAATTCATGATTCAGTTTGACTTGATTTGTGTGTGGGGACAGGAAGAAATCTAATTTGTATACTACTAAACATATTTATCATTTGCCAATAATAATATATTGTCCAAGCAGTTTGGTGAAAATCAATTGTCGGTGCTTACGCTGTTCCCGGGTTCTCTCTTCTGCTTTGTTCATCTGTGTGTTGGCTTTCGTGCAGGACTACGCTGTTCTAATCACTATAGTTTTGAAGTAGCTATTGTGATGTCTCCAGGTTCAACTAGCTTGCTTTCTTTCTTTCTTTCTTTCTTTCTTTCTTTCTTTCTTTCCTTCCTTCTTTCTTTCTTTCTTTCGGGAAAACTTTGGTTGTTCTGAGACTAATGTGATTCCATATATTGCATGATTTTTTTTTAATTCTGGAAAAATTGTCAGTTACCATATAAGAAAAACACAACCATAAATTCAGTATTTTTTAGTAAAAAAAAATAACAAATATTCTGTTCTCAGATGTAATTTAGTTGGTCTGTGATTTACAAGGAATATTTGATGCTATTTTCATTAAAATAATCAACATATGCATTGTAGGTTTTAGTAGAAACAAGCAAAACGCTACTACCCTACCCATCTGCCTTTGAGCACATCTTTTATTGGTACTAACATACTAGAATGTTTGACTATGCTACTCAATTTGCTGTTGGGCTAACTGAAATGAAAAGTAGTGGATGTCTTCAGAAACTGGAATCATGATGGACATACCATTTTCTGAATATTATTATCACAATACAAAATACCAGTATGTATTTTCTGAGTGTATGCTTTCTGTAGACCTCATCTTTTGGCCTGTTCATTAGAGTAAGGAGCAATCATGCTGAGTATCATAAAAATACATTTTCAAACGCATAATGTTTGTGTGATATGTATGTTACATCAGCATATGTAATATTGACTTGCTCTTCGTTACTCAGTTCAAAATTAGGAAATCTATCATTGACTTCATACATTCTTTTATCAAAGGAAATTATGATGTTTATGACGTAAATAAATCAAAGCCAGTGAGAAACTTTAGCTTTCACGTTCTTTGGAGAGACATTTACATTTCATTATGTATCATGCAACGTGGGTCTAATTCAGAGCACATCAAACAACATGACCTTAAAGAGATGAAAGCCGCACATGGGACAGGCAAAGCGTACACATTATCATGTACTTCATACAGCCTTAAAAAGATCTTTGATTTTTGGGGGGACAAGACCTCAGTATCTTTTATATTCCGTATTATAAGTATGTGAATGTTCATTTTAAAATGATTTTACATACATAATACATAGTCTCAGTTTTGCTAGATAATTATCAAGGTTATGCAGTTTGAATCATATGAAAAATGAATAGATGAAAATAAGTAAAATGTCACAAAGAAAAAAAATCATTCCTACTAGATTTCCTTATGTAGATGTAAAAACACTGGGCTTGTTGCGGAAACCTAGTGGCTAAAGTCCTTGCCTTGCATGTGTTGGGATCCCATTTGGGCGCCGGTTCGTGTCCCAGCAAACCCACTTCCCATCCTGTTCCCTGCTTGTGTTCTGGGAAAGCAGTTGAGGATGGCCCAAAGCCTTGGGACACTGTACCCACGTGGGAGACCTGGAAGAAGCTCCTGGCTCCTGGCTTCAGATTGGCTCAGCTTTAGGCATTGTGGTCTCTAGGAGAGTGAACAATTGGATGGAAGATCTTCCTCTCCATCTATCCTCCTCTCTGTAACTCTGACTTTCCAATAAAAATAAATAAATTTTATAAAAGAAAAGAAATAAAAGCACTGGCATTTTGTTCTTTGGATCTGCTTTATATTCTGAAAGCTAACATCCATATAAACACACATTTATCTATGTGTGTGTTTTGGTTTGAATATGTTTTCACTATGAAACTAATGTAGTGGTGTTGTGAGGTGGGGATCTTTAAGAAGCGACCAGGTCATTAAGAGGAGCTTGCTCTGAAGCAGAGGTGCCCTTCTTGTATCCTGCATTCTGCATACCCTCTTGCCCACCAGGTTTTTGCTGTATGGAGCAGCACAAAGCCCCCAGCAGAAGCCTCATGGGTGCCAAGTCATGCTGCCATATTGCACAGCCTCCCAAACCACCAATTGGTCAACCTCTTGTCTATATCACTCAGTCACAGGTGGCATACTTCACTAACAAAAACTGACCAGGAGCGGGCATTGATCCAGAATATTTGAAAAAGAAATAATCTGCTCAATATTTTTCTTGTACTATTCTATGCATAATTACCTATAGGCGATGGTATGTTACTCAATGGCTTGGTTTGTGCTAGAACATTACCCAGGGTACCTTTGCGAGGGGCATGGGGAGGCTTCCTTGTCTGTGTCTATTTTTTATTTTGCTTTCTTTTCTGCCTTTCCATGAGTTTTCCTTCTTTGTTTTCATCGTATCAATGGTAAGCAAGAAAAGCTTAACTGCTAAAAATGTAACCTGCTCAACTGAACTTAATGTTATCTTTGTAAGCTTGGAGTAAAATGTGATGGCAGAGTATAATTAATACATAGAGGCTAATTGCTTTGTAGTCAAGTTGAATTAATATTCCTTATTCAGATTATACATGTCCTCAGTTAGCTCAGAGAAAGCATGCTGTACATTCGAATGATTATTCAGAAAATAAAACAAGATTTCAGTACAAGGAAGCTGAAAAAATGAAAATTTTGGGTCTCAGTATTACTAAAAATCAATCATGTGCATATCCGGTGGTCACCCATCTTTGTAGATGGTAAAAGCTGTCTTTTTGTCTTTCCTAACTTGTCCAAAAGGAAAAGATAAGCTTTGAGTTAAACAGAATTTTTACGTAGAGTTTTTATATCAAAGGAATATTTTACTTCAAGTGTTAGAAACATACATAAAGTGTACCAGGATATACAAAGAGGATTTAATGAGTCTTTGATCTGTCTGAATTTATGCAAAAATACATACATATTATTAACTTATTACAGTGGTTTTTTTTCGGTGTCTGGATCTCATGTTTTCTTAGATTCTAGAGCAGTGCTTGGGCAGGGGAACCTGTCGGCCAAGCATGGCATGAGATACGCATGTGAACACCAATAAAGCAAGAGGGCCATATCTGGCTGATCATGAGTTGAATCTATATTGATTTTCCATATGTGAATAGTTTTAATTTACAACAAGGCTTTATAATTATCTGACACATAAAGGAATTGTTGCTTGCTTTCTGTAAAAACACCTTTGTGAATTACATTATTTTATAGACTTGTTTTGTCTTATGTTCCCTCAGAAACATCTGAAGGACATTCCTCTTTGCTATTGTTATAGGATCTAGTCAAAGTTCTATTTTATGCCTTTTGTCTTTTTATACATTTTTCCAATGGAAACTCCCTGTCCTAATTACAGAAATGTTTTGCTTTTTAAAGTTCTTGCAGAATTATACTGAAGATTGACACAAGAAGTATCAGCTGTAGGTTGCCAATCTTCATTTTGGACACTTGTACAGTTTCCTTTTCTTCGCTAGTGAATGAAATAGTGTTCATGGTGTCATCAGAGCCCCTGCTACCGTTGCGGCTACTCAATAACTTCCGAAGGACCCCAAGTCCTGTCGAGGTGGTTAGAGTTGTTTACCTATGCGTGTTATGTCTGTACAGTGGATTCGCCATGCTTGTGTTGAGCAGTTAACCTGTACTGTTCTTAGAGTGCTCTGTTACTTCTCCAATTATCACAGCCCTCATGACCACTGAAGTGCTCTGAACGAAGAAATTAATGCCAAAAAAAGTACCATGACATAGAGAACAAAAAGAAATAGACAAAAGGTATGGATTCCACAATAAGGAAAAAACAAAAAAATACAGTACATCGTGAAAGATCATTAATAATTTTGGTGCTAAAACATTTTAATATGCCTTCTGATTTCATAGAATTGTCTGTTCCTATTTTTGAGAAGAATTTTGATTAATTTTTGATAAAAATATTTTGATCTTTATTTAGAAATGTAAAAGTTATCATACTACAGTTCAGGTACTTAAAACAGCATGGTGCTGGCACACACACACATACACACAAAACTGATATATAGATCAAAACAACAGAGTGGAGAGCTCAGAAATTAATCCACGTGTACACTAACAATTCACTTTAGACAAAGATGCTTTGACCATGCAGTAGAGTAGCTGTACTCTCTTCAACAAATTATGTTGGCAAAACTGAATATGTAGACGCAAAATAATGAAATTAATTCCATGCTTCTCATTGCATACAAAACATCAACTCAAGCTGAATCAAAGACCTGAATTTAAGATCTCACACTATGAGGTTACTGGAAGAACATGTCACAGAAACACTCCAACATGCTGGTGTGTGACTTCATGGGTAGCACCCCTGAAGTATAGGAAACACATGCAGACTAAATAAGTGAAATTATTCCAAACTCAAGAGCTTAGGCACAGCAAAGGAAATCATTAGCAGAATGAAGAGTCATCCAATGGAAAGTGAAAAATATTTGTGAGCTACCTATCTGATAAAGGAATAATATGCCAACTATATCCGTAACTGGAAATCTCAGCAACAAAAAACCAGTTCAGAAACTGGAAGATGACCTTATCAGATAGCTCTCAAACTAAGAAATGCAATTGACCAATAAATACATGAAAAAAACATGGAAATCAAAATGGAACTGAGATAACATCTCCCCATATCAGAATGGCTAAAATACAAAACACAGACCGTAACAACTATTGTCAAGGATGTAGAGAAAGAGCAGTGCTGTAGATTAGTGCAGCCGTGTTGGAAAGCAGGATGGAGTTTTCTGAAAGCGAAAAGCAGACTTGCAAAATGATCCATCAGTCCCACTGCTTGGTCTAAAAACAAGGGGCCTGAACACAGAGTCAAAGGAAGCACACGTCACCACCATGTTTGTAGCAGTACTGTTCACAGTAGCCCAATTTGGGAATGGACCGAGGTGTTTATCACCAGATACAGGGATAAAGAATATATGATGTTTCTACACAATAGAATATCATTCAGCTATTAAAAGGAGAATGAAAATCTCCCATTTGCACAAAAATGGACTCAACTGGAGGACCTCATATTGAGTATAATATACTAGACTCAGAAAGACAAATATCTCATGTTCTCTCTTTTTAGTAGTATCATTATTATTTTATTTTATGGCACAATTGCACAGGGCCTGGGATTTCTCCACCCCCTCCCCAAGTTCCCAACCCCCGACTGATTCTCCCCACATCATCACGAACACACAGCGCTTCATAAGCACCATATGCCCACCAGTCTCTCTCCTTCAAGTGTGTCCTGACATTGACAGCTAAAATTAAAACATACACAGAAAAAGTAAGAAGAAACTTCACTGTGCACTGATGTCACAGCAAATACACTTTGGCAAAGCTTTGCATTGTCAGTGTCGAAACAGTGGTTAAGAATGATACACTGCAGTGTTTTGAATGAACTATGATTATAACTTATTGTGTATGCATGAATATAAATTGCCTGTATTCCCACAAAACTAAATCTTTTTTTTTATTTGTTAAACCTATTATTGGGTAAAAAGAAAATTAAGTCTTCTGCCATGTTTTTATGTATAGGATATGTTATCTCAAATGTTTGAAAAAGAAAGTAGGTGAGAGGAAGTGGGGGGAGGGAATAAATAGGAGAGAATGTTACTGTATTCTTAGATTCTTAGATGTTACTGTATTCTTCTGATGGAAGGCAGCTGGATCAGAGACAGAGCAGTAATGACATAAACCCTTGCCTCTATGGGATGCCAGTGCCTCACGAGGCAGCTTTACCCACAAGGACACAACTCTGGTGCCTAGCTTCACATAAATATGTAAATAATGTTGGAAAACAATGTTTCAAGTGGGTGGAAAGTGTTTTTGTGGAGGGACTGATTTTGTTGCAGAGTGGGGAAAGCTGCCTAGGGCTTCCAGTGTGGTATTAGGTTTGAGTCCCAGCTACACTACTTCTGATCCAGCACCCTGCTAATGGACTGGGAAAAAGCAGTAACAGATTACCCAGTGCTTGGGCCCCTGCTACTGGCTCCTGGCTTAAGGCTCACTCACCATGGCTGTTGAGATCATTTGAAACATGAACTAACGGACAGAAGAACTTTCTCCCTCTCTGGGTAACTCTTTCTAATAACTAAATGCATTTTTTAAGAATTTTTTGTATTTTTTTCTCATGAATAGCATATTGTAAAATTATTATTGGTCTACCTGTTTCCCATGAAAAATGTACAGGAGTTGTGGGGGAGGATTTTTTTGTCATTTATATTTCATCACTGTCATGAAATGTGTTTTGGATTCTTTTCCAAACATTTCTTCTAAGGGACTAATCAATCAGCAACGTACTTTGCCCCAGAACAACAGCAGAGCATTAACAAACAAATGCAGCTTACGATCCCCCCGAGCATTTTGATAGTGTTCTGTACTTACACAATAAGTCTTCTCTGGGAATATTCCAGCAATGAACAATTCAAGCTCATATTCTGCGGGAAAATCAGAGCTAGTCATATGCAATAAAAAGTGATTTGTTACAAAATTTTATAACATTGTTCAAAAAAGTAATTTGACTAGATTAGGTATTTCTATTTTAGACGCCTACAAACCAGTGTCTTGGAAATTGCCAATACACCATTATTGGACAACCATGACAACCATGGAATGTTGAGCAGTACGGAAAGCTTTGTTCCGCGACGTGTCGGTGTGTATGTTAAGACCCCGAGAAGCATTTGTCTGGTGGTATATCTTGACTAGATTCCATTTTCTTTATTGTAATAGCTATTCTCCCAGCCAATACACTTCTGAAATAAAGGCCATGCCTTGGCTTGATGTTGCATTCATAAACTGTATTACATGTACTATATATATATTGATTCCAGGCAAGTTGACATTTTTTAAAACGTGCTTTCAATCACAAACTCAAATCAGTTGCATAGGAGGTTGTGGAAGAAATGAAATAAAAAATGCCAGAAGGGGCCCTGTGCCCAGTGAAAGGAAGTGGTGCGGAACTGGAGATTCCCCAAGCCAGTAACAGCCAGTCAGCTTGCTAGGCTTTATAGAGCAAACCATTTGTTTACCTGAGCTCACGGTGGTTGGAGAAGATATTCATAATTACACAGAGCCCACTTGGCAAATTTGCTGAAGCACTTCAAGATTTCTTACTGGAGTTTGTTCCAAACTGTGAAATGTGTGATGCAATCAAACGTCATGTGTTGTCATGGAATGTTTGGTATGTTGCTGAGACACTGCTTTGAGGGTTACAGATCCCCTCACTTAAAAGGAACGTTTCCAGCACATACCTTCCTGGGAATTGCTCTGAATGGATAGCGGTTCCTCCTCAAGATTCTCTGACAGTCTAATCGCTTCACAGCCAGCTTCCTCTGACTCCAACCTGTAACACATCTTGCATGAGGGCTTACAACCCCATAAGGTGCATTGTTGTTTCTTTAATTCCTTCAGCCCTTTTCCTGCTTTTAATGATACTGACATCAGGTGTGAGTCTAAGAACTTTTCCATTTCTTGGTGGTCTTCTGATTTGTTGGAGTATAGTGCTTTGTAGTAATTTCTAATTATGTTCTTAAAGGTTGTAATGTCTGTTGTTATGCTGCCTTTTTCATCTTTGATGCTGTTAATTCTTGCTTTCTCTTGTTTTTTCTTTGTCAGTCGGGCCAGTGGGGTGTCTATTTTGTTTATCTTCTCAAAAAAACAGCTTTTTGATTCATTGATTTTGTGTATTTTTTTTATTTCTATCTGATTAATTTCCTCCCTTGTTTTGATGATTTCTTGTTTCCTGTTGTGTGTGGGGCTCATCTGCTGCTGCTTTTCCTGAAGGCAGGATTTGGACTTCTTCCATCCCATGTCGTAGATCCAAATGGGGATGGGTGACCTCAGAGTTCTCGGCCTCCGGAGGCACTCCAATTCCCCGTGGTCTCCTTGGCAGTTGGGATGTAGTCCTTGGTGCTCGTACTGATAGTCCTTGGTGAGGATCTGGGAGTCTTCAGGATTGGCATACAAACCTCCTCCTGTCCACCTGCTCCACTCTGGGGTCCCCCCCCCCCAATTCCACGTGCATGGCCTCCTGTTAAGAGGTTGTCAGGATCACTCCTGATTCCCCCCATATGCCTTTGTAGTTTTACTATTGTATATCCAAAACACCTGTTACATGAGAAACCAACATGCACCCCTATGTTCATAGCAGCACAATCAATAATTGCAAAAACTTGGATGCAACCGAAATGCCCATCAATAGAAGACTGGATAAGAAAGCTATGGTTCATTTACTCCATGGAATACTACTCAGCTATTAAAAAAAAACAAAATGCAATTCTTTGTGGCCAAATGGGCCAAACTGGAAACCATAATGCTAAGGGAAGTGAGCCAATCCCAAAGGGTTAGATACCACATGTTTGCCTTAATTTAAGAAGATATGATGTTATGCATAACATGTTATGTTATGGATGTTATGTCATATGTCGTATATAAACTAAAATGGAAATGTGAATGGGGTGGTCACAGAATGTGGTTAAGAAATCGCATTTATTTTTAACATGTTGGCTGCTCAATACTGTGTCAATTAATTCCATACCAATGTTAATTGCTGCTGATAGTATGTTAGTGCTTTTATTTGATCGGGATGATACTCTGCTGGCTCTGCCCTCAGACCAGAGAGGGTCTCCCTAATAAGTAGTTGGACTTGACTGGACTATAAGATGCTGGACTCTGCTTGGCATATGCTTGCTAAGAGGGAATCTCAACTGAACTTGAACTATGGTTATGCAACAGGGTGGTGGAACCCACCATGGGGGGAGGGTGTGGTGAAGTGGGGGGAGAATCCCAGTTCCTATGTAATTACAACACAATGTAATTAATGAATAAATTTAATAAAAATAAAATAAAATAAATATAAAAAATGATATTGACATCCTTTAGTAGGGCAGGCAATTCAGTTTGTAGAATGGCCCACCAGTGGGATTTAGCTCAGGAAGCACTTCAAAATAAACATGCCAGATAAGTACACTGCATGGCTGATTTTGCGTTTCCACCTGCATAGCACCAGGAGGTCCTAAACGCCCCACTCCACTGGCTGCAGACTCTAAGTTGCCCACTAGACTCACATGTATACAGCTGTAGCTTTGAAGTGACCGGTGTGGGGCTGAGTGGCTGTTTCCTCAGGCAGGTTTTAAATAGGGAGGCGATTAGGCCCTTGCAGCACTAGGGCTGCTGAGGAAACCTGGGGAGGCAGCTGCATGCTGGGAAGTGGCTCCCGCTACCAAGCCCACTCTGATCCTGACTTCTACCCCGGAGAGGCATAGACATAAACTTGACCTGTGTGAATGATCCAGTCGGTAGTGTTTGGTCAGGGCAGCTGGAGCTAACTACTGAAAGTCCTTCTTTAACACCCCGCAGCACTTGGGAAATAGGTCCATTCTCTATTTCCTAGCTGTTATTCTTCCAACGGTTCTGCGATGCTTCTGTGTGTGCCGTAAGGTTCTTATTACAAAGGGAAGTTCAGAGTGATAGCTGTCTATCACCAACTTTCTTATCATTATAAACATGTTCTGCTGCAAACAGGATATTTCTTAAAAATGTATTTCGTTTTGATGTGAATTATTTCACCAAGCTGATATGGTGCTTGCTCTAAGACATTGTAGAGGATATGACCAGGATTTAGTTCTGTTTAAAATCACTCACCTTATGAATTCTCCAGTTTTATGTACTACAAAGAGTGCAGTTCAATCAGGTCTTCCCTGTACTAAGTGTGTGAGCCATCACCTACTTCCTCCCGGGATGTGAACTACCAGGAATCCAAAGAAGAGCCAGGAGTTGAATCTAGTCATTTCTACTGGGGCATATAGGATGGTAGTCCAAAGCAGAGTCTACACTGCTGTGCCAAACACCCACTTCACTTTGCTTACATTTAACGTGACTTCCTAAATGTGTGCAGCTGACATTATTTTTCTATATATGTATGTGTGTTTATATATATAAATATATATGTGTATGTATATATGTGTTTATATATTCTTTTTTAAGATTTATTCATTTTATTACAGTCAGAAATACACAGAGCAGGAGAGACAGAGAGGAAGATCTTCTGTCCGATGATTCACTCCCCAAGTGAGCCACAACGGGCCGGTGCGTGCCGAACCGAAGCTGGGAACCAGGAACCTCTTCCGGGTCTCCCACGTGGGTGCAGGGTCCCAAAGCCTTGGGCTGTCCTCAACTGCTTTCCCAGGCCACAAGCAGGGAGCTGGATGGGAAGCGGAGCTGCCAGGATTAGAACCGGCGCCCATATGGGATCCTGGGGCGTTCAAGGCGAGGACTTTAGCTGCTAGGCCATGCCGCCGGGCCCTATATATATATTCTATTTGACATTTTTGTGTTATTTTATGAAGCAAATTTGTTTCAAACAAACAAGTTCACATTTTTTGGCTTCTTGTTATATTACTTGATAGTTAATATTGCATGTTTATTATAAAGGTAGATTTTGATGACTAATATGATTTATTAGCATTATATATAACATATTTATTGAATGGAACAAAAACATAACTCTGTACCTTAATCTCTCAAGATTATAACAGACTCTGATGATGAATTTCAAAAGACCTATTTAACCTATCCCTACCAGACCCTGCCTTTCCTTCCAACTACTTTGCCCCCAAGGAATTAAAACTTACCAATGTTGAAATGCTTTGAAAAGATCTGAGCACTGCTACATTTTTTGGAAGTCCCAAACCCCTAGAAATAGAGGTAATGGAAAATTAAAATAGACCTATTACTATTACGGAGATCAAATCAATAACTAAATTCTGCCAAAGGAATCCTTCAGAACCAGATAGCGACACTGCTGAATTCTACCAGTCATTTCAAGAAGAACTTACCCTAATCCTCCACAAGCTATTCAAAACAATAGAGAGTGTGGCAAACCTTCCAGACTCTTTCTATGAAGCCATCAGTACCCTAATGCCAAAGACAGACAGACACAGCAAAGAAAAATGAACCACAGACTGATAGTTCTAATGAACATAGAAGAAAGAAATCCTCAGTAGAACACTAGCCAACAGATTGAACAGTACATCGCACAGATCATTCACCTGGACCAGGTGGGATTTATCGCTAGCATGCAGGGATGGGTTAACAAACTCAAACCAATAGATGTGATGCACCACATCACTAAAATAAAGAAAAAACACAGTCATCTTAGTAGAAGCAGAGAAGACGTTTGATAAAATACAACACCACTAAACGCTGAAATTACTAAGCAAAATAGGAAGAGAAGGAATGTTCTACAGCACAGTTAATGCAATGTGTGAAAACATGTGCTATTGAATGGGGAAAGACTGGAAATATGCCCACTAAGATCTGAAACTAGAGAAGGATATTCACTTTGACCACTGCTATTCAACATAGCATTGGAAATCCTCACTATAACTGTTAGACAAGAAGAAACCTGAGGAATTAAAATGATTCCTGTTCACAGATAACATGATTCTATACATAGGAGAGCCAAAAGACCAAATCAGGACTATTGGAACTCATAAGATACTTTGACACTGAAAGCAGAATACAAAATCAACAACATACATCAATTGCATTTTTGTATATGAACAAATCCACGGCTAAGAAAGAACATGTAAGGACACATTCACAACAATCAAGAAAACTTTAAATCCTTGATATGGACCTAACCAAGACATGGAAGACTTTTACAATAAACATTATAAAACATTAAAAAAATATTAAAAGATGGAGAAATTTATCATGTTCCTAGGGCAGCAGAATCAACATCATCAATTTGATCCCAAGCAAAATCACAACATTCTTCTCAGATTAAAAAAAAGATTATATGAAAAGTCATCTGCAAACACAAGAGAACACAGATGGCCAAAGCTATCCTGAAGAATAAAAATCAAGCTGGAGGAATCACAATTCCAGACCTAAAGACATCCTAAAGGACAGTATTCATCAAAACCCCAGGAGGAGCCCACACATGTACAGCCAGCTTAGCTACAAGAGAACTGAAAATAATCTAGGAAAAAATCCAGGCCTCTCAACAAATTCTGTTGTAACAATTAGACAGCAGGCTGCAGAGGTAAGACACAAGACACCCCACCCGTCACCTTCTAAAAAAATCAGCTCTAAATGGATCTGGGCTCTAAATCTGTACCCATAAACCATTAACCTGTTGGAAGAAAACACATGAAATACTCCTCAAGATACAGGCATTGACAAAGTCTTGTTTAAAATGTCACTAAAAGCATGGGCCATCAAAGCCAAAACAAACAAATGAGACTACATCAAACCAAGAAGCTGCTGCACACACACACACACACACACACACACACACACACACACACACACACACATTCACAAATGGGAGATCATTCAGTCCTGCACTGCACACAACTGATAGGGGACTAATATGTAGGATTTACAAAGATCTTTAGAAACTCGAGCAAAACAAACAACCCTGTGAAGAATTGGGTGAGGAAATGAACAGGCAAGTTTCAAAGCAACAAATTCAACTGGCTAAAAAATATATGAAAAAATGTTCAGTTTTCCTAGCTGTCAGGGAACTACAAATAAAAATCTCATTGCACCCAGCATGATGGTTCAGTGGCTAAACCCTTGTCTTCTATGCATTGGGATCCCATATGTGTGCTGCTTCATGTCCCAGCTGTTCCACTTCCAATGCAGCTTCCTGCTTGTGACCTAGGAAAGCCAAAGCCTTGGAACCAAGCATCAACATGGGAGATCTGGAGGAATTTCCTGGCTCCTCGCTTCTGATTCACTCAGCTCTGGTCATTGTGGCAACCTTGGAAGTGAAACGGTGGATGGAACATCATTCTCTCTATCTCTCTTTCTCTCTGTAAAATCTACATTTCTAACCAAAAGAAATAACTCTTTAAAATAAATCAACAAATAAAATTCACATTGAGGATCCACCTAACTCCAGTGATAATGGCCTACATTCTGAATGCAAATGCTTGCTGTCATGCATTTTGGAAGAAAGGTAGGTTAGTACAACCACTATGGAAGTCAATGTGAAGAACATTAAGAGAACTGAAAATGGATCCACTGTAAGAACCAGCTACCACATGCCTAGGAATATAGCCAAAGGAAATGAAGTCTGCATAACAGAAAGTGAACGAGAAATACACTGCACAGTAGTGAAGACATGGAAACAACCCAGATACCAATGGAAAGGATGAATAAAGAAACTGTGGTCCATCTACTCCAAGGAATGCTACTCAGCTCATAAAAAGAATGAGATTTGCCATTTGGAGCAAACGAGTCCAAACTGGAGATCATTAAGTGCCGGAGTCCAGCTCCAGCTTAGTTCGGAGCTCAAGAAGGGCGCGTGAAGTTTGAGATAAGAAAACACACACTGTCACTTGGTGCCCTCTTGCCACAGCTCAATCAGAAGCTGTCCTTTTTATTTACTTAGACACATCACAAGCCTCTACACAAGCATTTAATTTTACTATCTTTAACTTCAGAACAAGCCAGCATGTACAGATGTTCAATTAATTTTTACTTCATGGTCAACCAGGTGCTCTTAAAGATAATTCTGTAAGTTACCATAATCATTTTTCTTCAAAGCAAGCCATTATTCATTCTTCAGTAGTGGCCATTGGGTGACAGCCAGGACTCCAAGGCCAAGGCACATGCGATTACTTGCTAATCAGTTATACATTCCTACCACATTTCTATTCCCACAACTTGCCCATCATTTAATGGGAGAAATATGTTACAAGGGAAAAAACATAAAAATCCAAGACAAAAGTTTCAAATATTAGATATCCCCATAATCACAGGCTCTATAACCCCATAAAGAATCAAACAATAATCAAAAGCCTATCTCTATGATATTAATAAAATCACTCTGTAATTCCTCTAATAAAAAAACATAACAGCAGATAAAACAGCTACATTTTCTATGCTTCAAAGAAACTGCAAAGACAGGCTAGCCTTTTAGATAACAATAACTGTATTTATTGCCATAGCAGTTTCAGCTCTCACTCCCATCATTTCCATTGCTTTGTACAATTCTTATTAAGTCATTTCCCAGAATGTGTGCTACATGTCTGGGCCAAATTTCAGGACAATGCGTAGGCACACAATAAGGTGCCCAGAAATGGTATGGATTTAATTGTACTCCTGTGCACAGTTAAAGGCCCAATCACCAAGACATTATCAATAACATTAACTCTCAAGCTCATGTTGGTTGCAAAAGCCATCTCACAGGGGCAAACAATGCCTCAATAGATTACAGAATCTTAGTGGGGTGGTGGAGTGTCCATGCAAAAAGGGGGTGAGACTGCGTCCAGGTGGTCAGAGAGAAATCCGCCGGGCCCTGCCAAACAGCTGGAAGCTCCCTAGGGCCCTGCCAAGCAGGGGAGCTGTTCTCTTCACACCTTTGTGTCAGCCACACCTACTGTACGGACCCCAGCAATTAAGCTCATTGAAATAAGCAAATACAAAGGGATAAATGTCATATTTTCTCTCTGAAATAAGGTAATGTTCATGCAAAATGCAAAACAAATGTGTAAGTGAATAAATATGCACATGTATTCTGAAAAGTGAACTATATAGTAGAAATTAACATGCTTAAAAGTGAAGATGCACTGTAGTCATCACCTATACTGCCCAACAAAAGGAGGAATCACAATGAAATGGTTAAGTATACCTTGAACATCCGATACTAGACTTTTTGCCACTGTGCATACCTAGAATGGCGTGATATACTTGAGTAGCAGAGTGTTGGACTTGGTACTTTTGCTGAAGTACTTTATACTGTGTAAATAATTTGAGGGAAAGTAGTGCATTGGGAAAATGGAAAGGGAGAATGAGGAGGAAAAGAGGGAATCCCTACAACTACAAAAATGTAACATGGAAAAAATTAAAAATAATTTAAAAAAAGATTTGATGTGGATGGGGATCGGCACTCTTAGCCCTCCTGTTGTTCAAGGCCCAGCTGCACATGGATGACTCTCGCGTAACTTGAGATGTAACTCTGTGCTAATACTGAATGATTTATTGTAACTTATATGTTAGTCTTTCTACTTTCTAGAAGGCAAGGAGTCTTAGAATCTTTTAGTGCATCTCTTCTCCCACCTGTCATGCCAGGTTGTAGCTCATGATTTGGCTAAGGTTTCCATAATTTTATTTCAACGATTGTTTCTCGGCACCCCAGGCATCATTCCTACTGTTACATGATGTTAAGATTTAGTTATCTTTGCTCTTTGATCCACTGTCTGCAGCATGATCTCTACCTCTCACAGTCTCATATTCCTAACTAGGTTCTTTTTGATGCCATTTGATATTATGTTCATATTTTTAATGAAATCCGAATTTGTTTGGCAACATTTTCAAAGTGTAATTTCTTTGTGAACAAAACCCTAGGATGGCAAGTTTCCATCTCCCCAGTCTGCAGCACTAGAAGTTTTCATCTATTCTGATTTATTTTGCATTATTTCTTTTGTAAAATCAATCATCCTGGATGGGAATAATTATTTTCTTTCAAAACTGATTTTTTTAAAATGCAGAAGAAACTGTGACTGTGTCGCAGGATTTTAAAATTATGTCTTTCAACAGTGGAAGGAGGAAGATTAAGAAGTAATATGGGGGTGATGATATCCAATATTTTTCTAATGTGGAGGAAGACAGCTCAGAGAGGTTCTTCTGGTAACCAATAGGATAGAGAAAAATTGGTTAATGTGGTTACACACATAACTTCTATCATTTCCTGCTAATGGACTCTCATTGACTGATTCAGTTCTGTTAACCTCACCAGGACTTCATGCGGATCGTAGCACTGCAGCGCCACTGATATATCAAGAGGCCTCTAACACTCTATACGGGATCACAAATTCCTGCTTCTTTTGCGTCTCAACCCAGAAACCCTTCCACTGCTCATGTGCTTCTGATTCTCACTGCCCACAAACTGGACGTTTTCAAGTCTGTTCATCTGACTGTATTAGAAACTACCCTACCAAATGCAAAATTGTTCAGATCAGCATTAAACATCTTAATGTTTTGCTGTAATGACAAATGGTGTTGAAATGCCTTAATTATCTAGGATGTTTTCCATATATGATCAGCATAGCATGCCTTCCAGTCACAGGACCACCTGCCCTGAGATTCCCACCAAGTGCACACTGCATGTGGCTCTCTGCACATCATACGGATGCTTTGCCTTGTCAAAGGCGTTATGATTTCCAACAGTGCAGTGAGAGAGGGATGATATCGCAATTTGAACAGTTACTCTTTGTAAACTTTTCCAGGTAAAATGTATGCTTTTTTAAAATCTCAAGTTTATTTCGGAATGAATTTTGTATGACTTTAATCCTCTGGACACTTTTGGCAAAGTTAGATTTGGGTGGTTTTGAGTATTTTTTTACCTTAGGGCTTTATAATGATACCAGTCAATAAAGAAAATTTGGGGAAAATACCATGTCATAATCAATTCTAAAATGATTTCAATCTAGAAGTGTCTTGAAACAGTGCCAACAAACATTGCTATACAACATCACAGAAATCAGGTTGCTCACATTACTATATTTTCCAAATTAGAGTCTTACGACGAAGTATGAATCTAATGGTAATTACAAACTCTCTTTATAAATAAATAATGGTGGAAGCTATTTCTACATGATACTATGTTTTTCTGTTATATGATATTGGTTTGAGTTCATCAAAGATAGTAAACAGGCTATACATTTGAGTTTAGTATCATAACGTACTGGATTCATCAGTGTGGGTGTCACAAAAACATACTCCTTATACAAAGAAGGACTGGCTTGTCCCCTCAACCCAAAATCTCAACTTTTCTTTCTGCCACATTCAGCACCCACAGTTCACTGCTAGCTTCCTGGGACCTCATCCTGCTGGGATGGGCACTCTAGGTGATGAGAAGAGCTCACCAGTTATGTGACATTTTGGAGCCAGATAACATACCTTGGTAACAGGAATGGCAAGAGGGAACCCATTCCCATTCTCCTGTTGGCATGTGGAGTTGATCCAATTATCTGTCTCACTACTGATAAATTAGCATGTGTTTCCATAGACACATCCTATAAAATGTGTTTCTTGGTTTGACTTAACAGACATTTGAAAAGGTATTCCAAGGTATTCCAAGGTATTGGAATCAGCGTCTTCAGCATCTGGCACCAAAGCACATTGATTCACTGACTTTTTTAAAGTCATAACTTTGAAAATCCTTGCTGAGGATAAAGTAAAATGCGTAGTCATAAATATATGAGAGTAAGGGTTCAAGAGATCTGTTAGACAGTGAAATGTGTGCAGTTAATGGCTGTATATAAATGTGAATTGTTGAAAAATATGAACATCATGTGTAAAAAGCAATTATAGGACCGTGTGCAGAGGACTGGTGGCTAAAGTCCTCGCCTTCCATGCAAAGGGATCCCATTTGGGCGCCGGTTCTAATCCTGGCAGCCCTGCTTCCCATCCAGCTCCCTGCTTGTGCCATGGGAAAGCAGTTAAGGATGGCCCAAAGTCTTGGGTTACTGCACCCACATGGGAGATCCATATGAAGCTCCAGGCTCCTGGCTTCAGGTTGGCTCAGCTCCGGTGGTTGTGGCCTCATGAGGAGTGAATCAATGGACAGACGATCTTCTTCTCTGTCTCTCTTCCTCTCTGTATATGTGCCTTTCAATAAAAAATAAATATATTTTTTAAAAAAGCAATGATATTTATTTGAAGTAGTGCATTTTTAATCAACCAAATAATTATTTAAGATTGCAATATGTTTCAACAGATTATGTTGTATTCAACAAATAGTTAAAGTCTGTAAAGTATTTTTCAGCAATAGTCATGTCTCTAAGCAGAGATATTAGCTATGATGGTAGTATTCCTACTGTCCATAATGACAGCCATGGCTTAGGAGTGTACACATCCTGGCAGCTGCAGGCACTGTCATGCTGTGCTATGTGTTAAGTTGCTGCTCATGACATAGCCATCCTGTGCCAGCGTGCCAGCTCCAGTGAGGCTCCTCTATTGTTAGTCCAACTTCTTGCCAAGTGCTTGGGCAGGAAATACAAGATGGCCCAATTACTTGAGCCCCTGAAACCATGTGGCAAACCAGAAGGAGTTCCTGGCTTCTGGTTCTGGTTTGGCTTTGATAAGGATACTGTGTCCATTTGAGGAGTAAAGAAATGATTTCTTTGTTACTCTCAGCTAGTTTTTCTATGAAATAAGTGCATACATCATTTTAAGACTTATTTATTTTTATTAGGAAGACATATTTTACAGAAAGGAGGAGAGATAAAGAGAAAGATTTTCCATCGTCTGGTTTACGGTTTACTACCCAATCGGCTACAATGGCTAGAGCTGAACTGATCTGAAGCCAGGAGCCAGGAGCTTACTCCAGGTCTTATATATGAGTGCAGGGTACCAACACTTTGTGCCATCCTCTGCTACTTTTCTAGTGTAAGGGAAGTGGAGCAACTGGGACACAAACTGTTACCCATACATGAACACAGCCCATGCAAGGCAAGGTTTTAGGGTGTTGCACCACAGCTAATGCATAAATTGCTAAAAATGAACACTGTTTGTTCAATAATTTATTGAATGCTATGTTGAGAGGATAAAATAACATGAAGTTCTTGATACTATACTTTGTATGAGAAAGAAAATAGAAAACAATTCCTTAAATAGAAAATTCTATTGATTTCTGAATCATAGCTGGTAATGACTTACAATGGCAAAATTACATCCATAATCTCATATGCTATTGTAGTTTAAGCCATAATAAATTCAATTAATAATTTATGGATGTAATACAACCATTTCAAATGTTTATTTTTATTCATATGAAAGGTATAGTGTTATCACACATATGTGTGCAAACGTACCTATAGAATAAATAAAAATAATGAATTGTGTACATTCACTTAGAGAACATTTGTTAATATGACTACTATTTTAGATAGTCTCTAATGAATAGAATTAGTAAATAAAAAGCAAAATTTTTTAAAGATTTTTTTTATTGGAAAGTCAGATATACAGAGAGGAGGAGAGACAGAGAGGAAAACCTTCCGTCTGATGATTCACTCCCCAAGTGACTGCAATGATCAGAGCTGAACCGTTCCGAAACCAGGAGCAAGGAATCTCCTCCAGGTCTCCCACAAGAGTTCAGGGTCCCAAGGCTTTGGCCCATCCTTTACTGCTTTCCCAGGCTGCAAGCAGGGAAGGATGGGAAGTGGGTCTGCTGGGATTAGAACCCTCACCCATATGGGAACCCGGCACATTCAAGGCTAGAACTTTAGCCGCTAGGCCACTGAACCAGGCCCAAAAGGAAATATTTTAAGAACCATTGCCATAAAATGTTGCCCTCTTCTCATGTGAGAATTCCCACTGCAACTTACTGAATTGTGGGTAAGTGTACACACTCATAGACACTTGACTATTGGTAAAGTGAGCTTCATTTTCTTCTCAATCTATTTGAAATGATTTTTGATTACTCTGCTTGCTATAAATCACAGTTACCCTTCATGTATTATAACTGAAATTTTTTCAAGTAAAAAATGCAGCATTTCTTGAGAAGTAAAATCCATTTTAAACTCTATCTCTCTGGATTTTACATCTCTGTGTTAATCTCACACTATATCTCTCTGGATTTTACATCTCTGTGTTAATCTCACAGGCTCTCCTGCCTGTCTTTAAGTTGATTAGCATTTCCATAAATGTTGATTCTACATCGCATATTTATAAATGACGCAGTAAATGTATTCCTAGAGTTCAATTTCTGGTCTGTAGACTGGGATATCACAGCTTCAATCTCCCGCTGTCACCAACTTCTGGTTGCCTCTAGGCACATCTTAAAATCTCTGGTTCTTAACTGAAAACTTAGTACCGATTCAATAAGTGGCTTGCTCAATAAAATAATGTTCAAAACGGTGGTTTCATATTTGTAATGATCTTTGAAATGTCAAATGCAATATACAATTTAAATTTTCTGATGCCAAGAAATTTCTTTTCTCGCTAGTTCGAGAACACAGTCCTTATATTGAAATACGTGAGTATTGTTTTCCTGAACCTGTCATGGTTCTATGATACATTTATTTGTTTAAATAAGCCCATGTTCTTCTTTCACCCTAGGAAAAATGGTCCCATTTATTTTTGTTTGCTTAAGAATTTTCTCAGTTCAACTATCCATTGGCAAATGTGCAAGGTATAGACTCCTGTGTCTTTAGGTAATGCCTCCCAAAACAAAGGTATGCTCATATTACTGCTATTTTTCTTTACTAAAAACAAATAGGGAAGCCTCTTCAATGAGAGCAACTGATTTGTCCTCTTGATGCACTTTGTTGAAGAGTTTCTGTTTCTGTGATTGACACAGGCAGTGTGTGGGTCAGATACACTCATATCGCTGTGAATGAGCTCCAGTAACTAATTCGGGTGAAGGAGAGGCATTCAGTTCTATCTTCATACAGACACATTTACGGAAGTTCTGAGGTAGGAGGATATGAAAGGGGACCCCGGAGTGGACACATCTGCAGGGGAAGGGAATGATATTCAAAGTATAGAGGGAGACAGCATTCCCACAGTGCAATCATTCTTCACAAATTGTGCAATGTGTTTTTCTCCGAAAATCAAAGCCTGACTGTAAATGTGGAAGCCGCACAGTTTATTCTTTTTTTAAATTTTTTTTTCAGGTGTCTTGTTTTTCCTATGGAGATTCAGAAAGATAACCTAGAGTTGATGAGCAGTTGATGGCGCTGAGTAAGGAGGCCAGGGGTGCAGGAGACAATGTAGGGACAAAGGTGCATAGATCTAGGCAAGAACACAGCATTGAAAGCAAGAGGTTAAGTATCAGAAACAGGTGGAAACCAAAGTGATCTACATCCTAAGGATGTGAGAGTACCAGGTAAGCAGCAGCAGCTGCAGTTACCTTAGCAGCTAAAGCTGCGACTTGGTGTGACTTTTTACAACCCTCTCCTGTCTTCCCTTTTCCGGTCACCCTTTAAACAAACTCAGCTTTAGATTGCTAGTTTGCCTTTTCTTCCTAAAATGTGGTTGTGAATTCACAAATTTCATCTTTAGCCTCGAATTGCTCAGAGTTGAGGATGATTATCCAGTTAAGACATACAGGACTCACCATGCCCTGTTCATGCTCCCTGCACCTTAGGCCAACGCCAACAGCGCTCCCATGTATACAGACAGCAAGTTCCTCGCTGCCTGCCACATGACTCCCACACACTTAAACCATGACTATAGCTTCCGCTGATTTTTGTTGGTGAAATGTGTCTCTCCTAGACAATAAATAGATGTTCTTTTGTTTTTTAATCCAGTCTACTAATCTATGACATTTGACTTTAAGCCAGTTACTTTCCGGGTTGTTATGTATGGGTGATAATTTGGTCCTGTCATTTTAGGAATGGGTTGTTCATTGGTTTAGTCTTCTGTTGTCATTTTACTGGGATGTTCTTTTCAAATGCCTTTGGTTTTGGTAGGTGCTATTCCTCTTCTCTGTCAGGAGAATATCATTAAGTATCATTTGTAGGGCAGGTTTGGAAGAGGCAAATTCTTTTAACTTTTCTTTACTGTGGAAGAACTTTATTTCATTTTCAAAGACATAAGAAAGCTTTGCTGGATATGTTATCCTAGGATGACATTTTTTTTCTTTTAGAATCTGGAATATGTTACTCCATTCCCTTCTAGCCTGTAGAGTTTCCTGTGAGAGATCTCCTGTGAGTTTAATTGGCACTCCTTTATATGTCAGTTGATTTTTTTCACGTGCACATTTAAGGATCTTTTCTTTATGTTCGATTGAAGAGAACTTGAAGATCATGTGTTGTGGTGAAGATCGCTTTTGATCAAGCCTGTTGAGAGTTCTTTGCCCCTCCTGGATGTTATTTCCCAATTCTTTCTCCAGATTAGGGAAATTTTTGGATGTTTCTGTCTTTGTTAGTTTCATCTCTTCAAAACAGTTTCTTCTGATTAAATTATTCAATGACTCATGGATCATACAGTAGCATAATTTTCTTCAAGAAGGTTCTTGATTTTCTTTTTCATTTCTTCAGTGACACATTAATCGTTCAGTAGCATGTTATTTAACTTCATGGTGTTGTTAATTCCTTTTTTCTCCCTGATGTTGGTTTGTTTTGTGGCTTTTCATTTAAGGGGATGTATAATAGCTGTGTAGTGGAGACTGTCATATTCAGTAACATGTTATTTAACTTCATGGCATTGTAAATTTCTATTTTTCTTCCTGTTGTTGATTTTGTATTGTGACTTTTCATTTAAGGGGATGTACAGTAACTGTGAAATGGAGACTAACATCCAGATGTGAGGACACAATGTAGTATGCATTTCTACTTCCAGACAAAGATGGACTTACAATGAAACTGTTTACTATATCTTGACAGTAGAATGCTGGACTCTCTGCCATTGTCCATGCCCGCAATGATGGACATATGACTGTGTATGAAGAACTACACCTTAGTAATGATATAGAGGGACTAGGTGGGAGGGCGACTGGGGAGAGGATAAGGGAAGTCCCAGGAGCCTATGGAACTGTATCACAAAATGATGATGATGATGATAATAATAATAATAAAATCAACCCTAAACAAAGTTTGCATTTTGGCTTTTCTTGTTAAGTGAAATTTGGTAGGTTAAATAGGCATTGTGTCAATACATATGAGGAATCAATGTTATAAGTTGTCTTCTTGGAAATGAAGTTTAAACTTTTAGTCATACTTCACAAACATTGATTTTTAAGACTTTTTTTAACAAGCACATAAACACACAGACATCAGAAATCCAACCATTAGTGTGGGCATTTTAGTTTCAAGTGGGGCTTAATCTGTGTTTCCATAAGACCCACCCCTAGTTGAGGATTTAAAATGTCCTTAACATGCAGCCCAGCTTTCTTCTACAGTTCGTCATTATCTCGCACACAACTGCTAAGACAGCCCATCCCACAAGATGCTCCCTTATCTCTGAAGTCATTACTGACTCGAGTTATCTGAGAATATTTGTTCAAATTGCAATGCTACCACTTCATTTCCACAGATGTCTGCACATCTTTTCTCTCTTCGTGATCTATTTGTCCTGGGATGGAGACACACGCTATCGCTCTAGTCATATAAAATATCATTTCTCAAATTCCTGATGTGGAGTTCAGCGTGTGTGTTGTCTCTACTCTTGTGTTTATAACATCATCAAATGGACAGTTCTTGGAAAGTCAAAATTTCGCCTGTTTCTTCCTATAATTAAACTCATCTTAGTTCCTGTATTAATTTTAAGTATACAACAACCAATCACTGAAGTTTTACACTATGAGTGAAGTATGGTGGGTGAATGAATGATTTATTTATGAAATAACAAAGTTCGCTCAAATGAAGGAGGGGTTTCCCGTTTTCATGCACCTGCAATTCAATTGTTGTGTACGTAGAAAAATGCAAGTCTCGTTAGGATTATTCTTTGGCAAACGCAGTCAGTGTTCCATGGAGCATCTTCACACTTTCCCCACACTGTTTGCATAGTAGCTCTTGGTCATGCTGTCAATAGCTTAATTTGCAACACAATGTCACTTTCTCCAGCCTCTCCAGAATTTAGAGCTATGTACTTAACTCCAATTGATCTCTTAAAAAAACAGACAAATGAAAAATCCTTCAAATACAGTCATTGATACTTGGATATGTATGGCCTTGTAATTTTTTTTTAGTCAGTACTAATGTCTTTCATCAATTTGTAGTGTCTAGAGAGATATTTTCCTTTTTGAAATCCTTCACATTTGATATATTGGAAGAACTCACTGACTGAGAATCTGTGTATAATCCTTATATGCTAATGTATTTCCTCTTTCTATGCTGTAATATCACTTGGATTATGACAGTGTCTCATCGGAATTACTGTGGAAACATTACTGGCCTTTGACCCATCCGGGTCCTCCGCCACCCTGCATCACACACATACACACAGAGCCAGCCATTTCACAGTCCACAGATTGGTCTCCAGAAACCCATATCCCAGCTGAGTATGCCTTTGCTATCTCCTCTTCACTTCTCTTCCTGAACTTGGTTTTCACACAAGCAGCCAAAGGACAGAACTTTGCTGCGACAAGATGTTACCGAAGAAATTATGACAGTTGCCGTAGGCATGAAGTGCAACCATCTATGACATCTAAGATCTGGGGGGATGTTCCTCCCGTGGTAAGCCTCGCATTTGGATGAAAGGCCTCACCACTCCATTTGTTAGCTATTTTATCTGGAAAAATATATTTCTGAAGAGAGTTAATTTCTATTTGTATTAAAATGTCCTTTAATAAAGTACAAAACAAGTAGCCACTGATTGATGCGGTGAGGAGCTCAAACAGCTGCTAATATGTCCATGTGGATGGACAAGCGTGTGATTTGGGGAAGATACCTCCTGCACCTCTTCTGATCACACTGTAGAGGGAAAGCATTGTTTATGTTACCTCTTTAAGCTAGTGGAAGATGGGGCCTGGTGCAATAGCCTAGTGGCTAAAGTCCATGTGCTGGGATTCCATACGGTTGCCAGTTCTAATCCTGGCAGCCCCACTTCCCATCCAGCTCCCTGCTTGTGATCTGGGAAAGTAGTCAAGGATGGCCCAAAGCCTTGGGACTTTGCATCCACGTGGGAGACCTGGAAGAAGCTCCTAGCTCCTGGGTTTAGATTGGCTCTGCTCCAGCAGTTGCGCTTACTTGGGGAGTTAACCATCAGATGGAAGATCTTCCTCTCCTCCTCTCTTCCTCTGTATTGCACCTTTCCAATAAAAATAAATTAATCTTTAAAAAAATATATAGTGGAAGATGAAGCAATAAAATCCTAATCAAAACAAAGATTACAGAAAAGATTGGTGGTCCTAAGAGTTAGAAATGAGTAAGTGCCCATGGTCTTCTTGTTTTCTAGAGGCTTTGGTAACCTTTGGTTCCCAATGGATGATAGAATATTCCAAAAATGTGCATTCCAAGACTGACCAGGACATGGGTCCCTAACGATTATATACTCTCTCAGCACTCCATCACCAACTCATAATGAGTTGTGAATACATCCTTCAGAAAACACAGATATGGCAAAGGGCAATTTAGCACCTCTTCAAAACCCAGATGAAATATGAATTATTCATAATGAGCTCACACCCCATTCTTGATGCAGCAACACCGTTCTGAACCTGGACTAGAACGATGTGAACTCTCAGCTAGGATTCTGTGTATCTCTTATGCAAAGGCCACATTCTTTAATTCACTTAATATTTCATAGCAGGAGTGCTTTAAGAATCTCTCTTCTTCATTATTAACTTTATTTCAACCACTTTCCAAATACTTTTGCTGTATGTGTTTGGTGTTTATACGCACAACTCTCATGACTTCATTTTTATATATCTGATGTTTGAGCCTTAAGATAAGAAACCATTTTCTGTGGTTGTCACTCATTCCAAGTGAGTCTATCAGTTGTATGCTTCTGAGTCACACTTTCTAAATATAATACAGGACGATGCCCCTGAGTCGTAACAGAAACTCTCATTTCTAGGGGCTTGACTGCACTCTGTCAAACTTATCCATGATCCGTGAAAGAGCCAGTGATGCTTGTATGGAAGGTGGTTATTGCTGTATCTCTAAGAATGTGTATTATTTTCCTTGCATAGAGACAACAAGCCCCACACTGACCTGGCCAATGTGGGCAATTGCGTCAGACCCTTACCCTGCTTCCTGGTGGGTATGGGTTAGAGTTTACCACCCAGTGCCCTAGGCACAGGTTCCAGACCTGCAGGTGGAGTGTAACGGGTTGGTGGAGTCTGCTGAAGACACCCTCCTACCTTCCCCATTTTTACCCTTTAAAACTGTAACCCATGTATAATAAAGTGGACATTCCTCACTAGCTTGTCCCTGGTGTTTCTAACAGCCAAATAACCATTGCCTCTCCCTGGTGACCTCGGGACCTGTTGGCAGGTCTAAACCCTAAGAGGCCAAACCAGTACTTATTAATCAATTTTATGAATTCTCAATGGTTCTGACTAAATTTAAGGTTTTAGACTTCTTTGTAAATTAGCTCAATGTTAAACAACCATGTGAAATTATTCAACCACTTTACTGATAACTTTGTAAAAATCTCTATGAGTTCTATTCTCCTATCTCTATAAGCTGTACACTCACTTACCCAGAGTTCTTCTTTTCTAAAATTGTCAGTAGAATAGGCAGCAAATGGAATGCACTAACACCACCAAGAATGCTGATACTACTATTAGAAGAAATTCTGAAATATCCTCTTATAGAATATTTTTATACCTTTAATGCTGTTGCATTATGCTGAATATATTTAAACAACTTAAGCTCTCTTTAAAGAAATTTGTAGTAGTGGGAACTGAAAAAAAAAAAAGAATGACAATATAGCACAGAGACTTGATGAAGTAAAATGCCAGCACTTGTAGTGTCTCTGTCAAGAGCTTAGTTTCAATCACTGACAGTCCTACCCTCTTCTTCTTCTGCTTTTTATGAAAATAGATATTTATTTTCATCAAATGGAATCTGAGCCCCCTAAAGGTGATCACTTTGAATGTAAATGCTGCATATGAGGTCCCAGTCTTGGGGCATTCCTCCCTTAACTTACCCAACTATAGGAGTGACATCTTCTATTGCTGTATGAGGCTATAATCATTCTATTAATAGAAAACACTTTGATGATGAGTAATGTCTTGACCGTGTTTCTAGGGCACTTTCAGGTTTGTATAAGGGATTCAAGTCCTGGGGCAGAAAGAACTGAGGACAACATGGCCATCAAAACATTCTATTGCTGACCAGCCAAGAACTGTGGTGTGCTGCTGGGCAGGTGACCTCTGTGAATCCAGCCAGCCCCAGAGGCCCACCTGCAGCTGTTCCTATCATATGTCCTCCTTATTGATGACTCCCCTTTCTTTGCAACCTCCTTATAAACCATAAGGACTTCATCTCCATCTCTGTAATTCTGAATCCCTAATAAATAAATATTTAGCAATAAATTAATATCAAATCACAAAGCGCCTCCATTCAGCAGGACAGAAGTTCCACACACCCTGACATCTGTTATCGCATCATCTACCAAGAGATCACGTTTTGTTTCCTCTTTATCCTCAATCCTGTCCATGTTGTTTTGGTCCAACACCAAAGAAAGACACAGAGCTTCTTGGTTAAAAATATATTATATATATAGAAATACATAAATATAAATATATATTTAATTATATATAATTTTAAAAATAAGAAAATCATATTCCAGGGGTTGGAACTATGGCGTATCAGGTTAAATTGGCACCTACAAAGCTGACATCCCATATTTGCACTGATCCAAGACCTGAATACTCCACGTTCAATCCAGTTCTCTAACAATGCACCTGGGAAGGTAACAGAAGGCAACCCCATCAGTTAAGCCTCTGCTACGACATAAAAGAACTGGATTGAAGCTCCTGGCTCAGGAGTTGGTCTGGTCTGGTCCTGGCCACTGAAACCTATTTAGGAGTGAGCCAGTGGACAGAGGTTCTCCTTCTCTTCCCTTTCCTTCTGTCTTGTCTTTCTCTCTGTAAGCAACACTCTCTTTTCCAAATTCCATTAAAACTCACGCTGTTTTGTGGTTTCAGTTACTTGTACTTACAGCTCAGTTTAAGTGTAGCCTTGTTCTAAAGTGTTGCTTATTCCCGTCTTCTAGGTTATTCTACACACAGACACAAATATACACTCATTTTTAAATACCACCCTGCATACTTAATATCTATGTAATGTAAGTCCCTAAATTTCTACTTAATTTTTTTCTAGTAATGGGAAATTTTCAACTGTACTAATAAAAAAATTTCCTGAATAAATGGCACTGAATAGTCTCAGAACATAATAAATCCTTTGTTTTATTTATGGATTTTCCTAATAACAAGATCTGTGTAATTCTTCACCATGGACAAAGCTGTGGCAGATTTTCATGGGAAGCTCCTTGTGCTTGTTAGCAAGGCGGACCCTCACTAATCTCACCTCGGATATTACTGATTCATGGTGGAGTTTTTGGTACTCAAGGATCTCACTTGTGGCTGGAATTGCTGAGTCATTTTAACCTTTGCATGCACTTGTCTGAAATCTACTGCGGTTCCCAAAAGAGCTGCAGGGGAATCCATTCTCAAGCACATCACGTGAGGCTGTCAATACCTAAGGACAGCCAATATTTAACATTTTTACAATCTGAAGAACCTAGTTATTACTTTCCTGATTTTAAATTACTCTTGTATTTCGCCAGTATGCTTAGCCTTAAATTTCAGCACCAACTGCCAGATGAAAATGCTCTAAATGCAATATGAACAATTTAAAGTTTCAAAGTGAAATAAGCCTGTGATTTTCACTTTTCTACTTTTAAAAATCAGTGTAATATTGCATGAGGTATTAAAACATAGAGCAGACATCACACACTATTATAGCACTTTGATAATAAATTACATTTTATAAGGGTTGATTGTTCTTTTTACGTGTGAAAACAGCAGTTCTTAAAAAAAGAATTGAAGTGAATCTGTATATTGTCAAAACCTTTGGTATTATAATTGATGGTCTGTCTACCAACATGTTTGAAATACTTTGCTATGTATTCATTATTATTTTGGATATGCTTGCTTTCCTTGCTGTTTGACTTCACCTGTTGAAATCTCTGGTCTTTTGGGGTTTGTCAAAGGGATCCCCATGTTTGATCACAACCATGATTCCTCCGTCATCGCTTTGCTCCTCCATCTCATGGACTGGTTTCATTGTTTTCTAGGCAGATTCTCTATTTGCTATCCTTTCTTTGTGTTGAATGGTTTAACCTATTCATTGTGTCAAGTTTTCCTAATGGATATAGTTAGCATTGTCAATATTAAATCTGTTAAATGTTCCTTTAGGGTCAACATTGTAGCATTACACAATGCCACTTTCCCATGTTGGCACTGGCTAAAGTCTGAGCTGTTCTACTTCTGAGCCAGTTCCTTGGTAATGTGTCTGAGAAAGCATCAAAAAAAGGTCTGTGTGTTTGGACTCCTGCACCCAGGTAGGAGGCCCATAATCGCCTGCCATCTGACTTTGACCTGCTGTATCCATACCAGGCATATGAAGAGGGGCGAACCAAGAACCATGGATTCATTCCATAGGGTGGAAGAGCCATAGAGGCAGACAGAACGTTCTTGTGTTGCTTGTACTGAGCAGGGATCTTTGTTCATTGGCGAAAGCCATTGATTTCTGTTTCTACTTCAGTTTCTGTAATTTTTAGAGAAAATGTTCGTTTGTATGTTCTTGTAGTACTGTGTCAATATTGCATTCAGCCCGTGTCTGCTCTTATAAGTGAAAAGTTGTGGATAGTGGGGGAAGTTAAGGAAGGCAATGACATTTTCAAACCAGACAGCTGAAAATAAATGGTGTTAACATTTTATACATTGAGGCAGAAAACTCACTTTCAATTCCACATCTGTCTTGGAAGCATGTTTTTTGACAATTGTATCCAAAGCAGTGTTTTCAGAAAACTCCTTGAAGATGAACCACCACTTGAAATCTGTTTTTTAATGGTGGAACGTCAAGCTCCTTTAATGGCCCAGTGGCTGCTGAGGCCCTGGTAGCAGAATATGCCTGCTCCAGATGAAATCTCCAAAGAACCTGCAGAGGCAACTCTCTGGAGAGGACCTATCAATAATTAATGCCTTGGCTCAGGCTTTGCTGGCCTCCCCCTCCACTGGCAGCCTACTTTGAGCTTTGTATCCTGTCTGGATTTCCTCTTAGGTCTTCAATTTTCTGGCCTCAAAATAATGCCATACTTTGAAGTGCGATATGAGTTAAGGAAAACATAAAAGGCATGCCAGGAGAAGATTCACAGTTGGAAATGAGAGAAGGAAGGAAAGCTCTGAGCAAGGGTCAGTTTTCCTTTGCATGGGGCTTTTGGTTCTGATTGAATCAGCAGCCTCTGTGACTGACTTTCAATGGATAAGAGAAAACGCCCCATTTTCACCGTGTGGCTGTCTGCTATTCCCAGCCTCCACGGGCTGGCACGCTGACTCTATAGAAAACACCCGTGGTTTAATTTAATATTATAGTAGTGTGAAGCTCATGAGGGAAGGCCAGGTTCTTTATTTCAGTGTTCAAGCCAGGGATGGCACCACTCTGGGAGGAGGAGCACATTTGATTTCAGAGGTAATTGGAGCAAATGCTTTAAAATGCCAACCTCAAACCACTGGGATCCAAGTGGAAAAGCTTTGGGGAAATTCCAACAGAAACTTAGGGGGCCAAATATAGGTACTGTCAAGAGTCAGCATGAATTATCTGAAATGCTTTGGGAAAAACAAGTTGAGAAGACGGCGAGACAGCATACAGGGCAGTGTTGGCATTTTACATTCTGGAAAACCACGTGCCTGTATATGCTCAAATAAGAACCCACGGAGAACCTCATTTTCCATTTTTAATGTGAAGAAATCTTTGCAAAAGCTTTGTTCAAATCAGAATCTCTGCTGAGACTAATTTTTGACAGATATATAACTTTTTGAAAGAAGAGTTCATCATTGTTTTTCAATGCAGATCTAATACAACAAGGGCCGCTTACTTGACATAAAAATGCAGTAATAATAAATGAACTGATATTGCTCTGTGCTCTCAGAGGCAGTGCAAGGCAGAGTGGGAAAGAGTGAAGAGGAATAGCATGTTTTTTTTCTTTTATCTCATTGTATTTTGCATGCTTTTGTAAAAGTCTGAATATTATTATTTAGGGCAGTTTTTCTTTTTAAATAAAAGACAGATGGACTCCCAGTGAAATAATTGAATCTATCCTAGTTGGGAAATACTTTAACAACAACATGATGGACTTGTGACTGTTCATGAAGGACATCCATTGTAAAACTAGAGGGGAGATCAATGTGGGGTTGGGTGGGAGGGACCTTTGAGAAGGGCACGGGCAGCCCCAGAACCAATGGAATTATACCATGAAAAATAAAACATGTTGAAAGACAGTGGGAAGATTGCCATTAGGACACAGCCTGTCTCACTTCCCTGGCAACATCATCACTGAGCCTGCTCTCTGCGCACCTGTGATGCTGTGCACAGGGTCCTGCAAGAAAGTCCCCAGTTGGGCCCGGCGGCGTGGCCCAGCGGCTAAAGTCCTCGTCTTGAACGCCCCGGGATCCCATATGGGCGCTGGTTCTAATCCCGGCAGCTCCACTTCCCATCCAGCTCCCTGCTTGTGGCCTGGGAAAGCAGTCGAGGATGGTCCAAAGCTTTGGGACCCTGCACCCGCGTGGGAGACCCGGAAGAGGTTCCTGATTCCCGGCATCGGATCGGCACGCACTGGCCTGTTGCTGCTCACTTGGGGAGTGAATCATCGGATGGAAGATCTTCCTCTCTGTCTCTCCTCCTCTCTGTATATCTGACTTTGTAATAAACTGAATAAATCTTTAAAAAAAAAAAAAAAAAAAAAAGAAAGTCCCCAGTCTACTGCAACAGCCTGGGGATTTCTATTCCAGTTTGCTGTTGCTGATTACCCCTGGGAGTTTGCAATTTCCTCTACATGCACTTTGGTCCCTATCCTAATGCCTGCAGCGGATTACATAAATTAATTTTTAATCACTGAAGTTTCTAAAATAATCTAGTGTTTTACATCTCAGTGTTAAGCTCCAACAATATAAACAGTGTAACTTATTAGATGACTATTGTGAAAACAGATTTACATCTGCCACTATCAAAACTACATCATGCCCCCAGTGTTCTCCATGCAAACATGGAATTCAGTCTTAATGTTTGATTGATCTTTATTTGCCTCTAGAAAGTAGAATGGAAGAGCATTAGTTTTTCCATTAAATTTCATTGACTTTCTTGAAACATCCTGCCCTATAGTTAGGTGAGGAAGAAAATCAGTAAAAATATGGAACAAAATGGAATTGGTGATTTAAAGATGTTTTATGTATGAGAAAGAACAATTTCAGTCATCATAGATAAGTATGCTCTTAACACTTAAATTCACTATGGACTAACTAATTAATTTGTTCTGACTTTGTTTTGGATTCAAGCTACTGTCTTCTAATACAACAATTAAACATTTCTTGGGTTTTGTACGTTGAAACAAAAAATCAAAACCTGATTTCCCCAAGTCTTCATAGTTTTTGTGATAAAACTCTCCAGGTACATGAGCTGAGTTCATCAGATCTGAGGAATGAAGAACAAAAGTTAATGTCTGAAAGATCTGGGGGCGGGGAAGTGTCGTTAGGGCCCCAGGGAGTCTCTAGACACTTTATTATCACACACACAAACTCATGTGAGATCAGTGATGACAGAAATAGTTATGGAAATTAAGGACAAGATTTTAAGATATTGTTGGACAACTTAACTAGTAACAATTTCTGACAATTGTATATTGTCTTCGTTAGGCTAATGCAGCCATAAGCATCAGTGGGAAGTTGAGACAGGGTGACTGTCCAGGGAGAACTTCATCTGGCAGGGGCAGGTCAGAGCAGCTGTCACCAGAGCTTTGCAGTTGGGAGTGGAGATTGGGATTGATTCTCTCATTAATTTTTGCCAGAAATGAACCACCTGCAGTGTTCTGTGCATGTGAGACAAAGGGCAGGCTGCTTGGTCTCTGCCTGCAGCCTGCCCCAGACTGGGAAGGTTTGCTCTAGAATTCACACTGACATTGGGGCTGAGTGCAGCTCCAGAGCAGCAGGAGAGACGGATGGCTCGTCAACCCCGGAGGAAAACATCAGAATCCCTAACACCTCGACCGTTCTGTATTTGTTGAGATAATCAATGCTAGCTTAAAAAGTTGGTGTCTTATTATTGTTACTTAGTATGGTAAAGAGGATTTTATTTTACACAGGATAGGAGCCCTACATTAAATTCTTCTATATGCATGGCCAAACATTTCACTCTACTTTGATATTTGACTATATCAAAAAAGAATTAAAAACATGTAATTTCTGTTTTAGATATATTTTCCTTATGTTTCCACAGCACTGACAAAGTTAAACAATTATAATTAGTGGAAATTTGTATTTTACTCTATGTTACAATGAATGCATTCTAAATATTCTTAAAAATTTAAACAAAACTTCAGTATTTTTTTTTTTTTATTACGAAGTCAGATACACAGAGAGGAGGAGAAACAGAGAGGACCATACTCCATCCGATGACTCACTGCCCAAATGGTTGCAACTGCCAGAGCTGTGCCAATCTGAAGCCAGGATCACCCACGTGACTGCAGGGTCTCAAGGCTTTTGGCCATCCTTGACAGCTTTCTCAGGCCCCAAGCAGGGAGATGGATGAGACGTGATGCCATTGGGATTAGAACTAGTGCCCATAAGGGATCCTGGCATGTTCAAGGCAGTCAAATTGTTTTAAACATCATAGATGACTAGTAAATTTCCTGTGAATTAATGAATGGATGGATGGATGATTAAATGAATGAATCAATGCTAGATTGTACTTTTCATAGGTTCCCACATGTAAATGGTCGTATGACAACACATTTCTTATCAAAGTGTTTCTAAAGCTATGTTCCTAGTAGTTACTCAGGTAAATTGCAACTTCGATATTGTAATTCTTTCATAAAATGCCAAAAGTGGGTATTTTGGTTCTCATGACAAGATGCTGTTTCTGATCCTACTGCTGTATACTGGTGTTCTCTGATCCCTTTGGCAAATGGAGAGTTTGTACATAGTTGAGATGGAAGAGCTGATTCAGACGGGAAGAGGAAAGACAACGTGGTGAACTAAAAATTGGAATTTATCCCGTTCAATCTCTTTCTCATTTCTCCTTCTTCAGTATCATTTTTCCCCGCTGTTCTCTTCTAGGACTTTCAAGGAGAGAGGTGAACCTCATTAGCAAGGGCAGGCAGGTTTACTTTCTGTTTTCTCTGAGTTACCTATTAACCAGATACACCAACGCCACAACCCATTGTCTAATGCCCGATATTTCTTCAGGTGCCTCTGATCAATCTTTATTGCAATTCACAAAAAGTAACATTGAGTAAAATATCAAGAATATAGTTTTGTGGAATTTAAAATATTCAAATAAGTGATGAATAAAACATCATACATTTCACCAAGTTGTAGCTTCAGGTGCTGGGTGTTGTTTAGACAGGACAGGGAGGGGTAAAAATAAGTGTAAACTGAGACTCTCCGTGTAAGCAGTCATTTCTAGATCCTGAGAACAGAGACATGGAAAAATAGGTGATAGGAGGAAGGCAGACAAAGGGCATAATTTAAAGTTAATATTTGTTAAAACAAAACAAACAAAAAAGGAGTATCACTGCCTGTTTATAGAAATTACTTACTACAGAGGAAAGATGATGATGCAAGAGATTAAACCAAACGTTACAGAAGTGAATTACTTGAGTAGGCAAGAAGGAATTTCGTCCAATACATAAATGGAAATATTGACATTAAACATGATATATCTGACACTGGGGGTCGAGTAGCTTTGCATAAGTGGATTTTCCCTATAAGTGATGTCTACTCAGTTATTCAGTGATTACTTACAGAATTGTGTAGTCAAACTCAAGTGATCTTGTCTCTCATGCCTCACTTGATTTCATTGTCAAACAATTTGGAATCTTAACTTGAACTTAACACGCCATGCACTATGAAGGGAGCAGATCGATGGGTCATTGCTTTGTCCTTAAATAGGCTTTGTAATAACCTTAGGCATTCCTCTATCCTTGTGGATACAGGAGAGTTTTTCCATTGTAGAAAATATACCGATCAAAGTAGTCAACAACAGAATTAACTCAGTAATTGGGTAAAAGAAAGTAGCAGGCTTTGGGAGCATTTTCTCTGCCAAGGGCTATGATATTTGCAATACCATTCATTGGCCATGCAAAATTTTCAGCTTAAATACTAGTCTGCTGCTGGTTTGTTGAGTTCTGACTTCTGCCTGTGGTTCCCTTGGCAGCGCCAGACCAATGATTTCTCTGGCATTATATAGTCTGTGGGTAAAATGCTCCTCCTGGAAGAGAGATGACTTACATGAGATTAAGTGCTAAGAGATGGAATCAAGCACTATGGAACAGGACCTTGAGAGAACCCAAAAGTGAAGCAAACTTCTAATGGCACCTCTCAGTCCCATGCTGGGATTCACAGCGCAGGGGGAAATGTGCCTGGTAGCTTCATTGATGGCGGGAAGCTTACACTTAGGCTGAACTGTACAGCTCCACTAGGTATTATGTGCTGCTCTGATCTGGCAGCAAGTAGTGAGATGGTTTTCTTTCTTCCTTTTCCTTCTTTTTCTTTCTTTCTTTCTTTCTTTCTTTCTTTCTTTCTTTCTTTCTTTCTTTCTTTCTTTCTTTCTCTCTCTCTCTCTCTTTCTTTATTCAGATTTATTTATTTTTATTGGAAAGTCAGATATACAGAGAGGAGAGACAGAGAGGAAAATCTTCCCTTCATTGATTCACTCTCCAAGCAGCAGCAGCAACTGGAGCTGAGCCAATCCAAAGCCAGGAGCCTGGAGACTCTTCTGGGTCTCCCACACAAGTGCAGGGTCCCAAGATCTTGGGCCATCTTCAACTGGTTTCCCAGGCCACAAGCAGGGAGCAGGACGGGAGACAGGACCGCTGGGATCAGAACCGGCGCCCATATGGGAACCTGGCATGTTCAACATGGGGACTTTAGTCACTAGGCCAACGTGCTGGGCCCAAACTGGATGCTTTCTATCATTCTATGGTTGAAAGCTTGGATTAATGTCGGTTGAACCAACAGCCAATGCAAGACAAAGGGGAAACCATGAGGGCTGTGTAGCAGGTAAATAGCAAAGGCAGGTAACGTTGCAGTTTCCAATATGAAGGTTTTCAAAAGCAGAAGCTGTACAAAGGTGCCTGGCTGCCTCTGAGAAGCCTCCCAGCCACCAGGTTCTTCCAGGGCCACTGTTGGCAAATGAGAAATGATCATTTTAACCTTGTCCACAAATCACAGGCAGGACACCAAAGAGTACAGTGGGAGCTGGGATTGTCAGTTGCCAGCAACTGGCTCAGTCATTACTTTTGTTCTCTTTTTAAAAAATATCAAGTCTTTGTGTTTAAGATCTGTTTTTATTTAAAAGGCAGTGTGATGTAGAAAGAATATAGAAGAGAAACCCTATCTGCTCCTTCACAACTTGGATACCTTCTCTAGCCAGATCCAGGCCAGGCCAAAACGGAGAATTCCACCCAGGTTTCGCACGTATGGCAGGGATTCAAATATTTGGGCTATAATTTAAGCATCCTAGACATGTTAACAGAAAGATGGACTACAGGCTTTGTAGTTTAGCCTTAGGTCAGTGATATTTCAAACTCGCTGTCGCAGAACGCTCACCCAGCATGGAAGAATTCCTAACATCCATTTCAGGTGCCATCCACTCTCAGACTGAATTTCTTTCTTTTTTTAAATCATTATTATTATTATTATTATCATTTTATGATACAGTCCCATAGGCTCTTGGGATTTCGCTTATCCCCTCCCAATTCTGCCCCCCCCCACACACACACCACACCTAGTTCCTCTATATCATTACCAAAGTATAGTTCTCCATACAGAGTCAAATGTCCATCATTGCGGGCATGGACAATGGCAGAGTCCAGCATCCTATTGTCAAGATATAGTAAACAGTTCCATTGTAAGTCCATCTTTTGTTTTTCTGTTAGTTTCATCTCTTCAAAGCAGTTTCTTCTGATAAAATTATTCAGTGACTCATGGATCATACAGTAGCATCGTTTTCTTCAAGAAGGTTCTTGATTTTCTTTTTCATTTCCTCAGTGACATATTAATCATTCAGTAGCATAATATTTAACTTCATGTTGTTGTTAATTTCTTTTTTCTTCCTGTTGTTGATTTTGTATTGAGACTTTTCATTTTAGGGGATATACAGTAACTATGAAATGGAGACTAACATATCCAGACGTGATGATATAATGTAGTATGCATCCCTAATTCTACATTCAAACTGAATTTCAACTTCTTCAGGTAAAAGAAACATTCCTGAAAATTTTAACATTTTACAATAAGATTGGGTGTCTGAGGAAGCAAGAAGGTAATATTTCACAAACACAAATGCATAATTTAAATAACAGTCTACCATGTTAATCTTCTGTAACTTACTTCTGCTAAGATGGAGTTAATAACTACAGCTCTTTGATGAATTTTTGCAGCAAAGAATTTTCGCACAATGATTTTCTGTTTGCAAATTCACCAAATTTAAACACTTTTTTCCATGTAAACAAATGATCAAAATTATCTCCTCAGGTAAAAAATGTATGAAATACATTACTTCTTCAGAAATAGAAAATTATTCTGATGCTAAGAAGATCTCACAATGTGTTTTGTAGTCTCTTATTTCAGTTGGGCAAACTTCCACCTTCATTCTAGAACAAGCAGGCATTTTCTTAATGTAGTTTGTAAAAAAATTCTCTAGCAGGTTGCGAGGACAATGTAGCATTATGGACATCATCCCTATCAACGAAATTTCTTAACATATACTTTTCTCTGAAAACTGAACCTGCATGTGACGCTGTTGTAATAATTCTGCTTGTTGGAAAAGAAAGAATTGATTACGTACACAAAATCTTTGCTCTCCCATAAGAATTTCAATAAAGAAGAAAAATCATCAAACCGTCCTGCAAACATATAAAAGAGATGCTTAATAACTAATACTCTACTACAATTTACTAGCAAAAAATTACTTACTTATAGCATGCTTTTAAGTAAAATGCATTTGAGCTATCTTGATAGCTTGTGGAAGGCTAACCTGAAGTGTAAAATTATGAAACATTCCTAAGAGATGGCACATGTTCAGTTTGACCAGAGGCATATTCCATATTGAATACATGATATGTGGAGCGTAATGACTTTGGGTAACACCATTATTTTTTGGATGCCATAAAGGGACTTCTGTAGTAGTTTCCTGAAATTTCACCAAGTCCAGGAGCGACATTTAGCAGTTACAATAGACAGGCTTCATTTCTTAGTGTTCAGCATTCATAATTATATACTTTAAAGAAGCACTACTCATGCCAAATTGTGAAGTGACTTTTTGTCATAGTAAAACAAAACACAGCAAACAAACAAAGAAAAACCACTCTGGAGTCACGCGGTGACAATGGAAATAGTTTGCAATGTAGGCTATTATTTTGTTAGTTTTTATTTTCTTGCCCGTATTTTTTCAATTCTTTGAAATGTGAACAACTGTGTTCCTCACAGACGTAAGTGGGATTTCTTTACTCCAAGAATTTTAATAGAATGAAGGAAGCGTTAACTGAAAACAGACCTATGAACTCCCATGTCCCCATGTCCCTCAATCCGCAAGCTGGATGATTAAAAATGCATGGGGCTGAACTATCAAGGCCTTATTATTGGAAATATTTTTAACGAAGATTTTTAAAAATTCTATCCTTGCCTAATATTTGCATTGACTTTGAGTTAACCATAAATTGCTTTTATCAAAGGCAAGATACTCTTCATTCTAGGACCCCTGTCCAGTATCTGTATTGTTGCTATTGTTACTTACTCCTCTAATTGCTAATGGAAATGTTTTTGGTCACAAAAAAATCCCATATTAATAGACAACAGTGAACTCTAGCAGTAATAAATTCATTCATCATCTCTACCAAACTTGTAGATATTTCACTCTAGGTAGTTAAACTGAGCACACTAAACAGACTTTCTCAGTTCAGATACTGCGGTGATGATCATATCATGGCCGATGTTCTTTGTTACTTTGTTTTAATGTTTTAAATTGAGATCTCAAGTTTAATAAAAGCATAAAAACTTAAAACCTTATTGATTTATTCACAGTATTCATCAATGGACTTAGAAAATTGCTCACCTAGCCACCTCTTTATTTATGTTCTTAAGGTTGTATTGATTTGAAAGATGATGAGAATCAAGTGTTTATGTATAAAACAGGGATTTCGGATGACAGAATGTACTGAAGTGAGAGATGATGAACATGAAGCGGCTGCTTCGCACAAACAGTAAATATTGGCAAATTTGTGATCAATCATAATATGTCTCAATGAGTTATTTCTCGCAAACTAGAAAATGTACAGATACCTTCACCTGTGGCATTCTAGTTTCTTACATTCTGTTCCCGTTGATGAGGCAGGACTCAGCCACTCCTGCTTCACTGCACGCGCTCTCTTCCGTTGCTGCCCGAAGCTGGTCCCACAAGCTTCAACACGTCTGAGTGGGAAAGACGAGATCTGTGATTGATCCTTGTTTGTGACTGTCACACCATCAATGCTTGGTTTTACTGATCTACACGCAGGTTACTGACAAGCGTAATCATTCTGTTTTGCTTTATTGTTAACAGACCAATGATGACAAGTAACCTTTTATGAAATAGATAGTGGATTATTAACTAGAGCCGCAGTGCTATCCAATAGATGAATCGTAGGAACCTATTTCTCCTTTCTCACTAGAGCTTTGCATGCTGTGAGCAGTGCCTCCACTTGCCTGACCAGTGCCACTCCCAGTTCTAGAAACTGCCCACCATCCTTTGTGTCTCTGAGGCTGATTCTCAGTTTTCTTAACATTCTGTGACTCTTGGCATCAGGTCTTCCAGCTCCACCCATGTTTTTACTAATGACAGACTTTCTACTTTGTAAAGGCTGAATAGGGGCCCAGTACAATGGTTCAGTGGGTAAAGTCCTCGTTTCACAGGTGCCAGGATCCTATTTGGGTACTGGTTCATGTCCCAGCTGCTCAATTTCCCATTCAGCTCCCTGATTGTGGCCTGGGAAAGCAGTCAAGGACTGTGTGGGAGACCTGGAAGAAACCGCTGGCTCCTGGCTTAGGACTGGCTCAGCTGCAGCTGTTACAGTCACAGAGGGAGTGAACCAGCGGACAGAAAATTTTCCTTTCTCTCTGTTCTTATTTCTGTAAATCTGCCTTTACAATAGAAATAAATAAATGCATCTTTTTTTAAAGGCTTAACAATTTCCATTATGTGGTTCCTTTATGAGCCTCTGTCACATAGAGAGAATTGATGTAAAGCAAATTGAATAAACTTTTCAGGTCTTCTGGTTAAAGCAGAAAATTTATCACAGATTAATACTGCATTTTAAGACTACCTAAGACAAATGTTAACAAAATTGAGAGTGATAAACTTTCAAGAATTATGGGATTTCAATTTAAATATGATTTCCACTCATATATCCTTTTTTTTTTTTTTTTCAAGTAGCAGCAGCTTGTTTGGCTTCCATTGAGGTCTGGGCATATGCAAAATGCCACAAGATACCTGTGTAGTGTTTTATACGTTGTGTACTGAGACCTCAGCATGGGTCACAGAATGGTCTAGACATCACTAACATGGCTTAAGTCTGTCTAGATATATTAAAACTGTGTCTAAAAGGGAAACAAGATTATCATTATTTCCATTATGAAACTGAGGTGTCAGGAGCAGGCATTAATTAGATAATCACAGCATTCACTGCACACAAATAAAACTGCAACTGTGCTAATTGGCATGAAGGAATGGCGGATGAAATGCTGAATGTGCAGTAGACAGATTGGACTGCGTCCAGGAATTAAATAAGGCTTCTTTAAGCATGTTGTGATTAAGTTACGATTTAGAATAGGGAGAAAGATTTATTCACTTAAATGCCATAAAACAATGAGTTTGTGACTTGTGTTCAGAAGTGAAATGTGGCCAACATGGCGAAAGGAAGATATACTGAGAAGCAGAGCGTGTCCCAAAGCAGAGATGGACAAACAGTGTGGCCCAGAACACGCAGACGTGTGCATCTTCAGCAGGATAAATGGGACCCGGGTAAGCTCCCTAAGCAAAGAAGCAAAGAAGACAGAAGAATGTGTAGTTTAGAGACTAGAAGCACATTCTTACACACTGAAAGTCTACTTCTCTGACAGCTAGATCGCTATGGGATGTAAATGGGCATTTTGTGAGTATGTTGTATCTGGGTGATTATTCTGCTCATGGGTCCTAATGAGTAGCATTATCACTAATTAGTGACTGACAGAGGAGGATCATTTCAAGTGAGAATGAGAAAGAATGTCAACACAAGGAGGTGGTTCCTAGATGTGATGACTGGCGGATTATGCAGGGTAAAACCACAGCATTGTGTGCACGCCTTCCTAAATGAAGGAACTCTATAACCTTGAAAGATGATTGGAAATTGAGGTGGGGGGCAGGTTGAGGGTTGAACAGTAAAAAAGTTGAGAATCAGGAAGTATAGGTAGCTAGGATACTGAAACGGGGAAAGGTGTGAAGAGCACTCAGTGCCCGGATGACTGGAGAGGTTGGAGCTGATAAAAGCTCAGGGGAACGCCGGGAGCGAGATGAAGAGGCTACACAGCGGAGAAACACGCGGGTCGATGAGCATGCGCCATTCCAGGCAAGTAGGATAGAAACCCCTCATGGCTAGGTTACAATGGGTTCATGGGAGTTGCTTGAATTCAACAAATTGAGTATAGTTTGCCCATTGGCATTTGCTGTTTTACTTTAAAATTCATTAAGTGTTCTGGTATGTGTGGGAGAGAAGGAGTGGGCAATCTTGCTGTGCTGAGGCCATCATAAGCTTCCATACGAGCTACAGGACTCCAGCACTTGCTGCTTTTCCTCTACTGTATTCATCCATGTCTTTGTTGCTTCAAACGCCTGCAGAACTTTATGCTCTCTTTGCAAACACCATCAGCATGAAAACATTAAGTTTCCTCCAGTTTCAACTTTGAAACATCTGCATAAGTTTGTTCAGTATTTGCAACATGGTACGAACAACTACAGGCTTACTCAGTTCTGATTCTCCCTGAAGGCTTGTTTCTCAGAGTTCTGTAATTACTTTTGGCTATCAAGAGACCTATAAAAAAAAAAAATCGGTGCTTACTGCAGGCATTATCTAGTGCAGTACGGTGTTCAAAATACTCTATTTAATGCTTGCAGAGAAAAATAGCTTGACTCATTTTGAGAGAGGAGACAAATGATTTTCCAGATAATTTGTAAAGTGCCAACTTTACCTCAGGTTTGTATTTGACGACTAGATAAACATGGTATGATCTCACTTCCACTGATCCTGCTTCTAGTACTAAGCTTAATGACACTGCGGACTAGTGGATGCAATATGTTATTGTTAAAGTGGGAAGGATACAGGATTTAGGGGATGAAAAGAAGATGACAAATGGCTAGAGCAAGTTAGTTTTTTCATTTAGTTGAGAAGTTGAGGTTGCATAAATAAACTGCCTTTTTTTCCTTTTGGGACACGATAGAATTTTGCAGAAGAAATATTGATTGTGGTATTTCTTTGACAATTAAGATAATTAAGAATTAATAGAATAAAAATGTTTTCCAGAGCCCAAAATAAAAGGTAGACTTTTTATTATAACAGTCTCCCAAATTAAAATGGACTAGTTGATCTGGAACACATATTTCTGATTGATGGATTTTTAGAATTTATTTTGAAATAATTTCAGACACAGGAGATTTTAATAATAAATTGGTGTTGACATGCTGTCCTCACCTAACTTTTACTAATGTTAAATTTCTTAAACCACCACAGAACTATGAAGCAACTGTCAGATTTCTCGTTTTTCCTCGACTCCCTTTTCTGTGCCTGGACCCAGCTCTGGATCCTACATCACATTGTGGCGTTGTTTCTCAAGCATCCCCAGTCGTTGTTTCTGCCCTTGAGCTGGGTGCTCCCTGAAGGGCGACGGCTGGCTGGTGACAGGCACACAGCCCCTGCATTAGGGTTGAGTGGCGTTCACTAATGATGCAATGGATTCCCTGCATTTCTGAGCAGCTTATGTGTCCTTCATGGTGTGTCATGCTTGGATACATGACAAGAACTTTATTATTACTGGTAATAATAAGGCTTAGTGCTGGGCTTATCTATCATATTCTTTTCTTGTTATGGTGAATAAATATCTTGGTAAAGACACCCTAAATTATTCCACTGAACTGTTTCTTTTCACACTTTCAACAACAATTATTTACCTAACATTTTTAGTACCAGCCACTGGATCTGACTTGCAATGAATGTTGCTGTACCGTATCAATAAACATTTTTAATTTTTGTAAAAAATATCTTTGCAATCATCACCTTATTTCCTTCCGTCAGAGATTTGTGACTTATTTTATTCTGTGACCCAGTTTTGACTTATTTGTTACTCACATTGCTCCTGATTGGCCAGTGGGCTTTGAAAACTTGGTCCAATGGTTTTCTGAATTTCCTTTCAATATGCTGCCGTCTTTCTCTGAATAATTCTTTACTTTATGCTACAAGACCTATGGCGTGCTTATCTTTTGTTATAATCAATTCTTCAGGAGCTTCTATTTGATGTCCTTCTGTGACTGTAGTTAATGTTTCCTTGTAAGTGTCCCAGATCTATACTTTAGTATAAAATGTGAAATAAAACTCAAATTGATTTTTAAAGTTTATTCCAAATAATTCCTTTTCTCTTGTTGAATTCTTCACTGGTTCATGGATAACACAGTGGCATCATTTTTCCCAAGAGACTTTTGTGTTTCCTTTTTGTCACCCATGTGTTGGTTACTCAGTGAGGTGTTTTTTCATGGAGCTGTAATTTGTTGTTGATGTTGTTGTTGTTGTTGTGGCTGTTCTAATTCATACCAGTTTTTGACCTTCTGTTTTGTGGCTTCTCAATTATGGAAATATATTAATGATGGAGTACTGGAGTCTACCATATCCAGATGTGGGGGTATAATGCAACATGCATCCCTGCTTCCAGACGCAAGATGGATTCCCAGTGAAACTGTTGGACATGTGTAGACAATGGGATGCTGGACTGTCTGACATTGTCTGTACCAACAATGTTGGGGTACATTTACATAAGAGACTGATAGGGTTATGATTCCTTATTAAGGACTACACCATTGTATTAAAATGGGGAAAAACTGTTGGGAGGTGGGAGTTTGAGGGGGAATCCTAGTCTACACGAAATTGCACCACAAAATTCAAAATTCAAAATAAAAATATATTTAAAAAAGTTTTTTTTCTAAACTTTTTAATACACAGGACTGGAAATTTCCTTTGTTTTGAAAATAACCTTAAGTCTCCTATTAGAAATAGCTGAAGGCTACAACCATATCTAAACAGGTAGGCCAGACAGTAATCCTCTTCTCTCACACCTAATGAGCAGTAAACAAAATAAGGTTACTGATTTTCCCATGTTCCAGAGTGTCTGGAAGCCTTTAGGCAGTGACAGATCAAAGTCATCACTTAGCTATTAACTTGCACAAGCGATTGGCACTCTGGATGAAGGGGTCAGAGAAAAAACAGAAATTTGTGATCTTGTGGCAACTGACTTCTAAATGCAGAGTATGACAACTAACTACCCAGACAATATAAGGACAAGCTTTAGAACTACAAAATACAAGTGGAAATCAGAACTAGAAAACACCATCATGTGTGTCTCTACTAACATCATAACGGACTTTGAGATGCAACAGTGTGACCAGGGCACAGGGGGATGAGGAACAACTGTTTTTCAGTGGGCATGAAGTTTCCATTTTAGTAGAAAAAGAGAATTCTGGAGGCAGTTGATGTTGATGCTTGCCAAATTCATATCCATGGGGTGCACACTCAAAAACAGTGTAGACGGTAAACTGCACATTGTGCATCTATTTCACCAAAACAGGAAAATTAAAAAACACTATAAATGAAAATGAAAAACACCATAAATGATAAATGTACATTGGAACATACAACTCAATGCTTATAGAAATCAACAAAACCTATGGATAAATGTATCATGTTCATGGTCAGAAAGACTGAATAACCTTAAAAGTCAATTCTGTCCTCTTGATTCTCTTTTTCATTTCTTCAGTGACACATTAATCATTCAGTAGCATAATATTTAACTTCATTGTGTTGTAAATTTCCATTTTTGTTTCTATTGTTGATTTTATATTGTGACTTTTCATTTAAGGGGATATACAGTAACTGTGAAATGGAGACTAACATATCCAGATGTGAGGATACAATGTAGTATGCATTTCTACATCCAGACAAAGATGGACTTACAATGAAACTGTTCACTATATCTTGACAAAAGGATGCTGGACTCTCTGCCATTGTCCATGTCCACAATGATGTACATATGACTGTGTAGGAAGAACTATATGTTAGTAATGATATAGAAGAACCAGGTGGGAGGCATTGGGGGGGGAATAAGGAAAGTCCCAGGAGCCTATGGAACTGTATTATAAAATGATGACGATGATGATAATAATAATATATTAAAAATAAGATAAATGTAACCCCAAGAAACAAAGTCAGGCTTTGAATCCACAGATTCACTCTAAAATTCATATGGAAAAGCTAAAGACCTTGAATAAGTAAAACATCTTAAAAAAAAAAAACGCAAGCAAAATAGGAAGGTGCCACAGATCTTAAGGGCTGTTTACTATCAGCCACGTTAAGTCCAGTATGGTGTTCAGAAAACATTTAATGCACAGATACATAGAGCAGAAGAGAAAGTCAAGAAACAGATCTAGAAATAGTCCATAGAATAGAAATAGTAAAAAAAAAAAATACAGGAAACCATTTATAATTCAGATAAAAGGCAATTTAGAAGACTCCAGATAGCTTTTCAACAAATGATGTTAATTTCCCATGCAGCAAACCGTGGAGAAGGTCCTCTTGAAAGACCCCCGATATGGGTGTCCCTCCTTTGGAGAGGCCCCTCCCAAGGAACAACGAGACCACTTGTACGGATGCAAACAGCAAGAGGTTTATTCAGATACACAGGTACCTGGGGCAACAAAGTCTCTTGGAAGACTTGCGCGCCCTAGGTTGGGGTCTGGGGGTTTTTATGGGGTTCAGGAGCAGAAGCGCAATTACAGAAGCAAGAAGCATAGTTACAGGACTCTGATTGGTGGACTCCTATAAGGCCAGGGTCATGATGATGACAATTTTATTTTAGTACCGGGGATTTTTAATAATGACTAGTTTAGCCTTGAGTTGGTTCCCTATCTCTGATAACAGCTGAGTTGGCGCTGAGTTAGCTCTCTTTCCTAATATTTCTGCCTTATTTGGGGGCCAGATGTTTGGCCACGGATATGAGGCAAGCTTGCCCTGTCCTTGTCCGCTTCCTTCCCAGAGATCCTGTTATTCTTAGTTCTAAGCCTTGCATAATGGCGTTGCTGCTGTTAAAGCTCATGCTTTTTGGTGAGGGTCTTTCATTCCCCCCTTTTTCTTCTAACTCCGAATGAAATCTTTCATTCGGCTAGATGGTAGTGGTTTCTATTTCTAGGATATCTGGATCATCTTGTTGGATTGTACGGTACCGGGATCGGGCGATCTGGTATGGTGCAGAATGTAAGGTTACTACTAAAGTCTGAATAAGTGCGAATCTGTTATTAACAAATGCAACTAATTTCTTGTAAATACAGGGTCCAAAAAACAAAATTAGGAGAAAAATAATTAGGGGTCCCATTATTGAGGTTACTAGGGTAGTGAACCAAGGTGACCGGTTAAACCAATTCTCGAACCAACCCCGTTCTGACTCTAGTAGGTGTTGTCTTTGTTTGAGCCTTTCTCTGAGTTTAGCCATGTTATCTCGCACTAATCCCGTATGATCTGCATAAAAGCAGCATTCTTCTTGGAGTGCCACACATAGTCCTCCCTGTTGTAAGAATAGAATATCTAATCCTCTTCTATTTTGCAGTACTACTTCTGAGAGAGAGGTTAAAGACTTTTCAAGGGCACTAACTGATTCTTCTAATGTTTTTATATCATTGTGCATAGCATTTTGGAGCTGTTTAAATTGACCAGTTTGTATGAGAGCGGTGGTTCCTGTCCCTATTCCTGTCGCAATCCCTCCTACAGTTATGCCTCCGAGTAACAAAGCCAGAGTGAGGGACACTGGTTCTCTCTTGGTTCGAAATCTATTCTCAAAATGGTCAAAAATATATTCGGAACCATGATAAATAATCTTAGGCCATAATTCTATTAAAACACAATAATCAGAAGTCAAATTAAGTATCACAGAAGAGATGCATGGAGTCAATCCAGTATTGCATGCCCAATAGGTTCCATTGGGAGCCATTAAATTATAATTTCCTTTAGTTAATGTTTTGATTTGACTGCATAATGCCTGATGTGTCGTGGGAATAGTTCCTATACAAAGACCTTGTCCGGATACTTCAGACAGAGTTAATTTATGTTGGGGAACAGTAGTACAATTGATGGGTGTAGAGGTGTGATTAGTATAATTTCCTATAATGGCGGTTCCTTCATAATAGGGAGGTCTAGAGATCAAACATAGCCAACAGTCTTGAGTCCGATCTGGGTCTGTGAGATTAAGGGTTGAATAGGCTCCTTGCAATAAATCGAATAATCTGTCCCCTGTTGTGGTTGTCACAACGCGGTTACTGATCTGCGGAGATAATGTGGTAACATTTTGGAACATATTACGAACTTGTGGGACTTGGGGTGCCAATAAAGAGGGTTTTCTCTGTCTAGGAAGGACAGGGTTGGGACCAATAGGTTTTGAGGGGCCCTGGTCCAGACGTAATCTGAGAGTGAAAATGAATCCTTGATCTGTTCCTGACATATAAAATCTCAGACCCCATGTCCTTCCCTTAATCCATTCTGGCAGATCACTTATTTTTCTTCCTTCAGGGGTAAAGGAAATGTTAAGTGGATTACAAGAGAAATCTTCACAATCTCCACCTTTCCACCATTTTTTTCCAGGGTTAAAGAAACAAGTACCGGGTCCTGAGCTGGTCGGAGTATGCTTACTCCGGCTGACTTGTATCCAATCCTTTTTGTTGGGTTTCCAATAGACTGTCCCAGATGTCTCACAACCCCATGCAGCACAAAAATAGGCATCTAGCCCCCCACAAGTGTGTATCTGCGTTTTATCTCTTCCAGTTCCTGGACATACATAAAATGGAAGTTTTTGCAGCTCTACTCGAAAGCGGGGATGGGAGCATCCTGGTATCTTATAAGGTGCCCGATGGCATGGACATAAGCCATACTTGGACTTAGGGACACATTTAGGTCTTTCTTTTGCAGGATCTATTGAGGGGATGTCCCAATTATTAAGACCGGCAACTAAATCACACACATCAGGGGTTAAATCAGGCCACCAGGTCCCAGGGGGGGCTATTTGGGAGGTTGACCACACAACATCTCCAGTTTGAGAGAGAACTTCCCAAGCCATTGATCGGGAGATATGGGGACTGCTGTGAACTAAGCTAGAATTTAACATCACTCCTATAATAATCAGGGAGCCCCACGGGTTAATCTTATCTTTAGAGGATTTTGAGTGCGTTGGACTTTCCATGTTGTCGTGGCGTTGCTTTCTTCTTCTGAAGAGTGGGCAGCCTTGACGTGGGAGGCGTGGATCCAAGATGAGATGCCGTCTACTTTGAGTGCTGTTGGTGTGGTCAAAAGGACGGTGTAAGGACCCTTCCACCGAGGTTCCAGGTTCTTAGTCTGGTGTCTGCGGACCCACACAGAGTCTCCTATCTGGAAAGGGTGGGGTACCACTGGTTGATCCGTCTGGTCCTTGTAGGCAGCTGCAAGTGGTTTCCAGATTTCCCGCTGTACAAGTTGTAAGGCCTGCAAATGAGCTTTTAAAGAAGGTTTATTGGCAAAATAAGGGATTAAATTTGAACTAGAAAGACTAACGGGGGACGGAGGTGCGCCGTACAAGATTTCAAAAGGAGTGAGACCATGTAGTCCTGGAGTATTTCTAATTCGGTAAAGGGCTACCGGAAGGAGGAGCACCCAGTCTCTAGAGCCAGTTGCAAGCGTGAATTTGGTCAAAGTCTCCTTGATGGTTCTATTCATTCGTTCTACCTGTCCTGAACTCTGGGGTCGGTAAGCACAATGTAATTTCCAATCAATCCCCAGTAACTTGGACACTGATTGACTTATCTGAGAAACAAAAGCAGGCCCATTATCTGTTCCTAATACCTGAGGCATACCATACCTTGGGAAGATTTCTTCTAACAGTTTCTTGGTCACAACGTTTGCAGTCTCGTGCTTAGTGGGGAAAGCCTCTACCCATCCTGAGAAGTTATCCACAAATACTAGAAGATATTTATAACCATATTGTCCAGGCTTTACCTCGGTGAAATCAATTTCCCAGTGAGTCCCAGGGAGGTGTCCTCGCACTCGAGTTCCTTGTCCTACTTTGGTTTTTCCCGCATTAACTTGTGCACACGCCGTACATTCATCCACTACAGTTTGTAAGATTTTATTTTTCCCTAGTAGGAAATAAGGACTCTCTTCTCTATCCAGAAGGATTTTCATTTTTCTACTGCTGAGATGGGTTAATTTATGTAAGCAGGTAATTAATTCACGAGTTTGCTTTTGGGGCATTACAGGTTTACCATGAAATACCCAATGTCCTTTTTCAGCATCATGTTGTGCCCCTAATTCTTGTAAGATTCTTATATCTTCAAAGCCATACTCAAAAGAGGTATCCAGGGTGGACCGCACTTCCTGGGTAGTTAGAGAAAGAGCTCGGGGCGGAGCTTTGTTCTCTAGAGCCACTTCCCGGGCAGCAGTGTCTGCCAGTCGATTGCCCCGAGCTTCTGGGCTCTGTCCTTTTTGGTGTCCTAAGCAATGGATGATACTCAATTTTCGAGGCAAAAACAGGGCCTTAAGTAAAGCCAAGATCTCAGACTTATTTTTAATGTCTTTGCCCTCTGAAGTCAGTAACCCTCGCCTTCGGTATATTTCTCCATGAACATGTGCCGTGGCGAAAGCATAACGGCTATCAGTATAAACGTTAAGCCTCTTACCTTTTGCCATTTGGAGCGCCTGGGTTAAGGCGATGAGTTCAGCCTTCTGGGCTGAGGTCCCGGATGGAAGGGCCTTAGCCCAGATTACCTCGGTCTCTGTGGTTACTGCTGCTCCGGCTTTCCGTTCTCCATTATCTATGAAGCTGCTCCCGTCCGTATACCAGGTGAAGTCCGCGTCTTGGAGGGGCTGATCCGTTAGGTCTGGTCGTGTCCCGTGTACTTCTGCGAGGATCTGTAGGCAGTCATGCTGCTCTATATCTTCCGGTTGGGGAAGCAGAGTTGCTGGGTTTAAGGCAGCAACGGGTCCAAAGTGTATCCGGTCCGTGTCAAGGAGCATAGCTTGATAATGGGTCATACGGGCATTGGAGAGCCAGCGGTCTGGCGGTTGTTTGATTAGGGCTTCAACTGCATGAGGCGCCAAGATAGTCAATGATTGTCCCAAAGTTAATTTGCCAGCATCCTTAGTTAAAACGGCTATAGCTGCCACCATCCGCAAACAAGGTGGCCAGCCAGAGGCAACAGTATCCAGTTTCTTAGAGAGGTAGGCTACAGGTCGCCTCCAGGGCCCCAATCTTTGGGTCAGGACTCCCTTTGCGTAGCCCTGCTTTTCATCCACAAACAATTCAAAGGGCTTCGTGACATCGGGAAGGCCCAAAGCAGGAGAAGTCAGAAGAGCCTGCTTGATATCATCAAAAGCCTGTTGCTGCTCAGACCCCCAGTTAAACGTTGCTCCCTGCTTTGTAAGGGGGTAAAGAGGGGCTGCCATTTCAGCAAACCCAGGAATCCATAGGCGGCAGAAACCCGCGGTCCCCAGGAACTCTCGTAGTTGACGAGAATTCCTTGGGGCGGGCATGTTGGTCACCGCCTGCTTGCGGGCGGCAGTCAACCACCTCTGTCCATCTTTTAACTGATATCCTAGATATGTGACCTGGGTTTGGCAGAGCTGTGCTTTCTTTGCAGAGGCTTTGTAGCCTAATTGTCCCAAAGTTTGTAACAGGGACTCAGTGCCCTGTCGACAATCTGTTTCGGTGGTTGCTGCCAACAGGAGGTCATCCACATACTCTAGAAGTATTAGAGTTGGATTCTGGACTCTAAAATCTGCGAGGTCCCGATGGAGAGCCTCATCAAATAATGTGGGACTATTTTTGAAGCCTTGAGGCAGCCTGGTCCAGGTCAGTTGACCTGAGAGTCCCAAATCCGGGTCCTTCCATTCAAAAGCAAACAAAGATTGGCTTTGGGGACTAAGTCTGAGACAAAAGAAGGCATCCTTCAAATCTAAAACTGTATACCAAATATGTGTAGGCGGAAGTGTGCTAAGTAAGTTATAGGGATTAGGCACAGTGGGATGAATATCTTCCACTCTTTTATTAACTTCCCTTAAATCTTGTACAGGTCTATAGTCCTCTGTTCCCGGCTTCTTTACTGGAAGAAGCGGGGTATTCCAAGGTGATCGGCAAGGAACCAAAATGCCTTGATCCAGAAGTCTCTTGATATGTGGTCTGATACCCTGATAAGCCTCTTGGGACATTGGGTACTGCTTTATAGAGACCGGAGTCGCAGTGGCTTTCAGTTCAATGATCAGAGGCGGCTGCCGGAGTGCAAGGCCTATCCCTCCGGTTTCCGCCCAAACCATAGGAAATCTCTTTATCCAAGAATCTAAGTTTAAATTTTTTATCTCTGTATTATTTGGCCCCAGAATCTCATATAACCTGTATTCGTCTTCTAATTGGAGGGTGAGGACCTGGAGAGGCGCTCCCTTTGGATCAGTTATTCGAATCCTATTACTCTCAAAATGTATATGCGCCCTTAATTTGGTAAGCAAATCCCGTCCCAATAATGGATAGGGGCAATCAGGAACATGTAGAAAAGAATGAGTCACTTTACCAGTCGCCAGCTGCACTCTTCGGTCAGTCGTCCAATGGTATCTTTTTCCTCCGGTCGCTCCTTGGACCCAAGCCGATCTGTCGCTCAAAGGTCCCGGCGCATGGGTCAACACCGAGTGCTGTGCCCCGGTATCCACCAGGAAGGTGACAGGTTGCCCCCCAACGTTAAGAGTTATCCTGGGCTCAGGGAGGGCTCCTGGCCCTGACCTCTCTAATCTTCTAGAGTCAGTATGGAAGCCGGGTGCCCTGGTCTTTTAAATCTCTTTGGGTTCTTAGGGCAATCTCTGGCCCAATGTCCTCTTTCCTTGCAATAGGCACATTGATCTTTATCTACTTGGGGGCTCCTCCGATCCCCTCCTCGTCTCTCCTGAGTTTGTCCTGTCACTATGGTGGCTAATAGCCTACTTATTTCCTTGTTTCTTTTGCGATCTCTGACATTCTCTCTCTCTTCAGCTTCACGTCTCAACCTTTCATCACGTTCTTCTGCTTCCTTTTTAAGTCTCTCATCTCTTTCTTCCTGAGTTTCACGCTTATTAAAGATACGTTCTGCCTCTTTAAGTAAATCCTGAATAGAGCTTTCTCTGAGATTATCAAGTCTCTCAAGTTTCTTTCTAATGTCTGGAGCTGATTGCCAGATGAAGGACATGGCCACATTGGTGGCTTGCCCTGGATCTTCTGGGTTATATGGGGTGTATATACGGTAGGCCTCTTTTAGCCGCTCAAGAAATGCCGAGGGAGTTTCCTCGGACCCCTGTACTACCTGCTTGATCTGAGCCAAATTGGTGGGGCGCCGTGCCGCCCCATGGAGACCCGCTATGAGCAACTGGCGATAGAGACGCAGGTGGTTCCTACCTTCATCCGTAGTGAAATCCCAATTGGGCCACTCCAAAGGAAAGGCTGCATCAATCTCATTGGGTAATTGGGTGGGGCGGCCATTGTCTCCTAGAACATTTTTCCTGGCCTCCAGGAAAACCCGTTGTTTTTCCTCGGTCGTCAATAATGTCTGTAGTAACTGTTGACAATCATCCCAAGTGGGTTGGTGTGTCACTAAAATAGACTCAATCAAAGAGGTTAGCATAGAGGGATCCTTGCTAAAGGGGGGATTGTTATGTTTCCAATTGTATAAATCAGAGGCAGAAAACGGCCAGTACTGGAGCCGATCATTGGGACCGGCCCGCAGGGGGAGGGCACGGGAAGTGGAGTCAGGAGGTTGTTCCCGACGCCCTCGTAGCCGCCCTGCCATCGGGGAAGGTGCAGGATCGGCGGCTGGGGTCTCTTCCGGTTCAGCTTCTGCCGCTTGTTGATCTCGATATGGTGGGGGTTCCTCAGCCAGCAGGTCCATTACTAGATCTTCTCCTGGGGGTAAGACCTTAACTTTGGGTGATTTTTCCTTTGCATTTTGAATCTGTGTGGGTTTGACAAGGGTTGGGTAGAGTGAAGACTGAGAGGGGCGCCCAAGGGTTGGAAGGGGAGGAGGAGCAGAGGGGATGGGGGTAGAGGGTGGTTTAAGAGTAATAAAAGGCCTGACCCACAGAGGTGGAGCATGAATGAGGGCCTCCCAGGTAATTATATAGGCCACTTGGTCTGGATGACCATGAGGACCAGGATCCATCACTTTGTGTTTGACCTGTGAAATAATGTTAGGATTAAAGGTTCCATCTCTTGGCCAGCCAACGTTGAAGGTTGGCCACTCTGAGGAGCAAAGGATAATCCATTTTTTCTTGCGGACATCTACTGACTGATTGTTAGCCATGTCCTGGACATCTCGCCAATGCTGTAAAGTAAGGCTAAGTGGGGTGGTAATAGATTGTCCCATTATCTCGACAGACAAAACACTGAACACAAAAACCACAAACAATAGGCCGGCACTGAAACAAAACAACTTCGCAGCGCGGCTTCGGTGCCAAACCGAAAGCAAAAACTCAAATGGAGATCGTGATGAGAGTCCGGATCTCTCGTCTCCCAAACGAACCGTGTACCCTTCAGACAGTGGGGGAGCCCCAAAGAGTCCTATTCGGGTCAGGTTCACAAAATTCAAATGAGCCAGAAACCTGACTCCAAATGTCCCCGGAACGTCTTCCAGGGTTGCGGTCGGGAGTCCGAGCCCGTCGGCTCCTCCACGGGTCCGCCAAGTACAAAGCGACACGGCCGGGTCGTACAAACGCAAGCGCGAGATTTCAACACAAACACAAAGACAAGGACATAAACAAATTTCAAGCGCTGGCCAGCTTACCTCCCGGAGGTGGGTCGGTGGTCCTTGGGCAGGGGCCTCTGATCCCGGACGAGCCCCCAAATGAAAGACCCCCGATATGGGTGTCCCTCCTTTGGAGAGGCCCCTCCCAAGGAACAACGAGACCACTTGTACGGATGCAAACAGCAAGAGGTTTATTCAGATACACAGGTACCTGGGGCAACAAAGTCTCTTGGAAGACTTGCGCGCCCTAGGTTGGGGTCTGGGGGTTTTTATGGGGTTCAGGAGCAGAAGCGCAATTACAGAAGCAAGAAGCATAGTTACAGGACTCTGATTGGTGGACTCCTATAAGGCCAGGGTCATGATGATGACAATTTTATTTTAGTACCGGGGATTTTTAATAATGACTAGTTTAGCCTTGAGTTGGTTCCCTATCTCTGATAACAGCTGAGTTGGCGCTGAGTTAGCTCTCTTTCCTAATATTTCTGCCTTATTTGGGGGCCAGATGTTTGGCCACGGATATGAGGCAAGCTTGCCCTGTCCTTGTCCGCTTCCTTCCCAGAGATCCTGTTATTCTTAGTTCTAAGCCTTGCATAATGGCGTTGCTGCTGTTAAAGCTCATGCTTTTTGGTGAGGGTCTTTCACTCTGTGCTGTAGCTAAAACACTTACTCAGGGATCACACATACATATGCCAAAAGTAAAGCAATAAACTTCCAGAACACAACATAGAAAACATTTGGTGACTGATTTGAGCAAAGATTTCTTAGCTGTGGAATCAAAGGGAAAATATTTTGCTCTTCCAACAACATGATTAAAAATAATGAAAAGAGAAATTTCAAATTGGAAAAAATTCTTTGTCAATGTTAGATTTAAAAATAGGATTTCTAAGAATATGTGAAAGATCACCAGAATTCACCAATAAGAAAACAAGTCTGATGGTTCATAGCATAAATTCTCTGCTTACACTACCTGGAAACCCATATGGGCACCTGTTCATGTCCCAGCTGCTCCACTTCCCATCCAGCCCCCTGCTTATGGAGGCTGGGAAAATAGTTGAGGATGACCCAAAGCCTTGGGTTTCGTTTCCCACATGGGAGACCCCGGAGAAGCTCCTGGATTCGGATCAGCTGAACTCCAACCATCGTGGCCACCTGGGGAGTGAACCAATGCATGGAAGATCTTTCTCTTTTTCTCTCTCTCTATACCTGACTTTTCAAAATAAATAAATCATAAGAAAAAAGCCAGGAGTTCAGTAAAGGGTGAGTGAATAATTCCAGCAGATATTTCACAAAGGAGTATATATGGAGAAGCCCTGATTTTCAGAACCAAATTGATAAAATGTGCTTATACATATTAATACACCTATTTTTTCCAATTCCACAGGTGAGCATGTCATCATGCCCATCCTCATGGATCCTTGGCGACAGTGATGATGCCATATTAATGGTGTGCCTGGCACTCATGTCGAAGATCTCAATCTGAATTGCATTTCTTGGTTTGTGGCTTCGCCCCAGATCAGCTTTGGCCTCTGTTGGCTGTATGCAATGTCTTTTTCTCATCATCCCAGTCTGATTATCAAAAAAAAAAAAAAAATCCAAAGTAAAAGCACCTTCTAGCACTTAAGAAAATATTCTTAGTAGTTTTTATTTCCGGTTTTCTATGTTGCTTAGTTTCCCTGGAAAGCAGAGGCCAAAATGGGTCAAAATGTAAACACTTTTTAAGAGCTATGAACTCGAACTGCAAATAAGAAGGAAAGTATAGAAGGCAGAAGAGACACAGGTGACTCGCAGCGACATCTAGCCTTGGCATCCTTTTCAAAAGACAGGGAAGTCCTGACTTTGGATTTGTGCGGAAGAACCTCAGGGAGCAATTCTTCTGTTTGGGGGCACACAGAACAGAATTTGGGGGAAATTATCCTTATGTTTCTCCAAATAGCAGTTTCTCATTGCCCATGGTTCACTGTACTGCAGGCAAACGCCTCTCCTCTTCAAGCCAGCTCACGTGCGGTACTCAGAGACACTGAGGACACTCAGCAACTGGAGAGTTTCAGAGCAGATCCCGACCTGTGGAAGTTAACATTTGACAAAAAGAAAAAACTCGATGAGGGAAGCTGAGACAGCACTGGAAGGTCCAGACCAAACACATTGACTAAGCTACTGTAGTAGAAATATTCAGTGTTTCCCCATATTATTTTAAGGGTTTTTTCGGCATTGTTTTACATGCACTGTGTAAGTAAAGCTGTATCATGCTAAAACAGTAGAAGTTGAAGTGCTCAGAGTTACGAAGACACATGTATATAAGATGATGTTGCTGGAACACAACTATAGAGTGTTGGAATAACATGAGGTTGTAGTGGTGAAGTCGATACTCCTCCCTGCTCGTCTTCCTCCTTTTCAATATGTCATTAAGCTTAGAAGCTTTGATTTTGTTAAAGCTGAATCATGTTGTGGGATAAAAATCCTAGAACAAAGATCTCTGGGGGTTTTGAATGATTCAAATGGTCCCTTAATGCTTAATTAAATCAGTGCTGTGGTTACAGATTGCACAAACACCATTAAGGTAGACACAGAGTAATGCAATTTCAGCAAAAATGTCATTGTAAGATTAGCTTTGTAAATCCCCTTTTAGCGTCCCAAGGTGCTGTCTCGTGCTCCTGGATCCCAGGCCTTAGATGATCCAAATGGATTCCACACAGCCACTATTCTCCCCAGCTGGGAGTGGGCCACTTCACTACCATACAAGAAGTTCTCTGCCCTCTGCTTTTCATAGCTTGGAAATGAGACCTTCTGGCATTTACTGGAAAGATTAGAACAGACCTCATGGTAATGAATGATGAAGTTTTGGTCTGCTCCTTTAGGAGCTTAGGTCTGCTGTTACAGCTGGGAGAATGAACTACAGCTTGCCATAGTTGAGCCCTGCGGGGGCAGGAGAAAGGCCAGGGAGAGTCAGAGCGTCTCCTGGCCACGGCCCTTTTCCTGATCAGTATTTACCCGGCTGCTGGGAGCCCAGGCTTCAGAGCTCTGACAAAGTGAGCTGTAGCAGTTTATGCAGATTGTCCAGCAATTCTGATCCCGGAATGCAGTGTCCTGTCTCTTTGCTATCATCACTTCTTCATAATCCTTTTTAAAAATCTGTCAGCTTTAATGAGGATTAGCTGTGCAGAGCAGTCCAAGCTGAGGATTATCAGGAACAACATGTTTTAGTGAGCTGAAGTTGTAGACTCAATATTTCCACAGAAGTTCACAGTTGCAGTTCATGTGTTCTGAAATTTGTTTCTGAGACATTTCTATTCACTTTTTCTGGACAGTTTACGCAATATTTTTAAATGTTTATGCCCATATTTTAATTCTGTTGAATGAGGAATGCTCCCTCCTAGAATGCTTGCAACTGTCTTGCTTCTGTTGTGGTTGACAGACCTGAGACCTGTTGGCGATGCTGCTACCTCATTGTTTACGCGAACAGGAAGCTGTCTTGATCCATGAGCGAGACTGCATCCCAAGAGACACCTTAGCACTGCGCTAGGATATCCACCCACTCGGTACATGCAATGATTAGTGTCTGGTGTCTGACTAATGACTTTTTATTTAAAATTTAAATTCAATGTTTACATAATAAAATTATAAACATAAGAAGGTTGAACATCTTTAAACCAAAAATTAAAAACCAAAAGGGTTAAAAAAATCCTCATTTTTTTGAGAGCTGACATGTTGTAAGTAAAAAAAATCACATAATGAAATTGTTTCATACACAAAAATTATTTAAAATGTTGTATATTTTCAGATTCTATATATAAGGCATACATGAAACTGGAATGAATTTACTAATTATATTTGAGTCCCATACCCATGGCAACACATGTGCACAAATATATTCCAAAACCTGAGAGATTCCTAAATTTGAAACATAGGAAGGTTATAAACACTTCATACAAGGCCCTCTATTCAGTCTAATTTAAATAATCTTATGACTAATAAGATTGCTATTTGGCATTAGTGTTCTTCCAAAATGTTTAGATGTGGCTTTATTATTGCCTTTCATTCATTAAAATCTATTAACAAATACAAACATTTTAGAGCTACTTAATGTCATTCAAGTAATTCTATGAAAACATGGAAGAAAAGCCACAGAAAAAGGAGAAGCACGTGACCACTAAAAGCATTGCTTAATTTTGCTAAAAAGCAGACAATATATCAAATATCATGCTATGAAATAATACGTTTTATCCCTTAATAAAACAATTAAATTGAAAGAAATGTTCACAGCCGAAAAGCCTAAGAAACCAAAGAAAGTGCTGAAAAACTCAGGAAGTAGTAGAAAAGAAATTAAATTAACACTGAAATAAACATCACATTGAAAGCTAAAAAAAATGGTCAGGAAAATTGCAAAGAATACAAGAATAGAGAATTCAGAAATTTGGGCCCAGCACCGTGGCCTAGTGGCTAAAGTCCTTGCCTTGAACACACCGGGATCCCATATGGACGCCGGTTCTAATCCCAGCAGCTCCGCTTCCCATCCAGCTCCCTGCTTGTGGCCTGGAAAGCAGTCGAGGATGGCCCAATGCTTTGGGACCCAACGCCCGTGTGGGAGACCCGGAAGAGGTTTCTGGTTCCTGGATTTGGATCGGCATAGCACCGGCCATTGCAGTAACTTGGGAAGTGATTCATCAGACGGAAGATCTTTCTCTCTGTCTCTCCTCCTCTCTGTATATCTGACTTTTTGATAAAAATAAATAAATCTTCAAAAAAAAATCAGAAATTTGAATAACAAACTAAAAATAACATTTTGCTTATGAATATTGAAAACAAATTATACATATTGAATATAAGCCAAGAAAATTCAAATTTGCATGTTTAGTAACAACTGCACAGACGTAACAAGTCATCCAGGAGACTCAAGATGGCAGAATAGGGTAAGGACACGCTTAAACAGACGGAAAAACATTTAATCAGCATGTAGCAGAGGACATATTTCAGGAAATAGGAAAGGATAAAACAACAGCAGAGGGGTACCGACAGACACAGGAAAGCAACAGACACAACAGTGTGGTGTTGCAGTGACTGATAACCAGCAGCATTCAGCTAACAGTGATCTGAACTCCACCAGCAGCCGGGACTCCACCAGCAACCAGGTGGGAAGGGACTTTCACTGCGAGCTTGTGAGTTGAACCCAGAGGAAGAACTGTCCGTCCTGCTGGTCCGTTTGATTTGACTAGTAACAGAGAAAGCAGCAGAGCCCAGGTGGGCAGTGCGAGAACAGGGTGGACTTTACAGCCCAGTCAGCCCCCTAGAGCCAAATTGGGCACCATTTTGTGTAAGGAGGCAAAGGCAAGGGAAAGGACTGAGCATACGCTGAGCTGGGACTGAACCCATTTCTGACTCAGTGAACTGCAGCAACATGGCATTCTACAGGTTCACCCAAGACAGGTTTGGGTAGCCCTCAGATCTGACGGCCAGCAGATCAAGAACTGAAGCAGTGGTATGTCAGTGCCATTTTGCACACTATAGCAATAGCTTTAGGACTGCAGGGAATAACAGTGAACTGCGCATGTGCTGAGTTCACGAGAACTCAATGAGTTCTGTGGATTGCACTGGTCCCGCAGGAAAATAATACTGACTGTGGCAGCGTACCAGTCAAAATAGGTCTGTGTGGCACCCAGACCTAATGACCAACAGGTTCCGACAAGAGCAGCGCCACCAACAACCTAGCTATATAGGACACCTGATGTCTCTCTAATCCTGGGACCTGCTCCAACTGGAAGTGGGAGAAAGGTTGCAGAGACAACGGGGCAGCCTGAGCACGGTATCACAGGAGATGGGGAATGGTGAGCTAGGAGCTGGGGCTATGGAGACCACGGTGGAAATCTGACATAAGAACTGAGACCTGGAACTTGCTGGAGGTTGTGGCACAAGTGGCTGCAAGCAAAAAGTTGTGTACCAACTGCAATAAGTAAAATCGCATTGTAGACCTGTGGGTGACACAGCTTAGAAACCTTCCCCAAGAAGAAGACTCTGCTAACCAGAAGTGCAATGACCAAGAGCAAAAGAAGAGAAAAAAGCACAATGAACATTACCAAAAGCTCCCCTGCAAAGGAGCAAAACCCTGTGCCAACCTCAGAGTTAACGGAGGAAGACATCGAGAAAATGGGGGATACAGAATTCATAAAACTCATTTTAAAGCTTCTGATCAAAAATGGGAAGCTCAAGCAAGAGTTCAAAGAAGTTAAAGAAGCAATAAAGCAAATCAAGGCTCATACATCAGAAATTAAGAACACAGTAGAGCAAATCAAAAGTACAATGGAGAGTCTCCAAAATAGAATGAAGCAAGCAGAAGAAAGAATCTCAGAATTGGAAGGTATTTCCTGTCATCAGGGGGAAGCAAACAAAAAGCTGGAAGCAGAGCTGGATCAGGCCAAAAAAATATTCAAGAATTGAAAGACACTATTAAGAGGCCTAATATCAGACTTATGGGAGTCTCAGAAGGTGCAGAAAGAGAAACTGGTTTTACAGAGATGTTTAATGAATAATAAGGAAAAATTTCCCTAATCTGGAGAAAGAATTGGGAAACAAGATCCAGGAGGGGCACAGAACTCTCAACAGGCTTGATCAAAATCTATCTTCACCACAACACATGATCTTCAAGTTCTCTTCAATTGAACATAAGGAAAAGATCCTTAAATGTGCACGTGAAAAAATCAATTGACATATAAAGGAAAGCCAATCAAGCTCACAGGAGATCTCTCACATGAAACTCTACAGGCAAGAAGAGAATGGAGTGACACATTCCAAATTCTAAAAGAAAAAAAAAATTGTCATCCTAGGATAACATATCCAGCAAAGCTTTCTTTTGTCTTTGAAAATGAAATAAAGTTCTTCCACGGTAAAGAAAAGTTAAAAGAATTTGCCTCTTCCAAACCTGCCCTACAAATGATACTTAATGATATTCTCTTGACAGAGAAGAAGAATAGCACTACCAAAACCAAAGGCATTTGAAAAGAACATCCCAGTAAAATGACAACAGAAGACTAAACCAATGAACAACCCATTCCTAAAATGACAGGACCAAAGTACCACCCATACATATTAAACTCTGAATGTAAATGACTCAAGCTCAATCTAGTGTCATAGATTAGCAGACCGGATTGAAAAATAAAACCCATCTGTTGATTTTCTGGAGGACACACACTTTACCAACAAAGATCAGCGGAAACTATATCACATGGGTTTTGTTGTTTTCTGTTGGTTTCATCTTTTCAAAACACTTTCTTCTGATTAAATCATTCAATATCTCATAGATCATGCAGTGGCATTAGTTTCTTCAAGAAGGTTCTTGATTTTCATTTCTTCAGCTACATGTTAGTCATTTAATAGCATGTTATTTAACTTCATGGTGTTGTTAATTTCTTTTTTCTCCCTGATGTTGGTTTTGTTTTGTGGCTTTTCATTTATGGGGATGTATAGTAGCTGTGTAATGGAGACTGTCATATCTAATAACATGTTATTTGACTTCATGGCATCGTAAATTTCTATTTTTGTTTCTATTGTTGATTTTGTATTATAATTTTTCATTTAATGGGATGTACAGTAACTGTGAAATGGAGACTAACATATCCAGATGTGAGGACACAATGTTGTATGCATTTCTACATCCAGACAAAGATGGACTTACAATGAAACTGTTTACTATATCTTGACAATAGGATGCTGGACTCTCTGCCATTGTCCATGCCCACAATGATGTACATATGACTGTGTAGGAAGAACTCTATTTTAGTAATGATATAGAGGAACTAGGTGGTGGAGGAGGGAGTTGGGGTGGGGATAAAGGAATATGGAACTGTATCATAAAATGATATTAATACTAATAAAATGTCAAAAAAAAGTCATCACAAAATACACATCGCTAAAATGTGAACATCACTTTTGAATACTGTAAGATAGTTTCAGAGCACACATTTAAAATGTCTGTTTTATCTCTTTTAAGAAAAAAATTTCTTTTAAAGTTGCTGTGATTTAAAGGAAAAAAATCTTTGGGCACTGAGGCAAAAAAGAATGTCTAGCCTAACCAAGGGAAAAATACCAGGTTGATTTTATGTTTCTTGATAACACCCTTCGACAGATGAGAAGCACCAATGCATGCAATAGCATCAAGAAAAGTGCCACTTGATAGATTTATTGCCAACCATTGAATTATGGAACTTTAGTCAGAAAAAAAAAGGCTTCTTGCAGAAAATATACAGTGGAAAAACTGGCTCTCAACCAGGAAGGAACATGGTTTGAGAGGAAAGGAGACTAATACAGTTCTAGAGACAGGATTAACGCTAATAGAAACCCACATTCATGGCTACCGTGTGGAACACAAACTTAACAAATGTGGAAAATATTAAAAAGCTGTAAGTAGCAAAAGCTGAGAGGTTACAACAGAGTTAACCAGGGTCATGTAGATGTATTTGTTTTTAAAGGAAAGCAATTTATTATAATGTCATACAAAGAACAGAAAGAATGGAGCTTTCAGATTCCAAGTCAAAAAAAAAAAAAAAAAAAAAAAGCCACAAAGCCAAGGGATGGCTTGGTTTGATTGGTTAGTGCTGTAGGTGTATGTTGAAATGTCACACTCTACAACATAAGAACATATGCTAGTAAATGTAACACAAACAAAAATGCACAAAAAAATCTAATAAAAGGAAAACACTGTAAAAAATTACATCATGAACAAACCAGAAGACAGAGAGAAAAAGACATGGCTGTTTGTGAATGTTATCATTTCATATAAATGGGAATCAGTAGACATTATCTGAAAACTAATGGATTAGGGTAATGGTACAAATTGTATTATAGATTTTATTAGAATAATAACAATTAAAGTAATAAAATCCCTATTAAAAAGCTATTAAACTGCAATATAACAGAAATAAATATGAAAGCAAAATCAAAAGCAACATGGGCCACACAGTGAGAAATCCAAAGAGAAAGGAAAGAGAAACCAGGATACATATGTAAGTGTATGTGGGCCTATGTGGGGGCCACACGTCCTGGCTGGAGCCTTGGTGATTGCCTAAAGGGTCCCAGCCTTGGCCTACATGGTTGACAGGAGGCCAGAGTCCCCAACCTTTCTAAGCTGGGGTCCCAGGTGTACCTCCCTCCTCCAACTACTCTTTCCAGGTCTGTTAATAACTACTTCGGGATGTTTGGAAGTTACATAATGTCTCTGAAAGGAGTATGTGACCCCACGGCTGATTGGCTAGGCTTGTAATATGTGTTAGGTGTGTAGACGTTCTGTTACTACCCAAGGCTTGTATTCCTTACCCCATGCTATATAAGCTTGCACCTGATTGCTAATAAATGAACACATCATTCACGATAACTGTTTCCAGTGTATTCTCCACAAAGGGACACCACTCAGTTGTCCAGTAGGCCACCCACAGGTAAGAACCAAAAAAACTACCAATAGCAATAAGTGACTAATCCGGAAAAATAAACTAGATTAAAGTAAAAGTTATCCATTTGAAAGAAAATTCATCTGTCTATTTAAGTAAAGGATGGTACTTGACAATAATGTGTCAGTATTAAAACTGAGCTTGACAGATGCAGAGCTAACAGAAGAAAAATCTGAGAGCCACAATGATGGCATCATCAAAGTCTGAATCAGGGTTAAGAGTTATCATTTATTTATGCCAAGACTTGGCATGCATCTGGGGTCAAGGCAGCCGTCTGATGACACTTGAACTTGAAGTGTATTCCTGTCCATGGCCCTTTCCAAGATACGATAGCAGGACTCAGAACTTACTGGGGAAATCAGATCCACTGAGGTGAGACATCACTGTCTAATCCAGAAGCTTCCTGCTGTTCCTGCTTTAGTTCACAAAATTCAAGAGACAGAGAAAAGATAGTCAAAGTCCAGTAGAATTGGTATTACAAACTATTTTTCTGTTAATAGCCTTTATAGAAGAACCATCTAGAAAGACAAAATGAAAAATCATCAGTTTGATGACTTTTCCTAAAAAGAAAAATTATCTATAGACAAGGCAATAAAATACCCAGAGTACATGATACGCAGAGAAAACACAAATTCTCTGGTTAAAATTCAGTATATTTAAAAACACTAACAGGATTGTAGAATATTGCTGGTACCTGGAAACTTAGAATTCTTTTCCTTAAATAGCACTCGGGTGTAATGGAAAATTGACATTGAACATTACTAGGCATTTGCCTATACAAGCCAGGAAACGACCATGTATTGCAACCCGAGAGGCAGAGAAGCTGCAACACCAGAGGAAAATGCTCTGTGGTATATTCATAGATGACTGAGAAAGGAGAAGCAAATAACCCAAAGACAAAGTTAAGAAATTATTTTTTAAAATACTGTCTTCCCACTCTAGAAACATTATGTCCATCTGATAATGTAAGACGAATTGTAATGAATGAGTCACGTTTTGCTAAATCTTAAATTTTGCGCGCCAGATTTAGAAATTGGGTGTAGATATGACAGTGAAATCAGAAGTTACAAGGCTGAAAGAGAGAAGATGAGTTTGACGTAAAGTAAAAGCTTTATGCTTCAAAATAACTATGAAGAGAATGAAAAGTGCATCCAGAATAAAAGAAAAAGTTTATGTATCAGATATCTATGGGTGACTTCTAACTCTTAAAACCCCAAAGTAATAAAATTGTATCAGTCAAATGATCAAGAAATACACGAAGAGATGTCAAATCATTTACTGCAAAATGGATATCAAAGCAGCAGCAACGGTTCTGTAACCTGTCTCCGTTGTTTCACTCCTGCAAACATAACCGAAGGAAGGGAGTCATCGTACCATAGGAATACTTCCACACCCAGAGTTGCAGCAGCCACATTCATAACAGGAAAGCTATGGGGTTAATTTAAGTGTCTGTAATCTGATGCATGTACAAAAAACCCCATACTGTATGTAAACTATATAACACTGCTCAGCTAAAAAAGAAAAAACAAGACGACATCCTGACGTTTGCAGCATAATGAATGAAACTGAAAAGCATGCAAAGTAAAATCATCCAGACACAGAAAGACAAATAAGACAAATAAGACAAGACAAGTAAGACATGCTTTCTGCTATTTGTGTAAGTTAATGCAAAGCTAGTGTTTTTAGAGTGGAAAAGATTCTGGGTCATTTCTTCCTATTATTCTCTGCGTTGTGCATAACATATATTCCTGTGCAAAACATCCCCCCCAACACACACACACACAGAAAAATGACACCTGCCATTTACAGAATGGAAAGAAAAAAGCGGTAAGTGATGACAAACAGATGAGGATGTAGAGAAACCTGAACCGTCACGCCCTGCTGATGAGCGTATGAACAACTTTGCACGTTCTGACAAGGTTCAACATAACAATACCTTAACATCTAGCAGTGCAGCTACGAGTCGGATAACAGTAAAACTGTGTGAAAGGTTAAGCACAAATGTTCATAGAAAAAATTTTTTTGCTAGAGGTCAAAAGATAAAAACAATTCAAATATCACTAACGGATACATGGATACACAGAATGTAGTATGTAAAATGGGTGAGTGTGATTTTTTCCATAAAGGAGTAAATTCTGAAAGGCCCTCAATATGACACACCTTCGAAACCGATGCAAGTGAAAATGGTCCAACACAGCTATGATTCCACTTATATGAAATGACCAAAATAGCATTACTATGAAGCCTGAAAGTCTATTAATGTGTGTTAGGAGCACCACTGAGGCAGCCCAGCACGGTAGCCTAGTGGCTAAAATACTCACGTTACAAGTACCAGGTTCCCATATGGGTGCCAGTTCACATCCTGGCTGTCCCACTTCCCTTCCAGCTGCCTGCTTGTGGCCTGGGGAAACAGTGGAGGACGGCCCCAGGCCTTGGGACACGCAGCTGTGCAGGAGAGACAGACAAGGCTTCTGGCTCCTGGCTTAGGATGGCTCAGTTCTGACCACTGCAGATACTGGGGGAGTGAATCAGCAGAGAGAAGATCTTTGTCTCTCCTTCTCTATGTAAATTCGCCTTTCCAGTAAAAATCCTAAAGACAAAAAAGTAGCATTGAGGGACTACTTGGTATTACTGCATTCCATATTGGGGTACTTGAATTCGCAACTAGTCCAACATGCAGCTCCAGCTTGCTCCAAATGCACAGCCCAGGTACCCAGGTATTCAGACGCCTGTCACCCCAGGTACTCAGAAGACTGTCACACAGGAGACACTCATCAATCTGGCCAGCCCTGGCGGCTGTGCGCATTTGGGGGAAAGAACACTGGGTGAGAGACCCTCAGACTGCCATTCATTTACTTGCATTTATGTAAATGCCATTTTATTTTTTTTCTGGGTGAAGGATTAGTAGGATAATGAGGTGATAAGAAAGTTACAGAGGGTTTGGGTTTGGGGAGATTGGATGGAAGCAATTTAAAATGGACTATTGTTCTGAACTGCTGCAAATCTATTCAAAAAGATGACTTCTTCATTCTAACGGGAAAATTGAGTGGAGTGCGAATCCTATCTTTATAAAGCGACTGCACAAAAAGTCTAAACTACAAGTTCAGTCCGTGGAATCGTCTGTACAAGATTTGCTATGTGTATAAAGCTTGATTTAAGGGATTCCAGAAACATTAACTTGAACCTCTTTACAGTATGATTTTTAGTGTATGTATTTTTAAATTTTTTTTCATGTTAAAATTACTAAGAGACATTTAAACATGCCAGCAGACAGCTTCTACAAAACTGCCAAAAAACTAACATTATTTGCTAAAAATAACATTTTCTTAGCCCTCTCCATCTCTCGATGCACTTCCAGTGGTGATAGCAGATCACTATACACCAAGCAGGAGTTCACCCTCAAATGATGGCAAAATAGAATGCAGATTTGCAAGAAACAGGATGCTGTAATAGGGCAAGGATACATTTAAAGATTTATTTATTTATTATTGGGAAGTCAGATATACAGAGAGGAGGAGAGACAGAGAGGAAGATCTTCCATCTGCTGACTCACTCCCCAAGTGCTCGCAACGGCCGGTGCTGTGCGTCTGAAGCCAGGAGCCAGCCGCAAGCTGCAGAGGTGCTAAGCTCAAGTCCGGCTTGTTGCATTGCACTGGTCCCACAGGGAAAAGGGCGTTGACTTGGCATCCTCAGTTCCACCCAATCTGACACTAGGTGGCCTTCAGAGATAAAGGCTGGCAGGCTAAGAACCCCACCAGTGCCACTTTGAGCAACACTTTGTGTACTGATGAAAAGGTGGTGGAATTGAAGGCACATAGCACCCTGTGCAGGTGCAGAGCCAGGAGAGAACTTGTTTCTCGCTCGACACATTGCGCTGATTTCACAGTGAAAATCGTACCACTGTATCCTATGGGTTCTGTCCAAAACAGACTTGGGTGGCTTTCAGACCTAAAGGTGAGCAGGTTTTGGTAAGACCAGCACCACTAACAACACCGCTGGCATATCCCTAATTTGGGGCACTGTCTGAACTGGGAGTAGGAGAAAGGCTGTGCAGGCAATGGGGTAGTCACAGCACAGGATCACAGGGGTGGAAATTGGTGAGCCAGGATCTGGGGTCGTGGAGACAATGGTGGAAACCTAACTCAAAGGCCTGGGGCTGAAGCTTACCGAATGGAGTAGCACAAGTGATTGCAAATGAACAACCAGGTAGCAAACACAATCAGTAAAATCCCCCTGTAGACAGTGGGCAACTTAGAAACTAACCCTGGGGAGAGAAATCTGCTAACTAGAATAGAATTGGCCAGAGGAAAAGAAACAGAGACATAATGCATGCTACTGATGCCTCCCCACAAAGAACAAAAACCTTTGGCAACCTCGGAGTTAACGGAGAAAGACACCAAAAAAATGGAGGATAAAGAATTTTAAAAACTTGTTGTAAAGCTTGTTAGCAACAACAGCAAGTACATATAGGAGTTCAAAGAATTTAATAAATATGTCACACAGGAGATAGCAACACTGAAATAAAATCAAACTGGATTATTAGAAATGAAAGACAGGTTGGAACAAATTAAAAATCAGTGGAAACCTCAATAATAGAATGAGTGAGACAGAAGAAAGAATCTCTGAATTGGAAGATATTTTCTTCAACAGTGGAGGATAAATTTAAAACTTCAGGAAATAAAGGACACTATTAAAAGGCCAGTGTAAGATTTATAGGAGTTCCAGAAGGCACAGAAAAAGAAGCTGGGTTTAAACATGTATTTAATGAAACAATAAAGGAAGATATCCCTAACCTGGAGAAAAAAGTGAGAAACAAAGTATACAGGAGGGGCTCAGAAATTCCAAAAGGGTTGACCAAAAGCAATCTTCACCAGGACCCATGATAATCAAGCTCTCTCCGATTGAATATAAGAAAAAATCCTTAAATATGCACATGAAATATCAATTAACATATACAGGAACCTCAATCATACTCATGGCTTACCTTTCAGAGGAAACATTGCAAGCCAGAAGAGGACCAAACGACACAGTCCAGATTCTAAAAGGAAAAAAAAAAAATCAGCCCAGAATAACGTATCCAGCAAAACTTTCCTTTTCCTTCATCTTTGAAAACGAAATAATTTTTTTTCCAGAGTAAAGAAAATCTAAAGAAATTTGCTTTCTCCGGACCTGCCTTACAAATGATATTAAAAATGTTCTCTTGCCAGAGAAATTGGAATAACACTGACCAAAACCAAAGGCAAACGTGGAGAACTTCCCAGTAAAATGACAACAAATAATGAACAGTCCATTGCTAAAATGATAGGACTGAATTACCACCTATTCGTATTAACCCTGAGCATAAATGGTTTTAACACATCAATCAAGTGCCATAAATTAACAGACTGGATCAAAAACAAACACCATCTGCCTGATGCCTACAGGAGGTGCATCTTACCAACAAAGACCAGTGAAAACTGAAAGTGGATGGATGGAAAGGAAAAAGGAGCTGGTATAGCCATCCTTACGTCAGATAATCTAGACTTTGACATGATAAACATTAAACGAGATGAAGAAAGACACCACAATGATCCACGAGCGTTTGAGCAAGAAGAGATCACATTGCTAGTCTCCTAGGACATTTTCTTTTCATCTTTAATTTTACTTGGCTTTTCTCTCTTGCTTTTCTTTGCTAGTCTGGCTAAAGTTTGTGTTTCTCACCATCTTAAAAAAAAATGGCTCTTTCTTGTTGTAATTTGACGTTTTTAGTTTCAATCCTATTTAACTTTGATGTGATTTTTATCATTTCTTGCTGTTTATTTTTTTCTTCTTTCCTTTTTTAATAAGCCTTGAGGTACATTAATAGATCACTTATTTGAGATAGTTCACTTTTTAAGCATCTGATGTTATAAATGTCTCTGTCAGCATTGTTTTTGCTACATCTCGTGGATTTTGATACTTTGTTTTTATTTTCATTTATTCAAAAACATTTTTCTTATTAATTTCTTCATTGACACATAGATCCCACAGTAGTACTGTTTTCTTTGATAAATTTTCTTATTTTCTTTTTCATTTCTTCAGTGACACAGTGGTCATTCAGTAGCATGTTACTTAACTTCATGTTGCTTTTAATTTTCTGTTTTTCTTTTTGTTGAATTTGTTTTATGGCTTCTCATTTAAGGGGACATATAGTAAATGTGTTAAGAACTATTGTATCCAGATGTGAAGATAACAATGCAGTATGCATCCTTATTTCCAAATAAAAAATGAACTCCCAATGAATCTGTTACATATATATCTTGACAACAAGATGTTGGGCTCTCTGTCATTGTCCGTACTTACAATGTCAGGATACATTTAAATAGCAGAATGATGTACTTGGACAGTTCATGAATGACTATCCTATTGTAATAATGTAGTGTAAATCAGAGTGTGTGCGTGGGGGGGGCTTGGGAAAGGGTTAAGGGATATCCCAGAACCAATGGAACTGTATCATAAAATAATAAAACATATATAAAATATATAAACTTAAAACAAACAAACAAAGCAAGCTGTGTTTGTCCATGTTGGTTTGTGGATCTACTTCCTGGTGATGTGGCTCATGAGTCGTTCAGCTTCATTGCAAGCCCAGCTCCTACTGTGCTTGCAGGTTTGGGAGAGAGTGCCTCAAAACCATCCACTCAGTACCACTGTGAGCTCTGTGCGTGGCACCAGCTTGCTTACTTGCCATCCTGTATAGCACTTCATTCTGGGCTTTGCTTCATTGAAAATGTTCACACTTCTTACGATCACTTAAGAAGATTTTGCGCTTAAACTCTCAGAATGGCATCATGGCAACGGCGTGATTGAAGTGACAACATTACCTCAGCTTTCATTTGCATCTCCTAATTCACTTCATTTGCAACAATTTCTACATCTTCTGTAGAATAAAATAATTTTCACAGAAAGTGCCAGGGAGAGAATGCTTGGAGTCTTAATGTGCATTGCTTCAGCTGACTTTGCACGTGTGTAAATGTTTATACACACACGTGCACACACACACTCACTCACTGAGTACAAGATGCTCTGTGAAGGCACTCACCGTTTCTTAGCAAGTCTTACCAACATGAGCTTTCAGATAATTTTGTTGTTTTTCTTCATGCAGCCTTGGTGACATGCAGTTCTGCCCATTTATCATGCTGGAATACAGCAGAGTAGTAGTAAAACATATGTGATATAAATTGGTCTTGCTGAGCCAAAGTCAGGAATATGAGAAATAAAATACAGAGATGCACTCTTGATGACTAAGAGGTAGGAAGGAAAAGTGAAAGTGGAGATTTCTGAACAAGTTGAATACATATCCAGACACTGTTTAAAATAATCTTAAATGATTCAATTTACCCTGAAATGGCACAATTACTTTTTACTACATAAAGCAGAGATGGATTGTGTTAACTTCAGGTTAATTATATTTTCACATGGTTAATTCTGACTTGAAACTAATTTCTGCTATGCAAACTTCATATATATTCAAAGCTCCTGCTTTATGTCAAATTCTACTTTAGAAAGACATGGGCAAATTGGAGGTTTTTTTTAATTCGCAACTGAATACCAGTTAAATAACAAAGAAATATGAAAAATATGAGGAACCAGAGACAGAGTAAATCAAGTGCTGACACTATTTCTTACTGACATATATAGTGTGAGCTCTAACACTTGCTATTATTATTGCTTTTATTATTACTATAAACACAGATACAGGAAGAGAAGGAGACAGAGAGAACCATCCATCCTCTGGCTTACTGCCCAAATGACCAAAACTATCTGAAGCTGGGAACAAAGGAGCTACTTCCAGGTCTCCCATACGGGTGCAGGTGTCCAAAGGCTGCAACTGTCCTCTGCTGCTTTCCCAGGCTGTAAGGAGGGAGCTGGATTGGAAGTGGAACAGCTGGGACTTGAACTGGCATGGCTATGGGATGTAGGAACTGCACACTGAGGCTTAGCTTGCTATTCCATCATGCTGGCGCAAGAGTTCTACTACTTCTAGCACTGGTTGCAACAGTTTTTCATTCACCACTTTAGTCCCCAAACCACTGCTGACAGATTGTCACTTCCGCTTTATAATTCATCTGCCCTTGTTGTCTCCATTCCTTCAGACCTGTAATTACTCTGCTGTTGACAGATCTTCAAGTTGCATGACTATTACCAAGTAGATAATTCTGATTGTTGCCACTCCTTCGTTTAGTGATCATCACCAAGACATTTGTAAGATAATTCAATATTTCAATAACACTTCTAAACAGCCTTTTTCAAGCAATCATCTATGGCAGCAAGTCAACACACACACACACACACACACATGCACACATTCACACACTACCCATCAGTGACATACATTATATAGGAAACTTAATGCCATTTGTTTTATCGAACAAAGTAATTGAATTGACAAGGAGAAAATTGACTTAATTTTACTCTGATAGGGTCCTTAGCTCCTCCTAATGTTATCTTCATTTATTGGGTACTATTTTGACTTTGATTTTTTTTTATCACAGTGTATATTTGCTTTGTGTTCTGCTTCCTCTGAATTTCATAGCCATGCCTGGCATTGTTTTTTTGAATATCTGGATGCATGAATCAGTAATCTATAACAGATGCAAGTTTGCTTGTTGTTCTTAGGGAAACTTGTCAGCACCACTCGGGAAATTATTATCATTCCTGAAGTACATAAATTGGCAGGGGTTATCTTTGTTGGCACATTCCTTCTTTCTGAATGTGGAATAATTCATCTAAATGCCTTAAATTCAGTTTCTGAAGTACTGATTTGTGTTATGTGCACGAACTTCTGTATGCTAAAGTAAAGAATGGCAACCCAATATTGTGAAGATAGAATAGTTACTATGAGACTCCTGGATAAAAAAACATATGCCTTGTTAAAGCTATAAGCCAGTTTGTATTATCCTATCATCTAACAATTTCAGTAAAAATTATGCTTCAGTACAATAAACTGCTAAATACAAAAATGAAAACAGGCATGAGACAGCTGAATACTATCCTATAGCAATTTTAAGGTGGATAGAAGCTGGTTGTATATAAATTAAAATTGAAATGTTAATGAAGTATTCACAGGATGTGGTTAAGAACCTGCATTTTCTAACATATCAGTCTCTCAATACCATGTCAATTAATCGCATAATGTTGTAAGCTGTTGTTGATGTTATGTTATGACTTTTAGTTGGTAAGAATGATATTCTGCCAGCTCTGCCTTTAGACCTGAGATGGTCTCCCCAAGAAACTGTTGAATTGATCTGGGCAATACGATGCTGGACCCTATGCATGGTACATGCTCGCAATGAAAGAAACAAGACTGTAATACTGCAGTAAGGTGGAGTAATCCACCATGGGGGGAGAACACAGGGAGGGGCTGGGGGAACCTCAGAGCCTATGAGATGATGTCATAGAAGGAAATGCATAAAAAAAAGCAAGGCTGTCCAACATGCAGTGTAGGGTGCCTGTACCTAGGTGGCCATGAACCTGTTCCAACATGCAGTGTAGGGTGCCTGTACCTAGGTGGCCATGAACCTGTTCCTATACGCAGTGTAGGGTGCCTGTACCTAGGTGGCCATGAACCTGTTCCTATACGCAGTGTAGGGTGCCTGTACCTAGGTGGCCATGAACCTGTTCCAACATGCAGTGTAGGGTGCCTGTACCTAGGTGGCCATGAACCTGTTCCTATACGCAGTGTAGGGTGCCTGTACCTAGGTGGCCATGAACCTGTTCCTATACGCAGTGTAGGGTGCCTGTACCTAGGTGGCCATGAACCTGTTCCTATACGCAGTGTAGGGTGCCTGTACCTAGGTGGCCATGAACCTGTTCCTATACGCAGTGTAGGGTGCCTGTACCTAGGTGGCCATGAACCTGTTCCTATACGCAGTGTAGGGTGCCTGTACCTAGGTGGCCATGAACCTGTTCCTATACGCAGTGTAGGGTGCCTGTACCTAGGTGGCCATGAACCTGTTCCTATACGCAGTGTAGGGTGCCTGTACCTAGGTGGCCATGAACCTGTTCCTATACGCAGTGTAGGGTGCCTGTACCTAGGTGGCCATGAACCTGTTCCTATACGCAGTGTAGGGTGCCTGTACCTAGGTGGCCATGAACCTGTTCCTATATGCAGTGTAGGGTGCCTATACCTATGTGACTATCAGTCTGTTCCATGCATATCTTCTCTCACCAGGACTGATTTCTGACTGTTCCTTCTGGCCACCACTACAATGTGTTTTACACATTATTGTCTATTCTGTCATATATAAAACCCTGCATTTCAACCAAGGCAGGGTGTCCTATCCAGGATTACATAGCCTGGGTGGAATGCTCTTGACAGTGCGCTGCACACGTCCCCTGGGACCGCTTTCCCCATAACTAACACATAGAACCCCTCACTCATGCCGTGTTTTTGACGAAAAGATTGCAGTTATGTGCCCCTGTTACTATCTCTGTTAGGAGTGTGTATTTCTTCTTAATTCTCCTATAAAATTCCTATTTCTTCTACCTGATTAACATGGAAAGAAAGCAGAGAACTTCTTGATGAGTCTCATGTTTATCATAGCAGTTGTAATTCTAGAGTTGTTTGATTTATATACCTCTCAGTTTATAGACAATAAATTCCTTGGAGTCAAAGATTGTGTCTTTGATAACCAGCTATGGCACTAATGTACTCCATAGTATGTCTGAATATGTAAAGAAATGTAGATGCTTAAAGCCGTTTCAGGAGTAATGTGGATATGTCAGTCCTCTGGTTTAAAGTAGAAATTTCTACCTCTAGCACCTTGGTAGAAACCCGATCCCCTAAAGATGAAATCTGACAGCCTGTCATCAGATCAAGAGCTTTCCTACAGGTGGTATCATTGTCATATCTCCATTGTGTACATGTATCTTTTGTGATGACAGTACATGATTTCATTATTTGTATTGCAAACCTAGCTCCTTGACTCTGAGCTTATAAAGGTCAAGCAATGAACCTTCCTTTCTCTCTGTTCCCAACAGCTAACATTTTGTTCCTGGCATGCCCAACACACAAAGAATAGGCTTTGATCAAGACAAGAATCTAGTCAACTAGATGCACAAATTATCATAAGGAGAGCTCCTACATATTACCACAAGTGCCAAAACCCTCAGCGATCAATACACAACAATGATTGACAGAATTTAAAGAGCTTGACTTTCAGTCTTCTATTTCCTGGGCAGCCATTCTGGACAAAAAGCAATCTGCAGAGATCACTTGCCTTAATTGGAAGAATAAACCCAACATAGGAAATACATAGATTTGAAAGTCAGTGGTGTTAGAAGATTACTTGGCTAAGAGTGTGAAAATCAACCTTATGCTTGCCATTCATACATTCAGGAAATTGATGATTGATCTCAAAGTGTTATGTGCTCCTAAGACATGACACAGTATAAAACTGTATCTTTTCTACTAGCAAAAAATCAACAACCCAACCTTAAAGTGCTACTTTTCTACAATGTACATTACAATATGATTAAATTGGCACAGTTAGTCTACCAAATGATAATTAGAAGGCTCTCAATGCTACCTTTGACAAACTTAAGAAAATACAGTATCTTGTAAGGATAAGATACAGTAATACGCATGAATAACAGATTAATTTATAAAAAATATGGAAGAGACAAGTTTGAAAATGGCACAGCCTGTAATGTATGAATCTTCCTCAAGCATAAGCTTATTGTTAACAGAAAGAGAACTCCACTGCCTCTCAGCTGACACAGGTAATTGAGCTTTCTGGCTTACACATATGGAAAGACGCAGGTCTGCTGGATATAATTATCAATGTGAGAGTGAACTGTTTCACAAGTACACCACGTCTCCAAAGACATGTCAGAGCTATCAGTCACTCTGCTAACAGCAGCTCAGCCAAGTGTGAAGCAGCAAACAAACACTCCTGGAACAATACTGAAGGACCTAAAGAGATTAGCCACTCAACTCCCAGTTTTCCCTGTTGAAAATACAAAACACCCACTCTTCGGGTCATTTTATCAGAAAAAAAATCTTTATTAAACAAAGGATCACATAAATAATTTCAGTTATCTAGTCCAGGTCAGAATCATGCACTGAGCATAATTCAGGTTAAAGCCATGCACTAGACTGGCACGGGGAACCATCCTGTCTGGCAGATCTTCACAACTGTTTGATAAAAGGTAAAATGGCTGAGTTGCAAAGAATAAAAACCACTTTTAAAGTGTGTGCTCAAGGCAAAAGAAGTATTTGATGAAAGAGGTTTTGGATTCATGGTGTTAATGAGAGAAAATGATAACTTTTTATTATCTAATTGAGTATAAGAAAAGTACCTCAGGTTTGTGTGAAGTAGGGAGTTGGAAAAGATGAATAGTAACAACAAAATCTCTAAGAATCACTTTATCCTTGTTTGTCCTGTAAAATTATATTGCAAAACAGGCTGGTTACATACCCTGCCACACATGCACGTTAGTTAGCGTTCTTTACAACATGTCTGATAAATACAGCGTATCCGTGCACAAAATTGCTGCATAAAAAAAACTAAATGGTATCCTACCTGTAAAAAAATTGCAAAGAATTTTCCTTTGTAAGCATTCCTTTTTCAAGGTTTATCTATTTATTTATTGGAAAGGCAAAGTTTACAGAGAGAAAGTGATACAGAGAGAAAGATCTTCTTTCGACTTATTCACCCCTCAAATGGCCTCAGCTACTGGAGCTGAGCCATTCAGAAACCAGCAGCCAGGAACTTCTTCCAAATCTCCCATACAGATGATGGGGCATCCCAAGGCTTTGGAACGTCATCTATTGCATTCCCAGGCCACAAGCAGGGAGATGAATGAGAAGTGGAGCATCGGAACATGAATCAGCACCCATGTGGGATCCCAGCACGTGCAAGGTAAGGAGTTAGCCACTGGGCCAATGTGGCAGGCCCTAAGAACCATTCCTAACAAAGGAATCATACTCAATAAACTTGGAGCTTATACTTTATCATTAGGCAATAATATTTTTATAAAAGTTGATCATATATAGTGAATATTCAGTGTAACAGACAACAAGGTTGGGAGACTCTTTTTTAATGTTTATTTATTTATATTGAATAAACAGATTTATAGAAAGGGGAGACAGTGAAAGATCTTCCGTCTGCTGATTCACTCCCCAAGTGGCTGCAACAGCCAGAGCTGTTCTGATCCAAAGTCAGGAATCAGTCTCCCACGTGGGTACAGGGTCCCAACTCCTTGGGCCGTCCTCCACTGCTTTCCCAGGCCACAAACAGGGAGCTGGATGGGAAGTGGAATAGCCAGGACACAAACCAGCACCTATATGGGATCCCAGTGCTTGCAAGGTAAGGATTTAGACATTGAGCCATTACTCTGGGTCTGCTACTCCACTTCTGAGTCAGGACTTTTCTAATGTGCCTGGGAGAGAAACCCACATACTTGGGTTCCTATCGTCCACCCAGGAGATCTGGAAGAGACTCCTAACTGCTGATTTTGACCTGATCCTGTCCTGATTGTTGCGGCCATTTGAGGGTGAATAAACAATGAGGAATGGAGTGTAAATCACATGACTGACAGCTCCCAATCATTCTGCATCATTCAAACCAGATAGGATATATGTATCAGTGTAAGAAAAGTGTATATTCCGTAATAAAACTCAGGATAGTGGAACAGTCAGCTTAGGCACCTGCAGATGGTCTCCAGATTTAAATCCCCAATTTGACTATTTCTTTTGCTTTTAAATACTTACAAGCAAGCAACTCTCTCCCACCCCAGATAGAGAGATTGAGACACCAGAGAAAAGAGAAGAAAAGATATTTCTGCCTGCTGATTCATTTCTCAAATGAAGGCAAGCACCAGGGACCAGTGACTGCATCCTCCTCTCTCAAACAAGTGACAGGCTTCTAGGGCCAGGCCACCTTCTGCTGTCACCCCAGATATAGTAGCAGCAAACTGGGTCAGCAGCAGTGGACCCAGGACTTGAACCAACATTCTGGTATGGAGTTCTAGCATCACAAGCCTCAGAAGTTACTCCACAAAGCTGGCACCTCAACTTCCATTTCTTCAACAAGACCATTGATTTATCATTTAACATGTGCTGCAATGATAGAAAGAACTGAAAGGAAATGAAATAAATATTTGAATTTATTGGATTCGTAAGTAACTGACCAGAGATGAAGTAAATTTGCATATTTGTTCCTTCTTTAGAAGGTAATATTCTAAAAATACACAAGTTCCATGTTCATAATCCCAGCATATGATCTTATGTAAGATATACACTCACACATCCTCTTGGAATATGAACAGCGCCACTGGAAGAGACTTTTAGTCGATGTGCTGATTTCCCATAAATTTTAGCAACTTTCTGCTCTTTGCCTTCTGTTAAAAATGCTGTGTATAGTATGTTTGTACAAGCGACCTCTCCTGTCATGATTGGAATCTTATGGATTGTTATTGTCAAGGTTTGTAGACAACTTCCCGTGGAAAAACAAAGACTGCCCATCCAGCAGCCTCAGCCTCACATCACCCTGTCACAAGGCAAAGTTTACCGGAGTGAGCGTCTTCCTTCAGTCAGGCTTAATGAAGACATTGATCAAAATGTTAATTTATGTTGATTTATCAAGACAGGGTGATTGTAGTGCTAAGCCTTCATGATTGGTACTTCCAAAGTAAATGTTCTGAAATGAAAAATGTGTATCATCCTGGCCACAGAAACAGATTCTGTTCTGCAGTTAATGTCTCATACAACTCAACTTCATTAAGCAGAGCACAGCTAATGACATCATGAATTTGTTTCATTTTATCAAATTGTATTAATTAGGGAAATGTGCTGACTGCTGATTGTGAAGAAATACTCTTTTTCTTTGGAATAAGGAAAGAAAAAACAAGGTAATTGGATTAATGTGCCCTTCCTGCCTTCCACCCCCTTTTTTTGGTAACCTTCATTAACTTGGAGTTGGGAGATATTTCCTCACCACGACAGCGTAAGAAAGTTGGTGTTAACATGATTCTTATTAGCCAGTTTAATTGCTGGAATTCTAAATGAGAGCTGTATTGGAGCAGTATAATCTCTGCCAACTCTGTGAATTACAGTATCTCCAGGGTCTTGGACTTTCAGTACTAAAGGCCTACGGTCTTCTCCAGCTTTGTAGAAGAGCAACCATTGAGTTCCTTCTCATGCTTCTGCACATTATTTAGGCTCCGTTTGTCAAATCTTGCTGCTTTCAACATTTAGAGTAAGTTCAGCCGCCACCCAGGAGTTTCAGTTATGGCCACTATGTATGTACTCTGTGAACAATAAGGTAGCACGTGATCCATGGTACCATTACACCAATAGTTGAAAGCCATATCATGTGCATGGATAATCATGGGTGTTCTGTAGACTGGGGAAGGGTAGTTAACTTTATTAAGGAAAATATTGGATTTTCTCTTCATTCCTTGAGAACTTCAATTTCAGTTCATGTTGGAAAATGGATTTCGCAAATCCTGCCACATGCAGCCTAATGTTAGCTCTGCACTCAAACCCAGTAAACACGTCCCCAGTGGGGTATGAAACGAAGTACAGTCCTTAGAGGTAAGCACCCAGTGGTGAAAGCAGAGGTCGTGTCTATGTCTAAGGTCTGTATGGCTCAGGAGGATTATTCTCAACGAAGGGCTGTAAATTGTACACACATGCCACTATCAGAGCAAGGAAAGCCAGAAAAGCAAGTGTTTGGTACATCACTGTTCTGCTGTTTATAGATCCACAATCACACAGACATGGCATGCAAATGCAACTCTTAATAAAGATCACCTCGCTAGCATTTTTGGTTATTTTTAAAATAAATAGATGTATGATGAAATAATGTTAAGGTAGTTAGGCAGACATTAATCTGTGTATAAAAATTCATTTCTCTATAGCAGAATGAGAGAAAATGTAGAAGCAAGCCATGATTGTATATCTAAATTATTGCTCTGTTAAGTAACCCTGTGGGGCATGTCTCTGTACTGTTGAAAAGGGGAAGAAATGTGGAAATAAATGACGTCTTCATACAAAAATCATCTCATTGCTCAGTTACCTGGTTGACTAGCTTCCAGCCCTGTCATGGGAATACCTTAGGGGAATCACATCTGTCCTTCATTCAGGTAATTGTTATGAAGTTTGGGGTAGGTTAGCATTCCACACCCTGGAAGCCATCCACCCAGTAAGTCATGCCCCCTCATTGCCACTCCCCACACCTATTTGCAAAGAAGAGGAAGAGCACCTGCATCAAGTCCATACACTTTCCAGTCTGATTGGAGCTTGGGCTCTCAGTTCTTTTTTTTTTTGGAAGTTCTTGCAAAAGTTTAATACAAAATTATTGTGTGAGTCAATGGTTGGACACTGCTGGATATTCCTAAGACAGATGAAAACTTGTGGAGAAAAGCCTACACAAGAATATTTATAGCAGCATTATTTACAATAGCCCAAAGGTAGAAACCCAATGCTCATCAACGGATGAACAGATCACCAAATGGTGACATCCACCATACAATGGAATACTTCCTACAGTGGAAAGAAATGAAGCACTGATGTATACTGCAATATAGCTGAACCTTGAAGATATGCCAAAGCAGCTAGAAATTGAAGGACCTACGATGTGATTCTCATTGTATATCCATGACATCCAAATCCATGGGGGCTCTCAGTTCTTAACTGAGATGTCCAGTGGGTCTGCCAAATGTACTATCTTTGCTATTTCTTTTCATTGAGCTGTGCTTCTATATTCACTTTCCTTCTAAGTTCAGTTTTCATACTTTATTGTCCATTAGGAAATGCATGGAACAGCCTAGAACATTCCATCATCGATACTTTTAAAAATGTTGCATGACTAAATTTGAATTCAAAATTTCGAGGATGGGGATAGTGTTTGGTTTAGCTATTAAGATGTCAGTTGCAATGTTCCTCTCTCATAGTAGAATAGCTAGGTGTGTGCTCTGGCTAAGGATCCCAATTCCAGCTTACTGCTAATGCAAAATCTGGAAAGTAACAAGTCTAGGATAGTTAGGCGGCTAAGTTGATATAAGGAGTTGGAAGCCACACCTCTCTTGCCCTGTGTAATGGTATACCCTTATCTGTCAGTACAATGAGCCCTTATCAGAAGGAACCTTCCCTTCCATGGGGCTTGTAGGAACAGCATCACATAACCACTCCCTTCCAAGCTCATTGGAAGCCTGACAGTTGGGAATCTCTCTCTATGTCTATCGCACACACACACACACACACACACACACACACACAGGATACAGTGACACTTTTGCCTCTCTTATCTTTTTTATAATCTACTCTATACCTAACCATGGTCCACATGTCTGTGATTTCTCCATCTTGTAATAAATATTATCACTTTATAAACCGCATTTGTAAAAGGCGAGAACCTGGAACTTAGCCTACAAGAGGGACTCAGAATTTCCTGCTAGCCACATGGAAAACTCAGATTGAGTTCCCGGTTCTTAGCTTCAGCTTGGCAATCTATCACTTGTGGAAATTCGGAGAGTGGAGTGGTGGGTGAGAATTCCCCACCACCACTCAGCTTTTCCAGTAAAAAAAAAAAAAAAAAAGATTGCGCCAAAGGAACTGAAGAGTGCATTGCATGCCTAAAGACTGTTACTAGTCATT